>NW_024542791.1:0-4800000 GCF_018151105.1 Drosophila obscura | reverse complement strand
TCAGCAGTAAAAGACCAATTGTTTATGTCTGCATCTTTAAGTTCCGTATACTTTTTCCTGTTTTAATTTGATGGATTGTAAAGCTCTTTAGAGTTCCACAGATTTGTTTGCCAATTAGCCAAAAATCTTTGCAATCGGACACGTTCTCGAAGCACCAATACGAAATATACCAGCGTGCGATGCCGTTTTTTTCCTTCCTCTTCTCGTATGGCTAGAAAAGCAAACGAAACTGATGGGTTTTCTTTTTCTCATGGCTTGTTTCTGAATTGTTTCTACGATTTGCGAGAATCGAAATGGATTGAGTTCTCCGATTCATTGCTTAAGCAAATTTTCTGCTTTAATCATGGTGAGTGCTGTTCAGGAACACCTTTTGAAATTAAGAAGAAGGTAAAAAAAAGCTCGGAATATATTTTTCTTTCAAAACTTCTCGGATATTTCCTCCCCCTTCAGCCACACGTTCCCTATCAAATAAACTCTGCCCCATGCCACCTTTTGTCTGTTTCTCTCCACGTTTGTTTTTCGTCTGCTCAATTGTCTGTGAGTTTATCAAATTGCCTCGAGCTGTATGGTCCAGCATGCAGGGCTAATTAAATTTATAAGAATTAATTTGCGAGCAATTTGCGCAACGACAGACAAAAGTGCCAAAACGTTGCCAGCAGCAACAGCGTGAAAAAAAAAAATGAAGAGAATACAGTGAAAATACAGCAGTGAAGGAAAATGAGGGAAAGGAAAAATATTACGCCAGTAATAAAGTAGGCAGCGAGTGACTTAATTAGCAGCGAGCGGCGTCTGGAGGCCTCTTACTGCCACGGCCTTTTCCCAGGGTGTTTGCCCCATCCAAAAAGTTGCACAAACTTATAGCCAAAGTTTGCAGCTTTAAAGAGTAACGACACCAGGAAGGATGCCAAGCAGAGTCCAACAAGTTGGACAGCAAGCATGGGGGTGACAATAATTTCAACATGTCTCAAGTTGATCATTAGCATATTTCATAGGCAGGCCGAGCTCCATGCCTCCGCTCAAAAAGGGCCAAACGACACACAATTTTCCTCGTTGCATTGCCCTCTCACCCCTTTCTCTGTGCGCTTTTCCTTTTGGTTTTCTTCGTGCCAGCTGCCTGCTGCACATCGACATCTTTGACGCGCCCAAAAACGCACTGAGCCGTGTGACCCATTTAGCCAAGTCACCTCCCCATACCCATCCGCACCGCACTGCACTGCACTGCCGCCTCGCAATCTTTCCGAGTTTCTAAAAAAAAATGAGTTGCAACTATTTGTTGTTGCTGGCATATATACATGATACGCTGCATGCATTTGCTGCCACTCCTCTCTCTCTCTCTCGCTCTTCTACTCCAGGAATAACAAAAATCTGCAACGTAGTTACCATAAAATGATTTGATGAACGAGCTCCCAGCACAAATTTTTATATTACCCAAAGGTTGTGTGCGTCGTCCTGTGCAGAAGTTGGCAAAGTCATAAGTTGGCTGAAATCATTTTGAGCTGGTTTAAAGCGAGCTTTAAGTTCAGGAAACCGAAAAAGAACTAGTCAAGAATGGCCTCATAAGTACACAGGATTATTGGCAAGAAGTTGGCCAAAGTTCGCGGGAAAAGTAGTGGCAGAACGTAAAGAGCCAAATAGGGATAACTTTAAAGGGATTTTTTATTGAACTTTCACATTTGGGAATATGAAATAAAAATATCGAAGACTTATTTTAACGCCACATTTTCACTATTCACTATACATAACTGTAATAAGTCTGTAAAGTCAAGAAATAATACTCGTTCGTCTAATGTTGATCGTCTTAAAACCTTTTATGTTTTGTGTGTAAAACTTAAACTAATTACAAATAAAAATAAAAATAAAGGAAAAAGTGTGCAGGGATACTGCACTAATTACTATGAACTATTATATCTGTACTTGGCAATCCACAAAATGTACGAGCTTTTAATCTTCAGATATTCTTTACACCTGCAACTCCGAATTTTCTTATATTAAATCATTTCACATCTCTTATATTCTGCCTATCACAAGGATCGTCACGTTTTATTTGTGCAAAGCTCCGTCACGTTTCATTTGGCTTTGTGGAGGTCTTAAGTAGTCCTTCAAAGTGGTAGCACTCCCGGAGTCGCAGCTGGCACATGAATTAGCCCACAAATTGGTGAAAAGGATTCAAGAGGTCACGAGCACACTCGCATTGCTTTCATTTCCATGTAATATTTTCTTACTTTATTTGGCATGTTAATAAACTTGAAAGTGTTGGCCACCCCCATTCACCCCACGGCGGACAGACCGACCACTCACCCAGTCTGTCTATATCCCAGTGCCACGCCCCCGCTCATGCATATGCATGGACCATGGCTATAGCATACTTTTGAGCGCAGTTGACTCAGCTGCCCAGTCGAGTGGATGTGTGATGCTGTTCTGTTCTGTTCTGTGTTCCGCACCTTGTACCGGGTGGGTACCTCTCGCATTTATTGCTCGTATTATTCCACCCATTCCGCCTCTGCCATGGCTATGGTAACATACCAATTAATTTTTATTTATTTTAATGCCTCTCTCTCTCTCCCTCGGGGCATAGCACAGTTCCCATTTGCCATTTCCCATTCCCCATTTTCCATCTCCCCACTTTCCAGTTACAGTTTTGCCATTTCTGTTTCAGTTACAAATTTATGCATTACTTGCATTTTATTGACCCACTTTATTTCTTTCTTTTTTTTGTGTTTTGCCTTTTTTTCGTACGACGACAACGACGAAAATGTTGAAATTAAATTTCAGTTTTTTAAAACTTTATTTTTAGGTTAACCGGAAAACAAAGTAAGCAAAATTTGAACCATAGAAAGGATACAAAACAAATTTCATTCTTTTGAGTTCTCTATTTTATTTCATTTTTTACCATTATTTTGGCTTTCATGCAAAGTTCAGTGGCAAAGTTTTTAGCAAGAGCCTAAAGTTGTGGAACTTTTGTGTTCTTTAAGGGTTTTTATTTCTATTTTTGGAACTGTTCTGAATGCCTTAAATTTTACCTTTGAAAATTGCCTAGATTTGTTGCTGTCAATTTTCGATGGCCGCCTAATTAGAAATAAAGCACGCGATGGTAATTTTTCGGGGGCTTCACTCAACAGAGTAAAAGGCTGCCGTGGGCAACAGACGTGGGGCTATAAATGATTGACAGACAGGTGGGATGGGATGGGTGCAATATCCTTTACCACGCAGCGCTCTTCATTTGCAAAAATAAACCTCGCAGACAGATTAAATATATATTATTTTCTGAAATTTATACAGGACTGTGGCCAAGGCTCGGACCAACCAAAATGCTACAGTACAACCTACAACCTTCTCATATTTTCCCCACAAAAGTTTCAGTTTTCATTCGATGAGTGGTTCATTGAGCTTTCGGGGGCTGGGACTCCAAGCAAATGCAAAGCGTTCAAGTGGCAAAAAATAAGTTATAAAGTTATTCAGTGTCTGGCAGCTCACTGATCGGAAGCAGCAGAGGCGTGACAGGGCCTCCCTCAACTGTGCTAAGAGTGGGCGGGGCTAATTAGGTTGGAATTTTCTTCGAAGTTGATTAAATTGTTGTCATGAAGTCATCGCTTATTCATTTGCTTTTGCCAAACATTTCTGAATAATTAATCTTGTATCGTTGAGAAAAGTTTGCACGATGTGTGTGTCTTAATAGGAACTTAATGAGAAATACCTCAAGCATGTCCCCTATCTTGTCTCAATATTTTCCTATTGCCATGGCATGTAATTTTCAAGCTTCCTGGAAGTAAAATTGATCTTTTTTTTCACATGCATATTTTTAAGTCCCCTGAGCTCTACCTTCTTGAAAATTTGTGTCCTGTTTAAAGAGTCATGAATATTCTCTATTCCGTCCGCTTTGTTGTTGTGCAAAAATTCACCTTGTTTGCTGTTAAAATTTCAAGAGTTCGAATCGATTTCCACGCCAGATATCTAAAATATTTATAAATATTTTGCTCCTCTATGAATACATACATAAATCAAATTCCAAAACTAAATCCAATATTTTTGAGCGGTGCCAGCTGCTGCTGTGCGGATTGCCCATCCGAAATTGGTTTTAATGAAGCGTAGCCAAGCCACTTCTTGGCTTTAAATTGATTGGCGTGCGGCAGATGGCGAAGGGCACTGGCGGTCGACTGTTAGCCACAAATCGCATTGGAATGGCGATGCCTGTGATATTTGTGGCATCCGTTCCATGCTCCATCCGCTGCATGAATCTGCTAAGGTGTGAATGCCCCCCAAAATGTTATTGGGGCACGTTCGCGAATCGCCTCGTGAGCAATTAGATGCAATAAATCACGGCTGCTTATCTCATTGGGTGGTTTGCGGGCCGCCACTTGAGGATATTGCCCACATGGCCGCCCTTACGCCCACATAGGTATATCTTTATAGAGACATTCTGCCGGAATTGCAGGCATGCGACACGGCCCGCGGAATTCAATTGGTGTAGGGACACATCCCAGGGATATATGTGTGTCCACCAATTGTTGGCAGACTCGTGAGAGAGGAGGTACATGAAACCATGCAGGGACACCAGACGGACTTACTACCATTTACTATGGATTATTGTGTGATTACTCCAGAAGACCAGAAATTTGTCATGTACCCCAATCCGAGCAGATTTCCCCTTTGTTAAAACGGGCTTAACATTTTCCGCCTCTCAGCTTTCGACTCCATTATGCCAGACAATGCTGACACACGTAGAACCCTAATCATAATGCCACGCATCACTTTTTATGTGCCGGCATGTAAAGCCGAAACCTAACGAGAGAGCCACAAAAAATAATGGCCCAAACAAGTGAAAGGGGCAGGGTGGAGCGGCAGCGGCAGGGGCAGGGAGCAGAGCAAATGAACCCCAAATGATAAATTAAGAGCCACAAGAGCATCAGAGAGAGGGCCACAAGCAAACAACTCACTAGCAGTCCGCCCAGCGCTCAGCGCCAGTGGAGCGGAAGTGAAAGTTCAAGTGAAAGCCAAAGCAAGAATCTCTAAACTGAGGTGTGAAATAACTCAGATTTGGTGTCACTTTCATTTGACTGAAGGGACTGGTGGGACAAGGGGGTGCCGTTTATTGCGAAATAAACTTGGCATATGTCGGTGGCACTTAATTATGCAAATACAAATGCAAAAGTCTTGTCTATCCAGTCGGAAAACGGGGAGTACTCGTACGATTACAGCCCAAATCAATTAGCAGCGACAGGAAATGTGCGGGTGGGTGTGTGTCCATCCGGTTTATGGCTTGATTTATGCAACTAATTAGCAAAAGCATAATTTTCGTCCATAAACAAGTGAATATTATTATTTTATCAAGTCAGATATTAGGCGATTTGTGATTAGTTATCCAGGGAGGATAATAATAACAACGACGACAGGGGGACTGCTAATTCTAATTCTACGGGTACTCAGTTGCAGAGACCATCCAGCAGCCAAACTAATTATTGTCCTGCATAAATCATATTGTCTGTGTGCCCCTACTCATTGATGTATGATGAGAGCTCTTCCCCCGCCACCACTACGAGTATACGAGTATGTGGGATCACAGTCAGTGGTGGGATGGATTTTATCCCATCAGCCATAAATGTCAATTAGGCCTATTGGTGAGGCTTACAGCAAACATAAAGTTTAGTTGCCCCACCACCACAGCACCCCACAATGCAACAGCCAACCACTCTATGTCGAAAGTGTTGATTGATAAATTGATTGATTGATTGCCGGCTAGTTTGATCGTTAGCGCGCCAGCGTCCCCGCCAGCGATAGGAACAATCAAAAAAACGATAAACTCATACTTTTTGCCCATTTTCCTGCTGATGTCATAAATTGAGATTAATCATGCTTTTGATGGGCTTTACTCCCGAAATATTGGGGATTGACATTGTCCAACGTGGATGGCACTTAAGAGGCTTAGCATTTTCAGCTTTGGCGCGACAGTGTTGTTGCTCCATTGTCAATAATTGTTTTTGGTTTATGCGCACAATTTGTCCGATATTTACTCATGTGCAGTCGCTTAGAATTGTTTGATTCCCCCCCGCCACCACCCGTAGGCAGACATGTTTATCCTGCACAGTTCATTATTCACTATGGAAATCGTATTAACCTCTGAAAAGAGTCCCTTGTGTGGAAACTCTGGGCGATTAAATGGGATTAATGAAGTCATGTGTGTGTGGCAAACACTTGGAACTGTTTCTTTGCTGTTTTTTGCTGTTTCTTTGCTGTTTCTTTTAAATTTAAACACTATTTTTATTTTAAAGCATTTTAAATTTTCTATTTTTCAACATTATCCGTTCAATATTTAATAACATTTTATTCTCATTTGATATTTATTTTCCTCTATCCACACATAATTTAAATTGTGCAATCAGTTCAGGTGTTTATTTTTCTATAAATTAATTAAAATTCAAATAAAACGCATATAATATTCCGCATCGATGCTGCCAGCCAGTCGACTCCATTAAGTTTTGAGCCCGAGCACACACAGATGTTTGGCAAATTCTTTTTTCTTTTTTTGTACTTTTCGCACCTCTCCGCACCGCAAACATTACTTAATTAATTTGCACGCAAATTCCATAGATAGTTTGACGCGATTCTTTTTCAATCGTTTTCAGTTAATTGATTGCATATTCCATTAATCAATGAGGAGATGGCCAAGAGCAAAGGGTGGGGCTGCATATTAATTAAAGCATTCGCACGAACACTTTGATTATGATAAACTGGCATTTAAGCGGCACCACACAAACACACACACACATTACAGCTTTATCTGGATTCTATTTTTTAAATTTAATTCGGTGCATTATTTATTTCGATCAAAAATGATTGCCGTAAAAATTGTGTGCGCTCTATCTATCTCTAGCAGCAGGCAGCACATAAATTCTCGGCTATCATATCACATTAAAATAATTTATCTTCTTGCGTTATTTGCGGATGCTACAGCTGTGGATGTGTGACACTCCAGGACCTCTTGATTGGCCCTCATCTAACTTTACATTTTCGGTGTAATTTCTCATGCACTCAGCCACTCGCTGGCAGGACGAACACACGAACACACACAGACACACACGGACATGCCCCAAGCGCACACGGATGCCGAGAACGCGCACTCCGCCGTCAACAACTCAGAAAGTACTGACTGCCACATCTCCATCCACGGATGCTGGACAGTACAGTAGTAGCCATAACAGTAGCTCTAACAGTAGCCACAGCAGTAGCTCTAAGAGTGGCAGTAACTGCTAAGCCCCTGCTACATTTCCTAATGTGATAACAAGGCGGTCGGTCTCTTCTGGCGAGTGTTCAGTAGGTTAGTAGGTTGCCGTCTACCGGCCTCTGGAGGGAAATTTACTCTTGGCCAGGGAAAGCCGGCTGCTGTTAACGATTCACAGTGGTGTCAAATGGAAGTTGGTAACACAGCTAAGCTCCTCTTGCGGTGCGATGTCCACTCAACAAGTCAATGTAGCACATTTGGTGGGAATTATAGTGCCATTTTGTGCTTAATGGTTGGCACAAATTTGATTTAAGTTTAGTATTTATTTGTGTGCCAAACAAACAATATACAGAAATCTATTCTTAAAAAGACTGCCAATGTATCTTTAAGAAAGCTAACCATGTGCACTCGATGGTAACAAATCACAAAGAAGATTTTGCATTTTGTTGACTAATTTATTTAAAATTATTTAAAAGAAATGCATTTATTTAACAGCGAAAGAACTGCCAAAGCAGTTGCTCTTCAGTTTAGTTTGGCAGAAGCAGTTAAATTGTTAACAGCACAACTCTCTTAATTTCCCGTCAGCAGACTCTGTTATTCTCTCATTCTGTTCAGCGTCTGTTATCGTTCTTTAACATTTTTAACATAAGCAAGAATAACTCTCTTACATTATAAGCATTGCAGACAATCTCTTTCACTGTTAAGTGTCTCAACAGCTAACATTTACTCAAAAATGTTAGCTTAACAATAAGCCAATTTCAAGAAAAGTTAAGCAAGTTATTTTCAGAATATCATTGACCTACGAATATTTGAATATGATATGGATGAGAATATTTTCCATTATTGTTGCAGTGGATATTATTCAAAAATATTTTAGTGCTAAGCTGGCGATTTAAGCCTTAAAGGCTGCCTGCCGCGTGCAGGCCAGGCCAACTTGGAAAATGTCCCCATAACTCATATGGGGGTGTATCTGTATGTAAGACTTTGTACGTGTGTGTAACGATTGTTGCATAATTTAAGTGTCGCACAACAACAACAAAATGGAAAAAAAAAATCCAGGAAAGTTGGAAAATGATTTAAGCCGTTCCGGAGTCAGAGTGCGTCCCTGTCTGCACGTGTGTGGCTGAGTATATGTTTGGGTGTGGCCATTACTTTGTATTTAATAAAACAATGTTGTCGGCGCCACCACCTGAGTGTTCTGCTGTCGCTGTCAAAGTCATTATCAAGGGACTGGGGCTCAGCAACTTTAAAAATAAAATTGAGCATCGCTTTACAGGCTTGTTAAAAGTTCGAAGCTTTCACCTGCTGAAAGCGAAGCAAAGTGGGAGAGTGTGAGTGTGAAACTCACTAAAAAATTTACAACTTATTTATTTACTTAATTCATATTGTTTTTGTTGACTATTTGCATTGGGCATTGCATTGCATTGGCTTTATGAATTGCTGTAAACAAGAGCAGATGCTGAAATGCTTTTGCTTCTATTATTTTTACATTTACTTACGCTTCTCTGAATATAATTCAAGGATATTCCACTTACCTGCAAAAAAGTAGAGATAAACAGATTTAATTATGATATTCATGTTTGTTTTTTCATTCAAGTAAAATATTAAATTTTTTTCTAAGAAAAATGGATCGGCCTTGCAAACTGATTTATTTAGATATATGTCAAATATTTATGCAAGCATTTGCGGCTTAATCCACTTTATTCGCATTCCTTTAACTTTACTTTAAATATCGGACATTTACCCAACACAAACAACAATAAATCCCCACGGTCCAGTGTTCAGTACTCGTCTATCCTGTCCATCGATTCTCCATTCTGAGCAAACTAGCTCATACCTGCCCCGAAGGCTCTGTCTATGGCTCAACATAATGCAAAACTAATGCCTGGCATTGGCAGCCAACTGCGAACACTCACACCACGCCATTATGATCGAACACGCCATGCAATTGAGCGTCGCGTTGGAGCACAAATCATTTCGGTTCGAGACCCTGGCAGATATCCAGTCGGTGTATGATACATTTCCGCAATGGATTTATGGCCAGAGCAGCACAAGACTCAGGCCCGAACTACGCAAAATATGCCTGTTGGAGAGTCTGCTCTGCCATTTCGCTGGCAGGCAAAACATCTTCAGTTTCTCGAGATGCAACAAAGTCCGCCCACGAGCAGCAGCAGTTTCGACCCCCTGCTCCCCTGCCGTACTATGTAGGAGTATGTCTGGCAGAAACCGCAGAAATGCATTACGCTCCCCCCCAAAAATGTTGAGAAGCGAAGAGGAGCTTAAGTTTTCGCCAATGTTTGTGGATGCTGACTAAATTCATATATAAGAGAGCGAGGGCTAATATCAAACGGAAGTGCCAAACACAGACACAAGCACACACACACACATACACAGAGAGATGTCTTTTTCCCTGTCTCTGTCTCTTTTACACGCATATATCTCCATCTCTTTCGTTCCTTTGGCCATACATCTTGAGTTGGCTACATCGCTTTGGCTGCATTTGGCTTCGGTTTCCGTACACATTTGAGAAATGCATGTGGAAAATGCCAGCCAGTGACTGCATTTGTAACTGTAACCAGTTGGAAACTGCCTCTACTACCTCTCTCTCTGTATGTGTGTGTGTTTGTGTGTGTTTGTGTGTGTTGGCTAAGCGGGGCATTTCCTGGCCTGGGCCATCAACTAAATAGCATTCATTTACGTTGATTTATGCTGACTGAGAAAAGAGTCTGTGGAAAGAGGAGCCTGTAACTGGAAACTGGAAACTGGAGCTGTAGATGGAGCCGAGAGCATGCTTTTTGTGGGAAAATTTATGCCCCCAAAATGACACTTTAAAGTTGCAATAAAAAGCCCGTCTCTTCGGTGTACCCGTTTTAAGGTTATTTATAGTTGCAAGTCAGCGATGTAATTACTTTTTCAACACGCACATGATGAGGTTCTGCTTGTGTTGTGCTCTCCACTTCACAGGTCAAATGCCAATGGCTGCAGCTTTGTCAATTGCCAGCTGCAATTGATAAATTGGCAATGGAACTGCTTACCCCGTGCCCCGTGCCCCTTGCCCAAACACCTCCCCACAGAGACCCGCTCTATTCCCTTCAACTTATTCTAGTTCTTTTGCTGGAGCTTCTTTTCTGTCATTGACAGTTCAATGTGCGCACTGATGCGCAAATATCAACTCCAATACACACTCGCAGGACTCCCAGGAAGACTCCCAGGACCCTCCACCCAACCAATCCCTCTGTATCCAGACCACACTCGCGTTCGGATACTCGGTTTTTGTCCATTTTCACTGCGCTTTTTATGGCAGTTCGTGACCGAGTTGCAGTTGCTTTGAACTATTTTTCTTTTATCCTCAATTTTCCCTCTTCTTTTGCTTTCCATTTTTAGTTTTCGTTTTTGTCTTTTTGCGTGTTACTTGAAATTGAATTAGTGGCATTGGCAGTTGGGTTTCCTAATCTTCGAATGGTTTAGCTGGCTGCCAAGTAATGGATGTGATAATTTGTTAAGGAACCTTCCAGCCATTGACTTGGTTTTATTTAAGACACACACACACATAAAACAAGCTGCATCCAGTTCATTAAAAGTAACAGCCTAATGAAACTCTCAGATTTAAGGTGGTGCAAAGAATTTTATTTAGCTATCGAAGATCTGAAATGTGCCCAAAAAGGCTCATACCTTTGATCAATATCAGGCAGTACACAAGGTGCCCTTCCATTGTTATTAACAAACAAATTCTCTTTATTTAGAAGGCAATATACACGGAGACCTGCATGAGGACAGGACTTCAAGCCACAAAAGTGCGCATATAAAAGAACCTCATAAATTGAAATAAATAAGGAAAATAACAATTTCTACAACACACACACACACACACACACAGACTGCAATAAACACTGCGGGGAACGGGCCACCAAGCCCCCCCACCCATCTTCAGCCATAGCAGACCTTGGCTGTAATATTCATAACTCTTTTCAAATGTGGTCAAGTGCTGCTGCTGTCCTTTTAGCTGGCTCTGGTGGGGTCTGGTCCGCATATGTGCTGTGGCCAGAGCCATAGCCAGAACCAGAACCAGAACGATTCGACAGCTTTTGATATTGCCCTGTCCCCTGACTATCCTGAATCCCCTCTCTCTCTCGCTCTCTCTCTCTCAATCTTGCTGGAAAAGCAATAACTACAGTTGACTGGGCTTTGAATCTAAGCCTGGCCGACACGACCTGACTTGATTTTGAGAGCTGAGAAGCTTGGAACATTTTATTAAAAACGAGATGAACGATAGATGGACATGGAATATAGTCCAAAAATTGCCACAACAAGATGCATTTCTCGCATCGTTCTCTGGCAATTGTAAAAATGAAGTCCAAGCATTGGCACATGGCTTTCCCGCATGCACTTTCCCCTCCACTCGTACTGGTATTTATATTACATTTTACCACCCAACCACATATCCTTGGGTACATTTTCCTTTTCTTCTGTTGCATTGTCTGGCGATTTATGGATTTTATTTGGCCACTTTTTACTCTCGTTGGCATTTGTCGCCTTTTGTATATTGTTAGCTTATTGCAGACTGCGCTCGAGCTACGTACGTGTTATGTTATGTCGTGCCGGGGCTATCTTTTGTCGTACATATACTCGCATGTGCTATATATGTATGTACATATATTTATTTATATGAATTGAAATGGCTGCAATGCTCTGGCACTTCCAGACATGTGGGTGGGAGTTTATGTGATTGTGACAATTGCCTTGGCCATGAAATGGGAACTTTATGACTACATCAGTGCCCAGAAAAATGTGTTATGAAATTAAGAATATTTTGTTCAAAGGGCGAACAAGCTTTGAGAGAGAGCTAAAAATAATTGAATGACAAAGGATTTATTAGGAGTCTTGGGCAATTGCATTCTGATTTTGAACCGGCACCTTAATTCTCGTGTCTGCTATTTATTTATACCCTCCAGAAAGGATATAACCCTTACCCTCCATCCACTTTGAACCTTTTATCTGTCAGCAGGCTCTTCTGCCTTATTAACCCCCTTGAAAGTTGGCTGAGACCCAAAAACAAATCTACCATCAGTTAAATTCTAATTAAATTCACACTTTGCTTGCCATTTTCTCAAAAGCATTCCATTCCATTCCAGACATACATATGTTGTCTGTCTGTTTGGGTCAACCAGGAGTCGACCATTTTGTGTGAAACCACAATGACAAAGAAGAACACTACGGTGACTGTGAGAATCCTTTTTAATGAAACCGCACACGATTCGGGGCACGGTTTTAGTTAGGGCATAAAACGAACGGCAGGGCAGACCCACTATAAACGTGGCATAACAAACAATGATAAGATCCTTTAAAGTAATTACAACACATATTAAGTATTTATGAAACAATAAAACGTTTAGGCAAGAGGCCAAACCCAAAACCGAAGGCAGGCCACGCCGGCCCCACAATCCTTGGATAAAGTAAAGCCAAAGAAACAATAATTTTCAAATTCAAGTTAAAAAAAGTTTCACTTAAGAATGAGGCAAGGGTACGAGGGGACGAAGTCGAGTGACTTAGGCCCAGGCCGCATAAAAAACTGAGTGTAAACGGAAACAAAATGCTACAAAATAATAAAATGTTGTCTTGCGCTCGGTGCCCTCGTAAAAAGTCCTGATATAAACAACAGAAAAGTAAGAAAAGAAATGGAGAGTCGTAGTCCCCTACAACGAGATGTTAGGCGGAAAAAGGCGCCAGAAAAAAAGCAAAAGAAAAAACAGGACAGCCGCTCTTTGGGATACGAAGCATTAAATACTCTTACGTATCCATAGTTTGCAAACTTAGAGAGCCCGCTGATGGTATCTGCTACGAGAAAATATTATAAAAATCACCTTAACCCGTTCGTAAAAGGGCATAACCAAAATTGTGCTGCCTGCACTTGGGAGCCAAAAAATAATTCTCAAACAATAAAAAATGGAACAAAACTTGTACGAGTATTGTATTTTGTGTTCAACTACACCTAAAAAGTTGTCTCTTTTTCGGAATATGTGTGTGTGTGTGTGTGTTGGCCTTGTCAGGCGATTAGTGCAGGACTTTTGAAAGTTTCTGCGGTTTTGTTTGAGTGTCGTGGGTGTGGCGGGAGGCAGAGGCCAGGGCACGAACACTTGAAGCTCCTCCACGGACTGTCCCTTTAACGATGCCGCGACGAGAAAACTTTTGTGCAAATATTTTATGGTTATTGCAGTTGCAAATACATGTGTATATACTTATGTGTGGTACTGTAGAACTAACAAATACTTGGCCAAAGTGAGCTCGAATGGGCTTAAATGATTTTAATTGTTATTGTGAGCATTAATTGCTTTCTGCTTTTGTGTAGAGTCGCCCCAAAAGTTTTATTTTCTGGCAGTAATGTGAGTAATTTGTCAAAGTTATGAATTCTGTCTGTACATTTGACATGGATTGTATTGTGGTTGAACAATCAACATTTTCTCAACAGATTTGTATGTGAATTTGGCAAATATATATGTATATTTGTGTGATTCTTTGAGGGCTCCCTGTTCTTCTATAAATTCTGGGATTAACTGGAATCCCAATGCAAAGCAAAAGCAAACAAAAACCCTTTCACCTGAACCTTTCTAATTAGCTTCAAAGGATGGTTCGCCCCCGAAAGAGATTACCTGCATGTGAACGCAAACAAATATATTTTTATTTGAAGCATGCCGAAATTAATAAAAACCCATTTCATTTTATGCTGCAAATATGTTACCCCCTAAAAAATGGAAGCCCGAAGAGCGGGCTGGGCTGATGAAAAAATGTACAAAAAATTCAAAGAGGATTTCCAAAAACAAGCACCAGACAATACACGCGGCATAATGAAAGACATCTTCCCCCGCGGTAGGAGCTCGCAAGTGAAATACGATAATTATGCGACATTTAGCAGTTTAGCAGGCAGGCAGGCAGGCAGAACCCAACGACAACGAGGACTACATACAGCTGTGGGCAAAGGCACTCAAAGGGCTTAATGGCTGTGGAGAAAGGCGTTCCCCCGGTAAGGCTGGAAAGCGAAAGTAAAAAAGGGTTACAGCGTTTGGAAAAAACGAACCCGAAAAAGCGGGCAAAAAAATAAAACACACGGCGGAAATTACAAGAGCCGCCAGTTGGCGGTGGAAACCAAAAAAAAAAATGAAAAAAATGGAACACGGAATCAAGGACCTCAAATGCAAAATGAAATCGAATGCGCGCTGGGGTAAAAATGTGTCAAGGGTGTGTGGCAGTGTGGGATTAACATTAATGGGAGGGTGGGAGTGTGCGTGGGAATGCGTATGGATTGTGTGGGTTAAAGTTTTACCCAAAACTCGTTAGTATGCGCAGCGACACGAAAAATCAACATTTTCTATTTTGATTATATTTTTACCACTGTGCAATGTGTACAGTTTTCCAGTTCGTTTCGTCACCCGTTAGCTATTAAATGGTATATTGAGGTTCCTTGGGTTTGTTAGCCAATGGGTAACAGAATGTGCATTGAAAATGCTTTGCTTTTGGTCACTCTGATTCGAAACCTACTATCAGATAAACCTGACTCTACTCTATAGAAACTCTGGTAGAAATTTCTTCTATAAGCCTTTTGCAGAAGCTGCAATTATTCCAATTCATACCTTAAATAACTTTTCCATTTAAAAGGTATCACCTAGCCGAACCTCTTCCTAAACTGTATCCTCCCATATTGAAATAAAAGCCTAACCAGGCATATTTAATAATCATTTAAATGAGCAAAGTTTTGGGAGACCAAAAATAAAAGTTTCCAGCCCCAATGCCACATATCCCAATGTATCCGTAACGTTTAGCATTGGCGTATGCGTGATTTCCCTTGAACAAAGTTCTGAATGGCCGATAGTTACACTTTCACCTCGAGGCAAATGAGACTGAGACCCCTCATAATATTAAAGGAGCCTTCGCTCTGAAAAATCTTTCCTGTGGCATCCGTAAACATTTCCCCAACAAGCCATACCCTTGCATATGCACACATACATACATACATATTGTATTATGACAGACAAATTTCGGTTAATGGCCAGAGCCATAAAATGGATTTAAAGCCATTTTTTGTGGTCTACTAAAAATCTGCTGACCCAAAAGCCAAATTAATGACAAAGCTTAAGACCCCCGAAACCAGCCACAAATTGCTCAACATTTTCGGAAAGTATATCTCATTTTTTGTTTTTTTGTTTTTTTTGTAATTTATAAATCCGGGAATTAAGGCTGGGTCAACCTCAAAGCGATAAAATGCAAATTCAATAAAGAAACTCTGCAAAAAAGAAAATTAACGTTTTAGTTTTGTTCATTTGAATGAAGAATCTTAATAGCCTTGTCTACCTTTTGGACAGTCGCCTCGAAGGATATTTCTGTCATGCATATATGTAGGTCAAATCGTTCTGCATATCAAGTATACGCCAGTTAGACTTGCCTACTGCCTACTACAGTACCATTTTTGCTAGTCAACTCACTCAGACCGAAGGACCAGGAAGGAAGACTGGAAGATGGAAGGTGGCTTTCACTTTTGTGGCCGGTCTGTGTCCGCTTGTCTATGCAGGGCACACAGTGGCATCCTGAGGATTTACAGGAAGGCTTCTCTTTGGCTTTCCTTTTCAAGGAGTGGGCATTGCCTTTGTTTGCCAACGAGCCACAAAAATAATTGCCAGTGCTACAATTTCAGTCGTTGTAGTGCAGTTCATATTTCCCCTCAGGCAAAAGTTGGAAGAGCATTGCTGTGGTCCGTATTTGGGGTCAGTTTACCTAACTCAGTTTGGAAAGCATTTTTGGGCTCTGCATTAGGAGTAAATTATTTTAGTTGGTATGATAATAATAAGCCATTATCCACCATAATCGTGGACAAGGCGAGAGCAGAGAGCAAACTTGGCTTAAGCTCCACTCAAATCTGACCGCACAAAGGTAGTGGCGCTTGGAGAACTTGTTCCCCAGCACAAAATCACTTTGCGCATATTATTAATTCATGAATTTACTTTCAAGTTGGCTTCTGCATCGCCTCGAGACCAAGCGCTAGAGAACAGTGAGTGGGGCAAAGTTTCACCCTGGCATTTCTTTGCTGTCACTTGCATTGGATTCGGCTTTTGGCTTCTGGCTGCTGGGTTCTAGGTGCTGGCTTACTTTGGCCCCCCACAAATGCATATGAATAAATGAGAGAGAGGAAGGAGGCAATGGGTAGCATTGGGAGCCTGGGCCAAAGGTTGGTTGAGTGACAGGCCAAAGATTCGGTTTTGCTGGCATACGCTGCGTATGCGCAATCTGCTAACCAAGTCCTTGTCTCAAAAGCATTCGAGTCTTAGCCTAATACCACCTAAGCGTATTACCCGCCATCTTGTGACTCCTGCACCAGCCAAAGTCAACCATTAACCCAAGAGCATCGCATCGCATCCGACCATGCATGGTAAATAATTTAATAAGTGATTTATGTGATGCACATCGAGTGACTTAAGTCGGGCTCTCAGTCGGGATGCCTATGGGCCCAGCTGCGTAGATGCCCCCTCAGAGAGGAAGCAAAAGAATAATTGATGATGCCAGGCAGCGCGAATTGTCCGGATCACAGTTTCAACTTGATTCTAACTTGGTCTGACGACGACTCTGCCTTCAATTAATATGCAGAAAGTTTCTTGGCATTTGTCGATGGCCGGTTTGAGGTTTTATTGCCACTGCGATGGCCGCAAGAGATTTAAATATTTCATAGAATTTGTTGAAGTTTCCACTCGATGATGGTTTTGATATCGTCAAATGAGGGCCAATTATTGATAAGGATTTTGAATCGTAGTGAAATTCCTGGGGGGTTTTGTTTGGATGTAAAGGAAGTATTCGTAGATGTTGGTGGTTTACTTCTGTGATTAATCAGAATCAATATCAGATATTAATATACGAAATATATTTTGGATAAAATCAAGCATACGCTGAATAGGATAAATAGCCTGGAAAAAAATATATCCCCTCAAGGAAAAATGCAAACCGATTAAAATAGTTCGATATTTATTATATTATTATATTATAATATATTTTATTTATTATATTATAATATATATTATTTACCATCTACCATAGCGGTTAAGCTAACATTATCATTACCATCTCTAAATTGAAGTATTTCCCTTTGCCAAAGTCAATTCCTGGTCCCCACATCACACTCAGGACAAAATGCAAATGTTTGAGCTTAAACTTAGCTCTCGAAATATTTGCCATTTTCTACAAGAATGCAAAGAAGCCAAAGGCTAAAAGAAAAACCAAAAACAAAAAAAATAAAAATAAAAGAATAGAACCGAAGAAATTGCATTTACGCGGTTCGTTAGACCAACAAACATAGAAACGAAACGAAACCAAAAGAAACTGAGGGAAACGGCTCAAAGGCCAAAACCAACTTTTTGGGGCGTTCAAACGGGTTTGCATGCGCTGTACTCTGGGCTTGGCCAGAAGCACAAAATTGCAGGCCAAACATTTTCGAGTGGTGGCGGCTGCAGCAGCACCAGCAGCAGTTCCAGAATTATGCTACAAATTTATGAGACGACATAAATTTTGCAATGTTTGTTTTGGCAACACATACACACAGGCACCAGCTCTCTCTCTCTCTTTCTCTTTTTCTATGTGTGTGTGTGTGTGTATATGTGGTGTTTTGCATCTGTGTGAGTGTTTGCTGCAAGTGGAAAAACAAACCCAAAGATCTAAAGCACACAAAAAGCACAGTGGCAGTGGCAGTGGCATAGGGCCTTCCTCCCTCAACACACAGCTGGGGGTCGATTCGGGTCGAAATGGACCGGGTCTAGGTCCTCGCTGTATGATGAATGTCATGCGGTGAAATTTTAAGCCATCAACCGACTGTGGCGGCGCTGCATAAGGCGTGGCATAAACCATCGCCTCGTCGTTCCAAAAATTGAAAAATGCATGCAACTGTTTTTTGAAGGTTGCCCTTACACTGCCTTTGCATTGGCAATGGCTCTGTGTGTTTCTAGCGAATTTTACATGTACAATTTTTCGGTTTCGTTTCGTATTCCTCCCGCCCATTCATCTGTCTCTCTCTCTCTTTCTCTCTTCTGAGTCTCTAACGGATCTGACAGGCAGCGACCTCCAAGCATACCAAATAGACAGGCATGTAAATTACTGGCACATGTGCGTTAGAGCCAGCCGGCTGCTGCCACGGCTATCAACATTATCCCACTGACCCGAAATGGGGAAAATTTATAGTAGATATGTGCGCACGCTCGATATACAAATGCACTTCCCATTAAGTGGTGGGTGGGCAGGATGGAGTAGTGTCAGAGCAGTCCTTGTCAAGTGTTGCTACAAGTAGTATTGGATTTCCCTATCTCTTTTTTTGCCCCTCTTTAAACAGCAAACATGGTGGCTCCACTGGGAAAACACTAAATGGAGAGAACCCCAAAGGTATACAGTGGTTATTTCTGTTTGTTTTTCCACGGAAAAGGAGGGGATAGCGTAGAAGGAAGTACTTTTGGTTAGGGTGTTGCATTTCATTTCCTTCCTTGTCGAATACGAATATGTGTATATTTTTCACCATTGAATTAGGAGTCGCTGTAGGTGCCATAATTTATTCACCTTTTGTTCTTTCATTGCTGCGTTTTCAGTCATACAGCTACATGAGTCAATCACTTTAATGAGTACTTAACACACCCAGCGACGGCATCCCAGCAATGGCATCCCAGCGACGGCATCCCATTCCTAGCAAAGCTCCCAAGCCCAGCAGCCTCTAAAATTTGATTTTTTGTTTGGTTGATTCTGCTGCTGCTGAACCACAGCCGACACGTCCGCTCTTCTGGTCGTGTGGTGGTCGCCAATGACAGGAGAATCTCCAAGGCAGAGAACAAAAAAAAAAGAAGAAACTTTGCCTTTGGTTTCTCTCTGCACAAATTGCTGGCGTGCAGGACGAGGAGCCACACGTCACATGCACAAATGCAATTTTTACCCCTCAGCTGGAGCAAAACTTCGTATGCCACACGCTGCTCCAAAACCCCTCCGTTCCTGCCACCTATGAATGTCATTTTGGTGGCAAAGACAGTGCAACAGTTTATGCTGCTGCTTCTACTGCCGCCTGCTGCTGCTGTGCATAGTTTGGTGGCATTGCAGCTGAAGTTACTGTCATGTCAGCTCTGGCCAAGTAGAACGATATTTCAGCTCTTCGAGTATGTGTGTGTGTGTGCGCTGGGGACATGGCTTTTATGTCTATAATTTCTGCAACGAGGCATGTATGCTCTTGTTGTTATTGCTGTCAACATGCTGTCCACCAACAAGAGTACACATCTGAACGGAACATGCAGTTGAGGATGCAGTTGGTAGGCACTGGGGATGCAGTTGGGATGAGCATGAGCAGGGAGTTCAGATAGGGATGTGGATGGGATGCAGTTGTACTCCGTTTGGGTGCGATCACTTATCCCCGAACAGCAGGAGCAGGAGCAGGAACAGGAACAGCGACAACACTGTCAACGATTACTGGCAACATAAAACACATTTAACATGCCATAAACTCTCCAGTGCTGGACGAACATTAAAACCAGCCATGGCCCCATATCGAGACGCAATGCGAATGCGAATGTGGTTTTTGAACCTCATGCCTCAGAGTACAGGCGCATAATTGAAAAGTTAATATCGGAGCGGTCTAAATTTCAATTAACTGTGCGGAGAGTCGTTCGTTCGTTCGTCAGTTGGGTTTTGCAGGAAATTTAACAGAAAAGTCTGACAGAACGAGAGCAGAAATAAGAGCCTTATGGGAGCTGTCAATATGGGTAGCCAGTCCATTAGAATGGACGGCAAATGGGTGGGGTGTGTGTGGGCGGTCTGTGGCATAACCAGGTGAATGTTAAGCCCCTGGCTATGACAATGGGACGCCACGTGTGTAACTATTTCTAACCTGACCAAAGAATCGGTCAATAACCAAATGCCGAACGGGGCGGAGGAGGCGTCCTGTCGAATGCATTAACATGTTTCAGGTTCTGTCAGCAGGAGTCCTGGCAACGTTAAATGCCATTTGCAGTGCATGAGCCTGAGTCCTGGGCTCCAGAAACAATGCCGAACCTTAAATGGCAGCAGCCCAAAGGCAACGAAGATAAATGCCAATGGGGCTGTGTCCCCCTACTCCCCCCCATGATGCGTTGTCTGCGGCAGGGTTAGGGTTGCCACCCCGCCAGGGTTGCCAGGGTTCATTTGAGTGACACACTAACTGCATGACTGAGTGCGTTGCATAAATGCCCCCGACGGAGGCACTCGACTCTGTGCTGCGTTTCAAATGAATTGTTGTTGATTTGTTTCATTTTCCCCCACTGACAAACGAACACACACACACGCACATACACTGACAAATGGGGGTTGTACTGCGCCGCGGTTTATGCAACAGTAAATTGAAATAAAAGATGCACTCCCACGGATAGTGGGACAGTGCAGACATTAGCTGCAAATATGCATGGGTGTGTGAGTGCATGTGTTTCGTGGTGCAGTGAACTCTGCGTCACGACTTTTAAAGTTCGACTTGCGATGTCAAATGACACACACGCACTCGTCAGATCGAACGTCTTCGGAGTCGTCATCTCTTTGTGACATCTTGTGCATGCTGAACAGAGACATTTCAAAGCTTTCCACAGCAGCCACACAGCCCGACACTCGTTAAGGTTCCCGGTGGCGGCCTTGAGAAAAAGAAAAACTCCGCAACCCTGTGGAAAACGTGACAAATTGTTGGAAAACTGTTGGCCTACCCTACTTATTTTTACTAAACTAGGGGAATAATAATAATATTAATGAGGGGCCACGAGATGAGACTTTGCATTATTTTAGTACGAATATATAAAATGATGCGTCAAATGCGACAATGTCTTTTATTTTTTATTATTATTTTCAGCCACTAATTTTATATCCCTATTAAAATTTGTATATGTTGCGCTACCAAAATTGAAGCTTTTTTGCGCTCATAAACTATGCAAATATGCTTGATGTATTAGAAAAATTACGCGTAAAATGTAAAATGTTGGGCATGTTACCAAAGCGGAAGGCTGTCAGAAAGCTGAATGTGTGCGCTGCAGTTTCATGGCATATCAAAATAAATTAACAAAATATTTATGCTAATATTTTGATGGAGCAACATAGTAACACCGTAAATATTCCTAGGAAATAGCTGCACTAAACAAAACACAGGGTTTATGAAATATGAAATTATCCTTGTCTTTTATTATAGAGCGAACAAATTCTTAGTATGAGAAAACATTTTTTGCAAGTGGTTGTCTATTAAACTAAAATTAATATGGTAAAATATTTATTGTATTTTTTCTGGCTTTAGCAAAAGCTGTTGGAAGGGTCAGCCGCATTCGTTGAAGAGCCCGTCGCATAAGTGATGTGAAACGTTATTTAACCAAAAGTCCGAAATCAATTATGTAAACCAAATATCCAAAGCCCAGACATGGAACATGGCAAACACATGGCAGAAAACAAGTAAATAAATAACTAATTACTTTGGAATTGAATGGCAGGCAATCTCATAATCATAATCTCGACAAACTCCAGCCAATAATTTAGTATTCAATTGTGACTAAACAACCTGTTGACCTTTGCTGCTGCCAGGAATTCAATTATGCAGGGAAAATTAAAACCTGGCCCCCAGGATGGCCAAACGCAAATAAGTGAAGCGGCAAAGAAAACTGGGAAAAGGGAGGGAAACGGATAAGGCCACCCGACTTGTGTCAAAGGAAGCCGCAGCGCTGCCAACAACTTTGGCATTCCAAATACGAAGCGCAGGAAACTGCTTGGTTTTTGGCCCCAGCGGGAGAGCGGGAGAAGGAGAGAGATAGAGAGTGTCTTTGCCGTTGAAGCTGAAAACAGTTTAACTTGAACTTTTTACTAAACAAAAGCCCCGCCCGACAGAGAGAGAGAGAGGGGAACTTTTTTGTTAGGGCAAAAATTGCAGCAGCAACTTTACATGAAAATTAAATAAGTGCCGGCTTAAACAACTTCGGGGCATGTCAGGGAGCACCAAAGCGGCAGCAGGAAGAAGTGGTGGGAGTGGTAGAGACACTCAATGAGAGGTAAGAAGCAACGCAGAAGCTTGAATAAGTAAGGCAAGAGACACCAAAACTGAACAAAAGGTTGGGGGCAAACAATGGACAAGACAGCAAAGGAAGCTCTATCTTCCACTTCCGCCGCAAATGACAATCCAGAAAAGATGGCCAAGATGCAGGTGAAAGAACCCCATGGACTGTGGCAGAGATTATCTAAATGTCCTCGCCGAAAGCAATAAAATCTTTCGCTTTTCACTTTTGATTCAAGTTTTGACAGCTGTTACTTGTCATTTTGATTTGGGCTAGGCCATAAATATTTACTTTATATCTTCGGCTATCGGCTGTTTTGATATCAAAGACAAATGTTGCCTTTGGCGAGCACTTAATTCGAATTTTGTATGCCTCCGCACGCACCCATAGAAAATACACAGCAGAAAGGGGAAAAGATCTCAATCGAAAACTATTTTCAGAGGTCTGACAAATTGGTGTCGCCTGCTTGGACATTTATCATCGTTTAAGGGGTGGGCTTTCAGAGTACATATACATAGAAGAGCCAACGCCTTGTCACAATCAAAAACTCTTGCAATCATTACGGGGTTATTCCAGCAAATCTCTCTCTCGTTCTCTCTCTCTCTCTCTCTCTTTGGTTACTGTCTAACCAACAACTTCATTTTCATTCGAAGGAGTCAGCAAGTTGGAGGGAACTTTTGCTTCCGGTTCGCCTCACAGCTGCAACTTTTGTGTGGCAGTTTGCTTTTGTCTTCGGCCTGGGGTTTTTTTTTTTTTTTGTCATCATCTCTCCCGCTGTCTTTCACTGATTTTCTTGTTTCCTGTCTGCCTCCATTGGCGACTCCATCTGTGGCGGCATCTGCAAATTGTCGCATTAAAGTTTTTATCTGCACCTTGTTTGCCATTTGCCGTTGCTGCACTTTGCTGGCACTTCTCCGAGTCCATTTGTTTCAATTGAATTCCACCGCAAATTATGCCTTTGTCGCGAATTTTGAATTTTTGGTCTCGCCCGCTCAAACGACACAGACTGTGGCGTATACGTAATCGAATTAATCCATCAATTGACAACCCGCGGCGCAGCCTGAGTGGAATGTGGTGGCAACGCCAAATGAATATATATATATATTGAATCCATAACGAATGTCAGATTCTCTTTGATCAAAGGTTAACTCTGGGAAAATCTGGAAAGTCTCTCTCCCAAGCGGTCTCTTCAAATGCTTAGCAAGTGTTCGTTCGTTGCTGCTTGATTGCGGGCAAGTTAACAGCCTCAAGATAAACTGCCAACTGCAAGGATTCCACCGCCAACACAGGATATAAAGCACTTTAATTAACTTGCGGACGCGAGGCACTCACAAAGTTTCAGCCATCAACTTTGAACCGCAAGGTAGTTTATTTCTCAAGGATTGCGGTCGGGTATTCTACCATACCCTGGCTCCGACATCCAGGAATGCATTTGGCCACCTACCGCATTATATGGCCAATAAGGATAGACAGGTATGTGGCACACACACACACACACACACAACAGGATGCCCCACCACACTCCCATGGTTGCGTAATTAATTTCTTTGAAAATATTTTGGCACAACCCATAGTTTTGGCCATTTGTGCGGTCCTACGAACAGTTTGTATCCTCGCTGAGTTATGCACGTGGTTAATTCCCCAAATTTAAAAGCAGTTTAATTAAGTTGTGTGGACGTGGGTGTGTGTGTGGGTTCCCTCCCTCCACACAAGGGCAAAGGACAAATGCCATTGACAGTTTTCGGGTTTTGCAATGTCCTACGAAAATATTGTTCTCTGCACCGCTCCATAATGCCTGGACAAACAGTCGAAATGGGACTCGAGGCAGCTGGAATCTCTCTCGGTACAATCGAATATGCCAGAGACTTTGGCAAAGACTTTGACCAGGCGCTGACTTTGCCAAAGTATGCAAACAATTTTTTATCAAAACAGAAACTTAAATAAAGCAAACAAATTGATGTGCCCCACCCACTCCCGGCACAGTTGTAGGTGGGTGGTACGACCCAATATAACAAGACTAAAAGATTTCCAAAAGAATACAAAGAGAGATTGAGGGAAAATGGGTCGAGGGGGTCGATCTTTTAGTATCTTTGCGCCCAGAGCACAATTTATTGGCCCAGCATTCATTCATCAGCAGGACGGACTCATCAGACTGTAATAATTTGCTATCAGAGAGTGTCACGAACAGTGGGTGGCTGGTGAATGGTGGATGATGGGGTGTATGTGGGATGTGGTACTAAACTAAACGCCTCGCGGGTGCTGCTTCGAGAGGTGGCTGGCTGGGTGCTTGGGTTGTTGGGTGCTGCCATGAGCTAAGCAGTCAAAGTGAAATTGAATAAAGGCACGAACCACAATATAGGAGGGGGCTGTAGGGGATGCCCAACCAAATACCCAAGGGATGGTGGGTACTCCACTATAGGGATACCTTGTAAAAGTATGGGAAAGAAGTTGTAGATAATTGGAGTCAGTAAATAAATTTTAAAATTTCATTGCATCTTTAAGAATCCATTCATGATTACCTCTGTATAGGGTCACCATCAACACCATCATAACCTTTGCTACCCTTTATTGTAGCTGTCCAAACAACTGAAAAATTAAGGGAGAGAGCGTTCGAGAGAAAGAGTGGAGTCTGGGAGAGGATACTGCAATGGCAGTGTAATGTCAAGTGTGCGGAAGCATAAAACAAACTCCTAACGGGTTAGCTCTTTTTTTCACTCTCTTTTCCTTTTAGTATCCCTCCTTCTTTCCCTTTCCTCAAATATGTATATGTGTGTGTGTGTGTGTGTGTATATTTGTCTATGTCAAGTGTCAACATTTACTTCGTGACAACACAAATTGTGGCTGCGGCCATTTTAACACCCGCAACAACTGCGTGTTCGAGTGTGTTTCATGTATCTAGGGCTGGGGTGTGTCTGTGTCTGTGTGCGTATGCCCCCAAAAAAAAGCCACAAGTGTTGTCCCGGAGATCGTGTGTATACCCGTCTACACTTTGGAAAAAATAAGAACTATTTCAAGCAGAGATTGACAGGTCGATTTGGGAATTTCCAAATGCAATTTTGGAGAAATATTTGAAATGAACCTTTTTGATTTCTACTTGAATCTCTTGGTGTTTTATCGGTGTAACCAAACTTTTTCCTAATATTTTCGTTCCCTGCGTTACTTTTTTCTGCATTTGTGTGTGTATCTGTATCTGTGTCTGTGGGTTCTTGAGATTTTTCATTTTAGATGTGGTCGCTAACTTGCCACGCTTTGAGTTCCGTCTCTCGCTCTCTCCCTCGACTGCTCTCTTTGTGCATTGCAAATGAAGCCACAATAATAAAAACCCCTAGACTCTCATATGTAGAGCGTAGCTATATGTGTTCTGGTGTATCTGTACATCTGTGTGTGCTGATGTATCTGTGTGTGGTGTTGCTTTTGAGTGTGTGTTTTCTGGTTTGGCACAGACTGCAACAACCTACAAATTATAGTTTTAAGCTGGCTTTTCCTCTGGCTTTCCCTCTGGCTTGTGCGAATAGATGCTCTTTCTGCTCTTATCTTCATAGCGCTAACACTCTCAATGGTTTTGCTGGTTAGTTGGCTTTCCCCTATGTCTGTCTCTTTGTCTGTCTCTCTAAGTGTCATTTTCATCGCATCGCAATTTCTAATTTGTTTATTGTATTGCCACATGGCTGGGGCGACATTCTTGACTCCTTGTAGAGGTTGGCATTTGCTAAATCTTAATTGAATTGCTGAGTTTTGAGTGGAATGTCTGACAAGCAGACACAACCATTCTAGAAATGTAAATATTGTGTGAACAATTTTCTTCGGTTCAAATTATTAAAATATTATGGAAAACCAATATATATGGATGAATTTGTACTTTCCACTTAGTAATAGTTGCTCTCTTTTAGTTATAGATATTTTCCATCTCGCTTACATTTTGCTATACAGCAGACCAAATTATAAATAAGAAAATTATCGCACAAATACGGGGAATTTATTCCATACAAATAAGACATATTTTATAGACTTTTTATGGTATTGTTCGAAGACTTTGTCCCTGCTTACTCTCCGTATAATATACCCACAGATTCTATCCAACAGTAAAGAAAGATGTTCGACATTCGCATATTATATTCGCATAGCTTGTCTCTTGTATAAGAGCTTGTCTATGTAAAAGCTTCAAAAGCTCAATACCGTAGAATATAATTTTAACACAAACTTTCGAAGTACACAAAAAGTTGAAGTTCGATTTAGAAAACTCTCCTACACCTCTTCTATTTCTAAATAAGGATATGTTCTCACAAAGTCTTCTACAAACATTAAACTTATACAACACATATTTAAACTTCTTCTATACTTAGTTTATTCTTATTATAAGTAGAATAACTAAACAGAGATCTATGCTGGTATAGTAGATTATTTTAGCGAAAGTCAAATTATAGGAAACTTTGTTCGGAAGAGTTTTTTCTAACTTATGATGATTTTTCGGAGATAAGAAGCTTTTGCCTAACCTACTATAAGTTTATCTTATATTATATGAAAGTCTTATATTCTATCGCTCTTTCTAATAAGTCAGAAAAGTCGAAAATATACTGATAAAGCTCTCTACATAATTCTTATACACTCTTATAACAGAAAAAACTTGAATGGAAAAAAGCTTTCACACGTGTATACACAGTCTTTCGTTGAGATGTGATGTGCTATAAAGTATTGTGGAGAGTTTGCCATTTGAAATTAGTTTGAGATAGATTAGGTTCCTTGCCCTATGCTCTTGCTTGCTCACAGCAAGTTAATATCTTTCTAAAAACTTTTAAAAATTAAATTTCACAACTTAACCACATGTCTGAGCCACAAAGGCTTTCTTCTTCTGTGCTTCCACACTTTTTTGTGCTCATCCCCAAATCCTGCACAGATGTCCGTTTCAGTGACTCCCAAACACACACAAAGAGAGTCGGGAGAGTGTTGCTTGTGCAATTTGCAGTAATTTTGTTTTGGCAATTGCCAGAAAAACCTTCATACATTATAAAGCAGTTTGGTCTGGCAGTTTGTGTGGAGCTCTGTCAAAGTTTAATTGTTGCGGTTTATGTTTGTGTCTGACATTTCTGTTTGTTTCCCTTCCCTGAACTGGAACTTTACTTTCATATATATGAGTATTTTTATGAGCCACTCATTAAGTAAGCATTTGGAGCTAAAGTTTTAGGAATTTCCATTTTTGCGAACCCTCTGTTAACCTCATTTTTTTGTGGTCAACCCTAAAGTATAGTCTCAAGTGCAGTTGAATTTTATATTGGGGTCGTGGAATCAGTTGAGAGTGTAATTATGCAAGGTTTCGTTTGGTGTGGGAGATTAGCATTGCCCTCTAGGGAATGGGGCAGAGACTGCAGTTTTTTAGTGCAACTTAAGTTCCTCTGGCAGAGCTAGATGCATGTCTGCCACTAGCGTCTGCAATTTATAAGAACTTATCGATGTCATCCATCACATGAGATGGCCCTCGAATAACTACCACTACCGAACTCCACCTCGGAGTCTGGGGTCTAGATAAATAACTTTATTAAGTGCCGAGCATGTGGTAGCAGTGCCATATCCCCATGTCAAAGTGCACACAAGGATAAAAATGGAACTGCGATTGAAGGAGAATGCGGGCCACAAATTGAAATTGAACTTGAATCGAGTCGAAAACGTTTTGTGCTCGATATTAATCAAAGTTGATTGCCTGCTAATATGGCAAAGCAATTTCATCAAATTGTGAGGGGAAACTGTCAGTGTGGAGCTTCTTTTATATATTTCTTTTTTTTTGCTCAGAGTTTTCTTCACATCAAATTAATTTTGGCAAACTTGTAAAAGTTTCAAGTTTTATATTAAAAAATTTGCTGGTTTCTAATAAACTTGAAACGCACACACAAATTAACTAGACGCCCAGTGGAAGCACGCTGCGAGATTGCTTCATAATTAAAAGCCACAACATGTTCTTGAGGCGGTATATCCCTGCGGGCTACCGCTCTCCAACAGCTTTAACTTCCACGAGTCGAGTCGAGTCGATAGGAGTAGCGGAGAACCTCGGACTCTCTGCAGAAAGTAGGTGAAAGTACTATTTAAGCCAGCCTAGCAGGAAAAACAGCAAAAAGCAGACGATAAAAAACTGTTGAGAAGCAGAACTCTTTGGCCAAGCTAAATATGAACAGGAGATGGAAAAAAGGAACATCAAAAATGAAAAAAAAATGAAAGAAAAATATGAGAGCGGCAACTTTAACCCTTTATTTGGAGGGTCTGCTATCTCTGGGTGTTCCTTTTTTTTCCAGCATTCTGCCGCTCTTCGGGGGGATTTTGTATACCCTTTTCAAGGGGGTATTAGTATTTTCAGCTTTTCTGACTCATCTAAATTTCTAACAATAAAATGTCCGAGCATTTGATAAGCATTTAAGGTGTAATTGGATAAACAATGAATCGGCCGGCTAGAGGCTATATAGTTTTCCCTACATCATATGGACCTTCAAGTGTATATAATGCTTCGGATCCCAAGGCTAACCCACTTCGTGGTAATTAAAAGGCAAAATAAAAAGTGTTTCTCTGCATTGGTTTAGGTTCCAGCTCCCTTGTTCCTTAAATAATTATAACCTTTCACCCCAACAGCTGTTGTTAGAGCATACCAAGTTCGCTGCATTCCCACTAAACCCTTTTGTCTTTTCTTTCATTTTCCCAACCCATTCAAGATGCGTTGAAAGTTTGAAATTAGCATTCAGTTACCCTACCCTACGCTTAATTTTTCTCCCATGCGGAGCACTGCTGTTTACTGGGACTTGGAGCTGAAGTTATCCAAGGACTGGTCAAGTTTTCGTTTCCATCAAGCATTAAATAACACGGACTGTCACTTACCAATTAACAAAAGTTTCCAAATATGCATTTGAATGTCGAATGCTGCTGAGTCCATTCAAATTAGAAGCAGACAATTTATGAAGCCTCGCCACTCTCCAGCGTGCCTTCTCTATCTATCTATCTCGTTTGCTATAGTCTAACCCTTTTATTTTGAAGGTTTCTTCCGCTTTCCACAGAAATCTTCCTCGGCTGGAAGGTTTTCTTATTCTTGGGAAACTTGTCGATGGAATCGCTCAGCAGTTGAGAATTGTTGTCGCCTCGACAGCGTAGGCAGCAGCAGCATCTTGTCGAAAACTTTTTGATTTTAATTGTTGCATTCGGTTCAAGTTTTTCTTCCTCTTTTTTTTTTGTATATTTTCCCTGTTTTTCGGGAAGGAACGAGAGGCAATTAAACTTTCAGTTCGCTGGCCCCGACTCGGCAATCGTGCAGTAAATGACTGACCCCGTTAGGATTGGTCCTTGCTGCGTCCTTTGTCGCTGTCTTTTGTTGGCTATCGCTTCTGTCTATCTCTCTCTCTATTACTCTATCGCTTGCTCTTTCTCTTCTTCGCCTTGTTGCAATTTTATGCAATTTTCTGTGGCAATTTTCAGTTTTTCCGTCTCTGTTTTCTGGGTTTGTTTCTCCCGTTTTCTTGTCTTTAAGTTATCTTTTATTTCCCTTATTTTTGAGGAACGATTCTTAACTGGATTTGGCAATTATTGCGATTTTGTATTTCCCATTGAATTGAGCTTAAATTGCTGGCTGTCCTGGAAAAGAGTCAGAGAAATGGAAAAAAGATTAGATTAGTTTGGAAAAAAAATAGCCAAGTGAAAGTAGAAAGGGGATAGATTTACGTTTGCTTTAAAGCTATCAAGTATATTTAAGGGATTGAATTTTTAATTACTCTCCAACATTGTTGTTCTTTTACGGGTTTCTACCTGTTCCATTGATTAACTATAATCATCCCAGACAACGGCAATGGCACTGACTCTTTGCCGATTCCAAAACATCACACAAATTATGGCCATCATAAATATTGAACAGAAGAAAATAATGAAAATGCCAATGCCAATGGATAATGCACCAGAGCGACAAACTGAAATATTAAGTGCGATTAAAAATGCAATAAATGCAGCAACAAAAAAACAAAATTGAATAATTGTTGCCGCATGCCGGCATCCAGACAGTCAGAAAGACAGTCGTTGGCGGGACGAGTGTGTCACATTTTTTTATATTTAATATATTGTGTACATATTTATGGGCCAAAAGAACCAAAAGAGCAAACCAGTTAAACAGCAGTCGAGCATAATTAATAAATGCAATAAAGTTGGAAAATTTGCTCACAGTTTGCAGAGAGAGGAGTGAAAAGAGAGAAGTCAGTGAGAGCACAGAAAAAAAAACCGCGGAGAGTGAGTTTCAGTAATTGAAGCGGCAGTTATTCTATGAGTAAAAATATGTAATATTGTAAAGCAATTATGGAGTATCGTTTTAAGGATTCATTTACATGACAAGTATTCATTTTGCTACATTTTCCCCGGCTTTCAAAGTATTAATATATACAGAAGTCCACTTGGTTTCTGCTTTGAGTTGTCAGTCAATAACGTGAAATAATTGAATTATGTCAATACACTAGGAAGTGCGATGATGATTTACTTATTCAGTTGCTCAAACAGATTTATATCTAAGGATAAAATCCGGGACTCAGAGATTGTTAGTAGGTCAGGATTACATGCTGCTCCAAAGTCTCTGCCAACTTTAAGATGGGACCCCAGCTGCTCTTATTGAAATTACACTTTAATGGCAGCATACCAAAGTAGGGGAGCAGAACGATGCTGGGGGATAATATGGCGGGGGGGATGGCAGAGCTTTGTGGAAACTTTGTCACAGACATTGCCATAGTCAGAGTCATAGTCTCGGCTCGTCTCGTCTCGGCTCGCGGTCCGTCTAGTCTTGCACAGTCTCTCGTCCCGACTCGCGGCCTGTCTCTTTTGTGCCATGAATTACTTTTCTTGACGTTTTGTTTTCTAACAACCGCACAAGACAATAATGCTTCCACTATATGTACGGGTGCGAGTACCAGTACAAGTATGTGTGTGTCTCTGCAAGAGTCGCATGTCACTCGGCTGCTATTTAATTTATGAAGTAGACCGCGTAAAAATTGTGCATTGTGGCATTGTGGACCTGCAGCCGGGACGGTACTCTCGCACAATGAGTGCGAATGGTCGGGACGGGGATTGGATAAAGCCAGGGACTTATCCTGCACTCTATGCATGGGGTTTTTCCCCAACACTCTTTTTATGTGTGTGTGTGTGTGTTTTTTTTTTGCACAACAAAAGACAGTTTAGAAATCGGCGAGAGAGGGGCAGCCGACATTGTCATTATGTTTGGTCTGGGCCGGATTGGATGCAAATGTTGCCAGTGATTATCTGCAAGTGTCTTTGGTTGTCACTTAAAATGGATTTCGTTTTGCTTCTCGTTATGCTGAATAGATGTTTGCTGTGCTTGACTCTGCTTGATATTCATAATCCACAAATCAGACTACGACTTGATCTTTTCTCAGGCAAATTCATCACAGTGCTCAGGCAGACCATTTATCACAATACTTTTCCCATCCTTGGCTGAAACTTGCCATCTAACATACACATTGACTGTCTGGGGAAAACTTTCATCGAACTGCGAGCAATTTAACACCATTTTGTGCAGCATCAGTGGATGGAGAGGAAAAAGTTAATCCTCCACTATAAATCACAAGTTATTAATGCTCAACGTGTTCGTGGTGAAGTGCTCCATTCCGCAGCATCTGCTGCTGGATCATCATCATCAGCAGCAGCAGCAGCAGCAGCATTAGCATCAGCATCCTCATCGGGTCGCCATTACCATCTCCATCGACATCTCATTGGCGTGTCAACGTCACGGTCTCTATTAAGTCACCTAATTAGTTATGGAGGCGCCCCAAAAAAAAAAGTATAAGTATTAGCAGCCAGTTAAAGTTGTGTAAACTTGGAAATGCAGAATTAAGTAAGAAACTTTCAAGAATATCTTCGAAAATTTGTTTGCTAATTAGGAGGATATAGGATCCGTTTACACAGCTCAATATGCTTATATGCTCTCCTCGTATATTTGCAAATCAATGTCCAAATTTGATGTACTCTGAAATGTTCTCATTGAGAAACTTGCACTTCATTCGGACAATTGACACGACCACTGACACGTGTAATCCCTGGCACGCGCTTTAAACATTCCATCTTTATATATATATATATATATGTACGTTTATATGACAGTACAAAAAAAAAAAAGAGAAAAAACCTCACCAGACGACTGAGAAACTAAGACTCATGCTTGTCTCTGAACTGTGCAAGACATGGATGGCATTGGCACTGTCATTGTGATTGCCCAACCAGGCAAAACTCCAGCGTCACGTCACGTCAACGAAACGAGACGCAAACCAAAATCCAGAAACCCAAATATGGGCTACAGATTAAAGAGAAAGAGATTTCAGTAGCTGGAGTGGATGTGACTGAGGGAGGGGACGAGACAGACTCGAGGAACACGAGGGCAAAGCATGAGTTATGGCTTGATATGACGACTATGTTCAACAATTTCTCTCCATGATTCTTTATGAGTGTGGTGCCGTCTGGGATATGGGAATGGCTAGAGTGCGCCGGTCTGCTTCCAGAGTAATGCAATAGTCGCTGTCAGTTCAACACATGGCAAACATTTTTTACGACCGCTACCCTGCCAGGCAATGCTGATGCTAAGCTGATGCAACATTTTTAGAACCCTTTTTGCATTGAAGGTTTGTTTGTGGGATTTAATGACAGATTAGTATTGAAATTTGCCTGTGGCATCCAACTGAAGAAGCGTCAGAGTTAAGGAAGAGTAGACAGAGATTTGTTTAATTTTGAGCTATTAAAAGCGTAGTTTTATTTTACTTAGCAACATACTCGGATATAGGAATGGATACATCATAATACTATCTATCCTGCTCTATATTTGGTATGGTATGGCATGGTATTATCCATTCACCTATGATAAGCTGCCAGAAATCCTCTGTCAGTCGTCATGGCCGAACCCACTTTTTTTTGTAGCACTGTCAGACAGCTGCTGTTGATTTCTTTGTGGCATGTGCTTAATCCAATTTCCAATGCAATTGTCGCTACTGAGATATGCCCGGATCGAGTGGGCGGGCCTTCGAGGACTGCGACTGCGAACACGATGCAGCAGCAGGACCCACCGAAAACTATGTTTCACAATTGCACGAGGAGTGCAAGCGGAAGGGCAAGCGACTCCATTGTGGTTTGACAGTGTCATGGCAAAGTTTTTATGTTTTTGTAGTTCACCCCCAACGCCCCAACTATTTTCGAATACCAATGAGCACTAGCAGTCGTAGCAGGCATGATGGACAGACAATGACGACAAGGGCAAGACTGTTCACTGTTCGACGTTCAGTGTGACGACAACTCTGTTCTCTGTTCACTGTTCACTGCGGTTGTCTCTGTAATTGTCGAAAAATTTCCAACTGATGTCCCGACAGAACACACACACGAACGAGCACAAGTCAGAGGGATAATTATGGCCATAGAGCGGAAATACCCGGAAAACCCCAACTCAGATACGCAAGCGGCATCAGATTCGGGGCAGTCAGGTAAGGGTGAGGGTGAGGGTGAGGGTGAAGGGCACTGATTAGAAATTGCTATGGGGCTGGATATGCTGGATTTCCGTTTTACAGCTAAATTCGCAACAATTAAAGCAAATCTTCATTCCATCTGCGCGTCTGGCGATACAAAGAGAGAGCGAGAAATGTTCATAAATTGTTCAGCAAAACATTTTGGATTCCGTTGGTGATGGCTGCTGGGTTCCAGCTTCCGATGGCTCCACTTGTTTGGCGGTTAGCAGTGGGCTGGCATCCGGGGCCAGCAAATTGAAAGCTCAATCATGTTGCAGCAGCTGTTCGTGCGAGTGGTCTCTGTCCCAGTCCTAGTACCACGAAAATTCGGAAATGCTGAAATGCGTGTTCGTCTCGATGGTTGGGTTGGCTGCTTGTTTGGGTTAACAGACGCTGATGGCAGTAACACCTCGCCATGGCCTTCTATCAGAATCAAAACTGCCAGCTGCCCACTCCTAACCCACTCCCACTCCCACCCACTCACACATGGGGAAATTATGTAAATGCCATTAATCCTTATGGCACACAATAGTTAAACGGATCGGCGCTTTATTGTCACGTGCCTACACACTCCCACAGCAGTAGGAACAACAACAGAAACCCAACGGACCAGCAGTCCAACAATCCAACAATCCAACCATCCGACTGGACCCAAAGACCAGACTTTTTATGCCCCACGTGCTGGTGAGTTGCGTGTGCTCTGGCACTCTCTCTCTAATAAAAGGGGGACACTCGCCCATACCCAAAATGATAGCCAACTTTTTCCTTGTTAATTGCGAAATCTCTTGGCGAAACAGAATCGGATGGAGTGTGCTACTTCTCTCTTTCTATCGGTCCCCGCCCCTCATGACACAGCCCGCTCTACACATTGCATAATCAATTACGTGATCAACGTTATGGCCTCCCTCTTTGATTTGATTTATGTACTCGTGTGTTTAACTGCTCCTGCAGATATCTTGGGTTATGAAAAAGTCAATTAGGGAAGTTGGAGGTAGATAAAGGGACTTCTGCTGGGACTTATTTCGAGGTAAGTAGAAGGGGAAGTCTTATGAGAGATTTAAATAATATGGTTGATATAAAAAATTAAAGCTCTGATTTTCCGAAAAGGGGAAATTTCTCTGAATTCATTAGTCCTACCTATCTTTTATTTTCTTAAGATTGTTTTATGATTTTGTGCATTTGCTACTAGTAATCGCGGAAGAGTATCCACAGAATCATTATCTTGAGCTACTCTACTTTTATGTTTGTATTTCATTTCATTTTTCACACAATCGAACCGCATTTCTCATAGCCAGTGCAATTATTGTTAATTGTGTAGCATTATTTTTCACTTGGCGCTTAATATATCACATTGATTGCATGTTGACTCAAGTAATGACATCTGAATCGAGTGGCAATGCAACGAGAAGTGGGACGCACGTTTTAAATGGTTGTTATTAAAAATTAAGTGGTTCGAGAGGAGAGCAAAAATGTTGGCAAAAGTTCTGATTGTTATTGAAATGGTTGCAATTCCATGACCAACAGCAATCGCGTATTAAGGGTCGAATAAAAGCCGCAATAATCCCTAAGGAAAGGAAAAACTGCAAAACGATTACCTGGGTGGGCAGAGGGCAGAGAGAGAGAGAGAGTGGAAAAGTGGATCCAAACAGCTGGTAGTGTTAATGTTTGACCATTTTCCCCAAGTGCCTTTCTTGCCACTCAACGTGGGGAGCCCTTTCATTTGGCACTTCCCTCACTTCATTGGGTTCCTCTCTGCACGATTAATTTGTCCCTCACTCATTAGAATAATACAACTAATGGGGCTGGTACATGACCTCATCCGCTCAGACCTCGACATGCGCATAATTAGCTGTAGCACTTTCAGCACCCCTGGAACCCTCTGTGCCCCTTTTCCGAGCCACTTGCCGTATCCATATCATTAACCTGCAGACCGCATAAATTCATGATGAATCCAAAAAAAAAGAAAAAAAGAGCAGAGAGGAAAAGCAGCGGGGAAACCGAGGAAGGAAGAAGGAAAATCACAGTTTGGTTTTATGTACACGCATTAATGGGTAGACAGGAGGCAGCACTGTGCGTGGGCTTTGCAGGACCCTGCCCAGGATCCCCATGGATGAGTGCTCCTGGTGTGCCGTGTACTTCATTTGGTTTATTAATTCACCAGCAACATGCAATCGACTTGTATGCGAGACTCCATGTTGATATTAGCCGCCGGAAGGAAGCAACCACCCCAAGCAACGTGGGCAAAGTCCTAACCAGATGATGTCCCTCAGTGGTTGTCAGAATTTAACAAAAATTTAATACGAATTGCTTAGAGTGAATGCTGAAAAAAGAGTGTCAAAATTCACGTATACTACATTTTACAGCGTTCTTACTGGATAGAAGTTCCCATTTAGCATTCAATCTAGTAACAGCAATTGGCTCTGCATCCCCCCACCATTTCTATACAAACAACCTGCTAGATCTGATTCCCTCTTAGCTTCCCTTTGGCGACTTCACTTGACAGGCAACACTTATTCCTTTCAAGTCGATGCCAAAGGGAGATCTTTAAATATTTAAAGAGCAACTCAATCAGTGCTTAAGAAGCACAAGAGCGAGAAATTAAACATGCAGCTCGTTCATTTTTGGGTCACTCAATTAAACGAGTGCATCTTGAAGTGCACTCCAGAAGGTAAATGCTGCTTTCCAGTGCCAGTCTGCCAGTGGCAGTGCTGGTGCCTGCTCCTTCCTTTCCCGTCCAAGTCGATGGCTGTTCAATGCTCCATTTTGTCGGTTCCTTGTCGTTGGCGATGTGGATGTGAATGGGAATGTCTTTGTTGGTGGAATGGTCAAGTTGCCTTTTGATTAAAAGGACATTGGGAAATAAAGTAGAGCAAAGTATGTGCTAAACTTTTTCACCGCCTTTCCATCGGCAACGATAAAACGGAAGAGAAGCAAAAGGACAGAGAGAAATGGTAAAGAATTCCAGTACCATCAGAGCCCCACTCTTGGAGCCCACTCGGGAGGTATGTAATTGTTAAGTGCTCATTAGAAATGCTCTAGACGAGACGAGCAACAGAAGCGGTATCCGAAAGCTGGGCAATGGACGAGGGCCCAAATGGAAGGTGAGCTCAAGTGCATTTTCAATTAAGAGGAGCAAAATATTTTGGCTGCACTTTTGGGGCCAAGCCAATAAACTGTTGAATTTACGGCTGGTCCTAATAGCTTTTCGCTCATTTAGCCATTGCTCAACACTCGCCATGGCAAACCTCATTTGATATTCGGGCAAAATACAGTTCGAAAAGAAGGCTTGCTTTTTGTGTTCCATAATAGATTCCCTCGGGTGCTGGCATTAATATTGATTACCGAATTTTTTCATTTTCTATGCTTTTCCATTGATTCATTTGTGGAGTTGCAAGAAGTTTTGGTGCTAATTGGAGCTCTGTTGCATGAACACTGAGTGAAATGGAATGGAGATCATATTCGTTAGAGTTTGGGAAATTTCATTCTTCAGGAAAGTAACTTTACAAATCGTTTGAAAATGATTCTGACTTTTATCCTTTGAATTCTCTGAATAATTCAGTCAGGAAATGTTAACGAAATATTTCACATAACTCTCCATAGCAAGCATTCCTAAACCCAGAGGTTCTCCCTTTACTATCTTACTTCTGTGGCCTTAGGACTCTTATTCATTAAAAAATTAACACCACTTTGTTCATAAATGCTAACGTGAAATTCTCATCATTTCACTCTCATTTCGGCATTTATCAAATTTTTAATTTTAGGACCATAAGAAAAAAGGATTCTGTCGGAAATAGAGTACGCCCTCAGTGTCTATCTCCCGTAGCTTTCGGGCATAAATGGAAATGGAAATGCTCAACCCATCAAATAATTTTCATATCGAAACGTTTCTAGTTTTAAAGTAGCCCTTGAATCCCTGTTCCCTGGCAGCTTTCTGGCTCTGTGCGAATTCAAGCTGTTACCACTCTGAAGCTTACGTTTAAGAACAAATTGAATTGCTATTAGGCACTCTGGTGCAACAATTTAGCAGCAACTACCAGCAGAACCACACATACTGACAGTGTGCCAAAGCGAGAGAGAATGAGAGAGAGAGTGAGAGGGAGGGAGGTCTGATGTGTGGAAACCGCATTAGGGAATCTTCCAGTAACTATTTCCTTCCTTTTGCCTTGTGCCTGCTGCCTGCTGGTTTCTCCTGTTTGCATTCACAGTTGGATGCAGCTGCTTTTCTGGAACTTTTGCCACTCGAGTACATTTTGTTTTTGCAGCCGATTAACAGTAAAAAAAAAGAGGACAACACTCTGACTAAAAACTAAGACGTTGCAAAATGTTGTGGGTGTATGGAATATGCGAGGGGTGCTACGTACAAGAGCCTACAAAGTAAAAAGTACAAGTCTTACTTTATTGAAATGTTGGTATATCAGTATAAATCTGAGTCTGATTTCTTTAGGGATGGTTTTGTCATCAGAATCTTGGTATTCATTCTTGGAACAACTTTTAAGGTTTCCTTCCATTATTTGTTGAGTCTCCAGTCTGAAGTACTTCTCGGACTTCCCTCGTATGTGTTTGGAATACAAAAAAACGTATCCCGGATCTCTGCATACGCCCGCCCCCCATGCAAAGCTTTCCCACAATATTACCCAACTTGAGAAATGCACCAGCAGGATGCATATTGACTTTTGTGTTGGCCAGATTGTGTTGGCCCTGGCTCATGTTCTCCCCTCCACTCCTCTCCTGGCCCTTGTTGTGTCTATAACATTTGATTTTTACAACCACTTGGCATTGTGTTGGGTCTCATGGGAGGTCGTCGGAAGAGATTACAATGAGCATCAGCATAATGTGCTGTCTGAGTCTGTGTGTTTTCGAAATTGAATTGATTTTCACCTAAGCAATATTCCTGGCTATATGGCATTAAGCACTATTTAGTATACACCCTTTGGCACCCAGCAACGTTTTCAGTTGTTAACCTACTTTGCACACTAGTTGGCTGCCAGAAACTTAACAACAGGAAGCAGCTGATAGCAGAGACTAACGTACGCTGCCATACGCCACGTTATCAAAATGCCAACAAAAACTATTTTGAGTTACAGCGGAAGGTGCAGCAGGTTCAAAGCACTCGGCAGAGAGGTTCCCGGGGTATGTTATGGATACATATATGTAGTACATACGGTTATGTGGATGAATCGAGGGCCTGGCATAAACTTGCAACTTATGCCTGCACTTTGCACACTTTTCATTATAAATATTATGCCGGTTCGAGTGTGTGTGTGTGTGTGTGTGTGTGTACGGAGGATGCGTTAGGAATGAGGCTCACACAAAAATGGTTGAAAGATACGTAACTTAACAGCTGTGGTAGGTCGATGGTTTGAATACCCTTTTGAGAGATGATGGAAAATGTTGGAATTTAAAGGGGAAACACACACTTTAAATAGTCCTTCTATACAGTTTTTTTCATGTCAAAATGTTATTTTGTTATCCTAACAGCTAGTTGGATATTATGAAAGGGATCTCTGGTGTGTTGGGGCTTTCCAAATCCAATAGACCAGCGCTGCCATTCTGTTTAAAAGACAGCTATTTTTATCTGATGAGTGCGGGACATTCAAAACGAAAATATTCTGCCAGTACTTTTCAGCGAAATATTTGTGAAGCAAAAATGCATTCTTATGTGCGTTCCCAAATGTTCCTTAAAATTAAAAAATCCGTTGCCGAGGGTATGCGTAAACATAAAAATAATAACAAAAAAAAGTCAGCTCTTTGATACTTTCAAAGCTCGTGGCGGCAGGAAATTGTGCGGTGAAATATAGCAAACAGCCAGCCGAAAATAATCAACATAACAAGAAAATGGTACCACAGAGAGAGATACGAGTAGAGCAACTAAATATTAGAGATAAAAGTATACCCTAACTGGTGCATAATTTATATCCATTTTCAAGCATAAGCAGTTAAGGTTTTACTTGTAGGAGAAGGGATATGAGAAGTTATCTAACTAAAAGAACTGAGTATAGATTCCAGATATGACAAGACGTTTATTGAATAACTCAGAAATTATTCGAGCACTATCTCCAGTAATCTCCTAAGCTTCCTGTTCTACATAATCTTCCAAACTGTGTACATTTTATCACTGAGAAAGCCCCATTTCAACCCACACCTACAGGGTACCTACAGGTACGACTAAATATTTCAAAAGACCAACTTGGGAACTGACGGAGCGAGTCAAGGCGTCTTCCAGCCAAGTGATAGGCGTCTGTCGGAAGAGCTTAAGGAATTTTTCCAGCGTGTGCTTTTGAGTAAAATATAAGTTTGTGAAACAAAAAGAAAATAGCTTTTTGGTAGCGAAATCGTGGCCTTGCTGCCGTAAAAGTGCGAGTAAGTATACAAGTAATTTTCTGCGGCTGACAAGCAATGCTAAAAATGAGAAGAGCTCCTCTTTGTAGACGGACATACTTTGCAAATATTTAAGTAAATTCATATTGATGCTGCAACCTGCACAGAAATCTGTGAAATTAGCTGAATAATTGCCTTCGAAAAGGGCAGTTCTGACGACAGGAGACAAGTAGAAACTTGTGCACTGCTTGGGGGATGTACAAAAGTTTAACATATTCCACTCACATACACACACTGATGGCAAAAGGTATGCTCATATAGGTTTTCCTGCAGGAGGAAGTGAAGCAAAGAATTCAAAAAGTTGCCAAGTCCGACGTGCAATGTTACATAAATTGAAATAGTTCTGTCGACAAGTCTCAAAATGCAATGCGGAAACTTCCAAGAGATGACAATTTTTTCTCTTGTTTTTTATATATTTTCTTTAGTTTTAATTAAACTAAACTTACATGCGAAAAGTTATTGTTATATACGAGAAACTGCTGCTGCTGCTGCTGCGGTCCCCAAAGATTTTTCTTTCTCTGGGCAGAAGAGTAAGCAAAAGTCATTTAAAAGTTTTGTATGCTTGGTCAGCCATGACTTAACATGCATATCTCATACGAATTTGTAAGGCAGCGACCCTCAACCCTTTTTCTTCCAGGAAAACGAATACACAAAAACTTTTGCCGATATTTCAAATGCAATGTGTAAAGAAAAGGGAAAAATGAGTTGAGGAGAACAACCTGAAGACAATAACTTTTGGAAATCCAATTACGAGGATTGAATGTATTTGGGTATATGCCTTTATTTTACTCCTCTTTTCTGCTGCAGCCTGCATATTAAATTAGCCAGCAAATTGAGTATGCTCTGCAGAGCTCTCTCTGACCCCTTTGAATATTTTGGGCTTGAAATCAAGTTTCCTCTATCACTGTGGCTCATTGGTGGGTCACTGGTGGGCCAGGTCAGGCATGTATCTGTCTCTCTCTACCTTTCTGTCCCATTCCATAAACTAATAAACAAGTTAACAATGCAGATGGAGATGGAGATGGAGATGTGGCACGACAGGCACTGGTTGTGTATTGCATATACATTGCGTATACGCAATGTGTTACGTGTGCGTGCTTCGGGGCTGAAACTTTTCCTGTGTCGTGTGTCTCTTCCTGTGGCTGTTGCAGGATAATTTCATTTGTCAATATGAAAGCGCAAAAGTGATTTACTTAAGTGTAAACTCATTTTCCACTCAACAACAGAACAATAAGAGAAACGGCAGACAATTCATGGCACTGTGTTGCTGCCTCAAGTGTCACAATACACCTGCCACAGCAGCAGCAGCAGTAGGAACATCTACGTACAACAATGTCACTGCGCTTTTCACCTTAACAACATAATGGCAATCAACTGATGGAAATGACGCAGCCACAGTTTCCAGGAGGTGTTGGATTGGGACCAGGACCAGGACCTGGGCTAGGGCATGGAATTGAAATTGGCTTGAACGGATGCGCAGGCGGAGGCGGTGGCAGTGTCTGCCATTATTCATTTAAACCTGGGGATTGAGCAAAAAGTGTGTTGCATTGCCTTCCCCTCCCAACAATCGACAAATAAGCCCAAGGCACTTTTCTGTTCTTTTTCTTTTGCTGTTTATCCTTTTCCTTTGCCTTGGTTTCCCATTGCTGCTCCTTCTGCAATTGAGACATTCTCACAGACAGACAGGACTCTGGAGCGGTTGCGGCTTTCGATTTGTTTGCGATTTAGAAATACAAATTGTGTGAGAGTGAAAGGTTGATTTTCCGCCCCTTTGTTCTGCTTGTCGCTCGCTCTACGAAATTTTTAGGTAAACCCCAAATTGGTTTCTACAGACAAATGCAGCAGGCAAGGAATGTGTATGGGTGTACTCGGATATGTAGATTGTGTCTTTATTTTTTATTAAATTGCCCAGATTTGCGCTGAGATAACAGCGCTGTAAGGCAATAGCAATTGCTCAAGGTATTTATGGGTGCTCAATGTGAATTGCAGGCAATTTTTCCTGTATGGAAAATGGTTTGAATACATTTTCATAAATAAATTAAGAGAGTACTTGGCATTTAGATTGCCTAAATGAGGTTTATTTAAGGTCTTTTATGGCATAATCGGATAGAAGATGAAATTTGCTTACCGTTCTAGGGATTTGTCTCAGAATTTTGGTTTATTTTTGAACTGCAAAGAAAGAGAACATGGAAAGTGTTGTATTAATTAAATGTATTGAGCACATTGTAAATGTAAAAGGAATCGTTTCTGAATTTAGGCTTATAAATAATTGACAGGGAAATACAAATTTTAAGGATGGAAATTGTATATTTTGGCGACCGAAACTTCGTATTTGCACACATGGCTTGTGCTCTCAATTTTGATGCTAAAGACTCTTAAACATATCCAACTAAACCATTCCGAAACCTCCCCTTATATGCAGACTATCGCTTTCAGTTTAGTTAGCTATGTTATATGCCAGCAAAGTTGGTAATCCATCAATTTCAGATATGGTTTCCGGCACAGAAAATGAAAAACAAATCCATATTTTCCTAATCTCCTATGCATCCATTCATTTCGACAGCTTCCTTTTTAAAGTCAGCCAACCCTCAGCATTCATCTAATGAAATTCCGGCCAATGTTTCCTTGAAATCTTAAATTTTAATGTGAAAACACATTTTCTCTTTCTCGTTCTCATTGTTTTTGTTGTTGTTGTTGTTTTTGTTGTTTTTGTTGTTTGTTGCTGATGTTATTACTATTGTTGCTGCTGCTGTTTTTGTTGCTGGCAGTTACAACATGATTGCCAGGCATTGTTGTTGTTTTTGTTGTTGCTGCTGCTGCTGCTCTGCTGTTGGTGCTCTACCATTTGAGATTACGGGCCGAGTTTTAGTTGGCACACAGGACTTTCCAACCATCCCCCAGCCTCGGCTGCTGCGGCACGCTGGCCGACACAGCCCGCAAAAAAACAACAAGGACACATGGACATAGACCAGAATGCTAGGGATGCTATAGGAAGGGTGTCCGGAAAAAAACAAAAAAAAAAACACAGGGAAATGGTTTGGGGAAAATGGTAGAAATGAATGGCGGCTGGGTGTACGTTCTGGCTGATTTTCCTGGCTACTGGGGAATTTCCAGTGCACAGAGCCAGAGACGTCATTAACTGTGTGTCTCAGTGTGTGTGAGCGAGCATAAGTGTATGTGTGTTCGTGTTCGTGGAGTTATATAACACACAGACAGACACAAGCACACCTCATCTAACCATTCGTTGACATCATTTGGAATGGTAGATAACATTCAGCCAAGTGCACACTGCCATACAGTGGGTGGGGTAGAAAAAGCGGCGAGAAAGTGAGCTGGTCGATGCTCCAAGGGATGCTGGATATAGGTGGCAGGGGGTGGGGTCTTGGATGGATCCACCTTTAGCCCAGCACAACCTAACAATGTAATGAAATTTTCGAAATATCCATGATGATTTGCGGCTGCCATGATTGTCGGCCAGAAGATGGTATCTCTCCTTTCTCACTTTCTGGCGCTCTTCTTCAATCCCAGTCTCTCTTTATTATCCCCACCGCCCTCTGTATATGTATCGTGGGTTCACACACATCCTGGCTCTGACTACCGGTCTCTATATAATGTATGTAGGCCAGGGCTCTATCGCACTCTTGACTTGGCCTTTGGTTTCCTGCCAATGTCAAGTGACTGAAGTCACACTTTGCCTTTTGGCCGCTCGTTTGTGCTCCTTTGAGCACAACGGCAGCCTAGAAACGTGTGCGAGTCCTTTGAGGCAGCAGCAGCAGCAGCAGCACTGTGTGGGCGTCCTTTGTGGCAGCAGCAGCAACAGCAACACAGTATGGGGAATTCTTTAAGGAGGCTACTCCTAGAGCCATGTGCGTGCCCTTTGAAGCGGATCCGCTTGCGTATGTGCTACTACATTAAGCTTTGATTATGATGATACAGAATTTAAAATTATAAATGGAGCACTGTCTCCTGCTGATATATTCCCTCAGAACGGAAAATTGCCTGCCCTAGAAAGTATGGTACATTAAATTTGATCTCCTTAGATGTACTTTTAGTAGCCATAATCGCTTGGAAGAGTCGCTTTAAGCAACCCTTTAAACCGGAAACCACTGGATTATTGATTCGCACTCCCTCTCCTGCAATGCTGATGGCTACATTCACAGCCCCCGCTGCATTCAGCGATAGTTTTGTATCCCAATCTGACATGATGACTTGGGGCCAACACAGTTAGTGGAGGGATAAATGCTCTCCGGAGAGCCACACTATTCTCATCATGAAATCTGAAACGTGTTTTTAATGGCATTTTCATTTCTTTTTTTGTTGTTGTGCATTTTCAATATTTACTCCACTATTCCACAGTCTCTTCCTGGCATTTGGATGGAAAAATGGTGGAAACGGGTGGAGAGGGGGAAATGGGCGTAAATTCAAACTGGCAGCACAATAATTTTATTATTTATGGTGATGACGATGACGATGGCGGTGGCAAGAATCCCCAACGAGTCCCAGTGCTAAAAAGTTGTAACGAAATTATTGCGAAATTTTGTGGGAAATATAACGAATATGGGAGTACGTATACGCCATGAGGCACGGGCTACGGGCTACGGTTACTCACATGAGCATGAAAATGTCTGAGAGTTTTGTCGCATGCAAACATAAATTTTTGTATGCCATGCAAAATAACGTAATAACATTAAATATGCAAATGCCTTTTGTCAGCCATTGCATTTACACATGACAAACACAGTGGCAGGCGCGCGCACACACAAACTCTCCTCTTCTATTTGTATTCATTCATATATACTCGTACTCGTACTCGCACTCGCACTCGCACTCGCATTCGCAATCGTACTGCGCTTGAGATTGAGTGAATACGAATAAATAGGAGAAAAGAAAAAAAGGGGACCACCGCCATCATTGGTGCTGTCGACTTCATCACACATTTTGCAATTTGCATAAAGTGAAAATGATGCACATTTCTGTTTTCCTACGTCAATTTTCCTTTTATTGATTTTCTTTGATTTCCCGCACTCAACCAGATTACAGGCACACACACACACACCACGCACACAGTCACGGCTGTCGTTCCGTGTCCTGCTAAAGTCTCCGGAACAGCCTCAGTCTTCGGGACAGCCTCGGCCTTGGTTTCTCAGTTCTCCTCAATCTCAGTCGCAGCGCCAGTCCCTGTCGCACAGCCTTATCCCAGCACCCGTTCTACATGTGTTTTGAATGACGTTGAGTGCTGCTATGCAAACATTTTCTAACGAACACTTAGTGCAAATAGATTCGACGGACGAGTGCAAGTTTTCCATTTCCATTTGCTGTCGTTGCGGAACAAACCTCTTTTCCCCCCACCCCACCGCACCCAGCCAACTGAATTTTATTCTTTCTTAGTTTTCTTGGCCATTTTTTATTGCCTGCCAATTACTTCTTATTTTATGCTGCTGCTGCTGCAGCTGCCTTTCGTGCAGCACAGTTTGTTCAATTTCATTAAAATTTCAAACGATTGCATTTCAGTTGACGCAAATGCAATTGTCTGGGTTTTTCATTTACATGCGGGCTGTGGAAAACCATCAATTTATATGGCTTCTACTCGTACTACTCGTATGCAATCTGTGGAGTACGTTAAGTCTCCAGCTATTTGGAGTCCCAGCTTTTGGGACTGACTCTCTCTCCCTCTCTGTCTGTCATTAAACGAGAGCTCTGGAGATTACACAAAGACTACTATCTCTCCTTGGATTGTTTTCAATCCCCAGCTTAACAATAATTGATTAATCTTAGAGTTTATCCACTCACATGACCCAATAGCTTGTCCAACTCTTGGCTGCAATTAAAAAATGTCAATCTTTCCCGCTCAGTGCGCACGAGCTGCATGGAAGTTTGTCAGAAGTCAGTCATTTCCATTGGTTGCCAGAGAAAACTTGTACCACCCCCCCCACCCCATTCAAGCTGCTCAAGAACCAACATCAATTGCTGTCCCCCCTCTGCCACTCACTTCTCCCTCTGACTGGCTGACTGGCTGACTGCCTGACTGGCAGCTGCAACGCATACGAGTATTGGTCAATAAAGTGCGCTCAAAATATTTGCCACAACTTGTGCACTTTACCTATCATAGAAGTTGAAGTTACTTTGCCCACACTTTCCACTCGGCTCCATTGGGGAATACATTTTCCCTTTGCAGATTTTCCATCTGCTGGTTGTTGTTAATTTTTTGGGTAAATTTACCAAAAACTCTCTGGCTTTCTCCACTTTTGTAGCTGGTGTTGCATACTTGTGTGGCAAACTTTTAATTGATTCAATCGCCTGTGCATATTTTCAGTTCAGCTCAGTTCGGTTTTAGTTTTAGGGGGTGGGTTTACTGGGGTTTTAGAAACTCAATACCTATACATGCATCTATGTACACATACCCACAGAGATTGTCAGTTTGTCGCAGCTGTAAGGATGTCCGAGTGTCGGCAAAGCCATCGGGGATGCTGCCAAATGTGTGCGTGTTGCTTCCAGCGTGCTTGCAAAATTAGTTAGAGGATTAAATTTGTAGTTTAATACAATTTCTCATTAGGTGGCGTTTCATGATCGAACCGAAATATTTGGTCACCCTCCTCAGCACTCCACTGACCCAAACAAATAACAGAATTTATGGTGTGGGCCTAGAGAATATATACGTGTGTGAGTGTATAGCACAAGCTTACCGCCTTGCCACCTTGCCGCCCGGGCTGTGGGAGGGGGAACCACCTCATTAGTTGTGGACTTACCGAGGCGTAGCCCAGAGCTGTGGAAATGTCAGAGAATGGGGAATTAGTAATGCCACATCAATGAGCAATTCTCATGCACTAGAGATATTTTCATGGAAATTGCATGCACTACTCCGAACTGAAATTTTGCTGGAACTATGGAATTGCAATCGGCACTTCAATAAACGATTCTCTGGCTTCAAAGGGACACTTCTACAAACAGAATTTTCCGCTTAACCTGCTACTGTTTGCCACATTTTCATTCACAACCCATTTCACTTATAATCCAGCAGACAATCCACAATTCAGCGCTTCAGCCGCGAACTCGCATTCACAATTAACCACTTGGCAAGCCATAAATTTAGCACACACACAGAGACACACACAGAGTTGTAGAGAGAGAGAGAGAGAGAGAGAGAAGGAGATGCCTCATCCGGAACCACATTCAGGCACGCACACATTTGGCCGACAGGAAACCAAATCATTAGCTAGAAAAATTGACCAGAACCGACACAGACCCGACAATGGGAAAGCGGGATTGGCTTTTATTGAATTTCTCTCTCGCTTTCTCTCTTTTTGTAGCAACTGTGGTGGATACAAAGGGTACTGGGTAGGCTCGCTGGGCAGGAATAAATTTTCATCAAATGCGTTTTCCGAGTCCCCGGTAAAGTCAACCCAACCAAATGCAGTTAAGCGACCACATCCGCCAGAGGCCAAACCAAAATAATTATGTAACCAAAAAATATTACAGAACATATGGAACATCCTGCACATGGTGTGATGGAGGGGCAGGCAGGCCTGCGATTCTGTCAGAGTTCCGGCCGCAGATACACAGACACACACACGCAGACACGCAGTGTAAGCAAACACGCCAGATTTTTAATTTGTTATCGTTTTGCTCTTGTTGCTGTTTTTCTTTTTTGGGAGTTACCCATCCCCACTTTGGGGAATGTATGCATGTTGTTTCTGCTGCTGTGATTGGAAATGCGCTTAGGTTAGGCCCAACAGCAGGTCCGAAATCCATGACCAGGCACAGAAACATTCTCATTTCTGCTTATGTGTGTTTCTGTACAAATAAAACACTGTTTCTGGATGTATGGAGAAGTAAACTATATTCAAAAAATAACTGTTATCTCATGAGAGCAGGAATTCTTTTCGTTTTATTTTTTTTTTGATATTCCGCTCTATTAATAAAGGAGTACGAATTATTGTCCACTTACGTTTCAAATAAAACAGGAATGGTTTAAATACTGATGAAACGCTCTAAACAATTTTATAAATAAAATATTGGTAATACGATTATTTTTTTGCACTGAAACTTTTTGTAATGAGAGGAGCAGACTTCTACAGATTTTTATAAATGACATGTATATTTTTTTGTTTAGTTGTATTCCAGCAAAAAAAATCTGGTATTGTGTTTTCCAGTTGCCAATTCAAGTGGACTTCACTAATAACAACAAAAATTGTTATAACATTGAATGAAGTATATCTATAACAATTTTTTGTGTGTTTCACCATTGGCATACTGTGTGTTTGAATACCCGACACCCGAGACTTTTCATAATTATAACATTCTTGCAAAGGCTAAATTTTTTGTTGGTATTTTTTCTTTCTATTTGTACCGAATGAGATCCAAATTATGCTCATTATGATGACCACAAAATAAATACACAACTCTGCCTCGCTTTCCCCTTTGTTTAAGCCACAGATTTTATCTCGCAAGGCTTCCCAAGCTGGAAGCCTTTAAGCGATTATTAATGATTAGGCCATAAAGCAATCCACATTAGAGGGACGGAGGGTGGCAAAGTGCAAATGCGATAATCAACTGCAAGTGAGCTGAACAACAGACCCTGGACGACAGTCAACGATTCCAGGCTGATTAAAATCGCAACCAATGGCACACGAAGGGGTGAAAATTAAAACCGACAATGGCAGATACAGCTGAAATAATGGCAGAGGGACCAGCAGTCGAAACGGGGGCAAATGGCTGAGATAGCGTAGCGGCAAGTCATGACCGTATCATCGATGCTGCCACCATAGAAAACAATTGCAATTGCTGGCAAAGCGTATACAGTCGAGGCACAAAAAGGACAATGGTCAGTGTGGGTGACTCAAAAGAGGGGATATTGCGGCAGAGACGTAGAGCTTCATAGCCCCCATGTGGGTCCCGTTATATGCGGAATTTATGCTTTGTCCTGCAGCAAGCTGCACGCCGCCGATGGCAAACGTCCTTTTATCAGATACAGTGCCGCCCATAAGTATCGCACAAAAGGCATAAGTGCAGAAATCCTATAGGGACTGGCGTGGAGTCGTGTCAGTGGGAGACACCCTTTGCGTACACACAGGAAGCGTGCAGTTTATATGGCCGCGCTGACATTCGCAGGCATTTGTGGAGGCTTCCTTTGAGTGGCGGATTCCACCTCCTGTGACATCAGGTAGGGGAATGTGCAGCCGGAAAGGTACTCAACGGAGCTCAATCAGAGCCATGAAAGAGCTTTAACGGTAGCGGCATCTTTGAAGTTAAGCACCGGAGCCCCTCTCGGCACTTTAAATTAACGAAAATAATCAAGTGCAGGTCAGAAAGGAATGGGCTGAGAGAAGAAGTGCAGGTAGGAGTTAAATTAAAGATTAAAGATATCCTGGATAAAAATATGCTTGACTGGAGCCTTCCTGCTATGCTGTTACATATTCAGAACTTCCGTCTTCATATCAACAAAAACTCACAAATTAATAAAATCAAATCTCTCTGAAGATAACAATGGGAAATTCTGTTTTATTCGCTTTCAAAGAATTGCCAAATTTCCAGGAGCCCTTTCCTACCGCGTATCATATACGCTTTCACCTGAAGTAAAATATACCACTTACTCGCTGCACAACTCATTAAAACTGCTTCACAAGGAAGCCCTGCGCCTCCATGCAGCATTCTACGAGTAGACATCGCTGGGCCCCATCCCCGAAAGCGCTTCTTTGTCTATGAGTTATGTGTTGCGCAATTAACATTTGTAATGCTGGCGCACAGAACATTTCCCCGCATTCACTCGTTATTTCGCTGTTGTGTTTTTTTCGGCAGAGCACTTAAAATTAAAAATTACAATTACATTTAACTTGGCAGACAGAAGCGAAAATTTTCCAGCTCTGCGCCAGTCTCCAGACCTTGTTTACCAGGAGTATTCCGGCAACCCAAGCGTAAACCCCAACCATAGAGGAGTGGCAGCGATATTTTATTTGCCACTTGGCTGAGGACTGAGAGGGCGCGACAAAAGTTGAAAGTTGGCAAAAGCCAAGAAATGAAGTTGCCGCCGTACAATGCAGGACACAGGTTTGCCATTTGCCATCTCTTTTTGCCACTCTCTCTCTCTCTCACTATCTCTCTCTCTCCCTCATACTATCTCTCACTTTTGCTATCTCTTTCTGTGTGACTTTTGCCATCTCTTTTTGTGTACATTTTTGGGTTTGTTTGTTGCGCTGGAAAAAAATTCATTAAGTGGCAAACAGACGCATTATGTTTATTTGTTTTTCTGCTTTTACTCTGGCCAAAAAACTTGAGAATCGGACATGAAAAATATTTTATGGCAAATGCAGTTTCACACTTGAGTTCCCAATAGAGGAGAAAGCACACTATAAAATAGTACTGATGGAGAAATCTAAGCTTCCTTTTGTGACAAACCATTTTGTTGACATTTTCATAATATTGGGATGCAAATATCTACACTGCATACACCGATTATACTACTATACATATGTGTATATTACTTAGAAAAAGAACTGATACTAGATTGATATTAAATAGTTGGTTCCATTGATATGGAGATTGCAGGCCCAGGCCCAGGGTTTTTGCACTGTGGGCTCTATACCGATTCCTCCATATATAAGCCCCATAGCTTATTTCTGTACATTAGTTGTAGGATTTTTGGCCAAACAAATGTGCAGGCAATAAACCTCAATTGAGCTTTGGCCAAAAACTTTCAATTGAATAAATTTCCCTAATTTACGTTCAATTTTCGCTCGAGTTTTCAGCCTAATTTCAGAGGCAACACAATTTTCCAGCAATTTTCCAGTGTAAAAGGGACCTCGGAACAGCAAAAATTGGGCAAATGCCTCGCTGACATCGACAACAACGGAAATTGAACTAATTATGTATTAGTTTGGTTGCAGGCGGAAAATTGGAACCGAGTGAAATTGGCTTTGAAATGTCACTGCCATGCTGCAGTGAAACTGGATGCAGATTTTTGAATATAAATTGGGGATGTAGTGAGTGGTTTCTGGACATCGCTTCAACACAGATACGGTTTACAATATATTCGATTAGATTGGCTCGATTGAAAATCAAAATGGAAATCGACAGGAAGGATTTAATTTTCATGGCATTGCCTCTGCCTTAAAATGTTCCCTCATGTCGTACGAACCCATGATGACACCATTTCTGGTATACTTCCACTTGCAACCTGGGAAAATAATAAATAGCCATCGGGCTATTGTCCTTGCCCCCTAACCGACCAACAAAAGCGAGAAAAATCACTTGAAAATTGCCGGCACTTGAGATATATAAACATACACTTCACATAGATGGCCTTGGCATCATCTTGGGCAAACAAATCACTCACAAAAGAGTGAGGGCAGTGTATGGAGAGGAGAGAGCGCAGCCTCAAGTTCATGATGTTCCATAAAAATAAGCCATTCGCTGTTCGTCTGTGGGTACGGCTGAAGTGCAAAAGTATATATGAATGAGTGGATCGTATATTATAAGTAGACGGCACATTTAGCACACATTAATAAAACCGCAAGGAACGTGAGTCAAACAAAAGACAGCAACAAAGAAAAGAAATGAGAAAAAAGATTGGTGTTTGAGAGCCGACGATGCTGATACCCATTTAGAGCACTAGAAGGTAATGGATAGAATCATCTGATTTGAGATTTACTCAAAGATGTATTCAAAAGTAGTCTCTGGCACACTTATCAATATATCTATTTATAGTCTATTCTTTCTTCTTTGCACTGCAATGATCCATATTCATAATGCCCCCTGCAAGGGTATATCAAGAGAGAAATCTTCGACACACGCAGACACGGCCAGCAGCAACAATCACTCATCATAATGAGGCCCAGACGACGAGGATGAGGCTGAGTGGGGACAATGAGTGAGGGAGCTCTCCTCAGCATGTGTGTGTGTATTCCAACATTTTTGGCAGGAGTAAATTAATTGAATTCATTATAGCTGATAGATGCATGGGTATATACACCCCCATATATAATATACTCGTGGCAGCTCTCGTACGATATAAGCATGTGCTAGAAACGGACATTTAATCAAATGCCTAAGACATGATATGATGTACTTTGTACGAGTTTGTCTGGCTGGGAATTTAAGTTGCCAAATGAAGTGAATCATGAGCTTACTCACTTGAATGGAAAGGTAACCCATTCGAGATAAATACACATAAAATATATTTGAAGTGTTCTTGTAACTTTTACTACAAAGCAAAACTTCCAACAAATTTTTAAGAAAATAATATATGTATGTATGTATGCATGTACTTTTATTAAAATTCCTCAGATCACTCACAGTGATATCTTTGCCGCATGAGGATACAAGCAATCTAATCAAACTGGGAGTAGTAGTAACCCACCGAAAAATTTGTTTCCCACACGCATATATTTATTTGAAGGCAGCATTTGGGAATATTTTTGAACTGTTCTGGCATACATACGAATATTCCTCGAATATGCCATTCAATTTCGATGGCACCGTTATTATTGTTGTTACAAAATGTTTTCAATGAATATTAAATGTGTGCGCAATTTTAATTTGATTCACCCACTCGTTTTCTTTTATGCCATTCGCGTGTGTCATTCGCTTTTATTTTATCATTACGAACAAATTTCAATAAATATTGTTTTTGCAGAACAGTATCTGCTTCCCCCCACAGAGTGGGAAGTTGCACATATCGGAGTCCTTTGCGTTTTCTGTCTTAATTAAGAGCCACACACGCACTGGTAGCAGGAATTTCGGATACAATTATCCTTAAATATTATCTGGCACTCTTCTCACAAGTATTTCTCAGAGGCAAGCTTCGTAACGAAATTCTTTATTTATTATGCCACCAAATTATTGGAATCTTTTCCCCCATGCTTGTGATACCCTCTGCAAGAGAGGGGATTTTAGAATGCACCAACTATTTGCTGCAGACATCTCTGACTTCATTTCTTCACTATTAATTATTTTAAATCTATTAAATCCTTTAGCTTCTATAGACAAAAGTCTTTAAAATACTAATAATAATTCAATATCTTCCATAGGATATTCCCAACTTCGACCATCCTTTTCTTTCTCAAAATTCGCGCAGTGCAAAGATGAAAATTAATTAAAGTCATTTTCATATGCTGCATATATGTATGTACGAGTATACTCGTTCATTACGTCGGGTATTATGGCTGATTATTCTCTTGCCTGGCACCTGCTGATTTCTCTCATTGATTTACCATATTATCTTTTATAATTGGACCAATATGGTCGCCTGCTGAATTGCCTTCGTTAAGAAAGGAGCTCCGCCGTCTGCAACCCATTTAATTTGGAACATTTTGCACGTGTAATTTAAAGGATAAACTCATTTGAGGCCCTGACATCCAGGCGCAAGAGTGAGTTTTCAATTGCTATTCAATTTGCGAAGGAAACTGCTACTTAACCTGTTAAGAAACCGTGCACAACTTATGTGTGGGCTTCTGCCACAAGGCTGCTGACTCCGCCATTAAGACACATAAATAAGACAGGAGAGTCTGGCTGGGGTCTTGGGTAGTGCTTCTCGAGTGTGGAGGATTCAGCGGATGTGTAGGGTAACAGACGTGACAGCCATTTAAACGGTGAGGAGCTCGGGAGCCTCCACCATTGTGCAGACATTAATAGGCAACGCGGTGGCTGCAACAGCAGCAGCTCAAGCACTTCAATTAATTAATTGCAATTTGCAAGGCGAAGCATGTCCTGGAGACGGTGCACCCAGCAGGGGAGGGTGACAGCGATGGCCATTAAATGCGTTTAGCTGCACCCGCTGTCATCCTGCATTCTTCTAGCCGCACTCATACGCCACTCCTCCAAGGCGAAATGCTCCTTCCTTCGCCAAATGCCAGGTGACATTGTGTAGGAAGCTGCGATGGCGGCATATACTTGATGCGGATCCCATCTCTCAGTGGGCGTGGGGGTGTGCGTGTGCATGTTGACGTGTTATTAACACCGCGTGAATCCAGAGAGAAGTCTGGCCAGATGTTGTCATCCCATGATGCAGCCATGCAACGCTGTGCCACGCATAAATAAATGATGATGATGATGATTCCTCAAATAAGATTCAGCATCATGCACGCACAGATTTTCACATGCCTCATGTCACTCTTCTTCATATCCTCACCAAGAGGATTAAGCACACGAAGGGACTTGTGTTTCCAATTTTGAAGTACTGAAGTTTATGGAGAGAGAGAGAGAGAGAGGTGCCTCGTCAATCGAGACTACTGTGTGTGTGTGTGTGTGTGTGTGGTGTGTGTTTGGGCTAATCGATGATGGCCTCCCTGATGGTAACTAATTGAACCCCACAGAGATGTCATCTTGATGGAGTTTCCATTTCCCATATCACCGCTATGAGTACCAGTATGAGTTTGAGTATGTGGCTGTGCATTTGTGGGGATGCTGCCCTCAAAGAGCTATTAAATTTCACCCTAATTACCACAAATCGCCCGCAACTAATTTAATAATACATACCAACCATCGGAGGGGAAGCAGCAGTGACTGGCAGCTGCATAAACTGGCCTCAATGGCCATTAAAAACTTCTCATAGTTGGTATATTTCTCTCTCCCTCCCCACTGTACATTGCACGGGTGTATACGTATATTTGCGGCAAATTGACGGTTTCATTCTCGGCCAACACAGAAAACTTTCTGCCCCCCGCCACTCAAAATGGCTCGAAAGTCTCGACAACAATTCGCTCGAAGGAGATTGGTGGTGGGTGCTCTGTGGTTGAGACTGGGGGAGAGAAAAACACTTTATAGAGGCCACTCGTAACCTCAAAGCGCAGACGGCATAAAACAATTGAACGTGAAAGCGTTTGACGCAAGCCCTATCGCCGAGACGGGGGCGGGTCCGAAGGACTGCTAGGGCATCATAAAAAAATTAAGTGACACTCAAACCGAGACACTGGTAGAATGTCCTGAGTAGCAGTGATTAATTGGCCCTCAAGTTCTGGCAGCAACCTTAACAGTATCATTAAAAGTTTCCTCACCCAACGTGCTGTCAATGTTGTCATCTTCATTTGGCATTATGATAATAATTGGGCCAGAAGCCAGGCCCCCCCATCACACTATGCTGCTGCCAGGTCCACCTAATGTCAAATGTGCAGGTCAGGGCGGCACCGAGAAATGCTAAAAGTTAGGCCCAGCCTGTCATGCCCTGTCGGAGGTCTTTTTGCAGGATTGAGAGAGCTGGAGCTCCTTTCCCAAAATTGATGGCGTTAGTTGGTGCTCATGAATACGTCAAAAAACAAATACGCATAAAACGGCCACTTGATTATTGGGCATCCACGGAACGAAGAAGGACCCAATAAAGTTTAATGCAATTTATATATAAAACAGACAGCCATTGGAGGGTCCGCATGATGAATGAATTTTTCTTTAATGATTGAAGCACTCTTGAGCTACTTTTTTTCGTGGAGCAAACACACAAAATTTCTGTTCAATTTGAAACACGTGCCTGAGAAAAGGGTTCATTCAGGTTGAGAAAATATATGTCTCAACTGAGGCTGCGAGAGTGGCCAGATAATATTTTGAAGAGGGTCAGGGGTGAGGAACTCAAGGTGGAGATTTTCACGTGAAATATTAAGGGTGTTTGAAGTAATGCTTAATATTAAAAATGGGATAAGACGGAATTTAATTTTGATTTCTTTGCGGGAAAAGGCTAGAAATACTCAGAAGAGGGTTCAACGATTCGAAAGCCCACGAAATACAAAAAGCTTTGCAGCAATAAATAAATTAAAGAGACTCTTTAATAAAGATTTTCTGTCGAGGAAGTGTTACAATGGAAACGGATCGGATTCAGAGATAATCAGCATTTCAAATCTTTAAATTTACATAAATATAACTCACATTTTTTGCCTCTATTACCCGCATATGTTACGAAAGAGAACCACGTCATCTGAAAGTAAAAATAATTGGTTTAAATGTTAAAAATATGAAATTTGAATAATTATTTTTTACATTTCTAGAACATATTATAAAAGGATAAGGATAAATATTTTGATTCAATTCAGTTTTAACTTAGAGAGTTGATCTTAAATTATTTTTAAGCTCCTCAGGGCTATGTTAATAGTAAAACTATTTTAATTAGCTTTATCTTTGAAAGCATCAATCATTACTCTTATTTTCCTTCCAACGATTTGAATAATTCATTACTCTCTGCCCGCAGAACCCACTCGAATCTCATTTCAAACCGACTAAAACAATATAAATACATGTCAAAAATCATGTAATAAATCACAGTCCTACTTATTGCATAATTTATTTCTAAGCTCGATGCGCCCTCTTTCTCTCTCTCTGCATAATTTCCTGATTCCATTTCAGGCTTTTCTATTTTTTTCCCTTTTGAATATTGTTCCAATTTCAAGCTTATTATAAGTTCTCCTCCATTTTTTTTTCCGTCAATTGTTTCGATTTGCTTGTGCGCTTGATTAAATTTGCACTCAACTTTTCAAAGCTTCATTAATCATCTGTTTGAGAGGGTTGATGGGGAGGTGGAGACTCTGATGGCCCCAGAAAAATATATATAGTATAATAAAACTTTATCCGAAACTTTGTTGTAGTTTCATAATGGCTGAGGGGCTGGTGGCTGCTGTCCGTGCATTTGGCATTGCCAATAATAAAATTTACGCCGCCTTCACAGCATGGCAGACGGTTGAAAATTATGAGTTTTCTCAGCGATTTGCCATTTTTGCAGTTCAGCGAAAATTTGTTCACTCTGCGCTCTCCTTTGTCTCCCGGTCAGTGAATGGCAACGTCTGCCTGCCGCTCGCAAAAACTGAAAATTCAGTGTGAAATAAATTATAGAATTTATATAAAAGCCGGAGAGTGAATGAGGAGAAAACTTCACTGAGTAATGAGCGTTGTAGTTCATCTTGAAGCCGGGTAAATATCTACAAAAAAATGTTTATAAATTAATTCAAAATTGTATAATCCCCAACAGATCTGAAGCTTTAAAGATGTGCCAGGGATTTGTGGGTTGAGAGCATTTTAATTATTCCATTTGGGGCTGAGGGCTGACGGCTGAGAGCTGGCAGCTGAAAGCTAAGAGGCGAGGCCATGAGAAATGCACGCCGAGTAAATGAGAGTGGTAAATTTTCTCTTGGCCACGTTCAAAAACACAAAGGCCTTCATTTATTCATCATCCAAAATGGCGGTCGCGATGGCCAAGACAAAGGCCTCTCTTTAGAGCAGCCTCACTCTTTCGAGTATCTCAGAGTTATTTGTGGATTCGAGAAGGGATACAAACAACTAGCAGGAGAAGAACAACAGGCACCGCAATGACCAGCAACCGCAATGCTCCTCCTCGGAGTGCCTCCGGAGCTCTGCATCGTATAAGATTTTCCAAAGGAAGTGGAGGAAAACGGGTAAAATGGGGTGTATATGGTGGGGTGAATGAGTTTTCCTTGTTCATTTAGCAGTCAAACGGAGTTTGCCAGCGTGGAGACATGCCTGTCTCCGTTGGGTTTCCGTTTCCTGTGCCATCTGCAAATTTCATGGCAATATATTTTTGCTTCTCGTGCCAGAGAGCCACAGAGCCAGAGAACGGATGAAGGAGCGAGCGAGTGAGCGAGCAAGAGCCCGGCCATCATCAGTCATTTTGTCTAAAAGAATATATTGCAATTAAAAGCAGAAAATATGCTTTTACACTGGACAACACAGCTATAAGTTTACTGCTGATCCAGAGCCGCTCCACCACCAGCTCTACCACATCCTTCCTTTCATCCGCCGCCGTTCGTTTCGGCTTCCACCCATTTTATTTATGAAGCGCAACACTTTAGGAGCCACCCACTGCATTTTGACTGCAAAAACTTCGGAGTCTACCCCACTCCCCATCACCGACTTTCTCTTTCTTCACATTTTCATCTCTATCTTGGGCTTGTTGCTGCTGTTGATCCTGATACTGGTCCTGCTGATGTTTTACTACCCAGCCAAGAGCAGAAAATTAAAATTGCTTCATTCTGGCCCTTCAAGTACGCTGTAAGTCACGCCTTGTTATGGCCAAAGCTGGACCCTTTCCTCAATGGATAAATGGACGGATTTGTTGGTTGGTTGGTTGGTTGGTTGGTTGGTTGGTTGAATGGATGCTCCTGCTCCTTGGGCTGGGCAGTTTTCAGCTCGACACTTTATAAATTATGCGGATGGTAGTCGTAGTGGCGCAGGCTTTAATGAAATTTTCATGTTTTGACTAGAATCAAATTAATTTTGATCAAGAATTGAGAAAATGTCTTTTATTAAATGAGTCTCTGAAGGGCGGACATATTGAGGTGACTGAATGACTGCTATTTTGGGTATTGTATAGATTATTTTATCATGATAATCATTAGTCCCTTTAAATGTTAGGTCTTGATAATGGATTTTGTGCAGCCTGTCTTCCTTCTTAAACTATAGCCTACGGGTGTTATTTATGATTGTTTGGCTTGGAGCCTCCTTTTTGCTAGTTTTTATGTGTCGTAATATTTAGCTAATACTTTGAGAGTGTTTTGCCGAAGTTTCTCTGTTCCGTAAAACTCCTAACAAAAACAGTTAGAGACCTAATTAAATAATTTAAATTTTCTCGAGGAATAAATACATTTACAAGCGAAACTTTAATTTCATTTCTGTCACCTTCAGAATCCGAAAACTTTAAAAGTTTTAGTGAAAACTTGCACAAACCTGTTTCATGTTCCATGAAACTGTAAACTAGCAACTGAAATTTGATTACCTTTCATCTCGCAATTGGAGGCAGCTTCAGGGAGCTTAAGGGAGTTCTTTTCTGAATGCGACATTTGCCAGTTATCTGGTCACTCCTGCATTTTCATAAGCAAAACTTTAGCAGAGCATTAGTTTAGCTCCTGTATTTCTTTTAGAAGGATGAGTGGTCGTTGGCGTGGTCTTCATCGTTTCAGACTCGTTTCAGGGGGCAGCAGGAGCAGCTGAATTTTTCATTAGAAAACTTTTTATGCACTGAAAGAAACACACGACACAACACAACACAACAAGAGAGACGACACCTGATGGAGGAAGTGGAAGTGGATTCCGGAGCCGAGCCTGAAAAGGAAATGAAAGCTTGAAAGTCATTTGCCGCTCAGCAAAAATGTGTAGCAAAAGTTTAAAAAGAGGGGCCCCCAAACAAAAGGCATCGGGCCGCGACAGAATTGTGTGGGTGTTCTGTTCTGGCAATTTTATAAAAGCTTTGCCAGTTATGCTTGAAATTTCCACTGAACTGAGGGACGATGTAAGCCTCCACCATTCATGTCATTTGCCACACTTTTCACTCAAGACAATGAGTGTCATCACGAAGGCATCAAAGTTTTCATAAGAACCACGCATGCTGAATTACTGATGAGTTTTCCCAGATACTCAGCCCAGGCCTCGGGCAACCCTTCCTACGAATACGAAGAGAAAATCTCCGTCCTTTTCTTATGAAAATTTTATTTATATGCCACAGTTTTATGAAGCGTGCAAAATTTTGTCAGACGGAAAACGTTTTTAATACAAAAATTTATTCGCAGGACGGCCAAAGTTTTTTCGCTCCTCACATTTAATAAGAAAAACGGAAATAATTCCAGATAGTAGAGAAAGTTGGCAAAGTTTTTATTTAAGATTTTTATTAAAATGCGCAAATACTCGTAAATTATTGATGCGATAAGAAGATTGGTCTAATGGGAAAGTTCTGCGAAAAGATTCATCTACGCCAGCACACACACACACAAATATCAATCATATTCCGGGTGTGCAGCTGTTTGTGATTCAAGTGTAAAAACAATTGAAACAAACATGGGAAAATTACTTTTAAAGCCCTGCCAGTGCACATACATATGTAGCACTTAGTCTCCCTAATCCCTCCCACACACATCATCTGCTGATGGTGCTGCTGCTGTTGCTGCTGGGGCTGCTCCAACTACCCTTCAAAGTCGAAGTATTTTCAACGAGAATTTAAAGACAACCTGACATATGGGACATTTGCTTGCTGCTGTTTGTGGGAGTAGAGAGCTCTAAACAAATCACATCAGTGCAAATAGAATCCAACACAGTGCCAGCACAAAGGCAACCGCCAGCAAATAGACAGACGCTCACAATGTCTACGCTCTGACATTGCCGCTAAGTAATTCCATATTTTATTTGCCCTTGCCGGGAGCCAAAAAAGAAAGGATTTGAAAAGGGGAAAAGCAACTTCCCCAAAATACACACGCACACACACACACACACACACACACACACACACACACACACACACAAATGCTTATATCTGCCACCACTCAAACATGGAAGTGTTTCTCGCATTTGTTTGGCGCATTTGCACGTGAAGTAGTAGTCCAAGGATTCCATGGAGTCTTGGTCATGTCCCAGGCCAAGGTAGCAAATAATGTAAAAAGAAAAAGGGGAAAAAATGTATTTAAAGGGATTGCAATAAAGTGCCTGGCATATTGGGATTTGTCCCTTTTTTTTTTGCCGTCTTCTATTTTTTACCTGCAAATATTTGGCATTTCCCAAATGAAAAGATTTTTTTCGCCACATGCCAATGATGGGCCTAGGACCGATTCGAGGGCCCACAACCCCATCCGTCAGTCGTTTTATGTGCAATTCCCTCAAGTGCTTTATTTGGCCCAAAAAACATGTCGAGAGCCCCCACACTGAAGTCCTGCCCTACCCCACATCACAACATCGTTAACTCTTTGGTTTCGTTTGGGGCTTCTGTGCCTTTTTTTTTAAACTGTTGCATATAATTTATTGTAACTAAAAGTTTTTTAACCAAAATGGAAAGAAAACATTCGTTGTCGTCGTCCCTTTCGTTTCTGTTTGGCTTTATATTTTGTCGGTCTCTTGTGTATAATTTTATAGAGCTCTGAGTGGGGGGTATTGGTATTGGCATTTGAAATTCTGTCTTTGACTTTGGCAAACATTCGATTGTCAGCAGGGACGTGGGTTGGGTTTAATCCAGACATTAATCTGTGATTAGTACTTGAGTTTGCTTTGAATTTGTAACTCTGATATGCTCTCTCTTATGTCCAGTTTGTGTATTGTGTATTTATGTATTATCTTATAAGTCCCACACTTCAGCCAGAACATAAATAAACGGTCCCAAGCTTTCCATTTATTTAGTTAATTTTGTATCCAAGCAACAAGCAAACCCTTAAAACAATCATCTACAGTAGTATTCCCTTTAGAAGCCTTTCAACGAATTATATTTTAATGACATTATCTAATTAGATAGGAAAGAGCACACCGAAAGGCCGTCATAATGAGTGCGTCGACTTGCCGCAATAGCAAAATTGTTGACATTAATTAAAATGTCATTTAAATGAAATATATAACAGTGAGGAATTTCACTCTATTAAGGCAGACAGGCATGTTTCCTGCCCTATACCCCCATACCCCATGCCCCGTTCCCCATATAACAAAAGGCACACAATGCAAGAGAGAGAGACACAAGTGTAACGAACCAAAGGACAACATCTCGACGATGGCAGCCTTCAAGAGGGAAGCTGGAAAAAAAAAGGCCAAAGGGATGCGAAATGTGTGTTTGTGTGGGACTGGGATTCAGCACTGGGAATGGGATATTACGAAGAAGAATGCATGGGAAAACGCTCCATTAGGGTAATGAACAAGTTAACAGGCGCATATTTCTCATTTCTTGCCTTTTTTCTTTATTGTTGTTGAGGGAACAAGAACCATTTTCCCGGGTCCCCGGCTACCGTTTGAATTTTTAATTTCAATTGTTTAGGCGCGGAGGCCATGGAAAAAGTCAATATGAAAATGTCAGCAAATAATTATAAGTAAATTAATGAAAATTGAACAGGCCCCCAAACCACCGAAAGCGGAAAGAGCGGAGAGTCAATGGAGTGTGCAAAATGGTTTGCAATTTGTTGTTCAGTAAATAGCATCATGGTCATTATGCTGGCGACTCATTTGCAAATGGCTGAAAGACCAGACCAGAGCCGCCCTCTGCTTTGCCCCGAATGACTTGGCATCAAATTGGATATTTTGTTTATTTTTCCCGTCTCGCCAGAAGTTCTGCGTCTTGGGAGTTTTTTTTTCTTTCTGGGGGCAAAGCTCTTTGAGCTGATTCAGCGGGAAAAGATTAATGATTCCACATTGGAGTCGCGCTGGTCTTTGGAAAACATTCCCCTACATTTCCTGCGGGGTCCCCCATGGATTTTTCGTTAGTCTGACTGTCTGGCGACTTGTATAGCCTTTGACTTTCATCCAATAAAATGAAATTAAATACATTTTTGAGCCAAATCTTATTTGCGTATTGTCGGCTTTGTCATCATCAATAGCTTCAAGTTCCACCGCCCTTCCTCTCGATGTTGTATTTATTATGGCAAAGCCCCAAAGATGGTGGGAAGAAGTGAGTTTTATTTATGGCAATTGTTGGTGAACATTTTCTAAGCCATTTATCCTTGGACTTTATGTTCGAGTGGATGATTAGATATTTTCCTTTTTTCGGTTAAATAGGGACTAAGAAACATGACCTTAAAGAGCAGAAAAAACCTTTCACTTGTATTGAAAGTGTATTTTGTGTATATTGAGTGATTGAGAATAAAAAATTTCAACCAAAACCACTCTCCTACCCAATCCTTGATAATTTCTCATATGCCCAGCACAACAGGCAGCCAGATGGAGTTCAAATAACACGATGGCAAAAATTTTTTTAAAACCTACAACAAATTAAAAACTCAACGAGCCGAGTATCCTACAACAAAATCATCCACTCATCCCAGCACAGTTTTCCCAGTGAATGTTCTGCAGGGAATGCAACAATTTGCAACTAACCCTTTCAAAATATATACACAAAAATGTATACATATTTTCACAAAAAACTATTCACTGCCCCACTGGGGAGGGGGTTCGAAGTGTGCTCGGACGTGGAAGTAACAAAAAATTCATCATACGCCGTATGGGCCATCGAAAATATTGCTAGTGGAGAAGTGGAAAAATCTATGAAAATGGAATAGGGTTAAAGGAATACGGTAGGATTTTGTTGAGAGGGCAAATGCAAATTGTTTTGGATTTTCAGCTGAAGCGAGCCAACGTGTAAGCAGCCCAAACAAATCCACCAGAACCCAAAAACTGGGCTCAAATTGAATGCAAATGTATGCACAGGCCTATACAGAATAGCAAATAAAATCGGAATAACATCCAGTTTCATTTACAACTCTGAACAGATTAACTTTTACTCAAGTTCGGTATGTATTAATAAAGCGACAAGATCCTTAAACAAAAGTCATTGAAGGAAAAGGCCCAACAGGAAATCTCTTGGCTTAATTGAATTTTGAGTTTTTTTGCTAACATTTTTTGGGAAAACCACAGAAAAGGATAGATTTAGAGACATGCTGAGAGGACTCGGAAGAGACAAGGAAAAATACAAAGAGACAGATAGAGTGTGACGCAAAGGTAGAGTTGTTCCAGGAGGAAACCGCAATCAGAACACCCCAAAGCCGGGAGGCAGGTTCAGGTTTGTCATCGTTTTGTGGTAATACAAACGACAATTACATCTTGCCTTCGAATGAACGTACAAACCGATGGACCGCAATTTGATAGGCCACAGAGGAGTGGAAGGAGATGGAGCAGTAAAAGAAAGGGTATGACAGAAAAAAAAGACGATACGTAAGCGTACTAAGAGCAAATCTGTGCGGTTAAACGCAAGTGTCAGCTGCCATTTTTGTGGAAAGAGTAGCCGCAAAAAACATTCCAAGAAAAAACGAACGATAGTGAGACAGGGAAAGAGAGAGAGAGAGACAGAAAGACAGAGACAGGATCAAGGAAAGAGTCCGAGAATAAAGTGGAATATGCAAGAGGCAATAATTCTTGGAGGCAAGTGTAACAAGAAAATAAGGGCAATGGCAAGTGCAGGAGAGACGTAATGAAAGCTGAAAGAAGCGGACTCGGCTGGAAATTGTGCAAGATGTCAGCATATGCAGTGAAGAGCCATAAAAAAGTCCTGTACTTTAGTAATGGACCGGACAAAAAACTCACAGAAAGAGAGAGAGAGAGAGACACACTAAAAGCGAGCAAAAGAAAGGCTTGCGGTTTGGAAAAGCCGTCCCAAGAAGTGGGGAAAACGGATTTCCATAAGGCCAGAAGATAGATGACAGTTTGCCTGCCCATTTTTTTTTGCGGTCTACCTTAGATTAGTTGCTTCTATACGATAGGAGAGAAGAGAACATTAAGACAAAGCTGCAGTTAAGTAAGTCTGTTGCATAACAAAATTGAAGAAAGGGCTTTATTCCAATTGCCGAGAGGTGCACCAAATCCTGACAACCAATCAGAACTGGCACTGCCTCTCCACAGCTTCCAATAAGTACTCTCATCTTCAGAAGTCCGAAGCTGTAGAGTGCACACGCAACAAGCCTCGCTCGATGTGTGCCCCGACCTGCCAAGACATTTTCAAGAGTATTAGGAACAAAATCCAGTGTGCAGCAAATGATCAACGATAGAAAAAAGCTGACGGACGACAACAGGCAGGCCATATCCTACAGGCTACTGCCATACTCGCCCTTCAGTAATGCCTGCAAATCGCCTGATTATGGGCTTAAAGCCAGTCGGCAGTCCACAAATATCGCCTGCCCAGCAGACGTCCCTGGCTCTGGCCAAGAGGCTGCCGCTGGACACGGATGTTGTTGATGAGGAAGGACCCGTTGCAGAGCAAGTGGCTCCATCGCTCAGCACTCATGTTGAGTTGTGTTGCTCAGCAGGATTTGCATGGCATTCTGCCCCATGTCTTTGTTTCTTTTATTTTTATTTTTTGGTTTTTTTTTCTGTTTCAGATTTCTTGCTGTGACTTGGCGCCAGCCAATGGCCCCCACTGCCATGCACAAATCTGTGCCAGACATCCATGTATATGTGTATATTATATGTGTGTGTTTCGGGCGGACTAAAATCATAGTCATGTCCATGAATATCCCTAACTGATTACATGCTAGAAAGCTTATAAAAACAAGGACAGACCCAGCGACAATGGCACAACAGCTGCTCGGAATGCAGGCTAATATCCATTGGCTCTGCTCTGGGTCCTAGCCTTCGTCCTAGTCCTCGTCCTGTCCCTGGCATGTCCTCTGTCTTGACTTTCCTGTAAGCCAGAGTGCAGAATTGTTGTTCGTTCTAAAGAAAATGCAGCTACAGGGCTTCCTTGGGGCTCGATTCAAAATAAATAAATATATACGGTCGAATGGACAGCACATCAACATATGGCAAGAACTTGAATATTGATACGAGAATATTAATTTATATTTTGCATAAGAAAATGCCAAAAATTTGGAGTTCAGTTGAATGAAATTTAAAATTTAGTTTGTATTCTTTTATTGATGTTTTTTGGGGAGAGACACAATATCTTCAGAATATTCAGAATATGTATAATAATATTTCATATTATATTGGAATTCCTTTTTCATGGTGAAGTTTTCCCGCAGAGCTAGTGGTGCATTCACTTCCACTTAATTTGCTTAAGAGCCCGAATAGCGGCGGCGCACTCGAACACTTTATTTAATTTCAAGTCATACATTTTCAAGGCAATTAAATCTTATCCTGCATACGAAAAGACCCCACAAGTCTTCTGCGACACCTCTCAACCACTGAGTGAGTGGTGGGGCACTCGAGTGCCAAACCACTTTGCCCACAATTACGCGCTTTTAATGAACGGCAATTGGGCGACCACAACAAGTTGAAAATTATGGCCCATAATGGTTGCAGAAGCATGACGATGACAGGGAATGAATGCCACTGACAGGTGGCTCTGCCGCGGAGCCTGCTTCTTCTTCCGCTCATTTCTGTTTCCCTTTCGCTTTAACACTCACACACACACACACACACACATGGGCTGTCGCTTTCAGTCTGGCCAAGTCTTTGGTTGCCGAGTAACATAATGCAGCCAATTAATTATTTGACCAGACTCTGGGCCGCAGGCGCATTGACTGACAGCTGGCCATATGATTATTGTTCCCAAAGTGTCCTGCATATGGTGCATGTCCTGCAGCCTGCCTCCTACATCCTGCGATCCTCCTGTCCTGTTGAGTCCTTGGCGCAATGCGTGATTTATATTTTTAATATGGATTGCTTTCATTATGCATTTTTCACAATATTCTCCGCACTTCTTACTGCTCCTTCCCCATCCCTGATGTTGATGCTGATGCTGTTGCTTTTCCCCCTTTGGCGCGGTCAGTAATTGTAATTTCTGTTGTTTAAAAATTTATGACCATCAATGGCGCCCGAAGCTGCTGCTGCTGATGCTGCAGTGAGATCTGGAGGTGAAGCAGGACCAAAGGACATGGATATGGGCGAAACCGCCCCTTATGCAGAATGAAGTGGGTGCAAAAGTGGCGCAAAAATAATTGCATTTTCCTCTTACCTTATGAGAAAATTGAAATTGCATATGGGGGTAAAATGCACAAGGAAAAGAGTACGCAAAATAATGGAAAATATATTAAGTGCAGGATAGTTCATTGGATCAGGAGGGAGGGGGGTCCTGCCGTTTCTTCCCCCATTCTGGAAATTCGGCAAGAGAGAGAAAAACTTTTGATTTCAGCACACGCCTGGTATTAATTAAGAACCGACTCGAGCGTCGAGTAGACCAGGGAAAAGCTTCTGCAGCATGGGCAGCAAAAGCTGAACTTTATCCACAAGTTACTTAATGTTCATGGCAACGATCCCCAGCTGCACTCCCACTCCATCAAACTTATTAAATCCTTAGATGATTCGCTCAACGGATAAGCCGTTGGCTGTTAACATCATTAGACGTTCCCTGTCTATGGGGCGCAAAAGTTTCTCCTGGGCAAAATCAAAATAAATAAAATCGCATAATAAAAATTGAAGTGTGCAAAGTTTGCGACGTGATAACTATGTGTGCCAGGGATTTCCAGCTCAACTTCTACCATATTCTCGGGCTGGGGGTGGCTGGGGGCCAAAGACCATCGACATAGTTAACTACGTGCGACAGGTGAGAACGAGCAAGAGGACGGCAAAAGAAAAGAAAAGCAACAAAAATCTCAATAAATTGGCAGTAAGCGCTAAGCAGACAATTACTTGGGGATTAGCGTCATACTTGGGGAGAACTTGTTGGGGAATCGATTCCGATTTGAACAAGATTTCCCAGAACTAGAACTCTCTGAATGAGCTAAGAAGAGAGAAGTAAACTGAAATAAATCAAATTTATTGAGAATATTTTAGAAAATATTATACGATAATAAACCAAAGATATTCTCTTTCTGTTGAATCCATTGATGCTCCAAAATATTTGTTCTTTCTTCGGCAAATATTTTCATGTTCTTCCATTTATTATATGTGTACATATATTTCCATTTATCTGAAAATTTTCTGACCCAAAATAAAGACTTTACTGACCCACCATCAAAACCACTCAAAGGTAATTCAATTATAGTCTGTGGATCCCATTGCACTTGACCATTATAAATGCATTATGAAGTCTGAATCAAACAAAGTCCTGTGTATGTCTCTAGTGTACGACAGTCTAAGTCTTCAATTTTTTCCATGTACTTTCTTTTCCTTGCCTTACACGTTTTTCCCCCGAAAAGTAGAGAAAGAGAGACTATTTTCGCTCTTTATCTCGGCCATGACATGATTTATATGCAGCTATTTTATCTTCTATGTGCATACAGAGTAGAATATTCGAATATATTCCCACAAAGGAGCAATGCTTCGGGTCCTGCTGCCGTCTAGAGCCAAAAACACAAAGCCTTTCAGCGTTTCACCTTCAACTACACGAAGATGCAACACACAACCACACACTGAGGTTATGTGCGGTCGCATAAAGTTTGCATATGCACCAAAGTCCATATTATTTAAAATATGCATAAATTGGACTTTAAAATTTTCCTCCGCATATAAGTGTATACCTGAGGCAGCTAGCTGCTTGGCCCGTTGTATGCATTTCCCACAATACACGAGTATATCTGTGCCTGAGAGCGTGACTTGATATGCGAAAACTTTCCGAAGCTTAACATGTTTTTGCCTTAGGGGCAGCATTTGTTGTCTTTTAACCACAGAGTAGGGTATTATAAGTTTGTGATGGAGTCTGTCATAAATACAGGCTTTATGAATGTCATGAAATAGTTGATTATTTTAAGGGAAGCAGAAATTAAATATTTTCAAACACAGCACATATTTAAAACCCAATAGTAACAAGCTAAAATTAATATTTACTAACTTACTTACTCCACCCTTCATAAATCTCCAAAGCCACACTTCTCTATATCTTCTGCGACCCGTTAGAGTAACTATGTGCTTAACCAATCAAAAAACCATACTTTTGGTAATTACAGTTTGCACATCTCAACTTTAACTACTTTTGGGTAATTAAATAACGTCCGGAAAGTTTATTAATTCTTTTGTCAGCCTCTGTTTTTTCAGAGGTACTCGTATCACTTTTTGTACTTTTTGCATAGACTTGCCACCTGTCTCGGCAGTCAGGTGTTTTTGCTCTGGCGCGAAAAAAACTTACATAAGCACATATTCACAAGAGCACACATACACACACACATCTATATATGTATGTATGTAGTGTATACATACTGGACCTGTAATGCGAGATTCAAGCATAACTTTTTGAGACTCACACAAACCCAAATATAACAAGAATAAATTATTTGATGCTACGACTACAAGATACCCGTGAATTTTCCTGAGTATTTATTGAGAATATGTTAATCAAATATAAATGGAATTCAACAAATCGAAAAAGCAAAAAAAAAAACATTCTATAAAAAGGTAAAAAAGGTTTTTGATTGATGGATAATTATTAGTTATGATTATAATCAACATATGTGGGTATACAATTTTAGCATTTTAGATTTGCATAACCCTTTAAAATTGTGGATACCACAGCGTTTTCTGTATAGCGTCTCCAAGGCATCACCTCCAATGACTTCTAATATCTAGTCTTTAGACACACGAAAATTTCTTTATATATTCTTTACTACTATAACTTATCAAAACGTTTCCTGTAACACACAATACGGTCTCTTGGTCTCTACGAGTACAAGGTATGCTCTGGTATACCCAAAGGGCTGCAATGCTCGTTCTGGAGTTGGGATATTTTTGTTTTCCTACTGCGGGGCACACACACATACAGACACTCGAGAGATTTTGGCATGTGGCATGTGGCATATGGCAATGTATATATGACAACGACAACTTTATGGCAGGTGGGTCGGGTGGTGTTTTTGCTGGGTGGTGCTCGTTGGGCGCTGCTCCTTTGGTGGGTCATGTTGAGTTGTGTGGCTTAACGGGAAAAACAAAAGTTCCCTTTTTGCTCACTAATCCATTTGCTTGCCCCTCACGCATTAAATGCATTAAGTTTTTCCCAGAAACTTTTCCACGCCACTCCACAGTTTTCATTTTTATTTTTTTTAATTGAATTGTATGGGCGGCAAGCAGCTGTTTGTGGGTGTGGCAGGCTCTTTGTTTGCACTTGAAACTACTCGTATTTGCACACTGCTTGGCACGATTCTCTCTTCCGGGTGGCCCAATGCGGCAGTGTGTTTGAGTCTGTGTCTGTTTCATGTGGAAAAATCTAATTACTTGCCTGCTGTTTAACTAACTCCGGGGGTTACGGGACGGGTACAAGGACTCAGACAACTTCCTGTACAAGCATGCATATATATATTCCTACATACATATGCGGATATATTTTGTTTGTTTTTATTACTGGAAGAGTGTGCTACGTGGCGTATGTGTAATATATGCAGAATGCGACTATGTGGATACGATGGGAACGGAGGCCTTCCGCTCTCAGGAGATATATTAAGTGCTTATAATTGGAACGAATGCGCGTCCTGACTTATGATGTTTACACATGACTTACAAATTGTTAACGTCGTTCGGTTTGTAGCCATCTCTCGGATGCTGCTGCCAGTGCATCTGGCAGGCAGCGATGTGGTGGTGCTAATGACCATGGCACATTAGAACTGCCACGTCTGCCACTGGCAGCATTTGCCTTGGATCGGCTTACCTCAACATATTTGTCATGCACTTGAGCACGTCGCCGTTTGCGGTGTGGCAAGGAGCTGTGGATGGGGAACACGCGGCAGGAAGAAACGCAGGAAGGAAGTGCGATTCAGCGGAGAGTGCTGCAGCCGTGACTATTAGTGCCATAATCCGAGCTTAGCTTGCATTTAGAATGATAATCTAAAGGGAGTAAGAGCTTTCCAGCAAGATTTTGTCGATATTTATTACAGATTTTATATTGGAAGGAAAACTTGAATAAAAGAGTCAGAGTAATATTTCTCCCATTTCTTTCGAATTTTCATAGAAAAGGGCATCGGAAAAGTACCTTTTACCAATTAGGCAAACATTTTGAGAGGATTCACCTGATATTTTAGGCTTACCTTCGTCAAACTTAATGCATAGTCCCGTCTTATCCACGGAATATCCACTTTGTAGAGCAATACCCAAAACTTCAAAAAGTCCACAGCATGAAAGTTAAATCAAAAGGTCGGAAAAAAAAGTAGTTCACTGAAAGTTTGTGGAAAAATTCCATTAAGATCAATTTGAGAAAATTGCATTTGCCAGAACTTTCCTCAACTTTCGCACGAAAACTCGCCGGCAGTCGATTTAATATTAAACAATATTCATGGTGCCAATTAGCAAAGACTTAGGCCATGTAGCTGGGCGCAAGGTATTATAAATTCATGACTTCCAATTATTTAATACACGCACAGTGTGACATTTGCTTTTGGTCCGCGCTGAGCCTGTGACGAGAAGCCACGGAAACTTGGCGTGAGTGCCACACGACGAAAGACTCGAACAATATATCAAAACATTTTAAGCTAAATTTAAATTAATTATAACGGAGTTTCTCTTCCATCTATCTGGTTGCCATGGGAAGCAACGCCAGCTTCAAGCGCAAAAATTAATTACATGCAATAGCAACAAAGTCGCTGTTTGATGGAAAGCTGCTGGCGGGTTTCACGGGTTCCTGCTGCTGCTGCTGCTGGTACAACTCCCGGCCCCAAAATCAACACTCAAAGCAAACTCTGACAACCAAGATTGGGGCGGGAAAACAAGAAAGAAAAAAAAATGGCGGGAGATTACATTGGCAAGGGACTATACATTGGGGAAAGGACTTTACTTGGGAAATGGTATGAGAACTTGGGATAGGCTCTCACTTCAACAGGGCGCTAAGGAAAGTAGAAAGTTGTCAAGTACTCTGTTTATTTTTCCCCTGCATCAACATTAGAAATCAATTAATTTCGTTTTTATGCCAAGGGGAAATCAATAAAAATCAGAACAAATGTTGCGCACTTCCCTTTTCTTATTATATTTCTTTTTATTGTCCTTTTTGGCAAATCGTTTCCGCCTCAGTAGGTTTTCAGGCGAATGTCTAGCATCAATGCATAATTTATAGAATATATATTTCTTCGTACAGAATTTTATAGTGGTTGTATTTGTTTTACACTTCTTAATAGAATTCAGAATATCTTCATTTTTGCGCAAATTTACTTCTGAGAACTGCTATAAAAAGTTAAAAATATAATTTGATTTCTTTTCAAATCAATTAAGAAATTAAATTGAATTGATTTGCAATTCCCAGTTCCATCTGTTGTCAGCTGCACTGTTATTTATGTAATTTTCATGCATTTATACTCAATTAATATCCATAAAAATACATTTATACCATTTATTCAGTTATATTTTTGTTTGATTTCCTTTTCAAATGACTATTTTAAATTGAATATAGAATAAATTGCTTACCAAAGAGTCGTTTTATTCAGGGTATATTCCCAGGGGTATCCGAGCGGGCTGTGTTTTAATGCCGTGCATTTAATTAACGCATTTAATTCACCTTCGCACTGATGCACTCACTCACTCACAACTACAATATATTGACATCAACATTTGTATGCGCTACGGAGGGGCTTTGAATGTTTCATAAGCCTAAGCTATGTAAGCATTCCTTTATATTTTATGACGGAATTAATTTATATTTTGCTATTATTTTAATGCATGCTCAATTAAGCGGGACCAACAACCCTATAATCGCACATTAAATCTCACAGATAACGTATATTGTAGAACTGGGTACACTTTAATGCATTTATGTCATCGATTTATTGCTGTTTGCCGTTTTGAAATTTTGCCATTTGCTATTCATTGCATTTTATATGCGCTGCGCCATTTTGTTGTCAATGAAATTTTCTTCAATTTTCGCCATTTGCATTTTGATCAGAGTGCAATTTTTTCCACAGATTAACACAGATTTGGGTCAAATAGCAGACCAGTCCTGCGATTATGGACTGTACATAGATTTTAGCCACAGATTTGAATGAGAGACATACACATACATATGTTTTATCTGGTTTTGATTAATTTGAATTACTTTTTGTTTTGCAGTTGAATGCCATATTTATATTCATTATGCAAAAATTCTATTATAATATTTTCTCTTATCTCTTTTGTATGCACCACAAACAATTCGATTGGTTAATTTGATTTATTTTTACCATTTATATAGGTGATTGTTGTGATTCACTTTTTCATTCGCAAAATGAAAAGATATAATCGTTTAATATGAAATTTATTGTAGCTATCGGTTTGGTTATTTATTGAATTTCTTTTGACGCTCGGGCCACTAATAAATTTGGAAAAATCTCTTTTGTTATTCTTTATTTGTCGAATGTTTATTTATTTATTTAAAGTTTTATGTATTTTGATTGGTTCATGAACTACGGTATTTTCTTTTAAAATTTTGTTTTATTTTGTGTCACATTTGCATTGGAGATTCATTAAAAATTTGATTTATATTTTGCATGAATTTCAATAGCGCTGAAATTCATATTTTTTTCAACTTCCTCGGGCTTCAACTCTCACAACTTTTGCAATTTTCTCTATAGGGTCACAGGAGACGCAGAGCAGGGGCCGCTACAAAGACAACGACCAATGCTAATTAGTGGACCAGAGTGCTGCCACCGCTTTGACATTTAATTTGAGGCTCCACCATCGACAAAAAGAGGATGTGAAGGGGGGTGGAGCTCTGGCAACAAGTCAAGCCCTAAACACACACTTTGTATCCCGTGTGGAACGGTTTTCGCCACTTGCTCTATCCTTCAATTTGATTCGATTTGGCTTTGATTATCGCTGAACGCTGACAAGACTGTCAATTATAGGACACTTGAGTTAGCACCAATGACGAGGAAAAACAAACAGAACACAACATTTGCCGGTAAATCACGACGATTGCACGCGAATCTTTGTGGTGTGGAGTGTTATTCCTGATAAGAAACGGCTCCTATATCGAGGATAGTGTCTGTTCTGCACGCTAACAGCAACGCCGCCTGACTGACGATGGGATGCTGGTATCGACGTCGGAGTTGCGGCATCCATCCAACAGCCAACTGCCAACAGTTTCTTGGTCAATGTTAACAGCCGAGTGCCGACAGTCGATTTGTTTGTGGATGCCATTAGGTACTGCGCATGTCATGGCTCTCCCTGTTCCGATTCCCTTCGGCTGACACACATTTGCCGTATTGTTGTAGGTTAGTGCCTCGACAACCTTAAAGCCGACTCGGGGATCGAAGTAAGGCAAGTCTCCCTGCATTACTTAATATGCTCGGCACCTTTGCCTGGATTCATTTCATGCTCATGCTCTTGCTCTGGCTCTTGCTCTTGCCTCCTCGGCTTGGACTTAGCATGGCATAAATGATTTATATGGTGTTACCACAAGTTTTCATTCATCTTTAATTCAGGCAGCCCTTTCCCCTTGTCCCACAGCAGAGGACCCACACGTCTCGCCACATTTAACTGCAGGTCAGTGTGATTTGTACATTTGTCTGGAGTTTTCCCTGTGTTCGGGTTGCTTTCCTCTGGACAGCTGCAAATTCATTTATGTTAATTTCGCATGGTTGGACTTCTTGGCCGCAAAAACCAGTGTCGGGGCCAGCAAGACGGCAGACACATTAACTATGTTTGCCTCTGTTTGCTTGTTTTATGTGCGGCTCGATTCGGTTACTGTCAACACACAACACACAACGTTGCGTATGCGTTATTTTAATGAGGTTTTTCTTGCGCCATGAGGATTAGTTTTATGATTGGGCATATTAGTCAAGAAAGACCCTTAACGTGGGCCATGGGCTGTCGACATCAAATGTTTAATTATGCGTTCGCTCGTTCGCATTAGAATGAAATATTTAGCAAGGCAAATTGAACAATGAACTCTTTCGGGAGTGCTTTAAATCTGACAACCTTGAAATGTTTTAGCAAATCAACATTCCTCACACATGACTCCGAATTATAACAGCTTCCAGCTGAAGTTTACTTCTCTTGAGTCAAATCCATTGTGATCCAGTGCACACTAAACACATTACGACTCGCAGAATTCCGTCCAAATGCGCATTCATAACTCAAAATGGCAAACTAATTTACGCCAGACTTATTATCTCTCCAGTGGCAACATGTTGCCAGGTTCTAGGAAACCCCAGCTCCCGCTCTCGCCTTTGTGGCACGACAGGACAGGACAGCAGGAGGCGTCGAAACAGGTCTCCCTGGCATCGGTGTAGCCACTTGGGCACAGGCAAATACATTAACAATCGGATACACTGAGGGGCTGTGACATAATGGGGGGATACGGGCAGGCAGGCAGGCAGGCAGTCAGGGGACTGCTGTCTGAGGAATTTATAGAAGTGGATGCTGGAGCACGTGAGCGCCAAATGCGTTCACCTCGCGGAGGACAGACGAACACCGACACCCAGACTCAGATACAGATAGACAGACAATGCAGTCACGCTACTGTGTCGCCTCTTCATCCACCAAGTACATATACGAGTGTATGTATGTGTCTGCATATTATGTATCTGTGCGTTAGTATGTAAAGGGGGCGTGGCATGGTACAACACCTGCCAGAAAAGCGAGAAAGTGTCGCCAGATGGAGATGAAGAATAAATACTCTTACGGAAGATATTTTGGTGTGGCTGCTCAGGTGATTGCTTAAGTTTTAAACTTGGTTAATACATTATGATTAATGTTCCTTGGGGTAGATACATATTAAGTACCCTTCTGAAGTCAGAGCTTTTCATTTGAATGTTTCCGTCACATACCGTGATGAAATCTCCAAACTCCCCAGCTTTTAAGCAGACTCTGTTTGTTATTACTGAAACTACAGCATCATAACAAATATAACTGCAGAATCAGAGGCGAAAGCCATCGCATTCACCTTTCCTTTCCCGTTGTCAGGCCCATACCCATTCCCATTCCCATTGCTGCGCCCCTGTCCGTGTCCGTGCAGGTGTTTTTTGTCATTTAAACCCCGCAGACGCCACTGGGGCGAGCAAAGAGAATAGCGCTATACTAGGCTCATCTCCAGACACGGCGTCAGACCGGGGCTTTTGGCTTTATTTACACTTGAGCGAATTGTTGCGCATTTGCGATGCGGCGATGCGATGGAAATAAAGATGGGGACGAGACCAGACTCGCGGCTCCCATCGTCAGCTTGTATGCCGCACAAATGAGCGTTTTGGGGGCTGGAACTGGGACTTGGACTGGGGCCTTGGCGACGCTGCCAGGCAACAATGATGGAAGCGCCTCTGGAAAACAACAAACAATCAAAAGGAGAACAACAACGACAGTGGCAGTGGCAGAGACAAAGACAACGCCCTGTTGTCTTTATGGGAAGGTAAGACCATCTGAGGCTGCATCAAATGAGTACTGTTTGATTTTCAATGGAAAATGGCATATGTCATGTGTTCACCGTCCCCACAAAAGCACAACAGACAGACAGACACACACACGACACCCGTGCAGAATGTGTGATGTGTGTCGCGTGATTTGAATTGAAGATGTTATCGCAAATGTGCATTAATTTGTCAGGGTCTGGCCAAATGTGCATGCTAAACCCGAAATTTGTCTGCGACAGCAGCCAAATGCGTGAATAATGAGTGACTGAGTAGAATACTCTGTTTCTACACTGATTGCAAATTGTATCTGGCTCCGTGATAAGTGAGATGGATGTAGGATGACACATATGATTCTTGGAAGACTTGGTGGAAGATGAGTAGAGGACAGCGAACAGCTGACACATTCTAAATATGCTTATGCCTCTCAAAACCTTGGGGTGAATATTTCTTGGAAAAGAAAGATTGGAGCATCTTAGCGCTTCTTAAGAAATGTAAACGAAGGTTTTACTTTGTATAATTCTGGGATTTTGGGACAATTTGGGAGTTCTGGGAACTCGGATTAGAGTTCTATTTAAATGTCATTGTTTGAAGAACCATGAAAGGGCTATTCCACGTAAAAGAATAATATGGAGAAGAGCTAGCAATCCCCTTCGAAAAATGTAAAGGAAAATTTTGAAAAAAAGAGATACAAATTAATTTACTTTAAGGTGCCACAATATTGATGATGAATGCAATTATTATTCTCAAAAAATATCATATTTTATTCGAAAATAAAATGACTGATTCAATATATAATTTCCTACTCTACATCATAGTATGCACTTACCAAAAAGTTTTCGAAAAGTTACCTTCATTTAAGACCTGACAAACCCTGTTGGAAATGTTAATCTCCAGGTGAATAAATAATCACAGGTAAATAGAATCCTTCCAAGCAAACCCTAAGAATACTTCAAATTATGAAGAGCTGATATCTCTGCACTTAAAACATTATTTCCGCTTCACAGACCGCATATCATTATTATCAGCGGCCTACTAAAAATGTGAGTTTATGACCTGTAAAAGTTCTATGATTTTCACTTTCCCTTTTCACCCATTACCAAATTTTTATTTTCAATTTTTCCGTTGCTCTTTAATTCGAAAAATGCTTCCCTTTTGTGCTTTTGCAGGCAATAAAAATATTTTAATGCAAACTTTTTTCTTTTTCTCTCATTTTACGGCAACACCCTCATGGCGGTTGGCCATAAAAAGGGCTAGAGAGCACGTGAAAAAACAAACCGACACAATATATCAAAAGGTGGAAAAACGAGCTGGCGAAGGATCTAATTTTTTTGGTATATTTTCTGCTGCTGATGCTTTCAGTTGTGTCGGGGCAGCCCCTTTTCCGGTAAATGTAAATGGCGAACGTGGCCATAAACTAATTGAATATTTTAGGGCATTATCTATGCCATTTATTGTTTGAGTTTCGCCTGGCTGGGTTTCATTTTCAGCTGTGCACAGGAGATCCGAACAGGAGCAGGGATGCAGGGATACAGGGATACGGCTAGGCGGTGACCAGACGGACCTAAAAAGAGAAAAAGGACCAGGAGGAGAAACCTCTAACGAAATCAGTGCTGGCTCCTGATTTTATTTATTTATTTATTTATTCTCATCCTCCCTTCCTTTTCCACCCACTTTTTTACTACTTTTGGCTCTTGCTTTAGTTCCGTTCCATTCCGTTTCATGTTTGCTGGTAATCTGTTTGTGTTTTCTTATTTTTTCGTGTATAATTTTTTCCGGTACACATTTGTTCCGCCCCCAATGTCCACCTTCAGCCGAAATGATGGTACTCCCCCATTTTCGTTTTCATTTCTCTTGTGTCCGTTTCCATCTATAATGCTGTCATCATCTGGTAAAGAGAATCTTTTCACCTTCATTTGGCATCGTTCTGCTGTGTGTCTACTGATGTTTCGTTCTCTTATTTTGGTGTTTCTTTGATTTTGACCCTTGTGGTTTACTTTATTGTATTATAAGAGTGTTTCTTTTACTATTTTATGGTGAATTTTATTTGTAGTTAGTTTTGAGATATTACCTTAACCCAAAGAGACAACAAGAGACTACTTTTTATTGTCTCCCCTCTAAAATGGTGAAATTCCAGTCATAAATCTCAGCGTCCAAATCTTTAAAACGGCCATTTAAATCACCCAAAACCAAAGCACAAACAAGAAATCATTTAAAGCAAGTGCCATTTACTTCTTGCTGGGATCCCAGCCGAAAAAAGGACTGCCCAAATGACATTGCAAAAGGCTCTGAGCACTAGGAACCAGGGCTGGGCGGGGGGGCGTCCAAAGTACAAATGTTGCTGCAACTTTGCGTGGAATGATAAAAATGGCAGAGACCCGAACGGGAGCAGTAACAACAGAAAAAATTGGCCAGAAAAAGGCACAAAAATCACTGGGCAAAAAAAGAGGGAGGGGTGTAGGGAAGAGCCCTGCTCCCAGAGCAGGACCCAGCGCCAAAAATTGTGCTACAAAAATTGCATTTAAGGTATGCAATAAAATGCCATGCATACATTTTGTTCTTGTTGCACTTTTTCTGGGCTGCCAACAAAGGCTACTCCTAGCCAAAGGAAAAACAGGGACTGGTTTGCAGGAGGGGGTAAAACTCCATTGAGGCACAAAATAAGATTATTAACATTGTTAAAGCGAACGAGAGCAGGAAGCTGGGATGGTGGATAAAAGGGCCTGCAACTCTGGAAGAAGCCTCCGATGATTGGCTTCGGTCAGGACAGCAAGCGGATGTTTTTTTACTCCCTGGTTAAGGCTCGTCTTCTACACCAAAATGCGGAAACTGTAAACTGCAAGAAATTTATTTAAGGAAGCTTTCAACAGCAGCAGCAGCAGCAGCAGCAGCAGCAGCAGCAGCAGCAGCAACAAAAAAATATCAACAGCAACTATTGTACTGGAATAAACTAAAAATAGAAGATGGCAAACAATTTAAGAAAACCATTTGTTGGCTATGCCCTGAGGATAGGCTAAGAAAAAATATATATGGGAAATTTACTTCGACACTCCGAAGTGTGTAATACTCTTCAATGGCTTGGGAAAGCAGTACATCCAAGAAATTTTTATCCAGATGCTGAAACAAAAAGCGAAAAAGACCAAAAGAACTCCCATGGGAAATATACTCCAAGTTTTTGGCATTTACAAACTCTTTTAAAAAACCATAGCACCCTTCATTCGTAAGAGCATATTAAACCAACATCGCTGCAATGAAAAAGAAAAAAGTCAAGCAACAAAATGGCAAACTAACAACATTTTGGGGAAACACCAAGAGTTGACTTTTGATCTAGGTCTTGGTCTTGCTCTTGGCCTGGGTCTTCGTCTTCCCTTTGGTCTTGCTTTTAGTCTGGGTCCAGTGCTGGTCTTGGTCTTGGTCCTCCTTCTGGTCTTGAGCCGGGGCAACTGATAACTTCCGCCCAGCAACAACATCATAAACAGCCACTTGGCACAATGAAATAGGTTTCTCTTCCTCTCCGCTCTTGTCTATGGTTCGAGCAGGGCATCGACTTGACTTGGTCTATGCAAAAGCTGCCAAGATGATGGATGGAAGAGCAAAGGCTTGCACTGACCAGGCCCGAGCCCTGATGATGGTTTGTTGCTCCTCTTTGCGCCACCATAAATTGTAAGGGGAGCCGAAAGACATATGTCTAAGTAGAATCATCTTTGTTCATGTACCTTTAAATCTTTGGGTTTTACGCTCAATATGCTGGAGTTCAGCTCAACCATCTTCTCCTACTCGCATCCTCTGCATCGTCATGGCCCCTGACAGGGTTCATTTGTTATTGTCACCGCTGCACTTGGCTGCGGCCTGGCTGTACATATATCCTCATATATCCTTAGATATATATACTCCACACTCCGACGGCAGAGCCACATCATCTGTTTGCCTAAGCCCACAAGTACTCAGTGATTTTAGCCAGAATCCTGGGATCCAGGGGCTGGCTAATTATTTTAGTCCATTAATTCTAATCTCAGAGTGGAGTGGATTGGGTTGGATTGGTAACATGATATTGATTTTAAAACTACTGGTAGCAGTGGCCAGGCTTATGATATTGAATAGGTTTGCCCTGTGGGACTTTTGTAGTAATCTTTAAAAATCCAGCACTTAAATTTCTTTCCGTTTTTGGCCTCTCCGTGGTGTGGATTGGTTCACCTCTCGTTAAAGTTGGTTTAAAGTTCCTTCAGCTGTGATCGTTTCCCTTTGAGCCTTTTCAGTATGCCATGTATCCAATTTATATTGAATGTATCTGATGGTTACACATTGAAATCCAATTAATGCAAATAAATACAAGAAACAACCCGCCGGGAGGAGGAAAAATAAAGGAAAGCAAACACGCGAGTGCGTGGTTTCTTTTATTTAAAAATTTGTTTGGGGTTGTCAAAGGGGATGTAATGTATAAAGGACGTGTGTGTGTTTGTGGAGGCATGAGTGCCCCACATGTGTGTGTCTGTGTGTGTGTGGGGGGGTGTGTGTACCCCCAATGCAATTAACGTTGCTTTTGTGCGGCGTCCACTTTTGGGGCTGGACTCTTTCCTTGCCCTTTTCCACTCTGTGTGCCACTATCTTGCTCTTTCTGGCTTGCTAATGCTTAAGCCAGGGCAAGCACGTTAATCTGTTGCAATGTGGCCAACACGGACACAGATACACGCACACTAATACAATTTGCTTCGCCATTTCATTCTTTTTTTTTTTTCGTTCCTTCACTGCTTCTCTGTTTTTGCGTGCTCTGCCTTTCCTTAGCACATTTGACAGGACAAATGGCAGCAGAGAACGGCAACCGTTAAGCAGCTTCGCCTCGTTTTTCATTGCAGCATCCCCCATACCATGGATGTACTCCCATATCCCCCCATGGATGTTGCTGCCTCAAGGTTGCCATGGCAGAGTTCCGCAAAGCATGAGACATTCAGCGTCAAGTTTGTTATTGAATAATGTCGACCTACATACTTATTCGCGAATAAGTGGGGTTTCCTTTTGTAACAAGATTGAATTTTAATACTTGAACTAGGCCAAAAGGTGGCATCTTGAATGGATAACTAGCAATTGGCAAGAAGGTTGATGGCTCAGAGGATGAAGCATACGAAAACCTATCTGTCGTAAAAATCGATTTAATTTGTCAACCATAGGAAATCTAAGACGATCAGTTGTACGATAAACAGTTAGCACCACATTCATACCCCATGCGTTGTAGAGTATCCTTCAGACCTCAGAGTATCCCATAATTTTGCGCGCACTCCTTGATTTTTGTTTCCTTATTTTTCCGGCTGGCAAGTGAAATTGCTAACGGAATTAGCACACCAACAGCCGTGCAATGTTGGCTCTGGCAGGAGAAATGCCTCTTGTTTCTGTTCTCTTTTCTCTGAATCTGCCGCTGCTGCTGCTGCTGCTCTGTTGCTGTTGCAGATGTGATTCTGATTCGGATTCAGATTCAGATTCTACTCGAGCCAGAGACTCCGCTGTCTCTGTTTGGGCTCCTGGAGTTGCTTCAGCCTTTGCTGTCCTTCTATTTTTCTGCTCTTTCCACATTGTTTATTTGTTTGTTTCACGTTGGTCGCTGCTGATGTTGCTGCTGCTGCTGCTGATGTTGCTGCTGCTGTTGCTGCTGCTGCTGCTGCTATCCCTTACCATTTCATTTGTCTGACCGGTTTCTGTGTGTTTCCGTGCTCTTTTTTTTTGTCTTTTGGCTGCCACTAGTTCCGTGGCGGAACTTTAAAGAATTCATGCATATTTAAATGTTATGTGGCCATTGGCCAATGTGCTCCGCTAAGAGCTTCAGCGATATGTGCAGATGGCATAATTGATTAGATGTGAAATGCTTATAAGCAATGTGGTTTGCTTTTGCCTGGGTGTGTGGGGGTAGCAATTGTTGAGGATTCCTTTGGATTAAAACGAGTCTGAAGCTGCTGCCGTGGCAGCTGTGCTTAAGGATTTCTCCCTGTCTGTCAGTTGGAGTGGTCTTTGCCAGAGACTTTCCCACAAATGGTATATTTTACGTGCCCTGAAAAGGTGTATACGGTTTTTGGTTGCCTTAATGTATTAAATATTTCTTAATGACTGAAAAATGAACCAAACAGCACCTTCATTTTCGTTATAAACTACCTCCAACTAAGGAAAAATGGGAATTTTTTTGTGTACTTTGTTTGGGATTCCAGCCAGAATCTTATTTTAGGTATCTCCCCGGTCGAACCCCATATGGGTGCTAGTATTTCCCTTATTTTTCCCTTGTTTGCTTTGAGCTTGTATGTATCACATTCCGCGAACTGTTTGTCATTTAGCAATGGCATGACACAGGGACAGCAGTGACACCAAGGACATTCGAAATGGTTTTCCAAGTAGAGGCCCGCTCTGCTCGGGCTCATGTGAGCCAAGTTTGAGCGACATTCAAGTCCGACCCAGGACAGCAGTCCAACAGTCCAACAGTGCAGGCCTGTCTACCAGTCCTGACCATTCCAGGCCTCTCTCCAGCTTTAGTTTGAGCCGAACTGCTTGTTATGCACGCGCTGATGAAAGACGAGTTTCAGTTCGTTTTTTTTTTACTGTTGTGTTCTGCTTGTGCCGCTTTGTTTCTGGCTTACAAACAATGCTGGTCCTTTTGTGGTTGCTGTTGTTGTTGTTGGCAATCAAAAGCATGTTTGGCCAACAGCTGGCATGCGCCATTCATTCATTGTACGCCGGACAGGCGACGGGCAACCGAGTGCAATCATTTTTATTAATTTTACCCAAAAGGGAATTTATGTTACCCAGCGAACTCCTTTCCAGACTCCGGGCTGATGTCCTGTTGGCCCATTAGTTATATGGAGGAGAAGCAGCTCACTGGCCCACTGGTCAGGCCAGTGGCGGGGCGTATGCAGATCTCTCTTCACTCTAATTGGATATTTTAATTACATTGGGCAATAAACGGAGCACACAAATTGCCAAATAATAACTCCGAAAATACTTACTCGCACGTCTACGAATACGCATAGAAAAATACGTAAACCCAAACCCATCCAAAGCTGCATGGGATAGATGATAGTCAGGGATTGCTATTGGCATGAGATGGAGGAAAGAGGAGGCTTCCTGTTCGCCATGTAATTTGTTTGCATAATAACAGTTTGCCATCGTTTGTTCCTATTGTGGTCGTTCAGTTGGGGGACGATGGGGGCGCGGCGCACAACGCTTGTTGCCTCATCTGTCTGCATATTTCAAGAGACGGAGCGGGACTCGGAACTCAACTGCTCAGCTGCTCAAATTCACAGAGACCATATAGGGAAATGAAGCGAAAATCCCGACCGAAGGCAAGCCGAAGATTGATTGCCTTATGAATGTGAATGGATATGCATATATGATGAGATTTAGAAATATTTTTCAAGAATCATACTTGATTTGATTCGGTAAAGATAGCCAAGCCGGAGGTAGGAGTCTGCTTTGGCAGTTTTTCAGCAGCAGCCGTATTTCGGGGAGCGCCTCCAAAGCGCTGCCAACTTACTCAAAGTGTCACCAGGCGAAAGGAACTGAAGGAAAGCCGAAGATTGATTGCCTTATGAATGTACGATGAAGTTGTTGTATATATTCCTTGATTCATTCGTTTATGAGCCGAAAAATGAGTAAGAAATCTATTTAAATTTGGAATTTCCTATTTTGGGAGGAGTCCTCATAGTGCTGCCAACTTATTTTAAAGTAAACCGGAACGGAAGGAACTCAGAAGATGGATCGTGCATACATTTATGATGATGTTCCACGATCCCTATTGCCAAGAATTGCCAAAATATCAGAATACCCATAACAATTCCATAAGCTAAATGAACAAAAGGAATCCCACCAAATGTTCGCGTCTCGTTGTGTGACGTTTGTAATGCTGAAATGTTCAAATGGCGACGATGTTTCCACCAGCAGCACCACATCACCACCACACCACCATCGGCGACAGCAAATGCACATTAAAAAGCAACAATAACGCCAGAAAAAAAGAAAAGAGAGAGAACCACAGAAAAGATATTCTAGCACTGTAGCATATTCTTTGTTGCTGCTGGGAAGAGCCAGAAAAAATGCCGGGAAACATAGTCGTTAAAACCAAATGTGCTGATTTCCTTAGTGCTCCTCTGGTCCTCCTCCACTTCTCCATATCTGGTGGTTCCCACCGACAGTCTGAGCGACAGACAGTCGGAAGCGATAAACTTTTTGTATGAGAATTAATTTGCGCTTTTGGCTGTTGTATTTTGTTATGCTTTTAGTCGTAATGGCTATAAGTGGGCATATTTTGTATATGAAGTGCAGCAGGTACTGCCCAAAGATGGAGAGTAGGGACGACAGAATATAGCTTGAAATCTTTAAGCTGAAGAAGAAATAATGATGATGAGACTTGGTCTTGGGTGATGGTAACTTGAGTTTTTTTTTATAAAAAATCTTCAGGAGTAATAGGAATGTTAGGAGCGGCATATATTCTCTATGTTCTAATCTCCCGCTTCTTTATATGATTTATGTCTTCTGTGGGTGTTCTTAGGTATTGATAAACTATCACAGCTTCTTTCACAAAACCAAACACTGAAGGCATCAAAAAACATCTAATATTCGTGTGAAAACCAACTCCCTGCGGAATTAAAGTAAACACAAGAAATTCTTCAATCAATTCAATCAATTCAATACTCGTACTTTTGGCTAGAAATTCTTTAAATGGCGATACCAGTAAGCAATTACAGTCCAATACACATAAATCGCGATAAAATATGTTCACACTAAACTAAGTGAAACTTTGCAAACATATTTACGATTGTCGAACTTGCTGACTCCCGTTTTTGTTGGCTATTTTCTGTGTAATTGGCCATAACTTAATACATAGACTAGTCTGGCACCGAGAGAATTACGCTTATCGCTCGAATCGCACAAGACCAAGAAAAACACCCCGACAACAAGCCAAATTACACGCCAAACAAAGAGGAGGTTGGACCCCAAAGAAAATGTCATTTAAGTGCCATAAAAGTAAAGTAAATAAGTAAATCAAGAGGCGCATTCTCTCTACAGCAACCAAAAATTATCTGCAGCTTAAATAAATTTGGCAGAAAATCTAACAGACAACAAAAAACAAAAAAAAAGGGAAGCGAAGAATGTTAAGTTAAATCTCACATAAACGAACACACCTGAGGATGAAATGGCCAAAGTTCCTTGGCAGCCCATCTCTCAAATTTAATGTCTAATTTAAATGTTGTAAATACCAACTGTGTGTGTGTGAGGGCTGGTCTGTGGGTCCCTTTGAGAGAGAGAGAGAGAGAGAGAGGAAGAGTGGGTGTTGGACTTTGTTATGCAAATGAGTAGAGCTGGCCAACACCAGGAAATTCACACAGTCAACACTCTGGGCAGGGCAGTGTGGGGTAGGTGAGAGGAGAGGGCTAAAACGGAAGCGTCTCGGTCAGGGTGAGGCGTTGGTCAAAGGCCGAAAGTGGGTCTGGCGTTCCAGTTACGAATTTGCAGCTCAGTTCTCACGACCGCCGCTGTAAATATCATTAACGTGATTTTAAAGCCGGCTCGTAAAACAACCAGAACAGCATAGGGCCACAGAGAGTGAAAGAGAATGCATGGCAGAGAGAGAGAGAGAGGCTACAGAGGGAAAAGTAGAGGTGAGGACCAACCTCTCGAGTGTCGGAAATTTGCTTTTAATTTCTGCAAAAGCAGCCCCAGACCCTGCCCCTACCCTGAGAGGGTGTGTCTAAATGCCTTTTTGGTTAATGCAGATTTTCTTGTTTCTCATTTTTTATTTCCTCTTTTTATGTAGCACCACGCACCTGCCATTTATTTCCGGCCAGGCCTTAAATTATGTCCCGGACAAAGGATGGTCTATCCCTCTTTTGTAATGCAACCACAAACCAGAGAAGAAATGGAGACGCACTTGGAGTTTTTTTTAAGACGCTGATGAACAGAAGGGAAAATAATATTGCTCAAAAGAATAAATTGCTCTCCGCTAGAATATGTACATTTCCACAGCATCATCCCTCTGCTCAACATCTATTGATGTTAGGAGCAAAAAAAATCCTTAAAACAATTTACCCCACGCATAGATAAAGCTCCACTTAAATCAGACATGAGCAGCAGCCTAGCCAAATCAAATTATGGCTTGAGATCAAATGCGAAACCAGAATCAAAGTGGTCTAAATTTGGTCGTGACATTTCCCTAATAGCCGGATGGCAATGCAAAGCATCAAAATTAGCCTAATTTTTAATGTGGAGTGTCGCAATGTATACGCATTTGAATGGATAAAGTGACAAAAGAAAATCACTGAGAAGAAAATTGAATTAAGTGCTCACTTACAGCTGCCGCCCCCCATGACATGATAAATTGTTCAGGGAAACATACTTGAGAAATTCAACTAATTGAATTGCGTTTTCATGTTCTCCAGCAGCCTTAATAGGCGCCCCCCCCCAAAACCAGGAGCCATGTAGAAGGCTTGTCTGAAATTAGGTGAATCAGTTTTGTATAAGTTGCTTTGAAAATCTGTTTTGGCACCTCGACATCAAAGTGTTCGGTAAACTGATATTAACCATTCAGTAAAAGCGCGTTGAAAATTTCCTGAATAATTAACCAAGAGCATAAAATTACATTACATTAAGTGCTGCTGCGGGTGCTGCTGCTAGCGGTAAATGTGTTGGCCAATCTCTCACCAACTCCGCTCCCCGATGCCATCTCTTGGTCAGGTCAGGACAGGGCAGGGCAGGCCAATCCAACCAACCATTCTGGTACCCAGCAACCCGGCCACGTGACTCTACGCTCTATGCTTGTCTCAATTGTGGGCACGAATGAATATTCTCATTAAAATTACGCGCAGCTGTTCACGGCAGCGCACGTTGTTGTGGGTGCGACAAGGCCAGGAACAGACTGACAGACAGATCCGACCGGGAGCAGGCGCCAGGAGCCGCAGAAAGACCTCGGAGACCAGGCCAGAGCCAGACAGCAGTAGAGTAGACCAGACCAGGCCAGGCCAGGCCAGGGCAGGAGCCACAGGCAGACGGAGTCGACCAGACCAGGAGCCACAGACCCAGACCTGACCGGGGGCCCAGTGGTGGCCTTTAATTCAAACAACAACAAAATCATTTTACGCAATTGTAATGGCCAGAGAATTTAACAAGCGGAAATGTTGTTGAAGTGTAAAACGTGCCAGTGCCAACACCCTCAGAAACCTGTAATTCCCAAAAACATAATGCGCCCAACAAATGCCAGAAGGACACGGCCGGACTATAAACAGAACAGAAAGAACAGGGCCCGGACTTGGCTTTTGCCACATTTGAATGGCAACTTTTCTCATATTTCATTTGGTTCTAATTAACGTAATTTACTTGTTGGCCAGGCCAATTTCTTGTTTCTATTTCAAACTCGCATGTGAGCAAAACAGACAGGAAACGAAGCTTAAGTAGGAAGTTTTGTCGTTTCAATTATGAAAAGAGCAAGCGAGAAGCCAACTTGCTGGAAAGTTAATTAGCTTAATACTCGAATAAAAAAAAAAGGTGAATTATGGAATACTTTATTGCTGGCAACAGACAAAGGACAGACTGAAGACAGACTTGTTGTTGGATATATGAAAACTCTGGATAACACATTATTGAAATTCACAAAGAAGTTTTTCTGTTATTAATTCGCTTATTTAAGAAGCAAAAGTCAATAAATCTTTCATATATAATTTACACCTATTGAAATATACAAAAAATTATAATTATGTTGCATATTACAATTCCGCCGCTTAAGAGCTTAACTGTCATGAACCGCGTCGAAACGTTTGCCACGAATCAAAACGAATGTTGATGTTTGCAGGATTTTTACATCGCATATGCCCCATTTTAATTTAATTTTGATAGCCGTAGCGATGCGATGATATCCAATTTGGTTAATGCGCTTTTCAGCTTAAGCGCAATTGTATTCAATTTGTCAGAAATATTACGTGCAATCCGATAAAGCCAATGCAAAGTGACAAAAGCGCTCCCGCCGAATCAGCTGACAGAAAAGGAAGGCAGAGGACGGCCTAGGGAACAGACTGGGTCCTGACCTACATGAGGCCAACTTGTCAGCCATCTACGGACCCTTCCGACCAGTCTCATCCCAATGGCCATTGTCATGCCGATCCGATGCCCATCCCTGCCACCGACTGCCACCATAAATAAACGATGGGAACAAAAGAAATCCAATAACAAATTTTTAAACAAGTGTTAACGCTACCTGAGCCCCCGTCATCGTCACGTTGGAATGGAAATGGGAAAAATGGAAAAGCGAAGTACAAAAAAATGGAAAACCAACATAAACAAAAAACAGAAACCAAAGAGGAAAATGCCGCGTTTTAAATGTGGAAATGGGAAAATGCAAGTACATAAAGTGCCAACCGTACCGACCATAGGCCGGGGATAAGCCTTCCTTTCCGAACCCAGATCCGATGTGGAGCCGTGGTATGATGTGGTGTGGTGTGGTGTTGCATGGCGTGGCATGGAACGGGGCTACAACGTTGAACCTGGGCATTGTGGTCAGCTCAACGAGTCGGCGACGGGCGTTAAGTGCTATACCAAAAAATATGCAAGCAAAAGCCTCACTTGCCACAGCCTCGGGCACTGACTGTGTCCCTGCCTCTCCTCTGGCTGTGGGTCACTTGAGTGCGTGGAAAAATATTTGACTACAGCATCGAGTCATAAATTTCAGTGTACACAAGTACTCATCGAAGTATAAGTATTCTGCTAGACTCCTCACACAATTCTGATAGGTACATTGTTATATTTATAAGATGTTATTAGAAGGACCCATAGAATAGTTTGTATAGAATAAAACTCCACTTTTCCCCTTGAACGTTTACAACAAACTCAAATTACCCTCTTTAATCGGAGTTTTTGCTCATTGATTTACATTCTAATTCGTTCAACTGCAGAAATTCAATCGAAATTTTCTTCCAGAACACGGAACACTTCACTAAAGGAAAGTGCACAAATATTTCAACCACTTTCAACCCATGCAGTTCACAGTTCACAGCTCTACAGCTTTTTGTGTCTGCATTAATGATACAAATTTATGACTTTTTCGCCCTTTCTTCCTGAATTCCCGGCCGACTTTATGGCAACGGAAGTCTTCTCTTCCAGCCTCCAGTTGGTACTCATTCTGAATTTACTCAGTGCACCGTGGCACTTCCTTTCAGCTAATTAGTTGGGATCAGCTGAAGAAGAAACTGGCAAGTTTTTTGCCCTTTTCAATCCATAAGAGAAAAACTGTCGGCCACACAAACCAAACACTTGCCATCCCAGACATCATAAAATTAATTTAAGTGACAAAAAGTAAGAGAGCGGGCAATAACCATTTGATTTAGTGGCGAAGAGCTGCCAAAGTCATTAAATTTAGAAAAAAGATTGCCACACATAGTGCAAAAAACTTGAAGCAACAAAAATAATTGTGCCATTCTCGTAAAAAGAAAGCGAAACAAAGCCGAAACAAAAAACGAGATACGACTCTTTAGATACCCTTTAAAATACATATGTATATAGTTTATATGGGTTTTATTGTATAGATCTGCGAATATGGGGATTCTGCACCAAATTGGAGAGGTGGAATATAAAAAACGAAGGGAAGATAAGATGTGAATAAATTATTCCCAGATCTGAGCGTCATTTTAAAAGCATATTTTAGAGGGTAAGAATCATAGGGTATATAGTATATCCCTTTCCAGAGTGTGAACAAAATTAAAAACCAAACGTAAAAAAAATTGAAGGCGAAAACGCGCGAAATTTATGACGCATCTTTGCGCAGTAACACGCACGCATATAACGGCGCTATAACTAGTACATACACATACACATAGAGAAAGGGAGTGTTACACACACACACACTGACACTGGTAGACAGAGAGAGAAAGTGCTTCTAACAGTACTTTGTTTTAGTTTAGGGCACAATGGCCGCCATCGCCATCGCCATCGCCATCGCCATAGCGGGCCACACTTCAGTCAATAAAACGCAGGCAACAACATAAAACGAATGGAACAATGGCGCCAGCACCAGCGGGATCCAGGACCCAAAGAGAAGGATTCCCCATAGTTAAGCCTAGGCTGGAACATATAGCCAAAGTCCTGGTCATGGGGCGTCAAGCCACCCCCCCTTAAAGTTTGACCAAGAAACTTTTGTTCAGCTTCTATCTGTATCTGCACTTAGTTGCAGCTAATGGTGGAACCTTCCCTGCCACGAAGTGGGTTGGCTGAGCGTTGGAGGGGGGGGGGGGGAGGCTCAAGGGGCGTTTGCCCAGAATCAATCATCAAGTTTAAACGCATTACACAGAGCGTTAAACGATAAGCAGCTTTGTTGCATCTACTGACCTGCTTCATCCTGTTGCGAAAAGATATATAAGAGTAGATATCAACCTAAACCAGAAACAGTTTTGCTCCTCATCATCAACTTCAGCAATTTCATTGCGCTGCAACCCCAAAAATAAAAGAAAGAAAAGAAAGCAATAATACGCTTGCCTTCGCTCGTCTTGGCCAGAGTCCCTTATATTGTATAGTTGGTGATATATATACCATTCCTCTGGCAGGATTTACGATGCCAGTGGCCAACAGCAGCAGAGTTGTCTCTATTTTCAAGTGGAATCGCCAGCCAAGGGAGTTCCAAGTGCTCGATTGGAACAATTGCTTGGGGGGAGGATGAGAGCTGAGTGGGGACGAGGGATATTTGTGTAAGGTGCAATTTGTCCAGGTGCAATGCAATTATTGATCGAAAGGATTCTAATTCAGAGGATGGACAATCGATGGGGAATCAGTACAAATAATTTGTATGCAAGCGAGGGTTTACTTCAGTCCTAAAATGAATCCGAAACTTCATTTAAATTATCTTCTTGTCTGAAAAGCTACTAACTATAATTACACAAAATTGTAGATTTAATTTACAGCCTATACATACACACAGAAACTGCAGAAATTGGTGCTGGTAGGATGCAATTATTGCAGGAAGGAAGGCTTTTGGTTTTCAAGAGATTACAACACTGCAAAAAATTGATGCTGACCCATGCCTACCAAGATCATCTTTACTCCCAATTGATATACACATCTGTTATTTATTTGCGTTGCTTCATATTTCGGCACTATCCCCAGAAAGAACCTCTTATAATTACGCAAAATATTGCCTTTAATTTACTGCAAATACTCGTATTATCCTATCTTGATCTAATTGGGCATTGGGTTTGCCAGAAGGCCCAAACGAATCCCATCTCCCCCTTTCGAATGTCCAAATTGGACTGGAGAATGGCTCGTTGTTTGGGTGTCTGCTCGTACTGCTGTTTGCCTGTTCCGCCTGTCTCTGTGTGGTTACAAAACTATTTATTTAGTTGGTCATTTTGCTGTTATTTGTATTTGTAATAGAGACACACACACACACACAAACATAAATGCCTGCACATAAACTGTAATATATACAGTGTGCTCCAGCTATGAGGTTTGCTCACCAACTATTCCATATCGTGTGGCAAACACTGGCACTTCTGGTATCGCATCTCGTTCCGTGTGTCACCAGAGAGACGCACATCCGGTCAGATCTATAAATTTCCTGTTACTTCTATCTCTGTGTGGGGTGTTCCCCCTCACTGCTGTGCGTATTTGTGTGGATAGTCACTGCACTGTCGTGCGTATATGTGTGTGAAAGTGTGAGCGTATTTATTTATTGTTGGCGCTAACTCGTGAGACCAAAAAAAAAAAAGCAAGCATGGGGCGGGAGGAAAAACAATGAAAAAGAAATACTAAAAATGATATAAAAATGTTAGTGGGGCAGGACACTGACAGCCGATACAGCTGCACATGTGTGTGTTGGGGCATGCGAGTACGGGTTTATGTACGAGTGTGGGTATTACGATTATTGAAAAGAGAGAAACAAAAAGTAAAACAAAATCGTAGAGAAAATGATGGTAGGAGAGCCGCAGCTTTAGATACTCTACGAATATATATGTAACTGGCATAAAATATTATTCAAATATTGTCTCGAGATAATCAATATCATTAATGTAATCTTTACTACACCTACTCCAAGTCAAGTCATAGTAACGTAAGAAACATTGCCCTTGCCCAATATCGTTTTTATTATAACCCAACTTTTAACCGAGCCCAATAAACTATACAAAATTTAATCGGTTTTCTTTATCTATTATTTCAACCATCATGTCATAATCATAGTACCCTCTTATAGAGGCAAGCAACAAAACGAAAAACGAAACGAAACCAGGAGCCAGGAGCCAAATGAACGAACGCAGTGCGGAGCGAAGCGGATATCAAAGTGCGATTTATTTTTATTAGTTCCGGATGTCAATGTGTGGGAAATTGAGAAATTAGAAAATATTATACAAGCTCTTGGCTTGTTAACGCTCACCTAAACACAGAGGCGCACACTCACACACACACACACACACAATCGTATCTATAGATTTATGAGTGTATTGTGCCAGACCCTTCTCTCATTTTACGGGTCTACTACGTATAGACGTATTTTATGCGCAACTTTTATGTCTCCACTCGATGTTGCCTTGACTTTTGACTGCGCCCACTCCCGCTCTATTAGCTCAAACAAAAAATATAATGGACAGCAGCTAATGATTAAGTTAATTACTCGGCATTTAAATTTATTTCGCCTGATTTTGACTCTAATTGAAAAATAATAAATAGTTTAATTGCAATTAAAAAGTTAATTAAATTGAATAATTAAAATAAATATTGTTATATTTTTGTGACAGGAATTAGAGAATAAAGAGTAAACGTATAAAGTATGTAATGGGAATTATATGTATAGGATGAGGTAAATTGGTGGATGGATACACACTTTTGTTGAATTTCTAAATTGTTCAATATTCTCTTGGCCTCATTGCCACATCCTTCAATGGCATTGAAATCATTTCAATCGTTAATACCAAACCCAATCACACCTCATTACACAATGTTTCTCATTTCTCTCTATCAACTGGTCTATGGAATTGTCTAATTTTAGTACTGCCTGCAGAAATACTCAAATGCCGACTGCACGCAAATGGGAAATAACCAATGCCTATTTATTAGCGCCCATTGCAAGGACTGCTTTGTATGAGTGCGTGCGGGTTTGAGTTTTGCGGATGTTGTGTAAGCTTGCATGTGGCTTTCAAATTTATTCAAAACAATTTTATTCAAATCGCAAAAAACTAATTCGAGGCACGTACTCTTCGTACAACCAGCTTTTGCTAATAAAAAGCAAACGTTTGCCCTTCCCCTGCCCGGCTTTATGCTCATCTATTGTACATAGTAAATATGTGCTATATGTGTGGGCGTGTGAGTGCTTGGTTTATATTTGTAGTTTAGTTTTTGCTAGCGATTCACAATACGAGTATCGTAGCCCTCTATGCAAACGCCCATGTCCATGCGAAAGTAAACGAGAATATTTTCCATACTGCCCAGCAAATTATAACATTTTTGTATGTGTTTGAATATTATTTGAGTTTTTCATACTCTTTTAGAGGGTATTGTTATTATGATACGATTTTTGTAGTGTAGAGAAAGCGGCACGAAGATTAGATGAATATAACTTACATCTGTCTTAATAAGAAATTGATCAATCAGTTTGGAATCTTACATTAAATATATTACAAATACAAAGCTCAGGTTTTTGTGTATACATTATAGATTCAATCAATGTATCTGGTAGAGTAACATTGACTTCGATTTACAAAAGTGTGTATTTATTCCTGCTTCCCATTGATGGTATTGGCTGTGAGGGCGCATTGTTGTAATTATGTTTAATTTTATTGCTGCCCCCAGATACTCGCATACATTTTGTTGTGATTATTTTGATTGTTCCTTTTTTGGTTCTTGGTTAGCCGCTAATTGTAGAGGGTATGCCAGGCATTTCGCTGATTGGATTGGTTTGTACCCTAATTCGTATGTAATTCAACATACAAATATTTTCTTAGTTGCGCCAACTAATTTCATATTCAATGAATTTTCAACTTGTGGACCCAAAAAGGGGCCAGAATTTCATTTGACATGAATGTACGATATGTGCGCGGATATTCCTCAAACTGGCCACGCCCACCGCAGGCCAATTGATATGTCCCTGGGAGGAGATTGCACAAAAGGGGAGGGATTGCAGAGGAATGCAAATATCCACAGACAGCCGCTGGTCCACTGACCAGAGTTGCCAAACGGCGCAAACATTTCTCGCTCTCTCGCTAACATTTTTTTTTTTCCTGTGCTGCAGTAATTGAAGCAATAGAGGCCTCTACACTCCCTGCCGCCCACACATGGGAAATGCTATCAATATTGGCTGGCGAACACTTTTTAAAAGCCACGCCAACAGCTGCAGATACAGATACATCCATCTGCATGTGTGTGTGTGTGTGTGTGTGTGTGTTCAATTTTTTTGGTATATCAATTTTCCCTCGCATCCAGTCCTATCTAAACGACACACCACAGTCGAGGAGTACCATGTCACGCTGTCTCTGTGGTCTACACTTCAATACGGAAAATGGAAAATCGATGGGTCCGCAGATCCAAAGATTTTCCCACTGAAAACATATTTCCACTAATTAGCTGGGCAAACAGAAAGCAAAAGCATTGAACAACTTAATTAGAAACTGGGGAAAACACTCTCCAGAGAAAACATTGTGCATTTTCAATAACAATATATAAATTTTTGCGTTGATTTTCTTGGCTCTCGCCTCAAAATACATAAATATGGGAGGCGTTAAAAAGCTTTTCCATTAAATATGCATGAGAGTTGGCATAATTAAATTATGCAAAGGCTGCGGCCGCGTGCCAAAACTTGTAATATTCTAATTTACTAACTGGCAAACGTTCAATAGGAAAACTTTGTTTAGGCCACCGAAATATGGCCAACGACTTTTGTAATAATTCAATTAAAACTTGGAAACTTATCTCCGAGCTGGCGATAGTTGAACAATTAATATAAACTGTTGGGCTGTCGAGCCCACTCTAAAACTCCCATCCCAGCAACAGCAGGGAAAAGCTCTTTCACTTTTCTTCAATTTACACCACTTAAAGTGGCCGTAAGAAAAAATGCACAGAAAGGGAGGAGAGAGTGCGTTGAGTGAAAAAAAAGTGAGGAATTATGACTTTCGGAAAGGCAATGCGCCAAAAAGCTTGCTGCAGAGCATCGTAAGTCAAAGAAGCCGCCATCAATTCGGAGCTGCATGAACGACTGCACTAATAGCACTCGAAAGTGCGATCTGCGAGCAACTTGGCAGCCACTCGAAACGAAATTGAGGAAAACTCAAATTATACACGACACTTGAATAATTTATGCCCGAAAACTTGGGTCAATAATTCTACTCGCTCAACGAAATTAAATTGCCAGAGCGGGGGAGAGCATCGCTCTATATAGAGATAGCCCTGCTAATCCATTGTTTGACTTGGCACATTTGTCAGATGTCCCACTCCCACTCTAGCTCCGTAGGGGGGCATGGCATGCAACTTTATTCACGACTTCACGGCCTGAAGCCATTCACGATTCCACCGAGCAACGAAGCCATCGTTTGACATCAAACCAAACGAAAACAAAACTCGTGGAAAGCAGAAATGGGAGCCTCTGCCTTGGCAAAAATATATCCGAATAAAATGGTCGCAATGTGCCGGAAGAAAGTCCCAGCTCCAGGGAGAGGACGGACAGAGTTTCAAGGGAAATACATTAAGCTAAGCAGTGTACTCCTGGAGTTTCTACTGGAACTCCTGCTGCATTTGTATGCAATTTGCGTTCCATCTTTGCCCTTTGTCTTCTCTTACACTCTTTGGCCTTTCCGCCATTGTCTCTGTCAGTGTCTGACATCATTTTTGCACTTTGAATGCATAATTCGGCTAATCTTATTAAATGATCGGGAAATAAAAAAATAGAAAATTTTAGGTCTGCACAGAAGCTATTTTTTAGATAAGGATAAGCTTTTAAGCTAGATTTCTTTACGCGGAGTTTTTGTTGAATTCTTTTAGCAGCTGCTAAGCTTGTCCACAACTAAACTTTAATGCTCTACTTAAAGCCCAATCAGCTTTGCACATTCTACTGAATATTAAGCTAATTTTAAAATCAATTCCGAACAATAGCCTGGCCACAGGCCAGACGGACCACACATTCCACTAAATTGGTTAACCATTGTTTGGCTTATATCCTGGCAGGTTCTGGGCCTGAGGCAACAATCTCCTGAGCTACAAGAGACCATCTCAGTTACAGAGTATTACCCCCCAAACCATTCGCACAGTCCTTCCCCCGACTAAGCACTCACACAGATGGGGGAACAGAATGATTATGACTGACATTGCTGCCCTGTGCGGAGCTGCCTAAGACTAGAAAAGCCAGAGCGGTTTTCTGTTTATGTAAAAACAATTTCTCTGGTCCCATATCTGGGGGCCCCTGTGCCAGGGCTGCCTCTGGGGTTCTTAAGTGACGAAATATCAAAACACAAAACGGGTTGTCAAGTGAAGCACAGACAAAAGGAAGTCAGGGGGCTCCAACTAATGAGTGTGGGGGAGGGAGGCCTGGTGTCGGGTCATTCAGATGAGATCCATTCAGCTGTCGCTTACGTGTACATGTTGGCTTGGGCTCTGGCCCTGGCTCTGGCTCTGGGTCTGGCTCTGGTTCTGGTCATGATAGAGGACAGCGTTGAGCCCTGCCTCCGAGATGAGCTTCAAATGGAGCGTGAATACTTTTTTGGCCAAGCTCTTGCCTGTTGGCTGTTGGCGGTGCCCGAAACAAAGCAAGCGAAAATGTCAGATAAATTTTTCAAGGGGCGTATACGAGTAGTATACTCGATTTCCCGGCCTGCCTGGCAGTCATTCAAACTTCACTTGCAGCTTCAGTGCCGGGCGCCAGGAGTCAGCTTAGCTTAGTCACTGCCAAGACAGATACCAGACCGGAATATATATGTATATGTACATGTATTTTAATTAAGATGTCTGCAGAAAACAAGTGTTGATGCTTCCAATTAGACATAGTTACAATTAAACAAACAGCACAAAAGGCATTTGTCAGCTGCAAACAACAAAAGCAACAACAGCGCCAGCAATAAAATATGCAATTATTTTTGGGAAAATGCTCGAGTAGAGCAAAACAGAGCAGAGACATGACTGGGAGATGGCAGCTACCAAAATGCCAAAATTTGCACAATAATCGTAACAATAATTGCATTTAAAGCAAAGCCAAATATGTTGAGACACCATACGACACCGCAAAATATGCAAGAAATCTCTGGAGTCCTGAAAGGTATAACCACAAAAATAGACGGCCCCTGCTGCTGCCTGTCGCCTCGTGTTGCTTTTAATTATATTTTATGGAAATGGGAAAAATGTTCTAACTGCTGCTGACAAGTCATCTTTACACCACGCACAGCATGAAACAGTAGAAACAATTTGCAAAAATACTCGTATATTTTTCTACATTTTCACAATGCCGTGCAGCCCGAACAGGTGTTGGTTTGACCAACTCGTTGTCAGAATGCAAATTGCCAGCATGACTGCTGACACATTTCCCAATATCACTCCCCCGGGGAGACCATGTGTATGTATGTTTATCCTTTTATATATATGTACGCTTTCAACTGTACGGAAACTAGTTTTCCATAATTTATAAATGCTTTTCCAACATATGGTTTACCTTTTGATGCATACCCAGAGTTAGCAGGGAGTAAAATATAATCATTAGTACCCCCTAGGAATTTCCTTCTACAGAAATGCATTTTTCTACATATCCTGTGCTGGCTTAGTTTTCCATGCAATTTGTTCAATTTCCTTATTCTGGGGGTAAACCAAAAATATTTTTTAATAAAATAAATGAATATTTATGGCTGAGCAAATGGAGTTACTTGACTGGCTTCCAAAATCCGTTGATGTTCCAGTAGTTTTCCCCAAATAAAAAAAAAACAGAACTTTTTTTATTCCATTGCAAAAATGTTTCAGATTTTCGGTTTTGCACAGATTGCACATTTCATTTACTTTTTGCGGCTTATTCGGGGGAACTCAGGCCAGAGAGCATTTTGTTGTGGATGGGGAAATGCTTTCTATTTGGCTATGGCAGGCAGAAAAGTAATTGCACAACATGTGCGCGCCAGTCAAAGGAAACAATTTTCCAATTTTTCTGTTTATTTAGATAAGCAAATATCATCGAATCATACTCAAATGTGGATTAAAGATTATTGGCAAGTTTTTCGTGCCTTAAAAGAGTAAACATCATCAGAAGTATGAATACGATTGCTCAAAGGAGAAAGTTGTGTGGCCCAAGTAATCAACAGGCGAGATAAAGTTTCGTAACGTTTACTCAATATAATCTCGTTCTGGAACGTGATTAAATGTGAGTCCTCAATAAATTTCCAAAAATAAATCAAATGAAAATAAAATCTGCATTAAATTTAAGGAAAACTTTCGACGAAATTTCAACAGAAAAGTCTAGTTTAATATTTCCCTTAAAACTTTCCATGCCATTTACAGTGCGTGACATGATGCAAAAAGTTGTGACAGTTGCCAGGGTTGTCAACACCGCCACCAGCACCGTACCTCTAGTGTCAGGCACCGTTAGCGCCTTGACACTTTTGTCAAACACAAACTGTCAGATAACGATGACGATGCCAATATTGTTGATGCCTTTTTCGGCGACTCTGTTGCCTGGATGTTTAAAGTCGCTGTTTACGACTTTCTCTCAACGTGTGTACTGATGTGTGGGACTGTGAAATTGGATTCGAGCGACAATTGACAAAAATTTGACACCCTACCACCCAAAACCGTTGTCAATCAGAGGGCAAACTTCAGCCTCCTCCAACAACATCATCGACACAGGACTGAGCCGTGGCTGAGAAGCCACTGTTGACACTCGCGATAATGATGTCAAGCGTGTTGTACTTAACAAACGCCACTTAAATGTAACGAATACGGTTCCACATGCCACCAACGCGTTGAGGGGGGAGAAACCTCTAGAGTTGACTTCTGCTGCGGGCCCGGCCCCAGCGATTAACGCCGCAGTTGCGGGAATGGAAAATGAGGAAATAACTTTTTTGCCATCGCCTGGTTCGTTTGGCTGCTACTGAGCCTGAAAATTTCCATTTAAATGGCATTTTTCCCGTGCGAAGTCACGGACCTATGATTTATTATTTCCACTTGTTGATCATTTTTGTTTGAGGAATCATTGATGATGATAATGGGTTATACTCGCATCATGATATGATAATCTCCTTTTGGAGTTTAATTTGAAAGAAAATCTGTGAATGACTTTGACTTCGCTCTGAAATCAAATGTAAAATCTCAGCTTTAACATTCATGAATGGCAGAAACCCAAAATATAATATAACACGAACAAAGTGATAAACATTCGGCAGACATTATCAAACAGATGTGGCCACTTTCCAGCACGGCAGCACGGAAGGAGAAACTCACAGTGAAGACGTGCCCGTCGAGTTCCCCGATGATTACCCCAACCGAAAATAAAATCAAGAAGAGCATAAAAACCGAAGTCAAAGGTATTCCATCCCCACAAGTGGCAACATATGTGGCTGAAGCACAGCGCAGCCACTGCCATTTATTGACACAAGACTGTCAAAACGTACCTGAGCCAAAGGAGGACGAACACGTTTCGGAGCACTCCCCGGGACCAGGTCGACATCAATTCAATTAAAATGGAGCACTTAATTTTATGCCAAGTTCGCCGCACTCAAAACTCTACCCTCTACACCCGGGTACGATTCCGGGTCGATGGCAAATCAAAAAGGAAGCGCGCAGGCAGCTTGTTTGAGTGTGTCCTGAAGGGTGTCCTCGAGGACTGGAGCAGGTTTTTGGTGGGAAGCTTGTGTCGTGCATGCGATATGAGTCAATAATATTGTAACAGCTGTCTGTTTGGATCCCTCTTTCCACCTGCCCCTCTCTCTTGGGCTGCCAATTTCAAATGGAAATTTAAATGTACGAGTACCCACGGCAAAGCAAAGGTAAGCGAACACAAGCACCAGGACGCCAGGACATCAGACTGCGAACAAGCACGAGTACATGTACATACTAGAATACGCACTCAGCCATCTGCGAGTGGATTTTCGGGAATGAGTCTGTATGCAAAATGGCTGATAATCACTATTTGACAGTTGATTCGGCAGGAAACGCATGCATCACACAAAGGCGAGCGGTGCTACAGCACTCAACGCTACGTATGCGTAATATTTGAAGACCCATTGATGGAATAATGGTAAATCAGTTTATTAAACACATACTTTAATTATTTAACGTTTGCACCGAAACTCAAATTCCACCAACGAATTTGAGAAGTACCAAAAACCGAATGCCATTTCACAGAAAAGTAAGGCAGGCTTGTGAGACACAGAGAAATTGAGTGCAAAAAAGATAAAGAAAGCGAAATAGACGGCCAGTTTGGCCTGCTTGGGAATAGTATATGAAAAAACCATTTAACTTTGTGCACTCGCAGGCAAAACACACCGCACACATAAAACATTGGGAAACACACTCGCGCTCGCACACTGGACACACAACGGGAGGGGGACACACGAAGTCACACGCTCGACAAAATGCGAATTCGTGCCCTGGTTCCTGCCAGGCATCCTCTGATGATGCACTGCCATCGCCCCAATACGAAACAGAAAGGAATATGCCCGAGTTGAATGTACTATTTTGTTGCACACATCATTAAAAAGAAATCAAGTGGACTGGCACCTGACATCCAATTTGTGTGGGATTATTAATCCGTTCAGGTTCATTTTATTTATTTATTGAATTAATTTAAAGTTTTTTTTTCTTATTTATTGGCTATTTAGTTTTTAGTCTTTTTCTATTTAACTCAATTACTTGGGATAAATTTTACGTTACGAATGTTTTTTATAATTTCCACTCAAAAGATGATATTCTTCTCACAAACTGGTTTGATTTCGTTATATTAAATCCTTGGTTTAAGTTCTTCCCCTTTTCGAATTCAGTTTAACTTCCTTCTGCTTTTAGCTTGTGCGATCTTCAAGGGCACGTTTTACAAGTCACATGTATGCTTCTTCACCTCGCTCATAATCTGATTACGTAGTCGCTTTATTAATTCTCATTCATGTCAGAGCATCTCAAGTTCGTTTATAATATTAAAAAGAGCTTCCTTCTCCTAAATTAAATCTCTCTCTCTCTCTCTCTCTTTCTCTATGGCTTATTCTCTCTACCGTCTTTGTATCTTCTTTGTCGCATTGCCCGCTCTGTTTTTTTAAGACTTCGACACTTCTTTTGTCTGTCTCTTTCCCTCTGGCTTTTGCCTCACCTGAACCAAAAACAAAATGAGAGTAGAAAATTCCATTCGAAAATTTGTAGTTTCGTATAGCAATTATATATTAAAGGAATCTCTCCGTTAAAGATGGCACGAGCTGCCGGGAAAAACACACCACAATTTGTTTTCTGTGTGCGTGTGCACATAATGGGAAGGAGCAGCGTCATGGGATTCTCGCAGAGAGATAGAGAGAGGCCAGCAGAGTGAATTTCCTTTTAATTGGCGCTAATTAAAATTAAAAGCTGCACCAAATTGAATATGGGGCTGGCTTCTGCGATTCCCCGTCGCAGCCAACCCCCCCATTTCCAGACTCCATCAAGCAACCAAAACTGTTATTACTTGCTTGCGCTGATGTGGCAGCATTTCCCCCAAACCGCAAAACTTTCCATTTCGCCGAAAGCATTTTGTAATTGCTGTTGTTGTACTTGTATTTTTAATTGCTGTTTGCTGTGGCGTCCGTAAAGTTTTGTCGCTAATTTGTTGCGCCGTTTGCACGCAGAGTGGAAGTAGCTCGCACACAGATACGAGTACACACGCGCAAGCACACACGCATCCAGTTCTGCACTCAACCGGAAATAGACCCCAGGCTTCCCCGTGTACGAGTATATGTTTGTGTGTGTGTGTGTGTGTCATCCGCCTCGCAGCTGTTTAGTGCCAAGAAAGTGAATTGAATTGAATTGACGGCGGCCATGTGCATAAAAGTTGACTCTCGTTTGCCTTTTCATGGACACGCCCCGAGAAAAAAGTTGGGAGTACAAGTTTAATGACTTTTTGGTGGACTTATCGCCAGTGGCTGGCCCACAGCACTGCACAAGCGACATGCGATTGCGGTACAGTTATTCGAGTGAAAGTTTGCCAGATTTAAGCGGAACTGTTGGCAACCATTTAACCATTTCGCTGGCTGGCCCTTGTGCCCTTGGACCCTTATGTATATGTAAAAATTCTACGGCATGCGTTTGAGCGAAAAAAAATCAATGATCAGGGGATGAAGGTAAAAGATTTGGCATGGAAAAAAATTCTGATTTAAAGTACTTTAAGATGGATTAAAAAAAAAACAACTGTCAATTGCTACAGAGCTCAATTCGATGCCAAATTTAAGCATTAAATTTCTCAACTAAAACACAAGTCTCCGCGATTCATATAAAACTCAAATATTTGTTTTCATAATTTTCATGCACACTCCAGAGTGTTGAATCTGCATATCTCATTTAAATTCATCCAATTTATTTACTTTTTAGTCAGAATAATTCTAGCAGACGTCTGCCACCTACGGCTGTTTACATAGATTAAAAATAAAACCCGCCAGAGGAATGAATTGTTGCCCATACGCAGCGTAAGCTCCCAGAAGCAAACTTTAAGCTTAAGCTGTTTATATTTTTTTTCAATTTCAGAACTGGAAAAAAGGGTTCAACAACAAAAGGAGAGAGAACTTTAAAAACAAAAGAATATTGTCAATGCCAATCACAATGTCAAAGTGCAACTTCTAAACCGGAATACAGAGAGATAAAAAAAAGATAGAGAGAGAAGAGAGAGAGAGTGAGAGAAAAATAAACAAGAAGTGTAACAGAGGGAGTACGGGAGGGGCCAAATGAAAAAACCTAACCAAGCAGCAAATGCGGCAAATAGGATTAAAGCCAATCTTCTACAGCAGTCCCAGCCGTCGGGGGATATACATAGGTATTAACAAATATGTAAGCTCCATGTTGGGGAGCTGGAAAAAAAGGTGCGCATCCAGTCCGACAACGATAGAGAAAGAGAGTGACAGAGTGAAAGAGAGGGCGAGAAAGTCAAACGTATGTTCCAGAACTGCCAGGAATTTACAGTTAACGAAGCATGAAGTGGAGTTGGCAGCGGGACAAAGGCAAGCAGAGCAAAAGGCAGCGGAGAGCGAAGAGCGGAGCATGGCCCCACCACCAGATAAAGGAATTCAATCGAAGTTACCAAGTTGACAGACTGGAGCGTGGCAAAAATTTAGGAACCAGAACCAGAGGCAACAGCAGCAGCAGCAACAGCAACAGCAACAAAACGAATGACAGGAAAACCAAAACCCAATCGGAGACCAAAGTGCAAATATTGCCCGGGAAACGCTTTGCTGTTTGATTTTCACAGCCATGAGATTATCATCAGAAAACCATTAGAATTTTTATTGAATTCCGCACGCATATAATGCCCACGCTCACGCCTTATGCTCCATCCCTTTCCTGGTTATCCAACCAAACCGATACCACCAGCACCGGTACAGCCTGTCACCATAAGGAGATAGAGATGCGTACGTGTTTGGGACATAGATCAGAGAACGATAGTTGAGTGCGTGGAAGATGAACAGAGAACACGCCTAGGATTGTCATTTATTACTTTATATACACATTACCCAACACTTTAAAGGATAATCCACCTATACACCTATACTTATACCTAATTATATGATCCAGCTAGTCCACAAATCCATTCCATTAACCTGATTATCCTACATCATGATTAGCCGATTTCCATTTCCGCTCACGCACCCATCTCTATGACAAATGTATACACAGTCGATGCTTTCCATTTCCCCACACCAATATTGACACACGCTAGCAAAACACCAAGAGGAACAACAACTAAGCCGCATTGAATTATGTGCCTCAGGCAGAGGGACTAAAGGCAGACATAGTAAGCGTAGGCAGAGGGAAGTGGGAAGCCCCACCGGGAGATAGGGACCGAGACCGAGAGTATCCCAACACTTTCACGCGCATTTTCGTTAATCATTTGGGATTAGTCCAAAACAAACTTCCGCCTCGGCAACAGCATTGTTATTGGATTCGAATTGACTTTTGTGTTGGGCATTTCAATTAAATCAGCCGAAGCGAGGGTCTTTACTGAGGGTCTGCCGTAAGGGTCTGGTCTGGTCTAGCAGACTGTGTCTAGCTGTCAGACACCGTCTGGTTAATCTTTTATAATTAAACTGATTTAGCTGCATTAGATACTCCGTATTGTACGGGTACATGGCCCAGGGGGGCCGGGGCCCTTTGACTTGTTAGCATAATTACGCATTAATATCGTACATTCTCATTCACGCACTAATGGAAACAGATTGCCCACGTGGACACTTGCCACAATTTACTGTGCTCACATTTAAACCTTAATTGAAATTTAGTTGCCCTTTTGCCCGAGGAGCTCATTTCCTTGGATTTAAATGAACCCGCAAATGCAGATGCAAATGGAAATGCACTTGCCATGTCATTGAATATACAATCAGGCTCATTGCGGACAAGTTTCGGGTCAATCAAAATAGGTATTCGATTGATTAGTTACATTGCGTGTGAGTGTGAGCCATCATGATCCTTTTGAGGCAGATCTTTATAGAATCCTCACACTATAAATGGTTATCTTTGTCCCACAATAAAATACAAATAAAATCTATATTTATTCTTTTTGGGTCCTTTCATCAAGCTCCTGCTGCAAATTAAAAGCAAATATTAATAAATGAAATGACATCCAACATCAATTTCACCTCACTTACAATCTGACAGAAAATCTCTGTTGATGCGTTGGCCAGTTTGCAAATTAAATTTATTAAAAGCTTACCCAAAAATGTCTCTTCAAATTGCCATAATTTTTGTGTCTCGCACAAAACAATTCTTCTTTCGAAAACCACAATGCAAATTTCAATTACTTTTCTGGGGAACGGGACCGAAAACAAAAGAGCGGAGATATATGTGCAAATAAAAGACCAGTAGACGATGAATTTTATGTGCTTTAAATTTATGGAACATTTAGTTGCCAAATGCAAAACAATCTCCAAGTTCAATGACATGCAAAAGCCAAGTCAACAATACAAGTGACAGAGACAAATGCAATAACTCCTGTAAAGTGCAAGTCTACATACATACATATGTATATATGTATATATAGTTGAGTATTTTCATGGGAAAAAGCTCTCGAATTGGCATCAAAATTACCCAGACTAATTCTAGGGTCTTACCCAGACAAGAGAACGACCACGAGGAAATGATAAAATTGCCAAAATGTAAGCAAAATACATACATACATACGTACATCTACATATATGTATATTCTATATGTAAAATTTAATCTACTTGGGAACCCAAAATGTTCGAATGCAGAAAGGGAATGGCACGCTTCGACTGAGCTTTCACTTGAGCATCGACAGCATTTTCAGTTTGCTGGGAAATTTATTATCATATCGATATGCGTAATAACTTGGCAATAAAAATAAATCTCGGCCCAATGCCATAAATATAAAAACATCAGCACAAATGCCTTATAAATAATATCGTTTACGAGTACTTGCATGATAGAAATGTTTGGATTTCAAATTCATTTTCCCGAATCGAAGCAAAAGTTAAAATAAACAAAAAAAAAAGAAACGAATCACAAATGAATGATGGGAAGGGAGGGGAGACAGTGACTTTGAATGGAAGCCCAGGAATGGTCATAGGAATGGGAATTGGGGTAGCAATCATCATGGACCAATGCCCTGGCATGTTTATTGAGAGAGAATCTCACAATTGAAGGCACAGAAAATTTGCCGCTAATATGAATATTGTCGTGAAACGGAAATGAACAAATGTTTTGACTGCTCTTCCTTCACTGAGCATTCTAAGGCCCCACTCGATGGAGCCACTTTTTGGCACCACCCATCGCCATCGCCATAGCCATTCCCACCCCCAACCCCGAACCCCACCAAAACCATCAGCAATGAACCATGCGAGATTTCATAAGGAAAAAAATGGAAAAGAAAAGACGCACAACGATGAGGAAAATCGCGCAGCGAGCGCCAGGGTAAATGTATTTCTTGTTGATTGCCTTGGCCCTCGCCCCGTCACGATATTGATAGCATTGAAAGGCGGGGAATGCGGAAAATGCGGGGATCTGGCAGGACTCAGGGCAGCGGAACTTCAATTTCATTTGATGCAGAAAAATTTCTAGCAATACGTAAGTGCTCAATGGTAAATGAAATAAATAAACGCTCAGATACGTATTTTTTTTTTGGATTCCATGCTTTAACAGAGGATATTTCGCAGCTTCTACCATATTCCCCAATTTAATTTTGTCTTAATTTTGATCTAAAAAAATTATTGATGAATTGATTTTACTTTGGCATAAGCAAATTATTATTAAGTGCCAATGAGCAGAAAGTTTAGCTTCGTATTACCCAAGGATATATGTATAAAGTTCACAAAAGTTCAAGTTTACTTACTCTATCCTTTACAAATTAGATAACCAAACACATTTATTTCCATGGTTAACTAACCGAAAGTAAACCATTTTAATGGCAACATTCTCACATCAACAGCCTTCTGGGCCTCCGGTTGAATTATCATGTGAGTTATTAATATGCGAATGCAGAATTTTTGGCTATAACTAAGCTGTCAGTGAAGCTACAGCCCCAGACACAAAACACATGTCATCGCACGCACAGATTGAACAGATTTAACAAGCGACGACATAATGCATGACTCTCACTCCCAGAACACAAAATATACAAAATATACATATGTATGTATATGCATAGATTGTACGAGTAAATATGTGTACAAGCCAAATATTGTTTGCTTAGATAGTGTTTGGAAAAGGGAATCCTGTCCTAGACATACGCGTGCACATATGTTGTCGGAGTACCAGTGTTTGTGTTCTCGTCACATGTGCACTTGAGCTCTTGAGAAATTAATTTCAAGTGGAAACATTATAAGCCAAAGGGAGACCGAGGACGCTATGGAAAGGCAAACAAATATTCAAAATACGGGCACAGCAGCCTTAAGACCTGCCACGACAGCTGTAGAGTTTGATAAGCCCCCTTCCAACTGAAGTATGATGTGACGACTGGCGCTAGCTCGATATAACCTAAATGCAAACACTCGGAGGTAACTGAGAGTAGCCCCAAATGAGGAGCTATATTCCTAATAATGGGTAGCAACCAAAATGACATTTAATTGAAATATATTTGTACCTGGCTTTGTTTTACTACAGAATACATAGGAATATACTTAAAGACAGATGATAGATGGATTGGAATTTACAGCACATTGGCACAAACAATATGAAGGCCAGAGAACTAGAATTAATTGGATTATATTCGCATAACTTTTATTTCATTATATTTCAAGAGCAGTCCCTTTTGGAATCCCATTAATTATGCCTCTTGTTTAAGTGCAAAAAACATCTTCAACTTAATAGTTAGGGAACTCCTAAACACAAATAATATATCACTGGAATATACAACCCCTACGGGTGTGGGGACACACCACAACATTTTGAATCATCCTTGATATGCCCCCAAAGGTGTTTATTATTGGCAGCACGGGAATTATGTGCGTATAAGTAATATCGAGCATCACTTCCCCGCGCATTACTCATATGCGGCGTGGGCTGCCAAACACTTTGAGCCTCTTAAGAGGCCACTAAAAGGCAAAAGTCATAAAGCCAGCCCCAGTAGCGGCAACAGCAGAAAATCAAGGAAAGAAAATGCGAGTCAAAGAAAAGTGAAAATGAAAACGCTGAGGCCGAGTGCTACCAGACGAAATGAAATGAACTACAGGCAAAAAGCTGAAAAGGTGCAGCCGGAAAACACGAAAACAGGGGAAACCAAGTGGCGCAGGCAGCAGTTCCTGCTCCTGGTCTTGTGGGTGGGCTAAGTAAAGCAACAATTATGCCTAAGAGGAAGACAGTCGTCGTCAGTCGTCAGTCTTTGGCCTTACGTATAATAACACTCAGCCAGAGGACGTCGAGCATCCAGCCTGAAGAGGCACTGAAGCCGGTGTCGAATTGCTGCTTATTTATATGTACGTATTTTTTCATTGCCACTGTATATGGCTCCGCCTTTGTGTGGCAGCCACATTTTTAATACTTTGTCACACTTTTTGAGGCGTGAAAAATCGCACAAAGCCTGCAAAGGAAAATTAACTAAAACCACAGAGAGATTGCATTTAAAAATAAAATAATTGTGGAGAGTTCGTAATGGGTAAAGTTCAACTAAAGTAAATTTTAACATAGATTTGGGGTACAATTATTTTCTATTCAATTATTGCAGCACAGATATTGAATATAATCAATTTTAATTCATAAAGACATTATTACTCAATTTGGAATAGTTCCCTTTAGTTCCCATTAAATCATGTTGTCACAAAATGTCAGTTCTCACAATTGAAAGGAACATGAAATTAACTCTGCATTGAGACAGAACAAATATTTAAATTGCTAAATTATAGTTGCTTCAGTAATATGATTTATATAGTTTTGTGCTTTAGAGAATATCGTTGTCGAGTAAATAAAACATATATAAAAAATCCTTCGATTAAGTATTATAGTGCAGCAAGGGAGCAAAGACTATTAAAAACTATTGCCCGGAACTTTATCTTTTTCACCTTCGCCGTCTTCTTGGTACTGCGGTCCTGCATGTGGGTCTGGTTGGTGGTGACTTTCAGCTTAAAATCTTCGATATCTTTTGTAGTAGATGGATTACTAGATCCAACAGAGTATCTTCCATATCAAGCTCGGCATGGAACCAAAAGACGACTCTGCCGAATAAGCGAAAGACCTTCTATCTATGAGGACGACTTGTAATCCTTGGTTTTTGCGCGCTAATTAGCACCCCATCGGATGCCAGATTCCAGATTGCATACGTGCAACAGAAACGCAGAGCGAAGAAAACCATAATAAAAACTCCATGATGATCAGATTTTAATTTAAACCCATGCTTCTTTAGGTATTTTTAAGCCAGCGTCTAAAGAGTTCAACTACTTCAATACCTTTGCTGATATTTCGCAATTTTTGCGATTGACTATACCCTTATAAAACATTCTACTTATACTACTTATTTGTCCAACTAAATAAAAAGGAAAGAAATTATGTTTATCCATTTCAATATCCTACGTTCTCCCCAATATAAACACGCCCCATTAGATCCCCCATATACATATGTACATATGTATATGTATATACGAAAACCTCGCTAATCCTGTCTGCTCAAATGAGTTGGTGGTGTTTGCTCTGCCCGAGGGCCGGGTGCCTCCCATTTCTGTTGGTTGTTATTCTTCCAACGCGCCTTGGGGAAATTAGTTTTGTGTGGTTTGCTTTGCCCGGCCACGCCTCATTTCTATTAGGGATTTTACTACTTCCTGGCAGGTCCCACAGCATAGACATAAACTTCGTTTCCGCTTCCTGCGTGAGTGTGTGTGTGTGCGCGCTTTTTTACGTTTACTTTTATTTTATGGAAATTTCTCACCATTTATTAGCGGCAAGTGCGAAGCGGAAACGTTTCACTTTTCCATCTTTTTTTTTTTGTTATTTTTTGTGTAAGAGAGAGGGTTTTATTTTAATTTTTGCGCACTATTGTGTGGTTTTTTGTGCAGCATATATTTTCATAAGAGAGTAGATTCTACAAGAGCTAGTTGGCTTTCAGTTAAGAGTGACACTACTTAATGTGAGTGAAAATGGGTATGAGAATCATACTATCAAGGAGAGGCATTGGTTCTGGGCACAGGAGCTTAGAAAAAACAAGTGAAGACAATAAATCCTATTTTTTAGTTATTTCTAATGATTTTGTTTTTATGAAACCCCTATACATATATTTATCACTCTATGCAATATCTAGTCCACACTTATTTCTAAAACTCTTCCCACATTGATTTAAATTCCCATATATTCCCAAATATTGATAGAGAGAAAACGGAAGTAAACAGAAAATATATTTTATTGCAAGATTATTTTTAAAGTTTTATCCAACGACAGTTTATTATTAGGCAAACAGGCCACCCACACATGAAACATAAAATATTTGCAGACACCATAGAATGCTCATTTATTTTCCACACACAAACAGAAGTTTTTTTTTCGTAGAAGTTTAAGGAGTTTTCTATGAAATATTTTTCCGCATTTGTTGCTGCAGTTTGGCCACCAACTGTCGCCTGGCTTGGCCAAACAAAAAAAAACAACAGCATAGACGACGACGACGACGACAGCAAATAGGATAAAACTGAGGAAAATATTTGAAAACACGTAGCAAACATCAAACAAATTGCGGCGGAATCCTTTTAGCCAAGCTCTTTTCACGCGACGACGACAGGAGCTTTTGCTGTTGCTATTGCTACTGCTGCTGCTGCTTCCGGTTTGCCTTTGCGTTATGGCAGGACTTCCGTTTCTGCTTTTGCTGTTTGGTCTGCTTCTCTTCAGAAATTAATTCAAGAAGCAAAAAGAGAGCGTTGATAACTTTTGAGCGAACTGCTCGCACGGCCACTTGCCAGTTGCGGGAGCAAATAGCTTTTTATTTACTCAATTTTCAGAATGCCACATGCAGTGCAGCTCTTTTCGAGGCCATCAGCCCGCATCCAGCCCTCCATTCAGTAGCCAAGCAGTCTCCCAAAAAATTTGTATCCCTCATGTGCACTGAATAGGTCACACGCTGTGAGAGACGGGGTCGGGGACGGGGTCTGTGTCTGTCTGGACCTTAGACACACTCATGTGACTGTGTGACTGTTGAAGGACCAAGGTCTGGTGGCAGATTCTAGCAAAGTTCAATGTCTTACAAGTTTGGGGTGATTATGACATGCTCGTATGAGAATAGTTTTTTATGGATACATCATTAAAAAAACATTACTTTTTTATGGTTCTTAATCTAAATACAAATATTAGAGGGACAAAATTTGGGTAACATTTTAAGCACGTAGTTTAACATTCATTATTCATCAGCATGATAACTAGGAGTAGTAAAAAGTTATTTGTGGCTATAAAGAGTTAGTATATGTGTACTTATGTAGTTACCCTAGACTTTAAATATACAAAACTGGAACAACTATCTCTACGATATTACTGACTGAGCGTTCCAGTGGTTTTAAGACCGCGCTTGTCATTTTCCGATACCTGCAAAAATTTTAGCATTCCACATATGTATTTATATTAATCCTCATAGCCATCTGCATGCATAAAAGTTCACGCCACTTATAAAATTTTTTAGCATAGCTATAGAATACACAAAAATGCATAATTTTACAGAAATTTCCAACAGCACCGCAAATTATCCCACAGAGATTTAATTAATGAAGCGATTCAGCAGAGGCCAGAAAAAAGTTTTCCCCGTAATGAAAACATAACCACACACGAATAGAACCATTTCGGTGTGCCACAGAAAAAAGAGAGGGAGCCCGAGAGATAGCTATAAAGAAGAAAACTTTTCCGCCTGGTCAATATGTGTGGGGGTGTGGGAGTGTATTATCCTGGGAGATGTCCGAATGCCAAGCACTTTTGTATGCTTGCCAATAACTCAAAGTGCCAGGAAAAGAACAGCAGCGGAAGCACACACAAAAAAATTAAAATGTTTTATCTGCCGTTGAGCGTCATTTACATAAAACCGATTTCTGGCAAGGTTCTTCGTACCCACAAAAAAAAAAAGTGAAACTCAAACTAAACCAAATGGAAAACTTCCAAGAGAACCCAGAGAGAGAAAGAGGGGAAAAATGAGGAAAATTTTAAATTAACTTTATGATGGCTGAGGCACTCAACTGAACAAGCACATATGACAAGCAGCTTAAGCGCTTACTCCTTCTCTATGTTTCCCCACAATATCCCCAAGACCTCGATTCTTTTTCCTCCCTTCAGTGCTCTCCATGTTCCCACTTAATTAAGGCCATTGCTCCCTTGGCCCCGAGGCATGCAAATGAAGAGTGTGACCAAGCGGAGAGTGGAAAAAAAATCATTTTCTATTAGCAGGCAAACAATTTTAACGCCACAGTGTAATAAAATTGCCTCCATCCAAGGCATAGAACGGTGCCGGGTATAGCGACAGTCGCCGTACTTATCAAGACTGATAAAAAGCAATAACGGAAAAATACTTTTCCCACCCACAGGAGCGGCAGGAATAAAGAGTAAGTAAAATCAGGCAAAAATGGGCAAAGCAAAGTGAATTTTTCGTAGCATCCCCATACACATCCACATCCTCGACCCACTCACACACACAAAACGTTTAGTATGGAAATTAAATTTGCATAAATAAACGTCGACATGGGGGAAGGCGAGAACGACAGTACCAGAAGCTGGCTAGAAGCTTCCCCCCAGTTCTGGAAGCCGCCAGGACAATGACAGGACAAGAGCCAGGATAGTGTCTGAGAATGGGGCAACTCTCCGAACCAAAGAAATCTCAAATATGTGTTCGAGTTCTGCATAAACAAAATTAAATATATAAAAAAAGACCAAGAGCCAACAGACTCCTGCAACCGCACACAAAATAAATATCAACAAAATAAAATAAAATAAAATTGTGTTTTATAACCGAAGTAAAACAAAAGGGAAAATAAAATGAAGCAAGCTACAAAAATGGTTGTTTGAGGGAAAAACAAAGTGCATTTACAATTTGAGTGCAAGACGAGTGTGAATGGGAGATCAGGCAGGGATTTCGACCATGGAAATATTTTAGAATGCTTTTCAATAGGTTTTTATTCTCTCTGCTTATTCTCTATAAACTCTAGCATCAGAATGTGTGGCTTTGCCTGAACTATTTACTACTAAAAGCGAATTGCCAAAAAAATATGAAGCAAAAGGAATCAACAATTTTATTTTATTTGGGGTAACCTTTGTGGCTGGGCTATAAAATAGCTTATAACATTCATTAATAGCTGCTAAACTATCTAAGCATTACAAGCATTATTAAATAAAGAGGTGGAAAACTACAGCATGGTGACTGAATATTATTTACGAATACTCGTATCATCATCAATTAGGATCTAGCAAGAAATACGAGTATACACATACAAAACAACAATTAAAATATATTTCAATATAATTTTCGCTCATTAAAATCCATCGCTGAAACGTGATCGTTCAGCTAGAAAATATATTCAAAATCCAACGGCCTCAACTTCCTAGAACTTTTCTCCTTTTAATTTCAAATAATTTCTAAGAATCAACAAGCTAAGACTCATAAATTTTAATGAAAGGCCCGCATAATATTCCATTACAATCAACCACCGAAAGACTGAAAATTTTCCCAATTACGCAAAACAAATCGAAATGCATAATTTTCCGCAATTAATATGCCATAAACAAAAAACCATTTTGTTTTATGTACGAGTATATCCCCTTTGACAAGTCCTGCACATGTGTGTTGGAAACATGTTCATTATGTAATGAAAGAAGTGAATTGTGGTAGGGGGCGGGAGTGAGTACTTATGCGGGTCCGGTGTCTGTGGCAGGCATTAAGCCGCAGCATTAAGTTCATTATGACATACAAACAACGGCATGAGAAACAGTGCGAGTATAGCCTCAATATAGCGCTAATTTCCCAGAGCTTAAAGTCTTCATTATTTACAATGTCGCCAAAAAATTGAGCCGACGCCTGCCACAAGGCCACAGCAAACATTACTCAAGCTTAATAATGGCCTGGTGTGGCAGGAAGGGGGCTCCCTGTGGCACACCTTGACATATTTTTGCCTCCTTATGGGGTGGGTGTTTAGAGGAAGAGTGGGTACAATAAATAAACTAAGCAAGCGCCAAAGAAGCCACACAATCTACACAAAAATCTGCAAACAAATGACAAACAAGAGCAGCCAGAGACAACTAAACAACCAGCCAAACAAAACCACTGGGCGACAACCGAAAGGACCAACACTGTGTCCTGTGTCCGGGGACCTATGCCCTTTCTCCTGCTCCTCGCGGGAAAACTCTGCTCAGAGAGTGTGTGGATGAGAGAGAGAGAAAAAGAGAGAGTAAGTGAGAGAATGAGACAATTTTTGGCAATTTCCACAGGCCAAAAACATAGCATGAGCACAACGTAGCCAACTTTTCCAGTAATAAAGGATGTTCTGGTACTCAATTTCTACTGAATCGAAATAACATCGAACTTGCATGAGTAGCAAAAGGAATCCAGGAAATAGTACTTCAAGTAAGCGCCATGAAGTCACTTTACAGCATTGAGCAAGCTCGAAATCAGTCAAAACTTTCGCTGAATACGATTTGTGGAATGCTAATAAAATGTTTCTGTTTTAGTTCCGCCCAAATGATATTCATGTAAATGACTTTCGGTTGGGGAGCGACTCACGCCCATCCCAGCGGCAATACAACCTCCAGCACCATCTCTCTGACCATCTGTAATTGCCTCATGTTGCGGCGTTCATTTCCCCATGCATTCGTGTGTATACGTACTCGTGCTCGTGGGTTTGTAGTAAGCGTTTAGCAAATATAACAAACAGCCTGGGCATATAGATACTACCTATACCTATATGTGCTCGTATGGCTGCGTGCAGGTGTGTGTCCATATGTGAGGCATGCAAATAGTAGAGAAACACAATTGCTTAGATTAGTGTCCACAGCCATGAAGTTGTTGCTGCTGCTACTTGACTTGGCAATAATGCGCTGCCAGTGTGTTGCCTCCGGGATTAGCCAAAGCCCGGGACAGGTGTAATTTGAAGTAGCCTTGATTCGTATCGATTCATGCGAGCCCAGGCACTTACGTTTCGAATCCAATTTTGCAACCGAAAGACTCGAACCGTCCTCAATGCCCAGGACTCATACATTATTCAGCAGATAAAACGCTTTGAAAGTCCCTCTCCCAAAACATATCAAAATTTCATGTGTATACAACACTTTGGCGATCCCCTCCGATCCACTGCCACCTCATCCGAACACTTGATTCCATCGATTAAATATTACCAATACCAGAATTTCTGATGAGTGGCAAATTTGCAGAGTCATTTATGTGTTCAATTAATAATCGACATCGTCTGCTATTTGCATAGTTTTTTCAGTATTATATTTTCAATTGTTTCCCTGCCAATTAGTGATAAAAATGTTGAGCATTATGTTCGCTACGAGGGTGAATTATTTTCCCACATGCAAGATTAATTGCAAATAATTACTACATTCCTTGCTTAATACGTTTAATGAGGTGTGAACTGCCACGGCTAACTTTTGTTTTATTTGCGTTGATAGGGAAACAATTGGGGAAATACTCATAAAATAATACTTGGAATTGTTTATTGGTAGGGTGTTTTTTTGGGTGCATGAAATTGTCCGCCCTACTTAATGCTTACAAAATCTTCCACTTTCCTGAACTTTAAGACGTTTCAAAGAAATCAAATTTAGCACTTGATTAAAAAGAATACCCAATCCTTCTAAGAATACAATTCTTATTTTATTGATTGCACTTATTGGAATTCATGAAAAATAAGTGTTTTCCTAGCAACTATCGCAAGCAAGCTTGAGATGTCAATTTCGGTAAAAAAAATTTATTGGGATTATATTTAGGAATATTTAATATATGTATGTCTGATGTGTAAATATAAATTTAAAAAGCATATTAAAAGTTCCTAGAGTTAATGAACGGACTGAAAAACTAAGCAGATGTCCATCAAAAATGCTGATGGGCCACATGTTGCCTCTGTAGAGCCACAACCCAAGATTAACATAGTGATTGAGATAACATTTCCGCATCACTTCAGTGGGGAAAACTCTGTTTAACAACAGAAGGGGCATTGAACGAATCTTTACAGTACTCGAATTTCGTGCTAAAGCAATCCACATACCATGCAGTCTATTTCCACACAACATCTACAGCTCTGTGGTGTTGGGGCATGCACGAATACCATCCACACTTCTGTAAGAACTCGTCAGGACAAACCAACGTTAAACATCCATTCGCTTACCACTAATGTCTCTCGGCGGTGACATGTTAATTTCAAAAGAAATTCCAGTGAGTCGCTGGCACTAGGGTATGGGGTGGGGAGATGGTTGTGGGGAAAACCATCTAGTTCTGCTCTGATTTTTGGAGAGAAATTCTCGTTAATTTTGAGCAAAAGGCTAATTTTCCTGAAATTGGATTTTTCAGCCAACAGAGACCCTCAGACAATTTTATTAGTACGGAAATGATTCAGAAAAATTAAAGAGAAGCAAACCAGACCCTTTTAAAGCATTGAGGGAAAATGCAGACTAGAATTCAGAGGAAAAGAACAATAAATTTCAAATTATCAGAGAAAGAGAAGGACCCAACCAGGACGGCACCGTCTGAATCTTGGTCACAAGGTGCACAAAATCATTTTTACCATAAAATTTATTGCTTTTGGGTCTGGGTTACTTTTTCCTCAAATATTGCCACACACACACCCGGGCTCTCAAGTCCCAGAAGTGAGGAAAAAAAAGTGTTTTATAAACCTTCAATTGCTGTCAATTTATTGACAACATGTCGCCGCAGCTTCCTCTCCACTCAAAACCCTGGGGCGACAAACAAAAAAATGAAGAAAAGCAGCTGACTTCAAGCTCATGTGAGGGGGAAGACAAAAGGGCTATGACCGAAATTTGTTTGCCAGCCTTGGGGCGAAAAATATGAAGAAGACGATTCTGGGATCCTTTTATTCTTTATTTTTGCGTTATATTCTGTTTGAGCTTGTGTGAGAAATGTGAACAATTTACAATAGAAATTGCTGTGTGTGTATTTGGATGACTCGTCGTATACGCAATCAGCGCGCGATTGCTAAAAGCATCGACAACAGCAGCAAAAGCAGAGAAATCTTCTGCTACCAGGTGATACAAAGCAACAACAGGAAAGGAACAAAATGTGACCAAAAATTGATAGAAGTTTGAATTCTCTGCCTATACTCACAGCGATGGATAGATGTCGAAAAATTGGTCGAAGGTTGCTGGACTTTTGAATGCGCTTTTTGGAGAGGACACACTATATGCGACAAGGTAAAAGTTTAAGCTATCTATCCAATCCAAATACAATCCTTTCTAAGCTTGGAGCCACATATTTTTATATTTTTTTATGAGTAGGCTATTTATTCCCGGAGGTGTGATTCTTGCATGACGTACTGCCATGAAATTCCCCAAAAAGTATTAACGAGGCTTTTTATTTTTCAATCATAGCCTAAGGCTTTATTGAATATTTATAGATATTTGATATATTATCCTGTGATATCCAGAAATTAATTACATGATTGTTTTTATTCAATTTAAATTGTCTCGAAATTAATAAATTGTAAGTGATACCTAAACATATTCGCAGATCAAACCCAAATACCCTCTCTTGTAGTGCACAAGAAAAAAGCAAAAACAAATGTTATATTTTACATTTCAATTGTTTTTTATGATTGCGAGCAAAGTGCACACGTACGCCGGTTGACAATTCTCGATGGTTGTCGTTGTTGTCGATGTTCCTCTGGTTATCGTTTGGTTGTTGCTTTCGCCGCTGCTCTTCCTCTGGCTGTCAATTTGGGTGCCGTGCGTGTAAATTGCCGAGCAGCTGCTCGATTGACAATCTCTACTCATGTGTTCGGGCTTGCCTGTCTGTGTGCTATCAGCATTTTTGCTTGATTTTATGGGGCATTGCGTTGAAATTGAAAGTGAAAAATGCCTTTCAGGTGCTTAAGTGATGAAGTGCCAATTGGTGATACTTTCTCTCCCTCTCTCACTCCATTTTTGGCCCTCGTCTTTGCCATTTGCTTTGGCTTTTCCCTTTTTCGCTTTGGGTTTCCCCTTGATTGCTCTGATTTCAGTATTTTCCTTTTGTTTCAATATTGATTTCCTGTAAATTATTATTTTTATATGTTTTTTCGTCGGCTCCTGTTTGTTTCGATGGTGAAATTTGCGTGCACGCTCCGAAAAGTAGGCAACAACGTTTTATGTCCTCGCGGATATGTGGGTTAAACATGACATGCATGTGAATGGGAACCAAGGATATAACCAAGGGTTGGTGGTGGGGGTCAGATTGGAATGAGAGTTGCCGGGAACACTTAAAGATTCTCTAATTATGCTAGAAACGCCGCTGGATAGGATAGATTCATGGAATGTCCTAGCGAAAAGGGAAGAATAAAGTAATAATACACCCCATAATAAGAACGACTAAATAAAGGAGCAGTACTGCAGCTAAGGTCCTTCAAGTATCCCTCGAACTTCCAAAGCAATTTGTCAGCCACTTCCATTGCGAACATAACTCCCTTATGCTACTTCAAATCAACAGCATAAAAATGCAAATTAAACTCCAAAGGTTGAGAAGAGCAGCAACAAAAAGCTGAAGTGAAATACAGACATTATCCACCCAGCAATAATAAGGGACTGCAGTGGGCCAACTCCCAAAAGTACAGTTACGTCTTCTGAGCCAACTACTAAATTAAGGATCCTGGCCATAAAGAAGCGCCAGAAGACTGAAGATGAAGATGGTACCACATAGAACCAGTGGCTGGAGAAGGCAGCCGGAAAACAAACAATTTTACAACTTTAGGCTCGCGCTAACATAAAAATAAATTTCTTATTTACATAAAGAAACTTTTAGGTTGCCATCGAGCAAACAAGAAAATAAAATAAAATACAAATTGTGTATGAAAATTGTAACAAACAAAAAAACTGAAATCAAAATAAAAACCGCAAAACGAAAATTCTGCAAGCTACAAGGCATTGAAGTGGCAGCTAACATTAAGAGCAACAACTAGATTTGCATATGCCGTATATTCGGCTTTTTGACTTAATTTGTTTGCTCGGAAAACACACACACCTACGCACATTTTACTCCATACGAGTATAAGGAGCCTCAAAGAGAAAAGCGACTCGTAAGTGCGAGTATTCAGCAGCAACAAAGGACTTTATTTGCTTAACAGCTTAGCAGACACAGATCTAACAAAGTATAGCTTCACTGGAGATCAAATGTTTGCTTAAATATAAAAATGTAATAAATAAGAACAATTGGGTACATCTTTTGGCAATGGTACCTATAATTTATACTGCTCTGCAGAAAAAATCCTCCTTGTAGATCAAATATGTGGTTTAATTCTACTATAAATTCTGCTATAAATTATATCCTTTACATTTTTAAGCAAAAATTGATTCATTATCTACCAACCTTTCAGCAAAATAATATATTTATCCCCAGATATGTAAATAAATATCAAACCAAATATTGTACACAAAGAAGGAAGGAAGATCCAGAGATGGACATTGACGTTAATTTCTCTCCAGCACGAAAATCACGAAAACAGAAGTATATTTGTAAAACAGTTGATTGAAAAACAAAACCTTAGTGGAACACTATTAATTGCAAATCGTGTCTGATATTAAGTTGCATATTTCCGTAATTATTTGTTGCATATTTGATAATCAGGTTGACTCAGCTTTAAGTTTGAATCAGCTATACCTTGCCTATTTATAATTTTTCCGAATGAAACAAATTTAATGGCCACTCTGCCCCTTTATAGGCTTTGCGCTGTTAAATTATCCTCGTGGATGGTTCTTGCTTGTTTAAACATGCCCATTTTGTAGCCCTGAAGGTCCATGCTGCCAAAGCCTGGTACCGCGTCCATCTCTATTCTGGCCCCAACAGTTGTTGCCAGTAACCAGGCATTAGCGCTAACGATGCGTGTGCATGTGTGAGTGGCTTCTGTAGGGGTGTACGAGCAGCTGTGTGTGAGTGCTTGCTGTATCTGCCAGTCTGTTTGTATCTGTGTGTTTGCGTTGATGCCTATTCCCAGTGCTGCATTTGGCTGGTCCGTTGATTTGCTTACTGTGCCAGACGCAGACAAAAGTATATTTAGAAAGTCAGAGCGGGGGCGAATGTTGCTTTTTTTCACAGTCATTTGGGCACATAACAATCTTTCTCGTTTTTTTTCCCTACCGCTTTGTTTTTTGTTTGGGGCTCGTAGTGCCCATAAATATTCTGGCATTGTTTTGCTTTATTATTTTTATTGTTATTGTTTTCCTTCCTCCTCAGATCCACAGCAATCCCCCCCGCCATCAGGCGATGTCCTCTTCAGAATTTATGTTGATTATTTTTATGGCGCGGTCGCTTGGCGGCCAGTCGTCGTATCAAAAACAGGAAACTAAAGCCCGGCAATATGTCAATATACCCATACGGGTATACACGGCTCTTGTTCTCTGGCTGTGTTTAACGTTTAACATGACAAATGGCCACGCCCTCCGGCTTAGCGCTGGTGTTGTTCCAATGAATAGCAATTTATTCGCATACATATTTAAAATGGCCAACAAAAGCGGCCACCATAAAAGTGGCCAAAAAGTTTTCCAAAATGTTTAGCAAAATACGGGCAGAAGTTGCGTAAATGTTGCATAAAAGAAGAGTTGGAAGCGGGATGCAATAAAACTTTGAGTTTTAGTAGAAATAATCAAAAGAGATACATATGATTTTTAGCATAGAGTATTATTGGATATCTATTGGATGTATTGTATACCCATTTTATTTGTATGTTCATTGAACATCCATCATCAGTACATCATACATCATAAATGCATCACACTTTAGAGAGGCTGATGCATACTGATTTTTTATTAGTATAATATATTATCCTAGAAATTAAGTTCTCTTTGGAAAAACAGCATTCAATTCAAGTTCACATAATCTCAGATAACCTTGGCTGAGTTGTAAATCATTTAGTACCTCAAAATACTTCCAACATAACCTTTAGTTCAAATTTGATCCACTTTGACCCAAAACCACCACCCAATACTCTCTATTAAACTTAGACATTTCACTCGGTTCCCGACAAACGTTCTGGTTAACTCCCGGTGACGCATAAATTGCGTGAATAGAACCTACATACATACTCGTATTCGTACTCGTATAGCGCATAGACACGCAGCCATGAAGATGACACATTAACAGGCATCCGCACACAATTTTGAGGTTAAGCTCCACACACAGATACTCATACTCATACTCCCACCCCACACACACACACACAAACACTCATATATTGAGAAAGTATGGGTTTGTGGGGTGGATGGCATCATGGTTGGGTGCATACCAAGTTCTGTCTAAGCCAGGACCCCAGCCAGTGGCTTACCCAGCTCTCCTGCTCTTATTCCTGTTCCTCCTTGTGCTCCTTAGCGGTCCTTCCTTCAAGGCAGTGAAAAATCCTTCGTTTGTGGCCCTCTCCCGACCCCGATGCTGAATGCTGATTCTTTGTGCTTGGATCTTTGCGTTTGCTATTTTAGTAGCTGGCTATTAATATTTTACTTTTCCTTTTTTTCGTTTTGTTAACTTGGCTTGTTTGTTTGTTTGCCTCACTTGCCCTGACGCCCTTTTATTGTTGTTTTCCTTTGGAGCCCGAAGATCAACATCCAGAGATGTGGCACATAGTCATTCGTGTCCTTGTCCCAGTCCTTCTTGTCCTATTCGTTGTTGTCGTCATCGCTCCCATTAATACGCTTAACATGGGTAACATGATAAGGCAACAAGTGTGTTTGTCTAGGTTTTGACTTGATTTTCATGTGGTTTGCCATCTCTCTGTCTCTGAAGCCAACCCAGGGCTTAGCCTTGACTTGGTTTCTCAGAAAGATTACCTTCAATCCTATCGTTTTCCGTTTACCCTTTCATTTTTTTGTGTTGAATTCGTTTTGGTGGCATGTTAATGTTGCCAGATTTTCAATCACTGAGCTGAAACTAATTGCAGTTCATTAAAAGCATTACAAACCCCTTCGACCGCACATGGAAAATCAATTAAAAGCGGCGTCAGATAACAAAACATTTGCACAGCCACCGCAAATCGTGGCCGCAAAAATATAGCACAAAAACATTTCCAAATTCTATTGCCATTTGCCATTCCTCAAACCCTCCAAAATAGCAGCCACACAATAACCAAATGGGAAAACTCAGTGCTGATCGTGCCAATATTAGCACTGTTTTGTGGGTGTAATGGTAAACTCGACTAGTGGATACTTAGCTTCTAAATTGAATCAATTGTGCAAGGGAAATTAAGTTTAATAAGATAAAAACTTTTATTTTAAGCGTGGACGGTTCTAAGAAGTTAGTTAGCTGGGAGCTCAAAAAATCATTTTGGGTTTATCCATATGTTGTAAGCACTTAAGCCATATACGGGGTATACCCATAATACTTTCTACAACGAACCAAGGGCAGTAATAAAATATAAATTTACAAGCTGCATTTATGTCCCCAGCAGATAGTGGAGCAAACCATTTGCACTTGTTTGGCTTTGGGGTAATATACATATTAAAAATATATATACAAGTGCTAGTATATAAATATATGTATAATCTGTACGTATACACAGGTACAGCGGTTCCATGGAGGGATATATGTATGTAGAGATTATCCCCAGACCCAGACAGACACATGGTAAACAAACGACAGAGCCAACACAGCATCCGTGCAACAAAAAACTACGAACAAAGAATGGGACAAATTTGCATTTGATGCGCGTTTTCCTCAGCACACAGACACTGCACACTCGTCCACACAGACAGAAGGGAAAATACAGACCTTTGCAGGGCTTTGCAGGAAGACAAAACAATCAAAAAAAAACACCAGCAATATACATAAAATATCGAGTTCAGCATGCAGAATTTTCTGAACTCTTTGTGGAGTACACGTTCACGTGCATCTGAAGTGCATAAAAATTGCATTCGACTAAGTTAAACAACATATATGAAATGGGAACACGTGTTAAATCTTTAAAAAGTCAGCGGGAGATTAAAATAAAATATATCCCAAAACTGGGAATTTACGGCGTCTGAAATAAGTGAAAACATTTTACATTAATAACTTCTAACAACCGGAAAAGCACTGCCTCGACTTTAACTAAACAGGAATAACTTTGGAAAAATATGGAAGGGAACGCGAATGATTTCCGTATCTCTCCCCTGCCAAGCAGACGACTGTGACCGGCATTCATCAGCAGATGCAAGGACACCTGAGTTTGACACACTTTCATTTTAAGCCAGTTGTAAAAGCGAGAAATTCACAGGATTAAGAGCCGTAATCCGACGCCCCCTCCCCCTATCCATGCACCACCGCCCATAACCACCATTCCGGGTGGAGCGAACACAGTCCACTTGTGCATCGGAGCGTTTTGCCAGCGACTTAACAACATTTTGCATTCTGCCCCACTGTCATCAGCCGTTGTTGCAGAGGATGCCTTTTCCTCTGCTTCCGATGCATCTGCAACGGCTGTCGTTGTTTCCGTTCCCATCGCTGGGGAGGACCATTCTGCGTAATCTTGTTAGATAATTACCGTGTAGGGGCTCTGTGGTTTCTCTATCTGTGTGGTGCTCTCTGTCTGTATGTGTTTGGCGGTTCAGGTCGGTAGGCCATTTCAATTGCCTTGCCATCCACCCAGCCAGTCATCCAGTCATCCAAACAGCTGCCAATCTGCTTCAGAATCTGTGGCATCGCCCCAGTATTTGGGGCCAACTCGACTGGCTCTGGCAGTTGAGTGATTAAGAGAGCTAGTAGCTCACTTTAATGCTAAGTGAAAAATGAGAGAAAAAAAACTTTTCAGTTCAGAAATTTCTCGAAATAAATAATACCAATAATTTAAAAAATACTAACCAAGTCTGGCACTCGTAAAATTAAAGCTGAAATTAAAAACTCGCAAAAAATAAAAATAATTTTATTATCTAAAATAACGGAAATGATTTTCCATCCGGATATCCATTCCGTAATCAATTTTTAAGCTCACATATACTACGTATACGTGAAACGTAAATACGTATGTACAAATGTTTGTATACGTATACGTAATGAAGCGTCATGAATAACACTGAAATTTTTGTTACTCTTCAATCTAAATTCAAATGGTTTGCAATCAAACATACAAAAACCAATTATGAGCCAATGTCAGATGTTCAAAACAGACAGACAATAATCACCATTTTAATGCATGAATTTAGCTAAAAACTAATTTATTTATTGACCGATTGAGTTGCAATTTCCTTTTAAAAAACCATTTCCATTATGAAGTGCACATGGGTGTTTATTTTCATTTGAAGACCAAGTCCAGCTGGAGCTTTTCAAATGGCCATCAACAGTTGCCGTTTTGTATAAATTTATTTATGCGAAATGAGCAAAAGAAACATCAGAGCTAGTGACTGCTGATGATTGGGTGGGAAAGAGGAAATTGCACGACTTTCTGATTGAATGGCATACATTGCGTTTCTGCTCCATCGGTTGGAAAACAATTATCACAATTATGAGTGGAAAAAAACTGTAGAAATACGAAATATTCTGTGAGGGTCACGTGCTTAATTTGTTTATTGTTTATATTTTTTCTCTGGGAAACAGTTTTTGCTCCCTCTAGGCTCATTTACCATTTACTTTTACTTTTCGTGCTGCTGCCAATTTACATAATATAAATTGCAATTATCTTTAATGCGCTTAACTGCGGACTATGGCTCTCTACAATAACGAGTGTGTTCTAATTAAAAATTTCTATACGATTTTTTGCATACAATTTAACCGAGTGTCTCATAGTCACATTTTAATTATTATTTATCGTCTCCATTTTCTTGGTCCTATTTTCTATATCCTCTATTCATTCTCTTCTCAATCGTTTTCTTACAGGTTTTTTACAGCTTTTTTGGCACACATATGCCAGATATATGAAATGGAAGATATTCTGGTGGATCTAATTAGCCATCTTTTTCAAAGGCAGTCAATGGCTACTCCCACCACGGAAACCCATGTATTATATGTGACAATCCGACAGTCCGATATCGAAGGTTTTTCTGCTGAAAACATACCAATACCATACTCATACTTACATCCCAATATACATACTTACATCCCAATTCTTGACCTACTTGATCTGCCAGATATGTCACATATGAAATATATAAAATCAAAACACAAAACATTTAATTTCCCAGAAACCCAAAAATGTTAGTGTCAATTTAATAAACTATTCAACACGCATATAAAATAGACTTATGAAGTCGACTCTGTGCCTTCCACATCGACGGAATTTCCATAGTTTAAGCGATGTACATACTAGTTCTTATATCACGTTCTTTTACTCCTTATAGATAAAGTCTGACGACCAAACACCGATGAAGGCCTTCTCATTTTAATCCGTTTGCTCATTGTTTTCCTGTCTTTCATAAGTAACCCTCCTGCATTGGAAAGAGCAGGTAAATAAAATTTTGTAATACATAGAAGCTATTATTTTATATACCATCAGATCGATGACATTAACTGCTTCGACTTCGTCACTCCAGTTAAACATTTCGATCATATAAACGTAACATGAAAGGCATAAATAGCAATATATGATAAACCCCAAAATTATCATATTTTAGACTTTAAATTTTGATGAACTGTACGGATCTGTAAACTAGATAGATGTAACGTATGAGCAATAAGAATTTTGAATAGAAATGAAAATTATTATGAAAGGAACACACACAAATCGGTCTAGTTTCGCGGCAGATATGGGCTGTTCCAAATGCCTATGTAATATGGTTGGTTCCAAGGGTTTTCGGTTTTAATAAAAAAATTGCATGTTATTTTGGTGTATTCTTTTAAATTTCACTAGTTTTGCGACATTGAATAAATAGGGGCAACCAAATAGGGCAACCTTTTTAAAAACAATTATTTCTCTACAAATTTAATTTCAATTCAAGCATTTCATTCATTTACAATTACATACATTTCTCAAATTAATAAATAAATACATTTTAAAGTGCTGCCCAGTTGAAGTCCCCAGTGTTTATTTCATTTGCAATTTCAAAAAGTCGGCTAAAACTTTTGATTTGCTTACATTTACAATTTTAATAGTTTTTCAATTTTTCATTGAATTTGTATGACTTTCCCGCAGCCACCCTCACACCCGTAAAACTTTTGACGAGCAGCAGGAAGCGATGGCAGGGAGATATGTATATGCCAGCCGTTGTTGGTTGTTGCCAGAGCCTGGCCGCATAAATATTTTAGATATTGCACGCCAGACTTTGCTGTCACAATGGCAAACCCTTTTATAAACAGTGGCTGAAGGGAACCGAATCCCCGCCATACCCACTACCGGGAGGATGGGCACTGGGACAATAGTAGCAGCTGCATATTTCGAAAGCCTAAGCGGCCAGCTGTTCATCCGGCTGGTGCTTGATTGTTAGCAGCTTCATGGCGTCCGTGTCGCCTTATGCCTAGTTGGCCAAGTTGGCAGCCTGAAACTGCAATGTTGACGCTGCTGTTGCATGGCAGAATAAAGGAGGAGAGGTCTTGAAAAAAATTATATCTTTGATGCGGGCTGTGGAGTGCAGCTTGGCTGCTACTCCTGTATCCTCAACATTGTTTTATAAATTGTTGCTGGTGCTGCTGGCCTCCTGTTTGCCTCTCTGGCGTCCCATAAACGTACTACGTATATGCCGCATGCTGCAAGCTACAGCATGATTGGGGCCTTTGGTATTAATTTGTTGCCTGCACCAAAAGTGCTTAATAAATATTTTAATTAAGAAGAAGCACAGAGAGCCATTGGGTCAAAGCAGGAGCTGCAGCAAGCTTCGATGCGGTTGGATCAAATTTGAGTGTCATGCAGGTCTTGAGGCTGAGGCTGAGCATGAGATGGTGATGGAGTGGCAATATACATATGCAATATGTGGGCTGACTAATGACACAGACGCACCCAAGGGTTACGAGTGGGTCATAAATGCCTTTGATGGATATATGAAATTAAAAATAGAAAAATGAAACTGAAGCAGGACGTTAGTAGTTGAACAATTTAAAGGAATTTTCAAAGTAGAAAATTTGTATATAGTCAAAATTTCAATTTATTCTTCAAAGCTGGAAACTATCGTCTTGTAAATGGCTTTAATGTTTTTATTTTAATTATTATTTATAAAAGAAAAATAATTAAAGAATATTTGATGAGTGTCTGAAGTTGATCTAAATCGAATACATCTTTAACATAATCCAACTTTCATCTTCAAAGACTGTCTTCCGAAATTGATTGAATAACTTTTCAGAGATTATTAATTTTGATTTAATGAATCAAAATTTGAATTTTAGTTTTGCCAAACGCTTAAGTCCGAAGCGAAAGTTTCCGCATGAAGTTGGACACAAATTTTCCAAAGTTCAAGTTTAGTCGAAAATTGCATAAACTCATTTGTATAATGCACACGCTTCCCTCTTTCATCCAATGTCTGGTCTAGACTCAGACGCATAACCAGAACCTGCCCCATAACCATACCCAGATCCAGCTCCAGCGACAACTCCTTCATCCCTCTCATTTTGAGGTCTCCCGCTCATCTGCATATGCAGCGGATGGCAGCGCTGAAAACTACGAGTCGAAAATGTGACCTGCCCCACCTCCAGGTCGGTGCTGGATGCGTAGGGGTACGGTTCGGCTGGAATGGGTTACTGGGAGATGCTGAAAGCAGTGGCATGGCCTGGCCTTGGGCGACATTTAGCACTCGCCACGTAGTGCGGCCACGCCTTTTCTCTCCGGGTCGGGGCACGAACATGGCGGAGCTTAACTGTGACACATTTTACACATAATTTTCAACACCTAAATCCGCAAGTTAGTGCCAACCATCAGATTTTGCACACGTTAACGCAAGCATAAAGCGTTGGATTTTGTATTTCGGGATTGCGGCTGTAGCCAGCTCAGGAGTGTGGCGGGAACAGGACCATAAAGGAGTAGCAGCTGGACGACGAATACCCAGTTCTGTGCATTTTAAAGTAACCAAGAAGCAATGCAAGCCGGGATGAGCTAGCCAGCCACGGGATAGAACCGAAATGCAAAATTTCCTGTGCATTTGACAACAAAGACTGGCAAAAGATTCAAGGGAAAATGGTACTTACTGGAAAATTACGTGTCCTGTCTGGTGCGGTTACTTTACATCCAAAGTATGACGAGACAATACAGGTAGTAAAGACAGGGAGTTGAAGCGCATAAATGCTCAAAATATTATTGTATTTTAGATTCTATAGAAACTGAAGAAGATAGCAGTTCCAGAGTATATCTATAAAGAGAAAATTTCAAGCGATTGCCTGTCATGCCATGGAAGGAAAGACAAGGTAGTACGTTACCGCTAAGGAGGAGTTGCTGTTCCGAACATATGTCTGAAAGATTAAAGAATAAAGGGCGCGTTCACCAGGAAAACTTGATCAGCGCTCAGTGATGGATTTCATTCATCATGTTTTGAGATCTGGTAAACGCGTATGAAGCATTAGAGGTGTCAAACCAACTATCGATGGTTTTGCGACTATCGTGATAGTATGGAGCTACCAATTGTCGCGTGCCCATCTCTACATTGTTCTTGATTTGATTGATAAAGCCTAGTACTCAGACGCGCTAAATTTTCAGTCGACCGAAAGTGCTATATATTCCGCTCGGTGCCCAATGGACAATGCTTGTCGCCTGGATATCAGAGACTATAAGAGCTAGGGCAACCAAATTTGGTTTTCAGACTCATGTGATATCACACTGCTACAAGTGTATTTCAAAATTTTGCCCACACACTTCCGCCCCCACAAAAGACCAAAATCTGTGGCAGGCACAATTTTAAAGATATGATAAAACGCAGCCTCGTAGAGAATGTCCATATCCACTAGATTACCGAATCTGATACAGATCGCATCATAATTATAGCCAGAAAGAAAAAAGTCCTCCAGCGCTGCTGACGCTACTCATTCTCTTTCTCGCTCGCACACACTTCCCTGTGCAGTGCGTGACCTTTGCGGAGAAGATATAGAATCTACATTTGGTATGTATAATTTACTTTTTATACGTGGAATCGACTGACTGAGTACGGGTATAAAAGACGAGTCGCGTCCAAAGAAACGACTCACACGTTCCTTCTCGTTTTTCTTTTGTTTGGCTCAAAACATCTTAGTTTGTGGCTTAAAGTTGCTGGAGCCGACAATGCAGCCAAATGCAGCATGCTAAACTAAGTTTGGCTGGTCAATTTTAAAATGCAAGTTTAACGGTCTTTTCTTGTGTGTGGACAGCAAAGCAAAGCGTTCGTGTGCGTAAAAACAAAATTTTCTTAAGAGAAACAAAAAGAATTTCTTTAGAAAAAAAAAGATTTGTTGAAGAAAACAAAAAAAAGTAATCCAGCCGAGAGGGACCCCGGATAGGAAGACTTGACTTATCCCACCAGACCACATTGCGATCTGATTACTGTAAGCATAATTTAGCCTTTTTTCTCTTGCTTCGTGCCTTTGAGTCTTGCCTTTACCCTCTACCCTCTTCTTCTTCGTTAGCGAAAATCATTGGCCGAAAAGGAACAATCTAAAAAAAAATCAGGTCGCTGGAGCCAACAGTATAGGCTGTGTGTTGTTGATTCCAAGAACAGCCCTACGCAAATTATTTATATAGATTAAAACATAATTTTCGTATATCCTAATACATTTATTAAACTTATTTCTAATCACACCTCAAATTCTAGCTCAGGCACATATATCAAAACAACAACAAATTTTCAGTAAGCTTTTGCAAAAAAAAATTGGGAAGGAATCACTATCGATATCAAAAAGTTACGAAAACCGGAGCACACAAATTTTAATTCGTACGAATTATTCCAAAATCGTAATCGCAAAAATGTTCGAAAACCGGAGCATGGCTGTATGTTTTTCAGTTTCTCAAATCATTAAATAATTTGCTTAAAAACTAATCGTGTTACTTTTCTGATACGTGGAAGTTGTTCCAAATAAATTTTGAATTTGTTTTGCCATATTTCCTTGCATTTGCCCGCTTCCTTCCCCCGTTGCATATGATGATTTATCAGGATGTGAGGGCTCCACCCCGAAAATGTTGAACACATCTGGCTATATGATTTACATATCAAGCCGACCGACCGTCAACTGAGTTGTTGTTTCTACTGGAGTTTCTGGACCGTCCATCACGTGACGTTCCCTGTTTGTTTTAAGCAAAAGTTTTCATGGGCCAGAGAAGATGGGGAGGGATGGGACCCAGAGCGGAGATGGAACCCCAGCAACTTGAAGCGGAAATTAATAAAAACAAAAAATGTTGCCTGCACCAGGGAAGGGAAAAGAAAAACAGAAAAGCATACAAAATCATAAAAAACAAAGGGGGAAAATTAATATGCAACATTCTGATGCATGTACGTGTGGCATATGCTGCATGTATGTATATGTAAATGTCACAGGGGGCCTGCAAAAAGAGAATCCGTAATGTTGTTTTATTTAAATTTGCGGCATATCCTTGGGCTCGTCTTTTGTTCCCCAAACACAACTTTATATAAATAAGGTTTTAATAATCAAATGAATCCGTGATTTGGCATAAGTTGGCATTTATTATTCGCTGAAGAAAAGTTCACTCCTTCGAGACCACGACCCCTGGCACAATATTTTGCCAATCAATGGCGACCCGGAAGGGAATCGTCCATACAACGATGAGTGGCAATAAGAGCACTTTTCCACCAACTACAAAACTGCTTACATATAACAAGTGTTTGTACACAATCCTGAACAGACTGCCAGATCGAAGCGAATAGTGAACAGCCTTCCACTTCGAAGCCCATCCACAACAGGCACCCATTTCGCAGCCAGCCTCAGCAGAACGCCTTCTCAGAGCCAGTCCAGAACAGCCACCCACGACGAAGCCATTGCTGAACAGTCTGCCACGTCGAACCGAATCCAGTTCAACCCAACCCCTGACCTTAGTCGGTCTGGATCTGGTTGGGTCTGTTCTGGCATAAAGATAGCATGGCCCCAAGGACTCGGGGCAGGCAACAGTTTGTACAAGTTTTCAATAAGCTTCGGTGTATCGGAGGAGCAGTTTGTGGATGCGCAACGGAAATGCATAAACATTCATAAGAATTTCCTTTGAAAACATGTTAAGCATAATTTTATGCCCAGGGACGGAAACGGAAGGCAGCGACAGAGTAACAAGAGAAGTCAATTGAAGTTATTTGTAAATGAATTTCAAGTAAATGAAGAAATCTTTGGGGAAAAGTTGCGCATGCACATTTACAAGATCTTGGATTCAATAGACCATAAAGATATAGATATGTATGTACGCATGTACATACATATGTATGTATAATGAACTTTGTCTTAAGGATGACATATTAAAAGCTATAAAGCTACCACTGAAAATTATTTTCAACCATTTAAAGTTAATTTGTTTTATTCAACCGCTGAGAATGTCCTTTTCTCTACACACATAGTCACCAAATGAATGCTTATCCCCGATGGATTTCCCCTGCCTAATGTCACCATAACTCAATGGGAACCTATTGAATCAGAGCAAATTAACATGCATATATCTGTGCGAGGGCAATGGCGATGGCGTTGGCGTTGGCGATGCTCGTGTTGGGCCCACAAGGACACATGTCGCCGGTTGGCGTTGTTTTAGCCCCCAAGAACCCAGACCTCCTACGGCAGGACAGACAGACAGACAGACAGACAGTAGTCCGTTTGTGCCGTTTGGCATACAAAATAAGCAGAAACAAATTCGATAACAAATGGTTTGGAATCGAAGCAACAACAACGCCCACGATATACATATACATAATATATTTATATAGAAAGCAGGAGAGCCGGAGAGGAGAGAAAAAAAATTGAAGGACTCTGGTGAATTTAGGAACAAATGACATATTGTCATGGGCAGCGCAAAAGAGAGCAAAAGATACACATAAAGAAAAGCAGGAATACTATTTTAGCATACTTTAACTGTTTTCCGTTTGAAAAACAAATTTCCAACTTGAAGAACTAATTTTAAAAATATCCATTTTATTTTATTGAAAATTTTGAGTTATTGAAACTATTTTTTCTCGGTGTAAAGTCAACATATGGATCGGAGTCTGATGTGACTTTTTGTTTGCATTTCTATTTGTTTAACGTACATATATAAAATTTATTATCTAGCGATGCGCATAAATTAGCCAAACAAGGAATCAGAACCAGAAGCAAATTGAGACCAGAAAACCACGTCCCTCCCCGATCAAGTTGATGATGATAACAAATGAAATCAAATGAGTGGAATGCTGGATATATGGCAGGCAAAACACGAATAAGTGATGTGGGTGGAGCAGGCAAATCTCTGGACAAGAATCATCAATTGTGGATAGTTCAATTTGTGACTTTTCAACTAGATTAATGAACGCACAAGGATATGAGGGTCTAATTATGTTCTGAAAATTCATTTTAGAATGACAGAGAAAACTAAATGAATCCACATATGTATAGCTAACTGTGCAAAGAAATATTTTACTTGCAGTGTTAATTAAATGAATAAAGGAATAGGAAATAATTGAGGAGCATGGGGTACATGTTTTCTTATTCGGATAACATTTTGTAGCCAAAATATTTGACAGGAACTACAGGAACTAAATATGTGGAATAAAATATATATCTCAATTATGGAATAACTCTTGAAGTTTATTTAGACAGAACAGAACCCCTTCAGCTTGAAACCCCTTAAGTTTTGCATCAATCATCGCTTTAGATAAATATTAAATTTCGAAGCACTCATCGAAATCAAAACGGGCCCTCGGGTGCTATTATTACATTGTGTTCACACTTAACCGAGAGCGGGCTAATTAGTTGTCTTGTGTTTGACAGAGACAAGTGTTGATTTTCCCAAACTCACACACACACACATAGACACCCGGACACGCGGTTAATTAACACATTTTCAGCGTATTCCTCGACCCTAAGTAGACCTGGCTTTACTCTTAGTGAGTATTTTCCTTCCTGTTTCATTTTTTGTGCCTAGCCACACCGCAAATAAGGGGCAAACAGCATGCAACCTGCAGGCAACATGGCTTTCGCCGTGTTTTCGCCATAACTTTTCTGAGCCAAGGCTAAGGACTAGTGTATGCAAAGCCCCGGAAGCACCAAAAAAATAAAAAGAAACTTGCAAAAAAAAAAACGTGGTAAATTCTGCCACAAAATCCATGGCAACATGACCAGTAGGCAAAAGGCAGGCAAGAGTAACGAAAAGTTTGGCCAAACCGCCCGAAACTTTCAAGATTGCCAACTGCAACACTTCAAATGTGTGTTGAAAGACACACACACACACACACACACGTTTATATATACATATGCATCCAAGTACCATCTAAGCCATTGTGCACATCCTGCATATCCTGCCTGTTTACCAAATGAGTTTTGTCCCAGTTTGTTTAATGCCTTGGGCCGCAAAATTTATGATGACAGAAGTACGAGAACGGGGAGAGATGTGCATCTATCCGGAGACTTTCATGGTGTAATGGACAGATAACTGCTGCCTAATTGTTGTGACATTTAAATGAAACGATTGGAGCGGTTAGAAGGGGGCAGGGCAGGGGCCACTTCATCAGGCGGCAGCAGAAGTTGATCTGAGGGCGACCATGAAAGTTACTTGAGCATTTAATCTGTTCTCGATTCATGGAGTTTTATTTTAGTTTGTGGCTTGTGCATAAATTTCGATGGCCGAACGGATTTCCAAAGTTTAATTGCCAGTTGACCTCTTAATTGTGAAATTGTGTGGAAAGTTGGAGCAGAAAATAGCGATTGATGGGGAAGGGTAGAGCATACAAATTAAGCATATTAAATTAGGCACCCTTAAAGATATTTGTTGCAACAGTATTACAATTAAGTGAATTCTGTTAGCATTAATAATATTATAATATAATTGCATATGTACTTTGATTTATAATTACAACCGACTGCAAAGGAATAAGACCATTATAAGAGTTCAGAAAGCTTTTCAAATGGTGATTGCAGAGGCTTTTGTATTCTATCTGCCCAGCTTTAAGTAAAATTCAATTGGAAATAATTCAATTTGAGCGTAAAATGAAATGGTTAATAGCCAAACATATTGCGGTCATTGTATGATGCTCGTATTAAACATTTGAAGTGACAATTTCCGTGTGAGTGGCACTGCCGGTGCACCTGTTGCCCAGGACGACAAGGATATATTTTGTGCACATGCGGTGCATAAATTTCATTTCATTTAGCTGTTAATTTAATTTTGTTTCACACATTATACGAGTGCCAGCCGTGTGCCGTGGACCGTCCTCCCCTTTCTGCAAATATATTGAATGGCGCACGTAAATTAACCCAGAAACGTTTTCGTGCATAAAATGCCAAAAATTTAACTAAAATTATGCACCTTTTGTGGGAGTCACCCGTCCCGGGGAGCAAATAAGTGCAGGACTCGGAAAAAAAGAGGCACACTGAACCCGAAATGAGGAGGGAAAGTGCTCTATCTGCTCTGCCTTTCTGGTGCGCAGGAATGCATAAAGCGCTGATTGCAGCATGTCCTCCCCATCCTGCCTCTGCGAACGTGCCCGGGTTTACACGCAAATAAATACACGAACAGCAACAACAAAATCCAGGCACTATGGGGCTAAGCAGCTGATAAAAAAGAAAAAATAAAAAGTTGAAAAACTAAAAGAAAGAAGATGCTGGCAAAAAAAAAAAATATGAAACGCGGCTGCCAAAACGAAAATGCAATTTATTTGCAAACCCAACCAAAAAAAAATTAGAATAAAAAAAAAACACCATAGGAAAGTATTATACAAAAAGGCTTTTTATACATAACACATAACTTTATCACGTGACTGAAGAGCGACAACAGCGGCCGCCAGGTGGCGTTAGGCAGAGCGGCAAAACGGAAACAGGAAACGCGGCTGACAGCAAACTCTGCCTGACAGCGAAAGGCATGGGGCGTGTGGTGGGTGTTGGGTGTTGGTTGGTGCGGGGCCAGGCACAGCTGCCATCGCATTATCTGCGTTTTGTGGATTCTACCAGCTCATCCGCATTATGCATGAGATATTCCACAAGTTCTCATTGTTGCTTTCCTTGAACTGGAGGCAAAAAGGTGCGATAAGTCAGGCTTTCCTTTTAGAGAAAAGCTGTACCCTGGTATACCCTTGCAGATACCATAACATAAAAATTATATGAAACTACAGTCTGTTCGTTATCGACTCATCTAATCTACATTGCCACAGACAGACGAACAGATAGACGCAACTGTATCGATCCGATACGAAGATTAGATAGAGTGAAGAAATGTGGTAAAGCTGATTCCAAGCCAGAAATCAAAATATGATGAGATTAATGTACTTAGAAACAAATTGAAAGGGATTAAAATGCAATTAATAATCCCATCAACTATACCGACAACTCACTCTGCCTGGATGAATGTGGATCGGACGATTCAAGGCTCTTTATATTTTAATGGCGTTCGTGCAATATCCAGGGGATATCCAAATGCTTTCCTGTACTATCCGGTGACTGAGAGAAGGAATTTGGGGAACCAAGGGCAAAAGTAGATCATGGAATGGAGAATGAATATTACTAGAAGAAGAGCTCTTTAAATGTACATCCTAGGAGATGAAAAAGGTGTTTTTTGAGAATGAATTTAATAAATATATAAAATCAATGAAAACAAAGTTCAATTGGCCAAGAATTGAATGTGGAAATGTGTAAATAAAATGTGTAAATGTTTGTTTGTAATTAGTAGCAGAAGTAAAGGTTTAACCACTAACCATACAGTACGAATATTGGTTTAATTTAAAAGAATCCACAAGTGCCACAGAAAGAATAAATGCAAGCCATTGAAAATCATTGGGGCGAATGTCATAACCCTTTTGCTGCCAATCGAGTGGAATGGAATCTAAGGACATTGAATTGCTGTGAAGTCAAAGGCAACGACAAAGGCCAAAGCCCGGCCACTAAGTCAGAAGTCATGCATTAGCTAAAGCTGATTAATCACATTTGAAGGGCCTACAATTATGGCAAATTTGTGGAGGGAGAGCCTCTGCGCAGAGTCCTGGAAGTGTGGGTTGGGTCCGGTCCTGAAAATACACATGCAAATGTCAGCCTTATACTTTAATTAATTTCTAATCCTTGCTCATTGAAGGCGACTGCAATTAGATGCTCGATGCCCCGATGTCAGGATGCCTGATGGCCGACAGGGATTACAAGGATAACCATTTGCCCCATACATCTGCCAAGCATTGAAACACACACACACATATACATACATACGAGTATATTGTATGTATGAAGATATGTTCGTGTGAATAAGGGAATTATCCGACCATCAACTACAAATTAGACATTTGAAATTTAATCGTCAATTGGAGTTTAAGGGTCGGACTGAGGGCGGTCCCAAAGTCCTGCGTTTGTTAATTAAGCCCGAAAGGAGTGAGGGATATACCCATGGGTATTCCATTTAGCCATTTTCCCAGCCACAAGCATTTAAAATTAAATGTGGAATATTTGGCCACGCTGGTAATCAAACTTTGCGGTGGGGAAAATCGTTCGTGGAATTGATGGAATCGCTCATTAATGTGCCATGGCTTGGCAAGAACTACTTTGAAGTATGTCGGCGGAAGAAGTACTTAAAGATTATATTTACAGGCAGATTTCATGAGAAAAATAATTAATGATATGAATGTTATTCTGCCGATCAGATTGTCATGCTCATGTAAAGTTAATGGAATCAAATCGGAGTGAGAAATGGGAGTAAATTCTAGTCCAATTTTTGGCCATTTTCTGCTGCCTTTTTCAGAAAACAATCTATTATATTATATATTATATTTTTTCAAAGAAAACTTTCTGTAAAGTCAAAGGATCCTCAAACACTAGAGAGTATTTTCTACATATGAATTCAAATCCCATTTGGATCAATTAGCCAAAAGCCAAAAGGGACAACATTTTCCTCAAATTCTGCTCAAACTGTACCTCTATCCCTTTTGACTATCCATCCAAACGCACCCACCTTATTCACCCACCCTGTACCTACCCGCACTACCCTGTAATTTCTGGCAAAACTCAATTGCCATTTGAGACATAATAAATTATGTATTGCCAACAGCTAAATGCCACAATCTTGGGAAACAGAAAGAGATATCTGTTTGAAAATGTGGAAATATGCTAAATGTATTAACAAACTGCCACGCCCACCTCTATTAGAGCAGCCCGCCCTGATTTGTGTGTCTGTGTGGTGGAAATTTATCTGCCTCAGAAGTAGACATTGCCCCCGCCCCCATTCGGCAGGGCGCTCCCCTCAGCGGGAGCAGGCACTTTACACACAAATTGTGTTAATTTGCATATTGGAAACTTTTGCCTAATTGAACATAATGCCACTTAATTAAAGTTAAGACAAGTTTTTGACGGTAAGATGTTCTGGAGGTGTGGGGCTTGGGGTCTTGCGCTGGTTTCTTGGCAACTAAAAGTATGGCCAACATTTATGGCAGTTTGTTGTTGAAATTTACGGCAATTAGTTTAATATGAGCAGATTATGAGGGACGGACGCAAGCGCAATCCTTTAGGCAAAAGCAAATTAATTTTTTGGGCATCCCCGAAACAGCCACCCACCCCAACCCACACAAACACACAGACAGACACTTATGTGGACTTGAATATTTAATGGCTCTGCTGCCGTTCGCCTTTTGGATGGCTAATTGTTTGTGTTTGAAATATTTATTAACAATTAGGCGGAACAACTAATTGAAAGGAATAGTTATACGGGTATGCTTCACCGCACTTAGGCACTTTTCAAAGATTTACAAACAAAAAACTAACTTGGATCATATTTAGGATCCTTTGGCCTGTTTCCAGCACTGCGGAAAATTCCTGACAGGAATTTGCTAGTTATTCCGTGAGTGTGTGGAACATAACTAAAATAGGGGTGATGAAACAGCTTTGTTTTGTAATCAGTAAACAACTGTAAAATTCAACTAAAATTAAAATAAGAAAAAAAATGCACTCTGACAAAGAAGTGATTGTGTTAGTATCGGCATAATATAATATAAAAAAATAATTTTCATCTTTCTTTTTGGTTTTGCGCACAGTTTTTGCCTCCATCTTGCACCATTCACTTCAGGAATAATTGTTGAACATATATTCCTGCAGGTTCTTTGTTATAACCCTGCATTCTGCATGCCTTGAAAAATCTTTATTGAAGTTTATTAATCGTATTCCGGCTCTTCCTTTTTATACTCATCGCTGACCCGCAAACGACTGCAAAGTGGAGTTGGTACTGTCTATTCCCTAACACCCCAAAAGCTCTACTAGAAATATGTAGGATTTCCAGAGTTTTTTTCAGCGGCTGCCTTTCATTTTTGATTTCTGGTTTTAATTTCCTATTAGCAATTAGCATCCAAAACTTATTGAAGAAAATTATTTTATTTTCCGAGGGATCTAGAAAGGTTTAATGACAGAACCAGCAGTCCCTCTATTATTTTCGGCTCATCATCTCTTAAATCTAATAATCATCGACGATTAGGGCGGTGCCTGCGAGCAGAATCTGTTCAGGTGTTCCATCCACATTGTCCACATGGAGGTGGCAGATTAGTTTGTCGCGACTTCCACGCGAATACAAGGGTAATTTCGGAGCCGATTCATTGATTTTCGAGGGATACAGGGTATTCCTGCTGCCACTGCCATATCTTGAGGGCTGTGCCGCTGACTGGCCAGTCTCCTCCTTCACTTTGTAGGTGATAAAGAAGGGATTTGATTTCTCCATTGAGCCCTTGGCGCCATCAATCTGGAACAGGTCAAGAAAATTTAAGGAAAATTTAAAAATATTTTAAATGTCAAATCAAATTTCAGTTATTGCGTGGCTCCCCTAGCGTAATTATAGAAAAGTTTACCCCACACAGCTGCAAGCGCCATCTGGCGTATTTTTGTTGCAAAGCAGAAACCTGCTTGACAGGCAACAATGACGTCACACTTAGTCAACATTTACGTTTTATGCGTTGGCCGTTTTTGTTTGAACCTTAATATGTAAACAATCCAATGAAAAAGAGTTCTAAAAACTAGCAAATTCTGAACAAAATTTATGTATCTATCGGATAAAATTATTTGTTTGGGGCTGAGAGGGCCAACTATCTAGTAATATTAAACTGAATATGAAAATTGACGAATTTCATATCACAAAATATCATGGTATGGCAGCCCGCAGCAATTACGAATTGCACGAGTCTGGCAACGCCACAAAACGACTTCACATTCGTTTTATGTTGTTTTTGTTTAAACCTTAATATGTAAATAATCCAATAAAAATGACTTCTGAAAACTTGCCAATCTTGTAGAAAATTTATGTATCTATCGGATATAATTATTTGTTTAGGGCTGCGAGTCCCAGCTAGCTAGTAATATTAAACGGAATATCAAGATCGAGGAATATCAACGTTGAATGTTTTGAAAAAACAATCGATACTATCGTGATATTATCGGGCTCAAATAATTATTAAAAAACCATTGAAACCTTTTAGGAACTTGTCCATTGTAAAAATTATATGCCATCTGTCGATTTGTTTACAAATGTGTCTTCGTATTTTAAAGCAGCCAATCCAAACATAGCAGAAGCGCAACGACTGTAGCTCGATACTATCATGATAGTCGCAAAACCATCGATAGTAGCGGCTAGCAACAAAACATCGATACTATCGATAGTGCCCTCGATGGTTTGACACCTCTACTGGTCACACTGTGCCGGAATGTCAATCAAATGAAAACAAAAAAAGAAGCGGCGTGAAAAAAACCCAAAAACTGCAACAAAATCAATTTTGCAGACAATTTAAATGCTGTGAAAAGGCGCAGCAGCAGCACCATAGCAAACCAAGTGTCGCCAAAAGCGGAAACGGCAAGCTGGAGACGCACTTTATGGCCAAAATGGGGAAGGTAAGAGAAACAAACACATGAGAAAAGGGAAGGAGGAGAAAAGACGAAGAGCTGCGGCAGCAAGGCAATGGTTGGAAGCGGGGTGGCGTCGCCAAGGCGCCACAGAAATATTGGGTGGTAAAAAGTGCCTACCTTGAGCGGCAACAGCTGCAGGACGATGGTGGAATCCTCACCAGACCTTCGGACGTTCTCCAGCGCCAGTCGCTCCACGGAGACGCCCAAGGTGCGGGCCTGCAGCAGCTTCAGGCACGCCAGCAGATTCTCGCAGTTGTAGACATGCAGCAGGTCGATCTGCTCGGCAAACGGCAGATGCAGCTGCTCCTGGTAGCGCTTCTCCGCCGCCTGGGCGCGCACCATCAGGGCGCGGAGGTAGTCCACGGCGCTGTTGCTGCTGGGCCCGGGCCACAGCTTCAGCCAAGCGGAGGGAATCTATCAAGGAAGGGAATCCATTATTTGTCGGAGGGAAAACCCTTTCGAGGGGAGTGCACCTGCTCACCTGCTGTTCTGCCAGAGAGCGAAGGCTACTGTGATCCACTTCATGGGCATCCTTCAGCCAGGCGTGCATCTGCGACAGCGTCTGGTGCACCGTGCGATACAGCTGCGCGCCCAGCTGCAGTTCCGCCAGCACGAACAGCGACCAGGGCGAGTCCTCTGCCGCCGCTTTGGCCGTCTTTGATGTCTGGGCAATGGTGCAGGCGCCTGCCAGCTTGCGCCAGAGACTCAGCAGGGGTTTGATTTGATGCTCCAACTTCTGACGCTCACTCGAGTGCCCCTCCCCGGGAGCAGAGGCTTCTCCTGCCCCGCCGTAGTGCAAGCCCCTCAGCTCCTTGATCACCCTGCGGGCCTGTTCGATTTCCCGTTGCTGTTGCGCCTGATTCGCCAGGCCGTACATGCTCGGCTCATCCACATCCGGCAGTTTGTCCAGCGCTGTGTAGTAGTCCTGCAGCTGTCCACTGGTGGGCAGCGACATGGCCAGGCCCAGCGGTGACCAGCGATTGCTCAGCACATCCGCACAGCAGAATTGGGTGAGGTAACTGCGGAGTATCTCCAGGTCCCTGAGGTTGTTCACGCGCCCGCCATAGGCCAGGGCCTCGCTCAGGCGCTGCAGCAGTGTCCAGTCGCATCTGCCGGAGTTTAGCTGAGTGTCCAGCCAGCCGAGCACACCCATGGCGGCCTTTAGATCCGCCTCGCCGAACTCGTAGTACTTCGACCAGCCCTGGGGGATGTACTGGCGACGCTGCTGGAGGGCGGCCGTCAGGATGAAGAACACCAGTCGCATCTTCAGGCTCTTGGGCTGCTGCTGCTGCTGCTGCTTGGCGGATGTCCCCTGCGGATGCTCCGCTGCATAGTTCTGGAGCATGCGGAGCACGATCTGCTTGAGTCCGCGCGGCTGTTCGTAGCGCACTTTAAGGCACTTGTAGACGGCCGACTCGCTGAATCCCTGGGTGGACTCGCAGAGCAGCCACAGCCGGAACTCCTTCGCCTTGGGCATCTCGCTGAGCTCGCGCTCCATCTGGCCGAGCCAGTCGGGCACCAGGTGCACATTCTTCACGCACAGCCACTGACCCTGGGCCGCTGCCTCGCGCATTGCGGCGAGCACCCTCCTCTCACTGCCCCTCCCAATGGCCATCTCCTGGTACTTTTGGCTGCCCCACTTCTTGAGCTCTGTCGTGGGATCGCTCTCCGCCTGGCTGATCATCAGGATGGGGCGATCGCAGCTGCTCTGCTGCAGCAGCTGCTCCACCGAGGGCTGGGTGGCCGCCTCGGGCGAGATCCCTAGCAGCTCGCTGCTGACCTTACGCAGCTGCTGGAGCATCAGGTCGGGCCTGAAGATCTGGGCGATGAGCACGCGATGGAAACTGGACCCAATGGCAGCTGTAAGTTTGAGAAACATTCAAGAGAAATTCACCGACTAATCCCTGGTTTTACTCACGCAGCACATCGTCCGTTTGTCGCTCGATGAAGCCCCGCCAGATGTAGTCCTTGTCCAGCTGCAGTCTCTGCCGCAGATCGGGCAGCAGCTGCACGAGCAGGGCCAGCTTCAGCTGCGCCTCTCGGGCCATGCAGTCGGGCAGCCGGCCCAGATTCCCCAGCAGCACACTCCCGTCCGCGCTGCCCATGAAGTTGTTCACGAACAGATCCCACTCCTTGGCGCCGAGTCGCTCGGGATAGGCCCGATGGCAGACCCACAGCGAGAGGGACAGCTGGCTGTCGCGCGGCGTGGCTCGCGCCAGATTCAGATAGACACTCCTCACGAGCAAGCCGTACGACTGCGACTCGTCGCGCTGGTCCCTCGACAGGGCGCCCAGAAAGAGCTCTATGTAGACCATGGCAGACAGCTCGTATCCCTGGATCAGGCCCGCATAGAACGTGGCAGCTCGGGCGCACAGCTCCTTCAGGGCACCAAACTGGGCCAGCAGTGTGGCCTTCACCACGCCACTCTGCTGCAGTGCCTCGTCGATCTGGGCGCTGCTCTGCTTCACCTCGTTGAGGCTGGCCAGCAGCTGCTCATTGCGCAGAATGTCGCCCTCCGATTTGGAGAGCTGCTCCAACAGCTTGTCCTGCATCTCCATGCGCTGCTTGAGCAGATCCCCCTCGCGCTGCAACAGCTCGATCCTCTGCTGCTCCAGCTGCGCATTCTTCAGCACAATGGCCTTGGACATCAGTTGATCGGCGAGGCCGGCTGCCGTCACGGTGAAGCGCAGCAGACTCAGTTGGCTCCGCTGCTCCTGCGGCAGCTCCAATCGATGCGACTTGCTTATCAGCACCAGCTGAAAGTTCTCGTGCAGATCCACCAGCTTCGAGCCCACTGCCACCTGTCGCTTGTTGAACCTCACATAGACGTGGCCCTGCAGCATTTGCAGCAGGGGCGGCCGCAGCTGCTCGCAGTCCGTGACCAGAAAGGTCTTGCCGAAGCGCACCGCCAGCTCCAGCTGATAGCAGAGCCGCTCGTTGCCATGGGTGACCGACTCGCAGGCTCGCCCGCTGCCCCTTAGGTAGGCCATCAGCCACACGGCCGCCGTCTGGGTGGGATCCAGCAGCAGTGGCACCGGACAGCTGCCAAACGGCAGCGACAGCATCTCCCCCAGCAGTGCGGCACTCTCAATGATCTGGGCATCCCGTGCCAGTCCCTGGCTCTCCCAAATGATCTGCTGCTGTTCGGTGAGCAGCGTCTGGCGCAGATTGAAGTCGCCAGGCAGATGAAAGTCCACAGCCAGCCGTTTCAGGGAGGAGCTGTGAAAAGATCGACGTTATCTTAAGGCCTGCCCCGACTCCTCTACTCCACTTACCGCCTCTGATCCAAGCCCATTCCCGCATAGTAATTGATGGCCAAAGCCAGCAGCAGCGTCTTGCCATCCAGTGTCTTGTGGGCCCGCTTCAGCTCCGCCAGCTGATCGCTCCAGGTGGCATATTCCGCGCTCAGTTTGCCCACCAGCAGCTCGGCCGCCTGCAGAGTGTCACTGGCCTCCTGTAGCTTCAGCTCGAGCACTGCTGCCTCCTGGGTGTAGGTCTGCAGCTTGGCCGACAACTGTTTGACCCGCTTGTCCACATCGTCCAGGCCACTGGCCAGCTCCTGCATCTCGTTCTCGGCGGCACTGAGATTGCGCTGCAGTTCGTTCTGCTCCCGTTCCAGGGGCTTGATGCTCTGAATGACGCGGGCATAGCGGACGCTGGCCTGCACCCAGGCGGCCAGAGGAGCAGCCGCTGCCGAGGCCCGCTTCGCATTCTTCGATTCGTAGGAGTCGCCCTTGGCAGCCAGCAGCTTCTCGACGGCCTGACAGTTCTCGGGACTGATGCGAGCCGGATCCAGCGAGCGAATGTCCTCCTTGACGCCTCTCTTCGCGAGGAACGTCTTCATGCTGTTCCACGAGGTGTCGCGTATGCCCATCAGGCGCAGCACTCCCTCGAGGATGTCGCGCACTGCTTCGGGTGGGGCGCGCAGCGAACGGATCTCGGAGAGGGCCTCCGACTTGATCTGGCCCACCGCATTGCTGGCCTCCGCCAGGATGGGCTCCACCTCGGCCAGCTCCTGCTGGATCTCCCTCTGGCGCTGCTTCAGCTGCTCGCTGCTCTGCTGCGTCTGTTGCTTCAGCTCCAGCATGCTCGACTTCTGATCGTTGGCATTCCGCATCGTGGCCGAGATCATTTCGAGTGCGTCATTCGCCAGCTGCCGCTTCTCGCCCAACGCCTGCTCCTGGGCGGCCGCATTCGACTTCAGAGTGTCCACCAGTCCATGGGCGGCGGCCAGCTTGTCCACGCCCAGCTGCAGCTTGCCCAGCCGCTGGTCAATCTCCGCCGCCGCATTGCTGTACATGTGATAGTAGCTGGCGATGAGTTGGTAGTAGCGCTGAGGGGGCTGCTCCTGGGGCAGCTCCTCCGCCACGTCCGTGAAGTGGCTGCACACGGGCACCTTGCCACGGCCACTGCCCCCGGCAGCCGCATCGTTCAGCAGCTCAATGTACTGCTTGGGCAGCATGGTCAGCGTTTCCCTGCTCTCTGGACGCACATAAAGTAAATCCATTTGGCGGTGCAGCGCCGGGCAGCTGTTGAAGTAGTCCTGAACCCTGGCACTGCTGGGATCCAGCACCAAAATGAGATGCAGATTCTCTCTGGCACCTAAGAGGCAGAAATATCAGATAAATATGTATAATAGATTCCCCCCAGAGTCTGCTCCTTCGTACGCTTCATGAAATACGCTCCCAGCGACTCCTGATATCCCTCCAACTGTGCCGCCTGCTTGAGCGTGCTGGCCACCGCCTCCAGGTCGTCGCCAAAGAGCTCCAAGATCTCACTGCCCTCGAGCAGGGCCTCAATGGGCTTCAGTATCTCCGGCACAAACGAGAGCCAGCAGTGCTCGATCAGCAGGTAGCTCATCTGCTGCTCCATGGCAGCCGCTTGCATGGCAAGCTTCAGATCGTTGTAGAACTCGGCCAGGTCGTATGCGGGGCCTCCCTGCAGGGTCAGCACTTTGGCCTGCTGCATGCTGGCCGCCGCATAAATGGCATCCAAGTGGCGTCCGCCAGCCTGTGCCATAATCAGCATGTGGGCATCGTTCCGGGACAAAACACGCGCCACCTTGGCCGTGTGATGCAGCAGCTCCGCTGTTATGGGTGCAGCAATGCTGTAGCTTTCGGTGTCTGCAGGGGGGGAAAGGGAAAAGATTAGGGACCAGAGCTCCCTCCCACCCAGACAGCGTTGAACTGCGCCTCTGTCTGTCTGTCTCTCCCTCTCTTCTTGTGTTGCCTTCCAATTGATAGAACCGATTCTCAGTTCAAACTTTCTGTTTGTTTTTCTACCCGTTCTCTATGTACTTTCAGTGGATGACCCCCGAAGAGGAGGCACGCCAAAAGTTCATCATGCGGGAACGGGATCGCGAGCGGAAGCGCATCAAGCGCATGAATCCCGAGTACCGGCAGATGGAGCGAGAGCGGGACCGATTCCGCAAGCAGACGCCAAGGCCCAGTGTAGTTATCTCCCGATTTATATCAAATATTCAAAACTCTTCTTGTCTTGAAAACAGCCTTGACTTGACTTGATTCAAAGTCCACACAGAGGGACAGAGAGAGAGAGAGAGAGGGATAGGAATGGTTTTTACCAGACCAGACCAAACCAGACCAGACAGCTGACAGCTGGACAACTTCAACTGCGTGAGAACTCTGAATCAACTGTGATATCTGACATCTGACCATTAACCACCAGCACCCAGGGGTCCTACTCCTCATACTCACTGCATACTGTGACCTGTCGCTGCACCTCCTCCAGCCACTCATCGTGGGCCAGGCCATGCAGCACGCCCTTTGACTTGGCCGACTTGGGCACAAAGAACACTTTCTGCACGGGGTGGGGTGGGGTGTTGTTGGGGGGAGAAAAAGGGTTTCATTAGGCCCAACAGTCGGATAATTGTAATAGCCCACCTCCTTGCCATAATATTTGCGCATCGTTTGCTTGAGTATCGCCTCAAACTGCTGCACATGCTCCTCGCTGACCAATCGGTCCCTGAACATGCCCAAAAGCTCGCAGTAGAGGGCCTGCAATGGGAATGTAAGGGTTGTGGGGAGGGGGACGAATGTGATTAGCTTTGGAGTCAAAGAGACGGCAGACGGCAGACAGCAAACGCACCTCGTTGAAATCGCTGGGGGGATAGTAGACCAGTGCATCCAGCAGCTTCATGATGCATTTCGGACTGAATTGGTAGTGCGCCTGCCCCACTCCCATCGGAGTGAGCGTAGCCTGCAGCTGGAAAAGTGTGGTGGGGGGGGGGGGAGAAAGTCAATTAGCAGATGCGATGCCCATCCCAACTGGGCCCGATAGATACCTTCTCGAAGCACTCCATCAGACACTCGCTGACATGCTGCAAATTGACGTTGCCCCTCGGCCTGAAGTGCTCGTCCAGCAGCGGCTCCAGGCGGCACTGGACGATGGCCAGCATGTCCGTGGACGTGGGCCGGGCCACTCGCACGTATTGGTTGAGCGCCAGATAGCGCGGTGCAATTTTCAGCAAATTCTCACTAATGGAGGCGCAGATTTGCAATCCGCTCACGCTAATCCACTCGAGATTCTCGGCATAGAAGCCGCCGCGCTGTGCCAGCTGCAGCAGCAGCTCGACAATTTCGCACGCTCCCCACGCATCCAGCTGGCACAGATCCAGGTTCTTCATGAACAGCACCAGGCGCGCCTGCTTCGGCTTGTACTCCCGGCCCCGCACTCCGCTCACCGTCACGCAGTGGGTGCGCAGCGTGTGCAGCACATAGCCAGGTTTGAGCTGTGTGGAGCAGTTGATGGTGGCCAACTGATAGCCAGAATGCTCCAGCACAGCCTGCTGCAGGAGCAGCGTCTTGCCCGCACCGCTGGGACCCACCAGCATGAACGGCGGAGTCCTGTTGCCCGGCGCCTTGAGCAGGGTCTCCAGTATGCCCATGTAGGACTTTACATAGGCGTTTACTATGAGGTGGCTGCCGTTCTCCGGCCGCTCCATCGCGTCCACTGCATACTGTTCCAGGGCATGGCGCTGTCTGTCGTAGTAGCAGAGATCTGCGTGATTGGGCTGTGCCACATACAGGTTGGCGTGCTGCAGCATCAGCTGGGCAAACTCCGCCTGACGATCGTTGGGCATGTAACCGAACAGAGCGCGCAGCGTGGCGGCGCCGTACTCCTCCAACGACTGAGCGCCGTGCAGCTGCAGCAGCAGGGAACGCAGCAGATTGGCGCGACTGATGCCAGGAAGTTGACTGCACACAAAAAAAACAGAACTATTAATACGGGCAAGACATGGAAATGACACTTTTACCTTAGCAAATTTTGATTCTCCAGCCAATCCAGGGCATAGTTGAAGTTCCCATCGACGTAGCTCTGCAGCAGATCCCCGAAGGGTTCCTTGGACAGCTCGTGCCGCAGCAGCTCCTGGGCGGGATAGTAGTCGTAGCTGCAGCAGAGATTCCCCTTTGGATTATGTCCACTATATAGATTATATATAGGTATCCTCTCTTACCTCATATTGACAATGCCCATGCGTGAAATGGTCGCGGGGGAGGCATGCCGCACATCGTCCGTTTCGAAGATAAAATTCACATTATTCCCGAACTGTATACGCCAGCCGGATGGCAGGGTCAGGAGTCTGTCCAAGCAAGCAATTCAAGACAAGACAAGAGCCATCAGTCAACAAAAAATACATAAAATGTAGATGTAGAGTTTTCTTTCCCCCGTTTAGTTTTGCACCTCACTCTCACTGTCCACCCACACACACACACATACACCAAAAAGCAACCACACACACATAGACATACACACTTCAACCAACGATCGATCGACACGAATTTGTGCTGCCTTTCTATACAAACAAAAAACGATCTCCCATCTGTATAATTCCAGTTGATGACACCCGAGGAGGAGGCGCGCCACAAGTTCATCATGCGCGAAAGGGATCGCGAAAGAAAGCGAATTAAGCGCCTCAATCCCGAGTATCGGCGAATGGAGCGCGAACGCGACCGATTTCGCAAGAAGGCACGACGCTCGAACGTAGCATTTTTCCAATAAATATATATATCTATCTTTATCAATATAAATCCCCAACACTCATTCACACACACACACACACACACACTCAGACACGCACCCACACCCGCACCAGACACACGCTTAGAAATAGGCTTAAGTAGGGACTGGGACTGGGGAATAGGACAGGGAAAGGGAAAGGGAAAGGACATGGCGACTGGGGGAACCCTTTTGTTTTTTTGCATAGTGTAAACCCATTCCAAACCCATCCACCACCACCCCTCCCCATACAAAACCCCCAAACCCCGATGCTGAAGGCTCCAGAACGTGTTGCTTTAATATGTGTTCCCCCTCTCCTTTGATTTGCAGCTAACCCCCGAGGAGGAGCTGCGACTGAAGATGATACAGCGGGAGAGGGATCGCGAGAGGAAGCGCATTAAGCGCATGAATCCCGAGTACCGGCGGCTGGAGCAGGAGCGCGACCGAGACAGGAAGAAGGCGCGCAGGGCAAACGAGGCGTTTCGGCAGCTGGAGAAGCTGCGCGACAAGATACGCAAGGACCGCAAGAAGGGACTGCTGGTGACCGATCCCTCGCAGCTGCCGCCCGAATTTGCGGCCATACTACCGCCAGTGCCTGTTGTCAAGCCCGAGGTGGGTCTGCCACCCACCTCCCAGGGCCAGCAACAACAACAACAACAGCAGCAGCAGCAGCTGCAGCAGCAACAGCAGCAGCAGCCGCCACCCACGCATCTCCAGGAGCAGCAGCAGCAGCAGCACCACCAGCTGCCACATCAGCGGGGCCGCAACATGTCGCATGCGACGTCCGTGGCGAGCACACTCACCCAGCTGACGCCGCCGGCCCATGCCACGCCCACGCACCTGCAGCAGCTGAACAAGTTGCAGCAACTGTATCCGCCTCGCTCGTTCGCGCACCCCGCCTTGCCCATCGCCAGCGTCACGCTGATGCCGCAACTGTGCCACCCCATTCTGCACCAGAATCTGAGTGCCACGCTGTATGCGGGTCCGCCGAACGGCATCAAGCAGGAGTACGGCCAGGATGTGTCCGCCTCGGCCATGGCCGCTGCCCAGGCGGCTGCTCTGGCCTCGCTGCGGGGCGTTCCGCAGCACACGCAGGACGATCAGGATATGGCTCTCAATCTGGAGCCAGAGATCATACTGCAGACAGCGCCCGACGTGAATCCCGCCCAGCCACAGCAGCACCACTTCAGTGCCCACCAGCAGCAGCAGCAACAGCAACAGCAGCAGCAGCTCCATCTGCAGCAGCAACAGCAGCAGCAGCACTGCAACATGTTCCAGCACATGGCACCGCAGGCGCACATGCAGCACATGCGATCGGCGGCGCTGCCACCGCCGCCACCGTCTGTGGCACTGCCGCCACCGCCACCACCAGCCACACATCAGCAGCCACCGCCTCAACAGTTGCAGCATGCGCAGCAGTGAAACGATTCTCGCCTTTAGTCCTTAAGCTCAACGCTAGCCAGCTAAATCACACTTATCACACGCCTACAGTGGGGTCTTTTCTGGTCTGGTCTGGTCTGGAGAGCCCACTGTACTTAGAGTTGTGATTGAATGATTTTTGTGATTCCTATTTCTGATTTTATGATGTGTAAAAAAGTGCGTTGCCCCCAGTTTATGGGCTGCCTGAACATCTGTGACTTGATCCGCATGTTAAAGTGAATGTAAACTGTGGCAGTGGCATGGGCACGTTTGTGTCCCCAGTATCCTGTATTGCTGTCAATGCTTTAACTGTTCTTCAGTATCCAATCTCCTTGCAATATTTAAACCCTTAGCTGTAGTCTTCCCCGCCTCCCTCCCTCCCTTCTTTCTGATAGAAGTCACAACTCTAGATTCATATTTCTGTTTGAGTATTACGTTAAGTTGCCATTTGTAAAATGCCGTTACGTTGCGCAACGTAACGTTGATTGCGTTGTGTGTGTGTGAGTGTGTGTGCGCAACGTAACATTTTGTGGGCTTCCCCGTAACTACCCCCCGCCCGGATTAGTTGTTGTCATCGCCTCAGCATTTCTCTCTGTTTTTTAGGTCTGTACGTATTTTGTTTAGTCGCTAAGTGATAGATGGATATGCATGCATACGCGCATTCCTACAATATTTGCAAGTTTAAGGTAATTGAGATTCGATATAACGATACGATATAACGATAATTGTACGATTAAACACACACACACACACCCTATGATATAATGATATAATGATAAATGGCCAGCCGTAAATAATTATAATTATTACGAATTTATGCGCAAATACGAGCAAAATATAAGTAGCAAAAAACAAACACTTGCTAAACAAATGAACAAAATTAAATCCAAACTGTGTGGCGTCCGTACTCACTTATTGTCATCCAGCACAGAGTTGAGGGCCTCTATCCATTCGGGGTCGATGCTGCCGTCGCACACAATCCACGAGTGCACTTGGGCCGGCTCCTGATTGACTGCCACCGCCGTGTGGGTGAGCACGCCGTCCTGCCACTGCCTCGTGTCTGCATCGAGGCGTCCGAGCAGCTGCACGCGACTCATGGACTTGGGACTGATGGTGAGCACGCGCAGCTGCATGCCCGAGGCGGTGAGGGCCTGCCGCAGCAGGGCCATGATGGTGGACTTGCCGCAACCCGGCGGACCCACCAGCACCACGCCCATGCGCTTCTGAAGCTGCTCCTGCAGCTGCAGAGCCTTTTCAATTTGCCTCTCGCTGGGACAGAGGCCCAGCGTACCGGCGGCAGCGGCCAATGACTGCTGCAGTGGGGTCGCCGCCGTCTCCGAGGTGCCAATTTCGGGGAACACATTACGCAGCAGCATTTCGAAGCGCGAGACATCGTGTGGCGCCAGCTTGGACATGGTGGAGGAGCGCAGACACTGGACCACAACGGACAGCTGCTCATTAGCGCCCGCCGCCTGCTCATTAGAGCCGCTCGTTAGCTGTCCGCGCAGTCCCTCGCCGCAGACCAGGAGCACCGTCTTCAGCTCTCGCAGTCCCCAGTCGTAGTGTCGCTGGGCGGACAGCATCTTGCCGCACAAATCGAAGAGCTCCACGATGCGCGCTGCGATGTCTGCGGCCGCCGTAAATCCCTCAACGAACAGCATGACACGGGCAATCTCTCCTGGCTCCGGCTGCTGCATGACGATGGGCCGGAACAGCGCCTGAATGTTGCCGGGCAGCTTCTGACGTCCGCCATACTCGGCTCCCGCCGGATTCAGTGTCACAAAGATGCCGCAATGATGGTTCAGTTGAACCTGTCCAAGGAAAAATTATTACACACTAATTGAATCAAGGAATCAAGGCTCAAAAAGGGGGGGAATGAAGAGTATTGCAGAGTGGATGGAATGGCTGAGCATGCAAAACCACATTCATACTGGCAAGCGTAAGGGTGAACATTCCATTCAGTTCTGTTTAAAATATAAGCTTTAATTGAACGGAGTATTTCCCTTGGCTTTGGGAACACTTCCTACATTGACGTCTGGATATTTGGACACATTTATGCATATCCAAGGGAACACAACTGCTTAATTAGCATTACCTATATGTTAAGAGTATTTACAAATTAGCAAATATCTACATACGAGTATATCTACATAGCTACCCACAACATTAATTCTGTTCAGGGAAACACGCTGTTATCAAGCCAAGGGTTAACAGTCGGCCGCCGCTGTTGCTAACATCTGACTGTTAGCTCGCTCTCGCGCTGTCACTCGCGATCCACACTGCTCTCTGCTCTTATGAAGGCGCATTACCACTACTACTACTACTACTACTACTACTACTACTACTACTACTACTACTACTACTACTACTACTACTACTACTATTACTACTATAATTGCATCATGCTATAGCTTGTAAGCTAGCTAACCAGCCGCGATACCAATAAATTACCTAAATGCATAAGCATATACATAGATATATATACAAAAAGGGCACCCCACTTACTTTTTCTTATTTGTAGCCTTATCTTTGGAGCCTGCAGGAGCGCATCCACAGAGTTTCTATTCTAGGGTTATATCTTAGTAGTACATTTTTAGAAAGATAAGTATAACCCTCCCTCCTTTCCTATTGCCTCCACAAAGGTAAACTGTTCAAGCATCTGGCCTACCCCATTCAGCACATTCTTTTTTTGCACACACACACAAGGAAGATAAGTTCGAGCCGGAAACACACAGGCAACTCTCATAACTCATCGGACTCTCTCACCTGACGCTCGCCAATTCGAACGCTGTCGGACTTCTCCTTGAGGGCACTCTGGATGGGCTGTATCAGCATGGATATGGACGAGAGGGTGGCCTCCTGCAGCCTATTAAACTCGTCGAAGCAGCCCCAGGCACCGCAGCGGGCCAACCCGGTCAGGATTAGACTCATCGATTCGGTGTCCACATTCTGCAAACAATTCATGACATAATGACAAATCGCATTGGGGCAGGGACTTGGCTGCAGCACTCTCTCACCTCGTCGCAATTGAAAACCAACACAAGTCGTCCCAGCATCGCTCCGAGGGCTTTTACACACTCGGTTTTGCCAGTGCCCGCCGGGCCGAAGGGATTACCGCCCAGGCCCATGTGCATGGCCTGTGTGAGGATGAGATAACACTTGTGGGTCAGCCGGGTGTGGACCAGCTTGTTGGCCTGCCCGAGAAACTCGTAGGCGTATTCAAATTCCGCATAAACCATGCGGACGCAAACCTGCCGACTGCCACTGCCATTGCCGCTGCCACTGCCGCTGCCACTCGCTCCGGCGGACAGATAATATCGGAGTTGACACAGCCAGTGCCAGTCGCTGACCTGCATCACATTGTGCCGCTGCAGCTGCTCCACCACACCCGCATAGTGCACCAGATCCAGGAGCAGGGCACGCAGCTTAAGGCTCGTCAGGCTGCCGCTATCCGCACGCTGCTTCATTGCCGCCAGATGGGCAATTTCCGCCTTCAGCTGCTGCTGCAGCTTTGCCAGCGCCATGGCGCCAATCGCCTGCTCCGCCTGCCGTGTGAAGTGCAGGGCCCGTGCGGTGGCCAGCACCTGGCTGACATATTTCCCAAGGAGCTGCTCGCTCAGGCTGTCGCTGTTGGCGCTCGTGTTCGAGTAGCACTCATGGATCTGGCCACGCAGCGTCTCCTGGACGGCACTGACAAGTTGATTCAGCCAGCGCTTTGATGGAAATGGATTATAGATTGGGTACGGGTACGGGTACGGGTCCATAATGGTTCATATTCTGCGTGAGACTAACCTCTATGTCGCCCTTCATTTCCACGGGCTGGCTTAGCAGCAGCTCATCGCCCTCGGCACTGTGCACGGCCACAATGGAGAATTGATTGGCATCGCTGGCAGCCCGCCTGATGCTCAGGCTGTGACACCCGGGAAATAGCTTACGGATGTGCCGCTGTATGATGTCCGCATCCTTGCTGGCCTGCCCCAGCAGCTCCAGCAGATCATCGTCGCCCAGGAAGTAGAAGCGCGGGAAAGAGTTGCGTTTGTCCTGCGGAAAATGCGAGTTGATTGATTGCCTCTATGCCAATGCAGCCTAAGCTCTTACGGTTATGTAGCTCATCAGATTCTGCTGACATCTGGCCAGTTGGGTCTCCAAGGCATGGACTATGGTGCCTATGTTGTTTATCTTAATCAGCGATGTGACGCGGGCATCCATTTCGATTTCCCGCATCACGAAGCGAAAGTCCTTGTCAATGCGCTTGAACAGCGACTGCTCCTGCTGCAGAGTTCCCGATCCGAAAACGGGCTCCAAGTAAACCCAACTAGATGGCATTCAGATCAGTTTTTGTTACATATTCGAGCCCTTGGAGTGGTTTGCTTACCGTCTTTGCGAGTGGCTGAGACTCGTAAGCAGTGCGTCGAGCGTGTTGAGGCGACTCTCCCAGAGCTCGGCCTGATCGGAGAAGCTGTCGAAGGCAGCCGAGTTCTTGGCCGATTGCAGCAGGGACTGATTGTCGCCAATCTTGTTGAGCACCTCCTGGTAGTCCTTGATCAGGGACACAGTCTGCCCGGCGGCATCTGTGCGCGCGATGAGCTTCAGCTGCGCCGTCACCGCCCACTGGTCGAGCTCAATCAGCGCCTGGCGCACAATCTGCTCGCTGGCTGCCTGCCTCACAATGCTCCCAATCTCGGCGGCGGCCGCTTGAAGGGCCTCCATATCCTCGAGAATATCTTGCAGGAGCATCGAGTGCAGGGGCTTCGATTGACTGCGATGCAGCAGCTGAAAGATCCTCGCCCAATGGCGTTCGCTCAGCGCGTCCGATTGAAGCTGCTGCAGGACGGGCAGGGCCGACTGTAGGCGCTCCACCTGCTGACGGATGCGCTTCGAGGGCAGGTCTATGGAGGCGTGCACAGAGCCCTCCCACTTGGCAATGAACTCGTTGAGGACATAGGGACGACGGCGATAAATGGTCCACTCCTCCAGCAGGATGGGCTGCAGCTCACTGAGGAAGGAGTCGTACACCTGCCACTGCTTTGACTGCTGCTCCATTTGGGTGTCGATCTCGGCGAAGGGCCGCAGCATGTCCGCGGGGAACTCCATGTTGAATTTGGAGCACTCGTCCAGGAGCTGCTGCTTCTTCGTCTGCAGCTGCTGCCAGTGCTGGCGGCGCTCCTTGAACACCTCCAGAGTGGACTGCTCGTTGGACTCCAGTTCGGCGATGGTGGACTCCCAACGCAGCAGAAACTTTTCGGCCTCATTCCTGAGGTTCTGCAGCTGCGTCTGGGCCTGGTTCTTGATCATGTCCACTTGCCGTTGCAGGATCACCGCATGATTCTCCAGCAGTGGCTGGAGCTGCTCCCACTGCTGCAGGATGCCAGTGAGGGCTGTCACCCGCTCCTTGCACCAGCCCGCCAGGCAGGCATCTTTGGCCCTCACCAGCTCGAGGGTCTCGCCGATCTGCGGCAGCTCGCTCATGATCTTCTCGTACTTCATGCCCGACTGACTGATGCTGCCCTCGTCCATGGGCACGTTCTGCAGGAACTGCAGGGCGTTCTGCAGAAACTCCTGCACCACGCCCACATCCGCGAGGATGGAGGAGCGCAGGCTGTTGGACAGCGACTCCCAGTAGCGCCTGCTGATGAACTCGATGTCGGTGCGCAGGGGCAGCACATCGATGACCAAGCAATCGATGGACTCCTCTGCCTGCTGCAGCTTGGCCAACTGCTGGCTGAAGTGCTTGCACGCCCGGAAATTGCGATCCCAGTCATCCGCCTCGTTCAGGTGAATGCCGCACAGCTGCTCCACGTCCACACAGCCCAGCGCTATCCAGGGCAGCCAGATCGTCTTGAAATCCTCCAGCTTATCGAACAGCTCCGCTGCCCTCTTGTACAGCGGTCCAAAGTGATGCCGATTCACCGTCACCATGGACCTGAACAGCTCCGCGCTGTGCTCCGACAGCCCGTGGAAGTTGCACGGTCGCTCGATGAAGCGTCGCAGCTGGCTGAAGTACAGCTCCCGGATCTCTTCCTCCGGCGGACTGTAGCAGAGTTCGCGCTGGCGCAGCAGCAGCTTCACGTGGATATCCGGCAGCTTGTTGTTCATGTCCAGCAGTCCGAGAATGTACTGATACTCGAGCACCTTGTACAGCTGGTGGTCCCAGTGCAGCTTGAAGGCATCCAAGTGGGTGTAGCCCTGACGCTCCAGCGTGGCCAGCAGCTCCCGCAAATGCCGCAGTTCGTCCTTCCAGACTTGGTTCTGGGTGAGCAGATCGGTGCCCATGAGCTTCATTACCTTTAACAACAGACGGGCGGGGAGTCAAATTGAACGTAAGGAAATCTGGAATCACCGACTGCCCTACCGTTCGCTTGGCCTGCTCGTGGTAGCCCACAAGCAGAGTGTTGTCCGACGAGAGTTTGGACACAGCTGCCTGCAGGACATTCACATAGCGCTGCACTGAGCTCTCGTCCTGCCAGGCCACCGTCTCGCTCTGCACCAGGCGCTGCAGCTCCAGGGCATTCTTCAGCATAATGGGCCGCTGGCAGGGAATCATGCGATCCCCAATGGTGTTGTGGAACGTGGCAATCTGCTGCAGTCGCCGCGCATAGCACATGTACTTGGCCGCATGCGTGGCAGCGGCACGCAGCTCCAGGGGCACATTGTAGCCGAGGTTCTCGAACTCGCGCACATCCTGGCAGAAGGTAACCAGCTTCGGGTTGAACGTAACTCGCATCAGTTGGCGTCCCTCCTTCTCGAACTTCACGACAGCCTGATCATCGCGGAGTCTGTCAAGGGGAGCTAGAGATTAAATGGAAATGCAAGAATGGAGAGAACTCTCCTACCTGAGTTCGCCACTTTTCACGGCTGTGGAGCACTGACCCGACCATATCTCAAAGTTGGTGCGCAGCAGCGACTCTGTCTCCTCCTTGATCTCCTGCACCGCCTTGTTGATCTTGTCGAAGCCCTCGCGGCCGCTGATCAGATGGCTAACCTTCTCGATCTCCTGGATCTGATACTGCACCACCTTCAGCCAGCGGCACTCGTTGCAGATCACCGACAGATGGCCCGTGTCCGGTTCCATGTTGGTGTCCGTCATGGCCTTGCGCAGATCCTGCAACAGAATTTGCAACGATTGCAGGAACTGCTCGCGCTCGATGGACAGCAGCTCTAGGACCGCCGGCCGCTGTATCAGAGTTTCGTATTTCGAGAAGATGAAGATGACCTGTCGCGGATTGCTCAAATGGTGATGCAGCTGGGCCTTCAGGGCGGCCGCAATCCGCTCATCGATGGGCTGCAAAACCTGCTCAAAGTGATGCAAAGCCTTGTGCCACTTGGCCTGTCCGTTCGACGAGGTGTCGAAAATGTTAAAGTCTGCAAAGGGAACGTATCGATGACACATGTCACAATCAACCCACATGTTACCATGAGTTACCAACTCACCAGTGAATGGGGCCTGCTCCTGGAACATCTCCTGCAGCTCGGCATCGTCCAGGAGCGTGGCTATTTGCTTGTACAACTGCTTGATATTGCGAATCTCGCTGAGGCGCTCCTTGAACTGCTGTCCGCGCCTGGGCACATGCGGCTCCCCCAGCCACGGATGCTTCACGTAATTCGGCCAGAAGAGGCGCGTCAGCGAGTCGCACAGCTGGATCCAAGCGTCCACTGTGTCAATGCTCTGGCTCATCAGGCTGTTCACATGGTACGAATTGAGGCTCCAGATGTCCTCCGCCAGCAGCTGAGCCAAGCAAACCTCCAGCAGCCGCTTGCCAATGATGTCCAGCAGATCGGCCATTCGCTGCTGTGAGTAGTTGTAGGGCAGCCGCCACAGTTCGTCCAGATTGTTGTGGGCATGGTCGAGGAACTCCTCAATGGTGCTGCTGGGATTTCCGCCATCGATTGTGCTGCTTTGTACATTAATTATTGGGTTTGGTTTGTGCAATTTTTTTTGATTTTTCTTACCTGATTTGCTTTTCTATATTTTCCAGCACTCCAATAAAAACTTGCGCCGCTTCACGATCCAAGCGGGAACTGGATTTCTGGCCCAGTTTTTGTTTCCAATATTTAATCTCATCCTTAAGACTGGCAATGCCTGTGAAATATTGGAATATTGTTGTAAAATAGAACCAAAACGTGATCGGGGAAAGACGTTGAAAAGTGGAATGTCTTTTGGAATTTATAAGAGAGACAGGGATGCACTTTTTATCCCATTGGTTATCGAGATATCTATCGCTGCAGTGCTGCCAACTTGTGCAAATAAGCCAGAACACGCTGCCTATAATCTGTTCTGCATCTGTTCTGTTCTGTTCTGGGAATATCTTACTGGAATAACTTTGTACATAATAACATTCCAATTGTGCAACTCAATCCTCGCTATATGTAGTTACCGCTCTGTGGTAGTCCCAAACTGGAGCCCAACGACACGTGCAAATTCTCCAGAAGGCCACTCAGCTCGGGCCCGTATTCGTTGCGCTGCAAATGGAGGAATGAAAAGAATGAAGGATAAGGCGAATGAGGCTATTGGTAAAACAAATTGCATTGCACGGAGCAGCAAATATAATTGACAAAATGCAATTGCAGGCCGGATTGAATTATGCGCAAATGCGATTAAAAGTTCTTCCAGCTACTACTGGAAGCATCCAAAGAGAGCAAAGTAATTTGAGACGAGCCATGGCACTACTCTTACACTACACTGCACGGCACGGTATGGCATGGCACACTACTCGGGGATCTGATCTGTATTACACATCACATGGAACTTACACGGGCGACGGCGGGTGAGTAGACACGGGAAACGGAATTGTAAATGGATTTAACCAGGCCACCCTCCAGTGTTAATATGCCCAGCAGGGGCTCAGTGGCTGAGGCGGCTCCTTGGCCACCGCTGGCGACCTGCGGCACCTTGTAGAAAAGCAAACAGACCTCGTCGTTGGGTATACGATGGTGAAATTTGATTTTGCCATCGGATTTATTATGCACGGCCGAGATAACCGTGTGCTCCTCCTGCTCCAGAAACTCCAGTATAGTGGCTGTTTGCTCATCCAGTTCCGTGCTCGGCATGCGAGCTGCAAAGTACTCAACTACAGCAGCAGCAGCAGCAGAAGAGGAGAGTCAGGTGTCGAGAGTGTTTTAGTTTGCCGTCTCCACGGGCAGAAAGAGTGCTCCATCTCGGTACTGATGGCTTACCCGATGTATTTATTATAAATTTAGTGCGCTGACTCATCTTGAGGGGTTTTTTTCTGTACACTGAATAAATATATATCCAATTCGATTGCTGATTTAACTTTCGGTTTTCACGGCAAACTCTTTCACTTTTGTCCAAACACACAACTATTTGTTGTACCCTTCGGTTGCTAGGGGCAACGTGGCAGGCAGGGTTGCCACGAGCACGGCTTGGTCCCGTTGCTAAGCAAGGATTGCCGTTGTGTCCTTTTTCTTTGCACCTGTTGTTTTCCTTTGGGTACACGACACGTGTTCGCCTCAGTAGGGTGGGAGGGTTTGGTCAAGTTGTCCAGTTTTCATGCATCCCTTGGCCTGCCATAAGCCGCCAATCCCCCCCGCTCTCAGAGTGCTTGCTAATGAAACGGAGCACCACTCGACGATGTGGCTGCACTAAAAATGCCTCAGCAGGTTTATATCATTTGAATGTCCATTAATTGAATTGTACGGGCGTGCTCAAATGCTCTTTGCCAGGCAGGACGCACACGACAAGAGACGCAACAGGACGGGACGGGACAAGACAAGACAAGACACGGTGGAGAGCAAGTTTATGACTTGGCCAAAGCTGTACCATCTCAATACTGAGAGACAGCTGCTGCTTTGGGGCTTACGCTGAACGTGAGGAGATTCAATTGATGCAAAAGACAAGAGCAAGTGGTACGGTACTTATGGGCACTACAATATATCACAAATCCATTGATTCAATACAAGTTCTTCTACATTCAAATATTCTCTGGTTCCCATTGCAGGCTTTAAATACTTTTACACCCTCCTTGCCTCTGTTATGCTGCGCATAAAGTTTGCCTGATTCTAATCGCATTTTGGGGTAGCACGGGGATTCCAAGTTGAGCCTTAACTTTGCCCAAACTTAGTTAGGCCAACTAACTCCGTAAGGTGTTTGAGGATACCACATATCCCAGGAGCTGCAACGAGAGAGCGACGAGAACTTACAAAAGGGCCCAAATTTAATAACCGCTGCATGTTGAAGGAGATGCACGAGAATGAGCCAGAGGCAGAGTGGCAGAGGGTGGCAGCGCGCGCCCGGGCATCAAGCGCTTAACCTGTCTGCATGTGTTTGATGCAGAGAGCAGCGCTATCATCGTCCTCCTCCACTTCGTTTCCTTCATTCTTGTTTGGAATCAAACAAAGTTTTTTTGGTCGAAAAGAAGAGGGGGAGGGATTCCCTTTTTGCGCCACAAACTCTGATGCAATATTCCTCTTTTTATTTCATCTGGCAATTCGCACTGTCAACACTTGAATTGCTGTGCCAGCCGTCAACCATTTAAGCAAATTAACTGTATAATTAAATTGTGCAGCATTGCCTCTCCCATTCATTCCACCCTCTTCATCTCTTTTCAGCACTTGCCAGGCAAAAGAAAGCGGAACAAAATCGTACTGAAATGTCTTTAAATTAAATTTCGAATTGAACGCAATGAACAATGTGACTTAAAGCTTAAGGTAAGAATTACGAATTAATTTAAAAGTAAATTTGGTGCCATTATTAAATTTGTTTGGCCCAAAAATCAGTCGAAATTGTTTTCCAGAATAGTCCCCTCCCCAAAAAGCAAACGTATTTTCCCCGTGTGCTCTACTACATAAATGCACACACAGTCAACCGAAAAAGAAGAACTCACAACTATTTTAGCCATGTAGACAATATGTTGCTGGTGCTTTGTGGCCCACAGTTTGCAAATATTTATATTATTTGGAACGCCGATTTAATGCGTTATTTTGTGCAACATTTTGTGCCCTGAATTGAGAAGCCGGCTCATTTAAGCTCTGGCATAATCACTCTAATTGGGCGTCTAATACAGTGGAACATGGCATGATAAATGCCTGAAAGTGAGCACTAAATATATTTCATGTTGATTTCGGTTTTTGTGTCTTTGGGTTGATTTAACCTAATAGTCGTGATTGTTGCGGTCTGATGACGATTTATGGGTTTATGTGATTTTTATGTGTACAGGCGGACAGGCCAATGTTGGCAACTACTCGGATGAGACGTACTGACTTTGATATTATTTTATGGGCCTGCTTCTGGGCTGCTTTTTATTGCCAACGATTACGAGACAGTTTTCTTTCGGCCGAAAGACAATCTCTCCGACTGTGAGGAGAAGGCGGCGGCTCTTTTAGTGCTGGCTTTGCCAAGAATTTATGGTTTATGGATTTTGTCAAATTATGTGATACGTATTCGTGCTGAAACCTTTTGTCTATTGAGACAGCAGTCAATGCATATGGGTATGGGTATGACAAAAATATGAAATGAAATGGTTAGCATGTGTGTGTGTGTGTCCTGCTGGTGTCTTGATAATTTTACATTGGAATTGCTCTTTGATGTCACTGCTCATTGTTTATGTGTTTACTTCTTGTGTTTTTTGCATCCATAAAAACATATCAATGTGTATATTTTTATTGTGTTACCACAAGGCAACCATAAAGTGGAAATTATATCGAAGATTATGATTGTTATGCGGCGACATCGAATTTATGCTTCTCCAGGCAAATAAATAAATATAAATTGAAAACAAAAGTTGGGTGGGTGGGTTACAGGTTGTGTGCGGATCCGAAGTGTTCATCTGGATATGCAAATGTCTTTCCATCTGGTAATTGGCAATAAAAGTAGGTAATCCAACAGATACTTATGTGCCAACAAAGAGCTGATAAACATTTAAAATAGCAATTGCCATGGGGCCAGAGGGGGCAAAGCTAAATTCACAGATGTGTCTTTGACTTTATTTAGGGGCTGATACTCCCACTAGCTAGCCCTATTTTTTGCTTGTTTCCTTATGCACCTGCCATATATAATTCAATTATGGTTAAGAGTTTTAGCATAAAAAGAAAAAAATTGCATGCTTAAATTTAACAAATTCTTGTGCAAATTTACACTGGTTACTGGTTACATTTCTGCCACAAAATACTCTTTGGTTAATTGCCACAAATTACATAAATGCCAAGCTTATGACGAGTGAGTTGCTCGTTAAAATAGAATGGACTCCTAATGGTCATTGCATTTCAAAAATTCAAAGCAGCTTGGTTACATACTCCCACATACATAGGTATATATGTAGGTATAAGGGGTAGCAAACAAATGTCTAATTGTGGCAGAGAAGGAGATGGGAGAAGGGAGGAATGTGGTTTCAAAAGAAATCAGGTACTGCTTTTGAGAGATTGTTGTCTGGTCGTGTGGCAGTGTGCTGCTTGTAAACAATGAATATGCATGAGTTGCCATGAAGCATGCCACATCCAACTGCAACAGCAGAAGCAACCTCCGTCTGTGTGTGCAGGAGAATGACAGAAAAAAGCAACTTCAATTTGCGAAAGTGATATTCTCCAAGGCAGGAAATCAAATGCCATCGAACGACAGGAACTGTGGGAAAGAGACACGGCTAGCACAGTCCTCGATTGACAGGCATAACGTTGATTAATTAATCCCGTCGATGACAGCCTCGGCAAGCTTTATCTGCACGGAAATCGAAGTTAGTCGAGCTCTCCCCCTTAAGAGCAAAGTACAGCTTAACCCATTTTGTTTGAATGTGCCCCGTAATGAACATACCCAGGGCATATAGTATGAATATGAGAGAGATTCTTTGGCAGAAAACTTTCACAACGAAGTTCTAGTCCTCAGGGGCTGATGATTCCAGGCATTTAATCCCACTGCTCTTGTGGATTTTCTTGCGTCCCTGGCATAATCTGGCAATTAGTAAATGTCAAATTCCCCTTCTGCACAGCATAGTCACAGCATTGAAAGTCAAAATTTACAGCTTGCGAATCGCAGTATATCATCGGAGCTGCCTGGCGACAGTTCTGTGCTTGTAAATATGCAGCGGAAATTGCAGCAACGCATGTGATTATGTTATTTCTATCTCGGTGGAGCAACGACGAGGCATGGAGGCATCCTAGATATGCAGATATGCGTGCATGTCTTGGTGCTTGTGATTAAACCCCCCCTCCCACTTCAAGGTTGAATTGTTGCCACGTTGTCTGGGGTTGTCTTGAGAAGCAAAAGCTTATTTAGGTTTAGGTTTATCTTTATTAAGAGTTTAGTATGAATGGAGAATGTAATGATTAACAATTGCCTCTCTTGTTGCAGAATATTCAGACTCTAGTGTCATATCAAAGAGATACGATTTTTTCATATCTATGCAGATATTCACAAACTAATTTATAAATATTTTTTCAGGTTGTCTCAGGTGTCAGTCTCGCCTAGCCGAGGAATCAAGACTCCCCAGGGATATTCTCTAAAAACTCGAAACTAGAAAAAGTTTCGTTTTGAATGAAGCTAAGCGATGGATAAGAGAAGGTATCAAATCGGAAATGATACAAATAATTATTGAATAATACGAAAGTGCTGTGATCCTGTATCTTGGATGATTATTTGGAGGTGCTTGGATATGGCTTAAATAAATAAGTTTGAAATTAAAGAAAGCTATTCAAATGAAAGCAAACCATATGCTGTCGGAATCCTTGCAGATGTAGGAAGATGCGTGCCTGGAGGGCAAGTCTGGCCCATTCAAAATCACAAATGAATAATTAAACATAATTAGCAACTATTAGGGAGAACACATTGCCCAGAGGGAACCCGAAACCGAATGTAAAGCGCAACTGTGACACACAGTTGGCTAGCTCTGGGGCATCCCGGCCAAATCAAAGCGAATCAACAGCACAAATAGCAGAGGCTCCAGAGAGGGAGATACATGTAGAGGAACAGGGCAAGGGCGGGAGGCAGTCCCTAATAAGTCAACAGCAATGCATAAATTTTGGCCATATTGCGGACCAAGGTGGTGATGGTGAAGGGGCTCTGTCCAGGTGGTAAACCCCCAAACGCAAACCCAAACCCGAACGCAAAGACCAAACAGGGACGTGCTGTCCAAGTGTTTGCCATTCCGACTTTGCCAAATAGCCCAAGGACAGAGGGGAAGGAATTTGCTGATTGACAATGTGGTTCTCTGCGTACCCAAACCCCCTTCAGCGCTGGTCAGCAGCAAATTTGGCAATACAACAAAACGCTTTAACCTCTGGCAGGCCGCACACATTTCAATGGTTCCAAATGTATATAGAAAGTTGGGTCGAGGGCGCATTAAAATTGATTACCCCAACATTTTGGCCCATAAGTAAAGGCCAGGATACTCGGTGTTTAAGGGTTTCTCGCCCATCTGGGGCTCAAATGGTTTATCTTTTGCGGTGCGGCAGCTACTAATATTTCTAAGGAGTTCTCTTATTGCCGAATTAATTTAAATGATAATAATTTCCGCCCTTCCATAAACGCTTATCAATTACCGCAGTCGGATGCTTATCGCGTAATCCTTTTTAAATGATTGCACAAACAAACGGATATTAATATCATAAACAATTTACATATACTCGTACCTCATCCCACATTACACATTACACATTGTAATTCTGTTTATTGCTCGAGGTTATTTAATATTCAATTTTCGGTACCCGCTTCTCGTTTCTTGGCGAGTACCTCATAAACTGGCAAAAACTCATAAAACCCATGGCAAACATATTCTAATCCGGCACATGCCAAAAAAAGGCAGACAAATATGAAAATGTACATATATGCATGAAATTGAAAATGTAAACACCGAATGTAACACCAGCCACGAGTATATTGTAAATGCAAAATTGCTTGCATATATTAGATTATTAGATTCAGCTCAGGTGAATGTGAAAATATGTTGCAGTTGAGCTTGCTCTTTGGGCATTAAAATAAGTGCAATATATATATATTTTTTTTTTTTGAATATTCGCACATTTATATGGAAATATTTGGATTTATAAGTCTTAAAAATAATTCATGAAATTCCAAGCGAATTTTTATAATTGGATTAAGGTAAATTCACTTTATTAAGTATTTCTTTGAGCAAAATTTAGTTAGACTTAAATGGAATTTAGTTTATTTATAATTTCGTAATAAAATTACAATTCCAAACACTCGAATTGTGTATAAAAAATTCACATTGCTTCACATTTCAAAAATTCTTTTAAACTATTAAAACAAATGTATCCATTATAAACATTAAATACGAAAATACGAGTATTATTAAATGAACAAAAAATGTCATTGGAGGAGCTGTGCGGCCTCAATTCTGTACTTAAAAATACAAACTGCTTAAATTTCCTGAATCCGATGGACGAGAATTTTCAGGAGTGCACCAGCAATTTCAGCAACCCATACCGACTGATGGCTCCAATCCCTGGCACACCAGATTTGACGAATGCGAGCATTAAGATTGATCACGGCACCACCACTCTCGGGTTTGTGTACCAGGGTGGGATTGTCCTATGCGCGGACTCACGCTCATCCATTGGCATAAACGTGAGCTCCCAAAAAATCAACAAGATCGTGCCGATCAGCAATCACATTGTGGGCACTCTGGCTGGCGGTGCGGCTGACTGCAAATACTGGTATCGGGTGCTGGCGCGCGAGTGCCGCCTACACGAGCTGCGCTACAAGAGGCCGATGTCCGTCAACGCTGCCGCCAAGATGATCTGCAACGTGTCTGACATGCACCGCGGAACGGGCCTGAATATGGGCATGCTGCTGGCTGGCTATTCGCCAAAGGGTCCGTCCCTTGTCTACGTGGACTCTGACGGCATGAACATCAATGGGAAGAAGTTTTCCGTGGGCAGTGGAGCGAGTAACGCACTGGGCATCCTCGACCCGATGTATCGCTTTGACCTGACTGACGAGGAAGCCTTCGATCTGGCCCTGCAGTCGCTTTACCAGGCCACCGTCTGTGACGTCTACACGGGAGGACTGGTGGTGCTGTATCACGTCGGGCCAGTGGCCCATAGAATTGTCCGCGAAGTGGACTGTATGGAGCTGCATAAGAAGTACAGTCTGGATGCTCTGAGCCACATTGATCCATAGTAATTTCAGTCGAGATGTTACCTTTTTGTTTGTTTAATTTTTTACCTACAACAAATAATTAAAAAAGAATTTCGAATGCGCTGACTATCAGAAATGTGTGTGTCTAATTGCCTCTGATTCTGTTTGCTTCCAATTTTCACTCAATTTTAGCAGGCTCTTCAAAGTTCTACTTCCGTGAACCCGTTTTGGGAAGCCCAATGGTGAGTGGGGTTGGTTTTTTTTTTCCTCCAAATTCGAGTCGCTAATCATTTTGCGCCAAATTAACTGCTCCAAGGGAATGCAGAGATTTCTTTTGCTTTTTGTTTCGAAGACACTTTTAGGGGCAACAGCACATAAAATAAGTGAACAGCCATTTTTTGGACACGGGCAGAACAATTAAGTTAGCATTTAAGTCGAATAAGGGACAAGGGCAGACACAGCAAAGGGTCTGCGAGTGAATCTTTCCATGCATAAATCAATGGCAACAACATTATTTGAGGATGGGGGAGAACACGGGACGCAGGGCACGACCAATGCTAGGGAAAAAGGTCAAATACTTAAATTTGTTCTCGTTCTGTGTGCTTTGGGTCGGGAGCCCCAGCAATAATAAACAAGAAAGTGTGAAATAAAGCCAAGTGGACATAAAAATTTGTATGTCCAGCAAGAGGAAGAGGCACCAGACCCAGAGAAAAAGGAGAAAAATTGCAGGCACAGCAATAAAACACGGCGAATTCTTTTAATTTGAAATGCTGCGCCTTGGCCCATGGACGAGAACAGGACCAAAAGTCTCCCGAACTCTTTGTTTCTTCTCTCGTTCTATTTTTTAAGTGATTTCTCAGCGAATGGGATTGGAATCGGGGATCGGGCAAAGGTGTGTGGGCGCACTTATAACTCTTGTATGGATTATAAATCCCACTGGGCACAATAAACTGCTTTATTTGCAGAAGTTTTGCGCTTGAAAAGGCAACGAGAATGGGGGCGAGCGATGCGATATAATAATACATATTCAAATCATTTATATGGATGTATTATGCGGCCTGCTGAAAACTGAAATATAAAGTTTCAAATCAACATTTGCATGGCAAATAAGAGCGGAATATAATTATGGTAGTGGTTGTTGAACAATCGTTTAATGTTGAATTAGTTCGACCGACATGTACGTTTTTGTGTGCATATTTCTATTGGATATTTGGTATGTATTACATGGATTTTGATATTTGTTCGTCTGTGGCTATATGTAATTGTGTGCTCTACTGCGTTCGATTAATATGTATGTATGGATCTATATGTATTTATGTATTCTAAATAATATTGGCAGGCTGGGCGTACAGAGCGGTCCACTCACGTGCCAGGCGGTCGTGCTCCTCTGGATTGATTATTAACATTGTGCTAATGATACTATCGAACGATCTGTACGGCTTGGGATTCTCCAGCAGCAATTGGATGGCCACAAAAACATGCTCAATGCGCGTGACCGGTGACCAATGTTCACCCAGGATTTCCAGAGTTATACTTCCAAATTCGTCCACGTTGCAATGATAAATCTTCGTGGTGAAGATCACACGTGGTGGTAGAAAAGGGTATTCCTCTGAAAAGCGTATATCCAAGTGGAACTGACCACCCGCGTAGGGAGTGTCAGAGGGTCCGAGAATGGTGGCCACCCAGTGCCGGATATCGCCCCTAACGATATCCGCATGGCAGCCTACCAGCGGATTGCGCGTAATAGCGATGAACTCGCGAATGATGCGACGAGTGTACTTTGCAATGTCTATGATGGGTCTGGGAACAGGAATGGGCCCAAGATCGGCCTCAAGCTCGGGCTCAAGCTCGAACTCGGACACAGCACAATCAATTTCACGAACTTTCTCTCGGGGTGGCATTATCTGCAAGTGCAAGAATAAAAAATAATAATGAGACTGCAGTTAGTCTTCCTAGCTTACCAGTTTTTTTTTTTGCACAGACCGAATATACACAATTTAATTTAATTTTAGAACTTTTCCATTTGCTTTCGCCTCGGTTGATTTTCCAGCACTGTCCCTCCAACACTATTTGTAAAATGGCACTTTGTTCAAGAAAATTGGGAATATATTGGATAAATGCACTTTGTTTCAGGTATTTTAATGTGTAATTACCTAGCAGGGGCAGCAGGGGAAATCCGTAGAAATAGTTTGCTTTAGTAAATCGCTTTTTCCTAATCGAACAACAGCCGTCAGTCAGTCCTACACCAGCCTACTGCGACTCATTCGATAGGGTTGCTGAACTGTAATGGCGTATTGACATTAGACTTGGCTAGCTTGGGTGTGAAGAGAGAGATTGCATGAGAGGCAAAATGCCAAATTAGTAGGCCATCAAAATTGGATCTGAAAAGTGTAACAATCGATCATCTCTGCCGCTCAAGCTGAAGCGTATATTTTTCTTGCTCTCACTGCAGGCATTTCCCATAAGGCTATCTCTATTTTTGCAGCTAGTCTGTCTAAAATCAAAGCACCATTATATTATCTCTTTGGTTTAATATGCTGTTATAGCTTACAAAATATCAATTAGGAAATTCTAAACTAACTTTAGCAATCATAATCTAAGGAAATAAAATTCAGCTTCCGCCAGGCTATGCAATCTACATACATATATGCCAACCCTATTTTTTTTAGCCTATTTACAATAGACTATGGCTGCGCTGCATAATTGAGTTTATTCCATTTTTTACAACAGCAGACATATTTCCCTACCATTCTTCATAAAATAGCCGCCCCTCTCGTTCCAGAAGTGCATTTAAATTATGCACAAATTGGCTGATCTTACTTCTATAGCCACTGGCGTACATAAATATTTTACGATATGCGAAAGTTGAAGTTTAGTTTTAATTTAGTCCTTTATTTCAGTTTGACATTAATTTGATGTTCGAGTAGCCCCTGTGTAGCCCATGTTCTGTATTTGATTTGTATGGTGGCCGCTGTTAATGAAGGTGTTTGCATAGTTTTAGACATGCTGTGTATCTATGTATAGGATTGTGCAGATGGTGAAGCGCCAGCCTTGGCGTAGCGAGCGGTCCACTCGCGTGCCAGGAGGTCATGTTGCTGGCGGTTTTTCTTGTACATATCGGCAACAACGCAATTCATGGGGCTGTCCGGATTGGGATCGGCCAGCAGCGATCGAATGGACAGAAGCAACTTTTCCACGGTCAGGGCCGGCGACCAATTCGAGCCCAGTATATCCATGCAGACGAAGCCGTGATGTATGTTGCAGTGGTAAATCTTGGTGCGGAATTGTAAAGACGGTGGCTGAGACGGGTACAATGTTGGAAATCGTATGTGCAGCTCAAAGTGACCGCCCTCATAGGGCGTCCCCGAGGGCCCGAGAATGACGGCCCGCCAGTTGTAGATGGAGTCGCCAAGTAGCTCCACTTCGCACCCATCGGTCGGTTCGCTCTTCATTTTCGCCAGCTCGCTGTGGAGGCGGCGAAAGCCAATGTTAGTTCGCATTGGGTTCGCTTGCGCCGCAGCTACGCGGTTAGCGTTCTCCGGCGCTCCGACGGCTTCCAAAGGAAGAATCTCGTAGCCGAAATGGAAGACATTTTCAAGGTCGCTTATCATCGGGAAAAGGTCGGGAAAAGCGTCGCCTGTGCTGCGGTAGACAACTGTCTGGCCCTCGGCGGACGGCTGGTTGGCAATGCGACGTCTTGCAGCGTGAGGCCGGTTCCAAACGATGGCGGCTGGGCGATCACTATCACGGCGGTAGGTGGCAGCGCGCTCGTTTGCGGTGATGTTGGCCGCGCGGCGGTAAGCATTGCGGCTGAGCACAGTGAGGCGGATGGCGGTCCGGGTGGCAGTGGACGCCCGGCTGGCAGCGCGGCGGCGCAGTCCAGTGCGCTGGCGGCTTGCAGTGGTGTTGGTGGTCCCACGACGGGACATAATGCGGCGACTGGCAGCAGGCTGGACGGCAGCGGACGCAGCTTCCTGGTTGGAAGCTGCATTTTTGGCCAATATACGAGCACTGCGACGGGGTGACATTATCTGCAAGACGTTAAAGATACTTAGAGACACTTTGACACGTGATGTGATGCTTTTATTTTTTGCTTACGTTAAGTTATATGTTAATAAATGAGTTAAAATGAATTTTTCAATTAAATTTGTTTCCCCCGAACGCTCTGTACAACGCGGCACATGAAATGAAAGTGAGATATTCCACTTTTAATGACAGGAATTAAAACAGCTTGCTTTGACTCGCTTTGACTCGCTTTGCAACACTTTAAATTTGGAACAGCTGTTTCAACTTTTCCCTGCTTGTGAATATTATTCTATGGACAAGAAGAACATCGCCATGATCTCCAACCAGCTGCCGTATCTTCGCAGCTACCTTTACTGACAAGCAGACATATTACCACCCCGCCATTTATATGGCTAACAACTATAAACTGCTTGTGCTTTTGTTTTATGTGTCCCCGCTCGTAATAAATGCTGTTTCTGTGCCATTTTCTGCTCGTCCCTTTCTAGTCCGCCTTAAAACAAGCAATAAATGTCAGCGACTCTGACTAGGCTGGGCATAAACTACAATGGCCAGGAGATACTTTATTTAACACTTGCATGAACGGACATAGCCACGGAGGCAGCATAGCACCCGGTGAGATGGCCGTAAAAAGTGCAGCTCCATATGAATGAATGGACGAATGGAATGGAATGGAATGGTCTGTGGATGAGGGCACGTGCACACCTCGTTATTTCTATGGGATGCAATCAAAACGAGTCCACGAAGGGGAAGCCCAGCACTTGAGACTGAAAAAAAAATGCCTGAGACAATAGAAATGTCTGCCCCATTAGGAATGGTTGAGTGCTAAGCATAACTAAAACAGCCGAGCCATCCTCTTTTTATACCAGGTAATCGTGGAGTGCAAAGGTATATTGCACTCGTTTAGATGTGTTTATTTGTAGAATTTGTTAAGCAACAGTAAGATCTAAACTCAACAGCGACGAACATTTAATAAAGTCATGTGCAGTCCTATGGAGTCCTGCTTCCAGATAGATAAACTTCGAGAAACTCCAGACAACGAAACGGACAGGGGCTTTGGTGGTCCACACACTCTGCAGTTTTTAGGACCACATCCGAACGGTATGGTTCATCGATCAGTTCGGCAGTCGTCGGAAAAATCACCACAGTCGAAGCTTTCCTGCGATTAATGAGATCTCGGATCCGGTATAGCCCAGGGCCAGTATGGTGAGTTCGTTGAGCTTATCGAAAAATGTAGACGATGTTGAAGCAACCCTGTAAACCCTCACGGTTGATGCTGCCATAAATTCAAAATGCAGTTGACTTAGATTCTCTTCCTTTATATCTTCGCCTTTTTGCTATATCAGGGATTTATTGTATGCGTTTTTCACAAAAATTAATTTCAAATCAGGGATGCAAGCTTACATTTTCACCAGTGTGCAGACACCACACACTGCTTTGAAATTGACGATGTCGTGATTTTACTGTACTGATATATTTCTTTAAAATATTTTATAAATAAAAACTTAAATTGTCTTTATTATATTTTTCCTGAATTATTGTAGTTTATTTACCGAGCTTAATCATTGAAATCGCACAATTATTGGGTGTTCTTTTGCAATCTTCCCACATAGTACCTCGCCTGTCATTTCGAATGATTAATTATAAGCCTACTTTCGGCGTTCCTTTCGATATTTCCATAATAAAGAGTTTTCCTATTTTCATTTCCCCTTTTCTTACCATGATAACTATGGCAAAAGTTTTTCGTTTGCCCTTTTGTTTCCCAGCTACTATCTGCTACCGACAATTCAATAAACATATTGTGCCCTAATACTCCTCGCGACCCACAAATATGCAAGGGAGTCCGGGGGCAACACAGACAGACGGCATTGTGCCGGGTGTGTCCCAAGTCAATGCCAATTTCCCTTTTATGCACAACTTAACAGAGCTTATTGCTTTTCACTCTTCATTGCGCATAAAAACCCACCATCCGCCATACGCATGATATGTAGGTTTGTTTGGGGCCGGCCTGAGGCAAAGCCCCAATCCAGATCCAAGTCCATATCAGCACGAGTTAACCTCTCTTTCATGCGCTTTTTTCTGTGCCCTTCTGTGCAGCCAGTCTGGGGAAGGGGCGGGCTCACGACTATGACTCAAGTCTCATTAGAGACCTCAGGCCACAGCCCGAAATGCAGGTAATCTGCATACAAAGCGCCGCCTCAGCAGAGGACTGCATATTCTCACCGTGCACGTATCCTCTCTCCCAGACGGTGATATGGCCATAATGGAGAGGAATAGAACGGAAATGGACGGAAAGGTATGGCAGCGTTTAAGGAGCGCAGCAACGGGCACGAAATTATGCATATGTGTGCGGTGGGTACAGCCCCGCCAGGGCTCTGTTCGGCAGGCACCACCACGAAAAAGAAAAAATACTGCAAACGGAAATAATTCAAGTGCAATGCAAATCATGGCCCAACCACGCGCAGGCAGGTAATTGTGTGTGTTTGCCAAATGAGGAACGGGAAGCTCCTGGCCTTGGCTTTGGCATTGCCTGGCAGAGGGGATTTCACCGAAAAGAGCAAACATTTCCGAGCAGAAAAGAATTGTATGCTCAACGGGGGGGTTCCTTGTTTTGTTGGTTCGCCTCAACCGAGTCTTATTAAGTCACAAATTTTACGCATTTTGGTGCAGGATTCTTTAAACGAAGGCATGGGGAAAGTTCAGCTCCAGGGAAAATGCACAGCAATCATGTGTCAGCTGCGCACAGAAATATGCATATATTATACATAGTTTAGTGTTTAATATATATATTGTATATATTATATCGTATGTGTCTTATCTTAAAAGTCACGACATCGATAAACATTTTAGGCCAAGCGGCGTTTCTTTGTGTGGGCACACTGGTCGAGTGGCGAGCTTTCATCCCTGGTATTTGCAATTGTAAAGTTGAGTGCGCTTAGAGTTAATTTTGATTTAATAATCGTACAAATAATTCAATACAATGCCAGCGAATGCGTCGGATCAGGAGAAGGGCAAAAAGCCGACGGAAGAAAATGTAAGTAGAGTGAATTGCAAGCAGGAAAATATCACAAGTTCATATATTATATTCAATCAAAGTCCGCTAGAAACAATTTTAACTTCGCTGATGCTGCCAAAAGCAGCGCTAACATTCACAACGAACTGAATATCGCTCCTCAGCCTGTGGAGATGTCCGAGGGCACCAGAGCACGCGAACCGGACGAGCCTCTGGCGGAGAAACCGCTGCAGTCGACCTTCGTGGCCACGACCGAGCACCACGTGGAAGGAGAGGTGCTCTGTGTAAACGTATCGGAGAACACCAGTCTGCTGGCCGTGGGCAAGCCCGACTGCTTGGTCTACATATATGGGCTAAAGCTCCATGTGACCGGAGGGTACGCTGATTGGATCAGTGACGGTGATTTCCAACTCATCGGCCACAAAGTGCCGGTCACCCGCGGCGCCTTTTCGCCAGACCGACAGTCGATAGTAACCTGGTCGCCGGATCTGGTGCTGCGTCTGTGGAATCTGGAATCACGGAACTGTGTGGGCATCTACTCGAACACCCATAGCGATGTCACCCATATTTTGTTTGAGCCCGAAAGCTTCTTCTTTGCCACCATCGATGAACTGGGCTATGCATTCATTTGGATGAAGAACGACACGAACACGAACTCGAACAATAGGTTGCGTTACGTGGACAAAAATTACTACACGCATGCGTTGTCGGCCTGTGTGTTTCACCCGGAGAGAGCCTACCTGGCCACTGGCTCCATTAACGCCACGGTCCGCATGTGGAACATGTCCATGGGATCTTCAACGGTGCGCAACTTTTTGGGTCACAGCGAACCCATCACCGCCCTGGCCTTCTCAAGGTGCGCTGGCTACTTGGTCGCGGGTGCCTACGATGGTCTCCTCATTGTCTGGAACGTGATGGATCAGGGGATTTTACGCCGCATTTATCACCATACGGGAGGCATTACCTCGATTGCCTTCGCCCTGGATAGCAAGCGCTTCGCGGTGGGTAGCAATGACACCCGGATGAGCGTATGGGACTTTGAGCTCATGGTGCGGACCAAGGGTCAGGAGATTACCGCTGATGAGCTGCTAGTGGGCTCGCGATTCAGCGAGTGTGGAATCATCTACGAGGTTCGCTTCGTCAGTGACACTCACCTGATGGCCATCTGCGTGGACAAACCCGAGGAGAGTGAGGAAGTCGGTGAGGAGGAGGAAGAATCTTCTTTCAGCTTCGATGCCGATGAAGCTGAGGAGTCAGGGTCAGAAGAATTTTAGGAGAAATAGATTGATTTTCGAGCTCACGAGAATTTATTAGCAGATGAACAAGAAAATTGTTTGATATTTTTTTTTTATTACTTTGGTTTAATTTTGAAATAATGAATCTTCTAGTCAGAACGAACATTTTATATATTTCCGATGGATTTTCGATGGTTCTGATCAGCATATTAGTTATGGGACATAGAATTCAAAAGCTTGTAACTCTGAGACAACCACAAGAAAGTCTTCAATTAATTATGTTGCATCAAAATCACTCGTGTTTATATACTCCTAATTAAAAATCAGTTGAGTACATTAATAAAGCGTTTTATAATCCGCTTAATTCTTCACAATTTATAGCCACTTCTACAGCTTTCCAAAACTAAACCGCACCACAATCATAAATTATTAAGCAAAAAATATTATTTTGCCTGCTTCGCTTCATTGGTCTCGTAATAAATGGCGTAAAAAATCGAGGATGCGGCACTCAAATACTGAAACATTTATATGCAGTGGTTGGCTTTTGGGTGAGACAGAACCCCACCCCACCTTATCGGGACGCTGCAGCAGCTCGCAAACTTTGTTCAATTCAATTCCTTAAGAGTTCACCAGCGGAGAAACAAGATGGAGTACAGAAAAAGTGAGGAGTAGAGCCAGCATTTATTTGAAAAATAAATAAATGGACAGACACGGAGAGATAGTGAAATTTAAACAAACCGACAGGCGGACAAACAAACTTTTCTGGGTGCATAAAAATGGTGCTAAAAGAAAATCGAAAATGCGTCACATTCGCCCAGTGAGAACATCTATCAAACGCTGCGTTTATACTCTACCCATAGAGTGAAATGAAATGAAATGTGGAATCAAATGAGATAACACACAGCTGTAAAGACCATGAAAAATGCTGGTTAAATATATAGAAATGTAGTGAAAATCTTATTACCATGTGGCTGCTGTTCAGTGTCTGCCATTTGAATCTTTGGATGCGACACCCAATGCACGGGTCAGTAGCAGGTCCTTTTGTTAAGTGGATTTGAATGGCAGCTTTTTGGACGCTTGGTGATTTGCCAAAAGATTTTACGTGATCATATAACTGAGCTCCTGGGCATTCCATTTGATTTATTTGAAAGGAAAAAAGGTGCTTGGACTTTTGTCAGTGGATAACAAAAACACCAGGGAGCAAAGAAATTTACTTAAATCATTTTCAGAATTTTCTTTGTGAAGTTTCACATTTTATTTTATTTCATTTAATTTTCTTTCTGTTCTCATCATTTACAATAAAATTAACATAAATTTGCGATTTTCCAAGCAGCTTAGACGCGTCTCCAACAATAAGAGTCAAATAGAATCAAATACAAGAGGGAAAAGAAGGAAAAAAAAAACTGGAATTCGCGTCTCCAAATATGCTAAAGTTGACAGCTTAAGGCTTGTCGAGTCTCGCCGGAGTCTGAAAAAAGAATCAAAATTAAAGTTGTTTAGAGTTATGACCCGAGCAGGCAATGACCTTAAATGCCTTTACATTGACTGTGATATTAACACAATTCTAATTAAAGAAACAGTACAAAGAAACATACAATTTGAAAGCCTTTCGGCGACAATTGAAATTCAATTTGTCAAGGCCTAAAAGCAAGCTCAACATAAGTCCCTCAAGCTGATTTTCAACGAATGCAAATTCAATTTGAGTCATTTGAAGCTGATTTCTTACAGAAAGTGACAAATACTCGTATCTCGTGTAGGTTTAAGTGTGTGGAAAATGGATAGTTAGATTTAATGCTTAGACTTAATGCTCATAGCTCCCAACTTTAAGGGATACGTTCTATAAATTCTACCATCTACGCCGCAAAGAAGCTTGAAAACTTTTCATAACGAAAGGAAAATAATTTCAAGTGTCTGCTGGAAACAAAATTACCAAATTTGTTTTACCAACAAACAAGCGAAAAACGTGAGAATTTCGAATCTCTCTGTAGTGCACACAGTATGGGTGCACATCTACATATATACATATTTATATGCATATGTACGTACATATGTACCAACAATGTAGCGGCAGTTTGCTGCTCGGAAAATCCCCCAACGTACCATAATCTTCATGTCTGTTTGCAACTGTTCGCGCTGACAGCTGGGAGGAATACGGGTCCGTGTCCACACACACAGTGTGGGAACGGGCATTGTTGGATGCCCGTCTCTCGCAGTTCCTTTGCAGTGTGAAAATTGCAGAAGATTGCATATGAGGGTTCTGGAAATATTTTTATTATTATTTTTTGTAGCTGTCATTTGGGTGTGTTTCTGGTTTTCTGTTTTTTGGGGTTACACAAATGATTGTTTGCGGAGTGCTGCTGAGTGGCCAGTTGTGGCATCGCCTGTGCTTGGCAGTGGCTAATAAATCAAATCAAAATGATATCAAATTTTAGGTAAACACTTGAGCTGACCCGAGGGCACCACACATTAAATGCTCTCGTTACAGAGGACTTCAATATTACCTTGATTTGAATTGACTAACACGAGGTTAATGCTAGCCCTACGATACGTTCAAATGTTATTGCCCTATTGCTGTCCAATCCGCAAAAAAATATCTGCAGTGAAATATTCTGCCCATTCTATTCTTAAAAATTCCCATCTCGAAATGTATTCCCCGATAAATGTTTCGCATTCAGCAGAATCTATCCCTAATGCCTTCCACCCTCAAAACTTGACTGGGATCACGGAACACAACTTTCAATTTACCAATAGCCGTTCAATCATCGACGCTAATCAAGTGTTCGGAAGAGCGAGCGCCAAATGAAATTCGTATACGACAGAGTGGCAGGCCCTGGTGCCTAGCTCTGACCCTGCTCCTCCTCGTTGATGCATAAAGTCCCATAAATCACTTGAAAATTACGGTGCTGCAAGCCACCCAAATGGGTGAAGAAGAGAAGAGGGAGACCGAAATCATCCAGGCCACAGCCATTCGACAGTGCCCCATAATAAGCATGGGGGGCTATGACTGTGAATGTGAATGCACAATTATGGCCGCTTCGATGGTCGTAAAACAAGGAAGCAGCAGCCAACATTTGTACCCGCTAGCCCCGCTGATGACTTAGCCGCGGCTGCCTCGAGTTGCAGGAGGCAGGGACATCAATAAAATAAACACTGTCAGCGGGAGAAGGGGAATAGGAGGCAGCCATAGGACCAGCATCAGCATCAGTGCCTGAGGATGGTATGCGAACGAGTGCTACGAGGAGGAGGCGTCTGCACAATTGAACACGCGACATTTGTCCAATGTTTGTTGTCTCATTGACACAACAATTTTTGTGTGCCTCCGCTGGAGGCACTTCTTTTGTGGGGGCGTGTCATGGCTTGGGTTTGCTAGTGCGGCTCTCGGTTCGCAATCATTCAAAAAGTCACTCCTGAGGGAGTTCTGTGTATTCCATGCCTTGCAGTGCAAAGAAAAACAAAAGAAATTCGATTTGCGCGTTCGATAACAGTTTCAGTGCAGCCCTGTTTTGTACTAGCAAATGTGAGCTTGCATCCCTCGTTTTTTTTGTGTATTTTCCAGTTGCAGAACGGAACACGTGTCAAATTTCATAATTATAAAAGTATTTCACTGCAATGCCAATAGAAAATAGGAACAATTCGAGCACTGAGACGATGGACTCAAAGACGACGCTAGAAAATGTAAGTTAAGCGAAAAACAGCCAAAAAAATACCTCAAATTCTAATTTTGTGTGAGACTTTTCTATCCAAGCCGATTAAATCGACCTTCGTGGCCATACGCGCACACCATGTCGAGGGGGTGGCACTGTGTGCAAGAGTCACGGAGGAAATCAGCCTGATGGCCGTGGCCAAGGCCAACTTCTCGATCCACATCTTTGGGCTAAGACTCCATGAGATCGGTGAAGACGCGTACTGGACCAGCGGCGAGACAATCACGCTGCAAGGTCACAATAGCACAGTCTACATTGGATCCTTTTCATCCGACGGCTATCACCTAATAACGTGCTCGGACGATTTTGACATGCGCATGTGGAACATACAATCCAAGAGCTGTGTGGGCTTCTGTCCGCGAACCAACAGCTACATTCGCGACATCGCGTTTGACTCAAATCACACTCCATTTGCCACTGTCGAGGACGTTGGCTACGCATCCATATGGGAGGCGGACGGCCGGAATATATATTACCTGAAAAGAGTTTACCAGGAGTCGCCATTGACGGTCTGCATATTTCATCCTTCCAAAAAATACATCGTCTCTGGCTCGGCCTCGTGCGTGGTCCGTATGTGGGATCACGCTTCAGACGACTTTGCCATCAACATCGATTTGGGTCACAAGAGTGCGATCACTGCCCTGGCCTTTTCCTTGCTCGGTAAATACCTGGTCGCAGGTGCTGAAGACGGTATTATCCTTGTCTGGGACGTACAGCGCAAGGTGTTGATGCGCCGCCTCAGCCAACACAAGGCAGCCATTACCTCGATTGACTTCTCGTTGGACAACACTAGGTTCGCCGTGGGGAGCCAGGACACCCAGATGAGTGTCTGGGACTCTATAAAGCTCGTACTGGCCAGCGAGAGGTGGATGTCTCACAATATTAGCGATAAGGATCTACTGATGGACTCGCGCAGTAGCGAGTGTGGAAACGTGCTGAAAGTTCGCTTCGTCAGCGACCGTCACCTGATGGGCATCTGCGTGGAAACATCAGGGGACGACAAGTAGTTGCCCTAGATGCCAGAGCCAGTATATGTAGCTGAACATTTTTGGAAATTTTTATTTAAATTAGTTTCGTTTTATTTGAACAGAGAACTGAGAATTGTAACCAAAAACCAAACGATGATTAAATTGTAATTGTAATCAGCTATAAAGTAGCTGTACATATCTCCTGCATAGGCCGCCACTGCATTAGTCCCCCCACCCAGCTGAGCGCAGCATGCTAATTGGCCAACACCTGCACTGGCCATGGCCGAAACCTCATCGCCAACAAAGTTTCCTTTTTATAATCAACGCGAACGCTTCATTAGCTGTGAGTCCAGACCCCACGTGTGTACTCGAGAAGTGCGTGCGGTTTTTAATTAGTTTTGATTTGGATATCCCGCCACCAATCAGGCCAATAAGCATCAGACTCGCAAACGCCGTGTGCATGGCAATGAGCCGCGAATCGGCCACTTGACCAACAATTTGATTGCGGTCCGTTTGGGCATTTGACAGCATTTCCCTGTTTATTTGCAGAGGCAATCATTGCAGCATACCCACTCTTCGCCAACACGAATAGTTTCTTTTTAATTGAAATTATTAAAACAAACACAAAAGTTTGCTGCGCGAGTGGCGGAGTGGCGAGTCTTTTAATTAAACTTAAACCGCGAAAGCTATTTGCCTGGCGACCCAAGAAGCCCCCAAACTATGCAGCTCTGGATTACCTTCAATGGGAATGGGAGTCCAATAGCTTTCCCCTCGTCAAACAAAGGCATTCCTTTAGATGTTTGTCGGCATTTCCACACATCAAGATTGGACAATAAATAATAATGGCCACCCCACTGAGCGCTGAGCATTGAGCGGCCACTGAAGCATGAGGCAAACAATTTTTAATAAATATATTATTTTTGTTTGCCTTCCATCCGACATTTATTTGGCAATTTTCTAATGGTCGCATGGCCTCGTGGTCCGGTTCCAACTTTGCCCGCTCTGGGCATAGTTTTATTCTCTGTTTTTTTTTTTGGCAGTCTCAAAGGGAAAAGCTGAGGTTCGGCCTGTTGTCTGCGCGCGGCCTTGACCTGGATACACTCTGTTTTCGTATGAACCCTTTCCATAAATAGCCCCTGATTAGTGGCCTTGGTACGAGCGCTTTAATGGGATTTAAAAGATGCATGGCGGAACAGGAAAAAGTCTTTGCAGAGTGCCAAGTCGTGTCCTGGTTGTCAGCGGGGGAAACTTCTCTGATTCCTTCGAAAGATTTCCCAACATTTTCACACTCTGAAGCTCTTGTCCTTAATTCTGTTCTGGTGAGGAGGAAATTCGCATGTTGTGGTAATTAATATGCGAGTCTGCAGAATATTTATATGCTCGTACACGCAACTCCGAGCCACTCCGCCAGTCAGTCAGAGTCAGTCAGCCAATCCTTTGGGTCATTCGCTGGATTCCAGTCCAGAAGCTGTAGGAAAACAGAAACAATTACTTCGTTTCTGCAGCACCCAGGAGTTGGGATGTATGTATGTATGTATGTATGTGAGTGGTAATTATAAGTTGTTCGTGTCTGTTAATTAAATGTGTCCAGCGAAGGCATTTAATAAGCTTCAGTCATTTACAAAGGCGCAACATGGCATATACGCAGCAACGGAGTCGTCCAGATGAGTGTAAATGAAGGCCCGGAATAAGCCCATTCATCCGCATACAGCAGCAGCGATTGTATATATCTGGATGTATTCTTTTTAAAGGTTAATAAAATATATAAACGCACACAAGAAGCGCGTGGATGAATTCGTTCCTTTCCTTTGACACGATACGTTTTTCCACGGATCGATCTGAAGGAAATCCATCAATGGAATTGTTAGTTTTGCTCTTGAGAAACTTTCTTTGTCGTATAATGAAAGTGGCTTGAATATTCCGTGAGTTCATCGGTGGAAAAAGTATCGTTGAGCATCGCCTTTAATTATGTTTACTTTTCTTTTGCAGTGGGCAGGGGTTTAATAAATGCCTCATATTGTTAACACTTCCTGTGGGGTAGCGCCCCCTCCTCTTCTGGCTATTATTGAAGTGTGAAATCTCTCGCCCGATAATAAAATGCAATGTGAAAGGCCGTCTTCAGCTTGATCGGCCAGCAAACAAACATTAATTAGGCATTAAACCAAAGCTGATAATTAATCATCTCAAAATTGTCCATGAAAGCAAAGTGTTTCAGTGTGGCCCAAAGCGTCAGACACCTGAAAGGATACACAACCAGCAGGGATACAGCCACCCAACCAGACACGCGGTTTTGCGGCTTCCCCCGTCAGAGGTGAGGGTAGAACGTGCCGCAAGGAAACTCGCATGGCAAGTGGCTAAAAACTAAACAAAAAGCTTTAATGGCAGTCGTTTGCTAGACATCCCTATTTACACTTGCTGCCACAACCCCCCTACCCAACCGCGCCAGAGGGGTATGTTCCTAAAGTTCTGTTTAGCGTGGGATATGTACAGAGCATCTGGAAGCGAGTAGGAGTATTCCCCAAATAACCCTCGCTCATTATGCAGCTGTTGCACTGTAAATATTTGCATACATGTTGCAAAATTAGTTAAATAAGCATTTATTGTTGTCCTACACAAAGTCGGTTGCTGCTGTTGTCGCAAAGCATTTGAATTACTTTTAATGTTTGCCTCCGCGAGCGCCACTATTAACACCAAAGGTAATTTTCCCAGCAAATTGACATAAAAGACAACAGCGAGGTAAAAGTTTTCTAGCCAAAAACTTGTGTTGTTTAATTTTTTTTGGGGTGGTGCGACACACACACCGTGAGACCCACCCATTTCCAGAGACAACATCAAAATTTATGTAAATGAAAATTGCATTGCATAAGCTACATTCACGGCTCCCGGCACCCGGCTCCAGCAGACTCCCCTCTCCATACCGCCATGGTACGTATACGCAATGTGCAGCAGCAGCAGCAGGCAGCAGGGGCGGCAGCCTAAAACCATTTTGCACGTAGTATTAGCGCGCTACTTCCATTATTTGTGCCATCCTTTAGGATCCGAACACACCTACACACCCAAAGAGGACTCCAGCATCGAGCCATTAAGGCCATATTGCCGCTAGGTAGGTCTATGGCTTGGCAGCTACCCGGTTTTCGTGCTACTTTTCCTTTAGTTTTCCGCATTTTCTTTATTGGTTTCTTGCGCTTCGCTGCCAAAGTTTCAACAAGTTTTTGGGCCTCGAATGGCTTCGGTTCATGTATGAGAGTGTGGTGGATGCTGGAAGGGTTTCTGGCAGTGACAAAATAATTTCTGAGCAGCCGTCAACTTTAATAGTCACTAAATGGTGAGGGACCAGCATGGTAGGCGCCTGAACTTTGGATATGCCGAGGTGGAAAATCACTTTATGTTACATTCTCTGGGAATTGTTTTCCTTTGTTTTAGCTAACACATTTTATTCTATTCATATGAATTTCTGAAGCATATTGTATGTAGGTGCTAAATATTGAAATATATGACGATATATATATTACACAGAGGTTTCCACAGATATCTGTAATAAATGTACACATCTCTGTAGTTGCTTTCATCAGACAATCGTTTAACAAACGATTTGTAATTGAAGTCTCTTTGCAGCTAATTAAAGCTGCACGTAAACGCGAGGAATTCGGGCAATGCCACAAATATGCTCTGCCAATTATCGAAGCCATGAGAGCAACCACTTAATAACCACACCACATCAGCATGGTGCACTCCGCGATATTCCCTGTTCCCATTTGCAGATCGTTGACAACTGCCCATGGCCGCCGGATAGTATCAAATGAAGTGAATTGCTTCATTTTCGAATTTCTGTCATACTCGACGTGCCTTGTACATCTCTCTCTCTCTCTGTCGCTCTGTCTCTTCCCCTTTTTTTATTTGTCGTCTGACCATGTGTCCGCTTCCTCTTTTGCTCTTCATATATGTTTTGGAAATCTATTCGTGCCACGAATTTCATTTTTAGCTTGGCAGCAGCAGCATTGGGTTTGTTGTTGCCGAACAGAGACGTGCAACGGCTGCCAGGCAACTTATTAAAAATGTCTGCAGTGGCAGCAAAAAGGAGCTCGAAAAAAAAACACCAGATTGCAAGCAAAAAGAAAATTATTTGCCGCAAAGTAGCCCGAAGAAAAGCGGCAGCAACTGGGATGAGTGTGCACTGTCGTGCCATGTAATTGTCGGGTAGAGAGTGCCTAAGTAAAAGTGCTTTGATTTCCGACATTAAATTAACTGCACGCCTCTTTAATTGTCTCTGGGAGACACAGACATATACGCACACACATCCTTTCCCACTCTCCATTCCAGTCCAGTCCATCCTGCATTTACTCAGAAAAGTGAGAATTGCATTCGGCATGAGCTTTGCCAAATTGAATCTTATGTAATGCCATATAAATCGAGTCAGGGCAGAGTCACCTTCATATGAAATTCACTTAACACTGCAGCAGTGGCAATGAAAGAATTGCAATCGAAATTACTTTCAGCCCCATACGCCCCCCCATAGCTATGGGATGGGAAATTCGATTTACATTCAAGCATTCCGTTTGAGGGTGGATGGATGAATGATATCGATGGTGCATTGAAGGAGGAGGCTCTCGAGTATCTCTGTAGGGGCTCCTACTCTGAAGCCCTCTCCACCCCTTCCTCGGGCATCAATTATGCTACGTATTTCTTTATTACAATTATCTCGTTGTGCTCTTGGGCCTCGTTCGCATTGTTTCAGCCCATGACTCGCCCATCATGTGTGTGTGTGTGTGTGGGGGGGGGGCACTCACTCCTCACTCCACACTCCTCACTCCTCTCTCTGTTTCTCTGTTGATGAGGAAGTGATACGGCAGCCCGCAGTTGGAAGTCCGCAATGCGAGGGAAATTGGTTTTAATTTTGCAACTTGACGGGCCACTTGTCGTGCCATTGACTCATCGCAGAACCCAAAGCTAAGAATACAGCACCAAAGAACCAGCCAACAGGCACCCCGGACTGGACTGGACTCAATGTCAGGGACACTCGAGTGGGACTCGTCTGGTCCACAGATCAGGTGTGCCTGATTTAATGAATGAAGATTATAAGCCATGCGTTGGCTCAGATTTATGCACCCTGATATTCAAACAGGTTATTTATTGACTTAAGCCCCGGCTCGGGCCTTAGCCTTAGCTCTATTTGCTTTCCAGTGAAGCAAAGCAAAGCAAAGGTGCTCCGTAATTAATGCATCAAATGCAGAAGAGCCAGTTTCGTATGGGATAGAGATCTCTTGTTTCTAAGAAGACTCTGAGAGCACTCCATTATTATTGAGAAATGGTTAAAGTTTCTAGCTGCAGTTCAGGGAAAATCAATCGGCTCTTTCTGAATCTTTCAATTAAATGAAAACGAAATTAACGCCGCTTGCTAAAAAAGTCTAGAATTTAATTTAAATTGAATTTCCATAATTATAGAAACCATAAAAACAGGCATATAGCAACACAATGGATTCTAAATCTGTAACTTCCTTCATTTATCAAAATCTTAGCTAAAAGTGCGGTAGAGGGTAAACCCCATGTCCAATTAAAATCCATTGGCTCTCCCTACATACCCTCAAAATAAAACAGCAGGGTCCAGGGTCCAGCACACCCCGCTGCTACTGCTTACAGGGTATTAACAATGGTTCCACATGATGCAGAGATAGAACACATATGCGACGTCACACTTGAGCAGTTTAAGCAGAGTTTGCAGAGGGAGCAGACACCACAACGAAAGACAGACAGAAGAAGAGATCTCAACAAGAGACGAGCGACGAACAGGTGTTCCAACTTATTCATTAAAAACAAAAAGGAAACAGACAGGAACCGAGACGAGATGGGCCAACACCCCTTACCAGTCCCAGTGACAGTGCCAGTGCCAGTACCAGTCCCTATTCCCATTCAAGTCACTGCCGGTTGGAAGTTCCCGCTGCTTAAGATTGTGGTCGACACGCAATTGCGGCAATTTCAAGTTGGATGCGCTCTCTCTCTCTCTCCTTTTCTGTCTCTCCCCACTTTGGGCCAACGAAGCGAAGTGGCAAAAGGCAATGCCAAAGCGAAGGGGACGGCCAAAACGCTTAGATGCTGCGCTCTTGTCTTTCACACACATCCGCCGCAGTCCATCCTGGCAAGTTTCTTGAGGCTGAGGCTGAGGCAACGACAACTACCAACTTCCAGCTGGAACTTCAACTGGCTGAAACCGAAGCCGGTTTCGGGGTGTGTTAACTTTCTATGCCCGGTAGCGCTGATTGCCAAGACAACGACAGCCCAATTCATTCAGCGGTCTGGTGCCTTTCAACGGCAGCAGCTGCCTTAAAGTTCTATAGTTTGGCCGGGGTCCTCAGCCTCAGCGCATCATTCCCTCATCCTCTCAGCGCTCTGAATGTTCGTTCTAAATGCTCTTGCCAAGAAAAGATGTTTTGCATGGGCTGTTGGACGCTATCTCTGGAGGCGTTTCCAGTTCGATTTATCATGGACAAAGTTATGATCGCTTAAGTGCCGCCGTTTAGTGTTCCTGTTTTAGCATCTCCCATTGCTCATCATAAATTGTTAGCATGACAACTCTAATTATGGGGGTAGGGGTTTCGAAATGAAGGGGTTCGCTTTGATTGTCGCTACTTATTTCGCGATAAATCGCATTTGCTTAAGGAGACTCTACCTTAGGGCTAGGCAAGATAATCTGGGACTTAATTTGAAATTTATTACAAGCTTTAAAGTTGCATATTTATGGAATAGTCATTAACAGCTAGCAAAAGAAACGGAACTGCAGCTATCATAGCAATCCAATCATAAAAATTCTGCACACATTCCTGCCCATCAATAAAATGCCACCAAAAATATACCACTAATTGTTCTTCTCTTCACACTTTTAGCAACCACAAAAATGATCATGGGATAAGCATAATTGGTGTTCCATAATTGTTTGCAAATCAGCATTATTTGTTGAACAAACCTATTTACGATTACAATGCCCCCCCACCACAACAAAATCAGTTTTGATTATGCCAAACACATAAACCAGAAATAAAACCACAAAATTATGTAGACAAATATACAGTACTCGTACGAGTACTCGTATGAAGAGATCGTTTCTATGCCATGGCTGTGACGGAAGTTGGGGGCCCCCCCACCGACCAGCGACTCCCACAAAAACCTCTTTCAAAAAGAGGCCATAAATATTGTTCATTTGTAAATAAATGGCCAACGAAAAAAAGAGTGTGTGTGGGGGTGGGCAAAAAAAAGAGTGGAGAAAAAACAACAACTCATAGAGCATATAAAACATTGTTCATGTTCATTTCCAGTACTTGGTTTTCCATTTCCTATAGGCAAACATCAAGTGGTGCCACAGTGCTGTCCATATGGCTATGTCTGTGTCTATGTCGCTGTTCTGCGGTTGGCTCTGGCTGCGTGCCTTCTCTTTTATTACAGTATCATCTTCCGGTCACTTTGTCATTTCTCCACAACATTTCTCAAACAGTTACGACTGGGACAAGTGTGGCCTCAGCGCGTGTCCAGACCCTCAGACCAGGAACAGCTCGAACTTGAATTATTAAAAAATAGAAACGAAGTCCAAGAAGAAATAAATACTGGCCGGGGCACTAAGCGGAAGTTGAATAGACAAAGTCGATTCGTTATAAGCTCGATAGACGAAGTCGCAGTTCTGTTGCCTTCTGGGACCATACACTGAAAGCAATGGGGAGTGGGTTAGACTCAGAGTTACTTGTGGTTCAAACGGATTATATAGTCAGTGATTAAGGATTACGCTTCTTACATGATTTTTATTATTTTTAATGGCAACTCCTCACAGTACCGCTTGGGGAATTTGGAGATTCTCCACTGTTCTATGAATTCTAGACTTTAAGAGAAATCTTAAATCAAGAGCTTCTCTTTCTCAAAGATTCCCCAGAACAATTTCTCTCACTGGGCTCAGTCACATATTCAAATCGTTGCAAAGAGCTGGTCACAAATTTGCATCGTCAGCAGCACACTGCAGCAGCAGCACACTGCAGCTTAAATGGTTACTCCTCTCGGGTAACCCGCACCATACACCCTGACCAGCGTTGACCATCACCGTCGACGCCACTTAAAAGCAGTTCGCGCGAGTGCCACGGCCTGAAGCACAGCACAGAACCAGAGCCAGAACAACAGACCAGACCCTCCTCCATGCCCACCTTCATAGTGCGCGATGGGGCACACACGCACTCGTCGCAACGCGCTGCACTTTGAATATAAATTACACAAATAGTGCACACGACTTTGATGGCTCGCAGCGGGGGGACATTGAAGAGACGTTGCACAGTGGTGCCCAGATCTAAGATGATACAAAATGAGGGATAATTATTCATAATATGAGCCACAGTCACAAGCACAGACCTGTAAACACATTAGCTGGCTACGAACCAAAATTGCGTGTTGATTTTCAGCAAATCTTCACGTCACAAGCTCCACTGTGCTGCTGGCAGAACCGCTGCCGTGTCCACGTTACGTTACCCTTTGAAGCTAATGACACTGCCATCGCCTTAGTCTCGGAGATCGACATCGATGATGAGCGCCCAAAGCGTTTTGAACTCTGCGGCCAATCAAAAATCATGAGTGACACACGCGTTTATATGTGTGTGTATGTGGAAGGGGCATGGGTCGTGTTCTAGTGTTTGGATTGGAGTGGGTTCGCGCTTGGATTGAAGGCGTTGCCTTGCCGGCTAACCGGGCAGATGGACAAGTTATTTCCGCAACGCTTTCTGGAGCTGAGTTCTGCCGCCGACGCCGCCGCCGCTGCTGATTGATTGATTAATTGACAAAGGCAGTGCCGTTAGTTTGCACTGCACATTTGCATAACCAATTTATGAACGGGGCCCGATCCGATGCATCCATGTGCCATGGAAATAGAAATGTCTTGCTTGTCTGGCGCGTATGTAGTTCATTGTGTTAGTTATGCAAATGTTGCATTTCCGCCTCAATCGTCTGCCCTAATGCGGTTTAATTATTCATTAATTTAAGCTTCAATGTTCCAAACCATTTTTGGCCCACTTTCAGCAACGCAACGCAACGGCTGCCCTGCCCTGCCCTGCCCGGCCCAGCACGATTGAATTTCCTGCAGGGGCTTTGTTCATCTGCAGGCTTTTGTCACCACAAATATGAAGTGTTGCCCGATTATGAAATAATTATGGGCATTGTCCACATTGTCGCGCCGAAGGGAGCTTTGTTTTGTGTGGGGTCAATGCAATGCACGGCAATGTCTGCTCTTCGATAATTAAAAGCCGACTTTGTCCATAACAGGAATTTAGCCGGGCTCTGTTTGTTTGTTCTACGATAAATGTGTGTACATAGGTCGGGCATCTAGTTGGCCTGTTCTATTGTGTGTTCTAAGCTCCCCAGAAATGGGAACGCATTCTATGTATTTCCCAAAACACCTTGGCCTCTATGTAAATTTTCAAAATCTGTAAAATATAACCCACCTGCTGCCGTAATCCTGTTTGGAGTATCTCAGGCGGAGCTGCAACATGCCTTGCATATTTAATCCCGGCTACATCGGACCCAATCCGCCCTGCTGTGACCCCGATTGTGTTGTGGAGGGGCAATGCAATAATTGGGAGTGCGGTCCGTGCGATCCGCCATGCGGCTGTTCACCAGGCCCGCAACCAGCGCCAGCGCCGCCGTCGACACAGCCGCAGCAAAGCCAGAAAAAGTGTTGATACTCCAGAAACATGGAGGGGAGCTTGTAGCAATAGATAAACCAATCCAATCCGACAAAATATAACAAGAATTAAAGTTTCACAAATGAAATAGATCGGTACATACACAAATATATTTTCTTTTGCGTATTTTTTTGGCGACTTGGCATTACTTGACTTGATTTGTGGATATATATTGCAACAGCGATTAGCATATCGATACAAACTTATCAGGTCAGTGTTGCCAAATTAAATAAATACTTTATTTGTATTTTATTGTGGAGTGAAGTGGACTGGGCTGGACCGTATTTACCAATTAACAATTCGAGCGGCAGAATTTCTTTATATAATTCTTAATATTCTTCTTCATATCATATGACAGTAGACTTTGCTAACTGGCTAGCTGCAAAAATAGAGACAGCCGTATGGGAAAAGCCTGCAGTGAGAGCGAGAGAAATATATGCGTTAGCTTCAGCTGGATGAAGCGCTTATTTGTCGATTAACGAAACATTATCGACACTGATTTCGGTGTGCAGTATTTAGGTCAAAGATGCGAGCTTGCAGCCCTGGCATATTTAGTTGTGAAATTAAAGAACCAACCACGTGGAAAATCGTCTCAAACTAATAGAAACTAACAAATTGCATCGATATAAATATGAGTACTGAAAGCAAAAATAATGAACCAAATTATTATGATGTAAGTGTGATCAAAGTTAACCGAAAGTTTCCTTGTTTGAAATCAATTTTGTCAATTCAGCGACTAGTACTGTACTATGAACTAGAATATGAAGACAAATATGTCATTAAGGATTTCATTTCAATGTGTGCTCGATCTGGTAATGGAATTCACACATCGGCGAATAAGAATAAACCAGGAACCTTGGATGTGCACAGCGGCGAGGTGACCGAGCACACATCATCAGATGCAAAGAGTAGCGACTCCAACGGCTCGGAGAGTGACGACTCCTACGAGGAGGACAGTGACAGTGAAGACGACCCCAATGAAGTAAAGGTTCCGTACAAAGGGAGGACCAAACCATATAAGGACTTCTTCGAAGGCAATGCCTTGTACTTTCCCAAAAAGCTCGTTAAGCATCCAGTTTTCACGCCTTTTGATGTGTACCTGGACTACAAGCAGATCTTTGTGGAGATGCAGAAGATAGTTGAGGAGGCTCCCAACCATTTCAAATACGACATTTCCGCGGTGCTGTACCCAGTGCTGGTGTTGGGATATCTGAGAATGGTTATCGGCGGCAACTTCAAGATGGCCAAACAATTTTTGTTGGAGCACGAGGATTACTTGGAGGATATCTACGATCGGAGCATCGCTAAGCTCAAGCGTATACGCAGGCCAAAGCAGGTGTCAGGCAGAGCCCAAGAGCTTCTCTTTGGCGACGACTTGGTACTCATTGAGATGCCAAAGGCAGCATTGATGAAGCTATTGGAATACATGGCAAAATGGACGCTAGCCCATCAGGAGTTGTTCGTGGCCCACATTGTCATCGACGGCTTCGATAAGAACACCCCGAAACGGCTGCGTCTGCCACTGGGTCGTCCCCCCATAGAGGAAATCAGTTGGGCCAACTTGACGCACACAACCAACAGCAATCCGCAAGCGGAGCCGCGCAACAACAAAATGAGCTCCAGCTTTTTGAGCCCACCTCAGCTCCATCCAAAGGATGAAGTTATTTGTGCGTTCTTCTTGAAGGACGGATGCTGGTTGGGAATGGCATCTACAGATTACACCGTCCGGCTCGTCTCGGTGAAGCTGAACAAAACCGTGAAACTACTGAACGTTCTCGTCGGGCATTTGGGCAAAGTCTACACCGGCGACATATCCCCTGACAGGCGCTTCCTGATCAGCTGCTCGCTGGACGGCACCATGCGACTGTGGTGCTTGGTATTTGGTGCATGTATGGGGATCTATAATCAAATTAGCCCCGTCCGCAGCGTCGTATTTGCGCCAGTGGGCAACTACTTTGCCACTGCCTCGGTGGATGGCCTTGCACGCGTCTGGATAAACAACTGTGACGAGCCCATCTTGCTGATCTCCGGCCACCTGGCAGAGTTGGAGGTTTGCATCTTCCATCCGAATGGACGGTATCTGGCCACCGGCTCGGCTGACCTCACGGTCCGGATGTGGGACGTCGTCAGTAGGGGCGAACAGGTGCGCCTCTTCTACGGCCACTATCAGGCAGTCACCGCATTGGCCTTCTCGAGGAGCGGCCGCTACTTGGTCTCCGGCGGCCGCGACTCTATATTCGTCGTCTGGGACACAACCGATGAGAGGCCGATCCGGAGCCTGCTCAACCACAAGGCACCGATCAGCACGATAGACTTCGCCATGGACGACAGTCGCCTGGCGTTGGGCTGCCAGGGCACCTATCTGAGCATCTGGAACTTTGACAACATCCTCAAGTCGGAGAAGTCACGCGATACACCCATACTGATCCTCTCGCATCCAAACCGAGGTGGACCCATATTTAAAACTCGCTTCGTTAAATGCGGCGTCCTCATCTCCATCTGCAGTCAGCCGCCAAAAGAACACCAAAACAGTTTTGGACGAGCTCTCCAACCGAAAAAAAAGACAGGAAAAGGAACAAAACAAAAATCATAGAAAGGTAAGCTTTTATTTTACATTCAAACAAATTGAAATCAAGAGCCGTTTAAATTTACAGGCGACACATTTGGATACCTCTTTCCTCCCTTCCCTTTCACCTAAGTAATTGGTAAGTCTGAAGTTCTGTTTGGTGGCTAAACATTATTATATTAAGCTGACTTGCAGACCCTTGACGAGTGTTCAAAATGTGCAATTCCTGCTGCAACCCCAACGCGTTCAATCCGTTCTACATCGGACCCTTTCCCCAGTGCGCCTGCGGACCGTGCCCCTATGGCTGCTACTCGGGATTTACACCATGTGGATGGCGGCGCTGCTGCTGGTGAGAAGCCATCACCATCACCATCACATTTTGAGCACTCAACAAACGTCAAAGAGTGGGAAGAGAAGTTTATCTATCCAAATTTGTTTTCTGTCCCAATAAAATACACACAAATCAGGATCAAAATTTGTGCTCTTGCTTTGCTTGTCTCTCATTACTCTGGAAGACATTCGGCTATGGCTGCAGCCATAGATCTCCACGAGGCAATTAGCCATATTCTGCGGGAGGTACAACACGTAATGACTGTGGGCTCTCCAATACACCAGGGATCACATAGTGCTGCCCATACGGAATTGGGTGATTATTCTGCATCAGTCCTTTGTCATCAACCATCGGGAAGTGGAGCCTGGAGTTCTGGATATGGGTCTGGATCCTTTGGTGCTACCCATGCGAGGCGTCGTCACCATTATGAACGATTCCTACTCACAACTGGACGGGCAGTCGCTTAGCATCAATCATCGGGAAGTGGAGGAACTAATCGAAATGGATTCCCTTCTGCTGTCCATGCAAAGCGTTGGGAATATAATGGAAGACTCCCCTACGGAACTGCACATGCAGCAGGAGACAGTTATCGATCTGAATGTGGCCATACGAGTTACTCAGCGCATTTATCGGCTGGCCAGATCCGCATATGATATTATGTCGGTGCTTACCGGATAACAGAGTATCGTATGCTTTCGCCGTCACCGCTGGGGATTGGTGATTTGCTGCTCCACCATGGATATGATTCACTTGGGCATTGGTGTGGTGGGTACTCTGGCCCTGCTCTTGTTTGTTACCAACTCGGCCGCCACGGTCGCCATCTACTCGAGCGATCTTCTATCCGAGATGGTGGCATCCAGCGCCCCATTCATAGACCGCTTTACGCCCGTCGAAGGTGCGCCTGTGGTACTAGACTGTGAGAACATGGGTCCCACATGCTCCATTGTTCGTAGCGTTGGCAATGGTGTGTGCCATGTGGTGGAGATAATGGCTGACCTTGGCAATAGCTCGGCGGAGCCACAGCCCCCCAATCCCAATGCTAACAACGAATCTGAACGAACAGTAACGAGTCCAAGTGTGGAGACTGGCAAGAAAAAAAATACGTCATCGATCCTTCAAGAGAACCCCAACAACAGAGAAAAGAGAAGCACCAAGCAAGCGTCACATACTGGTGAAAATTTTAGGCTACAATAGTAGTCCTTTCTTTGGAACTGTCCAAATTTGTTCGTTTCCCCTGCCCGAATATCCATACCGGAGCTCATTCATTTTGTACAACTGTTTCGGTAAACATCTATTTTTTAAAAGTTCCGAAAAATGAAACAATAGAAAAAAATCCCTAAATTTTCAACCAAGGAAAAACTTCAACATATTTCTTCGGCACAAAAAAAAATAGACAAAGTGAGCCAAACAAAAAAAGTTTCTAAAATTCAAACTCAAAGATCAATTCTGTAAATTCCGTACAGCTGAAGCTTTGATCCACCTGCTGCAGTTGAAGGAAGCTTCTTTTGTCTTTGAGTTCGCGACATTTACTATCCATCATGGTTATGATCGTTTGCAAGTTCGACCCCTTCTATGTGGGACCCTGCCCACCGGGCTGTTGCGCAGGACCTTGTGGTCCTTGTGGGCCTTGCTGTGGACCATGCGGTGGCTGTGGGCCGTGCGGTGGCTGTGGGCCTTGCTGTGGTCCATGCGGCAGTTGCTGCAGCTCTTGTCCCTGTGGCTGGTGACGAGCTTGCTAGGATCATTGGTAAGTCAGTAAACTTAGAATTAATTGCATATATTTTAAGGGTTGTCTTTACTCTCCAGCACGCCCATGCTAGCCGGAAGATTACTGCCGAAGAAATATGTTGCTGTTCGAAAATATTAACCTTGGAAAGGTGCTACCATCTGACACCTTCAGTAACAGCTCAAACGTAATAAAATGAATCTTCAACAAAAATTGGCTTGGAGGTAGATGTGGTTGGGGTTCGCGGCTCTAACCTTCAGTCCTAGTCCGTGGAGGTTTGGCCGCTGCTGGGATGCTAGCACGGCGAAAGTAGGCACATGTTGTCGTAGGTAAGGACTGGCCTTAAACAGCTGTTCGATGGCCAGGCGACGCCGCAGTGCGCAGTCGCGCTTCCAACGCGAACCCGAAACGCTATCAAATCGGAACAAAATCCTAAACATAGAATGTAGAGCATTGTGTCAGGTCAAAGGTTTTGGGGCCCCTCCCCACCCAACTGCTTACTGCCGGCTTGCTGTTCCACCTGAATCTGATATGCCTGATGCTGAGTTTTGTTCGGCATGCTATGTTTTGTTTCGGCTTAGCGCGATTTATGGCGCCGTATAGGAGGTGTCCTTGTGTGCGTTATGCTTCCTTGAGGCGTTTTTTGGGGGGCGGGTCGGTCTGCTTATGCTTTGCTCCATGTGCGCGTGTGTTGGCCATTTCACTCTCATTTTTGGCAGTGTTTGCGTTGTTTTTCCCGCGGAATTTATTGCGGTAGGTCGGAATTTTCATTGCTTTCCCGGCCACCACCTCTCTTTTTGTTCCCTTATGATTCTGCCGACTGGGTGGCGTATCTGTGCCTGTGTGTGGCTTTGTTTCATGTTTTATGGGCAAAGTTGTGCGGCTTCTTATATTTGAGTTTTAGTTTTTAAGCAGAAACTTTTCCGGCTGCATTGTCATCCTCATAAGGTGGCTGCACTTGAGATAAGTTTTTCCTCTGGCCCAGCAACAGTTTCCCCTGCATTTTTGTGTCACTTTGGGAATTTTGGAGTCAAGGTGAGGCCCCATTTCTCATTCAACTCCCAAAACTCCAAACGTCCGGATCTGCCTAAATTTCAGTTTCTAAATTTTTTCCGTTCCGTGTAAACTTTGTAGGTTTTTCCATAAAATAATCCTCAAAATTTGTTAACTTTATTTATTTTATTTTTTTGTAGGTCCGTACGCAAAATGGGTTGCTTTTTCAATCCTGGATACGTTGGACCGTGTCCTCCCTGCTGGGGTACTTCTTGTGGGCCTTGCGGTGGCTGTGGTTCCTGTTGCTCTTGTGGCCCTTGCTGCGGACCCTGCGGCTCCTGTGGTCCTTGCTGCGGACCGTGTGGGCCCCTGCTTCCGCCATTCCTGCTGGTTAGATCACAGGACTTACTGCGCTAAGATGACAAAAATTTCAAACTTGTAACAATAGAACAATAGAAACCGGTCAGCTATAACCAAAGATCAGAGAGAGTCTTTCAATCTGAAAACATGGAATCCCCGAAGTTTCGTCTCGTGTCCGTACCCCGTGCAACATGTTGCAAGCTCTGCATGCAACCTGTTCGACAGCCACTGTTCTCGGCTTGGCGCTTCGTATTTAACAGCCAGCGCTCGACTCGAGGCGCCTTCAAAGTTCGTTTGTATCTCGGGTAGCGCGGTTCGTGAGGCAATCCGGTCGCGAGACTCTGTTGGCGTATCTGTTGGATGTTTGAGCGTGTTTTTGAAGATTGTGATCCGGCAGTTAGGCTTTGACAACTGAACGAAACTCAGCCACAAATCAGGGCCTAATCCTGCTCTGTATACTCGCTGTAATTAAATTCGTTGGAGTTAATTAGCTGATACAAAACTGGTCTATAATGAACCTGCCATTCTTCCGGCACGGCACTTAACTCAATTTTGTTTCTGCCGATCTATCGCCTAATGTGTGGATATTCAGCGTCCGTAAAGTTTGATTAGTGCCAAAAAAAAAATAATAAAGGAAAAACTGCTGAGCGAAAGCTCTTTGCAACAAAATCAACAAAAATTACGGTTCATTTGCTAAATAAACGGGACCAGTCAAATTTAGTCTTACTCAATTTTGCCGTGTGTGTGTGTGTGCCGTGGACCCCCCCGTGTGTCGGTGCGTGAAGCCTGTAACAAATCTCATTTATTGGCAGCCAGAAACTGATTTGAATATTCAGATCTCTATCCCCCCGCACACCTCAGACCAGACAACACCCCGACTATATACATATTATCTGTGTTTGTGTAATCTGTGTACCCCCATGATTTATATAGGCTCTGCAGCAGCCGTGATGTAAAGTGACAATTTTGATAATTTTCGATTTGCATGCCGCTGTGCATAAGGTAAGTGCGTTAGAAGACATCAAATTCGTTACACATTTTATAGATTGGTTTGTCTGAAATTGATTTGATAGATGGACAGAGTTGGACGTAGATTGGACTTATTTCAATCGGGAGCTGACGCTAAACTACTGAATATTATTTGAAATAGTTGGCGTTTGAGTGATAATGTTAGTTTTGGAATTTACATTTGGCGCTCGGATTTGTAGGACACGAAAAATGTATGCATTTCGTTTAAAACTTGAACGGGAAATAATTTTTTTTTTCAACAATGATTAAAATGTATTCGGAACATTAAAATGTATTAAATAATTTATTTAAGTTAATATGCGTTTTGATAAAATAGAAAAGTTTTAACAGAATTATCCATTTGGTCATTAACCATAACGCGGAACATTGCGTAAACAATAACAAGGTTAATCGATGGACTTCGGACTTATCAAAATTCGCTAAAAATAAGGGCAAATATTGAGTCCATTCGCACAATCGGAAGTCAAAGCTGTTAGGGGAAGTACAGATTTATGCATTCGTTAAAACAGTTATCAGTTTGTTGGTTTTATACGGCCCATGGATTCATTATGATTCATGATTTTTAAAGAATTATAAACTTGGAAAAACATAGAACTTTAAAGTACAGTTTCTACCAACTAGAAATTTCTCTCATAAATAAGGAAGTAAGATATAATTTACCCAAACAAGACATCCGTCTTTCGTTGCTAGTTTGGCTTTGTTTATTTTCCAATGGAGACAAAAACACGTTCATTCTCCCTATAACGCCCCGCCGCTTGGCTTGGTGATTCAGTTACACCTGCTCCTATAACTTGTCGATCGGAAACCGCAAAATTCGTATTAACTGCAACCACACAACGGGTGCGGAGCATTGGATCGCGAATACTTCCGCCCTTAGGGGGTTTCTGTTCATAGAACTTTTCGCCAGCGAAAGTGTATCACTTTCACAGAGTTAACCATACATTAATACGATCGTATAAATCAAGGAATAATTACAAGTTATTCTAATATCGATTTCAAGGCTAGAACATAAATTAGCGCCATCGAATAATGTTGCCATAAATATCGCGACATTAGGGAAATTTTATTGGCTTCGGACGGCCGAAGATGATATTAATGGGTGCCATAAATATTTAATCTTCAACAACAGGTTCTGTCGACATTAAAACGGAAAGTTCGGGGAAGTTTCCCAAAAGAAATAAAACATTCAATTCCGAAAATTAGTTGACGAAAAATATGGAAAACTTCGACCAGGTGCACCTGTGTCTGCGGAATTTTTAATAAAATCATCCATAGAAGTGGTAAACTTGACAAAGCCATTCGTCATGCTCAAATAACTTGGGTTCCATTTGGTGGGAGAGGGCCTCTGGGGTTCTTTTTTCTTCCCCTTTTCTTTCCTCATTTCAGTTTTTTATTTGTTTTTTGCTGGTCAGCCAGCCAACCAGTTTGGCAACATAATTACGCAGCCAGGCATGCAGCTGAGGACGACATCGGTGGCCGCCAAAAGGGTAAAAAGAACCCTTTCTTTCCTATATACGAGCATAATATATATGTACATATAAATTTGGGTCACTGGCGTTCAAAGCAAATTGTAATTAAAATATGAAATTTCAATGCAGGCATACAAAATTTCACTTTCCATCTTAATCATTATAATCGCATACAAAAAATTGCATTTATAATTGAACAAAGGGGAAACCTATTTCGGATTTAACCTTGACTCGAGCGCAGCTCTGGTAGTTCTTGCAAATTATCATCAGAATCCAAAGCAATACTAACCATCGTCATTATTCCCATCATAACCATCGTCATCTGCTCTTCTGTTTTGCATAATTTCATACATAAACTCTCGTTTTTGTGCGCATAATCCGCAGCTTTGATGACAACAAAATAGAAAAAAAAACATGAAAAAATGAGCGAAAAACCGAAATGGAAAGTGTGGCAAAAGGTGCCACACACACACTCAAAGGAGTGTGGGTGTTAAATGTTCGAAAAATGAAGCGTTGAAACTTTGGTCGCATTACGCATACGTCCTGCGGTGCGGAGACCGGAGAGGATTATGCCTCAGAGTTCCATATAGTTAATGACATGCAGCTGCTGTTCTACTTGCGGCTTCTGTCGCGACACCGACACCTCCAGAGTTTTAAGTCGCTCTCTCTCTGTCTCTCAGAGCGAATTTCCCCTAAGAAACTTATGAATTTTAAGGTGCTTTTCATGCTCAAGTCCATGAAAGTTTGGGGGAGGCAACCTGAAGGGCTCCGGCACATCGGGGACTTGTCAGCAAGGGTTGAGCTGATCATAAATCAAGCAAACAGTTGGCCTGGGGTCGCAATCAAAATCATTCTGTGGTCCTCAACATTTGTTCTACTGGTAATTAATCATCGAAAGTAATTGGTTTTGTGTTTTGATTTGACATTTGAAAAATTGCAGCTGCGACAATTCAGTCCCAATGGCTTTTATTTGCATCGCATCTCATTCGTCTCATTCCGCTTGTTTGCTTTTCCACAGCACAAAATGTTGCAATACAAATGGAAAATGATATTTTTTTACTGCCGACAAAGGAACAGAAAAAAAGTGAAATGGATTTCAATAAAAGCTGAAAAGAAACATCCGCATCGACCTATGCAAATGGATGAATGCAAATTAAATATAAACGAACGCATAAATGCGGCTTAAAAAACACGGCCGAACAATATTGGCGAACAAAAGGGATTAACTTGAAAAAGTATTTATATAAGCGCCCTAGAAGTTAATGTTTGTTTGCTGTTTGGCCATCGATTGACAATAAAATCCATGCTCTAACGGAGTTTTAATTTAATTCAACGGCGACCTTTGCTGGTTAAACAAATTCATTCACAAATCAACACATAATTTGCGTTAATATTTTTGGAATTAATATCTTTCATAGCTCTGTCACGGACACACTTTCATTAATTAATACTCATATAATTCAAAAAGCGGCAAATTATTAAACTTTCATATTTCAATTTATTTTTTCTGCCATTCGCAGCGCTTATTTAACTTTTCCTGGAAATGCCCAGACAGTCCAAATAAATTACCAAATTAAACTAAGACGCAAACAAAGTTGAAATCCATGTTGAAACGATGATGGCATTCTGGGGAATATTTTCTTCCCAAATGCAAATAATACCAAAATGAAATTTTTGACAATAAAAATTATTAAAAAAGCGTTAAAGTCTTTAAGAAGAATTATGCGGCAGACATAAACTCAACTTTGTTTGTGCGTGGGTTCCGTTTTTCCGTTATTTTCTGTAGGGGGGTTGCTGGTCGTGCCACTTCAAAAGGAATAAAATCGGAGGCAGAGGTCTGAACAGAAATACTCAAATCCCACCAAAAATACACACAAATTCGCAGTCGCGCAGTGACTTTGTTTTGTTTTGAAAAGTCTGGATGTGGCTCTTATTTTTGGTGGTGCTCTCTTTTTTTTTTGTTTTGCTTCGGGTGGCTGCCGTTAACTCAATAATAAAATTTATGTTTTATTTTTTTCAAGTGGCATCATCGCGAGCTGAAGCATCGCATGTGTTTGGTTTCATATTGAAGTTTATGTTTGGTATTTTATGCTCAAGTGAGCAGAAGAGTATACCTACTAAAATGGGGACGCCGTGTGCAACAGTTAACTACTGGGGAGCTCGCATTAGTTTCGCGTAGGGAATTATGCTCTTTACTATATTTACTGACATTTTCCGAAGAGCAGTGAAAGTTAATTTTGCCATCATACATTCCAGGATTGCTACGTAATATTCGCACTGGGTATTTTTCATTCGTTCCTGGAAGTCGAACCCACTTCTTGATATACATATCTACTGCCACGTGCATCATATAATATGGTCGTATTTTACTTCTCAATTAAATACCACTTTGCCGGTCATGAATGTCCATATTTGCTGCTGCTGCTGCTACTTCGACTGCACATAAATATTTATGCGGGAATTAATCAAAGAGGCCCAGCCATGAGGAAGGATGACGATGACGGAGGAGGATCCCGGACTTAAGCCAGCTTTGGTCTTTTCCAGCTCTCATCTCTTTTAATTTCGTCTATTTGTGTTGGAACAACTCATCGCTGTTTATTTAAACATTAAATGTGCTTACATTTGATTAGCAGAAGCCCGACTTTATTTCCATATCCAATGTGCCCGCCCAAATCTCGTTAAAATTATATAAAATTTATGTTTGCATTGCTTTCAAGTAATTTCTGCTTTATTTTCATTTTCCCGTACTCTGGCTTTTTTCGGTTTTGAACTCATTACAATTTCTTTTGGTTGGGTCTGTCTTTTATGTGGGCAGTCGCATTTAAATACATGAAATGCGCAATTAAAAACGAGGGCACAGTCCCTTTGTGAATTGAAACAGGATACAATTTTCTTTTAATTAAATATGTAAGGGCGTATTCATATTTAAACGCATATCGATGTTTAATTAAAAGCACTTTAAAAGTAAAAGCGAACTCATATATATACATATATTGTACGGCTTATTGTGCACAAAAAGCCTTACCCCATCCATGAGGGGTAGACTTTTTCAGAAGCTTTACTCGTTTGACTTTTTAAAGCAAACAATCTGTTTTGAAAATCACTGCACTCAAGCTGCTGTTGTGGCAGTTTTCGGTTTTTGGGAATCAGCAATCTGATGGCTGACAACTGCCACCGAATGCTACTGATGCCGGCACTGCCACAGCGCTCGCCAAATGTCAGCTCGTTGTCTCGATGACAAATGGGCGCATTTGCCTTTTGTCTGACAAGCACCCCATCGATATGGCAGAGTAGCGCCGTTTGGCAATAAAAATAAACTGTTTCAGCTATAGAACCAAACCAAAACAATACAAGAACGAAGCTTGGGTTCAGTGACCGAAACGTTGGATACCCTTGAATATAAGGTCACAAAAACGTTAGCTTTAATGAGTAGTTTTTCTAACGCTAGTCCCAAAATAATGATTTAATCTTTGCGATTCCATCTAGAATATATAATCTAGAATATATAAAAACTATTTTCATATAAAATTAACAGATTAACTAGCTATATTTACACTGATCAAGAATATATTTGACTAGGAGACTTACCTGATCTGAAAAAGTCTCAAATTAACAATAACCTCTTTTAGGGCATTCGAAATCTTTTCACAAGCCTCTCGACGGTGCCACACACGAAGACCGTGGAGCAATGAGCAGTGGAGTGTAAAAGTGTAGGAATATCTTGGCATATTTATTTATTTGTGCGACCCGCCAAAAATTGTCAACATGGATCAATGCTGATGGGCGGCCGACTGCCTGCCAACTGCCGCCAAAAGGCGCTGTTTGTCATATCCTCGCTGTGGCTGCTTATATAACCATTGCCATATCAACATAAAAGACAACGTATTGTAGCTTAAAGTATCATATTCCCCCCTCATATTCATAATATTATGGCTTGTTTTTGTTGGTTTTACTGGTATCGTTTGCCGATATTATCATTCGCAATCGGGTGACAAAAAACGGGGTGACAAATCCAGCGATGAGCAATTGTGTTTCCAGTTGATTTGGCATTTTGTGGCCCTTGTTCGGGTGCCAAGACGGTTAAATGTTTTGGGAGAATAACAATTGCAGAGATGATTAACCCATTAGTGAAGGTTAGGGGAGTTTTATGAGGAAGAATTTGTTGCTATATCATTAATTCGGAACATTTTTTTGGCCATGATTTTTAATTTAAAATCATATGAATATGTTTAAGTTTACAATTTCTATTTCCCTGTCCAGACTTGGAAATTTATCTTATTTTTTGGGTTATTTGATATTAAAGTATACTTAAATGTATAGATTTCCCCAAACCTTTTTTTAACTGCCTTAACTTTCCCTAACAAATCCCTAAAAGGAGACCCCGCTGTTTCGTTTACGAATGTGTTGGCCTTCCCTCAAGCTGTTTGCATTGTCAGCGAATCCGTGTTGAATCAGCTGCCGCTGGGAGTTTGCGAAAAAGAAACCTTTGACAAAATGTTGACTGTCCGTCCGTTTTATTGGACTGTGCAGAATTAATTACATTGCGAAGTGTTCGCTCATGAAGAGAGTCGTCCGCAGAGAAGCCAAGCGAGTGCATCAAGCATACGCGGTGTGGGTCCACACATAAGAGAAGAACCAGTCGTGCTGCACTAATTGCATGACAACATTCAAACAGACTGGCCATAAAATTTAAAATGTTACAGAACGCACAACAAAAATATTACACAACTCAATTTGCTAATTGCTATCAAAATAATGAAGTCTGTGCGGGTCTGGGGGTCTAGGGTCTTCGCTCTTCGGTCTGATTGCAACCATCAAGTATCATTCGAGTAATTTAAAGTGCACTCGCCCGAGTCCGAAGAGCACTTCTTGGGGGGTGCTGGCAGTGCAGCTGTGGCAGCGGCAGCAGCGGATGCCCCTGTGACGTTTCTGCAGCAATAAAATCGAGCGAACAACAACCGGGTGAGGATTGCGGACCCACAGACATCCAGTACATCCAGTACATCTAGTACATGGAGCAGTGCAAAGTTTCCTGCTCACGAGTCAAACAAATAAAAGTTCGGCTTCAGTTCAGTGGAAAGTTCTACCCACCCACCCCGTACTCGTAGTATCCTTGAGGTGTTTGCCCAGCCCCAACTTTGTTTTTCTGAGATGTGTGAGTGTGTGGCCCGGCCCCTTCCTACCAAAGTTTGCAGTTATCCTTGCTTATTCTTCTCCGACTGCAGCGTCCTCCATTTATGTCTTGTTAAGAGTTTTATATGCTTCACTCTATATTTACTTATTTTTTCTGGCAAGTTTTATAAACTGCTTGCTAACTAAGGTTTATTTCGTTCGCACAGAATCGAGTTGGGGCAAGCCTTTAAGCGTTTCAACGGCCAAGCAGTTAACCCCTTGCATCGCCTGATTAATTTCCACCACTAGTCTGGAATCTGTTTGCCGGAAGTTTTCACTTGTAATGGAAGATACTTTGTTGGCACGTGCTGGAATGTGTAGTGGGGACTGCAGACTGGAGGGAGGTGTGCATGTGATGTGGTTCAGATTCATTAGTTCGGCATTTGCTTAACAGGAGGAAAGGAGTTTGACTTTATTAGTCATAAAAAAATGGAATGCTTGGCTTTTATTTTAAATAGATATGAATACCAAGAGGCACACATAAATGGTATCCCTAAGGACTTTGCAAATGTAAACTCTGATTTTATTCCTGGTACTCATTGCGAAGAGGGTTATGTTTTATTCGATGAGAAAATGTAAAAGGCAGAATAAAGTGCCACGATCTATACGAAAATGCAGATAGTTCTCTCTTATTATGAGAATTTTGTACTAAAATTGTGAAGACAAATTATATAGCTGGTAGGTATCCCATAGTCGAAACATCATTCGCAGCTATTTGGCTCGACTTATTCTTGAGGGGTTATAAAAACCGTCTCAAGCCAAAATCGGCATGTAAATTGAATGTCAGGCTGGCTGCTGGCTGCCTGCTGCCGTTGATGCTGCCTGCTAATTTGATCTGAATTCACGCACTCATTTACTTAAAATATGCGTAATGACAATTTGATTAGGGTAATTTGATGTTGATCTTCAGCGGCGCGTTGCTAAATCCGCAACATCGTCAGCGCCGACGACAAGGACGACACGAACCTGCAATGGAGGCCAAGGCGAAAACGTGGAAGGATGTGTATGTCTTCCAGCTGCGGGACATGTAATCATTTTGGGTGGTAATTCGGTGATGCCAGTGTGTTCGTAGCCATTTATGTTAAATTAATATGCAGCAACAATAACAGCAGGGCTAGGCCAAATTACTGCAATAAATTAGAGGCTGACTGGAATGAAAATGTTGCCTTGCGTCGCGTTCGAGCGACAAAAAGTTAAGCAAAACTTTTCTTTAACTTATGAACAATTTGCTTGGATCCAGTTCTCTCCCACCCGAAACGTGCAAAGTTGCACGTTTAATGGCAAAAACTCTTTTTGCACTTTGAATAATTGCACGTTCGGTCTGCCTATTTGGTGGCCAGAATTCAACTGGGATAAATGTCCTGCGGCTACGTGTCCTGGCGACTTGAGGAGCCAAATCGGTTTGTCAGGCCCACGCTCGGCCGCAGTCTGGCAGCCTAATTTTCATTACGGCCACCACATATTTTATTCCAGCCATCCAACAAGTTATTCAATTTCAGCTTTCGTCTCGGCTTAAAATTGGCAACAATGATTTTTCTTCGGGTTTTTGGCAGGGACTTGTCCTTAATTTGGCTTAAGCAAATGTTGTATTTGTATTTGGGGTAGAAGCGTTACAGGAATAATGAAAGTCAAGACATCGACTGAGTTGGTGCTTAGTAATAACTTGAATTGGCACTCAAGAAAAACTTTCTCATGATTAATGCTTCCCTTAAACAAAAAAAAACGCTTTCAAGTCCATTTCCAAAAACTCATATACCGTTATTTCCTTTCGGCCTCGGTCAAAATCACACTCTGGCTACCGTGTAATCAAACAAACACGTACACGGATCCCGACGAGAGCCAGGGAATGGTGACAGGGAACGTAAAGCAGCAGCCGCAAACAGAACGAGAAGGAGAACTCAACTCAGACGGAAACTCAAAATATACAATGGTAATACATATGTATGTACAAACATACTTTATTAACATACTGTGTATGTGTGTTTTGTAACAAATGGCGAACTGAAAATACAGTTTGAGGCAAGTGTAGCGAAAATATTGTGGTAAATACTTTAAATTTAATGTAGGTGCCAGTGCAAAGTGCGCCTCTGGTTCTGTTTGTGGGTATATGGGTGGGAAAATGAGAAAGAGAAAGAAAGTCTGAGAAAATGAGACAGAAATATATATAGAGTGAGAAAGGGAAAGAGAAAGAAATGCACAGAGCGAATTCCTTTAGACCAAACGAACAATTGTTTGAGCAATATTTTCATAATTAATGGAACGTGCACTGAGTGGCCGAGAGAGTCCGAGTCCATCAAGGAAATAATTACAATTTGAGGTGCCGCGTGCCAACATTGTGGTAAATACAATTAAATATAAGTAAAGGTCGGGTGAGGCGACTTAAGACCCGGCTTTCGGAGCATGTGTGAAACGGATTGTGGTTTATCGAACATCAGGGTATGGATATCCTCAACCATACAACAATTTCTTTGCGGTTAGCCACAAAGGATGCAATCAGCATTGACGTGCAATTGTCTAGAAAAAGATTTATATCTAAAATAAATGGAACGTTTGTTGGGTAATTTATTAGAAAGCATAAAATAAAATGTAACATTTTAAATCAATTTTAAAGAGAAAGATTTGTCTGTGTTTTTTTGTTACTTAACGTTTTATTTTTAAAGGCTCATCATATCTATTTGTTCTTTTAAGTTGCTATATTTTTCCATGCTTCACTACAAAATTTTATGAATTGTGGATCCCCTTTTAACCTATTACCTGCCTTCCTCCAATGAACCTCCACCTTTTCTCATTATGGAAGTTGGCCCTCAAATTTAAGACAATCTTTAAGCAATTACAATACTCGTGCAAAACGAAAATTTCATAATTACGCTAAATGGCCAGCGGCATTAAAAAAGGAAGCCCAACCACAAAGCAGGCTCCGCACCAGCATCCCCCCAAGAACAGCGACCAACGGAAAGTTGAAACACACAAGAATCTGCACTGAAACCGCACGGATGAGGCTGCTTATCTATGTGCATAAGTTATGAGGGCTGGGACCAAAAGCTGCTCATCGTTAAAACGTGTTCAGTGTCACGTTGGACACGGCTCCTCTTGCTCTTTGCTGGGCTTAAAGCAGCACTCGGTAGATTTAAAATGCCTGAATAAAATGTTAACATGCTAAAGGGAATCCATTAACACATATTCACAATTAAGGACAGTGAGAAGGAAGCCCAAACGAAAGTCCCTCATGCACTTACCGACTGACAGAGGGATAGACACTTCCAGGCCTCACTTCACTTCACTCGAAGCCATGGCCAAGGCCCAGGAGCATATAAAATTAAACAACAGAGAGAATTGGACTCTGTGTTCCGGCTTACTTAATGCAGAGTCGAACCAAGAACCAAGAACCAAGAACCGAGTGACCGCAAAACGAGCCGACGGGCTCCCCTGCAGGGATCTACGGATGAGAAGAGACTGCCTGACTGTACCGCAAAACCTTTATGGCCACACACACACACACACTAGTACGGTTATACGGGTGTGCTATTTGTAACAGTGTGAGTGTGTGGGGGTGTTGCAAATGCAGCAGTGACATCCTTGGCAAACCCTCTCAGATATCGTGGCTTATGCTAGAAATTTCCCAGCAGCCTGCGAGCTGCGGCCTCCAGCTCTTGGCTCGCAATTCCAGCCAACCTCTTTACGCATTGTTAATTTTTTATGGCCAAAACGAAAATTTGCACTCAAGATTTATGTGGCGGTGGACAAAGTGCTCCAATTCCATACACCAAAGCAACAAAATTGGAGCTGGAACAGGAATAAGAGACCAAAAGGTAGAGGACTAAGTTCACTGAATTTGCTTCCTAGCTCTTGCTTTTGAAAAATCAGAGAAATATATTTCTGTTTTCGAAAAATATGTAAATATATATGTACATATCTATCCAATTTCTTATATGCCAACTATTTTCGGTAGCTAAATCATTCCTGATTTGTTACAGAGCGCCATTTAGAGTCCTAAAGCCTTTGGCACCGAATTTGAATTTAATTTTTTAGAAATGTTTGGACCGTGTTGTTTGCCTCTCGCTTGTCGCCCCACAATCACCGCAAAAGTGCTAAATTACCAAGGAAAAATATAGGGAAAGAGCATTTGCCAGAGCTTGCCAGCAACCAAATTCAATTAATACAGAATTCGTTGGCACTGAAGAAACCAGAAAATCAAAGATTTCCTCCGCCATATATTTGATCAAACTAACAGTTTGGTGACCACATGCCGGAGACTGACTGCTGGTTGGGGTTTCTTCCAACTCCGGTCAGCCCTGCAGCTCTATATCCCATCGATTAGCCCGAGCAGTGGACCACAAAAGTTTGTTTACCGGCAAGGATGGGAAATCCGTGGCAGTGGGAAAACTTTGCAACAATATTTATGTCGTCTATCGCATCGCATCGGACGCATTCATTTCATTTAGTTAGCATTTCCTAATGCATTTCTGACCCAAATAGTTGCAAACAATTTTTGGCTCCTGACGATTTTCGTTGGCCAAAACCTTGAGAAAGAATTGCTGGCCAGAATCAGCATAAAGTGACAATAATTTCCGTTCAAATATATGTACAATGCATGTGGTTGAATTCTCTTTAAAGCTTTATCAGGCTTTGGTCCGTATGATGCTGGATCCGCTCATCCAATCAATTTCTGTTTAAGGCTTCAGCTGTCAGAATGTGCAAAGTAATCCACAAAACGCATCGCTCAACTGGCTACCCTGCTAAATATTAGCCCGCTTCAACTTTATGCTCTGCAAAATTGAATTTACAGCGAATATTGATGGATTGCCAGAAGGATGTTGAGCCCTTGGTTAGTGGGTGACGTTGCTGGTTACGTTGGCTGCTGATTCAGTGTCCTGTCGTGTTTCTGACAGACCTTTTCAATTAGTAATTTTAATTATGTTGGCCATGGGCAAGGTTGTACTACAATTTATACCATTCGGGCAGAAGCAGCAGTAGCAAAACCTGGCACAAATGTGCAAAGTGCACAAAATTTTGTGCTCACAATGTTGCCTTTTGTTTGATTGTTTGTTTGCGGAAATTGAGCGCAGTATTCTGGCTCGGATGTGAGATGTTGGCCAACTTCTATTTGGGTCACACAAACAAACAAGCAAGCAAACAAATTGGTTGTGGCGATCCGATTGTAATGCTTACTTCTGCTCGTATATCAAAAACGAATTCAATTGAATGTCGCCTATTAGCATTTGATTTGCATATTGGCATGGCGTGGTATCAAATACAATATTTAATTTACACTATGCAGCCATTTAGCTTTAAATTGCCAATTTAATTTGTCATTCATCGATTAAACTGTGACACAAATGACAAGTGTTTAACAATATTGCTTTAAAATAATGGATTTTTGTTGTTTTTGTTTTTTTTATAAAGAAAATATACCACTTTCAATTTGCTTTAGACGAAAAATTCCAAAATAACACCCACAAAGTTCTGGTAAAATATTCTGTGGTCCATTTCCTAATGGGTTTCCTGTCTCTTAAGAGCAGCTTAAGTGGTTGCTCACATTTCGGATTTGTTTGCGACTTCTCCAATCGATTGCACATTTCAGCTAATAACGCATATGATGCTTTCTGAAAACTCTCAGTTTTATTCTTGTTTGCGCCAAGAGTTTTCCCAGCTCGGTTCGCAACATATTTGCACAAAATCCATTTCAATTCCCAGCCATTAGTGTCGCCGTTTAAAAGTGCCAGAAAAAAAGTTTTGTTTTCACGCTTTGGCATTAAAAGAAAACAGTTGGCCCAGAAATTCAAAGAAAAAATAACTGAAAAAAGTGGCAGCAAAGTTTTGCAGTTTTGTCTGCAGTGCCCCGAATGGCCCCTCTGCTCCTGGCTCCTGGCTCCGGCTTTTCTTTCTTTTTTTTTTGCGTAGCCATTTTTCAACTTTTGCTGTTTTTTGGTTTTCCTTTGTTTGTTTATTTGTTTGTTTGGTTGGCGGAGAAAAATTAAATGAAAATAACAGCAGTAATGAAATAGAAATAAGCGTACACTGACTCTGCCAATCGAACTGGTGTTCCATTCATGGCTATATGTATATACCAGTGTTGACAAACTTTTGCCATCAACTCGGGGCACATGTGACTCTGTGGCTGTGGTGATATATAATAAAAAATATATTCTTGATCAACTGAAAGTGAAACTTTATGCAGCGCTGACAAACTTTTTAACTGCTTGACAATTAGTCATAAAAGTATACTCTCATAGAATATCTTTTTGCAATGGCAAGGATAAGAGGCAAGGATTTTCAATTTGTTGATGTAATCCCAGAGATGGTTTTCTGCTACACTTTCGCTTTTTGTCTGTCTGCTAAAACATCCTGTGGGGCATTTGCTTTTAAGATTCTGAAACAAGAATCCTAATCTGTTCAAAGTTTTTGCCACATAAGTATGCAGCAGTTTTTGACTTTTGCATTCCGCCTAATCCCTCTGCGGACTCCGGAGTCCGGACTACGCAATGCTCTTTAATTTAATTAAAAATATCTCTTTTTCGTTTGGCTTCGTGTTTGCCAAAAAGTTTGCACTGCTCACTAAAAAAAAATATGACTAACGATGTGCAGGAGTGGTTGTGCCCGCCCACTAACCAGACCAGGCACGCCTACACTTCTAAGCCCTCTAAGCCAACTAGCCAGGAGACTGGGAGGAGCTATCCACGTGCCCGGCAGTGCCTTTTGTTGCTGCTGTTACCACTGTGGGTCATATGGGTCAAGTGGTTGGTCAAGTGAGTGGGTAAGGACTGGGAGCCATAGCTGGGAATAGAACTCAAGCAGAGGATGGTCATGAAGCTGTGACTGGGCCTGAAGCTGGGAGCTGTACAACAGTAGCTGGGGGTTGCGGTCTCTCTTGTCGTGGCATGGGTTAAGTGGTTTTTAATGAAAGTTAGCATCCGGTTTAATGCAACTTGTTGTTGCTAATAGGGTTATGGGTGAAGAGAAACCACGTGACTGGAGCCCGGAACTCAAATCGGAACCCAGACCCATCAAACAGCCGCAAAATGAAAGCTTCAGTCGCGAACTTTCACCCAGACAAAATTAAAAGTTAAGTTAAAGCTTGGCGCAAAATTAAAGGGGATTAGTCGGAGCTTAAAGGACACTTCTCATTAATTGTTTTTGGCTTTCGAGGTTGCCCGAGCTGCCATTGGATGAGCGCATAAATTTATTAAATTTATTGTACTCAATTTATGATCAAAGGGAAGGTCGCGTATTCTTTCCACGTCCTTTGCTTTCTGCATTTTAATATTTGTTTCATATTCTGTTTATTTTATTTGGTCTTTTTTTTTTTGTGGCATGGCACAGCCACAGTTTGTGTATCTTTTTCTTTTGTTACTTTCTGTAAGCTTTCATTTTGGCAGTGCGCACTTTTTTGCGGCACTTTTTCAGTTGATTTCCTGACCCCCATGCTTCCTGATCGGAATTCTGTATTTCCTGTACGTCCATTACGAATTTTAAATGCAGGTCTGCTTTGTTGTGGCACTGCCTTTTCTACCTTTTTGTATACAAATATTATGGTAACAGGCAGGGAAAAACAGGGAAAGGGCACAAAAATGCAACTTTGAAGTTTGGCATAAATGTTGCAAAATGTTTTCCATGATATTTGCTTAGGGGCTTTTTTATTTTTTAAATATTTATTTCTATGCAAAAATTGTTTGTAAAAGAAAATTGTTTTCTATGATTTCCAAGGTAATCCTATCAAACATACATAGATCGTTTACGGTACTATTATTGTTCTTATTTTAAACTAATTTGTCTGCATTTGGCATATAAAAACCTGTAAAGTGGTATAAAAGTATGGGAATTTTGCATATTGAACCGCAATCAACTTTGAGGCACAATCTGGCCATTAACACTCATAGCTCATAGCTCATAGATTATTATCTACGCTAGCAGTTTCTTAAGTGAAAAGGTACACCCTCTAATCCCAATGACCCTGAAACTTCTCTTTCTTACATCTCGTAGTCTAAATTAATTTATTTACATTTGGAACTTTCCCGAACATTTAATAAACCTAAACAGATTTTCATCTGTAACATTTGTCTTCCTTAGCCAGCCTTAGCCTCCCACTCCGCTGTGGCCAGGTGATTTCTGGTTATCCATTTCCCCGGATAGTAGGGAATTCCCAAATGATTTTGGGCCTGCTTAGCATGCCTGTCGCCTGGGCTCGACTCCCAGTGATTTTAATTAACATTTCTGATTCTGCGGCTTACCTCTGCCCCACCTCTGTCCGTGGCTTGTCTTTATTAGCACACCTGTGCAGAAGTTATACGCAGCTGGTATTCCTGTATTCCATGTCCCATTGGCATTTACTTTGTCTGTCTCTGGGCTGGAACTAATTGAATTGCTACTTGCTTAATTAAGTAGAGAGATAAGTTTGCTGCTGATTAAGATTTTGTCAACATTTAATTCATTAAATAAAACTTGATTAATGCACTTTAATCTCCATATATTGTATCTCTCCATTGCAGACAGACAGAGACAATTCGCATTCAGAGTTCAATCAGTTGAAGGTTCAATAAACGCAATACGAGAGGGTAAGCTCTGAAGCAAAATATTTGCATTATCAAAGATTGTTTTGACAGCATTCCCGGAGTTCTCTGACAGTTGCCGTTCCTTTGACAGCAGCATCCATTCATGCTATCTTTCTATTGCATTTGTCAACCATGGAGAATAATTCTCTCTCTCTCTCTGTATATCTCTGCAAATTTATTTAAGCATTTGCATTGGTATTTCTCATTCCGGTATTGAAACTTTTTCTGTACATATTTAAAGAAAATATTTTCTATATATTTCCAAATGTATTGACCCACAAAATGTTGCTGGCACTTGAAGGCCAGAGCTGCTCCTGGCAACTATTTCCTCCTGGCAGCAGCCGAATCAACGGCCAATCTAAACTTGTTTAACAATATGCTGACCATGGCCCAAAGGCGAAACTCGATATGCGAAAGAATGGGAGCAATGTGAAATGAAATCCAATATCAAAGCGCCAAATGACTGCCAGCTACGAGTACAACTCGGATACGGAAACGTATTTCGTTTGTGTGAGTGTGGAATGGATGGGATTATATAGTGTGTGTGTGTGTGTGTGTGTGTGTGTGTGCGTATCTATGTGTTCGACATCCTTAATCAAACACACGAGAAATCAAATTATGAGTACACACACACACACATAAAATGTAACGACATATATGCACATAAGGGTGCTGCAAAAGTATGGAACAGAATAGAGTTTTACTCCCTTTTTGTGTAACCCTGACATCATTACTGAAAATATTTTCGTTTGCTTGAAGAACTGTACATAAGCATAAGTACATAAGCATCAGAATTTCTTCATCGATGATTTATAATATTTTGAATAAAAAAAATTGATATTAATTTGTCAAAAGGTGATGAACATCATTCCACCTCTACATTTTTGAACTCGTCTGCGTCTCAAACTGATATACCCCCCAGCCGTCTTGGGTATCAATCAGCAGCCATAGTGCAGCAGCCCACACAGGCTTGGCAGACTGCCTGCTTGGCCTGGTAGCCGGCTGCCTAACTGATGAAGTTGATAATGATAAAGAGGTCAGATAAGAGACGCCTGAGAAATGCCTCGAAATGAATGGCTGAGTCTGAGGAAAAGGCGAAGGCGAAGGCGTAGCCGAAGACATGGCACAAAAACGCGAAGAAGGAGAAGGAAGAAGCAACATAAATTATGAAAAGAAAATTTCATGCATGTGCATAAGGAAACGGTGAATCGTATCCTTGGCACTGCTATCAGCTCGTCCTCGTCTTTCGTAATTAATTTGATTTCATTCATTCAAGTCGGGAAAATGCGAAAAGGACCAAAACAGGAAAAATTAAATAAATTGAAATGGCACACTACTTAAAGGAATTCCATGACTTCCTACTGCACAATCATAATTTTGCAGCCAGTAGCTGAAAAGCTTAAAGTAGCGGCTCTTGTGGCCTTCTGTGTGTCGCCAGAATTCTGGATGTTCTCACCCATTGAACCAACAGCTACCAACAGCTACAGCTTAACAGAAACAAAAGTCCTGCCGGCTCCGTTGTCCATTGTCCTCTGTGCTCCTCTCTACAAACCCGGGCGTGTCGACATTGGTAATAAAGCGCTCACTTGCATTTAGCCATGACGGTGTGAGTGGAAGTGGGAGAAAGAGGGGGAGTGTGAGTGCGAGTGCGAGTGTATGTCTGAGAGCCAGTTTATGTATGCATATGTGTGTGTGAGTGTATGCTCGAATGAGGTTAAGAGCTTAATGAGTGCTGACAAGGCAACCTGTAGTTGACATATGACATTTTTATGTGCCTCGAAGCCTTCCCAACAAGGGTTTCCTATTAATACACAACTCTGGGCCCTGAGCAGCAGCCCCTGCCGCCCTGCACAGCATCCTTCTTCCCAAGAAACAGACCCCAAGGTAAATGCTAAGGTTTCAACTTAATTAGTGCCATGAGTTAGCCTCGTTTTTATGATAGTTGTTCGGCGTGTTCTTTGGAGAGGTAAATGCGTAGAAAATGTGGCACAATTTTCGGTCATTTAACTTTGGTATTTTGGGTCTACTACTGAGAATGTGTAGGAGACAATAATTTGGCACAGTTATTTATATGCTAGTGTGTGTCAGGGATACCCCTTTGTTTGTGTGCACGGAGAAGGCTGAGAGAGGTGTTGATTAGGTGAAAATCAAATTGAAAGAAACTTTTGGGTATTTTATTGCTGTCAATCCACAAATGTGTATGCCAATGGACAAGGGTTGTAGGAAGAGAGGCATCAATGCCAACAATTTTCCTTTGCTGAATAAAATATGAATGCCATGCCACCACCACCACTCGTATCTTCGATTATATACTCGTACAGATACACGGGGGAAAAGCAAATATCAAAACTGAAGCACATTTATCTGTGGATATTTTAGTCTGCATGGATATTGCATTATATTTCACTCACTGATTGCAGGTACATATTTGTTTGTTTTAATAGATTTTATTTGCCCTTGATACCCGCCCACTCCCGCTTGACAATTAGTCGCAACAAGTCAACAAGTTATGTAGTTGACGTTGCAACGGGGACTAGCGGCATGTTGGCATAGTGGCTGGTGGCATGGCCAGAACAACATGTAAATACACCTACCAGCAGCTGCCTTCAATGCTCCTGCAGCTCCCTCCAGCTATGGCCACGATGAGTGACCACTGGACCATTTTGTAGTCAGCCACGTTGTTTGGCATTGTTGACCACTCGTGGCGATTGTTTATCTGACTCTGATGCTGCTGTCGCTTTAGTTGTAGTTGTCGTTGTCGTTGTAGTTGTCGCTGCTGTTGATATTGCAAGCTGATGACATTAATTGTTACGTTTTCCCTTTTGTTACCATTGTAGTTAATATCTGGTTGTTGTACTTTTAGTTGTGCTGCTCTTACTGTGACGATTATTTACTCAGTTGTGCTTTTAACGCCTGGCTGAATACAAGTTTTAGCTTACAATTTGGTGGACACAGTGGATTCGGTGGATGATGATCGTCATGTAGTAAATTTTCCGTTCCCTGACTCTCGTCAGCTCTTTGGCCATATCAATTTCTTTAGCACGCTCTTGATTTACTATTAGCCCGAGTTGGCAGCCCGCAGGCCACATTATTTTTAACGACTGAGAGGGGAGAGCCCTGCTCTCTTAGACAGTTTTAATTAAATTTTAATTAATTATTCATTCTGCAGTCGTTGGCCTCTGTGCGCTGGGTGGCCTCACTTCTGAGGCTTCATGTTCCGCTGCCAAAAATTTATAACCAAAAGTGTGTTGCATATTTTACAACTGGCTGTGCCACAAGGCTGATGAGACCTGAGTGGGTGTCGGTGGAAATATTTTTGGGGCCAAGGCTTACGCTAGTGTAGTGGATAAAGAAAGAGCAGAAACTTTTTACATCTTGAGGAGGTAGAAAAGGGTGTTCCTCAAGCAGTATAAGTCTTGAAGGCATTTGGTAAAGTAAAAAAAACTAAACTAAAATACATCTGTAAGAGTTTCTACACAAACATAAACCTGAAAGGTAAAATCTACGTAACTTTAAAATTTGGGACACGTATGAAAATCCATCACGCATAATTTTCTACCTGAAAACGAATGAAACTCGAAATTCGCTCGAAATTTTCATAAAATTAAATTTAGCAGAGATGTATATCTATTAAACTGAAAACATATTCTGAAAATTATAAAAAAAAACATTTATTCTTCAGTTAGGCAATTTCCGAACTTCTTTTATTCTTAATTTTCACTTGAATGGTTCTTTTGGACTAAATTAATTAACTTTAACAATTACATGGCATGCAGTGTCCACTAATTGAGTGCCAAATGTTCGGGTTCACAAGTCAATTACACGCACTGCACATCTCGCTGAACTTGAGCAAATCATTTGACAGACAAGCAGCAGAAGCACCAGCAACTACAACTACAGAAACAACGTGCGTGCAACATCAACAAGTTCATTATAAAAGTTAGCACAAAAGCAACGGCAGCAAAAAGCGCTCGACTGGAGCGAACTGGAGGGACTGAGGCTCAAGCGAACAGAACCCACAAATGTGACGCTTCACTAGAACTTTGCAAAATTGTTTTTTTTATTCCTTATGCATACACCCCACCCGCTATACTTTGCTGTCTGTTGTTCCTGGCATTTTACACACCTACGTGTGAGGGGAGGAACTTGGAAATAGAATAAACGGAAATGATGCTCATTTGTGTGCGACCGCAAAATGGAATGAAAACGGAGGTACAGGTCAAAGGAAGAATAAATGCTGTGATTAGCCAAGAGACAGCAAGGGGAATAACGAATAAACTAATAAATTAAAAGCCTTTGGATACGCTGGAAAAGTAATCACATGTGATTATATAAACGAGCATCTTTAAAACCAAGAGGCTGACAAAGCGAGATGCTTGCAAACACCTGAGAAAGGGTGCACAAATTAAGAAAAAGTAGGCGAATGTGAAACAATTTTTTGAACAGATAAATATCTATGAATGTAGATATTAAATGATAACCTGATAACTGTCTCACATCCTTTGAATCCTTTCTGACTAACGCATCAACATAAAGTAGCTATACTGTAGCGATACGAATATATATAAGAAATAAACTAAACTAAGGGTGTACACCAAACCCGACTGACTAAGGTTTGACTTCCCTTGACTAAATCATGAATTCACTCGCGTAAAAAGGAAATCATCCTCCAGTACGCCAACCCCCGAACGAAATCAGCTTCAATGGCCTTCTGTGAGGGTGTCAGTCGAAACCGGAAATGACGTTGCAATTGAATTGTGAGAAGTACAAGGGTCCAAATGCGAAGTAACACAGTGGAAACATTTCCCTTGCACATGCCATACGGATGTACGATATGTATATAAGCACTTGCATATATTCGTATTCCTTCATTCACATTTTGTTGCAGGTTAATGGCGCCAGCGAAGTGTGTCGATGTCCGAGGGGAAAGTGAATCCGTCAAAGGTTTGGGCTACATTTGCTCTTTGTTATGCACATGCATTGTTAACCAGGAACCAAGAGGGCCAGTGCTACCAGAAGCAGCAGTACCACTGGCTACCGCCAACCACAATCCACTCGCCCTTTTATTTCCCGGAAGTTTGTGGTGGGAAATTTCATTTATGCTGACACTTGACTTGCCCATTGCTCCTGCCCATATCTTTTCCTTTTATTTGGCCCTTTCCCTTGAGAGCAGTGTTTTTTCAGCTCTCTTTTTGGCCGGGCTTAATTTGCTGCAAATAAATAATGGAAACAGACGTTGAACCGTTGCCGGTTCGATTTGGCCTTGGCGGAAGGGGCCCTGGTGTCCAATGAAGTTTGTATTATGTTCGAGTTGTGCACTTTTTCCATTTCCTCTTTTGGGGCCGAGAACATTAGAGCGGAAACGTGTTGACTGAGCAGCGCACAGAAGGAGCAGCAGAAGTCACAGGATGTTGCCGGGGCACGGATCTGAGGGCCAACAGACATGGATGGCTTTTGTTGCCCGGCTGGATGGCTAGCTGCCCTACTCTACTCCTCCACTGATATGGACAGTGACTTGGTTCGGTTTGCTCTCCCCTTGTAAAAGTGACAATTTAATTGTTTTGTAATTGCCAAGACTTTGCAGCGAGCCCTGATTCATGGCGAAAATTGAATGTGATATATTCTGCTCTGCTGTGGCTTTGGGGTCAAATAGGGTTGAGTGACAGGCGGGAGGCGGTGACCCAAATAGTCAAATGTAACCCCCAAAGGTCAGCCTAACAATTGTTAGCCAAAGGCCACAGCAACTCATAAAAGTTGCAAGCGATTCTGCAATATTGATTTTGAATTTGCAATTGACTGCAGAACAGAGCGATACACAGATTAAATGTGACTGCACTGAATATGTATATCCCCATCCCCACACATGCGAATCCGTATGTTAATCGGAAGCTGAAATATTAAATATTTAAAAGGTGTCTATTTCGCTCAGTTCCGAACAAAATTAGCATCTGGAACGTGTCTCTGCACTTTAATTTACGTCGAAACGTATGCAACAGGCCATAAATCCGAATCGGAATATAGGTTAATGTGTTCTCCGGAGCCCTACTCTGCCTCCATCCTCCAGGGAGGCTGCACTCCCGGCTCCTGGCTGGCCATAAATCTCCTCCTGCGGGTATGCAAGTGCAACATTTATCTAGCCAACTTTTAGGCCCAACACGAACAGCCATTCGAGTGGATGTAGGCACACGCCTAAGTAGTACGTGGATCTGCAGTCGGGGCATCGAGGAGCAAACTTCTCTAAAGGATTGCACTGCGTGTAATTGCCTGGGAAGCTGGAACTTAGACTGAAATAATCCTACAGCAGCAGCATTAGGGGATATAGAGCCCCCATCCCCCGCGTCACACCTCTGGCACAAAAGTTTCCACAAATGAAGTTAGTAAAACTGATTAACTCTCGGGAGCTTAGCTTGATTCTCAGAAGCTGCCAGTCCCTGAATTCCGGCTGGTTGTTGCGGCATAATTGAATTTCCCCTGACGATGAGAAATATCTATAAAAATTATACTAAACCCGTCCCCCTCCACCCACTTAATGATAGTTTGTGTAACGGCGGCATTCGCTGCATAATATAATTTTAATGGAATATTTGCCGCTTTATGCAGCTGCATTAAAATCCAATTGCATTTTGTCAGACAACCTGACCTTGGCCAAGAGGGTGGGGCCGTTGCGTCGACATAAATCTTTCCAGCCAGCGACCAGCCACACCCCATGTTTACCTTCACTTTGGCTCTTGAAATATTTTCCCCGGCATCAGGGCTCACCCTCAACGCGTCAGTGTCGCGCTCCCGTCGCTTGTCACTTAGACGGTGTTTTAGTGCAAGCCATTTATTTAGACATACCAACGGGTGCACACACACCCATGGCATTCAGTATACGCCCACTTTTGGATAAGCAGACAGACTGCCTAGACAGACAGACAGACAGTCTGAGGGTCTGGCATTGTTGGTCGCTGGGCTAATTCTGCCATTGTCCATGATGAATGGCTGGCGGATTGCATTTATTTAGCTGCGAGTACATAGTTGAATGTTTGTCTGGGTTTATCTTCACAGAAGTTGTTGGCTGCAACGATCGATCTTCGTCATAAAATATCATCTAAGTTCTTACGCCTTCGGCACTTAGAATGGTCCTAGCCATGGTCTGTCCCAAAGAGCGTCAAGCACAAGCAGTTATGATGGTATCTGCTAGTATATTTTATTCATCTCTTCATATACTCATACGATTACATACTCACTCAACTAGTTATCCTTATACCCCACTTAAGCAAACATATTCATTCGCCATCTCATCTCGCACTGGAAAATACTTTCCTTTCATACATTTCTAACATTCTCAATGTCAATTGCCCTCTGGCACTTTAAACGCTAATGCTTACAAAAGGTTATTTTTATGTTAAGAGAAAGCGATGGAGTGGTTGAAAAGGTTAACATTTGCCATTGAATTTGACGTGTAGTCAAGGCGAGGCCACTCCTGGAGAGCGTGGCCTTTGCTTTTGCATATTAATTCCTAAGATCCTCTCAAACAGCACTTGAGTTGTGGCAAGTGCTGTACTCTACCACAAACTAATATGAATACTCACCCGCATGTGAATTAATATGAATTATGTATTATGAAGTGTTCTTTGACTAATTAAACTTAGGCTAACATTTGCGTAAAAACTTTATTAATTATGTTTCACTTAATTTCGTTACAGGAGCGAGTTACGAAAGCCAAGGTGAGTCTTGAGAAATAATTATGAATATAAAAGTTCTGTCTAGGGTCAATATATTTAGCAGATCATCAGATAAAAATACGGAACTAACTAATTAATTTCCATAGCCATAGTGGATAAAGATACATACAAATTTGTATTGCTTATTTAAATAATAATCCGGAACATATTTTACGGATTTTCTTTTTTGGAAATTCGTTTAATTAGTCATCAGATTGAATTTCTTGTTTATTCAGCCCAAAGAGCAATTAGTGCAAATAACCATAAGCTGCAAAGACTTTATTGCCCGCCCCACTTTCGGTGCAATTATTATCCAATTTATGAAATTGAACACACTTTTTGACGAGGCAATAAAATGGAACGTAAAATTCCATAAATGCCTGCTGCTCAGCATGGCTTCCATTTCTGGCAATAGGTAAAGTAAGATGGAGTCAATACGAAAGAAAAATTTCTAAAATCCATTTCTCTTTTTCTCTCCATATTTTATGCTTGATTAATCCTGTGGCTGTAAAAGGAAATAACGAAATTACTTTTGGGAAATAAACAGAAAACAAAAAGGTAGCACTTTCCGTTGGTTACTGGTACCTGGAAAAGAAGGGAAAATCAAATTAGAAAAATTTGCATTTAGTGGGTGAGTGAGTATGCAGAAAAGTAGGCAGAAAAAAGTTTTTCCTAAACGAATCCGCCTGGGAAAAACCTGATGTCGATTGAATGCCGGTGTGGATGTCGATGATGACGATGTTTTTTTATTTTTAGCATATTATTTTCTTTGGCTCACTAAATTAAAAAAGTTTCTTCGGCCTGACGACATGCGCTTATAATGAGCTTGTCATTCCGTCGATATGGATCAGATTGTCTCAAAAATGTCTATAATAAATGCCAATGACTTCTGGTATTTAGGAACCAGCAAATGCGAGTGCCATATCTGCGCAACAGTTTTTAATTGGCAATATTCCAGCAGCAGAAAGTTTCATACAACATTTTCTGTACTTGTCTGTAAAGTTTTCCAGCTCCATGTTTGATTAATGCGAAACTGCGTGGCAAATAATGAAAAATTACACTCTCCCACAAAACACACACACAGAAAAATACACTCCGTACTGTTTCAGACATAAAGCACTATAAACCGTTATACACACCCATACCAAACAACTAAACAACTCACACAGATACGATACACGCTGATGCGAATGCACACACTACACACCACCATAAAGAGTGCGGTGCATACTTTTGGGCGTTGTTAAATATAAAATTCTATGAATTTGTACGTACATCATTTCAAAATCGTAAAACTTGCCTGTGTTTCTGTCTGCTGCTGCGTATACGTAATGTTTTGTGAGTGTGTGCCGAGTGAGAGCTGTCATAAACAGGCTGAGAAAAGGAAAAAGGTACGCTCTGTGCGCCTTTTTTTTTATTATATTTTTATTTTTGTGTAAAGAGCACACTCCGGACTCTCTTAGAGACAGAGAGAGAGAGAGAGCCACCTCTTTTCGTAATTATAATGCCCTGGCAAAATGCTGATGATCATGAAAGTGCTGTTCATGGTTATTTGCCCAAGTTTATGACTGTGCAGAATGCACAAGATTTTATACGTGTATGCCATGTGCACAAATTAATAATCTTCACTCAGGCAAATTAAATTTAAAACGAAATTGCCTCTGGGCGGACCGAAACAAATTTGCTTAGCTTAAGCTGAAAATCCCTGAAGAAGCTGCAAATGAACACAACGTTGGCAAATAAAACTATTCTTCAATTGTATGCAATTTAGTTTACTCGTTTAGTGATTGAATAAATTCCCCGTAATCGTATAATTTGGGGCCATACTAAAAACAGAAAAAAAAAACACAGCCCTTGTGTCAAAGACTTTAGATACTCTTGGAATCTATTATATTCTATATCTGTATTTATCTGATATAATTGGTTCATTTTTTAATGTTTAGTGTAATTCCAGCATAAAGTTTTGACTGCTTGTAGAATTTGGAACCTTTTCTTCTCTCCGTAGCATACTCCACAGCGAAATCACAATACCCACCTGCAGGTGTATAAATAGAGTCGGAAACTACCAGGCAGTCGAATGGGATAATCAATATAGAGGTTAAACTGCACGTTGACATGTGACGACAACGTGCCAGCGACTAATGAATGCCAGAAACTACCCATACTTTCACTCCCTTACGTATTCACATTCACATCGCCCTCGGCCCCGACCGTTCTATCTGCCAGTGAACGATAGAGCTGGATCTGTGTGCCATGCAAAGTCATGCAAACGAATAAAAACGCTTTTATTGTAATCCGCAATGTCAAAATGCTGCAGCGGATGTTTAGTTTAATGCCATGTGGATGTGCGGACATGGAAAATACTCTTTGGGTCTGTGTATCCTTCTCTATTAGCCTACGATGGGATGATACGTATGAGTGTGTTTGTGGGAATCCCACCTGAGCGAATTTATCGCATGCCACGCAGTTGTTTTGGATATGACTCAACTTTGGTTGTATATTTTTGCCCCCCGGAACGCCCACAACTATAAAATGTCTCTACCACACACAAAGAAAAAAAGGTCCAAGGTTTAAGGTCTATTGATTATCCATTGATAAATGGTTGACATTTTTGCTCCCTTTTTGCTGGTTGAGCGTGACGCGCCACTCTCCAGGTTAAATAGTTTAAGAATGTCTGCCACATTAAAAAACAATTTCCGCTAAATCACTTCTAGAGAAGGAAGCTGTGGGAAGGAAGTAGGACGACGCAGACATGACTCGGAGGGAAATTCTTGTGGAGAAATTTCAGCACAAAAGAAAGTATGACAGTGAAAGTAAGCAACACGCCTTATGTAACAAATCAAGTGCCGGAGGGTTCATATTCTTATGCTGTGCGAATGCTTTATGTCAGGGAAAGGAGGAGAAAGGCAGAGCCTATTGATTTTCAGTGAGACTTGGAGGAACTTAAAGGAACTTATCTGGGAGTATCAGCTTAAATTAAAAAAAAATTATTCAAAATTTTGTGTAATTTATTATCAGAATAATTGTATATCAAAGGATTAGCAGCATATTTAGCAGCATCAGCTTAAATTGAGATACTTTTTCACAGGCTATTCAGCAAAGCCTGAATTTCTAGGATTTCAAGAGAGCAAAAAATAAGGAAAAGTATTTATAAAAATATATAAAAGCATAGTTTTTATCAATTTGATAATCAAAGGATTTACTTTCTATTTTAATACTACAGCAGGTCATTCAACTGTCTGCCAGTGCCGAAAACTAAAGCTTATCCCATAGATTATACGCGCCCTGCGGCAAGAACACAGCAGCATAAAAATCTCAAAGAAATATTAATAAAAGATGAGCGACATTAGTGTCTTGGTTTTGTTGCTTTGCAGCTTCCCTGCTTCTTTCTACCCATTACTGTGTTTTTTTTTTGACTGCTTTTTTTATTTTTTGTGAATGTCCAACCCAAAACCGTAAAAGTAAAGAACAAGAAAGACGAAAACATTTTTACTACTTCCTTTTGCTGTTGGCCAGCATCAGCGTCTAACCTCGAGCATTCTGTTGACCTTTTTTGAAGCTGCTCTGCTCTGGATTTTGGCCATTGGTTAGCTATGCTTTAAAGGGTCGACGAATGCAAAAAGAAAATGTCATAAATTTGTAACACTTTTGCTGCGGGGGGACATTGAGCCCCAGACGAGATGACGAGATGCTGAGACAGACGCCATGCTCGAGCTGCCTCGTCCCTGGGATGTGGCACAAAGGGATGTGGCGAACAACAAGAGGCAAAACTTGGCCTCTGGCAAACAATTTGTCACACATACATGGCACATAAATTATATATATACACACAAGTCCGTAGAAGACGGGACTTGGTCGGTTTTTGGGTTTCGGTTTTTGGTCTCAGCATCGGTTTCGGCTTAGGTTTCGCTTTCTCTGACTGTTTTTTGGTTTAGTTTGTTTTTTGAGCGAAAGCTTAGTTTGATTAATATATTTTTGAGAGCACAAACTTACTGACTTGTGTCTAATAAAATATGAATGCTAAAATATTGTGGGCCGGCAGGACAGCATCAAAGGCCAGACACAGGAGTACAGCCCTTTCCGATCTCTCTGGCCAAATTAGTCATGCGTATGGTATATGACCCAGTAATTTATGTCTGCGTTGATGTATGTGCCTCAAAGGCAGTGCCAGAACATAAACACATTTAACCTCAGCTGGCATTAGTAAGTTGGCCCATATGCTTCCTTCCCTACAAAATTTCCATAACGCTGGGGCATGGCATTCTCTTTGGTCTGCAGTGCGTATGCGTAATTTGATTTTTCGGAAGGAGCTCGCCCGCTGCTTCCTTCCTCTCGTTCGGGCTATGATTTTTATGCGTTTACACATTTGTCGCTGTTGGGCAAAGTTCTGGGACTCTTTTGGGTCGCCTTTTTGATTACATCTCAATCAATTGGTGGCAGTTTTATGTGTGCACATTTCGACATCTTTCGGCTTTTCAAATGTTCATTTTTACGAGGCCTGCGGTGATTCCCTCAGCCTCTCATGAAAATTTGTCAGCATTTCAATTTTTTCCTTCATTCCCTGACTCTTTTCTCCCTTTATATCTTTGTTTTGTTAGAAATATGAGCTCAGGGTTTACTTAAAAGTTTGTTTATATCGAGTTACAATTTTATTGTATTGTTCGAAGTTGACAAAAAATATTTAAAATTAAATTTGTAGTTTTTATCGTACTCCAAATACAACAAAAACTGTTTCCAGAAAATTGAATTTAAATCTCTTAAGACCAAATTAATACATATTGTCTGGCTTTAAAGATTGTGTTCAAGTTTTTCTGCTCTTCATCGTGAAAAACTTTTGTGGGATCTCTTTAAAAATTCCGTTTGAAATGCCGCCGTCATTTGGTTGCCAAAAAAATAAAAAGCAGAATAAACAAAACGGGGGCCCTGGGGCCAAGCGTCAGTCAGAATACAATTCAATTTTGTTTAGTAAAAAATATTCTTGCTCTGCTTGGGCCTGGCCTCGGCTTTGGCGCTGGCTATTTGCTTTTGGCTGTTGTCGGCGGCAGGGAAAAAGCTCACTGATCTGAAAAAAAGGGCCAAGTTATTTTATGAAATTATTTTTCATCTAGCAGAAGGTACGGCAAAGCCGGGGTCAGTCAGGTCCCGGTCCAGTAACAGGAGCAGGAGCATGGGGCAGGACGAGGCCCAGTCAGTCGAGTGGCAGCATAATTTTCATTCAATTTCGTTCATTCGTTTAGCGTTTGGCCAGGACTGCCTGCTCCGGCTAGATGCATTCATGGCTATTTGCCATCATTTGTGTGTTTATCCACTTAGAAATGAAGCGATTTGATTTCCCGGTAAATGAGGCATTTTCTGCAATCAGTTTGCATTGGCCCAATCCCTAATTCCTCTGGGCAAAACGCAAATTAGAAAATTTCCCGTAATACGTATATTTGCAGCTTCATTAAGTTGTGCTGTGGTCGCCGCTGTATTTTCGGCCCTATTATCCGCTTCTCACTTTGACTGGAAGTGCACTTTTAGCTCAAATTTCCTTTTCTTGTTGGCAGGCTCTTTCTTTGTTCCGACGCCTTTTAACAAGAGCCAAGGATGTGGATGATGATGATGATGATGACGACGACGACGACAACAACGACGATGCCAGAGGCCCCCCCGGTTGTCGGTTGTGGGCTGTCGGTCGTTCCACTTTGCCAACACTAAAGTGTTAAATCGCATAATTATGTCTCTCATGGTGCGCACTTCACTAAACTGAAAAGTTTCGCACAGGCAGCCTTTGGCATCGTTTGTTCTTCGCACTTCTTAGGCACGAGGAATAGGAAGATCTGATGAAATGAAGATAAAAATGGGACAGGTGCTCTCAAAGCAGACATCGCAGCACTTTCGATCGAACTCAGTCAAGTTTTCCATGCCCAGATTCTCCTATTAACTGCCAGGATATTTAATATTTCTAGCTTATATTTTTTCCTCCATTTTCAGCTCATCACTCGGTATTAAAAAGTCGACCCTCTGAATTGAGTTATTCCTCCTTCTCCACACTCATATGTCGCCCGTTTCTTTGTGCTTTTCTTTCTCGTATTTTCCTCTGCGAATTTTTTCCTACACTGTGCGGCATTTCCTTTCGGCCATGTGTTTGCTTTGTCATCTCAAGCTCGACTTAATTATATTTTAAGTTGACTGCTTGCATTAATGGCACAAAAAAAAGAAACTTGAAATAAAAATTGTTTTCCCTCACCAAGGACATTCCTTTCCATTCCCCTGCCCGAAACACAAATACGAAATGAAAGAAAAAGCAAAAGTTTGGCTTGAAGCTTAATGACTAAATTGAGAGCAAGTTTGTGCAACTTCTCAACACACATTAAAGGCAAATAATTTGCATACCCAGCCTGTGAGAAAACAACTCGAAAAGTATTTCACTAACTATTCGAGTGAAAGGGAGAAAAATATAGGGCGAGAGCTGTGGGTGAAATCTGGTAAAAGCAGCTTTAATTGTGGGACCTGCGTAAGAAAAATGGCTTGTAATAAATCTCGGCGCTGGCATATACACACGGACCCGTGGACTCCTGGACCCCGGGACGGAACACACGGACATGGACACGGAAATGAGGGCAGGCCTGGAAATGCGAGTATCCTTAAGGATAAGACCCACTACAGGCGCTTATCTGGGCGTGAATGCCATGATGCCAAATCCCTTGTTGGCAATTTGAAACATTTAAACACTGAGACCAACTCGGAGCTGAAACTCAGTTATTTGCCCTGGCAACGGGCAAGTAAAATGGCCACGTTTATTGGGCTCCTTGTTATGACCATCATGGCCAGACTCTTAATCTATAAAAAACCGACTCCCACTTATGTATGTACATATGTATGTGTGTGTGTGTGTGTAGGCAGGCGTTAGGGCGCAGCTCAAATCCTAACATCCTCCACAGGATTTGGGCAAAACTGTTGCGTTGGTTGCTGCTCGTTTTCGGTTTCTCAGAACAGTGCATTAGAGGTATTAACTTGAAAGACACACCAATTGCCTTTACATGTACACATGTATAGATTTTCAGACGATATTTTGCGACATGTGTCAGCCACAAAGGTGAGGCAATTACCTAAGACTGACATTTAGGCTGTCTTTTGGTGCCTTAGAGCCTGCATCACAGCCTTCGGGAACTGCTCGTAATGCCATTTGTATTACCATTTAAATTGTTTACACCACACTTATCCAATTTTTCGCTCTATCAGCCCCCAAATATTAACTTTCAATTACAAAATGACAAAATCATGTTGCCCAAGCAAGAACGACATCTCCGCCGGATACGTTCACTCGTGCGTGTGGGCGCAGACATCGTCGAATATAAACGATTTGGCGGGGGCAAAAGATCCACTAGCTACAATAAGCACATCAAAGGGAAACTTAATAAAGAAATCCAATATTTTACGGAATAAAAATATTAAGTGTCCTTGAAGCTAGTTGATTTAAGTCCTTACTAAACCTCAGCCTTAACATACGAATCAGAAACACTGTCATATATGTTTATTTAGCCTAACTAACTCAGTCTGCTCTCTGATTGGGAAGTCACTCATAATTAGCGCAGCAAAATCATGTATTTATTTATACTTAATGGAGTACAATGATATATCGATATAGAAAACACTCTTATTAGGGTTCAATAAAGATGTTCACCTAAGATGGAAGTTGGTGACATAAATATAAAGATATGTCATCAGGCCAAAGAAATAGTTTAAGTATTAAATAAGTGTCCAAGGCTGAAAAAAAAGATAATTTAATCCATTGGCTTATTTTGTATAACAATATTATGTACTGGACCGAAATTAAATCTCAGTTTAAGCAAGCTACCACTCATGAACGTATTCCACAAAGCGAGCTTTCACTGTATTCAGCAGCCCACCCACAGCCGCTTGGCAAACAGTTTGACAAGTGCCTCTAAATGTCTAATCAAATATGAGAACGCAATGCGTGGAAGTGTCATCTGTTTTCCGTATTTTCGTGCGTCAAGTGCCTGAACAAACAGAATTTAAGACGACAGACTCCAAACCGGGCCCACGCATCGTATGCGCATTGCATAAGCGTCAAAGTAAATTTTGTAGAATTCCGCTTGAATTGCGCTCTGATGATGACAACGAACGGGAATAGTAACGAAAGACAGAGACTGGGAAAACAACCAAAATTGCCTACATTAGAACGAAGATTTTAATACCCTTGCAGAGATAGTTTTAGTTTTTAAAAACATTAGGTTTAAGTAATAGTTTGCTTACAATCAGACAGGCAAATGGCGTAACAGACGGTTATTTTTTGTAGGATGTTTTATTGATCCTTTATTGCCCGCACTTAAGGCTTTTGGAAAAACTTTTGCTTAGAGTTACGAAAATCTACACAAAATCATAAAACTTTCCGAAAGTGTATAAAGTGGGTTTGCTTTACAGAAGTTACAGTGCGGAACAGGGCAGAAAAAGTCCTGTCTGAGTCGGTTACAGCGCAAATCGGTAAATTGCAAAAACATGTTGCCACTCCTGGAGGAGGGGACAACCGGGTGAGAGCGTTGATTGTATTTTGGTTGTCAGAGACGTTGCCGTTGCCGTCGCTGTTCCCATTGCCTTTGAATGACTGATGAATGAGTGGAAGTGCAGTACCCCAGAGTGTAAGACTTTGAGTATATGAGGTTTACGTCGACGTGGAAGTAAGAAAGGCATGCAAACAATGCCGCTAAAGTGAAGAAAGATAGAGACAGACACCAAACGACTGAGAGTGAGAAGGTGAGTCGCTAAATGGACAAATGGAGAGAGGGACAGAGTGTCCCTGGTGCCCCTGGGGAGCGTGGGCGAGTCTAAATTCAGGGATTTCTCACGTGTTTCTTGCTCTTAATCTTTGGAATGCCTTTTTTGCTAATTGGAAAATATTTACCAGCATGAGAATGATAAATTAGTCTGCAGAAAAGGCTCATAAAACTGATTGAAGAAAGCGTTTAGCACATAACGTGCGGCAAAGTATGTACAACCATCGACTACCTCATCTATTAAGTGCCTGCTACTAATTTTAAACAAATAACGCATATAACAGTGCTCTTCCCATACAATGCACTCACACATTGAAAATGCACCCATTACCCCGGCCCGGCCATGTGCCTGGCACTGAGCGGCCAAAGCATCCCATAAATAATTTCGTTTTGAGCGTCGACTAAATTGAATTTTTAATCATTATGCGAACAGCAACCCCATACCCCCACCCCACACCATTCCTCGTAAAAGTCGCCCCCCTGTGTATTTGTGTGTGTGAGTGAGCGAGGAAAAGAGTCATAAAATGAAATTATACGCATATATCAGGACATTTCGCTCAAGAAATCTGCAGTGCAAAAGGAACAGAAAAAGAAGAGACTAGAAATGTAGTTTTTAATTAAAACGAGAAGCTAGTTAAGGGCAAAGTTCATAGCCAGCCAACGGGAAACTGTTAACACTTTCCCCAAGTTTCCATCAGTTTCAAGAAAACTAACTTATTTGGCTGAGATGGTCTTTAAAGAGGTGTTCTTTGGATCTTTGGGTGTTTAGTCGTTAGTCTGGCGCCTGGGGCGCTATGCTCCCTCTGTTACAGCGTCTGTCTGAGATTGCAACAGCCAAACGCAGAATGAACAATGGCGGTGGAGGATTTTTGTTTAAGCCCTTAAGCTTTAAATGCGCGCTTTGACACACACACACACACACACAAACCCATTCACTCATAGGAAAACGTAGAAGCACGCAGACACCAGCATTATTGGCATACCGCAGACACCACATGGCGTATGAGCAACGTACTGCCATCTACCATTTACCAGGCCGCGTCAGCCTTTAGCCTCAGCATCAGCTTATCTGTCCAGCTGCACAACGACTAATAAATGTCTGTAAATTAGTTATCAAAGTTCCAGGGGTATGGTGGGTATGTGAATGCGGAAGAACCATCTCCGCTTAATCATAAACCCATCTTAATTAATACGATGCCAGCGAAGCCCGCATTATGTCTGGCCACATTCAAAATGGCAGCTTAGACTTGATTAATTTTTGCAGCACTGCGGCAAAAAGATTACTTTCTATGAGCTAATCATGAGGTGCAAGAGGGGAAATCCTTACAGATTTTCGCTACAATTCAATAAATTGAACAGAAAATATCTAATACTTAAATTGAAATTAATTGCTCCATATTTTGCACTCATCGAACAGTTTCAGAAATTAGGCCCGCATTGAATGTTTTATTATCGCCTGTCAGTGAAAAAAGACAGTGAAACGTCAATTTTGTGCCATTAATCATTTGCGCTGCGATAATTTATGCAGAGCTCAAACCATAAATGGCCCTGGTTTTTGGAATGCCAGAGAATGATAGGACCGCAGCTTCATTGCTGTTCCATTATCCCCAACAATTTGGTTGAATTGAATTGGACATTTCCCTCCTTTTGCCTGTCAAAATGCTCATTAATTTATTCAATTTTCCTCGCACTTCCATGATGGATATTTTGGTCAAAAAACTAAATAAAGTTTTTGTGGAGCTCATGGCATTTTGCCATAAATTTGCATTCATCAATTTGTTACCTCACTCTAGCTTTTTCCGCTCATTAGCATCACTGAAGCGACGTCTTCCCCATTACACTTTTTACTCAAACTGCTGCGAAAGGAACACATTGTTCCATGTCTTCTATGCTCTTCCAGCTCCTGTGAATGGCATCGCTAATTTATCAATGACAGCGACTGTGTAAATATTCTGTTAGGCTAAGCAATAATTTGCTCCTTCTGTGGCCCCAGGGCCAAAGAGTTGAAAAGAGGCCAAGGCTTGTGGCTGGCAACATTGTGTCATAGTTTAATATTTATAACAAAGCTGCCAGAAGGCCACTGGGACGTATTTGGCTTTGACCGACAGCCTGTCGTTGAATTCGGAGGCTTTTTAATTACATTTCCAACTGCATGAATCTGAAACGAGTGGAGCCGTTCTGGCCGTTCAAATATTTGACGCATAACATTTTTACGAGGCATTTTTCCATTAAGATCTCTTCTCTTTCCTTTTGCAAGTATGTGCGTGTGTCCCCCACGTATTGACTTTTAAACACATCAACCGCAAATACCGCATCTGATATGTAGGAAAACTCAATCAAACTGTTAATCGACTTGTGGGCCCTGACAAACAGACTCCAGTTCCAAGCCCATCGTCAACTTCAGCCTCAAACCTCCATCCTCCCTATCCCCATCCACATCCAACCCTATACCCTGGCAGTCGTGCGTGGATGGATGCCTCTTACCCTTTTGATTGTTTTTTTTCATGAATTTCCAACCATAAAATGTCAATAATATGTTTGCCATTGGCACTGGGACCCCCGCTCTGAAAAATTCTCGTGTGAAATGTATTTGCAGTGCATTCGAGGGTTGCCCTCCTCTCAATTTCATCGAGCAGCCATCCGACCTCCATCCTCATAGCACTCGACCTGTTCAATATCAATAGGCAATAATAAATATTGAAACGTGTGGCGATGGAATTGAACAGTTCAATTCGTTTCGGAGTATTGCCCAAAAGAGTGTCCTGATGATAGCCCCTGATTTGATGAAGTTTAAACAAGCCAATTCCATTAGCAACCCAATACAAAAATCCTGTTTTGATTCATTCCGACCTTGACACAAAAATATTTCGCCAGATCTGTTGTCTCAACTTCAATTGTTGGGATTCGGAGAGAGAGAGAGAGCTCTGCAATCGATACTCTCAGCAACTGTCGCCATATCGTGTTCACATCTTTCAGTTGTCCTCAATGCATCCACAAAGGGATATTTATTTTATAATGCTCTTTAAGGAGGGTATTATTGTTCGCCCTGGTATCTTTTCAATCCAGTGAAAGGAGAATTTCTGACAACAAAGTTTTACGAAATCTTGTGCTATGCTCCACTTCATATGTCAAACAAAACACATATAAACATACATATCTTGCCATAGTAATAACATCTACTAAAGTGTATTTAAATCTTCGGTTGTCAGGGCTATTCTTACTTCTTTGTTTTCCCATTCAGATGAAAGCTCAGATGTCTCCTCAAAGCTCTTCAGGCACAATCCCAATGGAGTCAACTTAAAGTCTGTGATTTAATTGGAATGACTTGGCGTCTCGAATAAGTTAAATTAAACGAATATAATGAAGAGGCTGGTCTGTGGGTGCAAGAGGGTAAATGTGTGCTGGTGCTCGAGGAGACTTGCGGTGAAAAGATAGACGACCAACCAGACCAGGCTTCGCACGTGCTACAAGGGAAGGTACTGGGCTACACCACCTTCTTTCACAAAAATATATAATGCTATATAGCCACAGCCTCTGTCTCTGTCTCTGCCACTGCTTTTGCCCTTGTGTCTCCTTGAGATGATGCCAGAAGTGGCAGCAACAATGTGGCATTTTTGTGGCCCCTCCTTCTGTGTGTGTGTGTTGGCCAAATGAACAAGCGGAAACAATTAGCGTTGTAGCATTATTTGTAACATGCTGTTTGGCTGGGAGAATTTCTGTATCTCTGTGTCCCTCCTCGCTGTCCATCAGTCTGTAATTAAGAGTCTCATTAAAAAATGATAAATTTAAATGGAAACATCTTCCACAATGCCCCGCTCGTCGGGCAGACCAGACAGTCTCAAGTGCACTTTGAGACACTCGGGGGAGCAGCTTAATTGAAAAATTTGCCTTTGTAAATTTAAAGCCAGCGCAAAGTTTACGCCAACAAAACTCAAACAGAGTTTGAACAAAATCAAAGCGAAAATAAAAGTAAAAACCAATAGGAAATCAAAAAGGGAAAACTATATGGGGGAGATTCTTTGTAATCGACAAATTGCCGCCTTTAACCCTTGCCAAGCCGGACTTTGTCTGACTGAAAAATCTAAAAGTTTTGTAAAGAGTTTTTCCCGACAGTGTTTAGCTTCTACTGGAAATTGTTGTATTGGGAAAGTTTTCCGGATTTTGGTCAGAAAATGGTTCGGACAAAAATCTGCTGTCGTCAGATAATCCCTGAGTACACTTTAAACTCGGACTCTCTGTCTTCGATGGGAAGCCAAGCAACGTAAGGTTTAAGTCCATTTTCGAAATTACCTGGTTAATGCAATCCAATAAAAATAAATTCCGCATTGTGTCCGCTGTCAGATCGAGTGGCATTAAACTGCATTTAAAATTAAAGCCCTCACACACAAAGTGTATTAAAATAAATCACTGAAATGTGAATGGAAATTGTTCGGCCAGACATGGCCAGGTGGTGGTGGTCGAGAATAATTGAAAGTTAAGCCTGTAAAAGAGTACTTTAACTCGATCATCGTCCTGTTAGTTTCCTTAAGCTTGGATCTCCAGCTTAATCCACCTCCTTTCGTTAGTATTTCTTCATTTCTTTGGCATTTGCAATTCAATTAAGAAGATACTAAAAAAAGAGAGAGACGGATCCAAAGACAATGGCCACTCGGGCTGCTCGGACCAAGCGGGCGTGAAGCGTTAAAAATGCAATCAAAAGGCAGACAAAAGGAGCTGTAACTGTGACCATGACCAGACACAGGTATTTTGCGACGAACCCAAAGCCGGACAGGTGCTGTCTCTGGCCTGACAGCCAAAGAAAACCGCGACCAAGGCGATGACGATGTCGTTTCTGGGACGGCGGTCAGTTGAAAGTTAATATCTGGTTGCCAGTTGGGTTGGGGGGCAACTGAAACTCAAGACTCAAGAGTGGAAGTTGAAGTGAAGGGTTCTTGGAATCTGGCGTTTTTTTTTTTGCTGTCTGTATAGTAGCTGGCCACACGCACAGTTTTGGAGGCTGGTGAAAGGTAAGTCCACGAATAAATTGGAATCAATACTGCCTTCGGAAACAGAGGGACCTCTCCCCATGTTGATAGTGGTCTAGGTGTATGTGTATGTGTGAGACACTAATCCCTGTTTTGGGCATCATTGCCTCAAAAGATTGCTGCTCATTTGCCGTGCCTAATTGGCCAATGTCAGCTTAATGTCCTCCCCTCAGCCTCAGCTACTGTTTCTGCTCCTTCTTCCGCTTCGCCACACTTCCGCCTGGGACGAGCACACACACACACACAAACACACACGCACGCATACACAGGAGGAGAGACAAGCCCTCTGTGGGCTTTGTGGGTGTGGCCAAAACTAATCGCATTGACCAAATGACCCAAAAAACAAGCGACAAAATCTGCAGCTGATTGCACACACCACACCCACACTCAGCCAGAGGTTATACTGGCAATTTTATATAAATTTCCCCTTGTCCAACACGAGCAAAATTACATGAAAATTCTCACATTTGAGTGTGAAAATAAGTCAAGAAAAATAGAAGGACGTGCCAGTTGTTTGTAGACAACAATTACAGCAACAGCAATTGGACACGTGTGCGGGGGATACAGATGTATTTATAAACGACAATTTTGTTTTCTCATGTAAATCCTCCCCCAAGGAAAGTCATCGTGGCTTAAAGCTCTTTGGTGCCCTGTAAGTTGTGGCTTGCTGGAGCTTAGCCTTATGGGGAACTGCCATGCAATGGCCAGCACGTGGCATTTTCGGACTCGACCTGCGCCTGATCCCAGGCTATTTCTGTATGGCCTCCTCTTGATAGCGGACCATTTTTGCTCTGCCTGCTTCTGATCCCTGTTCATCGTTGCTTCTCCCAATCGCATGCACTGCACGTTCTGCAACTAATCGCTCAAGTCTTTTTTATGCCTTGGGTGTTCGAGGCCCAAGGAGCAGTTTCGTGACCATGCTGCATTGTTTACATCTTCCCGACTCCGATTCCTTCCATAGCCAGGCATAACCACGCGTCGCCGCCACTTTCCTCAATCCGAGCAGCTTACAGATAGCCTCAGGACTTGCATTTTTGCCTCACTGGAAATTGATAAAAATGTTTGTCCAGAGCTGAGCGGCATGTAAGGATTCCAAATTGCTTAATTTAGGACAAGAGGAAAAGCAAAAACAGAGGAAGCAAATGGTTTATGATTATTAAGTGCTGAATATTCAAGAGAAATACATACATATATTGAGGGGGGAATGTCTTTGGCTCTTTTTACCCTTTCTTTTCCGTTAACGTTTATTTTGTTTTACTATTCATGCATTATTTTCTTCGAAAATATATACGAGCCAATCTGTTTTGATAAATTGCCTTAATATTAAACTTTTACACAACTTTTGGTGTGAGTTCAACAGTTGTCGGCTTTGTGAGTACCTAGACATGGCCCTGTCTGATGAATGCCATAATTTGACAGCTATGTATATCGAAACACTATCCGACACGCCTGAGAACCATAAATAAACCCTCTGGTCAAAAAATATACCATCGGTTAACCCTCTGGTAAAAATATCAAAAAATTGTTACATGAAATATTCGCAGGCTTTAAAATAATTTGGTGGCACATTAAACACCGACCGACAGCAAAATAAAATAACAAAAAAAAACAAATCTGCAGTCAGAAAAAAAAACGCATGTATTATATTGTAATATAACTTCTCGAGCGTAAATCTAATTTATCAATTTGTGCGAACCAAAAAAAAATAAAAATATGGCATGCCGTCCGAAATATTTTTTTGTTACGAACATTTTCGGGGCAAAAATTCGGTTGGCCAATAAATTGTATGTATATGACCTGCGATTCTTGCCGTTCATTGCCAGCTATATATACAGTATATATGTATGTGTGTTTGTGTATACATACGTGTGGTACATATAAAACGTGCCCCGGGCCTTGCAGTAATTGGCAATAAATGTGTTCATGAATTTTAATGCTGCCCCACGTCGGTCAGCGTCGAAAGGCGCAAATCGACCACGCCCACACCGCCACCAACCAGCATAATTCATAATATTATGCCAGATGTTGCGCCCACTCCGTTTTATTCAGTTTTGTTTTATTCTTTTCGGGGGGCTTAGCCTTTTGGCAGGAATTTAACGTAATTTGATTTTGCTGCTCCCTTGGCAAATATTGAGATTTATTTGGTTTTGAATCGAGACTCGCGTCCATTGTTTCCAGAGAAAAGGCATTAAATTTAACACAATTCGGAGTGACCAGCAAATGAATACCGCAACAAATCAGAGTTTAGGCGTGAGTGTAACTGGAGACGGAGTAGTCAGGGCTTCCAACCACTTCCGCTTTGGCTTAGGCCAAAGGATGAGGATGAGTGGCAATGGGGGGTCTTGGTTCTGAGCAACTTTCGTTTGATTTATCATATTCAATTACAAAAGTAGCGAACGTATTAAATGCCACATCCGTTGAGTGTCCCAGGAGGCGTATGAGTAATTTTGTACTCATTCTACTCGGTATCTTTTCTCGGATTGCTTCCGCTGCTGTTCTGTTCTTCTCTGTTCTGTTCTGTTCTGTTTATCTTCGGAGTGGGCAACGGGCCAAACAAATTTGCCAATGTTTAAATAGGGAAAGGCATGGCATGGCATGGCATGGCATACGCTGAAAGCTGATATCAACAACTACTTTAGATCCCTATGTTGGTTCCGCTCTTCTCGCTCCCACCGCCAGAACTTTCAGTAGCTTCGCGTGCGCCATGTGCAGGCCCGGCAAAAGTTTACCAAAGTCCAAATGGAGCGTGTAGGACGGCAGCTGGTGGCCGGAGGAGAGTGCTGTTGGTAGAGTGCTCTCTTGGTCTTTGGCTAACGACTCTGACAGATGCTGATTTCTGGGCTATCCATCTTTGGCAGACTAAATTGCTCAGATTTGATAGAGGTTTGAGTATTGGTAGTTTGTAGTATTGGTTTAAAGGATGATAACAAATCACAAGTTAAGCCTTTTTCCGCATGTACATTTATGCATATTCTTAAATAACTCTTTTTTTATATTTTTTCACATTTGCTCTTAGTTTCCCTTTTTAAATGCACTTTTTGGAAGTTTCTTCTGAGTTATGTGCCATGTTAAATTGAGTGTGAGTGTGAGAGAATAAAGAGTTGGAAATGTGCAGCAGGAACTTTTTCACCCGGAAGCCGCTTTGAGTGGAAGGAAAACTGTCCTCCAAGCGGCAGCGGCTGTCGCAATTTTTCACTTTTACCGCAGCAACTTTGCAGAAATATTACTCAACTGCGCCCAACGGCAATATCCTGACAACAAATCCGGGGAAGCACAATGCATAAGGTGCCGACGATGAGCCGGCAACTTGACAGTTGCTGCCAGCCAGACAACTCTTTTTCTTCCGGGCACTCTTGTTTCCCTTCGGGCCCCGGGTTGTTCCTGCGTTATGCCCAAATATGTGAGATGAAAAATATGCTGCACATAAATCCTGCGGCTTTCGCATGTAACCGAGAAACGTCTGCAAGAAATCCAACGGCTCCAAGCCTGAGAATATTCTTGCCGAAATTTAATTTTCGAATGCACTCGCAGGTCGTGGCTTTTAGGCAAATTGAAAACTGGTTAACTCTGGTGCCAGTTACGTGGCTTTCTTTTATAATTTTGGATTTTTTGTTGGTGTTTTTTTTTTCATCTCGCCCTCTTGCTCTCTCGCCTTTGCTGTTTTCTAAACCACAATGTGCTGCGGCTAATTTATGCAGCACGTTGGACTGCATCAGGACCACAGGACCCAACCAGACCCGACCAGCGCCACAGTTTATCGTTGGCCGCGGTGCGCACAAGTGTCCTAGTGCCGAGCACCGACCACAAATCACCGAGGTCAACATGGCGTATACGCAATGCACACATGCAAACAAAGCGAAACTATGTAACAAAACCACAGAACTTACTGTTTTCAAATAGAAACCAAAAAAAAAAATATAATGGAAGAAGAACTACAGCAACAAAAGCAGCTGAGACCATGTCAACATGTGACACACCACGTTGATTTCAATTTGAATGGCTCTTTTGGATTGGTGTGAGGTGAAAGCGGAGTACGCACAAACACACCTACATACATATATGTATTTATATATATATATAAATATTTATGTTGATTTGCTGTTCCAACGGATTCAGAAATGCGCAGCCTTCACATAAATCTCTCAATTTTTTACCACATTTTTTTCTGGGAGAGGTGTCCTTTATCTTAATAAATAGAGCTACGTTTTTCAAAGGATTTATCACAGTACGTAGTTCAAAGAGATTTCAGAGCTATCTAAAATGTACATATGTACATACATACATATACGCTTATATATTTAATTGTAACAAGATTACCACTTGCCGTAATTGGAAGCAAGAACGAAAGAGGTGAAAAGTTAAATTAGTTCTGCGAGACTTTCAATCACCTGGCAAAGCAATTAAAATGGGTTCGATTTGTGAACGCTTCGTTAAAGTTTCAGGAATGGCAACTCTTGCCCCATCAGGGCAGCTTAAAATATTCATTGCATAGGTATAGGTATAGGCTATGGGTATGGGCTAGAAAGGCTGCCACAAAAGGCAAACGCCACTAATTGCATTCACTAACCACAGAAATGAAATAACTTTTTCAGTTTTTTTTCTCAAACCATCTCCATCTCCACTTTTCTCTTTCCCTCTTTCTCGATGGCGTGTCTCCTGCAGATGCTTTTGAAGTGGCTGCTGTTCAGCCTGTGCATAATGCCGGCCATGTTCAGCAATACGAGAAGGAAGTGCCCCGTTGAATGCCAATGCAGCATGGATGACTTGGATCGTTATCAGGCCATCTGCACAAAAGGTAAGTGGCGCAATAAATGCAAAACCCAGAACGCAGAACCCAGAACCGATAAGGGGAAATGCTTGCAAATTATGCACAAAGAATGAGGTGAGCCAAAGCAACGTCGGCTACAGTCTGGCTTTGCAGAGTGTGTCCCAGTTGGGTACCATCATAATTACACATCCACTTCGATTTGTGTAAATGCTGTGCACACACGCAACTCCTAGAGCGCCACTCCCGCCGACACTCCCGCCGATGTCCAGGACATTACTTTTAAAGCTAACCCATTCATTTCCTTAAATGTCTGACAATTTCAATTTGTTCAACTGTCATTTGCCGTCGTCGCTGTGGCTGGTGCGAGTTTCCAGCCAAAGTGTTCGTATTTTTTCCCCTCCTACTGGCCATCTTCTATGCTTTGGCTCCCCTCTTCCTTTGGCAAACACACATTCAGAAAAATACCATCTACGAAAATCTATAATTTCAATTTAACGCTTGTTTGGTTAGCACACATATTGTAAGTCCTTGAGTCGCTTTGAATGGGGAATATCTTACTTCGTTTTAATTTTATTTCCGTAGTTTTTTACATTGGTTTTTGTATTAAAGATGTGTAAAATAATAAATTCAAAATGCAAAAGAGTTTTAAAACTAAGTTTTTCTATAGCTATACTAGACTAATGAGCAACCCAATATTGTACTATAACAAAAAACTTACCAAAAAAAAAATATAAATAAAAATAGTAATACAACGCGAAAAATGAAATAAAACTGAGAGCGCGTTAAAATATGTTACAATCAGCGTTAATGTTTTTGCATTTTTATGAAAATTCCCGCTGCGTGCTCCGCCATTATAAAACAGATCCAACAACAAGTACAGTACAATGAGCGCATTATAATGCAACTTCACCCTTAGACGTACACATACATATGCATACATATATATATAAATATATATGTAGGTACACACAGCCATACATTCATCCATGGAAAATGCATAAAGCCCAGATCTGAAGCACTATTCTGTGGCACACAATGGAAAGTAAGCGAAAACTAAAAAATTGTGCTGCATACAAATGTTTGGGGGGGAGAGGACTACGACCACGACCAGGACCAGAGCAGGCCAGTAGGAATCGCTAATGGTAACTGGGATCCGTTTAGTTGGCAGTACGAGTATTTGTTGTATGTATATACTCGGAAAATTGTAAATAGATTCCGACTGGCTGTTGCTGGCTGGCTGGCTGGCTGGCTGACATTCTGCCAGGGCATGCTCGACATTGTTGGGATTTTCATACAAAAGAACTGTGGCTGGACTATAGGTAGTACATGCAATTAATGATCTTGTTGGCATTGTCAGGAGCCACTATTGTAGCCAAGCCACGTAGAAGGTCCCCCATTTTATAGCCGTGGGCACAATGGAATTAGTTCAAGTATCATTGTCCAAACCACTCGACCTCGACCACCACTAACTTTTAATGCTATTCTGTTTTACAGGTGGCCTCAACTCTCTGCTGTCCTCCAATGAGCTGGACATTGACGTGAAAGTCATTATCATACGAGGGCCGAGGAACTCTATTACGATTGGACCCGCTTTGCGTCAGTTCATGAAGCTGGAGATCCTGCGCATCACGGACTCCAATCTACCGGCCATTGGGGCCGAGTCGTTCTGGGGCCTCAAATATCTGCGGATATTAGGTGAGTAATCAATCGCTTTACGATGCTGAGCTCTTAAAAGCGCCTTAATAAACATAAATCAAAAGGCGGCAGCGATTTCAATTTAAGCAGCTGCGCGTAGTTAAAACCCAACCCACTGATATGCAAATAATATGGTAACAATCAAAAGGCGAGGGCAGGCCAGCCATCCAGAACAGAGATCGGGATGCGGTTGTCCTGCAGCCTCGTAAAACGTGAACGCAAACGCAAACGCAAATAAAGGAGCGAAAACGTTAAATGAGCATACCAGCGGCAGGCCAGGACATTGCAGGATAGCGCTGAATTGTACCTTATTTAGGAGTCTGTGGAATTTTATAACAACTTTATGCAAGATTACTAATTATTATCAGTAATATAACCAGATGGCAATCAATTAAACCCACAAATGTTGAAAAATATGTATAAACAATTTATTTTATAGTTTTCTTGAAATTTTTATAAGTCAACTTTACTTACAATCAATTCCCATTCCGTAAGGGCATCCAAACTTCTCCATTTGACAACCAGAACGTTGTTGTCTTGTCAATAAAATTGAAATTGATGCGCCAAACAGCAAAAAGCGCCCCAAAAATAAAATAAGATTGGGCAAACGAACGAAGGGAGCAAAAATAAAAAAAAAATCAAGTGTAAAGCCAACGAAAGCATTGGCCCGATATCGGTCGGGGCTTTAAACTTGTTTATTTGTGCTTTATGTGCGGGCCCCCCGCGGACGGTTTACAACTCCAGTTCCGTTCCAGTGGCAGTTGGCCCCTCTCCATTCGGGCCAGAAACAGATACCCGGTCCCCAATTATTTACATGCTCTGATCTTATTTTTTTCCCTGTTCGCATTGGCGTTTCATTCGCTTGTCAGAAGTTACACATGCCACAAAAAGCAAATTTCAACTGCAGTTGGGACTTGTGTGTTTTTTTTTTTTTGGAAGCAAGCTAAAAGCAGCAAGACAATTGGCATATTCTTTTTCCTTTCGCTTTTGCTTTGGCTCTCCGCTTTCCCCTATTTATATTTAAATTAATTTTGCCAAATGTTTAGGCGAGGCGTGGCAGCCAGCTCTTTCCCTTTGAGACAGTCATGGCCATGTTGCCTAGACAATGGGGCGTATGTACAATGTGTTTTATGTGCGGCATTAGCGAGCGGAAATACTTTTGGCGGTTCCAGCTTTAGTCTTTAATCTCTGTCTGCACACACGTAGACATAAATATTTGTGGAATATGGTTTCTGTTACATAATTTACATATTTTAAAAAATTTTTTTTTGCATATTTTTCATGTGGAATATTGTTATATTGCCGTGCGCCCCTACGAACGAATAAAAACAACAATTACCATCATCATCATTCGCTGTCACGTGCAGATCTGTCCAAGAACAATATTACCAACATCACGGAGAACAACTTTCGGGGCCAGGATAATCTCATTGAATTGGATTTATCGAAGAATAAAATTTTACGCATGGCCAGTTCAACGTTTCGTCATTTGACGGTGAGTACAAGGGAGGGGAAAATGTATGGATGACATGACCGATAGCTTTTTGTTTGTTTGTTTTCAACTTAATTATGGGTCTACTGGATGAGTTTGTCGCCTGGTATAATCAGCATTTAAAATTGGCCGTCCTGAGTGCTTAAAGCTATCTGGAATGAACAGAGTAGAACTCTGTAGTGCTTCAGAGTGAAGATCATTGTGAAGTATATGTGGAGTATATTAGCTCCTTACCTTGCATCTATTCTGTATGCAAATATTATCCGATCGAGACGATGTCTGAGTATAGTCGAATAGTCCCCTTACAGCTTTTTCCTTGCACTTGAATTCTGGCTACATATTTGTCCATTCCATGTTATCCCAGAAAAAGCAACTTGCAGTCTTAGGACCAAGTTTAATCTCAAAGATGATTGCAATTTTTGCACGAGTACATTTTGTGCTTCACTTTTCCATTTCTGGCAGCCTTGTAATAAATTTTATGGAATTTTTAATAGCAAACCGAAATGGGTTACCTACTTTTTGGTGCAAAAAAATGAACAGTTCTTACGTGCTTGAATTTAAGTTCTCCTTGCGGCCCCAGCATCCAGCGGAAGTGCCAGTGCACCAAAAGTTAGTTTCGTTGTCTTCAATTTGCTTTCGATTTTGTTTTCCACTGCACTCTAGCGACTTCCTGCTCCTCCTACTACATCCTCCACCCGCCATCCTCTGTCCTCCTACTGCTGTTGTTGTTGTTGCTGTTGCTGCTGCTGCAGTTTCAACTTTTTTGGCAGTTTCCGGAGCCCGCACGGAGACCCTGACCGGGGAATGTTTGCCTGATTTATGAATTATTAGCTACAGTCCTGTACTTGATCATAAAGTATTATTAATTTAGTGCGTGCCATAATAAACTTTATGAATTTGCCAAACTCTTTGCTTTGCTTTGCTTTTCGCCCAGGATCTGCGCCGTCTTAATTTGGCCGATAACTCAATCGTGGAGCTCGTGCAGCGCAATTTCTTCATGCTGAGCAGACTCAAGTACCTGGACCTGAGCGGAAATCCGCTCCAGGATTTACAGCCGGATGTATTCCGCGATGTGTCGGTGAGTGTTTTCATACAGCAGCAACACCATTCCGTCCTTCTCATTGTATTCTGTATCTCCTCTACAGGATCTGAAAGTACTCAAATGCCGAAATTGTCAGTTGAAAAAAATCAATCCACAGCTGTACAATTTATTGCCGCTTTTAAGCGAATTGGATTTGGGACGCAACGAGGTTTGTCGCCAGCTTAAGAGTCTCGCCTTCACCCAAGTATTTTTTCCAATTATTTTTATTTTTTGCTTGCAGTTCAAGTTCCTCGAGAAGGATGAATTCCGAGATGTGAAACGTCTCAACAAAGTTCTGCTCGACGGCAATCAATTGTCTGTGGTCGTGGACCAACTCTTTCGCATGCAGAAAAGTCTTAATCATTTGGGTAAGCCATAGAAATTATACATACACTCTTAAAAACTCTCAATTGACCGCAATTTTCCTTTGCCCCTTTTTTCTATGTTCTTTTGCGAACCCTTTTTAGATTTATCGTACAATCGCTTGGCCAAAGTGCCCAATGATTCGTTTTTGCAGCTGACCAATTTAACATTTCTGGACTTATCCTACAACAAATTGGTGCGTCTGGAGCCGCAATCTGTGAGGGGTCTGAGCAATCTATTGACGCTGAATATTAGTGGAAATGTTCTGATGGATCTAATGGAAATGCGCGATACTTTTGAAGTGGGTTCCCAAATAGCTTCGCAAATTTTTCCCTCTCTTAAATGTGCTCTTCTTTCCAGCTCATTCCCCAACTTACACATTTGGCCATTGCGGATATGGGTGCATTGCCTGTTGGCCTTCTTACGCCCTTCAGGCAGCTGCGCTATCTGAATATCTCTGGAAATTCTTTGGACAACATGGCACTGCAAGTCATCGATCCTTGTCGAGACCTGGAGGTAAGTCCTGGTGCACACACCAACATCTCCTCTCTCTCTCTACACAAAGATCTATTGTTATTTCTGGCCAATTTGTAGAATATTTCACCGCTTGCCATAGCCAATGTAAAGCATTGTGACAGCAGGATAGCACGGGACCCTTCAGCCATTACTATTTGCAGTTTTCGTTAGCGTTTGCCATTTCTGTTTATACATTTCTGACAACAAGCCAAACCCGTGGCTTTATTTCGTTGCAGAGATACGACCATCCCTCCGTCAGTCGGATGTGATGTCCTTGCACGTGCCCCACGTCACTCCGGCTGCCTCTCACTGGCTCCTCTATCTCACTGTTGCAAGAAGCACTCATCTTGTGGATTGTTTTCGTTTCAGCGCTGGAGGTGGCGTGGGGTCTCTGCCACCATTGAATTTTCTGTTATTGTTGCCGTGGACTATGGCAAATTTATTGTCCTGCAACAACAATCATTTTATAGCCATTAAGCCTTTCATTTTAATTGAATTTAATTGTGTATACACTTCACTTCGGCAAATTTTGTGCCCCTACAAAAATACCCAAATTGTTTTTGCCCAATTCCAAGGACTCCTGTGTTTCCGTCCGTCTGTATCCAGCTCCATAGCTAATTGTCATTTCAGAAGCTGGCTCTTACCATAAAGATTAAACTCTACTTTTGCAACCAACTGTCTGTATATCTCTCTTTGTCTCTCTGCTTGCCTTCTTGTAATGCACTTTTAATTGAACTTTTGTGGCCATTTTCCATACCCTTATCCGTATCCGTATCTTCCACAGTATTTGGATTTATCCCGAAATCAATTATACGGCATAAATGAGGACACTGCGCTACGGATTCAAGGCATACGCAATGTGCGACTCGACAACAATCCTTTGATATGCGATGAATGTCACATGGGAAAATTAATAAATGTCGTTCGGCAAGTAAGTGAAATTCAAAATGGAAATAAAATAAACGCCGACTGCTGCATCGAGAGGCGTGCAGAAGTCCGTTTCACTGAAAATTTCAATTAGTTTTCAAAGCCGACGCTGATTGATGATGCCTTGCAGTGCTTCGTGCCACCATAAGGCGTGTGCTACCCGATACGTTTTCCACCGAAGGTTCCGTTAGTAAAACACATCCCATTTTTATGTACTTTAAACCAAGCGACTTTCCCTTGAGCAACAGAAACCCAATCCTATTGGATTTATCTGTGAATGCGACTGCCAAAATATACTGACAGTTAAGCTGCATCGGTAGAAAACGCATCGTGTAACAGAAGCTTTATTACAAGAACCAAAGCTGACTCTGACTGTGTTTTCGGTTCTCTGTTTTTCCTTACTTTTCCGTGTAGCTGCAGTGGAAATGGGACACATATCCAATTTGCTTCCTGCCCAAAAGTTTGCGAGGCGCTGAAATAAATAATTTGGACATTGGCGGGCTGCACACGTGCCTGGATTACATCAGCGATGAGGAACAGAATGCGGCCAGCACTTCGTATAATTTTCTTGAGCACGGTAAGCCACAGGGAAGAGATACCCAAAATAATATAGAAATAGTTAATGGGGTGACTGGGGATCAGTGGCAAGGACACTTGCAATTAAAATACGTGCCAGCACCTGAATTTCTCTTTAATCTTTATCGTTTTTTCAAACCAGGCGGCCTCAATACTCTGGCCATTTTGGGTGGCATCATCTTTGTGCTAATTGCCGTCATTATACTGTCGCTGGTGGCCTGCTTCTCCAAGAATCGAGCCCGCTACTACACCAGGGAGGATCATCTGAATGGCAGTAAGTAGACATAGACATAGACTGAGATTAGCAGCTTCCATTCCGTTTTAATTACAACTGAAGAGGGGTGAAAGTAACGGGCAATTTGCCAGGTCTAGGTGCAGGTCCAGGCGAGGCGTCGAAATAAAAACTGGCCAAAGACATCCGGCAATTTATGTGCCCTTGCAGGCAGCTACTTGCACGCGCATGATTCACCAAATTAAAAAAGGAAAAAGTCGCCGCACTTAATTAATTACAAGAACGTGCTTCATTATGCTGAGTCCTTAGAGCCAGTACCCGAACCCTTACCCACTCCCTGCGCGACCTAATTGAGGAATAAATAAATTTCACACTGACCAACCAGGACCCCCAGGTGGGAAGCTCACCTGAAACTGGCCCAGGGGCTCTGCCATTCAGCAGAGCGTACTCCTGGGTAAACGCTAGAGAGGGAGTCCAGAAAAAACAAAAGCAAACTTCTGAATTTACGCAATTGTAGCATTTCTGCACAAACAATAAAATGGCCTTAGAGGCTGTCGCCTCTCCAAACAGAAACTTTTTGCCACACACAAAAATTCGATTCCCACGATAAACGAACTCTGCCCGGCGAGAGCCAGTGAGAAAACGGACAAAAAAGAATACGAAAATTTTTTCAGCTGACAGAAGGAAAAAAATACGCTCGAACCCAACCACCCACAGGGTTGTTGTTCCTAGAGCTGAGCAAAAAGTGGGTGAAACTGTGACTTTATCCCATGGATACCAGCGGAAGGATACTCCTTTTAAAGCTAAGTAAATGTGGGTAAGAGCTGTGGCTTTAGCCAGTTAGATTGAGAACTCTCAATGCAAAACAAAAAATAGTCAAATAAAGTCTACACAATTGTGTTTTTAGAGTCAAGACTCTTTCTTAAGGCTGTCCAATGTCAATTGAGATATTTCTCTATGATATGTACCATGAGAGTAAACTGTGAATTAGGCAGTGATACGGAAACTTCTCACTCTCCTCTCTCTCGGAACTTTACTTTCTCGATTAAAAACCCGCCAGCAGATACTTCCACAGACTAAAGCTAAGGTCTTTGTTAGCTAGTTATGAAAGTGCAATTGAGAACGTATCTCCGTTGAAACTCACCCATAAATATGCCAGCGCCGGAGAGCTCGGAAATTTCAGCATAAAGAGTAAAAAACTGTGCCTTGGGGCGGCCTATGCTCCAAAACAAAGACATTCTGCATTATTCAGTGACTACTGCTATCGCTGATACTCATTTGTTTTTTCGCATTTCCTTTTTCCCTTTTGTATACTCCTCAGGCGAGAGCAAGTGCTTGGAAAAGAATTTGGAGGCGACCACAATTACAACGCTGGGCAATGGCAGTTCACCCACAACAACAACCACACTGACCCTGGCCACATCCCCATCCCCAGCCACTGGAACAGCAGCAACAGCAGTAGCAGCAGCAGCACCAGGAGGAGGAGGAACAGTATCTGGACCATTAGCAAAAACCAATGGACATGGAGTGAGTCCAAGTCCTGGCAATGGCAGCACGCCAGCCCATGTAGCTGCCTCAGGCTCCGGCGAAGACAAGGGCAAGGAAATCAACTTTACTTTTCCCATTGATGATCGCGTCTGTACCATCGACGAACTGATGCTGCCACCGGCGCCTCCACCACCAGCCGCGTATCAGCACCACCCGAGCATGGGCAGTCTGATGTACAGTGTGTCCCATTCACCGGGCAGCGGACCCGCTGGAACAGCCACCACCATGGCCGCTGTGGCAGCTGCAGCAACTGTCATTCCACCGGGTGCACCCTCCCCAATGCCAACATCCATGCCCACTCCAGCCGAGGCTGTGGTTGTGGTACTGCCTCCGCCGCCGCCGCCTCCACAGCTCCAACACCACCATCAGCTGGAAGGGAGCCTGGCCAGCCTACGTGAGGTGCAGCAGCAGCTGGTCCATTTAAGCAGCACTCTGGAGCCGCTGGTCAGCGTTAACTGACCCAGGGGCTTAGCCACGGCCGCCTCCGTCTCGACCGCAGCATCGGGGGCATCAGTAGCATCCGCGGGCAAGTTTGCCAAGCAAACAATAAGCACGACACCGACGTAAGCCGCATCCGAACATCCGAGCATCCGCACAGCTGAACAGTTGCACGGTGGCACTGCAGACGGGGCGTATAATTAATGACAGTGCGACAGCATTGTTTTTGGGGTCAAATTGAAGTGCAGTAATTAGGATTTGAGTTCGCAATTAAGTGCATTAATCATTCGGTAAGTTGCGACAGCTCTTCATCATCATCCGTTGGACTCTCCCCCACACACACCACACCACACCACACCACACACTCTACGATCATACTGCCATTTTCACAATTAACAACTTTAACAGGAGTTTCACTAAGATACTTGTAATTTAATTTTAAAAACATTTTTTATATGCTCGTCTGTATATAAAATTGGTCTAAATTTAAGCAAAAACCCCAAGATGAAACCCAGTTTAAAATTAATTTCACACATTTCAAATGTGATAAATCCAAGTATAATCTGTAAATAATTATTAAGCAAGATAAACCCGAAAAAAAACTGAATGTGTTATCCCTAAGACAGAAGACAGGAAGGAGTACAATTTGTATATTTGGCCAATGCGATTCAAAATTGAGCAGCCGCTGTTTGAGAATTTAAACGTAAAAAAAAAAAAACTAAAATCAGTATGATAAAATAGCACGTAGTTAGTGGCATAGATTTCCCAGACACATACTTACATATATAAATTTAGTATCTAAGAACAGGCCCGCATTAACGTTAAATCCCATACAAAATGTCTCCATTAAGCAGAAATTTAAAATCAGTTGAAGGTCCCCAGTAGAAAACCAAACGATTTTTGTGTTCCCTAAGAATTTTGGCATTTTTTATATAATCTTAAGTCAGAAAATTGTATTTATTTTACACAGCAATATCCGAATCCATAATAAAGTGTGACTGTTTATGAAAGCAAAAAAAAAATACGAAAAAAAAAACGCGAACTCGTTTTTCTAAAATCAAAGCAAAGAGAATGGAATGAAAACCTTAGCAAGCAATTTATTTAATAAAAATGCACATATACCGCATTGCATTCTTGCATCATTTGCGGTTCTTGGGGCGTCGCCACTTGGCCGCACTTCCTGCCTCGGTTCGTGCGCCCGCCACACACACACTTCCCTACCTATCTATCTTGGCCCATTGTGTGGCAGCTGAAATTATGTTGGTAACATGTCGCTGAGCATGTGCTGTGTCTGTGCCACCCTTCCGGATGGCGTGGTGCTGCCAACCCCAATCGGATGGCGCTTCCTAAGCGACCGCAAGGACGACACCAAAGCTGAAACCAAACTCGACGCAAATGAAAATTGCTTCCGTTTCCGCTGTGGCTGGGATACGGCACTCGGATTGCTATTGTTGCTGATTGCATTGTGAACAAGCTGCCACAGCGAATCGCTTTGATTTAGCACTAACTAAGGAATAATTTTTAGAATCTGTGCATTCTAGGAGCTCTCATCAAAGTGCGTTATAATAAATGATTGGGAATATCTCTCCGTTCAGGCTTCAATTATGCAAAGCAACCTTATTGATCGAACGTCGTTTTTTTTGCATTATGTGGCGCTGTGAAAAATTGCCAGCCATTCGTTTGCCGAATCATGAATCTTATAGACAATGTCCAGCCCAAGCTCTCCCGTTTCCCATATATTGGCTGGGAAAACATTTGAATTTATGCATGAGCCATGTAAAGGCTCTCGAATGCCGTTCGGTGTTTTGTTGCTGCATTGAAAATGCATTGGAAATGGCACAGCAGGAGAGGGGCAGTGCTGTATGGAGCCCAAGTGGATGCAAATTGAGCAATGCGGTTGGAGCTCTTGAGATTGCACATCAATATTGCTACACTTGACACATGGCGAGGACCCAGGACCATCCGAATGAGTGGCGGCCCATCCGGCACTGATTAACATTTGAAGTGTGCCATTCGTGCGGAAGAGTTATAGAAAAATGTACCAAATTGCCTTTGCAGATGCGACTCCACAAAATTCGAATTTTCGACTATTTTTCTCATCTTCTTTTAATTTGGTGCAGCCACTCGAGTCAGCCACTTGCAGCGGCCCCCAGATGAAATTGCTCATACGCAGCAGCGTCTGTCCGTGCAGTTTGGTTATAAAAATCTTTACAGCCCACCCACTTACAAGCAATTGATGGAGAAAATGGCAAAAACTTGGCTCCCATCTGGTTGCCTTCGATTGATTTCCTACTTTAATGCACAGAAGCTTCTTCAGGCTGCCTCAGCTTTGTTCCTGCTGTCGAGGATATAAAATTTGTTCAAACTCCTTGCCTTGCCTTTTTATTACTTTTTCCTCTGGTCTCTGGCCCGGTGGATACATATGTACATATGTCTGTGTGTGTGGATGCAACAGTTGCGGTTCAGTGTGTAAATTTAATCAGGCAGCTTACTCAACTTTGGTGCACTGCAGCAGGAGCGGGCATCCCTGTCTCCCGCTTTATTGGTTTAGTTAGGAGGGTTGAAAAATGTCGAAATTAAATTAAATGCACTTTTGGCAGCGGAGGTTAAACTAGTAAAGCTCATTTAAGGTAAGCTTTTATTTAGTTGGGTTACTGAAATGGTGAGCATATTGGGTTCATGATCGTGCCCCATGAGTTTATTCAGTTTAAGTGCCTCATGTGGGATACTTACTATACAAACCTACTATCAATATTATCCGTACTTAAATCGGATATTTAAAACTGACAAAGTCTTGGAAGATTGAGATAACAAAAACCATAGTTTATTCCATTATTTGCTGGAATACTTCGATATTTACATCATACATATTAAATCAATCCGTTTTGTGTTGACTTAAGTTGAATCAATCACTGTTTGCCTCAACTATTAAAGCGTTCTTGCCAGTATTTGTTGCATGACAAATCGTTTAGAGGCAATGACAGGCAATGTCTTCAGCCAGGGCAATGTCAAGGCACGCATTTGTCAGTACTAATTGCTTTTCAAAGCATTTGTAAATGTTGCACAGCATGGAGCCAACGAAAAACCATTAGGCCGTAACCTCTGACAGCTACACAAAAAAAAAGCACAGGCACAGAAAAGAGCTGCGAAAACCTCATGTGCATAGAGAGAGAGAGAGAGAGAGAGCAAATGAACAATTTGAATAGTCCACGGGGTATTGGCAGAGGAGAGCAACGAATTGGCAAAGATTTCTGCAACGCTTCGACACGTGTGACATGCATGCTGAGATATGTCAGGACACGATTTTTATTATGGCAGAGCCGATGCTACCGCTACCTCCTGCCAGTTGCCAGTCGCCAGCTGGCTGCCTGCTGCCATCAACCAACACTCTGGGCAATAGAAAAACAAAATTTGAAATCGAAAAGTCTTTTTTTGTGGTTCTGGACAAATGCAAAACTATGCACAGCAAACGGAAATCAACAAAAAATTCCAACTCTTCATGGGGACTGTGGCAGTACCCCGGGCGTTTTGGAGACGAAAAAATAAAAGTACAGGGGGCCAGGAGCAGCAGCAGCTGCAATCCAGATCTGCAGTATAGCCAATTAAAGCTTCTTTGGATCCGACAATGTTGTTTAAATCGACTTGAGTGAAAGTTATTTCAAGACTTATTACCGCTCAATTTATTTCGCATTCACTTGCTTTCTGGGCGAAATTATGCTTCGGGAACATCACTAAAATTCTGTGTCTTGGCCATCAAAATTTAGATAGCACTCACAGTTTGTTTTCGCCAAATTGCCGGCTATATATCTCCACCGACAGTACAGCCAAAACGGTCCCCTGGGTGTTATCATAAAGTTTTCTAAATGCATAAATTGTTGGTTTCTGGCCGACAATTCCTGGGCCGGAAAAGTTTCAATAATTTAAACGCAACACGTATATATCATGGCTACTCCTTAAACATTGGCTAATTTGATGGCACTGTGTGGCAAAGTTTGGGCATTTGCCATAATCGCTGTGGCAAGCATAAATCCGTACGGGTCTACGGTAAGTGAAAGGCATAAATATCCGATATGAGGTAGATATATCAAGGCATCCACGGGCCACGGCCTGCCTCCCCTTACCAGCTTCATGCTCTAGCTCAGACAGAAGAGCGTATTACCCGCTGTGTTGGCTTCCCAGATTTATGATGAGACAAAGTTGCGCACGTGTGTGACTCCATTAAATCTCTTAATAGGATAATGCGGCTTAGAAAAATATTGTTGGAGCGCAACAAAAAAAAAGTTATATTGTCAAATTTATGTGACACCCGCTGACAGGAAAATGCAAATTTAAAAAGGGAAGTGCTTTAAAGTGAAAGCCAGAGCCGGAGCCAAAAAGAGGCCCCTTCTGTGCGTTATTTTTCCGTATGTGATAAATGAAGTTGAAGCCTCGACTGCAGAGCACACAGAGCGACGCTGTGGCAGCCCTAAACACGTGCTGGCAGGGCAGCAAATATGGAGAGGAGGCGAGCACTCTGGATGCATGTACCTGTTAGCATCTACCACCGGGGCTCCATGGTATAACAATACGGATGAGCGAACTTAAGCACGCAGCTTTGTGTATTGAACATGTCATCGGCAAAATTTGTGTCAAAAACCCAGCAGCAAATACCTGCATTGGATGGCCAGCACAGGTACAGCTCGTACCTCTTGCAGCCCTTGTTGCATGGCGGCCGGTGCTTCTATTTTCACAATATTTTCAGTTATGCTGCTGCTGTTGCTGCACCGCTCTTACGGTGTTTCCCCCCCCCTCCCACCACAACTGCAGTGCAACATGGCTTGCCACTTTCCGATGACCTCGCCTCGCCTTGTCTGGCTTTGGGTCTGGTTCTGGTTCCGGGCTTGGTCCTGGCTGGGCTCTGGTCTAGATCCGGGCACGGTTCTGTCCGGGACTATACATCAATTTAACAAGCAAGCATGCACATGGGAAATTAGCTAGCAATAACGCTCTTTTTCGGTTCGGAAAACTACGAAAACTGAGCTTATAACACGTGGATACCAAAACCCACATCCCAACAAAAGCAGCCGATGGAATTTTTACAAACATTTTCTTGTTGCCGCCGCTGCTGCTGCACATAGTTCTTTTGGGGTCTTTTGCATACTGAGCATCTGATCAACTTACGAAGACATTTTAAATGAAATATGTGCGAGGAAAAACAATAAAGGATGGATACACTCCTGGGTCTGGCTTTTGTGGGTTAGATATTCGCGAATTATGGTTTTTCTTCCAGGCTAGTTGATCACTTATAGAATAGGATAGTAGCAATATTTGGGGTATAGTTTTTGCTTTGGTTTTAAACACGTTTTGGTTACCAAGAAAAACATTTCTATAATATCCTAAGCATGATTTATTAGAATTTTCTGTTATATTAATGTAGGGTTATAAATTTAGCTTTTCTAAATGGATTTAATTGATTTGTTCAAGCAAATACCATTCATTCAGAAGTCAAAGCATTCATTGCCTGACCTTATGCCTCTATCCAATACGACTTTCAGAGCCCCAGCCACAGCCATATAGTTGTCAGAGCCACAGTCAGAGGCAGAGTCATATCCACCTGCAATTGAGTGACGTCAAAAACGAAGGCGCTGGCTCTTGGGTGCAGCTCGGCATACGCACGGACGTAATGGCTGAGGATTGAATGTCGGTTGGTAGGTGTGGCACAGATATACATATGGATGGATGTATATATAAAGATTTGTTCACCCACGATTAGTTGACGTTGGCGTACACACAGTTTCCGCGCCATTTGCTGTCACTCCGCCAGTTTGCACATCGTCAGACGGCAACGGCAACGGCGATGGCGATGGCGATGACGATGGCAATGGCGACGGCGACGACATCTCTGCCAAGTTCGCTCATGCAGCACAGGAGCAGTTTTTCCTTGTTTTTACACCGGGTATTTGTCATGAAAAAGGGTATGTTGAAGTCTTGCAAAATTTTGTACTTATCCAGCGTCACATATAAGTTAGAATCCTCTCTGTCTTTATACAATAATCGATTATAAAACTCTTCTAGTTCCTACTCTTAAGGGAGGCGTAGCGGCCAGGCGTAGCGGCTCTGTACATTTTTTCTTCTTGGATTTTTATATTAATTTCCCATCCACACCATCCTTCTTGTTATATTCAAACAAAAGCTAAAGGAACTGTTATTTTTAACGATACAGCAATTGCCTCCCTTCAGTACCGAGTATCCACATTGTCGAGTCACTCCACTATTCCGTTTTCGTTTGCTTTTTTTATACTTTTTGTTTGAGTGTGCGACATATCCTTCCTTCTGCTAATGGTAACTGGAAATGGCAGCCACTGAGAGCGCCAATGTCGATTGGCGGCGCTGTATTCGCTTGCGTTGAAGGTTCAGCGTCATTGGGGGGCAATGTTGCCAATTTTGTTTGCTTTCGCTTTTACTTTTCATAAGACAACAATTTCTGTTTCACTGTTTCAATTTTCTGTGCTATTGATCGTGATCGGGCTGATGAGAGATTCCATCACCAAATCTTTGCGGCTGGCTGGTGCTGGGGCTGGGGCTGGGAACACGTTTTCAAAGCACACGCCTCAAGGCGAATCGGTGATGCATTGGCAAAGGTTTTCCTTCCGAAAGTTCTGGCACTGTTTTGCTGTTCTTAAATGCCTGGACTACTGCCATGACTGTGGCTCCAGTTAGCTGTCAATTTGTACAACGACAATTGCACTGGCTTCTATACCTCCTGTGCCTGTGCCAGGTTCTGGGCCTTGGCCAGACTCCGGACCGTGGCAATCCCGCTGATTGTGCAATGCAATTTGGCCGATGCTATTGTCTCGCTTTGGTCGGGCAATTGAATTCCCCAAATTAGCTCGGGCGTACTGAAGGAGCAACATAGGTTAAGTGCGCCTCTGATAGAGATTAAGTGGAGTTTCTGCTTTAAGAATCGATTGAGAAATTATGAGAAAATGCAGATGCTTGGTACGTTTAGTAGCTCAATTGAGCTCAAGTAGTCGAGCTTACCGCCGCGTTTTGTGGTCGCTACGAATGAGACCCCACAGAATCAGCTTTGTGTTCCCCAAACCACACAGCACTTTGCGATAAATATATTTAACCCAAGCACTTCTGAATATATCGCACACGAAACCTTTAAGGTGATTGAATTTAATTGCTCCTCAGACTTTCTTAGATGAAACTTGAACATAACTCATTTTCCAGCATATTGCCATTACCCCTGGAACCTGGGCCCATACTCGTATCAACGCCTCTCGAAAGTTCACTTTTAATGTATTTAAATGAGAGACATGCCCATAACCAGGGCCATTTCCCCTCTGGCCAACTCACACGTCGTGAGTGCAAAAGTTTTGCTATTATTAAGGGCCTCATTGTCGGTTTTGTTGGACCCAAGGCGACTGTCCGCCGCCAGCGGCCCCCCCTCGCATGTGTGGCAGTAGTTGGGGCGAAACACAGAGACCCATATACACACGTTGGGCCCCCTGTCCGGACAGGACCCAAGCCACACAATAAAGAACAATATATTTCACACAACTTTGTTCATATTTTTAATGTCAGGAGTATAATAATTACGTTCATTGACTTTGCTAAGTAGCCTACTTTATGCTAATGTGATTTCGTTGCACAAAACTGGAAGTTATCAGCGGGCAGGGCTGGGCTGGGCAGAAGTGCCCCTTTGTACTGGCATATTTTTACATAATTGAATATACAGAATTTTCAAGTGTCAATTCATGTCTTTAAGAGTGAAAAAGTTAGTAATGACTGTTAATATTCCTTGACGAAGTTTTAAAACTCTTCGTTTTCCAAAACGATGTCTGTTCTAGAACGATTTCAGAATACTGAATATTTGTTCCCAGTTTGAATTTAGGGACCACAAATCGGACGCACTTACAGCCTTAACTGCTGTCATTAAAACGGCTCGCCTCGCCTATCAGTGCTTAGCACACAGCCCTAAAAGCGTCAATTAAATTAAGGGAAATTACGCAAAAGAGAAAAAGGGAAATGTCATGTAATATTTCTGTGCAAATGCGTCATTCGCTGGACTCGGAAAAACAAATGGGGAAAACAACAAACCAAAATACGCATGAACTATCGATTCGTATGGATGTTGGGAGTATTTCTAGCATTGCTAATACGCCATGTAGTACGTTTATTATTTATTGGCGGCCCCCCCCTCTATCGATTTTCCGTACAAGTTGCAATGTCAATATCAAAGGCGAGGCAATGGAAGCCCTAGCAGAGCAAGGTGTCAGCAGTTTGGTTGGTTTTCTTGTGTGTTCCAGTGAACGAAACAAGCGACGGCTAATTGAATTTACAGGTGCATTGGCAAGGCCCCGTGGTATAAATGGCGGATTGCCAACGGGCGCTAATTAATAACGACGCGAACGACGCAACGCGGCGTATCACAATCGACGAGCGCGAAAAATTTAGGAAAATAAATATTTTCCATATAGTTTCCGGATTAACTGCTTCAAAATGGTGGTCAACTTCAAGGTGTTTAAGAAATGTTCCCCGAACAACATGATCACGCTCTATATGAATAGGCGTGAGTTTGTGGATTCTGTGACGCAAGTGGAGCCAATCGGTAGGTAGAAAACAACGAAAGACTATCAGTCCCTGAGAGCATACACTCTAAAAGGAAATACACGAACGGGAAAGCCAAGGTGGAGCTAGTCACGTGCGGAATATATTATGTTTGAAATCTGAACACATTTTCGGAATACCACCATCAACCACGTCGTGTGTGGTCCAATCTTGGTCTTAGCTTTCTTGGCAACGTTTTTGCAGAGTGTCATTACCGCCTGAATCGGATTATTAATTAATGTTGCCTTTAGAACCGAGGAACCGAGGTGCTTCCAAGTCCTTTTTTTTGGTTGTAGTTTTTTATGCATCTTTATAATAGAAATTATAACGATCGGTCGGCTTGAGTTACGGAAAGCAAGCATTTCTTTTTGCTATCCAATGGCTATGTCTATGCCCGTCCTGCCCCAACTTCATGCAAAATTCTTACTCTGACTAAGACCTAATTAAATTAAGCCCTCATTTATGCAACCCCTGATAGTTGCATTACCAACAAAAGCAGCTTATTAGTTACGTGACCATAGAATCCATACAGAATCCAGCATGGATACGTGACTGGGTATAGACCTGCTGCCTGCTCCCTGCTGCTGCTTCTGTGGCGGTTGTAATGCCCAATTAATTAGGCTCTCATTTGCAGATGGCATCGTGGTCCTGGACGATGAATACGTGCGCCAAAACCGCAAGATCTTTGTGCAGTTAGTTTGCAATTTCCGGTATGGACGCGAGGATGATGAGATGATTGGACTGCGCTTCCAGAAGGAGCTGACTCTGGTCTCGCAGCAGGTGTGCCCGCCGCAGAAGCAGGACATTCAGCTGACCAAGATGCAGGAGCGTCTGCTGAAGAAGCTCGGCTCTAATGCCTATCCGTTTGTGATGGCGATGCCGCCCAGCTCCCCGGCCTCGGTGGTTCTGCAGCAGAAGGCCAGTGACGAGAGTCAGCCCTGTGGCGTCCAGTACTTTGTGAAGATCTTCACAGGTGACAGCGACTGCGATAGGTCACATCGCCGCAGCACCATCAACCTGGGCATCCGCAAGGTGCAGTATGCCCCCACCAAGCAGGGCATCCAGCCCTGCACTGTCGTCCGCAAGGACTTCCTCCTGTCCCCTGGAGAACTGGAACTGGAGGTGACCCTGGACAAGCAGTTGTACCATCACGGGGAGAAGATTTCGGTGAACATCTGTGTGCGCAACAACTCAAACAAGGTGGTGAAGAAGGTCAAGGCCATGGTGCAGCAGGGCGTGGATGTGGTGCTCTTCCAGAATGGGCAGTTCCGCAACACGATCGCCTTCATGGAGACGAGCGAGGGCTGCCCCCTGAATCCGGGCTCCAGTCTGCAGAAGGTCATGTACCTGGTGCCCACTCTGGTGGCAAACTGTGATCGGGCAGGCATTGCCGTGGAGGGTGATGTCAAGCGCAAGGACACAGCCCTGGCATCGACCACACTGTGAGTAATGCGATCGCATATCCTGAATGTAAATATATTAAAGGATTACATTTCTCTCTGCAGGATTGCCAGTCAGGATGCCAGGGATGCCTTTGGCATAATCGTCTCGTATGCTGTGAAGGTTAAGCTCTTCTTGGGAGCCCTGGGCGGCGAACTGTGCGCTGAGCTACCCTTCATTCTGATGCACCCAAAGGTGGGTGATATTTGCACAAAAACATTTCAAATATATTAACCTGTGTGTGTGTGTGTTCTGTACAGCCAAACCGAAAGGCCCTGGAAGCTGAGGGCTCGGTGGATGCCTAAACGGAAACGATTACCTCAATTGCGTATTTCTATATGTTTAACCGATGTTTGTAGGCCTTTGTAAAAGCTGATGTTGCTGAAAATGTTCTGAACTGCAGTCGTCGTACTCTTCCTATATAGCAAAATCAATATTCATATATGTGTGTATGTGTACTATAAATATAACTCAACAAACCATTAAATATGGCCAAAATATACATGTATTGTATCTTTGCGGTGAGCTTGCCACACAAAGATGCACAGAGCAGATTATTGGGCTTATTAGCTTATTAAATTTACCTCAAACTCAAATCCCACACACTCACAGACAGCAAATGCATTCATTAATGCAGTGTTTCCAATGCGGAGTCCCCAAGGCAATGTTTCACAGATTATGTATTTATTGAAGTGCAATGGGGAAATCAACTACATATTTAACTCCATACAAAAGCTTATAGTAGGACTTAGTTTTGTGGCTAACTGATTTCAATTACTGCCAAAACCAGACAAAATTAATACTGAAGAAGACAAGAAGATTTATCAGTCTAGAAAATAGCAAATTAAATGGAATCGCAATCTCTGCGTTATTTGTAACATACAGAATGCAGAACTCAACTTCCCTACTGAATCATTTGTGCAGATTTTAGCTTATATTCTACCAGACAATGGGCTGACAAACCTCTTCATTTTGGTTAATGTTACAATAACAGACGCCAGCGTTTCTTGTATCAACATAATTCCGTATTTTCCAAAGCTGATTGCGTCCTTTGAGCCTTTTTGCAGCTCACATCATGGGAGACGTCTCTCATTTCCTGCGCATCAACCATTTTCTGTTGCAAATGCTTTGGAGCCACATGGCTTTTGGCGCTTTTAATTAGCTGCAGCGATTTACGGCCGTTACGAGTATCACGAGTAATTTGGCTCGCACGCCGTGTGCAAATTTTTGGCACAATATCTATATGTGTTTGTGTGTGTACGTACACTTTGATGAGTGGATGCGTTGGTACAACTCACACTGGATTGACAAACCAATTTGCAAAATGATTTTGCACTGGCTTAATCGGCCAGTGCTTTGATAGCTAGATTAGATTATTCTCTCTTTAATCTTGTTGAACTTTATGGCACCCTAATTAGTTTGATAGGAAAACTGCATTAAAACTTTAAATTCCATAAACGATAAGATGGCGGGCACTCAATTGGGAAATAGTTGACCCCAACTATTGTTTTGATTGGCCTAAAAATAGGTTTTTAGTTCCCTAATAAAAATAAGGAACACCGAAACGAAATCTCTGGGTGCTGAAGAACCCTTATAAAAATGGTCAGATAACGAAAGGCCCGAATTTTATTCAGATTTATAGACTGCAGATTGAATATTTCCATACTTTATTCACCATGAGTTTCCAGTTACCAGCTGTTGCTACTTGCAATCATCAAGTAGTTAGCCTTTGATAACGCAACAGTCTGCACCTGTGAAGGTCTTTCAGTGCGGTTAAAACCCACTTAAATTACTTCACAATCAGCCTGCCGATTTGGGTTGAGCAAACCAAACAAAACGAATCCATATGGCAGACAGGTTGATTAGGCAGGGGATAATCTAGCTGGCGAACGATGAATAAAGACGGTGGCTCGTTCGGATCGTTTGGCATTCAGGTTGCAGTCTTTGTTTCTGTTCGATCGATATGTGCTGCTGTCGTTGCTGTGGTGTGACCCAACAGAAGGTATGGGTGTTCGGCACCGGTACACTGTTGGCCGTATCAGGACTCTTGTCCGTAATATGGGGGCCTAGTTTTATGGACTCGCTGATAATGAAGGTGACCCAGTAAACTCAAAGAAAAGTTTGGAAAGTATTTACTTGAAAAATCGTTCAGGAATTGCCGCTAACGCCCACCTCAAAGACCTTCGAGAAATGGGAGGAGCTGCCCATTCCCGTATACTTGCATATGTACCTTTGGAACTGGACGAACGCGGAAGATGTCCAGGCCAATGGTGTGAAGCCAATATTCGAGCAGTTGGGTCCGTATGTCTATCGGGAGGAGCGCAAAAAAATGGACTTGGAGTGGCACACTAATGGCACGGTCACCTTTAATCCCAGACGTATTTGGTATTGGGAGGAAGAGATGTCGGGAGGAAAGCAAACAGATATTATCACCGGGCCACACCTGCCATCTATCGTGAGTAGCTTGATATCCGTGCCAAAGGGTTCCTTAAATTCAAATATTTTCCAGGCTGCTGCCAATTCCATGAAAGACAGTAATATATTGATCAAATTGATGTTCAACCAAGCACTCAACGCGAATGGAGGAGCTCTGTTCACCACCCATACCGCCGCGGAGTGGCTGTTTGAGGGCTTCTATGATGAGTTCCTGCACTATGCAATGAATCTGAACAATCCACTGGCACCTGAAATTTTGGATGATCATTTTGCTTGGTTCCTGAATCGCAACGGATCGAAGGACTTCGAAGGACCCTTCACAGTGCACACCGGTGTCGGTGACATCAAGGAGATGGGTGAAATCAAGTACTGGAAGGGCCTGAACCACACGGGCTGGTATGAGGGTGAATGTGGGCGACTCAATGGCAGCACTACTGATCTCTTCGTGCCCAATGAGCCGAAGGAGAAGGCTCTCACCATATTCATACCGGACACCTGTAGAATCATCAATCTGGAGTATTCGGGAGTGAGCTACGATATTGAAGGCATCCAGGGCTGGAAATATGAAATAACCCCGAACACCTTCGATAATGGTCAGGTGAATGGAAACATGAAGTGCTACTGTCCGGTGGACAGGTACCCAGACGATTGTCCCGCCAGCGGAGCCACGTCTCTGGCACCCTGCGGCGATGGTGCTCCCATGTACCTCTCTGCGGATCACTTTATGTATGCCGATGAGAGCTATGCAAACACGATCACCGGCTTCGATCCCGAGTACGAGAAGAACAACTTCTACATCATAATGGAGCGTAAAATGGGCGTTCCCCTGAAGGTGGTTGCCAATGTGATGATCACTTTGTACATTGAGGAAGATACCACTATTGAGTGAGTACTAAAATCGATTTTGTTGGGGATCTTTTGGTTAGTTAATGCCAACTTTCCAACAGCATACTAAAGGGCGTACCCAGCTTCTATGCCCCACTCTTCACCACATCCAGTCAAGCGCAAATCGACGAGGCACTTGCCTCCGAACTGAGGGTAGGTGACAATTCTCCTACTGGAAAGCACTTCTCACATTTGTATATCCTTCCAGCTGGTTCTGAGTCTGCCCTCTATTGCTCGCTATACAGGAGTGGGATTGCTCTGTGTGGGCTGCATCCTAATAATCATTGGAGCTGTGTTGACTTTCAAACGGAAGTGGCGTGGCCAAGCCGAGGCTGATAGACTTGCTCTTAGGGATAATGAGGCTATTGAAAACGAATCAGCAGTGGTATCGGATAATCAGTTATAACCGCTATCCAGCAAACACAACTTTGTGATCCTTAGAAAACTAAGTGTGATAAATAGTTTTTAAAATGTAAGCAATTTAATTGATTTAAAGCTGATGGTTTTTTTTTATTAACTTTTTAAAATAAAGTACTAACTGAATAGCGGCCACGACGCACTGTGGCTCATTTTGGTTGCCTAGATGAGAAGTGGGTCAAATAATACGTTCAATAAAAATTTATTTTAGCAATACTCAATATTCCGTTCCCATTTCCGTCACCTTCAGTTGATCGTCTTTTATTCGTCTTTTATTATATTCAACCATCTTCTTTCACTATTCAGACTAAGGATTACAACTGATTTACAATTTTGCCATTGAGGCAGAACAATCCAAGCCTTTCCCCAGCAAACTTCAAACTTCGTCGTACACCAACGCGACGCTCTTCTCGTGCAGTTTTTCGTTCTTCATCAGTAAAATGAGTCACATCGTTCCGTAGCCTAGTTGAATAATATTATACTCGTACAATTTTATGTACAACTAGAGGACCCGCGCGTTACGCTGCTTACTAAATGCATTTAAAAATTTTTTTATAAAAACCATGCCACGTACTCTGGCTATCATTTAAAAAAAACCGCATACAATTTGGTACACGCGTTGCGGAGAAATTATATGAAATAGGCGTTCAAACGCACACTTTTGGACCAAATTTAAGATTTTTTTTTATTCTTGAGGAACATATTTATAGCAAAGTACAACAGCATGCAATTTGGTGCACACGTTGCGAAGATAGCCGCTTACACATAGATTTTTTTCTACAAACTCTACAAATAGCGCTCTGGCTATTCCCCAAATTGTAAATAAATAAATATTTCATATTTTATTAAACCCGTCTCAAAAAAGAGTTAAGGGGTATATTAGATTTGTGGCAAAAGTGGATGTGTGTAACGCAGAGAAGGAAACGTTTCCGACCCCATAAGGTATATATATATTCTTGGTCAGCATCAATAGCCGAGTCGATATAGCCATGTCTGTCTGTCTGTCCGTCTTGTTGAGCGCCTAGATCTCAGAGACTATAAGAGCTAGACTAACCAAATCTGGTTTCCAGATTCATGTGGTATCACACTGCTACAAGTGTATTTCAAAATTTCGCCCCGCCCCCTTCCGCCTCCGTAGAGTATCCCCCGTCTCCCCTTGCAGGAAACATGCTACTCATTCTCTTTCTCGCTCGCACACTCTGCCGCGTTCAGTGCGCGAGCAACCCCAAGCGAAGGAGATGTAGAATATAAATGGTACATGTACAATCTACATGTTAGATGTAGAATTTACATTGTATATGTATATGTAGATAACAGATGTAGCAAAAACATGTAATATGTAAAATTTTTTTTTTTTTAATTCTAAAATTCTAAAAAATCATATGCTCAAAAATGTAAATACTGACTGAGTACGGATATAAGTAGAGTCGCGTCCCCAGAAGCGACTCACACGTTCCTTCTCGTTTTTTTTTTACTTCGGGTGAATGGTACTGAGGCTCTCTAGGCTATACCTTAGAGAGGCATTTGCAAAAAATTAAATCCAAGAATTACACACGCACACAACATAACGGGAACATGCCACGGAAAGGGATCCAAAGTAAAACAAGTTGGCGAGTGGATTAAACATCAAAAGACTATAGATTTTGTAACATTATTATTCTTTACTAAAACAAGTAACACTATCAAGTAATTTTACAAGTAAAAGTAATAAAACATAAAAACATAAAAATTTCAAATCTCAAGCATGGAAACTGTACTGGACGGAATAATAGGCGGTATTCTGTCCACAAATACCGAGCGCATTCGCGAGTCCACCGAAGCTTTGCGGCAGGCGTTTAAGAATCCGCAGACACTGCTAGTGCTCTGCCGGATAATGGTGTCGCCTCGCGAGACCGAAGTTCGCCAGTTGGTGGCTGTACTGCTAAATCGTCGACTCAGGAAGCAGCGCTCCTGGCTGTTGGTGCCGCCCGAAGACCAGGCAGTCATCAAGATCGGCATCCTGCAAGCATTAATTGGGGAGCAGGAAAAGATTGTGAGGAACGTGGTTGGTCAACTCATTGGGACTTTGGCGCAACATGAGGCGGCCGAGAAGAACTCGTGGTTGAACGAATTGCTGGCGTTCACTTACCAACACTGCAGCATGGCCGATCCCAAGAAGAGTGAGCTCGGAGCATTCTTATTTTCCAAACTGGCCGAAGCCACACCCGATCTATTCACTAGTCGAATGACTGAGACCTTACACCTCTTCACGTGTATACTGATGGCAGCCCAGGCCTATGGCGATATGGCCACACCCACTGTCGCCAATATGATAAAGGGTATGTGCTATCTCATTCCAGCAGTTGAAGGCCTCACAGCAGCGGAGCAGATGCTGGCCAACGCCGTGCCCCTGACACTCTCGGCCCTGCAGTCATTTGCCCAAAAGTATCTCAATGCCGAATTCACCAACTGTTTTGACACCCTCGATTCCATAGTCGAGTATGTGCCGAAATTGTTGAATCAGAATTTGAAGTACGTCGTGCATTTCTGTCTGCAGATGATGGCCGGCTATCAGATAGATACGTGCATTCGAATGAGTGTATTGAACTTTGTGCAATACTTTGTCCGAATCAAGAAGCGGATGATTATCAAACAGAACCTGCTGGAGCCCATAGTGAGCGTTATCGTTGAGATGATCTGCAGTGATTCTGACTTCAATGATACAGAGAATGAATACTTCTCGGGCACAGGCAATACTCCTGGCGCCTCGGCCACCAACATCCTCGATATCATGGCTTGTCACATACCGTCAGAGAAGATGCTTGGCCTCGTTTTGCCCCTTATCGAGACGGCTTTGCATCATGTGGATGCAGTGCGGCGACGCGGCGGCTTCATGTGCATGGGCGTCATCTCCGAAGGTTGCTCGGAGGCCATCAAGCGCAAATATCTGGAAATAATGGTGAATATTATCATCCAGCGGGGCGTTGTTGATCACGATTTCAGAGTACGAAACGCGGCCTTCTTTGCCATTGGACAGTTCTCGGAAAATATGCAGCCAGAGGTATCTGAATATGCAATGCAAATTCTGCCCGTGCTCTTCGATTTGCTGCACCAACTGATGGTGGATATATATCTGGGCAAATCGGTGGACCACAGCTACATGAGGCGCATCTTCTATGCGCTGGAGGTGTTCTGCGAGAACCTTGCAGATAAGATTGTTCCATATTTGCCAAAACTGATGGAGCGGTAAGCTATTATTTTCTTTGCCAACTTCGTTTCCCAGAGTAATCCCCCTTTATGTTCTCAGTCTGTTCGAGTGCATGGATGAACGGCACACCGTCCGAATGCGACAGCTGGCCCTGGCCAGCATCTCAGCGGTGGCCAATGCATCCGAAACGAGTTTTATGCCATACTTTGACACGGCTATGGACATACTACAGCAATATCTGGTGTACGAGTGCACCGTGTCGATGAATGAGTTGCGCATTCAGGCCATCGATACACTGTCAGCGATCTGCTGCAAGGTGGGCAGTGATAATTTCATGCCTTGCGCCCAAGATACGGTGCAGTTTTCGGTGAATATGCTGGAGCAGGGTCCCGATGATCCGGATTTGAGGCGTGCCGTCTATAGTCTGCTTGCCGCAATGTCGAATGTGATGACTGAGGATATGGACACAGTGTTTACCAGGGTCCTGGAACGGATTATGGAGACGGTGGTCTCTACAGAGCATGACACTGACAACGAGCAGGAGGATGATAGCGATGACGAGGATTCTTGGGATGATTTGGATGTGGAGAACGATTATGTCTATGAGAAGGTGGAGGCCATATTAGCCCTGAAGGAATTCGCTGTGAATTCGATCATATCCTTCTCGCCCCACCTCACAAATTCACTCTTTGCGGTATACAAAAACATTGATCATGGCCAGAAATGCGTTCGCGAAGCATCCGTCAAGGCGCTCTGCGCCTTTGTGAATGCCCTCGACACTGTGCGGGACAAACGCGGCGTGAGGGGTGCCTGCGACATTCTTATGCCAAAGTTTTCCGACCTCATCAAGAACGATCAGGAACATGACGTAGTTTGGGTAATATTGGATGAGCTTAGGGATCTGTTCCGGGCCATCCGGAAAGGCGCTTTGCATGCGCCAGAACCCGCAGAGGCTGTTGTGGATGCCATTGAAAACGTGCTACTCAACAAAATTGCCTGTCAACTGCCTGAGCCCAGTGGCGGTGGCGGTGGTGACGGGGAGATCGTAAGCCTGGACACCGTGGAAAGCGAGTTGGATGAGATGATCGCAGAGAGTGCTTGCAATTTGGTTGCCACAATGGGAATGGCTCTCGATCCGGACTCATACTCAATGTACTTTGGGCGATTATATCCTTTATTAATGGCCCAATTGGTATGCATATCAATTTTATGAGACTTGGCAGTTCTAAATAACCTTCCTTCGTTTTTGTAGGATAAGGCCAAGCGTAACGATGAGCCACGTAAGCGTTCCGCAGTCTATGGCGTCCTATCCGAATGCATTAATACGTTGGGCATGCGTGTCGCCACCCATTTCGATGCCCTCTGTCCCGTGCTCCTGGATGGCACCAACGACTGCGAATCAGATCCGCGAATGGCTTGCTTCTGCGGACTGGGCGAACTGGTCTATACTGCTAAGGAAAAGTCCTTTGGCTCGTATACTGTGATTCTGCAAGCCCTCTCCAATGAGATCGCCAAGAACTCGACGGATGCCACAGTACTGGACGATATTTGCGGTGTTTTGGCACGCCTGATTATAACCAATTGCAATTTGGTGCCTCTGGATGATGTGCTGCCCGTTTTCATGTCCCTTCTGCCCATTCGCAATGACACCGACGAAAATGGCATGGTGCTCGACGCCTTCCGTGTGCTCTACATGAATGCGCGACCCAGTGTTGTCGTATTCGTTGGCGAAATGGTTTCCATCATCTTTCATGTGCTGCTCCATGAGCAATTTGATGATGACAAAGCCACCGCCAGAGCCATTACTTTCCTGAAGGAAATCAAGCACGACTTTCCCGACCATATCAACAATCTGATCGGCTCGTGCATGACTCCGGCGGCTCTTACATTGCTACAGAAACTGTTCAATTAAGCAGACACATAATGTGGAGCATATATTGATGATATTCTTTGAGATTTCGCAATTGTGTTGGTTAAATGTTTCTAAATTTAAAATTTACATTAAATACTAGTAGACAAACATTCGTCAGATCATTGCTATATTTTGTTTAATAAAATGACATAAAACGCTACAAAACATTGAGCATTCCGTTCCCGTTTCTTCAGTTGATCGTCTCCCGTTCCGTCTTCCGCTACGCCCGCGGATGCTTCGTGATTTTCGCTCTCGTACAGACTTCCGTTCTTTCTCATTCATATTCGAAAACCATCTTCTTGTGCAGTCCAGGCGTTTCTCCAGCAAACTTCAATGCCCCACAATGCTCGTAAAATTTCGTCGTACACCAACGCGAAGCTCTTCTCGTGCAGTTTGTCGTTCATCATCAGTAAATTGAGTCGCTTTATTGCTCTGCTGGAAAAGATTAGACGTTTGTAATAATGTGCAGTGTATTTTTTTTTTTTTGATGAAAAAACCTTGCACTCGAGGACGATAAGCTGAATATACACGTCTGGTTGATAACATAGCTGATATTCACTATTATACTTATATATTATTTGCTAAGTTAACATACATTTGACAGCCCTGGAAAGGCCAACTCCATACAAAAACACTTAAATCGCTGATATCTTCTATATATATTCAAATCTCTTTCCACTGTGTTTGTGACTGAACTCCTCCCAAACGGCTGGACCAATTTTTATGCATTTTTTGTCGTATATTAAGTAGGTCTTCATATTACCACCAATTAACTCCGAATCGCAATTTAAATGTTTTTGGAAAAATTAAAAAATTAATTTAAATAAAATTAAACTTGATGAATACAATCTTAAAAATTCCAAAAAAATTTCTCCAAATAAACACCAATTAAATTTAAATTTGAACTAAAAAGAGCCCAGCCCCTTGGGGGTCGTTTCGGAATCTAATCTCACTGTTAACATTCTCAATCTGCATCTTAATCACATATAATTTCTAGCCGAAATATATATATTGCCAAAAACGGTGGGTGTTTGCTTAGTTTCATTCGATCCGTCGCGATGTGCTGTAGCTGTTGTAGTGTCCGCATGCAGAAGATCTGGGTTTTTACCCTGGGAGGCCTGGCGTTTGTCCTAGGAGTATTCTTAGTCGCCGCCTGGCCGAGTTTATCCCGTCGGTGGATACTCGAAATGCTGCCGCTGGCTCCAGACTCCTTCATATACAAGCGCTGGGTAGCAACACCCATGCCGTTGTACAGTTCGATCTATCTGTTTAACTGGACCAATCCGGAGGACCTGAACAAGGCGGGAGTTAAGCCGAATTTCGAGGAGCTGGGACCGTATACGTTCAGTGACTACAAGGTGAAGGAGGACTTGGAATGGGATCAACCCAAGGTGACCTTCTACGGTCGACGCACTTGGCATTTTGTGCCCGATAAATCGAATGGGTCCCTAGAGGATGTGGTTGTCACCCCAGATTTTCCCGCTGTGGTGAGTGGAGTGCGATTAACGTTGAGAGGAAAAGTAATGGCTCAATGCCACTATCTGTCAAGGCACTAATACTGTTTAACGCTTTAGACAGCTTCTTTTATTTCGCGCAAATATCGACGCGTACTTCGGAAGGTAATGAACTTTGCCCTCAATCGTGAGGGTGGTTCCACCTTCATAAAACAAACAGCCGGAGAATCTCTCTTCGATGGATACTACAACGAGCTGCTGGACTTTGTGGAGCAGCTGCATTCCCCGCTGCTGCCCGTTCCCAGCGGTACTTTCGGCTGGTTCTACGAGCGGAACCAATCCAAGACAGCCGAAGGAAATTTTACCATACACACGGGTCATGCAGATCGTAGCCGGATGGGAGATCTACTGCTTTGAAAGGGCCAAAACCACACCGGCTACTATTCGGGCGAGTGCGGAAAGGTAAATGGCAGCACCGGTGAACTGTGGTCACCGGACCGACAGTGGGATAGACCAACTTCTATATTTATGCCCGATGTAGGACGCTTTCTAAATCTGTATCCCACGGAGAACGTCACCATTGATGGCATTGATGCCTGGAGCTATGTCTCCACTGAACTAACCCTCGACAACGGACAGTTGTCGCCGGACACAAAATGCTTTTGTGTGGGCAAGCGGGAGTGCCCGCTCAACGGAGTGCTGGATTTTTCACCATCCACCTATCACGGTCCATTCTATATGTCACATCCCCATTTCCACATGACGGATGGCATGTACAGGGAGAACACCACTGGTCTGCAGCCAAATGCCACGGAACATTCCATGTATGTGATAATGGAGCCCACATTGGGAGTACCCGTAAAGCTAAAGGGACAGCTGATGATTAGTGTGCGAGTGGTGCGCGATGAGGCTATAGAGTGAGTGAAAAACGGTGCTAATTGTCCAAATTCAAGCTAATTGTAAATGGTGGCTGTGTCCCATAGTTTCTTTAAAGATGTGGCCTATGATCATTATGCGCCCCTTTTTACCCTGGTATTACATGGACATCTGGATGATAATCTAAGAAGTTTAGTTAAGGTAAGAATATACCTTGAAGTATCTACATAGAAACTTAATCTGTTGATATTAACTGAATTATTTTCAGCTTGCTTTGAATGTTCCACAAATTGGACAATACACGGGAATAGCTTTGCTCCTCATAGGACTCACCATGGTAGCGGTGGGCGTGTACGTCTCTAGGACTCACAAATGGCACAACGAACAAAAGGCAGAACCTATTGATAAAGTAAAAGTAGCGGACAAAAATATTGGCACAACTTGAGGGCACCGATAAGACTGTTTATGCCGTACACGGCGCTAATCTCGCTAATCATAGCAAATACTTAAAGCTATCAACCACTCGAAGTTATTTAAAGACGGTGAAGAGCCATAAAAAATTCAAATTACTTTCCCGGGGGCTGGATTATCCAATTTCGTTCAGGTGTTGCCCAGCTGCAAGCATCTAGAATTACACAAAATTATGGCCTTTCAAATATGCTAAAATTTATTAATATGTTAATAATTGTTTTTTGTTGTTTCGTTCGTGCTGTCCGTCTAACGTGAGATGGAGTGGGAGCCGGTGCGGGCCTTGAGCACGTAAGCTGCATACTTTACGGCGTACGAACTCTTTCACCAGGCGAAAGGCAGGACCAAAACCAAAGGTAAAGGCAACAAATGCCTGACTGGAAATTTGAAAAATGCCAAAAGAATATTATAAGCGACTAATTTATATGCACCAAGCACGCCAACTTACGTTTTGCACACACATTGTTTAGTTCGGACGATGGGAACGAACGGAACGGAACGGAGCTCAGGTTAAGCAATGTATGAAAATATGAAAATTATATGAGTCCCAGTATGTGTCGGCCATAACTTTACTACAATCTCTTTTAGCGGCAGGGGGCGCAACGAAGCAATAAAACACACAATATTGTTAAAGAATTTACCAGAAAAAATTTGTATATTTTAAGCTAAGAGTATCAGTTTCTAAAATATGTCAAAATGCATAATAAGTTGCTGGCATTAAATATGTGATTTAAGATATTGTATAGAAATGCAAAATACAAAATTTTTTGCATTAAATTTTAATTAAAAATTACATTAGATCATACGTTGAAAAATAAGAAGAAACACTTTTCCAATAGAAACCTCACACACAAGAACTATTTTCTATTGACTACAAGAGCAGTAGGGCATAAACAAATTTACTTTATTTAAACACAAATATGTGGCACAAGTTACGGCATATTTTAATTTCAAAATTGAGTCCATAAAATGCTTAACACATCGTTGACAAATTGCCAAAGGCAGGACCAAATGAAACGGATGTCAACACACGAGTATTTACTTCAATTTATTTCACTGCCAGCTTAGTTTATCATTTCACTTTTTGGTTTATAACTGGTTCACCATTTTATTAAATTTTCCGTATAACATTTTTAGACAAAAATTGATTTATGGTCTAGCATATGCTACATTTATTAAATTTATATTTACGCACTATATAGTAGTTCCTGATGGAATTTTATTTATTATCACGTTGACATCAGATGTGTTATAATGTCAATTCTATTTGAATAATAATTCTTGTGAAACAAATTTTCTTGCTAAGATTTCTGTCTGAAAGAGAGAGTCCGCTCTGGCTTAGGTTCAAGATTTATTCTATTTTGGGATCTGCCTTTTTCCCGTCAAGTAACCACAGCAATGTGCAATTGTGCGAGGAATTTTTAATGAAATATTTAACAAACGCCCCAAAAAAAAAGGGACAAAGAAAGGAGGGAAAAAACGTACCGTTTGGATAGGACCAGTCTGTCTGGCAGCCACATTGGCTTTTATGACATGCCAACAACAACCGCTTTTCATTTTATAGAATAAGTTGTCAAGGTGCACAGACTGACTGATATTTTTATACTTTTTAATGCTCATACCTAGGCCTTAACAATAGTAGTAAGTCATCATTTTTGTGTTCATTTGTGACACATTAAAATACAATTTTTAGATAGCTGCTAACCATTTCTTGCCCGATAGATTCATATATATTTAGTTTATACCTGGTGGAAATTGGGTAAAAGGTTAACTCTTTTTGGGGTGGACAAATAGATCTTTCCGTTTGTTAAGTCGAGATTTCTTTCAAAACTTTTAGCCTATTTTATAATGCCTCTCGCAATAAAGGACAATGGTTGTTGGATTGGATATAGTTTTCCAATTTTTATAATTTTTGTACTTTTCTTAGGTATAATCTTCAACTAAGGTAATAAGCGAAGAGAATACCCATAAAATACACTCTCTTGAAATTTTTCTATAACATTTTTGGTACTGCTGGTGCGGTTTTTTCCCTGTAAGCATAACAAGCAACAGATCGCGTCAGTGACCGACTTCATTATTTCGACTAAATCCCCAAAGCCAAAAGAAAAAAGTGTTTGAAAGCACAAATAGGTAGAGTGGGTCCTTGTATATTCGGTTGCACGGCGCCTTTGTTGCCTGCTGTCCAGCTCCTTCGACTGCTGTCCGTTTGTGTCGCGAAAAACTTCGGTGTCCTAATCTGCTGCCTGACTTGCATACTAATTTGTTTGCTCTGCGGCGCCCACCCACTACGAGGGCCTCGTACACCTCTCCGGACACTAAGGGCCAGTCAATGTTGGCCCCGGCCTTTATGGTATTTTGGGCTGCTGACAACCCGTAGATTATGTTGTTGGCTTTGGCTTTTGTGTGTTGTCCAAGTCTGAGTAGGTTTCGGGCATGAGTGTGGCCAGTGTCATGTTGCCTCGGCTTGTGGACTCGCTCTGGCTCTGGTCTTGTTGAGGTTCCGGTTCTGGTTCTGCTTTTGCATCCCAACTCCATTGGCTTTGTTTGTTTATTTCTGTTGCCCGTCTATAAAACCCTGTTTAGCTGCTTAATTTTTTCCTTTGTCATGTTGACAGTCGTTCGGCTCAAGGACTTGTTCTGTGGAGCATGGGACAAGGATCCGCTTGTTAAGGCTCATTTTTCGCACAATTTAATGTTATTTAATTGGCATTTAAGTTAGTTAAAATGTTTGTGTTTCAGCTACAGATAAGGCGCTCATGATATTGATGCCAAGGTCAGTTTTTATCGACTGTGTGGGGCTGTCCTTGAGCTTGAAATATTGTGGTTAAAGAAGTCAAACTCCTTGGCTGTTCAGAAAGGAAATATATTCGTGATTACATTTGTTTGTCACATAATATTTTCTGTTAATTTATTTTGTTTTTAATTGCTTTCAATGTTCACTGACTGTAATATATTTCCATAAAATATTCGTATAAAATTCTGTTCCTAATATTTGCTGCAATCCATTTATGTTAAACTTAATCGGAAAATGTCCCAAAAACTGCCCGCTAAATAAATCCGAATGCAATTAATAATTTGTGACATTTTAACTACAATGTTGAAACCGCAGTTTTGCCTCAACAATTCGCCTGCATTTTTTTCCGTACCGCCATTTTTCTCTCTGTGAGAATTTATGCTGCAATTTTCTATGCCATGTGTAATGGATATTTTTTTCCATTTTGTTGGCAGCGAAAATTGCATTGGGCCTTTGGCGTTGGCTCTGACGTTACAAAGTTGACAGCATCAGAAGGGAAATCTGTACAAAAAAATGCTTAAATAAACATACACCAGTGCGCGCTAACTCCAAAACAACAGTCCCAAAATATGTTGCTGAAAATTTAAAAAAAATTAAATTTAAAAAAAAATCCTTGAATTGTTAGTGAATCGCGTTTTTATTTGCCATATATGTATAGTGTTCATAAAAATTGGTTCTGCCGTGGAACGGTGGTGCGTGGGGGCAGCCAAACAATATTTATGTTTGTAGTTTTCAGTTTTCTCTCCATTTCGTAGCTTTGCAGTTGCCAAACAAGAACATAATCACAGCAACTGATACAGAAACCATAAATTAATGAACTCTAACTTCTAGCTAATTGAAATAGTGAAAAATTGCAGAACAGAAACTAATTTAACATGAAATTTAATACAACACCTTTTTATTAGTGCACAATATTATGGTGGAGTTTGGGAAAGTCTGCAAATGACTGATATAGAACAGTACAGAAATTAATTTATAAACCAAATAGTCCAAAATTAAAATTTTACAAATACAATATTCCCACTTAAAATGAATTCCAATTTATTATTTTTCATTTTTGGGAAGCTGTGTATATGCTGGAGCTTTGAACATTCTGCAATTAAAATTACGCCAAGCCAATAGTCGTTGTTTCACAGTGAAGCCTCATCTTTGGCTCTAAAAGCATAATACGCATACGTCGAGTGCCGCACAATGGGTATCCCAATTTGTGTGCATGTCGAGCGTTTTAATTGCTGCTTCGTGCCTCAATGAAGTCAGCATTAAGAGCCCCCGGAATAGCGCTTGCAATGGAAAGCCACTGGCACTGCGAAGATATCATAAAGTGCTCTCAAATTTCGGAAGCCGATTTGGTTGAGAGCGATGCACAAGTTATGGTCTTGAGCTTTAAGCAGTCTTTAAGTTGTGGGCCCTGGCGGGAAGCCAAGGGCAGACCGTAAGTCCAAGATGCTGAAGCATATTTTGCTGTTGTGGCAAAAAAAAAACAATCTGCCCGAGGATAGAAACATTAGAAGGGGAACACAGAACATGGTTCACCAGAGGAGTGTCCATAGCGGACGGCGACTACATAACTTTCTATGGATAGTAGTGCCATCGTTGGGAGCAGCCTGCAAGTATGCATTACATTGTGTTTGGCATCGTGCTAGAGCATATGACTATGCATATTTGAAAGGCAATTTTCCCTAGTGTTCGGTTCATCAATGCAAATGCAATTTCATTCTGTTTACCAGACACTTTACACTGTCCTGTCCCTGTCCCAGTCCTAGTGGACGCAGATGGCTTTAATGATGGAACAATTTTGCATGCACATTTTTCCTTTTTATATCCGTTTTGCTGGGCACCTGCAGCCTAAGGACCCCCTGCCCCCACAACATTTGTACCGTACTCGTGTTAATGCACAACTGTTTCAGTCCCGTCCAGTATTGCAAATGTTTTCAATCCATTCAGTCGCAAATTTTTCACATCCGTATGCGTTTCCGCAACATATATCGATCAACACTCAGGATTGGGGAAAGCCCTTTTGGGCATTTAACAATTTTCGCACTTAAACCGCAGAAATTTTGTTAAATTTTCATTAAAAATACATGGCCTGGCAATTGTGGCAGCTGTGCTGGCATCAAAATGTCACTGCGAGTCCCCTCCTGAAATGCTTCTGCATCCGCTGCGGTAGTCATGTGTGAAAAGGTATGTGAGTACGGAGCTGGCAATGGCCAGGGGAATGGTAATGGGATGGGTTCCCATTCCACTGGCATGATAGTCCGCCGGAATATCCAAACACGTTACACCAGTCTGCAATTATATATGTAAATACACGTATCCACGTGTGCATGGAAGTCGCTTGAGTTTGTAGACGCGATTGGGCTTAGGGTGGTTCCAAAATGCTGCTGACAAAGATGCAGGATGCATACTCTTATGAATTGAGAAAAGCTTCTGACATCAATGATAAAAAAGAAAATTGTTTAAAGAACTTATACAGAACCGAAACTGAATTTTGTATAGAAAATTTTGATACTTAATCGTAGTTTTATAGACAAAGTTTTACGAGATCCACATATATTTATTTATATAGAAGTTTTGAATCTTATTTGGATATACTCATATATATAGTATATATAATATATATATTTATATAATCAATAAAATGCTTGCTTCAAAAGACATTCAAATGAAATACTCGTAATGGATGTCTTTTCTGTTGCACACGAAATTAAACATACACATATTCCATACAGCATTCTACAAATGTAAAACAAAAACCGTTTTTAATAAAGACTTGTTTTCTGGGTCATAAATATTGCTAGTTATGCTGTAAAATATTTTAGTTTAAAATCAATTAATTACCTTGAGAAGTGTTCAACCAATGTAAGGCATTTGACAAACGCCCAAGAAGATAAGAAGAGAAATTAATTCTGAATATGTCCTGCAGCCCAACATTGTGCAAATGCATGCTCTATCGATATAATCAACTATGAAATATGCTTCTATTCAAATGTCAATGTAACTGTTTCTGTTACTGCCGCCCCATGCGCATTTGGCTACAATTGTCAGCCACATGCCATTTATGCGACTGGGTTTTCCATAATTTATTTGTGTCCATACAATATATGTACATACGAGTGTATATAGAATAGATTTTGTGACTTAATGTCGAAGCTTGCCATTTAATTAAGGCAAATCCGTGACCATGGAATGCTTTGCTTGGGCCCCGGCATCCATTATGCGAGCATTCGTATCACTGCAGTGGCATTTAATAATGTCAATTTCAGATGACTTGTGTGCGTTGATTTAGTTAATACTACGGCTTTATTTATGCCAATTTGGTTGCATTTACAATTCCACTTGCTGCTGCTGGAACTGCATCTGCTCTTGCGACTGCCGGACTGCGTAGGTCAGCTGGAAGCCCGTCTCGGATGCACTTGTCTGCGCATCGCTGGAGAAGTGAATGACAAATGGCGGACGTGCAACGAGCTCTCGTCCCGCCAGCCCGTTGCCGCAGTAATAAGTGGGCTGCAGTTCGGGCTGGCTGATCACGTACGAATTGGGTATAAGCAGATAGTCCGACACGCGTCCCGGCGTTCTCACAGTGCTGCGACAATCTGCATCATAGCCAGGCCCGGCCCCATCGGAGCCTGATTTTGAGAGCTCGAAATGTTCGATCTTGTAGCTGTGTTAAAAATAATATATATAGCAGTTTACTCATCGCCATTTCTTGATAAGGATTCCATACCTTATCTCACTGTCTAGCGCTCCCTTCACGCAGATGGAGTATCTCATGCTGGGCATATAGATGCCACCAGCGAAATTGAAGCTAACAATTCCGCCCGTCTGGCTCCTCCAGTATTGATCGCAGCCCATCGGAGCCAGCAGCTCTAGATCCGCCAGAGAAGGTGACCTCAAGCTCTGGATAAGCTGTGCAGCTGGACCCTGGCCAGAGCCTATGCCCGTCTCTCCCCCAAATATGGTCCTTGGCAGGAGATTACTCAAATATGGCAAGAAAGGACGAACTCTGGGCTGCTGCACCTCCGACTTCTGGGCTTTGGCCACTGCCAATGAATCGCGGGGACACTCTAGCTGAGTAAGGGTCATCTGCCACGTGGACTGCTGCCTGGATAGTGGCGTGGCCAGCCTGAAGAGCAGCTGCAGCACTTGACCCTGGCGCAGGGTCACGTACAGGTGCTGTCCGCTGCTGCGGCCGCAGAGGCGGAAGCGCTGAACCTGCAGAAAGTCCCCGCATTCCACTATCCCAGTGCTGGCATTAAGCTGCGGCTGCGGCAGCTCCAGCCGCTCGAAATCAATGCGCACTTGACACACCTGGCTACTCCACGGCGCCACCCGGTACTGGCATCTGTCCAAGTCGGCCAGCTGCCCCGCTCCCGGACTGCGTATGACAATGCGTTTCTGGCGGGCGGCTGTCCCCGCATTGCACTGCACCTGACAGCGGACAGGTGAGACCCAAAGCAGCAGCGACAAGGTGGCACACAACCAATAGAGTTCCATTCTGTTAAATTGAAACTGCGAGTGGAATGCGACGCGTTGCGATTCGATTCGATTGGAAAATTTTTGCTGAGCATTGCTTTTATATCAATTTCGGTCGGTAATTGTATCTCACGCAAGATAACTGGCATTGACACTTGCCGATAGCACATAGAAGTTTTTAGATAATGATAATGTATCTGGACCAGTAGAACTTACGTGTTATGGGTGTTCCCTTGAAATAGCAGAAGTGGTTGTGAAATGCTATAAGAATCCACGATGTGGCTGAGGTGTTTCTGAGGTGAATCACATTTAAGTTGGTTGTGTAGGTGCGTAACATAAGCACGTACATATATACATACATATGATTGTATGTGGTGCACACTTCTTGTGTCAATATACATATATCCGTATGGACCTCATGATTATGAGCGGAATTTCAAGCATTGTGCAAGCAGTCAGAGTTTTTTTTTTCTCCTCCAGAAATTGTTTAAATTGAAAGTAATATGTAATAATGTAATATAAGATGTAATACGTAATATGTATATAGATTGTTCTCTGATTTTATGAACAAGTTTTATGAATAAAAATCTTTCTTTGCTCTGAAATAACACAAAAAGTTTTAAATGGTTTATGTTAAATTAGCAGTATTTTCAATTCATTCAGAATTCATGCATTAATTTGTTAGTTAGAACCTCTATAGTGTTCCAAATCATCTTAAACTTTGATCTAAGACTCAATTTCTATCCACCCAAAGGCTGTTGGTTTTAGTTCAAGAGGAAATTCCTTTCTTTGGGTATTTGTTATCGAATGAATAATGCGCTGTAAAAATATTCCAAATATGCAACGCCATCTTCCATCGCACATAACATTTGTTCTCTTTTGCTTTAAGCCTTTTCTTCAAATGGAAATTCATTGCCCAAACGTTTTATCAATAAATGCCACAAGGAAGTTTTACGCACATTTTATGACAGAGAGATACACACTCACACAGCCATACGAGGCGTTTATGGCAGGCAGCCTTACACCTTTTATGAGGTCTCACGCTCCTTAGCAAACACAACGCACATGGAAACCCACAAGCGGCCACACAGAGGAAGACACACGATTCCCCTTAACGCACGTAAAACAATAAAATTTGAGGCATTTATATGAGGCATACCTTTGATTGTGTTTGTAGGGGCGCCAGGAGGAGCATACCCTTGTATGTATGTACATTTGTATATTGTATATTTGTGGGTGTTTCGCGATTTGCATAATATTTTGTGGCATAGTTCGCTCTTTTTTCAACCTTTGGATAATTCACGTAATTAAAATTAAATACCCCACAGTCTCGTATTTTAAACATTGTGTTAAACGCAAAGTGTGTGACAAAAAAATATTGCCGGGGTGGCGTTAAAATTTAACAAACGACCAAATAATATTAAAATTGCATGCACACCCCGATTAACATATCAACAAGAGGCACAAGGAGAAAAAATGTTCGCATAAACCAGGAGAAACTGTTTCACAGCAAATTTTCAGCATTTTGCATTTTCATGGAAGAAAACTGCAACAAGAACAGCAGCAGCAGCAGCAGCACATCAACAATGCACACCATGGAACACATTTGCGTTCAAGTTTCAAAAATTTATGGCCCAAGTACAGGCCCAGTTAACACACAAAACCATAGCCATGGAGTAAGAGCAACCTTCAAAAAAAGAAATATGAAAAAAGTAGGAACAACAAAAAACTCGTGCAGCCGTCGCATAAAAATAAAACTGTGTACTAATAAGCAAAAACAAGGTGGAAAAAAATTGAGCAAACTAACGTTGTTAGCAGCAAGGAAAGTGGGCTATACGTACATACATACATATGGAAAAATGTTAAATTTTTGTGAATAAACACGAGATGCTCTTTTGGAGTAGGAATTTAATTTCATGGAATTAATAATTTATTTATAATACAGTTTTATATGGTTCGATATTATCAACATGTGACAGTGTCCTTAATTCTTGTTGAATTTTTTGTGTTTATATTGCTTTGATATAAAATGTGTAAAACAACTCGTAGAAATATGTCCATCGATCATCCCCTAACCTTTTTACGTTGCCATATGTTAATCCAATCACTTTATGCCCCAAAAAATAAACTACTTAAAAGCTTTAAACATGTTGAGCACCAGCATACGATGAATTCTAAAAACTCTTCTCGAATCTGACACACCCACTTTGCCGCATAAGCATTCCCAGCAGACTTCATCAGCAATTTGTAATACCTAGTTTCCAAGGGCATTTCAGGGAACTCACAAAAAAAAAAACTTTTGTTGTAACCACAGCCACAGCAGCGCTCACGTATTTATGTCAATGTTTTGTTTTAGTTGTTGGCGGCAGTCTTGGCCACCATGCCCATGCCCATGCCCCCAACCAGAGGCATGCCCCCTCTGGTTGCATGTCGTGCCCACTTGTACTACCTTTGAACTTATGGTGAAAACAAGAAGTGACGCCGCTCTGCTTCTGCTCCTGCTTCTGGTCGAGGGCTTTGCCTTTGGCTATAGGTCTGGCCCGGTCTGGTCTGGTCTCGACTCGACGCAGCTTTATGTGATCAACAACTTGTTTTGTTCTTACTCAAGCTGTATGCGAAAATTGCAGAAGTGGGTTCAAAAAACAACACCAATAAAAAGTACACTGAAAAAAAAAAGCAGACACGATTGGATAGTAAAAAGAAACTCTATACAAATATTAGATTGGCAATTCCAAAACTTGTATCGAGATCAATATCTTAATTTTAAGTTGGTTTGTGGAAAGTGTAAAAAAAGCTTTAAGATGATTTTCACCCTTTCTTTCAGCGAGCCACCAAATAAGTGCAGAATGTCAGAGCCATACAAGCCAAACTCCCAAACAATTGTTTGAGTATTCTGGCTGTGCCAAAGAAAAACTTCTCCTGCAGTTCCTTTCTTAGAGTTTGTTTCTGTTGGTTTTTTGAATAACCGCCCCATAAAAATAATATGGCAATGTCCTTGCCGCTTTTGCAAATTGCAATTGCATTTCTTATGCCGAGCTTGATCGAAATTTAGTGGCTTAAGAAAGTTGCTCCCCGCTGGAAAAAGTGTGTCACATAAAAAGCCAATTAAATGACATTCGATTGGTTTGCATGTGGCGCAGATTGCGGCGACTTTGGGCCAGGTTATTCCTCATACAAATGTGGGCGTTTCAGCGCCCTGCCCTAATCATAAATATAAACAACGTTGGAGCGGCGACGACACTGCCATCTAAAATGGAAATCTACCGGTAACAAGTACATGCATATTTTCCGGCTTGTGTTGATTTTTCTTGCCAGCCTTCTCGCTAGCTGGTGCTCGCTGGTTTTTCCCCTTCTCTCCTTCTTCATGTTTGCTTATCAAGTGGAAATGCATGCAACCTGCGGGAGCTGCAACAGCAATAATAATATCAAGCAAACAGCGCAGATAGACGCCCGCCCGTTCGCTGGGGAAGGCAAAACGTGTTGCTCAGTTAAGAAAAACGAGCTGTTTCCGGCACTCAAACACTTCTGATTGCACTGCCAAAAAAGGAGGAAGAAAAGAGAAAGAGCTTTGCACTTTTGTTGTCTGTGCTATAAATTTAAATGCAATCGCATTAAAAGAGCAGCAAATATGCATACAACGAAAGCAGCATTCTCGAAAAGGATTTCGGGTGCAGCTTATTTATGTTGCCTAACTCTTGGGGCAGGCGTGATTGCATACTGAACTTGAACTTTGTTGTGGGGTAACACTGCACTGCACCACTTTTTTTACCATTAAATTTCTATAATTTATCTGAAACATAAAGACATTTACACCATTATTTTAGCTTTTACATTTAGTTGCAGGTTCGTCTAAGTGTTTTATCGTGAGAGATTGACCGCCATATGGGATATGTATGTATGTACTTTATATCCCCTAATAAATTCAATTGAATGTCCCAAAAAAAGTGTATCCAATTTCAGAAACAATCTCTCTCTCTAGCTGCAACAATTTTTGTTTTTCCACTTCGATGTTGACAAGAAAACAAATGAAAAACTTCATGTAAATAGAGCAGACACAAACAAAACTCGTTGCTGATTTTGTTGCTTTGTAGAATTGTTTTCCTTTCGTTTGTATTTAATTTAATGCATTCTTGCCATCATCGTCATCCGCATGATCATCATTGTAATAAACTTTCAGTCAGTTGGCCATTATTATTACTTTTATAAAACTTTGCTCTCCTCTCTCTCTCTCTCTTTTCCTTGTCTTTCATTTGTTCAAGCAGTGAATGAGTGTTTTTGCAGGGTAAAAACTTTAGGTAAATTGTGAGTCAGACAGTCTTTGAGGTAATAGTTAAAGGATTTTGCAGCCGAGTGGCACAGAAATTAATGCGCTATCCAACGGATGCAGCGGACTTTACTGCTTAGCCCCCATTGAAAGCCGCTCATCAGTCAAAGCAGTTTACTGGCAGTTCCAGTAGATTCAGGAGTCCTCAGTCCCGACATTGGCCAGCCTCTTGGGCTTATTTATGTGCGTCGACTGCAGCAGCCATGAATTGACTTTGTGACTTTATAGTTAGGCGCTATGCCGACGCTTTCCCGTTGGCGTTTGGCTTTGGCCTTCTCTACCAGCCAGCCCGCCAGCCTCCCCCATCCTTTTCCATAATGTGCATGCAAAATCCATCCTCCAGCCATTCTGTCTCTCTGACTGTGTGTCAATGACAGCCACAACGGCATTGTTGTTTGTCTCAGTCTACCACATGATGCACTTGCCAGTCGGCGCACAATATGTCTTTTGATTTCCGCAGACTGAAAGACACCCACAAGCCGCAAGATTGAGGATGATTTGAAAGCAATACACACTGCCAGCTGGCAAGGGACAAAAAGAGCAAATTGTTCCAGTCTCCTAGGGTAGAGAAAGATGACGGGAATGTCTGAATAGCGGACCATTTGAGAAAGTTCATGTGGAAGAGATTTGCTTATGATTGAATCACAATGAAGCTACCTCAATGTTAAACCAAATATGTTGTAAAATTCCAAGAGAGCATTAAAGCTTTTTCATTTGTAAGTTTAATACTGGGTAAAAAAAAATGCTTAAAATCGCAAAAAATACTCAAATTAGATAGCTCACAACTGAAAATACGCTTAATTGTTAAATTTAATTTTATTTTATGTTCAATTACTGACACTTTAAGAACTATGTTTATCTACCAATGCCTTAGGAAAACTATTCAATGTAGTTTGAGGCCTGTTTTTAATTAAACAAAATCAACTTGAATTCTAAATACCACCTTTGGCAACCTGTCTCCGCTGTGCAGCCAATCAATTGAATGTGAATTACCATTTCAATATCTTCACAATTGAACTGACACACACGTCGTATGCATAATGTGTGCATATGAATATTTCCCAATGCATCCCAATGCATCGCTATGCTAATTCAAGCACAACAATTGTCGTGTTGACTTCTGGAGGCCATTTATTAATCCGAAAAGCTTTTTATTTCTATTTATCTATGCAGATGTGATGGCTAATTGATTTTCTAAAATTTTACAATAGATTGTTTGCCAAACAAGAACTCAACGTCCAGCTAGAAAATGTGAAGTAATTTAAGATTTGCCATTTGCAATGGTTTGCAGATACTTGAGATTGCTTGGATTGCGTTTTTATGTTTATTTGTCTGCACGTAATACACATAAAATTGCTTTTTTCCGATGGCAGCCGTAAAGCCAGATCGCAGGACACCACACGGCGTATACTTAATACACACGTATGCAATGCGTGACTGTTGCAAGGTTGCAGGACTCCAAGGCTCTGAGGCCCGCAAAGGATGCGCCACTCTGGAAAAGAAATCAACTTAAAATGTGCAAATTGTTTATACTTCGACCCCTCTGCGAGCAAACAAACAAACAGACATATGTGAGAGGACTGAATGCTGGAGATGTGGAGAGCTGGAGGCTGGATCGGGTTAAAGTATGTGCCGGACATTGAATAAGATTAATGAAGGTTTTGCTTTTGGTATTTCTCTCTTTTTTTTTAATGTTTGGTTTTTGGTCGGCCGCCTGCTGCGGTAACGTGGCTCTGCCACAGGACGCTGCTCCTGCTCCAGCTCCTGCTGTTGCGGCTCCTCTCCTGCTGCTAAAATATTTTTGCACTCGGCTTTCGCTTGTTCTGCTCGGTTCTTCTGCTGCTGCTGCTGTAAACGAAAAACATATTTCAATGATGCATACTCGTACACCCCCAAAAACAACATGAAGCAGGCGTTGCCCTCTCCCTTGTAGTATTCCCCGGCAAACAATAAACTGACCCAACAACAAGTCGGAGCGAGAAGAAGGAGATGAAGCTTCAAACCGCACACAACTGTCAGAGACATGTTGCGAATGTGACAATTTTATTGGTATGTCAGGGAATAATATCAAAAATTGAAATGGAAAAGGAATGAAAAGTGTGAAATTTAATTTTAACGAAAGACAACCAATTTTATTGGTATTAAATTATATCCTAGGGCCATTTTCTCATCTTCGGTTGACGACTTGGTAGCTTTTCGGCTGGTTATCCTTGACCTCAGGTTAAGTTCTGTTTGTTTTCCCATCTTTTGTACTGTGTCCAGAAATCTCAAAAAATAAATCTGCTAAAAAATTATGAATGCAGTATTTAATGGGCAAAACCTTTTTGCTCAAATGAATATAAATGTTGTTATCATTTACTTCTCAGTTCCATTAACTAACAAATGAAATAACACTTAGATTTCTACAACTTCTATCAAGTACCTCTTTTGCACACACCTGCAACTAATTTAATTATAATTGTAAACCAACTTGAATAACTTTTTATCTCTTCACTGACCACACTTCTGCCGGCATACAATTTTTTGCCATTTTACTGAAATTATTCTTCCAACTAGGAAATGAAAAAATATCCAAGGACTGACTGTAAAGTAAGTAAAACTCCAGACATATTTAATTAGGAATGCAGCTAAACTTTCAAGCGCAGACAGAGAAAAATAAGACTATGTGAAAAAGTTGGGCATTAAGTACACATAATCAGCGCTGAGCTCCAGCTCCCTTTCTTCTAAATTATCTTCTCAAATTGCAATTTAATGAGCTCATTGACAGGTGCAACGCAGCAAAAATAAGATAATTTTTTCGAGTACATGGTGGAACTAAGTTTAGTAGCTAACTAAGGAAACGGGTTATTAATCATCAGCTTTAAGCAGAACATTTCGCATACGCTTATTCTCTGCAGCAAGACTTCAACACACACGGGCTTTTTTTTTTAGTATTTTCTGGTGTGTTGGCAGCATTCCATTTTTTAATTAACCGCCAGAGAGTGGAGAGCAGAAACCAGGGAGCAGAGCTGTTGCCCCATGGGGACCTGCCTGTCAGTTTACCTGAATGTAACGTTATGTTGACATTTGCCACCGTTATGCGACAGTCTGAATATAACGTGGCAGGAACTGTATGGCACGAGCTCTGTGTCGTATGAGCACACCTGACAGCTGTTGCTCGAGTAGTTTTTAAGTAGCTGCTAATGAGTCGGTAACTTGTGTCGGCAGCCAAGTTTCAAGAGGCCATTTTCTTACACATGTGTGGGCCCTTCTGCTGAATTTTTACAGCAGTTGATAAAGTTAAATCGCAACACAAATATTTGGAAATATTGTTTGCCACTCACTGAAATTTTATGATAAAAGAATAAAATCTGTCTGCATTTTTCTCATATTTGAATATGTTTTTTACGCAAGCTTGCTACCCTTTTTTTAGGCTTTCGGAGGGTGTTATAATATCAAATGCTATCAGATGTTTGCATTGCAGAGAGGAATACTTTTCCGACGCTATTAAGTACCTATTCGCTTGTGATTCATTATTGTGCTTCTTTGCAATTTACACCCTCAGTTGTAAAGAAATCTTGCAAAAACAATATACAGATCCGTCAGAGATCTGGAGTGAGAATGTATCAAACCATCATTTAGCTTAATTAACATAAAAGAAAACAGTAGATTGGTTCACTATACCTTGTAGCTTTAATGAAACGATGGATCTTCAAGGGTATTTCAAGCTTCGTACCCATTATTTTCTTCTTATTTCTTCTGAACCGCGAATTCACAGGCCATTGCAGAGTGAATACCCCATGGGGATGAGCGTCCAAGAACAATGGCTAACAATGTTACGCATACGACATGGGGACCGGCGCTGGCTCTGGGCCCCTGTTGAGGTTGGGGACTTTGTCCATCGAAGCGAAATCTGTTTTAAATGGAAGTGTTCGCGCACAATTATGTAACATCATCAGAGGGGGGGAAAAACTCTGGATAAACTGATTCTTTCGTTTTCTTTTTTTTTCCTTTTCATCGTCTTCATTTACGTTTTGTATTTTGGCGTTAAATTAAAACAACTAAAGCGAGTTTATGTCATAAATACGGCTGGCATAAAAAGAAGCTGAAGGAAATGGGAAAAAAAGCAAAACACAGTTTTCACCGTATAAATTTACACTAAACTGGGGATTTGAAATGGATTTTGTAAGGCTAAGGCAACAATGGCAGACTCGACATAATCGCCATGAATGAAAGCGCAGCATCATCGACTACAGCTCCGACGCCTCGGAGGCGACAGCGGCTCCTGAAGACTGACAGGAGACAGTACGCTGATGGGCATGACAGGCGAAACAAACGAGCTCTCAAGTACGCGTATATGGAAACGCGAATCTACAGCTGATGCTGCGTATACCCACAGAGCCAACCCAAGGCATAGTTTCCTCAGCGCTCTCAGCACTTGATATATATTTGCTTGGCGCCACCGCAGAATGGAGGCTGTAGCTGTAGTAGCGTTATAAACCGCATTAAGTGGATCATACTTTGCATATGGAGTGCCCGAACAACCCACCCAGCAACCCACTCACTGACGGACGAACGGACTGACTGACGACCCAGTTTAAGCCACCGTGCAAGAAGCAAAGATAAAAAGAAAGCACTTTACCATAACAATGAACCTCGACACCAACCCCAATACCAGTACCAACGCCAACGCAATCAAAATTCAAAAGTTTCATTTGCAGGTAAATGCTGGATTTAGTTGGGGATGGGGTTTTAGCACTCCGGCACCTCGTCCGCATCCTGGTTCTGGTCTTCGTCCTCGCCGTTTTATGTTGTCAATTGTTTGGCAGCGCATGATGAATGATGCTGATAGCGTGCCACGGTGATAGCGAAAATTTGTAGCCGCATTAACTCTGGCCCCGTGAAGTTTTCTTGGGTCTTCGGCAAAGGTCAACAAGATATCTTAATGCAAATGCTAAGTAGAGCATAGTAAATTATGCGTAGACATTTTTTGCGAAAGATTTCGCTTTGTTATGAATGATTGAAAATACATTCTCATCTAGCCCAAAATGGATGATTGCCGAGATTTATTTATACTACTTTGAAACTGAACAGATAAATTAAATGAGAGTTGGAAGAAAATAAATTTCATTAGAAATTAGAATTAAGAAATGGCTTCAAAAATATCAGAGTTGAACGAATTTAAAAATCATAATTTCATACCTGGCGTTACTTTGCAACAGGCAAAAAAGCAGAGAGTCCACGGAAGCGACTCACACGTTCCTTCTCGTATTTTTTTGAAACTAGTTTAATCTAGAAAATAAGTAGCTTAAAATATACAAAAATCTAAAAAATGTACAAAATTGAATGCCTAATTTGATGGTCTATGCAAATCACGTATTTCCATTTTCGATCAGGTCTAGACATTCTTAAACGCAACTTTATCGATAAACACAAAATATTCACTCGTTTTGGAGCTCATAAATATCGATTCTCATAAATATGAACTTAATTCAAAGGAGACGACGCGTCGTCGCGACGTTCCTCACGCCTTACCATCCATACCATCCACCTCCTCGAAAAATCCTCCCCAACTCTTTCTATAAATAACAAGCAATATAAACGAAAATTATCATAAATATGCAACTTCAAAAAACCATTCAAAATAGTCCAATTAATATGGTTCTCATACAAAATTACAAGAACCAAAAACAAAAAAAATGTTTATTGTTTTGCCGCTTTATAAATGAATAATTAATATGAAGAGCAGTACAAGTTTTTGTTTGCCCTTCGATGTTAATTGAAATGAGCATTTAAAAAAACAATAAATACATGAAAAGTCCTGCCAAAGAAGCAGTCTGCATACAAAAATGGAAATTATACAACTACAGGACCAGGACAATGGCTCAGAACAGAGAGTGAGAATGAGGTCCGGGGCAAGGACGGCGGCCAATAAGGACATTGTGATTGCCTTAAGGAGCTTCCCACTGGCAACGCTTACAAATGCCATTACACGACAAAAGACTCGACTCCAGTCGAGGAGGAGTCCCCTATCCCTGTCCCTACTTCTACCCCGAGTGTCCTTATCGGCAATCGCATAAATCTCGTCCTTGGAGAGTTGTTACCGGTTTACAAGGCGGGACGGTGTTGCCACCTAGTTGCAAATTGTACGCAAGGGTTCCTTAAAGCAATTATGATATCAAGCCTGAGCACTTTTCTTTAGTTGTTGCTTTTTATGGACTCGGACTCGGACATGGACTTGTTTTCGGACATTTGTGCTGACTCTCTGCATCGTGGCTGCGTGACTTTTATTGGACTTTGTTCCGTTTCTTTTCCATTCTGCTCAAAGTTTTTTGGCTCTTGTTTATGGCATTTATCGTGCTATTTATTCAGCTCGTTGTGCCCTTTGTTTCACGATTCGCCGCTCCTAAGTATGGCCGTCTAGTCTCCAGCGAAGCCTTCGCATATCCCGCAGCGTTTCCTTAACGCGCCAGCCGCGCGCTCTCTTATCTAAACGATTGCCTGTGGAGTGATTATGAGTGTTTGAGGTTGTTAGCATAATTGACGCCCCGTGCCCGCTTAGCCAAAGAAATGGAAGAAAAAAGATATAGAGAATAAAGTTGCTCTCAATGAGCACACAATGAATAATAATCAAGTGCCATTTGGTTACATTTTCATGCTAATAATAGCTGGGATTGGGGTGGGATAAGCTTCGTACAAAGAATATTGGCATTTGTTTGGCAAACTATAGAGAGACAAGTGAAGGACATACATAGTATAACTATGTTTAGCTTAGCGACGTTCTCACATATACAGGTCGAAGTGTCGAACATGGGAATAGCCTTGACCTGACTTTTGAGTAAACATTTTATTAGGTAAAAGGACTCATCCACAAAATTTCTAAATGTCTGTTTATTTTCGACAAATGTGGTAAATCAATTCAAGGCATAAATAGAACACGACTCTGATTTTCAATGCCATTTAAAAAATGTATACATTCTGCTCATTGAAATTTCCAGGCACGTCACAGAGCCATCAGCAGCAGCGGCAGCCTCTTTACCCACAGATATACCCCTAACCGAAAATCAAACGAATGCTAAATGCGCATTAATGTTACCTGCCACAGTGGAAACTCTTTCCACATTCCCACAAAACCGTAGAATTACCACAAATAATTTCAAACACACATCAAAAATGTTGCACGTGGCTGCAGAAGCGTTTTCCGGGCATTGATTTTGTGTGTCATGTTTGAGGGAAATAGCAAAAATTAAAGCCCTGATCTGTTTTGGGTCCCTTTTTCCGCATTCCAATGGTCTCCTTTAAAGGAAGTCCAAGCGTTTGGTTTTAATGGGCTTAGTTTAGCCTGTGCCCAAATGTTTGTTAAGTTGTGCAACGGCTCTGCATTCTGGCCAGCACTTATTATGATTACTTGTTTGGTGTGTGGTGGGAAGCACTAGAAGCCGTTGTGGGCCCAAGCCATCCTCAGCATCACTTGCTGGTTCCTCGGCTGGGGCTCAAAATTTCAACAGGTCGTATACGCAATTTTGTGTTAGTGATGGAAGCGTGTCGGGATTTGTGTAACATACTGTTTAGCATCAAGCAGGTATTGGATCTCTGCGTATGATTTGCTAAAATATCTATAATACCCAATATATTGGGTTACCCAATCTACAATATCTTTATGCGGGAAATCAATAACAGCGAATCAAGACATACTCGTTTTTATGTGTCACGCTCGCATCCCTCAAAAGCCAACTTAAGCAAACTGATTGCGCTATGAGCATTAGAGCATGACACGCACCTCCCTCACGTTTGCCACGTTCCTTAGATTTCGCACATTTCTAACGTTTCCCCGACCAAGACCGGCTCCCATCACGCTTAAATTTAAGCATCAGGGATAATCTTTGGCTGTTGTCGCCTGTCGCCTCCTGCCTGTCGCCTGTCATTGTCGTGTTTTCACTTGGCTTTAATGCTCGGCAACGCTTTTGAGGTTCGCCTTGCGGCCCGAATAAGTGAAGTAGCAGCAGGAAATCAGCAGGCAGCATGAAAAACTTTGAATCAGTCGGTGGGTTTGCAGTGGGTTTTCATTTCCCTTCCAACGTGCAACCTGCAGTGCATTTTCCAAAGCGCATGCAATTAAAAGCTGTCTTCCCGTCTCTGTCTATACGAGTATGTGGGTTAGTTTCCAGCACATTTCCACAGCGTTTTGCGGTGTTTTCAGCATGATTACTTTGTCTACTACCTGAAGTGCAAATGAAGGTTTGTCCTCCTGTCTGTCTGTTCTGTCTCTCTGTCTCTCTGTCTCCCTGTCTTGTGAAGGTGTGTGAAGTTTGTTAATTGTGTTGATTTCGTGTTGCTGCAGGAAGTGCGCGTCGTATCAAATTCGACTAGGAGAAAGGGAAGTGGTTGTAACAGAATGTTGATGAATTTACCTGTTGAACCGCAGGCAGTTTTGCGCTGTTCCTATGAATTCAAGGCCAACTATTTAAAATCCATTTACAAATGTAAGCTTTGAGTCTTTAAGCAAATAAGGGGAGAACTCCTAGTCTTTGAGTCGAAAGATAACTATCTTCAGAGGGTAACGAGAAGGTTAAGCAAGCTCTTGAATTGTTGGATTATGGCCATTAGGGATTTGTTAATAAATCTAAATACCCCTGCCCTAAGGTTTGATTCGAAATTAAGATTTCTAAGTTTTGTTATTCGTTCAGGGGTCAAAAGTACATTTTCTGTTTCCCATGATTTTATTTTAACTTCTTTGGTACTTGCATCTTATAGTAAAAAATGAGTAAACTATCTGATAGACAACTTTGTGACCCCATTCTTTCAATCCAATGGAAACCTAAAACGATTAAAGGAGAACACGAACACATATACTCGTTGGACCCAACGAATGGCTTGAATTTTCCCATTTTTCCTTGCAGTCAGCGGGAAAATCTTGTTTTGCATCAATAAACATTGACATTGGGGCTCGAGAGTGGGTGTGCATGCGGATGATTTGGCTGAGGGTCTGTATGCGGGTAAATAAAGTGTTGAAGCAGCTAGAAATGCATTTTCCGGGTGCTGCGGAGCACACGAGCCATAAATGATGCATGCAGCCAAAGGCAACAATAAAATCAGTCAAAGGAAGTTCTTTCCCCTAAAAAAAAGAAACTAAATCTCGATAAAGAACTTTTTTAGGTACACAACAGAAAGCTAATGCGCAGGGGGTAGAAAGACAGAGGAGCTCTTGGTAGGAACATGAACATCAAAGTGGCAGAGCGAAACAAGAGATTTAATGCAAAAAAATACATATTTAAGTGAGTTTTCCGACTATTTCATTTCTTTGCTTTCCCGCTATTTGCTATTTGCCCGCTGCATAAGAATGATGAGCATGGAGATGGAGATGCGGATGTGCATTGTGCTAAGACATCATATTCCATGCTTTTTGCTATTCACTTTTTGGCATCTTACTTTACTTACTTTATAAACACATATATTTATCATGCTGAAAACTACCTCGGTTTTTTTTTGTGGTAAAAAACTATAAACAAAATTTGCTTGTACATATTTCACGCTTTGGTTAGAAACATTCTTAAACCAGTGGCAAGCAAAGACAAATTATTTGAGATTAAATTTCAGGGGATTTTAACTAAAATTTGCATTTATGTTGTCCAGCACAAGAAAAAGTTTGTAAACAATCTAAAAATGCAAACAAAATCCTCTTACAAAACTTAACCAATTGCGGAAGTATGTAAGGATATTTAAAATGTAAATTCTCTCAGGAAATTAGTTCACGAATATTGAGAAACTTTAAGTCTGATTTTTTTCTTTTGTTTACAACAAAGTAAAAGAAATTCGAAAAATAAAAGGAAGGAAGCTTAAGCCATTAGCAAAAGCTTAGAGCCAAGGCAAAAATCATAATCTTCTAATTTCAGACGAGCAACAGGACGTAGCGGAATAAGCCTTGTTCTGGTATAATGCATGGAACGTGATGGGTGTGTGGTGTGGAGCCCAAGCATATGCGTAATATGTCTAATGCCAAACACAAACTCAAATAAAAGTGATATACGTTTAAGATGGGTAGACGTGGTAGAGTGTGACTGAGAGTGGAGCGAAGACGTTAGACGTTAGGCAAATGTATCTGTAAGCAGGCACTTAGCACACTCAGGAGTTGGGTTTTTGAAATATGCTTGCCTGCTCGGATGCTTGACTGCTTGGCATCTGACTGCCGCCTTCCAAGCCACAGGAAGCAGCAAGACAAAGGCAACAACTAAAGCCCTCATGAGAATTTGACAACATATTCACATGGCTCCCATTTTCATCCCCCTGCCCCCAGACTCTATTGTGGCCCCGTTTTTCCTGGCCATCTCCGCGTGTGCCACACGCTTTGCGCATTTAACGCGTATTTTGCACTGGCTGCTGGCACTGCCACATCTACGACAACGTTGTTGGTCTTGGCTTTTTTGGGACATGCTCAACTTTGCGGGCATGTGGCACCAGCGCAATGCGCTCCACATGCAATACCCCATCGCCGCAGAATGTTGCATAAATTGTTTTTAAAGTCCACCAACAGTGAGTGAAATGTTAGAGCCAAGTTCTCCTGTCCCAGCCACTCGCGTACCTAATAGAATGGATATACATACCTGTAGAGCTGACTTAGGGCATACACTGGGCAGGGCGGACAGGATGCCTTCTTTTAATACAAGCTTCCGCTGCTTCCGTGCCATTGCCACTGTGCCGCAACCCTGAGATAGACAGCTCTGAGTGCCGAGTGTTGACAGGAGTAGCGAAAAGAGCAGCAGGAGCAGCAGCAGCAGCAGCAGAAGCTGAGCTCGATATCAGCTGACTTGGCAGCATTCCATGCCTTGGGGTCTCGTTTGTGGTTTGGCAGCGAGTCGGACTTGTGGCTGTGTGGGAATATACATGGAAATATTATATATCCATATGGACACATAGTCAGGCGAAGGCCACTCAACATTTAAGATGAAAACAAAAATGAACAAAAACAATGCCAGTTTATGGCACGGCAAAGTTAACATATTCTTAAAAAACACAACACTAGTTCTTTAAATGTAGACGAAAAAATGATAAATTAAATTATATCAATAATAATAATAAAATTATATAAATTTTATTTAAATCTGAGCTCATCCTTGCAGTAATGTCAAGTGAAACGCACAAAAAAAGAAGCATATAAAATTCTCACATTATGTCTTGCTAAAAATATATATTTCAAGTTATTTGCTTAAATTTTCTAGGATGTATAAGTGGTGCATGCTTGGGGATATTTCACCTGGTCGAGAAGTTACTTACCCCTGGGGGGACTATTTGTAATTTACAATTTATGTAATGTGCGTGCTTGTAATTTGCTGATTTAATTAGTGGCCATAAGTCATTGTTATGGCCAAGGACGAGGCAGCGAAGATAATAAATGACTTTTAATTGTTGACTTTACTTGTAATTAGTGGCCAATGGGATTGGTGCTCGATGTTGCCTGTACATAATAAATAAACGCACCGAATCTTATCGCTGATCTGGTAATGAAGTGCATAATGGCCTGAAAACGTGAGGACATTGAATCAAGACATTGAGGTGCCTACCTAAGTATAGCCACTTCTTGGCATGTATCAAACGATATTCTAATGGGTTGACGTCAAAGCATACTTTTGGGTAAGGCAGCTCCTGTAGCACCCAACCATAACTCGCTTTCTGTTAACTAAATATTAGTTATTGATCTAGATAATCTTGACATTCCAGACATCATTTGAGCTCGCTTGAGTCATGGCATAGCATTTCACCTGCGTCACACGTGAACGTCCATTACTTCCATCGAATCGTAATATGCGGTTAACCGGCTTACAACAAAACCACATGGGATAGAGCACCACATAGCATAGCACAGACAATGGCAGCACCAGAATGATTACAAACATTTAACAATAATTAATAATCATTAGTAAGCCGCACATTATTAAGTGGTTGACTAAATATTGAAATTACTGTGGCATTAGGGCCGAACCCGAGGACGGGAGCAACATAAACAATGGCATTATTATGGCACTGCACAGCGGTCTACCCCACTGGATCCCCTCGTTGCTTTTCAACAGTAACATCAACAACAGGAAAGGAAGGATAGCCTCAGAGGCCGAAGTTTAATTGCTCTTGCAACGGGCTATTGCTAAGACAGCTCTATAATATTCCATTTTGCACAAATGTATCTTAGTTGTATTTAGTTTTAGTTCTTTAGTTTAGTTCGTGTCTATTTTTCCCCTGATTAGCAAACATCTATATCAATTTGTAATACCCTCTACAAGGGTATAATGACTGTCGTTAATGACGACAATGTGAAAACGGTTTGAACCAAAACGGGAAACAGCAACGGGAAAGTGGCAGCAGAAACAATAACAAGCCAAGGCAATGGCAATATTGTTGCACTTGTATGCAACACCCACACGGGTGTACCCGGTTACACGGGTGTTTGTGTGTACTATGCATGTATGCGTGTGTTGCAAATTATGGACATGCGTGTGAAGTACAAGCATGTAAATTGAAACTGTGACACGCCCATATCCACCATATCCGCCCCACGCAAATGGCAGTCCAAAACAAACTGTGCGGTTATTCGGGCTGCTGACAATCGGCCTCCAATTTGATTATGTTCCCGATAATGATTTCATTTGTAATCTCATTACAATATTATCACCATTAGCACCCAAAACATGTTATCAAAATAATAAATGATGCCAGACTTGAAACCGAATTTTAAAGCTATTTAGACTTTAAGATACCCAGTGGGTAGATAACTTATCATCTTAGTCTTAGGTCAACTGTCAGTAAATCTCAAGTAAAAGCTAATACAATCGAAGGAGCACTAAGGGGAACGCCACCCTGATTATTACCAATATCAAGATATTAATAATATTAATTAATAATATTCACACATTCTCCTCCAAGTTCGATCTGCCCAACAGAACCTCTATATCTTCGAAATGGTAAATAACACAACCTATAATATCCAGCACTTTGATACTGACAAATTTGTAGGGAAGTATACGATTGTGATAGGAGAAAATCCTCTTGGGTGTTTCTCTTCCAGAGGAAAGCGAAATTGTTAACAAGAATTAACCTCGCCAATCGCCAGAGTAATAATGTACGTTTTGGGATGTAATTGTGGTCTCGAAGAGGCACCACCCCTTCATCCCCGCAGCAATTGCATTAATAATGTTGCAGGACCCAGGGCCGGGCCCATAACCAGGCTACACCAGTCACCAGACAGCGGCTGGCATACTTTTCGGGTTGCAGAATGCAATATTTGGAAATATAATTATGCCAGTGACTGTGTGTCTCTCTGAGTCTCTCTCTCTCACTCACTCTCTGGGTCCTGTATTAACCCAAAGGCAATGAAATATACGATTCCATATGCAAGGGTACCCGTGTGAGTGCGTTTGCCATTATATTGCATAATTTATGTGCGCATTTAATTAAATTCCAGCCTTGGCACTGGTTTTTCTCACTGATGACCCAAATACCCGTCCCACAGACATACAGTCACGTTTAATGCCTGCTTAATTTAATATACTTACAGTCAAAAAGTAAAACATTAACTGTCAAAATAGTTTAAAATTAATTTCAAACTTCATGTTCAATTTGTCACCACACAACCGAAGAATTTTTTTAAATTTCCCCAAAATGTTGCAGATTTATTTATTTGAGTTTTTTTTTTATTTGCGGTAATGGTTCAACCAATACGAGTAATGTGCACAAAGTTAATTACGTTTAATGGGCATTAGAGAGTAAGCCGATTGTGGAGGATTTGAAGTGCAAATGCAAATGAAATTTATAATTTAATAAAAAACATATGGCTGCAATTAGTCTGCATAGATGTACGATCTGGAAATATGTGTTTCAATTAAATTCGTGAAAAATTAAATTACAGTAATTTGACCAAATTCCGCCAACACAAAGTTGCTGCTGCATTTTGTGGACTCTAATATTGCTGTTAAGGACTTCAATTGGTTTGTTTTTTCATATATTGTGAGAACTTTAATCAACTCCATTGAACACGTTGCATCGGCTGTATCGAACAACACTTTGTGTAGAAATAGCTTTGCTCTTTTATCTATCAGTTAAGAAACCAGTAGAGACCAGGGATATGTACAAATCTGAAATTCAAAGTATTTGCATATCTAAGCAGGTCCCTAAATTTACTTAAATGCAAGTTGAACCCTAACGACTTTTTATTTAATATTCAAATTAAAGAGCAATGCTAATTGCTCTGATAAATTTTCTACAAGCAACCTAGCGTAATTACAAATATTATGTATAAACGTTTTAGAGGATTACACATATTGAAACCTGGATCATTGAATTTTGTGAAACGCTATTATCCCAAAACAAAAGCTGTGGGTGAAGCCGACTTAATAGATTATCCGCTTATTCGAGGAGTCAATGACTCGAACAATCAAGTCGATATATGCAAACAATAGATAAATTAGGTTTAGAAAAAACTAACATATAATAACATTTCCTAGTGTTCGTATGGATATGTATGTATGCACACATGTGTGTAAAATGTCAATTTAATTATCTTTAAAAGGCAACAAACACCATACAAAATTCAGCAATGCATACCACTAATTTGGCCACATTCTTCCGTATAATTGCTTATTTATTTGCAAATATTTACTAATAATTCATATTCTCTGGCACCCGCCACAGCCCCAAGGCAATTTAGATCCAATTTCGCCATTTCGTTAATTAAAATTTCAAACGACAAAATGAAAAAAAAGGAGTGAGAAATATAACCCCAAAACCACGTTTCTAACATGAAATTATTTATTTCCTTTAATTAAAATGATGCTGGAATTTATTTGGCCTAATTTATGAGATAAAACGCTAACCAAAACTATCCACTATTTAACGGAACCGGAAACTCACAAAAAGTTAATGAAATAAATAACATTTTGATGCATTGACTAATACTAATGAGGGAGACAAGTGACCGATCGAAGCTGCACACATTTTGCATCAACATTAAATCAAATTTATAAATAATGAGTAAACTGGAGAGTGAGATATGACTCTGACATATTGCCCTGCATGTGACTTAATGTCCTTCACAGACACTCGGATAGGATTGGATAGAATGGAATGCGATGGAATGGCATGGCATTGGATGACATGGCAAATGAGACTACAAGTAACCGGCAGGGAAATTAGTTACGGTGTCGCACAACGACAAGAGCCAGGCACATCCTCACTGCCGGTCCGCATGTGAGTGACTTAGTGCCTGCTTGATCTATCATCATTAGTTGAACATGTCACAGCAGACACTTGGCCCAATTGATTTAGTGTCATGGCATTGAGCTCAACAGTTCACTCGGACACAAGGAGACTCGTCTCCTCCTCTGTTTGGCAGCTAATATCCCCTAAGTAGTTGGCCAACATTCCTCGTTGACACACAGTCCAAAAACCGATGACACACAGACATCAATGATGTCTGGATTTCAAACACTTGTTAATATGGGGTTTGTCTCCAAGTTTAATTAACTTGAGAGCCGTGAACTGTGTTTAAATTAGATGGTGATACCGAAAATACGTACAAATACGTGGAAATAATCCCTGTAACTGCTTAAAAAAGATTGAGATTAATTTAATTTCATGAATGAGCTGAGGAATGACAAAAGTTTAAATAATCTTTAAGCAATTGACTGTTAAAAAATGATAAATTTGTTTGAAAATTCTTTAGAACTGCGCCTAAGTATACCGACCGAAGTAAATTAAGATGATATAATGTTTCAGCAGACCTCTGAATATTCATAGCTCTGACGGCCATCCTCTTCGGCCACTTGAAAGTTTACTTTGCCAGCAGTTTGTTAAAAAAAAGCACCCAAAAAAAACATAAAAAGTGGCACAGGCAAATTATAATCTCCCATCGCGTAATTCGTACAAATGCAAGTCTCATTAATTTTGGGCAAGTTGCAGTTTTAAATTTAGTGCTTGCCGCAGTCCGGCCCCCAGTTAATTAACACCTGAACGTTGCACGGCACCACCCGTTTTGGTGGTTGTCGTTTGGCGGCACCCTACGGGCCTGGAAACAGAAACCACTTCAGTCACACTTTTGTGCTCGGCAGCCGTGTGCACTGACGCAAAGCGGAAGTGGCACTTTTCACGAGCTGAAGCCCAACCTGAAGCTGGAGCTGATGCGGATGCTAAAGCTGGATGTGGCTGTGGCACCGTAGCCGAAGCTACTACTGCTGCTGCTGCTACTGCCACCAGCAGGCGTATCGAAAACCGAAACTTTTGATGGAAAAAGTTTGCAACAACAAACGCATGGCCCCCGTCCAGAAGCAGGGGAAAGTCCTGTGGCACCAGCCCCTTTAAACCATCAAGTAAGTCGCTATAATTCTCGCGCACCGCCTCATGAATTTTGATTCTTTTCTTTTGTATTTTTTTGTATTTTGTATGGCATTCTTCTATCCTTCTATCGCTTTCACTTTAAGCCGCGTCTTAGATTTGAATAATGAGCACCGGGCCAAGGTGAACAAAATGGGCCTCAATTGTGTGAGGCTTAGAGATTTATGGGTGTGTTTGCAAGACAGATTAGGTCGACCGATAGAATCTTTACCCAAAAACCACAAAAAAAAGCGAAAGGAATTTGTAAAATGCTCTAGCTGTCCGATAAAGAGTCGCATAGGGAATGCGATAAATAAATTGCAAGAGAATGAGAATAAAAAAATTCGTTAGTGCAAAGTCTTAGAACAGATGCATCATTTCCATAAAATGATCGAATTTGTTGTTGCAACTCTCGTAATGGGCACAATATCCAGAAAAAAGTACAATCAAATTGGCTTCAAAAGATTTGCCTAATTGCTGAACAGAAAGCCATCCAAAGCCACTCCTCAGCTTGTGTTACTCGCCTCCCTCTTCCGTATAGTTCGTTTCAGTTGAGTTCGTGGTGCATCAAATAAAAGTTCTGCCAACAAAACAGCAGAGACACTGAAAATGCAACAGAGGCAAGTTCTGCTTTGCCTTTTATTCTGCTGATGCGGCATTACGAGTGCGGGAATCTTGGGGAGTCGCTGCCTGCCACTGCTGTTGCATGCTGATGACTTTGTCAACAACTTAAATTCTTTGGCTGCCATAAAAAAGAACAAAGTTGTAATCCATTTAGGGTCTGCGGAGGTCGGAGATCACAAAAGCAGCTTCTGGTTTTCTTTGATGTTAAGCAAGTTGGCCTATTTAAGCTCAATTTTAAGCTCATGTTGCTCCTTGAACTAATTGTTGAATGTTTGTCAAATCTTTCGCTTTAATTCTTTCGTTTGTATATAAATATTAACACCAATAGCACAATCATGCATAGATTATAAAATAGGCAAATTCCCACAGTGTTCCAATTGTGCAAAAATCTATAAGATCGTGGCTCGTCCTCAACAATATCCATCTCTGCAGGTATTTGCTCTTCATTTGATACATTTTCAGGTTCATCTATCTGAATAATGTGAAGATAACTCTCTCCATCTAACAATATTTCCTTGTCGTCACTAGAAAGAATACACAATTTCGAAATATATTTTTCACAGCTCGAAGACGTTTGGAAAATGAATATTACCGCATTGTTTTCTGAATTCGTTCTGACCTTTGCAGCTTCAAAGCACTCAACATACTGGGAAACAAGTTCAACGGGAGTGCTTCAATCCCGCGCAATATTCTCAGCACTTGAGTTCCAAGAAAACAAATCCAGCTGGATTTCTACACTGCAACATAAACATATACGATTGCGGGCAGAGGATACAAAGTGCTTATGACAATGTAGAGCAAAGCTTCTCGGCATCGTAGCACCATGTCCACGTGCCGACTAAGATTTGGGAATTTTTCCTTTCAAACACAATTTACTTCATGATCTAACTTCCATATCCATATTCGTTCAGAAGTTATTTACTTAGCAAACTAAAATGGCCGAAGGCCCCACTGTGCGTCGGTGAAAAACGTATCGTGCAACAGCAACTTAAGTATTGGCAGAGAGAACTAAAGAGAGTGACAAAGCTTTAGAAAACTGAAAAGTCGTTCTCTTAAGTCGAAATATATATCGGATGCTTATATTATATATGTAGCTGCCAAATAAATTGTTTGGTACATTTTTTTTAATTTTTCCTTAAATACTTTGCCATAAAATAAAACCCCAGATAAAAATGGTCCCAATGAAATATACATATTTAAGTCGGATATAGCTGACAAAGGAACAATCGGTCAAGAAATCTGTTGTTTTAAGAAAATATTTCTTGGACTTGAATCCGTTCTGCTACCCGTCGAAATGAAGATATTATGTCGATTAAACAATAACACATGGCATTGCAACGCCATGAATGGGACAAAGAGCTCAAAATAAACACCACAACTTTGTTTGCAAAAGCAAAACATATGTATGGTTAGCACAAACAGAAATTATCACTGGGCAAATATCACAAAATTTTAAGAGAATTCCTTTTGTCAAAGGGAGCACAGAATCACACTCTGGAGAGTCTTGTCCATACCCAAGCATGATAAGCATTGATAAGATTCCATGCTCCAGGAGAGTTTTCTCTCTTTCATTATCTCTCGCTCTCTATTTTTTCTTTGGGAGTTCTGCAGTTCGCTTGTTCTCGGGAATCTTGCGAGAATACGAGTATCTTATCTGACTCACAGAACGACATAAAAAGATTGTCAGCTCTGGCTGTTTCTCTGTTTCTCTGTTTTTCTGTTTGCTTCGTTGTTGCCTCAATTAACACCTTTTGCAGTTGTGATAATGACGCAGCCGACAACTGCTTGGGCTCTGATGATTGGTAATCAACTAAAATGGAAACAGATATAGAAATAAACGCTCTTTCACGCTCCCGAAGCCGCCAGTTGCCAGTAGTTGAGCGGCGGACGCGTTTCGTAATGGACACGGACAAGATAAAAGCGAGGGAAGGCACCATTGGCACCGGCATGGCCCACGATGAGATCGACTTTACCAGCGGGTACGAGACCCAGTATCGAAAGGAGTACAGTCCACTAAAGCCGATATATGTCCCTCCTCCGGATAAAAAGCATGCCTGGTTTCGCAATTGGTCCACCCTCCTGCTGGTCCTCTTTCTGACCATCGTCTTCGCCTTTGGTACCGTTATACTGGTGGTTCAGGTCTTCACGGCCAGTCCCCTGCATGTCTTCATCATCGTTGCTGTCTATGTGGCCATTGCGGCGGTTATGATATTCCTAGAGGTTCAGTCCATCAAAGTGCGGTGATCCTACAATCGAAAATAACCACTAAAATTCCACTTCATTAGTACTTCATTGCTGTGACTAATTTGCTGAGTTATCATATAAAAATGTTGTGCTAATATCCCCGATTCGCTATCAAAATGCTCTTGGTTTATGTGTTGTGCAAATAAATGGAAAGCTTATAGAAAATTTAACCATTAATAACTTAAATACCCATGATATACAATAAGTATTAAATAAACAAATGTGCCCTTAAAAAACGTATTTAAATTTGTGTTTTATTAATTAAACTTTGCTCTGACTAGACAGTGGTTAATATATAACATTCACTGCTATCATTTAGTAGATTCGAAGTAAATCTAATCTTTGCAGCGCAAAAATCGACCTAGATAAAGTGTTTTTTCTGCTATCGAAGAGAGGCAAACCATAAACAGTGGAACACATGGAATGGCTGTCCATCAGCCAACAAGTGGCCAAGATATGTATGCATACACTCCAGGCATGTGTCTAATTAATTAATGTAATATCCCTCGCACAATGGACAATGAGCCATTTCCACATTAGTGATATGAGTTCCGTTATGAATGGATTATTTGGTTTCGGACATTAGCGACAGATTCAAATAGCTTCAAAGCTTAAACCACGAGTCTGGTTTCACTTTGAAAACATCTGTTCCCAGTGGAAACGTACTCGCAAATAATTTTGCTTATAAAACTTCAACTTTTCCCTTCAAAAAATATTCATTTCCTAAATTCCCTAGTAGATTTTATTTTTAAAAATTTGCTAAATATTTCCACTCGGGAAATTATTTCCAAATCACTTCGGTAATTGCTTTTCACATGCCACCAGTTATAAAACTCTCCTCGGATATTTTCCCTATTTTAACAACAATTTTCTCGCCTTGCAGCTGCAGCCTGTGCTCCTGTCATCTGGTTGGTAAAATTCTTGTTTAATAGCTGGAAATGTTACCAGCATTTGGATGGCATAAAAAATAGAACGACAAACTCATCCCGCACTTCCACATGCGATTCGCAGCTAAAAAACTGGACGCGTTGGCCCATTAAACTTTAATTTCCGTTGACAATGGGCGACAGTTTTTTTTTGTTGTTACCCGCTTCTTTGAGACGAGGGCAACAGCTGACTTACCTTAATTACTCACAGGATTCCTAGCCATGCTAATTATTTGCAGGGTGCACTATTTGTACCCCGAGTGTGGCCCGTCCGTGGCACTGTGAGGACAAGCAGAAGCCAGACGATGGCCAGACCTGGGGAACGGGAAACCTCGTGGCCAGCGCATTTAATTATAATGTCGAGGAGGGCGCTCGGCTTGAGCATTAATGCCATTTCCGGTCGCCGACAACCGACGACCATGTCGGGTCTCCGTCTCCTCCTCCTGGCTAGCTACACTTTTTTTGCATAGCAAAAACATTGCCTTTTGCTGCAATACGTACCCTTTAAATGGGGGAATTGTTGAAGTAGTCTATAAATCTACTTTAAACTCAGTTTTTCGAATTTTCTAACTAGTTTTAAGACACTTGTAATCTGGAACGAACATAATATTCTACAAATTCACTACACAAAAATATTTTCATGTAATAATGCCTATCATTGGTATCTTGGGTATCACTAAGTCCATCCCTAGCAGCACATACTATAATTTATATAGCTTAACACTCCCAGTCCGAAAGAGAAAGATGAAAAAGGCGATCTAATTAAGGTACTGCGGCAAGTCAAAGCCTTGTTTAAGCTAATTTTTTTGGACTGAAACATATAAATCGGGATTTGTGTGAATGAAATGCTCTCATTTTATTAAACAAACATTTTCGAGAATTGTGCGAGCTGCAACCGTTAGCCAAAGCATTGCAAGCACTGCAAAAATATTCAATATGCACATGACTTATTTTCCATTGATTTATTGCTCATATGCCTGCTGGCTCAATATTGCATATAAAAGGCATTTAAACAAAAGCTGTCTTGTATTTTATTTCATATTTATTTGTAAATTTTTCTCATTTTTTTATGACATTTTAAAATCTGGCCATGGTTGAATTTTGCATAGGCAAACGAATACATTTAATTTTATTCAGAATTTATACAAACTTCGAAACATTCAAATGAGAAAACTCGATGGCCAAACGAATGAAAGCCAACTGTGAAAATGTTACCAAAATGCATCCATAAGATTTACAGAGGAGAGGCCAAGACATCTGGCTATTGCCTGGGGAAATGTCTTGGAATTTGCTTAAGTAAATCTAACTTGGACGCTTTTCATTAGCCCACTCAGCAAGAGCCGAGAAAATACTACCAAGAAAAGCAAAACTCAACAAACTACAAGGGAAGGATAGCAAAAATATATAAAATAAAATCTCCCATGCATGGGAGATGGTGGCCGCTTCAATGTGTTGTCCTATGGGAATCACGTAGAGTTCTCCAGTGAATAAAACACAAATAAGAACTGACACTCCTCAGAGAATCGCTTTAGTCGTATTAAATTTTGTGCAAAAATTTAATATGGTTTTGTTCGACCCAACAGTGTTATTGCAAGTGGCTTAAAATGCATTGCCATTTTATGTTAATTATTTATGTAAATTTTTCAAACTTAAGCGCTCTTATTTTAAATCCACACACAATTTATAATTCAATTACAAGAATACAAAGTGTAACCGCATGAATAAAACAAAAAAAAAGGTACTCACTTTAAATTAAAGCCGTCATTTTTTCCACACTTCAGTCACAAATAATTCAATTAAAAAGTCTTTAAAGAACTATTGTTCAATGGCGAATATTCTACTGAATGTTCAAGTAGAGTCAGGGGCTGCTCAACGAGTGTTCCCAAGCCATTTTACCAGCCCCAACCCCATTTGAATATTCAATTAAGTCTAACTGCCAATTCTGTGATAAGCTCCCGCTCCAAAACCTCTCCAACCCGGAACAAAGGCAATTTCTTTTGGGCCTGGGTGAATAGCCTTGGAACATGGCCTACTGGCAATAATTTCTGTTAGAACCATAAAGGATGACACTTTCCAGCATTAAGCGAGGATCAACATCAACAGCATAAACCACACTGCAAATGTTACACCACTTGAACGAAAATAAAAGCTGTTTTGGCACCCGGTGGAAATCGACTAATTTCTCCAGGCGGTAAAGAAAATATGGAATATAATGTGTTATCTTTCACAGCATTTAAACAATTTATTAAATCTAAAAAAAGTATCGGTGGCCCTTTACTATTCCTGTAACCACAATTAAATCAAGTAAAATTGTATATATTGTACAAAGATTAACTCTACGAATATTCGGTAGAGTAACAAGCATGTCAAAGCATTTTTGTGACATCTTTTATTTATTTTATAACCAACAAAGGCCAAAAAGTCGAGAGAACGCAAACAGCATGCATAAATTACCGCAAAGAGACTTGAAAGACCAAAGTCCTCGACGCCGGACTCCTGGACTGGACCTGATCCTGGTCCTTGTCCTGCTCCTGTTCGTGCTCCTCCATTGCAGTGCGAAAAATGTGTTGAAATATTAAAAAAGTGGCCAAAGCGAAAACTGTGGCCAAATGCAGATGAGCAGGCACAAAATTCTCTTCTACTTTCAACTATTTGGACACTTTCTCTGCCTTTTTTTTTGTGTGTGTTTTTTTTTTTTGGTATTTGTAGAATGCTAAAAAGGCCACTTTAGTTTTAACCACAAAGTTTGCTTCTGTATGTGTTGTCGACCTCGTTGCACTTTTTGGGAGGCTTGGAAGCCAGGGGGCATCGGTCTTTCATGTCATTTAACTATGTTTCAGCCAGGACAATTGTGCTCAGGTTTGGTCCGAGTCCTAGTCCATGTCCATGTGCCGGCCCCAGTCCCTTCCAATCCGATTTAACTTAGGTCCTCAGTCAGCCAGGCGTTGATTGCCAGGCATTTAAAGTGTTTTCAATGTAAATCTATGTAAATACATTCTGGTAAATAAAAGAGCAACTCCATGGGTCCATGGGCCGGAATGGAAACTTTCGACTGGATAAATTGTATAGCCATATTTATTTGTTTTGCTAGCTCAATGCACGTTCCCAATGGGAGTACACCCATGTCCCCATGTGTGCACTCTTCAGATGATTCCTAAGACCTTAAGCCAGTCGCCCTTTAAGCCGTATTTATGCACTGTTTTCGGTCTATGTTTTGCTTTCATTTTCCTTTTCTTTGTTTATACCCTTGCAGGGGATATTGTGATTTTGATGCTTGTACCACCACGAAAGATTAATGTCCCCTTTGTCCCCTTTCTGAATTTTCTATTGTCCGCAGGCAGTTAGATCTGCCATAGGAATCATGAGCCAGTGAGAACTTAGCTTACAGTTCAACAAAAGTTGGCTTTGGAATAAGTGTACATTCGTCCCAGAATATAAACATTTTTGGAACAGAACTGATAGTCAATATGGCATCATCTAAAAAGTGCAAGAAACAAACAAAATATAATAAGAATTTAAAACAATACTCGAGTAAAACGCAAAAAATTCTCGGTTTGAGCAAAAATGGCTTTTGGAACTTCCTGCGGAACTACAGAAAGAGGCATTCCAGGCTGACGCCAGGAGCTACGATCCGACATGGAGCCAGGGATTGGTGTGCACTTACAAGAAAACAGAAGGAAAAATATTACAATATGGTATGCAGAACTATCACTAAAAATAAAATTATTTCAATAATATCTAACAGGAACGGGCCTCATCTGCAAGCACTCTTGCATTACTAAACTTTTTGTGTATTTTAAATTAATGTACATTCAATAATATTAAACTTTCCTCTTGTGTATTTTAAATTAATGTATATTTAATAATATTAAACTTTCTTCATCTGGATATAACCTGCATCCGCTTACTTCTCATGTAAGTTCTTTTGCAAGTGTATCTAAAGCATCGACCACCGAAAATAAATTTCCTTTCCTATTTGGTCTGTTTTGGTTTCATCTCGAGTTTTCCCATTATTTTTCTGTGTGTGTTTCATTCTCCATTCTTGCTTTGAAAACCTTGAAACGTTCGCATTGATTTGTGTGTTCCTTGCGTTTGATTGTTGAACATTTGTTTTATATTTTATTTTTTTTTTATTTTTTTGTGTGTAGCACTTGCATTTAATTGTATGAAAATTAATTTGACATTTAATAGCTATACTGCTGTTGCATGCCTGATGATTTCTTTTTATATTTATTAAGTATTCATTGTTTTTTATATGTTTGCCTGCTGCAAACAAATGGCCGGCGCATATTTTATATATTGTTTGCACTGTCACGTGTCGCCTACCAATGATGCCTTCTGCATATTATAATTATGAATTGTCCAAATAAATCAGACGAGTAGCGACCTGTTAATGTGTTGATAATTGCCGGCCAAGTGCTGTTCAATGTGTTTATGTCTTGTTATAGAGGTATACATTTGGTATTCGTATATTGAAAGGGTATATTGTGTGTTTACAGATCTCTGCATTTGCACCTTTTATAGGATCAGCTTTACATTAAGAATAAAAAAATCGATATCCTTTGTAACAGGAAGACATAGCAAACAATCCGCTCTGTATAACGAAAAGATACAGATACTTGAGAGTTCCGTCTACGAGTTAAACCGCAATGGCCAACCTCAAGTACGGGATACTTCATTGTCGAGACACGCGACTATAGCGTTCTCTCGTATAAAGTTTGAGTGCGTGGAGTACGTGGCGTATACTTTATTAATACATAATTGAGCAAAAGTAATGCAAAGAATGCGTTGAATGCATGATGCGAAAGAGAGGGAATATGAAATGAGAGAAGGCAAATGAGGTGGGATTAAAAGGAGTATGCGAATAATTGAACAAATTTAACTGTGCATTTCAATTAATTTCCGTTGGTAGCCATTTTTTTATTAAAATATTTAAATTGGTTTAAATGGTTTATAACAGAAATATTTTTGTTAAAGACTATGTATTTTACGTGTTTATCATATTTATGTTATTGAAAATACCAACACTGAAATGTCAAGCTTCTATATGTGTATAAAATCAATTCTTTCACTATTTAAAAATGTTGAACACCTAGTTTTTCTATTTTCCCATTGGCATTGTGAGTAATCAGATACAAGTCTTCTGCTAACCTTTCATCTTAATCAGTATATGATTCGCCTCAAATATATGTTTACATAAGATTCATAAGATACACACATGTAGGTATTTCTACGAAACCTAAGACAATTTGACTTGACATCTGAAAAATGTGTTTATATGTACTTTAATATCTTAAGTATCATAAACACACTATCTTAAGAATTTCAATTACCTACATACATATGTATGTGCGTATAAGTAATATTTACTTAACTACTGAAATTTTACCTACGGTTTGAGTCTCTGTTAACTATACAAGCTTTTGCAAACTCACTCTTAAAGCTTTAACATACAAGCTTAGACTAGTTAAAAGCTTTACCTTAGTTGTCTTGACTAACGCAGTCATAGCAAAGCGTTAGGCTGCACATGAGGAGATAAATAAAAAGAAATGCAACCAACGGAAAACAAAGAAATTTTATATTATAAATATGCAGAACTAAATTTTAAAAATTATTTTACCTGCTTTCAAATACCTATACCTATCTGGCTTAAAAAAATTTGCACAAAACTTGACAACCCTAGCCAATAACCAAGGAGCCCCCAAAAGCGACGCAACCAAAGAAAAAGCTCCTCATTTGTCGACACTTTTCCGGCACAACAGACGCAACATTTGCCGAGAGAGCCGCGCGAGCGGATGATAAAATCCAGTGAATAAATTCAAGTAAAAAATTGCAGTACAAAATTAAACAATCCGCTGCAAACAAACCTTAATCTAATTAAAGCAAAACTCGCTAAAGATAATGTGAAAGAAACACAAAAGAAATTCAATCAATGGGAAAGAAAAGGCAGCGGTGAAAAGTCACTGTCCAAAAAAACGGGGTATCGTAATGGAATGAGAAAAGGCTTTTTGTGTGCAAGAAAACTAAGTGCAATAAACTGTGAATAATCCCAGAATTAGCGGCGTGTGCATCGTGCGGTCCTCTGGGTGGGGAATTGGGCCTGGATTCGGTTCCATTCTATTGCTGGATGTCCAGATTTATATTATGCAAATTAATTTCAATTGGTTTGCACTCTGGATACAGCATTCTGTATGCGGCTCTGTTTATTGTTGCGGTTCCTGCTGCTGCTCTGTTGCTCTTCGTCACTATAGTACTCGTATACCACACCGTAGTACTTTGCACTACTCGTAGTAGTAGTAGTATTAGTAGTAGCCGTAGTACTATCACCAGTACAAAGGTGTAGTCTTCCTGTTTTTCGTATACATAAATTTGCCAAAAATTTTCCCTCTCAGGTGTAACCAGTACCTGTTCCCATTCCCACTTCAGTTGCCCATTCCCCCTCCCATTTTCATATTCCACATACGAATATACTATATAGGACTCCATAACAAGTGTGTGCGTGTCTTGGCTTGATTTACCGGCTTTTCTGAGGGTTAAAACTATGAGCATAGTTTTCCCAAGAATTTTTTAATCATACAGGAATGCAGTGTGCACAAAAAAGAGAGAAAGAAAAGCAGCTGGCATAAAACGTAGCGCAAGCTTTACGTCAAAATGTAATTAAAAACTGTGTTGGGGGAAAAGCTCATGTTGATGGAAAGGCGAGTGCTTTGAAACTATCACAGCTGCCAATTACAAGTAATTTTAGCTCACATTAAAGCGGGTAATTTTATAAATATTCGCTCAACTTTGTTATAAGTTCACCCGGTAAATGTGGCACCTGGGAGATGTTTGACATTTGCTTTAATTGTTGATTTCTCACTGAGAAGTTCCTGAAACTCAATAAATTGGGTGATTAAATACGCTTGCAGTAGCTCTAATCTTTTTGACACCGAATTATTTCTTAATCTTGGCATTTCCTGTAAACAATTTAGAAATCTTTAAATAGTTATGCGGATAGCTTTCAGTAATTGAAATTAAATAAAGCTGTTAAAAATTGTTATTATTATTATATAACATTTATTGAAAAGATAACTTAAAGCAGATTAAACAATAAACACTTATACAAACATTTTCTATGGATTTTCTTAAGGTAGCACCTTCAAAGATTCCCCCTTTAGATGTTACAAAAACCTTCTTAAGTTTTTCCAATGCTTTGGACTTGTTTATATTTTATATTTTTAAATTAGCCAATTTAAAGATAATTATCAAAGAACAGAATTAAAATCTTTTATCATTACCTGAAACTTGAAGACACATATCCATAGTTTTTCTTAAGGTAGTACTTCCAAAACTTTTTGTACAACAATTCAACTAATTTAATTTAACATAAAAAAAAGTGGAACCATAAAAACACAAAATTTAATCAAGATATAAACTCAAACCCCTGCCGCATACGAAATGCAGCTCGATTGTAGTTTATTAAAAGCTGACTAAAAATAATGTCTCCGCATGACCATAATATCAATTACAATTACGTGGACCGAACCGGAAGATTCGCTTTCAGAGACCAACAATGAGAAAAAAAAAAATGGCTTGCACGAGACTCTCATTATAGTGTATAAGGCAGCACACACAGAGAGGAAGATATCGAAAAAGAAGCCAAAAATACAGACTTGTAATATGGCAAGACAACATTTATATGGTGCAGCAGTCAGTCAGTCACTCTTCTGTAGTCTGTGGCCACCGGGAGAGCAAAGCTCAGCGGCACAGCCCCCCGTCAGCACAATCACAGCAATTGCTTCCAGACCGATGCGACTGACAGGCAGACAGACTGGCGGACAGACTGGGTAGAGTTCCACAATAATGGGGAACCACTGACATAGCAGACCACACTACAGACATCCATCCATTCCATGTGAGCCGGGACTGCGTCGAGCGGCGGTAGTTGCACAATTTTGCACAAAAGCCAAAGCATAATCATGAATAATGAGCGTTTGTGATAAGTGATAAATGCCCAGTGGCGAATGCATACGGAATATGAATAAGAAGGAAATTGTTTTTCTCGTTATGGAATGGGAAAATCATTGCTTTTTTATAGAGAAATCATGAGAAGTAATGGTTGAAACGTGTATAAATAGTAGGGTTAGAACTATGGAGCAGTTAGAGTTCCTTTCCAGGAATCTGTCTCTCTCGACTATTAAGAATTAAGATGAGCTCAAATATTAATTTAATTTTCTCTCTTAATATTTAATATTTCCTTTCTTGGTGCAAATTTATATTGCAAACGAAGCTGTCACCGAAAATGCCGAACGAACGTGTCACGAAATTTTCCATCTACCAGAAATACAATAGGTTTTAATTTTCCAAAGTATTAATGGACAGGAGTATCCAAAAAACTTTTTAAAAATCTAAGCAAGAAAATTGTAAAAATTCACTTTATTTTCTTCATAAACAAATATATCCCTACTGCTTCAGAATTCCATCATGCCCACTATGCCAGACAAACAGGTTTTCTCTTGGGGCAGAGCCATCCAATTTCCCAGTGGGCATCCGGTGAGCCCGTTTTCCTCTGCCTTCTGTCTCTGCTTCTTGCATAGTCTCTTGTTTCTGGTCTTCCAGTCGGGCGCTTCGCCCACCCCATGACCAGAGCCCAGACGCACAGGTCCACAGGTCCGCAGTATGAAACGGGAAGCGGTTCAGTTCGGTTGAGTTCAGTTCAGTACGCCAAATGCGCGCCAAAGGTGAAAAAGCAAGCCAAATATTTATTCTGAAAATATTATAAAATTCAACAGAAATTCTGGCGATCCATTCAGAGTAAAAAAAAGTCATCCCAAGAGTGCAATTTTTTTGTTTGTGTACATTTTTCGTGGAAGTTATTCTCCTAGTCACTTTGATTAGTTTTAGTTGCCGCCAAGTGTTTGTCTCCTCTTTTTCTGGATTTATTTACGCCGTAGTTTGCCGTTTAGTTTTGTCAACTTTAATTGAAATTAATTTACTTTCTTCACATATCTGTCAGATGTGTTTGTATCTGTGGCTTTATCTGTATCTGTATCATCGTATCTATGTAAATGTATCTGTGAACACATGACGCCGACGCGATCTCGAGCAGCCTTGTATGCGATCAGATCCGAGCGCAGAGGTCAGCAAATAAGCAAATTGTCTCATATGATGGTTTACTATATACATATGTACATTTATGTAGATACGATTTATTTGCAAATTTAAAATAAAATCTGACAAAAGAGGATCACGACGACTGGAAGAGTGTGCAAAAATTTAGCTCCGGGTTTTCTTGATTACCATATATTTTGCATCGTATAAAGATAATGGGGGGAGGGAACCACAGCGCCCTACCTCTTGGGCATTTCCACCAAAACCAAATATGCACCCGACTGCAATCAAATGTAAATCCAATCGTGATGATCCCAAGCCAAACTATTCTAGGCAGCTCACTGCTATAAATATATATATGTATGTAGATTTACATATCTTTTTTATAGAGACAAAAAATGCGATGAAATGATTTGCATACAAAACACTAGAATACCCCGCATTGAGTAGTGGTAGGGAATGACTTGAATTTCAATAAGTTTCAGCGTTTGCAAACTCATCAAAATCGCCTTTGATAGCGTGCTCAATTATAAGCCTTTTCTCTTCTACTCCCGGACACAGCTCTTGACAATTATGTAAAGCTTCTCTTGGCCAAAAACTTATACACAAACGAAAATGAATAAACTCGTGGTACCGTAAAAACTATCAAAACCAAACAAAAAAAATAACTGAGAAAAACAAGTGGAAAAACTAGAAGAACATTAAACCAAAAAAAAAAAAAAAACTCGAATATAACAAAGGGAAAACACTCTGAAAGTGCTAGCAATTAAAAATAGTTTCACAAATTGCTAACAAACAAGCAGGAAATAAAGGGAAACCCGAAACTTGAATGTCGCGCAAAATGTTGCAAGTGCCGGTGGCAACATTTCTGTTGCTGTTGCTGCTGCAGAGTGCCACAGCCTCTCCAGCTGCAGCTGCAGCTGCCTCCCCAGATGCATCCACCATCAGCTTTCCTCTGGAACGTCAAATCGATGCCAGTTTGAAGAATGCCAAGCAGATTGAGAGCAGAGTGCTGCCCGAGTTGGATGGCCTGCAACGCAATCAGGAAGATGAGAAATGGCAGCAAGTCGTCCGGTTTATTGACGATGGTTTTCCCGTCCTCGAGCTGTATGCCTATAAGTTTAAGAGGGGTGAGTACCGCAGTGGAACATTCTATGCGTATAAATTCGTAATTGGGGGAATTGTATAAAAAAAAAGGTTATTCCACTTTTCAGCAGAATATTTTATTGTATTACTTTATAATTCTGAAGTATAAAATTACGAAACTTTTATCAAAACTGCACAAAATATAAAACTACCAAAAAAATTGTTACAGCCTTCCATTAATCACGTACCCCCTGCTAAGACCTCTCATTACGTCTCAGAAGTGCCATACTATTCACGTAAATGCTGTTCGAAAACATGACCCATATCCAGCCCGTGCTGAGGACTTGCCAGATATGACCACGATTCAGCCAAAAGACACTCACTTCACTGTTATCGGCTCCGCTATGCATGGCCAATTGGTAGAGAATATTAGAATATTAGCAACTAAGAAGCAAGAAAATTTGTAAAAAGACGAAAATTTGTGTAGAAAATTCTAACTGGCGTCTGTTGAAGCGGGATAGTTTCAAACCATAAAAGGAGTAGAGCAGAGAATTTCGTGGGACATATTTGAAAATGTTGCAGCACTTGCAACAGCTGCAGTACGGACCGACAGTTAGACAGGACATGGCGAACTGGTTACCAAGCTTCCACAAACTACCAAAATGGGTGGCCATATGGGAAAAATGGGATTGTGTGACGTTGATAAACGACTTCGTTCAACTGTCCAAATGTTGATCATAAACAAAAACTACTTCATTTACCTAATAGACATGCTATAGGAAAGCAAAAAAATGATGGAATTGAGGGAGGTCAAGTCAAAGCTTTTAATGCACTTACTTCTGAACTTTTCGCCATATTTAATTATGGTTAATATCGAACCAATCTATCATAAAGCTGACAAGGAAACGAAGCATCGATGGAGAAGAATAAGCGCATTTGGGATACAAATTTAATTCATCTTTTAGCATGCCATTACTTATATATTTGTATATTTAGTATATCAAAGAATACAATTGCAAAATTCATTGTAAAAATTACAAAAACTCTTTTCAAAAGTCCTCAATTAAATCCTGTTACAGTACATCTCCAACAATGGCTTATACGAAATCAGCTACTGTCCTTAAGCTTCTGATTATGTTTGAGATATTCTGTACTATTCACGTAAATGCTCTTCGAAAACATGGCCCACGTCCAGCCCGTGCTGAGAACTTGCAAGATATGGCCACGATTTATGCGAAATACATTCAATTCGCTTTTGTCCTTTCCATTTTGTAGGGCCAATCGATATAGCGAAAACATTTGTAACTGGGGAACCAGAAAGTTAAGACACAAACAAAAGAATTCTTTATATTCACCTGACGCTCAGGCTTGAAGTTATGCCCTGAACTTTCCAAACTCTCTTTGGGCAGAGTCGATAGCCAGATTGATGTAGACAAGACTCAGCGGATAGGCAAAGGCGAGAACAAGTGCATAGAGGTAGCGACCCAGTACTCGCTTCTCAAACAAGTACAGATGGAGGCAGCTCACGAAGAAGATGAAGTCATCCATCATACAGATCCAAATCAGGGGTCTTACGAGAGACTCCAACTTTCGCCGCAATTTGATCAGGTTCTTATAGTAATCAATCATTTGTATTAACTGCTGTCGGTTAGGACGAGATGTTGGCAGCTTGTAGCAAGAGTAGAGGATCAGAAGACCCAAGTGGGCAGTAAGTCCCAGAAAAAAAGGCTGAATGCAGCCGAAAAGATACCCCGAGCTACGTAAATAAGTACACAATATAGAGTTACTGGACGTAAATGGAATCATGCCGAGCAGAGATCCGCGCGTGGTTATGGAAACCATTTTCATTATGTGTATGAGAAATAAACCCCAATTAATTTTGGGCCCCTGTCCACGTATACTCCGGTATCTATAATATATTCGCACAAATCTATTGAGTAAGTCCCGCATCTGCTTCCGCTGATATATATAGCTATAGGCAATACTGTAGCTTATGAAAATTGTATTATTGGATATAAAAAAACGCGTTGCCATGTATAACAGATTCAGAGCATTGTCACTGCCCGGTTTCAAGTTCACTAGGACATCTATGAACTCAAGGATGAAAAATATCGAGTAGAGTAGCAGGATCGTCAATAGCCAGGGTCGTAGCCAGAAGCCGTGGAATACTCCCACGGCCAAATTCAACTGGGAGCTCAGCCGGAATGTCTGCTTTTGTGGAATATATTTGTAGATGTTGCAACCCGTAATCGTTGTCAGCACTTGCAACAGCTGCAGTATGCTCGTTAGGCAGGACATGGTAAAACTGTCGCTCGGTGCCTCACAGTTCTCGATGCTTTGGAAGGTCCGTAAATGGCCAAAAGGGGAAATATTGGAAAAATGGGATTGTGTGACATTGATAAATGACTTCGTTCAACTGTCCAAATGCTGATCATAAACAAAAAACTACTTCATTTACCTAATAGACAGACTATAGGAAACCAAACCAACGAAAGGCAAAGCAAATACTGCAATACACTTCCGTTTTCTGAACTTCCGAGCTTTTCGAATTATGCTCGGGTGATATATACCTCAGGGATATATGCACTTATATAGATAACGATGAAATGTTACTAGTTTACATCAGGGGACATTTAAGCTTAACAAAATGTCTGAAAGATATTGAGATGGGATTGCAAACGTCAGTGGAATAAAATTTCCTTGTACTGGACACAGATACTAACATTATTCGTAGAAAAGACTACTCGAGAAAGTTTAATATAAAAGTGTAATATATATATATATATATATATAAATATTAATATCCTCCCAGTGGTATAGAGAGTTTAATTTTAATAATAATTTTAAATAAGGAAATTTTGTTGTATGGATATAAGAAATACCGATATTATTCAGCTTACATACTCTTATAAAAAAAGGATTTCTTTTAAGTGATTAATGGTAATGCCATTACAGATAAATCTCATGATTAAAATGTTATTCCCCATCTTGCGTGGTATAGCTAATATATCATTTTATAGATAGTGTAACTTAAACGAAAAAATGAGAATAAAAGCATTTGGGAGTCAAACGAGTTGACAAAAAAACTATGATAAATGAATAGTAAGCAAAATCGAAATAAAAATAAGTTAAAAATCAAAATAAATATAAGCTAAAAAAAAGCTAAAAACAAAAAAGGTTTGAAAAAACTTAACGAAGTCATTTAAAATAAATTGGATGTATTTTATCAATAAATCATTTGGGAAAACCCAATAGAAAATCAATCTGATATGCTGCAATGATATACTGATATAAGTTGTGAAAGACAAATCCAATTTAAATACAATTAAACTAATTAAGAATAAAATGGAAATATTAAACACCAAATTTGGTTACTTGGCGGAACCCTAAAAGCTTATTACCTCATTAGGCATCATGGCGAATACCTCCCCGAACAGACACCCACCCACAGCACAACATAAGAATGTATATTTTTATGTGTGCCGCATAATAATGTGATATAATTAACCCAGCATATTCCCCTGCCCAGACGGGAGTCTTCTCGTCTGGCATTACACGAACACACCCACAAAAAGAAGAGGCATACAGGCCCCGAAGCACAGCCAAAAGTTAATTACTTGATTAGCATGCAGACAGGTAGGGGCTTCAGGAGGGTTAGCCGTAAATGAAATGAAAACAGTTTACATTTTTAAGTGAGCAATTCCCCAAGTAACTCTCTCCTTCTCTCTGTCTTTATCTCTTCTATCCCTGCATATGTATGTATATGGGCCGATTCCAATTGCAGATATCCCATATACATTGATTGTGCCTAAAATCGATGTGCGGACCATCGAGAAGCCGCGTCTGAAGGAGTTCATGTTGGAGCATATGGTGCCTGGTAAACTCTTTGACAGCTATAGCGGTGTGGCCAACAGCAAGGAAGAGGAGGAGTCATACGGCAATGGGAACGGACATAAAATCGTTTTTCGTAAATTGGAAAAATCCCACAACAATGTTTGGCTACTCAATGGACAGCAAATACTCTACAAGCTGCGTATCAATGAGAATTTGATGGCCATTGGAATTGATGGTTATTTGGGCGATAGGAAGTCGCCCTACTCCAAGCGGAACATACAGGAAACGAACAAGTGAGTAGAGCCCTTTCGTTACGTTACAGTGGGACCAAGTCCCATCTTAAACACCTTAAAGCAGTGACTTGAAAACTTTTCATTCAAGATGGACATGTTTGATAAGGAGCATTTTGGTTGCCATACAAATTGGTGGTTGCTAAAGTTGATCTATTCAGTTATACTCACATATGTATATCTCCCAAGCACATACATATCTAATATACATATGTAGCTTTGTTTTGTAGGAAAATAGTGAGATTGATAAATCAATTATTGTAGATAGATTGACAGTTAGTTGAATATATGTATGTATTTAGCAATCAATAAATAGCTTTTGATGAATCATACAAAAGTCTTTAAGAGTTTTGACCACCGATTGGGCACTGCAACTGCAACTGCAATTTTGGGGGCTTGTCTCGCACCACTGTGCGGTCCTATCTAGCGAGTACCAAGTTCCCCCCCTAGTCCTAGTTTGTTTGCGGTCAAAAGTGCACTCATGCGAAATTTATCAGGCCGCAAACAAAGTTTTTGCTGGTCCAAACTTTCAACACACACAGACACAGAAAAACACACATTTAGATTTTCCTTTTCCGCATCTGGTAAAGGACGAATCGCTGCATAAACATACATATGTACATAGATATATACATATATAGTATAATATAGTATAACCCATTTGTATATACATCTATCTGTGCCCATCCATCGCCCCTTATAGCCGCTACAATGACCCGCAGCCACTGGAACAGCCGAACATTACGAATGCACATGCCAAAGTGGAGCCCATTATTAAGGAGTCGAAGGCCAGTCCGCTGATGTCGTTTTTGGCCAACATGAAGACAGGCACAAAAGTATTCCAACACTTTCTATCGAAAAGCAATCTGACACGCATAATGGATGACAATGCCTATACGGTGCTGATACCCTCGGACAATGCCTTCCAGCGCTGGCATCCCATCGATTGGGGCTTCTATCCGTTCAGTGTGCCAGAGTTCACCGAGTCGGTGCTGCTCAATCATTTCCTGCCCATGCAGCGGCCCCTCCGACTCTCGGATGTGAGGAACATGGACGAGGTCGTCGTTCACACCATGGGCGGTGATGATGTCGTCTTCCATGGCCAACGTAAGTGGGCCCCATAAATTATATTCCAAATTCAATTTATGACAACATTTTCTGCTCCTTGGCTCATTCTTTGCTCATCCACCCCCCGCCCTCTCTAAATAGCCACCCCCACGGTGAATAATGTCAGCATTATGTCCGACTTCACCCTCTCCAATGGCAATCAGGTGTTTATTATATCGGAGGTGCTCTTTGTCACCGAAGCCGTCGTCTCCAAATTGCACCAGGTAACCCGGTTATGGCTTATCCAATTCTGGTCTAATGTTGTTCTTCCTGCAGATGCACAAGGACAAGGAGACTCCACCGTTGCTGGCATTCCCCTGGTTTGGGGCACAGTTTTTGTCGCATTCGTTTTTGGCCTTGGAAAGAGATCCACGCTTTACCCAGATAACTAGGTAAGAATTGATTGTTGGATTATTATTTGAGATATGCTGGGCTATGTCTTCTATTTTATGCCCTCCCCAAAAGATATCTAAACAACGCAGAGATTGCTCCCCATATCTCAGGAGCCAATTACACCTTCTTTGTGCCAGAGGATCGGGCCTTTGAGAAGCTTGGCTTCGATCGACTTTCGGACGAGGTTATGGTACGTATTCATGGACAAATTTCGGCAAAAGATGAGTAACTAAACCTTCGACTTTCTAGGCCTCTCAACGGGGAATAAAAATGCTCTTAAATCACTTTGTACGCGGCCGTCTTTACAATCGTGATCTGCGCGATAATGAGGTATACGAAACGATCGGCGGCGGTCACATAAAGATCACACGCAATCCGGGCAGCAACTATACGAGCGTCAACAATGCCCAGATAACGGAGAGTGAGGTATTCGTGTACAACCTGGGCACCATGTACTATCTGGATGACATCCTGTACTCGCATATACTCCGTGATTTCATCAGCAAATCGACCAAAACGAGATCGAATCGAAATGGCGGCGACTCTGGCGGAGGATCGCGCAGCACTTCCCGTCCCAGCGATGTGGAGATCGTGCCCAATGAGTTCGAGAGCGAGCACAATGGCGGCGACTATGCCATCCATGGCGATGACGAGGACTTTGAGGATGAGATCATCACGCCAAAAGCGTTGCCCGTCCAGATCTATGAGTTGCCCAAGTAGAGAGACAGAGAGAGATAGCAGGTTAAACCATGAAGAGTGCAGGCAGATCTACTCGCGAAAAGAGACTCAGGCCGAGAGTGCTGGCAGATCCATGTGGATCCATGTGGGGGCGTTTGATATGGGTTTACATAAAGATAAATATAATTTTTTTGCGTGAGGTCTGTATGTGTGGAGAAGAGAGAGAAGAGAGAAGGTGGCGCTTAAAGCGTTTTTGTATAGTTCTGGGCTAATTTTTTTAAAAGCATTTCTCTAGTTTAGTTCATAGTTTCTTGTGTACATTTTAAGTTTAGCATTGAACGAGGCGGTGAAACGAAGTATACTACAAACAGCAACCAGAAGATCAACAACAACAACAACAGACAACGGCAACAAATAAACTATACATACCTAATCCTAAAGAACTTATCAGCAATTTAAACGAAGCTTGTAGACATAGCGAGAAATTGCAAGAGAAAAACCAACAAAAACTATATAAAGAATAAAAGCATTCACGTAATATTCGAATTAGAAACGAAACAACACACAAAACAAAACAAACAACAAATATAAACGAACGAAATTTGCACACAAAATTATTAAGATATATACGTATTACCATAGATACCACCCGTATATATACTCGAACAAATTCAATTAGTGCTCATCGATGTTGATGCTTTTTTGGGTCTCTATCCATATGAGAGAGCATAGCGAGAACATATCCGGCTAAATCGAACCAAAATTCGCGATTGGACACAAAATCCTTGGTCAACAAAAGAAAAAAGAAAAAAAAAAGATATGTACCAGTATCTCTACATCTCTTACGAGCAGATATTGTATTTTTTAATTTAATGACATTAATGATATTGATATTTAATGTACTATCTGTGTATATGAACAAAACAAAACAAAAAGCAATGAGAACGAAACATGCAATTTTATAATAGTTTGTTAAAATAAAAAAGAAAAAATCTTCCAGAATAACAGAGTGTTGTTGTTCCGCTTGTTCTATTTGGTTTTTTTTCGTTGAACTAGTTTTATTATGAATTAGTTAAACTCAATACACATGTAAGTATGGGTAATAATAATCATATATATGGAGTATACGTATATTATATTCTATATGCGGGTGTATAAGTACTACTATATATGCATGTAAATAATACCTGTAATTCTAATTGACTTAAACTATATTTATGTAGGTTTTCTAGTGGGGTTTCTGTAAGATTTTAATGCCGAAACCTAGCATAAATGGATTAACCAAAAGGCTTGGGTACCCCCAACAGCCCACTAAAATATAATGGATATTTTGGTTTAGGCAGTGGAAAATGATTTGGAACTTTTGAAATTATAATTAAATCATTTATCAAATGCATATTGCTTATGGGTAGAATGTGTTCGAGGACATTTATGTATGTATATAGATATAGAGTGTGTGTGTGTGTGAGTGCTTGATATGGCGCTTATGACACAAAAAAATTCTTCATTGAACTACAAACTAGTTTATCCAACATAATATTCGATCTTGAGCTTTGGCTGGTTACACAAAATGTTGCCCCTTATATGTATTGTAATGCTATCAAATTCTACCATGTGAATATTTTTCTCTTAAGTATAAATATTTTATAAAATTTTTAAAATTGAATTCGAATTTGATCGGTTTTTTTTTTTTTGGTCGATTCGATTTTGAATTTTCATTTTTTGAGATCCAATTTTTAGGAGAGGAGCAGCGTTGGGCCAAATGACACAAAAATTAACACAAAACTAAAAAAAATAGTAAATTAAAAGCTGCTATTAAAAACAAATTGAACTACAGCCGATTTTAGTCGTGGTTCTCATTCACATTATTCTGGCTGCTGCTGCTACTGCTGCTGCTGGCGGTGTTAGGGCATTGAGGGTTATTTTGACTGCTGGTTGTCTCAGTCTCATTATCACTCAAATTGACAGGAGGATCCACAGGCAGATCCACCGCCTCCACTTCCGCAATAGACACTTCCACAGCTGCACCACCCACAGCACCCTCGAGTTCGTCGGGCAATTCCACTGGTGCTGGCGGCTTCGGCTTGAAACTATTGTTCTCCGCATTCAGCTTGTAGTTCTTGAAGGGATCCCCCGGTTTGGCGGCAGATGGCTGCGCCTGCTGCTGCTGCTGCTGTGCCTGGGCTGCCTGGCGTTGTAGGCGTCGCTGTTGATTGCTGAATGTGGGACTCTCGGATCTCGCACGCTGCAGCATCGGACGCTGATGGTGGTAGCTGGGATCGTAGTCACGCGAGCGTCCAAATTCGAAGCCATTCTGCCACTGAACGTGCACATTCTCGTACGAGGGATCCTCGTATCTGTAATTTGAGGCCGCTGCTCCATTCTGATTACGCTTGTCGGCTGCTCCACACCGCAATCGACTCAAAGTGCTGTGAAGAGGACGGGCCGCTGCATTTGGATCCCGACGCATGGTAGAGGAAACAGGCGAAGCTGCACAGGATCCACTGCAGGAGCTCTGATAGCGAACCATGTCCTGGGGCAAGCCACCCAAACGTGGTGTGCCATAGGGATTCGACATCTGAGAGGCCACGGAGGCGGTGTCGCAGCTAACGCAATCCCGCGAAAACATAAAGTTAAAGTCGATCACCTACAAGGAAATAGATGAGTCAGTATCCTTGGTGGTGCTGTAAAGTGAATTCTTACCTTGCAATCGGGCCCCTGGCCGATCCACAGTGGCAGCCATTTGTTCACCAGCAGCCACTGCAGACTGGACTTGGATATGCGGTTCAGAGTTCCGTTTCCGTTTCCGTTGGCATCTCCGGAAGAACTTGATCGGGCTGTCGTCGATGTCGATGCCGATGTCGTTTTTTTGGCCAAGGCTGCACTCTTGACTCCCGCCGTTGAGCCGCTCTTGACGCCCGCCGTTGATCCACTCTTGACCGACGCAGTGGATCCACTTTTGTCTAAGCCAGCGGTAGATGGAGAAGTAGAAGAATTAGCCGACTCCTTGGACGCCTTGCTGGCCGCCTTTACCTTGGGTATGGCTCCTGTTGGGCGTGTGGCACTGCTCACTGATGAACTGGAAGCGCTTTCCGGCACGGATGGATCCTCTACGACTGCTCCCGTGGCTCCAGCGGAGGCGGAGCGTGCCGCACGCTCCATGGACACATTCGGCGTTAGTGGAGAGTTGTGGGCAGCCATCGCCGCTGCTGTCGTCTTGTAAATGTTGGTCATGCTCTGCGAATTCTCGCCGTGCAGGCAACTAAAGAAACTCGATGCGCTGTTCTTCACGGGCACCTTTACGTTGCCGTAATCCATTCCAGCGGCTGCAGCCGCTGCCGCAGCGGCACTAGCACTCCCCACATACGCCTGACAGCTGGGCACGTTGCAAGTGCTGCTTCCTGCTCCTCCACTCGCAGTCGTGCCGCCTGCCCCATTGGCATTGAGGCGTATGTGCCCAACTGTTCCGTAATGCGAGTGTCCCAGCACAGCGTAATGGCCTCCCAGATTATAGTGATCAATGTTGCCGCAGGAGGAGCTGAGGTGTCGCTCGATTCGTCCTATGCCATGCCCCAGCACATCGAGGCGTGTATAGAGCGGCACTCGGTTAGCGGCAGTGGGTCGATAGATGGGCTCGTCGCGTATCTGCTCGTAGATGTTCTCATAGCGCATTGTGCCAGCTGTGGCATAGGGCAGATTGTAACCATCGGTGGATTCGGTGTCGTCAAAGCTGCGCTGACGCTGACAATTCGAGCGACTGTTTGTGTAGAGTGGCGTGCAACGCAGTCCGGTGCCATAGCGATTGCCTAAAGGGTATCAGAAAAACATTGTTTACGCTTTGCTACTATTTGCTTGCAGCTCCTTCTTACCATTCTGCATATCTATGCGAAAGTTTCGACGGTATCCCAGGCCTGAGCGCACTGCTCGTGGCACATCGTAGGCGGCCGCAGCCGTAGCGGCGTTGGTGCCCAGCATCCCCGCACCAGCTATAGATCGATCGTATAAATCATTGCGATAGTTGTTCATTGGCAGTACGCGTTGCTGTGGCGGTGGTGGTGTGGGTCCTGGCTGTGGGGGTGGATTCATGTTGGCATTGGCTTCTGTTGGCGCTGGTTGGGGCGGCTGTTGAGGTGCCTGTTGGATCACCAGTTGTGGCGCCTGTTGAGGCGCTTGTTGGGGTGCATATGAGGGTTGAGCTTCCTCAACATTTGCAGGGGCATTGACATTGGCGGCGGCCACAATTTGATTATTGTTGGGCTGACCGATTGGCGCATAGATGTTCTCGTAGTGTGGATGATTTGGGAGCTGAAGAGCCGCCGATGGCTGGACTGGAGCTGCTGCAGCAGCAGCCGCTCCAACTGGTGGGATATTGCCATAAATGGCACCACCAATGGCACCCTCCATCGTCCCCTCAGCCTGGCTGTTCTCATCATCCATCAGTGCTATGGCCAACGAAGCCGCTTGGCTGTAATCGAACGCATTAATTAGACTTAAGTGCAGGGGATCAGAAACCCCCCATTCGAGGGTTCACACTTACCGTGCCAATGCACCCTGCTCTTCCATTCACATGGGCTTATCGATCATACAGACGCCCGCGTAGCTGCGTCCAATGGTCATCAGGGCGGGCAGGATGCGCCAGCTGTCCGACTCCGGGCAGTAGACCTCCACGGAGGCCAAATTGGAGGTGCCATCATCGCCCCCGACCACATAGAGCAGCCCCTCGTGGGCCACCACGCCGGCATTGCGGCGACAATAGGACATGTCCGACACTGAGCTCCAGGTGTTGGTCTCACAGTCGTAGGCTTCAACGGACTTGCGTACCATGGGCCCATCGTGGCCCCCCACCGCATACAGGATGTTGTTCATCACTCCCACGCCGGCTCCACTGCGACGGGAAGACATCTCGGCGATGGCTGACCAGGTGTCTGTGTCGAGATTGTAACGCTCCACGGAGGACAAACACTGGCGGGAGAAGCCATCGTAGCCGCCGACGGCATAGAGCAGGCCATGGACGACGCCCACACCCACGGAACTGCGACGCGTGGACATGGATGCAATGAATCGCCAGATATCAGTCTTGGGGTCGTACATCTCGGCACTGGAGAGTCCGGTGGTGCCGTCGAATCCGCCCACGGCAAAGATGCAGCCGTTGAGGACAGCCACGCCCAGAGTAGATCGCCGGGCCTCCATGTTGCAGCATTGGGCCCAGTGATCGGTGGCCGGATCGTACACATCCACCGTGCGGACACGCAGCGCACCGTTGAAGCCACCCACGGCATAGACCTTATCCCCCAGCACACTCAAACCGGAGCGGCAGCGACGATTGGGCATCTCGGCAGCCTGGTACCACTTCTCCTCGCGCAGATCGTACCACTCGACGGCACGTATGGCCTTGGGTGCCTGGCCGCCAATCACCAGCAATATTTTGGGCATGCCCACCGGCTTCCGGGGCACTGTACGTGCGGATTTCGTCTCCGTGGGCAGCAGGTGATAGGTGAGGGCCTCTATGATGAGATTCTTGCATATAATATTCCCCTCCAGCAGCATTTCCTTGTCCACGCGCTGTGTAATGTACTCCTTGGACAGGAACGGCAGGCGCACATGCTCCATCAGGGCCGAGGTGAACTGCTCCCGCATGGGCACATCGTAGCGCAGCCAGGCGATCACACACTCGTAGACGCGCTCCTCATTGGGCACCGAAATCCGATCGTTTCCTATCAGGTTGATAACCTGCTCGTGCGATAGATTCAGAAACTCATCGAACTGGATCACCTCGCTGCAGCACAAAAAGGCAAAAACAAAAATAAAGCAAATAAATCAGTCAGTAAATTCGGGCCATAAATGTTGAATGTTGGCGGAATATGGGATTGAGATGGAGATTCAATAAATGGCAAATAATAAACCGGTTGATTATAAATTGCTTTCAATGTTTTACAATTAATGAAATGTATACAATCCAAATCGAATCCAAACGAGTTCCAGAACGACTAAATATAGGGCTGACCTTGCTGATTTTGCACAAAATCTCAGAGAGAATTGATTATGGAATAACAAAACCTTATCTCAGCTCGTCAGTCTGTCCGATTGCGTTCTCTGTGGTAAAAATATTTGCCATTTGATCTTGACACTCACTTGAAATGCTCCTCGATGTAGGTCTCCGCATAGTTCAGCAGCTCCGCGCAGGCATGAAGATCGGCAAACTCGCGTATGCCCAGACAATTGCTGGCATCCAATTGGGTCTGCAGGTAATCACAGCAGGCATCCCGCACATCGGTTAGCTGCAACAGATTGGCGGCCGTCAGCAGGACCTGTACATTATCCTCGTTCACCTCCACCGTTGCCGTGTACACATAATTGATGAGCAGTTCCAGTGCTCGTGCATCCACGCTCTGCAGTGTGATTCGCGCCTGACGCGACTCCTCGAAGCTGTTGAACATTGCATAGAAGTAGGGACTGCACGAGGCCAAGACCATGCGATGGGCATGAATCTCCACATCATCGGCCACCAATATGACATCACAGAGTTGTTTTTGTCTGCAAAACGAAGAAGCAAAGAAACCGAGAGTATTAGTAGGTGTTAAATGGTTTAATCAATATGAATGATATCGCTTTTTATGTTTGTTTGTTTGTTTGGTGTTAAAAACCTGATTTATATTTGCTCTTCTTAACCGAAACTGATCTTGGGGGAGTTCTTCATTCTCTGTGTGTTCTTCGTGTACCTGGGCCGTTTTCTGTACATCTTCCTGTTGAATCTTTTGTGGTTCTGAATTCAAAGGGAAAGTTTTCTGATGGTCATCTTTCCTAGGTACATATATTCATATGACTCCCAGTATCCTCCGCTTAAATCCTGTGCTCAACACGTGTTCGCTCACCTTAATGTTACAACACATTCACTTTTGGCTCTGAGACCACCACTATGGATTTGGTTTTTGGAAACTGGTTTCTGGCCATCAAGTAATTTTCCACTCAACTTAAACCAGAGACGCGGAAGCCAGACACCACAACAAATCGACAGAAATCGTTGGGCCATGCGCAAGTTCAAGGTCGTGCTCTAATGCAAAACCAAAAGGCAACGCATACAACCCATTAAAAGTACAGCAACAAAAACTAGACGAACAATTAATACGAATAGCCCCTTGACAAAAGGCGAAGGCAAATATTATACAAAAAAAATGTATGTATAAGCCAAACAGACAAACAGAAAATCAACTGCGCAAATATGCAAAATGCGAATGGGATGCCGCGACGAGACGAGACGATCGTCTGACATTTGCAGTGATTATTATTTTTCAGATTTTGGGCCAAAAGTCAAGCGACTAATCCCACCTGTCCACATCATTTAGTACGTTTTTTTTCTTACTTGCGCATCTCGTTCATGGCATCGAAGGAGCGAATTGTGTGCTGCTCGTTGCTGTATTGACCCACTGTGCCGCGCTCCTTGCCGTTGGGCCGCTGGACGTGCTTCTGCGAGCTCTCGTCCAGGGAGTTCTGCGAGGCATAGCGAAGCAGGCAGCTGCCTCGTTCCAGGCCACTGCCTTCGGCGGCGGTGTTCTGGTGAGCCTGCTGGAGCAGACGTTGTCGCTGGACTGCCGCCACGCCCACGGCAGCCCCCAGTCCAGGCGGAGGAAGAGCTATCATTTCTATGTCCGCACCTGCGCCCCCACCCACAGCATTCCCCTGTCCTGCTGCTGCTGCATTTGGTGGCTGCTGCTGCTGTTGTTGCTGCTGCTGCTGCTGCTGGTTCTGTTGCTGTTGAGGATTGCCATTGCTTAGATTGCTCATAATACCGATCGTGTACTTCGTTAACAATGCACTCAGAGCTATCATTCAGCGGCGTTCACAGCACGCGCGCTAACAAAAAAATGTAGCCCAAATAAGTTTTAATGAAAAATTCTCAATGGCACTATCGATAGTATCGATATTTTACTGATGGCCTCTACTATCGATGGTTTTGAGACTATCATGATAGTATCGAGCTACAGTCGTTGCGCTTTTGATATGTTTGGATTGGCTGTTATAAAATACGAAGACAAATTTGTAAAAAAAATCGACAGGTGGCATCTAATTTGTATAATGGACTAGTTCCTAAAAGGTTTCAATGGTTTTTTAATAATTATTTACCCTTACCTTACCCCCAGAAATATACCATCCTCATTTTCAAAATATACCGTGAATATACCAAGGAAAAAACCAACTTAACCCACTTAAATTCCCAAAGCCAAAATTAAGCCTGCGTATGCAAGTTCCAAAAACCCTATGTTCCTTAATTTACCCATGGAATTGAAATTTAATAAATTTTGGAAAGCGGCACAGAGAGAGAGCTCAATACAACTATGCAAGCTCTTTTGGGAAAATATCATTTGATATTTCATATTACGAATTAATTGAATTTGAGATATTGAATATATGTAGATAAGATTTAATTAATGATAATCGTTTGCGACTCGGTGCGTATTTTAATTTGAAAGAAAAATTTCAATAACGACCTTAACGACCAATAACGACCTTTTCCTTAAATTTATGACTCAAAAAGTCAGGATGAGAACCACAGCGATATATTTTCTCCAATTTTTATAGAAAACCCATTTTTTTTGTTATAGGCCAGTATTTCAAACACTTAACAGAATTTATATTCCAATTAATTTAATTATTAAAGCGAAATTTTAAGTGTCGATTTTACAAAAGGCCATAATCCAGCTAATGTGATCCGGTATTCAGTAAGAATTTAGTTTTTGGATTTACACAAGTTGTCTTTGGAAAAAGTGTACATCTTTCTCATTATATACTTTCAAACTTAAGTTTCATATATTTTTCAAGATGACAAAGGCTAAAAAGTGCACAAAGAAAGTTTACAAGCCCCAAAAAATCGCCCGGCTGACCACAAATGGTTATCTGAATTTTTTGCGACAGTTCAAGCAAGACCATTGCGGACTGTCGCCTAAAGAAATGGTCATCCGTGGTGCCAAAGCTTGGGGGCGTCTAACTAAGAAGCAGAAGGAGACATACCGCAAAATGGTGAGCAGGAAACTCATTCAAATAAATTCCTTCTATTTTAACGTTTATATATCTATAAGCTCCAACATACATTTCATAAGCGCCGTTCCTAGTCCAAGAAAGGGTAAAAATCATACCATTAATTCCTCTACGGAACTACATTTATTATTATTTGTAACCGATCTCTCCTTTAGCCCAAACCTGATGCTGTAGTCTGTCGCCGACCTTGCGTAAGTATGTCCTTAACTGCAGCCAAAAATGATGTCTATGTTTAGTTATATTTCTTAGGTAAGAAGCATGACCAAAGAAGTAAGTTTAAATATTTACAAATAACAAGTATTTCGTTGCAGAACGGCCAAGAAAACAAAACGAAGCCTCTTGCTAAAATATTGCCATTAATGTCGTAAATTTCCAGTGTAATTTAATTTATATAATGTCCAATCGTATTTAATGGTTGACATTTTGAGTGAATGTAAATTTTCCCAGTGCTAAATATTTCGAACTTTAATCAAGTATAACGTTTAGTTCTCTCGAAACATCCTTTGTTTTATAATGTACGTATGTACAGCGAAGGGTATCATCAAGTAGCTGCAAGGTTATAGTAAAAAGTATAAAAGTGAAAAAAAAAACATATTTCGACTTCATTGCTAAATTTGATCATCAACTTTATTTGTGTTTTGGCTTTTTTGTATATCGTTTATACTCATGCTCATCAACAGTTTTGGATATGTAAAATATGTTAGGGTCTTGGAAACAACTGCTTATTGAATGTTTACGAATAACAGCAACCACCTAATAACTAGGAATATATCTTGTATATTGGATAATGCTTAACTATAGCTAATACGAAGATCCAGAATATGTACAATCGAACGTTAAAACAAAGCACTCGCACTCGCGCTCGCGCTCGCACGAAAAATGTAAACTACTTTCAATAAATAAATACAGTGTACGAGAGCAGACATAAATATAAATATAAAGTATAAATGAAATAATTTGAAATTTGGCTAATGAGAGAGTTTTTTACACTAACTATTTTGTATCTGATATATATAAATATATATATGTAGATATTATACATAGCTAAATTTGTTTATATGTACACATAATTTAGATTCCATAAATTACAATTAATGGTTTGTTTTGTTTTGTTTGTAAATAAATACGTACATCGAAATATTACAAAAAATACTTTTCCTTGCGGGGGAAAGCAAAATGCAGAACGAGTTTCTCTAGCAATACTTATCATAGGAGAGTGTGCGGTAGGGCGGGGAGGGAGGAATTGCATTTAGCGATAATACTTAGTAATAGTACAATTAATTGTATCTGATTTTGATTCCACATTTTTTGTTTGCTTTTTTGTTTGCTTTTTTGGGGGGGCTTTTCCGGGGCTTTTTGTATTCCTACTATAACTTTATGGTGGCGGCACACGATGCACTGGGATTGTCTCTAGTTGAGTTTTGGTTTCATTTCTTGCGTTGCGTTGCGTTGTTGCTGCTGCTGTTGCTGCTGCATCAGGCATTGCGCTTGCTGCGCTGCTGCAGCGTAGACGATGACGATGTTGCCATGGACTGATAACAGTTTAGATTCGCCGACATCCGGCCCAAGGCAACGGCCATGCGATGGGGCAGCCGGCACAGCTGCTCGTGTAGATTCGATGAGACAGCTCGATGATGAGGCCGCCTTCCGCTGGTTGCCGCCGCCGACGCCGTCTGCCTGCTGTCCTGTAGTCGAAGCAAATCCTCGTCAGGCTGCACATAGGACAGGTGAACGATATTGACACCCTCCTCATCATCGTCGTCGCTGTCCACTTCCTCGTAGTAGAAGAAGCCCATCGGCTGCTGCTGTGCGGCCGGATGAGCCGAATGCGCCGCGGACTATACGTTGCCGTAGAACGGTACCGGTGTGTGGGCATCGCAGGGCTTGACGCGCAGCTTCTGCTTGTAGTGGTACTCCTTGAGGTAGCTCTTCAGTCGCCCCGGCAGCTCCAGCTGATTGATGCCATCGTAGCTGGTGTTCGAGACGATCGTCGCTCGCGCCAGCTGCTGCAGCGAGAAGGTCTGTCTCCGGTGCAGCGGCATGGTCAGGCAGGGCTCGAAGAACATCACGCAGGACGGATCCTTGTAGTGCTCCAGCAGGCCCGTCACCGTGGGCGCGGTAAACACGCACGGATCATGACAGTCAAAGCTGTAGAAATGCAAGCAAAAATTGCAATTAGTTGGCAGTTCGTTTTGCCACAGAGAGATCTCTCAGGACTTACCTAAACTTGTGACCACTCTGCTCGATGCGCGCGTGCAGCGATCTTCCATATTTGCGGAATGTAACTGAGAAGAGGAACTCCTCCTGGGCCGAGTCGCGCAGCAGGAAGGTGCCCTCCGGCTTGCCCTCGAGCAGATGCTCCGCCTCATAGCGATCCATCTTGCCCCAGTAGAAGCTGCTGTTGATGATCCGCTCCAGATCGGGCACCAGGCAATGCATAAAATCGATCTGCGAGTGCACGGTCACGCTGCGACGGCCATAGGTGAGACGCACTGGAGGACCCTGCTGCTGGGGATCCATCTGCTGCTGCTGCTGCAATTGCTGGTGCTGCTGCTGCTGTGGGAGAATCGTTGCTGGCGCTGTCTCCGTCACCAGTCGAATGTTGGGGCCCACTGTTACCCGGGCATTGGGTGATTCCACCACAAATTGCGGCGAGCTGATGCGTATGATGACATCACCATTCACCGGTGCGGTCCAAATCGCCAACTGACTTGGCTCTGGCACGGCCACGGAGTTCCGTTTCCTCTGTGTCTGCAGCCGTTGCTGGGTAATCCCCAGGCCGCTGCCACTGGCCCCACTCAGCGTGGGTGGCGTCGACCGGCGATCGGCCGTGCGAGATTTCCTAGTCACCGCGGACGAAGCTGACGCTGATGTGCTGGTCTCCTTCTTATCCTTGCTGGAGTCGAGCATGTCTCTGAAGCCCCGGATGGCATCCCGGCACTTGCACTTGCAGCAACGTCGCTTGGAGCTGGTTGGGGCCGCTGCCGCTGCTGTGGCTGCTGTGGATTCTGTGGCCCCCATGGACAGGGCTTTGCTGCTGCGACTCCGACAGCAACTATTTCCGCTGGCGGCACTCCCTCTAGGAGCTGGTTCCAAGGAAATGTGGAAAAAGAGAAATAAACATTGCCTAATGAGTAATCTGTGTGGGGCTATGCCATGAGTCTATGAGTCGCCTTCTCACCTTGCTTGCTGTTGCTGTTGCTGTTGCTGATGCCGCTGGGACTGGTGTGTTGTGCTCCCGTCGACAACATTTCGCTGACTGGCAGCGACTCGAGCACCTCGCAGTATTCAACGACTTCGGCCTCGTGGCTGTGGCTGTGGTGACGCCGACGCAGCAGCGACTCATCCACATCATCATCATCATCCACATCATCATCATTATCGTTGTGGACGTCGTTCAATTGTAGCGTACTTATCGCTGCCTCAGCCACAATATTCCCGACTGCGACACCACTTCCCGGTAAATTGTTGTTATTCACGAGCTGTTGTCTCTCGGTTTTTGGCGCTTCCGTTGAACTGCCAGCAGTTCGATTTGACACCGCACCCGATCCCACTCCGGAACTCGCCTCCACCACAATTTGCTGCTGCTCATTTGCATTTAGCGTGTCCGCAGACATAGCGGCGACGGCGACGGCGACACCTTGCTCTACGTGCACCTCCTCCTGCTGCTGCTGCTGCTGCTGCACCTGACCACCATTGCCATTCTCCATTTTGGCCAATTGTATTTTGATTATGATTTGACGCACTTCCGACGCACTGTTGACGTCCGTTTGTGCTAGAATTTCCTCCACTAGTTGCACCTGCTGTGGCTCCTCTGCCACCTGCTCGAATCTCTGCTGCTGGATATTGGATTTGTTCTTGTCCTGACTGGCAACGCGTACAGTAGGCTTACTAAAGTGATGACCCATTGGAAGCTCTGTCTGTGCGCTCTGTGGGAGAGTCTTTTCTGTGCTTTCAATCTGCTGCAAATAGAGGCGAGAGAATGCAGGGAATTTCTGATTAGATTTTATTGTGGAATATTCTGGGCATTGCAAAGGGTTTTTCATACTAATACATATATATCTATTCTGGAGGCTTATCTTTATTTTACTTGGGAGTTAGCACATTTTTAATATTTACTCTCGGCATACACAGACATTTCGCAACTTCCAGATACTGCATGTCTGTGTGTGTGCAGCAGTCGTGAGTAGAGAGGGAACCAGTTTGTGCCTCTTCTCCGGCAGCGTGTGAAATGTCTTGACCTACAGCAATCCCCAGGCATGGTGGGGGCTTCACCATTCGCCCCATCCTCATTCCCAACTTAATTAGTTACTTAGTGGAAAGATATTGTTGAAGTCGAGGACTGGAATGGGCATAGAGGGCTCCTGGGGGTCTCTAGCGCAGCAATCTACGGTCAAATGGGCAATTAAATGCAGTCTCACCCTCACCAAAGACCAGTGTACTCTCTGCTGTACTCTTGCTCCCCCACGAACTGACTCATAACCAGACATAGAGACAGAGAGAGGGAGAGAGAGGTGAGAGAGAGAGAGAGCGGGAGATCTTCATCATGATGATGCTGATAAACAATGGCATACCAATCCCACGCATCAGTTCTCCCAAGAAGTAATATGCTCATCCTATTTATAGGCATGCCCCCCTAGATCACACACACACGCACACACACACACATGTGCTTCCCCCCCCCCCTACCCACAAACTCGCTCTGTAGAACCCATTTGACTTCTGGGTCAATGCGGCTGGCTTATCATCTGTACAGAAATTGGAAATCCCATAATCAACAAATGAAACGAGACCCTGGCCACAGAGGCACAACACTAAGCCCCCATTCATGGGAAATCGTTAATAATATTCACTGATAAATCAATTTAATTTCAAATCAGAACCACAAAATGTGGGCCTGTCCCCAATTCCCACTCCAATCTGTCTGCTGTGGCACTGCCTTCAGCTTTGCTTTTGCCTTTGCCTTTGCCTTTGGCTGAGTAATTACTTTCGCACTAGCCAAACTTGGAATCCTTATCGCAACGCAGACGTACTCGAAATTTACCCACTAATAAGATGCGTCAGCTTTCGTGCATCAAAGTCCCTACGCTACGAAATGTGGTACTAGGAAAGAGAGGGGAGGGAGGGAGGGTGCTGGAAGTAGGGCAGAAATACGAGTAGTAAATGGGACATGACAACGGATACAAAGCACAGGTTAATGAGTCACCCACAGCCACAGCCACATCCACCTCCATTCCCCTCTGTTAGCAGTAGAAATTCTTGTGATTTACCCTAAAATGGTGGTAGCTATGGCAGCTATGGCTATGAGCAATGAAGCTCTGTGTTAATTGAGTTGTTCGATGGTGAAATAATTAGATCACCGATCACCTGATTGCACACAACTGATTGATCGATTTGTATCAGTCATGAATGTTCTTTATAGAGGGAAATCCTTCCTAGAGGGAAATCCATGCGAACAGCATATATATATTTATATATATATATATGTATATATATTCAAATATATTTGGAAGAGAAAGATTCATTAAATCACATGACATGTTAATGAGTTTAATGAACTTTGTTAATATTCTACAATTATTGAAATCATAAGGGAATCTCCGCCAATTAAAGCAATTAAAATAAATTAAGAAACGAATTACAAATAGCAAAAAGTTTCAAGGAATACAAAATTAATTAAAATACTCAACGTTAAACCGGATGATACGTATAAATATATAAATATATTAAGACACCTAATTAAGAGTCTTTACGTATAGGAATCTCCCACATATTTTCCACTTTTATAATTATAAAACACTTAAAATATGATTAGAGACTAATTTTAATCAGTTTGTTCACTGGAATGGGAAACTACCAACCCAATCTGTCACCAACTAGAAGATTATTACGTTGAATTTTGTCGCAGAACAATAAAAATATAAATAACCACGAAATCGACTCTATTTTGATTACTCTCTCTAAAGATTGCGATCAATTGATGGCGATTATTTTAGAATTATAACGAACACGTCAAATGTACATGGCTTAAACGGAAATTGGGTTTATCAGTTCTGCGAACTGTACGTACTTTAATAGCTGCAATCTCACAATTTTTGTAGAATTCCCATACTAATGTGGATTCAAAAATTCGTTGGAACAATGATTTCACTGCACTCTCTGTGCCCCCGTCCGGAAAGCACACACACAACACACAGCCTGCTATAATGTTTTCCATGGAATTCCCACCAACCGAAAAGAGCACTAAGCACTCAAAGTTAATCACTTAACGAGTAATATTTTCCCTCTGTGCCTAATCAAACACTCAGACACTGAAACAATCCAGGCAATTAACAGTGCATACATTTCCACAAGTTTTTCCAAAACAAAACACACACGGAGAATTATCAAAGTCAAAGCTTTGACTTCCGGGAAATGTGACTTCCCAAAAGCGGGGGTAAGGGACTAAACAGTCAAAATTGGCAGCCATTTAACAAGAATCGAAATTATAATTTAAATGCTTCAGTTGAAAGTGGGGGGGGGCCCCCATTCCGCTTTCAAATTATAGAGAGTCTGTCTGCTAATAAGGCATACCATATACTACCGAGTGTACTACTCGCAGCAAATGCAATTTGTATGCACCGTTAGCAGCGCTGTCTAACGGCATACCTACTCGCTCGTACGTTTTTAGAAGTACAGTTCGTGCCGCACGTGCTGCAACCAATCGCACACATTAATCGATTTCAGATGCATCGATTTAATCAAGTGAGTAATCAATGTGCATGTCATACAACGAACGATTAAATATATCTAACCACCAACAGACAGACAGACAGTCAGAGAGAGAGAGAGAGACAGGGGAAACCGCTTTCCGTTAGTGAGTGATCCAAGCTTCATTTGTATATTTACGACTATGATGAAATACAGCAAAAAGCCAGCGACTTGAACTCAAGATTCAACTTCTGATTCCAAGAGGCCCGCATGAGGCGACAGCCAAGTCAGCCAACAAAATTTTTTCAATGGAAATACAAAACTGAAACAGCCGATAAAAGCAGCCAGGGATCATACGAGACTCAAGGCAGAGGCCAGGCATGGGGCCAGGGACGGGGCCAGGGAGCGAGAAGCCCAGTGGAAGTATAAGCAGCAGAACGCAGTTTAGGTAGGTAGTCCCATGAGTCACAGGATGACTCCCTCCTGGAGCTCTGACTGTCTGTATGACTGTCTGACGGACGGGGGCTCTCTACAGCGGCGTGCATTTTTTTTATCAGCCGGCCTGGCACTCTTCGGAGGGCCCGATCCGATCCCAGTGCTAAACTTTTTCCTTCCACTTTTTGCTTTCGGTTTTTTTTGTATTGTTGCCAGCCGGAGCAGCAGCTGAATATTTTGTTGTTGTTGTTGTTGGATTGCAGACAATGCGGAATTTCGTCAGAAAACCAAATACAGATAATGATCTAATACATAACTTGTTCAAAGTAAAAACGGTGATAAACGCTGGCTATAGAGCGGCCAGGGCGAAGGCGAGAAAGAGAGAGCCAACAAACCCAACCCAGACCCAAAACCCAAAATTTGAATGGCTAATAAGGGACTCCCAAAATGAATGGGAAGGATGGGGGGAATCACCTCTGAAAATTAACACCAAAGATGGAATACCTCAAATAAAAGCTAATTCGAAATGGAGCAGGAAATAAATCTTGGGAAAAAGTCCCCAAACAAGATATAACGAAACTAATTTAAAGAGATTCCCCAATTTAAATAAATGTTTATTTCATTGATTTTGAAATAAAAATGGAAAATTTGCATTTCTATTTGAGCTAAAAAAGAGAAAAGAAATTTGGATTTATTTTTAAATTGAAATGTCTAAAAGGGAAACAAGTTTTGCGGCTTTTGAACACAACAAATAATTCGTTAATTTTTCGTTTGTTTGAGAAGTGATAAATAGGAAAGTATGGGCGGGCCACTTATTACTAAAATTATTATTATTATTTTTTAAATTATTAAATTTTCTGTTCAAATTTATTTAATTTAATTTTACTGTTCCTGAATATCGTAATCTTAGCCATGACCACACGCGACAGACTATTAATAAATCCCAAGGAAAACTGAAATTTCATAACCCGTTTTCTAACCCATACAATCAATTATTGTTTTATCTGTAAGCGAATATAATTTCGTACATGGACCGCGCCCCACCAAGGTCCGTTATTAAAAACCCATTTGGCAGCCAGCACTCGAAATGAGTTTGTAACCTTCCCACCAAACCCAACAACAAACAACAACAGCAACAACAAAGAGCTGGCTGGCTATACGAGTGTACTGGTAGTACTCGTATGGACAATATTGTAGTATTATGTTTTACGCAGAAATTGTCACAACAGAAACGAAAGAAAAAAATGAATTGCGGTCAACGAGACAAATGGGGGGACGGACGACGCGGAATGTAGGCAAGTGCAAAAACCGAAACACACAAAGGAGCCCAACTGTCAGACACATCGAAGCAGTGAGTACCCTATAGCAGATTGTTCTCGATTCCCATTTCCTGGAAATTTTCTGGAAAGATGAAAATGACAGAAAGTTTGATTGATTGGTTTCGTGAGAAATTAATATTGAATTTTACAGCTGAAAATTATTGTGTACCCATGATTGCTGTATCTTGTAGGTTGTAAGCCTTTTTCGCACCCCCTTTCCATTTCCAAAGAAATGTATCTGTACTTCAGAGCATGACTATGTAATCAAATATGTACGAGTATTTTCTGTTTAAGGAAAGAGGCTTAATATGAGAGTGGGAACAAGCTCGCTGCGTAAGCCGATATACTCTTCAAGCCAACCTCAAGCCAGTTCCAATGAGAAGAAACCTCAACAAAAGTCAGTGGCGACGACGACGACGACAGTAGCCAGCGACACTGTGGCTGAGGAGGGGGGTAGAAGTTGGAGCAGCAGTAGCGGGGTGGTCGGATCGGGTCCGGGGCCGAGGAGAACCGTAGGATTTTAAAGCGAATTCAATTACTTTTTGTTGCTGCCGACGTCGCTTCTTTTGTCGCTTTTTTTTTTGTACGAGTATTTCTCTCTCTCTCTCTCTTTTCTTTGTTGTTATTGTTGTTGCCATTTTGTTTCTTTTTTGTGTTATTTTTTTTTTGCATTTACTTGGAATTCGCAAATGAACTTCGCTTGAAAATAAAATCACATGCAAAAACGGAGCAGCAAAGCGGGGGAAGAAGGGATGGCTAGTATAGGGGGAGGGCGAGAGCGAGAGCTCCTGAGAAAGTGTATTCCATTCCATTTTGATATATTTTTTCACTGGAAAATTGAAATGAGATTTATTTATTACGTTTTTCGGGGTTGGGCTCTGCTGTGCTGTGCTGTGGCGTGGTGTGGGGCGTCTACGATGGGATTTCATTCGCAATTAAGCCATTCATTGCTCGGGCTCTTTTCGGAAAATAAATAAAAACAGAATACTCAGAGAGAGAGAGAGAGAGAGAGAGCAATTTGGCATTCATACTTATTCGGAACTTTAATTAGCATTTCCAGTAAAAATCCACTATACAACGGATCCGAAGCTTTTTATCGCCACTCTCCACTCTCCTCACTCTGTTGCTCTCTAGCTCTATATAGCACCTGTCTCTTGCTCTTTCTTGCTGAAAAGTTCGTGACTGATTATGCTATGGGCTGGTAGGGGGTGGGGTGGTGCGGTGCAGGAGACTTAAGGAGAAATCTTCATTGACGTAGGCAAAGAATTTTGTTTATATTAAGTTTTACGCTCAAAGTGGTTATCTCTCTCTCTCTCTCTCTCTATATATATATGTATATAGTCTATTTCTCTCTTTTTCTATAGTATATTTCTCTTATCAAAAGAGAGACTGTCCACTAAAAACCCATACTTAAGCATTTCTAAGTGCGATTGTGTTGATTATCTCCAGAGCCCCAAAACGATAATAATGAATATAATAATATTAACATTTAATGTGAAAAGAGGCGATTTCTTGGAAATTCGCACACGACTCTCACAGATACAACCGCAAAAGGCTCTGCATGATAAACCCTGCAGTACCAGAGTGAGCGATGACAAATGTCAACTACGCGCATCAAGATTTTTTCTCGCCGCTGCAACAGACGAGTAGAGACGTCGACGCGCGATCGACGCGCGGTCTGACAACTCTTTTTTCTTGTTTCTTCGTACGACCGGCCGTAACAGATTCGGGCCGCGGCATCGACACGTTGTTAGAATTATGCGGGAGTGAGACGCAGGTTGTTTATTTTGGGCAAATATTATCAGGTAGGCAGGTTCATTTAATTAAAATAGCTATGTGCGTTGTAAAAATGGGTGATAGTGCGAATTAATTTTTGGACGAAATTTTTCATTTCCAACAACGAACAGAAAAACCACCCGATTGGTCGCAGCTAGTCGAACAGGTACATACTGCGGGTTTTGCTTTGGCGCAATGCACTGCTGACTACGAGAGCATGTTAACAAATTGAAATATTTTAATTAACCCACTTATTTTAAAGGCGATTCAGTTGTGCCCGCGACCTTCGATCTGCCTGGCATGGGCCCCAGTGTGTTCTTTTTGCAATTTTATTTTTAAGTTTCCCGCCTTTCCTCATTTTTTTATCCACTTGGGTATTTTGGGCCGTGGGCTCTTCGGGACAGATAGGCTCTTGGGCGTGGGCTTTGGATCGCTCGCACGTTAGCCCTCCCCGGTTAGCAGCCCACGGGCAGGCCGTTAGCATGGCTGCAGACGTTGCCACGAGGGGTGCTTACACCGCCCCCGGTCCATCGCAGAAACACACACACACACACACACACACACACATCACATGCACATGGAAATGGAATTCTTGGAAAATATGCACACGGTACTCACATGTTTGGTGAAGTCATGAAAGTTGCCCAAACGCAATATACCCTCTACACGCACATACATTCTATCTATTATATATGTATGTATGTATGTATGTATGTATGTACTTATAAGTATATGTATCCATGTGGGCTTATGTTGTTTTTCTGATTAAACGAAAGCACTAACAGAAAAATTCAACTTAATTTGCCACCACACTTTGTCCGAGGCCAAAACCAAACCTAACGCCTAACGTTAGTAGTGTTAGTTATAGTCTGGAAGATGGTCTCCCTAGATACTTTTGTATCTTTTGTTCGGGCTTCCTGCTAGTGTTAAGCTGAAATTATGAGCTTGAGCACCGCAGTGCAGCGCACCGCACCGAATGGTAACGGTACACAATAGACCCCCACAATATAAAGAAATGTGTAAAGAACTGTATCAACTTTGTGACGTACAAAAGATTTGTTTTGGTAGCCACGGGGCGGCGGCCCTGAGGTCTTTGTTCCTGAATGGATAACATTGTGGAACCGGCGGTCGGTCGTTCCGACAGACTTGCGTCTAAATCATGAATAAGTAAGATAAACAGTTTATAATACCATATGATTTGTAGCGTATAGTGTTGGAGGTTGTTTTAGTGGTAAGCTAAGAAACTTTTCGAACCGTTTGGAATTTTTAGAAAGAATTTTGTAGGTATTTTTGTGCTATAATTAGACCTGGAATAAATTGGAGAAATATTATTGAAAATATCAAAAATTTTGGAATAGATCCACAATTTAATTTACTAAAAAAACTAACTGTGTAGAACATTAGCAGGATGGACAGATTGATTCATTTTTGTATGTCATTGATGCGTTAATATCTCTTGTCTATTTTTTCTCACATAAATCTTATAAATTAATGTCTTTAAACCGACTAAAAAAATTTATACCATTAAATAAAATATTAAGAGGGGATAGTAATGAGGTGCACACAACAAAAAAAAACGAAAAAATCTCATTGATGAAAGAATAATCCGCTTTGAATAAAGATCAGACAACGATCCACAAAAATTCAAAATGCAAAATCCACAGAAATCCAAAAAGAGTTCTATCCACCCAATGAAATCCATATAGCCGAATAATATATATATAATTTTTTGCACTTTTTCCGAGATTGAGGTAGGTTTGCTTCGCGAAATTCAGTTTCACTTTAAGGTCTGCCCGTATTTACCTGTTTGGTTCCGCGTGGAAATATTAACTGAGCGACAAAGTGCAGCACTCCTCGTATTATACGAAAAACACTTGAACGACGAACGACAAAACGGTAAACGTGATTGATTAAATTTTATAATTTTAGCGATTACGATTGGCCAGAAACGCAATCAGATACGAAAACAACTGAAGCGACCTTTGGGAATACGTTGAAATATATGTATACATATATGTATATGTACATTGAGGAATACGATAGTACGCTATCAGCCAGGCGCAGAGATTATACAAGCTTCTATAAAAATTCATTGATAAATTACTACGAAGCACAGAACTAACAAACACACACACACACACACACACACCCGCACACACCCGCACACACATCCAAGAAGCCACCCGCCCACAGAGATAGCACTCTCACAGATACTCACAGGCACAAACGTAAGCACCGAGGACGGGGGCTTATCAACAGAACCGACCGTTTGCAAAGTTGAAACGAAACAAAATTCTTAGAACAATCAAAAGCATTTCGTTCGCTTTTCCCAGGAAAAGCAAATTTGTACGAGTACGGGAACCGGAGAGTCGGCGACCAGAGAATGCGAGAGTCAGGGACGGGGACGGGGACGGAGGAATGGGTGACATGCGGCTCAGATAAGTGGAAGCGAGCTTGGGGTAAGGTCAAGAGATATAGTCCAATCGCATGTTGATTATTGCTCATAGTTCCCCGGAGCTTTGTCGTGGAAACCCATTCAAATAAACACACATAGACACATACACATACATACACATAACCATTGATAACGAAACTTGGACACAAATAGAAAAATTTACATACATAAAACAAAGTTGAACTGGTTTTTGTTTTTTTTTTTTGGTCTTTCGGTGCTTTTGTCACAACAGTTTTCGGATTCACCTTTATGTGGAGTGCTCTTAAATGGCTTTGCTATGGAAATACTCATACAAAAAGGTCAGTGCAGCAGCAGGAGAATTGAGATTTAATTTAGGAGTATTCGAATTGTAGGTGCTCTTAAAAATATATATTCAAGGTAGGGAAATTCCGAAGAGATGTTCATGCCATCCAAAAATGTAGTTAATCAGTCTAACAAATTTGAATAAAGCTAAATGCTACCCAAATTAGCTTATGAAACGAAAGTGACCTATGATCCTCTGGTATCAGACTGGATATGATAAGATGTGCTATGTTCCTTAAGATAAATGTACAGAAATTCTAAAAATATAACAAAGAATAAAGAGATCAAGAAGCTGTTTTTCTATGGATAAGATATGCACCGGAAAGTGACAGATTTTGATGGGAATGGAATCTCTGCTGCATTTCTCTATAATTCCTTATGGATTTAATCCCCTAACATCTCAATCAGCAGAAAAAATATGAAATGATTCCATTCTTTTGGCTTTACAATGCTCATATAGATATCATATTTCCCTATAACTACCATTCTGTACCAATTGTAGCTCCAGGCCTCCCTACCCTCACACAGCATGAGTACTTATCCCATCCCCTCCGCACTTTGTAACGACCCACTCGAGAGCCACATGAACACACACACTACTACTATAACCAAACAGAATTGAGTATTTTGCCCACATTTCACTTTTTGGCATTGCGTTTCAATTGAACAAATTCACGCGAACAATTAACAATAAAAACGAGAAACGAACAAAATCAAATTTCCAGCGAAATCTCATCGAAAATGCCAAAGAGCAGAAAGGAAAAACAAATAACAATAGGATAAAAGAAAGGTATGTGAGTGAGTGAAGAGGAAGGGCAAATAGCCAAAATCCAATGGAGTACCTATGCCTATGATTGTATGCATTTGTAGTTTGTGTGTGTGTGTGTGTGTGTGAGTGGCAGCAGCTGAGCAGATCGCTCAGTCCGTTGCTAAGCAGACAATTTGGCATTTTGCAAGATCGTTCACGTTCGTTTACGTTCGCTTTGGCTCTTCCATCTCTTTGCCACTCGCAAAGCGCCAATTAAGCAGCGTCCCCTCTGTCTCTCTCTCTCTCTTTCTTTGACTCGGTCTCTGCTGCTGCCCCTCCTCACATTGCACTTATCCTGTTCGAAACAATTTCACATGAAAAGCTATTAAAAAAGCAAGAAAGAAAGGCCAGCTTTATAGACCGAAGCTTTAGGTACTCTTGCTGGGACATCTTTTCCATGGGAGCTCATCGGAGATTATTAATCTGAAGAGCTTAACCGAGAAAGATAATATTATGATATATTGACTTGATCAAGAAAAAAGCAGAATCTATCCAAAGTTTAATCGATAAAGCTTTTCATCTGAGGGTTTAGTTCAAAGATACTCAAACTGCATTTCCAACCAAAAAGATACTTTAGTATCTATGGCATGTGGAGTAAGGGTAGCATTGGCAGACATCTGCTCGCAATCGTGAGACCCTTCTTAAAGAGTACACAAAAAATTGAAAACGCTCTCAAGTTTAATACCAAATTTCAAGGAAATGAGCGGAAGAAGATGGTAAAAGCGGGTTTCTTTACCAAGAATCATCAAAAAAAAAAAAAGTGCAGACACACAGACACACACCCAAAGAGAGGCAGCACAGACGGCAGCAACACACTCTTTGACGCATTACAAACAAAGTTAATAACACCTTTTCTTATGAAGGGTACAACAACGCCGCCGAACGTTCCGTTCCGTTCCCTGAAGAGATGGAAGGAGAAGAGGGAGTCTTCAGATGTTGCTGTCGTTGCTGTTGTTGTTGTTGTACGGCTTCAGCCGAATTGAGCGGCTTGGCGGATAGGCTACACCTTTAGCAAGAAGCCGAAGCAGAAAGGCCGAAAGAGCCCAGAGACCAATAACCAGCCCAGTCAGCCATCTATCCAGTCAGCCAGAAGAGTGTGTATGTGTGTGTGTGTGTGTTCACATCGTTATGGTATGGGTGAGAGCATTGCACAGATACAGTGTGCACTCAACGATGAGGACAGGGGGAAATGCCCGGGCAGCCTGTTTGGCAAGTCTCCTTATGGGATGGATGGCATAGAATGTACAAAGCTTTGAATTCATTGATTGGGAGCAAACTCTCTTTACGAAGAACTACAGTGAAGCTGCCATGACGGAAGTTTATGGACCATAAACGGTTGTACCTATTAGATACAACTCAAAGAAAACTATGACCTTTTATTATACTTTTTGCAGTCGGATATAAACTTTTAAAACCATCAGAACATCAAGGAATATTTAAGGCTATGCGAGGGAAAATTTGGTATGACATTCAAAGGAAATTCAGGCTAAATGCTCGCATTGTAAATTCAATTATATAGATTGGCAATACGTCTGCATATTTTTAATAAATTCGAACTGATTTCAGAGTATATAATGTATTGTTAAAAATCATTAAAAACACTCGTAAATTAATATATCATTTCTTGTATGGTTATATGGCTTTATTTATATCTTTGAGTTAAGGAACCGTGAAGTTCAAAATTCCACTTCAATGTCACTCGGCTGTCAATCTTATTTTCATTTCAGAGAATTTCCTTGAACAAAAAACTTGAACTTTAGTTCCCCTTTCTGCGAGCTTCCACTGTATCCGCATATTGTATCTGTGTGAGGGCCAGCTTCAGCCTGGTTTGCGGTGTTAAATGTTTGCAGCAATAGCAGCAAGCGAGGCAGCAGCAGCAGCAGCAGGGGCAGGGGGTAGTATCAGCAGCAGCATTTCATTCAATAGCGCGAACGACAACGACAACAGCAACAGCAGCAACAACAACTACAACGAAAGCAGCTGCCAACATCATCGCTGCAGAGAGCACAAACACACACAGATACTACCACCCGCCGCCACCTCTACGTCTCTGTCCATGTTGGGCATGCTCTTTGCATCGGTGTGTGTGAGGCATGGGCACGAGTGTATCTGTGTCTGAGGCCCAGAGCACGAGTATTTGTATCTGTGTGTGTGAGGCCACAGCACAAGAGTGTATGTGTGTAGTGGTATTGTTGAGCTGCTGCTGCTTGTGCTTGCCCGCTTGGTCTGTCTGTCACTTCTCAGAAATCGGTCTAAATTAGAAAATGCGTTTCTGGGAATTTCATATCTATCTCTCTCTTTTGGGCACACACTCTCACACTTACAGCGAAAGATCGGGGCGACCAATGCGACAACCCATATATGTATATATACTGTAAATATATATACATATATTATTAAATATTCCTACCATTTCCCATTTCCGAGAATATGCCATTTCTCTTTAACAACTGCGGAATTTCATCAAATATTGCTACTGAAGGCTAATGAAACCACTTATGTACATACATACATATGTATATGTATGTACGAGTATTTCCCTTTAATTGGAATTTTCTACAGTTTCCAGAAGTGCAATGGACCAGAAAGCTATCCAACTATTTGGAGGGGAGCATCTGCTCTATGGGGCAGAGTGGCACCTCCCATAAAGTACCAGATTTAATTATTTTGGTGACATCTATTTTACCTTTTGATTTGCTGCTGTTTGCTATTTGCTGGTGATCCGACACTTTCAGCTAGTTGGCAATTTGTATAAATTGTATTTTAAGCATTATTTTTTTTAGCTTTCACAGTATTTCACGAGACGACACACACGCACACAATTTTTTGTGCAATTTGCACTAACGAAATATATTTTTATTTGCACCAGACAGACGGTTCGCCTGACCGTGTCTACACTGTACACTGGGCTGGATTGTATTTGATTTAATCAATTTGTGCAATTTCACGCGGCGTGACCACGTACAATAACCGAAATGTATCTTTTAAGTTGTATCTTATTATTAAACTATCTTCTAGAGGTGTCAAACCATCGAGGGCACTATCGATAGTATCGATATTTTACTGATGGCCTCTACTATCGATAGTTTTGAGACTATCATGATAGTATCGAGCTAAAGTCGTTGCGCTTTTAATATGTTTGGATTGGCTGCTATAAAAAACGAAGACAAATATGAAAAAAAAATCGACAGGTGGCATCTAATTTTTACAATGGACAAGTTCCTAAAAGGTTTCAAAGGTCTTATAATAAATTTTTCAGCACGATACTATCACGATAGTATCGACTGTTTTTTCAAAACATTCGACGTTGATATTTCTCGATATTGATATTCCGTTTAATATTACCAGCTAGCTGGGACTCTCAGCCCTAAACAAATAATTTTGTCCGATAGATACATAAATTTTTTAACAGATTGGTATGTTTTCAGAAGTCCTTTTTATTGGATTATTCACATATTAAGGTTCAAACAAAAACAGCATAAAACGAATTTGTCGTCGTTTTGTGGCGTTGCCAGACTCGTGCAATTCGTAGTTGTTGCGGGCTGCCATACCGTGATATTTTTTGATATGAAATTCGTCAATTTTGATATTCAGTTTAATATTACTAGATAGTTTACCCACATAGCCCTAAAAAAATAATTTAATCAAATTCATCAAAAAATTGTGTACAAGATTGGTTAGTTTTTAGAACTCTTTTTCATTGGATTGTTTACATATTAAGGTTCAAACAAAAACGGCCAAAGCATAAAACGTAAATGTTGACTAAATGTGACGTCACATGTTGCTGGTCAACCAAGTTTCTTCTATGCGTATGGGCTTTGGTATACCTTATTTCCTTTAATTGATGTTAAATTTGTTGTTTCAGGCTGCTTGGAAACATTAATATTGCATTTTCGTAAGATTGAGCTATTTTTTACCTATCTATGCATATGTTTTGTGTTTTATATATACATTTATCCCGGTTCTGATACCTATTATTGGTACCCATGAGCTACAAAATTTCGTTGATGTCTTTTAATAAGAGACTGAGTAGTTTCTGCATTAATTGGAGCCTGAAATTACAAACAATACCTCAAGTCCATAATATCAATTTTCCCAAGGTATGCAGATTGTTGCTCATTCCGTGCTAAAGTTGCACAGCATTGCTGCTACTCCATTTCCCCATGCTGCTGAAATTTTTCCCATACAAATCAAATGTATCATACGGGAACGCGTATGGAATGACGCAACAATGAATCTTTATTCCATACGCGTTCCCGTAAGATACATTTGATTTTGTATGGGAAAAATTTCAGCAACATGCTGCCACACCACGAAAATGAGGGGAAAGTCTCCACAAAAACACTCTATTCTCCACGAATTGAGAGTGAATTGTGCAAACTCTCCACGAATTGAGAGCAAATTTTGAAAACTCTCCACGAATTGAGAGTGAATAATATCGATATTTTTATGCGATAAGTGGAGTCTGGCGGTCATTTTGAAGCGTATCTTAATATATAAACAAATAAATTGGAACTTGATTAAATAATATACCGTAAGTATTCTGAAGGACACGAAAAGATGCGTTGATATTCCTAATATTCAGTTTACTATTACTAGATAGTTGGCCCTCTCAGCCGTAAACAAATAATTTTATCCGATAGATACATACATAAATTTTGTTCAGGATTGGTTACTCCTTTTCATTGGATTGTTTACATAATAAGGTTCAAACAAAAGCGGCCAAAGTATAAAGCGTAAATTTTGACTAAATGTGACGTCAGTGTTGCTGGTCAACCAAGTTTCTTCTATGCGTATGTACTTTTGTATACCTTATTTCTTTTAATTGATGTTAAATGCTTTGTTCCAAGCTCCATTGAAACATTATTTATGATTTTATCCTAGATTGACATGTTTTTTACATATTAATGCTCATGTTTGTGTGTTATAAATACATTTATCCCGGTTCTGATACCTATTATTGGTAGTCGTGAGCTGCAAAATTTTATCCAATTGATGAATCATTTTCTTTTAGATTGATTAAATTTAAAGACTTATTTTTATGGGATTGTTTATAAAATAAGCTTTGAACAAAGAAGGCCAATAAAAATTTGTTTTCTTACATTGTAACTACATATTTGCTACATGACAAAAACATATCTATTGAGTATGGATGTTTCTATACCCTATTTTCTCTAGTGTATTAATTTAAAACACTATTAAGTGATTCATATATGATTTTTTCTTGGAATAAATGAATCGCATGTAAAAAATTTCGTTGTGTTAGCTTTAAAACTTAAAGAGACTCATATATGCATAATGGAGAGACTTTTGTGAGTTACAAACGCCTCAGAGAACTTATAATATCTTCTTTCCAGGGTAGCAAATGTTTCCCAATTCGGATGCTCGGAACCAAATTGGGCGTAATTGAACCATCTCAAATGAACCAAAACTGATTCAAATGACTATCGGAAACACCGATAGTTCGTATATTGGGCGCAAAAATTAAAAATGCTAGTCCGTTCCGTACCTGCATGTGAAAACCATTTAAATACATTTAATTAATTAGTTTATTTGAAATCATATAATTTCCAGGGCTTAGAAGTCGATAAGCTTACGGAAATCGATTGTAAGCCCGCTTGAATTTAAATTTTAAATGCATATCAACAAATTCAATAGACGTAATCAAGACGTAATGGACGTATCCGGCTCAAAAAAAGGACAATATTTGATCATTCAGAAAATAAATACACAGATAGGAAAAACTGAATTATACAATAAATAATGGGGCCAAATTTAGACGAACTAATCTCAGCGGGCGCCTTGCGGATGAATCGCGAGCAAACACGCTGTCGGGAGCTTGAGAGCCACACTGGAGATAATAAATAAATTAAAGTGCATATCTTAGACAAGCTGATAGTAGCGTTTACCCCACACACAAGCCATTTAGCCGGGGGTCGGTCCGATCGTGGAGATGCGACTGAGACGACGACCGACCAGTGCCCCAGTCAGTGTCAAGCGGTCAGCCAAGCCACAGGCAAACCACAAATAATACTCCAGAAGCGGCAGCAGCAATAAGCTGAGCTCTCCTCCAACTACTGCGTCGATTGCAGCCTAATTCAATTAAAATTAAAACGCAAATCTACGGCACACAGTGAAATTGCCCCAAATTTCCGACAATTATATGAGAGGGAAGTAGTCAGTTGTGTGGGCAGCGATATCGCCGACCATGAGCTCTCCCGTCGAAAGTCTCCCAATGCATCGCTCCACATCGATGCCCGTGAAGCCCAAGCCCCTGGAGACGAAGCCACTGGCCCGTTCCAGCGAGAAGGAAGTGGTCAATGAGGCGGATTACTATCCAGAGAGTCCGGGATTTTGTGAGGCGCCGCAAATCCCGATCGCCAGCCGATCACTTCGAGACGCGCAGTGAGCAAAAGTAAGTGCAAAAAAAAAAGTTCCACATTTTCATTTCATGCTCCCAATATATTTGCCTGCAGTTTTCCCTTTACACACGACTGGGCGGGCAGCACCATTGAACTGACACCGGAAACTGGCTACGGGGATGGTGGCCACAGGCGCAGCCTCCATCGTGTGATGGATAAGAATGGCAACGAGAATGTGGTCTTTCGTCGCATACCGGAGAAGTCGTGGCGCTATATGCGCGATGTCATCACTACGCTGGTAAGATCCTGGTTTGGCCACAAGACCAATGACACCAGCAAAGCATCAACACCAACACCAACACCACCACCACCACCACCACCACCACACCCACCGATCATCCAAGAGTCATCGCGATTGGATGTGTACAGCATAACGCCCAGCATACAGCGCAAGTTGGATGAGCTGGCCAACGAGCCGCCGGCCAAGCTGCATCTGAATGCGACTCATCTGAAGACTAATCCCGAACAAACCGAACGCGTAACGTTTAGCATTTAATTAATCAATCGAAATCAAATCGAATCATCCCAAGCAACAGCCATGACTAATAAACAATATTTGTAACACACAAAACTGCAAACAGCAAACTGCAAACTGCATCCATGTTCATTCCTAATCGTGGGGAACACCTTTCCGCTCATTGACAGATGGACCTGGAATGGAAGTACATGCTGACCCTCTTCGTGGGCAGCTACTTTCTCAGCTGGCTGCTCTTTGCCGTACTCTGCTATGTGGTGGCCTACTCCCATGGCGATTTCCTCTTCGATCAGATCAGTGGCGTGCGTTTGGGCGAGGGCGACAAGCCCTGCATCTATGGCGTCACCTCATGGATGACCATGATCATCTATTCGGTGGAGACGCAGAGCACGCTGGGATTTGGCGAGAAGTACGCCAGCGAGGAGTGCCCGGAGACCGTGTTCCTGTTCATAATGCAAATGGTCTGCGCTGCCCTCATCGAGGGTAGCATGGTGAGCCTTATCTACGCGAAGACCGCACGCCCCGCCAGGCAGTTGACAAAGCTCAAGTTCAGCGATAAGGCGGTGGTGAGTGCAGATGCCCAGGGGCCAGAGCAACGTACTCCCCATTGCAAGTCTCTCAAGCATCATTTGTCATTTTCAGATCTGCTATCGCGATGGTATGCTGTGTTTGCTCTTTCGCGTGTGCGATCCACGCGAGCAGCAGTCCATCGAGTCCAAAATACGCGTCTACATGATTGTGGACAAGCGGTGAGTCATCTCACTCTTGTGACGATCTCTCGGCTAATCCCTTCCGTTTGCAGCACACGCGAGGGCGAGCTGGTTAAAACGCACACGGAACTCAAGCTAGAGGGCAACGGGGAGCAGTTGTTCGTGTGGCCAGATATTGTGTGCCATGTGATCGACGAGTCCAGTCCACTGCATCAGTTCAGCAATGCGAGGCTCTTCAATGCGGCACAGTTCGAGCTGTATGTGTCCATTGTGGGCACCTCCCCGGCCACCGCACAGATGACGGAGGCCAAAACCTCGTATGTGCCGCGTGAGATCTTCTGGGGTCAGCGCTTCGTCAATATCATTCACTACGATGTCACCAACGAGCGCTATGTGGTCGACTATGAGAACTTCAATCGAACCATTTCTGTGGACATGCCGCTGAAGCAGCTGCCAGTAAACAACTCCAATCAGCTGCGCCTGGAGTACAGAAGGGAATGATGTAATGATGTAAACAATTTGCTGGCTCCTGTATACAAAATTCTTTTAAAGATTCATCAGTAACAAACAGTTGAGCATTAAATAGCTTGGTAAAAATAGTAAAAATAATTGTAAACGCTTTAAAAATGCATAATAAAAGACACATCACTCGCCAGCGGATCCGCCATTGTCGCCATCTTCTCTTTCTCTCAGCAGGTGCCGCACTTGTGCCTTGAGCATCTGGTTCTCGTGCTGCAGTCGCGTAAACTCGTGCATGAAACGATCGCCCTGCAGCAGCAGGGCCAGGCCATCGCGAATCTCTTGTGTGTTCTCCAGCTGACTATTCCAGTAGTTGGACATCTGGCCAATTATTTGCCACTTGTTCTTCTCGCTCGCATACTTGAGCTCCTTCTCCAGATGCCCGAAGCGTTGCTCCACCAATTCGCGCAACTCTCCCATCTCCCTGCGCACATCCGTATCCGATTGGGCGGACAAGCCACTGGATGACTTGGCCAGCAATTGCTGCGGCTTCAGCTGTGTACCCGACGACTGTGGCGTGAGGTTGACATGATGTGGGGTACTATTTCTGCTGGCCGAAAGCATGCGCAGGCGGCGTTTCAGTTCGGCTTCCATCACTTGGGGATTCTCCTTGTCGCTGCCCGTGGTGCTGCTGGCACTGGCCAACGAGCAGTTGTCAGATGGCACTTCGCTGTGCTCATCGGTCTCGGCGATTTTCATTAGTTTCGCATCGCCAGAAATGTTGCTGCGATCCTTGAGTGGTCCGCTCAATGTTTCTGGACGAGAGGGGACAATTAGCAAATGGAAACGGACTCTGAATAAGTCGACTTACGATGCAAAGACTCGGCATTGGAGCTGTTGCACGAGTTGTCCACAGAGCTGAGACCAGAGCCACCCGCTGGACATATGCTCAGTCGCTGCGTATTGTCGTTGGGCTTGCGGCCCAACGTCTCCCAGTCGAAGCTATCGCGATGCATGGTCAGACGCGTGGACATGCGCTCGACGACCCGCGGTCCCTGGGCATCGAGAAAGTCACAGAATGAGTCCCGCTGTGGGCGAGCATTGCCACATCCTCCCGTGCCATAGCCCAGGCTGGTGATGCTATTCAGCTGCTGCTGAGTGCTCAGCAAATTGGCGGCAATAGACTTGCGCAGCTCGTCGCTGGGCACGCGTTCCACTTTGGGTGCTTCGCTGGTCACGTTGCCAGCGCTGGAGAAACTAATGCTCTGCTGCTCCTCCATGGGCGTGGGCACAAAGGCCACCCGACTCACGGCACCATCGTGGACACTACGCACGGCCAGCGGCGACTTGCTGTTCCGTATGTCGTAGGCAATCAGTTCACCTTTGAGATTTCCCGCACAAAAGTAGGTGCCGCACTCGCTGAGCGCCACCGTGGACAAGGGATGCGAATAGGTGAGCCGGCTAGACGCGGGCTGTGCCCGATTGCGGCGAATATCAAAGATATTTATCTTGCAATCGTACCCAACGCTGACCAGCAGCGAGGGCTGGGCCGTGCACATGCTAACGTCACGGCAAGGCGCATCATGGGCATCGCTCACATGAAAGATCTTGCGTTTGCTCTGGAAATCATAGACAGTGACGGCGCCCTTGTATGAGGCAATCGAGAGCTGAAACCGTTTGCTCGGATGAAAGCGCGCCAAGGTGGACCTGCAATTACATGCATCGAGAATAATGCGGAAGAGTTCCCACTTAATGGTAGCCCCACTCACTGCTCATCGATGGTGAATGTGTTAATCTTTTGCTTCGTCTTGGTGCCGAATATATTGATGGCGCCGCCCTCCTTCACCGCTGCTATATACTCGTCCGTGCAATTGTAGTCCACATAGATGACAGTGCTGCGCTGCTGATCCGCTGGAAATCTGTGGATTAGCTGTGCGGTGCGATAGTTGTATAGCTTCACACAGCCACTGGACTGGCCCAGGGCGATCTCCTCAGACGTCTGCTTCGCACAGCAAACACAAAACGCATTATCGATGGTTAATTTGCGGACTCGTTGTATCTCGGGTGCTGTCAATTGTATGGGTATGGTATGGTATAGTATGGACTATCTTTCAGATCTTTCCAATTACCTTTTTCCTCCTTCTCTCGTATGCGCATCACAGCCAAGCCCGCCATCTTATCCACCTCGACGAAGACCCGTCGCTGGGCATTGAATTGAAAATCTGTCGGCTCTCCATTTTCATGTACATATATTGACTTTGTCTCCAAGTCGGCAAAGTCGGAGAGCACGGTCTTCTTGGAGGTCGAAATTAACTGCATGATTAAATCAATATACAAAATTTCAAATTTGTGTGCGAAAATGCCACTTGCAGTGTGACCAACTTTAACATCAATTAAAAGAATAAGGTATAAAAAAAGTACATACGCATAGAAGAAACTTGGTTGACCGGCAACACTGACGTCACATTTAGTCAACATTTACGTTTTATGCTGTAGCCGTTTTCGTTTGAACCTTTTTCTGTAAGCAATGCAATAAAAAGGACTTCTGAAAACCTGCCAATCTTGTAGGAAATTTATGTATCTATCGGATAAAATTATTTGTTTAGGGCTGAGAGGGCCAACTAGCTACTAATATTAAACGGAATATCAAAATCGAGGAATATCAACGTTGAATGTTTTGAAAAAAAAAACAGTCGATACTATCGTAATAGTATCTGGCTCAAATAATTATTAAAAAACCATTGAAACCTTTTAGGAACTTGTCCATTGTAAAAATTAGATGCCACCTGCCCATTTGTTTACAAATTTGTCTTCGTATTTTATAGCAGCCAATCCAAACATATCAAAAGCGCAACGACTGTAGCTCGATACTATCATGATAGTCTCAAAACCATCGATAGTAGAGGCTAGCAGCAAAATATCGATACTATCGATAGGGCCCTCTTTGGTTTGACACCTCTAACAAGAGGAAATTTTCGACAGAATTAGCAATAAATTTGTAAAAAAGTTAACAACACCATGCTGATCTGGGACAAAGGCCATCTACTACAACAACACTAGAAGCAGCAAAACACACTTTGCGACACACATATACACGCAGCCCAGAGACAGTGACACCAAAAACAAGGAGACGGACTGACCCCGACACCTGCGAAAATGGAGGCGGATGGACTTACAAATGAACAGACGGAGAAGGTTCTACAATTTCAGGACCTGACCGGCATAGAGGATATGAATATATGTCGCGATGTGCTCATAAGACACCAATGGGATCTCGAGGTGGGTACACGTACACGTCAGGCTTAGGCTCCGGCTCAGCAGAATGCTGAAATTTACATTTTTTCGTTGCAGGTTGCTTTCCAGGAGCAGCTAAACATACGCGAAGGTCGACCCACAATGTTCGCCGCCTCTACAGAGGTACGGGCGCCGGCTGTGATCAATGATCGTTTCCTGCAACAGGTATTCTCGGCGAATATGCCCGGGGGTCGGACGGTTAGTCGGGTGCCGAGCGGACCGATGCCACGCAGCTTTACGGGCCTACTGGGCTATGTGATTAACTTTGTATTCCAATACTTTTACTCGACGCTAACGAGCATTGTCAGTGCATTTGTGAATCTTGGTGGCGGAAATGAGCCGCGATTGGTCACGGACCCCTTGGGCGATGTCATGAAGTTCATACACGACTACTATGAGAGATATCCCGAGCATCCAGTCTTCTATCAGGGCACATACGCACAGGCCCTGAACGATGCCAAGCAGGAGTTGCGCTTTCTGATTGTCTATCTGCACAAGGATCCCAGCAAGAACCCTGATGTGGATTCATTTTGCCGCGAGACGCTATCCTCAAGATCCATTATCGACTATATCAACACACACACGCTGCTCTGGGGCTGCGATGTGTCCTCGCCCGAGGGCTATAGGGTCATGCAGACGATTACGGTCCGGAATTACCCATTGATGGTAATGATTAGTCTGAGAGCCAATCGCATGATGATTGTGGGACGATTCGAGGGCGACTGCACCCCCGAGGAACTGCTGCGACGACTCCAATCGGTGACTGCCGCCAACGAGGTGTGGCTGAGTCAGGCTCGAGCAGATCGCTTGGAGCGCAACTTCACACAGACCCTACGACGACAGCAGGACGAGGCGTATGAGCAGAGTTTGCTTGCCGATGAGGAAAAGGAGCGCATACGGCAACGGGAGCGTGATGTGGTGCGACAAGCGCAAGAGGCTGAGGAGCGAGCCAGGCAGAATGTCGAGCTGCGTAAGCAGGAGATCGCCAAGCAGAAAATTGAATTGGCCACCCTAGTACCCGCCGAACCGCCCGCAGATGTTGCTGGTGTCATTGCAGTTGTCTTTAAGATGCCCAGTGGAACGCGACTCGAGCGACGCTTTCATCAGACCAATTCGCTTTTGGTAAGGTATACACAAATTTGAACCATGCAAAGCTCTTATCATTTTTATTGTTTATTCTATAGGATGTCTATCACTTTCTGTTCTGTCATCCTGAATCGCCGGATGAGTTCGAAATCACAACGAATTTCCCGAAACGTGTGCTCTATACCAAGGCCGATATGGATGGCGCCGAGGGCGCCGCAAATGAGACTCTCAACAAAACGCTGCAGGATGTGGGCCTAAAGAATCGCGAGGTGCTCTTTGTAAATGATCTGGAGGCGTAACCAAACACTGCACTACCAAATGATAGAATCGTGTTACCAGCTGCAACGCATTACCAAAACTTGAGCCAAGTTTTAAGTAGTTCGTAGTTCAACGTCCAAAAGTTGAAGGATAAACAGAATGCAAAACTATTCCTAATTTTAACATGAAGAAATATTAATATAAATAATTGTTTAACAATGTTTAGGTTGATTCTTGTAATCTATCGTAGCCCGCCTCCAAACACACACCCACACACACACACACACACAACACACAAACACACCATAAAGTAAAATATGCCCTTTAAAACATTTTCCATAAACAAAGTTTGGTTTTTTTTTCTTTATTAAGATGATTTGTTATGTTAGCTGTACTTATACATCCATTTATTCAACAACCTAAATAGAAACAAACTCTAATTGACAAATATGTGATTATTATTTCAACATGAAAGAAAAGATTTTATTTTATTATAAATTAAAGTAGGGTATAGATCGGGTCTATACTACCAGTTGACAAGTAACAAGTGCTCAAACGACGTAACACTTACGTTCCACTTGCGTTCCATCTTATTCCTACTTTCCTTTTATGCATTTATGTTGACCTTTTTTGCTGAAACCCTTTTTACTAAAAAATCCAATATACGGCAGTTCTTAAAACTAGCCAGACTTCTAGAAAATTGAATTATTGATCTGATAAAATTATAAGTTTAGTGCTGAAAGACTTAGCTAGCTTGTGATATTAAACCGAACTTTTGAAATCGAGGAATATGATTTCTGGACATGGAAAGGGAACAATTAGCCCATTAACGACCAAGGTGGTACGAATTTTATAAAACTTGAATAATTTAAGCGAAGTTCAGGGAAAAGATTTCATGCTCATTATTTTTTTTTTAACTAAAGGGGAAGGATGGATACCAGTATAATTTACAAAGAGTATTATATTCCCCGGTTTAACTCAAATTGTTCACCTGATTAAATATATGGGGCTAAGTGGGCTAAGTTCGTTTTCTGTCGCGGTCACACTGTTTATAACCGTTGCTCCTTGTTTGCCGATTTCAATTTATGTACAAAACTACGCATTATCTTAAAAACAAAACTGCCAACACCCTGTTACAACGTTGCGTAAGTATATTTGGTAATGTTAAAACAATAAGTACACATGTAGGTAGTGTTTTAAGCAATTTTATTAGCGGCATCGTAAATATGGCGTCTGTGCCGCAAGTCCCAGCGTGCACCAACACATTCACACATTGTGCAGGCTTGCAATTTTTTACAGCGGCGCTTTGATCACCTTTTTTTCCAGTAAAATGCCGAATAAAAATAATATTAATGAAAAAAACAAAGGCCCGGAGCAGGGTTTACTTAAGCAATCCACCGATAGTGCTTCCACCGCTCCTGGGGCGGTCGATATGGGTTCTGACGATGCAACTGCACCACATCAGTCGCGTTTGCTGCAGTCTTTCCTGAAAGGACACAGCAAAGCAGTGGACAACATCAAACGCAATAACATGGAGATTGCAAAAAAGATGCATAAGCAAACGAAAGCTGTGTTGGAAACGAAAGCTGAGAATGATCATCTCAAAATACAGTAAGTGCTGCACTCATAATGTCGATGCGTACTTGTTCAACGCCAAGTTTCTATTTTAGATTGAGCAACGCGGAGCAGGAGCTGAAGGAACTAAAGAAGACGCTAGAAGGGGTGAAAAGGAGCAACACGCAACTCAATGACACATACATAACTGTCCTGCAAAAGTACACCCACTGCGAGAAACACTATGACGAAGAGCAGAGCAAGATCAAAACGATGATCAATCAGTTTGAATCAGAAATTGCTGCAAAGCAATCGCGCAATGATGAATTGCAGGGCGAGGTACAGCAGGAACATAAATATGTAGTCCCTTAATCTAATCGAAATATCGTTCCTTGAATGATTTCAGCTCAAGACCGTGCAGGAGAAATACCTCGAAATGAGTGCCCAAGTCGTTGCTATGACCCAAACTCTTGAGCAGCAAAGGGCCGAATTCCAAGCGATGCAATCACAGCTTGGAGAGCACGTTAAGGAAAAGACGGAGGCCTGTAACGCTATGCAGAATATGGAGCAACAGTTGGCTGAACAAAAGCAGCTCCACGAGGTACTATTTTGGTGTCTGACAGTATCAATATGCCTCTTATTGATTTCATCTTACAGATTAGGATTTCAGAGCTGGAAACAGAGATGCAAAACCAGAATCTAGCACATGCCGATCTGATCGATCGCAACAAATTAGAGTTAAACGAGGCCAATCTGAATATAACGCGCATTCAGCGCCAGCATATGGAAATGGAACAGCGCTGTTGCGAGATTCGGCAGTCTAATGAAACACTCACAAATGAACTTGAGCAGCAGCGAAACCAACTCAAATCTGCTCACGCAGAGATCAACGAAAGAAGCCTATACCTTGGCGCATTGAAGGACAACCTAAAGCAAGCAGAGGATGCAAGGGACCAATTAATTAAATCCAATAGCGATTTGCTACGGCAAAACGAGCAAGCCGCAGAAGAGTTTGCCACTGCAAAGACCAAGATTGCTCGGGAATTAAAGAAAAAAACAGACGAACTTGAGGTAAGAATAATTAAAAAATATAGGCTGCTCGAGTTTTACATTCAGATTATTTTCAGGCCACGGTTTCACGACTAAAATATGAGCTGCAGCAGCAGAATCTGGCCTACGGCGATTTAAGCACACGGAACGAACAAGAATTAAATGACATACACGTCATGCTCTCCGATCTTCAAGGCAGGCTCAATGTGAGCCAGGAGCTTTGTCAGCAGAAAGAACTGGACCTTAAAAAGCTGGAGAGCGAACATCAAATGAAAACCCAGATTTTGCAGGACGAACTAAAGGCTGAAAAAGAAAAGTTAAGCGGACTATCTAAACAAAACCAGGTCTTAGTAACGCAGTTCCGTGATGATGAGCAGAAATACAAGGATACCATCAATACACTTCAAGCTAAACTGGAGCAACATGATAATAAAATGAATGCTCATCAGCAGCAGATGGAACGTTTGGTGGCTGAGAGAGACACACTGAATAACAATGTAAATCAGCTACTCGGCAAAAATGAAGAAATCGCCAATCAATTGGCAACAGCAAAGACTAACTTTGAGCGGGAGCTAGAGTTGCAAAAGGACATCCTAAAGGTACAAAATAAGCAAGTGGCTTTAATTGTGCAACAAATCTAGAAATGTATTCTCTTTGCAGAAAAAGTTGGCCTGTCTGCAAATGGAGCTAACCAGCAAGATAAACGAAAACTCTGAGTTGGAACGCAAAAAAGATGTAAGCTTGAGTCGTCAGTCCTGCGTGATCTATGTGATAATCTCTATTCTGTTTTCAGGGTATCATAGCTGAGCTGAAATTCAAGATGAATCGCATTGGCAGCGTGTTCGAGCAGCCTGTCAGCAGTGTCCGAGTTTTAAGACCGGAGCCAATCCTGTCCAAGACTAACCAAAATACGAATCCTGAATCGCTGTCGGCTATTGAAAGTCCACCTGCTCCTTCACGAAAGCGTTTGTTAGGAAAACAACGAATTGAAGCCATATCGGATTCGTCTGACTTTCTCAGCGATAACGAGGCTCCACCCCTTTCAAAGGTGGTATGTATTCATCAATTGGTATATTTATGCTCTGCAATTATTGAAACGCGCTGTGCGTCCTTTTATTTTCACAGAAACCGGTAAACAAGAGAGGAATTGTAGGAGCCAAACGCGCTCGTTTAATTCAAAATGAGAAAGAAAACAATGATACTTTCGAAAAGTTAAAGGAAGGCGATTAAAATCTTTATAGTATTGGTCAAACCATATCGTCTTATCCGTAAGACCTTATATATAGCGTTTCCCAATCTAGTTAGTACAAATACTCATAATACTAATATATCTCATACGACCTGCTCTGGTTAGCCAAGTCGTATTTACGAGAAAAACCATATATTTTTTTTTTATTTATGTACATATGTAGACAACCTTGATACATAATCATTAAAAAGATGGATAAATTGCTTCAGTTTCTTGAGGAGAACCATATATTTGGCACATATGTAAATATTTAAACATAATCATTATTGATATAGAAATTGAAACATGGATAATTCATTTAAGTTTCATAAACACCGAGTACGGGGCCTTATTAATTTTTTTTAAAGTTTTATTTGTATATTAACTGTTTTGAAAAACTAATACAACTTTTTCTTATCCGTAAGACCTGATCCCAATCCGGAAAATATGGATAATTAAGTTTCTTGAATATTGAGTTAAAAAAATACAAATTAATTGAATAAATTTGTAAATTTATTTATGGACCTGCTCTGGCAAGGCTTATTTGGGAGGAACACTATGTATTCAAGATAAATTAACTTTGTAAACATTTTGAAAGCGTTAATGGCGAAATAAACTTTATTAAATATTTATCCATAATGCGTACATTTGGATAAGGGTGTTGATGATATAAGTACATTATATGTACACATCTATTTGTATTATTTGTAACCCATAAACAAAAGTATTCATTCTTATTTGTACATTTAGCATTTAACATGCAAAGAAAAAACTAAAAATATAGCCAGCATATCATTTTAGTTGATATATTGAATTATTGAAGCTTACAGCTAACTGAAATTAGTTTGTAATTGGAAACATAAATATTTATTGTTGTTAGAGACTATGCACATACTGTCCCGTGTAAATCATTTTATCCATGGATTTCACATCTTCTACTTAAATCATTTGTAGATCTTGCGTACGCTTTTGTACGCCCTAATCCTGCTTCTGGGAGAGTTCACGTTTATGGACCTTGGAGATGCGGGTCCTCCAAACCGAGGATGCCACTGTCCCAGGGACAATGGATCCTCTCGTGGCGCTCAATGAAGTTGGTCTTGAGGGTCTCCACGACCTAGCTGAAGTTGTTCTCAACGCGGGTCACGGCTTGTTGGGCAAGTTATTGCTGTTAGCCTCAGGTTTGAAAGACGTGAGATATAATATCATAAAAAAAGACAAATAAATAGGTGTGAAATGGGTCTATACGGGTTTGAAATCATTTTTCGCTTTCTGATGCGAATGCAAGGAATAAATCAACTTTCACCTCGCACCTTGAATACCCTAAGGGACAATTATGACACACATTATGTATATTTACATATGAATATCCGTTTATACATTTTTTTTTTCTATATTAAAAGTACAAAATCATACAAGCGATACACAATATAAAAGTTCTGATAATGTGGGGCAGGCTTCTTCAAAAAGTAGCATAGAGTTAAAGTAAAGGGTATTCGCGTTAAATATTCGTTGTACGAACGGGCACATCTTTACACGTCAGACGGGTCAGACGGCATATTTGACTGAAAAGTCTGCGGTCACACTGAGGCAGACGACAAGACGAACGTCGAAATTTTCGACAGAATTAGCAATAAATTTGTAAAAAAGTTAGTAACACCATGCTGAACGCTGTGTCGCGTGCATATGTGCTTGGCGGTGCCCAGGCGCTGTCCACTGGCCTCAAGGCGAGCGGCGCTGCTGTCAATGCTATTGGTAAGGCCCATCGGGAAAAAAAACATTCATTACATAATGAAAGGAGTACGGAAAAGATAAAGTTCTTGCGCTGGCTCAACGGGCATACAGTTTAGCCAACTATTAAAGGATATCTAACCCGATTTGGCAAATTTCCTTACGTAATTTCAACATAACCTCGCCCATGGCCAGGCAAATGAAAACAACTGCTTTGCGAATGAGCGTGTGAAGCAGAGACACAAACGCAGATACATTTGCAGGGCCTTTGCCGAGATTCGTACTAATCCGCTTTCATACTTTCAGCTAGCCGCCAGGCCCACACCGATCTGCGGGTGCCCGACTTCAGCGCCTACCGTCGCGACTCTGTCAAGGATAGCCGCCGTCGCAACGAGTCCGCCGAGGAGCGCAAGGCCTTCTCCTACCTCCTGGTTGGTGCCGGAGCCGTTGGCGGTGCCTATGCCGCCAAGGGCCTGGTCAATGCCTTACTGGGATCGATGAGCGCCTCGGCCGATGTACTGGCCATGGCCAAGATCGAGATCAAATTGGCGGACATCGCCGAGGGCAAGTCCGTCACATTCAAATGGCGTGGCAAGCCGCTGTTCATCCGTCATCGTACTCAGGCCGAGATTGATACGGAACGGAGTGTGCCCACATCGTCGCTGCGTGATCCAGAAACTGATGATGTATGTAAAACCTGGATCCTCCACTGAAAGCCTGGCTAATTGTGTTCGTCCACCATCTCTTGCAGCAACGCGTGACCAAGCCCCAGTGGCTGGTGGTTATTGGTGTGTGCACACACTTGGGATGTGTGCCAATCGCGAACTCTGGCGACTTCGGTGGCTACTATTGCCCATGCCACGGCTCTCACTACGACGCTTCGGGCCGCATCCGCAAGGGACCGGCGCCACTGAACCTGGAGGTGCCCGCCCACGAGTTCCCCGATGAGGGCACCCTCATCGTTGGTTAGAAACATTTACGGTGCTGTTATCGTTTAAGCCCTGCAGAAGAAAACCAACAAAATAGTGAATGGATTGATGTTAATTAATAAAAACAACCCAACAGAACTTCTGAGCACAAACGAACATTTATTCGAATTGCAATGGAAACCGAATCGCGTTCAAGTGAAAAGTGTGGCAAACATGTGAAAAAGAAAACAATGAAGAATGGAAGGAAGTTCATGCGAAATTCCAGACTAGAGGCGTTTAATAACAAATCCTAATAATACGCAACTATAAACGGATGAACCACAAAGCATCACCCGCGTTTCTTTCGCTCCTCGATCTGCAGTTCGAGCAGTTGGTTCTTCAGGCGCAGACCGTGCAGCTCTACCGCCTGCTTCTCCATATCAATGCGGTGCTTCTCTGCAAGTCTAGCGTTCTCATCTCGATAGTAGTCCCTTTGCATCTTTATCTTTTCCTCCCACAGTTTATTCCTTCCTTCCTGTAAGCCACACTTGTCTTGAGAAAAGGTACTTTAATGAGGGCAAGGAAACTTACCTCACTACTTTCGGAGTAGTTGACTTCATATTGGAGCTCACTCGGCACCCGATTTTTGCTTCCTGCAATGAAGAGACAGAATTATTCGATTGCAAATGGGCACATGGACCCTGGGTACTTGCCTTTAAAATCGGTCATTGACGGATTGAAATCAAGGTTTTCTGAAAGGTAATAAAACAAAATTAGTTCCTCCGTTAATTGATTAGGAGTAATTGGGATTAGAAGTACGCACCATTGGCATCGTTTGCTTCCTCCGACGGCGATGAAACGGAGGAGGCTAGTGTCATGTCGCCGTTACAGCGCCTCTCCTTCCTTTTCGTATTGGTATATTTATCGCGAAGCGCCTCCCACGACCGAACGACACCTGATTGGGTGCAGAACTCCTCGCATATTTTTGCCCAAGTCTCGGCTTTCAGCTTCCAGGTGGCCGCATCACTCTTCTTGTTCAATACTATATCCTTGTGGTTCTCCACCAGCTGGAAGAGGATGCGCTCCTCTGCCTCCGAGAAGTTTTTGCCGCGGGCTCTCTTCAGAATTCTTGGCATTGTTTGACTTGGTTGTTCCAAACAAAAAACAGCTGTGTCTGTGGAGTTGCCACTTCGCTGCGACAGATCTAATCAATTATATTGCTTATTTTAAATGAATTTACTTTGTGAGTGTTTTGCACAATAGAGCAGCAATTTATTTATTTAAATGTTTTAGAAACGTTCATGTGACGTTCGACTATTTCCAGCGACTTGGCAGCGTTAGTCAATGTTTTGTATATCTTTGATATATCGACATTTCGATAGTGGTTTTGCAGCCCTGCTCCTTTTGTTGTCGTTTTGTTGAAACTTTATTCGCGTTAAATTCCCATCAAAATGGCTGAAGAAATTGATGACAATGACTTTTATCGCGAGAACTTCAGCGCCGACTCGGACTGGGAAGTGTTCAATGCCCAGCTGGGCGAAATACTCCAGAAATGGGACGTCACTGCCAATGGCGATGTTGGCAGATCTCTGAAGCCCGACGAACTCTTTCGCTGCAAGTGGAAGGTGGACAGCGAGACTCTGGACATGCTAAGCAATGGCATTGAGGTGGAGCACTATCGGGCACAATTGGATGTGGAGGAGGAGGACATTAAGGAGGAGATAAAGGGGAATAGCTGCCTGCAGAGAACACAATGCCATCTGGATCTGATGGGCAGCGGAAACAGCTTTGGTCCGCCCATACGCAGCAGCTGCAATGAGCTGCACACCCTGGCCCGAATTTATGGCCTCCGGCGCTTCATTGTCCTGCATCCGGTCAAGGCCAGCGTCAACTACATGAAGTCCACGGCGGAGTTCAATTTCTTTCTGAGTGCCGCTGCTGTTGTGGCCGCAGAGGTGGGAAGTGTTGTGCCCATCTTTGTGCAGATCTACGATCCCAAGTGGAATTTCTTCACGGGTGTGTCGTTGGCGCCCGCTCTGAGGACCAACTTCCGTTTGATTGGACTGGAGAAGGCCCCGCCCGAGTGTCGCTACTTGATGGGTCTGCTGACGCTCTTCAGGGAGAAGGTGCCTGCATCTTATCCGCAGTCTGCCATGGTCTCTGTCTGCACCACTTACGCCCTGGACACGATGCGCATTCGAATGCCCATGTATGTGCCCTTCGATCATGGCCTCAACTCCGAGGACATAGTGGTTGCTGGAGAAGTTCTCCACGTGGATGTGCAACAGTTTTATGCCCTGCCACATGGCTATACGCCCGAATCGTGCACAGAGATCTATTTGGTCTACACCTGGCCGGAGCTGTCCGAGCATGTGGCCTTCGACAGCGAGCAGAGGACTGACTTTATACCCTCCAAGGCGCCGCTGGGCAAGGTGTATCTCTCCGTCGAGGCCTCCTCTTATCTCTCGTGCTGCCTGAGGGACTACCAGGCTGTGGCCAGCGTCCCACGCTCCCTGGAGTCCTACGTGGGACGCAATTTCTCGGGAACCAGCAGCGGTGCCGAGGTAATCAATCCTTTGGACAAACTAACAGAACACAAGTTGACCAAGCGACGGGATCGCAATTATGAGCTGCCTTCGCAAGCGGGTCTAACGAAGCGTCTGCCCGGCCCAATGACCGAAAGTGAACTGAGCGAACTGCTGGCCTACATGTTTCCCGATATGCATCCCGAAATGGCACTGTTCCCATATCTCAAACAGAGTTTCAAGACGAAGGTGAGCTGCTCCACATACGAATATCATCTTTGGGTACCTTAAACAACCTTCGATTACTTCCAGTTCGATCCCATGCGCATTAAGAGTGCCGTTCCCGACTCGCTGGTGTGCCGCCTCAGCTGCGTTCTCGCCACCTGCCATGCCCATTCGGGCAGCCTTGAGGGCATGGCCCAACTGTGGGCCGCCTTCACCCGTCAGCTACGCTTGCTGTGGGACAATTCCCTAGCCGTGCCCGGGTGAGTCCATCCACCAGAATCCAGCTACATATTTAACAAAAATGCCCCCCAAATCGTAACAAAAATATGCTTTATTCGGAACTTGATGCGTACGAAACCAAAAAACAGAAACGAAACACGTCTGGTAAATGTTCTAGTCTAGTAAATTTAGTTGTTTTTTTTTTTTTTGCTAATTTGCTGTGAAGCCGACAAGTTAACATTTGAATTGGATTTACGTGTAACAATTGAACGCACATTTAAATATCTAAACGGTAGGGTTTGTCGGGGATCCTTCGGTCGTCTTCGGTGTCGTCTTCGGTGTGGCTTGAGATGAGCTGCATTGCTTCGATGCCTCCTTGAAGGAGATCCCTCCCTCCTCCCCACTACTACAATTTTATTGATATTTTGTTTTTACACTTTTGTTGTTTCGGGGATATAGCACTCGATAGCTGGCAGTATCTGTTATAAGTACATATATATATTGCTCATCTCCGTTTTGGTTTGGTTTTTCCATGTGCAACTAAATCTAAATCTAAGCACGTGCTCCCTCCTCTCTGTATCATACGAGTACATTCTGTAGGATCTCTCCTATATCATCATACCTTCTCCAGGTGCTAAGGCAGTTGAATACTTAATTTTTTTTTTTGTTTTTGTTTCGTTTTTCTATTCTTTTTGTTTTTTTTTTTAACACTAAATTTGATTTAACTTTGTTCTTAGAATATGTTGTTGGGATTTGGATATTGTTTCGTTCTACTATTCATTTTGCTTGCTTTACCAAGTGAAACATTTTTTTTGTCGTTATATGTAATTAATATTTAAAGTTTTTTCTTTGAATTTATTGCCTAAAGTTTATTGGAATACTTGTTTGTTGCTTGTCTAAATAATTGCTCCCGTTTTCCACCTAAATTGTGCTTACATATCTAATGCTCAAAGCCATGTCTATAACCGTTGTCTTATGCTTACAATATAGTCGAATATATATAGTATAGATAGATAGATATATATATATATATATTGCTTACTTCACTAAGTATTCAGTGCCAGACCTGAGCGTTGTTATTGGATCTCCGCGTAGAGATCCCGCCCAAGGGCACTAAATATTGTTAACTGTCAACTGCGTCCGGATTTGCCCGAACTGTTTTGTCCGGGCTCGTCCCTCGATATCGTTCGATATCGATAATGCTAAGAAATTAAATCGTTTAAAACGCTTACAATTAGAGTTTTGTTTTTGTTTTGTTTTTTGTTTTCTATATACAAAGATTTAGGGGCTTGACTTGGGTCAAGGGATAAATAAAAAAAAAAATGATTTGTAATTGTAAAATATTAATTTTATTAAAATCTCACTAAAAATTAAATGGAAATCATAAACATTATAAAGAACTTAGCACACGAAAAAATATGATTGCAATTGAAGCAAGAAAAGAAACTGAAATTGACTTTTAAAATTTAAAACTAAATCTTTAAAGGCAGTGGAAATTGTTTTGATCGTGTTTGATCGGGAACTGAAATGAAAAATCAGTTTATGGCTGGGATAGACAAACATAGAATGAAATTCATACATACATACATACATACATATATAGAAGAAATAAGTAGAATTAAATTGTGTTGAAGGAAAAAGTTCTAGACTAGAGAATTGTTTTTGTTGGGTGTGGTTTTTGGGCAGGAATTACAATTACTGGTTTTTTTTTTTAAATATCGTATCCTCTAGGAGAGTTCCCTTGAATGGGCGCCGTGTTTGCGTCTACTATTTGTGTGTTCTGTTTGATTATCTTCCATACATACATACATACATATATGATGGTTATTTACATATAGAATATATTGCGGTTTTTGTGCTCTCTCAGCGACTTCTATGCGGTGTCTATCCCAGCATAAAGAAAAGTATATATATTCCATTTGCTAGAGCCTAACATTAGTTTAAACAGATTTTTAATAGCTATTAAGTATAATTAGTACCATATTGACTTAAGTTTTAGTTTCTTTGATTGCTTAACATCTGGTGTTTCCCATCCATCGCTTTCCATCGGTCGGTTGTCAACAACTAATCGCAAAAAAGAAGAACTACGGAAAGTATTTATTGCACTCTAAACAGCATATAAAAATATCGTCTGTATGTACTGTAAATACATATCAGTATATGTATATGTATGTATGTTTCTACCACTTTAACTCTTGCATATTCAATTGTTGTGTGTGTGTGTGTGTATTTCCATTATGCAAATCTCAAGATGCCGCATGCGACAACAGCAACCATTTGAAGGGGGGCAGAATATCAGAATCAGAATTGCACTTACAGCTTGGCCCTGTCTGCCACTGCCACTGGCACTGCCACTGCCACTGTCTCTGTGTCGGGATTGGGGTCGGTGTCAGCCAATGTCAAGTTCAGAGACAAGGCCACATCCTGCCCAGCTGCCTCATGCCGCTGCTGCACTTGCTCAATGCTTGACACCGAGGTGCTGGCAGCCAAGGATGAGGTCGCCTCACGCTCTCCATCTGTCTCTGTCTCTGCCCCATCCTGCGCTGTTGCTGTTGTGACTGTGGCAGTCTCCTCCTCTTCGCTTAGACTACAATTACATGTACAATTACAGTTATCACTAAATGTATGCGCCTTATAATTGTTGCTAGTTGTTGCTGCTGTTGCTGCTGTTGCTGCTGCTTCTATATCATGATTATTATATAAAATATTGTTAGACGTTGCCGTTGCCATTGCGGGTAACTGTAAACGAAAGGCATTGCTGCGGGGAATGTGGCATGTGGCTGCCGTGATGCTGCCACTGCCACTGTTGCTGTTGCATCTGATGCTGCCCCTGTTGCTGTTGCTGCTGTTGCTGCTGCTGTTGCTGTTGCTATTGTTGCTACTGTTGCTTGTGGGATGATGATAAATGATTTCCTGACGTTCATATTCGTTGAAATAGTTCTCCACAACAATGCCACTTGCTGGCGTGGCTGCTGCTGCTGCTGCTTGTGCTGCCGCTTGTGCGGCTGTGGCATCTTCTAAGTTGGCGGCTGTCAACGCAGCCAAAGGCGCATGCTGCAGATTGTTGCTGTTGCAGGTGATATTGCTGTTGCTATTATGGAAATTGGCTGCTCGAGGCACCACATCGGGCGGCGAGGTGCAACGCTCCGTCTGTGGCATATAGTAATGTAATCGTTGTTGTTGCTGTTGATATGGCTGCTGCTCCAATTGCTGATTGTTTCTATGTCGCTGTTGTTGTTGTTGTTGTTGCTGTTGCTGATGTTGCAGCTGCAAATGTTGCTGTTGCTGCTGCTGATGTTGTTGCTGATGTTGCAGATGTTGTCTACCATTTCTGCGCGACTGTTGCTGCTGTTGCTGTTGCTGACGCCGACCATCCCTTGTGGCACCACTCCCATCGATGGCCGGCGTCAGATATTGTCAGAAAATGCCATCCAGATTTAATACAACATTGAAATATCAGGATAACGTAAGCCGCCCTCATAATGGCACTAAACCGTTGCGCGTTGTCGGATTGCGCGCCATATATATGTCCATATCGTGATCGGTCCAATTATCCGATGTATCGCAGTAGTTGTTCAGCGTATGCGTTGAGCCCGCCTGCGAGTATCTGTAATTGTTGCAAGTACATACATCGATTATATCATTCACTATATCTATATATCCATCCCAGCACCATTATCCACTCTGCCAACAGCAGACTTCTGCAGCATAGCATTGCCCCATGATTTGTGGCAGTAAAAATGGTGGAATCCAAGCGAAACGCAATTAAAATTAATGGAATCAGTAAATTTAAACCGGCAGAGGACCAGCCAGTGGAGTGAGTGGGGTGGGCTTAGGTGGTGAAAGGAATGCGCTTATGGTAAATCCACATGCATTCAATGCTCAACAGAATTTACAGACAGATGAAAGTTTGATTTGATTTCCAGCCATACATATAAAGTAAAGTCGGATCTCCAATCAAGGTTGAATGCTGCGAGAGCATTGGGGTGCTGGTTAATGGTTAATGAAAGTGAATTGAATTAAGGTTGAAAGCGAATTTTAGTTTTAATCGATTTGGGGCTTAGCTGGGGGAATTTATTACGCTTAAAGATTGTTTTATTAAAGTAAAAATTAATCCTCTACCGTTTGAGTTACTGCAGGACAGTCTGAAAGTATTATTTAACTGCTCTTTGGAGTTGTCATATATATATATGCAAATACATATAAATCCATTCAAAAGTGGTTATAATTATGGCACAAATGAATGCCATATTAATTCCCATCATTTTATGATATATTTCTACTTTATGATTATTTCTTTTGCCATCATTTGATTGCAACTTAATTCTGAAATGATCTCTGCGAGAGTGCTGCGGAGTGCAGTAGTTGACATTTAAAAACTTGTCTTTGGAACGCTCCTCCAGACACTCCTCCAGACACTTTCCCCATGGCCTTGTAAATCTGAGTCTCCGGCAGATACTTCCCCAAATGCTAATTAAATTAATTGCCAAACCAAAAGGCCATAAACAAAGAAACGTAAAAGTAGAATTGAAAGTGTGATTTGTGGTTGAGTTTTGATTAAGCAGCTTAACAGCTCAAGTGGTGACAGATGTGTGTGTGTGAGAGTTAATTAGTCTGCTTGCATCTGCTGCCATGTGGCTGCATGTGGCAGCTGTACTTACCGACTTCCCGGTCGATGGTTATGTATGTGCGTGGCATTGAGCTGATCGCGTGATCTGGAGCGCGGCCGCGATCGTCTGGCACTGGAGGCAATGCTGGCGGGTCCACCGCCGCCCACCATGCCGCTCATGCTCATCAGGCTGCTGACGGGCAGGCCACCTGGACCCCCCATTGGTCCCATACCGCCGCCGCCGCCGCCGCCACCACCACCGCCGCCACCGCCATTGCCGCCATGAATGGAGCCGGCGTAGGAGGCGCGCGACATGCGTTCGGAGGCAGCGGCCAGGGACTGACGGGACTGCCGCAGCTCTGGGCGAGAGTTGACCAGATTCGAGGGGAAGGCGCTGCCCAAATAGCCGCGATGCGAGTTGTTCGAGAAGCTGTGCTGCGACTGGCCATCGGCAATGGAACGACTGTGATGTGTGTGCATGTGTCGTGTGGGTTGGAATGGATATTCGGATGCGTGTGTGTGTGTGTGGCACGAACAAACAATGAAACAAACAAAACGAACGCAATATTAAATCATAACTGAATGCCGAAGGAGGAGAAACGCCTCATCAAATATGCAGCAAGCTCAATGTGGGTCAAGCAAATGTTTGTCCGCAGCGTCTGACTCTTTGATTGGAATGCCTGTGGTCTGTGGAGTCTTACCTGGATTTGCCCACTTTCCCAGGCATGCCGGAAAAGTGGCTGCGCATATCATCGGGCTGCTCAACGGGATAGATGCGGGGACGCGGTATGGAGCGTCCACTGTACGCGGATACTTGATCCCATTCCTGCAAGGAATCACATAATATAATATGATAAGTAATAATATTATTACGATAAAATATTATATTTAGTGGGATATTTATGAGCAATAATTCAACAACAGCAACTAAGATTTTTCTTCTAGGTTTTCGATTTTTTTAGTTGCGTTCCTTAAGCCCCTCTGCCAATCGTCTCCCAATCTCGTAGAATTCTCCAATCAGAGTTTGTGCCTATCTCTTTTTAGCCTTAGCCTCTTAGCCAGTCTTCGTTTCGCTTCCTTCAGTTTCTTTCTAGCCTTCCTAAAGTCCTCTTACCTTCGCATTGCAGTCTCCAAAATGTCATTTAAGCATTCCTGCAATTGTTTTTAGATCATATTTGCAGCTCCCTGAATCTTTTCAAAGGCCTAAACCTTTTGGTGACGTTTTAACCTCATTCTGAATCTCTGCTATCCTCTTTTATTCCCCCTAAATATCTAGCAGCAACTCTTCTTAAAAATTCTATCATCGCATAACCCAATTATCCCCCCCATTTTTCTTCCATTAACTTTTTGGCAACGCCACCAGAAAAAGTATATCCGAAATACTTTGAGTACGTATTATTTAGCTACGCTGTGGTCCGTTTAATTTGTTGAGAGCCGTAAATGCCCGTACAATCAAGAGCCATCAAATCGCGTTTGCTGCCAATTTTCGCCAGTCATGGTCCGAACAGCTAGCCGGCTAGCCCCGCAGCCACAGATAATTTCCTTGGCAGGCTGCATAAAAGTGGAACTAAACCGAGTCGAACGATGGCATGGGTTGGGTTGGGTTGGGTATGCTATTGGATGGGGAGATGGGGAGCCTCCGCCTTACCTTGTGATTGTTAAATGCCGATAGCGTTGCAATGGAGCCAAGTGGGCCCGGTGAACCGGTCGGACCGCAGCAATTAACAGGCAGACCTCCAATTGGCAGTGGACTCTTCTGTTGGCTGTTCTGCAGCTTGCGCGAGCGCCTGCAATGGTTTAAGAAGAAATGAGAATGTGAATCAGCATCGGCATCAGCATCAGAATGGAGAAAGGTAAGCCAGCTTAGAGTGGACTCGAAATATGCAATACCCTGCGAGGAAACAGAGCAGAAATGGGTCTGGGAAATGGATTGAAAATGGAAAATTGCACTGAGAAAATAGCAGAAATGTTGCACAGAAAAAGATATACTCTCTCTCTCTGCCTTTTGTAGGGTATAATAGCATTGTGGTTGATGCTGCAGGATGATGAAGTAAGCAGATAGCTTAAATAGAGCCAAAGCGTAACAAATCCAATCGAGAGAGAGAGAGAGAGGGCGAGAGAGAGAGGCAGAAGTAGGAGGAACCCATGGCGTGGCCACAACTTAAGGATTTGCGATAAATCAGCCAGCCACTTTGGCCAGTCATTGGCTTTGTCTGTGGCTCTCCTGCTGCCTCCTGGCCCCATAACTCATGGCCCGCTGAAGGAGTCGAGGCTGGGGACTCACCTGCTGGCAGCAATGAACACAATCACGGCCACAATGATGGTGCCACAAATGGCGGCACTGGCCGCAATCGTTATCTTGTCCATATTGGAGGCCTGCGAGGCCACGGTGCGCACCTCGCGGCACTGCTGATACGGCACCGTCTCCGGCGTCACATGCAGCTCCTCCAGCGAGATCACACACACAATGATGCACTCCTGGGCGGGCACATTCTTGATCTTGAACTCCCGCTCGCTGGCCTCCAGTGGCGGTCCCTGCTTGAAGGCCTTCTCCCCGAACAGGCGATAGACCACGCGGAATCCCAGGATATTGGCGGTGTCCGAGTCCCACTGAATGATCACGGAGCTGTCCTGCCGGAAGGCGTGCTTCACCTGCACCTCGTTGGCATCGTCGATCCGTGTGCCCCGCTGCGGCGGATAGCCCAGCACCAGCGGTGGCCGCTGCGGCTTGTGCGCTCCCCCATTGTTGTTCACGCCCTGACGCCAGCCGGGCGCCTGCTTGCTGTTCGCATGCACACTCGACGAGGAGGAGGATGAGCTGCTCGTGGTGATGGTGGTCGCCTGGACGGTTCCGGTGCCATTTGCGGATAGGTTTGTTGCCGCCGATGGCGGGGCAGTGCTGGCTGAAACGGTTGCAGTTGTCTTGGCAGGCAGACGCGTCTGTTCAAGCAAAGAAAACGAAGCATTAAAATCCACATCCCCATTCCCCATTCCCAATCCCCAGCCAGTATCCTGCCGTCACTCACCGTGCTCGAACTCCTCGTTGTTGGCTCCTCTGTGGTTGTTGTTGTTGTGGTTGTCGTTGTCGTTGTGCTTGTGGAGCTGCTCTGGACACTACTGGACACCGGCGAAGAGGCAGCGGTGCCGGTGCCCGTGCCCGTTCCCGTTCCCGTTTCATACTCCACGGAATCGGGCGACGAGGCCAATGTTGGCTTCAGGTTATCGGCCAGGCCAACTGGACCACGAAGCGCCGCATCGGCAATGTCCGGACAACTCAGCTCTTCGGGCTGTATGGAGTAGAAGCCACGGTCCCGGAAACGCGGTGGGGTGCCACAGAACTGTGGATTGCGCTCTCGTGATGTGACCTGAGGGTGGGTAGTAGTAGGGGTGAGGCATGAAGTGTAAACATACAGTTGGCAAGTTAATGAAACGTACAGGAACTAACTTTAATGCAAGGAATGTTGACAAGAGCAATTCAAACGGAAAGAAATTTCCAAGTGAAAGAGAATCCAAAAAATACTTGAAAATATTTCCCATTCTTTTGTTTTTGTTGCTATCTATGAGCAGAATGCGAAAATTCCTCTTTAAAAATCCTTTAAAGAATTGAAATCTTAGTTTTAAGGACCTTTCTAGAGGAAACTTCTATGGAATAATTTATTTTAATTTTCTTTGATAAATTTTCAAGCATAAAAGTAATCATTGGGACAAATCTCTTCATAAATAAATTCCCTACTAAGGTCTTAGCCTCTCTTCGTTCACTCGAAATTCCTCTGGACAGAGAGACTTATTTTCAATAGATCTTTTCTCTGAGTGTAATGCGTACCTGCAGGTCTCCGTTGCGTATCCACTCGGCTACCCATCGAAGCTTGCAGTCACAGTGCAGGAATCTGCCCCCCAGCGAGAGGCCACGCAGCGTAGCGTTCAGGTGGGCAAAGGCGCCCTCGGGCACGGTGCTCAGTGGGTTGCCATCGAGGGCGAGCAGGGTGATGCCCGGATTGCCACGGAAGGCGGCCTCCGGCAGGCTGGTCAGCAGATTGAAGCCAATGTCCAGGACGCGCAGCTCCTTCAGCGAGTGCACCGCACCGATGGGGAACTCGGCCAGCAGATTGTTGAGCAAACTCAACGAGCTGAGGGTCTTGCGCACACCCGCAAAGGCCGTCTCGCCAATGCTCTGGATGAGATTCCTCTCCAGATTCAGGGCAGTGAGCGCATCCAGACTGTCGAACACACGTATGCCGCCCGCTCCGGGCAGCTCCTTGATGCCGTTCTGGGACAGATCGAGGAAGGCCAGACTCTTGAGCCCTCTGATGCACTCGGGCACACGTCGCTGCTTGGTGCCCTTCAGGTTGAGGTTCTTCAGACTCTGTTCGAGTCCACGGAAGGCGCTCGCCGCAAGGGTCACATTGTTGTCGTTCAGCTTGAGAGTGGAGAGCTTGCTCAGTCCATTGAAGGCATCGTCTGGTATGCGGGTGAGCTGATTCTTCGATAGATCCAGCAGATTGAGCTTGGCCAGCAATTGCAGCGCCTTCACCGGCACATCGCTGAGCAGATTGTCCTGCAGATTGAGGTTACGCAGCACACCCTCCTGGCCCTTGAAGGCGCCCTCCGCTATCCGCTGAATGCCACAGCTCGACAGCTGCACATTGTGCAGGCTCAGATTGCTGAAGATCGCATTCGGCAGTTCGGCTATCGTGGAGTTGTTCACGTACAGCAGATCCACGGGCTTCAGCCGCGCATAGGTGTTCATGGCCCGCAGCAGATCTTCGAAGTTCACCTGCAAAAAGATTTTAGTTTTGGGATTTATCCTTAGGGATGGATGCCTTACCTGGTCACACTGCACGCTCAATTCCCTGCCCAGATTGTAGGCACATATGCAGCTGGTCTGCAGGTCGGGCACATCCCTCTGCCAGGGACATTGTGCCGCCGCCTGGGCCCCCCAAAGGAGTAGCAGCAGCAGGGGCGTCGTCGTCGTCGTTGTGGCTGTCGTTGTTGTTCGGCTGCGTCTCATCTTGGTGCCGGCATAGAGCTGTGAAAGAAGACAAATTTGCTGTTAGAAAAGTGAAGGTTGTCTGGTCCAGTTGGGTCATAAATTATCCAATTAATACTGTCGCCTGGCCAGGACTCAAGCCATCCCACACCTTCCCGCCCATCTTGGTAGAGTGAGAGCTTTCGTTTGGTCAAGACAGGCGATATGGAGAGTGTTTTAGTGTGGGTTGGTCCAGGCTTATATCAATCAGTTTGGCAGGCTACTTTCAATTTCATTTTCATGCTCGTTAGACTGCAAACAGTGCGTGAAAGAGGGAAGAGGGGCAGTTGCCTGATCCTTGGGGCAGTTTAGTTTTGATTAATTTGCCTGTCTGCCTGTCAAACGAGGTGCTTCACAGTCTCAGTCACTCTTCTGCTCTCCTACCATAAAAAAATAGGCATAAAAAAAAAGGGGCAAGCGAAAAAGAAATAAAGGAACAGACGTAGCACCCAGTAAATCCTTTTCAAAGTTTCACCGCAGCACAAAAAAAAAAAAACAGTGTTACGCGGCGCAGTGTTTTTTTGTTAGCCATTTAATTTAATTTAAACGAATCATAAAAAAAAAGCCAAGCACGTGATGGTCTGCCCTCTCACGAAACCCAATCAAACAATGGGTGAAAGGTCAGCAAAAACGGGCGGGGGGAAGGGTGAGATAGGAACCAGAAGCTGTTGACCTTTTTGCATAATCATGAGTTATGACGACACTCGTTTTTCCTTTCCCCCCTTCCCGCCCTTTTCTGTTTGGCTGTCATTGTTGCGGCCACACTTTGGTTTTGGTTGCTTTTCGGTGAAGAGTTCTTTATATTCTTTGGATTATTGTTATATGTATTATGGGATCTTCAGGGCACAAAAAAGGTGCAAAAATAAGAAGAAGTGAAAGATGACAGGTGAACAAACTCTTGAGTTTTGTTATTTTGTTTGCCTCGTAGGTAAATCAAGATGATAATAAATAACAAGTTGTTTTTGGGGTGGAGGCTATGAGACTATGACTCAATCTTACTTAATATGTTTATTATTATTTCTTCAATAATATTGTGAGCATATTTAGAGGATTTATGAAAAATCTTTGTTTCTAAGAAACTCTTTTTAGCTCCGTAAAAATCAAACTTTAATGTTAGCCCCATGGAAACGTATGTAAATATTTAATACGATTTTAATCAGCTGGCAGACCATTATTCATTATTTTGTTACCATTTTAAGTGCCTTAAATGCTGCCAAAAGGAATGTAAATTATTTCCCTTCACAGCTCAACAATCTTAAATATTTACATGAGGTGTACCAGCTACCAGCTACAACCCCCCTCAATCTTATATAATCCGCGATAATATCCCCCATTAAAGGTTTTCGTGCTGGAAAACAATCAAACAATCAATTTAGCTGCCGCAGATATTATTTCCAAATCAAAGTAAAAGTTGGAATACAATTTCGGTATCGCTGGCAAATTGAAGTTCCATCAGTGCCAATCCCGCGGATCATCTCTTCGGACAAACCGCAGAATAATAATTAAGCTGCACGCTCGGCTACATCCCAAAATAATAATCAACATTTTGTCTTTTGATTGATAGTTTTTCGTACTCTCCGACTTCTTCACGCCTCCATGCATCCATCCAGATACTGCCCAGAGGCGGGTATGGATGTTGGTCGTTGAAACGGGATGGTGGGGGCTACAGTGGGAGGCTGGGAGGAGGTGGTTTGAGGTTGATGTTTCAATTGTTCGATGCGCCTGACTTAATTTTTCATGGCATTTTGGGTTTTTGCTGTTTGATTTTTGTCTCTTACTTAATTCCAGTTATAAATTGCATTACGTGGCTTGAACAAAAAAAAAAAAACAACAACAAAAAAACAGATTGAGAAAATGTGAAAAAAGGCAGAAAATATTTCAAGCTTGACTGTGCATTCCCCATTTTTCTCTCTCTTTTGCACTCTCCATCTTTTTGTCGTTGTCTTTCTCTGGCTCTATTCTCGTTGCTCATTTCTCATTTCTCACTCAACTGTCTGGCCACAAATTTAATTAAAAATTCTTGCACCATATTATTCCATTTCTTCCACTCTCTCCCTACATTTTCCCTCTGTCTTTTCTCTCTCTGTTCCCTTTGTTATTTTCCTTCTACGTATTAATTGCATCACTAAATTTTTTAATGCGCGAAAAGTGCGAAAATTGCAGTGGGAATACAAAAGAAAGAATTGCAGCAACAACTGCTACCAGAAATGAATGACTGAATAAATGAAAAACGAATCAAGTACAGTTGTGCACAGCACGGTGCACAAAAGTGTTAAAAAAATACTGCCCACAACAGAAATTGAAGTCAACTAGTAAAGTTTTTTTTTTTCAGAATGAAACTGCAAATACCCTTGTGAGTTGGAGTCCCTCAAAATTAGTAATATATTTAATATAATATACCATTAATATAATTAATATTATATTATTAATATTATATTATTAATATTATATTATTAATATTATATTATATTAATTAATATTAATAAAACATTTAATACAATGTAATCCAAATATCTTCGTCTTACAGAAGTTATTAAAAATATGTAAAATGTACTAGAATATTGTTTATTCTTGTGTAGTAATTTCACGTTATTTATGCCAGATTCTTCATAAGAGAACTATAATATGTACATTGTATGCAGTAGTTAAAATGGTCTCAGGTTCCCATACTGATAGACAAATGGCTTGATCCTTTCCATTAAACTTTTAGCTAAAAGCAAAAGGTTTCCATCAGCTACAAGCCTATCAAAAGTATGCCGTATGAAACTGTCCGAAGCATTTGTGAAAGTCTCAATCGAATAACCTTATGAACAGAACACTTTATAGTTAAGCGGACAGCTCTTCAGAATTCTTGCGGCTCTGTTGATCTTCTTGATTGCAAATCTTTCAGAACCCCTCTACTGTCAAGGGTATGCACAAAAAGATGCAACTTTTTGTTTTCTCACTCAAAAACTTGAAAGGTGCAAATGATTTTTCCTCCCCCCCTCTCTTTTTCTCTCTCTTTTGGATTCTCTGTCCGTTTCAGGTGTTTGTTGTTTCTTTTGTTGTGGCCGCATAATTATTCACTCTTTGTTTTTTTGTTGTTTCTGGTTTTTTTTTTGTGGCTTTGCAAAATTTGCATTTTTAGACAATGGTCCAGCAGCGGTTGATTTTTTTCTTCTATCTGTTTTGTTTTTTTTTTTCCGTCTATTTGGCTTTGGGGCACGTTGGGCGAGAGGCAATCTTCTGCCTCCCATCACACCTCTCGGGCCGAAAAATGTTTTAATTGAAGTTTTATTTAACAAAAGCTGGGCCGTACTTCTTGTGGGTCTCTGTGGGCGTTGGGCTTAAGGGGGAGTTTTTGGGTCACATAATGCTGTTAAGCATTTAAGTGGATTAGAATTTTTGTGAGGTGGTTTTCGGCAAAAAAGGGAGATTTTTCTGTGTGGGAAAAGTTGTCAATTGAAAAGTTTATATATAGATGGGAGGGGGGTGGGGGCTGGGGGCTGGCTATATATAGAAAGTTCGGTTGAGGTTGGAGTGTGTGCACAGGTTGATAATCTCTTGGGTCAGCTCTCAAGCCAAATGAATTAACTGGGCAATGGGGATGGGATGGAGTCCAACAACCCGATTTTTGAGGTGCGTTGTTTGAGCTTTAGCCTGGGGACAGTCTTTTGGGATTGTATTAATTTGATTTTTTGAGCAGATTTAACTTTTGGTTTGAGAGAAGAAAGATTTTTAGGCAGAGAACATTTATAAAAAGTAAAAAATTATATTTAGAAAGAGTTTAAAGGGGAATTTAGTGGCTGTGTTTGAATCAGCAACGATTAAGTGATTAAAAATCGATAAAAAAGTAAAATTATCGATAAAAACAGCGATAACATCCACGTTTCTCATTAGCTTCAGCTTTAATATTATCAAAAAATGTATCTCAATACCAATAACTAAATTGCCTGATCCCCCATAGAATCAACTTATTATTCAATAAATTTGCCTGGGAAATCCTGCCCCATTTTGTGGGCTGGAAGGGGAAGGGGAAGGAAGCTTGAATAAATTCCAGTGCGACCGCTGCGAAGAAAATCCCCTTTTAAACACGATGCTGGCTTTTGTCATCTCATTCTCTATTAAGGCCAAAAACAATTTCCGTTTAACCGCAGCTTATCCTTTTGGTCGTTTGAAGCCAAGTGAATTGTTCTCTCTGTCTCTTGGGCACACAAAAAATAAACGTAACTCGGGCTAGTTTATTGGCTCAGAGATGAAGCTGTGACGACGACGACGACGTCGTCGAGGAGGATGATGATGTTGAGGATGATGAGGATGGTGGTATAGAGGCTCCAAGGCATAGACCATGGACATTGAATTAATGACATGGAGCACATTTGATGTTTTTATTTTATTGAAACTAAAATGAAAGTGTCGTGGATGTGGCAGATGGGGCTATGGGGCTATGGAGCTATGGCTATGGCCAGCCACAAGATGGTACATTATCAAGTGGACAACATTGAGTTGGTCAATAAAATGCTGGCCAAGAGCCAGAGGAAGGAGCCCGAGCCCCTACCTCTCTCTCTCTCTCTGCGGTTGAGTGCAGTTTTTAGCCACTTAAAAAAACCTTTTAAGCAGCTGCTGGCTCCACAGCCACTGCGCCGCACACTGGTGTTTCTCCCGGCCACCAACTAATAAGACAACTTTTATGCAAATGCAAATGCCATTGCACCACAGCAGAGCTCCCTTTGGAGCTGCCGTTTTTCCCCCAGTTTTTTTTTTCTTCTTCCATTTTTGGGTTGGAAAACATCCGCTGCGGTCCAAATAAGTCACTTCCCTTCTACACTGGCAGAAAGTAGTAAATTCTAAAGTTTGCAAGTAAGCCTGTCCAATGGGAATGGAAAGGTTGGAAAATTCTTATGATGTTTTAGGATGGAAAATTAGTAAGTTGAGACGAAAAATTGTAATTTTTAGATTTATGCTTTGAAGAGATCAATCTTTAAATAGAATAACAGAATGTAGAATCTGATTTTTCCCTTAAACCTTTTAAAAAAAATTAATTTCAATCATATTTCGAGGTTTATTTTTGGTATGAGATCTTTTTGAATATCTCTACTTTAATAAATTACAAAACGCAGAAAGGTATTTAATTGTTTTAGTTCTCCCAGTGTACAGGGAACGCTGCTGAGAAGGGTTCAACAAACTCTTTGGGGTCTGAGTCTGAGTCACCTCCAGAGCTCGCCTCGGGCTCATTGGCTATGCACGACGAGAGGGCCACGCACGCGTTGACAGGCGTGATGAGCGTGAATATCAATTGGGTGGAGGGAGATATTCGATGGTGGCAGAGTGGCGTGGTGGGGGGAACGGGAACACACCCGTGGTCCGCCCCTGATATACATATATGCATGGCTTATGCGTTACGTTACGTTACGCTATATGTGTGACAGCTTACCATAGAGCTCTTCTCTCTGATAACCCGACGACAATCGTCGCTTTGCTTTGTTTGCCCAGCCCCTCGTCAGGTTTTATTGCCAGTTTTACAAAAGATGTGCGGTCTGGTCTGTCCAAGACGAAGACTGAGATTGGTGCTGATACGTGCATATATGAGGAGGAGGAATACAAACACACAGAGAGAGAGAGAGAGAGAGAAAGACTTGCACATGAAGAATGGTGGTATGCAGAATGGGGAATGATGTTGAGAAAAGTGAAACGCAGACTTGGAAGACTTGGCTAAGATGCATTCTGACACAGAATCTTACAGATAGATGGAAGCCGAGATTAAGACTGACAAGGGGATTGGGAGTCATAGGAAGACTGACACAGACTCCAAACCAGAGAATGAAACGAAGCCACAGACAGTGAAATGGGAACATAAATAAAGATTGAAGACAGAGACGCAGACAGCAACTGAACTTGGCATGGAAACTGAGACTAGGCAAAAGAATGAAACTGAGAAAATGTTTTGAAGACTGCGAATGAGAAAGAAAACAGAGACGCTGCTTGGCTTGGGTTTTATTTTAAACAGAGAGACTGAAATCGAGACTACGAGGCCAAGAACAGAATCTATAACAGATTCTCAAGCACAGAGAAAGAAGAAATGAAACGCAACCAGAAGATGCTGGGGAAAGAGACCCTAAATAAAGACGGAACAAGGCAGAAACTAGAGTTGGAGATACGTGTAAAAGTGTGAGCATGAGAATGAAAGCGAGAAGACTGACAGGCAGACACTGTGAATCCCTCAAACCACGACCCAATTAGCTTAGTGTAAAGCCAATAAAGATATATATATACTCGCATGCTCATCGTATATTCCCTGCTCTTTTTATAGAATTGCACCCGGCTTTCCCGACACGCGCACCTGTCTGCTCCACCAGAAGCTGCAAATGCTCAACGTTTGCGTGGAGCGTCGCGTACAGCGGGAGGCAAACAGCAAACGCAAACAGCACCAGGAGCAGGCACAGGCACAGGTCATATCCGAGGATGAGGAGGAGGACGAGGGCGAGTTCTTTGATTGCAATGAGCCGAACTCGGCTGGCTCGGGTTCACCCATTAAGGCGGTGCTTAGCCTGAAGCCCGAGGGTCGCTCGAGACGGCTGGGCGATGAGCGTTTGCTGGATGAGCCCGAGGAGTATCTGTACATACCGGAGACACAGGAGCCAGTGCCCAAGACAGAGGACCAGCTGCAGGACGATGCCGAAGTGATGCTGAAGCTGGGACCCGGTTCGGGTCTGACCACTCAAATGATGTGCACTTCGCTGCTCTCCGACATGGAGGCCTTCAAGGCGGCCAATCCTCGATCGCAAATGGAGGACTTTATCAGATGGTATAGCCCCAAGGACTGGGAGGAGGTTAAGGGCGGTCAGTATGATAAATATTCATGCCTTTTCATCTCTTTATTATTATTTGTATTTCCTCCCGAAGAAACGGGCGAAATCACTCACCAATTGAGCGTGAGAATGACCACTGAGGGCAACACCTGGCTAACAGTTTGGCAACAGGCCCATCCCGTGCCCATAGCCCGACAGAAGCGACTCTTCGATGACACCAACGAGGCCCTAAAGGTTCTACACTATTTGGAGAACCGAAAGATGCACGAGATCTACCACCTGACTATTGTGCCAGTACTCCACTCGAGTATCCTCAAGCTTATAGTGAGTAAAGGACTCCAACTAATCAAGGAAACAGCTCCAACTCCATCTCTTTGCCCTTCAGGACATTTTCAGCAATGCCAAGGTCGATGATCTTTTCAGCCCCCAAATCGAGCAACTCCTGACGGATCTCTGCCGTCTGTCGCGCTCTCAGTCGGACGATCTGCCCCCCATCGGACCTCTTCTGGATGATCTGGCCGAGCTGGAGCGCCGCTTCTATCAGTTCAAGTGCTTTGAGCGGCTCTCGGGCTATCCCAAGAAGAGTTCCCTGGAACAGGTGAAGCTCCAGTTCCTGGAGATCCTGCGCAATGAGAACTGCTGCACGATCATCAATCGCAGGCTGACGGCAGCAGGCGATGGTGCACTCTATGACATATTGATACCCAAACTGGAGCACGACATGACGGAACGTTTGATCAGCAAGGACTATATTATTAGGCTGGATGGCGACTCGAAGAGTACGGAGAAGGGTCTGTACTTGGGTCCACAGTTTATGAGGGCCATTGTCACGGGCGAAAAACTGAGACTCTGTGGAGCATTCACGGAGAGCACAGCCTTCGTTTAGGGGCAGGAGTTTGTGTGTGCAGGGAATGAAAATTGGTAGAATCTTTGAAAGAACTTTAAAGTTAAACGACTGAAAGATACATTATTCCACAATACGCATTGAAGATGCAGATATAAACCGTTAAACACAATTAAGATTATTTAATTTATAATATTAATATACACTTCCATATTTAATTTGGTTTTGTTTGGTGCTTTTAATAAAATATAAAATAACAAAAATAAATTTTAATCACACAAAAATCATTTAGTATTCATTTGAGGCAGAAAACTTGCAGCATCTTAAAGGCACAGTGCACAGTGGGATTCGAAGCCACATATAATCACATAATCACTTCTCCGGCCCCGTCACTTGGGGCCAAACGAAATCCACACAGAAACCCCACACTTGAGTGACAGGCAACGAAAGATGGAGGCCGAGGCAAAGGAGGCAGCCACTAGCCAAACTTTAGACACGAAATTGCCCAAATACGAGAAGGAAGCAGAAGGCGGTGCCGCCCGTTTCCAGTCTGGGCCCGGGCCTGGGCCCATAAGCAAATTGTGGGCCCTGTTTAACCGGAATTATTTTAAGCGCACACTCTCAGAGCTTGGGAGCTGCACAAGCCACAAGGCTCCTTAGGACGACTCCAGGGGGGAGGGGGGCGGTCCGAAAAATCTAGAGAACAGAGCTCTGGTAAGACATAAAACATTTCGCTCCTTGGCTCTCCTTGTTTGGGTGCCGTGCCCCGTTTGCTGGTAATGTTTTTCCCACTAAATTACCTACGGGCAATAATTGTTTTGTGTACATGTCGGGACGATGTTTGCCTGTTTGCCTCGTAAAGCCCGCAACATTGTTTGCCCCCTCCCGTGCACTGCCTTGGCAGCATCTTTTCTCCTTGAATTTCCCTCCGGTTTCGACTCTAACCGAAAATGTAAAAGTGTAAAATAAATTTGTATTTACTGCATTTGAGGGCAGGAGTTATGTGAGTGTTTATAAGCACTCCACTCCGGCTGCAGTTTGGCCACTGCAGGCAGGGAATCTGCTGGCATAACTACCTCCTGGTGTAGCCGTTTCATAGCCATTTAAAGGCCAAGGACTGATGCCAATGGAGTAGTGGCTGCTGCAGCTAATAGATGTGGATGTAGATTACTTTTGCACAACAAAATTTCACACTAGTTTTTGGGTGCAGCCCTTACGATAGCAATCTTAGAATGAACTCAAACTCCCACATGTTTTGGTTATGTGGGAATTTGTATTATTTAAGAGACATTTATTGGATAATTCCTTCTCACATAGCGTTCATTCAAATAGTGTTCACCCCTTTCTGTGTATTTATGGAATTTGCATTCCATTAATTTCCTATTCCTGCTATCTCTTTGTTCCACTTGCCTTTGATTTGGATGCAATGACACCCGGAGAATGATTTTTGTTACCCACAGATGGATTTATTGTGCGCTCGCCTCTATCCAATGCGGATCCTATTGGGGACACTATTCAATAAATCAGAGAATAAATTGTGCAGAAAAAATAAGCCAAACCTATATTTGAAATTATATTCATGCGGACATTCATTTCATTCATATCTTTTTATGCATTCAATAAAATAATATCGCAAAAAAAAGGTAAAGAGAAACTTAATTAAATTCTTGAATTCAATTTGGCATGAAATGGATTGCTGAATGATCTGGAAGCGTGGGGGTTGGGTAGGGTATATGTATTCTCGTGTATAGAGAGAAAAGTGGGTTTTCCAATTGATTTGCTGGCGGTTTTGTGGTCCACCTACTACTATGTGTGTGCATCTGTATCAGTATCTGTGTGTGTGTGTCTCTCTCCCAATCTCTCTCTTTATATGGAATGTGTGTGTGGATGTTACAATCTTGCTGATGTAGTTGAATTTTAATGAAAGTTTTTCCTTTTTTATTCTGCACAGAAAATTGAATTATAGCCCACACACACACACACACAGACACACACACGAACACAATCTTTGAGGAGTTCCTAGTTGAGATTTTCAATTTTCCATCGAAAGGAATAAAATGAAGAAAAAATCTGAGGCAAAGATTGAAATAACCTCATAAAAAATAAAATAAAATAAAACTCTTCAAGTGTTCCATACCCGTTAATCGTAATAAATGCGGGTATATTCCCAATTTTGAGTCAGAGGGAAGGATATGCCTAAATTTTATATTTTTACTGACCCTCATAAACTTTCAGATTTATGCAACGCCTCCGGACAGCGAGAATAACCTGTGATTTTCCAAACTATAAATCCGAGTAAAAGGTATCCCAACTGTCGGAATATCACCTAAATCATTCTAGTGGGGAGGGCTTAGGAATCAGGGATTGCATTTCTCTCTAGGGCCATGAATTATTCAGGCAGCAAACTGCAATGATAAGCAGTCTTCCTCGCCCACAGGCCATAATTGAGCTCGGGAAAATCATTCCCCCCACCCCCCTCTCGCACTCCACCACTTGACCAGAAATCCACTCCCATAATAAAATATGCAAAAGGCCTGTGCCAGTGCCAGAGACCTTAAATAATAATAGAGCATGGAAATACTCGTAAATCCATGGAAGCCAGACCTAGACACAGACACCGACACCCACACACCCACAGACCCACACACCCACAGACCAACCCAGAGCCATCCTCCTAAAACTGCACTGCACAAATCTGCATATTCATCGCTAAAAAGCGGAGGAAAAAGCAAGAGAAAAAAAAAGTCATTGAAACTGAAAAGAATTATAAGTTTCACAACTCAATAATTAAAAGTAAGCAATAAAACGAAAATCCCGTTGATGGCTTGCAAATGAGGAGTTGAGAGTGAGACACGGTGATGGAATAACGGATACTCAGTACAAACAGGGCAAGGAGGTGGAATTTTAAAGTGCAGGATGTTTCAGTATGATGAAATCAAAATCAGATCATTTGATTGAATTCACATCCAAGAGGCTCTCAACTGAACAAAGAGGTGAGAGTTCACACTTATGTATCTCTGGAGTGCCATGACCCTCTAACGCACGAACTTTAACCACACTTTCGATTTACTGTTTGCTGCGGGCGTTTCTCTAAGAGCCTGCGATTAAAAGGATAAAACCTGTTGCATCAATATATACATATATGAGCACTCTCCCGTACTCTCTCTCTCCCTGTAACTCGTTGCCTATGGTATCACCTTGCCTATATCACACATACCCTGGATGAATGTCTTCCCATAAAACTGAAAAATTAAGCTTAAGTCGTGCCAAAGCATCGAGCAACAACAACAATGACAAATTTACAGTAATACAGGTGGGATTACTTTTTCATCTCTCTCTCTTGCTTCCTTCTTTTTTGTCTTCTTTTTTTTTTTTTGTTAGTCTTGTCAACTGCAGCCGCAGCTCACGCTTATCTACGCACACCACGTCCAACAAGTATTCGCACAGCTTCGAATTTATAAAGTTAGCTTACAGAGTGAACGAATTATTTCGGTGCTGTGAATATATGGGACCTTAGCGTGGAGGGCGTTTGAATTATTTTTGGAACTAGTGTAGGTACGAATACACATACTTAATGTGTATATACCCAAGTAAGTGTGTGTGTGTGTACGCATATTTGTTGTTCCAATCTAAAAGAGAGCACTAGGCGGCGGCGTTTTAAGCAGCTTATTACAAATTTTGCCCCAAATGATGTTGCTGTTGCTGCTGTTGTTGTTGTTGTGTGCATAAGTAAGGAGATGAATTTAAATTATGAATACACTCATATTTGTAGGCAGATTTGTGTGGGTGACACCTGGTCCGCTCTTCAGATCTCTGCACCTATTCTGCACCTCCCCCTCTCTTGGGTTTATTTCTTGGCAAGGCCCTCCCTCCCCTGTCTTGAGCTCTTTCGTCGTCGTTTCGCCTGCAAAGTGCTGGCAAATAACTGTAATTGAAGATGCCAATTGTTTGCCAGCAATTAGCGCCGTTCAATGTGGTGGTCGTCTCTCTCTCTCTCTGTGTGTGTTGCCTGTGTCAGAGCGGGACAGCCAGCTACTACTGTACTGTGAATAATTAATTTTGTTTTTTTATTTTCGTGGGCTGAAATGATGGACGCTTACTATCGGGTTTTTGGCTGGTTTTCTACTTTATTTATTTTGTTTTGGATAAAATGAAATCATCTTCTTGTATGGTATTATGGGTGTAGCATGTTAAACAGGGTTTGGCCATTTACGAGCTATTTTGTTTAATAATTTTAGCATTAAGGTCACATCCGCTTGGGTAACTGATCTAAGCATTATGTTAATTACTTTTGTGCAGCTCTTCGATATGGTGCTTACTCGCCGAATTGGTAATACATATATGTAGGATTTGCAAACAATTAAATCCACATGAGGTTTAGCCTTTATTCTGCTAAAGATTCGGCTCAGTCAAATAGAGCCATAAAACTTGTCAAAAAGTGTGTCATTCGAATATGGCAGCCAAGTGATATAAAACTTGGTCTCTCTGCATGCCATTGGCACTTGGTGAACGTGAACACTTGGGAAAGTGTTCAACTGCTTGTGCATATAATCAGCATAAAAGTTTTATTTTGATTTAACACGTTTTCAAGTTATTTGCGGTAAGCTCAGGCAGCAAACCAGTAAATCTGCCGAAAATGGGATTATTGATATGAGCCTTGTAAGCCTGGTGCCCTCCCTCTCGCCCGCTTTGGTATTTGTTTGCTTGTTTGCTCTCCGCGGCACAAACATTGGCACATTGGATGGGAATTGTTACGGTTCTCTGCTTAAAGCTTTAAAAAGTTTTTTAATGCTTTACCGGTCTGCGTATCTCTCTCTTTCCCACTGCTATCTGGAGTCTCTCGCTTGCTCCATTGCTCGTCATACAGGGACATCATACAAGGCTGATGACAACGTCGACGACGACGACGACGACGACGACGATGGAGCGCAGATCAAGGCATCTGTCAGAAGAAGGCTGGCAGGCGGACAGGGGGGGCGGAGATTGTCTGCGGGGTGGTGTGTGTGTCTGCAGGGGGTGGACATTTATTAACACGCCTGCTGTTGCTGGGTGTGTGCCGCCAGCTGCTGCCAGAAAGGTGTTAAGTGGCAGCGGCAGTGGCAGGCACTGAAGCAGAGACAGAGACAGCGGCAGTGGCAGCGAAATGATGATGAAGCGAATCTCACATATCAGCATAAATAAATTTAAGTGTCGGGCACAAAGAAATCTGCGTAAATTCCCCCACCACCCGCCTCCCCACCATAAATATAAATTACCCCGCAACGAAAAAAGGAAGAAGAAACAATTTGTGGATGGTAAAAACCAAGGAAATTCTATAAGAGATGATGGCCAGAAGATACCTCATATTTCGATTAAATTTTTATAATGTATTTAAATTTGATATTCGAACAATAAGCAAAACATAGCCCATATATAATAAATACATATAAAAATATATATCCAAAGCGGTATTCTTTATTTTCATTTAAACTGCATTCTCTGCATTCCATAGAGCTCTTAAAAAACATCATATCCTTTTTAGAGGGTATAAATATGTGCCACCGGAACAGACAAAATATTTATGAAAAATATTCTGCGCGTGTCCGCTGCTGTTGCGTGTCTGCTGCTCTGCTGTCGCTACTGCTTCTTGCCGTTCATTTTTAATGGCTAATTAAATTGGCAAAAACCAAACGCAGAAATGCACCGTTAAAGTTGAAGGAACCCCCCTGTAGGCCACCCCTGGAACGGAACTGTAAGCAATTGAAAATGTTGCTTGTTGATGGTCAATGGAATTGGAAATCCAATTGAAAGCACGACCAAACAGAAGCAGCAAGAGTGTGCCTGGGGGGGCAGGGCATTGCCTGATTGCTGGGGGAACACTTTGCCGAAAGTTTTCCGGCGGTCAGACTTTGGATGCTGGAAGTTGCTCTTTAACAGCCAAGGATTCGTGAGTGGTGAGGGGTGTGATAGGGATCTGTCTGCTCTCGTTGGGAAGTTAGCATTTTTTTTTTTGGTTTGGAGCGCGCAGCCCAAAAGCGCTGAGCGCGTGAGTGGACAAAGGATCTGCTTTTGTACCAGTGCAGTTTATTCTTACTCCCCCTCTTTTAGTTAGTACCTACTTAGTCGACAGATTAAGCTCTTGGGCTCTTTTAATTTCTCTGATTAAGTTTGAGCTTTGTTGCTGCTCTGAGTGTTAGATGGAATGCAGCAGCAGCAAGCAGCTGCTACACCACAAATCCATCCATCCATCTATCAATTAATCCAAAGTTAGTTCCACATCTATCGCTGACCCATTTCTGTGTGTGTGTGTCTGTGTGTGTGTGGAAAGCCTTTTCCTGTTAAACACTTGCGCAATCTAATGTCGAACGCACCTTTTTCGGAAGCCGAGCCACTTGGCCATCTCTAATAGGAAATGCATTTGGCGCTGTTCAAGTAAATTACGTCAGCGGCTTGGCCCACAAAAACACAACCACAACACGAGCGAGAGAGATACATAGATGAGAGAGAGAAAGAGAGAGAGAAGAAACGTAGACAGAGTGGGGAGTTAGAGTGGTACAAAGTGAGGTAAGTGCCTGTCTGCATGGACTGCTTAAAAGATAGACCAAACACTATCTGTCTCTCTGTCTATTTGTCTGTTTGTCCCGCTCTGTGTGTTGCGTATGTGTGTGTGTGTGTGTGCTCCAAATATGGGAGCCTACGCAGAGACAAAATGGGATTTCAGTTGAGGTACCCACTAGCCGATAAGAGGATGAGGGTATAATCATTTTTAGCAGATTTAGAAAAGGAAGAATTTCGGATTCTATGAAGTATCATTTTATTCGTTGGCATCGAAAGCTTAGACTTTTGTTTCTATATAGATAATCTCATCTGCTTCTTTCGATTCTTTCCTCTGCAAGGGTATCAAAGTCTTCGTCCCTCCCAAAGGCAATCGCTTCCTTTGCTGGTGGTGTCTGTTGTTTCTGCCTCTCGGAGGCAATTGAATCCGAGCCGTTGAAAGAGTTTGGCTGGGAACGCGTCGTCGACATCGTCGTCGTCGTCGTCGAATTGGGTCAACTGCCGCATTTTTGGCCTGCCGAGCAGCAGAAGCAAAAGTAGCAGAGGAGCACCAAAGGCAATGGAAGCAGTGGCAGCGGCAGTGGCAGCGGCAGTGGCAGCGGCAAATGCTGCCTGCTAACGGTTAATGTTATTGCGACTTTGCCATTTATCGCTGGCCATTGTTCTTGTCCCATCCCGCTCCCCCCCTGGCCAACCGTGCACCGCCTGCTGAGATTGTTGCCAGAGCGAGGGCTTTAAGTCAAGTTGAGTTCAGTTTTTGGCTTAGTTTGGTTACCAGCCGCGAGGTTTACTCACAGGCTTAAGCCAAAAATAGAGATGGGAGGCAAGAGCGTCTCATCTTATTTTCCGTGTCACGAAATTAGAATCAATAAAGCCCGGACGAAGGAGCAGACTTTGTACTCTATGTACTCTTAAATTCTGCATGCGAGTAAAGATTAGTGGTATGATAGGAAATGAATAATGATGGAAAATATAAAATAAAATAAAAAATATATGTAAGTACTTGTGTATGTACCTACATATGTATGTGCATGTGTATATTGTGAGACGCACCCAGCTCTAGTGCACATCCCCATCTCAATCACCAACACGCACCGGCAAGAAGAAGTCAAACGGCAGGCAGGCATCGTTTGACTTTACTTTGCTTTACGACTCATTGTGAGCAGAGCATCAAGATTAAGTCATCCATGGAACCCAAAGAGACTGAGAGACAAAGAGATGTAGACAGGGAGACAGGGAGAAATAGGGACAAAGAAATTTAGTTTATTGTGCATTTGACCTAATGTGTTAACAAATTGTTCATGTGTTCACATTATTGTTTGATAATTTCAAGAAAATATTTTGCCCAATTATTATTGGCTGCTGCTACTGTTGCTGCTTAGATTGCTCAATTTTCGTTCAAGGGAAATTGCTGCAAGGGCAATTTTCGTACGGCTGACACAGGCATAAAGTGATATAAAATAAATAAACGAGTGTATGTGTAGGCAAACAAATGCAATTGACAAATTTAATTAAGCTGCTCAACTGAAAGGAAAATAATTGAGTGTGGTTCCGAAAGAATTGGCAGCGAGTGTACACAGTCACCTAGCAATTAAAAGGGAGTTCATAAATTGAGATTGAGCAGGAGAAGCTGGAAGCAGTCAAAGGAAATAAATACAGAAGATTCGTGTAATAATTGCTCAGAAATTTATTTTTCGCTTCAGGAAGCTCTGGGATCGCCTCTTCGATTAGACCAAAAAGTAAATATATATTGGAAGATAATTTGTATTGTTTTTTAAGATAAATAAACCAAAGTTTACAAATTGTATATAAATCTACAATTTTGTAAGCAATAATTGCTTACAAATTACATGTTTAATCTTTAGTTCCCCTTCATAATTGAAAAAATAATTATAAGCCCACAATTTTAATCCAAATAAAGTGAATAACTCATTTATTAGTTTAAACTTGTCCAATTTCTGTACAAACAAAGTCTCATGGGCTGCTTGCCCATTCTTCATTGGAAGCCACAGAATCAAGTTTTAATTATGCATAAATTGTCGGCACACACTTCCAGCAGCTTTATCCAGACACTTGCGTAATTATATAAAGTTTCGTCCTGACTCACTTTCCTACTTCTCGTTTTTTTTTCTTCTGCCAAATCCTATTTGATATTAAAAATGCACTTAAGACAAAGAAACATTTGAGGAAACTCAAACAGAAAGCAAAAACTTCAGCAACTGCAGGCGAAAGTTGAGGATGGGAATGACAAGGAGAAGTTCCTGTTCTGTGTCTTTTACTTTCCTTTAACTTTTTGTCTTTGCTACTTTTTTTTTTGGTATACCCTTTTGCAGAGCAGGCTGTTATGATTTTGATGACATATTTGCAACGAATTGAAGGAACACACAGCCAAGTGTATCCGATGCTTCGATGGGTCTGCAAGCTTGATTTTCTGTCTACTTTTTTTCAGTTTGGCCTCAGACATTGTCTTGTTGAGAAATTGCGCATATTTCCGTTTCCGTTTTCTGTATGCATGTATGTACATATGTATATGTCTGTGCGTGTGTGTGTCTTTCTGTCATCTCTTTGCCGACCTGGGCTTCAGTTTTGGCTGCCTTCCTGTCGCTTGATGTCTCTGCGCATAAATTAAACTTACATTTTACACATGGCCCCGCCACGTCCCCCAACCGTCTGTCTCCCACACACATTCCACATACATCCATGGCTGCATCTGTGTGGCATGCCACATGGCATATAAATGAAACTTTACGCTTTTCAATTTGTAATGAAATATTCCCTGTAAATGAAAGTTATTCGCCTGAAAAATCTGTTGTATATCCCTTGGATATAACTTGTGTCCCGGAAGCACAAGCTTATAATCATCTGACGACAGAGCCCAAAAGATGAGAACTCCAAAACGGCAAATATTTTTCCATATTTTACACCTCATATTTTTTGGTCGTTCTGCAGTTGATATTGATGAAATTTAGCTGCACATCAGTAAAAAATTTGTTATATTTGATGGGCGACACACGAATGGATAAAAAAATAATCTGTGTGGGTGTAGAATGAGGGTGGGGTGGTGGAGGCGGGAAGGCCAGATGCCAGGCTGTTCAATCAACATAGTTGACATTTGATGTAAAAACCTTTCAAACGCAACTCACAGATAACCAGGGATTTCCGATACTTTTTTATTTTGATACCGTAGATTTGGTTTCAATGGGTATATAGGAAAGAAGAATCACAAGAATTAGTGGAATAATAATAAGTGGGAATTAAAAGAAAGCCATTGAAAGCCTCTTTAACGTAATGTGAAGAAGTGAAGTTTTTCAACTCAATGGAATGGTTTCAGGTAACTCTTTCAGTAACCTAATTAACAGATAACCAACCTTAATCTAGGGTATCTCAAGAGTGGCGACTCCCATGCCTTAGTCATCCTGATTTTCGTCTTATTTTCTTTTTAGGCCACGACTTACTATCGTGTGAATTTTTTACCAATATGTGGCATTCTGTTGACTGACTGACTGTCGACTGATTGCGTATACGCGATGTGACAGTTTGTTGAAAATATGTTGCTTATACGACATGTATACCGACACCCTTCTGCTCTCCTGCGAGTGTGTGTGGGAATTTACACGAATGTGCGGAATAGTTGAGCTGAAGGGCTGATGGTGTGTACGCACGCTGTCTGCCTTAATCAAACGGAATGTGATTTTTAATTCTACAAATTTTGACATTTGCGTTTGCATTTAAATTAGATTTTACGATGCCACAGGCATTGAGTACCCTTGGTTGGAACGGGGCAACCCTACTCCTACACTCCCTTCAGAGGGTTTGGGGAATCAGAGTGGATTGCATTGCGAAAGCATGACAAATGGGATTTCTACTCCCCATTCGCATATGCAAAACGAACTCCCCAGTGGGTTTAGGCAGTCATATATTGTGCATTCATTTCACTCTTGGAAAAGATATTAGAACTCACATAAATCTGTCGGAAACAAAGACCACTGCTTGACCTTCTCGGTCCACTAATTAAAACATAAAATTCTGGCAAGATGTCACAATTGGATTGAAAATAATCACAAATTGAAGACATTGTCTTGGCATGTTGCCCAAGGCTATTTCTGGCTCTCCACTGTGTCGCTTTTGGGGCCAACATCCCACCATTAATTGCAACAGCTTCTCCCGGCTCCCCCAATCAGATTGCATCTCGTTTAGTGCCTCGGGCTACAACCAACAAAAAAATGCCAGATAAAAAAGCAGCACAAGCAGCAGCAGCAGCAGAAGCAACATAAAATTAAACTTAAACCATGTTGATGATGTTCCATTAAACGAGCGCCATCATAATATCTGCCAAGGCAAAATATTCAACACAAAAAGATGTAAAAATTAATTAAACCCTAATAGCTGTGAAGCATGTTGGAGCCAGGAGTCTCGCTCCCTCTCCTCATAATGCGTTAACCAAATTAACCATTTCTTATAAATTATTTAGCCAGTGACCTAATAACGCATTATTTTAATCGTTTAAGGTGGAATTAAACCTGATTATGATGTTACCCAAATTGAGCTATTATAATAAAGGGATTGAATTTTTAAGCGTTTATTACAATAAAAGAACTTTGCTTTACTCAAGTGAATGGAAAACTTTTATGTTGTAATCAATCTTGCTCAAATGGAAACCTTTATTAAGCAATGAAAACGGCAAAGGTGCTTTGGGATTTTTCAATCACGTATCTTTTGATTTGATATGTCATGTCATCACTTGTTGATTTTCTTTTGGGCAAATTTTCGTTTGAATATTACAGGGAAATAGCTCTGAAAATTGAAATCTAATCAACATTTTATAAACATACTTTATAGTTTGTGGACTTTAATTAAATATGTTTAAATTTGATTCAAAAGTATATCAAAGACATGTAAGCACATACATATATTAATATTCATATGTATGTTAAAAACCATCCAAACCTCATTTAAAACCGCTTCGAGGCTGTAAATAATAGTAATAATGTTGAAATATTTCCACAATTCAATTATTCATGTCCCATATGCAAATATCATGCAACTAATATGCTGAATAATTTATGCCCAAGGAAGTGCATACATATGTATGTCGTTTGTGCGAGTCGAGTGCTCGCGTCGTTTACATTTGAATAAATGACATTTTTGTAATATTTGCGGAACGCACTTTTTGCCGACTCAAAAAGGATTTTATTTTTTATACTTATTTGCTGTCGCTTTTTGCGCACACTCATATTTGTTTCGGATTTTTATTAAAAATTACGACAAATGCGTGACTTTAATCGGTAGACTATTAAACATTCCCGACCTGACAGCCCATTCAAGGTATTCATTTGAAGCACTTTTAGCCAGGCCATAACCAGAGCCAGAACCCCAACCAATACCAAAAGTTTGCCCGCAGCAAAACAATAAAAAAAGGTTTATCAATTCGCTGCCATGAGCAGGAATCGAATGCTGAAATGTGAAGCCAAATTTAAATGAGCCGCAAATGAAAATGTTTGCAAAAAAATATAACCATTGGATGCATGGAGAGTATGCTTTATATATGTATGTATCGTATATGTAGCTGTGTTCCTGCATCAATTAAATGGGCCCGGAAAAAAGTGCAATCAATGATAATTCAAAAGTGTCGCACACAGTCATGAAAACTTAAAAAATGAGTGCTCTCGGCTGAATGGAAAACTCCATTAACATTAAATAGTTTACAGGCAGCATATTTTATTCCAATTTTTCGATCTCTCTCTCTTTCTCTCGTTCACTCTTTTTTGATAAATCAAAGATATGGTGCAACGAGGAGGCTTATTATGATACGCTGGATTGAAGAGGACTCTTTGGGGGAATTTTGTTAATTCAATTACCATGGAAATCCAATAATTGAAAGCTCAGCTTTGAAGAGTGCTTAACGAATGATGAAATAATCGTTTGGGACTTTGATTCTGAAACACCATTTGACCCATTTATATAACTTAATTTTGCATTAATCGAAATAATTGTGAAAATAATGCGCCATTTCTAATTGAATATACGTATTCTCTTTAAATTCAGTTGCATAGCAAAGCATTCCACGATTTAATGTTTACAAGTGATTTCCAGAATCAAGAAATACGTTTTAATGCCTGATGCTCGTAAAAGACTCGTACATTCTATAATTCATGGCAAACCGAGTCAAATGAGAAAACAACTTTCAATTGGCATTTGGCAAGGGTATTTAAAAAAGGTAAAAACAAGTGCGGGCCATGACACAACGTCACTCACACCACTCACACCCATAAAGATATATCAATATATTGTACACATAACTGCACTATAGTTGTAAGTATTTGTATATAAATGATCTATCAAATTAATTAGTGGTAGTAATCGACGGGGAAGGCGAGAAAGAGACAAGATTGCAAATGGAAAACGATTCAGTGGCTAAAGTAAAATGTAAAATTGGGTAAAACCGGAAGATGTTAATCAAACAACGTTGGAAAAACAGGCGAAATTGTAAAAGAAAATTGAGCAAAATGGGAAGACGCAGGCAGGTAGGCAGGCAGGCAGCAGAAGCAGTGCCAGCAACATATTTTGTAGTTGTAATTTTTGCTCAAAAATAATTGCAAAGGTCCAACTGTGCGTACGTAGGGCTGCTAGCGTTTCTCTATGTGGTCGCCGCCAGCGTTACTTTAGTTGTTGCCTTTGCTGTAAGCAGCAATTCAGCTGCAAGCTTCTCTGCTTTCATTATAGAAATAGACGCTGCCAAAGTCCCTGCTTGTCGTCGTCGTCTAGCTGGTGCCTTTCAATACAGAATAGAATGTTCTTGTAAAGCTCTGCCGCCATTGCTAAGGGCTTTGCTGCGGGCTTTTCTTGCTTTGTCGCCCAAGTTGCAGTTAGTTGCAGTCGCTGTGGCTGCTTTTGCTTTTGCTTCTGCCGTGGCTTTTGTTTGTTGTTCTCTCATGGCTAATGCAGTCGCTGCCTCCACTATTATCGCGTTTATGTCGCCGTCGCTACGGCACTGTGCTGCTGCTGCTGCTGCTGTTTTTGGCAGCAGTAATGACAGCAAGCAGATTTTGGCGACGTCGACATCAACGACTGGCGACAGCTTCAAATTGTGCAATGGACAAGATAAAGGGGAAGAGAAACGGCCAAGGTGCATTAATATAGGGTAAAGAGATACCGTTATTCGTCTGCCATTCACTCTCTCTTCTGTTCTCTTTGCCTTACCTTATTTTAATATACCTTCCAAGAAGCATTGCAAGAGGGAAAGAAGAGATCGGATCGGAAAAAAACAAATTAAAATGCAAATTTGTACGAAAATGAGTGTAAACAGAAACAAATTTGTGTGGGGAGGGGAGATGGCAAGAAGATAGGGCGACAAGGAGAAGAGGTGAAGCTAGAGGGGAGAAGGCTGCAGAAGGCTTAAAAGTGGTGAGGTGGAGACGGGAACGGAAGTATCTCGCTCTCGACATCGTGGAAAGCAAAAGCCAAAAACCAAATCACGGAAATGACCCAAAAATGAACACATCGAAATGAAGAAGACATAAAAAAAGAAGACGAAGCAACAGCAACAGCAACAAAAGCTATGCCACAGAAAACGATGAAGATTTATCCATTGTTGTCGCTCTTTGAAGGTCGCCACGAGTGTGGGTGGGAACGGGGAGGGGAGGGGCTTTGAGAGCAAAGAAAGTGTTGAGCTTGAGCCAAATTGTTGAGCCAATTTCCACGTCTCACTTACACAAAAACCAACTTTGATTTGGGGCCACTTTGGCGCAATCTTTGTGGGTCTTTTCATGGGGTAATAGAAGAGTTGGAGGCTATGTCAGGATAGAGGAGAGCTAAGTGAAGCGTTTAAAATCGTAGAAAGTATGCTACACATCTGTATGATCAGAGGACTAATCTATGGAAAGGATCTCCTAGATCTTTTGCGATGGTAAATTTTAATTCTGGTATGCTTTTAGCATTTTTTTAATATTACTTTTAAACTTAATGCATACTAAAACCTTAGTATACTCAAAATTAATATTCTTACTTGTTGTTTATGTGTGGATTTCCCATTCAAGTTGCAATAATTTAACGCTTAAAACTTTTCAAACCCACCTAAAACGAGAAAGAGAAAAAATAAATATTAATAGTGGGTAATAGTAACTTTTTTATTTGTATCCAAAAAAAAGGGAAAACTTTAGTTCAGCACCAAAATTATTTATGGCATGTGGGTGGCTGTCCATGTGCTTAAGGGAGCCACTGTATAGCCTCTGTGGCGCATGTAAGAGAGCGAAAGAGAGGAAGATATGTGTAGCTCCTGCATTTCCGTTTTTGCGGTTGTGCTTCCCCATTTTTCCCACTAAAATAAAAAACAGTGTACCATAAAAGTTGTGCGACAAAATTTCTGCAATTCCTGCACTAAAAAACTCATACGATATAAAAGCTATTTTTTTTGTTGTTGCTAAATGGTTATAAACAAAAAGAAAAATACTGTACTATTTTTGCCAAAATAGTTGGGAACCACAAAAATAATAAAAATGACAAATATTTGTCGGTAAAAGTTTTCATTTAAAGCCTGAATAAAATGTGGGAGGCTATGCAAATTATGCACAATGTTGTCAGGAGGAGTACGGAATGTAGAGAGGAATAAAAGTAGAAGAGTGTACAGTGTACACTCGTTAGAGATAAATCCACGACAACAAATAGAGGACCTCAAAACTCTTCGAGTGTGCGAGTAGTTAAGATTGTCAATGGAGATAATATCATAATTTAAAGGTGTTGAAGGTAAATACCTTTCGGCTTTCGGCAGACTCGAATTTTCAATGTTTCCTTTTAAGCATTAAATTTTTATTGTCAACTTTCAGCTCCTGCTGCATAAACCACTCGCCAGTTTATACAAAATTTACTCCGAAAAATTCCTAACACCATTCAAGCGACTAGCAAAGATTTCCATAAATAGTTTACCCAGTTTACCAAACCATTGAAATATTTCATCGCTCAATCGGATGGGAAAATCTTGTTTGTATTTTCTTATCATTTCTACACAGCAAATATTTTCAACATCTCATAGGAGCAGCAGCAGCAACAGTAACAGCAACCAAAAACGATCAAATATGAGCCAAAATTTAGCTAAAACTTTTAAACGCTTCGCACATTAAGTGTACAAAAAAAATGTTGAAAAATCCCAGACAAACTAATGAACGAAAATTCAAAATCGTTGGCAGAAAAAGTTGAAAAATAAAATGTAATCAATATCCCAGACCTCAGCAGGGCATCGGTTGCGGGCAACACGCATCGGGGTGTTACATAAGCAAACACAATCGTTTCAATTTCCAAATAGCCAAATGATGTTTTGCAGCTTGAATTCAATTTAAAAGAGAGAGAGAGCCAAAGGTTTTCCTTTTTCATCAGCGTCAGAATGGAAGTCAAAATGAATTATTGCTCTTTGGCCAACCTTATTTGGGGCTTTTCCATGGCTCTACCAAGAAGTGTGTTTGTGTGTTAAATAAACATAAGAATACTCGTAGCAAAAGGCAAAAGCACAGGCATTTTTGGCATTATCTTGACTGTTATTTTTGAACTTTTTTTGTGTGCGGCCCAAGGGCTAAATGTCTTGAGGCTGGGCCGAAGCCAAACTACGAGTAGGTCCCTGCCGCAACAGCAGCAGCCTTGAACTGCTTCGGTTTTTTGACACAGCTGAGCATCAAATAAACACATACCCGTATTTGTACATGACACTCGTATGGTCATATAGCTTACCAAACAATTTGTTTTGTTGGCTTGCCAATTTTTGTGCTCTTTTTTCGGGTGTTTTAATACACTTACATGAAAGAGACCGGGCATAATATAATTTATTATGGGGTTGGACAGCGAGAAAATCAGGGGAATATTGTACGATGTTGAGATGTACGTAAAGGTATACTGAAATATTGAATAATTGAAAGAAGTGTACATAAACCAATTGTGGGGCTCATCTATTGGTTATTTATATATTATCTTTAAATAAGATTGAGTCTTTGTCCAGTCCTATTTTTGCACCATTGTTTTCTTACGAACTGTAGGCGTGCATTTAAATATGTATGAATTCGTATCCAAAGGAAAGAGAAAAGGTAACTTCTTTAGGATATGTAAATCACAGGTATAATTAGGTTTAAAGAAGATGCAATGATCCTAGGAATTGTCATTGAGAATCTTAATACTATGCATGAATCTGCGAACCTATGCCTTTTTGGAATTATTTGTAGCTTAACATCGTCTTTAAAAACAATTTAATATTTTATTCACTTTTTTTTTATCATATTCTTGTACACTTTTAAGGGCATCCATATTTTAGTTTCGAAAAAGCCAAGCCACAATCTTGTTTTCTTATAAAATTTGATCTTTTTCATGCACGACTTTTTTTTATAATTCACTTTTGGTTTCCCTGCAGTTCCAGGGCTCTACTGAACGTTAAATCTTTATTTATTTTTATGTTTCTAACACAAATATACGAGTATACGACATTTCAGCGCTGCTCTTGCTGCTGTGTTTTTTGGTTGTGAATACTCGTACGACTTGTTTGGGGGGTCTGTTTAGGCCATTTGCATAAACCGCAAAATCTGCTTGTTTTGTATTAGCATTTTTTAGCGTTGTCTCTTTTTCTTGGGTGTTCAAGTCCGTCCAATAATTTCTTTTGCTCTCGGGGGTCTCTCTATCATGGCCTTTGGGCATCTTGTTCTTGGGGTTTACTTCCTTTTTTTCTTTTAATAATTCGTTGAGATGAAACTTGAATTTGAATATGAGCAACAAAGTGATATATTCGCGGATTTAAATCTTTTGTTATTTGTTACTTTTTGAGGCAGAAATCTTGTGTTGTTTCTGTTACAGAAAGGTCCCCTCTGTGTTTTTTTTTCTGAGTTTGAAAAATCTGCTGCTGGGCAGGAATCCAAGGAGTATCCATAGTCTTCTTCCATCTCTGGACATCTTGCATATTTATCTTTATTAGGCTTTCACTCATGCATGATGAGAAACAGAAAAAAATGAGCAGAGCACAAAAGTTTTGCCAGCATGCAAAATCAAAGACCAGATAGGGGCGGTGACACACCCACTAAGCCACCCACACACACACACACAGACACACACATAGAGAGAGAGAAAGAGAGAGCGAAAGACAATGGAAAACTTAATAAGTTATCAATCAAATTTCGTCAATCGTTTTCGGGTCAAAGCAATCAATTTGCGTGATAAAGTCAAATGCCTGGACAGGATTCGGTGAAGGATATCTTTCAGCTGCACCCTCTCCATACCATATATACCCTTCTCTCTCAGTGTTCATCGTACTAACAACAATCCTCGCTTGGCCATCAGTTTGTTGGCATTGTTTGTCTGACAGTTGTAAAGTGATTTGCTACGTGAATTGGGACTGGGGCGAAGAATGCACAGGGAGGAGGCTTCATGGCTATGGATGGGGATGGGGATTTAGGGGTCAGTTGTCGTGGTCGTGGTCCAGCCACATAAATTGGAAAATATGATTTGTATACATTAAGAGATTTGTTGTCAGCTCCACAGACAGCCAAAGATGATTTATATTGATAGGAACATGTGACACCAGATATATGATTCGGAGAGGGTGTACTGATTCCTGTTTCGGTTTTAAAATCTATAGTTTTTTCATTAATGGTAAAAATATGCATATAGAGGGGTTAATAGGTTTCCAAGCTATCGGAAACATTGGAAACAAATACATAAAAATGTATGTACATCATCATTAATATTACACAGAGAAGTCTCCAAATATTCCCAAAATATATTTAAGTTCAGGCTAAATAAATAAAATTAATAATTAAAATTAACTGGTTCTCATATAAATCAAACCAACAAACGAAACACAAAAACGAAAGCTAACAAAAATACTCGTTTCTAAAGGAGATCCAAAATATATAGAACAAGTTTCAAACGTTTTGACCCACTTCAAAGGGGGAACCTAATGGGACAGATCGTATAAAAAAGTAAAAGTTTATACAAAAAAAGTTTTTATTTCCCAACAGATACAGTTTTATTGAAGCAATAACGAACAGCTAAGAATTGAAAGAGCGCTAATGAACCTTTCCAATGATAAAATTCAAATTTAATGAATCTCAAGTCAGTGTGACTCATAGATACAAACCTATCTATCGCTTGGTCTGCAGCTTGTAGATATTTTGGAGATATTCACCAATCTGCTAAAAGATTTCCATTCTTTCACGTTTCCAACTTTAAGATAAATCTGACAGCCATAAAAAGACGTTCAGTCGTTCCCAAATCATCACGATATCCCCAGTTCCGTCAGTACAACCAGTTTCATGTCAAATTATGCATAATAGAATCATAATCATCCGTCTATAAATAAGACAGAGATTCAACCAAGAACAAAATATAATACAAATGTTTTTTTTTTTTGCTGCGGAACAAATCAGGCATTGATAAATAATCATAACAGATTGTTATGTTCGAAACAACATTTCGGATTTCGATTTCCTGTTTATGCACCAGAGAGAAACGATTGAAACGACAAAGTTTTCCCCAACACCGGAACTTGTCGTAGAACTCCCATGTGACTCGAGGAAAAACTTGTCGAGCAATCGATAGAAACTTTTAATGCCGATGCAAGGAGTTGGGGTAAGTCGCAAACAAACAAAAAATATGCTAATGGAAAAACACATCCACAATGGAGCGTAAAAACTAGCAAAAATCCGAACAAAAAACACACACTCACACACATATTTAATTAAGCCGCAATAACAGATTAAAAAGTTGACCAAATTCCAAGGGCCAAACATAAAAAAAGGCAACAGATATTGAAAGTATTCCCCATTGTGATGGCGAATGATTAAATGGTGATGATGATGATGGTATGGATGCTTTGGATGCTGGTCGAATGCGATGACGAATCAAAATTATGTGGGCAGACGTCAAAATGAGCAAATACCCAAAAAACAGTGCGTTCCATACGATTAAAATTTTTTTTAACTTCAATAATAAATATGAAAATTTAATACAAGCAGATTTGGGGTTCTTTAACATTATGGAAGACTTTTAAATGTGGGTAAAAAAGTTTCCTTTGACCATATACTTTACCTTATTGTATAATACACCTTTTCGTTACGCACTGTACCCGAACATTAATCGAGGAAGTGCTTGAGACTTGAAACTTCAAAATTCTTTATCGATTGCCTCAGACCCCCAAGAGCCAAGGTTAACATTAAGCATCAGAGAGCATCAATGACAACTAATCGATAGAAACGGCAATAGAAACATCAACCAACCAAAAAAAAAAAAAAAAAAAATGGCATCAAATAAATTATGTGGCTCTTCGTTCCACTTGATGGGAACTCTCAAGCGTCCAACTCGAGCGGACTCTCATGAGTCTTTGAAGTGTCGCTTGGATCGAGTTGCGCAACCAGTCCAGTCCTGAATTGACGATGATGATGGGAGGGTGGGTATGAGGCTGATGATGGCTCAAGTGTGACCAGCCAAGTGAGTTGTAAACAAATGCGCATACCTCACTGCTTATGGATAAGTAGCATGGTTACTCGTAGATTTATGTTGCCCAGTGGATTCTGTACTGCTATTTTCGGGATCTCTCTCTGTCATCCTAATCGTTCCGTTCCATTCCCTCTCCTGTCTGCCAGTCTTCTGTGTTCTGTTCTGTTCTGTTCTGTCCTGTCTTGGGCCTGTCCCCAAGCAAATAAACTTAAGTGCATTGGCTCGTAAGCTTCAGCAGCGCCCCGACTTGAGTGCTTGTTAAATGTAAAGTATATGTCTCAGGTCGAGTATTTTAGAGTTAGGAATGCGTTCGGGCTTCATTTGTTGAATATGCGATGTGGAAAGTGGAAAGTGGAGGGAAAGGACTCTGCTTACATGTACTTCATTCTTGCTGCTAAATTGATTTTGAAGTGCGTAATGGCTAGGCGAGTGTGTACCCATGTAAGTGTCATCAAATGGAGACTAAATTAACAAATGGGATGTAAAGGGAATAGAGGACTAGTAGAAGTATGGAGAAAATGGTATACAAGTAAAAATAACTAAGGGATCTAATCAAATTTAAACTTTTCTAGGTTTCGGAAGGTATCTGTTATCGTAGCATATCGATTATTTAATCGAATTGAGGAAATTTGGGATTGTAGAAGAAGAATTTAAATACTATAAAAAGGTATTTGGCAGTACTAAAGGGCATTGCACTCTTCCAAGCCGAGTTTTCCCCCTTTTTACAATGCTGCTAACCCCCCATAAGAGCTGCCTGCCCACACCAGCTATCACTCTGCTGACTAATCCCCGATCATTTGCACCTGTTACGCCAAATGAAGATTAAAGACACTCGTAACGATGAAAAACTAACATCAATTTGGATCTGTATGCCCCAAATCACTTTCTTTCATATGAAGCAGTGCAAGCTCTCTCATCATTGGCCGCCCAAACATAGTGCGAGTGCGAGTATTTTTGATCATTAGTCGTAGAGCTATTTCTTTATCGGACGATCAAAGAAATTAACTAATTTGCTGGCATTTGCTGCGGAGGTACAGGCACCACATCGAACTGCAGCAGAGAGTGAGATTGCCATTGACATTGAAAGTCGTGCCAAATGTTAATTAAGTTCATCAGCGAAATAATAAAAATAATAACAATAAAAAAACGAGCTCATTCGCCACAATGAAGACATCAAAAGCATTACAAAAATGTAACAACACAGAAAGAAAGAAAGAAATAAACAAGAAGAAGCGAAGCGAAGGCAATGAAATAAGAGAAACATAAACCAGAGCAAGCAAAGTGGACAAATGCAGATGCAGATGGACGACAAAAGATATTAGAGATGGGAGAGAGTATCGTTGTGGGATGACACGAAATGAGAGTTTTTAAAGTTTCAAAACTAAAGACTCCCAGAACGGATCCGAGGATATTCCTTCAATATTGAAGAGAATAGTCAAAGGACATACATTTTGGCTGAAGCATAGGCTCTATTCCTATAAGGATGGAAGCTCATCTGGTATCATTACTTTTATTTACTTTACTACTCATATATGGTAGCGATCTCTAATTTAACAGATAATAAATTAATCAGCAAATTATCCTTCTGTTTTTAAGGATTAATTTCTTCCTCTACTTCTGCTAAGACATGCACGATCACGCACGAAATGAATGGAGGCTTGCTGCTCTACTATAATCCATCTCTAACTAACTTCACTTCACTTCACTTTTGCTTTGCTCTTTGAGCTCTTTCTCTTTTCTTTCTCCACCCCTTTCTACACGCTTTACTTTTGTTTTTGTCGCCTCTGCCGCGCGAAGATGAAAGCAAAAATTTCACTGACGTTGACGATGACGTCGACGGCGACGGCGACCGAACGAGAGTGAACCGAAATGAACTGAAATGAATGCCGCAGAGCCGCAATTATGATAAATAACTGTATTTTCATATTGTATTTATTGTCTCATTTTTGCATTACTTTATGTTGTTCGTTTTTTTTCTTCTTCTTTGAGTATCTTTGTTTTTTTTTTTTCTTTTGGTGTTGCTGTTGTTTTGTAATGACAGTGCAATTTATGTTAATTTCTGGCCAAGGTCTCCGTGCAATAAACATAAATTCCTGTTAAGAGCCCCACAGTTAAAACATGAACACAAAATGCATGAGAGATGGCAGAGGAGCTCCCTCTGTACATCCACTTGTCACAATTTCTTTTATGGCAGGTAATAAAAAGTGATGCGATTTTTAGGGTAATTTATGAGGATGATGAAGAAATTATATTGTTAAAAAATCAAAAATATATGATGGATAAGCGCATTAAAAGTCATTTGATTTTAATAAATAATAAGCCTATTGTAAAGAGAAGAGAACTCCCTTCAAAACTACTATTTTATTCTTAGTAGATATGTAAATATAGATCTTGTGTATATCTCTACTTATAGAAAATCTTACGCATTGCTCTAGGAGCACCAAAGTGCTCATCAAAATCATAACACCCTCCTCCGGGTACAGGGCATGGGAGCAACCCAAAGAAGAGGTCAAACACATTGATAAATGTACCATGGCTGAGGGCTACAAAATAGGTAAATGTACAACATTTTCTTGTTGTCAAATTATATCGAAACTAATAAATTTGACAGGGCCATAACGAGCCTGAAATTTTTGGGCGGGTATAAGCGTATATTTTGAGGCGGGGTTCCATACAAAATTGACTTGTCAATGGTTCAGTTTTTTTTGTTTCTTTATTGTCTGTTGTTTTTGTTGCTGTTTGGTTGTTCGTGTTTCTGTTTTTTGGTTCAGTTTATTGTCTGAAACAAGTGAAAGTGTCAACGCCATGAAATATGATAAACGACTCAAAGAATATGCTTTGAAAAGAGAGTGGATGGAGTGAATGTGGGGTGTGGTGGGGTGGGTTGTTGCAGGCAGAGATAGTGCTGTAGCAGAGGAGGCTGGCTGTCCGATGCGGCGTATACGTTATTTATGTCCAGAACAAACTGCGGATGGGAATATTTTGTTGGTTGAGGGACCTTTCATGAACAGCAGACGAACAGTGAGTTTAAAAAGTGTACCACTTGTTACAAATGAACCAAATATGGAATAAATATATTTCCAAGACGATTGAAGCAGTTTTAAACCAGTTTCACACATCTTAAACTTGCCGTGGCACAATTTTTCAACCCAAATATTATCCTCGGCGCGTCCTTGTATTGGGGTCACACAGTTTAATAAAGTAAATATGCGAAAATGAATGGGTACTGGGGACCAAGGAGAGGGTCCTTATCAAGGACTAGCGCACGGCGTCGCACCAGATAAACTCTGCCACAACTCATGGCGAATGCGTGCCCAGCATAATGAAAGGAATCTGAAGAGGGTTATGGCAGGGTGAGAGCGGCGAGAGATTTAGAAGGCTATGTTACACGAACACTATGCGACATAAACATAGGCAAAATACACATGTGAAATCTCTCCCTTTTATTAACCTTGGAAAAACCCTAGAATTAATGTCAATTTTTTTATTATGAAACGCACTGTATTGCACAGACTTTGGAATGCGACTTGCTAATTTCCTTGGCATTCATTGAGTTCTTCTACTTCTGCCCCACACTTCAAGTGCTAATTATTTGTGGCCAATTCAACATTGGCCATTCACTAAAAAGGGTTGCCAGTGCCGCTGCTACTGCTTCGCCTTCGTCTCTGCGGCGGCTTTTGAGAAAGTTTTCACGAAATTCTGTCAAAAGCAAATCTTTGTGAAGGTGCCAAAGATTTGCCTTGTCAATGTTTGCATTGAAGATTCGCTCTGTGGTGAAATGAAATCTACTGTTCAGTGTAAATGTTGCTTGTGCCACTAATGAGACGCATTTAAAGATCTTTGAAAAGACATTTCTTCAAGATGATTTCACTAATTTGATTGTCAGTTGATTGTTTGGGAAGATTTGTTAGTTCGAAAAGAGCGGAAACAGATTTTCAGAGTGTGCATGTAACAACAGTTTAAATTTATGGCAGCGTGTGCGAAGTCTTAATTTGGCAGTGGCAATATGGAGAGTAGTTAAGAGTTGGAAGACTTTTAAGACGGCTCCTATCCCAAAAAAAACCGTAACTCTAAAGGTTCCTGAGCAAAGTTTAATACAGAATTATCACTCTTATTTCCATTTTCACAAGCACTAACTTCTTTTCTGGCTTCTTCAATAACCCTTTTATATAACTACTCCCAATGAAGCATTTTTTCCCAACCAACTCTCTGAACAATTCTTAACTCTTCCTTAATTTGCGGCTACACTTTAACCTTTAACCGTTCGCCCCCCAAAAATGGTTGATGATGGAAGCTTTGGGGCTTTCAAGCGACCACAAGGGAGAGAAAGATGTTTCGCAGAAGGCAGAGGAACTGCTATAAAAGAGCAAGTTAGCGAAATGAATAAAATGGGAACACGAGTATACACGCAGACACACACACACACACATGCCGCAAAGCTTGTACTTTCATATGTTTGCCACGCCCACACAATGCACTGGAGTGGGCGTGAACAAAAGGTAACTTCTGGGCTAACAGAAAAATGGTGAAAAAAACCCTACGAGTATGAGAATGATGATGATGGAGAAGCCAGCCAGTCATTGCAGGTGAACGAGATGAAGCCTGCCACAGAGGTTGCCACAGTGGGATGGTGGAAGGGGGAGGGTAGTAGCCCTAGTTGCAACATAAGTATTAGCTTCATTTTTGCAGCATTTAGCCTGGCTCTCAGCCGCCGCTTTCCCGCTGGCCCACCCCTCTTCTCATAACCCCTTTTGCTTTTGTAACTTTGTTTGCAGTTTTCTTCTTCATCTTTTTTCCTTTTTTTTTTTTGTGTGTGCCCCGTCGAGCCGCCTCAAATGAATTGAATGTGAAAAATTTAAATGCAAACAGCCGCAGTCGACGCAACAGAGTCAGCCTTGCCCTGGTCTCTCGTCTCTCGTCTCCGGTCTGCACTCTGATGTTTCTGCTTGCCTTGCAAAAGTCGAGTCCCCGTCGCCGTTTCGCTGGCCCCCTTCTGTACAGTCTCGGCAAAAGTTCATTGTACCATCTCGCTTAGTTGAAGAGTCATCTCTGAGTCCAAAACAAACGATGCTTTTGATTGCCAACGACAGGGTGGTGCTGGTAGAGCCTTCCGAGATCGGGTCAAAGACTCGTCGACTAGGCCGTCCCCTCCCCCCACACGCATTGGCCTGAATATGAATATTTGTTCCCATATTTGTTAGAGCCCTCTGGGAACACGCATCGTATGCATTTGCATTGAAATTTCAATTGGGGATCAATGCACGCACAAAATTATTATAAGAGTTCTTATACAGTAAAAGACCTGAGGGAATACTTTTGAAAATAATACGTACATAAATTATACTCAACAGGCTCGTTAAAATTACACACTGAGTATAAAGTGTAAAGCCAAGAAGTCAGAACTCCGTCAAAAGTACAAGGCCAGGACCACCAACAAAGGATATTTGAACTGCTTTATCCTGCGCTCTGCAGGTGTTTCTTACTTGATCGTCACGTTGCGTGGGAGCCAGGTCGGCCATTGCCCAGGGCCAAAACTTCCTGGAACTTCCTGGAACACCTGGCACAGGGGCTATGCAAAGAATCTCCACCAGAGCCAGCTTTCAGTCAGCCTCATAATCACACATAAGAAGAGGAATGACTCACTGACTGACTCACTGCGGCAGATAGTTCAAAAAGAGCGTAAAGATTGGCACCGTGTGACTTCCTAGCGGGTTTTATGGGGATCCAAAACAAGGTGACTGTTGCTAACGAGTGATAAAACTGAGTGATAAAACTTTTAGTTTCACTGACAGAAAATTGTTTAATTTTGTAATTTTTAGAATGTAAATTTTAGTGTTGCTGTTATTTTTTTTCCGAGCTGCTGGAGGGGGGTACAAAGACTTGATAGCCCTGGCCGTAGCCCGATTTTTTTAAACAAATTTGCCAGGCTTTTTCTAGAGTATGTATTGTAAGAGTTCATAGGTTTAATTGGTATATATCCACATGACTTTGGTATAAAATAAGTAAGGCATACGAATAAGAAACTGTTGATTTATTTATGTTTGAAATTTGCAATAAATTTAGTACACTGCTTCAATTTTTCCTTCCCTTAGGCACAGCTGCGGTGCACTATGGATGCACCCATTTCGTCGTAATCCTGTTTGGTAATCCACATGTGCTGGAACGATGTGAGCGAGGAGAGGATCGAGCCACCGAGCCACACGGAGATCTTGCGATCTGAAGGTGCTGCTATATTGATATCCATGGTGGATGGTGCCAGGCGGGTCATTTCCTTCAGCATGCGCTCCGGCAAGCCCTTGAGCATGGTGGTGCCACCGGCGAGGACAATGTTGCTGTAGAGGCTCTTGCGAATATCCACCTCACACTTCAAAATGGAGCTATAGGTGGTCTCGTGAATGCCACTGGACTCCACGCCCAGGAGGGCGGGCTGGAACATCGCCTCGGGACAACGAAAACGCTCGTTTCCCACCGAAACAACCTGTCCATCGGGTAGCTGGTAGGTTTCCTCCAGCGACGAACTGTCCGATGGGTTGTCCATCTCCTGCTGGAAGTCCTCGGCGACATAGCAATGCTGCTCCTTGAGATCGCGCACAATTTCCCGCTCGGCGGTGGTGCAGAACGAGTTGCCACGCTCATACAGGATCCGCATCAGGTAATCGGTGAGGTCGCAGCCTGCCAGCTCCAAACGCGAGACGCCGTGCGGCAGGGCATAGCCCTCGAAGACGGGAGTGGTGTGGGTGATGCCATCGCCAGAGTCCACTACCATGCCGGTGATGCGACCCGAGGAGTAGAGGGTGAGCACCGCCTGGACGGCCAGATACATGGCCGGAGTGTCGAACTTCTCGAACATGATCTGGGTCATCGTCTCGCGGCTGGCCTTCTGGTTGAGCGGCGGCTCCGTCAGCAGCACAGGATGCTCATCTGGCGCCACCTTGAGAGCAGTGTGGAAGGTGTAATGCCAGATCTTCTCCATCTCATCCCAGTCAACGACAATGCCACGCTCGATGGGATACCGCAGGGCCAGCACACCACGGGATTTCTGCGCCTCATCGCCCACATAGGCGTCGTCAGTGCCGCCATACGATTTGTTTACGCCAATTCCAAACATTGCCGACATATGACGGGGACGGCCGACAATCGATGGGAAGATGGCAGTGGGCACATCATCGCCGCCAAATCCGACTTTGCACATCCCCGAACCATTGTCAATGACCAAAACAGAATTACCCTCGTCACACATTTTCGATCTTAATGAATTTAGGGTGCGGTATTGCCAAAAAAAAATTATTTTCAAATGGTTAAATATTTATTGAATTTTGTTGGGGCTATGTCTTGTCAAGCAATGACTAAATGAATAAAGTCTAACCATTTATGTGACCTACTGATTCAAGAAACGCCTACTGGTTCTTCAAAATATTAGAAAAAGTACGAAAAGAACATTTCCCCCTTTGCGCACAATGTCTCCAGGGTAAAGGTGTTTTATTTATCCCCTTTCTTGGACAGATTTGCCTCTGTTACTCGTATAATCGGCTTGGGGCTAAAATGCTGAATATTTATAAGAACCGACCAATTATGGCTTACCCATTTAACCCTCAGTTGAAACATTGAAACCTGCACTTAAACATTCCTTTCTCTCCTCACATATTCTCTTTAGTTCCTATCGAAATTGAAACATTTTAGCACGCTTTGATATGGACTTTGGGCTTTTTTCTCTCTCCGTCGCTGTCTGTTCACCTGTATGAAAGCAAAGTACCGTACACTGGCTAACAAGCCAACTAGATGTGTGTACACACATACATACATATGTACATATGCACATATGTACATATGTATGTGTAGGTAACGTTCGAATGGGCACAGAATCACCAGCAGGAGAACCGACAAGGAAGATGAAGTGGATAGCCAGACAGACGAACTCCTCTGCTCTCTGCAGTTAAGCCTCTCTCTGGCTCTGCTGTTTGTCTCCCTCTCTCTCCCTGCGAGTATGTGTATGCGCATAGCTGGCCACAACAGTAAATCATCGCAGACTCACACATTCAACACACTCCCTCACTCCCCGTGCAGATAGGCGGTTGCTTGGACTCTACCTGTCTCCTTTTTGCAGCCAGTGACGTTTTATATTTATTTATAACAAGAAACGAAGGATTAACAAAGGAGTAACGACTCACAGGTACCCTTTAAATACAATAGATCGATAGCTTTCGGCTTGATATACATTTAAAGCAACTTTAAGTTTTTTGCCCACAAAGTTAACAATTTCTAGAGTTGAAACGAAATTATCCTCCACTGCACACACATTCAAATACGGCCACAAGAAGACTCCTTGGTCACACTTGAGCAGCCTTGTATGAGAACCATAATACCCTAGCCACTCAAGGCCATAAAAGCGAAGCGACCGCTCAGGCGGGAGGAGGCAAAAGAGAATCGAAAAAATTCAGCAAAGCAAAGTTCAGGGCGCCGAGGATTGTATGCTCTTACTTTTCATAGGATGGGTGTAAGTATTAGTTTTGACTTCAACTTTGATATCTTTGTCAAAAACTTATTTAACTAATCGGTAGAGATGGATATTCCAAAGAATAAAGGAAGTAGATTTCGATCAGAAATGATCTCTCCTCTCTGCTATGAACGATGCCTGATGAAAAGAGTAATATGTACTCCCAATGTTAGGGTATAAAAAGAAAACAGTTCGTCGTCGATTGAATGTCTTTTGTATGTGGGTCAGCAATGCCAGCAATGGGTGGGAACGGCTGTGACAGAGGGGGATTCTGGGGCAGCGGCACAGAGTGGGAGAGGAAGCGTGCCAGCAGGAGTCGAGTCGAGGCGAGGCCGCTCAACGGTTAAGCAAACAAGTGAGCGCGGGACGTCCACTGGGTGGACAAGTGCCCTGGTCCCGGTTTCGCTTCCAGTCCATAGTCCCACTCCCGGTTTGCTCTTCCCCATCTGGTGAAAGGAAGAGGGAGAGACCCGAGGAGAGAACTTGTTTTTAATCGTTGTCAATGGCCAAAACGTTAAGTGTCCCGTTCGTTCGCTCGCTGGATGTCGATGCTGTGGTCAGTGCCACAGTTGAGTGGAGAGAGGGATGCAGTTGGATACAGGAGGAGGAAAACCATTTGCGGACCAATTTTCAGGCTGCATTTCAGACTGGTTTTCCACAGTGTGTGTGTGTGTGTGTGTGTGTGTGTGTGTGTGTGTGGGAGTGTGTGCCCCTTCCACCGAAACAGGTTGCACTGTTAGTTGCACTGATTCCATTCGCTGATCGCTGTAAATCAAAGAGTGTGTCCCCAGACCCCCCTCGAAACGAATCGAATCGAATCCAATCCGAACCCATACCCCTGTAGACAGCACTCCCCGCCACATGTCAAATGGAATAATTACACAAGTGGCACAATCTTTTTAGTTTTTTTCTGTTTTTTTTTTTGTTCGTTTTTCGCGAGTGAAAGATATCGATGGCGATAAATGTCCGCTTTAATATAGCTGTATTTAGCAACATGAATCACTAACCGAAACCGTTTACGCAGACCTAAATAACATAAACATAAACACACACATACACGAGCTCTTAATCGTGACTGCGTACACATGAATGTAGCATGTAGTATGTGTGTGTTGTGATCCCCTTATACAGGGTATTGCGGAGTTATCTAGAAGTTTGCAAATCAGAGCAGAGTGCATACAGTTCCTTTGGAATGTAATTTATATGCTTATACTGGTACTATTTTGTCTGTCATACATCTTGATATCTATAAAGATATCTTGCTGAAATTTACCAAGTTAAATTCTTCAGAGCTACTACTTCTAGAATCTGATAATTATTCTGATAATTATTTCCAATTTTAATTCAATTCAAATCACAATATCAGTTATATAAATATAAACGCTCTTTCCAAACGATCATAAGGAAAGTCTTAGTGAGCAAAACAAAACCTTCGGGGTTCGTTTGATACATACTGTAAGTAAACTTTACAAATTTAAACACACAATAATAAATTAAAGCTCGAACAGTTTGAACTTAATTCAAGATTTATATAGAAAAAATCGTTCTAAAAGAGTATTTTATGCTTCGTTTCCCAAATCGTAACTTTTACTCTTGATTTTTTTAAACTTTTGTTGTATGTATTTCCAAATGATTGCCTGCAATTTAGTTTCGTGCGCGTCGATTTGAATTTTTTCTTCTGCTCCGCGTGCATTCGATTTTGTTGTTTTTCGTCGGTATTTAATACGCATGACTTCAGCTTGATTTGTTTGGATTTTTTGTAGTTGTTTCTTTCATTGTTATTTATTTATTTATTTGTGTTGTAACTCTTGTCGCATTAGTACTCGCATTTAATTTTGCTTGGGACCCTTTTTGTACCCTTGTTTTATGGTGTTACTTTATGTTGTTAAATATATTTGCATAGAAGGAAATTCTCGTTAAAGGGATACACAAGACAACATTTTATGCTTTATCGTCCAATTTGGGCACCTTTTGTACCTTCAGTAGACGGAAACTTCTTCAACCGATTTCTCCGTATTTTCCAAGATCTAAATTTTAGTTTAAATTTCAAACGACTTATTTAAATATGTATTCTCGAAACACCTGTACTGCAAGTGGTCCCTTTTTTATCCCGCCGACCTCCGTCTGTTGCGCGGGCGGGGGGGCCCCCGGGGGCGGGGGAAGGGACGCGGCCCCCGGGGCCCCCCCCCCCCGCGAAGGGAAGGGGGAACCGAATTGGACTGGGGGGGGGGGCCCGCCCCCGTTTATTTTAGAAATGTTTATACGAAAAGCCAAATATTATTCCCAATTTCAAACGCTGTACACAAAAATTTCAAATGATTTTTTATCCGACAATTCAAATATCAATTCCACTTAATGACTGCAACATACTCGTATATAAATTGCATTCCATTCCCCGAACTCATTTTGGGGCTGTGTGCATCTCTGGGGATCCCAGATATACACTCCATGCAGCTGCAAGCCCCATCCCCTGCAGCATCCACCTCCAACTGCAATCGCCATCGACTACACTAGTATCTATGTATGTTTATCTTCGGGGGGGTTTCGCTGGTGGCGACGGTGTCGGTGTGGAGCAGGATTTCGGTTCGCATTTCCAAGAGCAAACTGTACAAGTCAATTGAAATTGGAATCGGAGAATGAAGCCAAGTTGAAAAACGGCCTCAAATAGGCATATAAACATCGGCAAATTGCCAGTGGAAGGCAAACGGCACGAAATACGGCATCGACAGTTCAGTTACCGCATCATCAAACATCATTATTATGTCTTGGCCTGTCCTGGCCAAGAAAACAAGTGGGAAACAAAATACCCAAAAAAAAATAAAAAAAATAATGCGAACACAAGAAAAAACGAGTCAATCGAGTTAAAGGGGTGGGCGGGGGGTATGGGTATACTCGTATGGCTCCCAGCACTGACCGACCGACCGAACGACGGACCAAACAGTTGTGTTTTTGGTGTTGGGAAGCGTAACTAAATGCCGAAAATCAAAAAGCGTGGCAACAGCAGCAGCAGCAGCAGCCTCCACCACTTGCGGCCATTAACGGTTAATCTGGGCTCTTCTCCAATTTACGGGCCGTGCGCCAGAGAGTCCAAGCTGCCAATCTGTGTCACATACTTATTACTTATGTGCCCAAGCCCAAGCCACGCTCTCCCGCTCTACACTCGGGAAAAATGCCCCTAAACGAAAATAGGTTTCAAGGGAAATCGAAAGCATTTCGAAACGTTTACTTTAAGCGTGCTCAAGCGATTAAAAATTTGGCTTAAAAGATTGTTTAGCGAAGGCTGAAATCAGATCTATAAACGGTGTCGGTTGTGAGGTAAAGAAAAAACTTTATCCATTAAATATCTACCTAGTTGTAAGAGAAGTTGAACAATTTCCCTTGCCTGCATCCCATCCATCTAACATTCTCCAAGTGTATTGATGTGTGCGTCGAACGGTTGCCCAATTGCCATTCCATTCCACCCACAGTGACACGACCCGACCTTCTGGCATTCCACTGGCAATTAGTCGCGTTTATGGCTCTGTTTTTGCCTGTTTCCTGCCTCTGCTACTGCTGCTGCTGTGGTTGTTGTTCTGCAGTTAAATGTTGCATGCCACATTTGGCACACATGACATGCGACATGTGTTTCTGATATGCCAATAGCCAATGGTCAGTCTCCCACAGCCCCCAACGTCCCCCCCCAACTGATGTATCCACCAAACATTATGGCTAATTAATGAAATTCGCACTGGATTTTCGGGGAATATTTCCTGGGGGGCTGGCTGTTGCCGCTGTTAATTGGTTATTTATTTTGTTTTATGTGCAATTCCAGTGTTTCATTTGTTTCTCGCTTGAATATTTCCATTTCTAATTTTAATTTGGTTTCTTTTTGGCCTCACTTCGTTAATATCTGTTTCTGTGGCTGCGTTTTCCTTTGGCGCGGCGGGGTCATTGGGCTAGAAGTTAATGGCTCCCGCTTAATGGGTCATTTGAGAGCAGTTCGTAAAAGTGTCCGAAACAGACACACACACACACACACAAAGCAAAGACTTGGCCTGGCCTGGCCATAAAGGTAATTAGCCAAAAATCCAATGCGGTGATCGGCGCAGTGGGTCAATGTTTGGGGTCAATGGGGAATTCGGGCTTAATTTTCGACTGCCACTTGATGGAGTGGCATGTTTTCTGTTGGGTTTACCTGGGCCTTAAAAATGGGTGCTGTTGACATACCTGAAAATAGAGAAATGAAAGATAAGAATTAGTTTGGTTAAAATAAACTGCTATTTGTTTTAAAAACCCCTAAATCTTAAAATATCTACGGAAATTGCCTAAACTTTACTGAATTTCAATGAGAAACACTTGTAATATGTAGAGTTTTTCAAGTGAAGGAAATCAAATTGAAATTCCATTTCCACACAAGAACAGAAAGTACCAACAACAGTCCCCAAAATGTGACATTGCACAACACTTAATGACAGCAAAGGGGCGAGACGATCGATGGAGGACTGTAAAAAGTGCATAAATTTTGCATGCAATATGCATATTAAATTCAATAAATTTTCTTTACTGAAAGCACAACAGAAAAGACAAAGAGGGAGGGGGTGAGAAAAATGTTGAACAGAGATGCAGACAAGCTGCCGACAGTGAGCTATGGCTAAAGGATATGCACAAGGATACCAACTCAAATTGATAGACATTTTTGGAGAGGCAGAAAGCCTGAAAGGAGATGCGCCAAGTGTGTGGAGGGTCACGAGAAGAACAGGGGCAGGGAAAAGAGCAAGAGCAAGGAGAAAGTAGGGGAAAAAGTGGGAGTCTTGAGGGTCTTCTACTCGTGCAATTGCCAAACACTTTTGCTCTTTTGCCGGGGCGACAAAGTTTATTTAGCCCTTGACTTGGGGAAATTTTTCAAATATTTCCCACAGCTCCCATCCTGCAGCCTGCGTCCTTGGGGATAGGATAGTCACTCACAAAAAAAGGTAAGCTGAACCATGAAAATGTCGGGTGGGGTGGGCAGAAGTATTCACGCTGTGTTCTAAAAATACTTGAGAATTGCATGACTTTTGCATTGGCAGCCTCCGCCGCCACCAGCAGTGAAGTGAACCAATCATTAAGTAAGAAGAATCCTTGATTGGACTAATAATAGAGCTGCCAACCCACGGCAATTTTGCAATGGACCTCCTGCCACGCCTGCTGCCGTTGTCTGTTCTCGTTCTCTAGCTCTGCCGCTGTGCCTGTTTCTGTCTCACTCTCAATGCAAAGAAAAAATGCGCGCAACATTTAATTAAATAACAGACAGGACAGGCAGAAATACAGAGATAGAATCGTGGGATTGTCAAGAGAGGAGTGGAGGAGGAAGAGCATGGCAAAAAGATTGGCATGCTATGTGTGTGTGTGTTTTTTTTTTTGGGCCCAGTGCTGCAAAAGTTTATTCAGTGCGTGTAATGTCAATGATTTACCAGCACTAATTTCACGAATATTAAAAAAAACAGCAGATAATCAAATAATAACTAGATAGCTTGATTTAAAGAAGTATATACATTTAGATTATAATGGAATCACTAAGCTTTATACAATTTGTTTATATTGTTTTTAAAATGCACTACCTTCAATCATGAATTATTATTGATTCTTGAACAGTTTCGATTCGTGCCAATTTTCAGTTTCGTGCCTCAAAACCTCCTCTACATGCACATCTCTAATATGAAATCTCAACATGTCTCTCGTCTGCTCTGCATTCCCTCCACCCTCCCTCCACCACTCTAGTGCCTGCCACATGCCCCTCTGTGCATTGTTCCGATTGCTTTTTGGTGCACAAAAATAGTTCCAACTCTAAAATTGCAAAAATTCAAAATAACAAATTGCATCGATGCCTGTGTCCTTCAAGCCACGTTCCTCTCTGTCGCTGTCTCTCTCTCTCTCTCTCTCTCCCACTCTGTTGCATACCTCAATCCTGGTATCCCTCTGTTGCATGCCTGCTTCTGCTGTCTCTCTGTTGCATGCCTCTGCTGCTGCCATCATCCCTCTCTGTTGCTTCTATTTCCAGCTATTTTATAAATGTTGTTTTTATTGCTTTTCAATAGCGGCGTAGCGCTGCGGTCGTCAACTTTTGCCGATTGGCAGGCGGCAACCGCAATTGCTTCTGCAGCAGCCCATACTCCCATACTTCCATGCTCCTCCTCCTCTGTTTCTGATTCTCTGTTCATTCGATGATACTGCCCCTGCTGTTGCTCTTTCTGTCACTGCTCCGGTCTCTGCGGGACTGTACCACCGAAAAACAAGCACTCCCCACAGTGCCCGGGGCGTCGTTAGTGTAAATTTATAACTGGCAAGGGCCAAGACAGAATATTTCTGGCCCAGACTATAAGGATTAAAAAAGGAGCAAAACGAGGAAAAATAAATGTGGAAGGAAAGTTTGGGGAAATGCACTGATCGAAGCTAGATCGCTCACGACTCATTTTGTGCCCTACTTTTGGCTTAAAAATTGTGAAATCAAATTAGTCCTCATTTATTTAGTTATTTATGAGATGCTCGTATTTTGTGTTCAATACTAAATTTATTATCGAAACTTTTGGCATACTTAGGAGGTCGAGAAAAGCCTATTATTTTTGAATTTAATTAAATATATTTGACAGCGTTAATGCCAAGGAAAATTAGCAAATAATTTTGTCAATAAATCGTGGCTAAGTTATCTTTAAGTGTTAATAAATACAATTTATTATCACTGATCTGCTTAAACCATAAAATTTAATACCAATTAATCAAATGTTTATCAATGACTTTATAAATTTGTGTTCGGCTCATTTCAGTTGAAGGTTTAGTCGTACTAAACAAGGAAATTTTCACACAAAAAGACCACCGAATACGCGAGTTGATAGGTACCTATTGAACAGCACAATGGTGTTCCCTTTTCTATTATTCAAGTTCGGTTCTATTCTTTGTATTTTTTGGTCCATTCAGAGCTTAACTAACCGCAGAGATATACAGATATATGTATGTATGTACGTAGATTTATATATATATGTACATATGTACCACTGTTGTGCAATCATAAATCAAAGCACCCAAGTTCTGCCCACTTTTGATGGTAGTTGTAATCCAGAGCTCAACATTCCCCACATCGTAGTACACACACGAGAGTGTATTCATTCCACTTGGAGTTGCAGCACTCCACATACATACATGCATCCACATCCACCCCTGATCCACCACCCCACCGCCCTGTTGGCCACGTCACTGGATGCAGGACAACGGCTTAGTGTCCTTTCTGCTGGTGCTGCTATCCTCTGTTCTGTTCTGCACGGCTTGGTTGGCCCGAGCCGCGAATGCAATTAAATAGAATATATCGCCAGCTTCCAGACTCAGCTCCAAGGTCGGTTCTACTCTCGGCTGTCCCCCCTGCGGCTTTGGACCTCAGTTCCCTGTGGACTTGGCCAAAACTAAAAACTCAGCCGACTGGCAATAACTCAGGGAGTAGTTGTTGTTGTTGTTGTTGGTTCTCTATACCCTTCACGAAGCGTTGATTAAAGCTGCCCCTTCAAGCAGAATGTTTGCTCTTTTTCTGACTTTTTCAAACGTTTTACACAAATAAATCGATTGGCTGGGAATTGATAAATGATATACATAGACTGCAATATACGAGTAGTTTCAGAATAAAGAGGATCCTAATGGGAACATATTTTCTGTAACTTCTGGAGGTTTCATTGGATCATACTTCTAGGGTATCATTAGCATCGAATGACCCACCTCTGCTGCTTTGTTGTTATTGTTGTCGGCAGCCTAGTCCAAGGGAGAAGTAGGCGGAATTCTCTTCTGTTTTTTTTTTTTGGACGCTTGTTAAGTAATTTTGTTAATAGCTGCACCAACGGCAGTGGCAGCAGCGGCAGCCACTGGCTTCAATAAATCTTTTTGTGTGGCTGCCACAATTCGCTGAACATTTCATGCTCTCTTTGCCGTTGCCGTTGCCTGCCTCTTGGGCTATAACTATTAAATGGAAACTAGTTCACTCCACTCTAGAAGGCTCAATCGAGTGCCTGCACCTCCCACAAAATGCACCACAAAATACAGAAAAAAAAATTGAAATAAAATAAAAATAAAATTGTTGCACGCATATGAGCGGCCGCAAGATGGGAAGGGGAGGCAGTGTACAAATCATTTCGCAGACTTTCACCAATTTTTTTTGTTTTGCCAGATCTTCGATTGCCACAAAACAGAAATAACAACAAGACAGCAAACATAAAAATAATAATAATACAAATAAACAAATGATTACTTTGTTGAAAGCCCAGAATAAATAGCGATACGAAAATACGAGTAAGAAATGCAATGCGGTGCTTAATTGCTATACTCTATTTTTGGGGGGAAAAGCTGATGAGTTTTGTTGAGGATTTGGGTAATAAATTGAGGAATATACTTATAAGCCAAGGGAATATTAATCTTGCAATCTATTGGACAGCGTAATAAGTTATAGCTGATATATAAAGACAGGGTGGAATGTAATTCGACCGCTTATCCTCTAACATCATAATAATAGGTTATTTAAGCATAGGTTATAGGCTATTTAAGATTTAAGCACCTTTTTGGGGATCTTTTTCTGAGTGAATGAAAAAGTGTGGTTTGCCTATTCCACGATAGAAACAAATTTGGATCAGTCTCTCAGTGGAACAGGAAACAGATTAAGTCTGCCAAAAGTTATCATGTTATATAACTTATTCTCTTAAATTAAAAGTTTATCACCATATCGTATTCAATATGAATAGTACGTGTACTATCTATATATCCATCTATCTAGAGTACCCTCAGATATATCTACCACCGCAGAATATTTCTTTCTACGTTACTTTTTATTTTCATATATCTTTTTCTGTTTCCCTCTCTCTTTCTTTTTTCATCTCACTTTTTTTTTAATCTTTTTTTTGCTTCCATTTCTATTCAACACCCATGACTACATCTGTCACTGAACTCATATGTTGCCATGAAATCACGATTGTCTTTGACCCCTGAATGAAAAAAGTACGTGGTCTGGTCATCATCTTTTCTAGACTTTGGTGAGCACGCGGAGATCTTTTCACTTGAATATCATAACGTTCAGAGTCGTGGAATAGTCTTTGCACGAATGAGTCTAGACATCAAGCAAAGCATTGAACTGTGATAGCTTCAATCTATAGATACTTTCCACAATAACTTGACTACTAATACTAAAAAATGTTTAATTTAAAGTTTAAATATTTATTCTTATGGATAACTCATTTAGTCCAACTTGAACTAATACTATTAATAATTATTCTTATGGATACCTCATTTAATACCTCATGCTAAAGGCATTAATAATTCAATACCCAAAAGAGTATTCTTAGATTCCTCATAACACCTTTCCTTTCTCTCTTCGGTTACCATTTCATCGTTTTAGACTGATTTTGTCTCTGTTTTAGCTCATTGTTTATTCTGTTTTGTTTTAGCCCTCGTCAGAGCTGGCCAAAAGCCTTTTTTTCTGTTGACCCACTGACGCTGACAAAATTCACTAATTTTCAGTGGCGGAAACGGATTTGTTGCTGTTGTTTTGAGTTGATTGCAGGCGATTACGGCTGTCACCCCTCTGACGCTTCACCCTTTTTGCAGCGCCTGCTCTCTGTTGTAATTTACACCTGTTGCACCTGTGTTGCAAGCTGAAATGCACAAAAGTTTACACAAATTTTTTACCGCGCGCAGCAACATGGGGCAGCCTAGGCAGCTAGGCAGCTAGGCAGCTAAGCAGCTGCTTGTGGTAGCTCTAGCTGCCACTTACATGAGTCTTTGCTAAATGGAATTTAATTATACAAAAAATAATTACGCGCTCATTTTGTTGGCTTTGTTTTAATTGTTTGACGTTTGCTTAATTTGCCTCATTAGAAACTATTTTTTAGTGTGGAGTTTTGTGCGATTTCAGGTGGCTGCTGCTGCTAGTTTTTCAGCAATTTTCCCATTTGGGTCAGCTACCGACGTCTGTCGATACGAATTCGCATAATTTGCTACATTGTAAGTCTATCTTTTATGGAGTATCTCTGTCCCTAGGAGTTGGTAATATTGTTTTGTGGTGAAGTTGCCAACTCAAGCGAGATAGAACTTGGATACCTATTTCTTTGTTTTTTGGATCGAATAATTATATTATTTGTTGCTGAAAATCATTTAAATAGTCTTAATAATCATATAAATGTTAACCAAATTTTTATTTCAATCGAATCATCATATATCGGCCCCTGGAACATAAGACTTTCAAGGGGTATCCAAAACTTCGAACCCCAAAGCCAAGACTTCCCTTTTTGTTTTGTTTTTCATTTGAATTGCATCAAATCGGAGCTTAAGTTTTTATTTATTAGCTTTTAGGTATTTTGACTTCATTAAAATGGAATTTTGTATGCGCCTGATTTTTGCAGGAAATAAATTAAAAGTTGGCTTTAATTGTTGCTCATACGCAATGTTGCACAATTCAGTGGCTGCTGCTGCTGCTGCTGCCACTTGCCTCTGGTCTGGGGTTCAACTGGAAAAGCCGCTTAGCCTTTGTTCTGTTTGGTTTTCAGTTTGGGTTTAGTTTGATTCAATTTCGGTTCGGTTTGCGTTACGCATTGTGTTGCCTCTCGTACTGGTTTTGGGTTCTGCGCTCCGCTGAAATCGCTTGAATGTCGTCGGAGCAGAGCGATTTATGAATAGTGAATGCAGCTTTTGGGGGGTTTACGGTGCCGGCCTTAACGGATTTAATGGTGTTGTCGGACAAGTTTGCAATTTGCAATTCGATTTCGAAGCCGTTAACACACACAAATAATTGCGAATAATTATTTGCTTTTGTTGATTAACTGTGGGAATATTGGAACAACGGTGTGGAGTTCGGGTTTTGGCATGGACTGCGTCGCTAATTTTAGTTGAATTATGGCATAAATTTGAAATATATTCAAAGCAAAGAACATAAATATTGAACCTTAAAGTAGATTATTGCTTGATCTTCTTTTAGGAATAGTCAAAACATAATTAAAGCAAAATACGAGGGCTTACTTATTCCTTAAATGATATTTAAGCTTTTAACCTTTCAGAGTTAAATGTTTTCCTAGAGCTTCTCTTGGATTTAAATTATCATTTAATTAAGTGACTCTAAGTAAAATCGTAACTCCTGTTTATTAGCCTTTTCCAATTATTTTATCCAGCCTACATATATGCACAGAAATTCTCCCCCTATCATCAGCTTATTTGCAAATACCCATAAATACTGTGTGTAGGAATATGCCCATACCCTATCCAATTATAATATCATACCTCTGGTCTATTCACTTAACCCCTAATTAACTAATTGGCATAGAAAATCCAATTGCAATTCGGCGAATCGAAGAATATTTCATGACTCGGGAAGCTAACTGTGGTCTGTGGTAAGCGATGGGGGCAAGCGGGCGATGGTGCAGTCTCGCCATCTCGGAGCCGTTACGGGAATCTGCCCCATCTCAATACGCTGATTGATTGTGAATAAGCAATGGGTCGGTTATGAATCGAGCCTCCTTCTCGGATAGTGCCACTGGCTGCATAACTAAATTAGGCAGCCGCGTGAAACGTGAGGGGCATGCCACAGCAGCTCTCCCATACGGAGGTTCAATCTAATCCAAGTTATGTAATAAAAGATTCACTGAACAGTGTGCCCGGTGACCAAAGTGAAATATTAAGCAGTCAGCAGCCTGGTTCTGCTTCCTGCTTCTGGTTTTGGTTCCAGTTTCAGGATGCATCCGCCGAAAGAAATATCGCGCACAATGAAATGAAATATGGCTGGTACACTGGAGAAAATGGAGGTGGCTTGTGGCGCTTCTGAAGCATATCTCAAAAATTTACTGGCTATGCAGGTTTGTCCCGATTTACAGGTTGAGGTAAATATTTTTCTCTATAAAACTGTGGTACGAGTGCTATTAATATCGAATAGTCTTGAAGCATATTTTTTCAGTGTATCGTCTGTACAGAATGTCCAGAAGGGGTCTCCAATTGTCAGCGAAAAATGCTTTTGGACCCCAGCCCAATGAAATGGGGCGCAAAAGGGAAAATCTAAATGGATACAGAGACACAGCGGAAGGAAGCGGAAATGGCCACCTTAATGATAATATATACATAGCACAGTGTTAGATGTAAGTATTCGCACATGTTGCCAGAAAAATTGCCCGTCACTGTACAGCGAAAACTGGAAGGAAATGGCAGTGGAGAGGTAGAAAGACAAACCGTTTTAGTTACAAATAATAGTAAAAGTATTTGTCTTGGGGTGCAAATGGTTTTGTGATTTATAAAGATTGGTTTCGTAATATATTAAAATTATATTGCTATTATTTCTTACAGAATTCTTCGTGCAACTTATATTTAATTTAAACGCAAAAATAATAAACCAGGAAATTTAATTAATTTAAGGCTCTAGAGCTTTAAATTCCTTTAGATTTTCGAATTTCTATGCGAAGTTAGGTGCTATACCTGATGAACCGCATAACTGCATAAAAACTTAAGTTAAGCTGGGGGAAAACAGCAATTTAGTGGATTCCACACTGTGTTTGCCAAAAGGATTTCTCTAATGCAGCTAATTGAAATTGCAATTAGGTAAAACATTTTAGCACTGCTCCTTCTGCATCTAACTCTCTAATTAACACGCGTTTTTAATTATTAATTGCTGCACTTAATTTATAGGCTTTATCCTTGTGCTATACCCTTGGAACCCATTTAACCCTCCAGCTGTAGGTAAAGGGAACAAATTGCAATTTGTTTCAAGTGTTCCGGCGGGCGGCGGCGACAGGACAAAGTTTTCTTCGTATGTCTAGTGTCGTCTGGAAAATTGTGGGTGGGTGGAAGAAGTAAGAAACTATCTGCTAACTGTGATTTTTGTGTGCCTCAAAAACTTGCAATTTGTCTTTCTACCTTTGCTCTCTCTCTCGCTATATCATTGTTGTTTTTTTCTATACGCTCTACGCTCTTCTTGTTCTAGTAGCAGTTTTTCTTGTCTTGTCTTTCGTTTCAGTTTTTCTTGTTTTGCGTTGAAGTATAAATTGAATTGAAAGTTAAAAGTTTTGCCATATGGTTCCACTCGCCCCATTCCATTTGATTTTGAAATTAATTAGGAATTTGTTCCAGTCAGCCTAACGGTTCTGATTCTGGAGAACAACCGTAACCGTTTTCATTTTCCTTCACATTTATTGAGAATAGAGCATTCATTTCAAGTGGTTTTCCATTTTTCTATCTTTAACGATAACTTAAATTAAAATAATGCAAATAAGCCACAAAATAAACAGTGAAGAAAAGCTGTAGGGAAAAGCAGAGAGACAGATAACAAAGCAACAAAGTTTCCTTGTTCTTTCGTTTTTGTGTTTCTATCTTTTACAACTGCGACGATGGTCAATGGCCAGTAGCAAATTCCATGCCCTAAAGCACAGTGTAAATGAACGTTTGCTTTAATGGGAGGAATGGATGGTTGGAAAAGTGAACGAATGGATGGCTGATGGTTGCAGCTGCAGTGCTTTTTGGTGCAAGCGTGACTTTTGATGGCGACAGCATTCTTTTTAATGAGTGCCGAGTGGCTGGAAATACCAAGAAAAGTATACAAAAGAACCAAAGAGAACTCTATGAATTTCATTACAAAACTTGCTTTTCCGCCTCTAGGTGTTAATTTAAGCAAAGCTTAACAGTTCTACAAAGATTAGTTAATTTCATCTGCATATTTATTACTTCTCATATGTATTCCATATCTCTTCAGCGAAGAGTTTTCATGGAATTCTTTCATGCATGATGATTATCATTCTCTTCGCTTTGTTATTATCATTCTTTTGTAATTGGGCGCACATTTTCCACTAATTTTCCAAGTAAAAATATGGGAAAATAGTTTATGCTTGGCTTTTAGTGTTTGGGTGTTTTTAGATTTTTGAAAATAAAGTTAAAATAAGTTTTCAAAATTTTTTCGAAATGTAATGAAATGTTTGTGATGTGGTAATATTTTTGTGGACTGTTTTTTATATTTTATGCGATGATGTGATCTTATGAGTTTTTCGATTGATTCTTAAAAGACTCTTCTGTGTGATTTCCATCTATAAATTCTTTTATGAACATTTTATTTGAGTTTTCGAAGTAATTTTGTGCCTAAATTGATTTCATATTGCAAAGAAATTAAATTCCATTTAGCCATTTGGGTAAAAATTCTCGTATTTATCGTTGAAATTGCGGACAACAAATAAAAAAAAAAGTTTCCTCTTGCTATATAAAAAAAAAAAAATTTAAGAGAATGCTTTTATTTCGGCTTTATAGGCTGAGCATAAAAATCTCATCTCGCCGAAAGTTCATGGCAGAAAAGAAATACTCGGGTGATATGGAATTCCTGTTTATTTTCTCTTTCGGAAAAACTGAAATGAAATGGAAATGAAATCTAAAGGAGAATCGTTGGCACACAGCAAAACACATACTCCGGGTATTTCTGGCTAAAATTTATGTTTTAAAAAATTCTGCCCAAGAGAGGATGAAAAATAAAACAAAACCATCAGAGTGAGAGAGAGAGCGGTGGGGAGGTAGAGGAAAACGGTTTTTCCATAATGGGGGAATGCTGAAAATTCCATGGCGACTGGCGAATGCATTTTCTGTCGCATTTCCTGCCACAGCGTGCAGCATAAAATAACGGCAAAGCAACATAAACACGTGCCAGGGCCCCCTCGTCTAATGTCGGCCATTTCCTGCTGGCCAAAAACTGTAGGCCAAAACACAGCCGGATCGGAAGAAGGAGAGAGCGGAAAAGAGCGGAATGCATAAAAGCAAGCGTCACCAACAGCAACAGCAGCAGCAGCCGTAAAAGAAGCGTCGCACTGCCGTATAGCCGTAGAGCTTGATGCCTTTGTCGGGGAGAGGCAGAGCTCTGGTCAGGAGAGGGTCCCAAGAGGAACTCTTTACCAGACAGCTTCCCCCCCACTCTAACACTCTCAGCCACTGCTGGGCGAGTGAAGAACGGCAGGAAACCTCAAAAAGAGATGGAGCGCAAGAGCATGCAGCAGTGGAGCAGAGTCGTCTGGGGAATACCCTTCGAAAACTTTAGACACAATACAAAGTGGGTAAGGTATGGGCCGGGTTAAGGGTGCAGCTAAAGGTGAATCCATCAGAATTTGTAATGTCAAGAAATGGAGAGTAGTTGCCCAAAAATAAACCTTTATTCGACCACCATTATGAACAACCAATTCCTCTTCCTAGGAGCGTCTTGAGATGTAGTCTTATGCATACATTAAAAAAAGATTGCTAAGATATATCCTGCAACTAATGGTGTTCCTAAACGGAATTCAAACACAAAAGACGGACATAGCAAATAAAGTAAAAAAAAATTCAGAAAATAGAAGCAGATACCAACAAAAAATATAAGAACCGGAGGAATCTAAGAAAAACTTACTAAAAACATAAACAAATAGTAGTACAAGAGGCAACAACAGGCACAGCCACACTTCGATGCAGAGGGAAAAGAATGTGAAGGCAACCTAGAAGAAAGAGCGCGAGAAGCAGTAAACCAACAACAGTAAGAAAGACCCAAAGAAACCCGTGAGCGGGCAGGAGCGGAAGAGTGTGAGAAATATGTTAATAAAGTGCCACATCTAGCGGGAGGTGGTGGGGGACGGGTCCAGGCCTAAGCCGTAACACGATAAACGCTGGATGAATGACCTCTCTCTCTCTCACTCACTCACTCACTCACTCACTCTTGGTGTGGCTCTCCCTCTTTGCCTTTCGAAAACAGATGCGGCTCGCTCTGCTGCTGCTGCTGCTCCTTCAGCTAAGAATATTCTGCAGCTGCAAAGAAAATACAGTTCTTTTTTTTTTCAAAGCCAGTGCCTGGCGCCATCCTTCTTCTACTCCTCCTAATAGGCCAACAAAAATCTCTGTTGGTATAATGATGCCACTGACAACTGCAACTGCAACCCGCTAGCGGCAGAGCGTAGACTGCATTCTGTGTTCTTTGCTCTGCTTGAGTCTGCTCTCTGTGTTTTGATACCCATGCAGACATGGGTATAATGGAGGATTAGCAGACCAATAACTTTTTTGGATATTTTACCTTGAAAAATAAAATTCTGTTAAATTGTTTTCATTATTGCTGCACCGTCGTAACATGGTATTAATGTTGCAGGGTATCAAAAACTCGATAGCTTGGGCCAAGCCTCCCTATTTTTGTTAGTTATGCATTCTGCATCTTCTTCTTCTTCTCCCCTTTTGTTTGTTTCTGTGTGTGTGTGTGGGTCTGCATTTCTTCTTTGGAGTTCATTGCCGCGACTCATTTGTATTCTTTCTCCCGCTCGCGCTTGCACTCTGCTATACCCGTCCTGCTCTCGCTTGCACATTCATCTCCTGCTGTGTCTCTTCCTCTCTTGCACTTGCACTTGCCTTCGTTTTCCCATTCAACATAATCATCATCATCATCATCATTATGATGAGCCCTGTCTTCTTCCCACTTGACTTACCATTCAGTCGGTGTTCATTAGCTTTGTCTGCTGCTCTGTTCTCCTCTCCACCTCTCAAGATGTTTCTACCCCTCACCGCTTGACACACTCCCCTGCCCGATCATAATTGAATTATCCCCCAGAGGGAGAGGGGTGAAAACAGTGGTGCAGTGGGAGCAGTAGTAACAGATTTTTGACAGAGAAGAGGAAGTGGTTGTGGCTTTTGTGGGCCATATAACCAAACTTGGTTATTACCTTGTACGGGGCAGACATTTGGAGTCACAGCTTGAAAGATGGGAGTGTCTTGAAGGTTGTGGAGATGAGTGAAGATGGATTGTGGTTAAAACTAGGTGGAACATCCACACATAGTCGCAACATTAGTTGCAGCCAAAGAAACTCCACTCCACTGTAATTCATAGCTTAAACGTTCCACTGCCATTAATGCATTCTTCACCGTCTAGGCGTGGAAGGAAGTTTCTTCTTACATATATGCATTAAAAACTAAGCTCAAATATTACTTCCCCAATTACACGTATTTCTTCAGTAATTACTATATCAGCCAGTGTGGCTCTCTGATAGGCTGGCTGGTATTCTGGCACCCAGTTTCCTAGAAATCATAATTTGCACGCTTTCTTCTCAAAGCCCAGACACGAGGAGCCTCTCCCGCTCCCGCTCCCGCTCCCTTACCTCCTCTCTTTCACTCATGCCTTAGCACATATTCGAAATATTTTCGAGTTCACGATCAAGATCAACGAAAGAGAATCATAAAGAACGAATGAGAGAGTCAGAAGAGAAGAAACAAAGTCATTGAGGCAGCTAATGAAGCCAACAAAGAAGATGCTTCAGCGAGAAGAGTGGCCCGTAAAGTACCGAACACATGGTACATGGGGTGGAGGAAGGGAAAAGAAGGTGCCCACAGCATCTGCCTCTCAGTCTCTGGTTTCCCTCCGCACCTTGCCCCATTTTGACTTTCATTTCTTCATACAGTTAGACACTTTTATTGTGTTTCACATTACTTTTGTGTGTGCGCTTTGGTTTATTCTCTCTCCCACTTTTTGTTTGTGTTTTGGTTTATTTGGACTTTTCCTGAATTTCTATTTCCAGCATAGATAACAATTTCTATAAGTAAAGTGCGATATTTTACGAGACCCGACGCAACGGGAGAGACGTGGCTAAGAGATGGCAGCAAGGATGGTAGTCGGAGACGTTTACTGGAGCCGGGGATTCGACTTGACTCCAACAATACGGAGCGCATTATTTGTGCCCTTTTGTGGCATTGTTTTTCTTTTTCGAATTTCGTTTTTCTTTCGTGTTTTTCTCTCTGTCCCTCGCCTATCTCTAGCTCTTATTTTGCGTATTTTTGGCATTCCTTCTGACGTTTTGGCAACTTTTCCGGGTTAACTTTAGTTGATACTTGGGGAAGTTCCTACAGAAGAGTTTTCCAGAGGCTTACTCGAGCAGGGTGTACGGCTAAAGAGGTTACAATAAACATTAAATATTATTCTATTTGCTTTCAAAGATACCATAGACATGTGGTTGAAATAGTGAACTACTAGACTTAAAAGGCAAGTCAAAAGTACCGCATAAGTATAGTAATGCCGGGGAATTTGTATTCCTTTTAGTAAAATGAAATTTCTATACCTTAGGGTATAAGCGTGCCCTTAGATGTTATTTAATATTCTTCTTTAGTAGAATAAAACATTATGCACTCCCTTTAACCTCTGACTGCGCCACTGCTTAATAGTTCCTTGTGTTTGTGTGTTTCGGAATATTTGCAGTTTCCAACAAAAGCAAATATAAATTGCAATAGATTAAAGTTAAAGTCGTGACTGGGGCCCACGCAGAAGTTGCGAAACAAAAGCGGGAAAATGGAAGCCACCGTCAAGAAGGGAATCTGAATCAAATTTGGTCTCAAATTACTCAAAGGGAAATTTCAATTGAGATAATAGAACCAGATTTGCCATGAAATTAATGAATATGGGTGCACAGTGAGTGCTCTCAAAATGCTGCACAAAGATTTTTACTAATGGGTGGAAAAAGGTTCTACAATTTCATGAGACGCCCATTAAATTGGCATTTTTTTAGTCGAATTTTGAGGATTAATGTAGGATATGTTTAAGAGTTTTCAAGCTGAATTTAAAACGGAAGAAAAACTTCGTCAAATCAGTCATTAACAGTTCATATTATTTATCCACCTCTTAGAAATCGTTTCCAATTATCTAAGTAGAGTTTCGTAAAGATTTCCGAGCTATGTATAAAGCTGTGGATTTTTTTATTCAATAAACATTTCCAATGATTCTTTTTGTGTCTGTAATTTCCACGACAAAACCAAACCAAACTCAATTTCCATCGAGTTGAAAAACCTTTTTGATATTAAATTAAGCTCTTAACACTGCAGGGGAAAGCCGAAACAATGTGCCACGCTGGGTGTTTCTTTTTCCCGCTTTTTCACACAGACTGACAGACACAACAGAGACACTGACAAAACCCCAAACCCGAGACCATTTCCGCTCGGAGATTTCGGGCTGCCACCACCGAACGAACAGAGGAACTCAATTGGGCAACCCTCTCGCACCGGGCAGACACTTGTGCATATTAATTGCTTATTGAGCAGAATTCTCCCTGGCACATACAATGCGGGAGGTAGGGGGGGAAAATGGAAGGAAAACAACAAGGAACATGAAAGAACAAAGTTTTTTCGACATTCCGAATAACGATACCCAGTAGTTGGATATCTGGAGGTGATTTGAATATTCCTCTAAGAAACAACTAAAATTGTATACATACGTATGTATGTAATTTATCTACTAATAGAAATATTGTATATATATTGTATTTTTTCTTTAGTGGATTAAAATTAAGTCTTATTGATAGGTCTACACTATTTTATCATTATTATTCTGATATAATCCAAATACCATCCAATAACTCAAGATACTCTTCTTCAATATGTTGACAGGGTATACAGAATTGTTTGGGAAATCCTCAGGCACAGCCAAAGCCTTTTTTTTATTATTCTTTATCAGTTTCAATCACTCAATTGCGCCCCGCACCACTTCTCTGGCTCTGGCTTCCATTCATTCAGGCACTCACTCAGCGCACTCACTCTCTCTCCCACACACTCATTCATTCATGCAGGGTCTCCTTTTCTCACCTGTTTGTTTTGTTGTTGTTTCTTGTCACTAGCCTCGGTTTGGCCTCTCTTTGTACACCTCCTGCTGCTGCAGCCACACTCTCTGTCTCTCTGTTCCTCTCACGTGTCGAAACAAGCGTTTTCCGGCCTGAGTTTTTCGTTTTCCAGAGGGGCGCGTGGTCGAGGTTCGGTTTGGGAGTTCGTTCGGTGGTAGCCCCTTTGTTGCAGCCACTTGTGCGGCTCTCTCTTTCTTCCACTCTTTTTTTTGGGGGGACCCTTTACGGGTTGACAAAATGCCAAACGCTTGAAAATTCTTTTAGTCCTCCTCCTTTTTTATAGTGGTTTTTATTTTATTTTTGGGAATTTCTAGTGGTTTTTTTTATGTGTGTGTTTGAAGGAATATTTTTGGTCGTTTTGTAGGCTACTTTTTTATGAGATAAACATATTTTTAACTTTTTTATTTTTTTGTTAGTCGTTTTTTAATGATTGGCTTTCAGTTTCCGCGCGTATCTTGAATTTGGTTTTGGTTTTTATTCTGTTTGATAAAAAATTTTTGTTTTTATTGTTGCTGTTCTCGTTAACCTTTTCCGCCGTTCTCCCGTGCACGTGTTTGATTTTTCATTTTCTTTCCTCTTTCAGCTGTTTTTTATGACAACCTGTTTGCCTGTTTGCTGGAATGTTTTCGTGTGGTCTTCCCCCAAACGAACCGAGAATAAATGAATGAAAACTGGGCCTGGAATGCCACGAATAATAATTATGATTGCCAGTCGTCCAGCGATAAATGTGAAATGTTGTCTGTTCGAGGCACATGTTTTTATTACGAATTCAAAGACTTTTTTGCGAGGGAAATTCTTGTTTTGGATTTGGCATTTCATTTGATTATTTTTCGGGGGAATATTTCAGAAAGGGTTGGAATTTCACTTCACGTATTTATTTACGAAAAAAATCGTTTTTTATTTAGCCATTTATTTCATTGAAAAATACTCGTATCACATGTTACCATATGAATAGCAATTCAATCCATTTATTTATTTATTTGGTTGTGCCAATATTTATTTGATTTCTACTCGTTTATTTATCTATTCAATTTTCTCCTCACAACATTGTAAGCAACAAAAACAGACGACTATAAAATCAGATTCCAGAACCCAATCAATTAACGGGTGTTTCGGTTGCGCTACAAGAAGTCGGTCAATCTATAATGTCTGGCTACATACATTTGATGTACATACATACATATGTATGTATGTAGGCCTTCAATATGTTTTGTCTGTTTGTCTGCAGACAGTTTTCGAGCCAAGTTTTCTTTAAATTTAATTAAGCCTTTTTCTGCTTTGATTCTACTGCTTTTTTTTTATTTTTTTTTTAAGATCAGACCCCAAGCGCACTGCCTCCCAAAGATGGGGTGAACGAAAGACGGAGACTGGAGACTGGGGACTGGGTCTGGGACCTGCCAAGTGGCTTTCTAAACACAGAGATGCACGCTTCGTTGGCGCTGCCCACTCGAGAACATAGTAGTAATAAAAATGGGTTGTGGGGCACGAAGTTTTTGATACCCTTGGAAAACTGTCATTTCAATATCATATGGTCATGTGACTTTGATTCTCTTTGGATAAGTAATGGTTTTGTTTGTTGAATTTAATTTGAATATCTTGTGAAACAAAATAGTTAGCCATTCTATAGAGATAGTTTTATGATATTTTGTTCAGAAACTAAAACTTAGTTGTACTGATAAAAATTGGTGCTTCGCCGATCGTTCCTTTGGGCTAAAGTGGATTTTAAATGATATTTCTAAAGTGCATCGCCGATCTCCTGTCTTTATATTCTATGCTAGAATTTGTAGGCTCCAAACTAGCCCCCATCATTTCATGAAAATCATCATACCATGCCACTGCAGGGGTATCTCAAAACAGTGCTAGAACGCAGCGACGGCAGAGTGGTAGCGGCAGACCGCTAACGGTAAATCAAATGAAAAACTTCTATTGATACGGTGCTGAGAACCAGACGGAGAGGGGCGAAGAGACGGCGACCGGTGACAGAGACTGGACCGCGACTGTGACTGCGACGACGACGTCACGGCGCGCGTTTAAAATTCCTCTTGGAGCCGGAGCCGGAGCTGCTGCTGCTCTTCGAATCGAGTTGAGTTCAATCAAAGAGCATTAGATAGAACAGAACCCAAAGATGTTGTGTGTGGAACAAAAAAACAGGTTCTCAAACAGGATAGGTTGTTTTTTTTGTTTTATATTTTGTGTGTTTGATTTTCAAATAACAAAAAAAGCACATGCATAATTAACACCAACACAAATGGTCACACACAATGGTTATGATGGGGTGGGAAAAATGGCTGGGGGTTTAGGGAAACACAAATGTTTGAGGGAAAGAAACCGTACGCGGCACGCTCTTTGACTCAGAACTTACACGCTTTTCACATACTCTCTCTAACGACCTCGACTCTGCCGCTTCGTTGCGACGCGCTGAAACCCTAGCAGGTGACTGAAAGCAGCAACCAGCAGGCCGCACAGTGGAGGCACGTAGCAGCGGCAGCCAGCAGCAGGCAGTAGGCAGCGCTGTGGAGCTCTGCTTTGGAGCCGAACACCCACTGTTGGCCACTGTTAACGCCGGCAGAGCTGAGCCGAAGTCAAAGCAGCGACGCAACAGATCCGGGGCTCTGTAGCTGAGACTGAGCTGCTGTTAACTTAACAGTGGTTCGCTTTTGCATGCAACTTTTTTGGAATTGTTTTGTTTTTTTTTTTGGTAATTCGTGATTTCATTTTGTATATATGGTTTAATAACCTTTGAAAAGTGTTGGGGATCTCTAAGCATGCACACATATTTGTTGGCTCTTCATTAACTAACTAAATAAGTGAAGTGCAACAATTATCTATTCACTAGAAGGAAATGAGAGGCAAAATATTTTTGGAAATTATGAAAAGTTAAACTCATTTGATTAGGCACAAAAAGTGGAAATTTAATTGGATTTGAATTATTGAGTATTGATAGAATAAGATTTAAAATCTGTAAATATCACAGAGAGCACAGAAAATTTAAAATAGTGGAAAAATTGATTTAATTTGGAATTTTTTAATTCCTGAATAATTTCTAATGAGCCACAACATGCAACTGCACAAGAACAGAGGACCCAAATGCTGCTAACAGCGTCAGCTTACATTATCTAACATTGTCAAAATTTACAGCCTGCTATCTTAACCATTACTTTACAGTCTGCTTTCGTAAATCTTTGTGGCAGCCTACTGCTTAACAGCCACAGCTAACAGCTACAATAACAGAGTCCATGCTGCATACAAAACCCCCACCAAAATTTGGAAACGGCACCCCCATAAATCCTACATGCCACGCATCCCATAAGCCAAGAAAAAATAAAACCAAAGAACAAAACTTTAAGCACAGCTAATTATGTAAGAGCAATATATGTTGGCAGCTTTAAATAGTTGCGCGCTAAGACGTGCCCCGAAATACCTGAAATACTTTTCAGTTTCCGTTTCAGTTCGAGTTGCAGCTTAAAAGATTCTTCAGAAAAGTTGCTGCACGCTGGAGCTATGTGAATGGATTTTTTCATATGCTTAACAATTTTGATTTTCCTCTCAGAATGGTGGATTGGATTTCTCCTGTGAAAACACCACTCAACTATACTCTTTTTATAAATATTCTCTACTATAACCTGTAATTCTAGAGGCGGTAACCACAGGATACTATTTTATGCTCCTTCCCAAACGACTTGGAACTTGCTTTCCTGATTTCGGCTATTCGAAGATTAAAAAAATCCTCTTTGAGGAAGTTTGACTGTATTCCCTTGTTGAACTAAGTGAATTCTTGGTCCTGACTCTCAGTGGTGTATCCATTACTGATGCCTTGAGGCCTCAAGGCTGCAGTTGTCTTCTGGCTTTGGTAATTTTCTCGTTTTTTGTTGGGTCTCGCTTTCCGCTTTAGCAGGTGACTTGGCATATTAGCAGCGATAAAAGTCGCAGAGGCTCGACAACAAAAGGATATCCGTTTGAAAGAGCAGAGCCACTGTCAGCAGGAAGATGCGACGTGGGGGCATACAACGTGCCACCTGTGTCTGTCGCTGTCTGCGTCACGCTCAGTTAGATTACGCTGAATATTGCTGAAAAATTAGCGCATTAAAAATGGATATGACTCAAGCGATATCTTAATATGGGATACGTGACGGAGACCCACCACCCTCTTTCTCAGCCCCGGAAAGTCAACAAAATTAACGTAATGTGCCGCCATCAACCTGATTTCATATTTATTTGGGAAAAACATACAAATTGTGTAAATTGTTTGCCCAAACGTAGGACCCTCTCTGCTTCTGATTCTGCTTCGCCATCCAACATTTTCATCATCATTTTCCACCTGTTAATGCGCCATTCCATTATTTATTTACCATCTAATTCTAAAACACAAGTGCGATTTTCATTTGAATTGAATGCAATTACATAATCGTATTTATTTAGTCCAATGTTAATGGGTTTTAATGTGAATAATTTCCATAATTGATAATCGGATTTTCATACTAAAATTTAGTTGAGCACGTAAAAGTGCCTGCCCTTCAGGCTTAAGTCCATTGATAATAATATTAGGATATGCTATGAAGCCATGACGACTATTTCCAGCTCTCTAGCGTAAATCTCTTCGCGTGCTTTGGCGTGTGCTTTGCCTGTGGTGTATACGTACCGTATATGTATTCATAGGTGGTAAAATCAAAGCCATCGTTCCAGAATTAAGCTCATAAATTTTGTTTAATTTAAAATTTTATTTAAAATGTAATGTTTTTTTTTTGTGGGCTGACAGTGTAGGACTAGATTCAGGCTGATTTACAGAATCTTCTGTATTTTTAGCTTGACTTCTTTTTCATCTTGCTATGAATGTTCGTAGGGCATCCGCAATGGTTATGTCACAGAATCTTTTCCAAGCCTGCAGCTTGAAAGCTTCCCAATCAGGGCTTCTGCAGCCCCAAATCCGTAGCGCCCTTGATTTTGATTCCAGGAGTCGATAAAAACAGTAAAGCGGTAAAAAACTAGCAATCTAGCTTTCTGTTTGTTGACAGAGATTTAACGTTGGTTCGCGTTTTCTCGGATTTAATTGTCTACCCCGATAAGTGTGCTAAAATTTTTACCTGAATATAGCCAAAAATTTTATTTAAAACTATTTTTATTTCTACCATTAATCTTAATCATTGACATGTATGTTATCCATATCTATCGGATCCTTTCTTGCTTCATTAACATCTGCACACATGTAATAGATTCTCACTTTCTAATTGAGGATGGATTCCTGAACTCGACTCTACTCGACTAGAATTTGCATTTTCTTCTTGCCTCTACAAGGTTTTGCTCTTTTGTTTACTTCAGTTTGGCATTTTCCTTCAGCTTCTTTTTTATCAACAGGCTCTGTTTTTCTTGCGCTATTTGGTATTCCATTTCGATTTTTTTTCCTCTGTACTTCAGTTTTTTTGGTCTAGCCTTTTTTGAGAATTTTCTTTTCCTTTGTTTCTCTCTTTTGGTATTTTTTAGATGAATGTTTCTGCGACTCTTCATTTTCTTTCTTTTTTAAGTGTTTCTCTTCTCCATCTTCGACTTTTTGATGTCGACTAAATCGTTTTTTTTTTGCATTGGAATTTTTTCACTATTTTTTCCTCTTGCAATTCTCTCTATTTTTCTCTTTTTGTACTGCTCTTTTGGCATTTTCATTCCGGTCTAACTGGCATGTAATAAGCCTCCTTCCTTTGTCTGTCTTTCTTATTCTTGCCATTCCTCCTTCACTCTTTAACAACTTGTGCTCTTATTTTCGCACCTTCGCCTCATTGCATTTGACTTTGCTCTCTCTCTATCTCTCCCTCTGGGATGAAGGTGAATGCCCCCGCCTTCCACCCATTAATGCCAACTCATTAGACGCCGCTAACCATAATCGCCAGTCTGTGGGCCAACTCCTTGGAGGGCAACACAACCGCAACCCATTCCTTGGAGAAAAGCCCCGACAAACTCACCCACAAAACAGAGGAAAACTCCCACCAAAAAAAACAGACAAAACCAAAGAAAAACCAGTAAGGAAGGATACTATGCGGGCTCGAAGCTTTAGATACCCTGGATGATTCATCTTTTCTATAGCATAGCTTTAGGATATAGTCATGTGATTATGCTAAAACTAAGGAAATAGTTATCATTTAAATGAAGAGAATGAAATCTGTTTATAATGATAAATGTAATATTCATATAAATCTTTAAAGATCGAAAATTGTCCAGTCCTTTTTGCTCGTTGCTATCAACAATTCCACATCGTAATATTCTCTAACAAGGGTACAAAAAATAAAACCCCATACAGAAACTCATCCCAGAATTTCTTTAGACACGTAGCATCGCATAATTACAACTTAATCGGTTGACAAACAAAGCAGACGCCGCTACATAAACAGCAATAACAACAAAAGTCGTATCCTTATAGAGTGAGAGAGTGGACAGCGGGGGAGTGCGTCTGGCAGATTAACAGAGAGCAGAAAATGGGGGAGATTAAGAGACAGGGAAAGTTGGTTCAAAGTTTTAAATGCCAAGGTCCAAAGACAGTTTAAAGACTCCTTGGCCATTCGGCTATGGACATGTTCGCCCCTTTATTGTCACTCCTTAAATAGTTAATGGGAGTAATGTGTGCAACAGAGGAGTGCCACAAAAGTTTTATGTGAGCACTGAGTGACACAACCCCCTAAGGAATTTCCGGTGTGTATCATAGACAACATCCGTAGGGCTAAAATTGCATCCAATCCAGATTCCTGCAACAAAGGACTAACTAATAATCGTCTTATTAGGTCCTAAATTCAGTTTTCTGATGTTAAATTTCTTAATATTACTAGATTTTTCTCCGCCCTCAAAGATCTAAAGAAAATTTAAGACCATTAGCATTTTTCATTTGTCATTAGATTTGAAGGTAAATAATTAATACTCACTTAGCAGGTACTGCCTAATTAACATCACAACAAATTTGAGTTTTTAATTTACCAAAAATTTGTAAACAATCATAAGAGAACATAAATTGTATTAAAACGCTCGTTACAGGAAGTCCGAGTCCATGTTGATGTCCTGGCTGTTTGCGAAAACTAAATTTTACCTCACTTGATACTCAAATACTCCCAACTCCCAACAAAGTTGTAGCCAATATTTTATTTCACCTTATTTCCTACTACTTCAGCGTAAGAAATATCGCTACAATCCAAACTCTATTGTTAGCATAGCATACCCAAAGAAATGCCGTCTATCCCAACAAAACATGACCCAACTATCACCCAACACGCTCTCCAATCTAACTTATTCTATTCGAGAACGTATTATCCATTATTACATGATATAATCCTTGTTCTTAGTCCACTTTCCGGGAAATAAAACAACAGAATAAAACGCAAAAAAACTCACTTAACCGCCCCTCGACCATGTAAACATGTTAATGTCCGAGGGGAGCGGTGGAGCGAAAGAGGGTTGACAATGCATGCAAAAACTATTTCCATGTTAGGGTTGCCACCAACCCCATCACCACCACACAGTCCGCAAAATGAATATTTCATGACAATTAAAATGTTAACTCTGTCAAGCGACACGCACAGAAGACAACAGCATTGGGAAGCGTCCTCCTAGCCAGCTCCAGGCTCCGACGGCTCCCCCTTGGAAACCCCCCGACTCCCATAAGACCCACGCGTATAGCCAGAACCCAAACCAAGACCGTAACCCACAATAAGCCCGCACTTACACCTGCCGAAAGCCTTTTATACCCAGACCTCGCTCACAGCTAGCAGCAGCTGCCACATGCAACATTCAGGCGAATAATGTTGCGGTCAATTTCGTTAGTACCGGGACACCGGTACCGGGCTCTGAAAATCCCCCTTAGTGGCGCGCCACTGCAGCTCTTTGGCTTATTGGCATAAGTCAAGTCTTTCGATGCGGGGCGGTGGCATGCATGATTTGCCAGTGGAAATGCTTCAAAGGCTGTCGCTCATCCATTGTTGGTGTACCTCGCTTGCGTAATGATTCCCGGGATATGGCCAGGAACCCGGTGAAAGTCCTAGCCGAACAGAAACCTGCATGCATCACTTCATTAGGCATATCAATGTCACGCCCCCACTCTATCTCTCCCTCTCTCGTTCTCTGAGTGGCATGCATCAATGTCCAGCTGGAAAGCCTCAGAACAGTGATGTTGCATTAACATGCATCATTTGTCAATGTGATCAAAGGGGTGGAAGGGCAGAGTGAGAGTGTGAGTCCGTTCTGCCAGTGTTGCCTAATTGTTAAAGCTTCGCCATGATGAAACACTGACCGGATGTGACGTCAGGAGACGTATGAGAGACGCAGATAGAAAGAGTTGGCAGATGAAGAGAGACATTAGAGAAGGATGCGCTTGGTAGCCTTGCTAGATATTTGCTGATTATGACACTGATACTGATAGCTGAAGCATCGAGGCACGATGTCAGAATTCAGAATGAAGTTATGGCTCAACCCATGCGGAAGTTCAAAGAGCTGACATTGTTAACGATACCGAATGGGTGGGCAGATAATGAAACAAAATGATTCATTTGAAAGAAATGAAAGGCAAAATAAGTGTGTTCAATTGCAATCACTGCATGGCTGCAACTTGGCAATGATTTCTCTTAAAACAGTTTCCTTTGATGCCAACTAAAACACAAGACATAACCTTTATTGCCTTTGTATGTGTATATTGATGGCCACAAAGTGCAAATTTTTGAATCGATGCTTAGAAAACTGTTGGCCATATTTGTAGTTGCAACTTTAGACGAAAATTTATAGTTTCAAAGCCAATAAACAAATATTTTTAAAGCAAATATAAGCCCATAAATATGCTCATGCACGCTTAAAGAGTAAACCAGAATTGTTTCCGCCTGGCTTTTAGGCGATTTGTTTGGTTTTGTCCGAGGATATTAAAATATACTCGCTGAAAGCAAAATATAATTAAACAAACCGCAAAAATATGCATATTCACACAGCAGAGTTGCCCATTAAAATAACACATTTTGCCAATTATATTTAGAAAGTTGAATGGGACAAAAATGGCGTACAAAAAAATATTACACCAAATCCTATGTCATTAATTATTTAAGTGTATATTTATTTATAATTTACAGCGTGCATTTATTTGTCGCTGTATAATTGTGGGCGTGATTATGTCGCTGCATACTAGATGGTATGGTTATCAATTATTCAGTTATTATTTGTTTATTTATTGATTGGCAAACGGACGAGCGTTAACATTTGATTCCAATTTGTTGCTTGTCACAGGTACCAGGTAAAGTGCGTGCCATATGTGTAGATAGAGTGAAGGTAGAGGCTTACAAATTACACTGACGATAGCCCTGCCTGAAATGGAATGTGTCTTTGCTAGAATATGTTTTAAGCCTTTGGTAGTCATAATTCCTCTGGGATATACAATTCTGATTTATATTTATTTTATTATATTTATTTATTTATTTATTTTCTTTATAGTTCTGATTTATATCGCCCAGTCGCACTGTATATCTCAGGGCGAATTGTAATTCTATAATTGATTTTAATGTTAAGCACGCGAATAAACTGACTGCGGTTTGACTCGATGTCAATTGAAACGAAAGTGAAATGAAACGCCTGTCACGGTTAATGTATTTACTTATTAATTATTTCTGTTTTTCTTTTCGCTCTCAGCTTTTTTCCCTCCACACTTGCAATTGTAGAAAATTATGAAAATTATAAGCAGCACACGGTAGCGACATGTCGCATGCTTAATTGGCCAATAGAAGTGCAATATAAATGAATTACGCAAAACTGTTCGAGCTAACTGCAAACCAATTTAAATTTCGCACTAAATTGTAATCTAATTAAGTAATTTTTCGTGTACATTTACAAATTAATGAATACTGGCACTGCAGGATATTAGAGTGTTTTTGCATGGATATAAAAAATTATGACAATTTGTAGTTGCTAAATATTCAGTTGGGTTGCCACAGTGATATTCATACAAAAATCTCAGCCAATTGCAGTGTAATCAATGTGCAGGTTGCTACCATCCAGAGCATTATAAACCTGACCAAAACGAAGCACAAAAGCCCATTCAAGCAACCGAACGATAACTCAAACTGGCTAATGGTCAGACACACAATTTGCCGAAAACATTGAAACACTCAACATTTTTGGGTCAAAATTTGCCTATAGAAGACCAGAGAAGGCGTCGGTTACGGCCCATAAATTATCAGGCCAAGTGCCTGAATAACCCCTTTAAATGATTTCACAAACAAAAGGTTGAACCAGAAACAGGAACAAAACAGAACCGAACACAGTTGAGGTTGAAACAAAAGGCAAAGAAGCTTATCAATAGAAACATATGTGGGTGCCGTATTCTATCTGCAGAGGGACAGTAAGCGACAAAGTTGTAGGATCCTAGTAAATAGTATATCAAAGGGAAAAGGTTTCATTCTTTGGAAAAATGCATAAAAATATAAAAGAAAGTCGGGTAAGGATTCTCTTCATTATATTTAATTTATATATTTTACCATTTTTTAACTTTACACAACCATGAATCACTGTACTTTTGATACTCTTTAGACTGGAGAGAACAATGAAAGACAAACATTCTGATTCTGCTATTCTACGAGTAGAGCAGCCCCCAGGCTGCCACAGCAATAAAAATAGACCATATTCGTGCCAAATTCCATTGTGTTCTATCTTTATAGGTCCCCCAAAAATGCAGAGCATCATTGTGAATACATATCTATAATTGTCAACAAATGTTACCCAATTCCAGCATTTGCATAGATTTTCCGACCAGTCATTATGCCATGATAGCGGGCTGAATCCGTTGATGATGATGATTCTATGTGTCATGGAAGGGCTTACTTGTGGTTCTGCCCTAAGCCCCCGCGTTCAGAATACTAATCGATTATGCAAAATAAAATGAAATAAAATAAAATGCTTGCCAAAGCATAAGCAAAAGCAAGAGAAAAATCCACTCAATGAGGGAAAAAGTTTGAGCAGCAAAATGTGGACTCATCGATGGATACTCGGGCAAAGAAATTGTTTTGCCACTCATCTCCGATAGCTCGGGAGGAAACCCCAAAGTCAATTAAAGGATTTCCAACCCTCCCACTCAACTTTATTTTCACACATTGGAGAATGCTTGGAATGGGGTTCAGATTGGAATGGGGCTGGATTGGGGATGGATTGGGGTATAGAAAAGCGATTGGGTGAAACAATGGAAAGGATAAACCACAAAAATGTATTGTAACCTGAAAAATGGAAATCCAAGGCAGGCGGTCGGTCTCCACAGTGTGGCTAAAAGGAAAGACTGATTTTGCAGAGGCAGAACTTTTTTTGATACTTGTATTCTATGTGGTTGATTGAAGGTCTTCAATAGAGAAGCTACGTATTTGATTTGGGGATTATGTGATTGATAGAGGGAATATAATGTGTGTATGTATGGTTGTCCCATATGTATTGAAAATATAGCAAAGTAACTGCGAGTAGTGAGAGAAGGGTTCGTCATTTTCATAGCCATTTAATTATATTTTAAAAGAGCAACTTATTCGGATTATAAGCGAATAACATGGGAATTACCAATCAATTGTCTTCTACTATCTACTAAAATTATTTACCAATCAGATCACATCCCATCCCTCTTTGTTTGCGAGGTGACTAAGTCTATATTGACTTACCAAACCATTGGACAGCCTTAAGTTAAGTGTTTTACCCATTCCACTGTGGACGAACATCCACAATACAAACAATTTGAAATCAGACAAGCCAAAAAAAAAAAGGCTAGACGAGGGAAAACTGCAACAACGAGATACGGCTACAATAGAAATGGTTGCGTACAGGCACAGGGAAACCCCAAGAACCCATACAAAGAAGGTAGAATGTCTTTTTTCTGCCTGTGGCTCGAGTATTGGGTGGGGAGGGGAGGACTCATATGAATGATTGCCCGAATGAATGACTGACTAAGCTGCTCAATCGACTGGTTTCATACGAATCGTCTGACTGTGATGCAGAACGGACATGCAACACTTTTTGTTGATGTTGTTTTGCTTGTTTTGTTGCACAGATTTGAAGTCGTAAATTCATTTAATTTTCGTCATTTCTGCACATGCCTCTTCAACAGTTTAACTCTCTCCAAAAAAGTGACAAAAATTGTGAAAAGTGAAACGACAAAATTTGGATACATCTTTTAGTGTGTTACTCTGTCTGACTGTGATTGATTGTGGGCGTGGCAAAGGGAACCATTTCAACCGATAAGTTACGGTCAATTGAGTTCTGTTTGAACTGCTGATGTGTGCATTGCGTCTTGGATTTGGCTTTGGCTTTGGCGTTGGATTCTGCCTTGGCTCCTTTGTTTACTTCGATCTTTTGTGGCTTTTTCTTAGTGAACAATTTGTTGTTGTTATTTGCTGGCGCAGTCATTGTCGGACACTTTGACATTTGACATTCTTGTGGAAGTTTTCAACACAATCTTTGGATAAAAACAAAATAGTTGTCAATTAAGCAAAACAAAACAAAAAAAAGGACATTCGACACTGCCCTCCCATAATGAATGATGTGGTTTTGCTGTGGCTAAAGTTCAGGGCTTACAACTGATGATAGATGGGGGAGAAAGATGTAGAATAGATGTGAGTGAATGCTAAACAAGAGATGGGGCAGAATACACAAAAAAGAGTGGGAGTAAAGGAATATTGAAACGACGTTTGTGGTCGATGGATGTCTCCGAAGAGTGTGAGTAAACTAATCAGTTTGAGTGGATGCTCCAAATTTGGATTGAGCTGAGCAATTATATCTTACCAATTTGGGTTTTCAATGAGATTTAACTTGCAGAAAAGTTTGAAGAAACTTTCTTAGATCTACTCGTAAGATGAGAGTTTGAGGATTAAAAGTTATATCTATTAATAGATTTGCATCACCTTTTTGATTTAATTGAAACATTAATAGTGTACAGCTGCCTGCTTCGACTGGGATATCCATCCGCAGCAGAATTATTAACTCAGGAGAATTCTCTTCTATTAAAATTGTCTCTGTTATAGCCCTTTTCTTTTTATAGTCCTCTCCTGTATCTACCTTCAAAAATCTTCCCACACATCAAACCTTAATATCCATGTTAATAACTCCAATCAGGCGAAACTGTACACAATTTAAGTTCTTATCGCCCATGAATTTTTACACCTTTCCGTATTCTTTTGTTTGTTTCAAAGTTTCTTTCTTCGACTCGACTGGTTGTTGCGTTGCATTATCACGTTCTGGTTTTATGTGCTATTAAGTGCTATATAAGCTTACGGCCCTTTAAAGTATGCTATAATCTTTACCACCAAACGCACACGGACACCGATTGCACGGACCCCCACAAGTAATGGCCAACAGTTTGGGTCTGCATTCTGCTGTGGATTTAGCCATGAAGGACAACACCATAAACTTACTTTCGGCTTGGGTTTACTTTTGGCCAGACACTCGCGATGTGAGAGCGGACCATAAAGCCGTTTTTTGTAATACTAAAATATAACCAGAATTGGCCAGTCTCAAAAACTCAACCAGGAAGAGGCGACTACTACATTAAAACTGCAATTTAAATTTTTATTTCTGCTGTGGGGGAATTTTGCCACGCACTGTCCTTGCACACAGGAAGCCGGAAATAGTGGAACGACAAACCAATTGAATTTGTCAGCTTGTTGACTTCGCTTCTTTTTTGTATTGTCTAAGAATGGAACAAATTCAATTTGCATAATAAATCAAATTTTCGTTGATCTACCGTTTTACGGAATAATAGATTTAATTAAAAATTTATTATGGTTTCTACGTGACTGCAGCAATGTTAAACAATTAAGCTTTCAACTTATTGATTGGTTATATTTTCATTGAATGAAATATTTTTTTGTGTTGAAATGAAATAAAGTTAGGATATTTATTAATAAATTTAAAATGTGGTTGACAGGTGATAGAAATTGGAATTAATTTAAAACTTGTATGCAAATATTTGAACATGTTTGCACATTTTATTTTAAAGAAATTTAACAACAAACATTGTGTTCAAGTTACTTTTCCTTCAACCAAATGAGTTGATCCAAAATCTCTTACACCTGCAGAGAACCTCAAAGTGGGAATCATTTACAGTGTAATCTTTTCAGCTAACTATTCTTAAATTTACTTATCTCGTAAATTCCTGAAGAGTTATTTGATTAAGTTCTGCTGAAACTTGGCAAAAACTTGTTATTTTATGAACTTTTAATACGAGTTCGTTTTCGTTTCAGCGGCGAAGGGGGGGTGACAGAGACCCCTGCATGGATGATTTTTACCAGTACCTTTCAATTCATTACGAACTTTATATGGGCCCAAGTGGAACTTCGGACTGGCCAACAAATTTACGCACTTTTACCCAACTAAAGACAGCGGCAACGAGTACAAGAAAAATATAAAAGAAAAGAAAAATATGTGTTGCATCCAATAAAATAAAGTAAACTTTAGTTGACTTCTGGATGGTGGGTGAGGACAGGGCAGGGCAGTAGTGCGGAGTGCGGAGTGGAGAGGGGCCCTAGCACATGGCGAAATGGAGTCGAAAGTAAAAAGAGAGTCAATGTGTGCTTCTGTTTTTCTTACCAATATATAACTTGGCATTAAGCGGGACAGAGCTGGCCAGAATGGGGTCGGGTCTGAACTTGAGAAGTCAAAAACTCCGAAAGAGGACTTATGGGCATGCTGAAGGGTGAAAGCGGGTGAGAGCAACACAAATGCACTAGGAAAAAATATTGGTAACTTTTCGACTAGACAGTTAAATATTGTATCTTATTTTTATTTTTCCCAGTGTAGTTTGGCTAAGGCAGCATGCTATAGCGAGAGAGAGAGAGAGAGAGCATGGGATAGAGAGAGGGACGACTCCGATGTGGAAGCCGTTGCTTGTTTTGAACGCAAACTTTGGCGCTATGCTATATCCCCCCCCCCCTTCTGTTGCTGCCTCTCCTTTGGCGTTCTTGTTGCCACTCCTACCTCTCATCTGCTCCTTCGTACTCCTTCCCCTCCAGTATCTTCTGCTGTTATTTGGTGTTGCCTTGATAAAGTTTAACTAGCGCCAAACACAAACACAATACACACGCATGCCGCGAAGAGCAACAGACGAAACGAAAGGAATGCACAAAGCTTCTGGAATCAGCGATGCCCGCTTAACGGTTAAATGGCTAAAGCTAAACGGCGCGAGTCTGCTCCATGGCATAATTTTATCTGTTGTTTTTTTATTTTATTTTTAACTTTTGGTAGAACTAAACCAAACTTTTAGAGTATTCATTTGATTATTGTTCAATTCATTTTGTAAATATAAATTTCTTTGGCTATAAGTTCTAGGTACTTTCCGGGTTGAACCCTGAGTGCCTGGGTGCCTGAGATATTTGCCAGCACTGTCCGAGGCAGTGGAACAACAGGCAGAAGTGCGAATCGGGTGTATGGTAACGGTATGTGAAAAGTTTCTCCTTTGGCGTTTTGTTTGTGTATTTACTTGGAAGCCGTTAAGTTTCATTTCCGTTTCATTTCATTTCGTTTTATTACTTTGGTCAGTTTTCGTATTTTCTTCACCCCTTCTTTGGTCACTTTTTTCTTTATCTTCCGTGTTTTTTTTTTTATCTCGTCGTTTTTATTCATGTGAGTTTTAAGTTCAAATTGATGTTCTTCTCTCACTTCAGTTTAACCCTCTGTTTGTGCTCACTTCCTACCATTTAACCCGCTGTTGCGCCCACTGCACTCGAGTTAATTGAAAGCTTAACATTTACATGCACACTTTTGGGGCCACACCCCCCATGTAATGCCCAATGTCAGCGCAATCAGCAAGACGCCCACTTGCAGCAAATGATTCAAGTCATTGAGACCAGGGAGACCGACATCGTCACTGCCACCCGCCTTCGTCTTCGTCATCGTCATCGTTTTCGTCGTCTTCTAATTGCCGCTGACTTTTCCTGCTTCTACAACATCTCTCTCACCATCTGCTCGTTCCTTTCCAGCATCACTTTTTCACTACCAACCACCATCTTTGGGCCTCATTACTTAAGCACGCGCTCTAAGCGATTACCAAGACCCCGACCCCGACCCACAGCCCACGAATAAGGTCAGTTCTCAAGGAGCAGTTTTGTTTTGGTTATGAGTCTAGGGTGTGTGTGTGCTCTACAAACTAGTACATCCAACATTCAACAATCGACTTTGTCTGGCTCTTTGTTTTCTTAGTTGGGCGTCATCATTACCGTCACCAGTCAGCCGACTCAACCGTCTTGGCCTTCGTCCGCAATTTGCCTGCTAACTGCCAACTGGCAAGTCGGCATCGCCTCGTCTTGGCTCAACTCCGAGACGGAATGTCGCCCACAAGACGGAATCTTACTTAACTGGCAGAAAGAACGAACGAAAAAAATCATAGTGGTTCCGTCGTTATTTTTGGTATTGGCTGGAAGCTTTTTTGCTTGAACAAACGCATTGTAAATATGTATATGCTGATTTTTGTGCGAGTAGTTGGTAAGTTAAACTGCAGAATAGAAATGCAATTATGCATATGAACTGGCACAAATGAGCTGTTAACTATTTATTTGCAATTAAAATCATTTAAATTAAGTTCATCCAGTAAAAGAATTTAGCTAAATAGCTTCACAAATGGCCAAACAAAACTAAACCAATTAAAGCAAAACGTATTTCTAAACTAAAAGCTAAAAACTAGTTTTCATCATTTTGGTTTAGTGAACTTTTCACTTTTTCGCTTGGCATTTTGATGATGAAAATTCTGTTTTAAGTGGGGGTATTTATTTATATAATTTCTTTTTTTGTTTCAAGTTAGTAGATTGACCAATGATGGTGCTGGTTGAAAGTTTAGTTCGTGTCAGAGATCAGAGCAATTAGTGAGAGCTATTAGCTGTCAAAGTCATTAAGCCCGAAAGTGTCTCTGGGGCGCCTTCAATATGACAAATCGCAAAAGGCCTACGAAAAAACTTCAAGTGGATTGCTTACTGCTACCCCCGTCCAGACGTCTTTGAGCCAGCAAAAGTAATGAACACACCTTGTGCCGGAGGTAGAGCCCGCGCGCTGAAGCTCTTTAGTATGCAAAATTTTCCAAGGTTGGAGCTTTAATTAATTCACCCGCCAAAAGAGGAGCAGCCGTCGTCGTTGGCGTCTCTCTACGAAGCAATTGTATAATTAGTGTTGGGGCCATCTCCATCTCTCTCTCTCTCTCTCTCTCTCTCTCTATACACCTCCATCTGTGTCTGTGTCTTTATCTGTATCTGTACTCTCACCCACAGTCGCGGGGAACGGGCACTCCTCCTTCGAAGGTGTTCAATTACACAAATGAATGCAGAAGAAAACGTCAAAAGCGAATTTCAACGGAAATATTTTCCACGCACAGCCTCAATAAATTTAAGTGTGCCACGAAGTGGGCGATGACCAGCCGCGCCTCCAAAATACTCACTAAATTATTTCATTGATGGGTTTGAGTTGGGTTGAGGCACTCGGATTCTGTTTTTCTTACTGAGGGTTGGGCCATCGCTTCATCTTGGCATCTATTTCACTGGGGAAATGTAAATAAATAAACAAATATTATTTCGAATTAAAAGCATTTGATATGCAGATCCCATCTGGATGGTAAGTCAACTTTAAGGGAAGTAAATAAACCAACAGAAGAAATCGATAAAGTTATGACAGTTAATATTTCTTATCTCTGGGGTTTTTCTGGAAAAAACTGGTGGGACCCCAAGTCAATTTTGGGCAACCAATTCTTGCATTTGTTGACAAACGACTTCCTTCTCGGTAGGCATACATATGTCATATAATTTTTAGGAAAATTCCTTGAAGCAAAACACCTTTGTATGGCGGATTGTCCTATTTTCATCCTATCGATCTCTTAACAATGAAAAAACAAACTAGGTTGTAGGCCTGGATGAGTAAATCATATCCCAATACTTAGAATTTTTAATATACCACAACATTTTTTTTTTTAATTATAATAATATCTATTTGCTGATACTGGACAATTTCATAATTTCTACTCTGCATTTTCAGTGCCGAAAGCACTCGAAGGTACATATATACAGGCCCATTCCGGTATTATAAGTGGACTTAAGCCTGAAGGACATGCACTGTCCTGCTCAAGTGCTCAATTCAAGCCCGTTTATCAATTATTAAAATTATTCATATTAAACACACATTAAAATGGTACTAAATAAATACGGGTATTTGCATTAAAATCAAATCGAAATAACACTTTTGTTTTAGAATTAGATGATAAATAAATAATCGAATGTCGGTCCAACAGGTAGAACATGACTATAATGGAATACGAATAATGCCAATATTGGAGGGAAAACCAGAGAGGGTCTGATTACGCTCGAACACAGTTCAAATTTGCTTTATAAACCATGTCATTTTCCAGTTATGAAACAGACTGTACAACATTATAAATTGCATACCACAATTACACTTTTGCATTTCAGCTATTCTGCCATGTGAAAGCAGCACGAAATCTGCATAATTCAGGTCACACGCATCTCGATTGCAAAATCGGCAATTTAGCTGAAATTTCAACATAAACGAATGAAATATGTAAATCTTCTTGTGTTTTTAGGCAGACAGACAGACAGACACCACCCGCCCCAAAGAGGAACATACCGAGAGAGAGAGACAGGGAGCGAGAGAGATGATTGTGTGATTGTTATTACTGGTGGTATAACAACTTATCACACAGCTTGCCGCCGCTTTGGAGCTTCTTGCAACACCCGGCGCAATTTGCAACAGGCAGACAGAGACAGAGCGAAAGAGGCACACTTGTAGAGACATAAACTGAAACTTGGACACCAAAAGCAGATTGCAAATTGTTGGCTTTATACCCTAGTAAAGGGTACTGTAAATGGAGTCACAAGATTGACTGGTCTATCGGGAAATATTCGTAATATATGTATATGAGTATTAGAAGCAATGATTATGGAATTCTCTCTAAAACTATTTCCTCACTTTAAATGATCGGAAAGAATCCAATTCATGTTTTTCAGGATTTAACTGTGATGCCTTTCATGGGGTAGAAACGTACCACAGGATTTATTCCTTTGTTAATCTACCTTAAACGCTGCTCAAAACTAAATCAAAATCATCAAGCATTAAATTTCAGATGCCTTGGAAATAATGGACACCTATTATGATCTTTCGAGGGTATTGTAACCTTCGTTACTTGTTCGGTCTTGCATCTCCGGGCCCTCCGCAGACGCTAGTCATAAAAATAACAATAATAATAGAGCTAAAAAGTACATAAAAATGCCGTACAAATAAATTACCAGCGCCTCTTGTACATCTCTCACCTTTATATTTTTATGATTTAATATGGGAAAATGTTTGTAAAATGACCAAAAAAAAAAAAAAAAAGGAGAAGCGAAATGAAAACAGATGCAGAGACACAGCCAACACCCAGCTGTTGGTGGGGGGCAGGTGGCATGCGGCAGGCAGTGCGGGGACGTTAGTCTGGCAACACGTGAACAATATAATCGCAGAAATTGTTTTTTTACTCATCTGGCGGCTTTTCCCTGTTGGCTCTGCCACTCTGCCACTTACCTGGGCCGCGAGTCGAGTCGAGTCGAGCCGGGCCGTGCCCCGTCAGGTGTTTGTGTGTGGCATCGTTTATGGGGCAACAAGTGCTGCTTTGGCCCGCAACTTGTTTGCTTTTTTGTTGTTGTTGTTGTTGAGGCATTTGTTGAACCAACGTAATGGACAGCATTGCTGATAACTTGTAAGTTGTAACAAAAGTTTGTTTCTGGTAGTAGTTTAATGGAAATTACTTGTATTTTAATGGGAAACCTATAAGAGTGTACTTATTTGAGGAAATCGTGGAGAACTAATCATAATAGGAGGTAAAATTGCAAGTTTTTCTGCTCAAAGGAAAACGAGCTATAAATTCTAAGCCTGAATGGGACTGCTTTTTGTGTACAACTCCTCATTAGTATTATACACCAATTAAAATATTAACGAAAATATATTTAATCAGCGGGTTTTCCTTACCGTCTTACCCCACTCTCTACATTCATTTATCCTCGAAGAAGAAGCACTTCCCTTCCGAATCCAGCAGTAAATTCATAATGTTTTGTATGCCCTACTCCCTTGCAAAACGATTTGGATAACCATTTAAGAGATAGACAAGGGAGAAAAGAGCAGAGAACTTGCCCCAAAGGTCTCGCCACTTTCTGCCTTTAAACGCTGCCACTTGCCACAGACGAACCTAAGCCCACCAAAGTGTGGGTAGACGGCGAAAACCCAAAAAGAAGAAAACTAATCAAGCCCCGCGGCTTTTGGCCGCAACTCCGCCATTAAGCGAGCGGGAAATGTTGGCCAAAATCAAGGCCCACATAAAAAATAGACGGAGATGGGGTAACATTTCGGGGCTGGGTGGATCACGTTCTTTGGCCTGACAGCGTTGCGAAATCTCATCAATCAAAATCTTAGTGTGATAATAACGAGAGAGAAATCACAAAACATTTCTTTCAACTAGGCAACCCACTAACCTACAATTTTAGCCCAATGCTGGAGATGGGCACAGGGATGATGATGACGATGATGATGATGATGTGTCCACGAATTCCGCTGATGATGGCAATGATGATGATGATGATGATTATGTGAGGAGAGACTTTGCTGACGTAATGTTCCGCCTGGCTGTCTGAGGCTTTTTCGGGTCTTTATCCTTCTGTCAGACAACGTCGCGCAATTTCCCATCCAGAAACCCTCGGGCTGGCCGCAGACAAATCGAAACTTCCGCCTCATGGTTGCCCTGGCCACGTCCACGGCCTGTCCCTGTCCCCGTCCCGGGCCTTAATTTGAAAGTTAAGCGTTATAAACACGTTCATTTAACGCCAGACTCCCCCCTCCACCACATTTGGTACCACTTTTGCCCAACGGATACGTATCTGGGATCCAAAGCTAATGTTGCGCGATTTCGAAACACAAATTGCTGTCATTAAAATCATTTCAATGCGAATAAAAGTTGTGCAGAAAAAAACGAATACGACAAAAAAGAAGTAAATAAAAAAGAAAATCAAATGGAAATGGTAATGAGAATGGGTAGGCACAAACCACAGCAAAGATGGCCAAAAGGGAGTGGGAGACATTCGTACACCAAATTGAAATCGTAATAAAATGGTAAGGAAAAAAGAAAACTGTGGCCATGCAATTAGACTTCAGCTTGAGAGCCAAATGAATGTGGTTGAAAAGTTCATAAATAGCTCATGAATACAAAATTTACATTTTGCTATTTCAGAGAACATATATTTTTTAGAGGCAATAGAAATTTTGGTTGTGCCATGAGGGACTTAATAGTTATGGGGGAATGGTTTATAGATGAGCAAATCCATCCGCATCTTGAAAAAATATTTCCAATACCAATTTTCTTAATTTTAAAGGGGAAATTTTGTGAGTTCTCTTGGTTACTTTTCGTTTGCTTAATTCTAAAATTCCTTGATGCAATTTCGCTGCAACAAGATATCAATTAATTGATTAAGAAAGGGAAGAAGGCAACCGAATACATTGTGTTCGTGTCCCAAATTCGCTTTGACATGTCGCCCGAGGAAAGCCACCAGAGAGATCATTGTGTTGACCAAAGTAATGCCTCAATTTAAATTGCAATTGTTGGCAACATCAGATGCACACACAGTCCGTGTCATAAATGTTAGCAAACAAACGAAATGAACTGGAGCAGGGCACGTCTCTCAGCTCGGCACGGGGACTCTGGATGGGACTGTGAGCCACAATCCACAATCCTAATCCTACTTCAGCCAGCAGGAGGTAGGAGGAGTTGAGTTGGCTGGCTGTTGGAGAATGACTTCAGCTATAAAATTGGAAAACGCCAACCGCACAGACACCCAACCCCGACCCGGGCAAAAACCCACCCAGATAGACACACTTGACATCAGCGTTGCGTTTGACAAGAAAACTGATTTGTCATTGCCGTAATGAGCTTGGGGCTTTGTCCCCCTGCTGCCCCGTCTTCGGTTTGGTTTGGTTTGGTTAGTCGTACCTCAATGAGAAAGCAAAAGTAAAGTAAAAAATGCAATAACCATTTGCCATTAAAAACAAGTGTAGTAGCAAAAGATTCCACAGAACAGGAGACAGCAGAGATGTGTGTGTGTGTGACAAGGTGACGCAAAAGGAGTGGAGAAGTAGCAGTAAGAAAGTGAATTTCAATTCTTAAATTGCTTTAGCATCCCAAAGCATATACAAAGATCGAAATATATTTTCTTGTCAGAACATTGCGTCACCTTGTTCGAGTTTCAGCACGCCATTGGAGCTTGTGACATGACCATGGGGGGGCCTGTACAAACGTACATATGTTCCGTCTGTTCGAGTCTGTTGCAGTTTTCTCATTAGCCCTCAAATCCCCGCATAAACTTCCGACAGTGAGTTGGCAACAAAATACCAGTACATCTGCGATATCAAAGCAGCATGTGTGGCAAAATCTTTCAGCAGTTGATGGAAAGTTTCAAGGGGAAATGGATAAATACGGATATGTGTAGGTGTGTTCCTTTGATTGTTCTTTTATTGGCAGTACGTGTGGATGAAAGGAGGTAGAGATACGCTACGATACTCTTGTAAAGAGGAGAGGATTTTCAATCATATCCACCGCCGAATCTGTATAGACTTGTCTACAGTTACACCGCATCGCACCTCAGGCTTGGGATCCATCAGTTATGTTAAAGTAAACCTGAATATAATGTTCTTATTGAGCTAACAAATTGATTCAATTGAATTAGTTATGGCACTGAGTTCTATCCTCACGTCAGTTCTCGAATCAGTTAAATATCCATTAGGCCGTCTTCTGATGGCAGTTGTAATATGTGCTGAAATGGAATCATTATTGAATTCCCGTTCTAATATCTGCCTCACCTCAGGTGCTGACTTGATTACTTGCCTCCTGCCTGCTGCCTGCCGAATGGATGCCAGAATGGAGGTTGTTATACAACCATACTCGTACGGGTTACATATTCTCATACACAGTCAAACTCATTGCCGCAAGGTCAACAGAGTCTCAGTGCATTTAAGCGTTGTGGCAAACCCTTCCCCGCCACACATACACAAATGTCAGCTAACTAACTAAGAGAGAGAGAGAGAGTGGCAGAGGAAGAGCAAGAGGTGGGTGGATACACGAGCTAAAGAGTGGGGGTGTGGGTTGGGCGGGCAGCCTTTGGGTACTAATAAATTCAGCTCATGAATTGCAGCTCCGGTAAGAGCATCGCATCCCACATACGAGGATACCACTGCAATTACCAAGTGGTAAGCGACTATAGAATGAGGTACGGGCACAAGTACGTATATGTATACGTATACTTTTCTCAACCACTCTTAAACTTTTGCCGGCACTTCCACGCACTCGCATTAAAATTAAAATTAAAATCCAAATAAAGTTAATTATTTCGCAGCGAGAATTGACACAGTTTGTTTGGATTAACTTGTTCCAATTTGGAGTGCAACTGAAAACAAAACTGTAGCCACAGCGAAACACGTTCTATATTGCAATGCGGTTGGGCGACAATGGATTCAGTGCCAGCATCCGGTTCGGCTCTGTTCTGGTCCCGTTCTGGCCTGGCTCTGGCTCTGGTTTTGGCCGCGTTCACAACTGTCAGCAGGCAACGGTAGCACATCGATGATGGCCTGGTCGGGTCGGGTTGGTCTTCTCCGTTCCGCTCTTCTCTGCTCTGGTCCGGCCCACTCGCTGTCGTCTGGCCATTTCAGCAATTAGATTACAGAGTCTCTTTGCTTTTGTTCCTGTGTTTGGAGCTGATTGTGTGTTATTTAGTAGGTCCATGGCGGGCAAGTGTACTGTGTATGAGTACAGAATATTGCATTAATAATTACTTGATATAATTGAGTAGAATTTGATGAATGTCAAAGTAATTTAACTTTAGCTACGCAATATTTGAGGGTTTACAATATTTTAAAAGTAGATGAAATTTGCAGTTTCTGTTTAAAACTTAAATCAATGTAGGAAAATTAATAATTAATGATTTTGGTTACGAAAAATGTAAAGAAAATAAGAGAATAAGAGATAGAGATCTAAAAAAGAAAAATAATTGACTGTGGAAAACTTTTCAATGTTGGAGAAAAATTATAAACTTCATCTTTAAAGCTAACAATGTATTTGGATTGTGTAACAATCGTCGCGGAATAAAGGAATATAAGATAGGGATTAGCTAATAATAATTAATTTTTTTTTTTTGTATGATTCTGGCTGAAAGCAAGTTTCAGTATTTGTAATTTAATTAAATGTTTTATTTTTCCCCTCGTCTTCTGTCGTTACTCCTAACCCAGCCAGACTATGCACCTGCCTGCACTTGCCTGCTGACCGGCTCTTGTTTAGTTCGATGCTTCTTTTTTAGATGGCCAGGAGCAGTGCTCTACTGACGTCGCATCTGCAGTTACTGCATTTGCATGGCAGATGCCGTTGTCACAGTTACACATACGACCCATTGTACATGTCGCTCATATGCTGCATGCCAACCGCCCACCAGCCCACCCACCAACCATACCATACACAGTGCAGCACTAACCACCGCCCACTCTTGTTTGCACACACGGCAACGTGTTGAATGCAAATGAATTCCGTGTTTTCAGCGCTCGTTCCTGTTGCGGCTGTCATTCTTGTTTGCCTCTGTCTCTATCGCATCCACTCGTTCGCTTCGTTCCCTTCTGGTTGTTCTCTCTGTTTAGCTGTGCTCCGCCTGGCCCTGATTTATGGCCATAGCCAGACGTTGCCGATTGTCGCCGCCTTCTGGTTACGCATGATTCCACCGAATTTAGTGCACTGAACCTGCCTGCGGGGGCGGCACAACATGAAATATTGTTTTGTGAACAACAATTTTAGCGAACAATTCTCAATTAATTTCTGGATTTTGCAATTGGAATTTGGGGAAGGGCTGCCAAAAGAGGACGTGATTCCTGAACCCGTACGTATGCATAGTAATCACGCATCGACTGTGGGAATAGGGAATACATTTTGTCCAATTAAAGATCACAATCGGGTTTGCTAGTGAGCATTCGAGCATAGAACACATAATCTCTGAGACAAAACTAATTGCAACCAATTAAGCTCCTTTTTTGCATCGTTTAATGAATAATAAACAAATCAAAAAGAAATGAAAGCAATTCAAAAGTCAAACCGAAATACTTACGACAACTATTGGGGATTTAATCGCAAATTGACAGCAACCAACACAAATACTCATTCGTTCGTTTGGCTTCAGATCAAGAGATGAAAAGCCTGAGTGACCTAGTGAAGAGCCATTCCCTGAGGGCTGAAAAGCAAGAACCCATTTCCCCATTACCACCAGGGCATCATCTAAATAGCAAAATGTTTGGTTTTGCCAGCAAAATGCTCAACCTTTTTGGCTGCAACCAATTCAAGTTAATTGGATCGCTTTGAGCTTATCAACTGAATATCTGTGGGTTAGCTTGCAATGTGCATTCATTCAGTTTGACCATTAAACGAACGACCTTTGTGTGCGGCGAAATATTATTTGGCTTTTTCAAAATGCAGTTTAAATGGCTAACAATTAAGAATGGCATTTAGTTTCTTGCCATTCAGTGGCCAGCATTCAGAAGAGTGCCCGTCACTCAATTATAAATATATAAGAAATGACTTCTCGCATACTTTTTAAATTTAATTAAAATTTTAAATGCGCAAAACTGACTCCAAGCCGGGGCACATGTGGCCATGCCCATGCCCGCACACTCAGCGGAAAAGAGAGAAGAGAACTCAAACAAATAAAGCCCGGAGTGCGGGAGTGCGGGAACTCTGCCAAAGCGACGGGTAAATTTAAATAAACCATATAAAATACAAGAAGCGTGCACTTTATGACTCCGCCCAGAACTCTGCTCTCTCCACTCTCTCCACTATTCCAATCCGGACCCACAACACACGACCAAGACCAACTTGTATACGGCCATCAAAATGCGCTCCAGAGCGAGGGAGCGCTCACAGCGCCAATTACACGGGGCCCAGTCATAAAAATAAAGCGCAAATAAATACACTTAAAGCGAAGCACGGCCCGGAAAGAGTAGGAGTCAGGCACACTCCGCTCAACTCTCAGCTCGGACAAAGTTGGGCGGCAAAAGCCAAAAATGAAAGGCGGCGGCTAGGTCGGGCATACACCACACGCACGGGGTACAGTGGGTACGATTGGGGTTGGGAGAGGTGAAACTTAAAGCAAGTATTCGGAGTGGTGCATGTAAGCTTTGATTTGAAATATTTCTTTTCTCTGGAGAAAGTATTTACCAGAACTTCACAAGAACTAAATGTTGGCTCAAATTTTATTATTCACAATTTGTATCCCTCATCTATTTTTAAGTGTCATTTTCCATCGATTCGCTCCACTGTTGTGTGGTTGTTTCACCGTTTTGCAGCTTGGCGCTGGCATAAATCAAGCTATTTAAATGGACGTTTCTCGGAATGAAAATGAAAAGCGAGGTCCGAGTCACTCTGGCCTGCCGCTTGTTGGTTGTTGGATGCTTTCCTGCTGCTGGGATGGTTTCTGCGTGGAGTAATTACAATTACACCTGGACCACAGTGGGTGCAAAGGTTATGCCAGCGTACAGGTACACAAGGACCTCGGCCTCTCTCCCTCCTCCGAATGAAGTCTGCGCGTGCCGTTGCAGTAAATTATAATTACACTCAGTCAAAAGTTGACTTTTATTAAATTTTATTTATACTGCTTAAAATGTCATTACGCACAAGGGACCAAGGCTAATTGTATGTGGGATAAGAAAGAGCAGAAACCCAGCATACCAAAATCCTGGGCATTATCATTATCATTAGAGAGCAGAAAGCATTAGGAAAGGAAACCACATATCAGGCAAAAAAAAAACAATGGGAGATTCTATTTCTGGCTTTGATTTGTTAGCAATTTATTTTGTCATTCTCGTCACTTTGATTCGAAATAAACGTTTATTTTTTCCTGAAAAAAAAAAACCCAAACAGAAAACAAACCAGAGACAGTGACTGACGTTTATCACGACATCGGACACGATTGGGGCACGATTTGTCAGACCTCAAACAGGCCATAGCCGAATGAACAGTCCAGAATGGTGTCAGCATCCGACGAACAACCGAAAAGGGACTTTTTATGTGGCTACGTGAACGGCGGCAAAGAAAAAACGCCACTCGGCTGTGTAAGCCCGTTACTTACATGGGTTATGGGAGGCATTCGGCATTTCCTCACAAAAATGTGTCCATAAATAATCAATCAGCGGAAGAGTGTACGAAATATTTTCAGCTTTTGACGCTGCTGCTGATGATGATGATGGTTTTTGGGTGTGGATTGAGTGGGACTGGCGGTGGTGCTGTGGTAGATTAGCGGAATCTGGCGGCATCTGTAAGCGCATTTTATTTTTCATTTATTATTTCTTGACAAACACCTTCCACAAAAAACAGTGCGTATCATGGCTGTGAAGCAGTGGAAATTTGTAGTGACTTTTGACCAGGAAATTTGCAGCTATATCGGAAATAAAATAAATGTCTGGGCAGCCCAGATGTTAAACAGAAAAACTTAAATTCCAACAATTTGTTAGATACAAAAGTTCATCTTGAACAACGAGTATAGTCGCATTATAGAAATTAAACGCACTGCACAAGTGAAAATTGTGCTAAAAGTCAATGTGTCAAATTGTTGACCCAGTCGTAAGACTTTTGCAAAAGCAAAACTTGAATTTGCATACAGATTTATTCTGCCCATTTTTCTCCTTTTTTTCGCATGATGGTGAAACACGTTTTGGACTTGAGCGGGTCGCATAACAGCAAATCAAATTGGAAGATGGTTCGCAATGTAATGCGAAAAGAATTCAAGTAAATAAACATTAGTGCCAGAAATTAAAATTTAATAACAGCAACATGTAATAATAATAAAAGAGAATCATTAAGTTGATGATCTATAGGCATATCTGTAAATGGTAAACAAGAAGAAGGTTTAACAAGTTTTATATATATTCGGTGTAATAACAGAAGACGCCCCCCTTATGTTAGAAAAAATGTTTATGAGAGGTAGCACTGTAAGGCAGATAATTCAACGGCTAATTTTGCATTCAATAAAGCTCTTTTAAATATGAGAAAATCGATCCCCTCGTCTTGCTTTAAGCTAAGAACTTTCATTGTACTTCCCCTTCTCTTTGCATCTTTTCTTCCATAAATAAAACCAACTGACAAATTTCCAAGTCTCTTAGCAATAACAATATAAAACGAAATCCAAATAAATAAAATACACCAATACAAAAGGAAACAAGAGCAAAACCCCTTGAGGGGCTGTGTCATAGAATTTTGTGCTCAACTGTTGACTGACTTCAACTGATTTTCAGCTGTGACTTCTTCAGAACGGGGCTAAATGTTTCGGAAATGGCAATGCATGCCCGGATGCCCGGATGCATTTTGTGTGAAGCCCACAGACACACACAGATACACCGTCAGACACACATATACCATCATGGGGAAGCAGTATATATCCACAAATGTCGCGTCGGTTGGTGCACAGATGGCTTGCCTGGCAGTTCGCGCTCATCTCATCAACAGCCAATGCCTGCGACTGCAATTTGGGGCTGCATGACTAAGACAGAGCAGGAGAGAGGGGTACTCTATAGTACGAGGATGATAGAGAAAGATTGAGCGGCAGGAGGGGTATACAGCACAAGAGAGATAGATACAAGTGGAGTGCACAGTTCAGTGCACTTCATATTGCCTCTGGGTTCGTGTTTCTGCGCGTGCTGCTGTTTTAATATCCTGTACAAGAAGGGTGTGTAGGACTTGGAGAAGGGGAAAGCAGTCAAGGAATATTAATGGAGTCAACCAACCAAAGACAAGCACAATTATCAAGTAGGATTTCCCTTCACCATCATTGTTTAGCAGCTATTAATTGATCCTGAACAAAGGGCATACTTTTCACGAATCTATAACATAAATGATTCGAAGACTCTGAAATATACAGGTCATCCCGTAGTCTAGACTCGCTGTCATTTCAATTGTTTCTTCTTTCAATCACAACTGTTTCAGCAATCTAACGATGTCAATGATTTTATTCCGATTCTCATAGCAAGAAAAATACGAGTAGGAAAAAAAATTGTATTTTTGGTGTTTCACTTTAATTTGATTTCCATTTTCTTTTTCCCCATCTTCTCTGCATCTCTCTCTTGCCTGCTGTCAGAATTTGTTGGTTTTTTCTTTTGAGTTCAAACATTATGTGAGATTTGTTTCAGACATTCAATATTTAATATGTGAAAAAAGATCTTCAGGATTTTCTACAACATTTTTAAGAGCGAAAGCTCAAAAGTAGATTTTGTACAATTTTTCGACAGCAAAATCGAAGTTTTTGGAAATTCAATTCAAGCAATTCAATAAAATTTTCCCTGCAAGTGGACACGTGCTTAGAGTTCATCTTCCTCTATGCCCGGAAACCTGTCAATATTTCTCTTCAGTCGCAAAATTGGCTTTTATTACGCATACGCAGTGTTGCCTGCACTTGAAAACTCCTTGGTGCCTAGGAAATATTTATGTGATTCGACTACACGGGAAATACTATAAAGAAATGGTAGAGGAGGCGAAAAATAAAAACTGTCAAAGTGCAAGACACAAATAAATAAACGCCAAAATATATTTTTGCAGCAAGTTGTCAGCACAAAACATAAGCAGGAAGGAAATTATGAAACCCAAAAGAAGCGACAGCAAAAAAAGGCAGCAGTAGCACAACATCCCAGGGAAAAACTTATATAAATTGTGAGCTCTCTTGCTCTCTTTCTGTGCGGGCACTCTGTGGACGTGAGTGTGCAAATTCCTTTCGGCTTTTGTCTAGCTCCACTCGCATTTTATAATGTGCATATTTTATAACATGTTTATGTGTTTCCCTAAAACCCCACCAAGAAAAAACAACTGCAAAAAAAGTGTGGCAACGTCAACGGCAAGGCAAGGCAAGTGCACAAAAAAGTGCAACAAGTCAGGTCGAGAATACTTTTTTTGGGTTGAGCTTAGAGATGATAGCAGCTGAACATGGTATTTGAATTGTAAATATTTGTGGGATAAGAAGTTGCTTTCGGGGAATCCCCATGGATAGAGACTGCGTAAAAGAGCTTTTAAAAGTGAATTAAAGTATTTGGAAAATATACTTTGAATGAAGATTGTTTTATTACTATTTAATTGGCAGAAATGTGTGGAAGTGTACTCGTATTGAGAACTGGATTCCGCATGTGTCATAATTGCTTTAAAAATCACGTTCTCATCTCTAGTCGCTCTATGCCTTTCCGGGTCGTTGCTTTCCACAATGTCACTGGCAGAAGCCAAAGTAAAATACAAAGCGGAAAAGGTCTCAACGCAGCACTGTGCGAACAAGTTAAACAATAATAGCAATAACTATAATAAGAACAAGGAACAGGAAAGGAAAGAGCAACTCCAACACTTGAGCTTTGTAGTGTCATAGGAAATTTGCATATTTTATTAGCCTGGTAGATGAGGACAAATTTAGACTGGCTTCCACCTGCACCTCTGCCGACGAGTCTACCTCTAGTCGTACATTCATTTCTCTTATTTCATTCCCTGTCAAAGTCATTTGCGGGCGGAAAAAAGATTTTATTAACTAATCTGTCATTTGGCGTGAATGTCCTCCGGACAGAATGTTGAAACGTTACTGCGTCTGGTTCTGGGTTGCTGGTCTCTGCTTGGCTCTGCTGGGCTCTGGGATCCGTTTGCCGCACGCAAAGTGCAATTTCCGCCGGAAATGTGAGAGGGCTTCTGTAATCTAATTTTAATGATTTCGCTTTTGCTTTTGCCTTGCACTTTTTACACTGATTCACAGCGAAGGCGACGAGGCCAAGTGGCAGGATTCGATTTGCTGCCTCTTCCGTGATTCGAGGCGACACTGGGGTGTCCTGAAAATTTAAGAATTAACCCAATTTCAAGAAGCGCCGAAAAAAATTCAATTATTTGAAAATTTCTCAATGTCTGGATGTGACAAAATGCCAGTTGGGAAAGTTTTCTTTTCTTTACGATAGGTCTTCCCTCCACTCTGCTTTTCCCTCTTATCTATCCTCTCTTTCTCTCTTTCCTACTTTTCTCCTTCTTCCCTTCCCTTTATTCTCTATTCCATCTTCTACTCCTTCTATATTTAGCCTCTCGTGATGGTAATGACGTCAGTAGCCTGTTTTTCCTCCAACTTTTCCTCTTAAAGCAAATTAGCCCGGGGTTTGGCATGGGGGACGGACTGGCAGTCCCTGAGGGAGGCGGTGGCTGGGGGGCGTGGCAAAGTGCCATTCAAGTTGGCATCTCTGTGTTAAAAGTTAAAAATTAAGCGAGCATCTCAAGACATGGCAGGGGCCATAAGGGCCACGGGACACGGGGCACGGGGCACAATGTTTGTAGCAGTCAAAGAAAATGAAGGCTGATTAATGATTAAGCAGGCTAAGAGGGTGTCTGGCTGGGCGTGGCAAGCTCAGAAAAGTCTGCATGTGTGTGTGTGTGTGAGTGTAGTGAACTAATTAAACTAATTAAATGTGTGAAACTCACGGCATTATTTTTCAAATGTTCACCAGATGCGGGCAAATGGGATTTCCTAAAACTTTTTTAGGGTCTTATTGCGTGGGTCTTGAAAGGGATTTGTCACAAAATGTCCAAGGTGCAAGGACAAGCATATATGCTGGATAAATTAAATGTATTTTACGTATTCTATTCACATTTTTCAATAGTTGAAACTATGGAAATATGCACAGAGATAAAAGGATTGGAAGTACTACTTAGGATAGAAACTTAAAGCCTGAGAATAATAAAACTTTGCTGATTATTGCGAATTGACCAATTTTCAATCAACTTTTTGAGTATAATCCAATCCAATAATATCCAGAACAAATTACCAATATTGTCTTCTATCACGTAGCAACAATAATAAACCATTTCGGAACCATCAAATGACTGTGACAAATTTCCGATTGAATAAATTCACGGGCTCTCTTTGGTTTTTGGCCACCATTCCCACCATTCATTGTCAACTTCATGATGGCTTTCAATAGACTATCAATAAAATATCACATTCAGCAAAAGGATTTAACGTTGCATGCAAATTGCATATAAATTTGAGGCAAGTTTTTGGGGCCAAGCAATGTCCAACGAGCGATCAAATTTATGCACAGACATAAAACAATCGAAACAAAACTTTAATCCCCAGGGACTAATTAACAATAATTTGTTTGGTTTGGGAGCAATCGACGGGGGGACAGCAAAGTATTGAAAATTCTGTGAATTTTGTATGCATTTTCTCCAGTTTCTCCCTGCGCTATAATTTAGGTCTAGCCAAGTGAGGTTGGGACAGTGGCAGGGGCAGCCAGCTGCCCGGCAGGCGGTGCCATTGTTGCCACTGCTGCAGTTGGCACTAATGAGTTTTACCATATTCACGTATTGTTTGCTCTGGTCGTTTCTGGTCGCCAGCTCACCTCATCTCACCCTTCATTGAATACCCAATTTTAGCACTGAAAATGCGAAAAATGTTTTTCTCTAATTACAAAATATCATGTGGCAGCCACAGACAAGGCCACAGCGGCAATTGATGTTGATTAGGGCCTCTGGACTGCGTTGTGGTTGTTGGTCTCTGACGTTTGGTCAATGCAGCTCTCACATGGGTTTTGGTAAGGACAATCGTGGTGATAGCACTGTTCTGTTCTATCCTATTGCCTCCATACTCCATACCCTGCTTTATGTTGCATCCAGTCCATCTGCAGCCTCAACATTTTTCAATTATTTGCCACTGTTTGGTTGCATTTACTTTTCATTTTATATTTTTTTCCTTATTTCTCCCTTACCCCATTATGTGCTTGATTTGATTTATTCGTTTCGGCAACAAAATGAAAATATATCTAAATAGCTGCTGGAAAATTACTCTTTCCTGGTTTAATAAAATCTGAAATGGGAAAAAAGAATTAAGTAAGCAATAATTTCAAGGCGAATCCTTACAGTCGTAGCTTAGATTACCAGCTACATATCTATCTACGATGCCAGCCATAAGTTTTCCCATTAATAAGCTCATTTCTTAGATAAAAGGATCACAGATCCTACTGTTTTTCTTCTGAAGCTAATTTCGGATGGTTTTTTCTACAAAATAAAATCTGAATTGGATTTTAATATAATAAATATTAATAATAATATTTATTTGTTATTATTATTATTTATTTATTATTATTATTATTTATTTATTATTTATTTCCTACGGAGATAAACTGACTTTCCTAATCATCATAGCCTATTTAATAGAGTGAATTAGCTTTCCCGAAATAAAAATAAAATTCTAAAAAACAAACTTCAATTTCGATTTGCTGCTTTGTGACGCCATTCACTCGATCAAATTCGCAAAGTGCAATGGGGGGCCCAATTGAATAGCCGATAGGGCAGGCCACTCCATTTCTCTCTTACTGTCTGTCTGTTTCTCTCCCACACACACACACCACACACACATCTAGTAAGTTGTATTGGAGCACCTGTAAGGGTATATCTGTAGGAACATTTCATTTATTTACAAAGTCTATCTGTGTTTTTCAATCACAGCCTCACCTGGTGCAGGTCCTGGCCTTAAACCTGGCCCTGGACCTAGACCTGTTCAACGTCCTGGCTGCCATTCCAGTTGGCCAAACACAGAATGCAACAGAGAACGAAATCAGAAAAAAGAAGAACGAAAAACCAATGATTTTTCTAATAAAGAAATTGAACGTTGGACGCGCAATATTTCTAATGGACTTAAACCAAGGAGCGGCGACAGAGTCTCTCGATTGGAAAATGTTCAAAGGATATGAGGTGTCAACTGATGAAGATGCTATCCCATCTCTCTCTTTCCGCCACACTCTCCTTCTCCCTCTCTCACTCTCCATCTGACACTCGTTTTTAACAGTCTTGTCGATTACTTTGGTCTGTTTGCTCTTTGGCGCTGGCTGTCAGTGTTGTAAACTGAAAATTAGAATTACCTGACAAAGATGTTTGATATTGATTGTTAAGGTAGAGGAATGCTTTAGCAACGTAGAGAGAGTGCACCAAAATTTGTAGCAGTTCTCTGGTGATATTTGTCTGCAATCACAGGGTGGACTTATGATTAACTTTGAGTTTGAAGTGACTGGAAATTACTGCAAAGAAATAGCATCCAATGGGGTGTTAACAATTTGGTATAATTCAATAGTTTTCAGCTCAAAAATCTATACTTAAAAATCAAATTTAACTTTTATTTATCGCTGAATTTGCATCCCTTTATTCTCTACTTTATTCACCAAATTATCTGTACGTTTTGTGTGGCTAATTTGCACACCTGTGCTTATCACGTGCCATGCCCATTTAGCGGTACATACAGGATCATGAATCCTTACTTTATATTCGCATCCGCCGAGGGCAACGCAAACCGAACAATGAAATCCAACAAAAGAAAGGAATCCCATCATTTGTAGCAATAAGCAAAACAATAAAACATTACTGGTTACCAGGTTGATAAGGGGCACCAGAAAAAGCCACGGAATGGAATGAAGCGTTACGGTAAACGAACAAAACGGAAGGGAGATTTTTAGGCCGGATGTGGTTCCTCCCCGCATCTGTCAGCGGGCTGCTTAGCTCTCTAATGTGATTATTAAGTGGCAAGTGGCACTGGTGTCGTGTAAAATTCATTATACGTCCCGCTTCCCGCTGCGAGCGTTCCGGAGTTCATTGGGCCTTGTTTCAGCCCCGATATCCCGCTCGCTCGTAATGCATTGCGCGTACTCAATATCCTGCCCTGTCCCGTTCCATCGTGGACTCGGCCGGTGACTGTGGCGCAATAAATTAGGAGCGCAAATAAATCATCCATTTTAATGTGACAGTTCCGACAAACGTAGCTCCAAAATAGCGTCGATGGTGTGCCCACAGCCTGGGTGGGGGTCTCTGCTGGCCTGGCCTGGCCTGGTCCTCCACTTGACTGGATGATGGCGCTGCAGTCCGTTGGAGATGAGCGCGTGCTTTGGCAATTGAACGGAGGAAAATCGACAGATGGTATAAGAATAAAGATAGTTTGACCATGATTTATTGCTCCCATTGAACAAGAGTTAAGCACTTTAAAGGTATTTTATTTATTGCCTGCGTGGCCTGCAGTAGCCTCTGTAGGCCCCTCACGCACTCGTCTCTATTTGGCCTCCATTTTTGGCTCGATAGAGCGACAATGCGTTGGGCCTGCTGCTTCTTTCTAACCCCCCTCCAGCTTGCTTCATTTTCAGCTCCATCCCCTGGAGATTCTCCCTATTTGTAAGCAATATTTTGTGGGTTCATTTGCAGTCGTGCCTTCAGTGCCTTCTTTCGTGTGGGGCTTCCATTGTTTGCACATTGTTTGACTGGCATTTTCCTGTCTCCCATATCCCATCTCCCATCTGTTGTTTCCACTAAGTACTTGCCTAACTGCGGCACTTAATATTTTTGAATTGCTGCGAGTATGGGATGTTTGTGTGTCTTTTGTGTGGCTAAGGAAGTGACAGCATAATGCCACACCGCAAGAAATTTTGGGATGGTAGCAATTTCCTTGACAAAATGTACAGAAAAACGTTGTTGACCAGCGGGGCGTATGATTAATGTGAGCTGATTCGTGCTAGGTGATATGGCAACGGTGAAATGAACGAGTGGAAATCTTTCTTCATTTCTAAAATTAAACCAAAATGATGGTACAATATTTCCGCCTCGAATTCAGCGTACATTTTGGGGACATCCTCAGCGAAATGGTTGGTAATTACACCCATGAAACCAGTCCATATAAATCCATCCAAATTCAGATACAAAACACCCACACAGATGCAGAACAAACATTTGGCAGTTCCATGGAACTGTGTAATGAACATTTATGAGGCAATTTCCTTAGCAGTAGAACACACACACACACAATCAGATCCAGAGGAGCCACGAACGACAGTTGACAAACCCAAGAGAGACGCCCAGCATACCCCTCACCAAACTATCCCCTGCTTCTGGGCGGACAACTTTTTCTGCTCCACTTATGCCCAAACTAATTAAGTGCAGGAAAAAGTTGCCATTTCCTTCCCGTTTACAACTGCCACGCTGCGTGGCACTGCCACTGGGATGCTGCTTCGCCACTGCGCTACTTCTACTGCTGCTGCTGCTGCTGCTGCTGGTCTTTGTCTTCTCCAAAATAGCTAACTTCGGCTCTGGTGAAGCTTGTCCTGCTCTTTGTCAGAGATGCACAGATGATAGGGAATAGCATGTGACTTACGAGTATTTTGTATTTGGAAGAAAATAATGTTCTCTGAACAAAATATCAAGTGTATTCGCAAAGTTATGCCAAAAAGTGTCAGTTATAAATAATATTATATTATTATTATATTAATATTATTATTATAATCCATGTAATCACAAAGTAACAGTTTTTTCTTGCTCACATCACAGTACGTGAATTCCTATTCCGGCTGCCCTGATTGTATGACAAGTTGTAAAATTTTTTGACACTTCACATTGGGAGCGGATGCACTGACATCGGATTGGCGGGCGGGAAGGGAATGGGATTTGAATTGGGGATGACTGGAGTCTGCTTAGCCATTGCAGTTGACGGGGACACCGCATAAGAGGCATTCTTCTTATTCTTATTTTTATTTGTATTCCTCTTCGTCGTCGCCATCTTTTTCGCTGGCATCGTTTCTCCAAATATTTAACAGCCGCTCCACTTTCGTGCTGATAGCCCATTCGAGCGCCATAATAACGAAGATAAATGTTGCAAAAGTTTGCTCACAACACACGCCCCAGGCCCGAACACAGAACAGGACCAGGGACCAGGGATCCAGGATGCAGGACCAATTTCGCCTGCAGCTGCGATTTCTAGTTGCATTGTGTTGCATACTTTTCGGCAGCTCCGTCCCTAGTGAATGTTTTGTGAGTCACACAAAGAGATAGAGATGCAGAGAGATAGGGATAGGGATAGGGATAGCCTTCTCTGGCTCTGCTTAGAAACAAAAGTTTGAGAGATTTTTCGGGCAAGAAGTTTACAGATGTACGCCTCGTATATTGCAGGGCATTGTACCAATGGGAATCCTTTGGCTAAAAGGAACGAGTTTATGACAGTTAGATGTTTATGACTATAAAGTGTAGCAAATGGGCAGTGAGTGGCATAATACAGAGGATGTGCATGTTATAGAAAAAATAAATGGGCTAACAGAATTTTAAGTTTAACCTCACACCAGAAATAATTTTACTGAGTTAAGGAAATGCAAACCCATGTCCGAGTTTGCTATTAGAAAGTTCAAAATGTAGGCAAAATCTATCTATTAAATCTATTCATATTTATGTCGAAATATACCAGCAAACACACAAACATATTTGCATAAAATACTTAAGTCTAATAGGAGGGTGGAGTAATTAGTGCATAATTGGTATGCCCAGCCAAATTAATCCTTAAATTTCAATTAAATTAAATTTGAACATTCCTTCGAAGCTTTTGCTTTTGCCATAGTTTCCTTCCATTATTCGAACAGTGGCAAAAACAAAGTCCTCAACTAATTTGAATGCCGTGGCATAATGTTGACATGGCATGGCATGGAATCGGAGTGAAAACTAATGCAACCTTTTTTGGACCGCATGAAATTTTTTCTCCGCTCAGTTTAATGAGAAACCGACGCGACAGGAACAAGAGGGGCTGCCTGCTCCAGAAACAGCTACAGCAACTACAACGGCCATAGACGACGACGACAGCAGCGGCGACAGTTTACACTGATGCTCGTTAGTTCTACGCCAAAAACTTTGCCTTTGCCCCCGGTTGCGGGGGCGGGTTCTTCCCTCCCCTTTCGGCCAACTGCAATTCACAAAATTTCACTCCATTGCCAGCCACTCCGGTGTGGGAGGAGGGGCACAGAAAAAGACTATCAAGGCTGCAGCAGTTCTGTTGGATTTGTTGTCCTGCCATGTCCATGTCGGACTCATTCTCGTTTACTTGATTTATGTCCGATGCGTCTGGCAAATGTTTTGGGACAACTCCCTCAAATCCTCCTTCTATGATGCCCTCCATGGCTGCAACCTCGCTCTTGGCTTTAATTAAAAAACTAAAATAGATGTGGGAATGGGTAATTTGTCTAGATTGCAGCTCTCTCAGAAGCAATTTGATTACTAACAAGCAATAAATTATGGCAGCAAAATAAATGAGCAAAAAAAGAGCATGTCCTTGTAGAACTAAATAATAAAGTGAAAATAATACAGAAGGGTATTTATTTACAGAAAAAACGTAAGTGACAACAGAATTTTTTATATTGTATTTAAAACTGAACCAAATCTTGTGTTTCCTTAGAGTAGTTCCTTATTTCGAGCTTTAGTTTCATCATTAATACTATTCGTTGTTCAAAGCTGACTCCCATTCAAAGTCCCTTTACACTATACACATAAATTACCTATCAGACTTTTATGCTTTTGGTAATTTTCCCACAATTAATCAAAGTCGTTGTAAGCTTCATCCGTGGGGGCCATCATTATTTTCCATTTCAAAGACATGTATTTATAAGTCTCTAAACATCATTCAATAATAAGCAAGTGGAAGAGAAACAATATTTCCCAAATAGGTTATAGGTCTTGCTTATAAATAAGCCCAACCAGACCAGAACAGACGGTGGTGGCACATTTTTGTGCCACGTTGCTTTGCGCTGCTACAGCACACACTCGCCCAGAAGTAGCTCCATAAAAATAACTCTCAGATGCTTTCAATGTGAATGCTGGTCGGAGGGAAAACCTTGCATGTTCCGCATGCCACACATGACGCAGAGCATCGAGCACACACACACACACACACAAAGGGAAGTCGAGTCAGGCAGCCAAAAGGTTAAAGGAGGAAACTGGCGCTGGCTTAAGAAAATAGCTCATACGCAGCGTGTGCCGCATGCCCCGCATGCCACAAATACTCGGGCACCTAAAGAGAGAGTGAGCGCCAGCAAGACAGAGGTGGATAAAGGAAGTCAGCCAGCAGAATGGGAGAAGCGCACACCCTCCCATATAGGACTTCCTGTGGCAGCTGCCATGACTGAGCACTGTCCGTGTGTGTGTGTCTATGAGTCTGTCTGTACTTACTTAGTTCTCGATTTATGTATTGAATGATATTTATCAACCGTGTATGTATTTTTATTATCATTTAAATTCAATAAGAAAAACTTTGATAGTTCCCCCGTCATTGTTTCAATCACTATGGGAAAATGAAATCTGTTGAAATTAGTATGAACTGGCCCCTCTATAATTTAGCATAATTATTGGGAAGGAATTTTCAAATTTGAAAGAAGAAAAGCAACTTCAAAAGTGCAAGTCAGAAGGATGGGCCCTATAAATAAGAACATTGTTTCAGAACTAAAAGCGCCTCGTAGAGTTTTCTGCTTCTCGGTTCAAATTTTTTTTTACTTACAAAAATACAGAAAAAAATCCTTGGATTAAATAAATGTTCTGGATCAATAGAATTCGTTTAATGCTTCAGCAAGGAATTTTATACCTTATAAAAAAAGCACGAAACCTAAAAAAAAATCCAAAATGTTACAAAAATATGTACATAGGTACATATTTATTTTTTATTATCTTTCGGTTTTAGTTTGTTCAATAAAACATCAGTTCTCCACTGGGTCTGAATTAAGGGTAACCAGCGTGGCCTTGGGCTGCTGCGATAAATAGATAATTTCGCCAAGTACAGGGTATATGGTAGATGGAGCGCTTATGGCATTCAGGCCCATCTTAAGACACTTGGCAATCTTTCGGGGTACGAGGGTCAGCTCATAGACATCGTCGATAAAATGCAGGTTACGCGCCACTGCCGGAATGAGTTTTTTAATCTGTAGGAGTCGCTCGAAATGCAGAGAGATGGAGGCTATATAGTCTCGGCGGTCCTCAAAGACGTAGCAATCCACACGGAAACGCAGAGCCTTCGCTTCCTCGGTAAATGACCAATCAGAAAAGCGGCGCTCCTTCCTGGCGTACATCTGGAACTCGATGATTTCGGCAAACTGGAAGAAGGCCAGCAAGTGCTCGAACAGGGGACTGGGATTGCTGTTGATAGCATCCACCAGATTGCCGAATTTAGTAAAGGCTCGATATACGCTCAGACTGCTCAACTTTTGCTTTAGGTAGCGGCATGCTTTAGGCGAGAAGTCAGCAGGTATCTGGACTGACCTAGAAATGCGAAGAAAAGATTCTGATGATGCCAGGATGACTGATTCTTTGCGTTCGATGCCCGGGATCATCGACGGCAGCGGTATATGGCCCACCGACTCAATCAGCGTTACCGGTGGTAGAAATGTCACAAGTTCTTTATCGTCCCATTTGGGTTCAAAATGCCTGGCTTGATGCTGTTTCCTCTTTGATTGCTTTTCGAGATCAATGCCCACTTGATCTCGGGCCAGGTCGGTGATACTTAGCAGTTTCGCTTTTTTCCTGTTCTCCTTTTCCTGATTCCAACGGTTAGCTTCAGCTCCTCCTTGTTGAATATAGTATTTCGCTCCCGCAGTCGGAACCACATATGTCCCCGACAGAGCTCTTGGAGACTTGTTCAACGTGCGATGAGCTCGCTCCTGTAGTATGCGTCTGACCTCTTTTTTGTTTCGCAGGGTAGCTGCATCTACCTTGACAAACGAGTATTGGATATTTTTGTTCTGTCCCGTGCCCCATGTATCCTTGAGTTGTTTGTCTTGTTGGTTGGGCAACTCGTGTACCGTTGGCTTAATCCGCTCCTGTTCTTTGCGCCACTCCTCGTCTCGTTTTTGTCGTGCGGCTTCTTCAGCTATCCGCTTGCGCAGCACAGAGCTGCGCGTCGGAGAGGAGTGCAGCGCTCGTTCGATCAGTTCCTGTTGCTGGCGCTTGTGCTCTTCTCGCTTCTGTTTGGAGCGCTCGTCTGCGTCTTGATTCCTCCGGGTTTCATCTGTGTGGCACTGGCACAGGGCAGTCAGTAGTTTGCGCCTGTTTTTTTTTTTCTTTTGGAGTTCATCTATTTTGCTTTGAAGCATGGCAGAATGGCATATGGATGCAAGTGGACGCGGAGACTCCAACAAACTTTCTTGCCTTTCCTCCTGTTTTGAGCGCCCGTCTTCGGCTCGATCTCTCGGGGTGTCATCCATTGTGGGCTGGCACAGTACAGACTGTAGCTTGCTTAGGCCCATAGCAGAGTTGCGTATCGATGGAAGTCGACGCGGAGACCCCGGCGAAACTGGTTGACTCCGCTCCTGTGTTGAGGGTCCTTCCTTGGCTCTTTCTTTTCGTGCAGCTTCATCAGCAACCCGCTTTCGCAGAATAGAACTACGTGTCGGAGAGTAGTGCAACGATCGTTGGATCAAATCCTGTTGCTTGCGTTTTTCCCGTTCACTCTCCTCTTTTAAGCGCACGTCCGCGTCTTGATTCCTCCGGGTTTGATCTATTTTGCGCTGGCGCAGAGCAGCCTGTAGCTTGCGCCTGTCCTCTTCCATTTTCTTTTGGAGTTCATCTATTTTTTTTTGGCGCATAGCAAAATTTTTCCTTGCAACTTCTTCCGCTACCTGCTGGCGCAGAAGAGAACTACGAGTCGGAGAGAAGTGCAACGCTCGTTGGCTCACTCTCTGTTGCTCGCGGTTGTGCTCTTCTCGCTCCTGGTTGGCGCGTTTGTCTTCTGCTGGATTCTTCTGGGTTTCATGTGTTTTGCTTTGGCGCATAGCAGAGTTGCGTATCGAGGGAAGTCGGCGCCGCGGATACTCGGGCAAACATTTTTGTCCCCGCTCCTGTTTTGAGCGCCTGTCTTCTTCTGTATTCTTCTGGGCTTCAGCAGTTATGAGATGGCCCAGTGACTTGGCTCGCCAATCCTGTTTCTTTTTCTCGTCCTGCTCTTTTAGGGCCCTAATGTCACTCTGTGCATCATCAGCTACGGCGGTAGTCGCTTGTCGGCTATTATTTCTCTTGGATAGTTTTTGGCTAGATAGTTCTGGCGCTGACTCATAGCGACATCTTTGAAGTTTCTGCTTAAGGCGAATATTCTTGGCGACCAAGCGCAGTTGAGATATTCTCTCCTTTATGACTAGCCTTGTCATTTTATTCCGAGACTCCAAGAAGAGCCATTTCTGTGCAAACGTCTCGGTAATGGCAGAGTCCGTCGCAACTTGCTCTTCATGGCTGCTATTGGAGCTTGTTTGTTCTAGTTTTCCCTTCTTCTTTATGTCGTCTTCTCTTTGATCTTGGTCATGGGTATTGTCTTCCGGTGAGATGGTTCTTATGGGCGATTGGAAGTTTTCGGAAGTGCTAGACTTGTATGAAATGCACAGCGGTTTACCCTGGTACGATGAATGCCGCGAAACCTGCGACTGATCCCGCGCGACATCGAAAATCTCCCTCTTGATCATGGTGTTCGAAGCTACGTCCTTCAATGTGATCGGAAGTGAGCAGTAGACCATCGCATAGTTGTCCGCACTGTGATGGCGTTCAAGCAAATCAATCTCTTCGATGGTCACCTGCGCCGAGCCCAAATGATTCTGGCTGCCAGAGCAAAATATGTGAATCCTATGGCAGCCGCGCTTTGACGAGGGACATAAAACCAGCAGCACTGTGTTTACATCTTCACGTCCCGACAGTGTCTGCAATGCCAGAGTAATAAAGGAACGCGAATCCAAACTACTCTCCCACGACTTAAGTTCCTTTGAAAACTTGGTGTTACTATCCGGCGACATGATCGTCAGCATGCGGCCGCAAAACTGATAATTTTGCTTGCAATCAGTCCCCGATAAAAGTTCATCGGTTCTGTGGCTGGGGCTGGATGACTCATTAAAAGCGTCGCTGAGAGTTTCCTCCACATCGGCCAAGTGCTTCATAACAGGTGTATTATCAATATTGTCCATGCTGTGCAGCTCATCTGGACCAGACATAATTCTTAATACTCAAATTTAGAAACGTTTTTCGAGAGATTACTACAGATAAGAGTGGAATTTTATTGTACAATTTTGTTCACAGCTACGAAAGAATTATTCTCAGTGAATGGGGAATGTATTTTCTGAACGAAAGTATCTAAAAACCGAACTGTACTCTAGTACACTTGAAGTATTAATGAGAACATTCATTCAGGTTACCTAAACTTGACAGCTGGCGGCATTGTCGAGGCCTACCCATTTGACAGTGCTGCCAATTTCCTGGAAAACGCCTATTAAATCGATTACAAAGTAATCGAATTGTTTTTGAGCCGGCTAAAAATACATTGACCTTTAGTCATCGCTTCACTTGTATCATATAATCTTCAGCTCGCAAAATACAATTTATAGTTCATGGTTTCTTATACATTTAGATACAATAAAGAAAGTAACCTCTAAACCATTTCCTTTAATCCCTTTATTTGCTACATTTAAGCATGATTTGCATTTTAGATTCCAAGCAGCTTCCTTTACTTGTTACCAAGATGAAAGCAATTTTTTCATTATTTTCAAGATACAATATTTAAGGACAAAAGATCAAAGATAGTAACGCAGTAAAAACATTGAACACGAAACCCTTTTAGCCCCGTTTGGGCAAACACTGCACACTTGATTTGCATACGAGTATGTACGAGAGAGGCGGTTGTCGGCCGCCTGTGCTTGATTGAGTTTACCTGGTTACCCGGCCTGAGTCCCGAACTTCTCTCAATTGAATTGCTTGGAATAGAGTGTAGACGCCTGCTCGTATGCTGCGGTTTTTCGACTTCGCGGCACTTTCCAACCCAAATCCATCATCATGCTTGGCGGAAGGTGCTCGGGGCATGGGACGTGGCGGTGCCAAAATCCAAACCAAACGATGTTTGCCAGCGATTGTAACGTGAATGCCATAGTACATACATAAACTAGCATCGAGCTGGTTGCTGCCCCTTTCTGGTGCTGTTGCATGTAACCACAAATTGCAATTAGCGTCAGCATTCTACCCCATTGGCCACGACTGACGCTGCTGCTTTAGTTCAGCATCAGCCCCAAACAGATGATTGATGATGAACGCCAATTTGTGAGCCTCTACCCCGTCATGGTTATCTAGCAACTAAATTTAAATGTTGCAGGAAGTTCAATAAATAGTTTTGTGCGTGTTCTATTTATGGAATATATTCGTAAGCTTCTAGCTGCCATGGTTGTGATATATCCTTATCAACCTCTTTTCGATCTATATAATACATATAATTGATGTCATTTTGCATTCCTTTAACGATTATTATGCATAAATTATTAGAAAAATTATTGAGCAGTAATGTTCAGCTAACTTTAAGCATGTTTAAGCAAGTTTTCTTGTCTACAGTTACTAACAGGCGAGTTTCTTTTCCGCAGTGTACATTTTGTGCTACCAATTATTTACTTTTCAATAACAATGCGTTCGAAATCCCCTTAAATCTTTACACCCCTTCTCTGTGGGAGTGTGGGTTTGTAACGAAGCGAATTTCTCACGACTATAAAAATAAATACACTAGTAAAAATTATAATAATTATCTCTGTATCATATTCTCACATTAACCCATCATTAGCCATGATTAGGTGTCTTTTTCCAGGTCAAATTAAATACAAATATCACTAATTATTCAGAATATTTTCATATGAATTAGTTTTAGTATAATTTCTTTCAGTGTGCATGTGACGAAAAGAAAGAAAATCGAAAATGAGAACGAAAGTAAAGGGATTTTCCTCTGTCCAGTCCCCCCCCCCATTCTATCCAGGCTCTCTTTCGCGTGTGTGGATGAGAGCACTGCCAACTCGAGGCAAATGAGTGAGCGTATGAGTTTCAGTGCGTGACCATTTCCATGTCGGTACGTGTGTGGGTGGCTGCGGCCATAAAGCAGCTCGTAAATTTCTACGGCAGCACTCTGGGCTGGGCAGCAGATGACCGACCCACCATTCTACCAATCTCTCCCTCTCCCTCTTTATCTTTTTGTTTGCCATTGTATACCCGTACTCTTACATTTTTTTTTTCACGCTGCACAATTTTTCGCGCGTTTTCTTTTCGTTATTGTATTTTTTATATCTGTTTCGGGTGGTGCTGCTTCTGGTTCGTTTCTTTAGTTATTACGCAAATCCTTTTGTTGGACCAGTTCCCTCCCGAGTTGTCCCTCCCATGTTCTGCCCGCATCCGCTTCCCTGTAGTCTGAATGCTGTCTGGGGGAACGAGACAGGGCGTCGGACAATAGCTGTGAAATAATCACTTGCCTGTTTGCACTTTATTAAGTGGACAGCGCGACGGGGACTGTCCCGCTCTGGGCATCACAGTTTCGCGAGGGCGCGAGCAGTAGATTTATTGACCAAACTTTAAGTTTCCCGCTTTATAGTATATCAATTTATGCTGGCGCGGGGGGACTGGATGACACAGCAAAGAGCTAAAAAAAAGTCGCTGGATATACTGAATGCAGGAGAAATGGGGTGACTGGATGGATGTTTTCTTAATTTTAACTGCGAGGAGAGCTTTCCCATCTTGGAATTAACTTTAATATAAAGCGAATAACAAAGCTCTGACAAGGCGAGGTTGGTTGACTCGACAATAACACTGACAATGTAAACGCTTAATTAACAAAAATAATTAAAACTGAAACTAAGGAAAGTGTATCTTCTGAGCTTGTAAGCCTGATACAGCTGTGCATGCCGTTAAATTCCTTGATAATAATATGATACGAGTATAGACAAACTGATCCGAACTTGCATTCCCTGCTATTATTAATTTAATCTTACAGTAGGATTGGTAGAATTTTTTCCCAGATTTATTTGAGACCAATATTGAAACTTTATGCAATCAAAATGCTGGTTATTGAGTGTATCTCATATTCTTACTGATAACTTAATAAATGTTTAATCTGAGTATACCCATGTTCATAATCTTGAGTTAATTCAAGAAAATAAATGACTTAATCCCTGTAAAATGTATTCTTTGCACTTTAAATCTCTTTTACTTAAGATCTTTTCTCTCTTTTAAGGCTTCCAGGCCATACGAATTTACATATAAAACGTATTGCGATTATATTTGACTGGACTACAGGATATATGACTGAGAAGCCATTAAACCGCTGCCCAATTTTCCGATATCCCGCTGAACATGCCATTAACCGGGTAAAAACATTACCAAAACGCCATTAATTCGCATTGTAACTGTTCGTTGTTTCACATTCGCGTTGTTGTTAAGCCATGGCATCGGAATGCCACCCACCAGGCAATATTCGCTGACATTCTGCTGACCGGTGGCTGTGTTAATCAGCGCAACCGCGCTGGCATGCAACCGAAAAATGATTGCCTCCAACACACATTATCTGTATTATTAATGAGCTGCATACCGCACTTGCCACAGACACGCACACTTACGCACACAGAAGCAGATAGAGAGAAGGCCTATGTGGGGTCGTGTAGTGGCATCGTTATACCCTGCAGATAAAAGCATTTCCAAATCTATAAAATGTATATCCATGTGTCGCAACAGCTACAGTATCATTTAATCCTGTAAGTATATAAAACCTACTGTTGCTTTGTGCTTTGTTCATTGCTAAATTAAATTTGATGCATATCAGAATTATCTAAAATCGTATAGCTGCAATAGAGAGATGGTTCTGTGAGGGTATCTAAAGTATTGACCTTAAGCCGTATATCCTTTAATTTTGATTGAGTCGGTTGAGTTTCGCACTCTGTACGAGTGAGAGTATATCTCTCTTATTCGCTCTCTCAGCACATTGCATTTTGCATCATGGTGTTCGGGTGCTTTTCGGGTGTTTAATTAATTGAAAGCATTTTTGCCAACGCTTTGCGGTTGCCTCCCCCTCCCCCGCCACACCACCGAAACAGGCCAACGGTATGCGTAGACCATAATAATATTGACTCTTTGGCATTGAGGACACAGACAGACAGACAGACGCGCACACAAAAGGACAGCACCATCCATATGCAAATTAAACGCAGTGGAAAGAGACAGCGAACAATACGAATGTGCCAAAGAATTTTCTGTTCAGTCTGTTAATTAATCGAAACATTTTATATATTTTTTTTTTAAATGAAGAAGAATTCTTTAATGTCAATTCGTTTCATTTGAATGGTTTCACAGGGGAATAATGGAAAAGAACAGCAGAGATGATGACCAAGAAAGATGAGTTTTAATGGGCCCAAATTGTTATTCATCAAATTTAGTTGGATTAGTCCCTCAACTCTGCACAATACGCAGAATTTTCCAATAAAAATGTTCAAGCCATTATTTGACTGCACAATTTATTATTTCTTAAAGTTTAATTTACCAATGCTGTCTTCATTGAGTTCTAATTTATTTAAATTACATGTTTCTGATAATATTTTCATATCCATTTGTCATCATTATTTTTTACTGCTTCATTCTCAGAATATCTTTATCATACCAAAATATCCTTCAGATTTGAACATCATTTAAAGTTCTGTCAATATTATACTCAAGAATTGAAATGGATGAATTGGCTTAACCAATAAATTGCCCACTAGGAGTGCACATGTGAATATTCATTATTTCTGTGGCAATTTTTGGGCGTATAAATGACGGCACATGGAATTGAAACCACAGGGAATGATATTTAAACACACAAAAATATAAATTGAGTTTATAAATGGTGTGCTCGAATATAATTAGCTATCATTTCGGCAACAGAAGTGGCATACAGACCGGAATGTAATTGAAATGTGCTGCCCAATTTTATAACGACATTTGTTTTGGGAAAATTTACATGATATTAAAGCAAATAAATAAACTGAATAAAATCAATAAATAAAGCAAGGTGTGTGTTGAATTTTAAAATGTTGGCATGAATGGGTCCTGTGTGTTGAATGAATACCAAGGTAAACTTTTCACAACACAAAAGACAAAATATTACCCGAGAAAAAAGATTTGAATTTAAAACCAGATGTGCGGAGTTTATTATCGTCTACAGGTGAATTTTCTACTCGTGAGATCAGTTCTAATTTCGTTGATCAACGTTTTTGTGATTCGCATTACTACTTCAGTGGGAATCAATATATGCAGGACATGGCCCTTAATGGTCGCCGCCTTACTGAAATTTATCGGCCAGATTGAATTGTTTTATTATTGTTACAACCGAAAAGGCCAGCTTCACCATCTTCAATGAATCGAGAATCGAAAGTTAGACATTGCTTTATTCTGAGAACATAAATTCTTACCGATAGATTCGTCTGCATGCATATGGGAAAAACTCCACCAGCTGTCAATGTAATTGGTTGCTGAAGATTGTGCAGAAAGTAGACCAGCGTGGACTTGTATTTGCGATTGGCTGACGTCCAATTCGATTGGAACAAACTATCGGAGAGTTCCTGGCAATCATCGATGATCGTGTTGCAAAGGTAGCAGAAGGGAAATGTTTCCAACAACACACAGAACATGAAGCACGCGGTGCCGATTCCCGTCCACAGGGTCGAAAAGAACATGACGTTGATCATGGACAGACCCAGAACTATCCCAATCAAAAGGAACTGCACGCATATGGTGCCCGAGAAGACGGACCGCAGAGCATTGACATAGCTAAAGGGTTCACATGTAGAATCCCATAATTTTACAGATAACAAAAAATAACTTACTCTAGTATCAAGCGATGGTCCTGGACGCATTTGCTTAGCTCCTCATGGTGTTGCTCTTCATTTTTGCTAGAATCGGAACGTAGTTTGCTCAACCGATCCTTGAGCAGAACAATGTGACAGCGAGCCATCAGCATGTGGGCCAGCGGAGAGACATCCGTGCACTGGTCCATGGTGACACAGGAACCCATCAGAAAAATCTCGCACAAGCTGGATATAAAAAAATTCTTTTCAGCGTCCAGCCCAGGAAGGTACATCAACCAGGCGTGCCTGCCCATCAGGAGATAGCCGCTCCAATTGACTACAACAAATCCCGAGTAAATAATGTGATAGAACACATAGCACATGTTGCCCAGAGCCACACAGCGGTGCACACTGGAGCGTTCCTCGTCGCTGGTGCAGCGCAGGTCCAGGTCATCCAGCACCCTTCTGGCTGCCTTAAATCCCTGGTAGCCCCAAATGGTGTACAGGCACTTCAAGACACAGCCGTACATATTCACCGTGATCTCCAGGGAGCTGAGAAACTCTCCCGCCGTGAAGCTCTTGAACATCTGAATATATGATACCAACATCGAGATCGGTAGCAGGAATATTAGCAGCACATTTATGAAAATTCCCCAAAGAATATAGGCGATTCTCCATTTCTGATTGTCAGGCTCTGTCCAGCCGAAAATCTTTTGAACACGATCCAAGTAGACAAAGGCATCGCGGGACCGAGTCCGCTCCGTCAATGGCAGGACTTTGATGCGCGGGAAAAACTTGCCCAACATCTTGTCCGTAGTTAGTACTTGAATATGCCGAAGGTTGAGGTACAAATGTCTTTTATAGTTCACCGTTTTGTCGTTTGTTGTGGTTTTCTTACATGACTTGCCGTTTTTTTTCCCATAACTTGGGCATGTTTTATTAATCTTGATTTTTGTTAAAAAAAAAAAAGCAAGAAAGGCAAGTCCAAAACATCAGAAGGTGCGACAGAACAACCACATGTTTTGGCACTATAATCAAATCAGACAGTATCTTACAGTCGGTAACTTCGTCTTTTAGCCTTTTTCACATATTAAATACTTAACTTAAGAAGTATTTTCGAATTCAAACAAAAGCTGCACTTAACTTGTTGAATTATTAACTTTGTGAATGAAAGGACTTTGAACAAACTGTCGAAAATAAATGAAATATTTCACCACATTTTATAAAACATTATTGCATTGGTCTGACCAAAACTGTATTATATGTATATACAAATGTGCACATGTGAAAATAGATTAGTTATTTGGTCATTTTTTGGGCATACAAATAATCCCATTGGGAAACGAAACCGCAGACCATTATATGCAAAACCCAAAAATGTAATTTATAAACGCTGTGCTCCATTTTAATTAGCTTATTTTTCAGCAACAGCATTTGCATTTCTCAATGCAGCACTGACTAGAATGTAATTGAAGGGTGCTGGCTAATTGAATACCATTTGTTTTGGGCCAATTTACATGATAATGAAGGCGAAATATTCCAGATGAGGATTTAATTTTAAAAAGGGTTAAGGGTTCATACAGGGTTCCTGTACCTGATTCAAGGCCTCATTGAGTATTCAATGGCCGTAGATTTATCGAGTGTACGATGAATGGTAGCAATAGAGAGTTGTAAATAGAAAATGGAAGAACAATTCATAATCAAAATCACATATGGAATATAGAGAAAAAACCTGTAATCGTTGAGTGGTATTCATTTCAGATATTCCAAACCTCATTTTACTCCCTCTTGAAAAACCTCTTAAGCTGACGTTTAAATTTATAATTAAATGCATTCCATCTTCCTCCATCAGATTGAAAAAATCAGTAGAGGAAACATCCGTCCCTTCTGTTTTGATTGATGCAATTACGAGTTGGACATTTTCCTACATGAGTTGGTTTCATTTAATTTCTGTGATATTACAGGACATTTGACGCGCTTTAAGCAACTCAAACTAATTAAATGAATACGCGCGCTGGATTCTATAAAACTGTTTTCATTTTTTTTATTTTTGGGTCAAACCTTTGAGCGACGCTCACATAGCATACAGGAGAAATGGAGCCCACTGGTCGTCCAGTCAGTCAGTCAGCAGTCTGAAAATAGTCCGCCATCGTCGTCACAGCAGCAGCGTCAATCCTTTGAGTGAATGCAATTTATTTTAATTGCGATTGCAGGCAGAGCAGGGTCAGCACCACCAGCTCAAAGGAAAACAATTTCAAATGGCCGTAAAATTACGCCAAAAACGTCCTCGACGACGACTGCAGTTTGGGTTCCAGTGAATGGAAATAAGGAGAAATAAAATTTGCCTTTGGCATGTTCCTTTTTTCTGGGTCGCGAGCTCATTAAAATTTGAGCACCGAAAGCGATCGAAATCCGAGTTTATGTGATACGTGAATTGCTTTGAATATTTTTGCCAACAGAAAGATAAAGGTGCAGAAGGAAATGGAAAATTCCAGAATAATCGCGTGGCTCAGTAGAGAATATGACTTGCAGCTGCCACAGCAGGTAGGCAGGCAATCATAGGTGACCATAGCGCCAGCTGCCACTGTAAGGGATTTCCCAAGAAAAAATACTGGTGGCTCAAGTAATTCTGCTGAAGCGGAAGGAGGATTTCGGTAGGTCGCAGGTAGCCTGAGGTTGGATATAAAACTGAGTGTTACTCGAGCCATGACACCATTGCGTTCTGGACACTCGACGCAAACAGATCAGATAGTTTTGAGACCAAAGTGAACAAAACGAAATCATGGCCGATTTATTATTCCCACAATTGGAGCGTCCGCTGCCATCGATGCCCTCATTGCACTATACCCTGTATGCGTATCGTGAGGAGCTAAGACGTCGGGATGTCCCCTTCATGAAGATGTCCACCATCAAGCTGCACCTGACGGATAATTTGATATTGCAGACCATCAAGAACATACGACAGTTCGACACCATGGAGATTATGAATCTGAACAGGGAGATAACCTTCAAGCGGCGCCTCACCAAGCAGATGCGCAAGGTGCGGAAACTGGAGAAGCTCGGCCTGAATATCGATCCCCGGAAGCTCACTGAGGGCGGACAGTGGCACTGAGCTATCATCGAACAGCAAGCGAAAACTGTGTGAAAATCATTCCAATAACTCTATTCGAACTCTACTCATCAACCCATATACATACTACAAGCATGTGAAATTATTTTTTAAGTGAAATCTCCTCAAGTTTTTAAAACTCAATAGGCCGAAACAATCTAATAGATCTACGATATATGATTTTTTTAATGAAATATATACAAGAAAAATATACATTACGAGTGTTTTTTTTTCGTTTATGTTGGCAAGACAACCGTTTTAGCCACAGTGTTTCGCTATCTTCGAAAACTTCAAAAGGTATAAGGAATTTGGGTTCATAGAACCCAGTATCTGTATCTGCCTTTGCTTGATAGTTCAAAAAATAAACTTACATTATTCAAATTGGGCGTACAAAAATGTTTCAGCGATTTTTCTGTGTAGTCGCATTCATTGTAGTTCTAACAGGAATATCATATTGTAATTGCTATGATTTCGATGAATATACAAAAAATTCCGATTATATCTGGCCGAGAAACTATCCTGAAGATACCAATGATGACAATGATAATGGCATAATTCATAATAATAAATTAAATAATTGGCTTGGAGTTGATGATGACATTGAAGACAGCGTTGATGTTGGTGGCGATGATGCGGACGATAAATCCGATGAGTGTACACCCGGCCAAGTGTTTCACCTGAATACCAATAATTTTAATCTGATAACCAATACTGGAAGATTTTTTATAATGATCTTTAAGTCCCCTACCAGCTACACTGACGAACGAGCCAAAATGAGATGGGATCAGCTAGCCGAACAACTGAAACAAAACGCCACCGTTTGTATTTCGAATTTGGACTGCGCAAAATCGAAAGAAGTATGTCACGATCTAAAAATTAAAGCTCGTCCGACTTTTTTGTGGTATCAAAAAGGCCACACATCTCGCTCCTATAATGGCGATCACGAAGTGGCGCCCCTGAAACACTTTATCGAGCAAATGATAGAGTCAAATGGAACATTTATCGAAAAGTCAGGAGCAAGGTCAAGGAGCTATCTAACGATGAATACGAGTATTATCATACTTTTTCTCAACTATTTGGCCATGTAGCTACAAATCTTTGTTTCAAATTAAATTTTTGATAAATAAACTCTGTTTGTTACGTATTTGTATGTGCTCAGAATTAAGGATCAAATATTGTATATCGAACTTTGTTAATGTGAGTATTCACTTTTAATATTTTTTATAATTAACTATCAATAAAATCAATCAAATCCAATTTTGACTATTTAGAATGACATGTAACTACCAAGTTGTATTTTAGATACATATATGTACAAACTCTGCGTTTATTGTCCTTTATCTACTGAATGTGGTACATATCTAGTTGAACAAAATCAGCCGTGAAATATATGACAAGAATATATGAAAAACCTAACGAAAATGTTTCGACGATCTTTATTTATTGCTGTACTCATATGCATAAATCTGATAGAGCTATCATCATTATCAGAAGTAGAGGACCTCAAGCAATCAATCGACTGGAGTACCGAAGATTTTGCAACAAATCTGAAAAAGAAGAATCTCATAGTCGAGTTCTATATAACGCTCTGCCAGAGCTGTAATAGTTTATACAGCATATTGTGGAAGCTGATGGGTATCCAAAATATAGCCAGTACAAGCCTTGCCATTGGCGCCATAAACTGTTCCGTATACGAGTCATTTTGCATTAGTAATAATGTCACAACGTATCCGACTCTGCTGTACTTTGAGAAGGATGATGGTGTTCCAAAGAAATCGTACAATCTGAGCACCTTTATGTCCGAGAAAACCCTCGTGAAAAAAGACGATGCCGACCAAAACGTAACGTCCGATGATTGTAAGCTAGGTGAAGTCTATCCATTGACCAACAAAAATTTCGATTCAAGTACTAAAAGTAGGAATTTCTTTGTCAAATTCTTTCAACCAAGCTGCGTATTCTGCATCGCCATAAAACAGGTGTGGATTGATCTAGCCACCGAACTGAAGCAGGAAACGGCTGTTTGCATTGGGGAGCTCGATTGCTCAGATTTCAAAGAGACATGTGCCAAATATCATATAACCGCTGTACCAAAGATGATCTGGTTTGGTAATGGCAATGCCATTAGGGTCTATAACGGTGGTGGAAGATTGAACTTAATGAAGCGTTTTGTTCTAGATATGATTGACAATAACGGCACGATGCCAGCTCACCGTATTTCAGCTGCAAAACGTTATCCATGTTATCCAAAAAGAATTTTAGTTTATATCAGCATTTTGGGATTTATCCAAAATTATTTGTTTATTTGGATCCAATAAAAAGTATACCTATCAAAGCTAAAGACTTGAATAATAGTTCTTGAGTTATGGCTTCTGGGCTTCTACATACTCGAAGTATAATGTTAGCTGTGATGTCATCCCAGGGTTACTTCCTTTATACTTCGATGAGGGGGTGTCTGTCCTTTCCCTGTCTAACCTTACTCGTATGAGTGCTAATTCATAGTACTTAAAATATGTCTGATAGCTCTACATATTGGAAGTTCATGACTTGATGCAATAACAGTATCTCTTTGTCTCTTTTTCACTCTTTCCGGATGAACAGGGGGGGTTCAGTAATTTTATTCGTTACTGCTATTAAAATCATGTCGTCTGCTCGTCTCCTCCTGACAACCTGAACAACTTTCTGAGAGCTTTGACAAGCATGAGCATGAGCACGAGCACGAGCACTCTCTTCTCACTTTACTCTCTTTCTTCTGTGTAATTTTGTTTTTTTTTTCTCTCGAGGTTTTTGCATTCGAGTGCGTTTCTTAATGATTTCACAAAGTTTTGTCAACCAGATGCACATTACAAGCAGGGCACACACCACCCTACCACATACATGCGGGTTAAGGCAAACAAACAGAAAGAACAACTACAGCGCGCTACTTGCATGATGCGACCATAAAAAGTTTGCCAACGGCAACAACAAACATGCATGAAAAACGCCTGGCAAAGCGTAAATTGTATTCTCAGCTGCCTGGAATTGTTATGCCCTTGGAGAGGGTGTGACGAGTTGGAAGAGTTGTTTGTAACACAGAGAAGGTAGTACTTATGAGATGACAAATTATAAACAAAAGACTGTGTATATAACATTGTTTCCATGCAAATTATGTTTGCAGTTTTATAGATATCCCACATACATCATATACATATGTATGTACATATGTTTTCATATTCCCATAGGAACAGCCTAAAGAGTATCACAGCCTTCGAACTTCAATACTTGCACTACCCTGTTGATTTTTTTTCGGCAATGCAAAGAGAGTGCTGGGCTGGAGAGAAAAAGAGAGTGCGAGTGAGACGTTGGGAAGGTAGGGGAGAGTGTGCATGTGGGTTTTAGTAATTTAGTGCGCCATTTGAAATGTCTTTTTTCTCGGTGGGATGAGGAGGGGCATGAGGGGGAAGATTGATGAGAGCGGTACCAAGAGAGAAGTACTGCTGAGGCTGCAAGCATGTTAACATTGCAAAAACAATGCACATGCATACTGTGCCTGCTCTCTTTATATTTTTTGCTGTAGCGCTTCCAGTGCAGTTCTGTGGCGGCGGGTCACGCATTTAATATTTAACAGCTCTCAACGCATGTACCAGAACCAGAGAAGGAGTTTTTATAGGTAAAGGAACTTCGCTGATTCCTTGACTACAGTGTGTCATAAATAATAAAGTCCATGGTAACCTGTTGGCTGTGGAATTTCAAGAAGAATCCCCAATGAAAAGATTGTTCCGGCATGGCCTGCAGAAGCAGTTCCCTTGGCTCCAGCTCAACCACTGTTCATTAAAGAGCAATGTCCACTGTAGGAAGACAACCGCTAAAGCTAAATTCACGTCAAATGGACTTGGCTAAAAAACAGACTGACAAACTGACTGACAGACGCAGACGGACTGCCACAGCTGACACACAACTTTTGCGTAAAAAACAAATAGCTATACAAAGAAAGAAAAAGCTCAGCTCAGCCATCGTGTATTTTGATAGTCTTGAGTGGAATATTTCCTTGAAATTGCATTTCAAGTGACCGGCACGGGACAGAGCAACAAATAAGCGAGAGGCGTCCCGGAATGCGCCAGGAAAAAGGGAGGACACGCTAAAGAAAATATTAATCCGGGGGAGCAACAAACAGCGCAAGAAGTTTCTGTCGTCCGCAGATAACTTTCTCCTCTTCGACGATGGGAACAAACTTTTTTTATTCTGCTTCAAACTTTCGGTTGGCACTCGAACAAAATAGCTCAATGGCAGGAATGCAACTCTGCTTGAGTGTCAAAGTGCAGACGATGCATACAGTCAGTAGCACATGTGCACAGACATATGTGCATACATATGTATGTCTGAGCACTGCATTCAGGCACTGTGGTCTGAAAAAATTTAGCGAAGGAGTAAAGTTTTTGTTTTGGATTTAACTTGTTATTTACTCTTTGGGTACTCTAAAAGAACGAAGAACGAAAAAATTATTGGAAATCCCAGTTAAGGATAGAGTTTTTGAAGTGGTTTACTGAAAAATATGTACATAGAATTTCTACGATGGTGATACGAGAGTCAATAATGTTTCTGTTATAGCGTATTTTTTGACTGAAGAGTAAACTATGAGAAGTTTTGAAAAGTTTTGAATGCAAATGTCTATGGGGAAGTTCCCTAAGAGAGATACTCTACAAGTGTATTTAAGAGATCAGATTTTAGATATAAAAAATACAAATAAAAATGTATCAAGTTTAAAAAAAATATATAACTGAAAAAGCCAGGTACGAATCAATTTACTTAAAAATATTATTTATACACTTTATTTGAAAAGAAACAAAAAACTCTTCCTGTGTAGTTTCGCCTGGCATTTGACAAGAATTCTCATGTGAAACTTTTAACCTTGAATACCCCTTGAATACATGATATTTAACATTTTTGGCCAACAAACTAATTTCAAGTGCACCCACCTGATGTGACTTTCAAGTTTCCACCATCAAACATATATCAAATTCCATCCACCCTTATGCCCCAAATTCAGGCCGTGCCCCCAGCTATTGTGCCACAATCTGAAGACCCAAACCACTGTGGAAAGCATCCGCAAATTCGCAAAATATTTTGTCCTTCCAGACAATGGCATCCAGAAGGGAGATGGATCTGGGCCAAGAAAAGGCAGAAGCTCAAAGTGCACAGAAATTCCAAGCGGGCCACCGTATCATCTACTCGAAAAACCCCTCTGCGGGACCACCGATGGCCGGACTAAAATATGCACAAAGGAAATGGAATGAAGTGTAACGAAACTAGTCGTGACACAATTTTTGATGCAAATTGCAAAAGTCATGGTACAGCCATCGAGTGGGTGACATAGGAGAAGAGGAGGGTAGGAGGCCTCGCCAGAAAACATATAAAATATCTATCCCCCTGAGAAAATGGTCAATTCATAAAATTCCTAGGCCAATAACATTATCGGCTCGTAAAATAAGCGAGCGCAAAACTGAAAAATACAAAAAAAGTTATTTTCGTATAATATTAAATTTTGTGAAAATGTCCCCGCACACACACACACACACACACACACAAGTAAAACGTTTCCGAGGGAGACGGACCCATTGGCAACAGATAAATGAGGCACTCGGGAACAGGCGACAGCAGCAGGGAGGGAGGGGTGTAGGAAGGACCCAGACCCCACATCCGATACAGTAAGCTGTAATATGTGTTGGCCAAAACGAGCATAAAACGAAGCCCGATACAATTCCAATTGAATCAATTGAATTGAATCGCTAAGCAAAAGGTTTGAGTGTATCGTGTGCGGGTGGTTGAGAAGAGGATACAAAATAATGGGTCTTATTTGGAATACCCTGGGAAATCCATGCACAATTTGGCTATATTATATTTTACATTTAATGTCTATTGTAATATATTTTAATAAATATTTATATTTATTTATATTTATATATGACACATAGCATTGCAATTAAACCATTTTAGCACTCATACTCATAGCACTCATAGTTTCATTTCAGTTCACCTGAACGAAATGCAGGGTAGTCCCCTAGTCACAACAAACAACTAGTCCGCTACTCTTTACTACTTTTTCCCTTTGGTGGAACCCTTTTATTCGCCGCCAAAGACCCAAAAACATCGTCGCGAACACGCTGGGAAATAAAAGTAAATTGATGTCTTCAACTGTGGCAGACAGAGGAGTGGCCAAAGGGTGTGTGTGTGTGTGTGTCTGAGGAAAGGAGGGACATTGAGTCACATTGGTTACGGTCTCTGGGCGTAGTTTTCCATTTTAGTGGCTGCTGTTGCTCCAGCAATTTGCTCACTGATGCAATGCGGTAGATTCATATTTATGATTCGATATTCCTGTGTTAGGGATAAGTTAATGCAGTCTTGGTATAGATGGATGGGTGGATTGAGCAGTTCTTTTCTCAAGTTTACTTTCCCCCACACTGACTTAGTTTTAACTTCATTTAAATCACATCTCGTTCGCCACTTACTTGAAATGTGACTTTATATTTGCAGGAACCGCGGAACGGTTCTGTCATCCCCGACCAGAAAGAATTGAGAATTGGCAAAACTTTTGCAATTGAAAACAAAGTGAAACAACTCGAGCAGGGATCTGAAGGAGCCGCCAAGTGTTGTGCACTGAGCTGTAAGCAGTTTCTCGAGCATCTTTTCGCATTCTAGCCCCCTGCAACTCTCTCCCTGCTCCTGCTCCGCTCTGTGGGCAAAAGTTATGTCTCCCAAGTTGGCAAGGGAGCAACAAATGCTCCCTTGACGCTCTGTGATGGTTGTCACAATCGCATTAGTTATTGATTCCCATACATCTGGCAAATGTTGTTACACTAAATGCGTATGTCAGTCATACGGAGAAGGAGCCGGAGCCCGATCCGGAGTACTTAGCTTATCTACATATGTTATGTCCTTACCTGCCTTTTTGTAGTGGGGGCGCGTGGCATGGCAGGGAATTCCAATGCCATTGGTAAATATAAAATGAAAATGATTAAGAAACATGCAAAGACACTCAGGATGTGTCGGATTCGTTCTATCATTGTATTTTAGTCTTTTGTGGCGCTTTGGAAGTACATACTCGTACTTACATATGGGTATGTTGTATTTGTCTTTGCCATTATGCTAATTTCAGAGAGCATTTATTTCCCCAAGCAAGATGCCAACATTCATTCGATTGATAGTACTTTGAATGCCATGCGGATACACGTACGAAAGGAAATAAGGAATATATTGCAAAGTACTCGTATGAAAGGAAATAATGAATATAGTGAATGTATTTGTATGAAAGGAAATAATGAATATATTGCAAAGTACTCTTATGAAAGGAAATAATGTCAGCAAGCAAAGCTTGTGCCGGGCATCTGCTTCTTAGATAATTATTTGATTATATTTCCTGGAACTTTGCACTTTGCACTGAATAAAAGCAGACACTGAATAGTTGAAAAAATCCTGCTCTGATGCAGTTACAAAAGGTGCAGATATTGCTTTCACACAGTAGTAAATGGCTGACTGAAATTTCATTGGAAGATTCTTAACTTAACTTCAAATCAAATCATTCGAGTCCCATTGAATTTTCTCTTAATTAACGAAAAAGGTTTATACTTTCAGGCACTTGCTACTTTAAAGTTAATACACATATATACGTACGTGGCACACCAGCATGTGCGAATATCTGAAACCTATAACTTCTCTTTGGCATGCATAACTTTTCCATCAGAAGGCATTGAGTGTAGTGGAGTGGATGGCAGTGGAAACTTTAAAAGTGCAAAGCATGAGAGTGGCAATGGGAATGGAAATTGTTCAAATCATGGCACACAACAAGTTGCCACAACTTTTCATTACAAAAGCTAGAAGCAGCAGCAGCAGCAGCAGCAGTCTGTTCCTATTATAGTTATATAAAAGGAGCTGCTGGGAGTAAGGGCAGCAGGAACTACCACTGATGGCCCGGAACGATGCTTTGATGCTTTCTGGCCACAAAACAAGAAACACACACACACACACACACACACACATACTCGTATATAATATCAACCGAACACAGAAAAAACTAATGAACTCGTTCGGGTTTGCTGCTCATACAAAATAAATAAAGAAGACAACTACTGTACTGAAAAACAGCAAACTGTTGACAAAATGGCAAAAAGTTTCCATTTATTGAGGTTCTCCTTTTTTTTTTTTGGTGGTGTCTCCTGTGACTGCTCCATAAATATTCCATGTAAATGCAAAATTAAATGTAATATCTATGGGTGCACTCGTATGCTGTAATATGATGCAGAGGAGATGCACAACCAACTTGTTTCGGGCTCCTTTCAATGGCATAAAACAGTGGCGTGAATCACTGAGAGAGAGAAGCTGAATCAGGTGGTTCATATGGGGGCATAAGGTTCACAGCTTTGTTTGATGTATTTTGTTGAAATTTCTGCTTGAATTTCAGACTTAATTAAAATGAAGAGATGACCGAGTGGCTGCTGATGCTCTGGCAATGGAGTTTCTATGTTTATATTTCCCAGTTATCTAAAAGAAATTGCTAATTAAGATAAATGTAGAAGATTTGGGTGCAGAACACTTCCATATCATACATTCTCCATTAATTATGTACTCCATAAACAACTACTAAAGACCTGAAATTAGTTTTAAAATTAACTTTCCAAGGGAAAACTCCAATCATGTCAGTCTTATCCCTAGAAAGGAGTTTCATACCTCTGTTGGCTTTTCTGAAGTACCTTTAAACCTATTTATTTTGATGTAAATTTGTCTTCTGTGTTTGCTGAAATTTGCCATCGCTTACGGGGATTTTTCTCTTGATGATTACTATTATACTTTTATTTCCACTTGTTCTAAACAAGCATTCAGGCAGCTAGCACTCGACAGATTTTTCTTGCTTTAGTTGAGTGCACTTGAGGGCAGAGTCTGTCCTGCTTCCCATTTCTGACTCTCCATCATCCGCTCTCTCTCTCTTCCTCTCCATCTCTTTTTACGTTACTGCTATTCACCATTCAGTAGTCACTATTTTCATTCAAAACCAAAAAAAAACAGTTCTACAAAAAAATATATACAAAAAAAAATAAAAAAGAAAACGTTCACGTTCATTCGTGCTCATTATCCTGTAGATTATTCGGTACTTTACAGCGCTCAGTGCGATAATAACGATGTTGTGTTTGGAGCCAAGGACGCTGAAAATACACTGAAAGATATTTAGAGCTATGAAAAAAGCTATGGGTAGATCTGGTGAATTTTTTATTGAAAGATCTTCGTCTTAAATGAAGTTCATTCAGCAATTTTATAATTTTCCCTTATTTTATGGTCCCGTCATCTATTTTCTTTGACTGCATCTGTCGAGTTTGAGGCTTCCAAGCTGCTCGATTCTAAGCAGGGGGCAACTTAATGCAGTTTTGGCCTCGTCCTTGTCCATGTCCTGTTCTATACTGTTCTGTTCTGTTCTGTGCTGTCCTGTCCTGTCGCTTCTCGTTGATGACGATGACGATGCTGATGATGATGCACTTGATATTTGCCGTATGAATGCGGCTTTGGGTGAAGCAGAAGCAGAAATCTCTTTGCCATTTAAAGCAGATTAAGGCTATGGCCCCTTAGTCCATATATATTTCGGACTCTTTGTTGTATTTTGAGTAGCACCGAAGGGCAGAGCAGGGCTGAGAAGGGTCCAAAAATGCTGGTGAGACTACCACCAAGGAGCCATTCAAGAGTCCTGGCTTTTGTTGTCGCTAGCTCCGACTTTTACTGCACAATTTGTATGTGTGTGTGTGTGTGTGTGTGTGTGTGTGCGGTCCGGGCTGTCGTTTCAGCTTTGTGGATTATTTCGCATTTACTCGTACTCGTACCGTGTGGCAAGCTCTCATCTCTCACCTCACACTGCCTCACCACTCACCACTAACCACTCACACTCTTGCTCTGGGTCTCGCTCCACTCCACCTCCGTCCACAGCGTGCCTGCCAGCTTCAGTTAATTTCTGGCCATTTAAATGTTAAATATTTTGTGAGGATTTATTTAGTTCCACGCTACCGTTCGGCTCGCTCGCTCGCTCGTAAATCCCCACGTGTGGGTGTGTCGAGGTGCCTGTGCGTGCTTGTTGTCGCACCTAAGCTCGTCAGGTATCCCATCCTCACCTTAGCGTGCTGCAAGGACCTGCCACTGTGCCTTCTCCCTAATGGACCTGCTGCCTGCTGGCCTGCCTGCCTGCCCGCCTGCCTGCCGCCGACGTCAAGCTGTTGTCATCATCGCCGCTAATCCCCCGCTTGAGTGGCAAATGCCGGGCCTTTCGTATGCACAGCCCTGGGCGCCGCCGTCGCCGCCGCCGCTGATGATGATGTCCGGCTTAGGTAATGGCAATTTAATAAGCTTCTAAATGTTACTGTTGCCTCTGGGGCTACGTTTTGCACTTAGCCATCGGCATTGGCCTCCGCACAAACTATGGCGATTAGGGATATTTGTCAGCTGAGCCAAGAGACCCAATCGGGGTCACCAGGTGGATGGACGGTGGTTTTTTTTTTCCTCCCCGACATTTTAAGCCAGCCATTGAGGTCGGGGCCTGCACTTTGGTGGAAGCTTTTCTTGCCAACCTTCAACGGAGCGAAAACATTGGGATCTCCGGCTTGACAAAGGCCAGAGTAAGAAATGAGCATCGGGGTCACCTTTTGGCAGGTGTTTTTTTTCTTAATTAGATTCTCCTATTTTTTGTGAATTAGAGGTGTACAGCTGCATCCAAAATCCTTTCCAAAGTGCTTTGTTTTTCCATCTTTCAACCATTCTAGGTCCTCGGGGTCACTACTTTAAAAATCTGAAATCATTCCATTCCCAAAAGGAAGACATAACCTTTCTGACTTTTACATTCAAGCACACACTCAACCATCTCCCTACTGATTTTAGATGCCAAGATAACTTTTTTACCAACATTTCTTCTGCCATTTTTCATGGCCAAACTTCCCTGTCGGAGTCACCTGTTTCGCAGCCATTTCCAAGCATATTGGACCTCAGCGTCTGTGTCCGGCAGTGTCGGGCTTAGGACAATTACAACACGCAGGACGAGTTTTACATACAGCACTAATACACGCAGCGAGAGGACCAAAATGGACAATTCACAAAGTCGACAAGCGTAAAATTGACAAACGTTCTTGGCCCAAAATGCATTCAACATACAGGCCAAACAAAGCCACTGGGAGGAGGAGGATGGCTAAACGTGGGTGGGTGTTCATATTGTCGGATAGTGTGGGACGGAATGAACGTACAATGGAAGGGTGACAAGAGCAGCAAAAACAACAGCAACAAGAACAAGAACATGGACAGCCACAATGATTGTTGCCTTACGCTGCTTGAGCCTGTTGACGATTGTTAGTGAGACATTGACTGAGTGTCCGGCCAGAGGAGCAGATACTGACAGAATCAGTGGCAGAGTCCAGATGCAGAAGAGTCCAGAGCGAGATGCAACTTGGAGACTGGCCAGCGGACGGACGATTTAATGACATTCAAAGTGTCGAGTGGACTTGAACGTAGGGTCTAGCAGAGCCGGACATTGCCTTCGTCCTTTGGCACCCATCCATCCATTTATTCGTCCGTCCGTCCAACTGCTCTGCTCTGCTCCTGCTCCTTTAGGTGGGGTGGTGTCAGAGTGCATTCTTGTTGACTTACTGACACCTTGGGCCATGTTGGCCCCGAGTGCTGGCGCTGGCCTGCTCAGGAAATTAGTGCCACAAAAGGGTTGTCCAGTGGGCAGACCGGGGGACACACCCACACCCCACTGATGCAACGACTCCTCATTATTCAGCTCATTTGCATGCATTTCATCCGGATTCTTCGTTCCAGAGTCCACATATTTGTCCACTCTGTGTGCTCCTTACCAAGTACTTATGTTTCTCTCCCCCCCTCCCATTCCTTTTCGTTTTCTTCTTTTTTTTTGTTCTGACTTTTTGCAGTTTTATTTTGTTGTTGTTGGTGGGGCAAAGTGGAAGCTTAGCTGCATTACAATTTGCCATCCGAATTGGAGCAGTTCAAGGACTGTGCTGCCGACTTGTAGATGCTCTTTTGCCGTGATGCTTAAATGCTTAAAACGGTTAAAATAAATAGTAAGTAATAATTATGATTATCGATTTGTATCTATGATTTAGAGAATTTCACACATTAATATTCAAGTTTCAGAATGTATATTTTATATTATCATTGTGTTATTATCCTTTAAAAAACTATTTAGCGATAATTGTATGACATTTTCAAATGGGTATAACATTCCAATATTTCTATTAAATATAAATACAAATATTTAATGGAAAATTAGCACATATATTTTTCCTTTTAATTATATTCTACATATATCAAATAATCATCTTTAGAAAATTCCTGAACATATGTTGCCTCTCTTGTGGAAGTCTTGAAAACATTTGTGCAAAAAGTAGAACAAATAATTACCAAGAACACCCAAGAAGCAAACACTTTTTAGAACTAATCCCCACTATTGTCCCTTTCATTATTTTCTCCTTTTTCTGCAATGTTCTGCTGCTTCACCTTCTCTTCTATTCCAATTATTTCCAGGCATTTTCTTATGTCATCGTGCATGTAAAATTCTTTACTGCAGTTTCCATTTATGTAATCTGCTCAACAAATACCTGATGCCCGGGTGATGGCTGAGAGCAGTTGCAGATTTACCAGCTTGATCTCTGGTCCAGCTCGGACAATGCCTGGCAAGGAGGAGGACACCACACCATCTGTGCATCTCATCTCGACTGTGTCTCTGGCTCAGCTCAGCTACTGTCTGCTGTGGCCCTCAAAAGTCCAGACTTTTGTGTTGTGGCCCATGTAATCGCATTTGGTCGGCTCTGAGTCCAAAGTCAAGACGAGACGAATGCAATTTCGGTCCGAGGAACTTGTTTAAATAGATTTTTGGGGACAGGAAAAAACAATGCAGATGCAAATGCAAATGGTAAGATGGGCGTGGGTAGGAAATTAAGTGTTTGTTGTGGAGATATTTGCACGAAAGGTTGAAGATTTTTCAGGTTTTAGCTTCTGAATGCTGATTGCGGGAATGGATTTTAGATTTTTTTGCGGGCGTTGTAATTAAATTCCTAAATTGACATTGGTTTAAGCAATTGTAAGTCATGCATTGTTGATTCCAAATTGAATTCATTTAGTTATAAAAGGGAGCTGCAGCAGTTGGCAAAGCTGCATTTATACTCGAACGATTACTCCTTTTTAAATGGTTTTGAATAAGTCTTAGTTCGACTCAAACTGAGGCCATTGGAGTGTATTTTCTATGGCTTGCTTTCAGTCGAATGAAGACCATTGCTAGATACAGATTCAATGGATTAATCAGTCCTTCAATCGGGCATACAGTTTCTTACGTCTGAATGCCTTTGGTATAGATTGAAGTTACGTTGCTCATAAGCCCTCATAAATCTGAAATACTCATTAAAATCCTTGCCAATTGGCCATTGAAACGATTTAAATTGCCAATTGAAATATCCACTCAATCGAAGGACCTAGAACCAGGCAGGACCGACGAGCACCGCCAGCCACTAATGAGGCAAGTCGGAGGGACCAGTTCCCATCCGGGCTAAGGGAAGCCCGTGCCGGGCCTAATTGCATTTAAATTGCCACTCGTGTTATGTTAACAAATAATTAGTTGCCCATTGGGCATGAAAATAGACCGTGCGATGGCAATGGCAGCAGTCGTCTCTCGAGTTCGGATTTAAGTTCAGCCAGAAGGCGTGGCCCAAAAGGCTGACAGCAAAGACAAGGACAATGCACAGACACACACACACACAGATAGAGAGAGAGACAAGCACATACACAGCTACAGAGCATAGCTGCACGGACAGCGGACCGCAGGAGCAGCAGCAGCAGCAGCGGTGGCGGTGACGGTGGTGGTGGTGGTGCCGGTGCCTCATTTGCATAAACTGCGCTGCGCTGCGCCACTCCAAGCTAAATGCGGATTGAGGAATATCCACGGATTCAAATACAAATACAGTTTCAGAGCCATACTTAGGCGAAAGTGTAAGTGTGAATGCAGGGATCCAACTTTAGGCGACTTGGGCAATCCATTTAAGTAATTGAAATTTATTTCAATAGTTTATCGAGTGCTCTTTATATGTAGATCTTTAGATTTCAGTCTGTTCTGTGCAGATTCGATTTTAATCTGTTCCATCCGCTGCCCCACACAATTTTCTACCCCACTCATTTGTGTATTTGCACTACTCAAATGTAATACAGGACCTTCAACTTATTGGCTTATCAGAGGTCAACAATAGCCCGATGTAAGGCCCATGCTGAGCAGTCCAGCTATTAAATATTCATACAAATTCAATGAAATTTTGCCAGTTGCCATTTGGCTTTCGTAGACAAGCTTGCGTTTATTGCACACAAATTAATTATTAGTTGGAAACTAATACAAAACAGCAAAGGCATTGATAATACCAACAATGCAGAGCAGGAAGAAGCCAGAATAGGAAACGGAAGTGACTCGTATATACCCCCACGTTGTGAAATGTGTTAAAATCTCTAAAGATTAAATTGCCTTTGCAGCCAGAGACAGACAAGTTGATGATGATGATGATGATGGGGGATGGGTATTGCGGATGGATGTTGGAAAAGGACTACGGGTTGGCTGGTTCAGACTGAAGGTGCAGGTCATCAATATCCTGTCAAGCGCAACAAGGCAGAATATTCACAGATTTCCGACAATTTTACAGTGGGTTGGAATTGGAATATAAGTAATTAATACTTATAGAATGTAGAATAGCGAATGCTGAAAGGAAACTTTGCATAGAAAGTAGCTGCGAAAGTATTCCAAGTCTAACCCCCAAATACCATGGGAATAGCTCATAATTCTGACCACTGTGCGACGCATGCTTCGTGTTCGTAAAAAAACCAAGACAGAGAGAGAGAGGGAGAGGGAGGCATGGAACGGGAAAGCATGCGAAAATTTGGCTAATACGGAATGCACGCTAAGAAATTCAAAGTGCATAGATTAAAGCGCAATGAAATTGGGCAAAGGGCAATGTGCGAGCGCCTTCCTGCCAGAAACTGCAGGGACTTCAACCTCAGGAGCCAACGAATCCCAGCTCTTCCTGGTTCCTCGCCACCTTCTGCCAGGACGAAAGCAAACTTAATGCAATCAAGCTTAATGCAGCGAAACGGCTGCCCGACGATGACGACGACGACGACGAGGCGACGCACAGTGCGGCGGAGTGAGGCGAGATTTTAGAAGTGAAGAAACCAAAGCAGGAGCTGCTGCTGGTGCTGGTGCTCGAGCTAAGTGAATCCTTTGGGTATATACCTGCGGTGAATTTTTAAGCAATTTACATAATAATTATCGAGCCAGAGTCAGAGACTACCAAGCTGAGGAAATCCAGCAGCAAAACCAGAACCGAACCGAACCCAAGGCGGGCTCCCACGTGTCAATTATCGAACAAAACTTTAACTAAGTTGATGCTTGACTTTGTCTGTGGTCCCATGCTTGACTATAAATTGGAATTGAATATTTAATATCGATGAATCGGATTGCTGGCAACGAGAACGTGATACAAACAAAGCCAATGTCACCTCATGGAGATGTACATAATTGAATGCCTGGAACCACTGGATGTGGGATATGGATGTGGCATACAACTTAAGCAAACAAAACCGTAAAGTACTGAGAGTACATGCGGCGTAATAACTACTTATAATAATACACAATAGATAGGTCTGAATGGTGCCAGTAGTTTCAGTTAACCTGAACTGCCTTTCAAAGGAAAACATCAGCTTGGGGATCTTTACTTTCACAAATTATTACAAATACAAATTTAAGCGACACACTTTCCTGTCTTAATGCAGATATTTTTACCTAGTCAAGATAATTAAATAATAATAATATTAATCATATAATAATCATACAATATTGCCAGATTGAGGTTTGGCTAAAGAACAAATTCCTCATCCTTTCCTCAAACTGCCTCCTGTTACCTCCCATACCCTGACCTGTCAGGGCGGTGGGTGGCTGAGCAGGGCTGCCAGCATATTCCCACAAATAATATTACATAATTAATTAATTAATAATATTATTTTTATATATATTATAAAAATATAATATATATTTTAATAATATAATATAATATAATATAATATATATATATATATAATATAATATAATATATATATATAATATAACATAGACTCAAACTACTTTTATTTCATGTTGCAACTAAAATTAGCTTTTATTTTGTCTAGAATCTGGAATATCCTTCATTGCCAAATAATTTCAACTTTTGTGCAGGAAAGAAAGAAAAACTTTAAGTCAATCGGGAAAAACAATTTTTGAAAAGTGCTTTTGCTACAAATCCAAGCGTAACGAAGGATTTTGAAAAATATTTGACATTTACATTGTGCAGGGGAAGTGCCACAGCAGGACACTGGTGGTAAGGGGCAGGAAGCAAAAAGAGTGAGAGAGCAGGAGAGCGGGAGAGCGGGAGATGATGTTGAGCGGTTGTTTAACTTAAATTGCTTTGCCGGCTGCCTGACGGTGGTGGCGGAGGAGGATGGGGAGGAAGAGAAATGGCGAAACAAAAGCCAACAAATGCAACTTTGCTCAATGCGCTTCCGTTTCCGCTGCCTCTCTTCATCTTCTACCCCACCCCCGTCTCCCTGTTACCCGCCGATTTTCACCATCGGTTCTACGCCGAGATGGCTCCCCTTTTGAGGCAACTCCTTGGCACAGCCAAACTTTGGCATTGTTGTCTTTGGCTGTTGCTTGTGGCAATCACTTTCATTCGCTTTTCCACCCACTCCCCACCGCCCACTCACCCCCTCTTTCCACCTCTGGCACTGGCTGCCGCTCCTCTATTTTCTCCGCAAGAACCACCAAACACTTCCGTAGGACCCCCGCAACACCCTCGACTATAGCAAGTCTACCAGCTCTAACAACCCCAGAAACCTCCATCTTTTGTATCAAAGTTTAAGTATAAAATGTTGCTTCCTTTTTTTTATATTCCTGCAGCGGGTACTCTTACTTTGAGCTGTTGTTTGTTGACACTGTGGCTGTGCAAGTATTTTGAACTGCATAAACTCTATATATAGTTGGTTGACATGTTCAGCTATAGTTGGAGCTAAATAAATTAATATATTAATCGCTGGAACGGAAGATCCATCCCCAGGGGTAATTTCTTGAAGGGTATCTAAATCTTCGGCGCTGGAACTATCACAGCTTGTTTGGCTTTACGCCGTGTGGAGCTGCTTTGCAAAAATATACGAGTATTTGCTGGCGTCAGTTAGGTTGATTTACCCCATGGAATTGCATACGTTTTTTGATTGAGCAATTACGACAACGACCAGGGGAGGGGGGCGGGACCGGGGGCTACAGGCAGCCGGAGTGAAGTGTAGCGGAGAGAGCTTTTCAAATTTCATTTAAAGTGTCAGCCACACCGAGAAAATATTCCATTTTCATAATTTGACAGGCATTGCGGCGGGGGCAGAAATGTTCGGTTGCAGTTCCATCAGGCCAGCTCCCCTACCCCTACCCCAACACACACAAATTACTGCAAGGGACTCGACTCGTATGCGTTTGAGTGTGGAGAAGGGGGTGCTGTCATTTGGAAAAGGATGTTTTGGATGCTGGACAACAGCAGAAACCGCAGTCATGATTAGTGGTTGGCATGACTTTTGTCCTGCTGATAGCTGGGTCCAGAGGTGCTCAGGAAATACTCGTGCCGGGCATGGCAAATGCCACAACAAAAGTGCAGCTTAATTTTCAGTTTATGTGCGGAACTGTGATTCCACTGCCTGTGATGTTGAATCCAAGTTTTGTTCGATTTATTCCAGGCTGGGTGCAGCTCTGTTTCCACCTGTATTTCCGATAAGTTAATTACGGAAATCGCTTGCCAGCCAATGACATTAAAAGAGCCAAAAGTATAATTGCAAGTGCCAATCGGCAGCTGGCCAGCAGCCGCCTAACCACCCCCAACCCTCCTCAAACCCTCCATCCCTTTCAGCAACACTCTTACCACTTTGGCTTATCACACGTTGGCGTTGTCCTTGCCCCACGCCCTGCCACATCAAGTGCTGCAACCGCAGAAGAGGGGGAAAAAAACAGAAAAAATGCGGAAAAGAGGAAAAACAAACAAAATGCAACTTGCAATGAAAATGAAACCGCAAAACGGTAAGGGACAGGCAGGAAGAGAAAAAGCTACGTAAGCCATTTACTCGTTAACTGTTAATTCAGGGCGGGTGGAAAGCCAGCGAGCAGGGGGCAGGGGGGAAAATAGAAGGACTGCTGCGAGTGAAAACGTGCAGGAATGGAATGGCGACTAATAACAAAGCGACACGACAGCAGCGACACAACACATTTGCACATCAAATTAGATTTAATTTCGAAAATAGCTGAACAAAATGTCTCTTTTAGCAAAAAGAAAACAGTAAAGAAAAGAAAACAGCAGGGAAAAGTGACACAAAACCGAGTCAACACGCTGCGGCCACAAAAAACCAAAAAGAATGTGACAACCCACAGACAAAAGGTCGTAAAGAAGCCAAACAAAAAAAACATACAGAAAATGGAGTCACGTGTCCCCTACGCTTAAATTACTCTACTGGGATCAGGAAACACACACAGAGCCGCACCACACACACAAATGCAAGTGGAAGAATATAAAAAGTCTCTTTTGGAATACATTTATTACTGGCCTGCGTAAACTCCGAATATTCCCAAAGTCCTGATATTGGAAAAAGTCTTGTATTTGAATTTAACATTTTGGCGCCTACTGCTGCTGCTGCTGTTATTTAACAACACTGAACTGTAATTAAAATATCGATAGCTTGTTAACAGAATGCTGTTAGCTAACAGCTCACAAATTAGCGCCAAATGTTAAAATTCGAACACTTTTATTTCAGGCCTAATTAATCAGATTTAAGTGCTGGCTTTTATGTGTTGAAATATAAAACTATTGTTAGCTTTTATTTGATTTGTCACTATGCTTTTTTATAGAACGTTGCCATGTGTACAGTACACTTCTCATTCAAATTTCTGTACTCGGCTTTACGGGCTCTTCCGTCATATTTTTACAAGGTGACCACAGGAAAACGGTCACAATAACCCTTCTTCATATTCGCGCCAAGCACAAAGGATAACAATTCATACTGGACACACAAAAAGCGAGCAAAAAGCGAAACAAAAGTAAGCGACTACGAAATACCCTGGGAAAAGTTGATTCTATTATTTTCCCCAGTGGTGGCACTATCCAATCAAGTTCTCTCCCTTCATTTATGGCTCTATTCTAATTTTGATTGCCATGTATGCGGGGACATGTTAATTCCCTTTGAATTTAATTGACTGCCATTCCCATTTGAGTAAGATTTCCATTCCATGCGAATACGAGAGTCGCCTCCGACTGCCTTCGCTTGCATGTGGAGCTGCCGTCTTGGTTGTGGCATGGCTTGCCAACGGGTGGGTATCAAGTGAAAATCATCAGTTTTCATTTGTGGCGTTTAGGGACGGCCAGCACCTCGTGCCGTAGGTGTGTGCCTGCCTGCCTGCCTGGCGACTGTTTTGCATTGCAAATTCGGACGGACCTCATAGTGCATTCTTCACATGTGCAGGCGGAGCGGGGGGAGACTCCATTGCATGCTAGCCGAACATGGAGCCTTATAATGTCCTGCTGTTAGCAAAGTTGCGCTTTTGCTTTCCTCTGTGGCCCGCCGAGATTTCATAGTAATTAAAAGCCAGCTCCCCTGTAAATTGCACAATCTGGATGAGTATACCAATAAGAAGAGCTGTCCTGCAGCAGATTAACTTGTAAATTTTAAGACTGGAATGGAACTTAATGAAAATAAAGCTAATCAAAGGTTAATTTAAAAAGTTTTCAGCACTTTCACTGTAGGGGATGCGCAATTCGTTGCGTTTGCTCGTTTACGTCCTTCTCCGGATCCGTCTTGGGCTAACTAGCGTTGCTCGGTTGACAATTAAAACTTAATTAATACTGCATGCACTTTAGCCTTCGCCCTGAACTTTAATGGCGCTTAATTACAATATATTTACATGCAATTCACGTGATTTCGTGGCGTACCCATTCGATTACATAATCGCTTTTTCCATTCACTCAAACCAAATGAGAATTTAGCCAAAGACCCAAAGACAGAGCCAAAAATTATGCAAAGATAACATTTTAATCTCATCTCAATTCAAATGGTTACATTGGCGCGTAACCGTACAGAAGCAACAGCTGTCTGCTGTTAACAACTCTGTTATGTTGAAGGTTATGCTGCCAGACAGATATACCGGCAAAGCAGACTTGTTGTTGTTGCCGAGCTAAGCAGCTGATTGCAAAAATCTAGCCTTAAATAACTACAGCAACAGTGCTGCTACTTTCATCAGAAAAAAAAGTTTAAAATACGTAATTTATGGTTCTACCAATTTCCGGAGTGATGTGATTCTGACATTAAAAAAAGGCTGAAAAAAAGCCAAACACATATCTATAAATATCAAGAATTCCCGCTTCCCGCAGCTGGTCTTTAAAAACAGCCAGATTTGACGGAGAAAAAAAATCGAAGTCGGCAGCACTGTCTGCGTGCGTTCTGCGTTTGTTTACATTTTACTCTTTCCCGTGTGCACACGTCCGAAAGTTGAAAATATTATAAAAACCCCCAACAATATCAAAGTAATTTCACTTTTACATGAGCAGCCACAGGCAGAACAACGCGTCCGGACGGCAAGCAAGTCCCAGTGGAGGCCAGAACGTAACAGAAGTGCAGTGGAGCCCCCAGCCATTGATACTGACGGTGGAACAACATTTTTGGCGTGACTGCGGCGTATTAAATCAGCGTCAACGACAGAGCGTGAAACAGCAACCGGAAGTGCAGCGTGAGGCGTGCAACTGGTGGCCACCACAATGGACGTCTTCGCCTGGGTAAGGAACGGAACCACGCCACACGCGCACCCAAAAGAGACATCGTCGTACTGCCATTTGAAATGCAAATTAATGAGTGATTTCCTCCTATCGTTTTTTGTGTGCAGGGTGCCAACTCTCACGGCCAGCTCGGCCTTGGCTTTGAATCGGAGTTGTGCATGACACCGCAGCGCCTCACCAGACACTCCTTTGCCCCCCAATTGGTGCGCTGCATACGCGGCGGCGGTGGCCATGTACTCATCCTGGACACAAACGGACGGGTGCATGCCTGCGGCTGGAACAATCGCGGACAATTGGGTCTGGATTCGATGGAGGACTGCCACAATGAGTTTCGGATGATTCCCACAGAGTACTTTGAGGTGACACAAATCATGCCGATGGCGAGCTATCAAGGATCAGTTTCATCTTGTGACTCTTTCAGGAAGTACCTATGGAGACCATTAGCTGCGGCTGGGACATCTCTGGAGGGATAACGCTGACGAAGCGCCTCTTCGTCTGGGGCTCCAATGCTTTCCAGCAGTTGGGCATCTGTCAGCGTGGCTTCATGGCCGTCCGTCGGCCCTTGCCCGTGCGTCTGCCCAAGGAGGAGCCCGCTCTGGCCATCAGCTTTGGGTTGCGCCACTGCGCCGTGCTCACGCAGGACCACAAGATCTATGTGTTTGGGCGGCTGCGCGTTATGGATCCACCGCCCATCGAGCTGGACATTACGGCCACTACGCTGCACCGCTGCAACACGATGAAGATCCAGGTGCACAATCCGAACGAGCTGCGCATCGTTGCCCTCTCCAGTGGCCAGCATCACATGCTGCTCAAGTGCGTGGACTTGACCCAAGCGGCGGGCAGCACCAAGCGAATTCTGTCTCTCGGCGACAACAAGTTTGGGCAGTCCAATGCCTTTCTCTTCGAGGATGATGTCCGGCAACTGGCCGTAGGCTGGACCCACAATGCTGCAGTGCTTCAGAACAATGAGATCCTCATGTGGGGTCGCAATTGCTATGGACAGTTGGGCACGGGCTCGATTAGTGAGCAGCAGGCGGTGCCCAAGCCATTGAGTCTTCAACTACCGGAGGGTCAGACGCCTGCTCGAGTGCACATGGGTGCAGAGCATGGCTTGCTGCGTACCACAGCTGGTGAAATCTATACTTGGGGCTGGAACGAGCACGGAAATTGTGGCAACAACAGTACAGAGAATGTGTAAGCATCGACAACCTGTACCTTCTGGCAGTGGTTTGGCAGTAATGCTAACCATCGAACCTACTTACTCATATCTTTATATGCTGTGCATATCAATTGCTTAATTTTAAATTCAATTACTTTTCAGATGCAACCCCACGCTGGTGGAATTACCGGGACGCGTGAAGTTGGCTGGAGCTGGCTCTGGCTTCTGTTACGCCATTTCCGAGTCGCCTGTTAACTAATTTTATAATAGCTTAAATGTCGTACAAATGTAGAAAATCTCTGCCAGTTGTTGTTGCTTTCATCTTGTTGAAAATGGATTAATCAAATCAAACCAAAAATATATTAAAAAGATTTCCATGTAAGTGTGTTTTCGTTTCTGTTCTACACCTCTATTAGGGCTGTAAAACCATCGATGGTCGTGCTATCGATGGTTTAAAACATTGATAGATCGAGACTTTCATCGAAAACTTTCAAAAATAATTTTAAAAAAATAAAGCTTGCGCTTACAGTATTGGAGCGGATGTTATGCTGCGATGCATTTCGCTTCTCTAAGCATTGCTCACTATAATTATTGCATCAGCTTCACCTCTTCTTTTTACTCAACAAAATTGTACAAACTATTATTTTTGGTCTGTGACTTTACAGTTGTTAGAAGATTGCATCCTTTCATTCATTTTATTGACTTCAAAATTTTTCACTGAAACGATATATCGATGTTCGAAAAAAGCATCGATCTATCGCACAATTATAAAACCATCGATCCTATCGATAGTGCCATCGATGGTTTGACACCTCAAGAAATTTTACTTGAACAGCCGCGAAATTTTCGTTTGTTAAATTATATGTGAATAAAGTGCATTGTTTTTAAAAAAATTTAGTTTTCTTGTAAAAAAAGGTAAATTAATAGTGAATGGTTAATTTTCATATATTTTATTCAAAATTTGCGTGAATGGGTAAAGGCACATGCTACCAGACAGAGGAGTGGATGCATTTGATGATATTTTGTAGACTTAAATGTGCAATTGGAGAATCATCAAAGTGTAGTGAAATTCGCATAGATATTGAACAGAATTTGCAGATGTCTCATTTTAAGACTTCTGTGGACACTTTCCCACGGCGTTTTTCGTTTACCAATACATGAAAAGAAACAGCAGTGCTGCCAATAGTTCGTTCACTAATACACACACAGTAAGCTTCCTCGCGTCCCTATGTGCGTGTGGACCTTTGACTGGGCAGCACTGCCAGGTCGGTCAGGGTAGCAACAAAATAAAATCAAATTCCGCGAAACTTCAACGTGTGCCTGGCTGTATTTGTGTAGAATATCAGGCGTTCATTTTTCTCACAAATCAAATGTTTATGTCTGTAACTGATCGCCATAAACAATTCCCACATATAAACAAATGCAGAGGCCTGGGATCTGATTACTCCCATTCGAAAGTTTTGCAGCCAGACAGAAGCGGACAGAAGGTTCTCATTCAGTACCTTGCGACGTCGAACAGCGCAGCAGTGTTATGTTTTTTATATAAAATTAACTCCCGATAATATTTGCCTTTTAGGTTTTGATAAAATTTTAGTAGTACCACAAAAACGATGTCGGAAAATAATTTCAATCGTAACTATTCGGATGATGACGATACCAGCGATGCGGTCGCTGCTACTGAGGGTGTGTATTTTATATATATAAACTGAATCCTCATTGAAATAATACATTGGTTTCTTTCGTGCATAGCAAACGTTTCGAGTCAGGTGACCAAACGGATCTGGCAGCCAACCATCGAAGATTCAACCGCTGGAGTCTGGGAGCCGCCAGAGAAACCCATGCCCCACGTGGAAGAGGAAGCTGCGATGAGTCCAGAGGCTAAGGCGGAGGCTCAGGCGGTGAGTGAGACTGCCTCTGGCTTCATACGCGAAGTGGAGCGTTCTCTCTATGGGGACAAAAGCAAGGATCCGGAAGATGGCTCTGCCGAGTACTTCAAGGCAGCCGAGAATTACTCGCTATTTGGCGACAATTTCATGGACTTTCCAAAGAGCCCCAGCGTGGGATTAGCTGACGACCAGCACAGCAGTCCGCCGCCGGGGTTTGAGCAAAACTCCAGTCACTCGGTGGTCTACGAAAGTAGTCAGATTGCCGCATCGGCTGGAGTGTCGGGCCATAGCTACTCGGGGGTAAGTTGCCTCCTTGAACTTTATGTTTTTTGTAAATATATATATATATATATTTTGATTTTCTGCAAGTTCTGTTGATCTTTTACGGCACATGGATAAAAACCAAACTCTGTCCGTATTTTAGGGACCCTCCTCATCTGGAATGGGCGGCTTTGCAATGCCGCAGCACAAGGGGTATCAGCAGATGTCGTCACCGCCGCCGATTCCTCAGCAGCATCCACGTCATCCTTCGCCAGTGACTGTGGCTAGAGCCATAGCCGAGGCAGCAGCTCTGGCTGGAGCTGGGGCTGGCATCGACATTGGAATGACCGGCCATGGACATGTTCCCACTGCCACGGAAATGGCCATCGGGCAGCTTTATCAGCAACTTATGAATCTGAACTTGAATCGTGCCAATAGACAGCAGCAGCAGCAACACCTGCAGCAGCAGCAGCAACAGCAGCAACAACAGCAGCAGCAACAGGCCAATCAACTGCTTCAGCAGCAGCATCAGGTGTCCAATCCTGGTATGGCGGCTGCCGCCATGATGTATGCCAATATCGAGCTGCAGCAGCAGGTAAGCTTGCGTCAAATACAGCTGCAACAGATTCGCCATCAGCAGCAACAGCAGCAACAACAGCGTGCAGTACGTGGCATCTATGGGGCCAATGGAAAGACAGCACCTCCCAAAGATCGCAAATAAGCAGAAGAAATCTTATTTCAACCCAAAAGAAGGCACACAAAAAATGCCAATATTTCTAAAAAAAACACATTTTACATTACATTTTATTCAGATTCGTCTTTATCAAAGCCTTCGTCAGCGTTTCTCTATATTTCTGGCAAAAAGAGAATAAGGGACTGATTGTCTTTTCAAACAACAAAATCTCAACACACAAAAAGGCTGTCATGGTCATGAACAAAAATAAATAGTCTTCTGTCTTAGTAACATATTTATACATATAAATCGAAGAGCTTCCAACAAATATTTTAACCTAGAAAAAGTGTTTTAACAAATATTTTAACTAAAATTTCACTTACACACAAATATTATTAATAGAATTTAACAAAGCGTATAATCGCATACGAAGAAGAATTTCCCAATTCGTTTCAATCACAAAACATGCAAAAATAAATAGAATATGGGTACAATAGATAACATTCTGCATTTGTAAATGCTGAATTAATTAAATCTTGCATTTTCTATAAATATTCTAAATCCAGATACCGATTTTCTCACTATGTACACAAAAGTAATCAACATTTTAAAACCAAACAGAAAAGAATCCACAAACAATAATGTTATTTAAATATATTTTTTAACAATTATTGTATTATAGAAACGATTTTTAAATACAACAAATTACAGGGTTTTTAATAGAAGTAAATGTATAAGGAAAGTAAAAAAAATTTTTTGTCAAATGTAAAATCTGAGATTCAATCTCAGATTGCATAAAGAAAATCAAATGGAAATAAAAGAAAGGATTTGCTAACCAAAAGATACATATGTATATATGTTTGCAATAATTTCCACATATCAACCACAAAAATCGAACTTATTTTTAAAGAAATATAATGGATTTTTTGTTAATTTTTACTTGGCCTTGGCAATGCCGATCCGATTTTGTTCCAAATCAAACACCAGATAGTGTTCCCTGAAGAAGACATCTCCGATGATCCAGAAATTGAGGCCCGCCAATTCCATAAAGCCCGAGATGCAAACATTCTCCTCAAAGGCAATTATATATTCCTGTGGTCTCACTTTGAACTTTTTGCCAGCGATGCCGAGTTCCAGCACAGGCAGATAGCTGATTCGCCCACATGGCACCTCCCAGAGGCCGTTGGTGGAATTATATGTGGCCCCGACTTTGGTGTTCAGCTGCTTGATGTCTTCAGTGGGCCCAATTAACAGGGAAGTACCCGAATCCATGATGGCCTGGCAACCGTTGCAACGACGACATTTCTTGGAGGGAAAACCAATGTAGTCCATTGTAAACTTCCAATATTTCTGTTGGGTTACGTTCACGTAGGTCAAAGAGCCTTGGAACAAACTCGAATTAAAGCCACCCAAGATCAGTGATCCACCATCGCTGGTGTTGCTCTTCAGGTGGAACGAGAAGATCGGTTTATCGACCAATTTCTGTTCGATCATCGAATAGAATGGAGGCGTTTGACCTGTCGCGGCAATAGCCTTATATGCCATGCCAAAGATCCCATCAAAGCTGCTGCATGTGGCCGTTTGGCTGACCAGCCCGAAGCCCTGGTTCTCTATTGAGATCTGCTCAACGGACACCGTATCCGACGCAATCACGCCGCTCACTTTTCCAATTCCATATTTGATGCTGAAGGGATTTCCATTGGCTTTGAATGTCTTCGATTTGGATGTCTGGAATACAGCGTTGCCGCAGGTCTTGATGCAGGAGGTGCAGTTGGAGTTTGGTATCCACAAGTCCGAGGAGCCCGTATCGAACTGCACGGTAAAGGGTTGATCAGAAACAAGGCAAGGTCCGTAGAACTGAGTTTGATATGCATTAAAAAGTGGTTCGATGGCTTCTGAAGGTGTGCTGGTGCTGGTGCTGCTGCTGTTGCTGTTGCTCGGAGGTGATGCTGTGGTTGATGCCGCTGATGTCACTCCAAACTTTCGTTGTATGTGCCTTCGGCTGGCCCAGAGATGTCTGGCGTGTGGCAGCCTACGGTGCTTGTGTCGCTGCATTGTAATTCTGTGAAATGCATCGCTGCCACAGACAAGCACACAGAGGAGCAGAATTGCGACACGTTGATTCATTCTGAAACTGTGGTTAGCCGCCAGTCCGCGCTGCAGTACTTATAGTTTTCGACTCGGGCTTTATCAGACCAAGCCAAATCCATTCCATAACATTCACACGTAAGGCCGGGCCTCAAGCTGCCCAGAGTGTGCCGAATGTGCGCACATAATATTTTTCGGATAGTTATCGAATAGTTATACACTTGCCATAAGGTGGTACTGTATGTTATGTACATATATATTTCATATATAAGCTATTTATATAAATAGTCTTTAGTACATTAGTGAACTTTTATCTTCTATTTTTAGGGATGATCGATCCGTAATACAGGTCGTAAGCTGATTCAAAACTAGTCAATAATTCTATATTTGAGTATCGGAAGAACAAAAGTTATTTTTTATTACTTTATTTTAATATTATTATCGGGTCAAGCAGCAAAGATTTCATATGTCAAAGCTACTGATGCAGAGCCTAAAGAAAATCCCTTACCTTGCTACTGTTTAATATTTGCACTGTCCCACTGTACATACAAAAAAATTGTTATCTGTGTATGCTTACGCACGGCAGCGGCAGTTCTTTCGTCTCTCTCGCCTTCTTCGCTTCGTTCCTGCAGTTTCTGCATGTAAGCTGTTCGCTCGCGTCCATATGCCGTTCGTGCTCGGCTTAGCAGCGCAACCCAGAGCTTATGCTCTACTTCTATCGCTCTCGCGCTCTCTTTTAAGCTTTGCTGTATATGTCACCCACTGGCAATTCGGATCTTCTGCCCTCGCAGTCAGTCTGGAGCTGATCGTCATTCCATTTCATTTGCATTGTTATGTTGTTAAAAAAGCTCAATAGTTTAGGAATTATATATTTACATTTTTTTTAATACATAACGTTAAGTTATTGGAAAAAACTTTGTAAAACTTTGGATTGAAAATTTACTTTGCAAAGTGCGAATACGTTGAAATTTATATGTATGAGAGAAACATTAGAAATGCCATTCAATGCAATGCTGTGGCCAGTCCAATTTGATTGTAGCCCATGTCATAGACCGTGTAGTAGGCGCCCATAAATACCTCGCCGAGTATCCACAAGTCACTGCCCGCGAGGCTGGTGAAACTCGAGACGCACGTCTCCCCGTATTGCAGTACATAATCGGCGGGCTGCAGCGGGAAATCCTTTCGGGCAATTGTGAAAAACATCGTCGGTAGGCTGGAAATCGTTGAGCAGTTCACCAAGAAGACGCCACTCGTGTCTTGCGGATTGAGTACATTCAGTATCTGGTTGATCTTTTCTACCGCGGCAGTTGGGGCCACTATCAGGGAGGTGCCTACATCGAGGATGGTCTGACAGCGCGTGCAAAAGTTCTGCCCAGCCAGAAGCGCACTGGTCATGATGAACTGCCAGTATCCTTGCTGAGAGACTGGCACATAGGTGAGACAGCCGCTGAAGAGGGTCGAATCAGTGCCGCCAAGAATGAGCTCACCGCCATCTGTGGCACTTGTGCCATTCCTATTCAGATAGATGGAGAAGACAGGCTGCTTGATCAGCCCCTGGGCCACCAGGTTGTAAAACGGCGGCGTGACTCCACCGATCGATATACTTGCATAGCCCAGACCGAACATCCCATCGAAGGGAGAGGACAGAAACTTGGCCTCTGGCTCGTCGGTGATCTCTGCAAATACCTGATTCTTAATGGGAAATTCCGCTACGGTGACCGTGTCCTGCGACAGGAAGCCCGACAGTGCCACTTCCCCATTCGAGTCCGAGGCGTATTCGATCTTGAAAGCGGTGCCATTGGCCACATAGGAGCTCGAGGACTTTGAGTCGTATTGCCTGTGGCTCGCGCAGGACTTGACCGTGGCTGGACACTGGCTGGAGGGCACCCAGAGATTCGACGAGCCCGTATCGATCAGCAGGCTGAACTCCTGTGGAGGCGTTCCAATTGTCACCGGCAGATAGTACTCCGTGTTGAAGGCATTACCCAATGCAGCTCCGTTCGAGGTGGTCTCCTTTGTTGCTACTGTTTCCGTTGCTGTTGCTTTTGTGGTAGCATGGTTAAGTTTGTGTTTTATCGACAGAGATTGCAGTTCGTTCCGCACATTGAGATGACTCGACTGTGGATTCCGACGTCTTCCCACCTTCAGGCGCCTCCGACACTCCACTGCAGACGAGCAGAGGGCCAATATTAGCATCAGTCTACAGCAGCAGTTCCACTTTACCTCCATTGCGGCGCTCGACTTAATGTGTGAGCGCCCTTTGGTCACGTATTTATAGCCACAGCCCAAGCCATGTAGCTCGGCTTACACCATTTGGGCAAGAATTTCACACCTGATTGTGTGAAGAATTTAACGCGGCATTGCCAGCATTTATTACAACATTCTTGAACACTTTTCGAAGCAGAAACTAGTTGCTCAAAGGAGCGAAACCCACGCGATTTTGGCCAAAATCGAATTGGGTATAGTACTGGCCCAGGAAGACATCGCCCAGGATCCAGAAGTCGGTGCCAATCTCGGTGAGGGTGGACATGCAGGTGGTATAGCCTTCATCGTGGAAGACGCTGATGTACACAGAGGCGGGCAGATCGAAGGTGGTGCCTCCAATGTTGAAGCTCAACACCGGCAGAGAGTCCAATGTGGCGCAGGGAACGTAGTAGCTGCCCTCGATGAGAGCGCCTCCAATGAGCTGATTTATCTGCGTATAGACAGCCTGGGGTACGGCGAGGAGGGAGGTGCCCGTATCGGCAATGGCCTGGCAGCCATCACACAACACAGTGCCGTTCCAGCTGATGCTGTTCACCGCAAACTGCCAGTAACCCTCCTGGGAGACTGGGACATAGGTGAGATTGCCAGCCATCAGTGTGTCATCGACGCCGCCGAGCACCAGCTGGCCACCCTCCTCGGCTGTGCCATTCCTGGCCAGATAGAAGCCAAAGGTGGGCTCATCGATCAGTCCCTGCTCGTACAGATTGTAGAACGGCGGCACCACAGAGTCCACGGCTATCGTTTGGTATCCCATGCCCAGAATGCCATCGAATGCCACGCCCGTGAAGCTGCTGCCCGGCTGCGAGACGGCCTCGCCGAACGTCTGATTGGCAATGGCCAATCCATTGATGGTCACCGTGTCCGTGGCCAGATATCCGGTCACACTGCCAGTGCCGTACTGAATCGAGAAGTTCTGGCTGTTGGCCACATACGTGCTCGATGCACTGGCATTGTACTGATTGTGCTGCTGGCAGGCCACATCCGTGGCGAGGCACTGTGCCGAGGGTATCCACAGGTTGGCGGAGCCAGTGTCAAACACAACATTGAATGTCTGCGGCGGAGTGCCGATGCTGATCTGTCCGTAGTAGTACATGTTCATCGAGTTGCCCAGCCCCTCGGAGGTGTACTCCGTGTCCGGTTCGCTGTTCGACGGATAGTCATTCCCGTAGTCGGGCTGTCCATAGTCGTAGATCACATAGTTCTCGATGAGCTGCTGGTACTTGTGCCTCAGCGAGCGCACCTCCTGCCTCACATGATGACGATCCCTCTTGTGCTCGCTGCGGTGTATCTTGATCTTCTGCAGCTCGGCACTGGCCAGTGCCAGGACACACACTAGGATAAACCACTTGAACATTTTACTCCTCCTTTATTTATATTTTCTATTTTCAACTACTTTGCTGTTGCCCTTTTTGTGTCTGGGACTGGACTGCTGTGGAACCCCACAGGCCACTGCCATTTATATGCCAGATGACAAGGGCAAAGCCGGCCGCAAATGGATCACCAATTGATAAAATGAACTACAAATAGATACGTCGCTTGATCGATAGTCCATATCGATCGTTAGCGTCGGTTTACACGTCTCGCAGCCGTGCGAAAAACAACAAAAAATAAATAAAAACAGCTGCAGACAATGGATTTTTCCCTGGAACTGCCATTAGGTCGAGGGATTTTGAATGAAATATTTTTAGAAATTAATTGCACATTTTGGACTTTGTTGATAAAAAACGAAATCATATAGTAAACAAATCAATTTGCATAGAGAAATGCGGTCTGGAAAAAAAAGTTCTTTATCTTATCTTTAATTAAAAGTTGACTCGATGCGGAAGGCGCGGACTCATTTGACCTCGAATTTTTAGAGAAAATGCAGCCATGAAAATGATTGGCAGCTACAAAAAAGAATAACTAAATCATCGTTGCAACAGTTATAAGTAAGTTTCCGAAACGGGAACTTGGAGACCTTCATGTTGAAATTGCAGCAGGAGCCGCTTGAATATTGAACTAACTTTGAGTCCATCGATTGGTATTTGGTAGCATCCTGTCACCTGCATGAAAAAGATCATTTGGCGTTGCTTTTTATATGAGAATTTTATATATTTGAAGCAATAAATATTTTAAATTATTATTGTCCACAAACTTTTTTCTAAGTAAACCCACGGGAATGGTAATGTAACTTGGAAAATTCCGTTAAACATTTGCTTAGATACAATTGTTGATGGCATTATATGATGCTGATTGCTAGACTTTCGACTTAAAGTCCGAGGAAGGTATTAAATAATATTACAAAAAATTCCTATTTTATATATTCCTTGTATCCCAGATAAATTTTAGACCAAGAAAAACAACAGCTAAGGTGCAAAAGCAAACCATAAAAACAATAACAGAATAAAAGAATATATTTTAAATGTGTGTGTTAGATTAGTTGTGCACAATGCAAGTAATTTGGTTAGAAATAATTTGATTATTATAGGTTATAGATTAAAAAGATTTACAATTTGCGAGCAATGGCAATGCGTTTGTACTCCATGTCAAACTCAATGTAGAAGGGACCCAGAAAGACATCGCCCAGCACCCAGAGGCTGGTCAGATCATCGCCGCCATCGGGAAGACTGGTGAAGCCCGAGACACAGGTTCCATCGTAGTTGAGGATATAGCTGGTGGCCGGCAGGGTAAAGTCGGTGCGTCCAATGTTGAAGGTCAGATCCGGCAGGGCGGAGACCTTGTCGCAGGAGATGGTATACACGCCGTCCCTCTTGTCGGCTTCCGTGATGCCGAATCTCGTGTTGATGGCCGCCAGAGTGGTAGACGGAACGACAATCAGCGAGGTTCCAGCATCGATGATGGCCTCACAGTTGGCGCAGAGATCGGATGCAGTGTCCAGGCTGATGCCGGTGACGGTTATCTGCCAGTATCCGACATTGGAGAGCGGCACGTAGGTGAGGCAGCCGCTGTAGAGCGTGGGATCGGTGCCGCCGAGTAGCAGCCTGCCCCCGTTACTCGGATCCGAGGCATTCCGGTTGAGGATGAGTGTGAACAACGGTTCAGCGATCAGTCCCTGTTCGTAAAGGTTAAACAGCGGTGGGTTCACATTTCCGATGGATATGCTGGGAAAACCCAGCCCGAAAATCCCATCAAAGTTCGACCGATTGAAGACGCTCTCGGGCAACGAAGTGATTTCGGCAAAGGTCTGATTCTGGATCGTCAGTCCGGCAATCATCAGGTTGTCCGTGGAGAGAAATCCCTGCAAGATGACCGCCTCATCCCTGGTGGCGTACTGGATCTGAAAGGCGGTGCCATTGGCCACGTACGTCTTGGAGCGACTCGAATTGTAGCGATTGTGCTGCAGGCACACACTCTGGGTGCACTGCACGGACGGCACCCACAGGTTGGCCGAGGCCGTGTCGAAGAGCACCTCAAAGGTCTGGCCACCAATGGCCACTTTGCCATAGTATTCCGTATTGAATGAATTTGTGAGCGTCTCTGTGGCTCCACTTGATGAGGTGGACGTGAACGTGGACGATATGGCAGTCTCCAGCTTCGCTTGCGTTGCGTGCCTCAGTTTACTTCTGACCATCAAACTTTGGTGGCCCAAATTCCTCAATATCCTCCGGTGATTCGTGTCCCTTTGCAGGTTGACCCGGTAGATTTTTCGGCGAGACCTCTTCGCTTCAGCGCTGATCAGCAGCAGCGCGAACAGCATAAGGGTAAGTCCCAGTCCGAGTTGCTTTAGCGGGTGCATAGTTCTCTGGCAGCTGCTGCTGCTGCTCTGGCCCTAAATCGTTGGCGGGGGTCACGTATTTATAGAGCCACATCGAGCCACATTGCCGAAAATTCCATTGCTATCTGGCAAGCTGAAGGTATTTATGGGCTATTGGGCTGCTATGGGTGGGTGGAAGGATAAGGGGATGTCACGTGGCCGGAAATGGTCAGAGCGACGTAAAAGTTTCTCCCGTTTAAGTGGTTGAGTTGTTGAATTAGTTTTGGGAACACACTTTTTATAATGGATCTAAAAATTAGCACATACATTTTTAAATTAAAAAATTTCAGGGGCTTAGACGTGGGAGCGTCCCACTTCGTTCCCAATTATTGTATCGCTGAATTATACAATGAATTCGTTAATATTAAATTTCATTTTAATTTAATAATATTTAATTATCCGTTATATTTCGAAATCTGTTTTGGGGCGCCATCTGCCGGGCTCAGCTGGTACCTACCAGTCACAGCAATACAGCTATCGGCATTAATTTGTACTAACAATGGACTGTTCCCAAAACTCTACCATGGGAACACTCAAGTAGTTCCAAAAGAATACAAAGCGTGCAAGTGTCGTCAGTGAGCAAACATTTGGAATCCAAGGCACTGAAGGCCAACAATCTGAATCTGGGTGCGGTCGATCCTGGTCGAAGGGATCTTCAATGGCTGACATGCGGAGCTTTTCTTTGTAGATTGGTGAGCTTCTCGGTTGTTAGCTCGGGGGCTTGGGCCTCGTCAGTCCTTCAGTCATTGAAGGTCCAGATCGTACAGACTGGAGCAACTCAGATGCGGTGCCGATTTAAATCTTGAAAGCGGATAGAGAGTGGCATTATGGAGATTTTATCCATGAAGGACTCACCAGCTTGGAAGAAGAAGCTCGTCACCGGCAAATGAATCGATAAGAATTCGGCTAAACTTGTAAAATATCTGGCCAATAAATAATACTTTATTCCAAATGAATTACAGTAACTTCTCTCTCATCCACCTACCAGCAAAGCCAATGAAAAAGTCATTCCATCGATACAATTGCTTGGCCAAAACAAAAAACTTCCCAAACCCTTTTGTTGGCTTTCAAGTTTTGTGACCTAAGCCAAAGGGGGGTTTGGCACGGCACGGCACGGCACGGCACTCAGTCGATTCCTTTTTCTTGAAATGCAAACGAAAGTGATTGCAAAAGTTTCTTGGCCACGCCTCATTTAGCCGCACCGAAAATATGCCAAGTTTTATTTGCTAATTGCAGTACAGTGAAGCTCCAGGAGGAGTGGGTGGGGGCCAGCAGTCTGCCCGCAAGCTGAGAAAAACTTCAATTCCAATTGAAGTTGCAGCCCATTCCAAAAGTATCCTCCAGCTACTCCCAAACCATTCCTCAGAGGCAAAGCCGCCGCTGGCTGTGACAACGTTTACAGAAATGGCTGGAAAAAAACCAGCCAGAGGATGATGCTTCGACGACAGCATACCCTCAACTGGGATTTATTTCACGTGTACAAAGAATTTTAGATCGCAAATGAGTAAGATGTACACAAAAACCGCACATAAAAATAGTAGGAAAATTTATAGAAATATTTTCAAGGAAAGGAAATATATTCCAATATAGTAAATACTTATGTTTCTTATTCTTTAGTGGATCAATAGGTAATCTTATCAATTTGATCAATTATCATAAATAAAATATATATATTTTTGGGGTTCAGAAAGTCTTCCTTTTGCCTTTTCGATACTATATATGTATACCCCTTTGCAATACACAAATACCCTGTGTAAATAGCCGCCAGGAGCGGTTCTCGTTTTGGCTTCGGTTTGGGGGCAAAGTTGACTGCGGCAGCGAACGTTTTTCCGCAAAATTTTCTTTGTAAGTTTTTCCGCCCCGAGTGTGGGTTGTGGGGTGTGGGGTGGTGTGTGTCGAAGTGTGGGGGTCCAATGTTGTAATTGAATTTGCGTCAAGTTCTATTAAGTGGCGTAAACTTTTGGCCTCTGGAATTGAACTTGGCTCTCACCGCATGTGCATTTTTCATATGTTTATCGCAGCGCGTTTCGATGTATTTCGCTTTCTTTCTTTCCTTTCCTTTCCTTGCCTTGCCTTCTGTTTGACATGTTCGTGAAAAGAAAAGGAAAGAAAAGTAAAGGAAGGAAAAACCCGCAGATACGTCTGTGTGGACTGTCAGGCACAGGGGCCACATATGTGAGGTTATCAATGAAGCATTAAATTGTTTCTGGCATTTTAGAGTCTGTCTGTCGGTGGCGCAATCGTTGAGAGCAATCATGGGGCATGTGCCGTTCCTTCCAAATCTACAAAAAAAACCAAAACGAGTCCAGTCCATCATCATCATTATAATCAACTATCCGACCCCCCCAAAACTGATTTCGTATGCAGGAGCGCACAATCCACTCAAAGTTGGACTTAACTTATCCTTTTGTTGGGTTAATTTAGCATATCAAATTTATGCATTTCATCCCAGCAAATGCATTAAATTTGCTAATGTTTGGGCATCTATTTAAAAGTTCGGCCCATCCTTCAGGCCACAAACATACGAGTACATGTAGATGGGGGCGTGGGTACGGCTAAAAATCGGGGTCACAGCTGCCGTCTCGATGCGTGGTTCGACATCAAATATTAAGATTGTTTGGGACAGCTGGTGACATCTTCGTCGCAGACTTTTTTATGCCTCTCTTGGCTGTTCTCTTTTATCACTTCGCACCCTCTTGGCCAGGGCTCAAACGTGACACGTGATGTGGTACAAATTCGGTAAAAAAAAGTAGACAACAAAAAAATCAGAACGTAAAAGAATCTTTTTAAAAAAATGTATAGACATTTCTAGGCGTTACCTTGAAGGAATGAAACGAAAATAAAAGTACCTACAACTTAAACTGAATAATTCTAATTTAATTCTAGTTCTGCTATAACCATTCAGGAAAGGGACTCCCCTTTGCTACTCTAAAGCCTAAATTTGCATAGTGCCTGCACCTTCCATTCACCTCAAAAGTCGACCAAGTAATTTGGCTTTCCATTCAGTTCGCAACATGTTTATGTTTATCCACAATATTTGGCCAGAATTGAGGCCTAGCGACCAACAATAACTCGCAAGACTCACTCAAAAGATGTGGCCACAAATGTAGGCAAATAAAACCAGAGGACTGCACGCCATTCAATTGAAGAGAAATGCAACAGCTGCTAAAATCGTTTTCAAATATATATGTATATGTATATACTGCCAGTTTTTATTGCATATTTACATTTTAAGCGATAAAAAAATATTTATTAACTGTGAGAGAAACGTTGACTTGACTGGTTGGTTGGCCACAAAAGTCAGAAGTCTGTAGGGGGAGATGTAGGAGTCGATGTTGGAGCCCAAGCCGGACAAGGATTTGGATTTCAGCATGTTTGCACTGAAGTCCAGTTTCGGACAGGACAATTGATGGACAAACATATTAGATATATCTCCCCGCACATGTGTGCGGCACACACACAACACGCAACACACCACACAGCAGACACTAGACACTAGACACAGACAACTATCGTTCAGTTAACTAAAACATATACCCACACGACAGTTATTTGCTTTTATGGCAGACTGAGCCTGTCTGGGCCCCGTCCTGGTCCTCGTCCTCGGGCCGGACAGGCTTCTGTGCTCTGTACGTCAGTTGGTTGAACAGTTTATCCTGCATATAAACTTCAACAACACAACACAACATGCTCCCGGTTTCCATATATTCACACACATACACATATCTCTCTCTCTCTCTGTCTACAACTATTTCCGCTTACTGCTAAACAAATCCCAGCGAGCAAAACACTGGACAACGCACAACGTTACGTATACGCAATATTGGCATTTGGCATATTATTGGAGTTTCACCATTGAATTGACGGATTGAAGTGGGGGCATAGCTGTGGGCAGATGTGGAAGTAGAAAAGCTAGGCATCAAACACAAGCAAATGTCTTTAACCCAGTCCTCCATTAAATATGCTGACAAGTTGATAAATTGTTGTACATACTCGTATATAGATTTCCGCTGCCATTGCCACTGGGTGAATCATTTAATTGGATTGAGAAATCGGAGATGGGTCAGGGATTGAATATAATAGGATACGAGTATGATGCTTTGATGGATGGATTGCCATTGGTATGAGCTGTGGTATGGAAATGTTTTAGCGCTCATTATTAATTTGTGGTCTATTATTATTCCGATAACAGCTGTTTTGAAAGCTAATTTAAGTGGGGGAATAATTCACTTGTCTGCCCTCTTTCTTAACTGATAAACTAACTCCAGCTATAGAGATTTTTTAAGCTCGAAACTTCTTCTTGAGTTGGCATCTTAAGAGGCCTATTTGAACAGTTAAAATAAATGCGCTTCAAGTTGGTTCAACTTCAACTTCAACTATTTGGGTCAATTTAATGTCACAGCATTGAAAACTTTGGGAAATTACCTACATTTTCGTGGTCCACGCCTTTGCAATAAAATGGAACTGGCAAAAAGTTTAGCAGTCCAATTGGAAAATTCTCTAGAGTGAAATAACTCAGGAAATGATGCGGATGCTGACGCTGAGGCCTCCTCCTCCTTCCTGCCCCAGAAATGGAAATGCCACAAGAAAATCTCCGAACACATGTTCCAGTGGCGGTCTAAGGGGAGTGCCACGCCTCCCTACACGAAGGGGAGGGTCTCATCTATTAAGGTTTGACATTAGCATGAAAAACGCATTTTTCTTCAAGCGCAAACAATGAAAAGTAAAGTCTGGGAGTGTGCCCGGGGAGCAGAGGTGGGACATGGGGGGGAAAATGTTTTAAATAAGTTTTTGGGCAAAGTTAACGTCTCCCATAAAGGTGACAAAGGAATTCCAGTTCCGATTCCGATTCCCTGCATGCGATATCGCCTCTGATTGAATCAAACTGTTAAGAATTATTTCTTCCTTCCAGCCAGAAACGGAAAAGTAAAGAGCGACGAAAAGTTGTCGTTGAGTGAAATTGGGTTTTCCTTTTTTTTTTTTTGGCATATTTGTGCCAATTGAATTGTTTACACAGAAATAACGATTCCGAAGGGTTCCAAAAGGTTCAGAGCTCAAAACTTATCGCTGTGATGTGTGTGCGTAAAACTTTTACCATTGCCAGCTTAAAAGCTTTCGCAGACTTCATCATCAATTTCGCGGCATTTGCAAACATCCGAGGGAGGCTGCCGCCGCGACATTGATGAATCTGTGGAATCGGTGGCAGGCATGATTCGAGTGACAAATTGAGACATCAGAGGCGCCTCTGCTAGGGACTATCATAGTCTGATAGACAGCTGATAATGGAAACAGCTTTAACGGAATCAACAAAGAATTCCGGAAGATCGCGCAAAATCAGAGTTTGGATTGGTTAGCGGCACAACTTTCTGTAGTACGAAGCCTACGAGCTCGGATTAATATATGTCATAGATATAGCACTTGATAACGTGATAACGTAATAAATTAACGTACTTTGTTTAGGCCAGCAGAATAAATCTTCTTCAGTTTTCGTGGAGCTCGCCAGTTGTTGCTTGATCCAATTCATATAACAATGAACCCTTGTGTAGACACTGGGATAACCGTGTCGCAGGCAACGCCAGTCGAGGTGATGCCCATAACGTGTTACCTGCCAGGATAGTCCTTGTGGTAGGAGAGCACCGGGCCACCAGAGTCGCCAAATTCCTTAGCTTCGGGCCGGTATCCCGCCCACTATAGGAGGTAGCTGTTGTAGGGTAGCGGAGGTAGGGTCTTGTCCTTCGTTTCCGCATCGACATGGGCTATGAATCGACGACCGCCTGACGACTGATCAATTGAGCTCTCAAACTGCGCAGTGGAGAACACTACTCCGCTCAGAATGAGTGAAGTCCAATCTCTGACAGTATTCAGAGAATCCATAGATAGCTAATTCCAGCTGATTCCATAGATACAGGTGGTATCTTTGACCTGCTTTACTTGTTTTCTGTGCCAAATAGTCATATATTTATTCGCAACACAGTTCTTTGGCTTAACATTTATATTATTATTATACATATATTATTTATATATATTATTTATTTATTTATTGCGACTCTGGTGGTCCGGTGCTCTCTACCACAAGGATTGTCCTGGCAGGTACCACGCTATTTATATACATATTTATATTTATATTTAAATACATTTTGAGGCAAAACACAAGGTCAAAGAAAGCAGACTAATTAAAGTGTATTCCTTCTGAATTAAAAATGAGGAGTCCATAGATCTCGCATTTGATGTGGCCATATCCAGTTCCTATTGAATTCGAATTACCCTCTTTTGGTTTCACATTTCTGTAACATATTTTACTTGTTGCAGGTTCCGCAATTTGTGCTTTTTTTTATTTTCCCAATTTCCCTTGCCTGTTTCGGTTTCTGTTCTTTTTCCTGTTACCTTTTCCCTTCCAAACTTTCTACCAAACTTTTTTTGTTGTATCTTGTGAGTGATTCTTCTATAGCTTCGGCGTGGTGTCGCATGGCCCTCTGGATTGTGCAGTCATTGCATAAAAAAGCATACCCTCGTAATATGCTAACAAATGAGGTGCAAGGGCTACAACAATTAAAGAAATTTGTATTTAAAGCTGACTTTAGTGGCAGCTCATGCATTCCCAAGGTTAATTATTTAAGAATCTTTTGTCAAGTTTCTAAAAGAAAAAGACCTAAAAGTTAAAAGTTAAACATGTGATAGAGAATATGGCCAAAGAACCCGACCGAAAGATGCCCTTTTAATGCATTTTGTGGAGAAAGAAAAGGTCAAAGATCACTCAATAAGCTTCTTTTTCACCACCAATTAATAGATAAAGCACTGCTATTTTTTATTTTGCCATCGATTGCTATTATTCCTGGTAGATCGGCTTATGTCATTCGACATTAACGTTCCGACTGGTCGGAGAGACATAGCCAATGTTAGTTCATGGAAATAGCTCACTCAACCTCCTGCCTGTGACTGTTAAAGGTAAATGTAAAAGGACACCAACTTGAAATATTCCCGTGGCAAAGAACAACCACCACAAGCCGGAAGTCTATAAAGGACACTCATTCTATGCTTGCCACATACTCAAGTACTAACTACGGTCAAGATGTTGAGCAAGTTGTTCCCGCGCATCAAAGTCCTGCCATTGACGGAGAGGACTCGGTCGCGCGATGCCTTTGTCTACTTGGATCGATGTCAAAAGATTTTCGGCTGGACAGCGCCCGATAATAAGAAATGGAGAATCCCCTATATTATTTGGGGAATTTCCCTGAATATGCTGCTGATCTTCCTCCTGCCGATCTCTATGTTGGTATCGTATATTCAGATGTTCAAGAGCTTCACGGCGGGAGAGTTTCTCAGCTCCCTGGAGATCACGGTGAATATGTACGGCTGTGTCTTGAAGTGCCTCTACACTATTTGGGGCTACAGGGGATTTAAGGCAGCCAGACGGGTGCTGGATGACCTGGACCTGCGCTGCACCAGCGACGAGGAACGCTCCAGTGTGCACCGCTGTGTGGCTCTGGGCAACATGTGCTATGTGTTCTATCACATGGTTTACTCGGGATTTGTTGTCGTCAGTTGGACCGGCTACATCCTGATGGGCAGGCACGCCTGGTTGATGTACCTCCCTGGGCTGGACCCTGAAAAGAACTTTTTCGTATCCAGCTTGTGCGAGATGTTGCTGATGGGTTCCTGTGTCACCATGGACCAGTGCACGGATGTCTCTCCGCTGGCCCACATGCTGATGGCTCGCTGTCACATCGTTCTGCTCAAGGATCGGTTGAGCAAACTACGTTCCGATCCCAGCAAAAATGAGCAGCAACACCATGAGGAGCTAAGCAAATGCATCCAGGACCATCGCTTGATACTAGAGTAAGTTATTTTTCTTATTTGTTTTCTTAGGTATCGTGATTGAATTTTATTTATCCTGTAGCTATGTTAATAAACTGCGGCCCGTCTTCTCGGGCACCATATTCGTGCAGTTCCTCTTGATTGGTATTGTTCTGGGCCTGTCACTGATCAACATCATGTTCTTTTCCACCCTGTGGACGGGAATCGGCACCGCGTGCTTCATGTTCTGTGTGTTGTTGGAAACATTTCCCTTCTGCTACGTGTGCAACACGATCATCGAGGACTGCCGTGAGCTATCGGAGTGTTTGTTCCAATCGAATTGGCTGGCAGCCAATCGCAAGTACAAGTCCACGCTGATCTACTTTCTGCACAATCTACAGCAGCCGATTGTACTGACAGCGGGTGGAGTTTTTCCTATCTCCATGCAAACGAATCTATCGGTAAGAATTTTTATTCTCTGAATATATAGCAGTATATAACTTTATGTTCTTGATTCTTTAAAGATGGTGAAGCTGGCCTTTTCGGTTGTCACCATCATAAGACAATTCAATCTGGCCGATAAGTTTCAGTGAGAGATGGAACACCACCCAAGGCTCTGGGATTTTATTTAATTTTTATACAATACATAAAGCCATGGACACCATTAATATTAGTCTGAAGAACTCTGCAAGCCACAAAATATAGCTGAAATTACGTTATTGAAAGCTATCAAATTAAGAGATAATAGAGATAATTCATATTGAAAGAATAATTGCTCCTTTTTGATATTAAACGTAAGTTCTATCACCGATAATATTCCCACATTTATTGTGTTTCTTATTCAATTCCGTAGGAGTTCAGATTTCTTATTGCTGATTAAAATAAATGTGTCTGCTGGCTGGTAGATAAGCAACAATCAAAGCTTAAGCCACAGACTAGCACAGAGATACATTCGGAATCCTCATGGTACAGCCCCATCCTCACTCGCACTCCCCCCCTTTCACTCACAGACTCTCAGCCCACAAACAAAGCCATAAGTGATGCCAAAACTTTGCCATGTCTCAGCATGATAGAAAGTTTTTGGCCAGAAACTCTCTTTTGGCCCATTGACAAAAGTTGACATATGCAAAAATAAAGAAAAGGAGAAGACCAAAAAAAAAAACGTATACAAATTATCAGCACATTTATCTGGTGGGAAGTATGTTGGTGGTGGTGGTTGGAGGGGGCGAGTGGAGAGACGAATATGAATTCTGGACTGAAAAGTTTTGATTTATTTTTAAGCGCAAAGTTTTTGGGCCTGTCACAGCGAATTTTGACATGGGTTTTTGCACCACGGAGACTGCCACAGAAATGAAATGAAATCGAAGCAGAAAATGCTAAATCAAATGGGGACTTTTTCCCCTACCCAAAGAGACCGACACCGACACCGAACCCCAAGGAGCCAAACGAAGCCAATAGAAGGAAGAGAGGGGGATACTCGTGTTTGTTGCTGCTCGTTTAACTTTTACTTTTTCCTTTCCCTTGGCGGCCTCCTGCCGTGGATTAAGCCAGCTTAAGGCCTATTAACAGTTTCAAGTGACAAAGTTGGTTTCCATTTTTAATTGCGGGCAGCTGCAATGTTAAGTGCAATTGAGCTGAAAATGAGTAGGGATATAAAGAGCTTTGTGCTTGAGGCCTCCCCATCCTTTTATTTTAGAATTAATTCTACAACGTGATTACTACTGCCCCTGGACTCTGGACCTTGTGCAGACCCTTGGCCATGGACAGGGAGATATGATTTTCTCAAACAAGAAGTGCGGAATGGAACGAGAGATAAAAAAGGGAAAATCAAAAAGTGTGAATGAGCGAAGCTTAGACAGCAGTCGCGACAGTTTCAATATTATTTGGGTATTCATTTTTATAATTGCTACTGAGTTAATGGGAGGTACGAGGTGCGTAATATTGGCGCACATTTTATCTATGTACATACATATGTACATACACAAACCTAAATGGATATTAAATTATTTTTTTATTATTTGGACCCTCCATGAACCCAAAGTTATCCATAAATATATTTACCTTAAAGATAATTATACCATGGGTGCACAGATTTCACCCACTCCCGCTAACACTTTTTCTCCCACTCACTCTGTCTCTCTCGCAAAACAACAAAAAAGTATTCAATGGGAGACCCCTGGAGCATTTTTCGCCTGATAAATATCTATTTTTAGCTAGCCTCCTTACCTTATCTCCTTACCGCCCGCCCACCCCCTGCACACTTTTCGCACAGGCAAATTTAAGCGCAATTTAATTTCCCATTTGTTAATGACAAAAACTGACTAAAAACTAACAACAAAAGCAGCAGCGGGAGCAAAAGGGAATGCAATAAGAAGAAAGGCGACAGTGCTAGTGCATAGAAAGAGAGGGCGAGAGAGAGGGCAGCACGAGCCGAGAGAGTGTCTGCAGTGTCACTTGAAGTGTTGCAGTCGCCGCCGCTGACAGCGCGAGTATACTCTGCCGAAGGGTGTTATTGTTTCAAGCAGATGTTTGCAATGACTAAACAAGTAAGAGTATATGTTCGTATATAATATAGATCAAGATCTACAGCCGAATCTATATGGTCACACATATGAATACATACATAAGTATGTCTGTTTGGAACACTATATGCCCATAGCTTCAACAGGAACGATGTCCACGAAAGGGTATCAATGGGTCGACCCCAAAGCGTAAAGGTACGCTTGCTTTTTTTTTGCACGACTGCTAGAGGAAGAAAAGAAGCAGTAGGAGTAGGAGCAAAGGAGACCCAGAGAGTGGAGGAGTGAGCAGAGCCCCGTTAAGACAGTTGGACAATAAACACATGTTTCAGTTTGTAATACGCGGGGCCGTAAAGTTGCCTCGCCTCGCCGCGCCCCTCGCTCCAGTCATCAACGAAAATATATGTAATGCCAGGGCAGCCGAAAAGTATCTTTACAGTTGCTTCTTCTCTCTGGTTTGCTCTGTGTTTGTGCGAACACATGCCCTTTTTATTTTATTTTATTTCATGTTTGAGTGTGTGCGAAATTTTGCACGCATTCCTCTTACAGCGCCCCAACCCACCACCACGGGCTACACCTCTTCATGGGTTTTGTTTTGTTTTTCTTTTTCTTTTTTTTGTCGGAGCGAAGTGGAGATTACGTTTGACAATGGGGAACATGTGGTACTTATCGGGCATTTGTCTCATTGTTGTGCCGGATAATGGGGATATGGATAGGTACGCGTAGAAGGTAAGCCATTCGAAATGGAGTTGAATAGTGTCACTGTCACAACAAATAATCGATTTCTGTGCACCTTCGTCTCTCTCCGATTCTGTCAAACAATCATATCTGCCGGGACAAAACTTCGACTTATAGAAATCTAAAGAAAACCCGTAAACGTAAAACCCGTAAACGTTTTCTATATAATTTTGCTAATCAGCTGTTCACAGCTGCTCCAAGCAGTAGGGGGTCACTGAAGATTAAGGGTCGCAGAATGGTAGCGCCCACAACTGATCAGCCCAGCCGAGACCCAAACACTGTCCACACACAGACAACTGCGCTGTACGGATATTTTTAGTGCGGACTGTAAGTAGTTTTTCGTCTGTGCCTTGAATGTGTCTGCATTTCGCCAGTGTCTGTGGGCCATAAACTCCTCCGGCTAATTATGGCCACTAATGAGCTTGAAATGGCACTTACCAGAAACAACAGCAGAAGCAGCAGCAGCAGCAACGACAAAATACACATGTACAGGGTACTCACATATGTAAGTATGCGTATTTAGACATTTGAATGCCCCCTCTCAAAATAAAAAGAAAAAAACAAACAATCATTGAATAAACATTCTGTACTCTTCCCAGGGCAGGGCAGACAAGACGCGACTTCCATTATTTATGAGCGGCAGCAAGTGCGAAAATTTAAACACTAATTCAAATTAAAGTGGCCAAAGCCAAATGGAGATGGAAATGTAACAAATGCAACAATTGCAGTTCTGCTAGATTAGCGACATGTTTATGAAATCCTTACCGCGAAGAAGGGGAATACACTGTACGATGCCCCATCATGAATGGTTTTCCTGTAAGAGGTGATGTGATGCTTCTTCCCTTTTTGTTTTTGATGCAGACAATCTCGAGACTGTAATAAGGGGATTCGTGTTTGCTCAACGCCACTAATAGCCATATGACATTGGACTTAGACAATTTTTCTGCGTAGAGAGGGATATCACTAGAGGCAAAATGCAACATTATTGTTCGTAGCCGTCTCTAGGCACGTCTAATGGCTTTTAGTAGAACTAAGGCACTACTTGGCACACAATGATGTTTTCCAGCTGAACACGGACACCAATCCAGCAAAATTGTATCCGCAAAGTAAAATTTTCGATAAATTCTGCCGCAGCGCTGCTCCCAGCTCAACTGGATAGCCAGCTTGACGCATATAGTTCTCTCGCACTGACTGCAGGTATTTCCCATAAGGCCATATTTATTTTTCCAGCTAGTCAGATAGAAAAGTAAAGTTTAATATCATTATAAATGGTTATAAATAGCGCCTATTCAGCACTAGTTGATCAGCTGTTGACTGGTATCGATATCTGACAAATCTACTAAGACATACTCAATAAATAGGTTTTTTTAAATAGGTTTAATAATTTCAATTTGACATGATTATTTTTTGGTGCCAGTCGCGAAGCTTCGAAGCCAATATCGATAGGTTCTGAGCCGACTATATTTCCAACGCCGAGAAGTAGGATATGTATCATAGCCGTTAGCCAGCACTAAAAACATGAGAGATGACACTTAATCTTACCCATATGTTCTCTAAACTTTTTTGCGTGCTATCGATAGCTCAAATAAATGCATATGTAGTTCTGATCCATCTTGCACTCACGAAGGCTTACAAACTGTTCGATTGTTAATATAAAATCTTAAATAAAAACCAATTTGGTTCATAAAATTAAATCACACAACAGAAAATCAAAAGCTGTCGATACATCGATACAGCATCAAGCGCATTGCGCCCATCTCTATATAAAAAAAACAAGCCAAAAAAGTTTATGCGTACAGTGCGAGAAAATGAATCAGATCATGTTGTTCGAACAGCAGGAGGAGGAGAACAGACGACTGCGTTCGCTGTATAAGCAACATAACGAGAGGCCAATGGAGGAGAAAATCAGTTTGAGAAATACATGGGAAAAGCCCCAAGCTCTGCTGGAGGCCGTGAGCAGTCTGCAAATGCCCGATCCCTATCCGAATCGAAAGATATGGCGCAAGCAGCAACGTGCTGGGACCGTGCCAAAGGTATGTACATTTGCGAGAAAATTTCCCTCTCATTACCAGAAGGTAATTCCAGAGGATTGCAACGAGTCCATATCCAGCGTCAGAGCTATGGGATCTGAATGGGAAGGAAAACGAGCACGTCAGGAATGTGCGTGAAAGTCTGGATGGCGGGGACATGCCCCCACGCCTCGAGAATAAGATGTATTTTGTCCTTGACAAGGAGATGGTACTTAACTTCGAGGAACCCCTGGACGTGCGCAAAGAGTATCTAGAGAATCTGAGCAAATTGGTTCTGCCCGGCACAGATGGAAGCATGCTATACATTCCGCATATTGTGATAAAGCAGGTTGACTTCTTCAACGAGTGTCAAAGAGTGTACAACACGAAGGTGCAGATAGCAGAGCGTGCAATCAAATACTTGAACTCTAAATTTGATAGGACTTTCGAGATCCAGGCCCAATCGGTCACAGAGGAGCAGGACTACCTGTTCCACGTCTGCTGCATAGAGGAAAGTATTGTCAACAGCTGCCTGCAGCTCCAAAAGGAAGTGCCTAATCTGCTGCTGCTCACTTATAGTAGCCGTCTCCGACGATCGGCCAAATCGATGGGCATACCGGTCTCCAGCTACCCCGCCCTGAAGGACAAACATCCTGAAGCGTTTGCAGCTCTGCAAAAAAAACGCGAGCCATTGCAGGCGATGCAGATCGATGGCGTCGTGCAGCGGCAGGCAAGAGCCTTGTACTAATTTCGAATATGTACGTTATAATACTTATTTTAAGTAAGAAAGTAAGCATTTCATTGTTTTTTATATTTTATAAGTTCATTTTTCGTATACAAAGTCAGATTTTTTTTTTATTTTTATATTAAGTTACTTTCAACCGGGTTGATTAGTTGAAAGATCTCCTACAAAGTCAGATTAGTTCAGTAAAAAACATAAATTTCAAAGAATGGACTTGTTGTGTACTTTTACTTTTAATCAAACACAGAAAGTAGACATTTCATTTTTTTTTTAAATATTTTTAAGTAGTTTTTTCGTATACAAAATGAGATGAGCTCAGTTAAAATCGGATATTTCAAAGAATAACAACACACAACTTTCGAATTTATTTTTTTCTGTTTAGTGAATAAAATTGGAATACGTTAAGATACGTTCCTGTGACCTAAGGAACTCTTTTACAAAGTCAGATTTTTTTTTTATATTAAGTTACTTTTACGATTCGAAATTATAAAGTGGGAGATTAAACCTGTACTAATCCTTTCCTTTTCCTACTGCTATCCGAGTGTGTGGGGTGTACACGAAACAACACTCGTCCATTCATGCCAACGCTAACGATGAATTGTTCTATTGCCATGGACATGATACTCCACTACCGCTGCAAAGTGTCAGTGCTAAAATTATTTCATATCCGAGAATTTGTAGCTTGGCCCAGCTAAAATTTGATCCATCAGGTAAGTAAGTCCGGGCAAGTAAGTCCGCGAAGGGGCAGCCCCGCCGCCTGGGACTGGGTTGCGCCACCATTGCATGCCATAATTGTGAGTGAGTTTTGGAGTCCTTGGAGGTTTTAAGTGGTTCAATAAATTTAACACCAACAAAAAATCAACTAAAATTTCAATTGTTTAAACAAACGAACCAAAGAAAAACCAACTAAATAAAAACCAGAGAAATCCTACAAAGTCAGATTAGTTCAGTAAAAATCAGAGATTTCAAAGAATAGCAACACACAACTTTTAATTTTTAATCCAATACAGAAAGTATGCATTTCATTTTTTGTAAATATTATTAGTTAATTTTTTCGTTTACAAAATGTGATGAGCTCAGTAAAAATCAGATATTTCAAAGAATAACAACACATAACTCTCGAATCTATTTTTTTCTGTTTAGTAAATAAAATTGAAATACGTTAAGGATAGGTCACAGGAATTCTCCTCTTCCCGATGGCCCTTCGCTCGACAATAAAACGACAAGCAAATGGAGAGAACCCTCTCAGGTGCTCCGACGCCCTGGGAAATGGCTGCTTCGAGAGCCGCTTGGTGTCGACATCCCACATGGGTTTTCCAAACAACTCAGAATCTTACACCTCGAACCGCGTCTTTGTGCAGACCTTTAAGAAGCTGAAGGAAGCGACAATTGGAAATCCCAGTTCGAAGGTGACTCCAGTGCCCCCGTGTGTGCATCCTGTGCTTGGAAGAGACATTGCCCAATGCAGCGGCAGCTCATCGACGAGGAGTAGGATTGGTCAGGAGAACCAGGACATCCTCTCAAAGGATGCTTGTCCCAGCAATAAGAAGAAGGATGCTGCCGACGAGGAGGTGGAGGACGAGAGCTCCTACCTAGGGATGCATGTCATGTGCCGGACAGCCCACCAGCAAATGTCAGCGACCATCATGAAGAAGGCCAAAGAAGTGTGGGAAAGACGCAAAAATAGGCGCTAGGAGAGGATCCCGTTCCGACCAACCAGGATCCTACACGAGTCACAAAATTATTGTATGTATCTACAAATTTATTGAACTTTGATCCCAAAATCTTCTTGAACAGACTACGCGGTTCTGGAGTTGAAATTTCGGTAAGCTGCAGGGGTTCGCACACCATTGGCACTTCCGCGAACTGATACGTCGGAGTAGCACTTTGAAGAATCAGACAGAAAAAAAAAAACCAAACAAAATGAAAAAAAAAATAGTTTGAAACTTGTGTGTATTGTACTGTTCTGTTCTGTGAACAAAATACAGAACCAAAATAATATAATAGGGGCGCTACGCCCAACCAATCCTGAAGTAATCCTCGTTGCGGAGAGGCATCTGGTGACTGCTCTGCTGCCTGAAAAGATGTTTTTAGCTGATGGATTCTTTAGTCCTTTATCCATAGATGTTCATAGTTAGTCATAGTCTCTGCCTTGCTCATAACTGTATTTTATATCAATTAGTTTACTCCATGCGAGAGTGAACTGCAATTAAAGTTAGGTTCTCTCCTAGCCGCATCCTCCCACAGTCCATTGAGTTGTCTGGCTGTGTCGGCCCTTTACTGTCCCTCTGTCGTGTTTACTTCTTTGTGGGGCTGTGTATCTGTTATTGCTGGTTATTAAAATATACCCCAAACAAGAAGATATCGAATGGCTGGGCTCAGGGCTCGTGGTTCTGCTGCTCTACGTCTGACTCCTGCCCCATGCCACTGTTGCATTGTAAATTTTAATTATTTCCTACAAATGATGATTAAATTGGCCGCAGGGCAGCCAGGCAGGCAGCCAGATATTAAATCAATAAATACGAAAAATATCTGAATGTGGGAGCCTGCATCGGCATGCACTGTGGACTGCGTTTAAATGCGGCAATATGCATGGACGGCAACGAGACACTGATGACAGTTTACCGGTTTACAGTTCATTATATTGCGTAAATTGACTTTATATCGGTCCGCACTATGCACAATATTAATAAACTACTCGTCGTACAGCCGCAGCAGCAGCAGCAACAGCAACAGAAATGAAAACGAAAATGAAAATTAAAATTAAAATGCCAGCAATTTACTGCCATCTGAAAATGAAATGTGCAAAAAAGCAATACCTGAAGCCAAAAGCTCCAGCCTCAAAATGAACAAAAAGTCAACAGGTAAGGAGAGATATGGAAACAAAAACTATGGGAAAGATATATATGGGGAGCACTTGCCGACAAATGAATGCCATAAATTTGTACATATATGTATATATTGGTTTATTTGTATGTTCATATTCATATTGCTTTGCAAGAGTCTTGTCTATTGTTTATTTGTCTTGACATTTTCATGAGATATTTGTCAACAATAATGTTGAGCCTTTTTCTGGGTTGTTGCACATGGACTTGTAGTTCTGACATTCGACATTTAATTCTACTTGATAGTGCCAAATCAATACATGGTTGAACCGAAATCTCACTTTACTTATAACTCTCTTTTCCCACAAACTCACATCAAAAGATGCTTCTTATTTTCAGAGGGCGAGGAGCAAAAAAAGAGCATGGAATGAGCAAGAAAATCGGTAAATTCAGCTTCAAACTGTTAAATATATGAAAATAGGCGCGTTTCTATTAGTACGGGGACGGGACGACGTGCAAAGCAACGAAATGGCCAGATGAGCACCAAGGTTCAGTATTTCCGAGGTGTTTCTCGTACATTTTCCCAAATGTTTGTTTTTAACAATTATAAAAAAAATATAATAGTTTGTTACTCTTCATTTCCTTCCTTGTTCCAGTAAAATTCCAATAAAAGATCAATTCAAACGTAGTTTTGAACTTTTTAGCATATACAGATGCTGCTCCTTGAACTAGAATTCTTTAGCATTCTTTCTACTTATCCTCTTGAAGCCACACTTTTTCACAGAGAGCCTTTTTTATTTATTGGCATATTTAGATTACGCCTTCAGGCTCATTCTATGGTTGAATCTATGAAAATCGGTTAAGTATTCATATGGTAATCCAATCATATGGCAATCCATGATTGCATTAAATCACGAATGTATTTTTGCAGAAACAAATCTCGCTTTATCCTTCTATAAATCATCAAGAAATCTCGCTGTAATCATGCTGAAATATGGTTAAAATCAAACCAAATAATACACCGTATAAGCTATATCCCCGAGAAATCCCTCCCATCTATCAACATTATTCTAAACCAATAATAAAAAGTCTCCGTTCGAAGTATGAACAATTGGATGTACTTAGCATAGAATAACAATTTAACAAGTATTACTGGACCAGCACATAAATGGCTACTTGAAGGACACCCCCGCAGACATACCCGTCCCAGAGCCCCCCCCCCACTCTTTAGCTTGCTTGCTGTGGAAAATCTGTGCTGCAGCAGCCCCATTCGAGGCTTTTGTGCAGGTGACGAAATGCGACTTCAAACTACGTGATCTGCCTGCCAAAAGCCGCCCGAAAATGAGGGCGAAAACTTTTGAGAGACGATAAAGTATAAAAAAAAGGAAAGAAAGGAAGAAGCGATGGCTCCACAAATCCCCAAAAAAAGGCACAGAAGGGCTGCAGGGGTGGCGCACATTAAGGGGAAAGTACCGCCGCCATGGGCGGGCAATCCCCATGTGGATGTGGAGCGGCTGTCATTTGGGGCGAAAACCATGCCCTGCCAGACAACACAATGCCCAGGCAGAAGGTAGTAAATGCAATCAATACGCGCAGACGGCACATAACAGGTATTATGTATTATGTATAATGCATGATGTGTCCCCCCCACTCACACTCACACGCCCGGGTCCAGGGTCCTAGCGAGAGTGCCGTGAAAAATCAACGTCGAGCGTAATCTATTAAATTATCCTAATTTCATCACGCACCAAATCCCTTTAGCCATGAGCCTTCGTCCTTTGCGCCTTTGCGCTCTTTCGCGTCAGGCTTTCCGTCTGGAAAACAATAAAAATTTGCATAATATCGGTATAATATTTTAGCATTATATGTGCACCCACACACACACACACACACACACACACACCCCCCCTCCCCAAAGGTGCAGAAGTGTCGAGTATTATGGACATAAAAGATTTTTCTTTCATACATTTTTTGTGGTTGCTGTCCCCAGCTTTCTTTTTTGGGTGTAAATTCTGGTTAAGCTGGTGCACTAAGAAAATGTAGCTTTCTGTTACTTTGCCTCGGTATTCGTTTGAAAAATCCCCACTAATTACTTGTCTAATTACTGGGATTTTTCGCCCGACTGGCAAAGTAGCTGCAATTTGTTTCGCCAAAATCTCATTTTAAAAATAGCCAAAGCCAAAAAAAGAGACGACTAGAAAAATAGCGAAATGCTAAAATGCCAAGCTGAAATGTTAATGTAGATAAATACATTCTGGCAAAAAAAGAAACTGTGCAAAAAGTTGAAATAGATTAATGGCAAAAGAATGAAGTGGCAAGAATTGGTTTTTTTTTTGGGATTGTTCTTTGGGATATATGTATGAACATTTTTGTTGGTTAACGTTAATCATTTCCCACCGGAAAGTTTAGACTTTGAGATTTGTTAGCAGTGAATACTCATTGTCAAAATTTACACATAGGCCACGAACTGATGAGTAATTCTCAGATATATTCTAAGGAACAGCTCACAAGAGACCATATCTCGCCAATAACTGGCCACACTTTTTTCCATTGCGGTCTGGTCTCTGAACACGGTCACTCGCTCCCGCTCTGAGCAAAACACTTTTAGTCTCTTCGCTTATCTGTTATCTGTTTCGTGTCTTCGGGTTGAGCCGAGACACGCTCGTGTCTCACAATAACAACTTAACGAGGCACATTTGATCAAGTGCTCGCAGAAAAAGTGTCTGTAGATGTCTGCGAAAAGTGTTTTTAGTTTTGTTCGTGTTTATGCCCCAAGTTCAAAAATTAAGAAGTTATTTAAAAAATCAAAATGTTACTATTTGAACTTCAATAGGCATACATATATTACCAAAATTTTTAATTTATTTATAATAATAATGTTTAAATGTTTTAAATTATTTTATTTTAATTTTTAATTTTATTGTTTCTTAAAGCTAAGTTTAACTGTTTATCATGTAAAACCCGATTGTGACTAGTGAATTAATTTAAAAGTGTATAACTTGTAGCACTAGGAATATTAAAATAAAAATTAAAAATAAAATTAATAATATCAGGAAAATCAATCATGCATATTATTGTGTAGGTACATATGAATATATGTAGGTACATTTTTTTATTAAACAGAGTTAAGTTTAACCACTAACCAGGAATTCAAATTCTCCGCACTTAGAGAGCAAAAGACATTTTTTCGATTTTTTCAGACTTTTTTGCGAGCTATGTAAGAAACCCTTCTTTCCACTACATAAATTCAAAGCTAATCTGATAGTCGCAAAAGCTATCTAAATCCTCTCTTTGTTGCATTTTTATCATATCTAATTTTTCTTTTCTTGCCAACTCGAAATAATTTTCTAATCAATAATCCTCCCAACTTTTTGCCGCGCCAACTATTCGGAGATTAAGAAATCTTGGCAATTTCTGATTGTTTGTCATGGCATAAATCTAGAAAAAAATACATGGGCGATAAGCTACGATATTTGTCTTGGCCAAGGACTGAATCTTGGCTTGCACTCAAATAGCCGGCAATAATTTATCATAACTAACTCCGGAGGCGATGCTCATTTGTCAACCGAAGCCCCAAGTACAATGAACTCGAAATGGCAGATAAAACCCAAAAGAATATTCTCGCATTTCTGGGCAAATCCCAAAAAGGACTGGCACGACATATGTGAAGCTATGTATTTGCGGTTGAGCTTTGATGAACCAAATGCTGACAGACTCAAGCGTAAAATGAAAGGAAATTGAAATGCGAACAAATTGAATTGAGGACTAGCCCGAGGGCCCAAAGGAGGTCTGTTTCGTGGGTCTTCTGCTTCGTTTAACCTGCCCCCAAAATATGCAACAACTTTCGCCATCGACGGGGCACTCAATTTGAGTGCAATCAAATATTCAAGACGTTCGCCAACTTCTCGACTTGTGCCACACCAGAAAATGCATAATTAAAATCCATTAAATGAATTTCCACGCTCTCTCTCTCTCTCTCTCTGTCTCTTTTAGTTTTTTCTGCAGCGGAACTTTTCATTAATGAATCAAAATGAAAAAAGTTTCTGTAAGCTAGAGCGCTCTCTCCTCCAACACAATTTCCTTGGACCATTAATTTCCCATTTTGACATTTATACAATCGGTGGCCCCAAATGCAAAATTTCATTTTGACCATCATGAATGCCAAAGTGCAAAATTCAATCAATTTGAGCCATTTACGTTTACCTAGCCGTCATTCGAGTGCCCCACAATCCACAATCCTCAATCCCAGAGTGTGTATATATATGCATCTGGATGAGAGTCCTGGGGATTTGTGTTTCTGACACACGGGCAGGACACATACGAGTACGTACCCCCCTAAATCCTAGAATCAATTGAAAAATATTTGCATGGCAGGTAAATCATCCATTGGCATGAGAGTTTTTTCCCAAATTAATACACACCGAACGAGCCATTGGCTTTTGATTTTGATTTGACCGAAAATGTTTTATGCTGGATGGAATTTTCCATCAAATGCATTTCGTTTGTGTGGATTTTCTATTTGCTGTAAATGGATTTATGCACAAAATATTACATGCTCTGCAATGGCATTGGGACTTTGGCTTGAATGCTTTGCTGATGATTAAAAACATGTGATAAATATTCGTATTTAGTATTTACACATATAAATTAAATTTCATTTTAAACGTATTTATTATTGGTTTTTCAATATTTCAACTCAAAGTGCTTAAAGCTTAAGAGTTTAAAATATTAGTAGAAGGATTGATCAATTTCTAAAATATTAAAATTTTGTATACAATTTTTAAATACATTTTAATGGGTTTTAATGGTTCCCCTAAGCCTCATTTAACTCCGTATCTATACCTATTTTCATTTCCTTCTTGTAAATCCCATAAATAAATACAATTCGAAATGCAAATTAAGCTTAATAATCCCCACCGTCTGCGAGTCGATGGCCAGGGCTGGAGCATTTCTAATTTATTGGAATTTAATTGCTAAAGGATTTGAAGCAAAATATTAGCGGTTGCCATTCTGGTCCGGCGAGCATGAAATTGTGTGCAGTTCCCCCGTTTGCTGTGCCACTCCGCTGTGGCACGGGGCGCACTCCTCTCTGGCATTATAATGGACCCTCGCTCGACCAATGCGATTATATTAATTAATTTCCCATCGATTGCCGTATTAACGTCTCCATTGTCTTGGACTCCGCTTGTGCGTGGGGGCCTGCGAGGATGCTCCGTCCAGCATCATTCTCATTGTTCGAAGGGGTTGCTGCGCCTCCTTGGCTCTGCAAGGGTTTATCAAAATATTAAATCAGTTCGAGTTCATCAAGGAGCTGTGTTTACTTTTGAATGATTTGTGATCCGTGTGGAGTGGCAGGCAGGATGGCAAATATGGACTTATGCCATAAGCAAGATATGAGGTTCAAATAGTGAGGCAGTGCAGTTAATATTTAAGGGTTTATGGCTTAGTTTTATGATGCATTAAATCATAGGAAAACATATTAGAAGAAGGCACAATACTGCAGAGAGAACATTGCAATTTTCTGCAAAAGTTCATCCAACAAAAAAAGAAAGAGAACTACAAGCGAATTCCCAGGCACATTTTCTGGCAGTACTCAAGCAAGATTTCAGCTTTATGCTGCACTTGTAGAAAATGTCTTATTCAATTGCCTTAAGGTACTACCGCATTCGTTACGACTTTTGTGCGGGATAATTCTTCTTCAGATTTAGGTTTGGGAGTTGAGTTGCGGCAGATGTTCTGTAAAATGCTAATAATTGCCTTAATTGCGTTGATATCCAAATATTTGCATTCCCGAATGCATTTGAACTTTTCGAGTGGCTGTCTCTGGCTGTTGGAGCTGTGTGGGCTATGGCCATGGCATCTTCTAATTCTGATGCGGAATCTGATTATGTTTGCATTTGCATTTGCAATTCGCTGTTGCTGTTGCTGTTGCTGTTGCTGCTGCTGCTGCTGTTGCAGTTCTTCCGCTACAGATTGATTCACTGCACTCTGTGCCTGTGGCCTCAAGTGGACCTCATCGTCGAGGTTGATGATGCGGCTGATCCAGATGATGACTTCTTGAAATGTTTGTTTTAATAAATGCCAAGTAAATTGTGCATTTTATGCTGTAAATGAGGCCTGCGACTAGACGACCATCGTTTGATGTTTGCGCTGGGCAAACTTTAATGAGAATTTCATACTTTTTTTCTCTTTTTTTTTGGAGCTTATCAATCAGGAATAGATGTGGAAGTGGATGTGGAGGCCCAGTTTTAAAGTCAAAAAGGCCCTGCCTGTGGAACGTGTGTTTACTCAGCTGTGACTTAATTTCATTTTGCATTTCCTACTCCGAGTGCAGGGCAACAGAGCCAGTGGGGATTAATGCCGCTGACGTCTGGGAATCTGAAATGATGTCTGTCAAGGACTCTCGGGCGATGATAATGTGCTTTGGCACAAACTTTTAACTCCCCAGCCAGCCACCCAACCAGCATAAGCTTTGCCTCCCAAACAAACTTTTATGACTAGACAGTTTTTAGGGGGAGCTCCCCCCATTCATCCACCCTGATTTACTCTCCTCTTTGGGGGGGCTCGTCAATATGCTAATAATGTAAACTCATGTGGCCGGAAATTGTTTAGCTATAAACTTTGTTTATGGCTTGCCGAACTTCAAATTGGGATGACAGATCTCCCTTGCCATACCCCCTAGTAGCAACATCTACTCCTAAATGTCCTTAATGTTTAACTGGAGGCATATGTGCGGCAGTTGTAAAGTGAGTGACGTATTTGATGGCTGCTTGTCTCGGCGAAAGTGAATGTCAGGCGGCGTGTGCTTATCACTTAGGAGTTTGCTTCCTTTTGCCAAAACGTCTTATCAACTTTGCGGCAAAAGTTCCATGCTAAAGTCGATTCCTAGGAATTAATGGGGAATGTTTGTTTGTCGTTGGCAGCATCTAAATAAATTCATTTTTATACCCGGTACTCATGGATCCAACGGTTATATTATAATTATAAACAGCTTAAAAAATGATAAATATAATATTAAATATATTTTCAAATTGGAGATGCATAAATAAATTTATAGAAAAAATTGGTTCCGGAATTCTAGGGATTAACGGGCTATTTTGGGTACCTTGCAGGCAAAAATCCGACTTAATTGTAAACAAAATTTTTAATTTTAGCAAACCACTAAATTTCTGAAAAACTCTCCATAAGCCGAACTTTTTGCATTTTCTCAACATTATTTATGATTCCCAAATCCCTTCGACCATTTTCACCTGACAACAAACATTAATCCATTTTGCACAACAGCAACAAAAAAAGTTTCAAATCAATTAATTTTATCTTTGTCAACAGCCACAAAAAAAATTAATGATTACTGCAGGAAAAACTTTTCCAAGAAACGAAATCCAAAGATTATAGCAAAATCCTGGGATCAACTTTTGGGTACAATTCCATCTAAATTCCTGTTTATATATTCGCATCTATCAAAGTGTTTTTTTCTTCTGGCTTTTTGTGTTGTTTTTGAACAATTTATTCACGTCAGCAGCACTTTGCATACCGACATATATCCCCCCACACCACATTTACTCCAAGCCTACAGCCCATGTAGCTGTATAGCTCCATTAGTTCTCTTAAGATGTTTGTTGTTTTCATTAGCCATTCCTTCTCTTTTGACAGTCAAGTTTTTCACACATTTCTTGGATTTTTTTTGGTAGGTTGGGATACCCTTTGGTAGAGTATTACCATTTGGCAGATACGTTTGTGTTTTATGCGGCTATGGAGTATAGATAATGGATATTGATCTGAATGACCAACCTTTTAATATTGAAAAAACATAAAAGTAAAAGAATACAGAGAAATATAATAAATAGTATATAATAAATAAGTAAATAATACATAATAAATAATAAATAAATAATAAATAAATAATAACCCAATTTTTAAGGGTATTTAAATTTCGGCTGCAAAAACATACTTTTCCCTTCAGGGTTTTTGTTGTTTTGCTATTTATTTAGGCAACAGCAATTTGATACTTTTAAGGATTTGCCGAACTTGACATGCGTAACGCCATTAAATTTATCAATTGCTCAACTCGACGCTCGCCCTTTCACAGTCTCTCTTTCTCCGTCTGCCTGTGGCATGGTGTCACCTTTTGTGGCTGCCACTGCTCTTATTATTTTTTATTTGCCATTACAAAATTTACAACTTTTTTCAATCAGCGCGTTCCTTCAGCAATTCGCGACGATACGAAGAGCAACGGTCGCGTGGCACTTGATTTTCATTATTTAAGGGAAAAAACAACTTAAGGATTTTATTTTCTTGTTGGCAATATAGTGGCAATTTATCATTCATTAGGTGGTTGAAGTGGGACTTGGCTTGGGCTGGAGATGGGTCTTTTGCCAAACGGAAACTTGCTCAACGGCAAATGAATGGGGAAAAGTTAAGTGGAAACAGCAGAGGGGATTTTGGTACAGGAAATGCATGAGGGGATACATGTAGTTAATGGTAATTTACAGCAAGAAAGAATTGCCAAGAATACCCACTAGTTGGAGACTACCAGGGTACTTGCAGTTAACTTTGGTACTTTGCAGATAAATTAACAGACTCTTCGACGGATTAGACGCTACATATTTAAGGCTTATGGAGTCTGAGTCTGAGTTGCTTTAAGCAACACGAATCCCTGATCCATACCGATTTCTCGGGATCGTCTTTAGAACAAGCAGGAATTTCCGATTAGCCAACCTTTTCTTACGTTCGTTGAGACGTCCCAGGCGAGGGACTAAACTGAGAGAAAAATGGGAAAATTTTGAAAATAAATATAATAAAAATATAAAATATTTTTTGTCGTTGTTTGCTTAACTAAATTTGAACACAGAGTATAAACAATATTTAATCCAAAAATGAAATACATATATTAACTTTAAATATTAAATATATTAAATTTATATGTAAAATATATTTAAAAAAAAAAAGCTGCTAAAGAAATTGTCACAATAGAAAAAGTTATGTTTTAATTTCACTCAGATATCTTCAAACTCGTGAGACGAAATTTTGTACAATGATTCCCTCTGATTCCAAGGAGCAGACACCTGCCAATCCATGGAAATACCGCAATTTATTAATCAAGTATTTTTACGATTTTGTTTATTTTAATTTTATGGCCAATCCAGTTCCTGTTCCTGTGGCTCTTCTCTTCCCCCGCTTCTCACGAAAGAATAATCGCACGTTCTGCTTCAATAAATCGAGGCGTTCTCTTTTATGGTTATGCCTGTGTCGCAGGTGTGTGCGTTAATGCAAAGCAATAATATCCCGGCCAGCAATAAGATGTAAATGAATAAACATAAATATCACAAAATGTGAATTACAACTAAAGCAAGCAAACACTTTAAGGTTCTGGTTCTGGTGCTGGCTGTGATTCTGTTAACCGCAAGATGACATGAGTTTTCACTTTTATTGCCAACATTTAACAGGCCATGACACGGCGGCAAGTTTTTCTTTTTTTTTTTTCATCATCAATTTGCTTTATGGCCTGGAATGGCTGCCGCAGCAGCAGCCACTTGTCATAACACACAGCCGCCGTGAGTAACCGTTACCGTTTGGCTAAAACATTTACCCATGCCAGCCAGGCAACAGCAAACAACAACAACAACAACAAAAAACGTGGAAAAAGACAACGAAAACTAAGGAAAAACTAAACTGCAACCGTGGGGCTAGAGATGGCACAACAAAACGGAAAGAACTTCCAGCTGTGACTGTAAATAGAAATTGGAAAAGATCAGGCAAGCCACAGACCAAGTTTATAGATCAGTTATGGATGCAAGAGGAGTTTGAGTGACAGATAAAAAAGAACAAAAGCTCAAGCAAATTCCCAGCAACCATTTGATTCCCAGCGATGGTTCTCACTTCTAACTATCATCTCTAGCTCCTGTTCTGTGCATCTGTGCCCCCTCATGGCCATGTGCTGTACCCACTGCAGCCAACAGAGGCGCAGTGGCATTGTTGTTGCCACTTTGCTTACATTTTCACACCCAAGACACGGGGAGACACGTCAGCACGGCGGCTGGCGTTTGCCTGGACGAAGGCAGCGACAATTTGTCTGCAAATTCGCGAGGTGGTGGCACTAAAGGGTATGGAGGGGTATGGAGGGGGTGAGTGGATGTTTTTGGGGAGACCTGTCTGTGCCCCGAAAGTGTTTAGCCTCTTGGGCTGGGGGGCATGTCCATGTCCATGTCCATGATGGCGTGTAACTGGTTTGTATCTTTTTGCAGTTATTTCTCTTCGTTTCTGGCTGCCTTTCTCCAGACCTTTACCATTCCCCCATTCTGCTATTCTGCTATTCTCTCCCATTTCTCTGTGTTCTCTGGGCTGCCTCCTCTTCCGCTGTCCGATTTTGTCAACATTATTCTAGCATAAACATGACCCAACCATTGCGATGACGAACCCAAACAGGCAAAGCACTCCACTCCACTCCACTCCATTCCACTCCACACCGCTGCCCTGCCACTGGAATAGCAGTGGCTGGGAAAAGCGGTCCGGGAAACGTGATGCCAGTGGAAAATGCTTGAAACAAGCATTTAAACGTCGTTAGGTTTTGTACAAATCAAGATAAATGGCGATAGGACATGTGACCATGACAAGGACAGGGACAGTGGGCCGTCCGCCACTTGCAAGGGGCGCACAGGGAGAGGGTTGTTGTGCGGCTCAGGATTGTGTAAGGTTCAGGTGAAATTTCGTTGTTATTTTTTTAATTTGTTTGTTTGTTACGAAAAGGCACAATCAGTGTGTCCTGACTGAAGGGCTGTTGAATGTTTCATGTAGTTTACAAGAACTACTTTAATGACGCGGAATTGTAAAACCGAGGAGAGCTGCTGCACGACGCCTCATATTTATACCGAAATTCGTGCCAAATGTGGTAGTTAATTTGAGTATTTAATACCAAATTTTATGCTCAGCTGTAATGCCAAAAAAATAAAATAGTTTCCCCATAAATTCACCAACCTTCGGACTAATTAAAAATAAAAATTAAATCTAACATACTCGTAAATGTATCCCCAAGGGTTACACCTCCTATACACTGCAATGAAACTATACTTAAGAGTGGATTTTCCCGCCAGGGAGTAACTTTAAAGGGAAATCAATCATTTACTTGCAGAGCTGGCTTAAGTTTCGCATTAAAATAATTATTTTAATGCCCCAGCAAAATCAGTTTTGCTGCCTTCCATCAATTTATATTGCAATTTAGCTTCGGCCAAGCACTTCATCATCAATCTGCTGCTTGGGCTTCGCTGGGAGTGCAATCTTTAAGCACTTAAGATGGCTATTCAAACAGAATGCGCAACATTTGTCCATCCAATTAGGCCAAGAATGGCGTATCGGGCCAAAACCAGTGCCCAGTTCCCAACGAAATGCATTTCAAACAGCGCCCAGCGCCCACCGCCCTTCGAGTGCAATAAAATCCAAAACGGATAGAGGGACAGAGAGTCAACTCTCGACTTGACTGCGCTAAATGCATCACGTATTGGATTTTGACATAAACGCTTGTCCTCGTTAGCGCCGCATCGTGTTCCTCCCGGCACCTACCTCCTCCTCCAACCCACCACCAGCGTCACCTGCAGGCAGAGTGGGAGAGAGATCTCTTCCTGGGTTCCTTGTCCGCCTGCGGTGCCATTCAAAAAGTTTTACAACTCAGGAGGCAGCTCCAGGCTCCAGGCTGAGCTGTGATGCGGGTGAGGCGCGACGAAGGTGCAAAGCCGAGGAACCAAAAACTTTCAGAGACAAGTTGTAGGCAGCATGTTGATAAATTGCCTCGGCTTTAACCCAGGCCAGAGCCTTCTGACGCTGTCGGATTTTATGCAAAAATCATTTCGAACAAAAAGGTAAAAAGGTAAAGGTGGTGCAGCAATAGGAGTCGCCTCTGCGCATGCCCTGTAGAGAGCAAGCAAATGTTTCTGGGGTAATAAAATAAAGTAAAGTGGTTCTATAGGAAATATTGGAAATAAAATATTGTGTACTACAATCAAGTCTTCAGTCTTTTTCTATTATTACAATAAACTACATATAATAATAATAATAATAATAGTAATAAAAGATATGGAAAATCCCAAGTGATATTCCGATTACACGCAAATGATTATTTAGCCAGTTTAGAAGATTATAGAGCACATAAGACTGGAAACTTAAACTGGACTCGAAACGAATATATCGGTTCAGGGTTTTCGTTCAAACTTCCGATGTGAGCTGCAACGAATGATTTTTACTCACTATACCAACACCATACCCCCCAGAACAAACACAAGCTACCAGCGCACTGCGTGAATATGAAAAGTTTGCCCATCGGGGAGCGAGAAGACACTCTCAAGAAATGACACAAAAAAAAATTGCTGCTCGCTGCTCGATTGAGATACCTCGAGTGTTGACTGACGGCGTCGCTGCTGGCGCTGAAATAATGCGGCCAATAAATGTCATTGCAATGAGAGAGGAGTGCAGGAGTGGGAGAGGTTATGACGAGGAAGGGGAAGGGGAAGAGAGTTTGCCTTTCATGTTCTTCCTCGGCGACTCGTTTCTCGTTTCTCGAGTCTCGACTCGGGAGTATTGTATATTTAAATGGCAGTTAAAGTGGCAACACGTTTCCTTTTCGTTTGAAGTTGTCGATGATGAAGATGATGGGGACAAGGAGTATGATGATTCCTCCTGCAGCTGTTCATCCCCTTCGAAATGCTGCCTCACTTTCACCTTCACCTTCCACATGTCATGCATTTATGCGTTTATAAATATTTCATACTATGTGCAACGTGTTGGAGAGCTCTCTCTCTCTCTCTCAGTCTCTTTTCACTAGTCTTTTTCTGAGTCACAAAACCCGAACAAAGACAGTTTTTTGTATAAACAATATATGCATATACTTAAATATCTTTACCGATTCCTCATTTGCATTCAATGAATGGCCAAGAAGAGTGGCCAGGCAGCCAGGGAACATTGTGAGTGTCATTGTCAGTTTGGAGCACACTCACAGATTCCCATTCCCATTGCCCACCCCACCACCATTTGCATATTGGCACTTGACGAAATACTTATCTTCCGTAGGAATGGCAAATCAAATTGTTGGCAATTTGCATACATCATATGTTAACAGCAATTTTGAGTTGGGTATACACATTCGTAGGTACATCCATTCGCCGATACATAAATCAATTTCCATTCCCAGCTTAACTTTATTTGACAGCCTCAATTGTCGGCCAACTGAGAGTACGTAATGAAGTCTTCTCCATTATCATCATCGCATTGGCTGATGGTTCGATTAGGCATTGGACTTGGGTGGCTTTCAATTAGTAGCTAAGAGTTGTGGAGTGGGTATTGTTTTTTCCTTTGCCGATCATAATAATTCAACAAGGGATGTTCCATCATTATTTGCCTCAAAAATGCTAATACTAAAGATAGAAAATTTATAAATATATTCTAATGAATTTTGTGGCCACACCACACCCTGGAACACCAAAGAATTGAGGGCCAATAAAACTACCATCACTCTTAGCCCGAAAATTTGTTTGGAAAAACATTGAAGGGAGCGGCACAAACTCAACTGAGACGGGTCACAATTCTCATTGGATATGTGTCTTCGTATTTTAATCAGTGCTCATCAATCCACAAAGCAATTAGTGTTAGTTTTTGGTGTTTAAACAAAAGTTTATAAGAAAAATAAATACAAATCCTACGAAGACAATGAGCGTAATTTATAGAAGTTATCTGCGGCACTGCCTCACTGTGACCCCCGAAACTATTCGCCAACAAAATTCGCCACAAAAACGCTGAAAAATTAGACAATCAAAACATGTTTCCACGTGTAATCAAAACCAAATATATCTATACCCATATTAAACACATAATTGCGCTATATATTGTTGTTATATTAAGCACATAAATCCTGTTCCCTGAATGCCTTAATTTATGTTTGCACGCATTGTTTTTGCTGCCTTTGGGGGGGTAATATGAATCGCTTATCACATTTATCAAGTGCACACGGCGGATGGCAGATGGCGGTGCCTCTCTGCCTCTGCCTCTGCCGCTGCCTTTGATGCCACAAAGAAAAACGAAATATATTTACGATAAGGCAATTTGCATAATGCGCAAATCATAATACGAATTTCCTTTTTGGCGTCTCCACCAGCCATGTGTGTGTGTGTGTGTGTGTGTGTGGGCATAAATATTGCAACATTTGTAACAGACAACGCCGCCTGTTCTACAGATAACTTATCAGGGGCGGGCGGAGTCGCGCAAAGTCGGGCAGAAGTTAAAGCCAAACTGCACACAGTGGGGACTCGCACAGGGGGTTCCCTCTTTTACTGCTCCTTTCTTTACTTTCGCCCAGTTTGCAGCAGGAGGTGACAAATGGCAGCGCTGCAGCCTAAAGTTCTTCCTCATTCTACCTCAAATTCCTCATTCTATTTCAATTTACCCCTTTCTCTCTTTTATTTTACTTTATTCAACCCCCATGTTCTGTCTTTTTTCTTTGTGCAAAATGTTTCCACAGCGATTGTTCAATTTCAATTCACAACTTTCTGGCCATGTAACAACTGTGGCAAGTTGTTGCATTGTTAAAAAGTCCTCTTACATTCATACATACATGTGTCCGTTTGTTCGCCAGTCTGTGGGTGCCTTTATTCCCCCATCTAAGGGGGGCCCAAAGCTCGTATATATGTATATATATTTTTGGTGACAAATTTTGCAAAAAGTCGCAAGAGACAGATGCATTTTATTATAACCGAAACTAAACGCAAAAGTGCAACAGTCTTGATACCTTTTAGATGGGAAAATGAACAATGAAAGTCAATATAATATAGAATAAATAAATAAAATAAAATAAATAAATAATTTATTAATTTATTAATAAATAAATAAATAAATAAATAATAAATATTATTATATTAATTTATTTGAATGAAGTACTTTAATTCGGTGGAAAATATGTACTAAAAAAAAATGTCGTAACCTTCAAGTAATGTAGCTAAAAAAAATAAATAAATATTAAAAATATGTGTAGTAATAAAACTTTAAAGATAGGGCAGTACTATCCCCAAACTATCATCGAAAATCGATCAAAAAATACCTCAAATTTCTGGAAATTTCTTTTATTACTGGAATTCCAATTATAGTTTCCATAAAGACAAAGGGAATGAGAACCGAACCCTATAGCAAACATCCACTGCAATCCTTTAAGTGACATAACAATCTAACTCAAAAGTGTTTAGATTTTGCTCTGTTTGAGATTGCTTTACGTCAGCCAGAGCAGAGCCATTTGAGAGGAGACCAATCATCAATTCAAAACCAATAACTCAGTCAAAAACAAAAATCCAACAATCATGTGGACTGGACACTGCATTTTCATCATTTTTCAAGAAATTCCATTTACACTCGAAAGAGAGTGGGCGAGAGACAGAGAGAAGAGAGAGCTCTTTGTTCTGGTTTGCGGAGGGGAAATGGAAAAATGGAAATGCGAATGGAAATGCGAATGGAAATGGCAATGGCAATGTCATGACGAATTCTGGCAGTGATAAATGCAGACCAGAATCCAGAACCTAGAAACCAGGTGCCAAGTGAAAAAAATACCCAAAAAGTGTTTGGGCTATTTATGCGCAGGTAGCAGCAAGGAAAACCAGAAAACAATAAAGAAAAACTCAAAAATGGTCTCGCCCCCTCCCTGCATCCAGCTTCGTCTCCACTAAACCTACTCGTCGTGGAGCTTGACAAACTACTCGGTCTCGTATGGAGTCTGGTGGAGTCTGCCTTGGGGTTTGGAGTTTGGGGTTTTTGGTGTTTTATGCATGAAATGCCAAAACGAATGCCACAGAGACTGGCTGCTGGCTGCTGACTGTTGACGCCTTGATGCATGGTTCTTTCAAGGTTCAAGGCAATGTCACAGACAGAGACATACAGTCGAGGGGGTGAGGGATACCGAGTGAGGCTGAGACTTCGACTGGAACGCCGTTTGAGGCCTGAGGCTGGAGAGGCAGAACCCTAAAGTCAGGCACACTCCCAACAAAAAATGTGCACTGAAATTGTTGCTTGCGGGCATTTTTTTTCGTCGTTATTGTTGTCGTTGTTGCTGTTGAGATGCTATTGAAATATTCAGCTACAGAGCGTTGCTAATTTGTATTTTAAAATATGCGCAATTATAACAGCCAGTCGACAATGCAGTCAGTGGTGTGTAAGTCTCATGTTAAATAAACCGAAAGCCGAATGCCGAAAAGGGGTGCAGCACCAGCAGCGGCAGCAGTCTCCATGCGATGTCACAACAGCAGGCGAAGGAGTCGAGAGTCGCTACCCTTAAGTGTTTTTTTCAATATACCCTGTATAGGGATGGATTAGGCTATTGAAAAATGAGTGAAAAATTGTTTGGAAATAAAATCAATATTGGCATGGAATTTGTAGAAAAGTATGAAAAATAGGTAGAAATAATTCGAAATGTTTCACTTCCAAGAACGAATACATTTTGGAGTGCAATCACGAATAAATTCAAATGAATTTTGTGTTAATTTGCGAAGACAACATTTAAGCAAAGAGGCACGACAGGAATGATAAAGAGAGAGCTTAACTAGCTAGTAATCGCATGTTATAGATTCACTACAATAGCTACGAATATTTAATAATTCCCAAGAATAGATTACCACTGTCTCCTCGACATGCCACACAAAACATTTTCAATTTTCAATTACTAGGGTATCCCCCAGTCGAACCGCATCGCTTTCAAGCCGCACGCTCTCCTGCTGCTGAGCATGCTGGGCTGTTCCGAGTGGCGTGTGTGTGTGTATGTGCACACCGCTTCCTTTCCCCTCTTGTTTTTCAACTTATGAAAAATCATTAAAATTATTACATTTGGCTTGCTGACACCTTTTTTTCCATTCCATTCCATGCCATTCCTTTTCCCCGCGAACGGAAGACAAACGAGAGCCCAATTCGTGACATTTGTGCCGGGGATTAGATGGAAACAACTGTCACACATTTCTCTCGTCTCGAATTACTATGATTAGCATAGTCATGCGGCAGGCAGGGCAGGCGACATGCGGCACGGTAAGTGGGGGGATTTTACACTCCTGCTCGGATCTGGTGCTGTGTTTATGGTCAACCCAGCCGGCGATTATCTCCCATGAATGGGCAGCCGTTTGTCAGGCTCTTGGGCCCTCTAAGCCAGCAGATCCTTTGCTTTGTACTTTTGCTTTCTTTTCTTTTCGGTTCCTGGCGGCTGCTCTTAATGGCAAATATTGTTGCCTCGTCGGACATTATGCAAATATTTGCGCCGACTAATGATGAAACGTGCCCCGTACAATATGCTCGTTACTGCCCCATACTCCGATATAAAAGCGCAATGAAAACGAAAGGTGTTCTCCCTGCTGTTTGCCTTGATTAAAAAATATCTTACAAGATGCTTAGGCTTAGGCCTAGGCCAAGGACAAGTACAAGTACAAGGGTCTCGTCTTGTCTTGCTCTTGGTCTTGGCAGATTGGTTTCATGCATATTTAATTGGAGTTTTATGGGTGCAGAAGTTCCTATTGAAATTCCTGAAAGGAGCTCCTAGGAGAGGGTTAGCCTTGTCTTGAATGAATTCTTCAGAACTTCAGAATTCCTTGGTATTGAACTTGGGAGTTTACTAGAAAGGGCAAGCGATTTGTCGGATATTTTCTATGCTGAAATATTGCTCAAAAAATTATTCATCGCTGTATAAAATGATCCAAAAATTGACTCGAAACATTAGCCACATTCTAATTTTTTTTTAGAGACAAGCCATCAATGTACTCCAATCATTAGTTGTACAGTAATCATCCTTATTCCTGCCTTACCATGGGTCTATCCATGGAATTCTTTACATTTCGCCACTCGAGTTATGATATTCGATATGACCGCAATTAGTTCCATTATCCAATGAATCAAGTACTCAACAACATCTAATAAAAACTCATTGAAAGCTTCAAGCAAATGCTGAATAGATTGAAGCATTGTAGGACCATTCCAATTAGGCATATTTTGAAAATCAAACTTCCGGTTAGCAGGCTCTTTAATAGATCCAACAACTCCCTGGAGGCTCTTGAAGCTGACGTTGATTGGTTCGGAATCCATACTCGTACATACTGGGGCCAATTATTTGCGTAGGCCTCACCGCTAGACAACAGAATATCCAGGAACCCCTCACTCTCTCTCCCTCTCTCTCTCTGCGGGCAAAACAAAGGCAAATCGCTGAAAGGGTGAGGCGAAGAGGTAGCGTCGAAGCGCCGCCTAAGTCCTCTGATGTGGCATTGTTATTGGAAATAGCGCCGTTCCTCCTACTCCTACTCCAATCTGCAATCTACCAAGAGGCAGAGGCATTCTTCTTCCAAAATGAAATTGCGCGGAAGCATTTTTCAGTCAGTTTATTGGCTTCATTGTGGAACCCTTTTTCATTCATATACTCATGCCCGTACTCGTATATATATTTATGTTTTACGAGTGTATTTTTTGTTGTTGTCCATGATTAGCATGGGGCGTGTACCGGGAGAGCAGCAGCAGCAGCAGCAGCCATTCAAGCGGCAATAATTCGCTTCGCTTTGCATTGTTTAAATTATTTCAACAAAATTTATTGCATATATGTTTATTCGGGCACCAAATCGTCATTTGCCTTTTCATGTTTTGCGTGTTTGGGCCACATTAAAGCGCGGACCTAGAATGAATTCCAAATTGGCTCGAGATCTTCAGCGCCACTTGGATATCAGAGAGAGAGAGAGAGAGAGGCGGAACCGCAGGATAGGGCCTGGCACTGCGCACAGGGCAATGTACCAAACCATCAAGATCGTTTCGGTTTCGGTTTCGCGAGTGCGAGAGCGAGAAGCTCCAGAAATATGCTGATGATTTTTCAGAAAAGATAATTGACAAAAACGACTGCCCCGGGGGGATTATGCATGAAGATATCAGTATGCGTCTGCATAATTTAAACAAACATAAACTTTTGGGTCTGCCATGAACACTTCAAGGGTTTAGTCTGAACTGCATAGAGAGCGAAGCAAATGTCGCCATGGGTAGTGCAAATTGGAGACATGATCTCGAAAGCTAATGTTTCCGAGAATCAATAAGTTTTCAGGCTCTTTCAACAGGAAGCACTTTATATGTTATATAAATACAATATAATTTTCCGTTTAGAAACGTCTTTCTAAAGACAATTTTTCTGGTGTGTATTTTAACCCTTGAAGTTCTTTCTTTTTATACCCGTACTCAAAAAAGAGTTAAGGGGTATATTAGATTTGTGGTAAAAGTGGATGTGCGCAACGTTTCCGACTTGCTCAAAAATGTATATGCTGACTGAGTACGGGTATAAGTAGAGTCGCGTCCCCAGAAGCGACTCACACGTTCCTTCTCGTTCGATGTACGTTTGATGTAAATACATATGTTTGTGCAAAAAGAATGAATATTTAATTCCAATAATTTATTTATTTATCATTTAATTATTCAATAGAAGTCACATTATAATTTCTTTTCCTGTTTGTTGTTGTTTAGCCATATGTAGAGCGACATTTAATTAACAAAAATAGTTTGCATTTTCATTGGTTTTTCACTCAACTTCTTGGAGGTCATCAATGTCATTTATTTTTATGGCTCCTACACTTGATTAATTACTTTGGAGCCGAGTAGTAGCTACTGTTACTTTGCCAAGCAGTGTACCAACCCATCAATCAGTTTATCAATCAATCAATCCATGCCCTACAGAGATCAAAGAGCTGCACTTCAATGGCAAATGTCGAAGAAGAAACAGAAACCGAAACAGAGACATAGTCGAGAAAGGGACGACGACACCTAATTAAAGAAGTGCAAACAAAATCTTGAGTATCGAAAAGTCCTGCTCTAGATCTACACCACACAATGGAGAGGACAAAGGAGAACGAACCCCAAAAGAAACAGTACGTGACAGCGTGAGGAGGAGGAACAGGCGACCAAGTGACAGCGTGAATAAATTTGTCATTAGTATATGTCAAAGATAAAAGTGCTCCTCGGCCCTGCCTGCAGCTGCCTCTGCTTATGCCCCTGCCGCCTGGCCTGGGCCAATGTAAAATTGTTGAGTAAGTGAAACAACTGGCGACTGTTGTCTGCCTGCCTGTATAATGGAGAATGGCATTCCACTTGCCACCACTCGCCTACACTACAGCGAAATTTATGTGCACACGAATCCATTTATGTATGAAGAGAGAACTCAAGCGATCGAAATACAAAAATAAAACGAAAGAGAAATAATTTACATGAAGGCAGAGACTAAGACCATCCTACTCGCTCTCACGGCTCTCAGATAGAGTTGTTGTTGTTTTTTTTTGCTTGCATACTAACTAACGGATGTTCGACGAAAGAGAGTAGACGTCAGCTTAAAAGTAAATTCAGCTTGGCAGAGACTGCAAATGCAAAGCTTAAGCGCAAGCTTAAGAAGCTTTCTGAAACAGAAGAGCATCCATACAAAAATATGACCAAAATATTGATCAGAGTTTCTCTATAAAACCAAGTGCCATGTGCAATCCGCAACATTTTCTCTCTGTGTACTGGCAATGCATCTCCAATACGATCTCATCCATATGTTGCTTATTTGTGCTCGCAGAAGAGACAGTTTTTTATATATTTTTGCCACGCAGAAAGTTTCCAATCATTTGGGTGTGCTAATTATGAAACTTAATGTGGCATTGAGGGCCCCAGCCCCAGCCCAGCCCCAGCCACAGACGTTGTTCCTTTAAGTTGAACTCGGACCAAATGCCGCGTGCAAAACAATTAACCATGAAATTGAAAATGCCGACTCCGGCGACAACGACAACGAACGACGCTGGCGATGGGAACGAAACGAAACGATTTAAAGTGGCAAAGTTATGCAAAGCAGGAGAGGGACGAGGCAGCCAGCAGCAGCAGCAGCTGTGTGCCTGGGTTCCATTTCGGTTGGGATGTTGCTTCGTCCTGCGCCCATTTGTTCCACTTCTGTGGCCAGGCAGGCGCAAGGAAGTGCCAGAGCGTGCGCGTGCCCCACAGGAACAAAGCCAAAGAGCAGCCAAGTGACGTGATGTCGGCCCCTGGCACCCCAAAAGAAGAAAACAACAAAAAAAACCGCTCTATTATGTGGCGCAGCGGCTCTCCGCTCGAGGGTAAGTTCAAACGTTACGCTCTTGCACCCGATAAAAAAAAAACAAAAATGTTATAAATAAATAAAACCCACGGCAGAGGCATTAGGCATGGCATTTGTCGCTTCTTTCGTTTGGTGACCACAAATCTACATACATACAGCATGGGGGGCTTCCAGCTCCAGTTTGCCTCGTAAATGGATTCTAATTGAAGAATGTTCTGATAAACGTGCACTTAATAGTTGAGGGCATTTAAAAACTGTACGCATATCATAATTGTAAGCATAATTTACGGCAGGATGTCAGCATAATCTACGCATCTGCCAAGTTTTTATAGTAATTTGGATAATTAAAATCATTTTAGGGTTCAATTCAGGGTCCAATATTAATATTATTTTTATTCTACGAAAAGGATGTGCAGCTTCGGAAATGCAAAGGGAGCTGGGAGCTGCGGAGGTGAGTCGACCACAACGCAGAATTCAACGAAACTCAAAGATGAAGTGAAGAATTTTGCAGAAAAAAAATCTCGGAAAAATTATCAGGAAAAAAGATTTAAAAAAATATCTCTTGAGTGAAACATTTCCTGCCGAACGAAAGAGCAGAAGCAGGGAGGACACGCAGTATTATCCTGACGGAGAATGTGCGGATAAACTAAATTGAATTCCTATTGAAATTAACAAAAGACAAGAAAGATTCTCATTCTGATTTTAGGGGAGAATAACTCTCTCTCTCTCTCTCTATCGCCCTCAGCCAAAACTGAAGCTGAAGTAACGCAGAAAGTATTATAAACGACTAATTTTGCTTTGTGTATATTTTAATTATTGCTTTTTTGATTGACCATTACAATATTCTTTATTTTGTAGATATTTATATGTATGTAAATATTTACACGTAAATAAATACAGACGAATGTATGTGTCTATGCATTTCCCTTAGCTTTTATTCTGCTAATAATTGTTTATTGATATTTTCTTCAATTAATCAAATTCGATGTACTGCTGCTGTCCTACCCTCACATCCCTGGGCTTATGGGATATGGCAAATAAAATGATTTCCTAGCCATTCATTCTATTTGTTTGTTGTTAATATTTTCCCCCATGCGAGTACGAGTACGAGTATTTGTCCCCGAGGAAAGCGATTAAGTTGCGGCTTTGACTCAAGGCCGCAGACAGCTGCCAGACAACTGATATGTGCACATGACTACATGCGAATGCCGAAAAGAGTCAAAGCCAGACCAGACAAACACACAGTATCCAGCACGAGGGAACAGCAACAGGACCCAGGGACCAGGCTGAATCAGATTTGGTGCCCGACAAAAGGATGCAGCCAGACACACGGGGGGAATGGAGCAAAAAGTCGTTGATGAAATGAAGTCGCTTATGAATCGTTTATGTATGGAGCTTACACTACTCCACAAAGAGTTACACTGTTGTGTTGTTGCCTGCAGGCAATGAAATTGAATTGAATTTCTTGTGTTCCTCAGTGTAGAAGTTTGGAATTTTTGCATTCAATTCAATTAGATAGAAGACTTTAAAGGGAAGTGCCCAGCACCGCCCCCAATGAATCATGTGATGTTCTTTGTGCATGAAATTTGCTGAAAATTTGTTAGTCTTGTCTCCCGGCTAGGACCCAAGCGCCCAAGAGATAAACTTTTGAATGCAAACCTTTCTCTGCACTTTGCGCAAGTGATTTGCATGGGTGAAAATGTGGAAATAGCTAGAGAAAGACCCTGCGCTGCTCTGCTCTGCTCTGCTCTCTCGGCTTATGGGATTTGGGGAATACATTTGCTAGTACGCTATCGCATTAACTCTTCACCTTATTTCAACAAACGCTGAAAGCATTAAAACTTTACCTCCTTCCTTTTCTTTCCTTTGCTTTTGTTCCTCTACCAAAAAAGTTGTGTGGTGTTTGTCCTTTGGGTGGTGAAGATCCACACGAAAACGCATTCCACGAATTTCGAGTGTTGTGCGTACGTGTTCCGCTTAGGAATTCCTGTTTGACATATTGCCCATGGCCACGGCGGGCATATTAATACAAACAGTCCTACCTACAACTCCCTGAACGGACGGACACGCTCTCGGGCAGGCTGAACATGTTAAGAAAATGTTAATCAAGCGGTCAGTGTGGAATAGAGAACACTCGACTTTTAGTTGCTGCCGACGCGTCGTCGGCGTGGGAGTTTTTCTGTTCCTTTTTATTGTACCCTGTAATCTTTGGTGTGCAGGTTGGGTTGGGTTTTGTGACAGGCAGTATCTGTGAACATTTATTTTGCCTGTCAACAGCAATTGTCGAGATTTGGGACACATGTTGGTCTTTCTGCATGAATCTTTCATTCCTGAATTTAATCATGAATCCTGAATTCCTGAATCCTCAATTTAAAATCTAGACCCTCTTGATTATTTTTGTGATTTATTTAGGGTTTTCTATCTACTATTCTTGTGCTTGCCCCCTAGTGCATAGTTCATATTTTGAATAGCTGTTCTAGGACATGCTACGCGTGAGTCCTTCTTAACTCTCAAGGTATTATTTAAAATACCAACATTAAAAGACTTAAACCTGAAGAACGTTTTAAAATGGTTCAACATATTAACAAAGCTGGCGTTATAGTAGTAGTAGTAGGAATTACCTATACCTATCTCCTTAGCAGTAGTTCCCCCACTTGTCTCAATTCGTGAGCTCCAAATAGGTAGATAGTAGCCAGAAAGTAATTCCAAATAATGGTCATACCATAGTCGTAATATTCTGTTGCAGTATTATTTCTCGCTTGTATTTCCCCATTTGCCTTGTTTGCCCGAAGCTGCACGTCTTTGGACTGTTAATAACCTTTGTTGTCCTACCAAAAAAAAAAAAGAACAGAACAGAAAACGGAAGCTTCGCAGCCAACTTGTTGTGCGAGTGGCCGTGGCCTGTTGTTGAGTCACGTCAGGGTTTGCTGCGGCAAACTGACGGACGGATATGAATTGTCCCCAAAAGTGTTAAATGTTAGAGTCAACATCAACATACATACATATATAAATCTTTGACTTGTACTTTTTCTTTTCCAACTCAATTTAAATTTTAATTCTTTGGGAATTTATTTTTTGAATGAATTGAATTCTATATTAAACATCCGCAAGAGTTATGAAATCATTTCCGTTTCACACAAATTGAGTTAAGCAGTTGACGGAATGAGAGCGAAAGTGAAGTGGTTGAGGAATTGAGTTTGATGTTGGGTTTGGGGTTGGGGTTGGGTTGGGGTTTCGTTTGGATGATTGTTGAACCCTTTTAACGTCAATTAATCACAAATTAAACTGTCGCACACACCGAGACAGAAAGAGGCAGAGAGCGGGAGAGCAAAGGCATATATCAACATCATCGAGGATGAAAATATTTCCAGGACCATTAAAGGCTAAATAGGCAATAAATTTGTTTGGATGTTGTCTGCCGGCTAAGGATATGTTGGCAGATTTCACTTTTTTCGAGGGGATATGTTGGCAGATTGGGGACTCGTGTGTCCGTCTAGACATACATATGTATTTATGTGTGTATATGGATGTATGTATATGTTTGTACATGTATGAGCGAGATCCAGGGTTAATGTGGAGTGTGGGAGTTTGAAGTGGGGAAAAGCTTATGGCCCGCATGCCGGTTAAATCAAGCGGGAAATGTGAATGGCAATGAATTAGAGATTGAAGTGCAGAGTGAAGCGTGGTCACATTAAAATCTTTAGTTATTGAAGATTACTCAGATATTTTTATTTTATTTTACTAACGTACTTCAAATAATTACAAATGGAAAAATTATTTTTTGAAAATATTTTGTTAAAGAAAAGTCTCACATGAACACACTTCAAGTTCCGTTTGGAATGCATTCAAGCAGATTGTAAATCCTCGTCCCACTTCGACCCACCACTGCATTCCCTATCCCATTAACCCATTAAGGGCACATCAAATCCTGACCCAATTCGAAAGTTCGCTGACAAACAAAAAAAAGGAAACGAAACCGATTGCTTGAACAAATTCAAGACGCACTCATCGAACGAACTCGAACCCCTGCCAAAAGTAATCCCTTTAAGTTTCACTTTGCCCCACCCATCCAGATAATGCAATAAGTTGGTTAAGGGAGGCTGGAGGTGGTGGCAGTAACTCGTATAGGGAAAAAAAAAAAAAAAAAAAGTTGGAACGGAAATGCTGATTGAAATCGTTTTGGCGTGAAATCAATCATCGTACAAACGATGTGCCATGCGAAGGATGCGGCAACTTTCATTAAGAGTCCTTAATGCGATTTGCTGACGTTGTTGCTGCTGCTGCTCCGTTTACTGGTACTTGGATCACTCTCTAAATAAGACAAATGCCTTCGAAAAGCGTCGCTCCCTTCACTCGCAGCTCGGACTGACAAATGAGCTGCTGCTGCTGTGTTGCTGGCTGGCTGGCTGGCTGGCTGGCTGGCTGGCTGGCTGGCTGGTGTGTTCTCCGTTTCAATCTTATTTTGTGCATTTTCATGTTGCATGTTTTCATTTGTTTCTCCCTCATGGCCTCATGGCTCCGTTCTCTACTATTGTTGTTCCCTCAAACATTTTCAAAATCGAATCAAATTAACGGTTCGGCCTTTTTGCTGTAGTCGTAAACCAAGAGAAACAGCCAGAGAGAGAGAGAGAGAGAGAGAGAGAGACTCAAATGGTAACGGCAACATCAGCAGCAATAGAAGCAACATCAATAGAAATATTGTAAACACTGTTCAATTCGCTGAGTGCGTAAATGTTCGACCGTATACACACACACACACACACACCATAATATACACAGAATTGCACATGTTGCTTGTGCATTAACCCTTAGATGAGCTTTTGGGTTTTTCAGTTAGAAATTAAATAAAGTTTTGAGAGTTACAAAAACTAACTTATGAACTGGCACAACTTAAGTTTTTCGTAACAACAAAAAACTCTCTTATAACCCTGGTAGTTTTCTCTGCGCCACCTAAGGGTTAAGTATTGCATTTGCAAAGCAAACGCCGCTCTCTCTCTCTCGCTCTCAGTCTTTGCCTTCGCCCCGCAATTTGAAGTGATTGTAATCAACGGTAAACAGCAAGCGGAGGGATAGAATTTTAGAGCTAACCGAACAGCGGGCGGTACACCATACCAGCCACGCCCACACGCCCGCTGCTTTCCGGCCCCTTTATTGTGTGTGCGTGTGTGAGTGCATTTTTTTTTTGCTGTGTGTGTCAGTGGGGTAGAAGATCTAACCCCTCAATGTACCAGGCAGGGGTTTGGTTTGCGCTCACCACTTGGAAATTTATGAGAAAAACCTTTTCAACATCAGCGAAATTTCTTATTGTTTCATTCCTCCTCTGAAATAAAGTATTTACTTCCGTTTCTTCCAGAAGCAGAGCCAGCCGCCGCCCCCTCCTTGAGTTTGTTCCAATCGAGATTTGAATATTTTTTCTGTACCTAAATCTTTGATGGATTATGATTTATGGGCCGCCGTTTGATGGGGCTGCTAACGCATAATTAAAACCGAGACCCGAATACCGTTTACCGTTTACCCAACGAAACCGAGCCGCAGACGAACGGACATTAATCAATTATCTTTGAAAAGTAAACCAATAGATCGATGTGTGTAGCTTACACAGAGAGAAATAAAAACAACAAGATTATTTTTGTATCATGAAAATTATAAAACAGAAATTAAACGACAATAAAAAGTGAAATTCTAAGAAAGTAAAATAAAATTATCACAACTAAAAAAGCCAATAGTCAAAGAGTCATCGATTATAATATAGATAAGTCGATAAACAATCACTCAAATATCCATAAATGAAAAAAACATCAAGATTATAATTGTATTATGAAAATTATAAAACAGAAATTAAGCGACAATAAAAATTTAAGTAAAGTAAACTAAAATTATCACAACTAAAATAGCCAACGATATGTCATCGATTATAACATAGATAAATCGATTAACAGTCGCTCAAATATCCATAAATCCATTAAATTCCTTGAAGTCTGCATAAAAACTAATTTTCTGTCAGTGCATCGATGCGAGTGTTGTAATGATGTGTGGGCAGGCAACAATTAAACAAAAGACACGCGCTCTCTCATGTAAATCATTTTCGTTTGCACGCAAAAGGTTTCCATTCAGCTCCCACCTTCAGCTCTCCGTCCGTCTGTCCGTCTGTCCCTCTTCCTCCCTCGCTCCACTGATTGATGGTCGTCTGTTTGAACCCGCGCCTTTTGTCCATAGAACCCTCCTCCTCCTCCTCCTGCACATACCATTCCCTTCCCTATATCCGAAACAATGCCAACTGTCGCTGTGGAAAATGATAACAATACCCAGCTGGGCGGGCGACGTGAGGGCCTGTCTCTGCCCTGCCCGGCTCAATCTCGGTGCTGCAAAATTCCCAAAATAGTGAAGTTCAATTTTCATTAGTTAATTGGCATCGAATAACCGAAAATTTGCATAGAATACGCCAAAGCCAAAGCAGAAGCGAACGCATTCAGAATGCAAAATACTGTGAAAATGGAAGAAATTTAGAAACCAAAGGGAATGAGTGTTGCATGAATTTTGGAAGCAATTTTGGATTTTGGAGACCGGAGATGAGAGCATTAAAGTCAGAAAAAGGGGAATATTAAGCGGGATTTTTGGTTTGCCGGAAACAACAAGTCATTTCTTGCCTTTTAATCTAAAAATAAAATAAAACAGAAGTCAAAGATTTTCAACAAATTAATTCACTCACAGATTAAATCCAATTTTTAATCAATAAGAATTATGACTATTGACTGGAGAGACCCAATCTTCATCTTCTGACCGATGTGCGAAGGTTTAGTCGGGGCTAAGCTTTCATCAGTTAATTGGCATCAAATAACCGAAGACATCAAAGTTGAAGCCCCATCCAACCGATACAATCCAACCAAGCAACCACCCACCCACCCACTCAACCCCTGGAATCACTGCGTAATTAAACCTTGAACAAATGCCAACAACCCCTATGACAAATCAGATTCCCTTGTTAATCTCAACGTTAAACAAACCCAAAAGCGAAACACGCAAAGATTTTCGTGTAAGCGGCTTAGGCTCGTGAAACAAAAATAAATCTGCGAAGCCAAAGTCGAAGCTGAAGCGCCGATTGCAAGCCCTCTTGGAGGTAAGTTGAGTCAATATCGGGCAATCCGGGGGGCACATCCATCCAAAACAAGCAGCAGCACCAGCCGGTAATAACAACAAATAACGAGTTTTCCCCAATGGTTTTTATTTGCTTTTCTTGCGAGAGTTGTGATGTGTGGTACTGCACTGCTTGTTCTCCTGTAATTGTTTTCTGGAATTGTTGTTAAATGCAAAAACCATAAAAAAAAAATAAGTTGCATTTACAACGCTGACATTTTCGCTGAGGCGCAGGAAATTTTAATTAATTTCCAGAGACGCAATTCGAAGCCTGTGTTTCGGTTACACCAAGAAATAGTAAATATATTCCCACTGACGATGTCAAGACGTACGTACATACATACATGTACAGTGCGTTTCGACAGTGTAAGGTCAGTCATTGACTAAGAGAACATTGTACACAAATCAGTAAATTTGAATTGGTTTTATTTAAATCACTTAAAAGGGAATAATATATAAATAAACAATATCGAAACCAAAGCGTATTGCGCGATTTATTGTACGATTTTTGGTGCATATATATATTTTTGAAACGCACTGTATGTCCCATAAATACATGCACCATCATGCTGGGATGCGTGGCTGGATGACAGTTACGGGCTTAGTGCCTGGCTCAGGCGGATTACAACAGAGAAGTGACACGGCGCAACGCATGTCGCTTGGATTTGCTGTTTAGCCTTTCAGTGTTATTGTTAGTGTTACGGGTACAGCACGGTACGCGGTTGGGGGGGATCTTGAGTTTTGAGCAGATTCTGTGTGCAAACGCTTGGACTCCGCCATTCCCATCAATCATTGTGCCAAAAGTTGTGTAAACCAAAAAGGCGGAAGTGTATTTAGCATTGAGGTTTATGATATTCATTTGAGTTTCAGATATGCTTGTAATATAGATTGATTATGGCGCTAATTCAGCAAGACTCCCACGGCTATTAAAGCGCAAGCGGAGTGTTGTTCGGGGAGGGAAACATTGGGAGATCTTATGGGCTATTTATAAAGAATATTTATTTGTACCAAATTGTATGTTACAGCTTAAGTAGGAATTGCTTATTGCTTAGTTGTTGTTTATTAAGGTATTTAAATATTTCTATAAGATATATTCACTTCTTAATGGTATGCCATAATAATTCATTGTTAGGGACCTCTGCACAGTAATGATTTTGTATACATTAACTCTTCCATCACTTAAAAGGTTAACCCCTAATTGATTACACTTGAAATTTTTCTAAGGTAAAATTGGTACAGAAACGATGACACATCAAGAAAATCCACCTTTCAATTTCCTTCTTTTTTTTTTCCTTTGTTTCACCTTAAAGGTGCATGCTGCTCCACTCGCACACTCCAAAAAAAAACCTTGGGCAAACAGCTCTTCAGAAAAAATACAGCTGTAGAAAATAGAAACCGCATCACGTTCAGCTGCGGTTGAGATGTTGCATACTTTGTTGCATGGAGCGCACCCCAGCAGCACTCGCTCCAAATGATTGCGCTAATTTGGGAGGAACTTTTGAGGGAAAAGATGAAGGGTTTTCAGTTTCAATGGAAATATGCAAATTTTTGGCTCTCTCTCAAACCCCTCAACCAATTAGTGCGAGAACATCTCAATGTCAAAAATGTCGAGAAACTTTCACAACAAAATTTCAAATAATACAAAGATACCCTACCCTGCCACTGCCACTTCCCCCTCTCTCACACTCTCTCACTCTAGGGTATAGGTATCGTTTAGGTATATTTCATTTGAATGAGAAGTGAGCATAAATTACATTGGCATATCAGCACAATGCCATCTACATATATAGAGCGTAAAGAGCGACAGCCAAACGGAAAAGGAAGTTAACAAAATAAGCCAGATAGAGAGATAGAGATATGCCGACAGACGAACGACCGACACAGCCGACAGACAAAACCCTAAGCCCAATAAAAGAAAAGATAAATGTCGAAGCGACAGCAAATAAAATAATATAAAATGAGAATACAACAAAAAGTAATACAGGTAAATATCAAGAGACAGACAAGACAGAGACGAAATTCAATACCAGCTGAAGATGAAGATGAAGAAATTATTCCCGACTTCACCCCGCCCCCCACTCCAAACTATACCTGGCTACTGCCTTTCAAGAGTAATAATTTTTGTTGTTTTTTCCTCCTCTCTTTTTTTGCCATGGATCGCATTCGGATCGTATCGGATCGCATTTCACCTTCTTCTCTTTCAGGTGTCACCGATAGGGATCTCTTAATGCCCACCAGAGAGCGCCGTCGTCGTCGTCAGCGTCAGCGTCAACGACAGCGGAAGGGCAAAGACAAAGCAACAACTTTACAGGTTCTCTTTATGTCTCTCTCTCCTTTTTACACTATCGCGGCGGCTGCTGCTGCTGCTGCTCTGCTGCACCATCTCGTTCTGTCGTTCTGTCGCTCTTTCTCTTTCAGACATACACACCCATGGGGTCTGCTGCTGCACCGGACCGTGTGGTCCGAAAAATTCTCATTAAAGCGAAATATTCACATAATCCCGCATTTATTTGATATGCGATAATAAACGTAAAGAGAATGGGAAAAAAAGGACCAAACAAAAATAAAAATAAAACATAAAATAAGTAAAACAATTTCCTGTATTTCGTTTATTTTTTTTTATTTCATCTGCCCCTTACAGGTATAATAGTTTCTGGGTATATTTTTTCTCATTTCTCATTGCTTACTTTATTTTCTGGTTTTTGCAAATTGAAGTTGAATGGCAGGCGAAATACTCGTATGATTAAATTGTTAGATAGGCAAATGTGTTGAATTAATTTGATTAAAATGAAGCAAGAATGAACCTGAAAATAAAGAATGAGAATTCAATATCTCATTAAATTAGCATACAAATTCTGTAGTTCGAAATTTTGTGCAATAAATAATATTAATGTGAATTAAATAATGAAGCCGTGGGTATTTTATCATTTTTCTGACAGTAAGATTATTAACAGATTTTATGTATTTACACGTGGTTTTAAATCTAAAGTTATGGCTAAGTTCATACATACTGGAATTTATGCCCAAAGGTGTTAAATAGTTACAAATAAATTAAATGAAAGAAATATTTTATATTGAAAGAGTATTTCTCTCATTAATGAAAGTATTTTAACAATTTTAGGCGTGCAACAAATATTTAAAGTATTGAACACTTTTAATGGTTTTGGTGTTTGCTATTTGGAGGGTTGTATAACATATTCCAATTCCATAGGAAATTTATGAAGAATCAACATTGAGGTATAATATCAATAGCTCCCAAGGTCTCAGTTATGGTTAAATTATATCCAAAACCGACTGTAATAATTAATAATACTTCATAGAATGTCTCCACTACGATCCCGTACAGTATCGAACTACTGCACCAGTATACTAGTATGAAATGAGCTAAGATACTTATAGCAACATGATAATCCAAAACAAGTTCCCAATGTTTTCACTAATATAAAACACTATATTAAATTTTGAGATAAATATGTAGAATATACCAGAATAAGTCTTTTTTATTTCTTACCGTCATCTCTCCCAACATTCCGACATACGAAATGTATTTACATACATATGTAAAGTGTACACATGTACGTATGTAATCCAATCGACTCATGGTACCCGATTTCTTCACAATCAAATGTTTTTTATATAAAACAAACTTTGTTAATTCGGGAAATTCCGCATTCCGTTTAATCTCCGATCCCCTCCTATTCTTCGTTCCATCTTACACTTTGCTCATTCTGTTTGCTCGTTCCCTCTGGTTATTCTCTTCCCACCAACCCTTCCCGTATGATCGGCATAGTCTGTTGAGTCTTTTTCCTTATCAATTTTTTTTTTGGCACGCGAATAACTCAATGTATTTGAATAGTACCTAAATGGGGTCACACTACTCGAATCAGTGCCACATAGAAACAGCTGCGGCTCTTCCCCAACTCCCGTGTGACGTCAGATCTAAGGGCCCAATCTACAGCGAACTTGAAAATACAGAAAAACGCGATGTAATCTGAAACGGATGCACGTCGCATGGTGAAGGTGGAGTGAGAGAGGGTGTAGGAGGGGACTTTCCAATGACGAAATTGCCCTCGAAATAAAGTGAGAATTACTCAGCGCAATTATGCAGCTCATTGCCCTTGAGTTATGGCTTATGCTCTTCCCGTTCTTGCTATTGTTGTTGTTGTTGTTGCTGCTGCTGCATGCGGCATATGCAACCTTTAGGCAGAGAGGTAACCAAACCAGACCACCACACCATACACCATTCCTGGGGTATGCACACACATGTGCAACGCGGGGCACGGCACGCACGAAGGTTCCCCCGTTTATTAAATGTTTTCTGTTAGTGATGGCAACGTGAAGTTATATCGAAGGTGATTTGATTCGATACTACGATGTTTCTTCTTAGTTTAGGCTTTTACCAATATTTGGGGAGGTTTGAGGGATGGTTTATTAAATTTGTATATAGTATATGTACCATATAATATATACTTTTTTGCAAATTTTGTAGCCTTTCACGCGTAGTCCAACGTATCGCTTATCAGCCGCTCTCACCGACTCTCGCAGCCGAAGGTTCGCGTCTCTTGGCCGAAGCAATCATAGCACAGAACCGAAGACCAAAAACTCAGCCGGAGACGAAATCTGTACAAGATAAGCTTCCCAACGATCAAGACATCGCGTCTTGATCAAGAAGAATAAATTTGTTTCGTTCAAGACTTTCGAAAATTAAGTTCAGTAATAAATGTTGCTAAATAAAAATCATTTTTTTAAAACATAACTTAGAGCCTTGGAATTCCTATTGGCGCAGCCTGTAGGATTCGCGTAACTAATATTTATGTTCCGGTACTGATATATTGGAAGCAAATCTAAACGACTAGATTGCTGGTGATCAGCCTAATCCCATAACGAGTTGGTCACAAGTGAGTCCCAAATGATCCAGCCCAATACATGGCACGAATTGAAAACAGCTTTTAATCGACGAATTCAAGAATCACACACCTTACGACGACCTACTAAAACAAATTCACTGCACAAAATTGAACGGCAGTCTTCGCCAACTGCAGATAATGATGGGAACAATCAACCGCAACCTAATAAAGATCATCATCGTTATTACGTTCATGATTTGTACAGCAAGTGGACAATACATTGAAATAACCCCCATTCAGTCCGAAAACGGATATCTCTTGTATGAGACAGGAACAATTGACCTACCCATCAACTTTGAGTACCATTACGAAATAATAAATGTAACGAAAACTGAAGAAATTTATAAAAATCTTTCAGATAAGGCTAAAGAATTTGAGTACGACATTGTTGTAGAATTACTAGTAAATGAGCTCAGTACGAAAATAGGCCTAAACAGTACAGTAGGAACAGCATATAAATACTTATTCGGCACCTTCGATCAAGAGGATCGGAATAAATTAGCACAAAAAAAAAGAATTTCAGCACCTATAGTATCCAAAGGAATGAGATAAAACCAATTTTTGAGGCAGAAAGCAAAGATATCAAAAAAATAAACATACTAAATGAAGAAAAGAATCAACGATTACAAAATGTAAAGTTTAATTAAAACAAATTCCCAGGATTTGTAAAATACATAGACATGGGAATGAGATTTTTGGGAAGGAGATTTCCTTGATCCAATATTACCAATGACAGAGTTTTACCACATCTCTGATGAGAGATTGATATATATCACAACTTGCTCTTGGCTAAAAATATAAGCAAACGAAATTTTTACAATCGCCAATATTCCGAGCGAAATTGGCAAAGTCCCGGTATTCGACGTAGTTCCCTATCCGGATAATCAAAATAATATTCTCACAGGTATAATGTCTGATTCATATTATATATAAATATATATATAAATATTTATTTATATTTATATAAATATATAAAAAATAAGACCGTAGTCAATGACGATTGCATAAAAGGATTTTTCGAAAAAAAAAACCTTTAAAAAGTACATACACAAAAAACAACAACGATTTTCAAAGTTTTTTGGTCAATTCTTCCACTATTTTAACTTTCAGTATTTCCAAAACAAAGTTAAAGCAAAATTGTTCTGACCAAGAAATCATATTAGAAGGAAATAACATAATTAAATTTTACAACTGCTCAACTTCTAATATATCAGGATTTGAAAAATTGTCTTATGGAAAAACGAAGGATAAAAATATAATATGGGCACTCGTAGTTTTTATAACTTTGTTTACCTTTACGTTAGTTTTTATAATTAGGTATTTAATTGTAATATAAAAGAATACCATTAAAATGTAATCAAAAAACATGTAAAATTAAGGGAAGAGGAAGAAGAAGTAGTCATAAATAAAACTTAATCCCCATACGCAAAAATAAACGCCTGGCTGGCCAAGCTAATGATACATTCTGCGGGAGTTACATATCCATAATGCCCACACACACACACATTATGTACATCAGAACCGAAGACAAAACATCAGCCGATACCGATATCTTTAGAAGATAAGAAATCTTTTTAAATAAAAATCCTTTATTTAAAAAAATAGCTAAGAACATTGGAATTGTTATTATACATATGCAAATTTTTATATACATTATTTTATTGAGTAATTAAATTGTATTAACAATTTTGTATATTTTTGAGCAGGATATGGATTTATAATTCTTTCAGAATCTTTGACACACATAAAATTCGAATTCATCTTCCGTGCATTATCCACTTCTTTGCACTCCTCTATGAACCTCGTTTACACGCTACCATCTCTAAGCCGCTCACTATTTATAGAAAAATTCATTTATTACACACGAGTTTAGGGTTTTAGGTTTTTTTTTTTTAGAGCCACATGTGAGGGGCATGTCTGCAGTGTCTCGTTCTGGTTCTCATTCGAAGCGGATCGCAGAGCATGCGCAACGGCTGTGCGGTGCCGCGCCGTGCTCTTGTTTCAATAGGCCGAACCCACATTTGCTGTCACATCAGGTATCCCAATAGAATCCATCTGTGTCGGTGGAGTGTCAGTGCCTTCTTAATGGAAATTGTCATCGCGACACAAAGCCAAATGGCCACAGAACAAAATAAAGTTCCGACTACATATATTGAACTTTTCGGGGTATTTGAAATCCAACATTAGCATTGTGTTCCACTCAAAAAAAATAATATCTGCTGAATCACACTTCCATGTAATTTCAGGGCAACCCAATGATGATGATGATGATGATGATGATGATGATGTTGTCCAGAGGAGCTGTGTGTCCGCATACACTCGTATGTTTTAATTAGAATATCGTGAGTTGTTTGGCTTTCGATCATATAGCAAACAAATAATCTGAATACTCGTTTATGTGTGCTTAACCCGTGGGTGGGCCATGCCCAATGACTTGGCACAAAACAATAAAGTAAACTCCGAAAACAACAGCAGAATATCTCGGTGAAGACTTTCGAGGAGCAGTCGGCTGCCATAATTATTATTCTCTCTGCGTATCCCCGCAACTTGTCCGCATTTAATAAAGTAATCAAATCGTTCTTGAGAATGGAATTCGCTTTAACATAATGAGTTTACGGTGGAATGGGATATTTATAATGCTGGGAAATATGTACAGAAAATATGTAGGTTCTTCTAAAGTTCTAATTAGTTCAATTTTATGTTTGTGAAATTTGAATATAATTGTGGGACCTTTTGCGGAAATTAACCTTTAATGCTGTAGAGGAAACCTTCAACAGATAAATTTTAAGACTAATCATTTTTATTCTAATCATTGAAAATTTCTCGCTAAAAGGTTGCAAATTAAATTGAAGATACTTCGACACAGAAAAACTGCTCCCATTGCAACAGCCCATGGGAAAGCCTTGTGGGAAAACCTGTTGCCCGCAAATGCCAAAAATGTTGCCAAGACACCAGCAGCATGTGTCTAGCCAGACACGTGGGTGGCACGAAACAGCAAGCGAAACGAAATGGAAATGAAACAAGTTCCACACACCAACGTGCTTCGGGTTTGTCTTCGTTTAGCGTACGATTTGGACAAGTTTAGTGCCCTGGACGAGGGGCAACGATAAGAGGGGCTTGTGACCGGGGAAGAGCACATAGCATGTCCATGTCCATGGTCAGGTCTCGAGCTTAAAGAATATTTCAGGTGCGGGTGGTGGACGGACTACTCAGTTGACTTCATTACCGTGGGACGGACACTTGAAACGAAACGAAACGAGGAGGAGACGACAAACAGCGTAAAGGGACAAACGTCGAGTGCGGTGCCGCCTAATGACACACAGCAGATACGAGGTGTACTTCAAAGCTCTTCTTCATACGATCTCATCGCCGACCCTGTGTGTGTGTGTGTGTGTGTGTGTGCGTGATAATGATACGTACGACCTGGCACTGTTGACACCCAAAGCATCCTTTAAGCCTCCAGCATCCAGAGCCTCCAATGGCGTGTCAAAACGAGGTGTTAGAAGAGGATTGCAACATGCAACACCGGCCTGGACTGGGCTGGGCTGCTTGTCATTTCTGTCTGGCACTTCCATTGCGTGTCTGCGTCCTTCGCTTATCACTGTATTTGGGCTTAAAAGGTGTTAAAACTGCCAAATGCTCAGCTATCGCCACAGGGACACTGTCCTTTAGCTACAAATTGCATAAATAAATATTATTGCATTTGGGGTTTTCGGCAGAAAAAAAATCGACAGCTTTAAAGTGCGAAATGTTGCGCGATAATATTAATGAAATATGATTTTGATTTTTGTTTTAAACTCAAGCAACTTCTTGCAATATTTGAAATATTAAAAAGAAGATCCATCGAAGAGCAATCCTTCCTGTCCCTTCCAGTTTATTCCACTGCACACCTGACAAAACTTGTAAAATAATTCCCAATGTGTGACACACCGGCAGCAGCAGCAGCAGGCGCCCTGGCCCCACCCCTCCACCAAAAGCATAATTCAATAAATAAACTTCCCCATTATAATTACTGAATAACTCACTCAAGAGTTGCTCCTGTGGCATGCCACATGAGCGCAAACCCCAAAGATACATACATGCTGTACATACGTGCAAGTAAATGGAAATATGGCTCGAGAATGCAGCACTCGATGGCTGCTATCGTGGGTAATTAATAAGCCATGGCAATGGCAATTTTTTCCACTAATCGTTGCAACAAATTGCGGCATGTGTGCAGCACACGTTGCACAAAGGGGACGGGGTGGAAGCGCGCTGCATTTCCATTACAAATTGCAAATGAACGCAAATCGATTAAGTTGTTTGCTTTGTGGCTGCCTCCCCATGAGAAGGCGCGGGGCGCGGGGCGGGGGAAAATATGAAATGATCATGCAAATATTAGAGAGGGGATCGGGACTGGGTGGTGTGGCACTGGCAGGTTACGATGCACGTGCTGAAAGACAACACATTAGCTTTGTTCTATGGAGTGAAAGTATCGTTGGCTTCAGTTCTCTTTCCGCCCCTTTCCGCCTCCCCCCTCTCTGCGCTCCAATGCTCAGTCTAAGGCGGCTGTCTGGCAGCGTGCATCTTCCTTCTATTTGCAACATTTTGCGGCCAAACAATGCGCTTGCCTCTGCTCCACCAACCGCTGCCATTGAACTGAGAAATGTTTATTTAAATGCGCAAAATGCGTTGTGACTAGAAGTACAGTGGGCATTCGATAGTGGCCAAAACAGTTATGAAAGTTGACTGAAAATATTGTGGGAATTTCTACAATTTGTAACAGAAATTTCTTTTAATGTTCCTGTTCCATTTTGAGGTTTAAAAACTGCAGAAGAAAGGCAATCAATTTTCCATCTCCAATTTTCATCGGTGATATGATGACACTGTCAAAGCAGATTTAATAAGTTGCATTACATTTCTTTAGTCTTCTCAAACTTCGCGCTAAAAACACTTTTATGGCTACGAAAATTTTTTTTAACTTTTGATGAGTTTTGTGTTACAGTTCTGGCCACTTAGTGAGTGCCCACTGTGTGTTTACCTGCCGCTTAACTAGCCAACATGTTGGAGGCACACACAACCAACGTTTGCCACAAAGCAGCCACAGAGGCACAAAAGTAGCCAGCCCAGCCACCGAGCATGAGGCAGCCAGAAACCACGGCACATCCGACCGAACGACCGAGCGAGCGACCTTGATTGCCGGAGACCATTAAGTGCAGCCAAAACTGTTGCGCATGCGCACAGCCTTCGCTCCATTTGCTACTCCGTGCCCCACCACCTTCCCTCAATGATGCCCCCCCTCCCTTCCAGCTGCTGCCACCATCGAGCAGCTCCGCCGTCTGTGTAAGCGGCGGCATAATGAGCCGCGCAGTTACATTTATTTTAAATCTGATATACATATTTCTCTCTGCTTTTTTTTCCTTCTCTTTTTTTTGCATTGTGTTATTTGGGCCTTTGTTTTGTTTTGGATTTGTTGTTGTTGTTGCTGGTGGTTTTTTTATTTTTTTTTTTGGCCAGACTGCAGCTGAATGGCCATTGTTGCCCCACCGTCCGTCGTTCCAGCCGCGTCTCCACTGTTGCCTGTTGCTTGTTGCCGCTGGCGACTCTTACAAAGACTTTAACCAAAAGCCTAGGCAGGGGCTTCTGATAGATTCCAGGGTAATGCGAGCATGCCAGAACTTTGCCATGGCGAAAATTTACTAGAGAAAATGGGAAGAAATTTTTGAAAGAGTTTCGGCAGAGTGCTGGCGATTTCTCTTAGTAATTGTAAAAAAAACTATAGCCTACGAAGTAACAAGAATTTTGCACTTTTTAATCAAAATTTAAAGTTTAAGATATTAATTTAAATTTACTTTAAAACAATATTCAGCTGCCACGCTTGATTGAATCATTCCTGAAGGAATGCCCTTCGTTATTCCTTCGATTGCCACGGACATCACCCATGAAAAGCTTCAAAACATCCTCTAAGTACTCTACCCATTAATTCGTTAAAGGGTCATTCAACATTCGTTAGACATTCTGTACAGTGAAGCGCGCCTGCGCCTCCGTCTTCTTATTTTGATTGTGATTCGGCTGGGTAAGGTAAGCAGGGACAGAGAGGACAGGGAACAGGGCCAGGGCCTGCCAGGCTACGCATGGCTGCTGCTGCTGCTGCTGCCAGAACGCAAATGTATGCAAAGAGCCATTGAATTTGCACTGTCGATCAAGGGGGGTACAAGGAGTGCAAGGAGGAGTACCTATGGGTTGACTAAAGAATGGTTGCAGATTCTTGCGTCTAGATTTTGTGTTTATTTTGCCCCGAACAATGCACATGAATAATGTGTGTGAATCGCGAATCGCGCCCCGAAAACCTGTGCAGAGATCGGCCAGAGATCTCTACCCTATTCCCCCACCCCACCCACCAAAATCCCCCACCCCCTTGCAGAGTGTGTGCAGCAGTTTGTGGCATTAATCAAAGCGCACTCGCCGACAGACAGAGTCAGTCGCCATCTCTCTCGTAATGACCAAATATAAGAAAATGAAATAAGCCTCAAGCCCCTGCCTGACCAAGCGGACCAACAGAGAGATCTCAGACGGATCTAAATGCATTGGCAAACAGAAAGGCATTTGGCATTTCACACTTTTACAGCCGAAAGGCAGAGGCAGTCGACCGCCGACCGACCGCCCAGTCGACCATGGCAAACGTCGAACCTATTGATTTAAACAATCTTTTTTCCCTTACATTTTCTTTGATTTTTTGTTTTGTTTTGTGTACTTTTTTTGGAGTTTTTTTTCGGGAAAGCGTTAACTTTGTTTTGGGAATTAAAATTTGAGCGAAACGTTTACCGTCTCGTAAGTATCACAAAGTCACAAAACAATGTGGGAAAATCATTGAAGCAATGAAGAAACTCATGAGAATTGTTTTGTTTCCTAAGCTTATTTCTAATTAGTAGATAATTTACTTATAAAATGATTTAAGTTTGTGTTAAACTATTAACTCAGTGTAGTTTATTTATTTGTTATTTCTTACATTGATTGTTTTCATATGTATTGTTTAAATTAAGTTAGAATCTCGTGATTTTAGCTTACTGATAAATTTGTTGAGTGTTTCATCGCACTTTAGGCTTTCATTAAGGACTCAATTTTATTCAAAGATTTAATAAAGTGGCATCTCACAAGAATATAACACTCATAGAATTTTAAATGTTCAGAAATTAGAACCGGCCAGCTTAATGTATTGAGCTAATGTTAAAATAAAAATAAAAAAATGAATATTGGTAGTTTTATTATTGATTTTTTATTTAATTTATTATATTTTTTTATTTTAGTTTTGGTTTTTTTATGAATTGTTTTGTAAAAGAAAGGGGTAATAACTTTTCAGAAATTATAATAGCCCGAGGAAAAAAGTGGCTATCTTTTTTGAGATTCCACTTATATTATATTATATTATATTATATTATATTATATTATATTATATTATATTATATTATATTATATTATATTATATTATATTATATTATATTATATTATATTATATTATATTATATTATATTATATTATATTATATTATATTATTATTATATATTACTATTTTTTACATTTTTGTTAAATTTTCTTTTCTTTGAAAATTAAAGTTTAAATTCTATCTCATTTTCCTGGTTAATATATTAACTTATAAATCGTTCTTACAATATTATATATTCCTGAAAATACCATGATTTTTGTTGTTGGACTAAACCCGAGCTTCTGAGTCATAGGTTGTGTCAGGACTGGCTTCCGCTACACGGTATTGAGGATTTGGTGATGCTGCAGATCCTTTTGCGTTATTTCCTTTCCGAAAGCTGAATTGGGAAGGGGAATAAAAACGGTATAAAACTCCACATAAAATATATAAATACCTCGAACATTTTATTTTAAAATTAAAATCAATCTTTCTTTTGTGTTTGGGTTCCTCCTGATGTACCGTTTTTGGCCTTCATTATCATTGCAGATAGCCAAAGCTCTCTGCTCGGCAGCAGCTCCTGGCGCAGACACAAAACTGTTGGCATTTTAATGGTCAAATAATATTACAGTTGCAGGCGGCATTTGGCATTTTGTTGAATCTGGAAATCTTTAGTCCAAGGCGGTGTTAACATCGCCCCCAAAATTCGTGACCAACAAACGGAGGAGTTCTGCCACCAGCTGCTGCCTGAAATCATCATCATCTGAAGAGTAGATATACATATACATATATGTATATGTATGCATGTATTCGTACCTGTGAATGTGAATGTGCATGGGGCGCATATTGGGCTTAAACAATTCCAATTCCTATATATTCAATTATTGTCTTTCTGCTATTTGCTCGCTAGAGATTCAAGGCGGATTCAAGCCAAGTGCAAGGAAAGTAGACGTCGCCGTTTGAGCTCTTCATTCGGCAATGGCAACCGAGGGGATGCGCTGTAAATACTGTTTAATCGATTGGGTTTTATGCAGATGATATTTTTGAGCTGTGAAGCCATTGAAATGCGCATCTGAAAGCTGAAAGAGCGAGCTTTGGAGATAAAAACTTACAGAAAAATAAAGTAGCATATTCCCAGAATTTCCACTGTCGACCTTCCACTCTCCTGAACTTTTCTAGCGCTCTTTTTGTTGATCTAATAGCCCAGACACGTTGATCTGTGATTAGAAGATTGATCCATTCATTTGTCAAATTTCTGACAGTTCTCCAGTGCACTTTCCATGTGGCAAGCCATATGCTCTCGCAGCTTAAGTGTAGAACCCTTTTTTTTCTACTACTACCACTACTACCGGCGGCAACGGGCAACGGCGGCTGCTGAGTCAAAAAGTTGTGGCTGCTGCTGCAACTGAAGAATGCAACAAGAAGCATTGATTTCAAATAAATTTTGCTGCCGGCCAAATTGTATGCCGGGTTGCGGCTCTTTTCGGGATAGTTGTTTGCTCCATCGATGGGTGTGGGGGCAGGCATCGGATCGGGTATTGGGTCTGGGTCTGGGTCTCTCGATTCGTGCCGCTTGCTGCTGCTGCTGCTGCCAGCCGCAGCTGTGGGTGTGTGTCTTGGGTGCGCGCACAGAGACAGAGGCAGAGAGAGAGACCCAGAGATAGTATGGAGGGGAACAGACAGACAGATAGACAGACATATACACACGCCCCGATGCAGGCGCTGATATGGGATGCATGTAAATGCAATCGTATCTTACGGCTGTGCACTTTCTAGTCAGAGCCAGGGACAGAGCCAGGGACAGAGTCAGAGCCACAGCCACAGCCAGAGTCGGAGCACAAGTTCAAGTTGCACGTTGCACGTTGTTCGCGCTGCTCTCCATCTGGCATTGTTTGCTCTTCATTGTTGTTTTCTTTCTTTTTTTTTTTGGTTTGGTTTTTTGTTTTGTTTTTTCGGGGGATCCGTTGTGCGGCGGTGCTGCGGTGCTGCGGTGCGGCGCTTTGGCGCTGCTCCTGTTATTCTACTAAGTTGATAACCATGTTCAAATAAATCACCTTTTGCGTGGCTGCAAGCGAAAGGCGAACCTGGACGATGGCGATGGTAGAGAGATGCTGCACTGCACTGCACCGCACAGATGAAGATGGCAGATGTGGGGGCGGCGGGGGCCACATCCACATCCGTGTGGCATGTTGCGGCTGTTTGCGGTAGGACCAACTATGAGTCGCTTGTCGTTGCATTTCGGCTTTTATCTTTTGTTTGCAATATTCAGATGCATCTCCCAGATAATTTGTTGCTTTGCTAACCGAAAAGGTAACGTTGGCTTCGGTTTCGCTTTTGGTATCGCTCGATCCCCACCCCCACAAGGCACTATGCCTCATGCCACCACCCACCCAGCAAAGGTACAGTGGTACCACATTGCTTCGAAAGGTGGGTGTTAAGTCTGGGCTATGACTTATTTGCTCTGTGGATGACCTGGGAGGATTTAGGGCACGAGGAAAATAATAAAATATTTTCGCATAGGACGCATAGGTCTCAAAGATTATAACCAGATTTTTTCCTGTGTCATCTTACCTTCCAATTCCATAAATAATTATGTTATCTAATAGATTCCAGAAAACTATTGTGATTAAAACATTTTTATAGGCAGCTAAAATAAATTTTCTCAGCGCCAGCTCTCATTTCCGCTCTCTTCCTCTCTCCTTCTGTCCTTCTGTAACTTTATTTTTCAAAAATATATTCCCATCTCGAAGATTCCTTATTTTTTTTCCCCCAAATAAACCTTTCCGTTCCCATAACCCATTGCCTTGGCCGTTGCACCACTGTCCCCTGGTCTATGTGCGATTATTTTAGCATAATAAAAATATATATCTGCAAAATGTTTTTGTTTCTGTGGCTGGGGGCCCTGGATAATGGCATAATGTGCCGCAGCAGCCGTCGCAGTCGCAGCCGCAGCCAAGGCCTTGTGCCTGGGCCTTTGATGCCATATCGATTTCAAGGCACAAAAATTGCCATATCCGCCCCCCCAGTCGCTGTCTCTCACCTCGCTGTATCTGTATCTGGCTCTGTATCTGTATCTTTGCAGCTGCCGTCAATTGCCAGGAGACTTTGGGGGGAGCGGAGCACTGTTGGACTTGGACTCAGACTCAGGCCCGAAGCTGTTGGTCTCATTAGCCAACTGCGCGGGACAGTAAACGGAGGGGGGAACAGGGTTACAACACAGACAAGTTTTTGCTACGTGACAAAGTCACAACACTTGACACACACGTTCCTCCACACAGGAGGAGCAGTGGAGCAGGACGGGACGAGACGAGAAGGAGAGTAGAGAACAACAAATTAGTAAAAGTTACAAATACTTGACCTTTTCCTTTTCCTTGGCCATGTAGTCTGATTAAGTTGTTGCTTATCAAATGACATTAACTAATTGCAAAGAACCTGCGAACGAACCATGAGGGGTGGTGCGGGGCGGGGCGGGGCTGGGTTTCGTGTCAAATGTAAGTCAGGCGCCTTAAGGAAAACCCCTTAAGGAGTAACCTGCAGTACCATCCCCCAAATGCCATTCCACGAACATTTGATGCCCATTTATAAATTTAGAATCTCTCTCTCTCGGTTTCCTCTACTTTTTTTTTCATAATCTCATATAAGACCCGCTTACAGCCTGAGTCCCCTCTCCACCCCCGCCAACGAGACTACGATTCCGATTGTGTCAACCCCCCCATTGGAGCGTGTAAAAGTTTTGCGCCATTTGATTTGGATTAGTTGCGCGCCGTAGAGGGAGGGGAGTCAGAGAGGCTCAGCTGCGCCAACAAAGAATTGTCAACAAGAAAAAAGTTTTACTTTCGAATCGGACAAAACTTTTGCCGGCAATTGTTTAGACTCTGAATCGCGAAGATATTTCAGAACGTTAGCATAAAGTCGACAGCTGATGAGTGTGTGTGTGTGGGTGGATAGCGCAGATGGGAATAAGGTTGGTGGGGAATAAAGGGATGAACTGAGTTTACCATAATTTGAATGGAAGTCAAAGTTAAGCAGGTAACAAATAACAAAAAAACGATGCGACGATCCCGACTCAAACTAAGAAAATGTACGTACAGTAATAAGTGAGTGAAATAAAAAGCAAAGACCAAGCTAAGCAGCAGGTACTGGAACTTATTTGCGAGAGTGAGAGAGAGAGAGAGTGGCCTGAGAGCGAAACAGAGGCTACAATGACAACCGAAGTATTTGCAGGGAGAGCAATCAAATGGAGAGAACTGCGTTTTGTGTGAACGAAGAGCAAAGCTCGTGCTTGTGCAGTTGTTTTTGCTGGCATGATCGGGGGCGACAGACAAACCACAAAGTACAGCAACAACAATGTGCTCAAGGCGAAATACAAACAAAAATGCAATCACAGGAGTGGCCTGTTAACCCTAGATGGTTAACATTTGATGACGGATACAGTGTACTACATATATCCGTTATTCTCTGTCATTTTATCATTATGCCAGTTTCGCAGCATAATTAGAATGTAGTAAAAATAAGAATGACCCTCTAGGGTTAATACATCCTCACTGCTCTGACAACTTGCATACATACTATGTATGTATGTATGCGTATATACGTATATTGATATGTATTGATTTTGTGGAAATTGTAAACATAATTCATTTGAAACTATTACCAAATTTCAGATTATTATTGTCTGATAAACATTCTAGTCCATCAGGGCTCCCCCTTAAAGTTTTCCTTATTATGTATTTAATCGCCCGCTTACATACAGCTCACATTGTCAGAACAAACCTGTAATTAGCTGATTACCAAATGTTTCTCTTCTGTCATTTTGAGGAGGAAGTCCTATGACACAGCCGCTAGTCTGATTTCTGACTTGTTAGCCATTATTTATGCCACAAAAAGGAAATGTGTCTCACATTCAAAACTGATTGTCATGTTGTCACACAAAACCCAAAACCCACACACACACACACACACACACAAACATAATGAAACATTTGGAAATAAGCGAATACCAAACCGAGAAAACCAAAATATGTGTATGTCCTGGGGTAGGAGAGCTTTTGTAAACGTATTTAATTACATTTGCCAATTGTCTATGAATATGTTAGCAGCGTGTAAATACAAATGAACAAATTAATAAATATGTATGCACAGACGGCAGACGCCAGACGGTATGGCGTTGGCGATGGCCCCAAACGGAATGGAATGCAGTCATCCAGTACGCTTGTTGTATTGTCCTTGAACATGCCGAAAGATAAACTTACTCCGTTCTGTGTTTGGGTTGTCTGTCCCTCTGTAGCTCCCTCCCCACCTCTTGTGTGCACAAATCTGCCTAAAATGTTTGCTTTGAAATGCGTATACCATTGATAAGCCCCTGGCCGAATGGCTCCCACACCCGCACCCGAGTCCTCACCCGAGTCCTGGTTCCTGGTTCCTCTCTGGTCACTGATTGAATTTCCAGGGCAGACCGCAAAAGACCGAACGAGCCCGAAACTCATTTACATCCGTGTGTGGTGGTGGTGGTGGTAGTGGTAGCACTCGCATGTACAATGATGAAAATTATGGTTGGAAATTAAATACACATCTCTCTTGGTTGGAGGTTGGTTTATGTTCGATTTGTAGCCTCCTGCTGCTGCTGCTGCCACTGCTGCTTCATTGTATGGTAATGAGGTAAACGATCCCTTTCTATTGTATACTAATTAAGTTGCATTTTTGACCATTTCACAAATATTTGACTGAATATTTTAATGTTTTGTTTGGTTTTTTTTTTGCTGATTTCTGGAAGCACCCTAGTGACCCTTTTGTGCAACTGTAAACTTTTGATTCATTTTTGTGCAGCATTTGCAGTCAAAAGCAATGCAACTCATGAATAGAGAGGATAGAAAGCAAAAGGGACACATGGGACACTCCTTTGGACTCGCTTTGTACGAGTCGTATTCATATTTCGAAGTCATTTCATTGGCTTCATTGAGCTTTGATGAAATAAAGCTACAACCATTTAATCATTCACTTTGTGTTTCTTTTACAAGTTTTTGGAAAAAGGAAATTTTGTTGGAAGGACGAAAAGAATTTGCTTTACACAAAAATAAACTTTTGTGCATGAGAAAAAAAAGTTGGAAAGTTTTTTTGGTCACCGACTAAGGGTTAGCAATTTATTAGATGCAGCAGCATATAAAATAATAATAATAATAATAATAAAATAATAATGAATAAATGTTACATACTACGTACATACATATATATATATATACATATATGTACATATGTTTATATATGTATCTGTGGATACCTTAAAGTTTTGTTGATTAGTGGAGATGGCTAAATATTTAAACAATTTACTTTTTGAAGTTTTGGATAGACTTTGTGGAAAATTGGTTTGTCTATGTAAAATGTTTATTATGCATATTATGTTTTATGCATAACTATTTATGCATGTAAATATATTCTTACAATAACTTTTCTATGGATAGATTGTTGAGCAACATTAATCAGATGAAGTTTATTTTTACTCTCTAGCTCTAACCCCTAAATATTTTTGCAAGGATATACAATAATGAAACAAATACGCAAACGAATTACAACGAAAATATGAAATGTGCTCTATTCATAGCCTTACTTACACCCATTACGCATGTACATAAGTGTGCAGCACCCTCGTGCCTTTGTACTTTGTACCTGAACATATTCGACTGCTGACGCATTTGGCTATTTTTAGTTCTGAGGCGAAAGCTCCGTTTCCATGTCCAATGCAGGAGTGGATGAGGAGAGGCTTCTGTTCGTGGGTAGCGGCGAATGACGCAGTGTAGAGGCGTAGAAGAGTACGAGATTACGCATTGATACGCTCTGAAACGGAATTTCGTTCATCGCCCACGAATGTCACATGTCACATGTTTGTTCATATCATTTCCTTTGAAATTCCCATTCCCCCCACTGTTATCACGACCCAAAAAAAAAGCAGGGGAAAAAAGATCATTTAAAAGGAAAAAATCACTATTAAATGCAAATTATGTCAGAGCTTCAGTTTCGTCAATGGGAGTGTGCTGCTTCAACCCCCACCCCCCGCAATAACTACTACACTCTGCTTAAAAAACTTTTCTGGCATACAAATTAACAATTATCGAAGACACGATTCGACGGTGCGGGATATACAAAGTTGCCTTCGAATGGTTCTTTTTCTAACGCTTTTGGCTAATTAAAATGGATTCAATTGAAATTTAGAACGTTGCGCATGGCACGTGATTGTCGTCCGTTGTCTTTGTTCTCTTTTTGGGTAGCCTTTTATAAAACGTAATTAAAACAAGACGCAACGGTAAAAGAAGGGGAAATGGCAGGGGATGGGAAAGGGAATGGGGGAAAAAGATTCCCGTGTAATAATGAAAACTTTATGGCTTTTCGATAAACGGTTCCGAAAATATTCGTGGGACAACGTGCCTGGAAACTCGAATGAGGTTACATTTTTTACGTTGAGTTGACCCACTGATATCTTTAGATTATCTTTTGGGGCCCCCCGGCCCCAAAGCTTTTAAGCGGTATGCTATCTTTCGATTATCTAGTTAATGCGATGCTTCAAACTATTTACATTTATCTCTGGGCAAGTTCCTTTGATGTGTATTTTATCCCCCCGCCCTAACCATTTTTTGTTTACAATTTTAAAGCTAAAGCATATTTTTTGCTTTTTATTTCGCTAGAACAACAAAAATAAATGCTTAAAATGCGATTGACTGCGAGACAGAGAGAGAGAGAACGCAACCGATTGAATATGGGAGCACGGAAGAGAGTGGGGAACAAAAATACAGAATTCAACCGGAAGCCAATGTAAATAAAGTGCCGAACATGTTTGTTGGTTCCGTCAAAGAATCGGCTGGAAAAAAACAGCACTTTGATCTGTGTGTAAAGCTCTCTCTGTCTCTGTTGTCTCTTCCCCCGCTGCGCTCTCTTCACGCAAAGAGTTGTCCATCGCATCAGCAGTCAGATGAAAACTTTCCGCGGGGGCAGAAGTAGAATCACACACTACTCGCAGGGAAAAATAAAAAGGGTTGCCAATGTTGCTGCCTGCGCTGCCTAAGTTTCTGTTTAGGAAAATTGTGTTCGTTTACCAAAATTTGTTTACACTTTCCATGGGGTCTGAGGTCGGTGTTTGGTGGTCTGGGGGGATTCAATGGAAAGGGCAGGCCGTTGTAGCCTTTGGTGGCTGCGTAATTAGCGGATATGGATGCGTTGTGCGCCACGTTTTTCGTTTGGTCTGGTTTGCATTTCAAAGTGAAACTCAAGTAAATGAAATACTCAGAAATGGAAAATGTAGTTCAGCGCTAGAGATGGCAGCGTGAGTGGGATGGCAGTGGCTGGTGGATCGTGATTGAATATGCTCCAGCAAGACATTGAATTTTATTATACAGAATTAAAGAATTTAATTTCACTTTGCCCATCTCTAGTTGCGAGTGCACTGTGCCCCAAATTGATATATTTATTTGATGTTTTTATTTGTTTGTTTTTTGGCTAATTTGGTGGATGGATGCTTTGGACTCTCACTCTCACTCCTTCCCATTTTTTTTGGCCCAGTCTCCTTCTTCAATCAACACTCCCCATGATTGAGATTGATTCAATGTCCAAATGTTGTTTTTTTTTTGTATAACAAATGAAGTTCCAGCGCCGCTGAAAGATCCCCGGGAGGGAAGCATAAACTATCCCGATTGACAGGAAATGCCAGCTCAGACCAAACAACGCTGCTCTCCTCTCTGCGGAGTAGTGGCAAAAAAAAGCAGCAAACTTCAACAGAAAATAATAAAAAAAGTGTGAAAAAACTTAAGCCTCTTCACACTTGGGGCCACCGCCACTCGCTTAGGTGGCTTTACAACGCAAATCCCCAGCTTCCTACATGCCACAGCGGCAGCAGAGTAGCAGCGATGAAACTAATGCCGCCCGACATCTTCGCATCTGCAGCGTATAGAAAATAAAGTAAAATATCATCCTCATCCTCATCATCATCATCATCAGCATCGTTCTGGCTTACTCCCACACATGGCAGAATGGGAATGGGGTTGTCTGCATTATGAAGTTGCCTCAACAATGCCTGCTGCTGGCTGCTGCTGCCCCTTGCGAATGTTGCACGTTGCGCATTTGGCTTGAAGCGCTCTCTCGTTTACGTTTAATTGAGTTTATTGATGCATATTTGAAGTTCGAAGCCTCCTCCATTCGATTCCGCACTCGATTGTAGGCGGCAGGGCCTGGGCTCTGGTTGCGGCTGTGGGTCCGGGCATCCACTCCAGAGTGCAAAAATGCAATTAATTAAGCGCATTTATTTGCACACTCAATGGTCCGTGCATTGAGTGTGTGTGGCAAGGGTGTACGTGGACACAGTCGTGGCGTGCCACGCGTGCTGCTCTACCGCTACCCATCTGTAGCTACAATCGATTATGTGGCCCATTCATTGGTTTGCTAAATATTGATTAGAAGTCACAAAGTTAAGTGAAAAAGAAAGGCACATCAAGTGGGGTTCGCTCCGAGTCATGGCAGTTGTTTGTCGCATTTTTTAAAACAGATTTACAAGGTAAATTTTGCTCTATTAATTGGCTTATGATACGCATTTAAGGTGTGCGCATCCACTCGATACTGAAATCACTGAAAAACTACTAAAGAGAATTTGTTCCACGGGCTGTTCTAATTTCTGGTAATTTTTTTCACTGAAAAAATACAAAAAAAAAAAAAATAAATAATAATAATAATAATAATAATATAAAAATAAATAAATAAATAAATAAAATAAATAAAATTAAAAATAAAATCCAAAAAAAAATATATAAATATAATTTCATTCATTAGTTCCGCCTTATTGATATGTTCCCAGTTTCAAATCCCATTGTGAATCATTGCCGTGACCTCAAGTAATATATCACTTTGACCTTGGAGACCTGCCACGACCACTCTCTTTCTGTCTCGTTTCTGACCACTTGAGGGCCTTGGACCATTGACCATTGAAAGAAGATGAACCCAAGACGAGCTGCAGCGAAGAAATCTCCACAAACGCCCACACAATTTTGTGCTGCTTGCTGCTGCTGCTGCTGTTGCATTGAGTTCATTAAACGCCGCCGGAGCTGCTAATTAAGGCGCAATCGAGTTAATTTCTCTACTTCTCTGCTCTTCTAGGCGGCTAATTAAGAGAGCAGACAGTCGGACAGTGGCTGTGCGGGGGAGGGCCGAAATTATGCACTAATGTGTCAGCCACAGCCACAGCTCAATGCCTGGGATTCGAATATGTTATGTGTGTGTGTGTGCGTTTCCCCCCGTTGGCGCATTTTCGATTCGATTGCGATTGGCATTCGATACGATTGCAGCCGCTGGGCTTGGGCTCGCTTGGGCCATTGACTGCGGTCGGATCTCCAATGGTAATTCAATTAAATCGACGCCCAGTGGCTGCCACTATGCCCGGCCATTGTTTAGCTGTGGTTTGTTGAACTCTCCGCGGAATTCGCCTTAATATTAATCCACACTCTCGGCCCGCATGCTCGCACCCTCGAAGAGCCGCCCGCAGTTTCTGGGGCGCCATAAACAAGGTGACTTTACTGGCTCAAGCAGTGTTTGCAGTTCCTTCACTCCACTAGCAACTCCATAGTCATAGTCACAGTCAGACCACTCTGTCCTCGTCTCTGGCAGTTGGTAGTCGCCCTCGCAGCAGGCAGCCCGCTGGGGCAGGTGTGTGCTGCCGCCTGCCTGCCACACGGTGCCACAAATGCATATGTGAATGGCGGAGTTCAAGGGGTGCGATCGATGAGTTATGTTTATGGGGCACTCACTCTGGAGCTTTAAGTTGCATCGTGGATCAGGCTTCGGGCTTCATCGTGTTATGAGTGGCTTAAAAGTCCGTATCTAAAGTGTAATGGATGTGCGGAGAGGGCAGATTGAAGAGTTGCAGAGCTTTACAGAGCTTGCCAGGGGCGTTTTCTTACTCTGTTTCTCTCTCACAGTGTGGCTTGGCAGTAAAGTAATAGCAGTAGAAGACTATCAGCTCTTCTTATTGAAATTTATTGAGGTTGTTCCAGTACAAAGGATTTTTTTAAGGTTTATTTAGCTATTTAAATATGCAGATTCTTCAGGTTTAGTTTTCCATAAAATTTGCTTCACATTTTCACGCACCTCTCGCACATTCCACATTCAATACCCATCATCTGAGCTGCGTTCGCCTCTCCCTCGTAGGCTTAGTCACGTCTCCAGCCTTATCCAATGGCTGCTCCATAAAATCCACCAATATTAGCCAATGTATTTGCATAGGAAAGATCTGCGCCAACCACTTCCAAAACACCGATTACGAAACTGGAAATTCATTCGCACTCGAAGTGTGAAAATTATAATTGAATTCAATAAAGTTGTCAGCCCCGATGATGGCATTTTGATTTTTACTTAATTGCTCGACAGCACTCTCTCTCCCTGAGCTTCCCCCCCAGCCCCCTTTTCCTGCATGAAATGGCAAATCTTACAATTTCAATTAATGTTCGATGGCTTCGATTGGTGGAGTGGGATGGAGGGCCCATCAAAATCCTGTTATACGGGGGTCCACTCAACTCCTCGATGTGACATTAAATTACGTTTTTATTTCGTTTGCCCGTAAAACCGGAAATTGCGACATACGCACGGAAGTCAAGTCAATAAATGGTGGCAGTCCTCCCACCGTCCATCCTCCCTTTACTGCACTCATCCTTCCCCCGAAAATGCCATATCCCAGCGCTGGGAAAAACTAGTTACACAAATTGCTACGAAAAACTCAATAACATTTATGAAACTTGAGCGAAAACCCCCCACACACACCTCCCGCTCTCCCACATGTGTCCTAAAAAGAGAGAAAAATAAGGAAAATCGGAGGAGAAAAAAAAATTGTTTTTCAATTAAAAAGTTTATGTTTCTGGTGCCACTGCCACTGCCACTGCCGCTGCCTCTGCTGCGTGCAGACAAATTTGCCATTCAATTTGCCCGCTGGACACGAAGGTACGACTGTTGACCAAGGAGAGTGGTGAGGTGCGGGCTGTTGCATGTGGCAAGGTGTCTGTCTGTCTGTCTGTGTGTGGTCGCTGTTGAACGTGCTCTCAGGTGTGCTTCAGCTACATTTTTTAAAGGAAATGCAACAGAAAATGTCGAGTTTGATCTACTTTTTGCTTTTGTGGGAAATTAGAGGGGAAATATGTATGAGAAGAACAAAAAAGTTATGATGGCTTTAAGGCATTAATATCATCAATGGCAAACTCAACCATAAACTGCTAAGCCACACTGGGAGAAAGAAAACAAGAGGGCTAGCCAGGCCAACCTAGGGAAAAGCTAATTAATTAGCAAGCTTTAAAAAATCTGTAAATGTTAAGAATTAATTAAATTTTCTTGTGGTTAGTTCTGCTATTATATTCATCATATAATGCTTCACTGCTAACAATTTCTTAGGCATATACGCTGCCCTACCATTTCCAGGTATTGCAATATTTCACCTGCGCATCGTCCATCGCTTATCGTCCCTCAAATATTTCCCAATCTGCATGTCCACAGATTAGCTTCAATAATAATCAAATTTCAGCTGTTCTCAAACACGTTGCGTTTGCATAGCATATCTTATAGTCTCAGCCTTTTCTTTTCGTGGCACAATTTGCAGGCAAACACAAGAAATGTTTCAGATTAAAAACACACACAGACCAATTTCCACCGCTACGTTTCGCTTTTGTTTGAACACATTTACTGGCAATTACGAAATCTGTGGAGATATCTGTCCACGGATTTCCCAAGAGACTGATGGATCCATTTCCATCATTTGCAAATATTTACCAGAAAATAAAATACAAAAAAAAAACGATACACAAAACATTCTTTTGATCAAAACACAAGAGCCGACACTTTTTGGGGTTGCGACACGCGTTGGGCTGCGTTTGGTTCTGGTTATTAATCAAAACAACAATTTTTAATGATGTTGGCAGGCGACAATCGCAGTTGTTGCCTGCCATCCCCCGCCCCCCACCTTTGTTGCACGTTGCACGATTGCGATAATATTTGGATTAGTTCAAGTCAATTGCATCTGATGGAGTGGGGGGATGTGCGGGGGCGGTCTGGAACGCGTGCTGGGGCAACGAGTCTAATGTTGCACACGTGTCCTGTGTCCAGGGCGAATGCTGCACTCCACGGGTGGGTGGCTATGGTGCCGCACGCAAAGGGCTGGACCCCAAAACTCTGGGCACAAGATAGCCGCAGGCCTGAGTTAAATGTTGTGTTAAGATTAACAGCAGCCGCAGCCACAAAAGCAGCTTATCGCAGTTTCACTTGGTGTATGGAGCTGGGGCTGGGGCTGTGACTGTGGCTGGGGGGCTCCTTGTCAATGAGAAGGGTTTTCGACGTGCCAGGCATTAATAATGATCAAGACGGAATAGAAATAAAAGTTAAGGGCGTATATCGCCCATATCCCTTGGTACAAAAAAGGACCCCCAAATGCGGGCGACAAACTGCAGAAAGGAGACGCAGGAAAAAATTCGAATTTCTATCGTGGTTCTATGCCAGTTGACTGCTAATGATGCCCCAGGAAATGGTCGAGCAGGTGTTGCCGCAACCGGAGGAGCTGGCGGAGGGTACATCAAATATGCTCACACTTCTGCATAATTTATGGCACATAATGCAGACGGCCAGAGCCCGGACTTAGGGCGACAGCGGTGGAAAAAAAAGAGCATGCTAAATGCTATGTAAACTTTGCCTCCACTCGCAGTCGTCAACTTATCAATGTTTTCCCCTAAACGAAGTTGCGGGAAATGCCAGGGAAATGAATATAACTTTAACACCTTGAAGGCGGCGTGGGTGGTCGTTTGCTCGTCTCGGATCACAGATAAAAAGGTACACAAAGTGCACAAACACACACACCACACAAACACACACATACAGAGTAAGTAAACTATGATTTGATGGCAGTTCTACTTTAAGTGACAGATGGGTTGAAAAGAGAAATTGGTATTAGAATTAGAGTGCTTGAAAGTGCGTATTTAAAATCCAAAATAGGGAAACTAAGACACACTGGGAGAGAGAATTTTATTTTTCATTCTTCTATGTCTCTCTTTCTCACCTTTTATTCTTCGTGCCTATCTATTGCATTGTCACCCCGTGTTCCCTTGTTAATCTCAGCTGTTCTTCTTTTAAGTTCGATCCATAAAACAGATACATTCTATAATTTGTTTGTATCGCTAGTTGATCGTTACGACCTCCAGACGATTGCCATTCGAAAATGTATAGCGCCACTTCGAAGGCAACGAAACGATGGTATGGTGTGGGGTGTGGTGGGGTGGGGTGAGGGGTGTGTAGATAAAGTGGAGGAGCCCATCAGGTTATTGAGGCTAAGTGAAAGTAAATTTTGTATTTTGTTTTTTTTGGTTATTTTTATGGTGGAGACACCCATGCGCCATGCGGCATGCGCTCTCGGATGCCATTAATGTTGCATTCCATTTGTGCGGCGACTTGTCAAGCATTTTTCAGAGTATTTCAGAGTGCCACAGAGTGTTGAAAGCTCTTTTGTCTCAGAGAGGCAAAGGCAGCAGCACTTCACACACCAAACCACACCACACCACACCGAATTGCTTAATCAGAGTGGTTCTTCTGTAGATCTGTGTGGATCTTTTGTGTCTTCGACGAGTATAAGCGCATTCTTTATATGGCTTGACAAAAGCGATTAAAATAATTGGCCAGCGATGGATTTTCAGTCTTCCCCCCGCTCTCTAACCGATTCGTGGTAAAAGCCATTTCCATCTGATTTATTGCATTATAAATTTGTGCGCATGCCTAAGTAGATACGATTTTGAAATTTTAGAAAGTTGTCGGCAGCTCCCGTCCAGCTACAGCTACAGCTACGGCTCCCCCCTTCTGGCAACCTCAATGGAGAACACTATACGAGAATGAATGCTCTCTTCGGATATTTTATTAGCGACTATGCATCTATAAATTATGCCTAATGAGCCGGCTAGAGCCGGCTAGACGTCGAAGACAACAAAAGTCTGCCTGCTTGGGGTGTGGCGTGCCCCTCCACACTTTTCGAGTGGGGAAAAATGGTGTGAAATTGTAATTGGATTGGAGAATGCGCAATGAGGCGGAAATCTAATGCAAAATGTTGTAATAATTGATGTTGCTTGCTTGTCAATTAATGTGTGACCATAAAACATGTCACAATTGATGAATGTCCCACTCCAGAGTGATTTCATAATACCCCCAAAACACACACCAAAAATTAATCGAGTTAACATTTTATGGGCATAAGCAACAGATATTCGTTTAATTGGTGCTCATTTCGTCAAAGAACAGAAAGAAACGGAAACTGAATTTTAAAAGAAAACGAGTACGAGTGTCGGAAGTGAGGCTAAGCTACTCTGTGTGAGAGAGAGAGACGAGCGAGTTCCTGAGGCAGAGGAGTAATTCGGGAAACTCTCATCAATGCATCCAAAGATCTATTAATGAAGAAGATAAAAGGAGTTCACTTCAAAGGAAGAACAATAGAGTGCACACAGCTAAGCCACACTGGGAAAAGCCACACAGCTAAGCCACACTGGGAAAAGGAGATAGTGAGAGCAGAGTCTGACATGCTGAGAGATCCAAATGTTAATTAATTTTAGTATAATTATCCTGATAAGTCCCGATAGAGAGTCCATTCCACTCGCCAAGCCCCCAAAAAAAATGCAATTAATTACCAACATCCACTCCTTGTACCCTGTAAACCTTAGTTTCCTATCACCATAGAGAGAGCGGAGCCACAGCCACATACGGAGTAGTAGATCACTCGACACATCATCATCGTAATCAGCAGCACCATCTTCATTTGCTTTGGGACAAGTTCTAGGTAAATAGGAACCCTTTTTTTTTTGGATTTGTTTTGGCTAAAAAGACTCTTAAAGAGGGTCTTCTCGGGGGTCACAGCGACAGCAATAATTCAAATGAGAGCAGCATTACTCAAAAGCGCGTTGCGTGTGTGAGTGTGTGTGTGAGAGACGCCAGCGAGGGTTTCTCTGAGTTTTGATTCATTGTCGTTGTTGTTAGCCAATGCATTGGTCTGCCTTGGCCTGGGCCTCGGCCTTTACCTTTACCTTTACGATTCCCCTTGCCTGGGCGTAATCGCCTTGGCGACACCTATTCTCGTAGGCGCGACATCCACATCCACTCCAGCAGTAGCAACAGCACCACAGACTCCACTCCACTCCACTCCTCCTCGCGCTCTACAGTCCACATTCATAAGCATCATTGCCAGTGCCAGTGCCATTGCCATTGCCAGACCGTAACTAAAATGAGACGCCAAACAAAAAGCAATTACGTGTGTGTGTGTGCCTGCTGCCTGCTGCTTGGGCTGCCCTTTTGAGTTGTGGGGGTCCCAGGGTACGTCCCCCGAATGCTTCGTTTTCGGGAACTGAATAAAATTCCTTATCGCCAAAGAAGAGTTGTACGCTGCAGAGTGAAAGAGAGAGAGAGAGATTGGGGGCGATGGCAGCGTGATTCCTGGCCTGGAATGGGGAAGATGGATACGAAATTTAATGATTTACTCTTCATTATGTTTACAGCTATGGATCGCTTAGAATATAATAAAGAATAAGCGGGGATATAAAGCTCCTTACATGCCAGTCGCTGGGTGTGATAGTGTGCCACAACGCCAAACATTTCGACTGGTTATTCCTCAAATCAGAAGAGCGAAACTATACCGAAACTCTTACGCAAATCTTATCCCAACTTCACAGCTCTTTAGACACTTTTTCTGAGCGTCTCCTCTGCGTAATCACGCACCCATCGCTAGGCCACAGATGTGAGCGAGGGAGCAAGCTAGTCATTGGCCTGCCCCAACAAAGGGCTGCTGCAATTAATCTTCGCTTCTGAGTTTCGGCTTCAAGGTGAATTGTGTGGCATGCGCCCTCGAGGGCCCCCAACCCATGTGCGTCTCGTCTCTCCGAATTGGAGTCTCTGGAGTCGCTGCCTTGTTGTTCCTCTCCATAGCCCTTGCTTGTCTGTGGCTAATGATTTGGCGGGTTAAACGCCGTGCTGCATTCAACTTTAACTCTCATTGAATTATAAATTATGGCCCAGCCTTGATTTGTGTGTGTGTGCGCGCACGTGGGGGAAAACCGGAGAGAGAGGTACGTGCCCAAGAAGAACTTTTGGCAGCCTATTTTAGGTCCCCTCTAAGCCCTATCCCCCGCAATCCAAGCCCTGCCATTGGCACCATATGTAGCCAAAGCCACGACCTGGGTAATTTGCTTTATGAATTCAGCCTCGACCCGAAACCCAGCCAAGGATGTCCAGGAGGAGAGAGAGAAGAACGTGTGAAAAATCAGTCAGGCGTAAGTGCGTCCGGGATATTTTTGGGATAGAGAGACAGAGAGAGAGAGAGAGAGGTCCCAGATTTGGGTTCAGTGTTCAGTGTTCAGTGCACGTGAAAAATATGCTACCGTTGTGTGTTTGTGTTTTTTGTATGCAAAAGGTTCTGGGGCATTCAGTCGAGTGTAAAGCAAATCACCTGGAAGTAATACCTATCCTATCCCTATATATCCATAGCTATGGCACTGGACAGTGGACAATGCCAAACATTATCTGCAATTTATTGATTCTGTCTGACATTGAAACTAGCAGCCAGCTCCCATGATGTCTGCATTTGCTTGGCTCATATTTAAGAATGTATGGAATGGAAATTGAATGCAGGGGTGAAGCATCAAGCGGAGTTTACTACTGAGATATCAAACTCGATGAAGTATGTATTTTGTTTTGTATTTGGTTTATTGCATAAATCCTTTTGGACTTTAAAACTTTGAGGGTACATGCGTTGCAGTTTCATTATATTTATTGCAGGAATAAATATCATTTGGCTCTTTGAACACCTGGCCTTCGAACAGTTCTAGCTTCCAGTAGTTCTACGATTTTTAATCAATTATACTCCGTAGAACACTCGCAGAACTCATGTGGAATACTAGTAAATGTTCTTCTTTACCCTTTGAATTTTCCAAACTTTAAAATTCAGCAAACTGCAAACTCGAAAATCAATTGACAATTCTTTTTCTTTGTGCTCTAATTTCTTTCATCTAAAATTGCATGCAGCTGGTATGTTTTTTTTTTGCATTCTTTCAATACAACCCAGTGGGTTTCTGGTTTCTAAAGTTTTGAAATCTCGCATGGAACATCATTTCTGTATGAAAGCTGGAGACTCAGAAGTGCCTGGGAGACTTGACCCACATATTATCCAGACTTCGGGGCTCGAATTCGAATTGGAACCTCATCTCATCGCATCTCACACTCTATGCAGCAGCAGCAGCAGCCTCTTTTCTTTTGTCTATGATTCCATTTTCTCTCAGTCGCATGGCATGGCTTTTTTTTTGTTTTTCGTCTTTGTTTTTATCTTAAGTGCACTTTTGAAGTGTTTTATTTATTGCACGACTTTTTCCTTCAGTTTTCTCCTCTTAAATGCGGAAAGTGTTTCATAATTCAGAGTAGGAGTTGGAGTTGGAGTTCCGATGCGGATTCCCATTCCGTTTTGGTGGGGACGGCCTCCCGCTTGGACCACACGGGCGTCAGTGTCGCCAAGTGGATTTTTTTTCTTTTTGTTTCTGTCTTTTTTTTTTTTTTTGGTGGATAAAGAGATGTAGAAGATGATGGTATCATCTCGATTCAATCCAGGGGCGCGCTGGATGTGTGATATGTGTGTGGCTTTTATGGCTTCAACCATAAAAAAATAGGTTTTTTTTCCATTTGTTCCTTTTGTTATTTATATTTGTTACAGTTTGAGCTCATCATTTAGGTTGGTTTTTTTTTCCTGTGTCTATCTATGTGTCTTTCATCTGGGCGCTGGCTCTAATTGCATAGTAGAACTGCGACCGCCCCTTCATACATATATGTATATAAATATATGGGCATCTTCTTCTCCTCACTCTCTTTTTTGGGATAGTTTTCTTTTGATTACTGCTGGTCGAGAAGCGAAGGTTTTTTTGTGGCTCCGATGTCTGGGATCAACGATGGCCTGCTCTTGTTTATGATGGAAACGGTGCCGATACGATTCGGTCTATAAATCCATAAAATTGTGCTGATAAGAAATCGAGCGTCTGAGCTTTAACTTCCAGCTGAAGCTATGCAAAAAAAACAAGAAATATTTTATGCCCACAAGAAACCTCTGAAACATTGGAAAGAAATGTAAATCAATTTACATCTCGTAAGTCTCGTATCATTAGAATAACAAATCACATATATTTCCTCCTAATGAGTGTACAATTTTATGGCATTCTGTGAGTTTGATCCTCCATACTTATAGCTGTCAGAGGAACATCAATGGACTGCCCTGTAGTTGCTCTTATCAACATTAATTACTCCTTTGTTTATATACCCATTTAGCTGCGGGATTTATTTTCTTTGAGGTTTTAGTGGTTCTTTTTTTTCATTCCAATTGAAATTTGATGCTAGATTTCTCGCGTCGCATCGCGCGACTCTCAAGTGGAAACATGAACCCAATCCCCTCCGATTATTTTTCGATAGAATATTGAGTTTAATTTTCGTTTTTTTTTTATGATTTCCCAGTTGTTGAAGTGCAGCTCTTATCGGCCCGAGCCGGAGATAACCTTCACAAGTTTTCAAAGGAGAACATAGTACATTGAAGATTGAAACAAAAAATTTCGTTTTCCCGCACTTGAAACTACCCCGTCCGATCCGATGAGGCCCTTCGATGACGCTCCCTTTTCCGATTCCCACAATTTGAGAAATGAAAAGCAATTTGCAAAATGTGTTGAACATCTTTTTGGGTGATTAGAGAGTACTGCAACACCGTGTGGCTCGTGTGTCATTGCCAGCCAATTGATTGATATTCGATCCAGAAACTAAGACAGGGAGAGAGTGAGAGTGAGAACGAACGGTGGAGAGATATTTACCAAAGCGATAACCCCCGGGAGGAGGGCCAGATTATGTTGTGATCCGATCCGATCGCTCACGTGCCACACGCGACCTTCGGCGACTGCGACACATTTTCGCAACATGCGGCAACCTCTTGAATTTCAACAATTGCCAGCAGGGGCATAACGCTGGCTGCAGGGTTGTATAGCTGTGGAGTGATGCTCTGTCTGGCAGCTGCAGCATAAACCCCGACAAAAAAAGTCTATATCCCAAAAGCCTTTCGTCTGTCTGCAGTGACTCCACCTCCTCCTGTCCTTCTATCCTTGAATTTTCGTGGCTTTTCTATATGGTTTCTCTTTTCTGTTTTTTGGCATCTCTTTATGGCGCTGTCTATGCGGCAATAAACCAAATTAAAATCACAAATTAGCCCGCTGCAGTGGCCTTATGCTTTTTCGTGATTTACGTTGAAGATTTAGCTAACAAATTTTATGAATTTTGCTGCAAATTCTTGGGAATAGAGGTTAGAGTTTATGCCTGGAAAAGGGTAAATTCAGCTAATTGTTACAGATTAAAGTTACACTTTCTGTGCAGCGAAAAACTCATTTTTGTAACCTTAATTTTTGGGATATTTTTCGCCTGTTTTTGGGATTTATTGCTGTGCTACATTTTGTTCACTTTCTTAACACCTAATAGGCCCACATATGTACTACATAGAACTCACATATTTCTAGTTCATAAAGAAAATTCCAACCCCTGTATATTTTCTGTCTTCTCTTTTCTAGGCCCACATCCCTTAAAAAGGAATTTTCTGACCCAGATTTGCCCACGTTTTTTTTTTTTTCACAACAAATTCGTAGCGTCCAAAAACCAATAAACAATTATCATCCATGATCATCAAGAAGGACTATTACCGCTATATAACATCCCCTGACCGCTGCTGCCGACGCAATCAGAGCCCCTTGCCACCGCATGTGGCTGCCACCAGACAATCAGTGGCCATTGAATTGCATTTGCGCGCTGCCGTTGCCGGATTTATGCGCCATTATTTCGTGTAATCCCCGCGTGGACCAACCGCGCTGACCCATGTGAAATAGGGGCAATGGACATGCAATCCAATCCAATCCTCAGCCAAGTACTCAAACAATTTTCACAATTTTTGGGAAAATTTCCACTCGAGTGCAACTCGGCAAATGCTGCGCAAGCGTGTGTTCCGGTGCCCACGAATGGGCATGGGGTTTAGAATGGGATCACATTAGCCGGATGTCCGCCATGGTCCCACACCACACCCTCCCACAGAGTAGTAGTCCCGTCAACACATAAAAGTCCTTTAGTTCCACAATGAAATTTGCAAACAATACGAATGGCATTTGTACACGCGAATTTTCCAAATTTTGAAGAGCGTTTCGAGAGGGGAAGACAACTATATTGACATCATGATCATCGGCTGATGGTTCAACAAAGTTGTCGATGCCAGCGACCACGCCCACGCCCATGGAAAGCCGATACCCCCCTAAAACAACCTACCAACAAATCACTCAGTGAGGCCCCATGTCAAGTCTTGAGACAAAAGAGTTGAGCGAGCGAGCGCCTCCTGGCACACACAAAATGTTTAACAACGAAACTGCAGTTTAATTGCCGTCAGTCGCTGTTTATTTTTTTTTGTTTTTTTTTGGGTGAAAATGACAGGCGGCGATGCCGGCGGAAGAAGCATAGCAAAAATAAAATGTGACCCACCAAACGGCAACACCACAGCCATCCGGGGTGGGGGCTCGTAAAACGGAGCAGGCGGCGGTGCCAAAGACAAATCTGGGGGGGAAAAAAATATGAAAGGTTTATCTGTGGTCGAAACAGCAAAGAGTAGAAAATAAAACCAGCACAAAAGACAAATTATGAAGTAAACAAAAAAGCTGTTGGGTACATGTCATACAGTGCAACGAGAGTTCGGTGGAAGGGGGCGATACAGTGTCCTGAGAGTGCCAAGAAGTAGTGGGTAAATATTGTTACACAGAACACTAATTGAATCAAATGTATATTATTGTAAGTTATTAATTAATTATTTAGTTCTATTAATTCATTTCTTTTTGCCACTCGCAGACATATAATAAATTAAAATACCCAATATTATATAGGCTTGAAGGCCTTAGTAATAATTTTTAATAGAATTAAGTCTTCAGTCTTTATTATATATTATATTAAAAATAATAATAATAAATTAAAGGCAAAATATCGTATATTTTTGTACATGTTCTACACGAATATATTCTGATATATGTTCCTCGTATTTCTTACTAGAATTAAGTCTTCAGCCTTTTTCTATTATTACAATATAAATAAATAATAATAAATTAAAGGCAAAATATTCTACACATATATATTCTGATGTGTGTTCCTCGTATTTTTTACTAGAATTAAGTCTTCAGCCTTTTTCTATTATTACCATACACCATAAGAAAAATAATAATAATAAATTAAAGGCAAAACATCGTATATTTTTCTACATATACCACACATATATATTCTGTTGTATGTTCCTCGCACTCAGCTCCTTTAACTCTTTCAATAGTTTCCCCAAAGTCTGCGACCCACTGTGCTTAGTCACAGCGAACATCGCACAGTGCCCCCCCTTGGAACGGAATACCATTCCATGCCAGAGTTCTGCCTGGATGCAACATGTGTTCCGGGAATGAGCGAGCCGCGTGCCGTTTTATACACGGTATGCTATAAATTTTATTATTGTATGCGTGTTCTCTTGTTGTTCTTTGTACGCGCTGCGCTGCTTTGCGCTGTGTGTTTTTTTTTGTATTCAGTTCTTTATTCCTTCCGGCCTTCTTTTAACCGCCCCCAGTCAAAGGGCAACCGATCATAAACCAGCTGACATTTATGATAGATGTAAGGAAAAGAGACCCAGTCGTCGCCCATCCGTTTTGGATGTGCCTCCCAGCATAGCATAGCAGCATCGATGGCTAAGAAAATTCCACTATTTGGGATTATTTGTCGCCAGCATACATATATGTTTTCATCTTCCTGTGTCCGTTGCTGCTGCTGCTTTTGCTGCTGTTGCTGCTGCTGCTGCTGTACCCAATGTTGATGTTGCCGCTGTGTCGCCCACACAAACTCGCAATTACGTTGTTTATTCTAGACGACATAACAGAATGTTCATCCAGAACTTGTAGAAATAAAAACATGCCACAAGGACCCAGCAGCAGCAACGGCAGCATTATTATCATCATCCTTTTGTCAGGGCAGGGCATGCAAACATCCAGAGACATGGATGAGAAATTGTAAGAATCAAACGGCAAATAATGCCGACAACTACATAATGACAATGGAAAACATAGAAAACCAAGAAAAAACTAAGCAGAACTTGGCGAACAGAACGAAGTTGAAATGTTCTAACTTAAGCTAATATTAAATGCAGTTCTGCAAGCCACAAAGGAGACCCCATATTAATAGCCAACCTCGAAACCTTTCATAAATACAAAAAACATTTATCCTTGGCCTTCCCTTGCTCATGCTACAAACCCAATGACCAAATCGAAATGCTCTTCCAAACGGCAACTCCAAATCTATATCTAAGGATGCCACAGAAGCCATAACGACAGACAATGCAATGCCTTGTGTGCCAGTTTGCACTTGCCGCCTCCTCCGCCTCTTGTTCTTTATTTTTGCAGCAAAATGGAGAAATAATTTGCAAAATACACGAGTACGAGGGTACAAATACCACGAGTACATGAGCACTTTGGCACTGGTGTTTGGTCTGAGGCACAATGCCACCAAATTATTTAATATTTCAAATGTCTGGTGCTCCCTCCTCCTTTGGTCGCCTATTTTCCTAGGGATGTCATATATAGGAAGGATGTAGAATTTTTTTTGGACTTCAATTTGGTTTTCGGTTGCACATTTAATGAAGCCACATTCGTTTTGGGCATTGTTGTAGCTGTGGTCCGAGCTGCTTCCTGCCAAATATGTGAATATTCTTCGAATGATTTTTTACTCATTTGTTGCGAAAAAACTCTGCCCAAAGGCAAACTTGATTTGAAACCAAATAGAGTAGGGAATGGCAGCGAGTCCTCCCCTGCTGCTGCTGCTGCTGTGTTCCGTTGCCATTTGCAAGTCAGCGAATTCCTGCATCATTAACTCCTTGCAACGTTCAACATTCAAGAGTGCAACGTGCAATCGCAGCACAATTCCCCCTTTAACAAGCAATTAAATCGAAACAAAAATGAGTGCCAGCAGGGGCCGGAAGAAGCCACCCCAACTGATTCAGGAGGTGTTGCAGGAGCTGCACGTTTCACGATGCGTTTTTCACCGGCACAGTTTTTCCGTTAGCTATTACAAGGCATTTTTGTCATATATAAATCCGATTAAATATCCGTCGAAAATACAGTTTTCATCGGTTTCATACATCCAAATGTAATCACATATTTTGTATTATTTTCTGTAATAAAAAGGGAATTATTTTCTACTAAAATTGCATGCGAATTCCATGTAAATTCCATGCGAATGGCATCGGTGAAAAACCTTTCGTGCACGCAACTTTTCCGCTCGGGATAGAGCGAGGAATTCCTGGTGACATTGATTTATTTTAAGCAATTACAATGCAACGTAAATTTTATAATTATTGCCGATGTAAACAAGAAATCTGAACAAAAGGTGAGAAATGGAAATGGCGCTAGAAAAGAGATATTGAGAGAGGCAGCCCAGCGGAGCCCACGAAGAGAGGGAGGGAACTATGGAAAGGAATGAAAAATGAAAGAGAAAAAACAAAGAGCTAATGCCAGCGAAATGTCAAACTCTCGAGTGACAGCTGCAAAAAAAAACCTCTGGAAAATTGAAAAGAATGAAACAAAAAAGTGAAACCCCCGGCGCCTGGCTTTTGCTTGAAATAATTACTTTTCGAAAGTGAATGCAGCTTACCCCGGGACTCCCAACCCTTGCTACCCTCAGCACCCCCTCCAAGAGAACAGCAGGGACACCCCTTTTGGACCACGCCCCCACGCCCAGCCCTTAGGCACATATATACACACACACACACATACATATGTCGCAGTTACGATTTTAATTTTGAAATTTATGCTAACAGCAGTTTTGAGAAACTGCCACAGCAGCAGCAGCACGCAAAAGCAAACAAGTGAACGATGAGAGGATGTATGTGGATGGACTACAGGCATACCCTGTACTCGGAAAATATCATGGACGAAGAGGAAAACTAAGGAAATTCCCACTTGTTCCCACTCTGTCGAGAGTCATTTCACATCCCTCTTAGCCAATATACCTTTCGCTTCAAGTGGTATTCAAAGCATAGAAGAAAAAAACGCATCCATCAGGCTGAGCTGGCTAAGCAGCAGGTTGCCAAGGGGTTGTGTGTCCTCACAGGCGGCAAAGGAGGTAAAGTGGTGAGGGGGTAGGGGTGGCAAAGGGAGGTTAAAGCAAATGAGGCAGCCGTATGACATTATTTGTGCAGCACTTTTTGCCATTTACCCACCACCCACCCGCACTCCAGTCCACCCAACCACCCATCCACCCAACCGCTTTTCCTTGCGTTTCTGTCTTTTACTTTTTTTTGCAATGGACCGATGGAGTGGCTTCATCAATGGACCGCCGTCGCTTGGGTCGGTCGGTCTGTCGGTCGGTCGGTGTCCTGTTCATCAGCCTCCTCATCAACGCAAAGCAAATATTTGCATAATGTGCAGCTGTGTGTGTCGCATTCTCTCTCGCTCTCTCTGCACCCCCTCCCCTGTTTTTCTCTATGTGTAATTTGTGGGTGGCAAACGGGCGACAGCAGCACTTGGCATGTTTACTTTACAAAATGCAATAACAGAAGCAGCAACAGAAACAGAAACAGTAGCAGCATCCCACAGGCAGGAGGAAGAGGGCCAAGACCATGGATAAACCAAACAGCATTTCGGTTAGCCTCAAAATGGAACAGTTAGGAGGGGGAACTATACCTATGAAATGGAACAGTTAGGAGGGAGAACTATACCTATATTACCTCAGTAAAGCGAACCTTAGGGAACCTCCTAGCTGACAGTATAAATAACTATGGTAAATGTTCAATGCCCATGCTAAAACAAATAAAACAAAAACCGATGATGGACCGCGATTTGTCAAGAATTTGCGTGCAGAAACTCTTTGGTGGTCGGTTATTTTTTAAATGAATTTTAAGTTTTTAATTAATTGAATTTAATTGAATTTTAATTTTTAAAGTTTAAATTTTGCACATTTAAAAAGGGAAACATAATCTTTTCGAATATCTCAAAACCTAATAAATAATAATAAAACCAAAAGGAGATCTAAAACTTTTGTAGTTCTTCCTCTTCTGCTTGTCCAACATCTAATAAAAATTCCAATGCCCCCTACCAAGTGTATAAGGAGAGGAATAAAAAGAAGGAGGTGGGTGTCCCACTGGCATGACAAAACGAAACATTAATTGAAATTGGTTTTTTCGGGCTCATTTGAGTGGATAACAATATGATCAATAATTATTCAAAAGTGATTCTACACTCCTCACACCCCACACCCAACTCAACTCATCTCAACTCAGCTGTGGAAACTTGAAACTCATCATCGGTGTGCCCCTCACAACATGATGTCATGGAGGAGGTTAATCCTTTGGAGTGCACCACCAAATGCAGCCCATCAGCGTGGTGATGAATCATCATCAATGGAGCCGATGATTGAGAGATGTGCCACATACATCTGCCCAAGTATGGGTAGGTGGGGGAGGGGCATATTTTGTAGGGATTTGGTTTGTAAACTCGAGTGGAAACAATGCAGCGGGAACCCTCATCCCAAACATGATAGAGTGGCCAAAAACCACGGTGCGGTATTTTCAATGGTAGATGTTTCTTTTGTGCGTGGAATATTTAGGAATAAAGTTCTAAGCAAGAGAAATGAAGAATGCAGTTTATTTGATATTTTCTGAGAGGAAATGTAGTGATCTTCTAGATGTTTGTATTTATTGCCCCTATTTATGTTAGAAAGGTAAAATTATCTACCTTTTTAATATTTTGTTTTTATATTTATGATTTCACCAAGGGTTGAATATTTTTCACTTATTGTATTAATATAATATTTAATTTAATATATTTTATTTAAATTTAATATGTTTCATATTTATTTAATATGTTTCATATTTAAATTTAATATGTTTCATATTCTTTAATGTTAATTGCATTTTTTTTAGTTTTTTTTTGTTATTTATTTTTATTTTTTTCTATTTTTTTTTGGCCGGTTTATTTTACTATGTTGTATTTAATGGTTTAATGGTTTCCGGGTCCCCTTGCATTAATGCAGTTAAAATATTTCTGGTACTTTTGTTTACCTTCCAATTGCCTCCACACCTATACCTAATAAGTAATGAATAATAACCCATTGAGTGCCCATAAATTCCCATCAGAACTCTCCTTCCTTTATGGTTTTACCATCTGACATTTATCAATTGCAGAGCAGCGCCAAAGGACAGCGGCAGATGTGTCGCAGAAGACACAGCAGAATTGTCCATCGGTGTATCGCCTGTCAGTGGCAGGAGGCGACAAAAACCATATCGAAGTGTACTTCAGGCCAGTGACACGCCCTGCGCTATCGAGAGCACTTCAGCATTCGCTACATATGATTCCAGCTTATGTAAATAGATGAAGATGGGCGAAAGCGTCGCAGGGTGACTGGCTGACTGAAATTGATAGTTTGTGAATGCAATCGACACACTGTTGCTAATTAAAATGGATGATCGATCGGGGAGGATTCGATTCGAAGGCAAGCAAAAAAACAGCCCTTGAGAACCAGAAATGGTTCCTCTAGCTAGAAGGCCAGAGGGTGCCAAAAGTAACGCCTGGCATTATCCTTAAGCCGGCTTACCAACACCTCTCTCTCTCGCCTCCAGGCCTCAGAGATCAACTCTCAGTGCAGCTCCATTTCTTAGGGAAATTCATGAACTGCCCGACAGAGAGGAACACGCAAATCTCTTCTGACAATATAAATAGAAACATGATTTAAGAGTTGCGGGGGGATCAGCGTCAAAATTACAGCTGGGATTACAAACATCCATCCATCCCGGGCACGGACCGGACGGGACCGGACCGGGACTACGCATGCCCCAGGATGCTGCACGAGCAGCTCGCGCCGGGTGGTTTCATTTTTTACCATTATTCTCGAGGGTTGATTCGGGACGTTGATTAGCCTTCTGCGCATCGCGGAAATGGGTTTCCATTTTTTCATTTTTTTATGTGCTCGCACCATAAATTATAGCCCAGAATTGGGTCTGGTCTGTGTTCCCATTGTTGCGATCCATGTAATTTGGTTTTGGCATCGCCATCCGCAGGGGGTAGTACGCGGGATGGGGGGGTTCATAATCAAAGAATAACAAACTACGCAGGATAATTGCATTCCAGAGTTGTGTAAATTATGTTTGCAGGGAAACAATGGGCAAAGGTTGATTTTTACAGTGGGTGATCCCGATTCCGATTCCGATCTGCCCCTTCAACGTGCATTCCATAAACGAAACTTCAGAGTTCTTTTTTTTAATTTAATATGAAGAATATGATCTGAAACTATTTGTGATCCATGGGGGGTCAAGGGGGTTACGTTCAGATACGAGTAGTAGTATTTTTTTTGCTTTTACCATTTGTAAGGATACTGTAATATTAGCTTCGGTTCCATTTCCTTTTTTTTTGCCTGAAGCTCGTGAGATCAGTGGACCCCTTTTTCTTTTTCATATTAAAATCCAACCTTTTGTTTTTTCCGCAATTTTTAACGGAGCTTAGATATGGAATATTTCCATTACATTTCTTTGGGATTCCTTTCAAGTCCTAGCAAGTCTTTCTTTCTTTTCTTGCAACTTTCCACTTATACTTTTGGCACTAATATAAATCTATCTTAACTTCTCACCTTTAGAACCTAAAAGCTGGTTCATTTCCAATTTTCAATTTCCTTAATAAGTTTTCCTCTTGCTCCATTACATTTTTCCATGCCAACTTAAGCTTAAACTTCCTGATTTCATTTACCCTTTCATTAGCCCTTTAGAATGTTTTTGTCTCCCCTTGATGTTTCGATCAGCTGCAGCTCATAATCATTAGCTGATGATCTTGTATTCCCACTCCACCTGATGATCCCACCGCATTCCTGCGTTCCAATTTTAGAGCTTCGCTTGCAAACCCAAAGACTACTCACAACAGCTGCAACTTTCCCTGCCCCCTGTGCCCCTTAACAAGAGATGAATATACGAGTCGCATATGTACCAACTGATGTGGGGGCAGGACCTATAAAATTAGCACAGAGCGACCCCGACCCCAAAAACTAATTGCATTAATATGTCAACATACTTTCATGCTCGTACACGACGCGCACTGTACGGCTGTCTGTCTGTCTGTCTGTCTGGCACTGGGATGGGACTCACTCGGATGGATGGATGGATGGGAGTGAGTGTTTCGTGCGAGTGTTTTTACATGAATCAGTGTTTATGAGTGTGCACGCCGCACTACTTAAGATTACACAACAACAAGAAGAAAAATTTCGAAAAGTACTTAAAGTTTTTATTTATTTTGCGTCTCTCTGCCCGACACGCAAACCATGCGAGGCGAGAAGTACTCGTAAAACCCCGAAAAACTGAACAAAAATAATAAAATTGATGAAAGCAAAGTGAAAGAGAGAGAGAGGGGGGACGAGCGGATCCCCCAAATTAATTCAGTTGCCACCCACTTGGCAGAGCGGCGGCGGTGGCTGTGGCGGTGGCGGCGCTACACAAAAATTGTTTTCTTTTCCATTTCGGGCAAAACTATTTTCTATTTGTATTTTGCCTAATGTGAAAAATATTTGTTCTTCTTTTATGATTTATGCCATGTCCGTACGAATCGTTGCCGGAGCCCCGATCGCCCAATATTCCAGCCATTAGCTTGGCCAACCCAACCCAACCCTTGGTAGGGCCTTTGAAGTGCTTTTTCCCCATTTTTTCCACCACTCAAACGACGTGCTAATTTGGCAAAATATTAAAACAACAATTAAAAATCCATTCGGGTGTCAATTGCAGAACATTTGTTGCCCTGCCCTCTCCCGACTTCTGTCTCTGTCTCTCGCAGCAGCAACTGCAGGGAAAAGTGAAATTTATGACACAACGTTGAAAGGGTTAATGGGCGCCTGCTGTGTTGCATTTCGTTGCGTAATCGATCAGTATGCGCTGGCACCTATCGATTAACGGGTTTAAGAGATTTCCTTGAAAGCTTTTAACATGTTGTTTATTTTAGTTTGGAGTATTTTGAGAGTTTAAAAGGTCAGATATATCTTGGGAAAATCTTTCAATTAACAAAGTAATTTTTAAAAAAACTTAAAGCCTTTTTTAATTTCAAATAAATCCAAAACATCTTCCCTTACCTAATGGAATGCTCTTCCTATAGAAAAAATCGAAAATGGAATATGTGGAATTTTATTAAAAAAAAAAAAAAAATAAAAATCAAAACAATTCCTTTGCCTAGAAGATTAGAAATATTTTCTGTATTAAAGTACTCGTCTGAAAAATGGTATAAGTACATTTTTAATGATGTTTTCCTATGGAAAGTAATATAATTAATCAATGCCTTGACTGAGTTTTCAACAGCCCATAACCCCACTTAATCAGAGTCACTCAAAACCGAAGCTTTGACTGCACGTGCAGCTCAAAATTTTGTGATGTTGCCGCTGCCGCTGCCATCAAGGCTTTTCGCCTCTTTATAAGCTGACAGATCGGCCCAGGCAGCCCATTGATTAGGCATATCAGCGCTGGCCGGACAGCAGCAGCAGCAGCAGTCGGACGGGACCCCCCAACACCATGAACAATGCCAATGAGTGGCTGGAGTACGATCTGTACTCGTACGGTGCTGGTGCTGGAGGGCTGTGGCTCACCCACTCACACACTGTCCAAAAATTTAATTTATGCGCCGGCAATTAAACATGCATCATTTACGTTCGCCTCTGAAACGAGCGACATCGACATCATTCGACATTCAACATCCAACATTCGCCGGCAAACAGCAACAGCAACAGCGACAGCGGAGGCGGCAACAACGACACGCGGCTCCAGCTTCGCGAGAGACTCCACTTGCAGACCCACTCCAGCCCCACAGATCTGTCAACACTTGGCGCAACGGAAATCGGAGGAATGGGAGCGCATGAGCAACATGACATGGGGCCACATCTTGTGGCATTGTCCGTTCGCCAACGCCCCCCCGCCCGCCATCATTTGTCAATATTAACTTTAATTAGCGAATATTTCGTTGCTTTTGGTGGCTGCTGCTGCTCTTCTTCTTTGGGATTCTAATGAACAACAATTTGTTTTATTCGATTGGGGGAGCACTTACTTAATTTATGAAAAGTGCCAGAGATCGTTTATATTCATTCATTCATTTTTTGTGGCTTGTGGGTGGGAAGTGATTTCTTCTGGGAATGTGTGGGAGCAAGAAAAGATGAATTTACTTATTTGTGTTAAATATTTTTTAGGTTTTTCTTCCCATACTTTATTTCACATTTTGTTTATTTTTTCCAACTTTTAGCCATAAAAGCAATCAATCCAAATGAATTGAAATCCGCTTTGGCCATCGATTTGTGTCATGTGTGATGGAAATTAATATTTAATGATGGAATTGTCAACGCAGAAAGCTTTTACATTAATAATTTACAACTCATTTGACGCATTTAAAGCTACAGAATACTCAATATCAATGCAGTTTCAGTTTTAACTGAATGAAGAACACACAAAAATCATTTCAAATCAATGCACAGAAATCTTTTTACATATGAAAACTTTCACGTGTGGAATCTTCAATCTGGCTCAACCTCGATTTGCATTAATTGATGAATTTTTAATAGAACATTTGCCGGGAATACGTTTTACTTGTTGAACAGGAAGCCGAATAGGCCGCCTCCTTCTCCATCGCGGTTTCTGCTCATTTTTAGGCCACAGTGTGAAAGCAAATCAAATGTATGGATGGCAACAAGAACGTGCGAAATCTGAAATGAGTTGGTAATTTATTATGCAATGTCATGGCTTTCATGTGGGAAGGGTGGGGAAAGGGGAAACGGAAAGCTGGTGGGCTAATTAATGACCAAATGGATCTGGTCATGTCAGCGCTTATCTGAGGCGTCCGGCGACCAGAGAGAGATGGAGAGGAGTATTGACAACATTTGCCAAATTAATGCAAATCATGCAAACACCAGAAGATCCAACGGATGCCAATGAAGGGGATACCTACCGATAGCGATGACGATGATGATGATGATGATGCAAGCAAGGGTGCTGCTTGGTGCTCAATACCCGCCTAATGAGTCAAGTGGCCAAAAAGGATTTTCGGTGGGTGCGGACTGCGGTTTTGTATCTCTCTCTCCTGTATCTCTGTCTGCTGTCTACTGTGTCTGGTTCATGCCAATGGCTAAATCCCCCCCAAGCCAGATAAATTGTATTTTGGTAGCATTACCCGTACTGTGTGGCAAAATGTATGAATCACATGCCTTGGCATCCACTCACACACACACACACAATAACCTGGGGGTCAAGACAACACAGACAGGGCCACGGATAAGACGAGATGCCTGCCTACCGTACCCCGAGACTGGCAGAGAGAGAGAGAGCGAGATGAGTGGACCTCACAACAGCGACAGTATAATGCCATTTGCCTTTATCAATTCATCCATCATTCATCGCATTCACGCATTCATTCATTAAGTTCCATGGCCCATGGGCGTGGCGCTCCACCACACGAAAAGGTACGAGTATTCCTCATTGGCATTAATCATGTTGACAATTGCGTCGGATAGTCGTAATGAGTCGAAGGATGCGCGCGTATCTATGAGAGATACACTGATCGAAATCAATAAAAAGACTGCTCTAAAATGCATTTAAAAAATATTATTTTATTTTACAGATTTAGTTTGAGGGAGAAGCTAATAAATTCCCTTTAAAAATATAATCCCAATGTACCCATGATATCTTTCTGGGTCAAAGCAAACCTTTCAGTAAAAAGAAATTGCACCTTTGGCCATATTCCCTGCCCAGATAAGACAATGCTCTCTCTCAACCACAACCGCAAAAATCTTCAGAGGATATTGTCAGACGTCAACAAAACAACAATCCCAAACAACGCGAACAATCCATTCATAAAGACTCGACTTCAGACTCGACTGAAAAGGAAACAACAACGACAACGACAACAAAGTGAAAGAAAGATGGCTAAAAGATTTGCCCTTTTGTGAAAGTGTGAAATATTTACGAGAGATGCCCAATGAATATCTTTCGGGGTATTTTGGTGTGAGTATTTTGGTATTCATTTGGGACTCAGACTGGGGGGCTGAACGGCTTTCTGGCGAAATGGCCTGACACTTGACGTGGCCTGAACATGAGACAGCAGGCGGATCGAAGCGAAGCGGTGCAGCGCGGAGTGGTGCGAAACGCGTTGAAATACGCACATCCAATGGCCATAAATAAATGCGAAATGCATTAAATGCCACGAGCACCAACAACCAACAACCGACCAAAAACCAACAACAGAAACAACATGCAACAACAGTGACATGACGAACAACAAAAACAACAGCAACAACAACAATCGGCCACAACTTCGGGCCTCGATTCCCCGTCTCGATTCTCTCACGTCTCAGTAATTAATTAAAGCATTAAGTGCTAATTTTACGACAACTCGATTTGTGCGTTGTGCCCCTCTGCAATTCGCAATTTGCATGCTGCCACATCTCGCCACATCGCCATCGCCATCGTCATCGCCATTGCCGCACATCTCTCCGACATCTCGCCATCGGAATTTGGCAGACGAAATAAAAAAGAAGGAAGCAAAAGTGTCGTCCGATAAGGATGGAGGCGTGACACGAAACTCAATCGAGCAGATTAACAGACAGGAAATCACGTGCGGGGAGATGTTGCCAGCAGATAGAAGAAAGATCCTACTCACTAATCGATTTTCAATCAGAATACTTGACTACATAAATCCAAGGAGAACAAGTGTACTTTTTTGAGTTGTATCTTTGCCTCTTCTGGCATTCACTCACCCATCTCTAGGTATCGTTGCACCTCAAGAGATTTCCCCACCGCGGGCTGCGCTTCTCTGTGGCTGCGACTGTGACTGTGTCGACTGTCAAACGTCAGTGTGGAGTCGGCTGTCAGCCAGACAGTCGGCAGATGAAGACGAAGCCGAAACTGAAACAAGTTGGCCGGCGATCTTACCGAAAGCCTATACGTGTAATAACAACAACCACAACTGTTCAACATTTCAACTGTCGCCAAGATTTTCATCAGAGTTTTTCGGTTTTCTTCCCTCTGGCAACTCCCTCTGGCTCGCTGCTGCTGCTGCTGACATCCCGAATCGTTTGCAGTTTGCAGTTCATATTTTTCACTGGGCCTTTGTTTGCTTTGATGTTATTTTTAAAAGGGGCAGGGACAGGGGACAGGGGCCGGTGCCGCATAAAAATGCTCATTTGTTGCCGCTGTCACAGCGAGAGACTCCCTTGTAATTAATCATATGCATTTGCTTTCATTAGCCAGTCAACAGAATAGCCAGGAAAAGATACTCTTCGGAGAGTATCTTACAGATGCATTGATGGCATATGGAAGGATGGAACGATGGAACGAGCCAAGAGTCAGGTCCGTCGAGTGCTATGACAACAGAAAGTGGGTAATGGTAATTTCTTTGGGTAAAGATGGATGAGTGGAAAGGCTTGGGGCGAAAGAATTTCGTAATATTTCTGCGACTATGAGGATAGAATATTCCAATCCAGAATATAGTGAAGCTTCAATGGGAGAGAGGAAAAGAGATTTCAAAAAATAATAAACATCAAACATCAATTTGCTGATAACATTTTTGTGGTTAAGCGACTAATTCTTTTAGCAATCAATAAGGAAAAGTTTCCACCAGCTGTTCAAATCTCTCCAATACTTCTACTAAAACTTCCCAACTTGAGGCTATTTTTACATCCTTCTCCATCTCCAGCCAGTATCTATAGAGAATCGTTTTATTTTCGTGCCTTATTTAGACACAACAAATGCCAGACTCTTAGTCATCGCACCACACAATGGATTAAGGCAAAAAGTGGGGAAATAATGAGCGGATATTTATCAGTCGGACAGTCAGCTTTATAAATTTTATAGACGGCCATTAAAGGATTAAAACCGCACAGCTTTACTTTGCTTGGCTAAAAGTTCTTCCATCTTTTCGATTGTTGATCGCTGGAATTATTGCAATTCGTGGTGGGGTGGGGTAGGGGATGAAGGTAACGATCTGAATCATTTGCTTGAATGATCACAGACTCTACACAAAGCCGCAACAATAAATTTTTGCATTTTGCATATATGCAATATTTGGTCTAGATTTTCTCTTTTTCCAGGTAGCGCTGCCGTATGCTGTATGGAAAAGCCATTAAATTTGTAGCACAATTGTTGGCAAAAATGTCTATAATTACGGAGAATGGCCATGGCAACCGTGAGGCAGGCGGCAGGAGGCAGGAGGCAGCAGGAGGGTTGCACTCCTGCATTCTTGACTGCATTTCCGATTGTTCAGGATGTGTCGGTCCGGGTGCATGAGAGTGTTGGTAAAATAATTGGTTACGGCTCGGAACATGCCGTAGAGAAATCTGTAAAACAAATGAAATGAAATGAAATGAAATACATTCGATGTGGAATGGTGGGGGGTTGCGGGTTGCACGTACAACAACATATGATTCGTAGGGAGTGCCAGGGATTTGATTTCTCAGTTTTTATCTACGCATTTCCATTCCATTTCTGACGTCTGTCAGTCGCATTTTACGAGTGAGTACATGTATACGGCCTGCCTCTGCAGTGTGGTGCGTGAGAGTTTTGTTCAATTAATGCTTGTAAATTTTGCTTAGAAATCACATAAATTCTCTTGCTGTAGGTAAATTTTGTCTTGAATTATGAATTCAATAAATAATAGTTAGAAAATACTACATAGCTGAGATATTTGTTTTCGAAGAAGTAATTTGTTTGACAAGTCAAAAAAAATAAATAAAAAAAAAGGGCTGATTGGAAATTTATGTTTTTGTATGATGTTTTAATTAATGCAATAAAATAAATTTAAATAATAGTTTAAATAAATAAAAATATTGCAAGGCTTTAATAAATAAAATAAAAATAATACAACATATATTTATTATATGCATTATTTACTTACTATTTATTTATTATTTATTTACTATTTATTTATTATTTATAATATTTAAAAAGCATTCAGTATCCCGCATCTATTTTTCCCTAACCATATAAGATATGCTTCTTCCGTTTTATTCCTTTACTGCTAAGCCAAACTGGGAGAGAGAGAGAGATAGAGAGCACAGAAACGCGCGGAATTTTCACTGAAATTGTGAAATTAAATTTCTTCATTGAATTGTTCCGAATAGTAATAAGATCCCAATGAATTATACGATATAACAACTAAATATTTGCTTCTGCGTATATGGATTCAACGTATCTTCAGAATATACGTGTTAAATATTCCATCTAGCATATAAATAGCAACCAACTATCCCTCATATGTGGCCCACATAAAGAACTTTAGCACCAGATTTCTTCTTTCATTTCAATTTAACTCAATTGATGCCTTCCTTTTCAGATACTTCACTTCCTTATGCAAATGAATCTTTGGCTTTTTGGTTGATTTCGCAGGCAAAGATCATTAATATTAATTCGGGCAAATCTTTGGCCGACTATACTATCGCAATTAACAGCAAAACCACTCCCAAAATACACATCAACACGAAAACAATTCCCAGTGACATATCCGAGCTACTTACCAGCCGAATGACTTCAACTTAAGCCTGTTTACGCAATATATGTGATGTTTGCCCCACGAAGGAATGTTAATGCCACAGATACAACAAAACATATTTCGAGTCATTAAGAGAGGAGGCATCCTCCCTCCTTCCTCCATTGGCAAAACATGGCAGAAGGTGAACATCAATTTTGAAACACACGCACAACGCACTACACTCCTCTCCTCACCTCTCCCTCTGTGTGGCGGAGAGGCATCCCAAATCGATGGACACGCCCCCACATCAGAGCATACCATCAGCAGAGCAGAGCAGAGCATAACATATATCCCAGCCCATTGCTGATTTGTAGGTGTTGTCGTCTTCATCTGGGTCGTTTAGTTGGCTTGGCCCTTTCGCCGACTTACGCTGTGGCCACACAATTATGCTCATCAACATCCGTCAGTCGTCGTCGACTGAGCAGCAGTCGTCGTCGTCGTCGTTGGTGGAAAAGTGTTAAGTAATGAGTTAATCTGCAACAAGACTCGCATGATTAAGTGCTCTGGAGGCCCAGTAGGCCGCTGAGGTGGCGGTGGTGTTGCACGATAGGTGGGGAGGTGGCTGAGTGGCTCTTTAAATAGATTCGTTCTGTCCAGGGGTAAAGAGTACCACTGTACAGTGGTTATAGAGATAAAGAAATACATCTAAATGTGCTCGTGCATACATATATACATAACTTACTAGTTTCGTGTTAATACCTCTCTCTATACCACTTTTCTAACATATTTTCTGGGCGAGTTTAGGACTCTCTTAGGACTCTACATATGGATACAGAAACTGAGTTTATGGAAGGATTAAACGAAATTATGGCTCGAAAATACATTCTGAGGGGTTTTAAGCTATACACGAAAATACACGTACCTCAGAGAAAGAAGTATATGTGCAATGTGCAAAAACTATTAAAAACAAAGTAAATATTTTGGACTTTTTTTTTTTTATCTAGTATATATAAAAAAAAGAACAATATTATTTCCATAAACTTTAAAATAAACTAAATATTAAATGAATAACTTTCAATTCATATGAAATAAGTATATGTGCATTCTAAACAAAAATTAAAAATACTAATGAAATAATTATTTTTATTTTTTGCTTTTTAATAAATTATATGCTTTTTTTTTTAAGTGAAAATTTGATTTATCCGGGTGGGCATTGAGGTTGCCAAGCAGGAATCTCTGTTTCTAATTGATTGATATTTCATGGTACATCCTAAAATTGTTGTATAAATTAATTCAAATAATTTACAAGTAAAAATGAAGAGTAAATTGTACAAAATTCATAACAAAAACTTACATCACGTATAATTGTAGGGCAGATTTAATCCTTCAATCGGCTGAAAGTTGCCCACTGCCAAAATACACAATGGGAGGAATAAAAGAATCTAAAGACTCTTAACTTAATTCTGATGAAAATCGTACATATTTTATGGGTAGAAATATGGTAAAAGAACATAGATACGATAGGACAGATTATAATAGAGATTTTTGCATCGCTTATTGGTGGATAAACAACTGACACAATTTCCAGAGAAAATGCAGCGACTTTCTGGACTAATTTGTCCAATTATAATCCCAGTGGATGGCTTTTACTTTGCTTCCATACTTTGAATGGCTCGAAAGTGGCCAAACTACACTGCTCCTAATTACTTCATTGTGCACAAGAGCTGTGAATTAACATAATTTTGTAGTACCTTCACCAAACCCATTTCGGTATTAATTGTACTGCTATTATTATTATTATTACTACTCCCACATTTAGTTACATTTCTCGCCAGCGTTTTTCCCTCATTAAGTAATGTGCTCAATGCTTAAACGATGCCACTCCACTGTGCGATGCGCTAACTGATAAATTATGATTGTTGTGTGGAGTCGTCGTTTTGCTTGAATGAATGCGCCTGCCTGGGTCCCCACATTTATGGTGGGGAGGTGGGTGTGGGGAGCTGCGCTTATTATTTATCGCATAAATTGAGTTAATGTGCCCGAGATTAAGGACTAGCCAGCGCGATCCATTGGCCAGCCATTGATCATTCCGTTGTACCTTCAGTCCAGACATTATGGAGACGCTATCAGCATGGAGCATATACACCACTGTCCCTTTCACTGTCTTATCAATATGATAAATTACGATATAGATACTATAATAGGAAATGTGCGTGTGTCTATCTATGTAGGTGAGTGGTCAGAAGGGGGCACGGGTGCGGGCACGGGCACGCCACAGTAGCCGTAGCCCCATGGCTGTGATTGACATAATTGGGCGCACACCATAAAATGCGCTCACAAAGATATCCATAGACAGAATGTCTGTCTGTACAGTGGAATACATAGTTTATGATCGCCACAGACAATGATCAATTACAGTGGGCAATCTTAATCATAAATATTGTCAGTTCTGACGGCACCAAAAAAAAAAACACTAAAGAGTTCCACAAAAAAAAAAAAATATATGTATATAAAAAAAGTCAATGCGTTGATTTTTCTTTATGCCGAAACTCCAATTAAAATTGTGATTATGATGAAGCACACAAATGAAGCAGAAGAAGCATACAAAATAACAAAAATACAGCAAGAGAAACAAGGAGAAATCGAAGATTTAAATACCCTTTGCTGAGGGACTCGTCATATTTTGTTTAGATGTTAGCCCAAGTGGCCAAAACCCAGCAAATCTCCTTTGAAAACCATAATACCCCATATGAAAGTGTATGTAAAACAGCAATAAAAAGTGATGCAGTTATTCCATACGTTCAAGTAGTTGGAGCATTTTTTATTTTTTTGAAGAAGGTGAACACACAGCGAGCCATAAATTATAATTATCGACGAGATTAACTCTTTGCCGCGCCACTTAACTGCGATGACACACGCTCCCAAGACGTCCAAAGAAACAGACAGAGAAAGAGTTGCACAGAGAGAGTGAGAGAGAGAGAGAGAAAGAAGGGGAGCAGCGAGGCAGAGATAGCCAGAGAGGTGGATCTGTCCAGAAATCCCCACACAGCGCACAGCTCTGGTGAAAGAAAGCGACCGACCGCAGATAAGCAACAAAGACGACACTAAATCGTATGCGATAGCAGCAGCAGGAAAGCAGCAAAGCTGAAGAATGTGAGCAGGAAACGACTAAGAGATGACCTGTAATGGGAAATCAATAAACAATAAATTAATTATGAATCATGAATCAATAAAAAAAATGTATGTAAATGTTAATGAAACACACAAAATAATACTAATAAATGTACTATGAAGAAAAGATCTAAAGAGAAGACTTAGTAATGACAGATCTAAAGAGAAGACTTAGTAATTTCTTTGATAGATATACATATATAAAGATTTAATATTTATTACTCTTCCTGATACGATAGATAATACTCTATAATTTTAATTCTTTAAGGAAAATCACTTAAATAGAAAAGAACACTAAACAATAATTTCAGAAATTAATTTAGGTATTTGGCCAGAGATATGCTGATACTCTTCACTGCTTAAACTCTTCTCAATCTAATACCCTATCTTATTTTAAGTCGCTCCAAGTTGTGTCGCTCTCCCCCTTGCATATGACACATTCCCAGCCACATGAAAAACAAAAAAGCAGCCCACAAAAAAAAAAACGAAAGCAAAAATGCACTCGGAAAGGTTGAAGGGCCTCCCAAAAGGAAGAACTGAGGCTCGTACGGGAAGAACGAAACATTCTTTATTTTTTGGCGATAACTTTGGCTTGGCGTCGGCTTCTTCAATTGATATCTGCTCTCTGGACAAACAAAAAGCAAGAAGCTTGAAAATTTATGACCCCCTGTGGTTTTATCGACGCCTCTGCGACACAACCCTTCGGATGGGTCGGGACGGTCCGGGACGGTACGGTACGGTCCCCGGTGCGGCTTTGTGCCCTGTCCCCTGGTCTGTCGATTGAAAGGCGAATGAAAGATACGGGAAGGCAATGTTGTCGCGCAGCTAAACACAAAAACTATATTAAAGAGAAAAACTGAAATTGATGTGTGGTGTGTGTGTGTGTTTTATATCTTTGTATTTTTTGTATCTTTTTGAAGTATGAATTTGCCATGCTCTCTCTATTTGCCGTGACTCCCAGATTCGAGTATCGGCGGAGATTCTGTTCTCATCCCCAGATCAGACCCATTTCATTCAGTACTCACTTCATTCATGGACTGTGATTCGAGATGCCCTTCTACCCTCCGGTTTTCTTTTTTTTTTTGTCTCTTTTACAATATACTTTTGTATCTGTAGCTGTGCATCTCACTGTCTATCTGTATCTGCCTGTCTATCTGTCTCGTTGCGTTGGTAATTTTCAATTTTTATAGTCGTCTTGGGTCGCCAACACACTTGACCCGCTGCCAGACTGACTGCCAGATAAGGATTTCTTCTCCCTGAGATCGCCCTCTCTCTCTCTCTGTCTCTGTGGGATCTCTCAAGCTGTGCAAAAACTGCTGTCTACCGATTTATGACACCACAAAAGTTAATGCTTAATTATGGCAAATTGCAAATCGAGGCGCATTCATTCGCAGCAGCCACAAAACTTAACACGAATTTCATTTTGAGTGCATTTTGTGTCCAAGTTCCGTTTCCAATCTCCCAATACCCCAATCCCCCAGCCAGTGCTGGAAATATTTTAATTAGCTTCGACGATCATAAAAATACAGACGGGGGGAAGGGGCACTGTGAACGTTTTACGATCTGCCAGAAGCGGCAGCTTTAGCATCAGCTTCCAGCAGTAGTACGACGGATGTCGAAAGAGTTTGCACAATGAAACGCCTTAAAATCGAAAATGAAAAACACATTAAAATTTAATCATGCTCGAGAAGTGTTCGAACATGAACTGCCGCACTGCGCTGCTCTGCGCTGCCACATAAAAAGGGATCACGGATCAACGTTTTGGTCATGAAATCAAAGAGAGAGCCCACAAGCGGATTAGTCCACAAACTACTTTACTTTATTTTACTTCTACGAGTGGCAAGGCTTTGGCAAAATGTATCTGAAAGATGTGCAGGGGAGGATGTGCAGTGAAGATTTAATTTAGTAAAGATCATAAAAAAAAACCTTTTTGATTTGGTTCCTCTATTTCATTTTAGCTCTTCGGTGGATCTTCCATCCATCTTCTTTTCATCTTCTGATCTATTGATCTTCTAGTTCAGCTGCCGAACCTTATACAATTGTGAATCATATTTTTAATATTTTATTCGAGGGCTAATGCCCATTCATTCATCTAAGAAAACAATTCAACCAACAAAATCTTTGCTTCTGTCTGCCCCAGAAAGCCAAACTTCAGTAGTGATTTCACTTGTGATTTAACATGATTATAATCTGTTTAGGCCACCCTTTTTGTTACTATTGTTGTTGTTGTTTGGAGGCTGCTTAGAAAAGTTTTCGTTAATCCCATCTTCCAGGAAGATCCCCATCATCATCATTATCATCAGCATTGCGAATTGATCATCATTATTATGATTATCGATGCTTCCTGTTCCATTTTGACCGGTGCCTGCGTTTTTAGGCTACTCAACTCGATCAATCGAGCGCGATCCATGAGATCCATGAGATCCATAGGGCCAGCTCCTACGATGTCTGTCTGCCTTTCAAACGTTATTGTTTCCATGGCTCTGTGGCTGTTGTTTTTTTTTATAAATCCTCAAATTATCAGTTTATGGCTGCTTTTAGTTTTATGAACCGATCACGTACTAACCATTCCGTGGCGATCATTTCGCCTTCGACAGCGCCTCTTTGCCAATGGACAACCACAAGGCCCGCTCTCCCTTTCAGTTTATATATATATTTCTCCCACTGACTCTCGTTTTTCGTTCCTTTAACGTACCCTGTATGGGGTGGATGGGGCGGATTGGTGAGCTCGTAACTGAACCTTTCGCAGTTCAGTGCACCCGTAACTCTTCCTTCCGTTTCATTGGGTTCCTTTGATATTTCAAGCCCTTAAAAATTCCATAAAATATACTTAGTACCAGGTATCCCATGGTCGACTCTTTTTCAGACTATTTCTCTCCCTCTGCGACTGCTAATGATCCTATTTCAGTCGCTACCTCTTCGGTCCCTGACTCTGCCTCTGCCATCCAACGATCTGCTGGATGCGTGCGAATCTTTTTCCAGCTTAGTGTTTTGTTCTCTCCCTCACTCCGATATCCAACGAACGCGTTTCTTTTGTTCCTGTTTTGTTGTTGTTGTTCTTTACGGTTCTGTGTCTTTCCGTCTCGCTTCATTTTCAGCGCATTTTTATCGACTGCACAACTAATTAAAACTGAATGAAAAAAAACGAGATCCCGAGGGTCTTCGTGGCGCTTTTTGGTTTTGAAAGAAATTTAACAAATTATTTAATGATAGATGGTTGTTAAATTGACTGCCCGTCTGGGTCTCTCTCTGTAGTTGTATCGGTCTCTGTTCACAGTCCGGCTGTGGCTCTTAACTATCCGTTATTTAGGGTATTAAGTGATTAGGGGACTCCAATATAGACTCCTCATAGAGCTTAACTAATCGGTATGAGGATCAGCATCAGTCATGGGGGAGGTTGATTAAAAATCAGCTATGACTACCATGTGACGAAGTGTGGAATTTTATTTCGCTTAGTGATATGGGAAAGTTTTTTTCAGAGGGGAATATGACGTTCAACCAGTTCTAGGCTGCTTATGTTGTACCGGCTTAATATGCGGATTTGAAAGATTTTTCCTAATTTTTCTCAGTCGAAAAAAAATCCTTAAACATTGATTTTCTCAACCGGCGAGCTTTTCTGGTATTTTGTGCCACCGAATATTCTTCTAAGTCACCTATTCATTGATAGAATAATAAGATTAGAACACTGGGTATCCTGGTATAGAAAATGTACTGTTTTTTTTTTTTTGCTTTTCCAACATCTTCTTTGTATTATTTTAAACCTATTTTTACTCCTCCTTGGGCGGAAACAAATACTGCAACAGTGCTTCTGTAAACAAGAGACATTTTGCTGTAAATAATCCCATAGATCATCTCTCAGAGGCACCCACCCCGCACCGCTGCGTAACCTTTAGGCAAACAAAAATACAGGAAGCCTGACAGCATGCCACCAGTGCAGCGTATTCACTGTCTGACCTTACTGAAACCTTGGGTGTTCTCTATCTCACAACAAAAAAAGAGGAGATTACCCTGTACTCGAATTGACAATCTACAGCAAAGATCAACAATCCGCAAACCTCATATGGAAAAGGGCAAAGCCACATTAAAAAATGAAAACACAAAAACAAATGAAAATTTTTTTTTGTACAATTTCGTAATACCGAGTGTCACACAATTGAAATATGTAATTAATTATGCCCATACGAGGGGGCAAGGGGGGTGGTCGTCGTCGCCTGCTGTTTATTTTGTGCTACCAGAAACAACCGAATATTTCCCCGATAGAGATCTACAAAACTATTTGCCACACACTGAGGCAGAAGGGGTGTCGGGTGGGTCCCCGTTCCCGGACCGCCAGCAGCTTCAAAGCTTCGCTTTTTGTTTGTGTGTTGTGTTTGCTTTGCTCATATTTCGGTTTTTAATGAATCCACTCTATGATTATCTCGATTACGAAACATTTCCCCCAAAAAAAAAAAGCTCCATTCAAATGATATATACTGACGCCCACAACAAAAAGCAGCCAGCCCCTCAATGCACGACTGAATGCAGTGGAGTGGAGAGGAGTGGAGTGCCGTGCCGTGCCTGCCTATCGCTATCTCTGTCTGTGTCTGCGGCTCCATCTCCTTCCCACACATCGACTTTGTTGGTGGTCGTCGTAGCTGTCGGTGGCGGCGGCAACTACTGAAAATATTAATTAGAAGCCATAGTAAAAACAATAAAATGTTAATAAGCTGCTATCATCTGGCATCGAAATTCAAATTTCAAATGAAAGCAAATGCAAATTTCAACAAAAACATTTGCCAAATAATTATGCTCTAATTCCATAGAATTGAAGGGTAGTTGGTAGTAGGGGGGTGTAAACCTTTCAGTAGAACGGGGAATAAATGGGAGATGAAAATCTACAGATACTCGTATATGTGGGTGTTTGTTCTCTATCTGGGATATTCTGGGATCTCTACAGTTTTGAGTATTCCCAGAGTATTCTCAATACTCTGAAATTTGCGAAATATTTATCCTGTTAATCGGTTGAATGCACTTTATAGGGGTTTAACCAAAGAAATTTAAAGCAGAAATAATTTATTATGAATAAGATTAATTCAAACAAAAATGGTGCAATCTTTTGTATTGTTCCTGATCATGAGTAGCACCCAAAATGTAACCCACACCCAACCCACATTATTGATATATATAATAAATCCAGAAAATGCTTAAGTTACATATAGAAAGAAAGAGCCTAGGAAGAAAGTGTTTCTGTAAGCGAATGATTATATTTTTATACCCACTCGTATAATCAAAAGCTGTGTTGTGGATAAGTGGACAAATTCCTGAGTTAAAAGCAGCTGATGACAGGCTAAATTAAATATATTAAGCTATCTAAATTAAGTATTAAAGGCAACAATAAGCATGACTAAAAGCGAAATCAACGGCCAGTGGAACAGTCTCAGACCAAAAATTAAATAACTATTAAATTTGTTTATTTTAAAATATTCGCAGATTGCATTTTTAGTAATTTATTCATAAAATCGGTGTTTAAAGTATGAATTGAACTTTCGATTCAGGCACTGCCTGTTGGGGGATACGTAAAGAGGATCAAGGATGTGCAAGGTTACAGGCAGATACCAATACCATTACTACAGTCGGCACTATGTATATTCCGCCAACACTAAGTAGCAAGTAATCTGTAACCCTGATTGATTATTCCCCATTGTTTGCATTAAAATTTGAATATTTAATTAACTTGTAATTGTACAGACAAAGTGTTAACATTCGCGTGCAATTACGATGCACATGTCCATATCGAATATCCCTTAAAATTTTGTATATTTTTACAATTATTTTTAGCGAGGTTTTTTTGTGTGCGTTTTTTACATAATTTATGAGCAGACAGACACACACAACAGATTCATTGATTTTTATTATTGTTCGAGTTAGTTAAACTTTTATTGACTTTTAATTTCATTTGTTGTATTTACGTTTATGGTAATGGGATTACATTTTTATGGGGAGTATTTTGTGGCTTTACACGGCCAAAGACACTGCCTCTGTGCATCTGTGCATATTTTTAGGTGACTGGATTAGTGTGTGGATTTGTGGAATGTTAATGGAATTATGGGCACAGAAGTGTGGATGATTTCCAGGGGGCAGAGAACAGCAGATAGTTTTCAGAGGGAAATGCAAGTGTGGAATGGCTGCAAATGCAACTCTGAAAGGTATAATATTTAACATTCATTGACATCTTTCAATTGGGAAGCTTCATAAATTATCAAAACACAGGAAGATATTTTTAATTACAATCATTATTCAAAGTGAAGTGATTCATCGAAAGGGGTAGGCAAGACTAGGCCTCAAACACTCCTGTCCATAAATTTCACACTCAACTCATTTCCTGCTCATTATCATATATATCCCCCAACCGAATCCCAGCCGAATCCCCACCGAATCCCCACCGAATCCCAGCAATTGTACAACAAACCTCCTCAGCTTTGCTTTACAATCTCAATGCGTTCTGTGTTGGGTTGGGTTAGGTGACGGGCATGAGAGGCAGAAGGCATACGGCAAGCGGCATGGGGATAAAATCTGTGGATAGAAGATGGGTCTGGGGTTACCCACAGTCATGGCCTGTCCAAAAAACCCACTCAATTGGGGTTTGGCTCTTTCGAGTGGGCGTCCAACGTCTTCTCCGGCACACATGCGTGTTGTATATCGTATCTCTCCTTCTTTGCCCTGTGTCTTGTGTTGTCTGCAGAGATTTGTGGCCTGGGCGGGTCCCCAGGAGATGTTAGGGAAGGTAATCATGCTGTCACAGTCGCTAATTTCAATTATCTTGAGTGTGCACGTATACGTAATTTGTTTGCTTTTTTTATATCAACAGGCAACAAAATAAATAAAAAAGATTATTCTCTTACTTCCTTCCTTCCTTCCTGAATGAATGAATGAATGAATGAGTTAAACCATCAGTTTATTAAAGTGCATCCATTATCCATAAGTTTTTTGGGCTGCTTCCCCATCCGCTTTTGGGGGCTCCATTTTGACAATCAAAATGTCATTTCATTTGGCAGTGAAGCTCCGCAAATCCGCAATTGAGACGCAACTTACATGTCATTAACAAGGCTTAAGCCAAACGACATGACAGACAGATACTGACTTTGGGTACAGCGATGGAACGAGCACAGAGACACCGCAAAGGGCAATGCCAACACAACATTCTGTCTAGATAATGTTGCATGCAACGTTGCCAAAGTTCAGCAGGAGTTCAACAGAGTAGAAATTAGTACAGGAAGCTCACAGGTGGATTGGGTAACTGATTACTGGAATGCATATGCAGAAACTGAGCAAAGGGTAGCCTGAGGTCGAGAAACTAAAATTTAAAATTGCCAAGAAAATGTTGAAATATTTGGATACGGTTCCATGGCCCGCATATCCACATTTTCATTGTATAGAACCAAATTTTCACACCGAACTTTGTATATACCCTATACCCGCCGCAGCGTTGCCAAACTTCTTGCCCTTGAAGGGATACCCTGCACAGATATCTCACCTTTCAAGCAGAGCATCGCTTTGCTGTAAATTGGCCAATTATCAGCATTTGAAAAATGGTTTACCTGCCACAAACTCTCTACCTTTCTACCTGAATTCTTCCAGAGTTTAGGATAAAAGATACAATGGTGCGGGGATGGGTGGGGGCGCTGCACTACACGCACTTTGACCTTTCGGGCAAAGACAATGCACATTGAATGTTTGAAAAAATAAGGAAAGGGAGAGAAGGAGAAGGAGAACGAGAGAATGATAGACCGACACCAACACCTGCCCCGTCCCAAATGCCGCGCACAATTCTTGTCTATGGCATAGATACACACCTCTATTTTACACTTCTGTGGACGAGGACCCGGCAAATCTATCTGTATCTTTTGATGACCGAAGGGGGAACAGCTCTGGGCCCGGGCATTAATGAACAGACTTCACACTCGGGGCCATAGATGAGTGAGAATTCAAGGGGAAAAACTACCTGAGAGCAGAGAGCAGAGAGAGAGAGAGAGAGGAAAAAGTTATATTGATTATGGAACAAATGTTGGGAAATTAGGCAGCGATTTATACGAAAGCCCCTTGCTTATTCCTTCTCACTCTCGGATATGCTATGCACTTTGATAAATTAATACAATATCGTAACGTTTGGTCATTCAATTGATTCTTTTGGAAATTCATTAGCGCGCCGCTAACGGACCAAAAGGCGTCTGGCCAATGATAGGGACAGTGTCCACCAGAACGACGGGCTCTATGCCACTTTGATTTCTATTCATTTTTACCCATTCTTTGTGGGTTGGTTGTGAAATGCGTCGGAGTGTAGTGCTGTGTGCTGTGTGCTGGTCGGGTCCCAAACTTTTTGTCTGGCTTTATTGCAGTTTGGAAATAGATGAGCTAACAGCTGGAGAGTGAGTGGCGCACTCGTACAGATTAGATAGCAAATGGTCGCCCATTTGAGGAGTTTGTCTGGCCGGGCAGAGTCAGAGAGAGGGAGAAAGGGGTACGAGAATATCCATAACAATGGTGCCAGGGTGGGGGAGCAATCAAATGCAACAAGTATGGATTATCCAAAGCTGAAAATGTTCTGGCATTCCGACTGAGAGAACTACAACAGTTAAGGAGCACAAAGGTTGGCCATTTGTTTGCCTTGACAACATTCAAAGAGTTGAAATAATACAAAAACAGGAGACAGCTTGCAGTGATTTTTTTACGCTTAGAGGGCTTCATATGTAAACGTAAATTTGGATGAGAAATCGATTGGAAATACTGATATTTGTCATCACAAAATCCATTTATAAAAGACACGACCTTCAGCACTGCACCAAAAGTATTTTTCATTGTTTGCCAACATTTCAGTAAGCAGCCAAGGAAGCCAGCCACCTATTGTTTTCGGACTGCTTGAAGTCTACGACTTAAATGGGATTTACTCTAGAAATACGCTACCTATTTTTCCTCCATTATCCCACTGAAATTGCATCTCTTTTAGAATCACAGTGCCAGCGGTGGTCTTGTCAGATGTGGACTAAAGCAGATTACAGTCGCAAAACTTCAAAACAATAATTAAAGGATGGAAAAAACTCCTGCAACATATCTAAGATCATGTGGGACTGCAGCTCTTCTTGACTCTTGCATTTTGCAACATTTGAACATATTTTTGCTCTCCATCAGGGACAGTAAATAATGATTATTTTTTATTTTTTACTTGAAAAAACTCTCCATTTAATGTAGCCGCACAGAAGAATTAAATGGACCAGATTTGAATTTTAAGTTTTTAGGATAATCATTATTGAAAATAATTATTTTTATTATTAAAAATTATCCATAATAATTATGGATATATTATGCCTGTTTTAGGTAAATCTCTACACCACCTCTCATCTGCTGAGACCTGTTTTTAAATTCTGTGAAGAATTATTCAAGCTGTAGCCATTAAATTGATAATTAATTCGATGCATTTCGAACATATCAAAATTCGCATAATCGCAATATTTGTATAACTTTAACACCACACTTCCTGCGCAGTTACCCTTTTTCTGCTCAACAATGCAATATTTGATCAATTTTCCAACCACAATTCCCAGAGAGTCAACACATTATAAGACAATTATCATTTAAGAAAACAAATATAACCTTCATCAAATATTCCTCAGAGAGAACTATATTTCGGGCACAATCCAAGGCAACTTTTTATTAAAAGAAGGTTCGAAATATGTGATGTTTAATCCCCTTTTGCCACAAAGAACGCACTCTGTGAAACAATATACAGCAAAATAAAACCCTCTTCAGTTCATTCTTATCAACAAAATGCATCATCATTCAGTTCAATTCCATTCCATCGTTCAGTTCCATCAACTTCATGAGCACACATACTCTTACTCACACACACACATATATGGTATAAGTAGGTTCTATCGTATACGAAGCGATACGAACGACTGGCAAATGGAACAAAACAAACCCCACCGAGAGGCAGGCAAGTAAACAAAAGGTTAATACAATCCAAATGGAGTCCACAGCATGCAACAAGCTCTACTGGTTGTTGCCACAAGACGAGGCGAGCCACAAGCCCGAGCGCACAAGCCGAACGAGCGCGGCCCGAGCGGCCTTCGGCAGCAGTCGTTCGTTCGGCTCGGATATGTCTGGCTGCTGTGTGACAGCTGGAAACCGGGCGCCGTGACAGTTGATTTTGTGTGTTGGAAGAGCTCGGTTCGTGTTCTCCCGTTCGAGTGGGACGCGTGTTTAGGTCTCTCGTCTCATCGTATCGTGGTTGTCGCGTCATTGTCGTTCCGGTTAGACGGCAGAAGCCCCGCCATGGATTGAGATTCGAAGCGATTCAAAAAATTGTGTGCCAAAACAAGAGAAATTTAGAAAGAAATTTTGAATTAGCAACAAAATAAAACAAGAAACCAAAAACGAAACAAAACGAAAAAAATGAGTGCAGTTCTATTTTGAATGGATGGACAGATAGGATAGTGCCGGTTGGTTGTTAGGAGTGTGTGCCAAGAAAGATTTCGGGCAATTAAAGAAGCGCGTGGAGTGCAGAGTAAAAGTAGAAGAGAAAAACTTGACAAGATGCATTTGCGGGCAATGCGTGGTGGCATGCCACAGTTGCAGCCTCAGCATTTATCCGAGGAAAGTGAAATTAAAAATACAACAACCGTCAGCGAGATCAAACGGCGAAGACATAGAAACAATCAAAATGTCGCCGCAACGTCGCCCAATCGGCTAAAAATAATCAGAGTCGACCAGAAGATGGCATCACTGCTGGTGATACCCCTAGTATTCCCGATGCTACTGATACTCTCTGGATTAAATGGATTAACACAAGTTGCCGCGCTCAAGGGTAAGTGTCAACAGATGTGGCATATATATTTTGTGTGCTTGCAACAGTTGCAAGCATCATCATTTTGAAGGGCAAACTACGCGTATGACAAACTATTTCCTCCTCCCAAAAATGCAAATCCTTTTGTAAATGCATATTCGACTTCGACTCCGAGAGTAGAGTGCCTTGCCCCTCCATTTATTTATTAGCGTCATTTGTTTCCATTTATGTGTTTCATCTATTTTTGGGGCTGCAACAACCAACAAGAGAGTGAAGGAAATTAAGGCACTGCGGTTTAGTTTATTTATGCCTGTGCAACGTTCGCTAATGGATTTTAAGGCCGATTTTATAGACGGAACGCGACATCGACTCTGCCTCATAGACCCATTATTCATGCGACTCTGCGCCTCCCTCCCTCTGCTGTTGCTGCTGCTGCCTTTCTTTCTCATTAGAGAGATAGAGATGCGAGATGCACTCCCATCTCTCGTGGGAGGCCACGTCCACACCGCCCAGACACACTAAGACTGTGTGCGGGAGGAAGATCTGTTCATTTGTAGATGGAATTTGGGCATTAGTAGAGATTTCCAAAGGTTGGGCTGGGTAAGATCTGTTTGTTTGGGCATAGGATGGGGCACAATTAAGGATTTATATAGGTTCCAGCTGGATTAGGAGGAAATAGAGTTCAAGCGAAACCAATTTGTTGGATTCTTTTATGGATTCCAAGAGTTATGAATTTATCTGCACAGAAAATTGAACTTGTGGTAAAATTCTAAGAACGATTCAATGCAGTAGAAGCAACTTAGAACTCTTTACAATTGCATGTAATGTATATTTGATCAACGATCATTAGAACTCTGGCTAAGGCTATGGTTTCCATCCATCTACTGTAGGAAGAAGCAGCAAAGTAAATTCACTTTCAGAGTATATTTACAGGGAAAAAACCTTTGGTTGCATTGCCATTAGAACTCAAAATATTTCAGGCAATCTTACTAAGAAGCAAAACTATCCTCCGATTGTAGCCTAAAATTTTTAAACATTGAAATCAATTCAGTAATCCCTTCAAGACTTTTAATCTCCGTCTCCGCTTATCTACGAGTGTTTTCTCCTTAATTCCGCTATCAAGCTCATATTATACTTAATGTTAAACCCCCCCTGAACTCGCTCAGGGACATCATTTCCACAGAATACACAGATCGAGTTACACTCAAAAGGTCATGTAGATGAGGGTAAAAAAAGCAGTGCAGCGCTCCTCAGGGACGGCAGGGAGGATCACAAAAGATCACTCAACCAAAACAGAAATGTTGTCTGGATAAATGAGAAATGAGTTTGCAGTTCTCCATGCCACAAAACTAATCAATGTATTGTTGTAGTAAATAGTTTTCCCCAAGGAACCTGATTACGAGAGGAGTTTGTTTTTCTTTTTTGGAGGCTAATGAATCTTGCGGCTTTTGCGGTCCAACTGCCACAATGCAATGAAAGGAAAACTAAAGCAAAGTGTAGTTGGAGTTGGAGTCGTAGGTTTATGGGGTTGGGGCTGGGGTGCGGTCTGGGGTTGAGGTTGATTGGCCATTTCATGGCTCGACAAAGTACCAGATAAAACACACATATCTAAATGAGCTTAAGACTGCACACCCGTGCACACCCGTGGCAGCCGTGCACACCCCTTCCCGCCTTCCTGCCTTCCTTCCATCCGCCTGCCACAGCGAGAGAATGTTGTAATCTAATGCTTATTAAACGCTTTTTAATGCCAGCCCAACCATCGCCCAGTGATATCTAAAGTTTTGGACACACGCAATTCGGATTGGGATTGGGACTCGGATTGGGCTTTGGCTTCAGATTCATTTTCATGTGCGCTGCGCCACGTGAAAACATTTAGCACGCAACAGCTTCAGATGTATCTCTGTGGCAGCTCTTCTCGTGTGATGTGGCAAGTGTTGCACGCGACGATGACGCTGACGACGACGACGCTCGTTTGATATAATAAATTGTATAAAATTATCTTCTCTCGGCACACGACAGGCTCTCTCCTGCCACACCATTTTTTCCGGCAGGGTGCAGGGTGTGTGACTCTTATTTTTTGGACTGCTGGTGGTGGGTCAATCCTTGGCTGCTTGAGAATCTCTTTCGGGGTCATACAAATTATCGCCCTCTAATATGCTGCGAGAAGGGGGTTGGACAATCAAATTGAGGCAAAAATCTGCTGCTAATGCCACTCTGGGGAACGTTTTTCCGCTGCTAACTGGATCCCCAAGTGGTGCAGCATGCTGCAGTTTTTTTTTTTTTATTTCTATCTCCAGGGGGTGGTGGGGTGGCACACACTTTTTTTTTTTTGTCTAGTTTATAGGTTCAGATTTCGCCTTTTGTCTCGGCTCGTTCTTTTTGTTTTTGGCTGTGCCTCAAGCCTCAAACTCTGGTGCAATTTTCGAGTCTCTCTCTCTCGAATCTGAAACTCATGTGCATTATGCGAAAATTGGGCTAAGTAGCGGGCTTCTCTCTGTCTCTATCGCTTTGGCTTACTTTCCGTTCGGTTCCGTTCCAATCCTTTCAAATGGAGTCAAGTGCTGGTCCGTAGCATGTTATTTGTTCAATCACATGATTGCCCTACCGATTTCCAGGGCATCACCCAATGAGCTGCTATCCCGTTCCCAGCTGCAGGCCACATAATGAATGGGGGGGCGCAGAGCCGTTTCTATCGATGTGCCGAATACGGCACACAGTTTGGGGCCAAAATGTGATTGAAACTTTGTCTGATGTTGGCTGGGTACTTAAAGATATATCTATCTATGTGTCTGCGATGACCTTTGGGCCTTTAGATTATTATTAGGAGGTGTACTGTTTTATTTCTTGGGAATTTCTTAGTACGCAGGTTTTTTTCTATGAATTTTGGTTATTTTTGTCAAATGCTTTGAGGCTTTTTCGAGATGAATATTTTTGGGGAAGGAACACACTCCATGGGATTAATTAATGCCTTCTTCCTGCATCCTTCCTGAGTTAAGACACAAAAGATCAAATAAAATAAAAAATTATTAAGAAAGAAAAGAAAATTGACAAAATATTAAGAAAATCTTTGCCCAAAGGGGATAACCACCATTAAGATCAGTTATATGTAGGAATAGTGTAAATATCCCCAGAAGATTCGACATCTTTTGGCAATCCCAATCAAAGCCTCTCCTTTTGGTTTGAATTTATTTTCTTTCGGATTGCACTTGGGCCTTCGTTGTGTGGCTTCTTCTTGTTGTGGGGCCGTTCGATCTTGACCAGGCTATTTGCCAACTAAACAATAATTAATTATTTAAAACAACAGTCGCGCACAGAACCCAGGCAAGAACAGGGGTAAGCCAAGTCTTCTTGCAACAGCAACAAGTCTGAAGAGGCTGAACAGGCTGAGAAGGCTGAAAAGGCGAGGAGTTCGGACATGGTCCGAGCCAAGTTTTGCCTACGCAAAGATTTTTTTCTTGTTGTTGTTATTTTTGTTTGCTTCCTGGGAGCTCCGCTTGACAGCCCCGTTTCAAATGTATCCATGTATCCATCTGTGTGTGTGTGTATCTGTGTGTGTTTGGTGGGATGTGTAGCTGTGTGCCTATAGCCGTGGGTTTTATGTACATTTTGCTGCCTTTTGGTTTGTGATATTAAAAATAAAGGAAAATTAAGCCTGGCAGCCGCGTAAAATGCAAACTTGCATCCGAAATGTTGCAGTTATGCCTTGGCGTTGCAGTTGGCGTTTAAAGCCGTTACTGTTGTTACTATTACTGTTGTTGTTGTTGCCGTTGTTGCTGTTGTTGTTGCAACATTTTTGCATGCAATCCAAAGCAATGCAATGCCTGCAAAATCGTTATTTCTCTTTGCCTTTTTTTTTTTTTTGAGAAGGCGTTACTGGATTTTTTTGGTAAAGTTTTTTTTCTCCTTTTTCGTGCTGCCTCCTAGCTTGAAGCAAATCTGTGCTTTGGTGAGAAAAAGGTTTGCAAATTGCATTGGAAATGCTATGTGTGAAGCGGTAGGATAACTGGAGAGCAGTGGTGCAGCCACAGAGCCAGGAGAAAGGGGCCCAGAGCAAGAGAATGGGGCAGAGGCAGAGGCTGAGCAGGAGGAGTGCACCAGAGGGAGGATATGCAATTCTGGAGAGGTCAATCAACATGAAATTTGATTCACAAGTTATGGGAAAGGCAGCACAGCAGGAAAATGGCGAGAAAAACGATTGGAAAACGATTTTTGGGGAATGGCGCAAGACCCATTTGGTTTTAAGGGAAAGAGCCTGTAAAATTTAAATATTCTGTAGATTTTAAGAGCGAAAGATTTTAAATAATTTGACAAGAAAAGGGACAAGTTTTTTGTTTACTAAGAAAAAATGGAGAGGCATTATAGCTTTATTATTATATATATATTATTAAATTAGATGGATAGATAGAAAAATATTCAGATAAATGGATGGAAGGATAGATAGATAGATAGATAGATAGATAGATAGATAGATAGATAGATAGCTGAATAAATAGGTAGATAAATTCTTGCAGTTTTGCGGAAGTAACAGTCATAAATAAAAGATTTAATCTTTAATTCATATCAACACTTTATTTTACCCTTATTTGCCCTCAAAGTTTATGCAAAAACCTTCCATGGTAATTGTCTTTCATAACTTTCCTGCAAATATTCCTTTGTGGTGCTGCTGCAGTAGTTTTTGCCCCAAAGAAATGCTCAAAATGAGTTAACTAGAAGATCAACAAGTTATGCTGGCTAATATGTATTTAATTACACAAATCTGAAATTTCCGGCTGCCCCAAAAGAGGTTTGTCTTTGTCATTTATCCTTGAGCCAAGAGTACCCAGTCGAGAGAGCTGAAGATGGGGACAAAGCCGGAGACAGAGCCAGAGACTGAGACACAGAGACAGAGGCACAGAGCCAGAGCCAGAACCAGAACCAGAGACAGAGCCAGAGATTTGCATATTTGCACTTGATGAAGTTAAGGCTTTTGCAGTGGCTCTGTGGCAGACATAGCCGCCAGCAGTCGCCATTTGGTTGAGGTCGGTCGCTCTCAGATTTTCCACAGTTTTCTGTGCTGCCTACGCGCACTCGGCAAGAAAATTATGAAAAATTTTCAAAGAATTGCCTTGAGTCATCGTCGTTTGCAGTCGGTTGCAGTTTGCAGCCAAACGTTGGCGTTGGCGTTGCCTCTCTGTGCTTGCGGAGAGAAAAACTTTATAATTTGTTAACAAGAGTGGAAGGCAGTGGGGAGATCGGTGGCGGAAAACGGCGCCACTGGGTCCCTGCTTACGTTTTGGGGCTGTTCGTCTGGGCAATTATGACAAGTTGACAAACGGCTTAATCTCAATCGGGGGGACTAGCTGTGGGATCCTCCGAATCACAGATTGTGATTGTCGATGTGGATGTCCATGTGGAGGAAGAGGAATAGGAAGATGGGGCCTCGGTCTCAGTCTCGGCATTTAAATCAATAAAGCAAGAGAGTCCGAGAGTCCGGCGAGCCATCCGTCGCTCGATCGCCGTCGGACGTTTATCGCATTGGGGATATCTAATATCGGAGTGGGGACTCGGGACTCGGGACTGGGGGTCTGTGGCATGTCCCAGAGAGTGCGACACATGCAAATTGGCCAATGTTGCTAAACAAGTTCTCCGCGCAGGCCCCAGGTCTCTCTCCTCTGTGGCTCTTGTACTCACCTGCGTACGACGACGACAACGACAACGAACATGCAAAAATTGGATTGCGGGCTCTGCGTGCAAATAAGGCAACAACCACTAAGCCAACAACAAGCGAATGTGCAGTGGGATTTCGAGTCGAAGATTGTGATACCCTAGCAGATCGAATGGGAGCTTGGAAAATATAAATTTGTCTCTGGAAAAATGTATATCTCCACAACTGAAGGCCACTTTCGACTCTGTTATTCCTGCTACAAAGTTAACTCTCAGGAACCGTCAGACAAAAATCTATTGCACCTCATAATACCCTTTACAAAAGGGTATCCGAAGAGCACAACAACAAGTTGTTTTGCTATAAAAAGGCGCTGCCGTTGCCAGACAATCAGCCATAAATCTAAATGACTGTCAACCCAGGCGAAACCTACAATGGAGTTCTTGTTCTTGCAACATGTTGCCAACTGCCAACTGGAGGAGTCGCCTGCATGCCACCCCTTCCCTCCTCCTTTCGGGATAGTGTGCGGTTTCCAGACTCATTTGCTGCCATTGGCGGCCGCCTGATAAGACACTAAAATATGCTAAAAAGCTAAAATAAACTTGATATTGATATGGCAGTGGCATTGCCAGTGCCATAAACCAAAAAGCATTTAGTTAGGGTATACGAAACGCATTAGGAATTCCATTTGAGGATCAAAGTGGCTAAAGCAGTGGGCAAGGAGTGGTAAGCCGTCGAAGAGAGTTTTGCGGCTACGAGAAAGGAAAATGCAATAATTTAACATACGAATTCCTTCCACAAAAATCCTCTACATAGATCTTTGAATTTTCTATTAAATACTCTCCAAATTAAACCATTTCTTCTGATTTAAAAACTCTCATAAACTTGTCAAACAAATGACGCATAAATTAAGTTACAGATCTTCTCAGGTGCTTTTCTTGGTGCTTAAGTTAACCAGGCTTTAATTCAGATATTGGCGTATCAAATTAATTCTTATAATTTCATTTCTGTTGCTGGCACACAACCCAAGAGACTGAGAGTGGGCCGTACCCATACGTGCCCGGCAGTACGACCCACGTATTTCTGTCTAAAGCAGAAGATTTGGTGGTAGCTTTTGCCATTCAACGAGTTTGTCATAAAATTAATTTGGTTTTTAGTTGGTTAGAGTTGATGCTGAGAATGGGATGGCTAAGAACCAAATACCAACCTGCTCTGCTGCCTCTGTCTTAAGCTTTTTACTGGTTTTTCTTTATTTTCCACCTCCCCGGACTTAATTTATTGCATTTTTGCGACGACGGCAAATGGGGAAATGCGATATGCCAATCACTTTGAGAGTGCAGCGACACTTTCCCAAAGACCACGGGACAGACTTAGTCTCTCTCTCTCTTTCTCTCTATGTGTGCCTTTACTTGTGGCATGTATTTAAGATAAGGCCTCACTTGTGTCGCCTCTTGATGCGTTTTCCTCTTTGGTTTTTTTAGCATTTTATTTACATGCTGAAGAGGCCTCCAACTGACATTTCTCTCTCTCTCTCTCTTTTGTAAAGAGCGTTTCGAGTTACACAGCACCGACATTTGTTTAGAATTTGTCAACATTGCAATCATCATGCCATCCATATACCATACCAGAGCATAGAATATTTAGAACTGGGTTAAATGGGTGTGTTCAGGCGGCTCTCGGCCCTCGGCTCAAAGTAAATATTTAATTTGTGACGCACCTTTGTGGGAAATATAACTTCCTTTGGTCTTAAATTTCTGGGAAATATTGTACGGGCAGGCTGGTAAACTGTCAAGCCACTGATTGATTTACACTGCATTTATCTACACAATTTTATGGTTAATTATTCAGCCAATACCAGACATCAGATCAGAGAGAGAGAGGGAGAAATTTCCACTCGAAATGGCGCAAAAATTAATTAAAATTGCAGCGGCAATTAATCAAAAAAAAAAATAAAAATAAAAAAAAAAGAGGAAGGACCAGTCTTGAATTTGCATACCGACAGACGATCGATGCCACGATCGGAGGGGGCAAGTGATCGTCCGACAGCTGAGTGATCTTTCTTTATCTGAGATTGATGCGCATCGCGTGCAAACCAGAAACATTCTCCAATGGGGTGCGAGTGAGCCACCAGAGGGATCCACTGGGCGCAGGCCGCAGCATGATCATTAATAAACCGCTGTGAGCTGTCAATAGGCATCAACGTTCTGCGGATCACGGATCCGTGTGCGATCAGTGATCAGCGGATCCAGAGGACACAAGACAGAGATCCCTCTCTCTCTCTCTCTCTCTGGAGTGGGACTGGAAATCAACACGAGGATCAGTGGATTGACTGACATTGTTTGCCACTTGAGTTGGCTGTGACTCGGTCTCTGTGACAATTGCCAATTGCCAACTGCCCCACCTTGTGATAACTCTATTTTCAACGCAGAGATAAAGATATGAAGGAGCAGGCTCTGTATGAAGAGAGTATATGGAAGATAAAGGAGCTTTATTATATGGGAAGTGATGTGGCAGATCGATTCAAGTCACTTTGGAGGAGAATACCCATACTAAATGGAAGATTGAGTAGGCTTAGGAGGGAATGGATGAAATGGGACAGATTTGGCATTTTTCTAGTATTTTTCTGGTATTATTTCTATTATGTTTTGGTATTTCTTGTTATTATTTTTAGTATTTTTCCGATATTAATTCTAGTAATAGTTCCATAAGTACAGCACTTGATTTGCGTAACTCTCAAGAAGATGCCATCATCAATTGATGTCATTGCGGGAGCCTGGTTCGGGTTCTGGAACTGGAACTGGAACTCTGGTCTGGGGGTATAAACATGATCGCAGCCCTTTTTGTTCGCGTAAACATTCTCAGGATCGTGAAGTCATAATAATTGCCCCCCGACTGCAGACTGCGGACTGCAGACAGACACCCAAACATGTCGTCGTTGTCTTATAAACAAAAATTCAATAATGCATAAATACTACAACAAAGCAACTAAGACACAAGCAACAAAAAACGCTGAAGAAGTGAAGCAAAAACAAAGAACATGACATCGAAAGGTAGGAGGGAAGGAGGTGGAGAGCGCGAGGACGCCTTTGGGGTTGCCTTCTGCAGCATAAAATAATGATGATGAAAATGTTGCACATGCCGGGTAGCCGGGTAGCGGCCAAGGAGGAGGAATGAGGCAGCGCGCGGCTGACAATGATGAGGCATGATGACAGACCAACAAATCGAAAGGGATCCCAAGTCCAGGCAGGGCCAGGGCCAGGGCCTGCTGCAGGCCCAAAGTTGCCACCGTTGTTGGTGGTTGGGTTGGGTTCGGTTCGGTTCGGTTCGACAGCAATCGTCATCGTTACCACAACACTGCACAGATGAGACGGCGACACAGTGGAACGCATTGTGAAACATCCGCACAAAAGAGCAAGCACATGGCCAGAGCAATTGCAACCCAAAGTGAGGGTAAAAAACGATGATGATGGGAGTATGCGAGTCCTCTGATGATGGGAGAATTTGTATTTGCGGAATGTGTGATAATTGCGTTTATGCGGGACGGGCGATTCATGTTTAACAAAATCAATCAAATGATAATTAATTATTTCCTGACTCATCCACAGATCAAAAGATCATTCATATCCATCTGAAAGCCATATGAAATTACTTTGATTAAAAAACGATTATTAATATGAAATTGGAACTTGTCCCTAGATATTCCAACATATTACGACATTTGTTCTTCAACCGAAAATCATTTTTTGGGCACATTTCTCTGCTTTCATATGATGGGAATAAATATTAACAGATACAAAGTTTTATTATTATTATTATTATTTATTATTATTATATATATTTTTATTTATTTAATTTATTTATATTATATCCTTTGGCATTTCCCTTTCTTGGACAAAACTTTTCCATACTTGAGTGACGTGACCCTTGGAGTTCCGCACTCCCCTTCCATTCACATCACACTCAATTCCGCTCAACCTTTATCACCTTTCTTTATCGTTTGCTAAATCCCAAGATCCCATCACGCATAAACCTTATGGCATCTGCTGCTGTCGCCCCTTGCATCAATTTTATGTCTGTCTGCGCCTCTCCCCCCGCGCACCCATCACGAACACGATGATACAAAAAAGCGAAATCTGCCCTCGGCCAGAAATTAATTTTTCATAATTTTTTTGCGCCCTTTTTTCCAGTGCTGTTGTTATCGCAACTTGTTCCCGTGACTCCCTGCCATGACTCCTTCCACTGACTTAACCCATGTTTTGTGAAAATATCCTGAATGGCAGTGGCCAGGGTCAAGGTTGAGTGGGTGGGGTGCAGGGCACGTCCACTGGCACGGGCGGTACTTTCTGTGTTATTATTAAAGTTGATTGTCAAATGCGCGCGGCCCTTAAGTGATTTTTATAGAGCTTTAATTGGGCGAAAGAGGCAGGCGCTGGCGGTGGTGGCCGGCCGGCGGCTCTTGACGTTTGAAGCTGGGCCCAAAGGGACACTGACAAGTAAAAGGCATGCGGCTTAATTACTCACGGTAGCCAGAAGGCAGACAAAATGGAAAGAAAAGAAGCGAGCCGCAGAGGGAGATACTCTTAAAGCATTTTTCAGCTATGCAGCCAATGCAAATGCAATTTATTTATAGCGACAGAAGGAAGGATCTGCATGGAGTTGGAGCTAGGTATTTTCATTGGGAATTCGAACGAATAATCCCTGTGGGTGCCTCCTTTGATGCTTGGCAAGTCTCTTGTTTAAGTCATGAAACCCTTCCCAAGAGCATCAAAACTTTTATTGCACTGCCAAGAAGCGTGGAGGCATCGAGGAGTGTCTCCTCCTTCAAGGTGCAAACTTGCGCGCGATATTTTGTGTCCGTTAAGGGGGGGAATAATTCACGCCGCTGCTGCTGCTGCTGCTGCTGCTGTTGGATCTGTTGCTCATTGGGAGCGTTCGACTGTTGACAGCATGACGTGACAACATGCAATGCAAATCGTGTGACACGATGCCCCAAAGGGGTGTATAAATTAAATGTTTCCACTCACAAGGCCAGGCCTACGTCACCCCATACCATACTCGCACATATCTCTATTAGCACCGTTGCAGATACATCTCTCAGATACTACAGACAGGTCAAGACCAGAGAACAATGCGTAGGGAGCCAACCAGCCAAAAATAAAACTAAGAACTTGCATTAAGTTGGCTTAGCAACATTTTCACGCTTAACCGAACCCCCACACACACACACACGCAGTGGGGGGAAAAAGGAAAAACTGCAAAAGCAATAAGTAACAGAGAAACAAAGAAAACCAGACAGAAAAAGTTGTATAATTTCGCATTGGCAGGTCCTAATCCCACCAGCACCACCACCACCAGCACCACCAGGTACCCCGAAAACCCACACACGAAACTGTGTGGACACAGATCTCGAAAACGAGATTCCTCCCCACACAAAAAGTATTTATGATTATGGTTGGGGTTTTTCCAATAGCAGCTGCTTTTGATGTTTCTTTTCTTTTCTTTTATTTTTTTCCGTTTGTTTTTTTCTGCGAGCAAATTAAATTTTCTTGTGGGGCAAAAGTTTTTTTTTTTTTTTTTGGCAATAAAATTTAACAATACTCTGTGTAGAATTTTTATGATTATCTTGCAGCGACAGACAGACCCGAAAAACTGACAACAATTTCCATTTAGACAAAGTTTTTCCTCTCTCTCTCTCTCTCTCTCTGTCTCTGTTGTGTTGCCTAATTGTGGCGGGAAAAATGATTCTTACAGCAAGGTCAAAGGCAATTCGTGCCGCCACCAGACACCATCCTCCACCATCATCCTCAAGGAGTGGAACACACATCTTTGGGTGCTGGCTGGCTGGGTGCGTAGGTAGAGCATTCCATAGATGCAGCAGCAGCAGCAGCATCTGAAAAGAAACCCGAACCAAAGTCAAACAATGGAAAAACAAGAAACGCATTCTCTGGCAGCAGCAGCAGCGGCAGCGGCAGAGCGAGTCATAAATTTTCCAACGAAAAATAGAGGAAAAACAATATAAAGCCAGCACACAAAAAGAAGACACGAATCGACAGTAGAAGTGGCATAGAAGGCCAAATATCACATAAAAGAGGATGAAAAGGTTCTACAAAAACACACAAACACACTGCAGCCAAAAGTATAGCTGGATGGCAAAGTAGGTAGCATCCGATGGCTAGATAACTGCACTCGTGGGCCATCCGCCGGAGTGTCCAAAGTGCCTTAAGTAGGTTTTTGGGCTTAGGTAGTCGTACTGCAGGTGTCATTTTCACTGGAGCAAACGTATTGAGGATTGAAAGATTGCCCAGCAGAAAGAGTCGTGTCGTCCGGATGGAACCATATGCATACCAAAAAAGGAAACGGTCCTCAGATTATATTTAATGTAAAGGATCCTGGCGAAGGACAGCAGCTCCTGCTGATAGTGCTCCGGCTGCGGCTGCGGCTCGGGGTATCTTTTGTTTCGTAGAAAGGCTGGCAAATGTTTTCCAAGTAAGCATTTTGGAAACCAGTAGGTGCATTTGGGTCAGGGCCACGCTGATTAATGGATATATTTTTATGTGTAAAAGAAATGGCAAATCGGAGACACATATAGTAGATAATTCAGCAGATCAAACTAAATATTATTAATAATATTATGCTGTTGCATCAGCTCGCAAAATTCACCGTTTCCAAGCCGATTTGTTCAGCTCTCATATGAGCTGCAGCCCCTTCCAGCCACTATCCATCAAAATCAGTTCAGTATCCAACGCCACACAACAGATACATTTTGTGTGCTAAGCACTTAAGCGATCGCTAAACGAACGCATTGGACCAGCCCCAGCCCCGAAACATATTAATTCGCCTGCCTCTACGCGGCAAATCGCAGACTTTTGCAGACTTTGGCAGACTCTCCGCCACTTAGCCACAAAGCGATCATTCAAAATTTCAGTCTTTAGTCAAATTACAGACTCTGTTTTGGGAGGGGGAGGATGTTGGGGACCCGACCCGGGCCTAAACCGTTCGTTCTCTCTCTCTTTCAATCTCTATCTGTAGCTGTGCAATTTTGAGCTACAAATTTGGCGCCCACATAGACACACAGATACACCTAAAATGGCAGCTAATTGGAAGTAAATCGAGTTAAACTTTCTTTCTTCCTCCACGATGAAAAACGATGAAAAACAGCAAAACCGAAGCAAAAAAAAAAAAAAAAAAAAAAAAAAACATTCGCGAATTGCACGCATGAAGCCGGAGGCATTTTGAGATACCTGGTATCTTGTGCTGTGTATCTCATAGTTTGCATAGCTAATTAGCCAGTGCCTCCAAAGAGGAGTCGCTGACTCCAACTTCGACTCCAACTCAGTGTCTGAGTCTCTGTGGCTGTGGCTTACTGTAGCTGTAGTTGTAGTTGTCGGTGTTTGGATCATTGATCAAGAGCCAAGGCTAACGAACGAAATGTATCTCATGGAACGTTCTCACATTAGTCACGCGTTTAACATATTTTCGTTTCGTTTCGTTTGGAGAGAGAGAGGCCCGTTTTAAATTTAATATATTTTGTAGAATCAGCAAAAGGAGCAGGAGGAGCAGGCGGCAGGGTATGCAAATATTTTGTGCTGCAAATCAAGCGTGCGTAACCAGGAAGAGAGGAGCACCAGCAGCAGATACGTTGAAGAAGTAGTTTGAGATACAGAACCCAAGACTCCCATCTCCCCATCTGCATATGCTAAACACAGCCAACGAGAGACAGAGAGAGAGAGAGAGAGAGGAGGTCCAGTACAGCATTGTCTCCTACCGCGATCTACTCCGATCTCTCCTCACGTCTCGTGGGCACTTTTCTTGTATCTGATTTGCGACAGAGTCGAGTCGCGCGCGGCACTGCCGCTGAATATGGTAAAGAAGCTTTGGCAAAATGCTAGCGAATTAGGAACGCGGAATGCGATCGATACGTGCGCGGCCAGGCCAGGCCGGGCCGGGCCAGCCAGCGTCCAACAGGGAGCACAAACCAAGAAGTCCGCGAGAGGCAATGGCAATGGCAATGCATGTTGCACATGCCGCAATGTAGTCGCAGTCAGGGCTGCAGCCGTGACACGGCCACGGGTTTAGTCGCTCTAAAGAGCCTCCATCCATTTGGAGCCTCACTGAGGCATCTCTAAGATACGCTTTCGCGCTGTGCTGTGGTCAGTGCGAGCGATTCGTTTCCCATATTGCTAATGCGAGAAGCTGCTCGCTGTTCGCTCTTCGCCTTCGAAGGTTCGAAAGAAAATCGTGCTCTCGGCCACAGGCAGCTGGTGACTGGTGGCTTTCTGGTGGCTGGCTGGCTGGTGGACTCTGTGGACTCCGATGCCATGCCAAATGGAGTCTCCCCAATGGCAATTAAGGAGCCCAAAACGTTCTGTTGCCTCACCATCGCTGCCTGTCCTGTCCTGTCCATGTCCATGTCCATGTCTCTTGTACGGAGTCTCTTGTCAGGTTTTGCTTTTGCTGCTGCTGCTGCTGCTGCTCGCAATTCTTAACGGTAATTATGTTGTTCGTTTTGGCAGGGCTGCATTTTGCGTAGCCCTCAAAGTGGATTCCATTGACCAATCTTCTAGATCCCCAATCCCCAGAGCTTGTGTTAAATTGGATTAATTTGACAGTAAAATGCAAATGAGCCAAATGCCAAATGCCAAACGCATCGCAAGAAGCGAAATTAAACTTTTAGGCTGCCTTTTTCGCGGCGCTGCACATGGACATGGACATCTTGGCTGGCAACAAATTATGCTACTCCTCTCCCTTTCTCTTCCTCTCTCTCTGGCCATTTTTCTTGCAGCCTTTAAAATAATCAACATGCTTTTTTTTAGGGGGGGGGCTGAGGCACAGGGCGGCACATGTTGCTGCCGTGCAACAAGCTAAGTGCAGCAATAATTTTTAAATTGAATTTTTTTTCGTTGCTCTTCTTTGAAGTAAAGCAAAAGCAAACAAGAGGCAGCAGTTGGGCTGTAGGATCGAATATGGAGATACTCTTACTATGGTATCTATGGGATATAATCAAGCGGAGATAGGTTCTGGAACCCATGTGGATTATTCTACTTAAAGCTACGTCTTCGAATAATCTTTCCATGCAGTATCTTTGTGCTTTAAAATATCTTATGCCCCCCTTTTGAGAGAGAGTATATAACAAGACAAGTTTTCTTAAGGTTTTCTTGCAGATTGTTTGGCTTGCAGTGCCTGCCCCTGAATGTGGAATCTGGCACTGCCCTTTGGCAACATGCATCACCCAAAGTCGGCGTCGTTTTTCATATTTTCTGCCCCTGCTGCACTCACATGACTGCACTTCTTTTTTTTCTCTCCGCCAATCTTTAATTTCTTCTTCTTCTTTGGTTTTTTTTTGTTGTTGTTGTGTGTTTGCCGAGAGATTGCTTAATCGATTTGCCATGACTTGGGCGCCAGCGCTGAGCAGAGACCCACTCTGATAAATTGTTTTGCCATGTGTTTATTAATTATAGCGAATAAAAAATGGTATGCTAGTAGGGGGTGGGGGAAGCTCACAGACACAGACTCCGACTCCGAGTCAGAACTCTATCGATGCTGTAGTTGTAAGCTCTTCCAGGTGGTCCCTCAAGCAAAACAGCAAACATGTTGCAGCAGGAAAAAACACACACAGAATCCTGACAACAAGACAAAACATTCATTTGGTCTGTTGCCATTGGTTTTTGGCTGGTACTGGCTGCGGCTGCTGCTGCGCTGCATTTTGGCCATTTACAAATGGAAATTGCATTGATTTCTGTGTCTGATGATGATGGGGGTTGTATCTACTGCACTGCAACCACTGCATCCATCCGTGCTGATCCATCTCAGAGCTGGAGACTCAGAGAGTCAGCATCAGCATCAGTTTCAACCTTCAGCTTCAGCTTCAGAGTCTAGTCTGACTATCCACTTTGATGATATATTGCCGCCCAAGTAACATTCTTTCTCTTGGTCTCTTGGCCATATTTGATGCCCAGTTACATGTTACATGACGTGGCTCTGTCCACAACTTTTGTTGCTGCTGTTGTTGTCTTTTGTATCTGCTGCTGGTAGATTGTACTCGTATCTGCTGCTAGCTGTTGTTGTTGGCTTTGTATCTGCCCCAAACGAGTCACAATGTTGTGTTTAGAGATCTGCCGCTGCCGCTGCTCTGCTGCTGCTGCTGCTGCTTTTTTTGTTTGCATTTATTAGCATTTTGCCCTTTGCCGGGCTTCCAGTTGATGTTGGCTGTTGGCTCCTGTCGCTTGTCAATTGCTGCCGCTGCCGCTGCCGCTGCTGCTGCTGCTGTGTGTGGCAACATTTTCAATTCAATTATATTTCATGTTCATGTTGCATCGATTTACATTTTAATTTGTGTCTTTAGCGGAAGTCATTTGTGAGCAGAGGCAAAAAAACACAGAAAATCAAAAAGTTTGTCGCTGGTCGATCGCTTGATGGGAGAGATACATGGGTATCTTATGGATACAAAGTGCAGATGTATCTTTGGCTATTCATGGCTATTATTCATATTTGAGAGAGCTCCTCCACAGCCCACATCTCAATCAAATTTCCATTGTTCCAGTGAGAGATTCTCGGCTTATTTTGCGACTCCAAACAATTCCCATTCATTAGCGGGCCATGGACTCATTCTGTAGCCAATTGTCTCATAATTTTATGATTAGTCAGGCCATGAAGTTCCTCCACATGTACATAAGTTCAAAAAGATCTCCCCTCTCCCCCCACTCATTTCCCAGCCAATCTTCAAGTGTCGCTTTCATTAAGCGCATCGAATTTCCCCCATTCCCAGCGTCGCGCCGCTGGCCCCCGATGACAGCTGAAGGAAATATTAAAAGAAATATACACACACCAGAGAAATGCGTAAAGAAAAGCGGAAAATATTTCACCAAGTCAAATAAATATTTCAGCTGTTTCAAACAAAAAAATAAAATGAAAAGAAAACAGAAACAGAAAACACCAAAGGAAAAACTTTGTTTGACACCTTCGACCATTGGCATTGGCATATGGCTTTTCCCCCCGCCCCCGCCACCGGGCATCAGTCAGTCATTCAGACAGTCGATTCCCCCGCACCATCAATCAATCAATTAGAGCAGTTTTTCTTGTGTTAAAGTGCATTTAGACGCTGTATTAAAGGCGCTGCTGGGCAGCTTTGACCAGTGCTCTTAATGTTCATCATCATAAGCAGAGCAAACAGTTTCTTCCTCCAGTTTCCACCAGACTAATGAGGGTATGTACTGGGGCTGTGATCTAATGTTATGACAGCTCATCAAGTGTCAGCGCAGAATGGTGCTAAAGGAGCAGCCAAGCAGGCATCACTTTGCTCCCGGGCACTGCTCTGCTCTGCTCTGCCTCTAATGACATTTACTTTTAACGTTTATTAAATGTTGCCCTTCGTACGAGTATATGCGTGTGTGTGTGCGAGAAGCTTAAATCAGTTGGGCCATGGGCCACAGGCACAAGCTGGACATTAGTTGAGGATAATAAGGGTTCGTTTTAATGGGTTTTTGGCTGTGTGCCCCAACAAACGAAAACTCAAGGGTAGCTACAGGCACAGCTCAGGGTTTGCATGTGTTTTCAAGTTCTTTTGAAGGTTTTTAGGAGCGTACATATATATTTTGAAGGGTATATTCTTGAGTTTCTTAACTCAAATTTCCATAATTTACGCTGAGTCTCAGGAGTTTTTGTCTCGATCTATTTTTATGCACCTAATCCCTACCAAAATGGGTCTGTGTCTGAAAAATGATTCTCTGATCTTTGGAAATATTTTGTATCTTACAAAAGTATCTTAAGTGGGATGAAGGTTGAGTGCTCTGGACTATTTAATGACGATAATTCTTACCTAAAGTCAAGTTCCACTCTATGATCTGTTCTTTTCTATATTATATTCCATTCTATTCAATCGTTTCTATGATCGTCTACAAAAAAATCCAACAAAATATATATTCTATATTTGCAAAAGAATTTATTTATGCAAAAGTTTTGAGCAAGGAATTTTAATGTTCCACTTCCATGAAATATTCCTAATATTCCTATTTATTTATTCTATTAATTCATAGCTATTTCTATATGTTATCTCGCTATGCAGAGTATCTTTTGGGATAAGTGCATCCATAATTTGTACTCCCTCCTACCCATATCATATCATATCATCATCTTCACATCCTCACCACGATCTCGCATTTAAGCATCTCTCTTCTCTTACAAAATTATCTCAGTGTTTGCTGCTCTAACAACTTCCTCCGCTGTTCAAGGTCCCCTCCCGACACTAATAACAGCAATTTGTATCATCATCAAGTCGCTTCTGCTGCTGCCTCAATAATAACGCTTAGAATTTTTGATTTGCTGATGTTTTTTGTGTGTGTATTTTTTGTGTGGTGTGGGTTCCTTCTTGTTTTCTCTTTCAATGCGATTTCATGGGCTCTTGATTAACTTTGTTTCGTTGTCGTTTTCGGTTTTTCGTAAGCTGCTGGTAGTATGAGATACTCAGATATCTGGGCAATGAACAATGCCCAGTCCAGTGCCAAAAAGCCTATTAAGTTACTTTTTGATTTCATTCGCTTCTCTCGTCTCTGCGGCTTTTGCTGTGGCGGTTCAGTGAACGCCCCACTATAATTATGTGCTTTTGGCAATTAAACGACAGTTCTGCTCCGCAGCGCCCCGCCCCTGTCACTGTCCCTGCTGCTGCTGCTGCCTTGGAGGCTGGGGAGAGGCTCCAAATATGGTTAGTGTCATAATTCTTGTCAAAAGCCAACCCCCAAGCGACTAAATTCCGCAGACGACGACAGAAAAACGCAGAGAGTGGAGAGTGGAGTGAGAAAAAAACTGCATAAACATTGCTGATTGAAATCAACTTTGGCATGAAATCAATCATCGCAGGAGACGGCCAGGCAACCCTTCGGCTCACTCTTTTTTCCTCCATTTTTTCGGTGCGGCTCGGCTCAGCTCAAGCCTCGCCCGTTGTCCTGCCTTTTGCTTTATCCAACTTGGAAATCTTGCCCAGGGCCGCCGCGATGAGTCTTTGTGTTGCTCGTTGCTGACTGGGAATACCCTAACGAAGGGGTTGCCCATGAAATTTGATATGCATTTTAGATTTATAGTTATAGATTCATAATTTGATGCTAGAATTGTATGTAATTAGAGATTTGTGGTTGAAGATGGAGAAACACTCTTTGAGCACTCTTTTTGCTATGAATTCTGCTGCTGAAATATGTAGAAAATTCCTCCCCATTGCTAAACATTTTCATTTGGCGTATTGAAACCATGTCATATCAAAACACTCACTTGAATTCGCACCCATTAGAGTTCTCTTTATATTATATCCCTTTTGAAATTTATGAACAGAAATCAATGAATTGGAAATCACATTTCTCGATCCATTAAAAATTGCACTACGATTTCCATTCATAGAGCATTTCCTCTTCCACTTGATGGAACTCTCTCGCACTTGATGCCAGACCATTTTTTTGTTCCCCCTCCAGACCCTTAGACTTCCTTTCGGCTTTCGGTCTTCGGTCAGTGTTGAGTTTCGCGCTTCGAGTGGCCCTAGACCCGGGACCCGGGCTGCAGGACATGCAACATGTGACATTGAGAGCCTCCAAGTCGGCTGCCTGGCCTGGGCCGACTCCGGCACTTCAAGGCACTTCGGATATCGGGCAACGGGCATCGGGGATCGGATCGGGGCTAGCGGGCTTTATATTTATGATGATGATAGTCAGTGGAGAGAGAGGCAATTTCTGCTGCCGTTTTTCAGCTCATTTATTCATATTTACATTTAACATGCGTTTTTCTCTAACGAAGTCAACGTAAATCGATATTCAATAAACGACATCTGTGAGCATTTTTTTCCGTAGCCCAAGCCCCCCTTCGCGACCCTTAGCCAGCCACGATAATGATCTCTTTGTTGAGTGAGAAGGAGGAAGGCAGGGCAGCCAGGGCAGCCAGGCAGCTGGGACAGTCCCAGGTCCGGGCTCAGATACCAGGGCTCAGGGGTTAGAGAGTTGTTGCTGTGGCTGTGGCTGCTAGCTGCTTGCTGCTGCTGCTCCGATGCATATCTGTCAGGGATGTCAAAACGACAAAACATAATTTATGCTGCACATGCGACAGACGACAGACGAGAGACGAGAGTAGAGTCCGTCCCGTCCCGTGCCGTGCCGGTTCCGTACCGCCAGTTAAACGTGGTTTATGTGCAATTGTTTATGGCTCTACTTGAATCTGGTTTTCATTTCAGGGGGCTACCGTTTCGTTTCATTTCGTTTGTCTTTCTTTCTACAGATTTCCTTGAAATCTACTCTACTACCTCATTTACCATTCACTACATGATTTACTAATAAATTGTATTTCTCTCTATTTATTTTAGGTAAGAAAACAAACACACACACGGGCACAGGCACAGGCACAGCATACAGACGATCCGTGATCTAGCTGAGAGATCTTTCTGCGAGAGAGAGCCAAGAATTCCCCAAAAAAAAAAACAACAAAAAAACAGAAAATATCAACAGTATGTGGAGCATTTTTGGAAACTGTGTCGCTGTCATAAATCAGACAAGCCATTGACACATTTCCTAGAGCTTTTCGGTTGTATTTTTAACAGTTCCAACATCTATCAAAAATAATTAATAGAAAACTTGTCGAAATGTCAATGGGCACGACAAATGTAATTAATTTGAACTTTTTTCCACTGACAAATTATGGAACTTTACAGCTTTTACATTATTGAAATGAATTTAGTATTCAATTTTGGGTTTTTGGTTTCGGTTTTCGGGTTTCTGGGGTTTTGTGTTTTGTATTTTGGGCTTTAGACTGGCCCGTGCAGACTGTGAAATTGTTCAAATCGGCTTACGAAATAAACAAATTAAAATAATAAAATACAATTAAGAGATTAGGCCGAATGATTAATTGGATTTTTCGTTTGAAACTTCGCTCGTTTTTTTATTTTATTTATTTTTTTTTGTTATTTAGTTGTCAAAAAGTATACGCTTTTTTGGGTACGGAGCATATCGGTTACGATAGGACGTGGATTGGGACTTTTGACAGGTGATAATGACAGGCTGTAGGTTGGCTATTACTTAAATTATGGTCAAGGGTGCAGGGTGCATGATGGTGCAGGTTTTATTTTCGGGGGTTGTAGATCTCCATGAGGGATAGGCAGATATTTGTTCAGGAATAATGAGGGTGTGGCAAAGGAATCAACTTTGGGAGTGCACTTAATGAAATGAAATGTCATGTGCAGTTAAGTAAATTAACCGTAGATCAATAGTGGTGATAATGTTTTCAATCGATTGTAATAACAGTGTAATTTTTAGTTAATTTATTTAGTTAAAAGTCATTGCTGTTATTAAGTTTTAGAATGAACTTTATATTGTTGCAAATGGAATTTTCAGATATATTTTTAAACAATTTTTAATATCAAAAATCGATAATTATAATTTATTCAAAGGTCTAGAAAGCACATATTTTCCCCCAGTTAGCTATCGAATATTTATCGTTCATAATATTCGTTTAAAATTTATTCGTTTATTGCAATCAATTTTCTTATTTTTAACACTTTTCCATTCTTTCAAAAAGGAAAAGAAATCAATCGAACTTTTGTAGAGAGGAATAACCCTTTTCCACCAAATTTTGTCTATTATTTATCGACTATTCTAATTCCTTTGCTATTCAATTCCCATAATCAGCTGCTATTCAGCAATCTACAACCCAAGACTCTAGAGTCTAGAGTATCTGAAGCGTATCCCCCACACTCACACCCCAAGTATCTCAGGCGACTGGCACCTTCCATTATGTCTCCATCATTCATACATCATATGTTTATCACATCATCTTTTGACAAATGATCTCACATTATGATGCAGATTTTGGATTAGCATAGCTCTTAACCGGCTCCTCATGAGCGTACAATGTTGTACACGGAATAACTTCCACTTCAAGTTCAACTTTTGGGTTACATCAGACAGCACCAGACAGCGCACAGCACACAGCGCACATTCTCTTTTGGCCCAGCCAATATGGAGTGGAGTACCCATGCAAGTTCTCAATAAACCAACAAAAATTGAAACCCCACTTTGCTTAAATGGAGCCCCGAACAGGGCAGGGGAGATAGAAAACAAAGATATAAACTATAAAAGAGTTGATAAAAAAACAAAAAAAAAAGGGAAAGAGGAGTACGAAATATGACATTGATCGCCATTCCCCTCCCCTCCCCACACAGACCAAAACGAGTATGTGTCCCTTTTTTTTTTGCGTGCGCCTCTCATATATATTTATGACTGGGGACTGTCCTTAAAAGGATTTCAGTGTTTTTTTCATTTATGAAATTATTGATAAGCGCTGGCGACGCTCTTTTGTGGCGGTTTCTTTTAGCCGGAATGCATATTCCACTGATAAGAGTAGGACGAGGACGAGGACGAGGAAGAGGAATCCCAAATTCCCTTTGGCGGAAAGTGGTTTCCCCCCCTCGTGCACATATGAGACTTGAATGTCGAATTTAATTAACAGCGCAAAAGTCGCACAAAAATGCCGGGAGGGAGGGGACCTTGTCGACAAAGGCATCAGTGGGAAACCAAACCAAACCAAACGCCACACCCAATGGAAAGTTTTTGCTAGGGCGCTCTCTGGGAATACTGTGAAAACCCTGTGGCGCCAAATTAACAATATGCGTACAATGTGCGAAAAAATAAAGTAGAAGGCAGAAGAACCGAACCAAGAGCCAAGAGCCAAGACCACAGCCAAGATGGGGAACCAGACATTGGTCTGTCTGAGCATTTTCGCTGGCACCTTCGGGCGTTTTGGCTCATTAGCGACTCTGCCAGACTCGCTTGGCGTGCTCTGGCATAAATTTGACATTGAAAATGCCAGAGAGAGAGAGGAAAATGCTCCAGACCGACCAGACGAATCGTTTGTTAGAGGATGAACAGTGGATGCATGGCATGAGGAAAGTGTTAATAGATATTGTGTGAAATGTTTTTGATGTACGAAATAATACTAGAGATATTGTGAACCGCATTCTGGGAGCTGGTGGTACCACTGTGCCACCCATCCTGAATGCTCGTCATCGCAGCAGGGGTAGGCAGGCGCCTGCGGTTTCTCTCTTCTTGTTTTGCCTAATCAAATACTCAGTCCAATGGGCGAGGATTGCACATGGCGCCAGGGGGAGGAGAGAGAGTGAAAGGTTCTGGACGGGGTTTGTCTGGCACCAAAATATAGCCAATATGTTTCTACATTTTGAATAATTTATTTGATTTTTTGATTTCTTGTGCATTATTTCTTGTAATAATAAAAACAATAAAAGTCGATCGGCAGAGAGGGGTCGAGGAGAGGGTGAGGTGAAGCTTGTTGAAAATCCTCACATTATGGGCCATAATCCCATGTTGGTTTATTGCGGTTTTTATTGCTTGCGCCTGGGTACGGTTTTTGGGCAAATATGCGGATGCTGCTCTTCAGCCTCTAGGGCACGGCACTCTCTCTCTCTCTGTCTTTCCCTACTCTCTCCTCTGAAGTGTCTTGGCCTGTTGTGCATATCACATAAATGTGATAATGATTTATGCTGCCAGCTTTGGGTCTCTCTCTCTCTGTCTGTGCTCTCTGTTGGCCCACATCCGCCGTGTTGGTAGGTAAATACCAGCATTTAAATAATTGGCAACCAGGCTGCTTCCGCTTCAGGATGTTGTTTCTCTCCCTCAGTACTCGTATTCACCCTCCCGCGGGGCCTAAGCAAACACACAACAAACAATCAGTGCTGGGGGAGCGGGGCGGGAAGCGGGGCAGAACAAACGCAAGGCGCGCAAATACAAAGGCAAACAAATAAAAACAAAAACAAGAGAAAACATTAAAAAGGGAAACACATTTCTCCTTCAGCTTAACAGAGGAAGTTTGGTCGACTTGAAGATGTTCTAACACAGAGGAAGTGTTGGAGGAAAATAAACTGCTTGCTAGGGGATCGTCAGCAGATTGTTTTTCTACTGAACAGCTGGAACGCGAAGCGATAGGCAAAGTACATCCACAGTACAATCGATGGTCAGTGTTTCCATTCTATATGTGGCTCTACCTCAATCGGATAAAAATTACAGACATTATATGGATAAAATCTAGCTTCCAATTCACTATCCTTTTTTCTCTAGTGCTGCTCTCTACTCTCTACCTCTCTACTCTATATGATAGGGACTATTAGCCATACCCTCACCCATTCAACACTGAGTTGGAAACAGGCGGGTGCAAAATTATAAGCGCCTTCGCGTATTTAACTCCACACAAAAACAACAAAACAAATCCTGCAACACACACACACACACACAGACACTGGGCCCACTCCCACTCGCCCCCCCCCCACATCATTCATATTTACTTGTACAAAAGCTTAAGTGGCAAAAGTTGTGCAAAAGGCTTACAAACTCCTCAAGCTTTCAGACAGCCCAACTCCTTCCCTCCCACCTTCCTAAAAACCCAAGTGCTCACACTGCTCCCTAGGGGGTTGGGGGCGAACCCTTTCCTGTTCGCTTTTGGCCAAGTTGCATGCACATTAAAAATTAAACATTTCAGCATAAATAAATAAATGGCAGCAACAACAGCAGCAGCAGCAGCAGCAGCAGCAGCGATAGAGACAGCAACCTCCATCATCTGGCGGCAAATCAAAAAAACTTTTGCTACTGCTCCTGTTGTTGTCCTGAAGAAGTCGCGTTGCACTAAAAGCTTATAAATTATGGTCGAGTTTTTCCGTTGCCATGTTGAGCCATTGCAATAACAACCAGTCGGGGGGAGGTTAAAGAGTCAATCTTTGGACTTTGTGATGCCTGCTTTTGCGATTTATTTATCAGTTTTATTATGTCACTGTAGTAATAATCCGATTGCTATAAATTTGGTAATTTAGGTGGATAATGTTTAAATAATCAACGCAATAAGATATTAATATTATAGGTGAAACAATCGAGGATATTTTCTAGGGTATACGAAGACCATCACTACAGCAGTGCTAGAGAGCCGAAATAGGAATGGTATAGCAAAACGAGAACAGGAATAAAAGAGCACAACGAAAATCAAAATGGCACTGGAGCAACAACAACAACAGCTCAAGCTCAGTTAATTTTTTAACAGTCCACCGCCCCCCTTTCCGGGCCCAGCGTCACAGTTACTTCACACAGCCCTTGAAGTGAGAGCTTTCCGACCTGTCGCTTTCCCCATCGTTATAAATGGGGGGAAAAATAGAAAAATGTGGCAACAAAAAGTGGCAGAACTCTCCGACTGCCACAATTTGACATTTTCGGAACAGGCAACAAAAAATATAAAAAGTAGGAAAAGAGGGAAAACTTTTACTTTCTGAAGAGAGCAAGATTTAAATCAGTAAAAGATTTGAATGGAATTGAATAATTTGGTTAATGGAAATCGGTTTGAAAGGATTGAAAGGATAGAAACGATAGATATAAATAGAAATAGGCAAAATCAAAGTAAAAATTAAGATTGAAAGAAACTTAAATTTGGTATGTGATGAATATGGATTTGACAGGATTGAGCTGCAATGGAAGTTATAAGGATTAAGCATGTAATGCATAGAAATCTCTCGCAAAGTACACTCCTCTCAATCAGACATCACCTTGGGCAGTACCTATTCTGTGACTGTCCATTCCAGCATGTCTCTCCCACAGTTTCGTACACATTTATGTATATTCAATTACCTAAAGACATTTAGCATACATGATGATGGTTTTCAAGCTAACTGCACCTGTCTGCATCCCCATCTGTCCACCATCAGTGTCCACCCCCACGCACTTAGTTGTGGCCATATCTCGTATGTTGTTTGATTACAAGTCTGTCTTGTGGGTGCGATAACAACATGGGGGGGGGAGGGTATACGCATACGCATACATGTGTGTGTGTGTGTGTGTGTGTGTGTGTGTGTGTGTGCAAAGTCAGAGGAAGAGAAATTGCCCAAGTTATTTGCATATGCATTTTGAGCAGCTAGCATCGTACAGCACCGCCGCCTCCAGGTTACACGTTTAATGTTGCCGTCAGTTTTCGGGAAAGTTGTGATTTTTATACCCGTTACTGGTGGGGTATACCGTATTTGTCCAGCTGTATGTAACACTCAGACAGGCATTGATTGCTGCAGTCGGAAGAAGAAATGCAGTGGCTGGACACTTCCAGGGTATTTGATGGTCGAAATTTTGTCTCACTCATTTATTTCTTATTGTTTTCCGCCACTGTGTGCTGTGTGTTTTTGTGTGTGTGTGCTGTTGTTATTGACATGCTAATAATGATGCATATTGGCATAAGATGCTGAGATGCTGAGAACTTCGAGTCCCTCTTTTAGCACCTACCGGGCTCCCAAAGTCAAACAACGACAACACCAAATTAGCAGAAATGCAACAGCCTCAGCATCCCACTACATTCACAGTGGCATCCAGAGAAGTAGTGGCAAGGCAAGCATCGACAGCACAGCAGTGGCAGATGTTATTGTTGTTGCTTCTGGACTACACAATTTCGTTTATGCTTATGTTAGACAAACATACAGCATAAGGAACAACAAAAGCAACAACAGCAATGCAAGAGAAACAAGAAACGAAGCTTGTCTTAAGAGGGCGAAGCATTAGATACCCTTCCATGGTAGATTTATATGAGTTACATATATATGTAAATATGTAGATACATATTTTGGATATATCCCCGCACCTATTAATGCAGATCAAGACTTCGCTCCACAATATCGCAAGTTTAGCCTTCTCGGTATTGTCAGAATCTTTCCAAACTAACACGACTCTCTACAAAGGGTATAATGCGATAAGAGAACACTGAGAGAGAGAGAGTGAGTGAGAGCGAGCAGCAGCAACTCCAACAGATTTCTTAACAGCAAGAACAACAACAGAAATGCATTTCCTGTTATTATTGTTGTTCTCCCGCAAGCTGCCTTCTTCCCCTTCATCTACCACCTGGCAACACACGTTAGTGGGTGCATTATGAGTTCTGCACTCTCTTCTTCTCTTAGGAGCTCTGGCTCCCGCAATAAGCATGTATGTTTGCTTAGGTGCACTGCTTGCATGCTTTCAACGCCAGCAGCACTTTTTGCTGCTGCTGCTGCTACTGCTACTGCGCTGCCGTTGCTGTTTATTTACTCAAGACTTCTTTAACATTTCCCTCTCTCCATGCGCTTTTACTCTTTGCTTACACGAAATGCATGCATAAATTGCCACAAACACCCCACACACACACACGCAGGTATGACACGCACACAACACACAAATGAAGAGCACATGCCAAATGAGCGTAATTAAGTGCTGAAGAGAGAGAGGAGAAATGCATGATTGTGTGACACTAGGCAGAGGTTAAATAGTTTGATTGCAAATTATAAATAGCAAATAAATTTTGGTTTCAATCGAATCAATCAATCGGCTGCTTTACTGAAATGCAAGTAAGTGCTGGTACGAACTTTGGGCACATGTTTGTTATAAATCAGCTAGTGTCATACGAGCGAAACCAGCATTATTCCTGAGAGTCGCCTCTGTCGAACTGCTTCCTCATCCGCTGCTCATTCCCCTTTGTTTTTGCATTTTTACATATTACTTAATATGGAAAAAAAAACTCCAACTTTTCCGGCTCTCTCTCTCTCTCTCTGTGTGCTTCTGTGCGTGTGGAAAATTCTTGCAGCAAAGTTTACATATTTCATTTTACCTGATTTGTTTTTCCCTTTGGGGTTTTGACTGCACTGCCTGCTTTCCCTGCCTGCTGGCTTATCGAAGTTCCCTTCTCACTCTTTCATTCTCTTGGCTTTTCCGTGTGCTTTTTCGTTTGCTTTATGTGGAAATGTTTATTCTCCGTCCAACAGATTTTTGCTTAATTAAATATTTTGTTAGTGGGCAAAGAAAAATTCTTTCAGGTGGTTTCCACAAAATAACGAGAGATAGAAGCAAGTTTTTTTCTTCATGTTGATGATGAAGATGAAGACCTCCTTTTAGTGCATCTGAGTAACCCTTTTTAATAAGCAGTGCGTCGTCATGACTGTGGAACTATTCAAGTATTTCGTCATTTAAATTAGCACACACAAGAGAGTGTGACCATGACAACAGCAACAAAAGGGAAGCAGGCATAATGCCATCTCGGACATGGCCAAAATCAGACAATGGCTCAGTGGCGCTTTCTGTCCTCCTCCTCCTCCCACTCTCTCTCTTACTATTCGGCACACAACAAAAGACTGCTGGCTTTGGTGGCAATTACAAAAGTACAGCAGCAGCAACAACATCAAAAGCACAGCAGCAACAACAGTTGACAAATGTCCGAGGTACAGTCAACAACAAAACGAGTACGTCCCATTGTCCTCTTTCTCTTTTTTTTTTGCTGCCAGTATCTGTTTCGGTCTTTTGGTAAAACACAATTGACAAATGTCATCATTTTGGGTGCTGGCATGAATCAGAAATCACCAAAATCACTGAATGGTGATCTTCCTCTGTGATAACGATGTCACGATGTAATTCCATTTGCATACTCTTCGCATTTCGAATGGGATAAAGGTCACACTTTTGGGGAGTGACAACATCAGAGCAGCTCATGTAACAGTTATTTGGAAGATATTATGGTAATGGATTCACTGATAAAAGAACTCTTTAAAAGTGTGAGAATTTCCAGCAGTTCTGCTTAGATATTACTACATTTGTAATTAAAAATCTACCATATCTATCTCCCAACTCCTGTGATTTATTCAGTGACTTTTCGCATCTCCATCTCTGTCCTTCCTCTCATCCACTGAGAGCTCTCATTACTATCCGCTTTCAATAAATCTGGAAAACTTAATTTCCGGCTGAATGATGTTACTAACCTGGCTCCATCACACCACAACCGAGTCACACCCACAGCCCAGCCGCCCCAGTCCACTGCAATGTGTCCACTCACCTCTCGATTCTGGATTCTGTATTCTCGATTCCCTGTTGGAGCTTCCTCCCCTGCACTTCCATTTCATTTCTCGCTCACACACACATTTTCCCCATTTTTCACCTTTAAGCGCTTTTCGTAATTACATTTCAGCTGTTCCCAACTGTTTGGTTCCATTTGTTCTGGTGCTTCATTCTCTCTGGGTCCTGCTGCTGGTGCTGCTTTTAATAAAGTTTATCTAGCGTTGTCCTTTGTCTCTCATCCTTATCGACAGACACAAATTTATGTTTAGTCTTTAGTTAGGTTCGCCTTGACTCGACTCTACTCTCTCCTCTTTGCTCTTCTCTGCGCTGCCCTGCTCTGGGCGTACAAATATTTTCATGAAGTTAATTGAATTTGAGAGGAGCCTCAAGTGAAATTTTGTTGCTGCTTAACATAATTTCTGCTTGGATTTTGCCTGCCCTTCGGGTGGGGTCCTATCCCAGCCCCACTCTCCCATTAATGGCCTCTTAATTGCCGCCGCATTAAGTGACAAAACTTGTTTGGCCGTCAGGAGATAAATTTCTTTTTCGGCAAATCCCCAGAGATCCTTAGATCACACACACACATGTGCCGGCTCGATGATTGAGTTAGAGTTAGAGAGATCCTCCCTGTGGGTTCTCGGCTCTCATGCTCTTGAGCATGAAATATTAGAACACTCCTAGGATCCGGGGGTGCTCTCGCACTCATCTCAAGTGGCTGTGTCTGGAGTGTAGGGTTACTCCAAAGACAAGATTTCCCTTTTACGTTACCCTTTTCTTACGACTTCCATTGTAAAAGAAATAACAAAAAAACACGTTTCCTTTATTTCCAGGTGAAAATCCACGCATCATTGAGCATCCCATGGACACGACGGTGCCAAAAAATGATCCATTTACGTTTAATTGCAAAGCCGAAGGCAATCCAACACCAACCATACAATGGTATAAGGATGGACGCGAACTGAAGACGACGGATGCGGGCTCCCATCGCATGATGCTGCCCGCGGGTGGCTTATTCTTTCTCAAGGTACGCATCGGACTGCGACTCCGACTCCGACTCCTCTATCATTATGGGTTTTACAGCTGTCGTTGCACGAGGCACACAGGCGCAGGCCATGCAGAAGAAGGAGTTGCAATTCCTTTATTGGGTTCCTGGGAACCCATGCCAATCATTCAGTTCCCTTCTGCCTCCTGCCTCCTGCCGCCTGCCTCATGTGAAACGCAACATTTGTGCATAAACAGTTCTCGTTTTTTCTTTTGTTTTTTGTGTGTTCTGTGCGGCGGTGTATCTTTAGTCCGATATTATTTTACGGGCTTCCGTCTGGTTGCATTCTCCAGTCGATAGGGAAAACAACCTGATGAACAAACAAAAGATGTTGTTTTTTGCTGCTGCTGCTTTGGGGGGTTAGACGTCAGAAACGCAGCCTAGCCGCCGCCCTCCGACCCCCCAATATCATTTCGTGCGTGCACATTTCGCAATTTCTGCTAACGAGACTCCTTCTCAGGAAACCCGAACCCCAACCCCAACCCCACCACCAAAATGGTAAAGGGTGTGGCATCAGACATTGCAATATCCTCGAACTCTGTTTATATTAAATTCCTACTCGTTCCCCATGAAATTTTCATTAAATGCAATACATTTTTTATTCTTGTGTTTGTGTTTTCTTTTTTACAACAAATTATTAATGGACGAGTGAATCGTGAATTTAAAATATTTATAAATTAGAACAGTGTCGAGCAGCAGACGCACTTAAATCATTCCACACTCAAATTAGAGTTGATCTCAAGTCCAGCAATTTATTTTGATTATCTTTTTCGGGCTACCCCAAAAGTCAACCCCATCACCGCCAACTCCAAACCCTTCCCCATGAGTACGTACGTCTTTGTTGCCAATTAAAAGTGAAGTGGCCAAGTGATTAAGGCGCACACACACATAGAACCCCAAGCCCCCATTGGGTTTGCTGGAGTATGTTTGAATGTATTTTTTAATTAAATTAAATTGCGTATACGCAGACTGGACAACGAACAGGAAGAGGTACAGTTTGGGGGTCTGAGGCACGTTTTACTTTTATTTGATTTCGGATGAGCAATTTTGAGACTTTTTGATCTGACACGTGGCTGGGTCCGGTCCGGCCTGGTCCCCAAAAACTACTTAAATCTTTTAACTCTTGTATCTAATAATCTCCCATTTCTCATCCACCAAAAGGTCATACACTCACGAAGGGAGAGCGATGCGGGCACATATTGGTGCCAGGCGAAGAACGAGTTCGGTGTGGCACGCTCCAGGAATGCAACATTGCAAGTGGCATGTAAGTATTATCAAACGGAAATACATACTTAAATTGTAACTTTATTGGAAGTACGATATTGGCAATGAAAACAATTGTTTCAAGCATCCTTTTTTTTAATTTCAAAGATTATTTTGATTATTTAATTTATTTCTGTGTTTGTTTGGGCCATACAAATGCCAGTATCTGCTAGCGGTATCAATCAAAAGTTCCACTATAAATAAAAGTGCATTTTATTCAAATATTTTGAGGGGTTAATCTTAGGGGTTATCCACACGAAAATCACCCCAAAACGGCAACAATTCAAGAATTCTTGTTCCTGGCTGATGGATGGGTCGAGAACGACTTTGATGGATCGCCTAAGCCAAGCTAAATTTCAGCTAATTGGAGGGTTGCATTTCGCAAAATGTAACCCCAATGCGAATGCAGCTGCCCGTTCGCTGCCCGCGGCCAACTTTGGCTTTCTAATTAATAAAATAAAGCGAAATCGCAGAACTGCACCGAGTTCCGTAATCGATAGCCACCACACCACACAATACCACACTCATGAGAGTTCTTCGCCCGATTTGAGTGGCGTTAGAGGAGTAGTCCGGATTAATTAATTGGTCAAAAGCATAATGGGGGGGGAATGGAGGATTTCGATTGAATTTCAGTCATGTTTAAAGCCATAAAACTTGACCAATTTGATTGGGGCTGCAGTGCAGATGCACCTCCTTAGCCTGGCCAAGTCAGATGCTCGCTGCCATTGAGTGTTATTTTTTTTAATATTTTTTTTTTATGGTGTACGTTTTTGCCTTTGGCGTTCAGTGGAGCGCATTATGCGTTTATTGAAGTGCATTTTGCATTTTACATTTTGTACATTTTCGCATTTTGCATTTTCCCCTCAATAAAAGCGAAGCCCGGCAGCAGATACGAGAGCCAGTGGCAGAGCCGGTGGAAAATGCGAATAAATAAAATAAAAATACGCATTGCAAATGCCAAAGCTTATTAATATTTCTGTTGGCTGTAGCCAAGTTGAGTTGTGTCCGCTCAAAGCCTTAAACCTGGGCATCATTACCAAGCTTTTTATTGGCATATTGAGCGGGGGTTGGGCGGGCAGGTCGGACGGTGGATGGCTTATAAAATATGAAGGAGCGCATAGCCAAGTCCCAGGACCTGACGTTCACCTGACAGTTATTAATATTGAATCAATCAAAGCTCTTACTCCAGGGCAGGACTCCTCCTCCTTCACCCATCTACCCATCCAGCACATTGACGTTTCTCTTTTTCCTTTTCCCTTTCTCTCATAGTTCTTCGCGATGAATTCCGCTTGGAGCCGCAAAATACTCGAGTGGCCCAGGGCGAAGTGGCCCTGATGGAATGCGGTGCCCCGCGTGGCTCGCCGGAGCCGCAAATCTCCTGGCGCAAGAACGGACAGACCCTCAATCTGAGTGCCGGCAACAAGCGGATTCGCATTGTCGATGGTGGCAATCTGGCGATTCAGGACTCCCGACAGTCGGACGATGGCCGCTACCAGTGTGTGGTGAAGAATGTGGTGGGCACCCGGGAGTCGGCCACGGCTTTCCTCAAGGTTCATGGTACGTAAAGCAGAGCTCCCCCAGAAATACATCCATTTGTATTCCCCGTGCATCTTCATCTTCATCTTCATATCAATCTTATTCTCCATCCTTTGCAGTTCGGCCATTTCTCATTCGTGGACCGCAGAACCAAACGGCTGTCGTGGGCAGCTCCGTGGTGTTTCAGTGCCGCATTGGCGGCGATCCCCTGCCGGATGTCCTTTGGCGGCGCACCGCCTCCGGCGGCAATATGCCTCTGCGTAAGTACCGCCACCCAGGGTTCAATTAACCGGAAATGCTCTCCGGCGGGCCCGTTGCTGCCCGTTACCAGTTATTCCACACATACTCTCGCCCCAGGAGCGGCCATTCTCAAATGAAATTAAAGCTTTTTGTTTAGCCCAGCCCAGGAATAGAAAGCAGAACAAAAAGTTAGTTTATGCGGTTGCTTTGGCCCTGTGGCTGTTCGTGCTGGCCAATTGGGCAGTGCAGCAAGGGAAATGCACTGAGCGAAATTTACCCCAAATAAACGAACACTAAAACATTCCCTGGCCCTACCCTGTCCATCGCTTTCTTTCCGCTCCCAAACTCCCCAAGCATTTCTCTCAGTGTAGTAAACACCTACAGCACCGCCACAGTCCAGCTACAGCTTTTTGTTGCTAGTTTTCGCTTGGTTGGTTGGTTGGGGGGGGGTTGGTTTGAGGTTGTGCGGCTGTGGCCCCCGAGGCATCACCACCACCCCACCACCCCACCACCCCACCGCCCCCGTTCTAGCTGTGGGCAAACACAACTGTAACTTTTAATTCCGTTAATTGCCAATCTCTGTTGGCAGCAATCAACAATTTTGCTTGCACAACACTCGACTGTTGCAATGTTGTCCTTCAGACAGGGACAGAGACTCCCCGACTCCCCGACTCCTCCCACTGCTCCACTCCTCCACTCATTCAGTCATTCAGTCAACTCCTGTCCTGTCCGACTCTCTCGCTGCCCCAAAAAGGAGTGCAACTAACCCCTAAGAGCAGCTAGTTTACGCTTCTTTAAAGACCTCAAAGAAAAATAGCATAAAACATGCCACACACACACACACACACACACGGAGAGAGGCAGTCTCCTGGTCGCCTGGCCTCGGCCTCGGTTGTTGTCCTAAACTTTTGTTAAGCAAACAATTGGCACAGTGGCCAGGAAAAGAACTGAAGCCAGAGTTTGGGGGGAGGGGCGCTGCCTGGCTGCTATGCCACATTTAAAACCTATTTCGCATTCAACCAACCAAAAAGAAAGCACAGAGAGAGATAGACCCAACCCAACCCCAGTCTTTGTTTATTGTAAGAAAAACCACAAAAGGTGCTCGGAGTCGCCTCCGTTTGAGCACATCCCTGAGAGCCTGAGAGCCCGAGAGTTTTCTACATCTATGTCTATCGTCTATCGTCTGTCTTGTCTTGGCTTGGCTTACTTTGCTGCGGTTATTTGGCTGAGTTCGTTCCCTGGCCATTTTTACGCTACTTGAACTACTAACGAAGTAGCAAGGGGGGGTACGGAAACCCCCAGAAAGTTTCAGTTTGTTTTTCTCTCCGACTCTTACACTCACACATGAGCTCCACGACTAACCCACACACCACACCACACTCTCTCTCTCTGTCTCTGTGTCTGTGTATGTTCAGGTCGTGTGCACGTACTTGAGGACCGAAGTCTGAAGCTGGACGACGTCACGCTGGAGGACATGGGCGAGTACAGTTGCGAGGCGGACAATGCGGTCGGCTCAATTACGGCCACGGGCATCCTCACCGTTCACGGTAAGTTAATTGCCTGAAAGCAACGGATTGACTCAAGAGCTAACCGGACACACTTCACCCACCCACACACTGTTCTCCACAGCTCCGCCCAAGTTCGTTATACGCCCCAAGAATCAACTGGTGGAGATCGGCGATGAAGTGCTGTTCGAGTGCCAGGCCACCGGCCATCCCCGGCCCACGCTCTACTGGTCGGTGGAGGGCAATAGCTCCCTGCTGCTGCCCGGCTACAGGGATGGTCGTCTGGAGGTGACGCTCACGCCGGAGGGTCGCTCGGTGCTGGCCATCACGCGATTCGCCCGCGACGATTCCGGCAAGGTGGTCGTCTGCAATGCCCTCAATGCCGTGGGCAGTGTCAGCAGCCGAACGGTCGTCTCGGTGGACACCCAGTTCGAGCTGCCGCCACCCATTATCGAGCAGGGTCCCGTCAACCAGACGCTGCCCGTGAAGTCGATTGTGGTGCTGCCCTGCCGCACGCTGGGCACGCCCGTGCCGCAGATCTCCTGGTACCTGGACGGCATACCCATCGATGTGCAGGAGCACGAGCGAAGGAATCTCACGGAGGCGGGCGCCCTGACGATCTCCGATCTGCAGCGGCACGAGGACGAGGGCCTGTACACCTGTGTGGCCAGCAATCGGAATGGCAAGTCCTCCTGGAGTGGCTACCTGCGGCTGGACACCCCCACCAATCCCAACATCAAGTTCTATCGGGCGCCAGAGCTCTCGACGTACCCGGGCCCGCCGGGCAAGCCCCAGCTGGTGGAGAAGGGCGAGGACTCCGTGACGCTCAGCTGGACGAGAAGCAACAAGGTCGGCGGCTCCAGCCTGGTGGGCTATGTGATCGAAATGTTCGGCAAGAACGAGACCGACGGCTGGGTGGCCGTGGGCACCCGGGTGCAGAACACAACCTACACCCAGGCGGGCCTCGTGCCGGGCGTCAACTACTTTTTCCTGATTCGCGCAGAGAACTCGCACGGCCTGTCCCTGCCCAGTCCCATGTCGGAGCCCATTGCCGTGGGCACGGTAAGTTCTGCCCCCAAAATACTTTTCCCTCTCCATTCCCATTTTATAATCATATTTTCCTTCCTTCCTGTAGCGCTACTTCAACAGCGGCCTGGACCTGAGCGAGGCTCGGGCCAGCCTGCTGTCTGGCGATGTTGTCGAACTGAGCAACGCCAGTGTGGTGGACTCCACCAGCATGAAGCTCACTTGGCATGTAAGTAATCCCCAGCCCAATGCCCCACCTCATCGTCACCTCACCTCATTCCTCCAATGTTCTTTGGTTCGCTTATTCATGCAGATCATCAACGGCAAATATGTCGAGGGCTTCTATGTCTATGCGCGTCAGTTGCCAAGTCCAATAGTCAACAATCCGGCTCCCATATCCAGCCACACGAATCCGTTGCTGGGCCCAACCTCTGCCACAGCATCAGCATCCGCATCCGCATCGGCATCGGCATTGATTTCGACAAAACCAAATATTGCCGCTGCCGGCAAACGTGATGGCGAGACCCAACAGCAGCAGCAGCAGCAGCAGCCATCGACAGCGTCGGCCCTAAGCACCAAATATCGCATGCTGACGATACTGAACGGCGGCGGCGCCTCGTCCTGCACCCTCACGGGCCTCGTCCAGTATACGTTATATGAATTTTTCATTGTGCCCTTCTACAAGTCCGTGGAGGGGAAGCCGTCCAACTCGCGGATTGCACGCACCCAGGAAGATGGTGAGTCTACTCTCCACATTTATGTTTCCCTTTCTCTAGCTTGCTACTCATTTGCATGTGTGTGTGCACTGTACAGTGCGTTTCAGTGGCATAAAATACATTTTAATTTTTTTTTTTTTTGCCATTGGTTTGTAATTATTAAAACTAACTGAAGTTGAAGTAACTTTCTGCTGCACATTTTGATTGCTATCTTTTTGATTGGCCTTAGCCTGTCAGTCAGGCTTTGCTGCGTCACATGGCCGCATGCTATTGATACGCACTGTAGCCTGCGACTTTCTCTCTCTCACTCTGAGATCTAATGAACCATGTGCCTTAAATCCATCGAAATCCAACAAACCGAATAAAATACCTTTACAAGGAAAACTACCCCCGTGGAAAGTTACCCCAAGCCCAGACCCAAACCCAAGCCCTACCTTCAAAGGTTCCTCCTCTCGCTCTCTCTCTCCCTTTTGCTCGTGTGACAAATGCAGAAGGCGGTGACGGGGCACACGGGGCACTTTTTGCATTTGCAACAATAACCTAATTCAATAAAAGGATATGAGCGGTAAAAGGAAATGGCAGAAGGAACGGGAAACGGGGAACGTGGAACGTGTAACGTGTAACGGGGCAGAGCCTTATCCTTCGGGCCATCGACATCAGCTGCTGCCGCCCATGCGGGTCGGGCGGGGGTCGCATAATCGCCAATAATTTTTTTTTTTTCCCGAGGGCGGAGATTTTTGTTATGTTTTGTTGTTTTTTTTTTGTGTTGCGTTTGTCGGGTGGTGGGGTGGGGGAAAGTATGGCAAATAATGGAAAGTATGTCAATCAACGGAAGGATACAACAACAAGCAAAAAAAGAGAAGCCGAATCATGCGTAAGTAAATGTCGAACAATGTCAGCGAAGGATTTCCGATGTCAATTCCATGCTGGGCTCACGTGTACAATTGAAGGAAAAACTCTGTACCAAAGGGGTGGGGACAGTTGGGGGGAAAGGGTTTTGGAGCTAAAACAATTCACGTGGCCAGAAACAGGACTCAACGACTCAAAGACTCAAATCAAATGCGGTTTGTGTGCGGAATACTTGATCCAAGCGATTTACATGTGTCCCATATGGAAGCCCTTTCGTTGGCGGCTTATCGGCGGAACATGACTCCGCCAAAAGTTTATCCTTGGGTCTAAGCAAATCCATTGAGCCCCCCGAGGTTAGCCACGGGAATATGCGAGTATCATTGGCAGCCCCCATAGACAAGCCTCAAGATAAGATTGAGCCAAACTGAAAACTTGCAAAAATGCAAACTCAACGAAAGAAAGATGCGAAAATATTAAAACAGAGAGAGTAAAGAAATGGAAACTTTCCAGACAGGTTTATCACTTCATTCCATCACCAGAGAAGCAGCTGAGATATAAAACTTACCCCGAGAGACGAGTGCGCAGCGAGTGCACAGAGAATAGAGACTGGAGACTGGAGAATAGAGAAATTCTCTTGGCCACAAAAAGGAGATATATAAAAATAATTAAGAAACAAAAAGCAAAGTGGCAGAGAGGGAGAGAGAGAAGTAGTAGCAGAAAGTGCACTCACAGTGCCTGCAAATAAGTCAACAGTGGGAGGGAACCGCAATATAAAATGCACAAACGTTGCACGCACCCCAAAAAAAAAGAAAAACTCTTGGCGTCGCACTTGACTCCACTTCATTTCCAGTATATTTGTGTTCCCTGCCACACACCAGCCAACTTCCTCCTCTCCCCGCTCGACTGTCATCAAATCAAAACTCATTTCGTATGCATCACATTTTCACTTGAGCATCGCAGCGTCTGACTTTTGTTGACAACAGCGGCGGCTACAGGGGGGCTACAGGGAGCTACACAGGGAGCTACACAGTGCCTCAAAGAAATTGCCAACGCAATTGTGTAAAGATAAACAACAATTATTGCTGCTATATGAGGCACTGTACACCCGCACAGTGGGCCACAAGAATGTGCAGTGCTGGCAATGCAAATTTGAAGCGAGGAGCCACTAAGGGGACGGGGCCCCCCAGACAGGAAACATTTTTAGCCACGTCGGAAGTCGGCAAATAAAGGTGTGCTGCTGCTGCTCCTGCTGCTGCTCCACTGGGGAAATGTTAGACGGCGGCAAAAAGGAAATCTCCAGCAAAGGGCAGACAGAGATTTCGAATTTGGGTGACTGGGGAATGCTCTGCAGAAAGCTTAAAGGAAAAACTGTTGGGCAGAAGTGTAGATGGGAGAGGATTGATCCATGGCACATCTCTGGCTGGAAGCTTAACCCTCTAGCTGCTTCTACTCTATCAAATTTAGTTCCTTCCACCAAAGGACACGCTTTTCCGACCTTCGCCAATAAATGACACGACATTTCCCGTAAATAAGGGTGTCGGCGGACAGAACAGGATTTCCCCTGCACCAACGGAATTCCGACAAGGGAGTGGTTGCCTTTGCACGGACATATCCTCACCCGAATGATATTTGCACTATCAAATTAACCCCCAAAAAAACAAATATATGAGACACCGGAATGACATTTTGCAGTGACCCCCACCCCCACGGCAGACCGCAGTGAGTCACACTTTTTGGCAGTGACTGTGTTAAGTCGAAACATTTAGATAAGCGGAAAGTGTGATCACAACTGCAATTGCTGTGTGTTTTCAATTGCTTTCTGCACAGACAATTTGAGATTCATCTGCGAGTGCTACGCCTGGGGGTCATTTGTGTCGCACAATGGCAGCTACGTGTTAAGCAGCGTTGCATCAGCATCATCATCAGCATCATCAGCATCAGAACGAGTAAGAAGAACGAGTAAGAAAGCAGCGAAAGCAGCGAAAAGAATGAACAAAACACCCGCATAGACAAAAGGCACGACAAGCACTTTAGCATGTCGCAATGGGACAACAACAAAGACAGCAAAAATAAAAAGAATCAGAAGGAGTCTCGCAGGCAGCTCTCTACAGTACCCCACCCCACCCCAGCCCAGCCCCTATTTTCCAGGGGGTATCCTATCGTACCTATTTAGGGATTTTACTCCTCTCCTGCTGCACTGCACAGAGTCTCTGTGCCACTCCTGCAGCACCTTTTGTTTTGTCTCGTTGCAAATTTTGCACGTGTGTGTTTATTTAAAGAAAATTGCTTCACTCAGCCGTCGCCACAGAGGGGGAGAGAGGGGGAGAACGACAGAGACAGCGATTGGGTGCAATATAGCAAAAGGGAATGGCTGGGGAGGGGAGAAAGAGGGGAAAGCACTTGTAAAAAGCGACAGCAGGAAATAAATAAACAAATGAAGATGAGTTCTGTGAAGTGAGCTACAACTGCGGAAAAGGATTCCTTGGGCACAAGCACACACACACACACACACACGCACACAGTAGACACTCGATGTGAAGGATGTGCCTGGACGGGGGGAGGGTGCAAAAACCCTTCAAGTCCACACATCCCCAAAAGGCCCGGAACTAGTTTCAGTTTGTTGACTGCTTGAGAGGAGAGACACACTGGAATAGGAACAGGAACTCCCCACCAACCCAACTAAATGCTAATTAATTACCAAACAAAATCTCATTAGGGCGGGACGTCACGTAACAATCAAAAAGCCATCTAACCGGTTTCCCCTCTACTCTATTTGCAGTGCCCAATGAGGCGCCATTTGGCATGGAGGCTCTGCTGCTGAACGCCTCTGCGGTGTTCCTCAAGTGGAAGGCGCCCGAACTGAAGGCACAGCATGGTAAGTGTTCCATTCAAAGCCCAAAACTGCATTTATCGAAACTCTTATCGATAAATAATCGCTATGAAAAATCACTTATATTTAATGTGTTCGTTTTGCAGGCATTCTCCTGAACTATCACGTTGTGGTGCGAGGCATTGACACGGCTCACAATTTCTCAAGGATACTCACAAATGTCACCATTGACGCGGCTTCGCCCACGCTCGTTTTGGCCAATCTCACCGAGGGCGTTATGTACACTGTGGGCGTGGCAGCGGGCAATAATGCTGGTGTCGGTCCCTACTGTGTGCCGGCCACATTGCGTCTGGATCCCATCACCAAGCGTCTCGATCCGTTCATCAATCAGCGGTAAGTACAGTTGGGAGTTTGGGGAGACCTTTCCAACTATTTTCAGCCGCGGGGGCGAGAGAACTTTCTCAGCTATTTTTAGCGGGTTTTATCCTTAAATAATTTCTATTTCTATTTATAATTATAATTTTGGTTTTGGTTTTGCAGCTATCCCATCAATCAGGATCATGTTAACGATGTGCTGACACAGCCCTGGTTCATAATACTCCTGGGCGCCATACTGGCGATACTCATGCTGTCCTTTGGGGCGATGGTCTTTGTGAAGCGCAAGCACATGATGATGAAGCAGTCGGCCCTGAATACCATGCGTGGTGAGTATTTCCTGGACACTATACAAATACACACACACACACACAAAATACACATTGGATGGCAGCGGTTGGCTATGGCGGCACATCCTGGAGAGCCTGGAGCATCCGTTGCAAGAGCTCTGCTAGTTTTGGTTTCCTTCCTAGCCAGACAGCGGCAGACTCGCACACACACACATTTGCATATATAAATAACGCTAATTTTCCATTGTTGGACACAACATGAAGTGGGGAAAGGGATACAAGAGAACAAAGCAACAAAAATATGCAACCAAAAATAGGTGCGAATAAATATTTTAGCAGGCCGAGGCCGAGCAGCCCAGATATACTCTCCATATAATAGAAATTAACATTTTGCACGTGACGGCAACTTCCTGTGCCCTTAGTGGCAGTCCCTGGACATTCCCCAAGCCCTCCCCCGCTCTCTAATGGCTGCCATTGCAATTATGCATTTAGTTTTGTGTGCATTATTAACCAACAAGTTGTGTGTGTGCCGGCAGATGGCCTAAATGGAGAGTTCAAGCAGGGGGATAGGCAGCTCTTGTGGTCTAATTGAAATTAGCATCGTTACGAGGTGAGAGAGGACAGTCAGGGCAGGTGGGGAAAATAGTCTGCGAGTCAGGTAGGGGGAGGCAGTGCGAAGTGCAGCCTGTTGACTGGGGGGAATTGGGCATTTTGGTTTAGCTGGTTAGCCCCTAAATGGTTGTCGAGGGGTGGAAATAGTCCTGGAATTTTAGAGCAAAGGTAAGGGAACTCTGGAAAATGGCAAATGAAAAGCAGTTCGAGTCAGCGAGAGGCAACCAAATTAACAGAAATTAATTAAGGGAAAGTTTTAAAGCATATTTTGGGCAGAAATATCTATTTCCATTTGATTTTCCCAACCCTACTCCCCATGCTCCCCATAAATCCCTCCCGAAATGCAACAAATATTCTGCTGCTTTAATTGGGGAAAAGCTGACAACGATTCAAACCATTTGGCAACTCTGCTGGCAATCCAGCACACAACAATAGTGTAGAACAAGTCAAAATCCAAATGGTAAAACACGGAAAAAAGCGTTGCATATTCATGGGCGCCATTTACCATAAACTAAGCAGCATCAGGGAGCTCCAGGGAGCTCCAGGGAGCATCAGAGAGAGGTGCGACAGTTGAATGAATGCTCACCTGCAGGAGAAAAAAAACTGCAAAAAAGGACACAAATTTGAGGGGACAGCAGACGGCTGACGGCAGACAGCCATAAATGGGAGACTGGGTGAGGAGAGAGTCAGAGAGTCAGGAGGTGGCAGGCCATAAAACACTCGCTTGATGCGCAGTTATAACCCGGGGACAGTTTAATTGGTTGCATTTTTTATACGTATGCAACACAATTTGTCTCCTTGTTGCTGCTGCTGCTGCTGCTGCATTCTGCTCTTTTGTTGTTCTGGCTGTGTTTTGTGAGCATGCAACGCAAGTGGAAAATTGACAATAATTTATTTGATTTTTTCCATGCAAGGCATGAGAGAAATGGCATGTCCCCCCCAGGAGGGATAATATTATTTTAATGCGCTCAATTTATAGCAGAGGGAATTAATCCACTGGGATGGGTGTCAGGAATGTTCCAGCAATTGATTTCAATATTGAACGACTCAAAAATATAGGAGAAAAGGTTCCCAAATTATACGCTCAAATATGTACCACAAATACCACAGATACAAAAGCTTTTTCTCTCCCAAAAAATCTCCTAAAAAATCTCTGCCCAAAAATCTCCTCAAAAATCTCCGACAAATCGACTCCTCGCCGAATCCTTTTCGAGAACACAATTGTCTATGCCGTTTCCCACCAGCTCTTTTGTATGTTTTTGTTTAATTTGCGGACTGCAATTTATCCCTGCCCCACAATTTTGTTGCACAACATTTAATTGCTCTGACTGACTGTCTTCTTTCTGCTCTCTCCCAACCCTTTTCCACCTGCAGGCAATCACACGAACGACGTGCTCAAAATGCCGAGTCTATCGACACGGAATGGGAACGGCTACTGGCTGGATGCGTCCACGGGCGGCATGGTGTGGCGACCCTCGCCCAGCGGCGACTCGCTCGAGATGCAGAAGGATCACATCGCCGACTATGCCCCTGTCTGTGGTGCTGTGAGTCCCGGGACTGGCGGCATTGGTCCCGGTACGGGAGGCCCTGGCGCTGGTGCCGGCGGCATCAGCGGCGTCGATGACATTCATGGAGGACATGGCAGTGAACGCAATCAGCAGCGGTAAGTTTTTCCAACGAACAAAAACCAATCCAGCAAATTGGGGGCGATGCTAAGGAACGGGGTTCGCCCCAGTGTAAAAATACTTGAAACGAAGTTGGGATACGCTTTGGAGGGAATTTCTGTGCATCAATCAACATTGAGGATCAACTGTGGGGCTTAAGGAAATTCGTCACTAACTTTGTTGTTTGTTCTTGAGACTGAACCCCAACGATCGGCAGTTATGGGCAGCAAATATCTTCCCTATTCGAAGAGTTATCCCAGCTTTAAGTTCAGTCACAATCTGAGCAAATTATGCGGCTTCTTTTCTGCCCAAAAGCCACATCAAACTGTGCCTTCAGTCGGTAATACCCCTCTTAAAGGCTAAGGGTATGCCAACAACAACAACGACAACCTGGCAGCTCAAAGCGGCGACAATAAAAATTCACCAAACTGTGAAATTGCATTTTTCTGCCGCGGCGACTACCAAAAAAAAAAGAAAAGAAAACTCCCAAAAAGAAGAAAATATTCCCCCCAAAAAAAAAAGCACACCCAGACACACATAGTTTTTCGAGAGCATTCTTTTTTGCTCTCCCTTTTTGGGCCGGTGGGAAAATCAAGTTAGGAATAGAAATGTTGGCCGGGCTATTTATGTTGATTTTTGGCCAATGCCCAGTGGAGTTCTTGCCGGGTACAATGTAATTATCAAAGGACTCAAAGGACTGCACTTTAACACGACCTCAAGGCTGCGCTTTAGCACGACTTTAAGGCGGTTTGGGGGGCTGCAATAAAATATGTTTTGCATAATTTAGCCACGCATTTGTAATTAGTTTTGTGGTGCAGCTGGCAGGCCTGAAGGTCCAAATCAAAGTTGAATCCTGTTAGCAGGACGGACCCCGTGGCAATCTAATTTATTTGTCTGGCCGCTGGCAAATGCACGCAAAATATTGTTTTGGGCCTGGAAATTGTTGCTGTTTGGCGCAATGTTTCTGGCATCGAATCGTAATTGTTATTTATTTGCGGCTAATTTTGTGTTGGCCGCAAATTATACGTAAAATTAGGCGGGGGCAGGAATCGGATTTAAATATATAAAAAAAACAAAAGTGGGAAAGCTTAATATTTAAACTGCTGGAAAATATGTGAAGAAAATGTAGTAAAATCAACAAAAATTTAGGAAACTTCATTCCACATTTTTACATCAAAATCCTATTAAAAACTACTTATATTTAGCGTTTTATCCACTTTTTGAATCACTTCGTAATCACTTTATCATGGCAGACATACCAAAAAACTTGATAAAATAAAAAGAAATATTTAAAATTTAAATATAGCATTTTCCGCGCACCAGCAGCTGCTGTCCAATAAAATTGCAATTAAATGCCAATCAAGCATCAAAAGCTAAAGAGTCATTCCAAAAATAAAGCAAAAATTCGTTTATTTAAATAAATAAAGGAGGAAAAAAATAAAACGGGGGCCGCCTGCTCAAATATTAAATGGAAATATTTTTTCGAGCGACTACTGTAAATAAATGCGAGAACGCAGATAATTATAATTATTTTTGCACACTTAATTAGCCATTAAAAACGCAAATTGAAAATGAGTCCCACACACACACACACACACAAAGTCGCCTTTCTCTGTCTGCAATTTAATACAAATATTAAAAATAATTGCAACAAAATAATAACCATAACATTAAAAGTAATCAGATAATAATGAGTGTCATATGTGTGCAAAAAAAATAATATGATAGAGCAGATAATAGATTATAGTTCATATATCTTTATAATTACTATCAGATATGTGAGCTCTATGTAAGTTATATGCCGGTTGAGAGCTAATCCACGGGGCAGTACACACGAGTACATGATAAAGTCTGGGCATAAAATCATAAAATGTGGCACACATCTTGTTTTTCCATTTCACAAATCATTTGAAAAGATGCAGGTGATATCCGGGATTGTTTTTCCTGTCCAGTTCCCTTCTCTGTTTGGTTCACTTCACAAATAGATTTATCAAACATAATTCGCTTAACAAGTTTAAATGTTTTACCCCGTTTCCGAGACAGCATTTGACAAGCTCATTGCTATTCCATTGAGGAGTGCTCGTGCAGGTACAGGTACAGGGAACAACTTTTATTCCCTGGCTGCTCCACTCATTAAGGGGCATTAAGAGCGGTCTATGTGGAGTGCTCCGTGCCTCGCCATGGTAACTCCATCAATGCGCCGTATATTTTTACAAGCTTTTCAGAGTTTTAAAATCATTTTTTTTTTCTGCTCTTTTGGTACGGATGGTTTGCTGGCTGGCTGTCTGCACTGCCCTGCACTGCCGCCAGGTTAATCCGCTTTCAGTATTTAAATACGAAAATAATGCTAAAAATGTGAGAATGGACAAAGGGGTAGGTGGTTGGAATGGGAATGTGGGGATGTGGAGCTGGTAGATGGGGGTGGGGGAATTCCTGCTCTGCTCTGAACATTTGCACCTTGGCGCTGTTTTTTAAGCTGGTCATTTATTTAATGGATATGCAAGGATTGCTTTAGTCTGGGAAACATCTACCGAAATACTATTTTCTCACCTGATCTTGACCATATATCGTAGTACAGTAGTACACATGAAATGTGAAATAAATTCACATTTTTCCACACGGAAGGGCACGCACAGAGTCGGAAGCAACGCCGGACTGAACTGAACTGGACTGGACCGAAACTGAAAAATGCAAATTTCCGCCGCGCCACGCCATAAATTCCGTACACCAAAATCCCGACCAGCAACCGACAAATTTATAACCAACGAGAAGGAACGTGTGAGTCGTTTCTGGGACACGACACATACCCGACTAGCAGTATATCATATTGTTAGATTTTTTAATTTTATTTACATTCATTTTTTGCTACATCGACTACATATACAAGCTATTCTACACTAACAGTAATTGTACGTTCCATTCAATTCTACACTCCTCCGCTAGGGGTGCTCGCGCACTGAACGCTGCAGTGTGCGAGCGAGGGAAATGAGTTGTGTTGTCGTTGGCGGGAGGGGGGGGGGAGCAACTGAAAATTAATTTCTTCATTCTGGCTATAATTAGACCGACTGATTCAGATGAGTTGTGATATGGCATCCTACGATACTTTATTTTATCTATCTTTAAGTGCCCAATTCGTTCTTTGTGGGGGGGAGGGGGGGGGCGTTTGAAACACAAGGGGATACACATGTGACCAATTGGTTGCCCAGCAAGCCAGACTAGGGTCACAGACAGACAGCAGCGACAGACAGACAGACAGACAGACAGACAACGGCCGACACGCATGCGAAAAAAGGGTTCCTCCCGTTACACACACCACTACCACAACAATACCCATAGTACGGGTATAAAAATATGGTGTGGGAGGGGATGGGATTTTACCCGGTTGTGGGCTGGTCTGGGGAAAATATTGTAATAAACAAGCCAAGTAATAACTGGGTTCCTTTTTCATTTGTTTTTATCTGTTCATTTGCAGGTACGCGGGCGAGTACTCCAATATACCCACCGACTATGCGGAAGTGTCCAGTTTTGGAAAAGCGCCCAGCGAGTACGGACGTCATGGCAATGCCTCCCCGGCGCCCTATGCCACATCCTCCATACTGAACCCGAACCAACAACAACAGCAGCAGTCACGTTATCAACAGCGAGCAGTTGGACCGGGCTCTGGTTATGGCCTCCAGCGTCCCATGCATCCCCATTACCAGCAGCAGCAGCATCCACAACATCCACAGCAGCATCAACAACAGCAGCAGCAGCAGCAGCAGCAGCAACAGCAGCAACAGATTCCCCCGGGCAACATCTATCAGCAAATGTCGACCACCAGCGAGATCTATCCGAGCAATACGGGCCCCGCTCGCTCGGTGTACTCGGAGCAGTTCTATTATCCCAAGGACAAGCACATGCACATGCACATCACCGAGAACAAGCTGAGCAACTGCCACACCTACGAGGCGGCTCCGGGACCCAAGCAGACCTCCTCCCCCGCCAGCAACTCGTCGCAGTTTGCCAGCGTGCGGCGGCAGCAGTTGCCGCCGGGCTGCAGCATCGGACGGGACAGTGCCCGCTTCAAGGTAATCAACACAAACACAGGTCCGGGGGGTCCACTGATGGATCAGGGCAAGACCCAGCAACAGCAACAGAACCTGCTCGATCTGGATGGCTCCTCCTTCTGCTACAACGGGCTGGCCGACTCCGGCTGCGGTGGCTCCCCCTCGCCCATGGCCATGCTGATGTCGCACGAGGACGAGCAGGCGCTGTACCACACTGCCGATGGGGACCTGGACGATATGGAGCGGCTGTACGTGAAGGTCGATGAGCAGCAGCCTCCGCTGCAACAGCAGCAACTTCTGCCCCTGGTGCCGCAGCATCCCAGCGAGCTGCTGCAGCCCTCGCCACACAATCAGTCCTGGCGCGGCCAGAGCACTCGAGGCAGCCGCAAGGCACCCCAGGAGTCCATCAATGTGAAGGAGGCCAGCGAGCTGATCTACGCCCCCGGGAGTGTGGCCAGCGAGAGGAGTCTGCTGAGCAACACTGGCAGCGGCAGCAGCGGCCAGCCTCCGTGCCACAATGTCTGACCCCTGCAGAGCGGGTCCATGGGACAGCTAGGCAAGATTCAGGCGGAGGTACAGATGGTCCAGATGCAGTCCCCATCCCAGACCCAATCCCAGGAGCAGTTGTATGCCAGGGAAGTGCGCGAGCTGCTCGCTTGGTGCGAGCGCTTCAACAATGGCGGTGTGGAGAACTTTGAGTAAGGATATGGATGGATGGGGAAAGGAGATGAGAATGGGCATGGGCATGGTAAGAGGAAGGAGCGTATATGGTTGAAGGAACGATCGATTCACCCTTCGCATTTGTCACTGAACATTCGAATGTGACCGAGACTGAGACTGAAAGCGTGCGAGGATTTGCGTGAGGATTACTTATAATTTTTAGTATTACAAGGTTTCGTTTCTATATATATGACAAATGCCCCAAAAACTGGCGGGGACTCTATGCTAGTGATAGACGTATTACCCTACTTTTCTCTCTCTCTCTCTCTCTCTTGGTATCTTTCTCCAGCTTTGTATCTTCTAAAACTCTGACTAAGAAACTGCTTTCGTTGCACTGTAGAATAAGTGTAGGATGTAGATCATTGTACATGTTGAAGAAAAAGTATGATAAGTTCCTCCAAGTATGCAGATGATGATAACCCCCACACTCTGCGTTAGCTATAAAATAAAGCTTACACGATTTAGATAGGATCGATGGAAGGCGGGCAGCATTACTGTGTGCTATATATACATATATATACCTAGGCCTAGTATACAGACAGATATCCATACATACACACATACATGAATGTTTATCCACCAACGTGTAAATATTGTAATGCACTAGACGTAATTATATTAAATGTATATCAAGTAAAATATTCAAATTAATTATGCAAATGTGAACATGATTGAGTAGACATAACAAATAATATAGCATATACGCGAATATATTTAAATTATTGTACTGTGGTGGGGGAAAAGGAATGGCGGGGCAAATAATTTGAAGTTTTTACTGAAGTTTAACTTCTGTAAATTACTTATTTTAAATCTTGGTCTTTCATCATTATGATCTTCTACGTTTCAACTCTAATTACACTTATTAGTTGGCCTACCAATACTTTTCCCCTACCTCTATAAGTATCATCTAGTATATGGTTAAATACAAGTGAATAAATTGTGCATATAGTAATTTAAATTGTAATAATTATAGCAGTGCCCCAATTAATTAATTAATTATTTGTTGTTCAAATAGTCTGCACATAAATAAATACACACACATATATTAATATACGTACATATATAATCCAACGATAGATATAGAGACACCACCAACCCGGCATATATGACAAAAACTCCTTCAATTTCGAGCCAAGAAAAATACAACTTTAAATATTTTTTCTTTGGTTCGCACTAATGAACTGTACTCCAAGGCAGACAACTATATTTATATCTAGATATATCCCAAAATTAATGGATAGCATTTATGCATGTTTGTTGCACAAATAAATAAGGGGATGAGTGCGCGTTTCTGTGTGTCTATGTGTAATTGTAATTATTGATATTGAATACGTATCTAAAATGTAGCAATTAAAATGCAAAAATAAACACAAAAAAAAAAACGCCATAATTATGATTATAAAACAAACAAATCGAAGCGAAAGCTTGTATTTTTCCTGGGATTTTGGTTGGATTTTAGTAAACAATCAACAATCAGAATGAATTCTAAAAATGAGCAATGGTTTGGGGGCAGCACAGTAATTGAATTACTGAAACTTTGTTAGTAATTTATGGAAAACAATTCTGATTGGAAAGTAAGGAAAAATCAGAGTCCCTATGGCTGGTACTGATTGTCTAGTAGGTCCTTTTTGTACATGAAATAAATGTACAAAACTTCTATGGGATGTTATGCAAAAAGTTGTTTCCAAATGAATTTTTTTTTCAAAGTGAAACATAAAAAAAATTAATTGACTGCTAAGAATGAACAGAGATACTCGTTTAAATTTATTTAAAAAAAAATTAATGAAGGCTAAGTAAAATAGTAAAATTTCTTGCAATTTTCCTCTAAGAAGCAATTGGAATTAAATAAGCCTTTTTAGAAACAAAAAAAAACTTAGCTAGATAACTGCCTAAATTATTAAGTAAAAGTTCACTTTTATTCTTCAGAAGCTTTAACTTTTTGTATCGTCAAAAGTATGCTATACAATTATCATCGGAAATGTAAGCCTGAAAGTAGGCAACGTAAATGGCCCCGACAAAAACCCATGGTATCCGCTGCACCTGTGCCTGTCCCACCCTCTTGGCTGCTAATTGAAAAGTCACAACTTGCCACCTGTGAGTATGCCACCACCACATCCACATCCACTGCCCCTAGGAACCCATACCCAAACCACTCTGCCGAATGCACGTCTGGCAACCCTTTTTGCCGCGACTAATTTTCCACTGGCGACGCGCTTTTAATTAGCTGCAAACTCTGAAACCCAAATTATGCATGACTCTATGCAACACAGGGTGTGCGGTGCCGTGTGGTGCGTCTGATGCGTCTGGGAGTGTGCTGCCGCTGCCGCTGCTGTTGCTGCTGCTGCTGCGACCGCGCCCATTTTAACTACAAAATAATTACGTGCTAGGCAATTAATGGGTCCAAGGGGTTAGAGTTACAAAAATACTCTTATACATTTTTTCCTCACCCACAAAAAACTCGCCCACGTGCGCCATGTGGCAACATCCGGAGGCCATTTGTTGCAAATCGACAACCATTTCCGGTGCATAAAGTGCTCAGAAGGACAACGGCAGGGGAAGTGCGGAACAACATTTGTGAGCTGCGGTTTTTTAATGCGAAAAAGAAATCATAATGCTAAATGATTATTTAATCATCAAAGAGCAGAGCAAGAGAGAGAGAGAGAGAGAGAGAGTTAAAGGAGAAGGCGATAGGGATGAAAGCCAGAAGGAAAGGGAATATATAAAATATATCTCCATTTTATGCAGAAAACGATTTCTTATACCCCAACACATTCAATAACTTTAATATTTGTTCACAAGTCATTGTTTATCTTTTGTTAACTCCCAAAAGCCAACAAAATCAGCCAGTCAGCCTTCCCTTTCAGCCAGCAAAAGGACCCTCCGTATGAGCCAGATGGTTGCTTTTTTTGGGGGGATGTAGCAGATGCGTTCGGCTTCAACTTGTCACCTAACGTTTAACGATAAATTTGCTGACAGCGACAACGGATAATTAGTTTCACTAACGAGAAAACTTCCACTGGCTCGTACGACCCCCACACACAAACACACACACACACACACACACACACGCGAACACATGTCTGGGAGCGTGAGAGCCCTAATGCAACATGTTAACCCAAGTAGCAAGGAGTAAAAGCAACAGTAACAACACCATCAAGGACTCGCAACGGACTCAGCTCGGCTCCGGGGCTCAACCCATGATGATACGTACGGGCAACAGGATGTACAATCCGGCGGAACGATGCCCATGCTTCAGTGCATCGTTCTCCTTGAGCTAATAAAATGATTATGTGTTATTTTTATGCTGTCAGCCGAAGGATGGATACTCAGAGATGGGTGGGATGGTGAGCCGGTTGAATGGGTCCTTTATAAGACAGACGGCAGCTCCTGGCGGCGGCGGCCCTCTCCCAACAGCAATTGCCCATGATTGTTTACATATTAATCGCAACTTTTAATGGGCAGTTAAACCATTTTTGTTGGGGCGCTTACATAATTGAAGTGGCCAAAATGTTAGTCCAGGGAATATGGTAATTGAATTGTTATGGCGGCAAATTGTTATATTCGGCAATGGCATAAGCTCTAAATTAATATACATATGTATAGTAACCTTTCTCATCAGGTTGTGTCTCAGTTCTATAAAATTATGAAATTGAATGCAGGTACAAAAAAGAGCAAATCAAAAATAAAATTTATGATTTATGTGGAATTTTTAAATATTTTATCAGCTTACAAGCTTACAACACAAAGTCCTAACTTGTTCTCCGCCAGGGGTACAGAGGGACAGAGGCACACTGAATCAGCCAAGGCAGAGTGTGGGATCGAGAGAGAGAGAGAATGAGTTACGGCTGCATCGCTGGAGGGGGAGGTGGGTTAGCAACTGAAAATTAATTTCTTCATTCTGCCTATAATAGGCTATAATTTAGTCCAATGACTAGTCCGTTGGGAAAGTCATCATCATCATCAGCCCTATGGTTCGTTATAGTAAATTTCCCAGTGGACTTATTAAACGTGATGTTTGAAGGAGATGGATAGAAAAACAATTTAAGCTTTTGCGATCGAACCAAGATTTATTTACAAACCTGTACGAAAAAAACCGTCTTTAGTAACTTGGAAATCGCTTAAAGGGAGTAAATGCTGGAGACTTTGTAGATCGGAGACGCAGCCTCTAAATATTATCAACGAAGTAATCTTGCCCAATTCCGTAGTCTCATTAAGTCACTCAGTCTCAAGCCAGCTTTGGGGAATGCACAGACTCTGTAGATCGTGATTATTTCTCATCGCTAGGGCGGCAAAGAGTTCACTCCAGGAGCCAATTATATGGCATCCTTCTATTTCCATATGGTTATGGCTTTAAGGCGGGCTAAAGGTTCTATCGCAAGGTTATTATGTTTAAAAAAATCCATTTCTACGAGCAATTTATTTTTTTCCCGATTGAACGATATGTTCCTGTCGTTGATCTGTATATGAATTTTACCCGGGCAGGCATTCAACATTTCGACGAGGATTTCAGACGATTTCATGTCGACACGACCGCAGAGTTTTTGATTACATTTTATATGAATTCTAGCTAACGTTTGGCTGGACTTTATAACTGCTACGACCCCAGGCGATATCTCCTCTAAAATTTCATTGGCATTGAGGTAGAGCTTTTCCAGTTCGGTAAGTTGAGAAAGGAGCTGAATATCCAGACATCAGCGAACCGACATTCCAAAAATCGCAAAGATCTCAGGCGTGCCAGTTCCCTTGCCCCCACGGGATCGAAGTTTCCATTCAAACACAAATTTTGTAGTGTCTGCGACTCGCTCGAAGCCAGAGCAGCCAGGAGGCCCTGGAGGGATGCAGGGGATGATGGCACAGATGTAATAGTCAATTCTTTGAGTACGGGTAGCTGCGCTAGTAGCTCGGCGCTTTGTGTTTATGTGATAGAATACGTTTTTCCCTTGGTATGTAAAATATTGACAAATTGTCTAGCTCAATCCTGATTTTCCGCTTTGACTCCATTAGAATGCTCAGAACTTGTCTGGATATTGCCCCAAAGTCGTGTTTGGACATTATCTTCAAGTAGTGGAGTTTGGTCAGCTGAGACAGGAGCCCCATGCTCTGGGGATCGTCAAATCCACACTTCACTCTGGTTAATGTTCCGATCTGGGCCAGTGCCTGCGTTTCATTGTGGTCCAAGGGTGCATCGTCTATGGACAAATCGCTGGAGACTTTGCTCCGATTGCCGGCCAACACCGCCAGCAGAGGCTGAAGAGTGCCCGTCTCGGGCACGCCTACGATTCGTAAGTGGTTCAGTTTGGGAATCTTGGACAAAGGCCTGTATACGCTTGCATCGCAGTCGGGTCTCATTTGGAAGGTGAGTTCTTCCAACTGTTTGCAATAGGGGACGATCCCAGTCAGCCTCTTTCCGCCCATTTCATTATTCATGTATTCCAGAACGCGCAAGTTTTTGTTCAGTCCGCAGATTTTGATCAAATCATTAATATCAATCCGAATGTTTAAACGGTGTACCTCGAGGCTTTTAATTCTTCCCAGACCTTTTAGGGTGTAGCCTGAAAATAAACAAATTTTGCTTGCTTAAAATGTAAGCCCGTAGACCTAGGCGTATGTTACAATGCTCTCACCCCGCACATAAATGTCCAACTCTTTCAGATTTAGCTTGTTTTGGAGCTCATCTATCAATTTTCCATTCCTGGAGCGGATCGTCAAACCTTTCGCATGAATCGGCAACGCTAATGAGATCGGCATACTTGAATTCGTCGGGTCTAAATGGTCTCTCGCTCTCGCAGTTCTTTTTTATGTACTTAAATATTTCAAAGAAGCACATCGACTTTGACCTCAAACCTATTATACCCTTTAAACTCATCGAGTACAGGGTATAATTTAATCATGCAAAGAACTGCGCCGCATAGCACTATTTATATCAGAGATGCCCCGGCCCATTGCCCACCGAGCCCTTTTGTTTTTGTAATTGCCCTCAGCATAGGAAACCAATTCTTGTATGCATACACAGTTTGTGCAGTGTACCAGCATACCATACCGAAAGCTCAACACATGCAAACAACTTTGTGTGTATGCGATCCGTCCAGCAAAAACCGGTTTTGTCTCTTCTCTGATTGGTGTTACCCGACTTTTGTTATGATTTTGTTGTTTGGGAGTATTGGTGAGTGCCCTGCCGTAAGCTGACTTTGGGCATCGCTGGTTTAAAGTTTACGCCGTAAAGACTTCGTGTGGTTTCGTTATTCTGCCTGATGACGTACCAGCAGAGAAAATTCTGCTCTGCTGACGTCGCGGCAGAGAAAAATGCTTCGGCCTATGCACAAACGGCTTCATATTCTGCCCGCTTGCCTCAGCGGCAGAGAAGCATTCTTGTGCCCTATGCACAATTCTTCGGCTTTCGCAGCGGCAGAGAAATAAGTAACGTATTTGACTTCGTGTCTGTTGTTTTCGCACACAAACGCACCAAAAAAATGTGTGAGTCTGTGTGCCGACCCCTGGTTTACGCTGTACGTGTGCCGACTGCGCTGCCCGAAATTTTTTCCTATGCACAGTGCATACGACGCTGCCGACCTCTGATTTAAACTATTGAAATTATAGTTGATTTTTTGTTGTTGTTAAATTTATTGAACAACTTAAAACCTCCAAGGACTCCAAAACTCACTCACAATTATGGAATGCAATGGTGTCGCAACCCAGTCCCAGGCGGCGGGGCTGGGGCCTTCCCGGACTTACTTAACCGGACTTACTTACCTGAGGGATCAAATTTTAGCTGGGCCAAGCTGCAAATTCTCGGATATGAAATAATTTTAGCACTGACACTTTGCAGCGGTAGTGGAGTCCATAGCATGTCCATAGCAATAGAACAATTCATCGTTAGCGTTGGCAGGTACACCCCACACACTCGGATAGCAACAGGAAAAGGAACAGGTGGCTTAGTGCAGGTTTAATCTCCCACTTTGTAATTTCGAATCGTAAAAGTAACTAAATGAAAAAAAAACAAGAAGCATCATGAAGCGTTATTTTACTAATACCCTTCCATTGACACAATGAGACCGATGATACACCTTTTAGAAATCTAAGCCTTGTCATTTTTTTTCTATTAATTATGCATGAATTTGAATATTTTTTTGTCCTAATTTTAATGCCTAAGTATATTTAATATTAAATAAAAATTTTTTTTCTTTATCAATTTTTTCCTTTTCGTATTTCTTTTGGAAATTTTTGCACGGCCAAGCTCGAGCTGAAAATTATACACACCCAAGCAGAAATGGGATTAGCGAGACGCTTTCTCATGTGCACCTGTTTTGTATCGTATCGGCTCTCTCTCACCTGCAGGTTGTTTTAAGTTGGTTTCGTGTAATTAATATTGTTGCATCCCGTGTAGATGGAGCCATCACTGGTGCGTAGGCGCTTTTAGATTTATTTAAAAGTAATGATAAGTTATGTAAAGTTAAATTATATAAAATATAAGGATAATTAATGATATTCCGAGTTGGGTTTTTTTGTAATTCGCTCCGCGATCCCCACCAAGGCGGCCATCAATAGCACGTTCGGACGGCTTGGATAGGTGGAAACCAGCACCACGTTGTGCATCAATTTACCAAACGAGCTTCCACAGATCTCCAGATTGTCAGACTTCAGGTGAATAGGATGCAACGGCACTTCAGGCGCCCGATTGAAGTGCCGCTGAAGAATGTGTTGGATTTGGGTCAGCTCCCTCTGGATGCGGCCTTCAGTCTCCTCTGTGCCGGCGAAGTCCTCATCTATTTGTGGAAATACATGATTTTCCCAAGCATGGGGTTGAAACGTGTAATTATACGTCTGGTCCAGCACGGTATCCACGATGTCATGCTCCACCAGGTTCTTCCGCAAGTGGGTCACGTCCCACAGCACTGGGACGATATCACGATATCACGATCCTCTGTGCCCAATGTTCAAGTGGTGTCGGATATCAAGCATCCAGCCTCCATCGAAGAAATTTTTGATGTGATTAACTTAAAGTATAAGCACATGACTAACGATTTTCACTTTTCGCGCAGTGTCCGGTAGATCCTTCGATTGCTGCTTCTCCTGACAGGCTCGCTTCAGCTGCTGCTCCATGCTGACGCACGTTTCTGCTCCTCCTCCAGCTTCTTGCGTGTTTCTGCGGCCTGCTGGGCCATGTTGTCCTGCTCGGACGACTTCGATTTTACCATCTTCTTGAGCTTGTGTATCTGTGCATGCAATGGTGGCGTAACCCAGTTCTGTTCAAGAAGATTTTGGAATCAAAGTTCAATAAATTTGAAAGAATTTTGCAGATACATACGATAATTTTGTGACTCGTGTAGGATCCTGGTTGGTCGGAACGGGATCCTCTCCTAGCGCCTATTTTGGCGTCTTTCCCACACTTCTTTGGTCTTCTTCATGATGTTCGCTGACATTTGCTGGTGGGCTGTCCGGCACATGACATGCATCCCTCGGCAGGAGCTCTCGTCCTCCACCTCCTCGTCGGCATCCATCTTCTTATCGCTGGGACAAGCATCCTTTGAGAGGATGTCCTGGTTCTCCTGGCCAATCCTACTCCTCGTTGATGAGCTGCCGCTGGATTGGGGAATGTTTCCTCCAGGCACAGGATGCACACACGGGGTCACTGGAGTCACCGGTATAATTCTTGCGTACATTCTTTGGCCTGGCGCAGCATTATTAATTTGAATATTAGGAGAATGGTTTTCAACAAACCACAACATACATACATACTCGCACGCACATACATGCACTCAGTCTTCAAGAGGCTGATTGGGTGGCAAAAGAAAAAATTTATAGCTACGCTTTATGCTTTATTTATTGTTTTTTATATTGAGTTTATATTATTCTATTCAAATTATATTAGCTACGCTATGCGTTAGCACAGAGTGCCGATAATTGAAAGTTTTTAATAGATCAAATAATAAAGGGTCCTATCAGGGCGCGTGCTCTGGAACGACTGCGAAGAATGGCGCGGCACAGCTCCATTTATATGAAGCATCGACTGCACGTCAGAGTTGCCGAATCAGCTTTTTCCCGTCAGATCTAGCTTTTTTCATTTCGACTCTTTCAGCTTTTTATTTAAATAGCATTTCGGTTTTATTTTTGCAAAAGTCATATTTTAGCAAAACTTTCAGATCATTTGCACATGCCGAAAAAAAAAATATTTGATTGCTGTTAGTGCAACAAGCTCGAACAAATGTTGCATAAAAATTTGCCTGAAAAATAATTATCTATTTGCCTATTTGTGGACAAACATACTGCAATTGCATGTGTAGACCATTTGTTATATGTACATTAAAAAAAATAAGTCATTAATTTTCTTTAGAATTATTTTTTTTAAATTTCATCAAGGGATGATTTTTTATTTTATCAATCCAGCTTTTTATTCCTAAATATTGGCAGCACTTGCGCCTCTGCTCGGCTTCTATCGGCAGCGCTGCCTCCACATGTGTGTGAGTGTTGCTTCCCGTTACCGAATTATGCATTCTGGTGATGACACTTTTTGCTAGAGGTGGCTAACTAGTGACTGTCGGTCGCTCATTTTAAGACCACCTATTTTTACATAGGTCTTGTAGATGCGCTATTCTTTGAAATTGCTGATTTTTACTGAACTAATCTGACTTTGTAGGATTTCTTTGGTTTTTATTTAGTTGGTTTTTTTTTGGTTCGTTTGTTTAAACTATTGAAATTATAGTTGATTTTTTTTTGTTGTTAAATTTATTGAACAACTTAAAACCTCCAAGGACTCCAAAACTCACTCACAATTATGGAATGCAATGGTGTCGCAACCCAGTCCCAGGCGGCGGGGCTGGGGCCTTCCCGGACTTACTTAACCGGACTTACTTACCTGAGGGATCAAATTTTAGCTGGGCCAAGCTGCAAATTCTCGGATATGAAATAATTTTAGCACTGACACTTTGCAGCGGTAGTGGAGTCCATAGCATGTCCATAGCAATAGAACAATTCATCGTTAGCGTTGGCAGGTACACCCCACACACTCGGATAGCAACAGGAAAAGGAACAGGTGGTTTAGTGCAGGTTTAATCTCCCACTTTATAATTTCGAATCGTAAAAGTAACTAAATGAAAAAAAAACAAGAAGCATCATGAAGCGTTATTTTACTAATACCCTTCCATTGACACAATGAGACCGATGATACACCTTTTAGAAATCTAAGCCTTGTCATTTTTTTTCTATTAATTATGCATGAATTTGAATATTTTTTTGTCCTAATTTTAATGCCTAAGTATATTTAATATTAAATAAAAATTTTTTTTCTTTATCAATTTTTTCCTTTTCGTATTTCTTTTGGAAATTTTTGCACGGCCAAGCTCGAGCTGAAAATTATACACACCCAAGCAGAAATGGGATTAGCGAGACGCTTTCTCATGTGCACCTGTTTTGTATCGTATCGGCTCTCTCTCACCTGCAGGTTGTTATACCCGTACTCAAAAAAGAGTTAAGGGGTATATTAGATTTGTGGTAAAAGTGGATGTGTGTAACGCAGAGAAGGAAAATTTTCCGACCCCATAAAGTATATATATTCTTGATCAGCATCAATAGCCGAGTCGATGGAGCCATGTCTGTCTGTCCGTCCGTCCGTCCGTCCGTCTTGTTGAGCGCCTAGATCTCAGAGACTATAAGAGCTAGGGCAACCAAATTTGGTTTCCAGACTCATGTGATATCCCACTGTTACAAGTGTATTTCAAAATTTCGCCCCGCCCCCTTCCGCCCCAACAAAGGACGAAAATCTGTGGCAGGCACATTTTTAAAGATACGATAAAACTAAAAACGCAGTATCGTAGAGAATGTCCATATCTACCAGACTGCCGAATCTGAATCAGATCGGATCATAATTATAGCCAGAATGAAGAAATTAATTTTCAGTTGCTTCCCCTCCACCTCCCGCCAAGACAACACAATTCATTTTCCTTCTCGCTCACACACTCTGCCGCGTTCAGTGCGCGAGCAACCCCTAGCGGAGGAGATGTAGAATCTAAATGGTACATGTAGAATCTACATGTTAGATGTAGAATATACATTGTATATGTAGATGTAAATAGCAGATGTAGCAAAAAAATGTAAAATGTAAAATTTTTTTTTTTAATTCTAAAATTCTAAAAAATCATATGCTCAAAAATGTATGTGCTGACTGAGTACGGGTATAAGTAGAGTCGCGTCCCCAGAAGCGACTCGCACGTTCCTTCTCGTTTTAAGTTGGTTTCGTGTAATTAATATTGTTGCATCCCGTGTAGATGGAGCCATCACTGGTGCGTAGGCGCTTTTAGATTTATTTAAAAGTAATGATAAGTTATGTAAAGTTAAATTATATAAAATATAAGGATAATTAATGATATTCCGAGTTGGGTTTTTTTGTAATTCGCTCCGCGATCCCCACCAAGGCGGCCATCAATAGCACGTTCGGACGGCTTGGATAGGTGGAAACCAGCACCACGTTGTGCATCAATTTACCAAACGAGCTTCCACAGATCTCCAGATTGTCAGACTTCAGGTGAATAGGATGCAACGGCACTTCAGGCGCCCGATTGAAGTGCCGCTGAAGAATGTGTTGGATTTGGGTCAGCTCCCTCTGGATGCGGCCTTCAGTCTCCTCTGTGCCGGCGAAGTCCTCATCTATTTGTGGAAATACATGATTTTCCCAAGCATGGGGTTGAAACGTGTAATTATACGTCTGGTCCAGCACGGTATCCACGATGTCATGCTCCACCAGGTTCTTCCGCAAGTGGGTCACGTCCCACAGCACTGGGACGATATCACGATATCACGATCCTCTGTGCCCAATGTTCAAGTGGTGTCGGATATCAAGCATCCAGCCTCCATCGAAGAAATTTTTGATGTGATTAACTTAAAGTATAAGCACATGACTAACGATTTTCACTTTTCGCGCAGTGAATTATTGAATGCAATGGTGTCGCAACCCAGTCCCAGGCGGCGGGGCTGGGGCCTTCCCGGACTTACTTACCTGAGGGATCAAATTTTAGCTGGGCCAAGCTACAAATTCTCGGATATGAAATAATTTTAGCACTGACACTTTGCAGTGGTAGTGGCGTATCATGTCCATAGCAATAGAACAATTCATCGTTAGCGTTGGCAGGTACACTCCACACACTCGGATAGCAAAAGGAAAAGGAACAGGTGGTTTAGTGCAGGTTTAATCTCCCACTTTATAATTTCGAATCGTAAAAGTAACTAAATGAAAAAAAAAACAAGAAGCATCATGAAGCGTTATTTTACTAATACCCTTCCATTGACACAATGAGACCGATGATACACCTTTTAGAAATCTAAGCCTTGTCATTTTTTTTCTATTAATTATGCATGAATTTGAATATTTTTTTGTCCTAATTTTAATGCCTAAGTATATTTAATATTAAATAAAAATTTTTTTTCTTTATCAATTTTTTCCTTTTCGTATTTCTTTTGGAAATTTTTGCACGGCCAAGCTCGAGCTGAAAATTATACACACCCCGCAGAAATGGGATTAGCGAGACGCTTTCTCATGTGCACCTGTTTTGTATCGTATCGGCTCTCTCTCACCTGCAGGTTGTTTTAAGTTGGTTTCGTGTAATTAATATTGTTGCATCCCGTAGATGGAGCCATCACTGGTGCGTAGGCGCTTTTAGATTTATTTAAAAGTAATGATAAGTTATGTAAAGTTAAATTATATAAAATATAAGGATAATTAATGATATTCCGAGTTGGGTTTTTTTGTAATTCGCTCCGCGATCCCCACCAAGGCGGCCATCAATAGCACGTTCGGACGGCTTGGATAGGTGGAAACCAGCACCACGTTGTGCATTAATTTACCAAACGAGCTTCCACAGATCTCCAGATTGTCAGACTTCAGGTGAATAGGATGCAACGGCACTTCAGGCGCCCGATTGAAGTGCCGCTGAAGAATGTGTTGGATTTGGGTCAGCTCCCTCTGGATGCGGCCTTCAGTCTCCTCTGTGCCGGCGAAGTCCTCATCTATTTGTGGAAATACATGATTTTCCCAAGCATGGGGTTGAAACGTGTAATTATACGTCTGGTCCAGCACGGTATCCACGATGTCATGCTCCACCAGGTTCTTCCGCAAGTGGGTCACGTCCCACAGCACTGGGACGATATCACGATATCACGATCCTCTGTGCCCAATGTTCAAGTGGTGTCGGATATCAAGCATCCAGCCTCCATCGAAGAAATTTTTGATGTGATTAACTTAAAGTATAAGCACATGACTAACGATTTTCACTTTTCGCGCAGTGAATTATTGAATGCAATGGTGTCGCAACCCAGTCCCAGGCGGCGGGGCTGGGGCCTTCCCGGACTTACTTACCTGAGGGATCAAATTTTAGCTGGGCCAAGCTACAAATTCTCGGATATGAAATAATTTTAGCACTGACACTTTGCAGTGGTAGTGGCGTATCATGTCCATAGCAATAGAACAATTCATCGTTAGCGTTGGCAGGTACACTCCACACACTCGGATAGCAAAAGGAAAAGGAACAGGTGGTTTAGTGCAGGTTTAATCTCCCACTTTATAATTTCGAATCGTAAAAGTAACTAAATGAAAAAAAAAACAAGAAGCATCATGAAGCGTTATTTTACTAATACCCTTCCATTGACACAATGAGACCGATGATACACCTTTTAGAAATCTAAGCCTTGTCATTTTTTTTCTATTAATTATGCATGAATTTGAATATTTTTTTGTCCTAATTTTAATGCCTAAGTATATTTAATATTAAATAAAAATTTTTTTTCTTTATCAATTTTTTCCTTTTCGTATTTCTTTTGGAAATTTTTGCACGGCCAAGCTCGAGCTGAAAATTATACACACCCAAGCAGAAATGGGATTAGCGAGACGCTTTCTCATGTGCACCTGTTTTGTATCGTATCGGCTCTCTCTCACCTGCAGGTTGTTTTAAGTTGGTTTCGTGTAATTAATATTGTTGCATCCCGTGTAGATGGAGCCATCACTGGTGCGTAGGCGCTTTTAGATTTATTTAAAAGTAATGATAAGTTATGTAAAGTTAAATTATATAAAATATAAGGATAATTAATGATATTCCGAGTTGGGTTTTTTTGTAATTCGCTCCGCGATCCCCACCAAGGCGGCCATCAATAGCACGTTCGGACGGCTTGGATAGGTGGAAACCAGCACCACGTTGTGCATTAATTTACCAAACGAGCTTCCACAGATCTCCAGATTGTCAGACTTCAGGTGAATAGGATGCAACGGCACTTCAGGCGCCCGATTGAAGTGCCGCTGAAGAATGTGTTGGATTTGGGTCAGCTCCCTCTGGATGCGGCCTTCAGTCTCCTCTGTGCCGGCGAAGTCCTCATCTATTTGTGGAAATACATGATTTTCCCAAGCATGGGGTTGAAACGTGTAATTATACGTCTGGTCCAGCACGGTATCCACGATGTCATGCTCCACCAGGTTCTTCCGCAAGTGGGTCACGTCCCACAGCACTGGGACGATATCACGATCCTCTGTGCCCAATGTTCAAGTGGTGTCGGATATCAAGCATCCAGCCTCCATCGAAGAAATTTTTGATGTGATTAACTTAAAGTATAAGCACATGACTAACGATTTTCACTTTTCGCGCAGTGAATTATGGAATGCAATGGTGTCGCAACCCAGTCCCAGGCGGCGGGGCTGGGGCCTTCCCGGACTTACTTACCTGAGGGATCAAATTTTAGCTGGGCCAAGCTACAAATTCTCGGATATGAAATAATTTTAGCACTGACACTTTGCAGTGGTAGTGGCGTATCATGTCCATAGCAATAGAACAATTCATCGTTAGCGTTGGCAGGTACACTCCACACACTCGGATAGCAAAAGGAAAAGGAACAGGTGGTTTAGTGCAGGTTTAATCTCCCACTTTATAATTTCGAATCGTAAAAGTAACTAAAGGAAAAAAAAACAAGAAGCATCATGAAGCGTTATTTTACTAATACCCTTCCATTGACACAATGAGACCGATGATACACCTTTAAGAAATCTAAGCCTTGTCATTTTTTTTCTATTAATTATGCATGAATTTTAATATTTTTTTCTTCTTTGTTTTGTCCTAATTTTAATGCCTAAGTATATTTAATATTAAATAAAAATGTTGTTTCTTTATCAATTTTTTCCTTTTCGTATTTCTTTTGGAAATTTTTTTTTTCTTTTTTTGTTGAAGCTTTTTCCTTTCTTTTAAGTTGCCTTTAGAATATCTATATTTGATGAGATATCAAACTATTTTAATAAAACTGAGAGTATGAGTGGTGGGTGACATGCGGCCATGTGGGTCTATCTAGGACAGCAGCTCCACCACGGACCAGAGGCGCAGCATCGACCAGCGATCGGTCCAGCAGAGCGTGGGCGAGAAGGCGACACGCCGGCAGAAATTCTTAAACCTATGTAGCATTAGTTAAATATAAAGAACAAACCTAAGCTAAATCGTAATTGATCTTTGATTTAAATCATTGAAAGTACGAGTACTCCATACGCATACAGCTGTGTACTCCCGGAAAGGAGCATTTTGCAAATAAATCAAATGAAAACAGAAACCGACACTGCTGCAAAAACAATTATCAAAAACCAAATATAATTATATTATACAAAGTGGCAAAGGAACTGGCACTCTTATGAACTGGAGTGTATGTGTATATTTGTATAATTGACTTGCTAACCGACGAGCTGTCATTCCTGAAAGTGGAACTCTATCGACAGACGACACTTCCCGTGTCCGTTACAACCGCGGCGGAGACTAGTTAATGTGAAAGCAGTTCGTTACCGGCGATTTTCCATCCAAATATACGCTTACGCTTCCAGGTATAGGTATATAAGAAAATTAATGCTCATTAAGTTTTAGAGCTGATGCAGAGTTGTCCATAAATAAAAATAAAACAAACTTTTTTTTGTCTGGAGAATCTCATTGCATCTCTGTTTCTCTTTGTTTAGTTGAACCTATGGGAGAGGGCGTTATGTGGTGGCCCTGAGGAAGGGCTGCTGCCGGTATAATTCTTGCGTACATTCTTTGGCCTGGCGCAGCATTATTAATATGAATATTAGGAGAATGGTTTTCAACAAACCACAACATACATACATTCTCGCACGCACATACATGCACTCAGTCTTCAAGAGGCTGATTGGGTGGCAAAAGAAAAAATTTATAGCGACTTTTAGATTATGTGATTGTGGAAATCATAGACGATCTAGTGATTTACGAAACTCCGGTCAGGTTCGAGTGTCGTAGAATTTAAATTGTATTGTTTGTGAAAATATTACAAAACATGGCAGACCATACCGAAAAAGGCTGTGATGATGGGGCCGGGGAAGATTCCAGCAGGGCGCGGACAAAGAAGTCGCTTCGGAGCCAAAGGCGGCTCCCGCTGATCTAGATAATGCAAATGTAGTCCCACAAATGGTATCAATTAGATCATTGCTTTATTTATTGTTTTTTATATTGAGTTTATATTATTCTATTCAAATTATATTAGCTACGCTATGCGTTAGCACAGAGTGCCGATAATTGAAAGTTTTTAATAGATCAAATAATAAAGGGTCCTATCAGGGCGCGTGCTCTGGAACGACTGCGAAGAATGGCGCGGCACAGCTCCATTTATATGAAGCATCGACTGCACGTCAGAGTTGCCGAATCAGCTTTTTCCCGTCAGATCTAGCTTTTTTCATTTCGACTCTTTCAGCTTTTTATTTAAATAGCATTTCGGTTTTATTTTTGCAAAAGTCATATTTTAGCAAAACTTTCAGATCATTTGCACATGCCGAAAAAAAAAATATTTGATTGCTGTTGGTGCAACAAGCTCGAACAAATGTTGCATAAAAATTTGCCTGAAAAATAATTATCTATTTGCCTATTTGTGGACAAACATACTGCAATTGCATGTGTAGACCATTTGTTATATGTACATTAAAAAAAATAAGTCATTAATTTTCTTTAGAATTATTTTTTTTAAATTTCATCAAGGGATGATTTTTTATTTTATCAATCCAGCTTTTTATTCCTAAATATTGGCAGCACTTGCGCCTCTGCTCGGCTTCTATCGGCAGCGCTGCCTCCACATGTGTGTGAGTGTTGCTTCCCGTTACCGAATTATGCATTCTGGTGATAACACTTTTTGCTAGTGGTGGGCTAACTAGTGACTGTCGGTCGCTCATTCTAAGACCACCAATTTTTACATAGGTCTTGTAGAGGCACAAATGAATATTTTCGAAGTGCAGCAGTTCTGTCATCAAACATCTTCTATGGGATCTTGTATGGGATATCCCAACCTCTGTTCTGACGGTCTGCTTACAGTAGTTAAAAGAAAATCTACCGATTAAATATTTAGTTAAGATAATAATTAGTGGATAGATAATTCTGACAGCGAATGCAATGAATGCGATCAGAATAAGGGCGGACGAGTACTAGAAAAAATTAATTATAGGATCGAAGTACGATTCAGAAATACAACACAGCGCAAAGAATGCCGCCATTTTGCACTCATTTTGCTCATCTACGTCACAAATGTCGATTTTCAACAGAGCGCATATATTCATCTCGCTTACACTTATTGGGTTTAAGGTGGAAAGTTATGTTAAAATTACAAAATATACCCGGTACTGGGGATGTATTAGTTGTAGAGTCAAGTAGATACGTGTAACGAATAGGAGGAAGCGTTTCCGATCGATATATGTAAATATATATATATTCTTGACCAGCAAAGAATGTACATGTCTACAAGATTGCCGAATCTGGATCATATTGGAGTATTATTATAGCCAGAATGAAGATATTAATTTTCAGTTGAAATGTTCGCTAACATAAAACCAGGTGTTCGGTAACATCGGCTTCGACTGTTCGTCAGCGATAATGTACGAGACAGCGCACAGTGGGCACTGCTTGCTAAATTATGTATAAATATAAATAAATTATCTCTCACTGAAACAATTTTCAATTTTGAGTGCTCAGTAAAGCTCTGGAAATTTATTTTATTATATGTTTACGTTCATTTTATTCAAAGCGTCATAAAATATTTTATTTTTATTTTGCCATCTCTTTTTGACTGTGATTACACAGTGTGTATTACAAACAACACTAACAAATAACAACTTTAAAACCAAACTTGAGTCGAGCATCAATGTGCTGAGTCATGCCACTAACCATACAGTATATAGATGTGCCAGTTCATACAACGAGAGGAGCGCAGCTGAGGCCTGGTGGTGCTGGGACCATTCGGCTGTGGTGCTGAGATGTTCGGGTCGTGGGCCTGAGACGTTTGGCATTTTTTCGACATGTTCGATTCATGACGAGATGCGAAAGCAAGCCGAGAATTGCAAGTGTGTGTGTGTACACAGACACGACAAAATATTTATGAATTCTTATTTTCCGAAACCGTTTTTTTAGTTTTGCCACCTCTTTTTGGCTGAGTATCCACTTTAAATACACACAATGCAAGCAAATAACTACTTTAAATCCAAACTCGACCTATTCAGGGCCGAATCAACCCTCAACGGCGCCCTACGCAACCATCAATCTGGGGCCCTCCATTTTTTCACGCCAGTTCCTTCTTATTTCATTTGAAATAAAAACTTATAAATTTAATGTTTGTTTAATTAATTTTTAGGTGTTTTTCATTTAGTGGCTATTAGTGTGTGTATCTTGCCTTATTTGGTTTTTTTTTTTAAGCAAATTTCTGTTATCCCTAGCGCCGGGCCCTAGGCAACTTTGTATTTTTTCGTGGCTATTATTATTTTATTCCCGTCTTTCAGACTTCATATTTTTTGGTGAATATTTCTGTCACTCCCTGATGGCACGGCCGAGGCTAATTACCTAAGCCGAAAGCAGAGGCAAAGGCTAGCCTAAACGGGAAATGGAAGAAATACCCGCGCACCCAACGCAACATCAGCTTTTCAAAACAAAACGAAAAAATATTTTATGAACGGCTTCGTCTAATGCCTTTGCCCGCCCGCGTCAAGTCGAGTCGAGCGACAGAACACACCAAGAAAATATGAAGTCTTACGACGGGAATAGGTCCAGGGCCGGATTAGCAGTTGCCTAGGGCCCCCTAGGGATAACAGAAAAATTTTGTTGAAAAAACAAAACTCCAAATAATGAATAAAATATATAATAGCCACTGAAAAAAATAAATTAATTAAAGGAGGGCCCCAGATTGATGGTTGCCCAGGGCCCGGTTGAGGGTTGATCCGGCCCTGAATAGGTCGCTACATCACATCAGCCCTCAAAACAAAACGAAAAACCAATTCAAGCGGCCAACAATTGTAGAGCCCACGCACAAGCACAGTATGTGTGAATACATGGCACACACACATTTACGTAACCTGGAAACGAAACTCAAAACAAACTCAAAACTGTTTCGGAAAATAAGAATTGATACAAAATTTTGTCGTGTCTGTTTACACACATACATTTGCAATTCTCAGCTTGCTTTCGCATCTCGTCATGAATCGAACATGTCGAAAAAATGCCGAACGTCTCAGGCCCACGACCCGAACGTCTCAGCACCACAGCCGAATGGTCCCAGAACCCCAGCCGAAGGCCTGGTTGTGCTGGGACAGAAAACTCAGCTGCGACACGGTCGGTGTATGAACTGGCACATCTATATACTGTATGGTTAGTGTCCCAGCTCAACTGGACAGCCAGCTTGACGCATATAGTTCTATCTCTCTCTCTGACTTCAGGCATTTCCCCTCTTTATTTTTCCAGCCAGTCAGTTAGCAAAGTCTAATGTCATATGGCTATAAGCAACTTTTTGGCAGACGAAACAATTTTCATTTGCATAAGAAGATACGGCGTGAGAGCAAACATTACGTTACCTTTGTGCTATCTTTGTACGCTTCAGTTTCGAGTTTCTTTTCAATACTTTCTTCAATCAAAAGCCTCAAAGATTAACTAAATGATAGACTTCCATTACCGAGTCCGAGACTTCCGAGTCCAATCAACTTGAATGTACATCCCTTAGAATCGGATGAGCAACTGAAAAACTATTTAACAAAATTAACAATTCACGACATCAAAACTTTTCAAGTTTTCCACTTGAAAGTCACGCCCCCTCCAGGGGGGTGGACATTTTTTGTTGTTCTCATTGTTGGGTAAAAGGCAAACAAACAAACAGAACGAACAATCGCACAGGCAGACAGACAGACAGACAGACAGGGGACAGAAAGCGGAAGCTGGCAAACAAGCGGAAGGCTCTTCTGGCACTCAACTAATGGCAACATAATGCGTTTATTGTGGGGCACAGAATGGGGCACCAGCCGGGGAATCCCCCAAAGAAGTGATAACCCAGCGCAGCGCAAATGTCAACGCAAAAGTCAATCAATGCATTGATGGAGGGGGCACTCAGATGGGGCAGACGGGGGGGCGGTCGCAAACAAAAGGGGGTGGCTACTATAGGCGTGGCAGACACACAACCAGGCAAGGGGAGACAGAGAGATTGGGCGAAAAGTACGCACTTTTCAATGGACCAAACAACCAGACACAAGTCAGACGGAGCGCATTCAAAATCAATTCAATTGAAAAACATTTTCCCATTTTTTTTTTTTCACAAATACCCTCGCAGAGGGTATACCTTGTACCTTAAGCAGATTTTTGCAACGAGAAGAGTCGATACAGTCACATGAAACATTGTATGCATCGATCATTTCTGCTGCACGGACTACACATATGTACTTTGGAATCGCTTAGATCGAATGGCTATATAATGTAGCACTTATATTAAATAGGGATCGGCAAGGGCACATAAAGCTTCGGTGCTAGTATCTACAGCTTCATTCTGGTTTTTCCTTTATTTGGAGTACTGTTTTTTTGTTGGGGGTTGACTTTTCCTCTTCGTGTTTTGTATGACTTTTTTTACAATGAATTGCCGCTTTTTTTTTTGTTGACCATTGACTGAGAAATCACTTGAATTCTGTTCATTTTCATTTTTGGGTGGAAATGAATGATTTCCTCGATGCATTCAAAACGCTAATGAGACGTAATGTGATGGCCATGACGGGCATGATTCTCATTTCTGAAGATACTGGCTGCTGCCTGGCTGCTGGCTGCTGGATGGTGGGCTACTCATGGTCTCTCTGCTGTCTCATCAGCGGTGGCTGGCCAAAAAGCAGCGACAATTAATTGCCATTGCTCGCCGACAATCGTCGTCGTTTGTCAAAAACTTTGTTGCATGCTTAGTGGCAGCCAGATACACGCAACAACAACTGAGGGATTGCCACATCATCATGCAAATGCCTCAACAGTTTTCAGATACTTATAGCTCATTAAGCATGGCGCTTTGGCATCGTTTCAACTTTGCAAAGTCATGCCACGCCCACCTAATGGCAAAGCCACCCAAAGCTTAAAACTCAAAAACTGACTGACAAATTTTCACAGCTCAACGGTTATTAAACTCGGCTGAAAAGTTCAATTAGCTGCAAGTCTGTTAAGGGAAGTGCCAACGGCTGACTGGAAGAGTCATGAAAAAAGTCTGGAGGGTGCAGGGAAATACAAAATACAAAAAAGTAAAAGGAATACAAGAATATGCATAAAATCTTAAACGATGGAACGTATATTTTTAAAATACCCAAAAAGGATAATAAAAGATCGTACAATATTGATAAAACCATAGAGAACCCATGGGAGAATTTTAAAGACTTCTCCAGACAGAAAATTCAAATGGAAATCAGGAAAATGACTGTCAGATAACTATTTTGAAAGACTGATGGCTGAAATGTTCAAAAAGAACACGAAAAGGGGTTTTAAAAAACTAGCCAAGGAGCTGCAATGTTAATGAAGGACTGGAAAATATATTACAGAAAATATAAACATGCAACTGAAATGAAACTGTGCAAGATATAGCCAGGCTACTAATCCAGACTATAACGCTCCTTGGTAGTCGTTTTGAATATTCACTTGCACCCAATCACCCTTTCAACAGAGATCCCTGGGTGCTGCCATAGACCCCAGGCCAACAAACTTTCCACTACAGAATCTATCGAAAAATCGTCGCAACATTTTCATTTGCTAAAACTCACTGTTTGACTTCAAAGGACATTTGTGCAGGAACTATCTGCGAAGAGTTCAATTAATTATACGACCATGCCCACCCCCACGCACTCTGCGCGAGTTCAGGGAAATGTTTTGTCTGATTTTTGAAAATCTTTTTGGACAGCGCACAGGACATTTGTCACACGCTTGCTTTCACCAGCAGCTCCATCATCATCTTGATTCGAATGGCCATTCATTCACTGAGTCATTCGTTTCCCTTATCCGGATCCCTATGTTGATGCGAATGCTGGCTGGGTGGGGGTTCCTTCAGCGTTTCAATATTAATTGCACAGCTTCGAAGGGAAGACCAAGACGAATACGATGTGGGTCTGGAGTTGGAGTTGGGGTCGGGGTCGGGTCAAGTCGAACCAGCACAAAGGACACACTGACCCATGTCCCCTTCGGTAGCTATTTCTTTGACTTTTGATGAATGGCTAAGAATTTGGCATGACATGAATGAGCATTTTAAATAAATTAGTTGTATGCGAGAAGCGTTTCGTTTTCGGCCTGATTGAGTCCTTTGATTAGCTCCAAATAAATCAGTTCGAATCGGATGTCTTAAAGTTCAATCTTTAAGCTAATAAACCCGCCACTCCAGAATAATACCTGGCGGTTATTAATCAACAAAATAAACCAGCATAAAAATTGTTATAAGTTAATTAAGCTAAATGAAAAGCTCTTAAGCATGAGAAACTCCAGACGCCTGGCTTCAGGTGGAACAGCAGACGCCTTTGCCTTTGCCCTGCCAGACGTTCAAGGTGAAGACCAAAGAGGACTCGTATAAAAATGCCAGAGATAAATTTGATATAAGCAGGGTTCTGGGATCTGAACCCCAGACGCAGGCAAGACAGGAACAAGACAAATGTCTGGCAATTTGGCTAAATGGCAAACTTGGCCAAGTAAAACATGCACAGGAGCATAATCAAGACAATAATTATTATTGTCATGTGTGTATTTTGGTGGTGCCCAACAAAGTTCTTCCCATTCCCATTCCCTCACTCGCCATTCCAGCTGGCAGAGCTGGAGGAAACTTTCAGTTTGGTTAGCCGCCGCCTGTCTGGCACTCGTCTCCTCATACTACATACCACATACGGGTATATCTCTCCCTTCCCTTCCACTTCGCGCTGACTGACAGCGTGTGTTAATTATGGCCATCTCCAGGAAGACTACTCAGCTCGGTCTCGTTTTGTTTTGTGCTGGAAATCGCATTAGGGAAATTACCTAAAATGCCAAATACCTCAGCAAACATAAATACGTTTAGTTCTGTTCTCTGTTCGCTGTTCTCTTTGGGGCATTGTCTGTCTGGGAGCTGCTTAAAGGCTTGCCAGCTTATTTTAACTGAGCCGCTTTGTTTCCGACTTGAACTTGTTTTAGTTTGTCTAATTAAGCGTTTAAATTGGCTTTGTCTTGTTTGGGCTTTCACCTTTTGATGGGAATCATTGGACTTTAGGTAATCTTTCATTTTTGTTGGGCAGTGAAACCTATTTCTTATTTTAATCGCCTTAAACTTAAATTTCTATTTTTGTAGATTTTTTAGCAGCTTCAGAGCAACTACACAAAAGTCTTAAAGGGTTAAGGGAACTAGAAATATTTTCCTCTTTAATCTGATAAATAAATTACGACTTTGTTCTGAGTTTATCGAATTAGTACGAATATTTAATATGCAGCAACTCTTTTTCATAGTGTAGCAAGGACCTTTAATTAAATTGATGTACGTACAGTCACGCCTCGAGCATAATTGACTTGACTTGACCCCAAAAACCCAATTTGAGCATCGACCAACAGGCCCCATCCCCTGCTGCCAAGTGGAGTTATGTAGAGACAAAACTCACTTTGGACCCCCACTTCTGCCACTAATTGCTATTGACAGTTATGGTTAGGAACTGAACAACGGCCAAGGATGCCAAGATGATTAAAAATTTAATGGGTCTGAGTGGAAGAGAATGCCCTGTGGCTAACCCCAATCCATCAGAACATCCGACTGCTCTTTGACTCGCATTCCAGGAAAAATCAAAGATTTTGGCCATGCCAAAAAATAGCCAGAGGGCCACACAGAGAGAATCATCGACCCTCGTAGTTTTGTGTGTAACGAAAGGGGGGCATTGATGGGGCTGAACATGGCAACATGGCAACTATGGAAATTTGTTGTTCAACTTGTTGCTAAATACACAAATCTAAATTGATTACAAAAAGTTACCACGAATATACAGAGTCAGAACAGAGAACATGTGGCCTGGCCCCAGTGATTCGGTGAAAATATCTCAAGGTGTTGGGTAAGTGCAGCCGAAGGCTATTCAAATCACACAAGATGACAGCTGCTCGAGAGCTCTTCGCAGTTTAATGAAAAGTGAAATGATATTTGGGCGAAAAATATATTTCATAACGGGCAAAAGTCTTTCCATTTCATTTTTGTGTGTTCAACGCTCCCTGAAATAAGATTTCTGATACCCTTCATGGAGGTATTAATGATGCTGAATGAAATGGCGAGCTGGGGTGCTGTGGACTCAGTCACTGTAATATTTACGGGTATATTTACTATTTGATAAAGTAAAACGAAGAAGTGTACTACGCTTGTTTTCCTGGATTCCAATACTCAGGGTACTTGCATATTCGATTCGCTTTTGGGCACGCACCCTCCGTCTATGACTTTGGTTGTTTCTTTGTCTGATGTTTGTAATTCGAGCTTAGTGTAATGGAATTTTTAAGCGAATGTCACAGAAATGCACAAAGTACAATGAGACAAGAAGCTGCTCAAATATGCAAAGACTTTTACCCCCAGCACATACAGGACACCTAGCAGCTTATTATGAGCAAGCAAGCAACCCAGAAACCCCCCACAGACCCACGCAAGGACACCCCGCTGGAGCATGCAACATGGGAGCATGGGGGAACAACAACAACAGCAACAAAAATGGAACTTATTTTCGTAGACAAGAGCGAATCTTGTGTTTATTTGCGCTTATATGCACATCATTTCTCATCTATCATCAGGTTGTGTCATAGGGCGTCTTACACTCATCTTTTATACCCTTACAGAGGGTACTTGTATTTTAAACAAATTTGGCCAATGCACTAACTACGAATTTGTGAGCTTATGGGGTATATTTTTACTCGTATTGCCGATTGGCAATGACAGAAATGCCGCCCTTCTGTCAAACTAGATGCTAACTGGATATATATAGTAGGTTCTGCAGCAAGACAAATATAAATCACAATTACTATATCATATATCCCCCTTAAAAGTAAAGGATCTCCAAGTGTATCTCAACTTTCGACCTCCAATAAGTAACCTTTTTTCTTGTTGTTTCTATCATCTTCTGCTGCATCAATTTTCCCTGTTGCCATTATTATGATTGTTATTAACTTAAATAGAAAATACTTGACTGTTTCATAAATCTCACCCACTGGAGGTGCCTGCTGAGTGGGGTTGTGCAGGGGAGGAGAGTGGCTCAGGCTGGCTGAGGTCTGTGGTGTAGTTGGGGTCCTGCTGCGTCAAGTAGATTTATGTTGCTCTTGCCGCTGTTTGGCGTGTGGAGACGAGTTCCTTTCTGATTTATTTGTGAACGAAATTCCTGCGAAGTTGTTGGATTACACACAAGAAATAAAGCCAGTTTTCTTAGGAAAATAAGTCATAGAAAATGCTTGAAAGAGGCTCGATTCTTCTATGCTAAGAGCTGATGAAAGAAAACCTGGAATCTATAGTTTATATTTTTGTTGAATTAATATAATTACACAAATTATTACAATTTTTATTTCAGTATTTGAAAACCCGAAAACCCATTTAACAGATTTAATATCTATCCCACAGCTTCTGCCTTTCCCTCCACCAACTTTCAACCGCAAAATTCAATTTAAAACATTTTGTGTTTCACCTCAAGAATTAGGGGAAAAACTAATTGGCTGCCTTCTAAGGGGAATCGCAGCCTGACTAAATAGGGGAAAAGAAGAGACAGAGCGAAAAGTATTATATTTCCATGCCAGACAAAAGCCGGCGACTGGAGGCGCACAAAACTTTTAATAAATTCGCAAATTACTTTATAAGCAACTCGTTATCGGGTTGTTTTTGCTGGCGGGTCGGATGACAATCAGCGCGATAAGAAGTTGGCATAAACAAGCCCAAAGCCGTAAACTACAGGCTGTTTAGCGTTAAGCCGAAATGAAGGCAGATGGCAGCCAGATGAAAGGAAAATCCAGCGAGGACATCACACAACACAACACAACACACCCACCACAACGACACGTTGGACGTTGGACTGCTGCCGCCGCCGCGTTGGCAATTTTTATTTAGCTTTTGTAAGTTAATTTGTGCACTATTGTCCTGGGTCCAGGGCCACTGCAGGACCCGGTCTGGGTCCGAGACCCGTTACTGGACACAACTCCCTGCCCACTCCACCCCCCGTTGACTCGTTGAATGAAACGTTTGCCTTTTGCACTTTTTCTCTCTGCGTTCTTTCAGTCGCAGTTTCTTTCAATACCCTTCCAGAGGGTACACTGATTCCAGCTAGATGTAGATCGATTTCTACTCTTTAAATCTAGAGAGTATCGAGCACTTCGCTGCGCCGGATCTGTCCGTCCCTTCTTGTTTTTAATGTAATTCAATTTCAATGAAATTTAATCGTCCGTACATGGCAGCCTCTCTCCGAACCTTCCCCCATATAACATTATTTGCGTCATTTTGTGGTGGTTAATTTCAGTGCAACGCTTTTACTATTCAATTATGTTGCCGCTTGTCGCCTCGCCTCATTCACGGCATTTTTTATGCACTCTTGTTTATGATGAGAGGAGTTCCGATCCCTCCTCCTCCTCCTCCTCCTCCTCCTCCTCCTCCCCCTTCTTCTTCTTCTCTTTACAGAGAACTGTTCTATTGTCCTGCTAATGCCAGCCTGTGTCTTGTTTGTCATCCGGTGTGTGTCGTCCTGTGGACGTTGCCCTTGCTGTGCTTTTTTCATTGTTATGAAAAATTAAATGGGCATAAATCATGCTAATGGCGCATTGAAAATTGATGATGCTTTAAAGCATGGACTGGAATCTCTCTCCATCAATTTATTTATGTATTTGCAATTATTTGTGCATATATGAGGGGTGGAAGGAAGTGCCAGGAATGGCATTCCTAGTTGTTGATTTTTGGTACGGGGTTCCATTTGGTTCGGTTGATCTCATCTCGATTTCAATTAGATGATTGTTTAAATGCGAAAAGTTCGCATTTTTATGGGGGAATTCTCTAGCCGATGATGTCAGCAGGGCTGCTAGAACATTAAGGGGAAGTATTCCTGGTACATCATAAATGCAAGCAGAGATATTGTTTTTGGTGTTTGAATTTATTTAAGAGCCTTGTAAATCAAATGGGAACAGGGTTGAGTGAGGAGTGAGTAGTTAGGCTTAGTTTTAGTTTCTTCTCTGAGGTTTTTTCTCCCTGCTGGCAACAGCTTTGCCACCATCAGGGACCCCGCTAAAAAGCCATAACTAGCTCGGAAATCCATTCGGAATTTTATTCCCCACGCATTTGGTAGCGAACACAATGTAGCGCCCACCCCCCCCAACCACCACCTAATCCAGAGCTCAGTGGAGGGGGTGGGATAATGGTGCTCCACCACCCACATAATGCAAATTGCTCTTATAATTTGCACAGCAGCGACGTCATTCATCAGCCTTAGAGGCAGAGATACGGGAGAGAGCGTTGCCAGGCTAGACAAATTTCCCAGGGATTATCAGGAAGGATGCCCTGGCTGCACTCTGTTGCTGCTGCTGCTGTTGCAACATTCTCCTGCAGCTCAACGCTTTGGCGCTTCATTCCATTTATTATAACAACTTTTTGTATAGTTTTCTTTTTTTGTTGTTGGAGGTTTATTTTCATTGCCAAAAATATATTTCAAGCGGGTTCAACTGCGGCGCGCATTTTATTTGGTTTTAGGATTTTTCGCCCCAGCCAGCCCCAGTTTGTTGCAAACTGTTCCACGCAGACACATTGCCACTGCAGATACAGCTACACTTTTGGGGCCATTGCAGTTTTCAGCTCGCAGATACAGATACAGCAGCTCTGGCCGAGCGACCTCCCGCAGAGAAATTTTCATTTGGTTTTTAGCTCAGTGAGCATCCCATAGGGGGGAAAATTGCAAGTTGCCAGGGTATATTGCTCAGAGTGATGTGCAATCCAAGGCAGTGATATTTTAGAAACTGGTAATATAATCCTGTAAAAAGTAGGTATGCATATTTATTGAATAAAAAAATATAATAATTATTTTTGGTTACTATTTAGGCAAATAAATGTTGTAGTTTCTTCTATAGACTCTACACTTTATTCTTAACTTAACTTAACTTCCCTGCTCTTTTATTCGCCCTCTAACTACTTACAGGTTCTCCCTTCTGCGAGTCTCTGCTATCTGTGGGATAAATACATTAGGAAAGAATTTATTTTAGCAAATATATTCTTGTTCTTTTTTCTCATAATTAATCATAGTAAGCATGTATATATTTTCTCTCATGTGTATATCCTCTGTGTAAATACTTTGTGTAAATACTTTCGTTCGCTCTTTCCAGGTCCTCCCTTCTGCGAGTTTATCCGTTTACCGACCACAATCATTCTTAGTCGATTTTGCCTTGCATTTGGGAGTTTTCCTTTTCCTTTTTTTTCCTGTCTGTCTCTGTGCCCCCCCACTCGCACTCTAGCCTGCCCTCGCTGGCTTTCATGGGTGTCCACCTAGCCAGTGTGTTGTTTACATGTTCATTCGCGGGATTTTTCACTTGAAATTGGAAAGTCGACGTCGCGTCGGCACAAAGAGTTAAGTCCCCGCATCCACAGCATCCCAAAAATTGGTAGAGTGGGAATGGGAATGGTCGGGGGAGTACTGGATTGAATCGCTTATTGTTCTGACCCACACATTGTTGCATTAAATGAAGGTTTTCTCCAGTGTGTTTTCTTTTTTTTTTTTGGTTTCCCCCTTTCTGCGGTTGTCTTTGCATTAAGCTTGTTAGGACTTTAATTTGGAGGCATCCTTGGCCGAATCGCATCAACGCAGCTGGAGATCGTTAAATAATTCATGTCAGGCCGCACCGAAATCGAAAAAAGATACGAGAACCAAAGGAAAGAACCGGAAAAAAGCAAGCAAGAAAGAACGAACAGCAGCAATGAAAGCCAAATTAAGCAGTTGGAATCGTTTAGGCAGCAGAATGGGGAAAAAGCCGAACAGGATAACCAGAAGCAAGCAGCCAGCAGCCTCTTGGAGTGTGGGGGGTACTGGGGGTGAGTCCCAGCTGGGCGCCTGATTTACGTTGCAATAATTTTCATCTCATTTTCATTACGTTTTCGAAGGCTTATCCAGGGCAGGGCAGCCTTTGCCTTGGCGTTTTTTTCCCTGCATAGGGCTAAAAGGTGAGAAGCTCTTTTTGGCCTGCAACTCCGGCCAACTACGGTGCTGGCGGGCCACTTGAGCTCTTGGCTATTTATCATTCCCCAAGAGCTTATACATAACTTCCCTCCTGTGTCTGAGCATAGGCCTGAGCATTCGCCTCTGTGTCTGGAGCCCCTGGTTACAATCTCCTCCTTCTCTCTCCCCTGCAGCTGTGAAGTTTCCATGGAATGGAGGCTTTTTTTTTCTCCCTTTGCCTGTTACCATATCCTTGAGTACCCTCAAAAGTTGTGAACAAGTTGCAGGTTGAAACAACAACAACAACACAGCAACACGAATGCAAAGGATCAACAAGGCACTCAGCACAGCAGCCCGCCAGGAAAGGGAAAACAGGAAAAGGAACTGGAACTATGGAAACAGCAATGACAACGAGTGTGACACTTCGCAGTGCCGACAGATTTACATCAATTATTGAACAGGTGCGTGCTAACAGGTGGATCTATCTCACTATAAGGGTTCAAAAGGGCAAAGAACTGCCAACAACTATTTGGAAAAAAAGAAACAATTTTGCTAGCATTTGATGCCGATTGGTATTGATAGAAGAGAAGGCTTCGAGGCTCAGTTGGGGTTGCGGGTTTGCGGGTTGATTTTAAACCTTGTCAAAAGAGAATGAATACTACACCTAGAATTTTCTTATGCCTCTGGATATACACATGTTACATCCATCACCCCCCTTGGATTATTCCTTAGCTGACCCTCGCTGAAAACTTTTGCTGTTTGCGGGAATGCTTAACTTTTTGATTTGCGTGAAATTTGTTTGTGCCTGCGACAAAATCCTCTCACATTCCCTTCATTAAGTACTGAGCCTGGTCAAGGGGCTCTCAACGAGCAACCGAAACCAGAACAAAAACCTTTTATCCTTTAAAAAAGGATTTGCAAATTCAAGAAGCACAACGAAATCCTTTTGCCAGCAACTCAATTAGTTGCACGCATCCATTAGGTATTCCGGGCACAGACCGAACGAGTGGAACGATTGCAAAGCCATCAAATAGCCAGGGGCCGCCCTTCGAATCGGCTAGATGGGTGGGAGGGGGCTAGGGCAGGGTCCTAAGAAGGGTAGGGGATTATTTTTTGGGTACAAGCAGGTCCCACCACAAACAAAGATGTCACGCAGTGCGTTGCCCAAGGGGATTTGGACATTGGAACACCCAAAAATATTATATATGACATTTTGTTTTGAATACTAATGTGAGCAGGCTGGGCTGGGGCTGGGGCTGGGGCTGGACTGGACTGGGCTGGGAGAGCTGAAGGGTCTTAAACTTTCTGACACAAAACCACTTTGCATAGTCCATGAAATAAGTGTATTTATCGAGAGTTTAAGGAACATTTCGTTATTCGCTGTTCGCTGTTGTGATGTTAAGAATTGGTAAATATAATTATATTCTGCTTGAAAACAGAACTAATTCATGGCGATGCAGTAATTCTCCTTCTACTCCATAGCCACAGAACTGGGTGGTAACGAAGGCATCGCGTCACTCGCTATGGACATAATGGTCTTCGGTCTTCGACTTGTCGCCGCTCGTCTCGTTCATCTCGTGGATCTTCTGGATATCCGGGGAACTAGAGCTGAACGGGCCGGACTGAACCTTCCTGTAGTAGACGCGTGGAGTGTACTTTGTTTGAAGTTTATCAAACATAAATAAATTGGCGAACACTTCCATGTCAGTGGGTTCGCTTGCAAAGCGGTGCGACGAGGCCTGATTCATTCTCAATTAATCTGAAAAAAATAAAAATGAATATAAGATTTATGCAATTGCGTTCTGTTACAAAACTGCCACAAATGTAGAGCACTACAGCTTAAAAGAATAGTCACAAATTACTTAACAATTGAACAAAAAAATTCAGCTGAAAAAAGTTTAACACGAGCTTACGAAAAAAAAAACGCGTTTGGGATAAAAATAATGCACGCTGTGGTGTAAAAAATGGTCACATCAAAAAATATTATTAATGATTAAAACTTTAGGCTACTTTTTATCGTTCTCCTAATGAATATTAACGCTTTGTAATAACTCCGAATATATTTTTTTAACTATCCCAAATATCTAACTCTAATAATTTTCATCAGTGTAATAAATATTTATCGATACTTACCACGAATATTGTATAAAATATCACTAAAAAACCGCAAGTTTGTTGCCATCCCTGTCGCACTGGAGTTCGCAACTTCCACAGCTATACAGCCGAAAAGCAACATTAATTACTTGAAACCATTTCCCTGTCGTATCAAACAATTGGCACAAATGAGTTCCGTAGAACGCGTGGAAGACAAACGATTGGTAAACGGCCTCACGGAATTCTTTTTAAATTGGGAGGGAGATTATATCTATCCGCGCAGTAAAAAAACTTGCGAGGCTGTGGAAAATCCGGCTGGTCCCGACTTGATATCAGCATGCGAAGAGTCGCCCAAGAAGCGCGTAGCAACAGCAGTCTCCACACCAGAAACCATTCGCAGCAATCGCCAATCATTCATGGAAGACGAGACCGAAGAGACGCGTGAGCGGATCGGCTTTCAGCGCGAACTGGTGCCGTCAAAAATACTTGGAGCCACCGCCTCGCTGGGCAAACTCATGTTCCTGATGCAGTGGAAGGACAGCGATCAGGCCGATCTGGTGTCTGCCAAAGTGGCCAACGAACGCTGCCCACAGGTTGTGATTGCGTTCTACGAGGAGCGCCTCACCTGGCACACTGGCAATGGCAATAGCAGCGGCAACGGTGGCAAAGCCGAGGCTGAGGCCGAGACCGAGTCGGAGCAAGAACCTGAGGCCGAGGACAGTACAGCTAGTACATAAGCATTTAATTTAAGCAGCCTCACAAACGGAAAATGTGTGTAAAATATCTGCCCATAGGAATATGTTAATTATTGACTTTGTTCATTAATTGTGACCTTCAACATCCGTCCTACAATTACCTAAATAAAATGAATGTTCTGTAATCAAATAAAATACAATTCGCCAAATGTAAAATAAAAATATAAGCAGTTGGAAGAGAGGCAGTTGGAACCTTCTGCCTCCCTCCCACAAACTGCAGCCAAGTTGAATTTAAAGCCAAACTACAAACGAGATGACTGTGTAGATCTTCGGATTCCAATTACAGCCAGAGTACATTTGAATTGTTGCAACAATGGGAGTGCCCATCGTGATACCAATTGCCGCTAGATACCCCATAAGAATTAGCCTAGCAAAAATCAATTGGCAGACGACAAATGCGCCAGACACGCGCTGCGCTGCGTTTTGCCGTGCTGGCTGGGCCCATTCGACTGCAACTAATGTGTCTCCATCAGATAAGCCAGACAATCAATAAAAGCGCCAGACGAATGCTTCAACAGTCTTCAAATTTATAAACCAGTCAATGTACATATATCTGTGTGTGTGTGTATGTATTTTTGTGCAACTATGTTTCTAGATCGACAATACGTTGGGGTCGCGGCACACGCTGTTGAGGACTGGCGGCAGTGGGCGGCCCGAGAGGCTCTTCACGCAGCGGGGCTGCAGATTGCTCAGCAGATTGCAGACACGCTGATGCTGATAGCTGACGCCCGGGGCGCCATTCTGGTAGATCTTGTCGTCCACATAGACCACATCGATGCCCTCGCTCATGATGCGCAGGTGGTAGTGGTGGTTGTGGGGAAAGAAGCTCAGCTCGGTGCCGATCTCCTTGCTGATCAGCGTGTTGGTGTTCGTTTCGGGCGTTTCGGTGCCGTCAGTGTTGGTGATGAACTTGGCCAGCTTCACCATAAATACGGCAATCTCCGAGTCGCTGTACAGGCTCTGGCCCGCGGGCAGCACCGTCAGCTCGATCACAACATTCCTGCAGCAGATCAGCTCCGGCTCGTAGGCCTGCAGGGCGTGAAAGTTCAGCAGAGCTGGATCCGGCTGTCCAAATTGTACATTAGAATTACGCAAAATTACGATTAAGATCTCTCACATTGAAGTTCTGGCGGTAGTTGATGAGCATTTCCTCGGTGCCGTAGATGGTGCCGTGCCATTTTGGCGGCAAATAGGCCTCAACGTCCGACGAAGTTAGCAGCATTACGCCGTGCTTGAACACAGAAGCAGTAAACAGTTTAGCAAAGCCCTCGAAATGTGCTCTTCTCACTCACCAGATCATAGGAATAATCCTGCAGGTTCTCGGGTGTCACGTCGATGGGCTGCCCATTGGAATCGAGAAACATAGTGAAGTGGAAGTGGAAGTGTAGACTTTCTATATTCGGCCTAAAATAAAACAGCTATTAATTTTGGACAAGCAGACAGAATGATTTGTATGTCACACACGTGTGTCAATGCCTATATCGATACATCTTTAGCGATATTATGTACATTCGATAGTTGCAGTGCAGGGTTGATATTTTTGCATGGTTGCATTTCAAGTGATTCTTTTTGTGACGAAAAGCTGCATGGGTCGTGTTTCTGTTCTGTTCTGGTAAGTCTCTCTCTGCCATTTCTCAATTGTATGATTAGCTGCCTTTGTGCTGGTTTGGGCTCATAAATTTGTCCACGCCCCCTGCGCCAATGACAACTTAAGTGCGGTCATGTTTTTGGGGTCTTGTCTGGTCGCCCTTGGACTGTTCCATTAGGAAAACAATTACAGACGACTCTGACAGCGCCAATGCCAGTGCCCAAGCGGCACAGAACTAAGCCCATGGACCCGTCTCGACGCATCCTCGACCAGGAAGAGATAGCATTCTGGCGTCTGGCCGGGATATGTGGCCATAAATTATGAGTTTGTCGTCACATGCTGCCGCTCGGACGGTCTTAGCCGTTTGGTCATGTCTATTAAGCAGAGCAGCCTTGGGGCTCAGTGTCTCTGCCACTCCCACAATCACAATCCTTGGGGCTTATTTTGCGGTCCACTGTCCAGCGACCGTTTATCAAGTGCACTGTTTGTGGGGGGGCCCAGTTTTATGCAGTTAAATTTGTTTACTTTCTTCGTAAACCTTTCCGGGGGAAAGGTCTTCGTTGCTCTTCGTTTCTCCAGCAAAAATTCAAATACCCAAAAACATAAATTATATCCCTGAAATTCCTCTGGTTTCCTCTCTATCCATCTCCATCTAGTTTAATTTGCTCACGAACCGAGAGAGAGAGAGAGAGAGCGCGTCACATGTGTGTCTAAGTGATTTTCAATAAGTTGCGACTTCCTTCTCCGCCCTCCACCACACCACCCCGCACCGTTCCGTCGTGTCGTCGTCGGGGTTTGGGTCAAAGTTTTTGGGGCACGATTTTTCACAGCTCCAGATGTCTATGGGGTACATATCGTTCATACATACATATATGTAGGATGTAGGACTAACATAATTTATGGCGCTTTTGTGTGGGTAGTTGGGGGGGGGGGGGCTGTGTGTGTCTCAGCTAGCGGATTTTCGCAGGCGTCGATAATGACGAGCGATTTCTCATAGCCAAAAGTGAGTTTGGAGCGGTGGGGGGGGGATAGCTGTGGGGTCGCTCATTTCGCCAAAGCACCAGCCATTTGCAGCAGCTGCGACCGACCTTTGACATCCCCCAGGCCCAAGTCTGCCACGTTCCAGGAAAGGCCAGACCAGGGCCAAGAACTCACCAGCAGGAGCTGGAGCTGGAGCAGCAGCAGCAGGACCAAGTACATGGGCACGTAAAAACAAACTTGATTCTCGGCCATCAAAAAATGCCATCCGTCTTGCAATCCAACCAGAAATGTTCCTACAAATGTTCCCTTTGACTCTGCTGCCTGCGCGACGTGATTCAATATCTTTGCGAAATTATTTTTTAATCATACTTCTTCGACAGAAGTCAAACAAACATAATGCCGAGAAACCGTGCCGAGAGAGAAGGAAGGAAGTTCTGATGTGAGCAAGCTCTGGCATGGGTAAAAGATGAGACAAATTCCCAAGAATACACAGAATGGAATTCAGAATTTGGTCAGATCAAAGAGAAGTGTCTAGAGATGAAAGCTTAATCTGGATGGCTAAAAGATTAGTTGCTCAATTTATCAATGGAAGTGAAACACTCCGTGCTTTGGTCTTAATCAAATTATTAAATGGTGCCTTCTGGCCCCTGCAGCAACCCTTTACACACCCCAAACTGTAGCCACCCCCACAAACAAAAGATGACAGCTACAAAAATACATACACATGTATGTAGTACATTGTACATATGTGTGGGACATTATGTTACATAAAATAGCAAGAGAAAAATAAGCCATAGAAAGTAGCAAAAAACTTTTCTAATTTGAAAGATTTGCAGCTGGTCGTCGTATTGGTCGTCGCGTGCGTCGGCTATTAACGCTCGAATCGAATGACGTTTTTGGCTGGGATTGTGCGACTGCTACGAATACTTATGGTAAATGCCCGCAAAATGTTGCAAATGGCAACCAAATCAGCGAATCTCATACCATGTCTCATGCCCGTTCCCCATCCTTAAAATTGCAATTGTGACAATGCTGACAATCTGCAGGCGACAGCCAACACCAGAGTTTTGGTGCTTGGGCGGCGTCAGGACGCCATCGAGCCAAAGGGGCCAAAGCGGATGGCGGGGGGAAACAGACGGCAATGGCAGTTCCGTCTACATCGCTCTCTTACACCATCTCCAGCTCCATCTCCATCTCTGTGCTGTGCTGTCCTGTCCTGTCCCAGCCGCCATCTCTTTCGCCATCTCCATTTCTAGTGCCGTCGTCCAGCTTTCTGCCTTGGTGGCAGCGTCAAGCAAACGGCGACACTTACAATCAGTATGAAATTTACGCGATTTTCATTGCGGCAAATGGTTCGCTTTTTTCGGTATTAACATTTCTTGGCAGGAAAAGGGAGGCAATGTGTGTAAGGTGTGTGGGTGGGTGTGGGTGTCTGGCTGATGTCGTGCCAATTTTCTTTCATATTTTCCCTCACTCTGCTCAATGGGCATATGGGATAAGTGAGGATTCAGACAAGTGTTTACTTATGTTACGGAGCAATCCCTTATGCTCCATGATGCCGGGAAACTTTGAGGTGCAATGGAGACAGTAAGATCTTCCCATAAGTCCCTGAACGATCTCTCCGAAGAGAGATCAGAAGAGATCCAAAGAGATCTCCCTGAAGAGTGTAAAACGAGTTCGTTGTGTCCCAAGTGGAATATGATTTTGTTCACAGTTTGGTGCCTTTGCCGCCCCTTCCCATCCCTTTGGTTGTTGCCCTTGCAATGCCTTAACCGGCATAACAACAAACAGGCAAACAGCTCGCGGCTGCCACGAGCCAAAAGTGGCATCAGCTGCGGCAGTTGGCGCGGATATATCTTCCTGGTACCCAGCCACTGCCACTGCCACTGCCCCTGTCCCATCCAATCCCCCATTCTCCAGCATCTAGCTGGGCACGCACACGACTCTGGCTGGCTGGCTGACTGACTTGGCCCCCTCTACACACTCACCCTGGCACTGAGTCTGTCTCTAGCCGAGGATAATGCAATAAGCGTTGCCAACAAGGCCCCAACGTCTTCGTCCTGTAACTTTGAGCCTCACAGGATCCGCTTGTGGGTGGCATGTTGCACAGCGAAGGAGGGTGGTGCAGGGAGGGAGGGAGTTTGGGAGGCTGCACATGTGTGCCAGACAGGTTATGCGCCATAAAAAATTTAAGAAATTTCCACCAGCGTCGGAGCCAGCCAGAACCGAAAAACGACAATACTTACGAGCATTTCACAAATCAAAATACTCTTCGAGGGTTTGCTCCTCCCCCGTCCCCTCCCCCTCCTCCTGGTTCATGTTGTTCCATTCCCTTTGTTGTCTGCCCCAAGTGGTTATTGTTCTTTCCTTATTCTGTTTAGCAGCTGGGAACAACTGATGCCAATGGGGGCAGAGAGGAGTGCGAAAAACAATGTGCTAAATAAATAAATTTGTCAAAGATTGCAATATAAAAAAATACTCGTAATATAGCAAAAACTTTGGCTATGACTGTGTGAATGACTTTTATCATGTGGCAGGTGATGGGAAGAGTTTTACGGGAGGAAAGTTGTGAGGAAAATGCAGTAAAAATTGTGGACATATTTTCAAAGCTGACAGAACTATTTCCGGTTGACACTAATGGGAGTTTATTCCATTCAATACTTAAGCTAAGATGTACAGGTACTGGTGCCAGACTTCATCCGGTAGGCAATACTCACAATTCACGTATATTCAAGATTTTACCCCTCGAAACTATTCACACAAATCCGAAAATTAGAGGAGCTAATCGAATAAAAAGAAACTTAAATCACTTAATCTTTAATATACTCCTTCAAGCTTAGCTTACAATTCAAGACTGTCTTTTGTTCTAGATCTTCATGGAAGTGCAGGCTGATCCCAAAGCTTATTCTTCAGGCCTTAAGCTCTCTCTTCAAGCTCTGTCTCTCGCTCTCCCCTATCTATGGGAGTGTCTGCTTGAACAGCTTTGAAAATTGAGAAATTTAACGAGAATCAAAGACATAACGCCATATCAGCATAATAAGGGAATCAAATGTCCAAAATGTTTATATTTACTTTACCCGAATGGCGAGCAACAATATCTACTTAAATGTCACCCACTGCTTGCTTATGTTTATATTATTTGATTGGAGGATCGCGCTGGATCGCGCTTCACTGACTTGGCATAAAGTAAAATAAATTATAAATAAATCCCAAATTATCTTGAATATTTGTTGTCCCATGATGTACCTTCCCTTGATCGCCCAACACTAGCCATCCATATTTCCGGTAGATTGAAACTCTCTCAGAGCTGCTATCTGCTGCTCCTCATTTCCTCCGCTGATGTATGGCATGGCAGTTTCCCTCAGCTGCTTTTCCTATGTAAAAGAAGAGAAACAGTTCGTAATATCCTAGGAGAATGGCATGCAAAATGGGGCCACAGGCAAGAGGGGAACAAAGGCGAGCACAAATTGCGTCATGTTTTGCAATTCCCACGCATTCTCGGAAACTTCCCTACCCATCCCTACTGCCAGTCTTTATCCACCCAGCCCATATATCTCTACTCCCACGAGTTCGCTTGGGTTAAAGGTCGTCGGAGTGTGTCTCCACCCACTTGCTGTTGCAAGTGCCGCCTGCTGCTGCTGCTACAGCTGCTGCTACTGTTGCGACTGTGGCTATTGCTTTCCTCCTCTCGGATGTTATTTAGCCGACAGTTTAGTGTTATCACCCCCTCCGGCTATGTAGTCCTTTTTTATGTCATCTGTTGATTGCAGCAGACCCCCAAACCAGACTGGCACCCCCCGCAGCAGTGCTCTCAAATAAACCCAATGCAACTGCAACAATAATCGGAATTAATTCAATTTCGGTGGCAGGTTTTAAAGGTAGCCACTTAATTAAATAGCCACACACACACACACACACACACGCACACGTACGCTCTCTCATGTGTCCTGTCCTGTGGCCAGGATGCACTGCACTCCGCTACTCTGATTTTTATGTAGGAGACCGAACGCTGCTTAAATCAAATTACATTCAACAAAATGCCCATAAAGCGAATGAATAACCGCAAAATATTCGAGCACTTAAAATCGCAAAATGATCGAAGTGTGTGCAGAGATTTTAATGGATATGCTGCCGTGACACTGTAAGAGTCGTGAATAATAGTTAAAAAAAAGTTCTGCTTTCGGAATGGCAGATTCTAAAATTGCTTAGATTTTAGAGGATTCCTAAAGCTTCCGATGCAATCTTCTTATTCAGTTTTTATCGGTCAATATGACCTTTCTTGGCAGTTTCATTTTCGATCTGTATTTGATCTGTATGTCTAGCTTCCATCCGCTTCTCTAGCTTGCCATTTTAACTTTGAAATTATTGATTTTGTGCTGAAAAAAGTCAAGGAAATGAAGTACCAATACCAATACCCCTTTATATAGTAAACCTAGCAATAAACCATTTAATGAAATCCCTCATGGATTTACCTTTTATCGCTGGTCGCATATCCATCAAAAAATATATATTCTGAGTCACGCTCTCATCTCCCATGTCAATTTTGTCGGCTGTGGTTGCACACAGCAGTGACAGGGCCCAAAGGGGAGCAGCCACAATAAATAATAGGCCCATCATACATATGCTTAAACTACATACTTATCATATTTAATGTCTGATTTAAATTTATTTGAGCGTGTGTGGGACTATCTAGATATATACCCTTTAAAGACGACACTCGGCGACGCCTCTGTGCGGAGATCTGGAACATAGCCCAAAAGCTGCACTCATGGCCCTTAATAACCAACCCGGCTGAGGGTATCAGGCTACCAGTTGCCGGCTTATGGGTGCCTTTGATCAAATTATCCCTTGCTTTCCCACCCACGGGCATTGCACCTGTTTTTAAGCTCAGATGTCCGGTGAATGTGTACATATTTTAAATTTAATTACTACACGCTGCATGCAACAAACGACAACAGGTCCAAGCAACCATTCCATTCCATCCCATCCAACCGAATAGGGCAACCCCAATCCTTTCATTCCACGACCTCAAACAGAGAGAGAGAGAGAGAGGAAACGCGCTATGAATTCGCTTTTCCAAATAGTTGCCTGGCCATTCAAAATCTGCGCTAGTTATGCGGCTGTAAATATGTGCTCCAACGAAGGTGGGTCTAAGAGTTTCTTTTGGAAAAATAATACCTAGGAACTCGAAGTAAATAAACTTCAAGATAAAACCATTCTTATAGGATTTTAAGGGTTTCCTCTTAATCATGAAGCGTTCTGCGTACATCTGTGACACAGGCAAAGAGCATTCCCTTCAAAACTCTACAATCCCACCTACCAAAAAACATATATCATCCCACCGTCCATGCCACTTCAGAGCTCTTCACCTGCGGGCATTTTTGCACATTTAACTCAATTTGTGGTTTACATTTAATTAATTTAATAATATATGGGAAAATGTCATTTCTCGTCTTCTCTGCTGCCAAAGAGAAACAAAAAAAACCGCAAAAATCTCGCCACTGTCAACGGGTTTTCCTGACCAGAATTCGTCTCCTCCGCTGAAGAACCTCAACAAAAATTAAACACACAAATTTCATGCCACGAAGCGATGGCAAAGCACTCAACAGATGGCGCCCGCTGTCTGGGCGATTGGATTTTGTCCAGAGAGGGCGCCACACGAATGCAATCCACACAAGGGCAGGAAGCTTTCGTTGGAGTGGGAGCAACAATTTGTAATGGAAAATCAAGCAGAGAAAATCCAAATATTATGGGAATTAAGAAATGTCTAAACCTGTGGCTAGTTTGACATCAGATTTAGGTGGAAGTGGATCGAAAATAGAGCCAATGAATAGCTTTATATTAATTTTTCCCATTTTACTTTGGGAGAGTGCAAATGGCCTGACTTTGCAGCAAGGAATGTGTCCCATAATAAACCCCATGAAACACTTAAATATGAACAAGGTAAGATGCAATTTTCATCTCCCTAATCTTCGCCTCCTGCAATGATATTTCTGTTCAACAAGTTCCTGGGCACTTGGTATGTGCAATCCTACTATCCATTCGATGACGAAATCCAGTTAGAGTGTCAGCACTTTATCTATCAACGCCAGTTCGGTCGTTACTATGAGTTCGAGCTGCTGCTGGACAACAAGTAAGTTGACACACGAATAATTATAATAAATAAATATAATAAATAATAAATAAATGCTTGAAAGATTTTCGAAAAAAGTGATGCACCGTTCGACTGTTATACGATACGTTCAAGAGACCGGCGCCATCGAGGTGAAGCGACGCAACAGCTGTAAGTTAAAAAGAATAATGAAAAAATATTGTTTAATATGCTACAAATTCTTTACAAAGCCTATGATAATCCTCCACATAGAAAACCTATTCGTAAGTTCACAAATCAAATGTCTATATAGACACTACAGATTCCGCTTGCAGCCACTCGACCAGATCGCTTTGAAATGTTTCCCCTGGCCGTGGAATATGACTCCTATGCGGTCATGGTCACCTGCAACAAGCACAAGCACGACAGCCATTACTGTGAGAGTATATGATATCGTAAACCAATTGCAGCCCGATATGAATCTTGATCCTTAATCTTATAGTTGGCGCTTGGATAATGACTAGACACTGTAAGCCGCCGGGTGCGCACATCATGGCTGCTCAGAATGTACTCATCAAGCACGATATTGAGGTCGTGGACATGATAGATGCCAAGCAACACCATTGTGAAATATACGCATGGTGATTTGTCACAGTCTTTGCAGAAGTTCAATGGCTGCAAAGAGCTATTTCAATTCTTTTTAAATTCGAATAAATGCTCAAATGAGCAATTGAGCTGGTACATCAATATTGTAAGTAATTCCAACTTAAACGGATTATTGATTTGATTTGATTTGGAACTTTGCTGTGATCATGATCATGATCGGCCTTATACAGGTCCCTTCTGGATAATAGAACGCTATGTTCCACTTTTTTTCCTCAAGGGGGGGGGGGGGGGGGCGGGGGAAAAAGGGTGCGGGCGGGGGGGGGGGGCGGGGGGGGGGGGGGTTATAGATGACCTATCTTATCTATCTACCTTATCGAATGATCCAACCAATTATAAGTAGATTAAAGTATATACTTATGTAGCTATCAACTGGTTTGTAAAACATGAAAACATTCTTTACTGATTGTTTGAAAAATTAGCAAACTTGCATATATTTGGTCAGAATGATAAATAAATATATTTTACGTATGTACATAAGTATGTATGTATATATATGTAAGTACATCATATATCATGCAGACCTAATATATCTCTCTGAAATTCTCTAGTCTAAATATCACGTTTCCATTCACCATATTCAGGACATTGAACTACTTTATTTGATCGCTGACAATTGATATGCTGCTTGCTGCGCTTAGCACACGGAAGCCCTTATCTATAGAGAACTATCGCAAAAGTTCTGCATACATATATAGTTTCGCCATTAAATGATGTAAATTATAATTCCGCGTACCGCGCTCAGAGAGTGTAACGAGAGCACTGCTTGACATACGCATAGACTCTGCACTCTCTCTCTCACTCTCTCTCCATTCAGATCGTCTGCATTTCACTTTTGTTTGCATTCGTCAAGCAGCGTCGGCGCAATCGAAAAGCTCTCGCCGTCTGGCGTCTACCTAGCTAGCTGCCCAGAGCGAAAAGCTCTCCCCACAAGCATATAAAGGTGTATTGCATTTGCACTGCAGCCCCAGTTCTAAGTCAGAAGTAGAACAGTAATCGTTTTGAAAAGTGAATCTAGCAAGCAGTAGCAAGCAGCATCTCTCTCCATAATCCATAATGATTAATCAGCGTTCGGGGTATGTCTCTTAATTGTTTGCGCACATTTTACAGTTATTTACACCGTGCTTAATCACGCTTACAGTTTATATTTCTTGCTGCTTATCGGACTGCTGGCGGGCAATGGAGTTTGGTCTCAAGTTCCCTTTCCCGGACAGTGTCCGCAGGTCAAAATAATGGATGAATTCGATGTGGAAGCGGTGAGTGTTTTGTTTATGTCTATGTTTATGTTCGAGTTTGTTTAGAGAGGTTTTGAGTCGGAAACTTAAAGGTGATATACAAAATAAAAGAAGAGATTTATAAAATGTTTATTTTATTTTACACTAGTGATAAATAAGAAAGTAGAAGCAAACAGCCGGATTTAGAGGTGCGAAATTAAAGAGTTATAATTATTCATAGATAATGGATAAGATTAGAAAAGAGTAGATAGAAGAGCATATGTATGTGTAGATAGGAGCATAAATAATAAGCCACATTTTTGGTATGGGAAATCGGAAGAAAGACAAGCCAGTGATCAACAAAAAAGAAAGTAAAACTTCCCTGGGTCGTGGAGTATTTTTTACCGCCAAATAATATGCAACTCTATCACAATAATGGCGATGAAAGGGATTGGAATGTTAGGGAATAACATAAACAAAATTTAATTAACTTTTATTACAAAGTAGTTTTGGGAGCCTCTCAAGAGGGGTTCTTCAACAAATAGATAAGATAAACATATTGATTAGTTTGTACTGTTAATCAAGCTAAATACACCGAAAACTATTTGATACAAACAAACACAAACAAGGTACTCAGAGGAAACCAACCAGCTGCTGTGACAAAAACAATTGCCATAGAAATAAATATATATTTAATATACTACTATGTGCAGTACTTGGGCATCTGGTACGAGCATAGCAAGTATCCATTTGCATTTGAAATCGGCAAGAAGTGCATCTACGCCAACTATTCGATCATTGACAATTCCACCCTGTCCGTGGTGAATGGGGGAATCAATCGACTGTAAGTTGGGGGAAAAATACATGTAATAAAAGCCACAACTAATAACGTATAATCTATGCAGCACTGGCAACCCATCGAACATAACTGGAACAGCCAAGGTGCTAGGCCCTGCTCGGCTGGCCGTTGCCTTTTACCCGGGACGTAAGTGTTCCGCATTCTATCTCCTACTTGTAGAGCTTACCCCTATTGATCTATTGTCTATGCCCAAATTTGTAGAGCAAACGACGAAACCAAACTATCTGGTTCTGGGCACCGACTACGAGTCATACGCCGTTGTCTATAGCTGCACTAGCGTGACATCTCTGGCTAATATCAGTAAGTATAGATGTATGAGGAAGTCTACTCGATAATTATTATGCAAGGCGGTTGACTTGTCTGCTTTGGCATGAGCACACACTGTACAACTTGCTGCCTTTATGCCAACTACAATGTCTAACAAAATATCTATCCTACATTTACATTTACAGAGATCGTTTGGATCTTAACCCGTGAGCGTGAGCCCTCAGCAGATACCATTGCGACAGCCAAACAGATTTTGGATAATAATAAAATATCGCAGTCCTTCCTCATCGACACCATTCAGAGCAAGTGCCCCAAATTGGATGCAAATGGCACGGACTTCGGCGTTGAAGATCTGACAGAGGATGCCATCGATGACTTTGTCGGCACTGTGCTGCCAAATGCCATCGAGAAGGCATGAGAATGGCTGCGACGCTTCTACGTGCGTCTCTACAATATTTTTCTGAACTTTATGAGTTCCTAAATTTACTGTCTTCGAACCTTGTACATAGATACACACACAAATGTAGATGGATAGACACATGTTAAATAATACTGCAATTGATTGTTAATGCAATAAAATAAAACATAGTTTCGGTTACGGGAAAGTCTCCATAGATCTAATAGGGATTTCCAGATTTAGTTCAACGTTCGTCGCTAAGATGTGGCCAACTGTTTAACCTTTTTGTATCACAGTTGGGCTGCAATATCCACTCTGCAAATTGTTGTAAGTCCACCATGAAATTGTCTTTAGTTTCTGGCCAATCCACTGCCAATCGGTTTAGTCCAGACTCAATTGCACTTAATTACGATTCATTCCGATAGAAACCTTTGCAACATGATCATGCTGCAGGTCTCCGTGTAAGTATCCAACAGACCGCAGTAAATATCCTTAAAAATAACTTTCATTCAACAGTTTTGCCATCCTGGTGTACATTTACATGCCATCCTCTCTGGCACTTATCGTCCTTGAGGGTCCTTGCTCCGCAAATATGACAGCTGTGGGGGACTTTGACATGGAACGTTTCCTGGGCAAATGGTACACGTATTCCGCGTATCCGAGTCTTAAGAAACGCGTGTCCAAGTGTCAGTCGGCGGAGTTCAGAAAAAAAGACGATAAACACTACTTCATTCATAGCAAAGAGCTAAACACCAAGTAAGCAAATGAGAAAACACAAAACGGAAATCTTCGCTAACCTTCCCTTCGACAGGACCGACACAGTGAAGACTAGAAACGAGGATATCAAAAATATTGATCCAGCTCACGGGCGATACGATCTAATGACCAAAAATAAGGGTAGGAAAACCACGGCACTGTCTATATATAACCCTTAATAATGCCCACAATCTTGTGGCTAGCCTTTCCCCAGGGCATTCAGATCTATATACTGGACACGGACTATGACAACTTTGCCATACGCTACATGTGCTTTGATTCTGCCTCCGTGTTCAGCTTTCGTAAGTGCAAGAATTATGATTTTGACTGCCACAGTTATAGCTAAGCATTAATTTTAGATTGGGCCGCCATCCAGACTCGCATTCGTCTGCCTGCATCGGATATAATATATACGGCTCAGGCCTTGGCCAGAAAATCTGGCATTGTTTTAAGCAAAATGATGAAGATACAACAGGATTCGTGTCCACCAGATACATAGATACACCACATGTATTTGTAGAGAGAGAAATACGAGTATATCTGGGATTCTTGTGTCGTTTTGCAATTGAAGAAAGATTTGTTCAAGTAATGCTTTAGTAACCACGACTAATGTGGTTAGAAATTGTATAGTTGAAAGGTCTTAAATAAACGGAATAATATTATCAAATGTACCTACCACTAGAGATAGATTAGAGATAGAGATGTTTCGATGGGGTTGCTTGGTGGAATATAACATGGGGTAAACTTACTTTAAAAAAATCACACCTTTAGCATTCTTTGGACAATTTTATTAGTAGCTTATTTTGTTCATAAAAAAATGCCACCAAAAGGTTTATGTCTGAGAATAAAAACAAACAAACGAAAAAAATTAAAAAAGAGAAGGAACGCGTGAGTCGCTTCTTTGGACGCGACGCTACTTTTATACCCGTACTCAGTCATTTTTGACGAAATTTTGAAATACACTTGTAGCAGTGTGATATCACATGAATCTGGAATCAAAATTTGGTTGCTCTAGCTCTTATAGTCTCTGAGATCCAGGCGCTCATCAAGACAGATAGACATACAGATTTTTTTTCATTATGGGGTCGGAAACGATTCCTTCTCTGCGTTTTTGTCTTGTGTACAAAGTACATTCAAAAGTTGCCCATTTTTCGCATAGTCGAATCATCCAACTCTAATCAGAGTTTGAAGGATTAAATAATAGTCTCAAGGCTGAGCCATGAGCCACTAATGACACTTTTAAAGATTGTTGTTCCTTGAGCAATATGTTCATAGATCATATCCAAACCTATCCTTAAAATCGGATTTAATTTCTATGACAGTTCCATTTACCAAATAAGGAAATCAAGCTAGGGTTTGTCGTACACCAAGTTACCGCTCACCTCGCAGCTTTTCCTTGGGTTTACAAATAAAAAGAAAAACAAATGTTGGCCCACAGAACGAAGCATAAATCAGAAAACCGCATTCGGAACGGATGCGCAAAGATAAACCTCGTCCCCGAACAGCCATTCTCAACCTTCCAGCGGCAGGCACACTCTCAGGTCTGTCTCTCCCTCCCGCTCCGATTCCCTGGTCAGGAATAAAGAAAAAGGACAATTGTAAAATTAAACAGCGAAAAGGCAGAACGGAGAATGGAGAGCGGCGAGAAAACTCCCAGCATCGTCCATTGGGGAAATTTTATGGTACAACGATTTTAGATATATGTATATATGTACACATGCTCGCATATATATATTTTATTTGCCAATTTTCCAGTTGTATTTTGTTGTTGTTGTTCTCCCCACTCATAGTTTACCACCCGCGGCAGAGTTGCGAGTTGGGTTTTGCATCGTTTGTTGCATGGGTCACCTCTCGACCCGCTCCCAGAGACTGAAGATAGAGAGCATGGGGCAAGAACCCAGCGAGGACTTGGACTAGGAGGACTACTCGCTATGCATACAAAATTTGTTTCGTAAACAAAGTAATGCCATTACAAACAAATTGGACTTTGTGCCCATGTTTTCCAGCCCCCCATTTCCCGGACACTGTTGCAGTTTGCAGACCCTTTGGGAAATCGCTCAAGAGCGATAGAGAGAGAGCGGAGCGGAGCAGTCGTGATGATTGAGGGAATATGTGACTGACATTTGAGCCTTCCTCATACATAGATGGATGGCATTTATTGAGTGCCAAAGGAGTTCCCCTCCATGGAGTAGGTTGCCTGCGGATATTGGGTTACTCTTTGGGAGATTATACTCGTACTATTTATTCAATTTGGTATTCCTTTGCGGTGGCCCAGAGGGTCAGGGTCGGTGTCGGTCCGTATAGGATTCGGGCGGGGGATGCATCTGGGGAATTATTTATGCGCAGAATGCTGTCTCTACTTTGGGAACTTTAAAGGTTCGAGTGATGCGTTCCTTTATTTTCCTTTTCCTATATTTTCCTGCATCGCAAATCACAAAATTTCAAATGCCAAATCAGCTAAATCAATTTGCTGGTTACATTCAGCAAGGTACTGGGCACAAAAGCCAATCCACATTCATTCCCTGCCCACAACTGTCTTTCAGTCAATAAAATGCCTTTTAATTAATCGGACGGACACCCCAGACGCGGGCTGTGGCAGCGGCATGGAGGAGTCTGCGTGTCAGCTGTTGCGGCCGAATGAGTGCCGGGAGCATCATTCGAATGCAGCGACGAATTGAGCGCATAAATTATGCAGGCAACCATTTTGGGGCGCCAGCATTTATGGCCAGGAGTTTTGTTTTTTTCTGCCATTTTGTCGGCTGGCCGGCCACAAGGGACAACAGCCGGCCGGCCGGCTGGGCAACAACAATATGCTGTAAACGTTTAATTTGAACGCGTCCTCTAATCGCTGTCCTGGCAACGTGCGCCAACGTGTGGCAAGGCTCAGCAGCAGCCCAGTCCCACCCCCACGCCTCAATCTGTGTGCTGTAATTGCGTTCATTGAATTGTTAACTGGTTGCTCGTCGCGTTGTCTACGCCAGCCGCTGGGTCTCCGTCTCCCCCCCCCACCCCCACCGCTCGTGGAACCACAAAACTTGCCTCCAAATGCCGTTGTTATCCTTGTGGTCGCTGTGGCTGTGCCGCCTGCCTGCCCCCTGGGTCTGTGTCCTGTCCCCTTAAGTTGATTGCGGACACTCGATTTGGCTCCGCCGAAACCCGGTCAATGCGCATCAAACTTTTTGGCTCTCTCTCTGCATTTGGCATTTATTGGTATTGTTCCAATTAAAGTTGGACTTTGGGCCATAAAATATGCAAGCTCAGCCAACCAGTTAGCCATTCGCTGCGATCCACCCAACCAGTCAACCAAGCAGCCAAACAGCCAACCAACCAACCAAGCTATTGCCAGAACGTAAAACTTCTGGAGTCGCTTCGATTTTGGGCTGGGCCCCCCCACAGGACATTAATGCGTTACGGTCAATGGTTTTGACTGCAGGAAGAGAGAGAGAGAGCCGCAAAGAGTGCCAATAAAAGGTAATAAAAGTGGAATCCGCGACTGCACTTGGCACTTGACTCGATAGACAATGCGGTCAGCGGACTGAATGGCACGAAGAAGTGCGCATTTTCCGTGCACTTTTCCAGCGATTATTGTGGGGTTTATTGAGGCCCAAGTTGCATTTTCTTGTGGGTTTAATTATGGATATCGCAGAATATTGTATAACTTTCTGAAGCGCCAAATATTGTAGAGTTCTGAATAAGCTTTCAATATCCGCTAAACGTTCTCGACACCAGCCAAACCCCCAGCCAATCACCGCATCGAGCATCACGTTGCATTCACCTTTGACCCCCCACCCGCCGCAACGCACAAAATCAACAAACTTTGGTTGCGCCTTTACCACATGTTGACCGCCACCGCCCACCCGCCGCCATTCACCATTCGGTGGCACGTATTGGCTAAGCCAAAGTTTCGGCGACGCGTTGCCGCAACTTGCGTCTTGTGGCATGGCTGGCAACTGCTTAATCAATTACGCAACTTTGTAACAACATGCGGAAGGCGGGGCACACGCAGGGTGCAGCTTGGGACCCTGGCATGCCAATGCAAGCGTGCGCCGCATGCATTAGACTTAGTCAAATGTATAAAAATGCAGCTATCCCTCCCCCCTCCCCAAGAGGCGCCAACACAAAAGTGACAGCTGCAGCCCGAACTCGGGAGACTTTGCAGCATCTGCAGCATCTGTGCTGCACCCAGTGGTGGGTGGAAATTCTCGAAAAGTTGCCAAAGTATTCGCAGCCAGAGACGTGGCGTCGGCGGCAGTGTTGGCGGCAGTGTCTAAATTGTTTAATTAAAACCTTTGAGAAATGGCTAAAGCAGTTGCTTTGATCGGCAAAAGGTAATCTTTTCCCTAGCCTTCAAAATTTAATTTTCAAACTAAATCTCCAAGTCTCAGCCTTGGCAGCAGCATGTCGTAGTGGCTGGCAGAGGAGGAGGAGGCCCCATCATGACTGCAAAGTCCGGCTACAAGCCCGTCACGCACATCATCTTCGACAGTGATGGCACCGTCATGGGTATGGGCACATACCTTCCTGGATTATCCATTGGGCTATTCATTAGCTACCCTCCCTCTCTCTCTCTCCCACTCAAGACACCGAAAATATCTACACAGATGCCATCAATGAGATTGTCGTGCCGTTCGGCAAGACCTACACCTATGAGATGAAGCTGCGGTACATGGGCATGCCGGCAATGCAGTCCGCTCAACAGCTGGTCACGGAGCTGCAGCTGCCACTGACCCCCCTCGAGTACCTCAAGATATTCGATGCTGTGGTCTTTAGGCGCATCCAGAATGTGCAGCTGATGCCGGGTGTCAGGGATTTGATCCTGCACCTGCACGATCATCGCATCCCCATGGCCATTGCCACCAGCTCGGTGCGGGCCGCCTTCAATACCAAGTCGGCGCCGCACAGGAATCTGCTGCCGGCGCTGCATCACGTTGTCTGTGGCAATGATCCGGAGCTGGGGCTGGGCAGGGGCAAGCCACTGCCGGACATCTTCTTGCTGGCCGCCTCCCGTTTCCACCCGCCGCCCGAGCCCAGCAAGTGTCTGGTGTTCGAGGACTCGCCCAACGGCCTGCAGGCGGGCATTGCGGCTGGCATGCAGGTGGTGCTGATACCCGATCCCCGAGTGCCCGCGGCAATGCGGAGTGGCGCCACTCAGGTGCTCGACTCGATGGCGGAGTTTCAGCCTCAACTATTCGGTCTGCCCCACTACGACACCTGTTCAAAGTTTGAATTTGGATAGGCAGCTCCCTATCCGTTTTCATCCATCAAAATTCAACATAAATTTCAGTAGAATTAATATAATAAAAATTGCACGCGTAGAAACCCAAAAAAAAAATAAAAGAGAAGAGAAGATATGTCAGAACTGGCGGCTTCGTCGCGGCACTGCTGCTTTCGACCTGTGACCCATTGCATCTTCGAGTTGGACGGCCTGCTGCTCGACAGCGAGCGCCTGTACACGCGGGCGGTGCAGAAGATTCTCGATCCGTTTGGCCACATCTACAGCTTTGACCTGAAGCTGCGCTGCATGGGCAAATCCACATCGGAGTCCGCGGACTTGATCATCGACAGCTACCAACTGCCCATCAGCCGCACGCAGTTCCAGCGGCTCCACAAGCAGCACAGTCGGGAACACTTGGGTTCGGTGGGCTTGATGCCGGGCGTGGAGCGGCTCCTGCGCCACCTGCAGACCTCCGGTGTGCCCATGGCCATAGAGACGAGCGGCAATCGAGAGTTGTACGAGCTCAAGGTGCGTCCCCATGCGCAGCTCTTTGAGGTGTTCCAGCACGCGGTCGTCGGCAGCTCCGACTCGGAGGTGAAGCAGGGCAAGCCCGCGCCGGACATATTCCTCTTGGCCGCCTCGCGTTTCAAGGATCCCCCCAAGCCCGAGAACTGCTTGGCCTTTGAGTCTTCGCTGCTAGGCATGCAGGCTGCCTTGAACGCTGGCATGCAGGTGGTGCTCGTGCCAGATCCGCTGCTCTCCATCCAACTGAGTGCTCCGGCTGCACTGAGACTGCGATCGCTGGAGGCATTCAGGCCGCAATACTTTGGACTGCCACCGCTCTAAGGAGGAGCATGATGCTTCGTTCAGAGCTCTCAAACAACCCAAAGATCGAAGGGATCGCAGGGCAGCGTATTAAATTTGTTGTGCATTAAATGTTCTCACACGAAAACACAATATGGAATTCGTTACTGTTCAGGCAGCAGCGCTAACAAGGCAACAGTGCTGTTAACAGCCCAGCGTAACAGCATGTAGTCGCTCCCGTTTACAGCGCACTGAGAGCGGGATCTTGCTCTCTCTCACGATCCAAGCAGTCTTGGCTTGTAAACTAGAACTTAAAGGTGCTTCTAAGCCACTCTCATGTTTTAGTGCGTTTGTGCATCAAGGCAAATACTTCACTTATTTCTCTGCCGCTGCGAAAGCCGAAGAATTGTGCATAGGGCACACGAAGTTAGTTCTCTGCCGCTGCGGCAGCCGAACCGATCTAGGCTTATACGCTTGTACGCTGTACGTGTGCCGACTGCGCTGCCTGAGATTTTTTCCTATGCACAGTGCATACGACGCTGCCGGCCTCTGTTCTAAACGATGCAGCGGCTGCACGTGAAGCAGCAGCATTTCTCAAGCAGCTTTGCTTACACAGAGCGCAGAGAGAGAGAGAAAGCAGAGAAGCTAAAAGCTCATGACTCAGTTTGATATTCTGTGCAGGGAGGGGAAAACCCTTCAGAGTTCCCTCAATCGCGTTCGGTTCCCAAAATTTGCCAAAAGTTTTAACTGTCAGTTTCTAGTTTAAAATTCGGTAACTTCTTTTAAATATTAAAAAAAAATTCTTTTTCTTTACGGGCCAAATGTGCAACAAAGTCCGCCGACCACCACCGGGTTGCCCCATTTGCTGTCCCCCCGCCTGCTGCGAGCCGCGGACATGCTACTGCATCTTCGATCTGGAGAGTGCCGTGTTTGGTGAGAGGTTTTCCGACTGCCCCACTGCCTGCAGAGATCAATCCCAATTGGCAATGCCTCCTCTCCCATCCTGTAGATACGCGCAACGTCTATCGACGTGCAGTCCTTGAGCTGGCGGCCAGCTACAATTGTGTGGTGCCAGAACTGGTGCTGCTCAAGGTGGGAGTCATGGCGACGAGTGAGATGGCGGAGCTGATTGTCAGGAAGTGCAATATACCCGTGAGCTGGGAGCAATTCCTGCTGGAGATCAACGAGCGAGCCTCGGCGCTCATCAGCAATCCGCCGCTGATGGACGGCGCGGAGCGACTCGTCCGCCACCTTCACAAATGCTGCATACGAATGGCGCTGATCAGCTCCAGCTGCGAGGATCTCTACTGCAAGAAGATCCGCGGCTACGAAAAGTTCTTTGAGCTCTTCGAAACGCTGATCTGCGCCGACGATCCGCAATTGAAGCAGCCCAAGCCGGAGCCGGATGTCTATCTGATTGCCATGTGCCGCCTGGGCGAGGCCGACACCGATAACACTCTGGTCTTTGACGGCACAATCAAAGGCGTGCAGGCGGCATCGGATGCCCGACTGAAGGTCGTCATGGTGCCCGAGAAGGAGCTGCCCTACTGCTGGTCCGAGCGGGCAGCCTTGCGCCTGGAGACGCTCGAGCAGTTCAAGCCCGAATGGTTTGGCATCGCTCCGCTCAGCAAAGAAGCTTTCAGGCCCAAGCCCAAGCCAAAGCCCATGGCTGTTAGACCTGAGATGGCCAAACAAGAGTCCAGAGAGGAGAAGCCGGGCGACGATGCAGAAGACACCGACAAGAAGGAGGAGAAGGTCAATGAGGACGATGCTGCGAATGAGGAGCCTGTCCCGGTAGACGATGCCGATGAAGCAGGCCTGAAGAACTGGTAAGTGTATCGGCAGCTTACGGTAATTTAAGCCTGATTAAAATATATAAACCTCTACAGAGAATCAACACTAAAATTGTGAGCAACTCAAGAGGAATCCCTTGATGCCATTTTCTGGTTAAGACTCCTTTTGGCAACTCCCTGATTAGAATACATTTAAAATGAATTTGCTATACAGCCGTATAGCTATTATAGTTCATAAATGAATAGATTATTTTAGCCACAGTGCAAATGCAACACACACCCATCAAATCATCTTTCCATCGTTCCTATGCGCTTCATACTCAACAGATTTGCGGTTAAATCTTCACCCCAAAGCAATAGTAAATCCTGGCAATCTGACTAAAAGCTTTTTGCCGTGATTCACACTTGCATAGAACAGAGCATAGAACAGAGCATAGAATAGAAATAAATGTTGGAAGGAAATCATAAACTTGTTCATATGATAGAGACGAGTTACGAGTACCATTACCAGTCACACTTTAGCGGCTAGTCAATTAAAATTTGTTTGCTTAACACGAAATTGATCCCACCCAAAAAAGTGCAGAGTTACGGTGTACTTTATTCATTGTTGCCTTTATCTGCTGAATAATAAATACAGTTTAATTGAAAACATTTTGATGATGACAAGGAAATTGAAACCCATCAGCGAGCCAAATGAATTTTGCCACAAAAACTAAATGCAAATTCAGATGGAGATTAAAATGGATTAGAAATAATGCCCATTGTTCGTGGTTCAATTGACAGTTTGGTCTAGTATTTTGCCATCAAGTGCTATTCAATTAAAGATAATTAAGCATTTCCCAGCTTCCAGCAGGCTGCAGCAGGATGAGCGGCGGACAGCCAGCCAGCCAGCCAGCCAGCCAGACAATAAATCCCAGTTGAGTCAACATTTTCTTGTCATCATCTTCATCTAGAGGTTTCTCTCTCTCTCTCTCTCCCATTTGCCCTCTCTGTTCAAAGGCAATTGTTTGACAATTTAATTATTCAACACATTACGCATACGCAGTGTGTGTGCTTGTGTGTGCTGTATGCCTGTCTCTGTCGGCAGGCAATATGTTTGGCCAGATGCAGATGCCAACTTGCAACTTTTGAGCCAACTCCTGGCTCCAACTTATAATTACTTAATGTTCGGCTAGGAAAATGTGTCTCCACGCCCCCACCCCCACCAGCGACAGACGGCAAAGTGAATAAACCTTTCAACTCTTTAGACACACTCTGTTTTTTTTTTTGTATTTTGTTCAATTTTCATTTTAGCTTTAGCTTTCTATAACCGACAGCTGGGAGAGTCGACTAGGGTCTATTGTGGAGGCGTGAATCAAATTTTAACTCCATGTTCCCAGTCTCTAAAATAGTTAAAAATCTCATAAAAATACTTTGGAAATTTTAAGCACATACCCATTTAATAAGCTAATTTTCGCGTATATCCTCCAAGTTCTCCCATGATAACCAAGGTATTTCATGGTCGAGCAGCTGTATTTAAACATTCTCTCGCGATTTTTTTTCAACTTTTTCCCGCCGCTTCGTTGCCTTTCTTCCGCTTTTCCCTAATGAACGAACGCCACAGGAAGCACTCAAGGGCAAAAAGCTCTGCAGGAATAGGAATTTAAAAAAATATGCATTTAAAAAAAATATGATAATAAAAAGAAGAAAAGTGCAGCGTGAAGGAGTAAAAATAATAATAATCTGGCTTGTCGCGGGGCAGACGAAACGAGGTTCAAATGTTCAAACAAGATCTCAGAGTTTGTAATTTCTTAATTAAATTAAGCTAGAAAAAACAGCGCCGCAGGCGATGGGATTCTCAGTTGAAAACAGAGTCGGACATGCCACCAGTTGGGAAACTGTAACTGGCAAATCGTTTTCATTTTCACTCGGCTGGAAATGATTTTCTTTGAGGTATTGGAAAGGCATCAAAAAAGATATAGAGACAGCAAGAGCATAACGAATGCATTAAATATTGGCTTTAATTTAAGTTTACTATTTCTAGAATTAATTTTGTGCTTTATATTTTATGCTATTCGATTTATAATTATTTATTTCTCCATTCTTTGCAATTACAGGGACAAGCTCAGACAATCGGTGAGGAAATCATTGAGACAAAGTCGGAAATCGGATATGAAGTTCGATAATTTGGAGGATAATTCCCCTTTCAAAAAAAAATAACAACAACCAAACGCATTCAAGACCCCGGGATGTTTCAGTACTTTATTTTATTTTGCTCAAAAATTATTTTAAATTAGTTGAATATTAATTATAAATTATAATACTGTAATTGACTATTAAACCTGAAGTTCTGTTAGTGGAATGTTTTGTCCATTAATGGCTTTTTTTTTTGGTAGGAACATCTGCAATAAGCATTGCCATTTCCTTCAAACCAAATCGATTGGAAACCATCATCAAAGCCCGAGTAATCAAAGCTTACAAGGACCCAGCCCCTCATTACCAATTCCAAGTGTTTTTGGGGGTATTTTGTGGTGTAGGGGCGGGGAGGGGTATAGCAACAATTAGACCAACAACATTGGGTGGGATTAACATGTGTCGACGACGGCTGAGAAGCTTCTCTAGTCTCCTGCAGCATTCCACTAAATTAATGTTAAAATGCAAGAACGACGGCGACACAAATGCCAATGAGTGTGGTGTTCTATGGAACTCCGTGGTCTGGGGGTCTTTTGTGCATTCAGAGCGGGGGCTTTGTGTGTGTGCGCTGCTTGTTATAAAGCATTAATCAAGCATACCTGCTGGGCAACGGAGCTCAGCCCCGTCGGCTGCTGCGGCTTTTGCCTTTGCTTGTTTGCGGTGGCGAAAAGGACTCCTCCCCCCATCTACCCAAAGCCCATTCATAGCCAGCACCCACCCACTCAACTACCTTCCAGCCACCCCTCATTCCAGCGGCTGCCCCCGCTCAAAAGGGCACTAAATTGGCGCTCATTATGATGGGCCGGACAAAACACATGTGCGGCAGTGGTGGCAGCGTGATTGGCACTCGTGATAAATGGGATATACATATTTAAATTCTTTCGATAGTTTATTAATTTCTGTAAGCGAGCTCCCAGTCTTCAATGGTTTTTCCCCTTTCCAGAGTCAATTTTTGAATATTTATTTCACATTTCGTGAGTCCATCACGCTGCCATCTCCAGCAAATAGCCATAGCCGGGCTTCTCCCGTTGACAGTTCGCTCCAAATAGTCCTCAATGTGTTAGATCTACTGCCCTACGTGCTCATTCGACTTTCCAATTCCAATTCCGTGACTCTCGGCAGAGTGCCATCGCTAGCTCCGCTGCGGATCCGTGTACGTGTCTGTGGGAGGGTTTCCCTTTTGCAATTTTCCAGCTAAATGGCATACATTAATTAACGGTTTTGTGCGACAGACGACGACTGCGACGCGGCTCGGGTTCAGATTCAGATTCAGGTTCAGGCCCAGGTCCAGGTCCAGACCCCGGTAGTGGCATTCATTCTGACCCGGCTCTCACACTCGGCCCGGTCCGAAAAAGATTAATGGTGCGCTATTAATGTGTAATGACAAATGTTAGTGCCCTGTCCCCCTCCGTTCACCACCCCACTACCCACTGCCTGTGTGTGTGTGTGTGGCTGTGTGTGTGAGATCTCACTCTGACATTGAATGGATTTTGTAGCTCTCCTTCCATTTGCCGAAAATGATTGAAATAAATATTTAATTAAAGTTCCAAAGTGCAACAGCAGCACACAAAACGGCTCCAACAACAAACAAAGAAACAGAAGCAACTTTTGCTCTAAATTCTCATAAAAAATTCAATGGCACGCTCCTCTCTCCGACAGGCAGACAACAGCCAGCAGAATTCAGCGACAGGAACAGCAACAGGAACAGCGACAGGAACAGGAGCAGCCGACACCGACAACGATATGCAATAAAGTGCGGGCAGCAAAATGTGTCACCGTGCTACAAATAAAACCAAATGAGAAGGGACCTTGATAGATGTAGGAGCGGACAATACGAATAGGGTAATGCCCTGACGATATCCACATACAAAAGTATCCATATAGTTGCAGATACTTCCAGGCCAGTACGCAATAAAAATCCATCTAAAGAGGATTAAATTATAATCTGGTAATGTAATATAATCTGTGGATAATTAAATATTTAGTAACCTTTCCCTTTCCAAGCCAAACAGATCATAAAACTCCAAATACTCTTTTTTACCCAAACAAAAAAAATAAACCAAAGCAAAGTCATGAAGCAGCGGAAGCGGCAGCAACAACAGTTGCAACAACATCAACGTCAGCGTCAAAGTGACAACAACAGACATTAGCAACGCACACGACTCGTCGCAGTGAGTCCAGAGATCTGTACAAGAAGTAAAGATACGGGAGAGAGGCGGGATGGCGGGATGGAGGGACAGGATCAGGACGACACCGGACACTTTGGCCAACTGTTGTTGTGGCAAACAAGTAAATAAATGACAAACTAAAGCCAAATTAAGTAAATAAAATTGTTGCCGCTGTCAGGCGCATAAAGTGACGTCTGACACGGACACGGACACGAAACATGGGCACGGGAATACTCGTATACAGGACGGGACAGAACACGGTACCCGGACATACTCCGACAGGACATATACATGTGGTGCTCGGGCATACATAGGTTCAGGCCTCGGACGAAGCCACAGGGCCTTGAGCTGAGGCGCCCTGACAGACAGGCCTGAAAATGTCAGCAAGAAAAACATCTACCACACAAATATAACTAAAACTAAAGTTCAGGCAAAGATCTGCTTGCGGTTAAAGGTCGCCACACAGAGGCAGAGCTATGATTGAGGTTAAAGGTGTGGACAGACTTTAGTGTGGGGGGAAAAAAGTGCACAACAAATTAAAAAAACCAAAAAAAGTGCAATAACCTTTGGGGGTCTTTTCAGCACAGCCTAGACGAATTTTTCAGCCCAAATGTAGAGTTCCCGCTCCACCCCACACATTTGGGCAGAGCAGACAAACGCTGACATGTGTCAGAACGAAAGGCGCACAATTTATCAAAAGGCAAACAATAACAGAACAGCAGAAGCAACAATCAAATGGGAACGATCGAGTAGATCTGAAGACTAAACAACACCCGGTAAAATGATTTGAAAAATATTCAAACAATATTCTGCAGTTGGAAAAAAGGCTTAAATAATATCTTAATAATTTTCCACTACTACAGGATATTACGGGTTTATTTGTGGGAATCGTAGAAGCACTAAACAATTACAATTTGTATGTTTACTTTTGGCTTTTACGAGTACTCTAGACCTACAAAGAATCAGTAAGACTTTCAGATGTTTTCAGGGGTTTCTAGATTTCATTCTCCCTTCTATTAAATACCTCTCTCTGCTAAAAAACACAATATACTCCACGAATACCGTGTACCAAAATAAAAGCAAAGCCAAAGAAATAAGATGTGATGAGTAGACAATGAGGATACGGAAAAAACCCAAAAACTATACAGCCAGCAACAATACGAAAAAAAAACAGCAACTGAGGCGCAAAGCTTTAAAGCGACAAATGGAAACAAAAGATCTGAGATTGTGAGTGGAGAGTGGAGGGGCACAGAGGAGGAAGTGTGACAGCCCGATGGAGAGTCACTATAGAGAGATGGTCACACAAATCCGAGTCCAAGCCAAGACAAGAGCTTAGAAGTGGCGCAGGCAGAGGAAGAGGCAGAAGGCAGAAGGGAGAACAAGAAGAACGACGTTGACGACAATGGAATTGGTCAGGCAGAGATACGACTACCAAAACGAACAGAGAGAGATAGGTGGGGGGGGGGAGAGACAAGTTCTGGTTGATGATACGTAAGCCAAATGAAAAATCGACTCCCAAGTGGGCTGCCTCTGTAGGAGTATGTGGCATTGTGCACATCCTCCTCCGCACAGCCTCATTCATCACACAGCCAGCCAGCACCACACAAAAAAAAGAAGGGAACCAGAAGAAGAAAGTAACTTCCGCCATGGCTCAGAGAAAAGCTCTTCTGTGCTCCTCTATTTTTTGGTGTCTTTCTGGCTGCGATTACTTTTTTGTTTTTGTCTGCGATTATCCAGCGCAAAGGCTGTATGAAATTTTTCGCTGACCACGCCTACGTAATGTTGCATATGGGACAAGGCAGTAGGCAGATTTCTGGCATATATTGGGGCATGACGAGAAGCAGGATTTGTTGGTAACAAAACAGGCATTGATGTAGATTTGAATTTAGTTTATTTCAATATATAAATATCATGCAGTTTGTTCACTTGCAAATTCACTTGCGAATTTTTTGATATTTACTTAAATTTTTAGGAAAATAAAGAAGTTTTATGTTTTGTTTATTTTATTTGATAATGAAAAAAATTAACTATGAATATCTACTTAATCTGCTTCGTAGAAGAACCCCCTGTTTACTATTTGTTTGCTAAAACTTTCAGTTTAAAGAGTAAAAGATCTTCGTTGCACAGCACCCAAAAGTAAAATTTTTTACGATTTTAATTTTCGGTACAAATTTGTTGACATTTTTGTTTCGTTTAATGAGAATTCTGCTGTGACTTTTTATTCCATGCGGTTTTTATTGTTGTTTGTTTTGTGTGTTGGGGGCTCTGTGGCGGTCTCTCCAGTGCACACTTCCGCCTTCCCCCCTTCCCAAGCCCTGTCTAGTTTGTGTTTCATTAAGATTCGCCTTTTTGCTTTTGCTGTTGTTATTGTCGAGTCTCCTCTCCAAACCCTGTGCTGTGATCTGCCCTGTGATAAAACTAATGTTGACTTTGGACTGACCCGTTTTCTGGCACACAAATATACGTATGGTATTATGCATGAACAGCAAAAAATGGCAATAATTATAGCAGCTGAGGTCACAGCAAAAAAAAAGGTTTACATATCCATGTGCGTTTCTGTGTTTCTGTGGTTGGTCCGGTTTTTGTGAGGTTTTTTCCTAGCTTTTGTAACCAAGTAAAATGCAATTACACTCGTATCTATTGCACTCTGTGTATGAGTATATTTGTTCAAGTTATGTTTTGTAATTTCATATTGAGGTCAGTGCTACTGACAGTAATTTATAAAAGTTTTTGTTCATTTTTTGCGCGCGCTGCTCCACTCCATGGTCAAAAAAGGTCAAGAGTTCTGCTCATTTGTTGCTGAACTAGAAGCTGGCGGTGAAGGTTGCGTTGTATGTAAATAAATAAATATTGCCGCAAGGGTGTACAAATTATATGAAACCACATGGCAGTGGTATGTTTTACTGCGAATTAAACTTCCCATATGCGAAAACAAATAAAGGAAAATAAAGTACACATTTGTGAATTTAATAGATGAATTATGCGTATAATATTCAAACTTCAGAATTATTTCTATAAAAAATAATTAGTAGAAGTACAAGAATATGTTTGTAAAGTGATTTTTACAGATAAGGAAAACCCATACCAAGGATCCAGATGGCTTCGTGAATAAGTTTCCCAAGTGTAGCCCCCCAATAGATTTTCGTAATTTATCATTTTGAAAACTCTTCAAAAATCCAAACAAACTCTGACGAGAACTTCAATTCCGTTACTCGCTAGCGCCATCTACTCACTCGCCGGAAAGCAGCTCTCATCCACGGGATAGCCAGCCACAGCGCAGACTCAACACGGTCGCAAATTCCGCTCCTGTGCTCATTCAGCCAGACAACAGCAGAGACAGAGCCAACGAGCAGACACGAAACATCGCTCGAAGGATAAACAACCAACAACAGAGCAGCACCCCCATAAAACACTTTAATTGTGCTGGGGAAGAGGTGGAAAGGAAAGCATTTGACGTAAACCCAAGCATTTGCCAGCCTTTGTTGGGGGCTTTGTTTTTGTTGGTTTGTTTTTAATGTCAAAGTATATAAAAAATGTATATGAATGAATGCTTGCAGGAAATATTCCAGCATAAATTGACAAACGTAAAAAATATTAATAAAGATTTTTCAGCGTAAAACTGATTGCGTGGCACTTAAATTTTTACGGCACGCTTTAGCTACCGAATCGAGGAATTACTCCGCTCTTTTTTGTATCCTTTTTGGGGCCGTATCCTTTGGCGCATTTAAGCGAGCCATGAAATATGCATGAGAATCAGTCTGACTGACCTGGACCCTCTCTGTCTCTCTCTCTCTCTCTCTGTCTGTCGGTGCGACGGATGCACGGGGCTCGGAAAACAGAAGCGCGTCAGCTGTCCGACAAGGCCGAAAGTCGTCGAACTGTGAAAGCGGCTCAAACCAACTCTATCGTTCTGCTCTCAGAGAAATCCCCATGGAAAATATTTCCATATGCTTCGGCCTGCTGCCAAGTGTAAAAGTATTTCACAAATATGTACAATATATTGCGGTATATATTCGGCTCTTTGAGAACTTTATTAATATTATTTTTATGATTATTATTGCGGCTGGTGGACTCAGACTCAGACCCCGACCTCGATACCAAACCAGACTCCGACTGGAACGTGATCTGGCATAATTACCGCGCCAACGATGCTCCTGTCCGAAATTGGCCAATCGCTATGATAATAAAAATACATAAATGCCAGGGCATTGCAGATGGCACACGGAAGCAGCCAGCCAGCCAGCCAGCCAGCCCCCCGGTCGACACACTGGACAGCGACAATATTTTAATTAACTTAATTAAGCAATTTTTATTTGCCCATAACCAGGTGAGGCGGATGCTGCTGCTGCTGCCAGTACTCCCATTGTTTGCCCCGTGATGGACTCAAAGGGACATTCTCGAAGAGTGCGGGCCCTCAATGAATGCAGGAATTAACCCAAAAAGCATTATCAGCTGCGTGCGTTCGGTTCGGGCTTACTGAAATGTTGATTTAATACTTGAGCTCTATGGAAACTTTAAAATAATGATTGGGGCTTAATAAAGTATTAAAGAATTGGCTGCAATTTTCTTAAATATATTTTTAGTAACCATCAGAGAACGCTTCAATTTAGACAGGGAATTATTGTTCATAAATAGAATTTATAGATTAAATTGAAATTAGAGCAGATGGACTATCTAGAGGTAGATTTGCCCATTTAAATACCCTGCACTATTAGGTATATAGAAGATCTAAACATTTTAATGGAGCAATAAATTCCCTGACAGAGACCCACCAAGCAGCTCAACTTTATGTAAAGCAAAGTGCAGTATGTTCACTTGAAATCTTCTTCAATCAACTGAAGAGTTACTCAAATTATCTATCAATTTTAATTTCAATTTCCTTCAAATTTGTGTTTTTGTGCAATTCGAATTTATCATTACGGAAAGTTTGTGCTGTGGTTTCAGTGGCTATTTTTGACAGTCATTTCAGATTGGTTATGTCTAGAATTATGTGTGTGCTAATATGCGTGAACATTGTAATTTGTTTTGGTTATTGCTTGGCTATGGTCGGGTCCAGTTAACCGCTCTTGAAGAGCAGCACGGCCACCTGGCCCAGATAAAAGTAGATGAAGTGACGCGTCTCGTGGGTCACATACGAGCCGAAGTTGCGGCCGACGATGACGTGCCAGGTGGGGTTGTACTTCTTGTCGAACTCCTTCTTGATGTAGGCGGCAATGTCCTTCTCGATGTTGTACTTCTCCAAGGCCGCGGTGGACACGTCCACGGCATCCTGCTGCATTTCCTCGCTCATGTCTGCATTCTTGATCACTGCCTTGCGGTCCGACATTGTTTAAGCTTCTTTTTACTAAATGGCAGCACTTGCTGAGCTATAAAGCTGGATGGTTAAATACCGTCACACACACACACACACACAGCATATCACATTTGCCTGCAGTGTTCTGCTTACCAGTGTTTGCCGGTGTTTTTTATTGATGTCCAAAACTTTCGCTTTTAGTCGCTTTTTGACTGCCCCTGTTTTCGTATTTTTTGTTGCTGAATATCCAAATTTGGCTAGTAACTCGAACTCTGATGGAATTTGATTGACAAATCCTACAACCGAACAAGGCACACTGTTCCTGAATTTTTTGTTGATTGAATTTTACAAATTCCCTACAAAGTGACACGCAAGTTTCAAACAGGGCTGGAAAAACGTAGAGCTGCAATTGAGGGATGGCAAATATCTGCTCATACGATATTTCGTATATATCGTGATAGCTATCGATACTCATGTATTTGTTTGTTGGGCTAATCGAAATAGTTTCGAAATGAAAAAAGTATTTTGAAATTGTCGGTTGGGAAACAATATGAGTTAAACGATGCGTGAATATTCATTGGGAGGATTGGTTCATCCTTTCTTAGGTATCCTATTCTTAGGTATAGATTTATTTATCATATATATGTAGTATTTAATTATTATTATGGTATTACTTTTGCCCGCCTTGTCGCTGCTTCTTTCGTTCCAAGTCGTTCCATATCTGATTCATGACCAATCAATTTCCACGCCTTAACTCTCTCTCTATTGAAACCTCAGTCAGTCAGTAGCATTCCACAGATAATGTTGGCCAGAAGTCTGCTCTATCTGTCGCTTTTGGTAGTGGCTTTCCGGGATGCTGGATCTCAGAGCCTGGAAGACAGCGACGGGGCTGAACAGTTCTACTCAACTTCGGTCGTTGGCATGGCCGATCTGCTGGAGTTCAACGCTGATTTGCTGGACATTCTGGACAGTTACATTGAAGTTCTAAGAGAAAGAATCAAACTTATCCAAAGGTGGGTTCAGCCACCTGCTTGAGCCAGGCTTTCATTCTACATTCCCCCACCAGGACGGTGCACTACATGATGAAGCATTATGATACGGAAAACCTGCAGGAAAATCCCCTAGACCACTTCCATTTCGCGCGGCACATGCAGAAGGATTGGGCCTACATGCTGGAGCTGTTGCAGCAGCCCCTGGGCAAGAAGCAGCTGCAGTTCCTGAAGGATTCACGAGCCCACTATCCCTCAGTATGGGACCTGGAGGAGGGCTGCCTGGGCATTCACAGGATGCAGCATATCTATCAGCTGCAGCCAAAGGATATGGTCACAGGCCTGCTCGATGGCGTTCAACACGGGTGGGCGCAGCCATAGCAGAAATATCCCTTTCCTCCCGCCTTCATTTGAGATCCTTTGCAGGACAAGCTTCTCAGCCCCGGAGTGCTTCACTGTGGCTCGGGCATTGTATAAGAAGAACTTATTCCACGAGGCGGTGGCATGGCTGGAGCAGGCCCTCACACTGTACGAACAGGCATCAGAGGAGACAAAAGGCCACTACCAGATCATTGGCTTCGATGTCTCCCAGGTGCACAAGCAGTACATCGAAGGACTCATGACGCTAAGTGAGTTTGGGAGATCAATTGACACAAGTCTTACCCTTACCATAAATTCAATCGCCAATCAGATCGCTATGCGGATGCCTTGAAGGCCATCGATTGGCATCCCAAGCCCTACTTGCGACGACTCCGCGACAGGGTGCAGATGCGGCTGATGAGCAGCAACGATGTGCCGATGCAGAAACCCAATCTTCCGCTGACGGTCCTGCAGCTCTGCTGCCGTGGCGGCTGTCCGTACCGGGACATGCACCGCCTGACGTGCAGCTACAACACCACAGCCTCGCCCTTCGCCCGGCTGGCTCCGTTCAAGACGGAGCTGCTCTCGCTCTCGCCCTACATGGTGCTCTACCACGGCGCCATCACGCCGCTGGAGTCGCAGACGCTGCGGGACCTGGCCAAGCCCATGATGAAGCGGCGGGCCATGACGTACCACAAAAAGAATCGGACACCCTTAATCGACGAGAGGCGCACCTCGAACTCGGTGTGGTTTCAGGCCAAGAGCAATGCGGTGATCGAGCGGCTGGAACGGCGGGCAGGGGACATGACCAGCTTCGAGATGGCGAACTCGGAGGTGTACCAGCTGCTCAACTACGGCATCGGGGGCCACTACTATCCCCACCTCGATCACTTCGAGAGCCCAGATGTGAGCACCACAACACGCAGTTGAACTCTCTTTCTGATCCATCATTTGCATCCTTAGGTTGTCAAGAATCGGAGCGTAGGAGACCGCATAGCCACCGTTCTGTTTTATGTATGTTTTATGTCCGACTTTAATGTCTGATTTCCACTCGAAATTCTCTGATCTGCAGCTCAATGATGTGCCGCAAGGCGGTGCCACTCTCTTTCCCCGTCTGAATATCTCCGTTCAGCCCCGCAACGGTGATGCCATTCTCTGGTACAACCTCGACGATCGCGGAGAGGGCGAACAGGACTCGCTCCATACATCCTGTCCCATAATCAAGGGCTCAAAGTGGGGTGCGTACACGTAGTCTTAAAGGGGAGACTCTCTATGATAACTTTTCCTCCGCTTCAGCCCTGGTCAAGTGGATAGACGAGATGTCGCAGCCCTTCCGCAGACCGTGCAATCGATAGCCACTTCCCCTTACACCCATAACTAATGCAGAATTCTGTTGGTCACGCTTCGCCTTGGAGCGTACTATATATAATATACGTATTATTCATTACTCTACCATCAATCATGTGGTTTTCTCTGCGTCTTGGCCTCGTTTCGCTGGCTCTTTTCCACACTTTTTGTGGGTCGCTTGCCTCCGCCGCAAGTGGTTCGGCCACTGAAAAACTGATGGCTGTGGAGGAGAAGCTCCTGGCGCAAATGGTGGACTACAGCAGTGTGCTCCAGAAACAGATCAGCTTGATGCGTCGGTAGGTACCAAAACGGAGTAGAAAAAGGAGTTCTGAGTTCCCATTTCCAGCTACATTTCATTGATGAGAGTGAAACACGAGCAAGCGGCGCCCGACTGGGAGCAGTACCTGGCCAATCCCCTGCACAGCTACTCCCTGATCCACCACACGCACTTCGACTGGACCAATTGGCGGCGGCTCATGGAGCAGCCCCTGGGCAGAGGTAGCAGACACTCAAAACATACAAAAAACTTGCTCCATTCACAGAGAACTGTTCCCTTAGAGCAACTGTCCAAGATGCGCGCACTGATGCCACAAATTCCAAGAGCTGAATACTTGAATGCCAAGCAAGACCTCATCCACGAACCCCGGGCTGGAGTTCAGTTTGAGTAAGTCCAAGAAATCAATCAAGTTAGGCCAGAGAGAGTCCTAATCCACACTCGATATTCCGATAGTCCGTTGGAGTCCTTGGAGCTGGCTCTGTTCGCATACGACAAGGATCGCGCCGATCTCGCCGAGCAGTGGCTGAATGTGACCCTCAGCGGCTACCAGCAGTTGAGTCCCAGCAAGAAGGAACTCTACCAGGTGCTGAGAGTGGTCGAGGAGAGCCAAGTGCAGGCGCTGTATGAAAAGGTCAAGGCACTCAACAAAAATCAATCATCAAAGGAAATTTTTTAAGTTTTCATTTTTATTGTTGCTTTATTTATTCCAATTGTCTATTAGTTGCACTTAAACTATGATCTAATAATATTAGTGACATTTACATGGGTATATTATATGGGTCCAGGGAAGGGACCCCCGGCCTAAAGTAGCGCGGGAGGAGGTACTCCTCGAATCGGGCTCGAATCATGTCAATTACACTGTGCGACAGTCATTTTGTACTTTGCACGAGCCAAAATTTAGGTTGTGGGCCGCGATGAGTAGATCACTTCCTCATACTTAGAACTTGCAATATAGCCCCAAAATCTTTTTTAAAAATTCAAAAATTCCGCAATTCGATGACTGTTTGCATTTTTATAATTTTTACTCAGAACCTGCAGCGCGGATATCCACATATTAGAGTGACGAATTGATTGGCTTGGCCGATAATGCCTCGAGACTGTGGGTTTTCCACCAGAGCAGCAGAGTTTCCTTAAAGCATCCAATAGAAAGAGGAATGCCATGCGATTTTTCGTTGGAGAACTCGTCGGTTTAGACAGCTTTACGAGTGCCCAGCCAAGTAAGCGTCCGCCAGTTAGATATATCATCTGCCGGAGTATTTGGCAATTCGAGGAGAGATTTGGAAATAAAACTGCCTAAAATCCAAGGGTTCTCTCTGCTTGATATGATGGAAGGAAGGCAAATGGAAATTTAATTTAATTTTGGTAAATCCATATTGCATATCTAAGAACCTGTAGCGCAGTTTCCAAAACTTACGTCTACTTGGGGGGATTCACGCGATCAACATGCAAATCACATTACATACGGAAGGGGGGGTGGTGCAAAACCCCCCACAGAGCGCGCACTTGGAGCTGTAGGAGCTGTAGGAGCTCCGTCAAATCACAATCGCATGACACGAATTGGATGCCGGAATTTGCACTTAATACGAAATTCGTTAATTTCCTTGCTTGTTCCCCCTTGCCCCTGCCCCGGGTGGTCCTTGCGCCGAGAACTCACTCACATTTATCACACATCCACGCTGCAAAAAGGCTGTTAAATTCGATTAGACATGCAATCAGCTCGGAGCGCCACACGAGACTCAAGCCGAACGGGAAATTTTAGATTGAATTTTAATAACAGCATTGTGCGCGCCCTAATCAAGTAATGCAACCAATTTGAAATGGGGAGTGAGGCATACACTGCGCACTCTGTGCATGTGGCCGACTCACAACGACAACATTGTGAACAAATTTCGCTTGTTTTACCTAATGAAAAGGCTAATTTAGCGGACACACGCTATGGCCAGGGATTTATTGTGGCAGGGACAGGGACAGCAGGCCATGTCTGTGTGTGTCAGCGAATTTTGAATAGAAATTGATGGCACTTCCGTGGATGTCTCATAATTCTCACTTAGCTCATCCATTTGTAATGATTCACGAGCAGGGAATTGAGTAAGTATATAATTTCTGGGCAGTCTCCAGGGTTGCGTCACTGAACTGAAAAAAAGTCACACCAAATCAGTTCTTTGTTAATTCACTTAAAATACCTTCAATCAAGTTAAATTTGCAGTCCTTCAACCCATTAAGAACCTACGTTAACCTGTGCAGAGGGCTCTACTGGCTTCATATTCCCCCACTCCAAAACGAGTACTGAAAGAAGTGCAATCCGTTTTCCATGGGCTGCACATTCTGACAGGACTCAATTGTGAAAATGAAAAATAACTTCATAACCGCATGTTAAATCTTTGCTGCCTCAGTCCTGCCCCTTTGCCCGGACTGCCTGCCTGACTGCCAGCCTGGCTGGCTGTTCCTTGGGCTTTGTGCCACATCCGTTGAGTAAAGGCAACAAGCAACACAATCGCACAATATTTCCGGGCAAAGGTAATAAATAAATTGCATACGTAATTAAAATCGACGACTCTGCACAGGACTCCGCCTCCTCATCATTCTGGGAACTCCTTTACAGCCATTACAGCAGCAGCAGCAACAATGCGAAGAACAAAAGTTTTCCCGACTTGACTTGTGTGTGTGTGCTTCGCCCTTCCCCCCTTTAGCGCCAACTGTATTTCTTCTGCCTTCACTTGAGTTTACTTCTTTGCCTGCGTTTTTTCCATGGTTTTTGCTGTTGCCTTGTTGGCAGCTCTTTTGTTTTTTACCCAAGAGTTGCATGCGAACAGCATGGAAATGGTTAATGGCGGGAGGGGGTAAGTGGGGAAAGGGAAATGGGCTGGAAGGTAAGCAACGCAGAGTTCACTGCTGCCTCTTGTGTGGATATACCCTGAGGAGGGGCTACATTAACTGTGCCAGTATTGTTTAATCAGCAATTCTTTTGGCAATGCGCAGTAGAATTCTTCTCCGAATTGTGTTCATTTGAGGGTTTGCTTTTGTTCTTTACAAAAATCCGCAGATCTCCCTGTCAGTGCTTGCCATCCAAGTGAATTTAAAGAGCATTCCTCACTTCAGCTTGGCGGCGCTGCAACTTGTTTGCTTTTAATTTGACTTCATGAGCAATCAACGTCACGACGTCCACGACTGTTGGTCCTGGTCTCGCCCTGCTTGTTCAGCAATTTGCATGACAAAAGCTTCGGGTTGGGGTTCGGGCTGGCTGCGCTCCTAGGCTCCTGGCGGCGGCCATGTCAAATGCTGAGTAGTATCTTTCACGAATCCAACATAGATGAATTGTTCGCCTGGCCATTGTTGTGCCATTATTTGACAAAAGTCACGCAAAGAATTCACGTGACGAATTCAAGGGGAGCAAGGGAACGACGCAACACGAGAGCAAACTCTTGGAAACCTGAGGAAAAAAACCTTCATTAAAGGTGCCTGCCGCCGCTTTAAGTTGGGGAGTTGGGCAGTTGGCTGGTTGGGTAGTTGGGTAGTTGGTGTGGTTATGAAAGCATAAATGTTCTTGTTGTCGAGGCGAGCCATTAAAAAATCAAAACAAGTTAACAGTAACCAACTAGCGAGGCGCTGGCGATGTTGGCGACGGCGACGGTGATGGTGAAAGGCGAATCGGAAGCCGGATGTTAGAGCAGGGCGCTCCTTTGCCTTTGCCTTTGCCGCAAGTTTGCGGTGGCGGCATGCGGCGCGTACAGGAAGTAAGCACACACACACACACACACACACACACACACGAAGATACACAGCAAAGAGAGCCAGGCTGAGCGATATGAGAAGCCATTGTTGTTGTGGTTGTACGAGTATACCCCCTCAAAGCCATGTGTCCTGTGGCTTCAAGCGCGAGCGTCAGAATCGCGATAAAAAAAACGAAACAACAAAGAGCAGAGCATACGATTTGGGAGTACGGAATACCCATTAAAAAAATAAATAAACAGATAAATATAAAAAATATAAAAATACAATAATATAATATAATATAATATAATATAAAAATAAAAAAATATATATAAATATAAAATAAATATAAATAAATAAAAATAAAAACACATTAAGTAGAAAAAAAACCATCTTAAAAGATTTCCCACATTTAATTTAAAATCGAATGAGATCAGAAATTACATTAAATACTTTTACATACTCCCAAAACATACCCTTGCTCTTCCCCAAGTACTGGGTATGGTAAAAACAGATTATGGCAAGAGGCTCGGGGTCTGACACTGATGTGTATGTGTGCTGACATCGGTGACCCATGTATGTCTCCCCCACCCAAACCCCACCTGCCAGACAAGCCAAGCGACAGACCTCTGGAGGGAGTCAGATACGGAGACCCACAAACGAGGGTCATTTGCTCTTCTTGTCCGCTTTTGGAACAACAAGTTACCCCACCATCGACCACACCATCGAGAAACACAAGCAACAAAGTTCCTTCTTTTTTTTGGGGCTTTAAGAAATGTTTGGAAATTGAAGCCGAATTTGGCACAACAGTCGCTGGGTTTAATGCGCGTAGCTGGGGCTCTAGCAGATGTCAGCATTTTGGTATTATAATGCCATTAACTTTGTCATAATTCAGTGCAGTCTCGCAGCCACAATTTATGCGTAATGAAGGCACGAAGGCAGACCAGTAGAACAGTCCATGCAGATGCAACTGGTAGCCCAGCAAGCAAATGTGTGGCACGATAGCTTAGGCCATACGCAGAGGCTAAGAGAAGATAGCAATAATTAATGGCAATGTTAGGAAAATTTGTATATGCAGATGTTATCATGCATCGATAAAGGAAGATTTTCGGACTATTTTTTAAGTTCTTAAATGCAATTTAGAGCCAAAACTCTCAGTCGATCAAAACAGATCTCAGTATAGAATCAGTATAGAATAATTTTAGCGGACCTGTTTCACCTGTTGAAAATCTCTACTATGCAGCCCCAAACTTTGTTCATTGGGATGTGCAGAGCTGTTGCAACCGTTTTGAAAATGAGCTTCTTGTTGGCAAATGTCGCCCGCTGGGTACCTCTGCCTGCACCCCAGTCTCCAGCCATGTACCCTGCTAGTTGGCAGAGTCCTATAGCCGGCAACAACTTGACATGAACTAAGCTAGCCAGCCAGCCATATTAGCAAGGCATATGGGAAGCTGCAGTGCTGCATGTGTGTGTGTGTGTGTGCTCTGCCTAGGGTTAGGGTTCACCAGGCAGGTGAAATTTCTTGGAAATTCTGCCAAACAGCCTCATGATATTTGAGACCTCAGACACAGAGTTTTGGGTAGCAGCTTTGGTTAGGTTTTGGGTTTGGGTTTTGGGCTTTGGGTTTTTGATAACGCATGACTTGCACTATAATTGTGTGTGTGTGTGTGTGTATCTGTGTGGCTTTCTGCATTTGCACTCAGCTTGAATTTTCTGCTCTCGACTCGTAAGCGTCAGCGAATATTTTTCAGCTATTTGCTTTTCATGGTATTTCGGGAAGTACTTTCGGGTTTCTGCCAAAAATGTATGACACCGCATATATATACATACATATATGTATATACATATGTATGTATGTAAAAAAGAGAGGAAATGAGAAAAAGGACAGAGCATAGGGGAAACACACAGAGAGAAGGGAGTGGCAGTGGCAAAGGGAAACTGCGGGGCAAAGGAGAAAATTTTCCACATTTTGCATATTTGCATTGGGCAAATTAATTTCGCCTGTCATATTTACATTCCCCCTCTCGGTTTCGCTCTGTGTCCTCCGACTCCTTTTCTCAGCTGTTTCCCTTTCTCTTTTTTTACCCAATGCTGTTTGCTGTTGCACGTTTCGTATGTTGCCGATGGTTTTTTGTAGCGTCTTTTAACTGAAATTATTTAAAAATATATAAAAATATATATAAATATATTTAAAAATTGACCAATCAAATGAACAATATCGATGTGGGTCAGTGCCATTGCCAAATATTCTTCCGGTAAAAAACTCATCGTGTAACAGCACCTTTAACGTATTTTCTCATGCAAGTGTAAAAACACACACATACATATTTAGTTAATTAAAAATAGCTGAAAACTATTTGACTTTTATCACGAATTGCCTGTTGCTGCTGGCTGGCTGGCCGGGGTGGGCTGGGGTTCGAGTTCTAGTTTCATATTCGAGTTGATTAAATTACTCGCACATTTCTAAGCTCTCGCATAAATCATTTCAGAGGTTTACGCTAACTTTTTGGAGGGCAACATAATATGGGTCTTTGCCGTAATTAATTTGTAAGTTGTTTAAACTATGAAAAACTATAAATACTGGCTGAAATTCACATGCACATACGGAGTGTTGAGGGTTTGCATTTCAGACCGGGATTATCGGGTACCTTCGACTGATGAAATGACTTCTGCAAAACCCAATCGAAATTTCGCTACATTCTACATTCAGTTAAAACTATTTGCTCGTTCCATAATGTTTGTTCTAAATTGACTAAACAAAGTTTGCAAGTAGAGAATTTTGTGCCAGAAAAAACATTCGGAGGGTGGAAAAGCCATTGCCATGCATTGTTTGCATGCCCTTTGAATATTTTTAGGCGCTTACATACGACAAGAACAAACTACTTTTCCCACTTTTCCATCGAGTGCACCAGGAAAGAGACAGAGAGAGAGAGAGAGAGAGAGAGAGACCAGATGCTGCATTGAAAACTTTACCATTTGTCTTTGTCACTGCTGCAGAGATCAAAGTTTTCGGCTTAAATTTTTGCATGCACTTCAAACACGCAATTGGCATGTGACGACGACACAACATTCGAATCGAATTTCCCTGCATCCGTATCATTCCTCTCCTCTCTCCCGTTGCTGTTGGATATTTCAATTTGAAAAGTTTGACTTAGTTTTTTGTTGTCGGCGCTTTTCGATTAAAGTTTTGCATGCGGCAGATTAAAAACTTTCACATCCCCCCAAGTTGCAAGGCACTTTTTGTTGCACGTTTTATCTGACATTCTTGGCAACATTTGCAGGTCTTTGGTGGCATTGGCATCCACATTCAATTGCCAAGTGGCACAGCAACAAGCCACATAAAGTAAATACGGAATTCAATGTGTTACTTGGGGGAATTTGAACTAGACTTAGGTGATGGAAGAATGTCTTCAAAGGGTTTGTGTGGTATATGTACATATATGTCAAATTAAAGGTAAAAAACAAGAAGAACATTCTGGAAATCCTACAGAAATATGTGCTTTTAGAACTTACATATATCATAAATAAAAATGAACTAAAAAATAGATTATTTGTATTTATTTTGACTTGTTTGACTTGAAGCGGTATTCATTATTATTTTATATATTTTTATTTATTATTATTTTTAATGCACTAGTCACAGAAGAGTTATAGTTACAATTACAATATTTAATCTTATTTCTAAACAATATTTGACATACATACATACTCGTAAAGATTCACTTATTTCATCTACTTTTATATTTAATATAATTTAATTTAAACTCAATTTTTTATTTTTATAATTATTATAGGTTTGTATATATCATAAATAAAAATGAATTAAAAAATATGGTAAGAAGTGGTCTCTCGTACGTACGTAACATTTCTAAAATTACTTATAATGATTGGTGATTAGATAGGGAAAGAAAATATTGTTATGGAAAAGTCCTGAAAAAATCAAAGTATTTCATAGAATATCAAAATGCAAAAGCGCTAATCAAATCATCAGAAAAATAGCCAAAAAAAAAAAATATTAAAAAAAAAATTCTTACATTTAAGAAATTGTATTTGAATTTTGTGCAAAAATGTGTTAACATTTTTGACAGAATAACCCGCCGACCCCTACAGACAAAGACAACTTCTACTTTTACTACAACACAAACATCCATGCCCGAAGCGGGATTCGAACCCACAACTGTCTTTGATCGATGCGTCAGATGCAGCCTCATCTTACCCACCAATACCAAGCCAGTCGACAATTATTATAAATCTAAGCATGCATATACATCGATGTGGGGCACAGCACAGCTGATGGCAAAGTAGGGGTATGGATAGGTAGGGACATCAGCCAAAGCCGCAGAGTTGCATTGTCGATAACTGTCTCACTCTGCGCGTTTTGACTCCATTTTAAAAATACAGTCAGTCGCTGAGAATCGTCGATGAAGAGTTTTCAGTTTTTGTGTTATTAAACTATGTAACCTTATCAATTAAACTTGCGACATTACCTAAATAATATATCTAGTTTTTATCCCCAACATAGGTGAAGACAAATATCAGCAAATAATATTTTTTGAAGCGGTTCGAGTCCCCTCTAAGGTGCAATGGCTCTATAAAAATGTTATTATTGGAGGCAGAATATGTAGGAATAAAAATGTAATAAAAGCTTTTAAAATACACTTAGATGTGTTATAGGTTTTATAGGACTAAATCGTATGGTGTTTTAATCGGGAACACCCTTTGTAAGAAGTATTTTAAAGCATTTTCATTTCACTTGTACCTACTGTGCACCGATCTCTTTATTTTCCTGTTAATACCTCTCAAATGGACCTCCAACAGCACTCATTTTTCCACACCAACCCAAATGATTTATTTAAAGAAAAACCACAAACACTCTGGCAGTCACCAACACTCACACCCACTCACACACACATTCAAAACGATACACACACAAAAAGGCAAGAGAAAGAAAAAAGCATTTTGCTCTTAATGTTATTTAGGACTTCCTGGCGTATTCGCTTTTGATGGGTCTCGAAAAAATTTAAATTTTTAATGCTATTTCAGCGTAATTTGGCAGTTCGTTAGGCCTGTTAAGGAGGCAATCGCACACACAGATATGCACCCACACCAATGTATGATGCTACCAGCTATGCACATCCCGGATATACACACACACACACACACACACACACACCCCATACTCACGTAGTAGTAGTAGACCCATAAATATGAATAACAACAAAAGCTGAATGAAAGCATGGCAGTGGTCCTGGTGCTGGTGCTGGTCCTTCTTCCTGTGTGTGTCTCATATGACACATCGTTATGCTTTGTTAATGGACTCTGTGCCGCGCCTAAACAATGAGCAGGGGAGCTAAGCAAAGAGCGATGGCGTGGGCAGAGAGGAGGAAACATTAAGCGAAGGAGAGGCGGGCGAAGAAAGCATGGGAAGAACGTCTCAGCTGGCAAAGCACATCAAATTACAATTAATTATTTAAATAATGTTAATTTGCATGCATTTAAAGGACGATGGCAAAAATGACTCAATTACTGTTACACTGAAGCACAAAATTTGCAGAGTTTCATTGTCAAATAATAATGTATTTTTAAACTGTATAAAAATAAAATTTATATTCGAAACTGCTTACATTTTTATGTAGATACTTTTTTGATTAGAAAATCATTTTTACAATTATTCATGTTGCATTTTAAGGGTTTATTATTCTTGGTTGAAATATTCCTTTGTTAGCCCAATAATTACTTTCCAATTTAGTTGTCTCGTTGTCCAGTGTTGCTGCCAGCACAATTTAATTGTTTGATTTTGTTAAACCTGAAGCTTGACTCTCTGTCTGGCTCCCATCGCCGTGCCAGCACAAACACACTCACCTCAGCAAATACGCCAAACATTTGGGAATGTCTGCCCCACAGACCCCACTTCTACAGTTCAGCCGACATTTCCCCACCCCCGTCATGATTGGTGGCGTCTAAAATGTAACTTTAAACTGCCTGAAGCCTGAAGGAACGAGCAACGAGGAAAGAGGAAAGGCAACAACATCAAACACTTGGCTCCCAGCGTCGATTCGAAAACTGCATGACATGCGTGTGTTTGCTTTGCGTTAATGAAGTTGTGCCATGGCTGACAGAGGGGGGAGGAGAGAGGCTGTGCAAGCGACTGTAGAAGCGAGATAGCGAGACACTGAAACGGTGCAACCCAAAAGCCAAAAGGGGTTTGGGTTTGGGTTTGGGTATGGGTGTCTACGCATGCAGACAGCTTAGCGCGTCATCAGAGTCCTGAATGGGGTGGCTGGGACGGGGAGGGTCTGGCAAAGGTAAATGGTAACTGTAACGTTAATACCGTTGCACGCGAAGCGCAAATGAAATGAAATCGGAGGCAGACAGACACAGAGATATCGCCATATACAGGCAGCTCTTATGGGCTTCTCTTTGGCCCGCTTTGGCATCAGACATCAATGTCAGAGCGTGTCTTCTGTGCAATTAGTGCTTTTGTTGATTATGTTGAAAATGTTTGCTGGGGATTTTCGCTCATTTTTGTAGCTGCTACTGCACAGTGAACAGGCAAAATACCCCCTTTAAAAGGATCAACAAAATGGGAATATCAATCCCCCATTTATGGGTCTGTAATTTTGTAATTTAAAATAAAGCTCCATTCAGAAAAAATGCGTCCCAAAAATTTGGTAACTTCTAGTCGTTACTTGTCTTTCTTGTCGCATTTTTGTTGGTTGGTAAGGTAACAAGGATTTCGCTTAATTAAACAAAATTTGGCAGTGCAGAGCTCAAAAATGTTTAAATATTAATCCGGATGAGTAGGGTAGGGGTTACGATAAGGGCATAGATGAAACGAAATTCATAGCGATGGAAAGAGGTTTCCTTCAAATTATACAAAGATACATATACAAAGAGAAGCAGAGGCAAAAAGTGCAGAGCGAAGCTAAAATAATATTTCACTTATGAATTTTGATGATAGCTAAACAGTATTTCAAAAAATATTCTACATATCCACTTCACTAACTTCCCTCTTTCCATATTATTTTTGCTCAAATTTTTAACATTTTCTCATCAACTACCCCACTTATCATGGCCCGCGCAGTCATGAAAGTACCCTCATCAAAATGATCTATACGCCTAATCATTTGCATACCATACCCCAAACAAAACATACAACAAAAAACAACAAATATTTTGGGAAATTGTTCTAAGAAAAAAAAACATATTTCTAAATATTGAAAAAATACAAAAAAAATAAAAAAAAAAACAAATGCGGAAAAACAGTAAAAAATCTGCAAAGGGCGCAGAGAAGAATTGGAGGGGAGTGGGGGGAAACCAGTTAAGGGCGCAGAAAAAAATGGTAAAACATTAAACAGATTTGAGCAAATTTGTTTTGGTGCGTGTGCCATCAATAACTTTGGCAGCATATTTGACTTTCCGCCCCCCCACCGCTCTTTAGAGGGTTGCTTTGCCAAAGGGTTCACAGAGCGCAGAAAAAAAAACATACGAAATTTGTTTGGTTTCTCATGGTGGCTCCTTAACTGCAACCCCTGTCCAACCTCACTTTCGTTAGCTATCTGACTTTGGCTAATGTTTGCCGTTCTCCAACTTCAGTTTCATGCAAATGTGCTCCATTTTCCAGGACTCCAATGTACACCGCTCTCCACCAACCCACCCTCCACCCGCACGCTGTCAGAGCAGAGGCGACGCTCTCTCAAATTGCCCGAAAAAGTATGCAACACTTGACAGCTCTGGCAGGGACGTGGCCTGTGCTAATTTTCCGTTTCCTTTGGCTTCAAGTTTGGCTGCATGTAATTTGCAAATCGATAAGCCACAGAGAGGCGCCTCTCCAGATACCCTTGCAGAGGGAATTACATGCTTGCTACAGCCGAAAGGCAATCATTTTCGACTCCATAATTGACTACTATGGACACTTATTCCGATTCGGCCCACACAGCCTTTGGATCATTTTATCATGCTTCTACCACCTAAAAGAGTATCCTGCGGCTTCGACTCCATAAGTTGGGCCTTTCTTTTCTTCTTTGAGGCTTTGTTTTTGCCATATTTTTGCATGAAAATCACGAAGTTGATGTCAAAAAAACATTTTCATACTTTATCGAATTTCTCTGTCGGCCTGAACCACTCAAAAGTATTACCACAATGGGAGTGGGCGTGGGCGTTGGCGTTGGCGTGGGTGTGGGTGTGGGCGTGGTGCCCACGTGGTTCTCCTGTTGCGGTGCAAACAATTTTCAAAGTTGTCAATAAAAAAAAAAAAGACGAAAAAAAAGGTGGATTCCAACAGCTTGAATATCCGAGTAGTATGTTGAGGCCAAAGGCAAAGGAAATGTCACATGCAGTGCCATGGAGCGGCAGAAACGACAAACGACAAACGACAAAGGATTGACATATTTCAAGGTACACTGAAAGGTTCTGAAATATGCCGAAACCGCATTTCGTATTCATGAACTCAATTTGTGGGTTACTTTTTGTTGTACTTGGTGGAGTACTCGTTCTTTTACACAATGCAATCAATCATAAGGCTGCTTGAAGCTCCACTTGAAGGTGCATAAATTTAGAGTGCAGCAGTCATTTATTTCTATTTAATTTAATATTTTTAAATATAGAAGAAAATTACTTTGAAGTTTCAATTGTTTAAGTCTTACTGTTTAACTTCCTTTAACTCCACTTAACTCGTAAACAAGCTTCATAATTCATTGGCTAGTAAATAAATTAGCTTTGTTGCATTTTAAGTAAATTCGCTTTAAAGTTGGTTGCAATTTAAAATGTAAATAGCCGGCAATTAGCTTAAAAACATGGCCATATGCAGGCTGAAAATTGTACACACAAGTACATAAATATATACGCACACGGACCACACCCACCACAGAGCACACCCACCACACACCACCTACCACCTACCAGTCTCCCAGCGAGTGGCAGTGCAGTTAGTTTTTACCTTCTGTCACCTGGCATCAATGCCCCAGATGCCCCAGGCTGTGGCGCCTCCGCCTCCACCCCCAAAGCCCAACGAAGCAGCGAACCAACAATGCAGGCGGCCAAGTGGGAGAGCTCAACAATCGTTGTGGGGGGTGGCCGGTGCCATTGTGCCTTTGGCCAGGACCGCCCATTGTTGGCCACTTTTTTTTCGCTCTCACTGTGCTGCGGATGAGTGGTGTATATGCAGAGGGCCCCCCGATGCATGTGGCATTGTTGAAAGTGATGCCTGTGCCGGGGACCCGACTCCGACTCCTACTACGACTTGTTGCCACATCATCATCGTCATCATCGTCAGCGTCATCCTTATCCACATCCACATCATTTTCTGCTGCGTCCAGCACTTGCCTTGTAATGAGTTTGCCATTTTATTTTATTTATTTGTGCGCGCTTTGTTTCGGAGCAGAATAAAAAGAGCCTCGACAACAGCACCGGTGGAAAATTCTTGACTGCATTTTAAATTCAAATTAAATAATGATTTAAGTGCCCCAAGAGGCTTTGTCTGCACACAAAATGCATTCGGCAGGCGCACTGCAGCTGAAGGAGGCTCCACGAGCGGGGTTTGAGCGGAGCCTCAGGTGTCTCCTTGTCGGAGAAAATCATTGGCGCTGCTTTAAGCATATTCTGTAATCCTATTTCGGAAGGGATCTATGGGAGTGAAATTAATTTTCGTTCCTGTTAAAAAAAAGAGCAGAAAGAGGTAATATAATTCGAGTGGAAGATCCTACTTTTCATAAATTATAATTATTATACTTATAATAATAATTAATAATTATTAGCCGGAGCCTGCCTGAATCTCTTATTTAATTCACTATAGCTCCCAAGTGCAAGTTCCACAGTCCCAGAGCACTCCTATAATTCCCAAGTATTTATTCACGCTTAAGCACGGTTTTAATTCAAATTGGGACCAATTTCAGAACCAAAAATATTTCCAATTGACGCCACTCCCAGCTAGAATTTTACGTGCAGATTAATCTAGTTTTTGGCATTGCTAAGTAATTTATTGTCTGTGTTTTGCTTCGTGTAGTTCTTGATTTTTTTCTTCTTAGTTTTTCACGAGATTCGAACGATCGTAATTGCAAAAATATGCAAAATTCAGAACATGTCTGCATGTGCATATTTAAAAGGTGACAGATTCGAATTCTTAACATTTCCATAATCACAACCAGCTGGCAAACCCACCCTTATTTCGGTTAGGAACCACACAATGACCCAAATTGGGTCTTTAAGCTGTAAATGCGTTTATTCATTTGCAAACTACGCAATTGTTGGGGCTCAGGGGCAAGAACCTTTCTGGCATGCAGCCAAAGGGCGATAGAAATGCGAGTACTCCCCCAAAGGGGACAGGCAGAACGACAGAAGAAGTGGAGAGAGAGATAGAGTGTGAGAGAGATAGCCGGATAGACAGTTGGACAGCTGGACAGCTTGGTGGCAAAAGGCAGAAATCAAATTACAATTTCAATATGCGATGCGTACTAAATGTCTGCTGGTGTCAGTTTTGGAATTCAATGTGCAACTGCAACTGCAACATGCAACTTTCAACTCGATGCTTACAGTTTATAGATGTGTTTCCCTCTGTGCCTGTACGACTCTATGGAGTACGTACATACATATACATATGCTGGAGAGTGGAGTGTGGAGTGTGTGTGCTGGAGAGTGTGCGTCTGTTTCTGGCTGGTACATTTTGATTTGGTGCCACACAAAATGGATTTCTTGCCTGTCCATTCAAAACATTTCTATGCGGAGGCCACACTAAACTAGAGATGAGATAATCACGTTGACTTTGTCACATATTGTCAGTGGGTAAATTTTGGGATATTGTTCATGTTTTCTCACTTCATTAATTTTAATTAATTATTTAATCTATTTATTTATTTAATTTAATTATTTATAATATTTTTTTAAAGTTTGTCTTTTGGATCCTTCGCTCTACGAATCTATAACCACTTCAGAAAATCTTCCTACCATCGTGAATCTATCACCTGCAACTCCCATCTCTAATCTCCAATATAGTTTACGTTTGCATTTTGTGTGTCAGAGTGCCTCTTCACTCTCTCTCTCTCTCTCTCGTCACGTAATACAATTTATCACATTTTAACTGTGTGACAGGAGCCACAGTCCGGCAGCAGGATCCAACTCCAGCTCCTGTAACAGCGCCTGCTCCTGATGCACTCTCCACTGGGAGTTGGTTAGGTGCTCCAACTCATCATCCTCTGGCAGTCAGTGCGTGTGGCACTGGCAGTGGCAGTCATAGTCATGCATTCGAAATGCTATTCAATTCGGTATGATGCAAGGCAAAGTGTCACAGTTATTGATTTGCCGCATAAATAATGCATGACCAACAAGTGTGTGTGTGGGCTTGTTTATTCATTAAATGATTTATTCAGGCATTCGATGCTCCAATTAAAATTACTTTTAGCTATGCCCCCCCAGCCACCCTTGAGCCATTAAGGATAATGTCAGATTCCAAAACTATTCAGACAACTTTTGCCCCACAACCTAACGACTCCAGACGCCGATTATTAAATTAAAACGTTAGCGAAAAACTTGTACACCAGCAAAAGATGGAAAACTTTTCACTCTCACCCACTGTCGTTCTACCCTTGCTGAGGTACCCTTGCTGAGGAGTTATTATGATTTTTGATTACCAGAAGTGGGTTATCTTCTAAAGAAATGTATCCCTAAAAGATCATAGGCTGTTTCCCATTTCTCTATCGATATAAAATCTAAGAAAAGATTGTCCAGGTGTGCAGTTAAACCACAGATCAGCGAGGGTATCCAAAAGGTATCCTACACCAGAAGAATATTCTGTTCGCTTTTTCTTGGTTCTCCTCTACAGATCAGCGAGGGTATTCAAAGGGTATCCTACACCAGCAGAATATTATTTTCGATTTTTCCTGGTTCTCCTCTTGTCTTTACTCGTTTTCTTTTAATTTAATTCTCGTTTTTTTCCCCAACAGCAACGCATAATTTATAATGCGAGGCAAAAATCTGCTGCACCAAATTTGTCACATGGGATAAATAATAAGAGGAAAAGTTGGTCCGCACAGAAAAAAATGCCGTGCAGCGTGGATGGGAGAAAATGGTTTCAAGAACTCGAGGCAGCTGTGGGATTTGTGACATTGCTGGGGCAGATTACTCATACGCTAGTTGGCAGCTGAAATGGCTGAAAAAGCGGTGGACTTTCTTATAATAGTGTGACCAGACGAGCGTGAAATTAGAGCTTAGCTCTGGATGATGATGCGTGGGAATGGAAGGAGTTCGCTTTGGGTTCAGCAAGCAATGATAATGATGAAGAGAATTCAGTTTTTCGTATATTGATTTTGGGATATGTGGAACGGGCTTTTTAAAAATAAATATCATAAATTTTACTGTAACAAATAAATATAAAAAACTATCGACTCGATTAATAAATGCATAGCAGTGTATTGTTTTTTTTTTTTATTGTATTTGCTAATGCTACAAGGGGCTCATAATCATTATTATAATTATATTATAATTATATATATTATATTATTATATTATATTATATTATTATTATAATTATATTATAATTATAAATGGAGCACTGGTCACTAGGTGTCACATTACTTTTGTATTAAACTTAGAGCTAAATTAATCTTTTAATATGACATTCTAATTAATGGTTACATATGATGTTTGTTTGTTTTTTTATTTTTATTTCAAATTTAATTTGATTTTTAAATCTTAATCTGGTGTAAGGTGGGCTCCTAACTGTGTTGTGAAAGGTTTCGTATTGTTTTCATGTGATGTTGATTTCATTTGCGAATAACATTCACATCTCAGAATTAAGTGTTCTATGGTGATAATATTGTTCGTTCTTGCGGAATTGATAAATCAAAGTTTTTCATACAGATATTCGGCTCTGTTCAGGTGAGGATTATTTGATGTGGGAACGTACGAATGAAACTTCTCTTCCGAAGCATTCTCTGCTTTCTGGTGACTTCAAGAAGTTTTGTGGGTTAAATGAAACAATCCTAAGGGCATTGTGGAAATTTATTGCCACAGCTTTTAGTCCGACATATTTGCATATTTGAAAATATATACTGGCTGTCATTAAATAAATTACTGCATGCTGGTTAAATTATTAAATCAAAGTTGATCCGATTATATTGTTCCTCCAACTTTTATCCCCACTTTCTTCGCTCCCTGGGTAGTTCTCTCTTTTCTGTCATTGATTCGCTGGCAACTCAATCCGATATACTTTATCGAGCAGCGATACCCCCTGACTGATTGCTGAACTGTTCCACCTGCCCCACCTGCCAAGGGCTCAATGCTAACTGCAATGGCTATACTGCCACCTACCCCTACCACAATCCCAAAGCCCGCCCACTCTTTGATTGACTTGCAACATTTTCCAAATCCCCCCAGAGCCCCCCCAGACAACAACAACAACAACAGCAGTGGATGGCTGGAGAGTGGAAGTGGAGAACCTCAAGCAGCTTTGCACTTGGCACAAAACTCACTTAAACTTTGCAATCATGATAGGACGTAATGTTAGATTTCCATTTATATAGACCCCACTACTCCCCCCCACCGAAACAAGTGTGAAAGGTGCAACTTTCATGGGGGTGGTGGGGGGGCATGGATGGAGTTGCCATGGGGCTGGGCCTCACTCTTCTTCTCGCAGCTCCGATTCCACTCAAATAGTAACTAAACGCAGTCGAGCACAAAGCGCTTTTTGCGGCCAATGGCAAATAACCTTAAGGTTAAGATTACAAGGTAATTTGATTCAATTCCAGTGATAGGCGTGCCAAGGCAGCGGCCCAAGATGGAAACGGAGATGAAGATTGGGCGAAACGGAACGGTATGGGAATGGGATTGGAATGGGTAGGGGTTCCACAGACGACTCTCCTGGCGTACCGGTGTCAGGCCAATTTCCCCACTTTGAGTCGAATAGATGACAGTGTCAAGATAAGAACTGTTGCAGCTTTGCCTTGGCACCCCTCTGGGCAAAAGACTTTTTCCTATCTCATTTCCCACCCGACTTCTTTCTGTTTTTTTCCGCTTCTCCTCTTTTTTTGTTGGTTTTTCCTTTTCTGGCATTTGTTGTTGTTGTTTTTGTTTATCAGTTTGTGTATAAATTTGCCTTTATTTTGACATATTTAGTGGCCTCTGCGAGACAATAAGAAGCTGAAAGATTTCGCTCCGATTTAGCAGTAACTCCATTAAAATGCCATATACGGGGCACAAGTGAAGCCAATTGCAAAGACCCAAAATAATGGGATTAACGTTGCCGAAATGATTACGGATGTGCAGTGGCTTATAATCGTATAAATACCACAAAGAAAATAGTGAATGCAGAGAAAGATACTCACAGAAAGGGAGAATGGAAACCAACATTGGATTTGGGAATGCTCTCAGCTAACTAAATTCATTTATGAAGTAATTAATATAATACAACGAATAATTATAGCAGAAATATTAAATGGAAATGGAATTCTCTGCCATCTCTCCTCAATCAGAGACGCCGTAGAGCATCTTCATCAGCTCGGGGACATATTCATCCCACTTCGATTGGAAGATATTCCCAGCCACTGGCGAACCCATCTCATATTTCTGTGTGAACTTTGCCACATCGAAATTGCTGTGCCCATCGGCGTTGCTCAGCTCCATTCGCTTCTCGTCAAAGTCCATTCTATCCGACTGCTGATAGACGAGGATGAGGTACCGCTGCAAGCCGCTGTCCCGGGGAGGCAGAGGCCCAAAGTAGTCGGATATGGGTTGACCCTTCATCACATCCATGCCGGGCACATTCACCACTAGCCAATGCAGCCAGGAGCGGTACATGGGATTCTCTCGATTGGGTGCATCGGGACATATCATAATGACGCTGTAGAAGGATGCAGGATCCGCATTCCAGTCGAGTTTCGGCTGGAATTTCAGCTCTTTGGGTGTGTAGGTCTTGCCCTCCTCAATGTCAATGGTGTTGTCGTATTTTGCCTGCAATTTGGTTGCTTAACGAAACATTCTAGGAATTATTCCTGTGGCTTGAACTCACCCTGAGTAGATCCTTTGGTGCCTCATCCAGTATCTCTGGTATTACTTCCAGTTCCCTCATTATCCGCCGCACATTCAACTCATTCTCCTCTTGACTCCGACTTGGACGCCACAGGCCCACGAACAACAGACTCAGCCAAAACAATTTCATTGCTCCCAGCTACAGAACCAACTCTGGCTTTGGATATGCCAGTTCCCATTCTTTTTATAGCCGGAGCTTGTCAATGGCCAAATATAATTATAGAAATTGGCTCAATTTTCTATAATTCATTGGAGAGCAAATATTTATCTGAATAAAAACGTTGCTGCAATTGGAATAAGTGCAATTCGCTCTATTAAATGCGGGGAAATTATGTATAAATGCAGTCACGCAGCACTGGCAGTTTGAAGTAAAAACATTTTAGAGAACATTTCGAGGCAGAGGCTTTATTTGTGTTTGGCGGTGGCATTAAGTAGGTTATTTCCTTTTTTATCGTAAATATTTCTCAGATCTCTGTTTATTATTTTCTGATTTATTAGATTTTTCCCAAATGAATTAAATATTTTTTAAAAATATTATTCTTGGACTCCTTCTGCAGAGATTGCTGAACTTTTATTAGTATTTAAATTATAATATTTTTCTTTCTCCAATTAAAAACTAAAGCTCTTCGCGAAAGTTCACACATCAACGAATTAATATAAGTACAAACAATTAATTTAGACGTAACCCTTAATGGATTTTGGCCTTGCCGAAGTCCTAGAGCAAAGTGCAAAGAAATGAAAATGTTTCATTATTACTGCCGAGAGGATTATGTGAGTGCAGCTAGCCAGAAAATGCATTTACATGGCAATTATGAAAAATATTCCAACTGCTTTGCATAATTTCCAGCCCACTCTGATGGAATTTTGCTAGGAAAAAAATATGGAGAAGGAGAAATGGGAGAAAGGAAAGCTCGATTCAGTGAAGAAAAGCTGGCAGCATGTGCGTCTAATGTGCGCACATTAGCAACACAAATGCAGCCGCTCCAGGACCAAGGACGTGGTGGCGGAGGTGCGGGTGCGGGTGGGGGTGCGGGTGGGACTTGGCAGCCAAGTCAAAACTGAAGCCAGGACTAACTATGGAGCCGGAGGCCAGAAGCAGAGCCAGAGCTGGAGCCACTCAAGCAAACGAACGCACTTAATTTATGCAATTTGGTTAACAACGTTAAAATAGTAGACGAGAACCATAGAGCAGAGGACGGGGACGAGGATGAGACCCGGACGAGGCCAAGAGGAGCCCCAAGGATGATGCCAGACATAAATCAAAATGGAAACAATAACCCCTCCAGCGGAGCGAGCAAGGCAGAAAGATGATACACACACACATGAGTATGGGAGGAAGTACTGTACCGAAAGGAGTAATAAGGATAATGAAGCGGCAGCGTTTTGTGGCATGCAACCATGGCAGGCACTTGCCATGCAAACGATGATGAGCACCATAATGATGGCACACACACACACACATGCGTGTGTATGTATGTTTTCCCTGGCATTTCCCTGACATTTTCCCCTGGCATTGACATCGTAATTTCCATCAACGCCGCTCTTCCTGTGCCTGTGCCTGTCCCCCATATTTGCTCAAATATTGGCTCATTATTCGACTTTATTATGGATTAATTAGCTTATTAATTATTATGGCGTAATCCCTGTGCAGTTTGGCTCGGATGTTTGTGACATCTGGCCCCGAAGTTTCCACCAGAAAGTTATTAATATTCCGCCAATTAGTCGGTGGAAAAAAACACGTTACTGATTACTGCTTCTGGCAATTGATTGGTTTTTGTGGCCTACATGTAAGAAAGTCTCAGAGATTTAGAGGCAGAATGCCAAGCTGCAGAAAGCCCTCACAAAATCTATAAATTTTGCAACTATTTGATTTCCTTTTGGGCAGCTAATCAAGCAAGTAAAATGAGTTAGCCAGGTATCAGTATCCGGAGCAGAGCCCCCCACCACCAGGGTCAGTAAACTCTGATTCCGTTGCTGCCAACTATTGCCTCATTTTGGGAATATCCTTTGGGATTTCACTGGGTCCCCCGCCACACCCACTCAACCCCTTTGACAACTACTTAGTTTGTTGGTTGCTGCGTTATCTAGTTACTTTTACAAGTTTTTCCACCCTGGATTACAGGGCGCCAGCATCGAGAAGGAGCATCCACGACTTGCCTGCCAGTTATCCTATTCATGGAAACTTTCTCGTTGCTGGTTGCTGGTTGCTCGCTGCTGGTTGCTGCCTGGTTCTCTGAGGTTTCAAGTTGTTGCTGCGGTTCTCTCAGTCTTTCAGTTGTTTCTGCTCTGCTTCTGCACTAATTTGCGTGACCTTTGGGGTGGGGCAAGAGGTTATTGCGGAGTGGAGATATAGCTACAGCTACAGCTAACCAGGTAAGCAACTAACCAGACAACGGCAGGCGAGACAGAGGAACAGAGAAAGCATTTTGAATGGCATTTCATTTGCGACGCCTTTCAACGTTAATGCCATGGAAAATGCATAAATTGTGGCAAGCAAGTCCGGAACCTGCACCAACCAAGAGAACAATGCACCAGCCAGAGGGTAGATATCCACTCTTATCAGTGGTTGGGAAGGGGAGGCATTCACTTGAATGGAGCTTGCAGAGAGCCATTGAACGAAAAAGTGGAATGCAGTGTTGGGCAATGCCTGATAGTGTTGCGGAACTCTTAATCAGCAGAAGCAATTCACATAAGAATTCTAACTAATTTCCCTGTAAAAGCTGCTCTAAATTGAATACAAATCAGGCTTAGAAAATATTCCCCTGCATTTTTCCCCACATTTATAACTTTATTAACGAACCGCAGCCGTAAGTTGCCAAGCAAATCCAATAAAAATATTAATGACGACTAATAAAAGAGCGAGTAAAATATTTGTGGAGCCAGCAGGCAACAAAGCGATTAACCCAGAAGTGAGTAAAATGCCAGAGGGTCCCTCTAGGGCAGGCCTGAAAAACCCCATGGCAAATATATGTATAAAGAAAACTCTGAGAAGAAGAGCCCGAATACTTGTTGTTAACGATAACAAATCGCCAACAGTTAACAAGCGGCATTAATACTCATTCGCAGCGGCATTTATTGGCTAATTAAAGTGGTGGGAGAATGAAAAGGGAACTGAAACAGGATCAGGAGCAGTGGCAGTGGCAGTGGCAGGAGGAGTACGATTGACCCAAAACCCGCCTTGGGATACGGCCAAGTCAAGTAATAACAATGGCAATTAATAATTTTTGACAATTTACACGACATTGTGGACCAGCTGTAAAATGATAAGAGAAGAGCACCGGGAAATTACCCTTGGGGAAAAACCCCTTTAATAATTGGCTAATAACGCCATCAATGGCACATTTTCACTTTCCCTTTTTTCTTGTGTTTAAATATATATTTTCTTTTGAATGGAAAATATAAAATGAGAACTTGTTTTCTGCCGCTGACAACTTCAAGTGCGGTTGCCCTTTTTTTTGCGGGGTTTTCCCTTTTTTTCTACCGGACCTCTTTTGGCTCTTTCGCCGTTTGTTTATTCGCTTAACTTGCGTTAAAATAAATCAATTATTTTAATTCACGTTGACAACTTGCGTCATTTTCAGGCAAACTTTTTCTGCAAGCGCCGCTGCTCACTTGACAAGGGACCTTTCAGCGCGGCAGCAATGATGATGGGGCATGCCACCACCGCCACCACAAGCAAAAGAATGTCATGCATAAAATGTCAATAACAGATACGAGCATGAATACGAATACGATTGATTGAAAGCGAAAGAGGGCAATTCTGATTGTGTGTGTGTGTTTTTGTGGCCTTTTTCAATTTTAAAGGGAATTTCTTTTGCTGGCGTTTTTTGGGGTTGAAGATGGCAAAATGCTGAAAATGGCATTTAATAATTATCGTAATAATTTAATTAGAGCCTTCAGCTTTTTTAGGCAGGTCAATCCCATAGTTTTTTAGTGAAACAAAAGCGGAAAACATTTGCAGATGAGTCAGCGCTGGAGATTGAGTTGAGTTGTTGCTTGTTTGATTCCATTACTCTGTACATGTGTGTGCTAACTATGCTCTGTGGGTAGATAACATCCATAAAAAACATTTTGAGCACTCAACAAGAGTACTCCAATCCGGAAAATCCACACGCCAACATTCCGATAGAATCGCGAAATACCATTTGGCAATTTCAATGCTGCAATCCTTTGGCAAACAAAACAGAGGGAACAGAGAGAACATACACACATGTGAATATATCCATTTCGCTTTTGGAGGATTCTTTGCGTGGCATGTTAAGAGCTGCTGCAACAATACCAAAAAGTTCCATTATTGTGTATTACATGCGTGTGAACCAGAACTCAGACAAGAGCCACTCTTGCACCAGAGCCATTCCGCCGCACATACAACACACACATATTCCACACCATATATCCATTCGCATTCGCATTCACATTCATATTCAGAATCAAACACACACTCGTATTCACAATCACAATCACAGAAATGGAATTGTTCATTTTCAAAACTTTGGCATTGGGTCGTGAAGCACTTTCTGTGTTTATTTATTTAAGTGTTATTTCGTTTTACTTTCTTTTCTTGTGTGCTAAAATTGAGTTATAAACAAGTTTTTTTTTTTTTTGTTTTTTTTTTGAAAATTGTTTAAATGGAATGAACAGATTGAATTTCCTTTTTGGCCAGAGACTGGGTAGGGGGTTGGTTTGTTGGCCACTTCAGCTTATGTCAAGTGGAAAATCGTTTTGTTGTACATATAATCGAATCTCTCTCTCTCTCGCTCTCTCTCCCTCTGTGTGTGTGTGTGTGTGTGCGCGCACTATGAATATGTTTCTGATCGGAGACTGATTTATTTATGTATGCAAATCGTCCAAGATGATACGAAAGGGGTGCTGTGCCGTGCCGTGCCGGTGCCTCCTTGGGGAGAACTCACCCCTCGCCCACGCTTTAAAGTCCCTTAATTTAGTTGGTAAATTTGTGTGTGTTTGTGTGTTGATTTAACTTATCCAAGTTTCCGGTTGGATTGCCTGCCGATTCGATTTCTTTTATTGGCTTCATCATTTCGATTGAATAAATGCGAATTAGATAGCCGTTGATGAAGTCAAAAGAAAAGCATTGCTGGGCGGCGGCAAGTGTTGATGGAAAAGGTCTTTAACAAATTTATTAGTAAAACGTCTGAGAAGGATTTTTGGAAGGCAACAAAACAAACAAGCAAGGAATAGGCTTTCAAAAACATTGACATGTGCAGCAGAGTATGAGATTTAAGATACAAAAGTTTTAGGGCAAAATAAGAATGTGTATTTAAGATGTATTTACAAATGTGTCGAATCAATGTAAGCAAAAAAAAACAGCAAATATAATAAAAATAAATAAATAAATAAATAAAAAAGGTTTTACATTATATATCATGTAATATATAATATTTATATACCTATATATACACGTAAGTGTTCACATTATAAAGTTTAAAAATGATTTGAACACTCCTAAAAATATTAGCAGCTATGTACATACATCTCCCGACTTGAATCCCATTGAAAACTTGTGGGTTGATTTAAAAAAGAAATTAGTTAAGTTTTCAATTTCAAGCAAGCGAAACCTGCCAGACGCCTTTTAAATGTATGCCAAAAAGAATTATAAAGGTGACCAAAAATAGAGGTGGATACATAGGATATTAACTAGTTAATACTAATAATAATAAAGCAAACAAAAATATTAAATATTCATTTAAAAAATGTTTATCTTAACAACACTTCAAGTGTACCTATTATTTTGATTATCCTGACATCGACTCTAAAGTACAAATGGATCTCTTTTATAACATTATCCTATAGTATAAAATACTTTATATTAATGAAAAAAAATAGTTAAAGAATAATTGGGAACTAATTTTAATTTTCAAATATCGAATAAAACGGTTTTCTGCTATGATAAAGTTTATGTAGATGTGTGTACCTATTATTATGATAATGTGTGTACATATGCATGTATTTCAGTCTCTAATTCACGTAAGACTTTATGGTTTATATTTGTGCCATTGCCACACATTCAGTATCCAGACATTTCGTTGCCTTTGGGCCTCATTTGGTACCATTTGCTTTTGCCTATTGCCACAGTTCTTATCTTGTGGCTTTTTGCCACAAATTGCATTCAAATGCAAACCGCAGGAGTCACATTAGGATGCAAAGGAGTCAGTCGTAGCCCGATGCGGCCATACTTTGTCTTCTTAGAACTCCCTGCAGAATCTCGAACGCCTCCTCCCCCCCACTCCCTTTATAAACCCTTCGGAAAGCCAAAATTGGAGCAGCAGCAGCTGAGATAGCAATAGAGGGAGTGGGGGTATGCAGAGTGCGAGTTAAAAAGAGATGGAGAAAGCCAAGCAAAATTTCTGTTTTATTGCGGTTTATGAAACGGTTCATAAATAAGCATATGTGTGTGTGTGGGTTTCCCTTTCTCTGTGTGTGTGTGTGTGTGAGTAAATGCATATTCTACTTAAGTATGTGTGTTTGCCTACAGTGCGTTTCGTGAATATTAGGCACCATATATTTAACATTCGTGTATGCAAAATACTCAGCGACGGAGTAAAAATCATTTTAAAATATCTCTTGCATAAATACATATGTACATATGTCATATCTTACACTTATGACACGCACTGTTTATGGTTATGTAAACCCAATTTACGTCAGCATAACTGCATTTTTGCGGCTAGAGCTAAAGGAGAGCAGAGAAACGGAAGATGCAAAAGGCAGGAGAACAACTCAAATTTTACTAGCGCTTGGAGCTTTTGGTTTTTCCTCTTTCCCTGCACTCTCCACCCCACTAATTTCATATGCGACTCATGCATTGGTTTCTGGTTTTTGGTTTAGATTGTGCTCTAATTCCCATTAAATTGTTTGAATATTAAAGGAAAACCGAGAAAACCAACACGCCCGGCGAGCATCAAATATTCAAGCTCCATTTGGAGAGCCTCTGAATGAAAAGCGAAAGAAGCGCCCGCCAGGCACCAAAACAAAAGTTTTCGCTAATAAATAATCAAGGAAAAAAATTGAATAATACTTTCGCTGCAGCCCAAACTTGGCCATTATCAAACATAAGCGAAAGTTTGCCATTCGAATTTTACAACAAATTTAACATTAATTTGACAATTTACATCGCGGCAGCCAAATGGCCCCCGGGGGCCCCGAGCACAGATGAATGACTACAGCGGCGGGTACGAGGGCCAGAAGGAGCCTGAGACCAAATGAATATTCAATTTTTAAATCGGTTCTGCTCGAGCTTAAATTTTGTTAAATTAACCAAAGTAAATGTTTGTTGAGTTCGTAGATTTCCAGCTGCGGTTTTTGCTCTAAAGGAGAACTTTTAAATAAGGAATATTATTTTTTGATGTAATATATTATTTATAAAATATACTATTTATATATAAATACTATTTATATAATAAAATCAAATAAAATACACTATTTATATATAAATAATATATAATATATCTATAAATAAAATATATATATTTGATCTCGATAGACAAGGACAGAGACAGTTGGCTATTTCGATGGATCTAAGCAACCATAAAACTACTAATTCAATTGCAGTATCTTAAGGACCATTTAAGATTTTATAACCAGCACAAGCAGACCTCAGACCAAGCCATTAAATCGAAGCTTTCTCCATTAAAACCCCCGTCTCTCGAATGTTTTTAATACCAAAATAATACATATACATAAATAACCATGTATAGTGCGTGTCATAAATGTAAAACTTGTTCATATGTATTTATGTTCGTATGTCTGATCAGGCATTTCTGAATGATTTTTACTCCGTCGCTGATTTTTGCATACACGAATGCTATGCATATTGGTGCCTTATATTCACATATTTAAGTAGAATATGCATACATACATATGTATGTGTATGTATATATGTATCTATGTGCACTTTCATTGATTGAACATCGCATTGGACCCGCGCCGAACCTCTATTAGGGGTCGCCATTCACATCCGCAGAGTGCTAGCTATATCAAATTTCACATCTATATTTTAGCAAAGCTCTCGCATCCACGATTTGCAAAAGTGAAAAATCTATACGAATGGAATTGTTGGGTGGGGTGGGGTGGTGATGGTAGAGAGGCCATAAATTTTGGACTGTGGGTCCAACCTACGCTCATTTGCACAGCGGATTAAAGGGTCTCGTCGGGGTTTTGGCACCCTCTCACCCTCTCACTCTTACACTCCATCGGATCTCTCTGTTGGCCTCACACTCCATCACTGCCGCTGTGGCCCGCTAACTGCATCGGCGGCGGCTCTCTCTCTCTCTGTCGCTCCCACCATTTATTATGCCTTTGCGAAGGGATTTTCTTCGGTTTCGTTTCGGTATTTCTTTCTTTTCATCAAAGGTAATCGTAGGAAAAAGGGGGTATATTGTCTATATATATTCTATATATATATTCCATTTAATTTTCGGGGAAATAATATATGTATTAATGGTGTTATGATGTCATAAAAAAATAATAATAAATAAATAAATAATAACAATAAAATATATATAAATGTCTGTGGCTCCAGCTGCTCTCAGTTCCATTCTGCTGTAATGTCCCCCCTGAAACACGATTAGAGGGTATCCCATAGTTGTCTATCCAATACAATTTGCTATTTATTTTGTTCTGTTGTTGCTGGTCGGCAAGCGGAAAGCTTGCAAAAGTGATTAATGCAAAAGTCGGATGGCCAGACCAAAACAGAAAAGAACCAGAACGCGAATGTGAATCGCGGATCCAAAACGGGAATCCCACGTCCAGGTCCCGGTCCATGTCGATGGCGATGGCGCGGTCGCTGGTCGGCGACCAAACAAATTTGCCAACGCGAATAGAAAACGCCGCACAACTCTGGCATTTTTATTGAATTGCGAGCTTTGGAATGCGACTGTCCCTATCCCTATCCCTTTTTTCATTCCAGTCGCGGCCTGGCCTGGCCAGTCCATTTACCTGAACAAAAAAAAGAACCAGTGTGTGGGTGAAGAAGGAGCTTTTGACTACAGTTGCGCGGATTAAAGCATGAAATACTCCTGAAATCCGCTTTTGGCAGCAAAGAGTGCTCGGGCCCGGGACAGGTGGCAGCTTCCCGTTTGTCCACAATCGAATGTTAAAGCTGAAACAGGGAGCAATTGTGAATACGAAAGCTGCGAATTTGAATACCCTAACGGAATGGGAAGCATCAGTGTGAATTATCATTGGGTATGGGTTGAAGAAGGGGAATATCTAAATACCTAAAAATATAGTTCCACTGTGGATAAAACTTCGCGGCATATCTCATTCCGTATTATTTCATTTCTTCGAATTACTTAAGTTCAAAGTTCTTCTCTCGGTCAATTTCTTGCATTTTCTTTATTCAAAAAACGATTTTCTCATTATTTTGAGACACACACACAAATACCTTTACAAAGTGTGTATATCTTTCTAAGGGAAAGCACAGAACAAACAGATTTTCAATAAATACGAAACGAGCTGCAGACAATAAAATGTCAACCGAATCAGGAATCAAAGATTCCATTCCCAACTCTCGGCCTCCCCCAAAAGTACACGAACGCTGAGTGGGCGGGGGGCGCTATGGTCTGATGCCTATCAAGCCATCAAACTGGCAAACGAGAGTCCCTGTCCTCGCAGGCTTAGACAAAAAGTCAAGGGACTGGGGGGTTTGGGGAGGCCAAGTGTCAGTGACATCGAACAGGCAGGCAGAATGGTCGGCCTGGGGGGAGTACAATGTAGAGGGAGAACCACCCTTAAGGCTGGGCCTGTTCTGCTGCGTTATATTCAGGTTGATGTTTGCCTGCATTATTGATGGTAATTTTAAAACGTGCCCTACAATATTTTACACATTTGCCGGATTTACAGTTTGGCCAAAAAGAAGAAAAGAATCCAAAAATTGAGGGTGCCACATCCACATCCACATCCAAATCCAATCCCAGTCCCTCGCCCCTTTGTTTCTCGTTCGATTGACGCTTATCTTAATGGACCAAACATATGGCATTGGGCGAGACCCCCATAGAGCCGTGCCGTGCCGTGCCGTTCCGTGCCTCGAACGTGTTGATAATTTAAATAAGCTACTTTTGCAGCCTCGACAATCTCCACACCAATTCCCACCTCCAAACCTAACATTGCGCATACGCAGCGCTGTCCCTGTTGTCCCCTCGCTATCTGCACTGTCTGCCTGTCAGCCTGCCTGTCGGCACTGCGATAAGCGACGGTAAATGATTTTTCGATTTCATATTAATTTTCACTCGTCAAATCCCATAGAGATTTGTGGATGAAGCGTGCGCCGGAGGCTTCATTAAAAAAATCTTTTCGCTATATTTGCATGTGTAGATATTTTCAGTTCGGGGGAAGTACAGCATTTTCTGCTGGATTTAACACAAATTCCTAAGATATAAGAGAAATTCCTGTGAGCCAGGGGGGGAAGGTGCGGATGTGTTTTGTTTATTAATGGAGCTGCTGCGATTGGGTTAAGTGGTGTAGATTGTCTGTTGTGGGCTCTAAGGAATGTGGAGCTGCGATCTGGTGAAAGATATTAATCAGTTTTGGAATATTTAATATGATATTTAAAGAAATAAAAAATATATGTCAAAATTGGTCAAAGGAAATCATTTGGTGTTCCTATAACTTCCTTCTGCATTCCTCGTTAGGCCAAAAAATCAAATTAGCAAACAAATTAATTCTTATTGGTATTCCCATAGTATTCTATATGTTCTATATTAGCTACCCAGGCAATTGCCGACTGGCTTGGTGTTGATGGCAGTGGTGTGGGGCCTCCTCTGCCATCAACCGAAGGACAGTCGTGGGTTCGAATCCCGCTTCGGGCATGGATGTGTTTGTGTTGTAGTAGAAGTAGAATTAGCTTGTAGTATTTAACTTGACGTTGTCCATCGTTCCTCCAACCAAAAATGTTAACAAATTTTTGCAGAAAATTCTTATGAATTTATTGAAATTAAAAATATTTTTTTTTCGATTTTTCCATTTTCTGTCAATTTCTGTTAATTTTATCTGATGAGCTTTTGCTCTTTTTTGCACTTTGATATTTTTATGAAATATTTTCCAATAGCTGCCTGCCAAAAACCACTTGCCTATCCAACAGCATTCCTTGGGCCCAACTTTCACCCCCTTTCATTATCAAATTAAAATACCCTGCTCCCATTTGTTGCCCTTATTAACAGACATGCCAAAGATGCCAAAGGGAACCCAACAGGAAAAGGCCAGTCCGTGTCCAAAAGGACAAGGCAAGGCCACGGCACACCAGCCATATGTGCACTTTAAGCATATTAAGGACGAGCCAGCGACAGAGCACAGCACAGAGAGGGCCCCTCAGAGCAAACACACGCAAAAATCAAATCAATTTTAATTTTGGGGGAAAACAAGGCAAGAATGGCTCTCAAGAAAAGTGGGGGAAAAATGCCAAGACAAGCGAAAAGTAAAGTAAGTAAAGTAAAGAAAAGTGGCAAACAAAACAGGAGCCGAACGGGGGAAACGTACGGTACGGGCACTGCCAGGCAACCCCTTGGTCGAGGCAGAAGATCCAACCCCCCCGTCGGTATTCCAACGTGCCTTAGCATATGCGCATAAATCTCATACAAGACCCTGGCATTGGTCTTTCAAACAATCTAATAAAATGTCTAAACGCTTCAATGACAATTCGAGCATGTAAAGTATATACAAAATATATATATATGTATATGTATCCCGTAGCAGGACTGAGCTTGAGGGGTGGGTAGCGTACATGTTGCATGTGGCGCTTAAGCCGTGTCGTACAATCGCAATCAGCTTGGTCCACCCTCCACATTTCCACATCCTTCTCAAAAGTAGGCAATAATCGTAAGTGAAACTTTGGTGGGGGTGGTTGGACATGGCGGGGGCTCTCTTTCGCATGACCCCTCTCATTCAGCTCTCTCTCTCTTGTCTCTCTCTCGCATCCTTGAACCCTTAAGACTTTTGTCTGCTTTAAGTTGTGGCGCTTCGTAATTGAATTAAATGAGATTTCAATATGCGGGCACATGGTTGAATGGAATCAATGGTTTGGGGGCAGTACCACATTGATTTTTGGTTGGGAAGAGTTTTACTTCTCCGTTCGAATGGGGAGCTTTGGGTATTCGAGACTGGATGAATGAAAGACATGGAAGTGACACAGGGATAGGCACTCATAATCAGTTCGGTTGTCTCTTCTAAGGGACTTTTTGCCAGTGAATTTTACAGAACTTTCTGTTTGTCCGGGAAATGCAAACTTCAATCAACACCAGCAAATATCAACGAGGCAGGCAAAACTCAAAGTCAAAGACAGAGCCACAAATATAAACCAGAGACAGAGCCACAGACACATCCATAGACAGTAGAGCCAGTCAACCGACCAACCGAAGAATTGACCAAAAAAAAAAAACCCCCCCCCCCCAAAACTGACCAAACTGTCCCGCATTGTGTAATTTCTCAACTTGAGTAGAAAAGTGGAAAGCCCAAGCACGAGAATAAGAATAAAAGCAAAAGGAAACTTTTTCTGACTTCTTATCGTTTCTTCTAGTTGTGTCAATGGGCAAGGGGCAAGGGGCAGGGGTGCTGACTTTGGCCATTGTTTTATTTACCTGGCCACCAACTTTTCGCTCTCACTGTAAGTCTATGTCCCTGTGTCTGTGTGTGTGTGTGTGTGTTTGCTTATTTATATCGCATGATTGAATCTTGGCCAACAGCAACTTTTTCTATTAACTTTAATGCCAGCAGTAGAAGCGCAAGAAATGAAGACTAGCCTTCGGGTCTTTCGGCTCTTTCGGGGGCCCGAAGCACTGGATACCCTCTGTACATAGTTGCTTTTCGCTGTTAGCTGTCGTGTGATATAGAGATACGATCTGTGAGTGTCTTCTGTCGGTTCTTTATAGACTGCCAAAGGCATGCCATTAAATTTTATTTATAATAAAAGAGTATATTCCAAACATTCATTCAACATCGTAATACCCCTATTTTAGAGTATATAACTATGTGTCTCTGTCTTGTCTATCTGCGAGTATATCTGTGTCCATCTAGGGGCTACCTGTCTGTCTGTCTCTCTGACTGTCTCTCTGACTGTCTGTCTGTCTCTCTGTGTGTCTGTCTCTGTCTCCACCTGTTTGTTGTACTCACTCTCTCCCTGTCTGTCTGCCTCTGCCCCTTCAAGTGGTTGGTGTCTCCTCTTTTGGTTTGCTAAATGAACTTGATTTTTATCGTTTTCGTCTTGCGTTTCTCGTATTCCTTTTCTTTTTTTTTTTGCTCTTTGAATGTCCCGAATGTCCTGTGTGTGTGTGTGTGTGTGTGTGTGTATTGATTTCCCGGTGTCTTCCACTTGAATGGACTTGACTTGTTCAAGTGGTTTCCATTGGCGTTACCATTATTTATACCCTTAACGGAGGGTAATTACTATAAATTAGTTTCGTATAACCCTTATAAAATGCTGGAAGAAAATGTGGAGGAGTACTAGGAATTTTCGAGAAATTTTAGAGTTCAGGATGAATGAAAATATGCGCAATATTTCTGCTATTTGTTCCCCGCACTAATGATTCCCAATCAGCAGCAAAGATTACCAAAGATTTGACCTACGAATGTGCACAAATATCTAAGATATAATGTAATCAGCAAATTGCAGCAAATAAGTAAACATAAATAGGAGTTAAAAATACTTATGCCAGTTCTACATCTGGACTTACGATACTCATTAAATAAATCCCAAGAAGAGCATCCCAACTTAATGCTAATAAAAACTAAAATCTCTATTGTTTTCACTTCTCAATTTGATTTCAATCGCCGTCCCACAGCTAATGAAAAGTAACCAAGAGTCAACGCTTTTTGTGTACTTTTCCCTTAGGGGGGGGGTCGGTCGCCTCATCTGAAGTTTTTGCAATAAATTTTCCAGTTTGCTTTTGCCAGCTCAATTATTGATGACTTTTCAAGATTCATGGCAGAGTGAGATTGGCGAACAACTGAGGTAGAAGTTAATTAATACTTTAAAGGTGAGTGCTAAACTCCATCAAAAGGATATACACATATCCCAAGGAATTGTGCTTTCTTTAGCCAGATAAAAAGTCTCCTTTGGGAGCAGGAATATCCTTCCTGCCTTCTGCCATTCGTATTTCGGGCTGCTGAATCAAAGCAATTATCTCGAGTTAATTGCATTGCTTGGAGCTGAATTGCATTGAAGTTGCATTGAATTGCATTGCTGAAGTGCATTATGTAATTTACTCATTAAATACATTACACATTTGGGCTGAGGAGGACACACACAATGCACATGTCAGGGCATGTCCTGACAGTGTGTATCCTGTGTGTGTGTGTGTGTGTCCTGCGTGTTTAATGTAAAATATTGGCATTGTATGACAAGCTCATTAATTATGCAGCATATCGCAGTTTATCAACACAATCGTCTACTTGGAAGAGCCTAACCGCCCTAAAGGACCACACCACACACAGAGAGGGATCTGTGGCCCCACCTTCCCATCATCTCTCTCTCTCTCTCTCTCCTCGCTCGTATTTAATTTATAACCCGAAAACCCAAAGTTATACATTTTAACAGGATATGAATAAAGTTGAAGACAATAAAAGCAAATAAAACAGACAGACAACTCAACAGATACAAAGATAGACAACCTCAAGGATGCAGGACAGAGCAGAGAGAAGAGAGCAGGGAGAGTTGGAGAGTCGGAAGATTCATTATCTAGCACAACATTGCCAAGTGTGTGCGTGTCCTCCATGAGGGCGGGGCATCAGTGGCGTAGTCATGTGGTTGGGGGGGACTTGTAATTTGATGTTCAATGTGTGCAGGGAAGTTTAAATAAATCAATTAGCAGAGGATTTGTAAGGATTTCTAGATCCAAGCGCTATATAAAGAATACGTGAAGGATGTGGCCAAATTTTAAAATTATGCTCTATGGTAGAGCGTAGCGAGAAATTAGAATGAATATTTTCAAGCCTCCCGGTACAACAAAATTGGTGGCACTTTTAGGAGTACGAGAGCGTGAAGTCGATGCAGAGAGAGAGAGAGAGAGAGAGACAAAGTGCGCTCTCACTCTTAACTGATAAGCCACTGTGATAGAGAGAGTGAGAGAGGGAGAGAGGGAGAGAGTGCTCTGTTAGTCTACATACAGATCCGCGCTTCAAAGCCTCTACTCTGAGCTTATCTTCTCTTTACACTGTAAAGTTTACAGTCCTAAGCTTTAGCAGGGACTCTTTCCTTTGCATCCCTCTTCCAGCCATGCACCTACGCCTCTGTAAACCAACATCTATTCATTTCAGTTTTGTTTCTATGCGTATTTAATGAGCAGACGTGCGTGCAAATTTCAGCTTAGAGCAGCTGTGGCTGTAGCTCTGTAGCTGTAGCTGTAGCTATGCCTGGAGTCGGAGTCGGAGTCTGGCATCTGGAATCCCGCTTATGTCCTTACAGCCAAGTGTTGGAGCTACATACATACATCTCTTACACATGCATACCTACATATATATGTATGTGTGTGAGGTTCTTTGTGCGTGGGTGGGGAGTGCAAATACGTGAACAGCCAAAATGAAACCAAAAACTTTTCATGCTCGATCGCAAAGCAACAAAATAAGCAACAGAAAACGTGCATTCTTGGCCACTTAGAGAGGGCCAAGCGCCAGTGGCAGTGCCAGCGTCAGCGTCAGGGTCTCTACGTGCAAAAGTTTTCCATTTCCGCTTTGGCAAACATTAAAGCTGCCAGAACGAATTTACAACGAGCAGAGAACGCAGATACAGATACAAAGATACAGATACAGTTACAGATATGTACGTACACGCACGCACGCCTGAACCCTGAACCCTGACACCCGAACGCTGAGCCCCAACTGAAGCTGCATGGCGATTGGAGCCGTAATCAATGGTCAAAAAGGAAATGAGCTGACCAGATAAATCAAATAACAAAAAGAAATTCCACAAAAGTTTAATTGCAAAAAAAAAAAAAAATTGCTGAATTTGCTGGGAAAATGTATTGTGGCGGGCGGGGGGATGCAGAAAATTGAGAAATACTTTTGGGTAGTTAAAACAATGTGTTTGTTTATTCAGCAAAGTAATTATAATGTTTGGGGCATAAAAGTACGTGTATTGTAAAAGTTATAGGGATGCAGGCATAACAGGATTCAACTTGGAGTCCATCGCTTCAAGTCTTCTATTGGCTAATAATGCAGTCATTGCATTTCAATAAATATATTCCCAGCCTGATGCGAGCCAATTCCATTAATATCATTCATAGCTAAATCATGGTGGTGCAGCCTAGCGTTATTCTCATTTATTCTTTGCCATTTGCACTGTCTGTCCACTGTTTAACATTGTCATCTATATATGTACGTACATACATACATACAGAGAGAACGGCTGCATAGGTTGCTGCCGTTCTCTCGCGTCTTCATCTCGCGCCTTTCATTATTTCGCTTCGGCTATCGCTCTCTCGATCTGCAGCCCTCTCCTACTGTCGCTCACTCGATCTGCCGCTCTCTCGCTCACATTAGGGCACAAGTAACTCGGCCTACCTGCGCTTGGAATATTCTAGAGCTGGCATTCACTTCTTGCATAGCGCCTACTGCGCATCGAATAGTTCTGCAATCCGACAACGTCTTGATTCGACATACAAAACACATAAACAAACTTGTCGTGCTCTCATCGTATTCCCAACTGGAACCACTTGCTATACTCATTTATTCTTCATCGCATAACACCACAATAAACTTTGCATATCTAAAAATTTAATCTGTATTTAATATTGAACAATCATCGACTTTTAAAATCTAAATAAATTCCAAATATACGCTACTGGCAAGGCTTAGTAACTGAACAGTACTTATAGGACGGATTTGACGGATAAATATCACGCATACAGCATACAGAAGCGAAGTAAAGTTTATAGAGAAAATTCGCTCAAGTAACTTGAACTTGTTGCCCTCTGCTAAGTCTGCATTTATCCCCCTTTGTATATCCATTAGCCCTGAGCTAATCCTCCGTATACATTTTGCCCCCATCCTCAATTAGCGCCTTTCATTTTTTTGGTGGTGGTGCCCCCCAATTAAAGTCTTGCCGCAATTTCCGCCTGCTCTAGCTGCGATTGCAAACACAGTTCTTGCCGCTGGGCCATAGCTCGGAGCCAATAGTCAACATGGGAAAATAAAACAAAAACGACGGCCAGACGACACACTTGACGCGGCGCTGGCAGTCTCGTCTGGCATGGGAGGGGGCGGACGGAGGACGGAGGGGGTTTATTGGGGCGGGAGCAACTTCAAAATTTCAACAATAGCAAAATGAAGCAAACGAAGCAACGAAGCCACTTTAAGCCCCGCAAATCCATAAGGCAAACAAAATGGATTTCAAATAGAGGAGAAGCGCGGACCAGCACCAGAAACAGGATGTGGAAGTGGATGAGATGTCCCCCCCCTCCAGGGGAAAATCGTCTGAGACGGATCATGGTTCTGTTGCCATTGTTACACCCACTGTGGAACAGTGCTTGAATATGAGAGTAAAATTTGCCAAAAATATTATTCGATTAAGAAAATAAATCTAAAAACTATAAATAAAATTTAGAGGATTTTTCGGGAAAACTAAGTCCCAAGCTAGTGTTGCCTTGTAATAAATTAACTAAAATTTCTCTGTAAATTTTGTAGCCAGCGTTTGCCCCACCGTGCCTTGTCGATAATGCCGCACAATATTTTCACAGCGGTTACACCAAGAAGGCAAATTATTTAAGGACTGGGCTGCTGTGCGGAGAGGGAGTAACGCGCTCCGCCGCCATCGGGTGTCAACATCGCCAGAAGCGAAAGCGCAAACCAAAAGTTTGTTTTCCACTGATTTCCCGCCGCTCGTTCTTCTGCTCATTTCCCCCTATTTCTTTTTTGGGGTGGGGGGGGTACAGCTTGAGGCTGCTGCTGCGTTGCTGGCCTGACATTTCTGCCAAGGAAAATTGAAAATATTCCCACTAATCGCAATCGATACGCCTTGCCAAATGTCACTCAAGTGGGTTGGGGTGTGCGGGCCTGAATGGGGGGCCCAGGGCCTGGTGGCAGTCTGTGATATTCGTTTTGTGCAAACAAATAAATTGAAGAATACTCGAAAATTAAATAAATATTTGGCATTTTTCATGGCTGCAAATAAATTACAATAATGAATGAGTTTTCCCAGTGGAAAAGGAAAAGGCAGAAGAGCTGTCTCCCTGTCTGAGGCATAGAGAGAGAGTGAGATAGATAAATTACAGTCGAGAGTCGAGTTGACAAATTAAGTTGCCTGTGCTCCGGGGCGCAAATAAATGTTTGGCTAATAAGATTTCTCATTTTTGCAAGTTTTTAACAAGTTCAGAGAGCTGACAGAGTCCCAGAAGCTTAGGCACAAATGGAGAAAGAGAGATAGAGAGATAAGAGGCGAGCTTTATTGCCGTCTACGCATCGATCAAAGGCAAAAGAAAGCTCACTAATACTTCAGCAACTACTACGTAATACACTCATCGCTTACAGAGCTTGCAGAGGGGTAAAAGTGGAAGCTATAGAAGATCTGAGAGTATCTAAAAGAAGTCTGAATGAATGATGGAATTGGATTCGGAGTCTGCCAAGTGCCAGTTTGAGTTGCACAGCCTTGGCCTAACACTCATAGAGCTGCTCCACCCACTGTATAAATTCGATATATCTTTGGATACCTACAGATATACATACATTAATTATTTAACTGCATAGGCCTCCACCAGCCTTAAAGCCTCAATCTCTTGAATAACCCAACAGTCGTGGCAGGGCCAGAAGTCGCACACTCGAATCGCACCATATCGAGGGCAAATTAAAATTGACGCCCAATAACGAGGCCAGGCCACACCCACCATCAACGTCACATGCGTCCGTCCAGGCGTCCATTCAGGGCCTGCTGCCAGTGCCACTGTCTGCTATCACAAGGACCCTCTCGACGACAGAGGCGTAGGCAGATCCTCTATCAGCGGGTGCCATAAAAGGCTTCCCAATACTATTGGGAATTTTGGCATACTTGGAGAATACATTTGGGTACACGTAAACTACTTTAAAATACCCATCTACACACTTAATAATTGCAAAGAATTGGGAAATATTTTCGAAATTATGCAGCAACGGAAAGTGCAAGCAAACCCTTTTGCAACCAACGACACTGCCTTCGCTCCGATTCAGCCTCCTTGGTGGAACAGAACCGAACAGGAACAACACTCTCGCCATCGTGAGCATAATTCACAGCTGAGTGAATTTTAAGTGGTTATTGCAAAAGTTGGCAAAAGGCGGCGCGGTGCGGTGCGGCGTGGCATCAAGTAGCGAAAGTGTTGGACTCCGCTCTCGCTTGCTGGCTGCTGGCTGGCATATTGAGCGCAATTTTTATTGAGTTACATAAAGGAGTGGAGTGGATATCGGTGGGCAGGAGTGGGCAGGAGTGGGGAGTGGGTGCCCACCCGCATCGCTGCAGTGACGTTCGTCTAGCTTGAGAAATTAGGTTAGGCATTATAAATAATTCGATTAGCTTTAATTGGCATGAACTTGCTGCAAATGCCAACCCAAGCAGCTTCCTTCCTTCGATACGATTGCCAAAGGTCGAAGCGGCAGAGATGGCAGCGTGACACGAGCCCCGTTCTAGGAGGAGAGTTGAAGCAGATGGAAGTACATCCTCCTGTTGGGTATATTGGATACATGGGACATCTCTCTTCTTTTTTGCCACACCTTCCCACACATATCTTCTATAGGTCTTCAAGTCACGTTACCATCTCTAGCTGCTTGGCCTCAGTTTGATGGAAGGCGTTTTATGATTGACAGACACGCGCATTCACCCCCCCATGAGGCGGCAGGCTGGGAAAGTGTTTGAAACTCAGTTTCCAGACGGAAATGATTATTATATAATTGAAATTGATAGGCAAGTGGAACGGCAGAGCGCAGCTTGAAGGATTGGGGCTCCCGTCGGTTAAGTTTCCTTGGCCCCGTTGCTTCAATTATTCATAAAAGCGAAAGAATCCAATTTAAGTCCAATTAAAGATGCAGAACCATCTGTGTTTGGTCTAATGATAAGCCGACAACCGGCCCCAATGAGTACACTCTCGAGGCTTTCACTTGTTTGCGCCCCCAGCCACCTCCCCCCCAAGAAGTTCAACAATGGAACGTGCTCAAGTCGATTCGGTTGCCGTCCTGTCCCATTCTGCAGCGTCGAGAGGGAAACCCAATTGTCGATATGGCATGGAGTGAGATCCAATGGAGAATAAGATTTGAGGAATGGATAGGACGATGGATATACCTACAGGTAGACTTCTAGACATAATAAAACAATACTAGACTCCTGGCATGGTGGCAATAAAAATGGCGGATGCCACACAAATATAGGAAAAAATTTAAAATAAAATAAGCTAATACCAGACTTAAATTAAAATAGTTCTGGGAATATATTGACTTTTCTTGCAGGTTCGATCAATCAAAGCCATATTATTATATTATATTATATTATATTATATTATATTATATTATATTATATTATATTATATTATATTATATTATATTATATTATATTATATTATATTATATTATATTTATTATATTATATTATATTATATTATATTATATTATATTATATTATATTATTACTGATTTAAATGTTGCCTAATTATTTTTGAATTTTTTATTCATATATGTATAGTTATATTTCCTATATTAATAGTTCCTTTTTCTTTTGTATTTGGATTAAATCGAATGCAAAATCCGAGTATATATTTTCAAATCAATTTTCAGCCCCCACCATTGCCGAATTCCCTAATAATGTCGAATGCAATTAGCATTAAATGTAAAATAAAACCCAAAAACAGACAAAAATATACGCAGGCAATTAAAACAAATTTCAGGAAATTTGAAAGGCCCAACAAATTGCCAAATCAAGAATCAAATGAACTGATCAATGAATTGAATTCCAATGGGCAATGGGCAATGGCCTGCAATGGCAATAGTGGCCTGGGCGGGCTGGTATAAAGTTCGTAAAATTTCCCATTTCCATTGGCCAATTACCGAGGAAAGTGTATAGAAAATGCAGCTGCCTGCAGGCACTCTCCGCCACTCCACTCCACTTCTTTTTACTTTGTTTTAGATGAAAATTTGAATATGAAATGAAGAGGAAATTTTGTTTTGGTGAAATTGCAAAATGTAGTGATGAAATGAAATGAAATGCCCCAAAGCATACCAAAGGAAACTATTGGCCCAAAAACGCACTAACAATAAGCAAACATTTTTCCAATGACAACTAAATAAACTCCGCAAAAAAGGAAACACACAGAGGGAGAGGCAAAACAGAACCAAAACCAATACAAATATACTCATCGCATACCCATTCCCATTCCCCATTCTCCATTCCATGTGCTCCATGATACTCCCCAACCATTCGAGGGGGGGGGGGGTAAACATATCCTAACCCCACACAAAAATCAAACTGACAACAAATCCCAATGACAAAATCAAGCAATAGCAATCGATATGCTTCCACAGTAAATGGTCATGTTTCGGTCTGGCTGCCAGGATTCAGGACACTGACCAGGAGGTGGGCTACTGACACACCACCAGCCTGCAGTATGCTGTGCGAGGCGGGGACGGGGTTTTTGAGTAGTTCTCTCTGTCGAAATGTCAATGCAATTGTCATTGTCTTTCCCTGGTTCACTCTCTCTCTTTGCTTCTGTTCTGTTCTGTTTGCTGTATGCATCATCAATTTGGTCTGTCCAGTGGCAGCAGAATTGGTGTAGGATGGGCCCTGGACCAGCTGCTGCTGCCTCTTCTTATTGATGGGTTAGACAACTGAAAGGCAATAACCGAATCGTACTACTTATCGGCTGAGGACTGTCCCAAATGGGTCTTTAATAAGTATTTGCCAGTCTGAAACAGCCACCGATAAAGCTGTAAAATAAATAAATTTATGTGCTAAAGATAACGAAAAAAAGAGAGCTAAGAAATTAAAGAAAATATGACTGCAATTTATGGTTTTTGTTTTGCTTTGTTTTTGTGTGAATTTAATTTTGATAAATGCCAAATGCGAATCTGTTGCCAGCCCGCAAATTAAAAAGAGAAAATTCCCGCCTGGCCATGGCAACTCCAGAAAACTCCACGGACTGTGAATGGGTTGGCCAGACGCAGCAGCTCTGGCATAAGCCGCTTACAAAATCGGAAAAAAGCAACAGAAAAGAGAGAAGGTAATACCCGTACCCGGGCGAGTGTAAGGCATCCAAAAATCGCACTCGAAACTCATTACAACAAAAGGTGCTTCATCGCTGCCCGTTGGGGGGGCTGGCCGCCCACTTAAGTCCACGAGGGGCTCTCCCCATAATCAACTCGTTGGTGCCCCTGGCATGCCTCGAGAGTCTGCCAATGCCACGAACTCCCCCTAGTCCTACCCCCACCGCTACCCTCCCTTGCCAGTGTACGTTTGTCGAACACCTTCAGCCTTCAGGGGCACCTTTTTCATTGGCACAGCCCGGTCGCAATATGAAAGAAGGCGCAAAATCGTTGGGGGAGGCAAAAGAACAATGCTCGACACGACACTCCTGCAGCAGCAGCAGCAGCAGCAGCAGCCACAGCCACAGCAGCAATCCTGCAGCGCGCTCTTCCCCCCCCACCGCCCCATTTACCCAACCAATAAACGCATTCTGCTCCTGTCAGCCTCACAATGCCGGGGCACTTAAGCCATTGCTTTCTGATGCTGCCAGCCGCCCCACAGTGGGAGGATGGGGGGTGGTGTGGGGTGTGTGCTGATTGTCCCAGTTTCCGGTGTCGTTCCTGTCCACGTGGCAGATTTTTCTCATTTTCCTTTGAGAGTTCAGCGTGTCATGGGGGCGAAACCCATTTGCCTGTCTTCTAAAATTCCATCCCCAACCCCCCACCCACACCACCCACTCTCTGAAAGTATCTATGTATCTGTAGCTGTGTGTATGTGTCTGCAGCTGTGTGTATGTGTGTGTACCCCAAGCTCACTCAGTCGCTCAATCTCTCTGTTTGAGTGCTGGTCAGGTGGACAGCTTCCAATAATTCTGCTAATGCACACTGCGAGAAAAGCTTTCCGATATCTCTTTGCTTATTTTCTCTTGCTTTATTTTCGTGTATGCATTTCTTTCAGTGCACATCCATGCATCAGTCTGCAGTCGCAGTGCCAGTCGCAGTCTCAGTCTCCGCTTCAGGCTCCGTTGACGTTGTCACCAGGTATCTTCCGCCTGCACTCAACATTGTCACAGGCTCTTTCTCTCCTTCCGTGTCCCTGGGAGTGTCTGTGTGTGTGTGTGTGTGTGTGTCTGTCCTGACAATGATGGCGTTGGCATTGACGTCATTGGCATTGGCGTTGTTTGAACGTTGTTGGCAATGCCCCGTTTGGCATTCATTTCCTAGGCAGCAGGCAGCAGACCCACCGACCAGCCCATTATTTATGCTTTTTAGTAGGACGATATAACCCTTTTGCCTTCTTTATCTAACAGGCACGACGCCATATTGGCAAACATCTTCAATTTGCAGTTGTCGTACACTTTAATTGTTATCGTTATGCATCCCTGGGCCAACCACACACTCCCACATAGCCACCCACCCCCACCTGGTGCGGCGACGTTGCATTCCGATAATTGTCGTTCGGGTTAGCTTTTAATTTGAATGGTCCTCCCATTTGAGGGTCCTTTTGTCTAGCAATTACTTACGATTATTGGCAGCAGTGCCAGGATTCAATAAGCCAAATGTGTGTCTGTGTGTGTGTGTTTTCCAGGAATGTCCTTTGATTTCTCCTCTGTGGGTGTGAAATTATATGTTGCTCATGGAATAATTGAGCTAGAAAAGAATGATGCAACTTTAATGAATCTACAAGCGGCTCTCCACATCAGTCGTGGATCGTGGATTCAAGATCGAATCACCTTGTGTTTTATTAGTCACATTGCCTGGCACATTAAGTATATCTGAGAATTTTTTAGCATTTATCCAAGCTTTGGTTCATACAATTTGTCACTTAAACACTGGACGTCTCGCTGTAACATCTGATACTGGGAGTATTGAGGTTCATATTTGTTCTGCTCAAGCTAAATTTTAATCTTTGCCCTTCCCAATCTCAACTTGGACTCTGGTAGACATTTACCGCCATACCGTTCCAGGCCAAAACTTCATTATATTTTATATCTAATTTACTTTATGAGTTGTTAATTAATTCCCTTTTTTCCCATATTTTAAACGTGCCAAAATGTTCTATAAAATCGAACTGCAAATCAATCAAATAAAATTTTCAAATTGAAATATTCTCACAGAAAGTGTTGGCCCACAATTGTTTCCCCAGATTTATTCATGCTTCATTGTCAGCTGAATGCAAATTGTGTAAAATAAATAAAATTCGAATGAAGTTTCTCCAAGCCATAATTAAACAATGCCATAAAACAATGGGCATGTCCTGAGGGGCCATCCAAGTTTTCCTTCCTTCCATTGTCAAATGGTGCTTGAAAATGTTTCATAGAGAGACAGAGGAGACAGAGGAGACAGTAAAGACAGAGGAGACAGTGAAGACAGTGGAGACAGTGAAGACAGTGGAGACAGTGAAGACTATTCGCAGAGACAGTGGAAGAAGGCCATAGCGAGAGAATGGGAGATAGTCGGAGAAAAGAGAGGGTGAGGCAAAACTTTTGAGAGAAATTCAATAGGGCATGCAATTTCAGAAATTGTTGTGCAATTTCAATAACTTTTCAATTGGGTTTTCAATTTGTTGCACACTTTTTCTCCCTCCCTTTCTGCCCTCAACTTTTCTCTCTCTTTTTTAGCGTCCCCAAAAACTTTATTTCATCTCAGTTTTTTTTTTTGCGTGTCGCTGCTTCAAAATAACTTTAACAACTTCTTCATCTGCTTTTATTCTTCGCAGAAATTGACGATTTCCTTTTCATGAAAAGATGGTCGAGAGATGCGCCCAAATTATGTTTGTGTTTGGCTTTTCTTGGGTTCCCTTTTACATGTCCATAATCACGGAATAGGAGCAGCCATTAAGCTGCTCCTTGAGGCTGAAATACTTTTTAAATATGAATAAAAAATGCAGCAAATATTTCTTGCGGAATGCAAACAGCGGGCAGGCACAAGGCTAAAAGGCAAACAATGCAATTTCAATGTTGTAGCAGGTCCACGTTTTTCCCTGTGTCCACCACACAGCAGGAAAAGGGAAAAACCAAGCAAAAAACTTAAGCAAAAAAACACGCAAGAAAACAGCAAGAAACGACATGATATAGTTGATATGTGTGTGTGCATGTGTGTGTGTGCTTGTGCATCTCAGATATTTGCATTTTGCCAAGTGCTGCAGCTACGTGCGCGCATCCACAAGATACTTTCAAGTTTGCTCTGTGTGTGGCCGTTGGGTAAATTTCAAGCATCTTAAAAGGTAAGTTTTCGCATTGAAACAATATTTGCACTTTACGGCAGTTCCTGAAGGAGAAGGGAAGGGGTGAAGCGTGTTGAAGGTGGTCTAAGGGCGTCAGCTGTGGGGGGGTGGTGGTGGCTAGACACACTCATATTGGCCAGGACACGTGCCGCGGCTTTCGCAGTTTCTGCAGCTAAACCAAAACCATTAATCAAACAATTAGAGCTGGTTGAAGTCGATGCCCAGAAGCCAGCCCCACGCTCCACGTCCCACCCTTTCATTTGCATAAATTATGGCTTCATAATAACCGCTATTTATAATTTTCGTGCTTTACGGGGGGGGGGTGTGTTTGTCAACTACGCCCACCATCAACACCCTCGAAAAACACTTCAAGTGTTGGACAAGGATTTAAGCCCGATGCCAGTTGTTTGGACAGTGCGAAAGGGTAAAGGAAACACGGTAGAAATAAATGGGAAATCTTTGATGATTAAAGAATTCCGTAGAATTGGTGATAGGGTAAGATTTATGCCTTAGATAAATGCCTTACCTGCATATATATACAGCCGTGGTCATATAAATAGCACAGAAAAATATTTAAGTTATGGAATGCTTTTATTAATTAAAAAATATTTTTTTTAAATAAAGCACATTTGGCTCTTCATAGCTTAACTTATTAACTAATTAATTCATAAAGAAAAATTTATAAATGATTTGAAAGAAAAGAGATAAAAATGAAATAATAACGAAATATGGGTGGTCACATAAATAGCACAATTTCAAAATGTTGCCAATAGTTCATAGAAAATAAGCTGAAAAGCTATAATTGTTTCACAAATTTAATATTTAGTTGAATATCCACGATTTTCAAAATTTTTAAAATCGGTTGTAAAATATTGTCGACATGATCGATCGATACATTCTGTTTTGGTTTGTGCTATTTATATGACCACAGCTGTATATACATAATTTTACCGAATTTTGTTACCTTATGTTCTCCATCACCGAGAGACATGAGTGCCCAGAAAAGACCCTGCCCCAGCTTACCTCAGTTACCTTTTTTTCGCTCTCCATATCTCATACGTTTAATCAAACCCAATCAAAAGCAATCTTCAGCCTACACTTTGTGCCATCCTTCATCATCTTTCTTTTTGTTTGCCTTAGCCAATCCCCCGCCTGTCATCTCCCCCATCAATCTCTGGCGCTCTTTTCGATTTAAGCTGCCACGAAAATGTGTTCATATTTTGTATGCAAATTGTTTGAGCCACTTTCAAAGGCGGCCGCATACTCGATTACCTTGATGCACATTTACATGGCGAATGAAATTAATTCATAAATAACAAGCAACCGGCGGGCGGACGGACAGACGGACAGACAGACAAACAAACAAATGTATGAGAATTATGCAAATGATATAAACGCTAAAATCAACTTGAGGCTTTTCAGCAGCGGGGCTTTTGCTCAAAGTAAGGAGTAAGGATTTCCCACACATTCACATGGCACGAGTGAGAGTGGGAAGGGATCCAGGCCCAAAGAGTCTTTCAAGCGGGAAAGCGCACAAAACCCGCAAATGAAATGAAACGAAATGTTTGCATAAACGATTTAATCGAATTCCAATGCAAATTCAGTTAAATTTCATTTCCCGTACGGCTCGACGAGACACGGACAGAGACGGCAACGGCGACGGGACGGAGACGGAGTCGGTGTTGGGCGGGCGGTAGGTAGTGGGGCGAGGAGGTTAGGACGATGGCATTCCGGTTCCGGAAATTAGCATAACACTCGCGGTAATACAATAAAAAGAAAAGGATACAGATGCTTCAGATATCCAGCTCGAAGGAGCTGGCGACGCCAGGCCAAGTGTAAAGTTCATTTTGGCAAAATTGCTGATATACGAAATTGAAATAGGAAGCCGTCGTCGTCTCCTTCCTCCCAAAGGAAACTCATTGCCGCGCAATCGTTGAATGGCTGAGTGGCAAAAGGGAAGGGACATATACTTTTATCATGCCCGGCGAAAGGGTATGCTGGTGCAGCGAGAGAATATGTATTTATTTTTTAGAGCAATATTTATATTTTTAAATATTTTATGGTCAGTTAATCTTCTTTACCAGGTTTTATTTTGGCAGAAAAAAAGTCCTTATTTATTGGACAAGCTTTGCACTCTTTCTCGTCCATCTAAGGCCAAATAAATTCAATCATCTGTTGTAGGGTATTCAGCGCTTTGCACTCCCCTCCCATAGTGCCAAGTCCTCTCCCCAAAATCCCCCTCAAAAACCCAAACCCCCTGCAGCAGAGCCTGAGAATCATTTATATTTATGCGAATTCTTTGCTTTCTTTTTTATTTAATTTCTCGTTTCCAGCCAAAGCCCAAAGCTCGCTGCTGCTTGCCTAATAGAGCGACTCAATTAATGAGGCAAAGTTTTTCCGGTCTCCGTTTTGTGCTTTTCCCCGCAGACGGTTTTCCATTCCAACATGCATTGGTCGAGCATTCGCTGTATGGACAGGAACTTTAATGAAATCTTGACACGGGACTCTAGGTGGAACCCCCACCATCACCCCTTTGCCGTGATGGCAATTGTCGCGCAATGAATTTTATTTTGCTCTTTACAAGTTGTAAAAAAATTAAGCCAAAGTAAAGAAGAGAGAGAGAGAGAGCCAAGGAAAAAAATTGTATTTTCGGGTTCTTCTTCAGGTTTCTCTTCTTTTTTCTTTGCCCCAAACAAGTTGTTGGCCCAAAGCCAAGAAATTTATATGGCATTCCCATAAAGGGAAAACTTCCCCTTGAGGAAAATCCGTTAGCCGAAAAAGGGGGGTTGGGGGGGAGAAAAACTTTATTTTCCCGATTGCATATTCAAAAGCATACCCCTCCCCAGTATATGTCTGTCTGTGTTTCTATGTCCGCTTTCGTGTCCGTGCCTGGTCCTTGGTCCTTGGGCTCTGGTCCCTGGTCGCGTGGTCTCTCGTCGCGCATTTCCGTTACATGCCAAACACTTTTGGCCTTTGTCCCGGAGACCGCAAAAGTCACCGCCTGGCGCATACAAATTAATCATTTGGTCAAAAAAAAAAAAAAACCGGGGAGCGAAAATAAACCAGGAAACGAATTCGAAAGGTTTGAGTGTTGAACGATTTCGCGTTGCAGTCACCACCCCCCCGCCAAAGCGTTGGCCAAGTTAATGGTTTGGGCTGTGCTTTTGGATCACATCTGGGCTTATGATTCGCATCACGTACGCGACGTTTTTATGATATACCAATTTTGACATAATCCACGTGGATTACGAGCCAATACGAGTGCACATATATTGGTGGGAGGGGGTGGTGGAAGTAGAAGCAGCCCCAAGTGGCGCTGATCAGAGTGGGGGGGTTGGGGAAAGTTGGAATTTCATTTTTGGCACTCTCTTCATTTGGAGTGGAAAAACATATTGACAACTTCCAGTGACTCGATTTGATTTCCGTTCGACGGAGTGATGGAATGACTTGATATGAATAATACTTAAAGATAAATAAAAATCTTAAGTCCAAGGACCCTGAAAAGTTTCTTGTCCAAAGGGCCAGAGGCATTGCCCAGCCTCCTTATTATTATGTACATTATTTCTGTACAGAAATTATATATCAAACATATTTTGTGCTCAGCTAAGCTTGTGGAACAGCAATGGGTAGTGCTGTACATGATCTATGATACTTTTCGGCAAAAAAAAAGAAAAATAAAATATGGGAATGAAAAGATCAAACGAAAAACCCATTGGGTAGATGTTTTTATGATCTTTATATTGTTATGAGCTGCACTATTTTCATATTACAAATTTCAGTGCAACAAATACAAATTTGTAGAGTAAAAAATATATATGTAATAATGTAACTCGCTTTCAGTCTTAGCGACGAGCGGCTTCGTTTAGTGTTGTTTTACCACCGGTATTATGCATACCGAAAGAGATTAGTTATGAGAGATTAGTTACGATGTGAGATTATTTACTGAAAGAAACTGCAGTTCGTAGATTTAGTTTCCAGAATTCGAATTAGTTGCGCTACAGAGGCAGATGAAGGCAATCTGTCAACCAACAGGAACGCACCGAAAATCAAATTAATTTGTTTCTGTTCCCTAGGTTCTGTTCAGTTTACTTCTACTACTCTCTGCTAGCTTGGATTCCTCGAAAATCGCATGAGAATGAAGTTTTTTCTGCTGCTGCTTGTATTTGCTGCCTTTGTGGCCAAGTCCTTGTGCCAGAGAAACCGTCTGTCATCTTGAGACTTATTTTATTTCCTATAAATTAGGTGTACTCTTCGATTTGTACAGCTATTTGCGGCCTTCCCAAGGGAAATGGAACCTGTCCGGGTTTTACGCGGTGGCAGCAAAAATCGTTTCATTACGGAGTTTGAATGCATAGAAACGTGTTGGGAGTACACAAAGAAATAATAAATTCAAAATTAAATTAAACTAAAAATCGGAAAAGTAAAGTATATTTTTTTTGGAAAAATCTCCGTCTACGAATGACGAGGCATATAGTATCTAACTCTCTCTTTCTATCTCAGGCACTATAAATATAGATTCACAAACAAAAAACATATTGAAAATTGAAATATTGACTGGAATTAATTTCCTTTCGACTTTCAATTTGAGTTTCGATTTTTGCACTCCATTTCTATTCCTCCAATCGATTCATTAGACAATCCAATTAACCCTCTACTTCTGACGGTAAATGGTTTGGTAATTTAATTTCAAATCAGATTTTGTATGCCACTCATTCCACGCGGAATCTCAAATGTCAGGGGTTAATGTACCGCTTGACTGTCTGACCAACGGAAAGGTTTTCAAGTGCAAAATGTCCACTAAACGAAGAGAGAAAGGAGAGGAAAAGGAACGGGAAATGGAAGGTGTAAAGCAATGCCAAAGCTAGCGACGTCAACAATCATAGACCTCAGCCCCATCATACACGATCCTCCCTTACATGGCTGTGGCGGCGGCTGGCATACATACAAACAAACATACATGCATACATATGTATGTATGTACATACGTGTATGACAAAGTTTAAGTGCTTGCTAAATCCATAGATTTCATGCTGGCAACACGAGGGCGAAACATGGCCCCACATTGTGCGAGACAAGCAAAAACAGCAACAACAACAACAACAACAATCGTTAACAACAAAACAGAAGCGAGGTGTTGGTTAATGTGCAACAGCAGCAGCAGCAACAACAGCAGCAACAATTGTTGCAACAATAGTATCGCATTTCAATGTTTTTTACTGTTGGCATAAAAACAAAAGGCAAAAGCCGCAGTCAAACAGCGAACTAACACCAAAACAGCCAACAAAACAACAACAGCAAAAACCAACAACAAAGACAAGCACAAGCACAAGTGAAACTACTGTACAACAAGTTGGGGAGCCATAAACGGTGTTACGACTAGAAAATACTCATTAAATGGATACAATTTATGCAGCAGGCGGGCGGGAAGGAGTGCGCTTAAAGGAGAACTGAGTTAGATTCGTTCATTTTTTGTACGATCGAAATGCCGATTATGACTTCGAAGCGAATGTTCGATCGATCAACGAAAGCTTCCTCGAAGAAGCTTCCCGCTGGTGCCTATTACGCCGCAGCGTACCCTGTAGAGCAAGAACAATCCCGTTTTGCAGTCTGCAAAAGTTTTTATATCTCTCCCACTCGTTTTCTCCTCCTTGCGCGCTCCCGACCCGACTGATGGCTGCACGTAATTTTGCTTTTGTCGCGACGCAAATATGTTTGCCATAACGGGAGAGAAACACCCCCTCTGGTTATACCTCTCCTTCTGTTACAGCATGGTCTCTCTCTCTCTCTCTCGCTCTCTCGCTCTCTTTGTATGTCTTGCAGCCTTACCTTAACATTATGCAAGGCGCCACATCATCGCACTTGTCACTTTAACCTTGCACGGCCTGTCAGTAGCACCACTCCTCCCTCTCCCACTCAGCACTCTCTCCTCACCCTCACTGTCTTTCATGGGTTCTGTAAATTTGCGCAAAGCAGCATGGAAAATGAAAAGAAAAGCCATAAAACCAAAGACGACGCGGCAAGCAAGCAAACAACGCAAAAAAAAAAGGTAACGGTGAACGGTAAAAAACAAAGCGTGGAACAAAAAAAAAGATGAGAAGAGATTTTTGATACGAGTTCAGCGAAGTCGGAATACACTATACAAACATATTTACGTATAAATGTATATGACTATATATGTACATATGTATGTATGTAAGTACATATGTAAGAAAATAAAAAAAATAAAAAAATTTACAGTTAAAAAAAATAATTAACTGATAAATAATATGTAATAAAAAAATAAAATAATAAAAACAAAATAAAGATGATGATGTTTATAAAGATCCATTTAAAAAGAATATTTTTTCTCGCAGGAGACTATCTTATAGAATAATAATGAATCGATAATTAAACAAATTAAATGATTCTACATCCTGCTTTTGTTTTTTTGAAGCTTTTCTGACGGCTATCTCCTCTTACATATATCCAATCTATCCTTAGCTTATCTCACTCGCAAATTCGCACTGCAAGTCCCATTTACCCACTTATTGGTAAGGGTATCCCAAAAAACGAACCCGAAACGAGCGTAAATATGCCTGTCATCATTTTGACATCAGCTTCCTGCTGCCGTCGTGGCTAAGATGGAGGAGTATGGGTAGTTTTCTTCCAGCCAGGCCATTACCATAACTATAATGCATATTTCAGCATCGAAGTCAAACACATGGAGCTCTCTCCCGCTCTCTCTCTCTCTCTCTCTCGCCCTTCTCATGCCATCACCCCGTGTCATCATCATCATCAGGCATCAGGCAGGCAGGAGTGACGGGAACGATTCTAGCTGTCTACTTTGGGGCCTCTTGCCCATGCCCCTTACCACATCGTCGTGCCACTGTGGAAAATCCCCGTATCACTTTCGCTTCTGCCTCCTGTTGACAATCTCGGTTTCAGTGTGTGTCCACACACACACACACACACCCCATATTTAGTGTCTGGGAACATGCCCGAGCATATTTATGCCCGCTTTTCTCCACCCCAGATCAGCCCACCGCCAGGACGGAATGGCAGGGTTTTAGCATAAAAGTTTATTGAACTAACGCTAAATAGATGGCATTGCATTGGCAACATAGCAACGTTTCCCTCTCCCGGAGCAAGCAGGGGACTTGTTTCTGCAGGTTATGGGATTTCGTGTCATGCCTAATATAATAATTTCAGCAGTACTCGTAGGCCGTAGCTTAAGCTTTTACCAAAGTTTCGTTTTGTTTTTTAAACATTTGCTTAAACAATTTAAACATTTTTCGCCCGCTATTGGTACATTTATTGCACCATGATTGAATTAGTCTACTTAATCGCAATTTTTTACTGCTACTCTCCTTTTTTTATGAATTCTTTTTTTATTAACACGAAAAACCACAAAAATAATGCACTTTTTATTTTGATACTTGCTGCTTTTTTTTTGTTTTACAAATTTAATTAAACGTCAACTTAAGCGACATATCAGTGCCGCATTAATAAATTAACAATGAAAAAAGGGGTTAAATAAACAACAAAAAGCCGCAAAACAACAATCGAAAAAGAAGCAAACAACTTTAGTGGAGGCCATAAACAACAAACTAATTATATATGCACGCATGCAAAAAAAAAGCGCCATAATATCGTCATCAAAATAGCGGACAATGAATGCTCTTTAAAATATAGATGACATTATTTAGGCTGCTGGCAACAAACAACTAAAAGGTAGACAGCAAAGTGTATAAAGTTTCTTGCTTGAATTGCCCGAAATGGTATGCTATAGTTATTTTTTTGTTGGCTGTTTGAGCACCTTCCTTTCACACACTACTAATGAAAGTGCAACGTGATTTTTAGTGCAAAGAAAAATATTTAAAATATATACATATATAAAATAATATATTTAATTTAATAATATTTAATATAGTTTACAGCTCAAACCGCAGACCTAACTCTATCGCAGCCGTGCACTGCAGTGGTTGCCATTTAAACTTGCAAAAACACAATGCCGCTGGCATACCCAAAAGCAAATATTTTGCCAGTAAGCGTATTCAATATTCCGCAACCTAATTAGCATACAATTTTCGCTACCATCGGCCCAACACTTTGGCCAAATTAAATTGTCAATTATTGGCAAACAAACGCCCAGCAGAAGCAGTAGCACACAGTGCGAGCCATAAAGTAATGCCATGCTGGCATTTGTGTGTGTGTGTTTGCTTGTTGGTTGCATGGAAAAATATGCATGGTGCAACCGCAGCTTTAACCAGAACCCGACGCATTTGTCATTCTTTGCTGTCGGTGGGGGCGGGGGAGGGGTGTGGCACAAGGCAAACAAATGCCCCAGAGAGAGAAGGAGTCCTGGCCAGAGTCCGGGGCCGGGTCCGGGTCCGGGCTTTGCACCATCGTTTGCCAATATTCAAATAGCAAAAAGTCAGACATATTCTCATTAACATAAAACATAAATATTTACTTATGCCACAGACACACACGGACACGGACACGGACCCAATGCAACGGACATTTCTATTTGAGTTTTGGTCGAAAGGGATTTCCCAGACATTTCCTTTGCTTTCCTTTTGCATTTTTCGCCCCATTATGGCATTTTGTGGGGCGCAGGGTAAAATGTGTGCTAAAATGCCATTTCCATAAATGCAAATCAGTTTGTTTATTTCCCTCCATCCCTCTCTGCGCCATTCATTCCATGGCATACGTCCGTATATCTTCTCCAAATAGTTATAACTTTTGAGGCGTTGCAATACACAAAATAAATTTATTCTGATTCGGTTTTTTTTATGCGTTTTTTCAGTTAAGGTTATGGCCTTCTTCTTCGAGGTCGGCACGCCCCCCACGAGGGCGTGACCAGAGTGCAACATGCAACGAAATTGATATTCGTTTGGCAACCGATTGGGTTGCACGTAACACGCTTTGCTCCTCGAGGCATAATTGAAGGTGCAGCAGCGGGTTGCAGTTTTATGGGGGACTTAAGTTAATATTTTTGCGGAGAACAAAATTATGATACAGACATAAAAATGCGAATTTTGCTGAATTTTGGATTCTTTGTGGTTTACTTTAGTACCTTTTAAACATTGCTTTAGTATTTTTCTGGTACTATTTCCCTACTCAATGAGCACTAATCATTCGACACCTTCAGGTAAAAGGAGTAAATAAATAAAATAAAATATAAATAAATAATATAAATAAATAAAATTCTGCTTAAATCAGGAAATGTTCACAAAAACTCGTATAAGATTAAAAAACGCTTCCTTTTTTTTTAATTCAATCTGATTGTATTATTCAGTCCCAAGGCTCTATAATTTACCATTATAAGCAAACCTCTGGAAAGGACGAAATTAAGCTAACTACCAAGTGCGCACATAATCGTTTGCTTATCGGGAAAAATATATCTAAGGGAACGCCCCGCCCCGTGCATTAGCATTTCATACGCACACAGAGGCATGAGCCCCATGCCACACATATGATTATAAGCCATGGAATTGCTTGTGAAGGACACCTACCACCATCATTAAATCAAAAACCAAACAACATATTATAGAACAAAACTGTAAAACGACCCAGCACACACACCCACGCATACCTTTGGAAAGAAACCCCTGACCAGAATAGACCAGACCCAGAGCCAGACCCAGACTCAACCACAGCATGAAGAAGGAGATGTTGCAACAACGCCCAAGTCATTAGAATTCCTTTTTTGGTGAGCAGAGTTTTATGCACAGAACTTGGCCAAAAAGGAGCAAAACCCAAAAGGAAAGCCCTCCGATAGAGAGGGAGGGAGAAACCTAGGGATTGAAACTGCAGAATGAGACCAAAAAGCAAAACGAATTTCATTAAATTAGACGTAACGGAAACAAAGTCGTTAAAACTTGGCAATCCCCAACCTCAGGTGCCCCCCACCCCCTCTAAGCCCCTTCCAGTGGTTTTTGCCCACTAACTGAAACTGAAATGCACTGCTAACGATCCACCAAAAATTGGGGTTGAGTAGGGGTCGTATGCGTAGAGCATTGTCCACTTGGGGAACAACCTCGTGCCTTGGCCACACAGACACAGACACAGGCAGAGGCGCAGGGACCGACCCGACCCATACAATGGCATTTTAATAAAACTCAGGCGAAAATCCCTTTACTGACGGCACACACACACACACACACACACTCGCAACAGGAACACACTTCAACAATTTTCGTGAGCGCATTTAAAACGATTGAGATTGAAATAAATGGTAAGGTATACGAATAGTTGATACCCAGAAGGCTGCGACTTAGATTTACATCAAGAGATAATTTTAGAAGAAGGGCCTTTGGTATCCTCTAATAGAGAAGCATAAAAACACCTAGATCCTTTTTAATTTCAGTTACCTTCTGTTTCTCAGGTATCCGTGCGACCGAAAATTGAACTGGAATTTGTTTCTGATGTTTCTTGGTTTCTTGGTAATTTTTTAATACCACCATGCTCCGAAGTTCGGAGCATTGGTTCGGAGTCCGAACCTAATCCCAGTCAAATTCAGAGCTATCCATAAACAAAATGGCGCCCCCATTCCAATTGGAATTTCATTCAAAGCTTCAATTAGTTTTACGTTTTGCGCTTAGAATTCCCAAGTGATTTTTCTTAGCACTCCAAAGTGTTTTCTGTTCATGGAGTTGCTGCCTTTCTTCTCTAAATCCCCAGACCAGCTGTAGATACCGATACCCAGCCGTTGATAACTGTTGCTACCCTGTAACTAATGCGTCTAACTACCTTTTCCATATGTATTAGGAGACAGAGACAGTTTTGTGTTGGCCCCCAGAACCCCTGCTACCCCCTGTCCATGCGTCTCTCTCTCTCTCTCTCAAGAGCATTGTCTGCTAATAGAGACTTGAGTGAAGTGTGTAGAAGAGGGGCTCGTACGACTGTGTGTCTGTGTCTGTGCCTGGAGTATCCACACCCACCTCCTAGTTGGCAGGCAGCTCGCTCTCTGCAGTCACTGACTGGGGGACTGGGACTGGGACTGGGGGACTGCTACGCTCATTTCATGCAATGGCAAATTGCCATTTTTAGTTGGCCATTCGATGTAACCGAAACTGGCGACCGTTTCGACCATTGCCATCCTACAAATTAGTATAATAAAACGTTTCATAAAGTGGAGACCAACCCCCCCTCCACCCAGCCAGCACCACATACACCAAAGGGGAACGAATGGAAGGATACAAATGGTGGATGGGCAGGGCAGGGCGGGAGGCAAAACCCCTCCTTTTGGCATCGGTTACAGTTTTAGGTTTTTCCTTATTCTCTTCTTTTTTTATGCTCGTTTAATAGTTTTGTTTGCATTTTTGTGTTCGTCTGCTTTACGGTCACTAAGTATCCATTACATAACAAGGACTGGTGGGGGGGAGGGGGAGTTCAAGAGGGCTGGCGACCCTTCTCGCTGGATATTTATTACAGCTCCACTCTGAAAATGTCATTCGAAATTGTATTATCCTCCGGAAGGCAGCGGCGAATGTCCGTCGCTAACTTCTTTGAAATTGTCGCCATATTTTGCAATTAGAATAGAAGAAGAATGCCAGAGTGCCGAGTGCCAGAGTAGGAGGCTGACAACGCCGACGGCATGACGGCATGACGGCATGACGGCAATGGCAATGTCTGACACATTCAAGAAATTACAACGCCAAAAGGCCCCAGGCCATAAGGACCGACGACTCACAAAAGGCGTCCAAAATGGATTTTATGGCCTGTTGAAATGTCTCCGCGCTTTGTCTCCGTTTCTCACAAGGAGACTGCCGCCAGCGCCTCCCGAAGCTATTTCGGCATGTGTCCAGGTTGTCATGTCTCCGCTGTCTAGGAGAATAAGCTCCTTAGGCCAGGACATCATTGGGTGTTGATTGAATAAAACACACACACACACAAAAGTTGTGTCATAAGCCTTTTGCCTTTATGTGAGTAAACAGAAAGTAATACAAATTGGAATATATATTTGATAGATTGATTATAGCTAAAAGGAAATTGTAGAAAAATTGTATTTGTATTTATTTTGATTTTTCCTAGTGCTACAAGTAAAACTTATTTTTAATGCACTAGTCACAGAAGATTTATCGTTACGATTACAATATTTAATCGTATTTCTAATAAATATTTTACATACATCAAGATTCATTTATTTTAATTGTCATTTATTTTAATGTACAATTTTATGATATTTAACAAGAGAGAAATAAGAAAAATGTCTAACAAAAGAAAACCAAAGCATTAAATAAAAATATTTTAGTTAGAAAATACTTAGAGCCATTTGGAGGCTATCAGAAATAGTACGTTTTATTCTTGATTTTAAATCAATTTGTTAGATTTTGTTACAGATATTTAGTTATTAATGTGTACTTGCTACGACAATTGTGCTTACATATCTGATAGCCCTCCAATATCAATAAGTGATACTTTGAACGGACTTTTATCAATAACTAAACTACCGTGAAGTGCATTCTCTTTTACTTTTAAATTAAATATGATACAAGGTCCCCTAGCAGCCACTCAAAACAAGTAACAGTAAAAGGTAACTCTACTCCGGCACTGACTTCAATTTGTACACCAGTCCAGTCCAGTCCAGTCCGTCCACCACACACCCCCCCGACTGTCACTTCTTGAGCTCATTTATTTTAATGCATTTTACTAATTACTCACCCAACAGAAGAAGATGTAACGAAAGAGGGTAAGAAGTGGAAGTGGAAGAGTGGAAGTAGCAAAAGTACAAGAAGCACTAGACAGCAGGGGAGGGCGGCTCACTGTGGCAAAATTAAACTTTTTGACTAACTCCTCGGACATGTAAGTTTAAGCCATTTAAAGTCGAGAAACCACGGCCAACATTTCATGTACTAGCCGTACTAGCCAAAAGTTTCCTTCTTTGGGGGGCATTTAATTAGTGTGTGCGCCGGACATTGGGCTACGGAGCTACGGAGTGTAATCAACCCTTGAGGAGTACGGTCCGGTCCGGTCCGGTCCTGGTTCCTTCGCCTGGCTGACCATTTTCAATTAAGTTCTGAATGCGTGCATACCAGAGGGGGAGAAAGAGTCAAAAAATCAAAAATAACATAATGGACAAATTAAAATGTTTGCTCTGCACAAATTCCCCACTAGATTCTCCATTTCCATTTTTTGTTTCCACCTCCCAATAACATTCTCTTCAACATTTTTTTTTCCAAACCCAAAATCATTCCCCCTTAAACGTTTTTTCTCCATGTCTGTTCTGTTTTACAGAGTTTTTGGTGCTTGTTGCTTTTGTTCATTGGTGGAGTTCTAAATGAAATTGGTTTTTCAATTTACAAGAGAATTTCTTTGAATGGGTCGGGACTGAAACAAAAGGAGGAACGTGGCAGAAACAATAGAAAAGGTCGCTTTATGCACGAAGAGTGGGGAAGAGGGAAAAATGCAAAAACGAAAGCAACGTCAACACTTTGAACATGTTCGGACTTGTCCATTTTGTGAGCTGAGCTTTGACGAAGAAGTTTCGAGCAGGTAGCAAGGGGAACCTAGAGTCTGGAGTGCAGGTAGAACAGCGAAGAACAGAAAAGAACGAAGGCTTACGATCCCGAAGAGTATGCAGAAATACGCACATGCATATGTACATACATACATACACAGAACGACCGAACGAAACCAACGAGTGAAAGAGATGGGAGAACGGTCACTTTGACATCAGCGGCACATAAAGAACAGCATAAATATATGACGGAGAGCAGAGAGGATGAATAGCGAGAGAGAGCGGATGAACAGCGAGAGAGAGCGGATGAACCCGAGAGAGAGAAACAAGACAGCGAATAAAACAACAAACAGTTTTAGATTGAGATAAATTAAATTTCAGTCCAAAAACTAAGAGCAATTAAAAGATTTTAGACATAAAAACACACAAGTTTTTCTAGAAAAAAGGTATGTACCATATATGAGATTAAACCCAAATCAAAATCAGATAAAAAAAAAAAATTAAACAACAAAACTGAAAAGAAACAGAACGTGTAATTTATTGCTGAAACGAGAGAGAACTTTATACATATTAAACATTTATGTTCTCTGGACTTTAGGAGTCCCAGAGACTACAAATAATCATGCTGTTAGTTGGTACTAAATATAATAATGCTACTACATAAACAAACATTGTGCTACTTAAAAATCTAAAAATCTACAACAACCACGCCCGAGGCAGGATTCGAACCTGCAACTGTTGGAAGGACGGCTGAGATGTGGAAACAATAGCTCAGCCCTCGACACCAAGTCAGTCGGCAATTGACAGATATCGGAACGGATATAAGAATATAGGGAATGCAATAGATATTATTCGTACTCGTTACGGTTTGGGTCTATGGTGCTTTCAGCGTCCTCGCTATGGTTTAATGCACTCGCTATGTCTTGGGTGAGTGGAGCGGAATGGAACGAATGGAATTTGTGTGCCTTAAAAAAAGCTATCCGTTTATATCTTTTACGAAGGAGATCGTTTTACTTAACCAACGACTAAATTTGTTCTCGTTACCATAAAATCAATTTAATTAAAGCTGGGAGCTATTTTTCTCTTCATCTTATCCTCAAACTTTCCCACTGATGAATTCTTTTCTGCACGGCACTTTATTCCTCCATGGCTATAGTCCAGAAAACAGGGAGTCAACCATGAAATAGTAACGATATTTCTATTCAGTTTCGCTGGCCACAAAATTTCTTTGGCTAATTTCATCAAATTACTTCTGCACAATTTTCTTATCAACAGGAATCGAGACTGGTCCCCAATTCCCTTGTTTTTCTGGCCATGCAACCATGGAAATGGAGAAGGATGCGACACATCCAAGGACATGGAACACTACTCCTCGATACATCCAAAAGACATGGCAGCGATAGATCCATGGACATGCAGCATTTTTATGGTCACTCAAATGCGCGTAAAACTTTGTCTCCGCCAAGTACTCGTCGCATGTCATGTGGATGTGCGTTCTTTTACGAGTTTTCTTTTTGTCTTGCGTTGCTGCCAAAAAGCTGCTGATTAAAGTTTATGGCAAATTTGCTGAATCAGTGCTTTGGGGGCCCCTTCTTCGGCACATCCAAGCGAGCGCTCCCCCATGAGACACACTCCACTGCCTAAATACAATCGAATCAAAAATTCCAGTCCTCACATCGCTGCTTCAATGTTTTTACGATGCACAAAATTTGCTGGAAACTAATTTCGGTGTAATATTACTAATACGTAAAGAGGATGTACCCAAAGAGTGTTGCAACTTTAATACAAAGACCAAATCGTTTACAAATATGAACGAAAATTAGACCAAATAAAACCAGGAGAACAGACTAAGAGGAGCATTTCTATGGGCTGACTTCGTGAATGTTTCCATAATATTTCTGAGTATGGAAATAGATACTGTGATTGAATTTATCCAAACATTTTCGGCGCATATTTACCAATTCTCATATCGCAAACAATCGGCTTAGCTTACAATCTCTCCACAAATTATGATACAGACTGTACACACACCTACATATGTATGCATGTTCGTACAATAACAAAATGCAATATAAAATTATTTACAGAATGCATTTAAATTTTATTTGTCACATGTGTTGCACGCACAAAACGAGACAACAGCACCCGCACCCGTGTGTGTGAGAGTGGAAACGAACATTTTGCATCGTTATCCTGGTAGCATTGTCCGGTTTCGGGTCCTTGTTCGGGGCAGCAGCTGGCCGAACAAATTGAGAATTGATTCTTTATAGACCATTAGTTTTGATTATACAATAGTTGTTGTTGGGGATACTGTAAGAGGGCGGGAGTGGGGGAATGAATGGGTGAGTGAATGGATGAGCGGGTGGGCGTCTAACGAAAGGTCTTATACAGAGGCTAGACGACCGACGACATTCAATTGAACGCTTCAACGCCTATCGTACAATTTTGTGCCAAAAATTATGAGGCAGCCATTGCTATTATAGTCCCCACGATATATGGGACAAGCAACCGCCCGCCCAGCCATCGTTCAATCCCCCCCAAATCCCGTATCGTCTGTGTGTGTGTGCGTGTGTGTGTTGGGCTCCAATGTTCATGATAAATTTGGGCTTATTTATCGGCCAGTGGCCAGTGGCAATTGGTAGTAGCAGCAGCAAACACGCACTGGGAGCAGCGGCGAGTGTTTCGGACACTAAGGCTATTTGTAGTTTAGGCTTGGGCGCCTCCTTTGTACCCAGCAGTGGCAGTGGCAGTCGCAATGGGGGAAGTGGAATCTATTGGGGGGTGTCGAAGCTAATGGTGTGGGGCCCAGCCCTGTTCACTGATACATTAGCCGTTCATTCGCTGCAGCTGGTGTTGGTCAAGCGGCAACAAAGCTTAAAGTTCAGTCAAGGATAATAAGCTGTTAGTGCAGTTAAAGCTTTACCTCCCTTTTTAAGCCAAATATCCAAGTAGGAAAATGTGCATAATCGGAGTACTAACTATGGAAATAAATACATTTTTGGCATTACTTTAAGAATATTTACTTCAGAGAAAACGAAGGAAAATGAGACAATTTGTTCAATAAAATATTATATCTATATTATTTATATATTTATATTATATTATATTTATATTACACACGAACTGGTGAATTTTTCATTCTTTATTAGTACACAATGATTGGAGTTATGTATATATTCTTAACCTATGTTTTCTCATCAACTACTTACCAGAGCTTACCAAACGGAATATCCGTCCATTGTCCCATTCATACCATAAAAACAACTATCCATTAAGCGTATTGGATATTTGGTTGCTTATTGGCATAAATCGTTAATGGCTTCCTTACTTTCAACTTTATTTAAAACGCATTCATTTAAACATAATTATTCCAAATATCTTTTGCAGCAATAACAAAAAATGTGTTCACGCTTCATTTGATTCAATTGATTTTCATTTAATTTTCCTGCTGTCCGAACGGCATCATTTTCCGAGAATGAAATTGAGAGAACACCGACAGACATCCATAAATTGTCCATAACAATTTGTGAAATTGTTTTACACCCAAAACAAAAAACTCAAAAAAGCAGCAAAAATAGTGAAAATAAATACAACAAAAAGTGATAGGAAATGGATTGAAAAAATCATTGTATTTATCATGAATTTTCAATTGCAAATGGGACCCCACATGGATACAGACAATATCTCATTTGGATTTCCCCCCGCAACATTAATGATTTTGTAGGACAAATTGGGTTTACGGTAGCGCAACAAAGTGCATAATTAATTAGCTGGTCAGCGTGTGGAAAATGCCAGAGCATGGGTTTTTCCGGGAATCAGTTGAAAGTTTTGTGGCCAGGCCGCAAAATAGCTGGGTTTACCTGATGCCCCTCCACCATCCTTTCATCCCTACACTGCTGCTGTCCGGTATTCAAATCACAAAATCCATGGAATTGTCGAGTACCATGTAGGCGGAACTATGCCGTCGCCAAATTGTGCTGGCTGCTGAAAATACAAACGGAAAATGTTTTGCGTCAAATTAGAGCCGGATTTATTCACAAATATGTGTCTCTTTTGCAGTGCAATTTATAACTACATACATATGTACATACATACTCGAATATGTACAAATTGGGCAAATTGTGCGTTTAAAATCTAAATAAAAATTGTCTGTGATTACTCGCGCGGCACCAGCAACACTTATGTAGGATGCTTTTATTTTGTATAGACGCTGATAGTGTGCCTGCTTGTCGCCTTCTAGTTCCTTCCTTCTGGCAGCGACACAGAATGTTCTCACAAGTCTATGCTGCCTAGCACTAAGCTGCGCTCTTTGCTTGCATTTCTCTGCTGGCAATGAAGAAGTAACAGTTAGTGGCAGTCGCTGCTTCTGTCTAGTGTTTTTGGTGCTTATCTGATTGAGACTGAGAGCGAGAGAGAGGTCGGATCATAGTACGCTCGGATACGAAGTGGACGACGAAGACTCAGACTCAGTCGATTTTGGGCCGCATTGATGTTGTTGTTGCTGAGAGAGAGCAAGCAATGTGGAATGAAGGAACTGCGAGAATGTGCATTGCTTGCGAGTAGTAACTGTTGGTTTTTTTTTGCTTACACGATCGGGGAGAGAGGATGAAACAACAACAATGCACTCCAAGCGAAATACAAACAAATACAACTAGCAGTCAGGCAGTCTATGTGTATCATACTTACTTACATATGAAGTTAGCCACTACAGTGCAGTTCATAGAAATAGGGATATTTTAAAGAGTGCTTTAAAAGCAGCAGAACTTACAGGGAGCACTATGGAGCTATATTTTGGGAAAATTAGAACAAGAAATTCATAAAAATAAAACACATAAACAGTGCGTTTCATAGCAATAATAGCATTCTCTCCTATGCAAACATTATGTAAATTATAAAGTTGAACTGCATATCGATCGGCCTTACGGTCATGAAACGCACTGTCTATGCTTTGGCCGCATTTCGCATCCATTTAGTTTAGTTATTTTTCTCTTTATTTTTATTTTTAGGCTTTTTCTCATTGCATAATTTATCAATTAATTGATTAGTTTTAATTTGAGTTTTTTTTTTTTTTCAGCGATATTTTTCAATATTTTTCGCTGCAATCCTCTTCTGGTTTTTCCCTTTTAGCTATTCGAACTAAATCTAGTTGTCAGTTAATTACACACATTTTAATGCTTTAATTACACGGTTTAAATGTGCGATTTATTCATTTATGATATTTTACATTTAACAGCCTTATTATTAGCATTTATTTAGCTTTTATTCTGCGTGTAGGTAGGTGTCCTCTGTAATCCTTACTCTTCACACAATTTATGGTTTTCTTTTCGTGCAGTGTTGTTTAATAATATTTTTTTTCGTTAGGGTTTTGGTATTTTTTCGTTTGGCTTTAACTTTTCATATTTTGTTGTTTTTTTTGTTTTGTTTTCTGTGGGAAATCTCTCTATATTCTATTTTATTTATGAATTTTCACTTACTTTAACTACATTTCGGTGCTATTTTGAGTTGATTTTTGTGTGTAAATTAATAATATTTCTTTTGCAATATTCTATATGCTTGAGGGGGATTAAGATATTAAGTATTTAGTTGGTATTATTTACAAGCCAATATTTCTGGGGATATTTCTGTATTTCTTTACATACTTTTCGTTGTTTTTTTATTTTGTTTTTTTTTTTCTTTCTTTTAATTTGGGTTTCTTTGCAGTGGATTTTGGTGGAATTCTAAGTTGATTTAGGGCTTCGATAATACTGGCTAAAAGGAGGTGGTCTTAAAAGTTCTCTAGATATGTTCGATTGGGGGGTTTGTGGTATCTAATAGGTTCTGTGGGTGTTCTGGGGCAGCTATTGGGATTCGATTACATCACAGAATCTATTGAAATTAGCAGTAGCTTTCGATATTTATATGAAAATTACGTGAAATATCGAATATGATGTATATTTCCATAGTCATACAGATGTGCTGAGTGCTGAGTGTTTGTGGCAAGATTTTCCTGTGGAATTCAATGGAAATATTCTGCAACATTAACTATATCTCATTGAACTCTCTGATGTATGCTATATTTAGAGGCTTAAGTTTCTCATCTATTCTCATCATTAACAGTGCTTCTGGCATCTATTCTAGAGACCTTCTATGTGTTAGCTTTCTTGATTAACTTTCAACGAATTCTAGTATTTCCTTCGTTACAAACCTCCAATCGTATATACCCCATTCGACTCCCAGTATAATTCCAACCTCTGCCAGCCCTTTAAAATCCTTCCACAACCCAAAAATACCAACAGCAAGCTGGTGTATTTCCCATTCGTTCAAACTACTGGCGGAATGTCACAACTTTTCTTTTAGTTTTGTGTTCTTATTGAGCAATCGAGTGGCGAGTGTTCCCGCGCCTAGACATTGGCAGTGGAGCCAAAACTACTCATGAATTTGGTATCGCTAGCAGCTAAGCTGTTGACACTAGCTAAGGACTTGTTGTTGTCACCTGAACCAGCAAGGAATTGATGATGCTGCTGCTGCTGCTGATGCTGCTGCTGCTTGAAGGACTGATACGCATCCGAGCTAACGGCCGACCAAGTGCCATCTTTGGCCTTCACATAGAGATGCTGCTTGCTGGGCTGCTTGCTCCCAAAGTGATAGTCCCCGGCAGCGGCGATCGAGGCACTCGATGCCCAATCGTTGAGCAACTGATTGGTGGAATTGCACAGACCCAAACCGGAGAAGTCGCCGCCCTCCAGATTCTCAGCATTCATGGGGGGACCACCAGTAAGGAAATCCATATTTCCATTGGTCACAATCGGATGCCGCATGCCAGCGGCCTTGCCCAGTATATTATTCTCGCTCTTGTACAGCGTCTTGGGCTGTCGTTGGCGCCTTAGAGTGCCGGCTCCTCCGCCGCTGGCCATTTGGGCCGCCAGCGTGGTATTGGCATAGGCGCCGAGGCCCTGCTTGAGGGCATTGCTGGCCAGAAGCAGCTGCTGCTGCTGATTGAAGGGATTCGTACGCTCCGTCTTGCATTCCATTTGTTCCATTTTGTTCTCGGTGATGTTCATCTTTTTCAGCTTTGCCGGCGAGCCCGTCATTATGGCCGTGGAGGCGGTCGAAGTTGTCATCAGATTTGGTTGCTGCTGCTGTTGCTGCTGTTGCTTCTGGTCGAGGCATCCATAGTGGGCGCTGGGCGGTGCCGAGTACATCCCAGTCGATTGATAGTCATTATTGCTCTGATGATTGCTCTGATTGTTGTTGTTGTTCGAGTGGCTCTGTGGCTGGGGCTGTGGCTTTGCTGCATAGCGATTCTGATAGAGCTTGACATTGGCCACCACATTGGTGGTGGCATAGGCCCCACAGCTATCATACAGCGATGATGATGCCGTTGAACCCATTCCACCCATGCCACCGGGCGCACCGCCATGGGTGGGACTTTTGAATGTTGAACATGCAACTTCCGCATAATCCGGCATATTCAATGGTGAGAGTCTGCAAAAGAGCGCAGCAAAAGAGCGGCGGGAAAATACCTTGTTAAAAATGTATTCAATGCATTCGGTATCTATCTGTATGTTTGTATGTATGTATCTATGGGTTATTCTGTCTGCGACTGCAGTTCACAAATTGCATAAATCATTTGGCAGGGAAATTGCTTTTGTTTGGCATGTAACTCCCCGGAAATTGTTGCCATCTCTCACACCTCTGCGCGTACTCATTAAAAATGTTCGTTGCAACAATACGAAAATTTTACCCTTACTCGTTTTAAATTTTATAATTACAGGGGGAGTACCGGGAGTAGTAGGAGTAATTCAGGGGCTCGGAAGGACTGCCCCTAACATTCGAAAAATCAAAACTTTTTATCCATGCAAGTGAGAGAGAGCAAAACTTTTTTTATTGCTTAAATTTTTTTGGTGCACACTAATTAGCTAATGAGATAATGCTTATCTATCGCTTTGCTTTTCGTTAAAATTTTCAAATTTTTTTTGAGGGGCCGCCGAGGCGGGGTTAGTTTTGGGGTCATGCGAATAGTTTTGCAAATTTCGATGTGGCTTAAAGAGGAATACAGAGTTCAAAGAGTGTAAAAATTAAGCAATCAAAAAGGGGCAGAACCACCAACACCAAAGACAAAAATCTTTATATTTGAATGGCTATCACAGAGTTGGTTTGGATATAACAAATTTATACAGCATTAATGTCTTAATTATTTCTCAAATTTATTCTTAATACATTGCTTTACGTTAAGCCCACGGGGCCCACTTATGGAGCTTCAATAATTGCAAATATCTGTCGAAATTAAAGGACACACTTCAGTTACAGCAACAATAAATAAAGAATAATCAAACCTGTGAAATAAGCTCAAAAATATGTCAAGGAATTGCTTAAATTATTCAGCAATTAAATTCTGTGGCCTGAAGACCTAATGGCATAGGAAAAAGAAAAATATGTAGATCTGAAGTGCCGCCTGCCGCCTGCCGCTTTCCCCGAGGACTATCAATTTTTAATTGTTAATTTAGCGGTGAAAATTACTCAGAGAGGGAAGTGCTCGCCCCCCCCCACGCCAATCAGACAACAACCCGTGAAAGAAATTAAATATTTTAATTGGAAATTTTTAGGTAATGGCGCAACCTGCCACGTGTGTCTTGAAATTACAAAGAGGGGCGGTGTGGTGGTGTGGAGGGGGGGAGGCGTGTTTATGTAAACAAGCAAAAATAAAAGAAGATTCTGTTTATTGTAATTCTGCTTATGTTGGACTTTTTTACGACTTTACAACGTTGTTAAAAAGTGAGCAACAGAAAGAAGTACGCGTAGCAGCAGCAGACAGTGGGCGGAGGGAAAAAACTTTGGTTCGTAGGAACACAACGGAAAAATTGAAACGGAAATAATGAAAATCGCGTAACGGAAGTGGCAACAGCATTAGAGGAATGCCGTGGAAATACGCGCGCGGGAGGGGGGTGTGGGGTGTTTCACGACGAAGTGGCACGCTGGCCAGGGGTGGGTAGGAAATGTTTCAAATTGTAAGTGAAGTGGAATAGAGGGGGCACGGGGCAGGGGGGCGCACGGCAAAAGGTGGCGAATGGGGATTATTTTCCAACAAAAAAAAAAATAACAATAAGGAAAAGCCACAGCTTAAGAAGTCGAAGTTGTTGATACCCTCGAAGATACCAAAGCCATTATCATGCCTGCTCTGCCGTCTCTCTCTTGCTGAAGTGATCACAGGAACTGAGTAGCGAGTGCCACAGGGTTTATTCAGCTAGGGTATACAACAACAAAACAAGAGAAATCTAAACAAATAAATGCGTAAAATGCCGCAAATAAATACGCGAAAGTTTTATAGAGAGTGGTGCAACAGTGTAAGAGGAAGAGGGGCGGAAAATGCTAGTATAGGACAGGTGTGCACTAGACAAAGACAGCAATATGTCGCCAGCAGTTGCTGTTTTTTTATTGCGTCTTGTTTTGGATTTTCTTACGCACTTTTGTTTTATTTTCTTTGCATTTACTGTGCCATTTTTCGGTTACGTTGCTGTTTCTGTTTTTTTTTGCTGCTGTTTGTTTGTTTTATTTTTATTATTGCTGCCGCAACGCTACATTAAGCTTTAATAAAAAGTAACAAAAAAAAAACAAAAAAAGAAAGAAAAACACAAAAGGAATTTTTTCTCCTCTTCCTCTCTCATTCGAAAGTAAGAAGTAAAAACGGAAAAGTGTGGCATGGGAAATGGGCAACTTCGAACATGTATCCGGGATTAGGCTTCAATGTGGAATTAAAGCGATTAAGTGGGAGATTTTTAAGGAATATTCCCAGTTGTGTTGACAAATTGCGAGGGATTTTTAAATGGCAGCGGAAAGTGTAATTGAAGGCCCAGATTTTAGATTTTATATTGGAATTTAAAAGTTTTGTGAGTGTTTCTTAGAATTTTAAGGACAATTTGAGCCAGTTGCTAAGTATTTGTCAAATTTGCTTAGGATTCTTGGAGGATTATTCAAACAAAGTTTTGTGGATTTTAGGTTCGACTTAAAGTTTATTTCTAAATATAGCTCACTGGCAGATCAAAGTCCAGCCAATCAAACATTTATTTAGACTTAAATAAATAAGATAAACAAATAAAATTCACCCCCAAAATATAAATAAAAAGCAAAAAAAAACAACCAATGAACAGATAAAAAATCCAACGCAGCTCAGAGCAAAAATATGAATGCGGAAATGCGTACATGGAAATGAAATGACGTTACAGCAAGTGCAGCGCGGAATAAAACGGGGATTTCCCCTGGAATATTTTACCCCTCGAGTAACGTAAACGGTTCGTTCCGTGGCTGCGGGGCCGCGTAAGTTGCCATGGCCCAAAGTAAAACCCGTTCAAGTGTAACAATTTAATGGGAGAGCATGGGCAGCTGCAGGCAGGGGTGGGTTTTGAGGGGTGCCTTTTCGGGAGGGTTTTTGGTTGAGGGTTTTGGTTAAGGTTTTGGTTTTTATGGTAGCAGCGGTTGCAGCTCCAAGGCACACACACATATTTTTTATGAGCCTGCTCGTAAATAGTGCCATGGATTCCAAACCCAAACGGATGGATCCTTCCATTTCCACTTCCCTTTCCACTGGTGGAATCAGCTTGCCAATTTTTATTGTAATTAAACAGTCAGCGAAGCGTAGACAGGATATTAAGGTAACTTCCTGTGGAGATAAACAACCCTTCGACCGAAAGACCCCAACTCAAGCCCCCAACTCACCTCTCGTAATCAGGCAGAAGCGTTGGCTGTTGTTGTCCCTGTTGGGCGGTGGCCTGTGCGTATCCCGGAAGTTGCTCCTTTGTCGTGCCACCACCAGAACCAGCAGCAGCAGCAGCAGCAGCAGCAGCGCAGCGCCGCCACCTCCACCCGATGCCTGTCGCCAAACACCGCCACTGGGATCGATCCAGAGGCCATTGGGGCCGGTGGTTGATGTCGAATTTGAGCCGACGGCACCGACAGGTCCGCCTCCATTTAGCGGCAATGTTGGAAACTTTCGCACGGTTCCGATTGCGTGATTGCCTGAAATAAAATGAATCCGGTACATGTATGTGAATATCGGAATGGACAGGGATGTGTGCCATGTGTGCTGTGTGTGCTGCCAATGGTTACGGCTCGTTAAAACTAAAACGGAGTATTTCGCTCACGGGATTTGGCCCCCAAGAGTCGCGAGTCTACGCTGCAACGTGCAAATAATAAAAGACGGAAATTACTTTTTATATTCAATTAGCAGAAGCTTTTGCACGCCCATTTCGATGCTTATGGGAGTGACCTGCAAAAGGGGCGAGAATCAGCCAGTGGGTGTGTCGTGGGTTTGGGAAACAGAGAAGTGGATCTCCAGAGTGAATTCCGCTGTGGCTGCGTGTCCCTACGCCACTCTTATATTTAAATATTAATAAATAAATCTCAGAGATCCTTTGCAGTCAGATCTCAATATACCCATGTAGTTTCTTCTACCATTATTTATGTTACCTCTGCCAGGGTACCTTCTAGTCTCTACACATTTCTTGCCATTTTTTTCTTGTTTACTTTTGTTATATTTCGAGTTCTGCTGTTAGACAATTGATGTGATTTTCACGTGAGCTTTTGTCGTTTTTATATCCACCCTAGCCCTGGCAGTGGCCACCCACTCTCCCTCAGCCAGAGAAGACTCCTTTATTGTAGCTGCTCTGCTCCAGTTATCGCTGCTTGTTTATCTTTTTATAGTCGCTTTAACCTTGGGAGTTCGCTGTGGTGTTCGCTGCCAAAGATTATTACCCTTGGTTTTCGTTTGCTTGGGGTTTTTCTTTGACAATGTTCGTGTGGAGTGCGTGTCTGCAGTTGTTCTTGTGGCTTACAAAATGGCAACCTAATTGAGACCGACCATAAATGCTCAAGTCATAAATCATAGATTACACAGGGAGAGAGCGAGAGAGAGAAAAGGAAATGTTTGCATGTCCCAGACATACGATTGAAGATTGTCTTAGCCACACAGCAGGGGCTGCTACTTCCCCACACCATTTAAGCGCTTTGGACACTGAATATCTACAAATATTCAACACTAAACATCCCCCTAATATTTTTGGACCAAATTAAACTTCAATAGGCAACATAAATTCAAGCAATTACCAAACCCCCAAAAGGGCGACACACAACAAAAAACGAACCCAAAAAATATAAATTTAAATTAAGGATAAACAGGGAATAGCTGTGTAGAGAGAGGGGGAGTACCACTCACCATGTAAACTGCCCAGCGAGGTCTGCTTGATAAATTGATAGCGCTTGAAGAGAACCAATGCGCCCAATAGGAACACAATTATGGCAATGATGGAGCCCAGCAGGACGATGAACCAGGTCTGTGTTAAAAAGTCATCGGCAATATCACGACTGATGGGATATCTGCAATTGACAACAACAGCAAACAATAAAGAACCCGGCAATGAGTATCGCATCCTGCAGATCCTGTACGTGCCCTGGCGGTGGCTTAGTTTAATGGTCACAAAAGTCGTTGGCCATTGTCGTTGGTGCCCGTTTAATGGATTGATGTTGGAGCCAGTCAAATGAGAGCTCCGCCATTCATTCACTCACCTCGTATAGCCCGTGTCCAGGGACTGGGTGCGTGCATCGATGCGGAGCACGGCCGGATGGCTGAAGGGTCCGACGCCCACCCGCGTGGCAGCCGCCACGGCAATGTAATAGGTGACTCCTGTGGTGAGGTTGGCCAGCAGCAGTGTGGGCGTTGCCGCATCTATGGTCATATTTTTGAATATCCGCGTCGTATTGTGCACATCGAGGCCTTTCACCACCACATTGTAGCTGGTGAGGATGCCTGTTTTGGTTGTGCCCAGTGGAGATGGCAGAGCAAATGAAATTAAATGTAAACAAAGGAAGAAACGAGCTGGCAAGGCTAGGGGATGCTTTGGCTGCAAATCTCTCTCTCTCTCTCTGGGGATGGTTTCAGCAGGCGTCACATGGTTGGGCTTCAGCAGGAGATAGTGGCAATGAATCCCCTGCAAAGGAACCTCTTGCCAGCTCCTACTGCCACCAGAGAGAGAGCGATAAATATAGAGCGAGCAAATACGTACCATTGCGTGTCCGGTTTGGTTGCGGTGGCAACCACTTCAAAAAGACCGACGTGCGATTGAATTGGATGGCTTCCATGCCATATGGCGGCGCCTCGGGCACTGTGAACGCCAGAGAGACCACAAAACAAAACAAAACAAAGCGAAAATGAGTGAGGGATTAGCCAAGGGCAGCCACAGAGCCACAGAGGCGGCGAGGCAATATAATGAATGAATAAATATGAAGAGCGGTGAGGAGGTGAGGGCGAGATCGAGGGCGCTGGGTCCTTACCATCTTCCAGGGTGCGTACGTGTCGGGAGTTGGAGGGTTTGCCTACGATGCTCTTGTAAAATGGCACAAGAAAAAACTCATACGTAGAGGCTTTGGCGAGGCCGGGCACCGTGCACGAGCTGAGCCCTTGGCCCTTGTTGAGCAGCGTGATCATCTTGTACTCGGCGGAGTGCAGCTCCCTGGCGTACAGGTAGAAGCCCTCGATATACTGCCCACTGTCGATGTCCCACGACAGCTGGGCCGTTGTCGAGTCACTGGCATTCACGTCCAGCAGCTCCACAATGTCGTTGGCCTGCAGCAGCGTCTCCACGTCGCTGAGCAGCAGCTGGGACGTGGAGGAGCCAATGTCACTGCCGTCCCGCACGCCCACCAGCTTGCCGCCCGTAATGGGCTCCGAGATGGGCGAGGGCGGCGAGAAGCCCAGAGAGTTCTCCGCACGCACGATGAACATGTAGGCCGCGCCCTGCGTGAGGCTCTCCACGGTGAAGATGGGCTCACTCAGTCGCGCCGCAATCGGTATCCAGGTCTTGCTCTGGTTCGTGCAGTACATCTCCACGCTGTAGCCGAGGAAGGAGGAGGCGCCCGCCTTGTCGCTGGTGGGCCACACAATCGTCAGAGCCGAGGCCGTGGCATTCAGCACCTTCGGCTGTCCGGGCGCCGTCGGGCATTTGTTCTGCTCGGGCGCCCGATAGAACTTGATGTTCGGATTGGTGGGCAGCTCGATCCGCAGGAAGCCACTCCACGTGGACTTGCCGGCCCGGGAGCTGGCCACGCACGTGTACAGGCCCTGGTCCTGCTGGCGGTCCAGGTCGGAGATGATCAGATCCCCCGCCGTGGTGATGTTCAGCTTGCTGCTCGGCTGCACGGGTATGCCGTCGCGGTACCACGATATCGTTGGATTCGGCAGACCAATGGCCTTGCACTGCAGCGTAGCCAGCGACTTGATGGGCAGCGTTTGGTTCACCGGCCCCGCTATGATGATCGGCGGCGGACGATCCTCCTGCGAGTCGAGACTCAGCTGCACCCGCGACGTAATGCTGGATACCTCGTTCATGGCGTTGCACAGGATGACCAGATCCTTGTCGGATCTCTGGAATCGCGTCAGCGTCAGTATGGAGTGTCCCTCCTCCGTGTTCAGGCTGTGAAAGCGATCCAGGGGCGGCGCACCCGGAAAGATCAGCGTGCTGTTGTTCTTGATGGTCCAGAAAATCGTGGGCTTTGGATTGCCCGTCGCCCGACACTCGAAGGAGGTGTCCGCGTCCAGTTCCACCGATTTGCTGGCAGGCCGTTGGATGAATTTCGGGGGGGCTACACAGTGGGTGCAGTAGGGGGCAGTGGAAGATGGGAGATTGGGAGACTAATTAGCTAACAGTGCTGCAACTAGCGGAGGTCTAACATTACAATGGAATGTTATGCTAAGCACTTACCGTAAACTGTTAGGGTGCCCATCGCTGTGATGGCTCCCACCACATTATCCGCCTCGCAGCTGTACTCGCCCTCATCGGCGATCGTCACGCGCTCCAGCCTCAAGCTGCGATCCTCGAGGACACTCACACGATCTTTATAATGGACAAAATCAAGTTAGATATCCCATTGGGCATTCCATGATATTCCAGGCCTTACCCAATGGCATATTGCCACCCGAGGCGGTTCTCAGCCACAGTACGTCCGGCATGGGGTCGCCGCCCACACGGCAGGGGAACGTCACGGAGGCACCCTCCAAAACGGTTTGATCATGGGGTCCACGTATGATGTAGGGTTTAACTGCAACGGGGAATTAAGAATTGAAGAACGCTTAGCAAAGGCCCATAACGAACCGAAAACCCAAACCCAAGTCACATTTCAGCAAATTGAACATGACACATTGATTTGAGGTGCTCGTAAGTGGTGTGTGGATGGGCGTCCTTTTTTGCTATTCATTAACCCTGGAATAGGCGCAGCTAGGTTGAATACTTTTTACCTAAACACCCGCGATTGGTGTGTATAACAGTGAGAGTAGCAGCAGCTCTGACCGGGCAACATCGCTGTTAACACGCTAACAGCCTGTAACCGCACGCGTCTACAGCTCACTGTTAGCGCTCACTGTTATCACTCACTGTTAGCGCTCTGAGAGCAGCTTTTATGTTCGCTCTCACGATCCACACGGCTCTCGAGCTTTAGCTTGTATGAAAGAACATGACGACTGTAATTACGCTTTGCTTCCCGTTCTAAGCGGCTGCGAATATACGAAGGATTGTGAAACAAACGAAATACAGAATATATTTGAAATCTTCTTGGACTATCATTGGACCACGCCTACATTCTTGATCCGAACTCCTACACTCAAACGCATCACCAAAATTCCAAGTTTCACTGCAATCGGAAAATAATAGCCCCCAAGACCAGCACAGTTTCAAGTTCTGTTTTTCCTTATTACGGTCAAAATTTGTTAATATATCTCCCCTACTTCTGATTCATGTATTCCATGTAAATCCATTCTGCAGCTCAACATTTAACCCACAGCACCGTTTATGGGTTAAGGCTTACCGTGTACTTTGAGCGTGGCCAGCGAGGACTCGCGCACCCCAACGGGATTCTTGGCTATGCACTGGTATTGACCCTCGTCAGTCTGTCGGGCATCCTGAATGGCCAAATTGCCGCCGTCAACGATGCGTACACGTTTCGAGCCCTCCAAATCCAATTTCTGGCCCCCCTTCTTCCAGGTGACGGCAGGCTCTGGAATGCCCCGCGGTGGCGCACACTCCAGCAGTGCCGTATCGCCCTGGGCAATGCGTGTATTCTGTGGCTCCAGGCGGAAATCATCGCGAAGCACTGAAAGTAGAGAGAGAGAGAGAGAAAGTGAATATGGATGGTATGCTGCACAGGAGAGAGAGAAAGTGAAGCAGAAGAAGGATGACCAAATGATTATATCTGTGTGGTTGCTCTGGACCCTGTCCATTTGTTAGGGGATATAAATTATCTTGGGCTTTTTTGCATGATAAATGCCCCATGTGTCCTGTCCAAGTCCTGCCCTAACCTGCGGCTCCTGTGTGTGTAGGAGAGCGCGTGTTTGCGGCCTGACAGCAAAGATAAATTGTTGGTAAATGGCATAAATGTGATTTTTATACGCCATTCACACAAAAAGAGACACACAGAGAGAGAAGAAGAAGAAGGATAGTTTGCGAGAAATATCTTCTAATATGTAACAAATCCAATCAGTGAATGCAGCTTTTACTTGTATCATTTAAATATATTGGATATTGATTACAGGGAAATTCAAACCATTCCGATTTATAGAAAATAAAATTAAATTTTAATATTTGCTACGATTTTTCCCATTAAAACTAAGCTTCTCGGATTTTTGTGTGCATAAACAGACATATGAATTGATTAAAGTTTAATTAGAAACCTTTTTCTACAGAGATTTCCCATTTATTTATTTCATTTATTTCTGGCGGGATTTTCCTTTTCCTTATTTTACTCTTCTTTTTTTTTTCATATTTCTGTCACAATCACGCATTTCGAAAGCTCTTTTATTTTGCATAGTAAATCAGAGAGTATTATCAACATTTTGCTTTAGTCGCCGTCGCAGTCGCATTCGCAGATTTGGAGCGCGACAAAAGGAGAAAGCTGAAGTCGTAACTCAGAGCTCAGCTCTTAGCTCTTCAGCTCTTATCATCCTGATGACAAAGAGGTTGGTCGGGGCTTTTGTGAATGTGGTCAGCAAGGAAACATGTAATTTGCACACACACACAGAGACACACACACACCTGAAGAGCCAGCCAGCGCAGCGTTCTAGGCGATTATTTGTGCTGTGTGCATATCAGGGCGGGTGGATTGCTCTCGTGTAATAAATCAAGCAACTTTCAAGCACTTGAAAAGCAGAGCCAAGTAAAAAGTAATCTTTTGTGCAGCGAAAAAAAAGATATATATACATATGTACGAGTATATATGCACATATATCCAACGAATAAATCCATAGCGAAAGCAGCTTTTACGTAAATTAAATTTCGCTTTTCGTTTCTTTTTCTGTGTGTTTCTTTTTCTTTTTTTTTTAATCTACAAAGTGAATAAGCGAATTCTTTCTACTTTTTCCCATCGCCCATCTTTTTTTCTTTCGTGTTCAGTTTTCGTTTTAGCTTTAGTTTAGTTCTTCTGGTTTCTTGGCTATGCAAAAATGTGCTCAAATCATGACTTTTATTAAATTTAAACTTGAAGCGTAATAAATCAACGCATGCAAAAACTCTCCCTTAAAGACGCAGGGAAGGCAAACTTTCAATAGAGCCCTGGATCGAAACAGAAACAGAAACCAGCAGGAAGCAGCAGGAAGCAGGAAACACGCCAACCATCAATAAATTAATCAAAGTCATAATCAGTGTCAGGTTCACTGCCACTGGGCGAAAGTTCTGCACGTTGTACAGTAGGCCTTTCGTCCCTGATTCGTTATTTCTTTTTTGTTCGCCTGTCCTGTCGGTCGGAGGTCATGGACTCACTCAAGCGGATAAATCTCTGCTTTGCAAAAGGTGCAAAATGCTGCCGGCTTTGGGCCATCTGCTGATAATGAGTTAATAAATGACCGTTTATCTATATTTATCGTACGTTTGGGGGTTGATTTATGGACGCGTTGGCCGAGATTGGCAACTACTTCAACGTCGGGCGACGTGATCAGTTTTTGCCTTCTGGCTAATTGAAGAACGCTCCATGATAAAGTTACGCTGTGATAACCATTTATTAGGTAATTGTCTATCATTGATAGATGGGTATGAGAGTATTTTCTGCTTATATTCAATAGATTTTGATGCGGAAGATTTCACGTATTTACTTTCAAGCAATTTCTGTTACAAAATGGCAATAAACTCAACCATTTAGGCTCTCCATTATAATTTGTTCAAGCACTGTAATCCAACCGAAGAAGCTCACACCCAAAGCCAAGGAAAAAATTGTTATGATTAGGGAAAATGGCGCAGATAATTTCCCTACAATTTCGCTAATACTAGAGACTTAAACGTGTAACCAAACCACACACAGACAAACCCATGCTGCTAATTCCTATTCTTGAACATGAAACCAACCACAAGAACCCATCCCAAGCATGGTATGGTATGGTATGGAAAACCCCTCTTTAATATCAGGTCAAAGGCTGTGCGTGTGTGTTGACAGGCGCTCGAAGCGAAATTACGCTGACAACATCAAATATACAGGTATACACAGGTATGCATAGAATAGTATAGAATAAATATCGTTCGAATGTGCAACTTATGTTTACTATTGACAAACTCCCCAACGAACCACAAAAAGTGGCAAGGGGCAGATAGGAAAAAAACCACATGGAAAAGTGTGCCCGCCTACTCGAGACCCCACTGCCACTCCAGATGCTTGTTCCATGTCCCCCCCCTACCTTTCCGATTTGTGTTGCTTGTTCCACTCCCACTTTGATTCGTGCTCCTGGCCCCACTCCTACGTCGATTCCTGCTCCTGGCCCCACTCCTACGAGGATTCCTGCTCCAGATCCCGTCTCCTCCTTCGATTTCTGCTACAGATCCCGTCTCCCTTTTGCTGTTAGCTCTTTTATTGCCTAACCCAATCAATGTGAACGCCTTTTGCCATTGCCAAGACTCGTTCTCGGTCTCAGTCTCAGTCGCTGTCCTGCTCCACTACGAGTAGATCCTGCCGCTCAGTCTCTGTCCCTGTCCCTGTCCCTGTCCTACTGCCAGCACCCACCACAAGCCGCAATAACGACGTTTTAACCAAGCAAACAAATTTGACGTGCTTTTCGTGATTTACATGCAAATATTGAAAAATATTCCCCAAGGATATGCCGCAAAAAGCAAACCCAACTCGGCAGAACAGGAGAGAGAAATGTACAAAAAAAAAAATAGGAAAAGAAAACATCCAACATGAAGGAAAAAAAATAAACTCCACAGAGCAATATCGATTTTTGTGCGGGAGGAGGAACCCGGACATGACAGGCGGGTGGACAGAACAGACAGACGGACGGACGGACGGGGGAGACAGGAATGAAAAGGCAGAGGCAAATAAAAGAAATATTAGCCAACAAAAGACAAAGTGGCGGTCTCTGTCGACTGATATGGAAGGGCCCTAGCCCTGCCCTGCCCTGCCCCTGTCGTGTGGCATGTGGGCGTTTGTGTGGTGGGCGTGGGCGTGGGCCTGAGCCCCATGCTAGTACCTACTTTCCATGGTGCCTAAACCAATGCCCTCAGCGTGGTGTCTCCTCCTTAACCAATGCGCTCTCCCCCAGTATGTGAAAAAGTAACGAAAAACCAGAAACTTTCTCTTTATGCTCGCTCAAGCGAAAAAATATCTTTGTGGAGGGACAACCACCAAGATGAAGTTAGAAATGTGCCACAACAATGGTCATAGATCTGCTGCATGAAATGGAAGAGATCTTGCCATGTAAATGATTCAATTATATTATTATATTATATATTAAATATATATACATATATTAACAGTGTATACCATATACCATACTGCGCAGAAAATACTAGCTTTTGGTATTTTCCTGGTATAATTCCTAGAACAGTCGAAAAGTAAGCATTGCATAGAGTTATATATTTATATATATATTTTAGTTATATATTTTACTTCTTATTTACCAGTATTTTTTATAGAATTTTTCTGGTATTTTTCGAGTATTTTCAAGTATTTTTTCTTGTTAATTTTTGAGCCTATATTAAACAGAAATTCTTACATTATTCTATGACCCCAGTTAACCCACATTCTACTTGGCAAGAGCCGAGACACACAGACCCCCATTAAAATTCAGCACCGACCTGTCCCAACTCACACACACGCACAACCACTGTATGGGCCATGCCATAGCCCAATAAATCTAACACACAAGAAGCATCATCGAGCTCCTATCCTTTGAAATCTAAGGGGGGGAAATATACGCAGTCGGGCCATCAGCTCGACTAAAAAGGTTTCAAAAAGTCAAAAATAGAAAAGCAAAAGATAAAGATAAAAAAAGGCGAACCAAAAAAAGAAAGTCTTAAACGCAAACGGGTTAATGGAGGCTGGCATACGCTCTATTGGAGAGAGTGGGAGTAAAGCGAGAGGGCCAAAGCGACAGAGCACAGACGGAGGGGCAGACTCTGACAAGACAAGTGGGTGCGTTCGAGCGGAAAACTTGTAAACGCAGCAGCAGCAGCAGCTCCACACAGATCCAAAGCTCCACAGCTCCACAGCTAGTTAGTTAAGAGGGCGGGGTCTGGGCTGGGGCCAAAAAGCAGAAAGCAAAAAAAAAGGCCAACACTGTCAATCCCCTACACAACATCACTCCCAGCAGGAAGGAGCAGGGGGGCGGACAACGACAAGGGGCAAAAATCAACATCAATTTAGAATATTAAAAACGCACACCACACGCTCCATGTGAAGCGGAAGTGGGAGTCTCCCCACTCCGACCACTCCGGACAGATGGCAGAGAGGGGAAGTTGACTTACCCGCCACTTGCAATGTGGCATTCCGGCTCCGTGCCACGCCCAGTTCATTCTTTGCCTCACACAAATAGACGCCGGCATCTGTTTCGCGACGCGAATTGACAACCTGCAAAAAGATGAAGCAAAACGCAATGGCATAAGAATGGTTTTAAGATGGAGAAATCACAGTGGTTGGGGGGCTGGTAATGTGAGTAATTATAATTGAAATGAGCAAGAGACGAGTACGAGTATGTGCATAAGTAGTAAGTGGATGGGATGTTGATGGTTGGTTGTGGGTTGTGGGTTCATTTCAAGCATTTTGCAATTGTCATACGGTTTGTTTTTTAAATCAGATAATACGTTAAAGATTTTGGATTCTTAGATTCAAAAACTTATGAGACTTAATATTAATTGATTAATATTATTATTTATTTATTATTTATTATTTCGTAATATTAATTGATTAATATTAATATTTATTTATTTATTTATTAATATTTTTCCATATTTATTGAACTCGTTTGATTTAATCTAGAGTCCTATTTATTTTTCGATTTCTTTCATTATTTTAACATTTTTCATTACTTTATTTAATGGAAGTACCTGCAAAAGTACAAAATAAATGCACGGAGTGATTGAATGAAATTGATTCAGTGCATTTATTGAGTAACTTTTATTTAGTTCTTTCATTTATTTTATTTCTTTATTTATTTTTATATATTTTTTGTATTCATTCTCTGTATTTCTTTATCCGAAAAGTGTAACTTCCATTCGTATTTCTTTGAGATATCCCATTCATATTTGTAATTTTACAAATGGCAACAGAAAATAAAACTTGAAAATCCAGTGAAATCTTTTCGAGAACTCCCTAAGACGTTGATTTGCTGCCATCTTTGTGCCTCTACTTCCTCGAGTGAAATTCCCTGCGTTACCCTTCCCCTGACTTTTTCGGGCCATAAAACAGTCAGCAATCTGTTGTCTGTTGCGCGTCTGCTGCCTGCCTGCCTGCCTACCTGCTGGCTGCCTTCAAGTGCTCCTCAAATCATAAAATGTCTCTTGAGCAACTTTATAGTTGCTACATGTCCCCCTTCACTCTGTATCCATCTCTTTCTTTCTTTTTCTTTCCTCCGCCTACTCCCATGTATAGCTATCTCTTTCACTACACCAGCATCATTGCTGTCTCTTTTCTTTTGGCATCCCCATTTGGTGTTTGTTGTCTACAGTGTTTGTTTGTTTATTTGTTTTTTGGAGCACAAAAGAATTCCCCAACATGCGCTTAAAATTAAATGTCAAACTAAGTGTATCTGTGTGTGTGTGTGTGTGTGTGTGTATATTTACTGTATGTGTGTGTGTGTGTGTAGCATATTTATCTGTTCCCTTGCAGCAGAGCAGTAAAACCATGAAGAAGTGGCAGCTTTTGAGAGGCAGCAACAAAGTTCGCACAATTTACACAACTTCTGCTCGATGATGCCTCCTACCCTGCCTTCTGCTCCTGCTCCTGCTCCTCCTGCTCCTCCTCCAAGTGAAATTAAGTGTTGCGCTAAGTGAAGATGACAAAAGGGTTCTTCAGCTGTATTATTCTTTCATTTAATCTTCCTTCCTCAGCTGTATACACAGATACACACACTCCTACACTCGCACACCCGAAGATGAGAGCCGCGGGTGCGCTTTATAAAACAAATAAGTTGTCAGGCGCTTCAGGCGTCTCGATTGTCATACTTCATATGCGAAAGAGCGGGAGCGGCAGCTCCACTCCACTCACACCATAACAACAGCAGCCAAAACACGCTCAAAGGCAACAGGATTACTTGACACAAAGTAATAGTACGATGTACACAAATGTATGGATAGATACATGTGAGTTTTCATCCTTTGTCTCGCTGATTAATCAACTATTTTGTGCGACAAGTGCGCTAAAAGCTTCTGCAGAAAGGAAGTGAAACTTTAATTGTGTATTCCCTAAAGTTTAAGTAATAAAAAGATATATAAGGGGCAGCAGGCCATAGAATTATAAAACCAATTCTCTTTAAATTAAATTAAACTCAAATCTTGCTCTCCGTTCTCTTTGCTTTGACCAACTCGACTTATTCCATTCCCACTGACCCATTTTCCATCTGCATCTCCAGCGGCCAAGAGCGTTATATTAAGCATACGCAATGTGGTCCCTGGACTGTGGAAAGGGCAAGGTAAACCATGAGCCTAAGCTCATTAGCTAGGCATGGGGCGGCATTGCTATTAAAAATTTAAATGAATTACTAAGAAGCGAAGCAGCTAAAGCTTTAGCTGAGGGCTATCCCTTTTTGGGGGGGGGAACTGACAGCCAGCCGGGCGAAATATCAAATAAAATTAAACCAAAATTCGTTGCAATGGCAACCGTTGAGCAGCGAAATGAAATGAAGATACAAAAAATGTGAGTGTACAGTGCGTGGCGCAAGTGTAAGGCAGACGACAGTTCATACTTTTATACTTTAAAGTTTTGTTTAAGGCACAAAAAGGTATAAAAATAAATTTATAATATTTTTGGTTAATATTGCAAAATATAAAGATGCAAAAAATGCTAAAGGTAGTCCCGAAACGCACTGTATTTCCATAAAGATATTTCTATATTTATACGATTGTGTGTCTGTGTTGTAAAACAAGTACCAGACTAAGTCCTCTGTCCCCCTTGTTGTTGCTGAAAATTTAATTTCGTTTTTCGCAAGACTTCCCTGTCGACTCCTGGCCAGAACCTAACAGGAAAAATAAAGAAAATCCTCTAAAGGGAACCCCAAAACCCTGTAGAGAGTGGGGGGGCAAAACATGGTCAGAAGTCACATAAATTTATTTATATCTTTAATGACTTGAGCCCGGGAAAATCGCTGCGAATTGGTTGCGCTCAGAGGATTTCCTTTTGTTGCTGCTCTTGTGCGTGCAAGCATTGAAACTGATTTGACACCGAAAAAGCAACAGCAGAGGGGGGCAAAATGCCGGAAAGGAAAAAGGTAGCTTCGTATGCAGAAGCTGCAGATACTCTTGCCAATAGATGAGGTTTATTGTGGAAAGGTATCAGCACAGAGATTTTATTCTTTTATAATTTCCCCTGAAGAACATGCAATTTTCTGCTGCTGTTCTAATCTGTTCAAAATCATAATACACCCTCCCGTCTGGCTGAAGAGTATTCCAAAAATCTTTGCCGTGTGCTACGTGCACTTTTATAGGGGGTAAAGCTGTGTGGAAGGAGCATCCAGAGGATGAGAGCGACAAGAGGAAAGCTATAAAATATATTGGCTGTATCTGTGTGCAGTTCTTCCTTTTCCCCACACTCACACTCACTCTCCCTCTCTCTCTTTCTCTCTGTGTCGGGAAAAACACGCTTCCGTTTTAATTTAAAATACCCATAAATTTTCCAACATTTCATTTGGGAGCCATTCCCGTTTTCATGTTGTAACATTTCGTAATTGTCTTGTGCGTGTGCCAGAAAGAGATGCCAAACTGTCTCTCTTTCCCTCTCTCTCACTCACTCACTCACTGTCTCTCTCTCTCTCTCTCTGTCTCTCTCTCTCTCTCTCTGTCTCTCTCTTCCTGTCTAACTGCTGAGTGTTTAAATTTTAAAGCTTGTATAAAATGTGACGTGTAAATGGTTTTAATTGAGCCTGAAAACGAGTCTGCAACGAAATGGAATTAGGCAAATCTACAGAGTGAGTGGAGGAGGTGGTGAAGTGGGGGTGATGGTGGTAAAACACTTTTACTTTCATTTCCAAAAGTGAAACAGGTGGAAAAGCAACAGGATGCAAATGGTTTGGGGAAATGAATTTTAAAGTTTTTTTTTATTGACTGAATATCGTGTGCGAACGAAATGGCATAGGGGAAAGAGAGAAGGGGAAAAGAGCGAAAAATCCAAGCCTTGAGATAAAGGAAAAGCACTGGGGTTGATGGAGATTATCATCTTTGAAAGAACACATCATCCCAATATTCCCCATAAAGAGAACTTTGCTGTTACATTTAAGTCCTTCCTTCCTTCCTTCCCAGCCACTTTCCTGTTAAGCTGCTCATTAAAAAACCTGCCTTACTTGCTCCTGCCTGATGGCTGCCCCTTATCCGTTCACTAATCCAATCATCCAGGGGGGCTCCTACCCCCTCACAACACTCATTAAACGCAGCTCAAGAGCAGCTGCCCCTGGCCCACACCTCAAGTTAATAAACAGCCGAGAGCCCCGAGCCCCGAGCCCAAAGACTTTGGCTGAAGAGGAAGCTGCGGCATTCCAAGTAAAAATTGTCGCCTCGCTCATAAAAACATAACTCATACGCAGCGTTGGCTGGTGCCCTCTTTCCCAAGCACTCCCACGACGCCACTCAACTCTGCTTAAGCCGCCACATTCCATGTTTATTCATTTATGGTGCATGCTTCTCTCTCTTCTCTCTTCCCTTTTTTTTTATAGAGCCGCGAATGTGTCGAGCGTTTGTAAACTCATTAAAATGTGCTCATTGTATACATACAGTGCAGTGCATAAAGTTATTGCCGCAACGGGGGAAGCTGTAGCCGCGACTGCTTTTTAATTAAGACGCCCTTAGGGCTACACCTCCGCCAAATGCAATGCAATCATCCGCCGCCTTTGGGTAGTAAAGTCAGGCTTTGATTTATTTTCGCGCAGCTCCAGTTGATTGCCTTTTTAAAGTTCTTCCCTGCGGGGGCGTGGCGTGGAATGGAGTGTGTGGGAGTGGCATTTGGGCTAGAATAGTGCCAAATGTGTGGCAGACATTTAAATAAACGTTGGGGAGCTGTGGAAAGGGAGGCGAGCAAGCAAAACACACTTCAGCGTCAGACTGAGCAAATAGAGAGCTTTTTGGGCAGACTGTAGTCAAGGACGCCAAAAAGGATGATGATTCTGCCATTTCTTCTAGAGATGAGCAACACGAGAAATTTGTAGTAGGGGAATTCGATGCCTTGAGCTGTGTCCTCACGAGTCCCGTGTCCCGTGACTTCCATTTTCGAGCACCGCCAGATGTGATGTGCGGCAGTCAAAACCAAAGTGCTGCTCGCACTCACACAGTTACAGTTACACTTGCCATACCAAAATCATGCATGTGTGTGCGTGTCTGCTGCTTTCGTCTTACTTTCTTTCCAGCTCTCGCTCTCCCTCTCTCACTTGAGCGCCCTCTTTTGACGCCGCTCCCTCTTTCTCCAACACTCCATCTTCCCCTTCCCACCCTCTTTCTCTTTTTCTTACTCCCTCCTCCCTTCACTCATACTCCTTTCGACGCGTCTGTCTGTCTGTCGTGCAGTTACGTAAATTATTGTCTGTCTTCCTATTGCTCTCCTCTGCTCTTCTCACTGTCTTCGTCTCTCCTTCATGTCACTTTTCGCTCGTACTTCAGCTTGGCGCTCCTTCTTTTTTTTTTCTGCAAAGCTCCTACGCACACACACACACACACACACACACATATACACACAAATGTAGACATGTACATGTTTTGTATTTTATTGCATATTCCCCATTTGGCTTGTACATTTTGCTCACTCTCTCCTGCCACCCCCTTCGGCACTTAAAGACCCCAAACGAGAACAACTTTTCTTTTTTTTTCTCCCAACATTTCCCTTAAAGATGTATTTTTTCCCTATTTCCACATCATATTAAAGAGGGAATTTTTTTTGTCTCTACTTGGGCGCAAAATAGTGTTTTAGGCTCTTGGGTTTTTTTTTGGTGTTGTTGTAGTAATAATGTCTGCTTGAAGTTGGCTCTGGGGTGGTCTCTGGAGTGGAGTGGAGTGGAGGAGCACTTATAAGTAAGATGAATTGTCTGCAAGAGTTACAGAGTACAGGGGACAAGAGCTGGCGGAATTAGAGCTTTAAATTATGCCGCTGGGGAGCAATGAAATGATGTGTTATATCCGAGTATCTGTTTGTTTGAGTTGGAGCTACATTTTCTGGTACTTTATATGTAAAGAAGCATAGAGAAGTTTATGTATTTGGTTAGGTCAAGAATTTATAAGCAGTTCATGCAGAAAAAAATGGTTTAAAAATGGTCCATGGAAACTAACAAACTTTATTTATTTATTTATTTCCCAGCTAGCACCCAAAAGTCAGTGGAATATTCTTCATATATCTCTACACATATCCTCACTCCTTCAGCCCCCATTCAAACCGAACCCCAGAGAAAGTCCCCGCGGGGGCTAAGGACACTGAAAGGATGGATAGTGAAACGGGACGTGGGATTAATTCATTTAAAAGTCGTTAGAAGCGAGCCATAAAAAAATAGATGGAAACATTTTGTGCGCAGGCAGCGGAAACGGGAGTCGTCGGCAAATGCCAGCGGCAGAAGGAGCAGCAGCAGGAGCAGCAGCATCAACGGATGCCGAGAAAATGCTGAAATCCTTTTCTGCACTTAAGTGATAAACAAATACACTGGTATTCGGCAAACACAAACACACACACAAACACAAACACACAACACAAACACACATAAGAGAGCCATATGAGGGGGTCGAACTTTTGGATGCCCTTGAAAGAAGTTTGTAGCTTGTATGATTTCTATAGGGTATGTTTGGTCTTCGGACATGAATTAACTTCTAGGCAGAGTCCAAAATAAACTTCCATTTCGTTTGCTAAAATCAAAATACCCTTTTCAAGGGTATATCCAGACGCAAGTGCATAAGCGCGCGCAGACACCAACCGGCAAAGCCAGCAGATCGAGTGTGAAAAGTGGCAAGCTCCGAGTCGCCCCCGCATCGCCCACTCACTCACTCACTCATCTATCCATCGGGCTGCTCCTACACCGCATACCCCCCCCGAGCCGACTGAGTGCCATGCTCTACCGCACCACCACTAGCATCGGTGTGCCACCCCCCAGCCCCCAGCCCCACCAACATTCGCCCAATTGAGACTGCGATTCCGACTGCATCATCAGCATAATCAACGCGCGGCTCGCGTTGGCTTTTTGCGTCGTAAATTTGCTGAGTGCTCGGCTCCAAAGCCATGGCAGGGGGGCGGCGCAGACACTCCTAAGCTGCGTATCAAAAGCGTGATGTAAATACATATATACATTTATAACTATATAGTTTCATGGTGATCAAAACTATGGGGAAGCATGAAATTAGCAGGACTTAAAGTTCAAATCAGATCACAAAATAAATTAAAACGCAAATAAAAAAGGATTGGGCCCGTCCGGGAGTTGAACCCGGGACCTCTCGCACCCGAAGCGAGCATCATACTTCTAGACCAACGGGCCGCTTGCAAGCTTGGTGGCCATTTTAGAATAAAAGCCTGACTCCTGTAGGGATCAGGATACCCTTATTAATTCCAATTAAGGATTTATTTAGCATATACATAGCTAATGGGTACTCATTTAATCCTTTCTCTCCTATTCTAACAAAATTTATCGAAATTCGAGGATCAAAATTGAGGTTAGGTCAGAGAATCGCGAAGCGAACAAAACAAAACTTAGAGGTTAGATTGAAAACATAGCTGGTGTGTCGTATACTTCTGATACGCACCTTATGAATTTATCTTAGAGCACACTCTCTCTTTCTCAGTCCATCCCTCGCGCTCACAGCTCACAGCTCATCAGAGGCAGCGCTGCTGACTTTTGCTGAAGCTGCCGCTGCCGCTGACGTCGACAGCACTGCCCAGCCTCTGCCAACATCCGTTATGTCTTTATCTGTCTGTCTGTCTGTCTGCCTCTGTCTGACATTTGCTCTTTACGCTCTCTTGCTCTCACTCTCTGTCTGTCTCTGCCAGTCCTTGCTGCTCTGCCATCTTTTTGCTTAATGTATGTTTACCTTTCGTTAATGAAGTTGTTGCCCACCGCCGTCGCCGTCGTCGCCCATCCGTGAGGTGGGGGAACCGTTATTTTTGCAAAAATATTTTTACAGTTCGTTCACCAAATAATATGTTGAGTGATACAGACACCAAAAGAGATTAAAAGGTAGAGTAGGTGCGACGGTGAGGGGAAGTTTTTGTGCAAAGGAGTGGCAGCCGTAGGGAGAATTAAAAATAAAAGCAATTAGTTTGTTCATCACTCAACAGATGGCGTGGCAGCATGAATATTTTTTTAAGCCTTTCGCTATTACTCTTCTCCCTCCTTCCTGTCTCTTACTATTATTACCGCTATTGCCATCTCTTTCATTATGAATGAAAGCGTAAAGCAGAAATAATAATTATGCATGCAAATAAGAGAAAATAGCAATGAGAAGCGTTTAAGAAAAATTCAAGCATGTGTAAGTACACCCCACAAAATTAAAGATGGCGATTGTTAAAGAACTTGGAAGATTTAAAATAAATATCTGAATAGATTTGAAATTATATTATTATTATTTTTATAATTATTTTTTATTATATTTTTAATTTACTTTTTATTTTATTTATTTATTTTTATTATAGAATTTTATTTCTTATTTTTTGTTCTGTTTATTTGATTCAATTATTTAAATAAGGCATTCCCACGTCGACTACTTCCCAACTCTTTTAATAATTTTTAATTTTTATGCCTCCCACATTCTTTTCGATTTGCTTACCTTGAGGAAAAACAATCCGCCAGCTGGCAGGGTTATGCGATGGGAGCCCGGCAGTATCTTCAGTGGGACTCCGTCCTTATACCACTGAATGGTGGGCGTGGGGCTGCCCTCGGCTTTGCAATTAAGCGTGGCTGGCTCGTGTCGTGGCACTGTCGTATCTATGGGATGCTCCACTATTCGTGGCGGATGTGAACCTGCCAAAGAGCGAGAGAGAAGAGAGAGACAGAGCGTTGAAAGAAATGTTAAATATAAAAATTGCAAAGAATTCAACGGGGGGTTGGGTTGGGGTGGGTGCTGGGTGATGCGGGGCTTTCCGTTTTCCGCTGCGTCAGTCGACATCATCATCGTCAGCGGTTTGTGTGGAAATGCAAGGAAAAAGGAAAATGGGGGGGTGGAAAAAGAGTAAAGTAAAACGAGAAACGCTCGTTGGCCAAATGAAAACAATGTTAATGCGCATTGCCGTTGACGTTGCAAATGAAGTTGCAGTTTGCATTTGCAGCAGCAGCAGCAGCGGCAGCGGCAGCAGATGGAGAGAGGCGTAGAGTGGAGTGTGGACAGGGGGTGGTTCTCGGGGGGTCCTGACTTGCTCAAAGGATTCAGTTTGGAATTAATTTGTTTAGATTTGCATATGCGGCAAAGGACCCTGCTAGCTTAGCAGCTAAGTATTTTCCTTTTTTCTCTGCAATTCTTCGCTAGTTTTTGTTTTGTTTTGTTTTGCATAATGCAAACGTTGGGAAATTAGTTGGGTGGAAAAAAGGGTGGCCTGTACACCTGACGGGGTTCATGGGCTAGATAAGCCCGGAGATTAGCATACTCGTTTGTTTAAAACATTATTAAGAAAATGTAGCCCTAAGTTGGCTGCTTTTGTGGGCTGCTGTTCGTGGCGGGAGGGAGGGTCTTCTGCATTGGCAAGGGTCCTTCAGCCCAGCATATTGCTTCTATTCGAATGAACAGCATTGCTCGCATTCATTTCTTTGGCTGTCAATGCCCTTATTTCTTTGGCAGTGATCGCTGCTCAGTGAAGCAGTTCCCTGCACAAAATAACGTTATCTGAAAGTGTCAGTGAAGCAGTGCAACAGGAGTCCAATGCGGCAGAGCTATGCGCTGCTTGGATCTCAGGCAAAATGAATGCGAATATGCAAGAATTTATGAGGAATATAAATTTACGTCATTCCTATATAGTCTTTAAGATGTTTGGAGAGACATCTCATCATTTTCGTATATTCCTTCTCTTTATTTATGCATATTATTTAAGGTTAGCTCGTGATTAAATCGGTCTCTGTGCCCTAACTTACAAAGCTTTGGACTTACAATTAGGTGCAGATGTGGTGTGTGGTTTGAGAAAGAATTTTGGCACCGAATTATTGGCGTCGATCGTTGAGGCTGCGCTGACGGCTGCTTCTAGTCTCTCTCTCCCTCTGTTACTTGCTCTGTTTACTCTACAGACTCTGTTGCTCTACCCTCTGTTACTTGCACTGCTTACTCTACAGACTCTGTTGATCTACCCTCTATTACTTTCTGTGTTTACTCTACAGACTCTGCTGCTCTCTGTGGACTAGCACCGAATCACCATATGTACAAATGTAATCCATCAACATTATTTAAACCATTTAAATCCAAAGCTTAATTAGAGCTCTGTTTGCCCATTCTGGCGATGCTCCATAGTAGTCAATGGAGTCTAGAACTCCCACAAATTCTTTCAATGCTTCCCCCTTTCAGTTCCTCTAATCTTTTTACTGCTTTAACATGATTCATGGTGTACAAATTGAAAACTATTGCCATCGCCAATCGCTTCAGATCCAATTGTTTATTTGTGCACATTTTCTTCCGCCTCTAGCACCGAGAAATTCCATTTAACGAAACTTTCTTTCAATGGTTAACACCCACTACTATTTGCCACCCACAAACCAATTTCCCCGCCCCAACCACACGGGGGCCCAAGTGTGCGCTATACCGCAATCTTTATTTGCTAACCGCAGAGTTTCTGGAGTGTTTGCCAGCAGCAAATCTGTCACTGGCAAGACATAAATTTAAATTTTCATGCCATATCTAAACAATTTTCTGTCACCCCCAGCACCACGCCCACGTACACATGCACACACGCACACTGAGTGCGAATAGTAAGCCGAAGAAGATGCAAAACTTTATTCATATCACAGCACAGAATCTATGAATAAAAAATACACTGATCGAAATGAAGAGATAAAATGGATGAAAATATTATTTACCTACGGGAAAACTGCTAAGCAGATCAGATACATCGAAACTGATCAGTTTCGATGGGTGTGTTACGTGTTCCCCTTTTTCTTTCTATGTATCTGTGTGCGAGTGTGTGTATCTGCGTATGTGCAGGCCATTCCGCGTGAAAATTGATATGTCAGAAAATGTTGGAATATTGAAACGTTATTTAATAAAAGCCACCACCGAGCACATTTGTTGCTCTGCCAGTTTGTTGTTGATTGCAACACGACAGCAGCAACAGCAGCAACAACAATGGCAATGGCAATGGCAACAGCAGCGACAACAACATCAAATGGCAAACAGCTCGAGGCAAAAGTTGCATGTCATCCCGCAATAATAACAACAACAAGAACAACAACAACAACAATCAACGATGTTGCAAGCTGGAAATCGAATTCCGAAATTTCGGAGAAAAGCATTCGAGAATGTTGGTGGTTGAGGGGTGCGAGACGAGACCAGCAGACGTGTTGCATGTCCTGCTGCTGCTGCTGCTGCTGCCAGGAGGAGCACTGAGGGTGCGCTTCCACCCTCACTTGAGGGGGTCGGGTCGGGTCAAACCAGCAAGACGGCATGTCAATGTTATTTCAACAACGAAAATAAAAATAAAACATTCAAGTGAATGCGGATGGTGGGTGGGGGGTGGGGGGTGGAGTTATGGCAGTCGAAAAATCAACATGCAACGCAAGTAAGAAAAGAAAAGAAAAACAACAAAAAAACACAAAAAATAAATAATGGTATGGGTTGTCTTCTGTGAGAAAAGGTGCTCGAAGGTGACGAAAATATACTCTTTGGGGAGAGATTTTTATGACTTGAAATCTACGTCTTATGAGTTGTTGTTGCTACAAAGAAGAAATCCTCAAACTGAAGAATCTTTTGGAATAAATGTGTGCCCCATCATTTCATGGATTCTTCAGTAGTTAAATTAATTAATACACTTTACAGGCTATACATTCCATAAGACCATCAATATTCCTGAATATATCTCCCACTCATTTCAAAACAAAACCCTCTACAAAGTGAGTTGAAACCTTCTCCCTGAAGAGTATGCAAAAAAAAAATATCAATGTGTCGTCTCGACGCTGCACAATTCGAGGGTTAAATGTCGCATGTGGGGTTGTGGGCACCCTTCGGTTTGTCCAGGCGGCAGGAGTTGGGCGAAAGTTGCTCAACCATGGACACAATTTCCCTTTTTTTTTGGGTTCTTGTTTGTGCATATCTTTGCTGACCAGGCACAAGGACCAACGGTATCGAGACCACGACAGGACCAAAAGTTGGCTGGTGCGGTTTTGGGCCCTGCGGTGATGTTCAACACCTAAAAAAAAAAAAAGGTTTACCGGCGAGTGGGGAAAAACGTTGAAGGCCTTTGTTTTGATTACGCTTCATTTTCCAGTTTGTTTGAGAACTGCCAACCCCCCAAAAAAAACCACACACAGAAAAACGGCAGGAAAAACCTTGGCGGCTTGCAGCTGAATAATTCAATTAGTAAACCGAGAAAATTTGCCAACTGCAACGATTCCAGTTCCATAGCTGCTGGCCCAGAGGCCTACTAATTTAGTTTTAATTGCATGCCAGGCAAAGCCACATAGAGGAGTGCATATATGGCAGAAAGGCAAGGAAAGGAAAACACTGGCAAGAAGAATGTAACGACATGGAAAATGGTTGAAATTTGCATAAAAGCAGCAAAGGCATTTGCCCAACGCTTATGCAAAATGCATCAAATGGTGGATGCGGCGGGGTGCTGGCGGTGCAGACCAAAAGCAACTAAAATCCAACAACCAGGCAGCTGAAGGACCAAGACCAAGACGAAGACGAAGACCAAGGACCAAGACCAAGACTTTGTCGAAATGCCTGAAGAAATTGCTGAGAAAACGTTTCGCCAAACTGGGTTTCACTTAACAAGCAAAATATTTGCTGCAATTTCCTTAAACATTTTCTTTTCCTTTTATCAGCAAGTGGGCGGTGGAGCATACAAGAGAGAGAGTGCAGTGCAGGCATGTGCATGTGTATGTACATATATAATAACACACATTTGCATGGCTACCTCTGAAGGATACCCTAACCATACAGTCATCCATCCAGCCATCCATCCAGCCATCCATCCATCCATTCATGGAGTATATGTTAATATGGATTGGATAAAACTAAAACTGATAGCTCGCCTGTACTTAGCTCTCTGCCGTGGAATTTGTGCCCTTGTGGGGGGGGCTTCTGGGAAAAGTTTCCGCAGACCAAGTCCGCCCAAAAACCCTTAATACCCTCTGGAGCATAGAGTATTCACAGTTCTCTGTCTCGCTCAAAAGAAAACTTTCCTTCTCATTGCTATTGTTGTAGTACTAGTAGTTGTTTTTGTTGTTGTTTTTGTGGGGCGGTGGGGGCACTGCATAGTTTGTTGCCGTCGCAGCCAGCGCTCGGGGGGTCAAAAATAAAACAATGGCTCTCATGCATCCATTTCTGCCTCTCTTCGTTATAGCCGCCCCCCCTGAAGTGTGGGCTCCTTCAACGCCTTTGGAAGTTGCTTATGTGTTGCATACTTCAAGGAGCCGGCGGCGGCTTTAGCTGCTTTCGCATCATCAATCAAAGGCAGCCAGCCCATAAGGACGCTCTCTCTTTCCTATGCTCTAATGCGCTTTCTCTCTCTCTCTCTCACTCTCTCTTATTTACTGCCACTCTCTCTCTCTCGCTGCTTCCTGCTACAGCCATTGTTGTTTTAATTATAGCCCCGCTCTAGGACCTGCTAATTGTTTTAGTAGCATACTTTTCGACATACAACTTTTGTTGTTCCTTCGTCTTCCGTTTTGAGGAACTATGTTAGTCGGACTTCGCCCTCCCACTCCACTGAAGAACCGTAAGTAGAGCGTCCAATGCAATAATTAAATTTCTGCTATAATTTACGTGAAAAAGCAAGAAACAACAGCTGCTCTTAAAATGTGTGCTGACGGGAATAATAATAATGGATGGATGGGCTATGGGTGCCAGTGGGACAGGCCAAAAATAGAATTTAATACCTCTACATCATCGTTATGCTCACATTTGTGTCAGTCATGGATCTCAATTTTTCTTCTTTTGTGCAAGACAAATTATGTCCTAATTAAGAATTATTATGAAAAGCTCTATCATTGGGACCAAGAGGGGTCTTGGGTTTCAGTTTTTCTTTTTTCCTTTTCGTTAAAAATAAGTTCAAGTTTTTTCGGGAGCAGATATATCTCTCTGTACTTCTATATGAGCTTAGCTTGAAAAAGGAGCTCTGGTTACAAGAAAACTTACATCGTAAATGATCTTTTAACCCATAAGAACACAGCAGCGCTAACAGGGCAGCAACGCTAACAGGGCAGCAGCGCTAACAGGGCACCAGCGCTGTTGACAGCCCAGAGTAACAGCCTGGGTCCGCTCTCGGCTAACAGTCTGTAGCCGTCAAGAATTCGTTAGCGCTCTCTGACAGCGCTCTAATGATCCACACGGCTCCTGAGCGGCCTAGGCTTGTAAACGAGATGACTTGACGCTCTCTTCTCAGGCTCGCGCTGCCGCTCTCATGAGCCCCGGCGATCAGCAGCGTTAGCATAAATCAGTACCAATTCGCTTCTACACCCATAAGCAAACGGCCGGCCTCTTGCACACGATCGAATAAACACTGAATAAACATAAACTGAATAAACTTGCACAATACTCTTTTATTTTGGGCTTCTGAACTGTGGGACCCCCTGATACGCCCTTCTGCTTAAACAAGAGCCATTCCGCTAAATCAATTTTAATAATGTTAGAAAAATGTATCCAAAATAGTTTTGTCTTACACATAAAACTATATTTTGAGACTAGGAACAACTGACTGGCATGAGAGAGAGTTCTTGCTTAAAAAAAGTTTTCATGTCGCAAAATTTCTGCTTTCATTAGAGTTTTCTACTTGAACCATTGAAATTGTATGTTCTCCTCCCTAGACCAGCGAACACAAAAAATTAATAAAAAGGAACTCCAGAGAAAACCTTATTCAAATTAAACTTTTGTAAACGCTTCGTGTGTTTCGTGTGCTGCAAATTGTTTCCGGGGATGTTGTGTGTCGGCTCTGGTCGCTTGTGGCTTGTTTAGTTATGAATCATAGCGACGCACACCCATCCGTCGGCCAGCCAGGCGCTATAACAACGGGAGAAACAGCCCGTAACAGACCATAAATTCAACCATTTTGGCGGCACTCTTCTCCTGGACAAAGTACAAGGGTGGTGTCCTGGCAATGACTCACAATTTTGTTTTTTTTTTGGGTCGATTTTAGAGGGTGTCCCAAAGTGACACTCTTTCTAATTGCTGGCAACACCCTCTGACCACTGACCCCCGACCATCAAACCAAAAACAGTTCAAGAATTGTTCAATAGTCATGCATTTTCTTTTTCTGGCTAAATGTTTTTGCCAGCGTTTTTACTTACAATTCGGACTTGGCTTCTCCTCTGTTGCATATAGAGTGCAAATAATATAAATAATTCAGGACATACACAGCAGAGTGCACACTGCACATTTGCATGGAGACACTTGAAGGCAGGACAGGCGAGGGAGTAGAGGCAGCAGAAAAGTTATGTAGTTCGCTCTCTGGAGTAGGTAAATGCATTACAATGCTCTGTGGGTGTACGTACCACTGGCATATGTATATTTAACCCACCCACATACATATGTATATACGTATCTATGGCATCTCCCACATGTGGGTTAGTTTGTCTAGAGAATCATTGCCAACTATTGCTCTAGTTTTGGGTAGGCCTACCCACCCAGTTGTCTCCTGCTGCCTCCTGCCACACCAACTGTCCGGAGGAGGCTATACAACTGCACTTGGCTCTGGCTGTAGCTGCAGTCCTCTGGCCCCAGTTCAGTTTCGTTCTCTGGCCCTCTAGCTCTGGCTGCAGCCTTAACGGCAGCTTAGTCTCCAGGCAGCCATACCTGACACCTGCTACGGGCACACACTCGGGCGGTGCAGGGAAATGCAAAGTTTTCACATTGAATTTTCCGGCGCAGCGCATCCTGTGACAAATCCTTGGTACGGGCCTGCCATGTCTCCCGCTGTTTGGGCGTGTTTCTGGGTGGTTTTCAGATGCCTTTTGTGTGGGCGGATAAAAGTGTCAGTTATCCCCCAGTTACAATTCCAGTTTGAGCTACAAAACTGGGAGCATGAGGACTTTGCTGCAGAGCTGGATTTGCACCTAAAGTGCAGCTGGCCAAAGGGAGTGAAGGAGTGAAGAAGGGCAGAGGAATATGGGTTGGCATTTTTTGGAATTTTAAAACCTAAGAACGGATAGCTGGAAACTGAGTACAGTATCGACTGGCTGCACTTTTACCCTCTCCAAAATTCATAGAACCCCCCAGAGCACATGCAGAGTATTTTAACCTTTTTTTCGACTTAAATTTAAGCACCAAAAAAGTTCGAAGTATTTTTTTTGCTCGTGTCACAAAACTTTGTGGAGCGTGAAATGTTACGGGAGCAAAGTTTTAGCCAGACGCAGCCGCAAGGATATTTTTATTTGCACACGGGGACATTTGCAGTTCGAGTTGTGTGTGATGGCTCATTAAGCAGGACCAGCAGCATTGGCAGGACGAGCAGCAGTGGGCCGTGGTAGGAGCACAGTCAACAGCAGGAGTCAAGGATGCTGTGGCAGAGAGAGGGAGCTGCCTTCGTGTCAAGCTGCTGTGTCAAATGCTAATTAAAATCAAGCGCCATTCGCCTGTTTAAACACGAATCCTATCCACAGGTAAACTAAAATCACAGAGGGAAGGACGCGGAACGCAGGACGCGGGACGTTGGACAGGACATCGGCATCATCATCATTATCCCTGTCATCGTCAACAGCAATCAAGATAAAAGATAAGTTAAATGCCAAAAGCGTGGGGGTCCTGTCCTGTCCCGTCTCACTTGGTTGCTTGTTTGTTTTGTAATAAAGTCCTGCAGCGGGTTGTACCTACCCAGCGTCCCCCTACCCCTGCCCTGTATATCATCCTCTGCCGCAGCATCAAAGAAAACTTGGGCTTTTTTCGGGGGCTAGTGATTTGAACGCTTGATTGCTTTCCACAACCAGAACCAGAACGCGGACAAGGACCAGGATGAGGATAAGGACGGGCACAAGGAGTACGTGCCAAGCACTCTATACACCTCTCTTTGCCACTCTTTACCCCCCCTTATAACACTGTGTTCATGTTAATTTCTATCTGCCTGATTGCTGGGGTTGGTCCTTTCCCTCTCTCTCTCTCTGTGTCTCTCTGTGTCTATCTCTCTCTCTCTGTCATGTCCCAACACGTTCGTCTCATAATTTCGGAGTGAAAATTTTCAATTAAACTTAATTGCATTAAAAGCGAAGGGTTCAATCTGTCGTTATGGTCGTTGTCCCGTGTCCTTTGGTATTTCTGGGCTGTCGCTGTTGTTGTTGTTGTTCTTCCCCTCTCTACTATATGTGGGGGGGTGGGAGGCCTATCCCATTCGATCCTTTGCCTTTCGCTCCTTTCATTAGTTTTGTGCCACGCTTTTGTTGCTGTTCCTTTTTATGGTCTCTGAAACTTTTTATGCTGCAATGCGTTTTATTTTCGGGCGTGGAAGGGGTCCTATGGGGCTACCATATTGGATGCTAAAGAGAGGGTTTCAAATTGGTTACGGACTACAGTGTGGAGTGGAGTGGCGGCAGAGGGTGTCATATTGTGGGAATTGGAATATTTTCCATTATTGGGGAGTTTCCTGCGCTGTTTGTGTGGGCGTGAAATATATGAGATAATTTAGTTTCAGCCTCCTCCGTTTTATGTCCACTCATAAGTCATTAAGTATTTTTTGTTTTGTTTTTTTTGTTGTGGCTCCCCTTGAAAATATCATTCTGAGGGGGGCCGCAAAATTTTTGATTAAAATTCATGGCATCATAATTTTTGAATTTAATGGCAGAATTAAGCAATATTTATGAATGGAAATCGAATTGGTGGGGGGGGGGTTGCAGACGCATACAATTTGCGGTTTCATCATATTGAAAAAAGATCATAAAATTGTATTGTTTTTGATTTTAGTTGCATCAATTTATGCAACCATTTGCAGGGTCCCAAGGGTGGCGGTGATGTTTTTTAATTCGTTCAAAATGTGGCTGTAAAATGGGAGGTTGTGGTATATTTTAATTGATTTTCTTAGCATTTGATAAGAATAAGGAGGAATATTAACGTGCCTAAAAATTCATTAAAAATCGTCTGATCTACGATAGAAATTCTATATTTTCTGTTAGACATAATTTAAGTAGAAGCTGAAGTTCCTTCAGATTGATAATGATGCTGATTGATTGAGCACAATAATGTTCTATGAGTCCCTTCTTAAAATCGTACTAAATTCCGAATTTTAACCTTTTTCAACGCCATTTCCCCCTTCATTCCTTTGATCTCTTTGCCTCTCAAATAATTTAACACCCTGATGAATAAATATTACCATTTAAAATCAACACAAAAAAAAAACTGATGTCTGCCTGTAAAACAATGCTCGTACATACCCACTACAGAAAAGTCTCTGCCTCCCTTCCACTAGAGAAGTGTCTCTGTCTCTCAACCATCAGAGAAGTGTCTCTGCCTCCCCTACCCCACTACAGTTGGATGTCATTTCTCCAACCCACTATTGGAATCCGTTTCAACACCTACACAGTCGCACACACAAAAGCAACTTCCACTCAATCTAAACGTTGGGCAAACACATTTTTTTTTTTTTGTTTTTTTCTGTCGCTTTTTGTTTTTGTGTAAATTGCAACGCATAAATCTTTGTGACAAACAGACAGTTCCACAGCGTGTGGAGGGTGAGTGAGAGGCGTGCTTTTTCGAGGCAGATGAAGAGAATGAAGGACAAACACTCAAAAACACAATAGAAGTGACGCGACAGCCATTTTTCAAAAAACAAAACATGCATCACAAAAACAATCCACATAACAAAAAAAAGAGAAAGCGAGAAGCGGTTAGGAATGAGCAGAGAAAAGCTGCAGAAGTGTGGAAGGAAAGAGAAGTGTGAAAGCCGAAGTGTTGCATACCCTCCAGGGTGTATATTATCCATGAGAGTTTAGATGTGGGTCGGATATACGATAAAGTCATACAATTTTGAGAGTATTTATGGTGCAGCAGAAGGAAGGATCCGTTGCCAATCGTAATACTCTACTGCAAAGGGTATCACAAAAAAACACTTGACACAAGGGAAAGCACAGGCGTTGTAAGAGTCGTTAGAGAGCGGTGGGAGGAGAGCCTCAAAGCAGCGGCAAGAGAGACAGAGAGAGAGAGAGAGAGAGGCAGAACGCATGATTGTCTTAATGGCTTCGACATGTTTGCAAAACGACTGTCAAAAGCAGGCAATGGCAACGCATGCCAATGGCTGTGGCAGTGGCAGTGGCAATGGCAATGGCAATGGGAATGGCATTGGGCATAGACATCGACATCGACATTCACATGGTCATGGGGCTGCCTGTAGCCTGTAGCCTGTAGCTGAAGATGAAACCGAGTCGCTTGCTCTGGTGAGGCGTCACCACCACCAGCACCAGCACCACCAGCACCAGCGTCGCATGAAATCACAGAATCTGGCATTCACCGTCTCTCTCCCCATTCTACGATTTTGGTTGTGTCTTTCCCTCGCCACGATTTTTGTTGAGTCTCTCTTTCTGTTCGTTTCTGGTTGTGTCTTTTCGATTTGTCGCTTCGTCTTTGCTTCTTGCGGGGACATCATGTCTGCGCCTGTGAACGCGATTAGAGATGCGAATAGGGTGTAAAAGGGTATCGATTATATGTAGATGGGAGTGAAATAATCAATTGGTGGATTGATTTTTCTTTTTCCTGTGCAAGCGCATAAATGATATATACATAATATACGTGATATATCTTCCACCAACAATATCTATATATGTATAACTTATCTATTAATAGATAATTAATATTATTTATCAAGGAATGTGAATTCGATTCAAAGAAAAATTTGAATTAATTTTCACTTTATTTTTGGGAAAAATATTAGTGGTAATCCATTAAAAATATATATTAATATAATATAATATAATATAATATAATATAATATAATATAATATAATATAATATAATATAATATAATATAATATAATATAATATAATATAATATAATATAATATAATACATATATATATTAATATTAAATTCGTGATCGTTTTCCGCCACTTTTCTGCTTTTAAACCCAACATTTTCGTTCCGATCAAACACAGAATGAATGCAATTTATGGCCAAAACTGTCATCTCTAACAGTGACAAAATTCAGCCTTGTCATACGTCTACTTCTTGGCTGAGATTTCTTTCGCTTTTTTTGGGGGGCTGCTCTTGCATCACAAATCTATGTTCTGACAGCAAAGTCACTCAGTCATGCAGCCGCACACTTGATGCCCCAAGCCCTGTCCCCGCCACACACACACACACACACACACACACACACACACACCGCCCCACCTTCTCTGACGACACATGGAAAGTTATACTGTAAAAAAAAGAGCGTGCCCCAACGCAAACCCAATCACACACTTAGACATGTTCCTGGGCCTGGCGGGCCTATCTGCACGTTGGAAATTGAATTTTTCACCTGAATGCGTTTGTGTGGGATGAGAGAGTGAGCAGCAGGAGCAGCAGGAGCAGCAGGAGGGTGAGTGGCGAGCAGTGAGCAGTGAGAGCTTGTCTGCATGTGTAATTATCGTTATCGATATCGCTCATACGCCCTGTTTCCCGAAACGGCTGCTGACAAGCTCAAACTTGCGTTAAACTGTTCGAAAAGAGGTGAGGTGGAGGAGGAGGGGTGAGAGGCCGCATTTAACCCTCGTTAAGCAAAATCGAAATTAACGCTTTACGCCTGCCGTACATTCGTCCTCCGTCCATGTGAAAAAGGACACTTTTAATGCTTCCCCCCCACCCTCCGGAGCAGCTAGCGCTCTGCCTATGAAGTTATTAAAAGTAAATTAGGGTTGCTAACCAGCAGAAACCGAAACCAGTTTTCGTCCTTCTGGTATTCTGGCATTCGGAGCGGGGGCGGGGGCGGACACCACTCTTCCTGCCCGGAGTCCTGTTTGGGTTTAGGGTTGCCTTTGCGTGCCTTTGACGCATTTTAGTTGTTGTTTTTTGTTATGTCTGCACCGTACAGGAGCGGGGGGGTGGGGTTTTGTGTGTTTCTGGCTGTGTTTTCTGCTTAACTTAATTGTCAACATGGGAATTTTTCTAAAACTATCAAATAGTTTTGCCAGTTCGGGTACGGCTTGGGTCTGGGATTTATGACGAAAACTTTCAATTATTTTCAGATTTGTTTAATTACGAGGATTTTCGGGGGGGTAGCATGGGGCAGTGATTTTTCTAAATAAATAATTGGCTTTGCATATAATTTTCAAATAGGAAATACTTAGTGTATTAGAGGGGTTAGAGGGGTATATTGGCATTTTCTAGAATTAATATTCTTACGGTTTAATTGTTTAATTGGCCATAGTCTCTGAGGGTATGGCTTCAGCTATCATTTAGAGAGTTGAGCTACCTTCTGATTGTTTTTTAAGTGGGGGGCTTGTCAAGTGTGTCCCAATCATCGTGTGATTTTGAATGCAACTGGGTTACGAATAAGTGCTCTGAATAATTCAGTACCAAAAGGGTTGAATGCCCTTCAAGGAGGTTAGTGAATATTTTAGAAGGGTTTCAGCATGTAAGAGAATGAACTGTGGTATGTAGAAAGGAGAAAGAAGAGAGTCTTGCAATTTCCCTGCCATTAATTGAGCAATTTAATCATCTTTTAAATTATAGTTAAATTATGCTGCTCATACACTTAATTCCATTAGTCTTTATGCTATCTAAATCCACCGAATATCCATTCAAATCAGTCGCGTAAAGAAGCCTCAACTGCGGCAATTCAGTATAAAGAAGGCCAAGAAGGCAGGCCACACGGAGCGAAGGGCATAGCAAGAGAGAGAGAGAGGGAGAGAAGGATGGATAAAGACAGACAGAGAGCGAGACAGGCACACCTTTGAAGTGCAGCTGAGAGAGGCCCGCGAGCCAAAGTTGAAAAGTGCGCTTGTTAACATTCCTTAATTGCTGTTGTTGCCACTGCCACGGGGGGCCAAAGGCAGCAGGAGATGCAACACGATAGAAGGGAGTGAAGACCCAAAGGTACAGGACGAGTGGTGAAGGTGAAGGGAATACCCAACAAGGATGTCGACGACGGGGACGACGACGACAATGACGAGTGCAATTATACAAAAACTACTTAGGCGCGCATCCTGCCTGCCCGCCTGCCTGCCAGCCAAAGATGCAGACAGACAGCAAGAGTAACGGCAGCAAGAATAAGGAGACGGACGCCGGTGCAACAAAATTGAAAGAAAATTCACTTTCGCGTTTGTAAATTTGTCAACATCCTTGAAAAATGAAGAGAGAAGAGAAGCGAAGCAACAGCAGCAAATAGCTTTGGGCCCTGCCGGTGACAAGTGCAGGATGCACGGCCACAATGCAATTTCAGTTAAGTCTCTTATAATAGGAAACTCAAGCACTTTGGCTCACAAACAGCGATGGAAACGGTAACGCTAACGCTAACGGTAACAGCAGCGCGCTGCAGCGGCTGCCAGCCAACGGGAGTTGTAATGGGAATAGCAGCTGTATAAAGCACTGAGAGAAATGGATGCGTAGCACACCAAAATCCAGCTCGCTCTCACGAAAAACACAAAGTGGAAATTTGCATGTACTTATCGAAGGATCGCGGTACGAAGGCATTCCTTGCCTTCCATTAATTATAATCTGAATTTTATAGGCATCACATCGAAGAGGACAATGGCAAAGAGCAGAACATTTAATACTCCAACATGTTTTATCAAGTGTAAATCTCATAGAACAGAATTCCGCACAAGTATTATAAATCAAAATACATCGATAATCTTCCAAAAATTATAACTACAATTAAAATACATTTTGGAAACTTAATTCCTTTTTTTAAATTGCAATTTCAATATAAATACATTTACTTGTAACTTGTTTCCTTAATAAATACCTTTTTCTTTCGAGTGGACAGACAATCGAGAAACTCTCGACGCGACTTTCGTAACTTGAATGAACATTTCTGAAACTTAAATCAGTACAAGCTCATTCCTCAAGCTTCATTATGAGAAGGGCTTTCCTATCATACACAAAAAAAGGGTCTGATGTGTGTTTGCCTCAGTGCATGGCAGTCAGCTGGAGCGATGCCTAACTACATTTGTCATTAAGTCAATAAGCGCATTGTGCTTAAATGCACATAAAATCAGGCCTACAATGGAGACCAAGCAGGGGAAAAAGCCATAAAACAGTAGCAAGCAGGAACCGGTGAAAAGGGCCTATTGTGAGAGGAAGGATCCATCTCATGTGCTGGCGACAAAGCCGATTTATGCCCAATTGGATTTGCTGCTAAGAGCCACAATTCATGTTTTTATGACCGGATGCCTATTACAACCCCCACACCAACACCCACACCCACACCCAACAGAAAGGAGCCCAAGCCCAAGGAGCCCTCCTCAGAGTTTCTTTCGTTTTTTCCTTTTCTCTTTTTTAATAAATATAAAATGTCCAGCTCCAGCTCCGGTCGAACAAAAGGTAAGTCAACAAAAGTTCGGCATCCAAAAGATGGTTAGGGATAACGAATCGGATAGGGATAGGGATACGGAATGGGAATGGTGAGGAATGCTTAGCTTAGGCCATTGATAAGCAGCTTGGACTTGGGTCAGCAGGCATGTCCTTTTCCTTTCTTTTCATTCCATTTCTTTTCTTTTCATATCAACAATATCCCTGTCGTCGTTGTCGTCTGCCTTTCATTCGATTTGCTTGCTAAAAAGCTCAAATTTTATGGCCTTTTTTGGCAACAAGTAACTTTATCGATTTGCTGAGCCAGGGACAATAAAGTGAGGACACACAGGGAAGGTCACAATCTGCTGGTCTGGCGCTTTCTGGGTGCGTTCATCAGCAGGCTAGTCCTGACATTGATAAATTATGCAGACTTCCCTGATACTCCGTGTCCGTGTCCGTGTCCACGTCCCATTCCTTGAAAGAAGGCGCAACAAATGGCTTTTAGGCGCGCTGATTTTCGTTTCGTTTACTCGGCCAAAAGGCAATGAGTTGGCAAAAATTATAAGTCATAAAAAGAAAACCATAGCTGAAAGGCTGCCAGCAGATGGCATTTAAAATTTAAGTGCCCATAAGATGAGGCCGCTTGAGGAAGGATTGTGAAGAAGGATTGGCTTGAGTTTCGAAAGTCAAAGTATTATGGAGCATCCCTCTGGCTTGAGAGGCAGTTTAAGAATTGTGGGATTCAGTATTAAAGTAGTGGGTTACTACTCAAATGAAGTATACAGACATTAGTGAAGTTCTTAACGTGGTAAAGAATTAAAAGAGTTAATAGGAATACGAGTGCGAAATTTCTATGTTCAATTTCATATTTTTCTAATACTAATTGAATTATATTGAGATATATTCGTGATTCAACTTCTAAACTCTTCTTCTGGCAGTGGCATTTCATAGCGCTGAATAGTGTGAATAGGTTCAAAATTTATTTAATAAATTAGTAATATTTGATTAAAATGAAATAAAACATTTAAAAAATATACCACGGAAGTTTTTCCACTACAAACTGTTTTTCGCATCATCATTCTTGCTATTTAGGTGTGTATTTCCTTTGCTTAAATCTACAAAATGAAAACCCTTTCAGCTCCTTATTAAATTTCAGTTTAGTCAGCTGCAGCTGTGGTCCACACTTATCCCTACATCCCCCTCTCTCCAGCACACTTTCTCTGTCTTCCCCTTTTGCTGCACTCAAAATTATAACCTACATTTAACATTTTTAGCCCCTATACAAAAGCTGCTTACGCCAACGCCCTGCAATTTTCTCTTCGTGAATTGACAACTTTGACATAATTGACTGAAGTACCCGTCGGACCCGACGACTAAGGGCGGTAGAAAATAAAGCAAACCCACAAGAGCACAAAAAATAGAGTGGAGACTGGAAATAAAAAATATAAATAAAAATCGCAACAACTCGTAAACACCGCAAGTCCTTAAGCAGCTGTGAGGAGCCACAAAATACAAAAAACAAAAAATTGTAGAAATATAAAAAAATTAAAAACCTCAGAATGCGATGACGATAATGAAGCAGCACAACTTCCAAGGGTGCAAAAGAGTAGAGACACAGCAGAGGGGAAAGGGAAAGGAGAAAGCCCGATGGAGTTTGTCAAAGCGCCACCGCTGACTATTTTTATAACAATTTGATTATATTATGTTTTTAAGCATTTTTCTTCTGCTTTTGGGTCGTCATCTTCATTAGCACATTAAAATGTCAATGACACTTGGTCTCTAGGTCCAGCACCCAGCACCCTGCACCCTGCACCCAGGACCGCGACCCTTTCCGGTCTCTGCCCAAAGGGTGAGCATTTGAAAAATGCGCGAGAAATGCGAACAAGCCGGCGAGACGGCTATGGGGGGGGGGCACTTCCCCAGACATCAACTCTGACCGCATGACATTCTTCTCATTTTTATTTTTCCTTTACCACTTTTTCGCCTGTTGTTGCTGTGGGTGCTTTATGATTGCTTGACGGCGCCACACTCGGCCAGAGAATGGGGGTGCAGGGTGAACAAAAAAAAATATCAAACTTGCCGTAAAAAATATGCTCAACACTTGTTTATGTCGCCGTCGCCATATCCGACACTCTTTTCTTTCAAGAGAGGGTACAAAAGCTACACCTTTTGGTGGGTAAGCGGTTAAATAATGGGACTAGCCTTTTTACTTAACTATATAAAACCAACAAATATTTGTTATGCTTTAAATACCACGATTCAAAAAAAATTATGTGGAATTTGTGCTATTATTGTCAAAGAGATATGTACATAGGAAATTGTAAGATGGGATATACAAAATCAAAATACATGCACCTCTCTCTCACTAAGCTTTCAAGCGCGTAAACGGCGCAGTGGCAGCGCAGTCTCAACGATCGTACTGTATCTAACCGAGCCCGAGCCGAAGTAGTAGGCGGAGAGCGTATTCCGATTAAGATCTTCGACAGTCGCTAGCAATTACAGTGCTCTCTCTTGCTCTCGCTCTCTCCATACGCGCTTCCTTATCTCTGCTCTGCATTGAATGGCAGCAATGACTAAGGAAGCAGAACATAAACGGAGCGGAGCTTCGACTCTCTTTATCACGCCTTAGCTCAAGCAAGAACTCTCTCTCTATTTCCATTTCGCACAAACCTATAGGCTTAAGCACAAGAGATACCCGAATCACTCTTAGAAACGAAGGAAGATCATCCATCTTGCTTGTTCTGCCTTGCGGTTTTTTGTTTGCTTCTGGGGAATTACCAAAAACAACGGCAGTGAAACTTTTCCTCTCCCAATGAGAGTATCAAGTTTCGCCTTGGTTCATTATGGAAATTTGCATTCCTTTTGTTTATGCTTTCGCCTTCGTCTCTATTTTTTGTTGCCTCCTATTTTTTAATGGCATTCTCGAGCACTTTAAAGTTTTGATGGCCTGACAGCGCGCCTTGGCAGCGTCGCTGCTTGAACCGAGGCTCAACCGAGCAATTCATTAGGCTCAATTGCCTCGTGTTGCAGTTTTCCTTGTTTTGGTGCGAGCATTATACGAGCAGTATACCCGCTTACCCGCTGTTCTTTTGTTCAATTTGGCCTAGTTTAGCCCCATAATGAAATGAATTATGTTTTCACATGGCAAACACTTGCCACTCAGCGGGTAATCATGTCGACGGAGGGGTTAGAGAAGGCTGAGCTATAGCTCCGGAATTAGAGTATTGTTGGGCGACGGAGATTAGCGAGAAAATGCTGTTGATAGGCATTGTTGAGCTCTGCCTGTGTGCTGTGTGTCGGCTCTGTGCTTTTGTACATTGACGAGAGAAATCGCTTAATTAACTTAATCAAAATATGGCCATAATGATGGGGTCCTGCATAGGCCAGTCCTTTATGTTTTCCATTGTTTGTTCAATAAATAAATACATGCATTTGTGTCTGTATTTATTTGTACACAGACACACAGCCACACAATACATATGTACATGCGTGTATCTTTTATTTGTATTATGACAGCCGTTCAATTGATGCAGAAATTAATTAAAATTTTCCCTCATGTGTGCTTGTGTCCTGGACTGTGTCTGTGTCTGTTTTTGTGTGCACTGTAATAGGACTATCTATCTATCTGAATGATTTGTCCTTTGGCCTAAGGCTAAGATAAATTACATTTTGCCAGAGCCAGAGAACTGTTATGAATAGACTGAAAGCTGGTAATTGCTTTGCATTCAATTTGTGTGTATTTCTACAGTATATAGTGCCTAAAGAGGATATTGTGCGGGGCGGGATTGAATAAACAATATTTAGAATTTATGGATACCATTGATATAAATGGTAATTGGGATTCTGTACCCTATTTTAACGAGCTGCAAATTTGTTTTAATGAACTTCAACCTTCACCTTTTTCTCAAATTTCATGAATTTTTCTAAGAATTCCTTGGTACGTTTTACGTTACCCTTTTACCTTTAGTCAATTATGACTGTGGCGTTTACTCATCAAATGGAAGGAAATATTTGAACCCTTTGCAGCTGGCAGTCAATTTGTCGAAATATTTTCACATCTAATAGACTCCAAATTAATTCCATATTACTTTATTATGCGCCACGTTGGCCTTTGCCCTTTTGCAGACTGGAAAGAGAGTGTAATATCTTGGGCTTTTCAATTAACTTGCGGCTGGCCAAATAATACCTGCTTGGTCCGGTGCTGAGCAGACAGTCGGCAAAAGTCTTAAAGGCAAACTCTTTCCCCTTTTTTTGCCGTCTTTCTTTTAAAGTAATTTAATGCCTGAGCAGAGCACGGGGAAACCCTTCCATATAGATATGGAAAGTATTGCTGTGTCTGCCATTGATACCGCAGGGCAGAGGCAGAAATAGAACGGGTGGGACGCATGGGACATGGGGGATGGGAATATGGGGAATATTTCATGGCACTTATCAAAGGCAGCAACAATTTAGGTTAAATACTCATTAATATTCCGGTCTGCAAAAGTTTTTTCCCTACTCTCTCGCTCTCTCTCTATCTCTTTCTCGCTATCTCTGTCCTGTGTTTTTGGCAAATAAATTTATGCCCTTTGCTTTTGGCCGCCGCCAGGCACGAGACCGAGACCCAGACCCAGAGACAAGGCACAAGACACAAGACACAAGAGTTGCTTTGCCGGTCCTTCCGGGACTGCTTTCAAGCCAAATAAATAAGCACACGCACATGCCAAAACACACACACACAACAGTTACATATATATGTGTATGTGTATGTATATAAAACTGAGTACAGAAATTAATTTTGCGTAGCCTACATTTTGGGACAGCCTAAAAATGAGCGAAACAACAAATTTTCCCAGGGAAAATGATAATTGCCTGGCAACGGGAAGTCTACGAAAATGAATAATTTATAAATGAAGCAAATTGTTGCAAAGTTGAAACAGTGACAGAGTACGGGTTACAATTAGGTGGGTCTAACGGCTGTATAAATATCATACAATTTTCGATAAGTGATACACGGATATTTATGCAGAAGGAGTTGGAAATTAAAGAAGGGCAAAGAATCTTTCGAAATATAAGGAAAACTTGGGAGAGTACAGTGAGTACTCTAGCATTTTTAGTTCATCAGAAAAAAGAATAAACGATACAAAAGTGTACTAATTAATATGCATCAAAAAAACTCAAGTGCCGTCGGTTATTTCTATGATATTTTTTGGAAGCAAAAGACGAAGCGATCATAAAACGAACAGTGTGGTTCAACAAGTTTGATTGCTAATCACAAATAAATAAATAACTGTATGCCTCCTAATGTTGCTCGCCATCAGCTACGGGACGAAGAGACAAGTCCCAAAAGTGGCTGTGGCTGTCCTTCTGTAGATGCTATGGTCATTCACTACATCTGACGGAGCCAACATTTTCGATGATTCTGTCGCCCTCAAAGAAATCCTAAGTGCATAAACAATCTCTGTACATGTTATCTACCAAATGTGTTTCGGATCTTAATTCTCCTATTCTATTTTCAGTTTATATTTGTCCGTCTGCTTTTGAAGAATTCACCATTAGATTGTTGTCATCTCAGATTGTTATCTTATATTGCCTGTGCATTGCTCTGCTCCTTTTGTGTCTCACCACCTTGCTTGATTTACCGTTGTTCTTGTTATTTGCCCATGCCATTGCAATGGCATGCAGCAATGCGTTGCTGTTCTCGTGCTAGTGAGAGAGTGGACTCGCTCAGAGAGGAGCAACGGAGTGAGATAATGAGAGCGAGAGCGCGTTGAGCGTGTTCCTCTGCATTGATCATGTGTGGGTTAGAAAGGGAAAGGAACAAATGGTAATTGCGTCACAGATTACCTGTTTTTTTTGGGCTATGGTTTTGCAATGCGTCAACGCAGTTGTTCGCAATGGAAACAGATCGCAATTTTACTGGGAGCTCAACATATGAATTTGCCCTGAGAAAACCGATTATTTTATGTTGCTGTACCCAACGGTGTGATTAGTAAAAACTCCAAGCAAACTGCTTGAAGCTCACTGTTACTTATGTATATGAATAGTACAAAGGTAAGGTAAAGATAACCGCTTGATGGCTGGATCCGTTGGCATCCCATACGTATATTTAAAGTAAAGTAGCAAGAGTTACCCATAAATATTATCTGTACCCCAAAACAGTAATTTTATGTAGGAAAGCAACATTTACATGGGGTTAAAAATAAAGGTTCGCGCGAAATTGTGGCATCAGATAAGATATGTGGCATACAACTTGGGGGCACTGGGCTCCAGTTTTCATTTACACAACTGGAACAACAAAGTTGGCCAAAAAGTATTTAATTTGTTTTTATTGGATGCACCACAACACACACAGGCACGCGCACACACAAACACACTCAGCAGCGAACCCACTAAAATGCCAATATATGTATCCTCTTTTTTTTTGCACGAAATTTATTGCATACTTTTGAACGCTCCGGACGGTGCAGAAGCAGAGGGGCAGCAGCAGGAGCAACAGCAGTGTGGCAGCATCGAGGGAGCGAGCGACACGCGTGTTGTCGGGATTTATTTATTTACTCCTCCACATCCTTCATCCTTTGCATTGGCGGATTCTGTGCGATGATAAAAATTTTGACATGCCAAACGAGCCATTCGAAGCGATGGGTACTGCGGCGGGGGGGAATTTGGGGGATAATGGGTATACCGGGCGAGGATGTAACAACAAAATGACAGGATATTATTCAATTGAATTCGTTTACATGCATGGACTACATAATAAAAATGCCCTTAACCAAAAAACGAAGAGCACACAGTGCCAGCCAAAAGGAACGCAAATTGAACAGCAGCCAAATGGATGTACACATGCACATACATGTACGTATGTATTCGTATTTGTAAGGGAAAAATGTACGTATCTTTTGTATCATTTATGTGGCTGGTGGGGCACTGAAATGTTTTTTTTGGGCCAACATTTACATATTCATTTCCATCATGGGCTTCTCCCTTATTAAATGCGCATATTTTATGCAACAAAAGGAGTCCACACACACACACACACACACACATGACTCGTACGAGTGCGAGAACGAATACTCACTCGTATTCATACTCATTTCAGTTAGTTAGCTAGCCCGAAGGGGGATTTTCTTGCCAAACATTTTCCACTAATTTGTTCGGCTGGGGCAAAGTGGAAGTTGCGGAAATTGTTTTGCGTCTGGCATAAAACTTTTCACATATGAATTTTCCCCGATTTGATGGCAACAACTTAATGGTGAGATAAGCAAGAGTTATGAATTATTTTGGGGGGGGGTAAAAGTTTTGCCGGGTTTTCCGTTGCAGGAAGCAATCAATGCGGTAAATGATTCTGGATTCTGCCTGTAAGCTCTCGACGGGTAATGCAGGAAATATGTTAATCTGTGTCTGGCAACTTAATCTGTAACTTAACTTAGTTGGCACTGGCAAATAAAGTGGATATCTAAATATAGTTAGGGGCTTTAGGACTCAATAAATGGTTGTGCCATTCGGCGTAACGATTTGGAGAATAACTCAATATTTATGAGCTATTTGTGGTATTAATTAAAGGGATTTCTTACAACCAGAGATTTCCGCAGTAATAGAGACCTAAGACCATAGAGCACTCAAGGAATTTCCCTGCTTAAGGAATAAATTTCCTTGCTTCAAGTCGAGTCACTTTGTTGCCATTGAAGAAATAGACTTAAAAGGTATTTTTGCACCCCTTAAATTATTCCGCCATTAAAAGTTCCATATGTGGCACCTTCCAGCCAAAACGTAACCATTCAACCAGAAACATATCCCCGCTCACAGTGCCCCATCGATGTGCATACATTCAGATGCATTGAAGCCGTCATTATGCCCAAAACATCTCTTGGGCAAGCGAGTGAAAGCCACGGCTAAATGAAACTCATTATGGGAGCGCAGCACAGTCATACAAATGTCATACATTCAGACACGAAGTAAACAGAACAGCATACACTTGCTCGCTGTTGAGCAATTTTCTATGGAATATTTGCAATGGCAGGCCAAGTGAAGTGCACCCTCCAGATCCTTCTACTGCAACCGCTCCGAGCGGCAGCTGCACAAACAGAATGCCAAGCAAACACCCAGAAATGGACCAGCGCCACCAGCCAGCCCCTCTCACCGGTCAGAATGATGGTTGGTTGTACTTACCTTGGGCAAGGGTCCACTTGAGCAGGAAAACGATGAATACGAGACTGAAATCCATTTTACAAGTATTTTATTTTATTTTTATTTTTTTTACAGTATTTTGCCTCAAGATAAACTTGGCTAAAAAAGCGTTTGCAGAAGCATTTATTTGCCCTGCACCACACACACAGGATAACACATTCGAGCACGAAAAGGAGCGACTCCCACAGGGATATATGTATATATCTTTGTTGGTTGATTCTTTATTCGGTTTCCTTCCCTTCCCTTCCCTTCCCTTGCCTTGCCTTGCAGTATTCGCTATTCACTGGCACAATTTTCTTGACATTTCCGTAAGTTTACATTTTATTATGCGGCTTAAATGCGGCTTCCGTTTCCGTTTGGCCAGTCAGCACTTGGCCACAGTTTGGTTTGCCCACTTGCCCCATTATCAGCAGCACAATTAGCATTAATTCCACCGAAAGTCAACCATGGGCCATGAGGCATGCCACTTCGTTTGTTTATGTTTGCTGCGGCTGCTGCTGCTGCTGCTGCTGCTACTGCTACTGCTGCTGCCAATCGCCGACGAAGTTGGCCCAATCGCAAAAGGCTCCCACTAGAAGACCACCGAAACGCGCTCACTGGAACACCCATAAACCGTTGGCGCCCGTAACCAAAACTCAACTGAAGACAGGACACAGGACGCGACAATGCCAACAGTGTGCGGCGCCCCACCAACAGAACCGAGAACCCATTCGCACAGTCCACAGCTATGCTCGCGATTTGGTGGTGAATTTTCCAAGCTTCGGGTTTGCTCCGTGCTCGTGTGTCGAGCTTCGTTTTCGGCATCGCTTTCGGAGTAAATTCCAGCAGGGAAACAGCTGTTCTAGAGGATAAACTGTGTGCGTGGGGAGAGGGAGGGCTAAAGTAATAGTGATAAGATATCATCCATGAGAGAAAAATTGTTAAGGAAAATTAAAAAAAAAAAATGTATTATTCAAATAAACTTATACAAATTACATAAATAGGAAATATTTCAGCTGAGGAAAATACTTAACTACATATTTTTCCTGTATTTTTTTTTGTTGCTAGTAACTCCTCAGTTCCTGGCACTAGCTGGTCCCGGCCACGTTTTGTTTATTATCAAATTTTGGTATCATAAACATTTGTTGCTGAATTCTGCCGGCTAAAATGTTGAGTCTGCGCATGGCACATTTTCGGAGTAACTGCCGGAATTCCTTCGCTCTTTTTGGACTGCTTACATGAGAGAGAGCCATGTAAAAGAGAGCGAGAGAGTGTGTAGCATAATGTAACGAGTGAAATTTGAATTATGCAAAATAACCGTTAAATTCCGATGAAGCGAATTTCTTCGGATAATAAAAAAGAAGAAAGAATTTGAGACTCGGAGAAAATAAAAATTAGCTGAAACAACATTAAATTTAAGGCCAGCTTAAGTATAAATTTGGTATAGGTATAGCGACGTAATGTGTGCTAACGGAAATTAAATAAACTGTAAAAATAAAATTAAACTTTTATCTAAACTACACATATAAATACGATTCTATTTTTATGGATTTAAACGTGGAATATATACAAAAGTAGTATTTGAAAATAAAATCTCAAGCAGAAAATCTCCCGCAGAAAATCTAGCTAACCGACAGAGGGGCTCTGCGGCATGACGCGTAATTTGTGGAATCTTCTTGCATATTTTTCCAGTATGGATTATTTTCCTACTTTGCAGACTTCTACCGCATACGTTGGAGTAGGCAAGTAGGCACTTTAACCGCACAAATACATTAACCGCTTGTCAATCTTTGAATCCGTTTAAAACCCCCCTACTAACCTGCATTCGTGGCCAATTTGATGAATTCTGGGTTTCGAATAGCATTGGCATAGTTAATTAGAAACTGACGTCGTTCCAGTGCTGCCGTTTGCATTCACCGCAATCAAAATTAGCTCAGTGGCTTGTGGTGGTGCCACCCCACCACCCCACCACCAACCGATAGAGAAACTATACAATGCCCCCACTGGAGTCCGCCCTGCTACCCTTCGTTGTCTTGAACGCATAAACAACAATTAAAACGTTACAAATTGCACATACAAACATCCTTCAGAGGGGATGTGCTCCATCCCCTACTCTACGCTCCTTCCCCCCTATCTCTAATAAGTAGTCTCTCTCTCTCTCTTTTCTCCCTCTCTGTTTGCTGCTTGCTGTTGCTTGGTTCCTTGGTTCCTTTCTTCAATTATTTCCGATTATTACCAGGAGAGGGCGCTGGAAAAGGGGCGCTGCAAAGTGGCAAAGGGAGGCAGTGGAGCTCCCTCAAAATCCATGTTAATTGCTATTTTGCTCCCATTTGGCTTTAAAAATCCTTGCAAGAAAACTAACAACCTGGGGGTCAGATTTTCCTGATTTTCCATTCACTCCACAGAGTGGCAGTGGCAGTGGCAGTAGAGTAGAGGGCCACAATAACAACTCTTGGGGAATATCCTTGTTGTTGTTCTAATATACTTTCCTTTTGCTTTTACTCGCAGGGGGACGGAATGCAGAGTCCCATAGTCCAGAGCTCAGAGACTTTCTGTGAAAAGGAAAACTGAAAGAGCATAAAGAGAGAGAGAGAGAGCGAGAGTGAGAGAGTGAGCGTGGGAGAGAGATTGTGTGGGTGGTAGAGAAATTACAGTGACGACCCAGTAAAGTAAGTTCCGAAGATAAACTGCAATCGAAGGACGTTGACTGAATGATAAATTACACTTGACAATGGGCTGACCCACCCACCCACACACCCACACAGCCATGAGACGTGTGTGTCTCCATCTCCTTCTGTGTGTCTGTGTTGGAGTGTCCTGTCCAGGATTTCATTTTTTTCCCCCCTGCTGTGTCTGTTGCCTTTTCTTTTGCTCGTTTGTCATAAGTTTACTTTTAATATAAAAGTTTTCTCGCTTTGGCAATGTTGAAAAGTGATCATCATGATAATTACACGGCCAGAACGATGGGGAGCGCTAAGCCACAGTGGGATAGAAATAATAAAATAGTCAGCGTTTTTTATATATTTAAGCAGAAATTTTAGATATAAATATAATTTTTTTTATACATATATTTCTATAGTTTATTCTCTAAAAAAAAATTCTCAAATTTCTTCCATTTCTGGCCACATTTTACTTTCATTAAAATTAACTTGGAACTAAATTTATTTTACAAAAAGTAAAAAAAAACTGTTATTTCTTTTCTGTTGTTTTTTTGCCACTGTGCTTTCAAGCTGCGTTCATCAAGCGGGGGTGCCGCCACCTCCCTGAAGATTTATGTGCTCATGTGGTCAGAGATAAGGGAGAGGCGGACACCAAACCCTCAGATAGCACAGACCCCCAGACCCTGCGCCCCACTCGCTGTCTTGAGTGCCAGGACCTCCTCGAGAGTGTGTTTGTCAGCTGTGAGGATGGGGCAGGCGGATGCGGTACGGTGGCACGGTGGGGGTGCGAGATGAATGGGTGGGGTAATTATGATGGTTGTTGTGCTGCTTGGCGGGTGGAGTGTGGCAGCTGCTGTTGCGCCCCATCCCCCCTCCCCATCCGCATCCGCATCCACTGACACGTCTAAAGAAGCGGTAGCCCAGTTTCACTCATTAAGGATATCCGTGCAGGAAAACAATGCCAAACACTCACACCAATGAGCACACACACACACAAGCACACAAGCACACAGCAACCGTTACAGTATAACCACAGAATCTCTCTCTCACTCCCTCCCGCTCACGTAATGCATTTAGTGGCTGCGGTTTTTGAGCTCTTTCAAGCTCTCTCAAGCTCTCATTGTTTGCTCTTTGGCCTCCCCTCCCCCCCGTCCACTCCTCAGACGAAACAATACAAATTTATTTTTGTGCCACGCCCCCCCGCATGGCACAGCGCGCAGAAAGAGGCGGAAGCGGAAGGCTGAAAAGAGAGATGACTCCTTTCAGGGAAAAAGTCGACGCGACGGCCCAGAACTTGAGCAGTACGCGGAAGTTCCGGATAGAGCCCGCCCAAACCCGTCTTTCAGCATTTTCTGTGTGTTTTTTGGAAAACTTTTGCCAGGAATTATATCAAAAAGTTCTGGGTTTGGGGCGTGACTGGAACGGGGGTTGGGGGGATGGCATAAGGGTCTAAAGAATGTATACCCAAAAAGTGTTAATTCATTTGGCTCTCTGGCATAATTTTATTCATTCGTGTTTTGCTGTTGAATTAAAAGTTTTTGCCAGCCAGCAACTGGCATAACAAATTATAGGAAAATGTCAAAGAAGAGTACAGCGAAGAGTCCGTCCAAAGTACACGCATATGTTGCTTTGCCCAAGTAAACAGATGGGACAGGGCAGACTGTTCAGGGCAAGAGCGCTGTTAGCGTTCCAGGGGTAACAGCCGTTTACCTGTCTTGCTAACATCAGACTGTTAGCCCGCTCTCGCGCTGTTCGCTCGCGATCCACACGGCTCTGCAGCACTGGCGCTAGATGTCAGCCACACCGATATAATTCTTTTCTGATTATTTGGGAGTTATAATACTCGTGGGAAAATAGCTAGACGAATGAAGTTTCCCTCATACAAACACAGAACATCGATGATTGACAGCGTCTCTTCTTTTCCCCAGTCACATGACCTCTTTCCCCAGCAGCACCTCATTTCCTTTTGTTTTGCTTGCTAATTTCTTTGGTGACTTTCAAAATCAAATCAAAAGTTCATTCAAATGTTGAATACTTCAGCCCAAAATGATCAATGAGCAAATCACTTAGCCCAAAGTCAAACGGGAGAGAGAGCGGGTGAAATGCAAAATGTTTTTGCCACTGTGGAGAAGCTGTGGAGAGCTTTTTCCAACTTTGAGTGTGATTGATTGCGAGGGGAACGTAATTGAAATGCCCGCCAGAAGAGCACACGCAAAAGTTCTCTCCCAGAGACAGTGACAAAAAGGGAAAGTTTTCACTTTACTTTACCCCCACCAGAATGGCAAAGCGGAAGTCGAGAGTGGAGCAGACCAGACAGAGGGCAGACAGAGAGCTTGTCATTGTGCATCTACAAGATGCATATCTTTGTATCTGCAGATGGGCGGAAAATCATAAATAAAAGGGGGGTTCCAATGGGGGGCTCCTGTGGGGTGAATGCAAATGCGAAATCAATCTCTGGTGTTGGCATTAAAAATGCAACAATGTGAGAAACAATGAAAGCGAAATCCAGACGCAGACAAATCATAAAAGGAAGAAAAAAAAACAAGCAAGCAAGGAAGGAGCAAATTGCCAGACATAAAATATATCAGGATAGAACATCTGGGGTTGCTGCCTGGCCAACTGCCTGCCCGACTGCCTGCCCCACTGCCTGCCCACTTAGCTGCAACAAATCGTCAAATAAGTGGAAAATATTGCAGGCCACAAAATCTGCCATTTTATCTTAAACTCTGCACAAGGCGACGGCGACGATTCCCATTCCGATACCAATCCGAAAAAATGTTACTCAAAAGACAGAGAGAAACCAATTCCGATGACCTCTTTAAATATTAATACGCGTGCCGTGATTGCGCTGGGAATTGTGATTGACTTTCTAGACCTGGCCAAACCACCCCAGAGGGGAACTCCGAACATGCACTTGCCCTTGCCGCCTGCTCCTTGCTCAGATCCTTGACATTTGAGCTACCTACCCCATGGCAGTTAAATGCACAACCCCCCCACAAAGCAAAAGAGACAGAACAGGCAGAGGTACTCTCCACTCAAGCGATGTCTCCAGCCATGTCCCTGGAGATATTCCCAAGCAGCAGCCCAAGAAGCAAGGTCTGTGAGGCGGGGCGGCGGCGCCAAAAGTTCGCCTGAAAGGTGGCAAAGTTTTTCCTATTGATTGGGGTGCGGTGGAAACATCCATCCCATTAAAAGCCTGTCCGGCTCAGTGCTCCGTGCTCATTGCACATGCAATGGCCGTTTACCTGTTGGCCACGTTCTCGCCTCGATTTTGTCCATTAAGCCAATGAAGTGTGGCACAGCAAAAAAAAACACACACGCACACACACAAATAACAAACGAGTCCAACCAATTAAATGCAAATTTATTGAAATCAATGCCAAATTAGCTGCCAATAAATGCTCAATAAATTGTGTCGCTTGCACATGCAATTGTGGCCAGAGTTGAAATTAAAAATCCACATGCAACAAATGTAATTCATGAATGTGTGGGAGACACACAGATACAAGTAATTAAAAGTTAGTGTTAGAAAGAGGTGGGGCAAGGTGAGGATTTAACTTCAATTTTGTGTATATTTTTTAAAGTTTTGGGTTGCATTTAATTGGTGATTGTAATACACTACAAAAAGTCATGTAAATAAATGTATATAATTATGCAAGTGATCTGATACGTTTGGGTACTCTGTTGTTCATTATTTATAAATAATACTAGTGTTTATTCCACTTCGAGCACTTGCTGCTGTTCAGCGCTACGTCCGTCTGCTTCGATTATCTTCTTACTACTCTCCTTTTGCTGATCTTCTTCTCTGCTGTGCTCTTCCTCTGCCTTTGCTGCTTATCTGCTGTTGTTTCTCGTTCTGCTGTTACTGCTGTTCATCTACTGTTACCGCTGCTGCTCTGCTGTTACTGCTGTTCATCTACTGTTACCGCTGCTGCTCTGCTGTTACTGCTGTTCATCTACTGTTACCGCTGCTGATCTGCTGTTACTTCTGTTCATCTACTGTTACCGCTGCTGCTCCGCTGTTACTGCTGTTAACCAATGCTCCTTCAGTGGGTCGACTTGCTCACTCCCTGTTACATAAGTATACTTCAGATGTTCTTTGAAGGAGAATAGATCAAGAGAGAAGAATGATCCAGAGACAAAGAAGTAGAACTTCTCATACTTTCTATATCTGAAAAGGCCAATGCTATGGCCAGTTGCTCCAACTGCTCCATTGCCTAAACGAAGTAAAGATTTCACTCTCTCGTATTATTCGATGCCTAAACTCTGTAAGCCTATAAACCGATTTAATGGACTGTAGTCGGCATCATTAGGTATCTCCCAACTAAAACCCATCATACACACACACACACACACAGACACACACACACACACACATATACTCACATATATCTCTTGAAATGTTGTAGCATATTTAGGATTTATTTTAGCTCCTTTGCTGGAATGTTTTTGCATATTCCATTAGTCCGAGGGTTGGCTCAAACATCAACTGTGCTCGCCCCCAGAAATGGCCGTCCCCCTGGTACACGGGGTCTAGAAGTGGACGTCCTTTAGCTCTTGGGGAGTAGGGGAACCAGTTTTATGCCCACTTAATAGTTTTGTTTTTGTGTGTCTATACGTACGAGTAGCTGTGTGTGTGTGTGTGTGTGTGTGTGTGGGGCAGGCAAATGACTAACCAGAAATGTGAAGATGCCTTCGGTATACGAAGGACTTTCCTGTGCCAAGTGTCTGGTAATTTATGGGACCGAGCGTCAAATGGCAGACGGCTACGCGGCGGCTACTTGACAAACCCCCAGCACACACACACACAAGCAGAGGGCACAAATACCACTTGAAATACTATAAATGTGTGGCAAATATGTGTGTATGTTTGTGTGTGTGTGTGTTTAGGTTTAAATTATATTAAACTGCCACAGCGTGGCATGTGTCCCATTTCAAATGGTGCTGCCCCCCCAAGTGCCACCTCAGATTGTCCTCCCATTGCGGTTATCTGTCCAGAAATTGTTTTCATAATGTTACCTCATGGACACACTCACACACGTTTGGGGGAGGGGCACACATAGATATAGATGCCAGATAGGAGGCCCAGACAATGGACATTTATCATGGGCAACCCCCCAGCTAATCCCCTGCCCGTTCAGTATTTCCATTTAGTGCAATGCAAATGTCAAAAGTTGAAGCCCAAAGTTTTCAACACTTTTGCCCCCAACCCACCCCGCACACACACTTTGCAAGAAATGGAGGATCTAAGGATCTCCCTTCAGTCTAATTTAAATTGGTTTGTTTTTGTCGTCTGTTGGCATTGCGCTTTTTGCCCTGCACTTTGGGTCCGTCCCCCAACAATTACGACTGTCGTCCCAACCCCCGCTTTCCTTACCTTCCGGGATTTTTTCCCCTTTTTTTGGGCCATGGAAAACTTTTTAACGCTCTGGGGAGCTAAATGTTCGGCAGGGTTGGGGTTTGGGGGGGGGGTTGGATCTCAGCTACCGGTAAATGGTGCCGTTTACTACCTCATCGTATATGCTGCTGTCTGTCGCACATTTCATTTTTGCTACGAGTCGAAACGAGTGAAATTAAAATGCTTGTTTTCACTTTATGCAAATTCTTACTTGAAAAACGTAAAAAAAAAGTAAAGAATCAAATGAAAGGCGAGGGCAGCACAGAGCACAGATAGATTTGGTCTAGGGGTAGAACAGGCGTATATCCTGTAAAAATGCTACCTATACCCTTAGGAATATGTTCTATAGTCCGTTCAAGGGAAATCAGCGCTAAATATAAATTTGATTTAACATAAAATTCTCACACATTATTTATTGCAAATATAATGATTAAATTTTAATTTAAATGAGTCGGAATGGAAATATAAATTTCCGGAAATATGCTTGCTACTCAGCTTCAAGCTAAGACTCATTGGAAGAGAGATCGAGGCAGTAGAGTCAGCAACGCCACTCAAAGTTGAGCCAATTTATGAGTAAAAACTAACTGGTAGAGAGAGAGAGAGAGGTGATATCAATGCCTAGAGAGAGCGAGGTAGAGAAATGAAACGTCCATCTTCAGCACTAAGCCACACCAAAGACAATATAACATTATTAATATTATTATTATTATTATAAATTATTATTATTATTTATATATTATTGTTATTATTATTATTATTGTTATTATTATTATTATTATTATTATTATTATATTATATATTTTTTATATAGCCAGAGAGAGAACACACGTATGTACGAGTATAGGAGCTTGCCTTTATTTTGGCTATTAAAATGATCCGATCCGGGCACTCAAAAGTTCATTCCTCTAGCATTAATGCACCTCGCAGGCCAGTTGTTCAAATATCCAAGCGAAAGGTTATTCCAAACGTATTCATCATGTACCCCATTGCCCCGTCAGATACTGAGTACACGACCCGCTGAGTGCCCGAATATATATTAAACAAAAAAAAAAATATAAAAAAAAGGAACGTCAAGCAAATAAAAATGGCGCGTATTTACGTTTGGGAATATGTAAATAAGCGTCCGTTGTATTTATTTTCTTTAGCTTTACGTGGCATCCCAGCGCAAAAATGGAGTTGCGTGGGGGCAGAAGGTGTTTGGTTTGGTTTGGTTCTGGTTTGGCTGTTGCTCAGCTCTCGTTGTGCTCCGCTTGGCGTTTGGTGTTCGGTGTTCGGTTAAGGGGCGAAGTTTTTGGGTACTCGTGGGGCTTACAAGCTATTAAAATGTCGCTGCAAGTACTTAACTGCTTGATGTTGTCAATTTAAATTAAAACCACTGCCGCAAAAGTTACGGGAACCCAGATGGAAAGACAGACTTATAGACAGGGCCCCCATACCATGCATTCATAGCCGCACCCTTGCCCCATGGATGTGGAAGAGAGTTTGGGGGCCAAATGGATATTGCAGCAGGGCATGCGTGGATTAACAAGGGAAACGCAAGAAAATACAGGAGTGGGCTGCTGCGGTAAAGGCAACAAAACTTTTCTTTATGACTGCACTCGGAACGTCTGTCTGTATGCTAATGGAGGCGATGGTAGGCCAAGGCTAAGGCCTGGCCCCCGAGATGGGCAAACTGGGAAATTAAAAAGTTCTCGGCTAAGGATCTGCAAAATGTCTTGTCATTAAGGAAAGTGCCTTATTACAAGGATATTTAAATATACTGCCCCACATACAATGCAAAGGACTTGTTGGGAGTGTCTAACACTTGCCATAATTGTTTCAAAAAAGTTTAGCCGTTATTTTGTAGTCCCTTATTTAATTAATTGGAAGTTATTTTTTCTTCCGTAAAACGAAATACTTTTTCTTTTTCTTTTCTATTTATTGCTAACTTTAGAGGAAGTCATAAGAAATATTATTGTTGTGCTTGAAATTTTATCAATGTGGATTTGTGCAACAGTTTCATCATTTTTATATGAGAAAATATAGTAATTTAAAAATTGTGTTAATAAATGTAAGAAGGATGTTATTTAATTAAATGTTTATTTTTTATATGAATCGCGGTAGACTGGCAAAGTATAAAAATAATGGATCAGGAAAGCACGGCTCGATCTCGGCGGATTTCTGCTGATACGACTGGTGTTACAGCGCACTGCTTTGATTCTGCTTTGCCGACCGACACTGACTGTTAGTCAGTTTCTCTGCATCTCTACTGTTACTGGTTGTCTGCTGTTACCGCTTGTCTGCTGTTACTGCTGCTCTGCTGTTACTGCTTGTCTGCTGTTACTGCTGCTCTGCTGATCTACTGTTGTTCAGCTGCTCTGTCGTGAGACGAGCTTCACTTAAAGTACTTGAAAAAGAGCCGTCGAGTGGGCCTCTCTGGGATTTTACAACACTCTAATACCCAGAAATAAACATCCTTCTTTTGGGGACTTAAACCAAATAAGATCCGGAAAAGCTCCCACAAGTGGCACTTCATATTACACCTCAAGTATTTCTGTTAATATCTAATTTCCCAAATTCCCTTAAAATAGATTCTCTATTCCACAACATGTAGAACTCCAATTAAATGGTGAACATGTCTGGTGCGATAAAAACTATATGTTATCAACCAATAAAACTCAAAATTTAATATGAAAACTGAGCGAAACTCAGGTTTTGCCTCTACCAAAGTTATGACAAAGCGTTTAAATGGAGGATCCTGGAGGTTTCAACGCTAGGGCTGTCAGCAAGTGTGTTCCTGCCTCTTTGTCTGTCTCCGTCGTTCTCTATCTCTTTCCCCATTTGCTGTGTGTGTCGTAATAAGCGAATCGGCTCAAGGCATTTTAGTGCTCAAACAAAAGGAAAGGCAGCAGCACACACACAGGAACGAACCCACACCTCACCGCCCCCAGTAAACGCATAAAAGCAGAGCCCGAACGTGCTCTGATTTTGTAAATAATTGCAATGACGATGCCAGCATCCACACGCCCCTTCGACAGTCGTCGTGAAACAAGCCCCCTGGAGCGCCAACTGAGCGCCCACGGACCAAGCGCATGATAATATTAATAATAGTGGTAATAATCATACGCACTGTGTGACGACTACACGCCATAAGAGAGTGTACGTAGTATACGCGGCACATATATAGTACATGCAACCATATAAAGAGGAACAAAGGGAAAGAAAAAATCCCGTCTGTCGTCTGCCTTTCTGTTTTAATATGATTAATGCTCCAGCCGAACAGAGTTGGCAAAATATTTACACGTCTTCGCTCAGCTACAAGGCTTCTTCGGGTATAAAGCGGGGCGGGGGCGCAGGGTCTCCTTTTCAGCATTGGGCTTAGCGGGTTTTAGTCCTGACAATGCGTAAAGTAGTTCCCTTTCAAGGGAGGGTTACTCAATCGAGTTGGACGAAGGAAATTGTTAATAGGGTGTGGAAATAGGAAAGAATTTCGCAAAAGAATACTCAAATGGCATTGCTATAAGCCACGGATTAAACTTTAACTAACTAAACATTAATCCATTATGAAATTAGGAAAATAGGCAGCCAAAAAATAAACACCCAATTTTTGCAGTAAAATATTCGAAAAATAAATAATAAATAAAAATAAATAGTGGAAAAATCAATTTAATTGTTTTTTATACAAAAAAAAATAACCGATAGAGTAGCAAATAAAACTCCTTGAAATTGTACAAATTTCCTTGCTTTTCACACACTTTCACAACGTGTGTGAAAAGTTTCAGCGACTCTTCATCGATATTCCTGGCAGGCAGCACAGCAACCATGGCAATGTCTCACTCCATTGCTTAAGAGAATAACCCCAGACAATATGCTTCTGGCAGCCCGCACACAAAGTTTACTTTGAATTCAATGAACCAAAGCGAAATTTGCCTGACAATTAAACAGCTTGAGATGCCAAAAAGGCGAAGAGGAACGAAAGAATACGAGGAAGATGGTAAAAGGAAGGAAGGCACAAGGAAGTATGTATTTCATTCATTCCCCGACTGTCGACTGTCGACTGCCGACTGCCAAAGCAAAAGTTTATGCATCAAAGTTAGTTGTGTGGCGCCCCAAACTTGTGCAGCAGCGATTCCTGTAAGCGATGCAATCCTCAAAAAATATAACGTAAAAAATGTAACGAAAAAGCTGCAAAGAAAGTGTGGGGGTGGGGTATGGTGGTTGGAAACCAATTGCAAAGTTTTCCCAAAAGGGAAATATGAAGAAGAACTTTTCAGAAGGTAAATCTGTCTATGGGCTTCCCATTTTTCCCATTGTATATTTATGCCTTTTGGCTGCCACAGAGCCAGTCGGCTGGCTGCACATACCAAAGGTAGGAAAATGCAATGGCGCACAAATTAAAGAATAATATTTTCTTAGGTCCACGACCGAAATGCAAGCGAGCGTTAACAAAAAAAAAAAAAACCAAGGAATAAAACCAAAAGATAAACAAGAAGGGGAAATAGAACAGCAAATAGATACATAGAAAAAGGAAAAATAGATGGGGCGACGACGACTCCTTAAAAGCGCATAAATTGTCATTGGTCCGTCATTTGGGGGTTGGATTCAGGCCAACAGCTTCCTTGCGGCAAATGCCACGGGGGGTGTCACACTGCCTTTAAGTGTTATTCCCGTGACAAGTAACCCGCCCTGGGTGAAGGAGGGGTGGCTAGCGCAGTAATACGATCTGTTTACTTAAGCTACAAAAAAAAACACATCCAAGCAAAACAGGTAAAAAGCTTTTGTCAATCAAAATGCCAACTGACAGTTGACAGAGTTTTTGTTTTTAAAACTTGCATAAATAAGCCATAAATGGGATGATCAACGGCAGTGTACCAAAAGAGCCACCCATTGAATGCCCCATCCAATAAAAAAATAGAAAAGAAAAGCCAAGAAAATACACTCGCAGTCGTAGTCGTAGTCGTATTTAAATAAGTCGACGGGGCTGGGCAGGGCAGGGCATAAATCTGCATGCAAACTGGTGGAATGACAAGCGTGTGGCACAAACAACAATTGCATCATCAAGTCGTGACGTTTGACAAATGAGCCTGAACCCTCGGCGTGAGCCACCCCCCTCCTATTTTCACAAAGTAAAATATTGCACACACACACACACATGGTCCTTACATGCACACTCATGCACTCACACACATAGATATGTACATACATGCACACACATGCGTATGCCAAGGTACATCAAATGGGTGTAACAAAAGCAAAAATGCCAACGGAGCAGTCAGCAATCAGTAAGAGTCGGCAGCTAGAAATGGTAGCAGGACACGACTCACGAACTGAGCAAAGAAAAATAAGGAATTGCAATCAGAAATAGTTAGGTTTCGATTTCATTCGGTTTAACCCTCCCAGCAGGGGAAAAAAAAGAAAAAATCAGACCCGTACCCGCACCCTTTCAGAACTCTTTTTCTCATGGCTCTAAAAATACATTTCAAGCCTACAGCCTACACATTTAAATAAATGCCAAAAAATATTTAATTTTCATGATTAATATTCCCGAAAGCATTTGGGACATTCCTTAGCTTTAATTCCCCATTAATTGCACCTTAATTCTTAGCTAAAAATGATGCCACATTGTGCATCTACTTAAGTTAAGTTAAATGACTTCAAGGCCCAAATACCCAAAGCCCTCGCCAGCTTAAAATCGCGCTTCCATTCCTCTGCTTTTGGCTCTGGAAATTCTCGAGAAATTCCAACCAACAATCGTGGCATCACAACCCTTTTGAAAACTTTGTATATCTGCCAGTCGCCTCACGCACTCATCTCCAGTCAACATTCCCAATGCAAGAGATCCTTGTTGTTTTTTTTTGTTTGGGGGCAGAAAGAGAAAGAAGTGTGAGCTCTCTCCCATAGTCACAGTCGAGTCAGCACAAAGTCAGCCGAGGGCAGGCATCCATCGGCATCCTCCCGTCGCTTTTTATGGCAAATTGTCAGCGCTGTCGTAATTTTTAAGTTAAAAAATTGTTAAAAAATTTTCGTAGCATTCATTACCATGCCGACGACTCACAGCATCCAGAGAGAGAGATTCCACTGCCGACTACGAGCCACTCCCACTGCCACTCACTCACTCAGTTCACTCAGAGTGGAGTTCAGTCAGTGGCTGATGCTGATGCTGGTGCTGGCCCCACTCTGCTGTCTGCGTGTTGCACAATAATTTATTGCCGCACAATTGCAGCTGCCACACATTCCAATGCACTTGGCGCCCCAGCAGCCATATGGGGGGGCTTGGGCTTGGATTCCCATCTGGTGTGTGTGTGTGTGGGGGGGTGGCGCACAGTCCTTGTCAGGGCACCCGCGGCGCTTGTAAAAGCAACTCACATTTGGCGTTGATTTCGAGTGGAGGATGCCGTGCTGTCGTGCTGTCATGGTACCGCCACCCCCACCCCCAACCGAAACCCAATCCAATGCCAACCCCAAAACCCATCCTTATTACATAGACAAAATGTAATTTAAAATTTATTTTCTCCCGACTAGATTAAGGCACTGCTGGAAACGTGAATGGATGCTGCAGGAATATGTATTTCCTAATGAACTCTTTTCGCAGCAAGTTCTCCGCTGAAATCTTTCTTGGGAAAGATAAACACTGAAACTGTGATAGTGTGAAAATGAATAAATAATTGCATCGGATAAAGTCACGAACTTAGTTTCAGTCTAGCATTGAACTGGAAAATTTTAACTTTTTTCGCGAAAAAAAAACAGCTAACGTTTAGCAGTTGATAAAAAATATACGAAATAATTCGAATTTTGTTGCAGATTTACTAAGTTTTAACCACAATTTTTTTTTAATAATATATATTTTTCTTGTTCATTTTTTGAATCGCTTTGAGTTCATTATTGAATTTATAAAACAAGATTTTCGCTGTTTTTGAAATGAAAAACAAAAAGCATGGTGAAAAATGTGAACTATAAATAAAAGCTATATACATTTAAAGCTTTGTGAACTCTTAAATCTATTGGAATATACCTAAATCATTATGGTATAACTACTCGTATGTCAGTGTGTGGGAATGGGTTAGCATCTACAGAGACCAACAGAGTCTGTACAGTTAACAGAGACACTAACAGAGAGAGAGCGACACCGTCGACTTTAAAAAAGAGAGCAGAGAACCAAGCCTCAACGATCGACGCCAAATAACACTACTCAACATGATTTTTCCTCAAAGAACCAAACCGACTTTTTCTGATAGATTTGGGGCTGTGAAACTGTTTAATAAAACTTTATTTTTTCTATGGCGGAATTTATTTTTTGTAGAATTAAAAAAAGAGTATTTGTTTCGTATATTGTTTTGGCCCCCAAAAATGTGATTTATTATTTAAAAAACCAGCTAACTCGTCACCATAGCTGGCATCTCTCTGTGGCTCGTTGCGTGGGACAATTGAATGCTTCATTAAATGCCGCAAAATTTGTAAGGGTCTGCTTCAGACGCACTCTATCCGCATCATGCTCCACAAAGTTTGACGAATCGCCATTCCCACAGAAAAATTGAGCCAGATTGAGGAAGAACAGCCGCTCCATGGGCATGGTAGTGAAATCCGGCCGGGTCCGGTTCTGGGGTGACTCTTCCGCGCCGCCGCCGAAGTACGCCTCGTAGGCGAGACGAATGCCGTCAATGTCCGCCACTCGCTCGTTGAGGTAATCCGTTTCGTTGTGGTTGAAGCACTCCAGACCGGCCTCGAACTGCGAAGAGCTGCCTATCTGCTGGCCCATCTCGCTGAGATTGCCCTGAGCATCGTAGCGGACTCCAAGGCCATCGAAGGCGTGCATCAGCTCGTGGGCAAGGATGAAGCCCAGCAAACTGAACCTGAACACATCGTGGCTATCCGGCAGGAACACGGGCTCCTGCAGCAGTCCATAGGGTATGACAATGACATTCTGGCGGAACATATAGAAGGCGCTGGAGCTCATGGCCGTCATCGAGTCAGCAATGTAGAAGTACTCGTTGGCCCTGTGCGGCGAGTGCTTTAGCTTTTCCATCAACTGACGTGTCCGGAATTCCAGCAGCTTCAAGTGGCTCCGACTGTAGTCCAGCGTCGTAGCGGACACATCCAAGCTCGCATAGTGCTGACTGACGAATCGGCGCTGATCGATATGCTGCGGCATGTTGCCGATATTGAGTACCATATCGTTGACCTTCCGCCTGATCATCCCGCGCTGCGATCGACTCAATCGCAGGCGATTCCGCTGCACAATCCGCAGGAACTGCCGTCGAAGCTGATCAAAGAGCTGGACAACGGACGCGCTCTGCCTGTGCAGATGGCCCGCGGAGCTGAGGAAGCGCTCCTTGTAGAGCAGATTCGCGGCCAGATTCATGGTGCGGCGCACATCCTTGATGCACTCAATCGGCTCCGGGCTGTCCATCGTCTCCTGCCACAGATAGAGCATAAGGCGTGTCATCATGTAGCTGGCCACCACACCGGGATCCTTTTCGTCCAGCAGCCGCACCAGCGCCTTGAAGTAGCCCAAACTCTGGACATTCACACGAAACTCTGGACTGATGTCCTCTCCAAGCAGCAACTCGACGAACTTCTGCCAGTCGGCTCCAGTGCGTCGCTGCAACTGTCGCACTGTCATATGCTGGCCATCCGTGTCATCGTCATCCTCGTCAATGAGATTTATCAGTGCTGTCTCCAAGCTCTTCAGCTTCTTTGTCAGCGCAAAGGCGCTCGCCCGCGGCACACCCAAGATGCCAAGGACTTGCATGGTTTCCATGAAGGGCATCAGACGCTTTTCCCTCTCTTCGAGGCTGGGCATGCTGAAGTCCATCACGTAGTCGCTGCTGTTGTTGGGCCACGACTTGATGAACACCGTCATCAGGATATTCACATCGCCATAGCGATGCAGACGGGCCAGAGTCTGCAGCCATTTGAAGCGATCCTTGGGCCAGGCCCTGCCGGCTGGGCGTGTTAGCTGCGGCCATGTCAGGCCCTCGTCGGGGGGCACGAATGTCAGGTAGCTTCTGCCACTTCGACTGTCGATCGAAGCGTTGCGGCAGGTGCGATAGAAGCTCCACACCTTCGCCTCCACACTTGTCGCATCGAAGTCTGGCTGCTGCGCGCGCTGCTCCAGCTCCAGCATCAGCGTGAGCAGGTCCTGGTTCACCTTGTGGTCCACCATTGAAACGATCTCCGAAAAGGAATCTTCCAAGTGCTTTTTCGCGTACTTGCCGCACGCATGACCGAAGTAGTCATCGCAGGCATTGACTTCTGTATCCACATAGCTGAGAATGTTGTCCAGCAGACGGCTGTTGGCATTGGCCACCTCCTCCTCCGCTCCACTGGCAATAGCAGTCGAGGCGATGAGCGCGAGACCAATAATCCACATGATCGCTGCCGGAGAACTGAGGCTTCTGCTCCGCCCTGTCTATATGTTGACGTTTGGCATTATCAGGGATTCATGTTTGTCGTGGTGGTGGGGTCAAGTCGTAGCTGATACTCGCAACTGATTAATCGGATGACGAATTGCCAATTCTTATGGAATTGTGGACTAACACTGGCCACCCACTTTGGATGACTCAGGCTAGTTGTCGCTACGGTAAAGTCGACAACCATATAAACTTGTGGACAAATAACACGGGACATAAGTAAAGTAAATAAATAAATAAAACACACATAAATGATCAATGATCATTAGAAAGCTTTAAAGTTTTCCCAGATGTTAAGCTGAGACTACAAAATGTCCAAAACTACTTTATAGCTGCAAATGTCAGCTTTGCAGTAGAGCAAATTTTATTATAAACAATTTAAAGACACCAAAATTATAAGAAAAAGTCGGTATAGTTCCTTGAGATAAATAAAAAGTTTTGTTGATTTTGTTGAGTAGTGTAATCGCTGTCAAAATTCTCTCTTCAGCCACACACGCATTCGAAGAGCGCAAATATTTGTACTTGAATTTTAAGTCCATTAACGGCACAGCGACCGTTGTAATCATGCTTTAATCTTAAATAATATACATAAATATAAACATCAACAAATAATAAACAACACGTTGCCTTAGAGCACTTCGGAATAACGGAGACCACATTTATATTAAAGTGTGTAGCCACTCCCATAGAATCTCTGAAATCTAATAAAATAAAAATAATAACTACTGTATGGAATATGTGGTATAGATCTTGATTTAATTCTATACTGTTTCAGTTTTTATACTGTTCTAAGAATGTATCTGTTTGTAGGAGGGTGTAATGATGATCGCTGGAAGGTTCCCAAAGACCTTGGCTCCCAATAAAGTAGTCGGGGGGGGTGCTTCAATGTATAGATATATATTTCTGTATGACGCGGCAAGGTTGGTTTGGGCGGTGAAACGAGACTGCAGTCTCGTGATGCGCAGTCGCACCGTAAGGGGGTTAGAGGAGACTAAAAACTAAGTATTTTGGCAGCTTAGTGCTAGCGCCAGTGCTGGATCGTGACTGAGCAGTGCGAGAGCGAAGGGCACGAGGAGAGAGCGAACTAACAGTCCGCTGTAAGCAACACCGTCAACCGACTGTTAACTCTGCCACGTTAACAGCGCTGCTGCCTAGAACAGTACACAGTACCAACAGTAAGCTTTTATTGAATGTTTTAACTATATTTTTAGGAACGGCAAGAGATTTCAAAGTGTCTCGTCTCTTATGGCCATATTGAAATGTTGTTTATTAACTTAATGTCCCACAAATTGATAAGTCTCCATCCCTTCCATTCTCTCAGCTCATCTCCATTTCGATATCTTCCTCTCCCGCTCTCTCTGTTAGTGCCATAATCAAATGCAAATGTAATTGGATATTTTGCAAACACAACACCGAGACGAATATATATGTATGTTTGTGTGTGTGACTAGAAATAGCACAGCCATTAGGGGAAGTTATTTGAATGATATGAGAGGATAGCGCATGAACGGTGTGGTGGGAGGGGGGTTAAGTGAGAGTGCGGTTTGACAGTGACTTGTGCCAGTCTTCGTCCATTAGAGGAGCTTGCGAAAAGTGTCAATTACAACAGATGTCAAAAACAATCAGCTGCATAAATAAGTCATCATACGGCAAAGACATGTGACATTCGACCTGGGAAATTGTCGCAACACCCAGCCCACCCACGAGCTGCTCTGAACCCTGAACCCAAACCCAAACCCAAAACAAACGAAACCACAAAGTGATAGAAAACGCTGCTTTGTCTGTGTCAGTAATCAATAAGCCTGGTCAATTGCGTGCGGCTAATTAATGGTTGGTGAATGGTGAATGGGTCTCTCACAGCGAAAGGTGTCGGACGCAAAACAAAGACATCGCGCTCCCGCGTGGGTCAAAACTGTTAGCCCCCGACCACACCTGAAAATGGGTGAAAATGATGAAAAATGTCGACAAGGTAGCACGGATAGCGACAGTGCGTGGTCATTGTGCGTGTGCGTGTTCGTGTTCGTGTCCAATCAATACACAAATTATGGTAATCAATTTTAATTAGAGAGAGACACTCTACACTCGTCAAGTCGAGAAAGAAAGAAATGAGGACCCTTCAAGCAGCTCTGTCCAAAACGGAACGGAACATCGGTCGGGGTGTCTATCCGTGCACTGCAATTGACATTGTCAAAGCGCAATTCCATAATCCTGGCCATCGTTTTGGATGGTTTTTCGACCCACACACACACACTGGAATGGGTTGGGATTTTTGCTTATGTCAAAATTCGAACAATGGCCAAGTGGCTGGCCCGAAAATTGAAGCTGACAGCCCTCATAACCGGCCTCGACTTCGGTCTCTCACCCTCATCCAAAAACGCCACTGATAGACAGTCGGGAATGCTGTGGATGGGGTGATGGGGGGTTGGGTGAGTTCGGTCTGTCTGGCAGACACACACACACACACACACACACCAATTGAAACTGGCACTGACAATGGCATCGGCTTCAAAAATTCCATTATTCGGATTAGACCAATTGTTGCTTTGAAGCTACCAACAGGCTAACATTTAATGCGGAACTTGGGCTGAATGCGGCTTAAAACTTGGCGGCATGAGCTACAATTATATTGGAAATTATTTGAAATTATGCTCAAGGCATAAAAAAAATATAATTTAAGCTTAAAAGAATTATTAATGCGCCATCGATGTGATTATTTGACTATTAATTATGTGGCTTACGTGCAATGACTGCAATATCCAGTGTCTCAAGTATTCCAGATAGAAACGCTAACCAAACGACCGAGGTGCGCCGCTGCACGACACGCCACATGTAGAACCAAAGCGCTGGCCTACAGGCAGCAAAGGATTAATTGAGCTATTCAAATGCCCATTTTGTACTAAGAAAACAGTACTCTGTATGGATATTTTTCTCTTGCCAATGCAGTGGAGTAAAAATTCTAATACAATTTCTTCTGTCAGAAATGTCACGTCTTAAACATTAAATTTTCATTCTACCTACTGCAAGCACTCCACAAATAAATTCCTTACGCAATCTGCATCGAACTTCCCTCCCCCCTAAATCTGCATCAAATGTACACCCCTAAATCTGCACCAAGTTTCCATCACACCACATTCTAGTTACGAAACTCATGTAGACCTCGGGTCAAAGTAATTTAAAAAGTACACAACATCAAGCAACTGGAGCAGCTGCTGCTCCTCCTCTGGCTGCTTCCGATGTGATTCTGTTGCCAACTGCTATTAACAGTAAATGACTGGCCTAATTTATGCACCTTGCTGTACGGCACACACCCACATGTGCGAGGCATGGAAGGAGCACGGGAGTATGAAGACTAGAATTACAATTGTATTGCCATTTCCATTCAGGATAAAGCGAACAGACACACACACACCGTCGCAATGCCGTAACTTGATGGAATATCTGAGAGCCCCACAACAGGGCGAAGGATTCAACTGGCCCCCCCACGTACGACAGGATGATCCCCCCCATTCAGGAGGGGGAGGACTGCCAAAATTGCTTTACACAATCGAAACGCACGAAATGACAATATAAATCGAGGGGCGGAACTAATTTTGGCAAAAGACTCGAAATAGGCCGGTCCACGACCACAAAAACCCAAATGATGATACTTCACAGGGGGGTTGGGGCGGACAGTGGCAGCAGACAGAGGGTGACTGTGAGTAGGGGAGGGGCGGTTGCAATTTCAGCTGATGCCTCGTGGCTCGTGGCACCCCTCTGAATTGGCCAAAATTAACGCAACGCGTAGAAAACTTTCTTGTGTACGGAAATTGCGTAACTACACATTAATGAAGAAAAATTGAGGGGTTGGTTGGAAAACTTACCCCGTGCCACGTATTGGCGGTGGTGGGGGGTAGACGCAACTAACGGGGCAAAAACTTTCGGAAATTGGACGACACTTTAGCCCATAAAAGGCCTCTGATTTATGCCAATTGAAGCGCTCGTCCGCAGGTAAACTGCCACATAAGGAACTGCAGCTTCAGCCACCGAACAAAAGCCGGAAGGAGTAGGGGTGATTATGGCAACTTGTGTGCTCTCAGCTCAGTATGGGCAGCGCTTTGATCATCATTCCCATCCAATCATTTATTATCTGCAGACCTGTGCGCAGGCGGAGGCTATTTTCCTTAACCATTCGTAATTATTTTATTGCCGTCATTAAATCCCTGACCAGACAACAGATGGAGACATCTCTTGGAGCAGAACCAAGGCTCCAGGCTCCAGGCTCCACGCACCATAATCATCGTTTATCATCTGTTGCCTAATTAATTGTAAAGTTTTTGCGCCTCTACGCTGTGAAATCTTTGTGCAGCCATTAATATTGTCACAGATGTCGTAATTGGCCTGCCTGGCCGATGCCCCAAATGATTAATACATCAAAGTTTTGCAATTGTAACTGCCATGGGTATTCCATCTTGAGTTGGTTTTTATACCCTAAAGTGGATTACGCTTTGAACAAAATTTAGAGAAATTTTTAGAAAAAAAAATGTTATATTAATTTTGTATTTTGTATTTTATTGTGTATTAAATAACTCCTCTAAAAAAAAACTAGCATTAATGTAGACCTACTACCAAATCATAGAATTTTTTTTTCTTTTTAAATGATTTTTTTAAATTTAAAAATTCATTTTTTTATTTTTTTATTTACTAAATAGATTTGAATATATTATTATATTTTATTAAGCAGAGAGTAAACAGCAAGACTTTTGGCTCCGCTTTAAGAGTATATTTCTTAAGTATATATTATATATTAATTTTTATTTCAGTGCTAAATATTCCAAGAAATAAAATATTTAATAAAGAATAAATAAACCAAAGGTTAAAATTTTAAATAAAATTTCCAAAATTTCACCACACCCCAATTTCTGTTCAGTGTAATATTACAGACTCTGCCGTCAGCTTGTCCAACTCTTAAAATAGAGAGCCCCGCCCCAGCCCAGCTCAATTAGGCTCTTGTCTTTTTGGGCAGTGGCTGGGTTCTGGTTTTCAATTCATAAAATTAGTTTTAATAATATTAATAATATCATCACTTGGCTGGGGGGTAACTGGGGAACTGGTACTTGGCCAGAGGATGAGCATTGAATGGAAGCCTCCCAAGCCGGCTTTGGTTTTGGCTCTCGACTTTGGCTTTGGCTTTAGCATTTTTGGTCATAGTTCAACGCGTGCAAGGAATTTACACAAAAGGCGTCAAGGCAACCCAGAGACAGGCACAGATGTAGAGGCAGAGGCAGAGGCAGAGGCAGAGTCGTGTCCTCCGACTCATCGTCAGTGTACTCCACTCCCCCTCCCCCACCCACACCCACTCTGCCCTTACTCCCCATGCCAAGCTGGTGGGCTTATGCTCATTGTTTGCACTGTTGCCAGTGCCAACCAGCATCAACATTATGCAGCAGGCGGCTACCGGGGACTAAGATCTGGCCACAAGTTATAAAACTGCCCCACCCCGCCCCAGTTCCCACTCACTCATCTAACACATTTCTCCTCCTCCTCTCTCTCTCTCTCTGTCTCTCTCTTCCCCCTGCCTAACAGCCTCTCTTGCTTTCTCTATTGTTTAAATTTTGCGCGCCGGAAATTTGCTTATCGCCGCGTTTCAGTTGCGGCTCTTGCTGCCAGGGGCATGGGCAGGGCATGCGGCAAGGGGGCGTGGGGGGGTGGCGGAAAAGCAAGCCCAAAGTCAATAGAGAGATTAGTGCGGCAGGCATTGAGCCGGCACAGAGCTGTGCTAATTGAGCGACGGACGGGTCATGGCAACAGCTTAAATCAATAGAATCAGCAGTCCCACGGCAGTCCCACGGCAGTCCCACGGCAGTCCCACGGCAGTCCCACAGCAGTCCCACGGCTGTCCCACAGCAGCACCAAAGCCTCCCACAGCCTCCCAAATCCTCCCACAGCAGTCCCCCAGCTTCATTCGGTATGCAACTAATTTTGATACCCTAGAATAACTGCAGTGGGGCTCTCCCATAAGTGGATTACATTTTTCTTTATTTATTTATTTATATTTTTAGCATACAACAAAAAGGGGAGCGTGCCCTTTCACTTTCTGTTTTTAGATGATACCCAGGCCGAGGCCTCCTGGCCTCTTGCCACCACCACCCAGACCCAGCTTCTGGCCACCACCACCCAGTCCCAGCTTCTGGCCAGCATCGGCCAGGCCCAGCTTCTGGCCAGCACCGCCAATTGTCTGGCCGAGGCCGCCGCCCAGCTGCCCCAGTAGGCTGCCCAGACCCGCACAGCTGGTGGAGCTGAGCGGCGAGAGGGAGGCGCCCAGAACGGACAGCTCGCAGAAGCGAAAGTCATTGGAGGTCTCCAGACGGGTGTGGATTTTGATGAAGGGTGTGGCCTTGCCGGTGACACTCTGGAAGAGCGACGAGCCCGAGCCCGAACCGGAGCCCGAGCCGGACTTGCCATCGCCACTGCCCTGTTTGGCGAACTGCACGAGCATATCGATGAGATTGTGACGCACCTGCAGATCCTCGGCGCTGGTGAGACGCGTCTCCAGCAGCGGCTCCCCAAAGATATCGTTGGCATCGAACATGTAGCCCAGCTCATCGCCGTGGCCCACCGTCTCCGGCTTGTCGTTGGCCGTCTGCGAGACGATGGGCAGGCCGCGCAGAAAGTTGATGCCCTTCGACTTGGTGCCATTGTAGTCGAAGCTGTACATGAAGGCTGGCGCCAGCTTGGACCACACCTGGGTGGTGAGCACGGCGGGCAGATTGAACAGCACATCGGTGGTGGACTCGACCACCTTGGACAGCACCTGATCCACATTGAGGGCCTGCGGCACCTTCCACACATCCTGCAGCGTCGGCGTCAGCACACTGCTCAGTCCCGGCAGCTGCGGCTTGGCGATCTGTCCCGTGATCTGATCGATCTTCAGGAAGCCCGTCAGCTTGTTCAGCGCATCGCCCAGGGAGCCCAGGAACTGCTCCGCCGAGCCAAAGACCTTCTCGATGGTCTCCACCGTCACCGAGTTGGCCGTCTCGTGCTTGGTGACGCCCGTCAGCAGCGGTATGCCCGAGAAGTTGTTGCTCTTCAGCTGCTGCTCGGGCTCGCCCACAATGAGACTGGGCAGGGCCCGACCATCGTCGGGGCTCTCGATGTGCGGCTGGAAGCCCACGCTGCCCGTAAGACCCTTGACCAAGGCCCGACCCGCCAGCCGTTCCGTCTGCACCTTGTCATCGTTCCGTATGATGTCCTCGGCGCTTTTCTGCAACGATTCAGAGAAATTAATGCCAGAATTTGGGCACCCCCCCCCTTTCATGCGCCCCCCGCCGTACCGCTCTCAGACAGTTGACAATTTCCAGCTCATTGCCGGTGGGACAGCCATTGATCTTGGCCACCTCCTCGACACTCTGCACGGGCTCCTTGTCGGTGGCGTATTGCGAGAGGGCCGTGCCCGACATGGCCACCACGCCGTGCACATCGCCGGCACTGCGCGCCGTCCGCGACATCGACAGATACATGGCGCTGGCCGCACCGGAGCCATGGCCGATGGCCTGCACCTGCTTGGGATTGCCGCCGAAGTAGGAGATGTAGTCGGTGACCCAGCGGAGGGCGGCGGCCAGGTCGAACATGGCCAGATTGCCGTCAAACTGCTTGGTGCCGTCGCCCATGATGCCCAGCGAGCCGAGACGATACTGCGGCGCCACCACAATGGCGCCCCTCTGCGCCATGGGCGTGGCATCGTACTGGGCCGCCGAGCCGTAGCGATACCCGCCCGGATGGATCCACACAAAGACCGGCAGGCCGGTGCTCTCGTCCGGCATCTTGGGCGTGTACACATTCAGCAGCAGGCAATCCTCCTCGCCGACGATCCGCTGCGGCGACTGCGGATGCGGCTGGATGCAGGGCGATCCATGCCGCGTGGCATTGATGTCGCCGCCCAGGCGTCGATACACGGGCCGGGCATAGCGCAGCGCACCCAGCGGCGGCTCCGCATAGTGCATGCCCAGGAAGCTGTAGATGCCCGTTGTCGGATTCCGATAGCCCTCGACGCGTGCATCCCGATTGAAGAGGCGCGCAAACACCACCGGATCGTCCACGGGCGGTGCATTCGACTGCTTGCCGCCGACAATGCGCTTCACACGACTATGGGCACCAGATTCCCGTTCCGAACGCGCCAAGGTCACAGCCAGCAAAAGTAGCTGCAGCAGCAGCAGCAGCAGTCGCCACATAAAGTTCCGCTTCAGCAGTGATTGCATTTCGATTGTCAAATGGGAACTGAACACTGAACTGAACCTGAACTGAATGAGGTATGCCCTGGCATCGCAGCGCCAGCCACAGAGCTGGGTTTTTTATACCCGTACTCAAAAAGTGTTAAGGGGTATATTAGATTTGTGGTAAAAGTGGATGTTCATATTCATATCATATATATTCATGATCAGCATCAATAACCGAGTCGATATAGCCATGTCTGTCTGTCTTGTTGAGCGCCTAGATCTCAGAGACTATAAAAACTAGCTAAAGCTCAAAAATGTATGTACTGACTGAGTACGGGTATAAGTAGAGTCGCGTACCCAGAAGCGACTCACACGTTCCTTCTCGTTTTTGTTGTGAGCGAGGCCGGCTACTTGTTTGGCTTGCCGATAAACAGCAGCAACAGCAACAACTACAACAATCGCTTTAGTTGATAATAAAATATAAATTCAACTTTTTTTTTTGTTACTTCGTTCCGTTTGCGTGCTTGCCAGGGGGATAAGACCATGTTTGGTGCCGTCCCGGGGAGCTGCTTCTCCAGCATTCTCAACACGTACTTTATAGCGCTGATGATGATGTTGATGGAGGTGGAGAGAACTTCATGCCCAGTTGTAGAGCCAGTTCATTGAGTCACAACAAATCCGGAATTAGCTTATGGCAAGGCTTTTGGGTGACTTTTGAGAGGAATTGCTACCCAAAATACTTGAATATAAAATTGGAATAACTACAAGTGTTTAAGAGACTTTTATTTTAATTCGAAATAAGTAATTAAAAGCCTGTAATAAGCTGGCGCAGAATTAAATATTTTTTAAAACAAAATAAAGTAATATTTAAATTTTAATAGAATATTCTAACATAAAACTAAAAACCTTCTGAAATGTTAACTGCCATTAAAGTAAAATAAAAATAAAAAAAAATAATAAAATGAAAAGAAAATTAATTAATAAATAATAATAATAATAATAAATAACAAAATAAAAATAAAATTAATCTTTGCATACATTTTTGGAATTAGTTTAAAGCACACAAAATAAATCTTTTTATTGTTTCTGTTACTTTCATGAACAGGAGGAGCTATAGCATAATTTATTCCCTATTAAATTTCCTAATTTATCATAATTCTACCAGTATTTCCATGCCAAATTCCCAGCCATCTCAATTCCCAGCCAGACTGACATTCAAGCTAATTATCTGCTGGTTGGATCATCTCTCGGTTTGACTGACTGCCAGGCCATTAAATCGCAGAGTATTTGCTGTATTATTTTATTACATTATTATTCGCGAGATCGTGCGATCTGCGACCGATGAACAGTAGCAGAACTGGTCAAGTCGGTTTTTCCCCACTGCATTATTGCTGCGAACTGTTCAAGGCTGTGCGGCGCTGAAAATTCAATTGCATGACACAAATAATAATGAGAACTTAAAGGCATTGTCAGAAGCAGAAGCAGCAGAGAATCAGTGGCAGAGTCCGAGTTCGAGTCAGTGCCACACAGCATACGAGTCCATGGCGTCATATTTTACAGCTGTGCCGCATTATCTTTTGCCCAGATGAATTATATTCTTCAGCATATTTACAGCTAACAAATGTGGGGGGCTGGGAATGGGAATGGGAGCCGGAAACGGATGCTGGCAAATATCATGAGGCGAACGCATGTTGAGATTTCAAGTTTCTTGACCCCCTCTTTTGTGCCAGAAGGCAGGACCACAACTGGGCGACTGGGATTAGGCCGGAGTCAGAGGCGGCACGGCACGGCATGGCACGCGCTGTACTAACTGGCATGACACTGCCACATGAATCTCAATGTTGTTGCTGACTGCCAGAGTGCGGCCACGTACGGCTAGCTGATTTGTCCCAGTCTTGGGTCTCGCCCTCTGTGGGAACTACACTGAGATTTCAGTGGGTTTCATTCGAATGAGCTGTAGTGAGAAAAATCTCTTCTTTCTCTCGGTGTAATCAGCCACACACCGACCACTTGCCGCTCGCATGTGTCGCAGACAATGGCCAAATGACATTTAAAGTTACGACAATATAATTAAGTATACTTCTGGGAGTTGACGCCATCAGCTGCTGGCACAGGAGCCGTAGCCGTAGCCAGAGCCGTTGCCATGGCCAAGGAATAATTATATATGTATGAGAAGCAGAGCCACTCACAGAGTGGAGGCAGGGCAGCAGCCATGAAGGGGCGTGCAACACTCGCTTGCAGCACGCAAAGTTTTGCCCAGATGCAGCCCCTTCTGCAAAATCCTGACGCCTGGCACGCCTCAACGTTTAACGAGATTAATCTTTTTCTGCCCCGACTACTTCCAGTCGTAGTCGTAGTCGTATCTCTAGCTCTGGCCTCTCTGGCCTCTTTGGCCTCTCTGGTCACTGACAAAAGAGAAGTCCTTAAAAAGTTATTAATCTTTGGGGCTATCGAGTAAATATTTTGCTTTTAATTGAGTTTAAATGCAGCTTCAAAGTGATTTGCATAAAAGTTGCACACAAATTTTGTGCACTCAATCTAGGGACAGGATATGATATGGTCCACTTGGGCACATATCGGTTGTGTGTACTATATGTAAAAAGTAATAATTACATGGTAGATTGCTTTTTAATTCGATTTTGGGCAATGCCAAGGCCTCAGGCACTGCCTGCAAAAAGGGAAAATTTTGATACATGACAGCACAGCAGGGGCAATTGAAATTGTATTATTTTTAAATAGATTTTGCTTTTCATATAAATTGAGGATAGAATATAGAAATACATTTTTATATTCGTTTATCCCTCGAGGAATTAATTAACGAACTTGCTTATAACTAATTTATACCCCAACTAGAGCATTTTCCCTCTCCAATTAATATCCATTTTTCCATGTGGTTGTTGTCTTGTGTGCCACACGCAACATTCTAGGATTTTTCCAGCCCCTCCTGCCAGCCCCTTGCGTGTGCTGTGCCCATGACTGCGTTTAGTGGCGGGGAAGGGGGCGTTTCGTGGAAATTAGAGGCAGCTTCCCAGCTGCTGCTGATGCGATTTTGATGTGCAAAATATTAATTATAAAACAATAATTGAATTGTGCTCTTGCGCTTGGCAGTCCATGGCAGTGCGCGTCGAAAGGTGAGCGAAAGCTCCTCACCCACACACCCACACACACACACACACACCCACACACACGCCAAAACTTCATTAGGCTACGGCGCAATTTTTCTTTGGCCTCAGATGAGCAGCAGCTGCTGTTGGTATTTTGTGGGGAAAAATCAAATTAGTTTCCACTGATTGCCGTTTAATGGGATATGGGAAAGAGCCCACAGTAGATCCAGATCAGATCAGGTGGCTGAAAGATGAAAAATCTTCTGGTGGAATATATTAATTAATTGTTGTCATGATTATTAGGGTATTGTAAGGGAAATTCATTTGTTTTAAACGGAGGAATATTTGTATAGAGATAGATAGAGAATAATATGAATAATGAGTATTGCATTTTTTTTCCATTTATCTACTACCCATGGCTATCACTCCAAAGCTGTTTCTAATGTGTTTAACCATTCAATAAAAGGCACATTTAATTATATTTCTAAGAGTCTCTATCCGTAAGTAAATCCATTGGGAATTTGTATGTATTTACATACTTACATATGTATGTAACTGCCTGTGCTCCTCTTCTGGCATTTCGTTTTTATCTTGTAATGAGCGCAGTGAAGTCGCAATTGTCTTATCTCTTGATCTCTACTCTCACGCAATGCATGCTCTCGCAATGTCTGCACTCTCTCAGCAACAACATCATCATCTGCGCTTCCGTGCACTGTGATTGACGCCTCTCTCTCTCCTCGCTCACAGTAGAAATACTTGCGGTGCTGCGTTGATGCTTTGTACCTGCTTACAGCAGAAGTGCTGCTCATAGCAAAGTTGATGACAACTAAAGCAACGCTAACTGCGAAGCGACTGAGCAGTGCAGCAAACCAACGCACAGTGGAGCAGTTTGACTTATTTTTTAGCTAAATTTATAACTTCAAAATAAAGGAATAATTTATGAACTGAAGAAAAACCCCTGAACCAATTAAACATTGAAAGACCTCGGAGAATACTTTAGCATATTTATTATTCACAATTTAAAATATACATACTAGTACATTAAGAGATGAAAGGGTAAGTGTAAGCCATGGTAAATGCTTAAATAACCAAAACAAATTTTGGAGAGTGAAAAAAAAAGTTCCAAAAATATGCCACAATCAACAACAAATTTTTTAATTTCTTGTGTGCTGCGCTCTGAAATTGAACGAACTTTGAGCTCCTGCAGGAGACTGAAGATTCTACAGGGTTGAATTTGTAAACCTTTTTAAACATTTTTAAACCAAGCCTATTAATTTCAACCAAGCCAATTCCTGTTTAAGCAATCCTTCTTTATATCTCGTATAAATCCCTATATCGTTATTTCCGTACTACTCTTTCCAGTGCCCTTTCGTTTGTTAACAATTCTGCAAACGCATCAACCCTGATTCAACCCTTAAAATGTTTTCCATTTGTGTTATCAATTTTCCTGCATTAATTTGCCCTGTAATATCTTTAAATTATTTTCAAGCCCATAACTCGCATATTTCGCATATTTACGTCCCCAGTCAACTATAAAAAACGCACAAGAGCGTAAATAATATGGCCAGAACCGAAAAATTTACGAGTGAGTGTGCGTGTGTGTGTGTGTATAATAATAAATAAATATGAAAATATTGCATCAAATGGACGACCATTGGCCCCCCAAACCTCTTGGCAAGGAACACAATATACGAGGGGGCAGAAAAAAAATAAAACAATCGAAAACAAAACAAAGTTAAACCCAATACATTAATGGTATTTGCATTTGTACTGATTTTATTTGGTTTTTATTGAATTGATAAAATCACGAACGAGAACAGGAGAAGCAAACGAGATTCGAGTGAGGGCTCCGGCTCCAGCTATGGCTCTGGCTCCTGCGTCAGCTACTCCCAGTACTTCTGTTTGTGGTCCTCCCTCCTCCTGCCAATTTGATATTCCGATTGCAATTTATGTGCCTCCCACACCACATACACATACATACATATACTCGTACATATATAAATACATACATATATAGTAGGATTGTAAGCCACACATGTGTGGGCCAGTGGGGGGGAGTCGCTGTGATTCTTTGCCCAACCCTGGACCTGGACCTGCACCCACTTACCCTCCCCCGTCAGCTGGAGCTTTGTGTTTTAACATCTGCAATATGCTGCGTGTTCCGGCAGGCTGAAGTCATGGAATGGGCACTGAAAATGTGTTTTGGGATCACACTGCAGTCAGTCCGCATTCGGAGTATTGCGGGGGGGGACACGGTTTGGGCGCATCCCAGTGTGAGAGTGCTGCCGATGGGCAGTAAGAACTGTATCTGATTCGTGACACGAAATAAAATGGGTATAAGCATAAGGAACTATAAAGAATGTTCGTACTCAAGGCAGCATATAACATAACAGATAATATAAATGCGTTTATGTATCTATTTATACATACATATATGCATATAGATGTCTCATCCCCTCATTCGGTATTTATACTTTCCGAAAAACACAGAAATTTATACTTGTTGAACTTCGATTAATTTTATTGCCAATATTCAATACAAGCCCTGAAGTTTCTCACAGTGTAAATAATTTCTAGCTAAGAATTGGTTGAAAAATCTTCCATCATAATATTTTGCATCTACAGAACCATATAGAAAAATATCTTAAAATATATGTATATTACGATACAGCAAAGAGAAAATTGTTCCATTTCTCAGTCATAAAACAGAACGGGAAGAGAATTTACTTTGTCAAACAAAGTGATATAAAAATCTCTGAAGCTTACGCAACTTAAAGTTTTTCTAAGCGATATTAAAACCTAAATATGTATGCCAAAATGTAGATTTATATATATTAAAATTGTCTGCTTTCACGCGACCATCTCTAGAGGGTGGGGGGATTGTGCCATACGTAGACGCGTGTTTATTTGGCACCACAAATGCGTTTCCTCTCTTGTGGAACGCGCAGTGTGTTGGTTGGGGGTTGCGGTGGGTGGCTGGTATTCAGTTTGGTTTTGGGTTGGTTTGGTTTGGTCTGTGGCAGCGACGTCAGCAGCGCTGCGGTTGCCGCTTAATGGAATTCCGTTCTTGCATTAAATGTGACACACAGAGAGAAGCTGCCAATTGGAATGCCACACACAAGCACCCACACACAAACACACACACACGCATAGAGAGAGAGAGTGAGAGAGTGAGAACCAGCGATAGACAGTGACAGTTGCCGTTTGCAGCAGTTTCCAGTTAACTGTTACGAGCTGTCCTGCGGTTTGGCTTGTTTAAGTGTTAAATTAACGTTTTAACAGTTTCGATTATTCCGCCAGTTAATTTTTAATGGTATCCCCAAAAAAAAACCAACAACCGCCCGGAACAAATTAAGGAGACGAACAGACAGCAAAACATTTCCTGCTCCACATCCGAAAGTTATGCACGGGCCACGGACCCAACCGCCTGCTACGGCCTGGCCTGCCTGTACATTTTCATTAGTTTAATTAAAATTTTATTCATCCTTCTGTCTGGAATGTGTCCCTGTATGTGTGTGTCTCCTTAAGGGCCACCAGCTTCCTTTTCAAATTGAACCACAAAAGTTTCTTCTTCGCATTGGCAGCAGCACATCCTTACGTCCTTACATCCTTACATCCTTACATCCTTAGCATGTGGCAGCACAAAGGAGCTTGGACTTTGGAAACTCGGAACCCTAGAGTGGAAAGGCAAAGGATTATTTCATTGGTTTTGTCATTTGTGCTGCACACTTGAGAAGTAGTCCTGGGGTTGCTGGTTCCTGGTGCCTGGTGCCTGGTTCCTGCCGCAAAACTTTTGCCGCACGCATTCATTTCAATTTGCCTTTGTTTCGTCCATACGATAGGTCCTTTCTGGCCCTTGACAGCCCTTCCAACCACAGAGAGAAAGTTGCTCTCTCTAAAAACTAAAAATAAATGTTGCTCGAATGAAAGGCCACAGAAATTATTGCGGTTTTCCATCGACCATCGAATGGAGCGTCGCCTGGCATGTCCTGTGCCCAAAAGGACATTAAACATTAATGCCCAGCGAGTGAGTTGTATGGCAAGCATTTTTGGGAACGAATGGAGGGCCATCGATGGCATTATCGCATTAGGAATTGTGGTGGCTGCCATTAAGCGGCTTAAAACTTTCATAAATCCAAAACTGTGCCCCAGATCCATAGATCCATTTTGGGCGAAGATTAATAGCAGAACACAATATAGAAAATTCAATTAGGTTTAGTGCAAGGCATTGGATTTTTATGTGGTGCTAAAATGTATGAAAGATCTCCTCTTAGCGTGAAAGTTTTGACATATGTTTTATATGAGAGATAGGAGACTGGGGAGGCAATATTTTATATTATAAATGTAAGTAATATGTGATTGATATTCAGAACTCTGGAGCAGAGACCCATTGTAGCCAGTACTCCCAGTATTCATCTACACCTAAGGAAGAGTCGCAGCAATTAGGAAAGGAGACTGGAACTTATTTCTCCCCAAATTTAAATGCCTTATCAAAGCAGCTCTGTGCGCCCAGATCCTTCACTGTTCCTCAGCACACTCTCCCTTAATTCAAATCCAAAAAAATGTATAAACTTCCTTCATCTATTTCCCTGCCCCCAAAACATCCCAGATTCCCAGGAATAGTCCCCAAATCAAAGTATTTTCAATATATATGACATTTTCAGGCACAATCTCAGCTAAACGCAAAGCATTTACCATATCCTCACTCATCACAAGCTGTCCCTTATCCATCTGCAAAGTACGTCATCATCGTTAAGGATGCTGTGGCTGAGACTGAGGCTGAGGCTGAAGCTGACCCTGGACCCCCCCCAAGCAGCCAGATAAATGAGCCTGCTGATGAGGTCCGAATGTGCTCACCTACCCGCATCAGCAGTCTAATTAACTCATTAGACAATGTCAACCAAAAGAAAAGCTGCCAGCAACAACCAACAAAAAAAAATACGAAAATAAACTGAAAGAAAAAGGAAATATTTTCGGGTGGTGGGGGGAGAGAAAATGTTAAATGTGCAACATTTACACACTCGTTTTGGGAGAGGCCGGGACCCAATTTGTTGACAAACAAATTACACGATGGATTTGCTGCAAATTACGCGCAATTTTTCTACACTTTTTTTTTGGCTCCAAATCCAGACAAACAATGGCAGGAAAAAGGGATAAAGCTGAGCCCAGACTGGTCCGAATATCTTTACGGCTGTGTACATATGTCCCATGAAATTTAATTTAATCAAAGGCCAAACAAGGACTTCTACAGGACTACTGGAGCGGGTCAACCAGCACAAATCAATCTCGGCGGATGCAGGAAGAAAATCCCCAAAAGGCAGATGATTCTCCTCCTTGTGCACTATAGTACATCCAAGTGGGAGGATGAAAAAAAAAAAAAAGGGACCGAAGGCGTTTCCCAACAGGAATTGATTAAGGCGAGTGGGGTGCTTGCGGGGAATGGGTGTGGGCTGGGGATGGGGATGGGACGGAGTACGCACAATGCAGGCCAGTGTCCTTGTCCGTGGGTCCGTCCTTTTTCTGCTGATTGTCTGACCGTAACTTGTTTGCTCGCCTTTAATTTCATTTGCGCGCGCTCTGCTTTCAGATCTCTCTCCCAGTCGATGGCAGTCAGTGTCCCCTTTTTTTTCGTCCTTCTGCTGCTGTTGCCTCCTTCTGGTCATCCCCATTTTGTGCTATTCCACTAGTCGGTCCTGCTTTCATTTACATGCTTGAATTGTCATTGTAGCGTTTAGCAATTTTATTGTCCTTGCCCCCTTGGTTTCATGTCTAGTCTGCCTCTGCTTCTTGCTCTTGTTCTGGTTCTGTTTCGGTTTCTGTTCTTTTCTGGGGTTTCCCCTACTATTTTGGTCTTGTGATTTATGCGCATATGCTAAGCATAGCCCCCTCAACGAACTTTGACCCTGGGCCAGGGGTTGGTCCGATAAGACGAAGTATTTTGTTCCCTTGCCTTGCCTTTTCTTTTCTTTTTATTTTCTTTGATTTGGCAAGGGTTCGACGCCTTCGCCAAAGAGAAATGGAACTTTAATTTGCCACAGCCGATTGAATTAGGCAAGGATGGTCGATGCCAGATAAGAATTCGCAGGGTGTCTTCTTGTTCTTGTTCTTGTAAGGGAAATAGTTAAGTAGGCACAGAAATCAGGAAACTTTAAATGATTTGGGGATGTCCTTTAGTGGCAGAGACAACATCAAAGGATGCTGACTTTGATTTACATGAGATGTTCGGAATAAATTAGTCTAAAAAAATAAATATAAATATAATAAATAATATAAATTTTGAATTTGATCTCGGGTTGAAAATATCTTACTTTCGGTGGAGAGAGAAGTGCTACACTTTCTCTTGTTACATGCGGTTGATGAAGCCTGCTAAGCCACACTGGAAGAGAGAACAAAAATCGCAAGCGCGAGACTCACACACCCCACAGTGTGTCGGAGAGTGCTAACAGCGCTGAAGACGAGACCGGCTGTTGCAGACTGTTAACAGCCTGATCTGTTAACAGCGCTGTTACCGCGCTAGCGCTGCTGGCCCTGTCCTGAACAAAAATGATCTGAATGCTGACAGTCATAAACGTTAATAATTATAAATAATCTATGCACTTAAGCAATTAACCAGCTAAATTATTTTGCAGCCACTTACTGAAAATAATCGCTTAGCCGGTAAGACGGTAAGTGGAAATTCAATTTAAGTTCCGCATTTTGCTAGCTGCTACATTGCAGCACAAACTTTAAGCTCACCTTATCAAATTCAACGCAATTTCCTTCCTCTCAAACACACGCCCCCAGCAGAGCAGGACAATCAAGCGGAACTGCAAAGCCACCAAATGGGTGGCATGCACATGCATACTCGTTGAATGCCCCACGGCTTAAACACTCCACACAGAAACACACATTAACCATATCTATTAGGGGGTAGGGGAAGGCAGTAACCGACAAGCGACAATGGGCGACCCTTCAGACAGTGGATAATAAATGGCGTCGCGACAGTTTCCTTCCGAAACCAAAAAGATAGAAAAAAAAAAAAAACCGGAGAACCAAAACCGAAACAAAAATGGTAGAAGAAGTTTTCGTATCCGGCATTAAGAAAGGTTCGTGACTAGTACAGTAGGGTGGGGGGAAAGAGGAAGGCAGTGGGATGGGGCAACACCTGGGTCCACTCGCCGTGCGGGTACGTTGTGGGCACGCCACATAAATTCCAATGGTTCAGTTTGGGGCGCGGGGCTTACAAGTTTGGCAAATTTGTGAAAATTACTTTTTGTTTATTGTGCTGAAAGCAGCACTGGCGGCAAAGCGCTAAGCTAGGGATGGTCCTAGCCATGGTGCTGCATCCCCCTCTAAGCGAGCATAAACCTCCCCATAAGCTCGGCCATTAACATTGAGTTGTTCTCGTTGAGGTTTTATTTTTCTTCTTGTTTTTTCTTTTTCTTTTTTTGGATGCTACCGTTCCCCTTGTTGTTGTTTTAATAATTTGTTCCAGCTCCACCTACACATGGCTCATAAATATCCTCCCTGGCAGAACGTTAGGTAGCCGTAGCCGGGGGATGCGTTGTCCTTGGCATTGTGCTTACAACAATTGTTGTTTTCACACCATAATCATAAAAGGTACAAGCATAATTATTATTTTTATGTCCCTGCCACTTATTGTAAAGCAGCAAATTGCCTGACCACACATAAAATTGCCTTCCTCCCGGAACAAGCAGAGGATCCTACGTGGGGGTCGTCCTTTATGATGAAGGCAGCCAGACACTCCCACGGCGTGGGAGTCCTGCAGCTGGGTGCAAGCACCATTGATAGGATGGGTTGGAGTGTAGGTTCCTGGGCAAAAAATTGTAATTTCGGTCCTGTCCTCTCCAGCTAACTAATGTCCCAGACTGCAGTTTCCTGCTCTTTCACTCAGTTAGTTAATATTTATGTTATAGCAGCTAGAACGGAAGAATACTACGACAAGAACTCTTCTCTACCTCCTGAAACTCTTTTCTTTTGTTTCATTTCCGCCTTTTCCTCATTTTTGGAGTGTAGAAAGGCTTCTTAGTGCTGTGAAAGGAGCTTTATGGCGCTACTAAATTATGAAAGATTTGTATGCTGCAACTAGGCTTGGATATTACTTGACTACAATAAAAGCAGGAAAAAAAACGCCTTTTTGATTTACACTATATAGAAGTTAAATTTGGAAAATCTGTACTTATATATTAGTTAACTGAAAGATAGATAGATTATGAAAGATATTTTGCTCATGTTGGAACCTTAAGATAAATTAATGGAGAAATATTTTTTAACTTTTGAAAAGTATTTTAATGACGTTAAAAAAAATATGCAGACATATTTAGACATTATTGGAATATCTTTTTTAGTATAAATATTTTTATTTATTTTATTTATTTATACATAAACATTCTTGTATTTCTTATAATTTTTCTGTGAATAATATCTAAAAACAAATCAAGATTCCACTTAAGATAAATGTTCATTCAATTATTATTCATTGCAACGTTTTATATCGAATGAATGTTTATTTTCCCCTGAGACCAAATAAAATACGTGTAACAAAATCAATCTCTTTATAATCACAATTTCCCATAAATAACCCAAACTTCCCACACAACTTGGAAAACCTTTCAATAAAATGCGGATAACATTACATACTTCAAACTCTTTTTTCGTACTCCAAAAATAAATAAACTGCCACCAACCCCCAGCAGTATGCCCCACATCTATCCCCACCGTTGGGCAGGGTTAGAAAATCATTCAATTGTGCAGGTAAATGGACTGCAAGCGACAGTCCAAGACCTCCGACTGCCACAAACCGCCATAAAAAAGGGTTAAAAGTCCAGAAATGTTTCACATACAATTGCACAGCTATCGTTATAAAAAAACAAAACCGCCATGGCACTCCCCATTCAATATAAAAGAAATGGAAAAAAAAGAAAATGCGAAAACAAATAAACCGGAAAAAAAGAACCCTCGAAAGAGGGGAAAGAAAAGGTTGCCATGGCGCGGTCAGACTTAATCACTTTTAACCCGACAGTCCTTCGATGATTCGTAATCCTTTTAAATGCCCCTCTCGGACAGATTTATTAGCTGCACGTGATAGTTAACATCCTCAAACCCCAAAAACACTCCCCACGAAAAAAAAAAATGGTTCCAAAAATCATCAGAATCCACGCCCCAAGCACTTTTAATGCTAATTTATGGGCCTCTGAGCCTCGCATGAGTCTGGGCGGTCGGGCAACTTATTCATGAGCTGCCCCGAATATCATTGCCCTCAACCCGTACTTTCATATTAATATATATTTCCCTGTTGGTGCATTTCAAAAATCGGTTGGGGCGGAATTATAAACTTGGTTCTGTGGTTCCGCATCAGCGTCAGCGGAAAAACCATTTTAATTAGTAAAAACTCGCCCGCCCTGCCACAGCACGTATACGTATTATTTTTTTGGTGCATGCAAAATATACGGCTTGGGGCTGGGTAAGTGTTTAAGATAAAAATTAAATGATTTAACTGGGATAATATGCTATAAACGGGGAGTGTATGGCGTTGAGTAAGCGCACAAAAATGTGCAAAATGGGCAGATAAATGGGTTGGATTGAATTTAAATATAAGAGTATAGGAAGCTCGATTCGCAGCAAAAAAAAAAATATGAACAAAAGTAGGCCCAAGTTAAAGGTTTGGCAGCTCCTTTGAAAATTTACCTCTCGATCCCAAAATATTTCCAATCTTAAAATTTTGAAAGGGTAAATTCTACAGTCTGAATTCTCCCGAAACATTTTTTTCCATAATATCCACTCATTTTTTCAAGAACTTTCATTATAACGTTACACTTCAGCTAAAAAAAAAAAAAATTTATAATAATGGAGAACAAAAAAAATGCCTTAAAATTATGGAAAAACTTTTCAGCAGTTTTGGGAACAATAAAAAGCAAATGGCGCTAGATAGAATTTTGCTGCCAGGATGCCACGCCTCCGCACTCATCAGGCTGCTGCAGCATAAGCCCCCATGCGAGGGGGAGGTAGGAACACGAAGCAACCGCACATTAGTAGTTAGTGCAAGCAGGCGATGTTCTAACTTTTGAATAAATACAATAAGAGGTGGGTTTTCGGTGGGTTTTCGGTGGGTTTTCGGTGGGTGGGCAGCGGTATCCGCAGGATGAGACTCTCACTCTTTTCTCTCTCCCTGGGCGCCACTTTAGACAATGAAGCGTATAATGCTAAATATCGCTCTGGCAACCGCATCCAGCTGTTGTGCTGTCCTCCACTCCACTCCACTCCGCTCCGATTGTCTCTTCCAGCAACTATGCTGAATAATTTTGTGCGCTGCGCTGCGCGGTTTGGCAACAATTGCTTTCATTATAGAGCATTTTTTTTGTTTGGTTGGATGCAGGGGTTGGAGCCAGAGAGAACCGGTTCTGGTTTTATGCTCCACCTTGGGAAACCCCTTGATATTGTTACATCTACTCCTGCTGCTCCTGCTGATGCTGCTGTTGCTGTGGCTGGTTACTCTTGTGTTGTCCTTGTGTTGTTTGTGTTTGTGTATTTTGTATCCTGCGGCCGCAGATACATTATCCAAAATTTGCATAAAATAAATAAATTAAATATGCCAGACATGCGGTGCGCCGTTGGTCGCCTGGAAGCGAGCCCCGAGTTAGCCTGGACCCGTTGCACAGTGAGAAATAAATGCCTAATTGGGGCAGTTAATTGGAAGTCTTAGTGCTGCTTCTGTTTATTCTGTTTATCCGAATGTAAAGTCGAAACTAAGAAAAAGAATTTGTTTCTCCCAGCCTCAACAATTAATTCAAATAATTGCTTAAATAATTATTGTGTTAGTTTTAGCAGTAAGAAACCCTCTACACTTAGAATAATTGTTTAATTACTCAAAAGTTAACTTTTTATAATTTTGTTTGGCTAATTTTCCAAATGATAATATTTTCTTTTACCACAAATTTTCGCCCAGTGTATTCGATCTAGCTCCATTCCTTTGCTTGTCCGTTAAAAGTTTTCATTTTATTATCACGCCAAAGGAGAGTGAGCGGGAAAAGTGGAATTGATGGGGGAATTGGGGGTATGTTTTGGTGGCATCCTCCTCTCCACTATTCTCCACATCGAACAGCTGCAGCATTTTTGAAGTTGTTCATAAGGATATGCGGAGGCGGGGCGGGGTTGGGGTGCGGGGTTTGGATACCAAAGCAGACGCAAAAAGGCAGTCCAGGATGCGCTACGTTGCGTTTGCTTGTCATGGTCCGTTGCGTGATTTTTGTCCACTCCCACTCCAGTTGCTCGCTCACTGGAGCTCCTGCTCCACCTTACTCCCCCACCTACCCCCCCCCCCCTGCTTTGTTGCTTCATGCACGAGTTGTTGTCGTCTCTGGTCTCTGTTGTTGCCGCGTTTTTCGGCATCCGCCTCATAGAGCACATGGCTGGGGTCTGCGGCATTAACTTCATGCCGCTTCATTTTGTTGGCCGTTTTTTTGGCTACTCTCCGACTCCCCTGGAATGGCCTCTACAAAATTGGTTCGTTTGGTCGCCGAAGGCACTTAAATTTCCCTCCAGGCTGCTCCTGTTGATGAGCATGATGGGGTTCAGCATGGGCTGGGATGCCACCTCTTGGGTTTCGTTGTAGTTCAATTTGTGCGCTGCGGTTTAATGAAATTTAGTTGTTAGTTGCTGCACGTTTAGCTTTGCATAGATAGATGTACCGTGGCACACACACCACACCACACCACACCCCACCCCGCTACACACATAGATGGATGGTTTAGTCCCCCCGAAAACGGATAGGCGGATAGGCGGGCCTAGAGGGCGTATACGTGATGTGGCATTTGTGTATATTAAAGGGTAATTGCTGTGGGAAATGGGTCTACTACGGGTATGTACATAGATATGGTAGATGCAGAGTATGCATATATGGCAGAGGGATGTGTTCTCCTAATGCTGATTGAAAGGATTGTGATATATGAGTGGGGCACAGTTTACAGACGTGACATTTTCTATATAAATTTGCGTTATGGGCGGAGAGGTCGCCCTTGCTGCATAGAAACGGGAAAAGAACTTCAAAACTAATATACAGAACCCGGTTTTAGGTCTCCATAAAAACTCAGCATTAATCTCTGTCTACCTTTAAACTATTACCACAAAAATACTTTAGAACAAATTCACTCTAAAGTCTAGTTAATTCTCCTACAACAATCCGTGTCTCTCTGCATTAGTTTTAGCTGAAATTTCAAGGTATTATCAGAACATTAAGCGTTCAATAAAGTCCCACCGTAGTGCAGCCAAACTTAAACTGCAAAGTTACGCCCTTAAGGTGAAAGCCATTACAGCATCCAACTTTAAACTGGGCCATGTGATACTCAATGCCCCGGATGTGATACTCGTGGTAACGCCGCTAATCCAAAAGCTGAAATGCGCCACACAGAAAATCCATGGAAATACATTTAACTCTTGCCTTGTGCTAAGTACAATGTAAACCGTTTTGGCACACACGAAACCAGAGCGAACAAACACAGAACTACAACATGGATTTGGCTGGGGCGGGGGGTGGGGTTGGGGTAGTACTATTACGGGGGAGAGTAGTTAAAGGGCAGACGAATTTCGACACATGTTGCCGCAATAAAAATGTCAACACACACATAAAACATCTTCTAAAATGGCATTTGCAGGCACAAGCAGGCGGCATAGCATTCCAACAGACCAACAACCAAAAAACAAAACGAAGGCCTGCGGTTGGCATTGCGACTATGGGATGCCCTACAAGTGGGTTTTGCTAGTGGGAATATACATAGGAGTAGCATATGTTGTGGTGGTTTTACCAGGTAGAGTTTCACATGTTGAAAAATTTGAAATTATCTATGGATATATGAAACATAATAGACCCATGTGCGACGACACAGCTAAAGGGTATGCATACGAATATTTTTGAAGCATAATAAATGGAGCCTCGCTCTGCGGCGTGTGGGAAAGGAGGAAGGTGAAGTAGTACCATACCAACTTGCCGCTCTCCTACTCTTTCGCACACGTGCTTAAAGCTCGCCGCCACGCACACATACAATGCTGGCCATTAAACACGCATTCTTTGCCCATAGAAATTTATAGACCAGAAACGCAAGACGACAGACAGTGAAAGTGTGAGTGCATGAGAAAGAAGCAAACGAAGGAGAGCAAGAGTGAGCGTGGGAGAGCAGGAGTGAGCGTGGGAGAGCAGGAGTGAGAGTGGGAGAGCAGGAGTGAGAGTGGGAAAGCAGGAGTGAGAGTGAGAGAGCAGGAGTGAGAGTGGGAGAGCATGAGTGAGAGTGTGTGGTAAAAGAAATGGCAAAGGCAATGGCCGGGTGGAAAGGGTCGGGTCGGGTCGGTCGTTGCGAAATGTGTCGCGCATGAAGTCGCGACTTTTACTTTTACTTTCGCTTGAACTTTCATTCAAGGGCATGAAGGAGACCAGACCCCAAAACCAAAACCAAACCCAAAAGGAAAGTCGCCTTTTTTTTTTTTCGTTGTTGTTCTTTTTGGGGGACAGTGAACATATTTTTAGTTTGTCAGCTGAACTGATCCTACCCATCCCACAGTGTGCGGTGCGTGTGAGTGGAATTTAAAGAAGACCCAGAAAAAAAAAATAGTACAATGGGGGAGAGGGTGGGTTTTGGTTTTGGTTTCGGTGTCCCGCCTTTAATGAGATAATCTGCGCCGCTCGCCCGTTATTTTGCGTAATTGAAGGTTCACTTACAGACAAGCCCCGCTCTTGATTACCAGACACTTCGGGGGGGAGAGAGAGAGCTCCAGCACAGTGGAGTACACTGGAGTGCAGAGTTGTGGTGCTGCTGCTGCTGCTACTGTTGGTTGGTGGTGGTGGCAAATGCCGTAATGATAGTGAAGACCCTCCCGGCCCGTACGTGCGTGTAAAATTTGCGGGGGGGGTGGTGATGTTCCATGTACTCCAACATCTTCTATCCTCACTGTGTAGCCTGTCTGCATTTTTCAGTGGAGCATCCTGGGCTGGTAATCTGCAATAAATGAGGCATGTTGGAAGATTTATTTGATTGCTTTATTTAATATTTTAGAACTGGCAGATGTTTCGCTCCCACTCCATCTCCCTCTCTCTGCGTGGGGGCTAACTGCAAAATGAGGGGGGCTCTGTGGGGTGTGGGGTTGACTTTAGAACAGGCGTTGAGTGGCTGACTATGAATTATGACTGATATAATGAACAATATGAACGCATCCAAGGGCCAAAAGGTAAGCCCAGCATGGAAAAAGGTGAAAACCATTTGGAGCGTGCTGGAAAATGATATACGATTCGGAGATGAACGACGATAAGTTATGGCAGGGTACTTGCCATTGTGGGGGAATATGCATATGAGAATTGAGAACATTTAATTTATGCTGCTATGCTGCTAAGATGTAGGGTAATTGTCAGGTACGGAAGGTGGGAAGGTGCCAACAATTACAGATCTGCAGAGGAGACATTCCTACAAGCTGGGAAGAAGCATAAAAAAACAGACCATCCAAAGCTTTGATGAAATCAAGACATACGAATACAAATAAAGAGACAATTCCTGCTACCAAAATGTCACTAATTTATTCCCAGCTTCCTGCTTATAAATCATAATATAAGAGATTTCAAGCTACAGATATTTTAAATCTAGCCTTGGAAGCCTCTTCAACTGCCACCTTTAACTAATTTCCATTCATCAATTTTGATTAATCCCCAGCTAGGCAGCAAAAGAAATCCGTGGACTGGCCAAGCCAAGCCAATACCGAGTAGACCCAATTTACAACACGGGGCCCCCAAAGGGCAATCCACAATTAAATGCTCCGCTCATTGCGACATCGTTTATCATGCTCTCGCTCTGCCTCTCTCACTCTATGGAAGCCTCTCTCACTCTCTCTCTCTGGCCGCTCGGAACCATTATGGTTGCTTCATTACAAGCGATTAATTTTGATTGTTTCGACCAGAATACACATACAAAGAATAGTAAGAGAATAAAAGGAGAAATAAGTTTGTAGCCGAAACTTTAGATACACTTTGAAAGTAATGGATATGAAGATATTATTAAGAGAACATAAATCCACAATTGGTAGTACTTGAAGACATATGTATTTATGTGTCTTACAATTCACTTTTTTTAAAAACTTTTCTAAATCAGAAATACTCTCCTGAAGGGTACAAAAACCAGTGCCCGTCGAAACACTACAAAATTTCTGCTTGAAATTTCTTTTCATCTCCGTTTCTCATACTTTCTTTTTTTGTTTTTTTTTTTTGTGTTTGCTTGCTGGAAGGACACACCAAATCGAGAGCCATATTTCACACCACAGGGATAAGACACGGGGATAAGGAGTGGCATGGGAACTGTGACCGAAATTAAGCACACAAAGCACAACTACACGAAAACGTAATAAAATCATAATCGTCGGATCAACACAGTCATCAGCGGTGTCACAACAGGCTCTGGCTCAGGGTCTGGCTCTGCCTTTGGCTCTGGGTCCACTCCCTCGCAGGAGATGATGACGACAACCAGGACGACTAGGACGACAACGAAGGAGAAACAGAAGCAATTGCCAGGCGAAACTCAACGGTAATTACAGTAATAATTCAAAAGAGATTTGCCCCCACCTCATCCAAAAAAACAAAAAAAAACAGGAGCAGCAGCCAAGCCAAAGGAGAAACAGCGAAAAACTGAGAGACAATGAAGACGACGATGCAATGCAGAGGCTAAAAGTGGCAATTGCCAGCACGAGGACACCCAATGCACAGTGGTTAAACATATTGGCGTAAGCTAAAGAAAAGAAAATATTAATTGTCCGAAAAGTATTGATTATATTTTCCATGGTTATTGGCATTAGATGTAGGCAACATTTTCATTCTTCAACTACTAAAAACTATATTTCGTATCACTATAAATCGCCACAGTGCCCACTGTGCAATGAGGACGATGGCGAGACTAGAAAAGAGACTGCCGCCCCACGCCTCCCACGCACATGGAAGCGCTGATGTGCAGCTTCCGGTCCTAAGCGACGCACAGGTGCAGGGCTAACGGCAAAGGCAGTGGCAGTGGCTGTGGCTGTGGCAGTAGCAGTAACAGGAGAGCACCACAAGGAGCCAGGAGCAGGTGGACGGGAGTGTAGCAAAAGCCAGAAGCCAGCCAAGCACAGCGAGCCATAAAAACTTCTATGAAAGCTGTGCGGACCCTTTGGTGCGGAGGAACGACAGTGGGGTGGGAGTGTGATGATGAAAAATGCGACAATGAAAATAATGCCCGGCACACGCATCTCCATCTCCAGGCAGGCGGGCGGGCACATCTCCATCGCCAGCCAATCCCGGTTCCCAAATGAAGGCTGAGCCAACGCAGACGGCCCGGCCAGTAGAGGAAGCCCTTCAAGGCACTTAAAGACTCGTCCGTCGAGCGGTACGAGCAACGGGTAGGGTACGGGGGTCGATGCCATTTTTGGTGTCTGGGTGTGAAAAAGTTTAAGTGGCAACAACGACAAAATCCCTGGATTTACTTTTATGCACTCTCACACCCCAGCCGCCCACATGCCCACACGCCCACTCACCTCTCGCAGTGAGTGCAATCCGAGAGGTGAACGGTGTAAGCTTCAACAAAGAAAAAAAAACTAAAAAAAAAACAATAAATAAAAGAAAAATTGTTAGCCGATGTTGTGGATACACTTGCTGCATTGCAAGGCGTCTAAAAAACAAATACTCGCATTTAATTACATAAAGAAAACTCTTCAAAGTAATAGAAACATACTTACACTTGTCTCTTCGTGTGCTGGTTTTGCGATCCAAATGCGATTCCTAGACAAAGCAAAAACGAGCGAAAGCGAATTCGCTGCCCGGCGAATTCCTCATCACAACAGCAAGTACGAACGCGGGCGAATTTAAACGAGAGCGAACACAAAGCAGATCAGTGAGAGCGGACGCGCAAAGAACTTCAATCCGACGTCAAAAGTTTGTGCAGAGAGAGAGAAACTTTATGTGCTGCTGCCCACCGAAAATCAAAGTACTCTCAGAAAGTGTATGGAAAAAGCGAAACTTTTGGCTTCACTCCCTTTATGACTTTTTGGCGGCGCTGAAAGTCGTTGAAAGTGTCAATATTGCGTTATAGCATCACGTGGCTGGCCCTGCACTAGCTAGCTCTTCACTCCCAACCCACTGGCCCACCTGGACCGACCCCGACACCCGACCCGGCCAATCCCAGCTGGATGTGGATGTGGATGATGATGATGATGGCTGTTCCCTGTCTAGGATTAGCTATGCGTGAGCAGGGCGGGGGGCAGCCCCTTTTGGCTACTTATGCCTGCCTTCTGCACTCACGAAAAACGCAACACGAAACTTTTTTGGCCCCAACTGCACTTGGGGGGGACTTGGAGTTGGCGTTGGGTTGGGTTGGGTTGCTCTCTTCCTGAAAGCTGGCACAAATGATACCAATAAACAAATCCCATTATACACGGTGTATCAGCTTTACGTTGGCTGCTCGCCCGCTACGTGAGATGACTTTCAACAAAAATGTAATACCAAAAAGATCCAACCAATCCGGGGAATACATTTTTTTTTTTTTTCCTTTTGTTTCATTTTCGGGGTTTGCGTTTGGGTTTTTGGGTGATGGGATGTCAAGGAGGCGTGAACATTTCAAATTGCAAAAATCGCAATGAACACACAGATTCATGCCAGATGCCAGCTGGCTATGATGAGGTTAGAACTGAGGCTATCCTCACATATTCAACGAAAAGTTCAGTGTCGCAAGAGCTGTAGAGATATCAGATTTGTACTTGTATTTCACTCAAAAGATGACAATGCCGTGGAAATTCAGTGGGCAAAGGGAAAGACATTTTATGCAGGAAATTTATTCGGGATTCAGAATGAGTTAATGATGAAATCCTTATTCCTTTTTTACTCACTCTGTTCGAAACTTTTCCCAACCTCATTCTAAGCTTTCATGAAAAGCTCATAAAACGGATTAAAAATACTTTTAAAAATTAAAAAAAATGTTTTTCCCCAAACCAAAATTTTGCGTTGCCGTTTGATTTGGCTTTTGTTTTTTTTATTGAAAGTAAAAAGCAAAATGAAAACTACTTTGAGCAAAAACCAATTTTCAAGTCCATTATGGGCCGGGCCGGGCCAGCTTTTAGCTAATAACATAAGCTCAACACTTAAGCCACTTTGCATCTAGCCCGGCCAGGGGCCAGGAGTCCTGGGAGTCCTTGCTCCCCTCATAAATCTGTAAAAACGAGCAAATGTATAAAGATTCAAGCTAGAGCTGAAGTTGCCTTTTAATGAACTCTGTGCATTAAAAATATGTGCACAACTAAGAGCATTCATTAAAAAAGTTTTTGCTTTAAATAAAAAATAAAAAAAAAAACAACTTAAAGTTAGCTAAAGACTCTGCTGCAGCGTTGGTGCAGGGCGGCAGGGTGGCATGGGGGCAGGAGTGCTAGTGGCAGCTACAGCCGTTACCAGCCAGGCACCAGTAAATCCCAAGTAAAAGCTGCAGAAACTTTGCGACTTTGGCCATTCATCTTACAACTAATTTCTGACTGGACTCACGCACTCTGCCAGGGCCGAGAGGACATTGGACACTGCCCATTGGACGTTGGACAGTGGACACTCGACACTGGACATTGGACATTCGACTATTTGGGGGCAGGGGAAAGCCTTTTGCCATTTGCCATTTGCCACTTAAGTGCTTAAATATTTTTCTTTGTTCTCTGGTCGGGAAAACACTCAAGTTAGTGGCCATTTCCGTTTTACGCTTCCTTAAATATTATTTAAGCTAAATAGAACTCTCTCTCTCTCTTTCCCATCTAATGAGATTTCCATAGAGTTCAGGTGGGTTTCTATTCGGTTGGCTTGACTGCCAAGTTCTGGTCAACTTAACAAAGTTTCTGCTGATTAAATGTTGGCCAAAGTCCTCTTCAAGCCGATAACACACACACAATCCACTCCACGCCACTCAAAAGAAGAGTGCAGAGAGAGAGGGAGAGAGAGAGCGAAAAGGATATCTGTTTGGAACTTTAAATTCTGGCTAAAGCCCTTATCTAATTGCTTTGAAAAAGTTTTCGGTCTCAATGCAAAAGTCACTTTCTGGCTTGGTGGTCTCCACTTGTGTGTCCCTCAAGAGATTTTCCTTGGGAGTGTGTGACCAAGATACTGGCCAAAAGTCAAGGCAATCCTTCGCCGGATAATCCTTAAAAAGTGTGCTTGGGAAAAGGTGTGCTTGGGGAATGCATTGTGTGTTCTTTGCATGTCATCATCCGTACCCGTGTCCCGTGCTCCGTGGTAGGTGAAGTTCAAGCCCTACCTTTGCCATGACAGACAAAATATAATTTCAATTAAAATATATTTACCAGAGGAAACAGGAGCTCGGCGCTGTGTCAAAGGACACGGCACAGCACCCACTCTCTGCAGAGTGGAAACAAAAGCGTTGATAAAAGAGGAGCCACAAAATCTCTGTGGGAGGTAACCGAAATATAGTCAGACAGACATACATACATACGAGTATATGGGCAAAAGGGCAGATAAAGGAAAAAAAAAAAGTACCTCCGCTATGGGAGTATCTCTGCCTCCCGCTGACTGGCTGCTGCCCTGCGGCTTTTATTGATTAAACTTGAAGTTTGGATCGCCCTTCACTGCTTGGGGAACTTTCTTAATTCTGTTGTAATTTCCTTGACGCTGCTGGAATTTCTATCTGCGAATTTATGAGCAACAGCGTAAACTATTTTTATTAGATTAAAAATACACACAAACCAAAGGGAAAGCGCAGAAAAAATACACAGCAGCTGAATGCTCCAAAGGCGAAAGACTGCTTGCTTGCTGCCTCCGCTCCGCTCCGCTCCATAATTTGCTTTAACAATTTTAATCGCATTTGTAAGTGGGGGGCGGTGTAAAATTATTAACAACAATGTTGAAGGGAAAATGTAGAGGCAGCTGCCTCTGCATCTGCATCTTCTTTTCTGTTCTAGCTTGGGTTTGGGAAGCTTTTCATTACGGAATTGTTCGTGCGTAAGAATGTTGCAGGCGGCATTTTCAATTTTCCTCCCCAGCCAATGTTCATTTATTATGAATTTAGCAATTCGTGTGCAAAAATGTTACCCATCCAAAAGAACAACAACAAAATAAAACAAAACAAAGCAAAAATGTCAATTGAACCTTTTGTTGTGTGTACTTTTGGGTATGGGTTTCGTTTCGTTTCAATGAAAATTAATGATTTATGTACAAATATATTATGTATATTTTGTTAACCAATATTTGTAGGGTATTGCGAAGGAGTATTAGGTGTTGATAAGCTTGGTTTGGTTGGTTTTGCCTAAGAGATAACCGTGTTACAGATTTAACTGCTTAAGGCACTCCCTCTCTCACTCTCTCTCTTTGACAGCAGCTGCAACGAAGCTGCGGCGAAGCCCTTTTTATTGCTCAAAGCTATGCTTGAAGATCCGCTCACCATACAGAAGCCAGAGTGGAAGCTTTGAGAAAAGCTTCAGCAAAATTCGAGCTCTCAACGCAGTACAAGACATAGAAGTACCGCAGGCTTGAAGGTTTATTGTCTGCTTGAATCCACTAGATCTTGCTTGGATAACTTAAAGAAAGAGTTTTATATAGTATATAAATATATAAATATATTTAAGGTATCAACAAGTCAAGCAATTTCATTTGCTAAGCATCGACACATTCTGTTTTGCCTTCTACAACTTGGAGCCGCATAGAAACGCAGGAGCAGAGAGCTATCCATCAGAGTCGGGGTGCCTGTGCCTGAGTCTGAGTCTGCGTCTGGGCATATACATAGAGACAGCCACTCGTGCTGAATTTTTATTGCTTGATTTAATTATTAATGCGACTTGCAGATGTCACGAACACAAATCCTCCGACTCCTGTCAAAAGGGAGTCACTCCCCAGTCCCCCCAATCCTCCTCTAGACCAATTTATTCTACCTCATGCTTAACCCTACCGTCCAACAACGCATTTTTATGCGTATAAAAAATCAGAAAACAAAAAAAAAATAAAAATGACAGCTATAATTTTGTGCTGTAGGTTTCCTTTTGGAGCTTTTGGGGCAAAAGGTTTATTGAAGCGGCAACGGATTGCATTTTTTATTATTTATTTCGGGACAAACTTTTGGCAGGCAGCTAGGCAAAATTACTTATAGATAGCATGTCCAAGTGCGTCGTCCGCACAAAAATTCATAATGAAATATTTATGGTCATAAAGCAATGCGGAAGGCAAATGGAACAGGCCTCTCAGCCCCAGCCCAACCCCAACCCCAACCCCATTCCCCATCTCCATCTCCATCATTCTCCCCATCATCATCATCGACAGAAAGGGTCGCTGGGCTTGTATTGCTTGTGGAGTGGGGAACTCTGGAGCTGCGTCCAGGTCTCTGGGCGGATTGGTTTGAGGGCTGAGGGCGGAACAGACGGCGAAAATCGTTGATGGGCGATCTGTGCGGTAGGCGGAAGTTGGCGCAGCTGCCTGGAAATGATTATGATAAGAACCGCCATGTCCGTGCCTGTCCTTGTCCTTGTCCATTGTCGACTGTAGTTTTCAGTGGTTTATGGAGGTAGTTCTGCGGACGTTTTTATGGCAAATAAATTGTTTAGCTATTGGACAATGGACAGACAACAGAGGGGCTCGTAAATATCATGGAAACTGTCATGAATTTTGGGCACTTGGCGAATGTCTAAATCAAAATATTTTTACCCTTTGTGGAAGTCTGAATTTTATCAAATAAAATTCGCTTGAATTCAAATTAAAACAAATAAATTTATAGAGCTATTACCACGATCAGATATAATTCCTAAAATCAGCCCGCCGCTCCTTAAACCAAATTACGCCAAAGTTCTTAATAGTGCAAAGTCCTTAAGTCCTGCCTTGCCACCTCCAACCAACAAAATATAACATAAATAAAGTACAGTTTACATAAAGCATTAAAATGGCCAGAGAAAAATGGGGAAAATTCCAGCCAGAAAATACAATAAATATGCAACTAAATCAAGCTTAAATGTGCTTAACAATTTTGAACAATAATGTCCAAACCACAAGTGGAAAACCCGACTCTAACGAGGACCCCCACAGCCAGTCCGTCCGTCCGCCCGTCCGTTGCGCCCCATACATGTGTCAAGGGTAGAGAAATATTACGCACGCCGAGTGCTCATTAGGCAGGGACTGAACAAACGGACGGACAGACGGAAGAATGGATGCTGGGCATGGAAAAGGTTTCGTATCAAATAAATTTGCACCTTAACGCCTTTAAATGCGCAACACAGTCACACTCGCCCACCCACCAACCCCACACTCGAATGAGGAGAGAGAGGGACTCGAGAAGGTGTGTAGAACATGGCGTTGCCAATTACCCGGAAGTATGCGAAAAGCTTATGCGATAAATTCGGCAAAAGTGCCAAAAAGGTATGCATGGAGGAGACCGACTGCAGAATGAAATGAAAATAAACTGGAGAGCGAGCAACCCCGCCCCGCCGACAAAGTACGAGCATTTCCAGACGTAGTCAAAACCCAAAAAATTGTTCAGACTCCCCGTCTGAGGTTCAGTCTGCTGCCGGTCTAGGGGGAGGTTCCGGGGCTTTTGGGTGGAGTTTGCTTTTGTGGCTTCCAAGTCGGTTGGCTGGCGTCTTTGTTGCTGCCCTCGACCACGTAGCCAACACCTGCGTCCAACCGAGAGCAGCATCCTCCCTGGCAGTGGGACGGGCAAACAATAACAAAAAGTGTTCTACAGCTTGGCTGGAGCAGAGGTGGCAGAGTTTAAGTTTATGTTGTGCCACCATATTGAAGGTTAAGTTGGAGCTTTAATAAAATATCATGCGAACTCTTACAGCTGCACGGTGGAGTGCGGGGAGTGGGTGGGGGGGATTGGCCAAATCACACAGCATATAGCATAAATACTCGCATGAGCCATACGATACAATATATATCAATATAAAGTTTTATTTACGAGGCTCTTGGCTCTTCGCTTTAAAGATATTTCATTAAAATTTGGGCTCAATTTTTGGGGGGCTTTTTGTGTGGGCTTTGGTAATTCCCGGGGATTCCGCGTTATGTAGCGCATATAAAATTTTATATGCTCTCTCTCTCTCTCGTTGGGGCTGTCTGTGTGGCTGAAGCAAAGCGTGAAATATGATTGTGATGCGCTACAGGTGAGTCGGTGGTTTGTATGGCTTCAAAGAAAGTGAAAAATGGAAGTGATAGGGATAGGGAAGTGAGTTGATATTTTGCGCAGAAGGTTGGAACAGTGTTGAAATTTTTACATGCTGTATATCTTTCTGTCTGTGCATCTATGTAATAATACTGATTCTAACAGTATTATATTCTATACAAATCTTTTATTTATATGTTTATCTATCTTTAAATACTGACTCTAACAGTATTATTTATCTATTATATTCTATTGTATTCTAACTCTTTTATAATTAGATTTATTTTTTACTTTATTATTTATTTATTATTTATTAATTATTTATTTATTATTTATTTATTAATTTATTTTATTTATTCAACCTTGCCTTTTATATAAAATTATTTTTGCTTTAAATTCCCCAGCAATACCTTCTGCAGCGCACCTCTTAGCCACCTTAGCCTACCCACAGATCCCGCTTTATTACCCTGACCCCACCCCCCACAACATCATTTCACGCTAACGTAAGCGCAAATTTTGTACCTAAGTCGCGGCCAGATTCTTTCACACACAGCCGTAGCCGCCACACCTCCTCAGACAATATGCCATGCCGCTGAGCCCCTGAACCCCTGAAGCCCCCCCTGAGTACATCTCAAGTAGGTAAACAAGTGTAGCTTCCCAAAAAATGGGCAATCAACTGCCAAATGGCCCCACCTGTCCTGCCCAGCGAAACCAGCGATGCAGCAACTTCCACTCCTTCTGGTTGCTTTTTTAATACTTTTTATGATTACAACAGTCTGTAAGTGTCTGCTTAGTTCTGGCGGCATTGTGGGGGAGTTCTGTAAATACATAATAACTTCACTGGCAAGCAGACAGGCAAAAGGAGATGAAGAAAGAACAACAACCCTCCTTAATGAAACACTGCCCCCACCCACACGCACTCCCCCCCCAAAAATGTGTATCCCTTTTGCCACTTATGTTTTCGTAAGTTTACACTAAACAACCACCCAACCAAAACAACAAAGGAACAAAAATCAAGAACAAACAAATATCATAACAACCCCCCCACGGAATTAAAATGCTTGGCAGAAGTTGTACTCATATTAGTGGTATTCTTGCGTTAGTTTTTAGATGGATTTCATACGAAATGTTCTGGCTTTAAAGCAGAATTTTCATTGTGGCCTAAATTATGATCAGTCTTGAAATTAAAGCAAAATTAAAGAATTTTCAAAACTGATTTTTAATAATATTTTTTATTTTTTTATTTATATTTTCCTCTTCTCTCTAAAATACCAAAATACCCCAACTATTAAGTATACGTCGTCGCGTTTTAACCCCTGCCAATCCACCGACTTTCTCTGCTGTTAGTCTTTTCGTGTTACTGTTTAATTGTTAACATTTCATTTAAGCCACGCATACAAATATACACATACACATGCACATTCACTTTGTGTGTGCTCAAAAGAGATGGAATAGCTGTGGGTGAGGGTGGGGGGGAAATTCATTTATCAAAACGCTGCCCGCATTTCCGCGATGAAACCCCTCAGGATAAAACTGACTGGCGCCAGCAGAAACAGAGAGGCAGAGGTTAAGCCCGAAATCTAAATCGTTATATGCAGACGCACACACACACAAACACGCATGGACATGCAAAATGTAGAATGGGGCCACATGCTCCCCCCAGTTCATTGCTCACAACGCACAGTGGGACAAAAGTATGCGAAAACTATGGGTACATTATCATAGAATCATAGAAATTTCCATTAAAAATACAGAAGGATATATAAAAGAAATATAATTACAGCTTTATCTATGTTCAGGGCAGCAGCTCAAACGGGGCAACAGCGCTGTTACCGCTCTCCACTAACACCTGTAGCCTCTCTCGAATACAGATCACTGTTAGTGCTCTCCGATAACAGCATGTAGCCGCTGTTGTCTGCAGCTTACTGTAAGCGCTCACTGTTAGAGCTCTCTGACAGCGTCCTGAGAGGCGGGCTTGTGCTCGCTCTCACGATCCACAGGGCGCTCGAGTGGCCTTAGCTCTTAGGCTAGGAATGACTGATGTTAAATACGCTTCAACTCTAGCAAGTCGCGAATCTGCACAAACTGTAAATTAAAACTGTAATTAATCTCAATTTGAATAGCTCCCCTTCTATACCCGTTTTTATTAATTATTCAAAACTCGATCAACAATTGTCGTACGTTCCACAACCACTGTGCCTTGTGTCTCCTTCCTTTCCATGACGTTTGCGTATGTCAAAGTTATCTAAATGAAAAATTGACTTTCATACAGAGGAGCATAGAGAATGAGAGTGGCAGTGGCGTTTGGGGTTTGGGGCTTTGGTTTAGCGTGGAGGGAGAGAGAGGGGAAAAAAATCATCATCGTTCGTTTGCGCATCGCTTTCAGTTGGAGTTTCCGTTCTGTAGGATTTCGCATTTACGCATTTCCTATTTTAGATGATATTTCATACTTTTTTGCTGACAGCAGCAGCAGTGGCAGTGGCAGCAGTGGCAAGCGGCAAGCGGCAGTGGAAGGAGCCGCGTATGGCAGGAACCTCTACCGCTGATGATGATGTGCGTTTATTATTGTTGCTTTATGGCTTTGCATAGATAGATGTGTGTGTGGAGGGAGGGAGGCAGGATATACATATGCGAGTCTTTTCACTGACATATCACTCCCACTCCCAGTGCCACTCCGCTACTCACACCCCCCCTTTCTGTCAGTCTCCTCCCTATCTATGTATTTGCCTTTGGGATTATCAACTCATTGTGTCCCCTGTTTGTGTACATATACTTAGAGCGGTGGCCCCTTTTCGGGCTCTCCCCATTGGTTTGCCCTCAGGACTTCTGACATTTGCCAATTTCACAGTTTTGCCGAGGTCTTCGGTAAATAGATCGGATCCCGAAATGATGCGCCGCTGCTGTTGTAATTGCTGTGCAATTGGGTTAATTGTCAAATGTTCATTAATGATAGCGAAATGTGATTTTGTGGTGGAATTCATTGGCAAAGTATGGCTATTATTTTCACAGACAAGTATGAGGACAAACTGAGGACAAACTGAGGGCAAACTGAGTGCAATATTAATCAGCATAGCCAGGAGCAAGCAATGAGCAGCTGTCAAACTAGTTTAGGTAAATAAAAAATAAATAAAATAAATAATAAATAATAAAAAAAAAATAAAATAAAATAAATAATAAAAATAAATAAAATAATAATAAAATAAATAAAATAAAAATAAAAAATATGTGCACTTTTGGTTTCTTCCTTCTTTGCCGCACAAACGCTGATGAACTTTCAATCATTTCATTATTTATTACACACTTAAACTCAATTCCCTTTAATGGGAAACTGCCCCTCAAACCATTTTCAATTGAATTTCCTTTTTAAACATTTTAAATATAACGGCGCCTACGTGTCTGGCCACAACACACACAGCTACACTAGTTGTCCCGCTCTGCCATAAGCAGTTGTAGGTCCACACCCCAACAATGGACAGCCTAAAATTATGCTGCAAAATGGTTGCAACATCAATCATAACACTCATCCGCACGTGGGCCAAGGAAAATAACCAGGAAATACCCGCGGCGGCGGACCCACACGAAGTGTGTGCGCCAATAAATTGTGAGCAAGAAAATAAAATAAATTGAAAAACACTTTGATGCCATCAATAAACGCTGACAAAGCCAATGGCAGTGCCAGCTGAGGCCAGAAAAGTTCATGACATTACCGTGAACTAATGTTGATACTGTGGGGATGGGGAGGGGGGGGCACGACAAGGCACGACCCGATGTGACCCGACAACGACTTTGACTTCGACTTGAACGACAGACAACACAAACAAACTCAAACAGACATAAAATATATAAAAATCATTTTGCCAACTGCATTCTGGCAACAGTTTCCAATCGTAGAGCCAGCCCACTCCGCTGCTGGCCTTTTTCTTGGCAGCTGTTCCTTTTGTCTTTTCTCTGGGTGTTTGCCATACGCTGGCCAAAGGGTATGGCGACTTTTCAGTGCAAGTAAGACAATGCAAAAGGAAAGGAATAAATATATATTACGCGTATACAAATACTTAGATGTTCTCGATTAGCCCTTGACTAGCCTTTTCATAGCCTGTTTCCTGCAGGAAGTATTTAAGTCAGAGCTAGCTAATATATATCTAAAGGAGTTTGTGTTGCTTCAACATATCACCACGGAATAAATCGATTTGTGAGGGTATCCCCACAGCAGCAGCAGTAGCTAACTTTCCTTTCGTTGTTTTTTCCCTACTTGGGGTTTCTTTCTTCTATGGCTTTAAATTAGAACACATTTCTGTGATTGCTATTTGGGGGCTGCAACGGGGGAGGGGAACTTCTGCAGTTCTCGTCATAAAGTGCGACAGGCGCCACTTTGTTCAATAGTTTTGTTGTTGTCTACTCGGCAATATGCCAGCCCGAACAGCTGTGGCATCCAGAGCCTACGAATCGGCTTTCCCCCCCTTTTGTTTTTCCAATGTTTTTTGCTGGCCAATGCTTCTGTTTCCGTTGCCTTGTTGTTTGCCGTTTGCTGTTGGCAAGGATATTGGGTTGAGCCCTTTTTTTTTTTTTGGTATTTGGCCTATTTCGAGCCGTCGAGCCTGGCCAAACAAATGTCATCGAGATATGTGAGTGGGTTAGGGCTTCAGCTTGAGCGTCAGCTTCAAGCTGACTTTGGTTTTTGTCTCTTAGCAAATATTTTCACATCTTTGTGCCCAAAACAAGTGTGTTTAATGGGCGGAGCGGAACCCTTTTTGTTTTTTTGGCATTTGCCTTTTGGAATTATGTCAGTTTTAGTTGCGAAAACTTTGCCCTAAGCAGCAGTTTTTAATAGGCTTAACAGATTGGCTTTGGCAAAATATAATAAATTAGGAAAATATGTTAAGGGAAACAGAAATGCTGAGATGGAGGCACACCTCTATTAAGAAAGGAATCGCTGGCAAAAATAGCTCAAATATTTATGTTTATATATCGACTGCATATCGGGTCCTGCCTTGATCACTTCCTTGGGAATGTCTCCAGATGTTCATGGTATAATCTGGATATATTCACTGCTTCCGTATCCGTCTACCTTTTCACCGATTTACGAATGCCAACGAGTGACTTATGAACGTTGCATAAGGCGACTTCAAGCTGCCACTGAGTTGGAGTGAAATGAGCAGCATGGGGAATGGGATGGGGCTCACGTACGCCAGAATTGGTACGGATTTTCCGCTGCTCTTCGCTTTAGAAAACTTTGCAAAAATTAACAGAAATGCCAACTAAAAATCCACAGCAACTTTTGCAGCAAAAACAAGTACTAGTAAAAGGATTATAAATTTGTCGCATAATCCCTCTGAAAAGCCAAACAAAAATTGATCTAGTCCCAACACAGTTTCGGTTTTATCCAAAAGTGAACTTTGCACTTTTACTTGTATTAAATATTTACGACAGTCACTTCAGCCACTGACAAGAGCAAGCACAAGAAAACTGAAAAATAAAGTGGGGCGTGGAGTGGAGTGGAGTGGAGTGGCGTGCAGGGGGGGAGGGAGGTAGCGTAAAATCAGACTCCAAGGCAAAGTGAAATCCAAGCTAAATGGAATTCACTTAGCCATGGCAGATGTGATGATGATGATGAGGATGATGATGGAGGGAGAGCGGAACGTTGGTTCTGGAGGAGCTGCTGGCTGTACTATCGACGCGCGGGCCGGGATTCGCCCTGCTTGAGTATCTCCTGAAGGCGTCGTCTTTCCGCGGCACTGAGAACCTGAGAACATAAATTTTGTAGCTCGTACGAGTACTCGTACTCGTAGTCGTGGACGTATCCGCTGACTTCTCAGCTAATGCTCGTACCTGCTCGAGGGTCTCCAGCGTTGAGTTGATTTCCTGCTTCGAGTGCAATGGCAGCCAGAGCGTGGTTATTGCAAAGGTTCTGCTTCGGAGAGACTTTCTTTTAATTGTTTGGATTTGAATTTTGATTTCTCTAACCTGTGGACACGCATCGCATCGATGGCGCAGCGTTGCATCTCCTCGTGCTTGGCCATTTCCCGGCGGAAACGTTCGTTGTATCTCCGGAATGCGGCCATATAACGCTGACGACAAATGTCGGCGCTACGCCGTTGGGAAATGGGCAAATGGGCAAATTGTAAAATGTATTAAATCAACAGGAAATTGCAATTTTCACACAATTTGATTTGAGCGCCGGAGAACGGGAGAACGGGGAGAACGGAGAGCAGCAGCACACTTACTACGTTAGCTCCTTCTCATCCGGCGGAGGGCGTTGCCCGAATCCCACGCGTCTGGCCAGAAGCACTCGATACCATTGCTTCTGCAGTGCATTCATTGGCCGCTTGAAGGGATTCTCGCCCGTTGCCGCCGCCACCGCCGCCGCCGCAGCATTGTTGACTCGCAGCTTATCCATTGCCTGCCACGTAACAATTTTTTGTTGCCGTTTTATGCCGAGCACTCAACTCCGGTATCGCTTCTTGCTCACCGCTGGGCATTCGCTATCAAACTGACGACGACTGAGAACTGAGCACTGAGAACTGAGCACACCCAGATGGATGAAGTGCAGCTGGGATTTGTTTGGAGGCGGTTTCCAGGGAGTTTATCGAACCAACAAGCCAACAATGGCTTAAGGGGATACAGCCAAGTGGGGTTCGGTGCCCACAGACATCAGCAGCTGTTGCATATGCGAATTGTTTCCTACTTCTGGGCATGCATGCGCCTCGGCCTCCTCCTCCTGCTTCTGGGCATGCATGCGCCTCGGACTCCTGCTCCTTCTGGGCATTTGAAATGAAGTTGTCTGGCTGTGATTTGCCAGTGAGTGAGCTTTGAATGTGGGTTAAATTGCAGCGAATGACTGCCAGTGGGCAATGGCTTTCGATGACTGAAATTCGTGCTCAGTTCTGCCATTTGATTGATTAAAGTGAAGGAAAATGGAGAGATTTTCTTCAGCTTTTCGAGCACTCAACGCATGGTGAAATTTTTCTAAAATATTAAATGCCTTAAATTAAATTTCCTAATGATTTCTGCGCTTCTGATTCCTTGGCTGAGATTGCCCACAAAACACACACAGAAACCATAAAAAATATTTGTAGAATTTCAAGCTGTCATGATTGGGCCATGTCGCTCGCCACATTATTAAACCACACAGAAAACTGAGTCACCGCAGAACATATGCAAAAACCGCACCCAGAAATTCACACAAAACTCCAGAGCCCAAGCCCCCGACCCGCAACCCCCAAGCAGCCACAGTTCCGCCCCATTTCTCATGGCAACCCAGATACGACAATGTCTATGCATCATATACGAGCCCCATAGAACTTCGACAACTCCTAGCCCGCAGCGCAGCGGAAAGGGAAAACATCTTTCCGTAATGCGCGACCTGACAGCGTAACGTTGAGAAAGTAGTTTCCATTTCCAGCTCATTCAGGCAGGAGGAAGCACAGGCAGCGCAGGCAGTGGGAGCAGAAGCAAAAAATATGAGATTATATTAATTTAAATTAATAACATATTTTTCGTTGTTCAGAGTTTTGCCCCTGGAATTCTATGGAATGTTGTTGCTATGCAGGGGGTAGGGAGGCCACCACCATTTGATCTTTAATGAGCTTTTAATATGAGTAAATTTGCAATGGAATTTTGGTATTTGTTGCTGAAGAGGCTCGCTGGAATGCTTTGCCCAGTGGACACGCATACTTTAATCAAGTGCCAAGGACCGCCATCAAAATTGAGTTAAGTTAAGCTCTTAATGAAGGGAGGGCTCCCCTTTTGAGGGTTAAAGTGCACTTGCAGTAGTCTCGAAAAAGAAAAACTGCACAACATCAATTTGGTCCTCGATGCCTTCCGTCTCTCCGTCTCTCATTTCACCCCCCACACACCACATCACCCCCCCTGAAAACCCCACTGTATGCTGCCGGTCAAGTTTGCTGCGTTCTAAGCAGCAGCCGCCGCAATTTATCGAGTGTATTGAGTTGGTCTACGTGCTGCACATAAGCCGCACTTATCTGGCTGACTGACTAACTGACTGAAGGATCCCATATAACCCCCCCTACCACTACCCCCACTGCTTCCGGCCATTGAAAGCCGATAGCCGGTGTGGGCGGAGATGGTGGAAGAGCGCCAGCCAAGAAAAATTGCATGCGGTTAGAGAAGCGAGCAGTAAAATTAATGTGTCTGTCCTGCGCTAAAGTTGCCCCCGGCACCCACATCCGTGCAGTGGCCATGCCCATGTGTGGCCCCCCACAGTTGATGGGGCATCCTTCTTAAGCAAATATACGAACGAGACGGAACGTGTCCGTGCGAATTCATGGACGGGCCATATCAAAATGATGTATGTCTGTTAGATTTGTTATAAATTTTATTTGCTCTTTGCTTGAACCCCTTTTGGACCCCTTCTTTTTCGATCGATCTGAAATCCAATACAGATGCAGTCAATTATTAAATGGTTGAGTGATTGCCGGCTGAACAGGAACGGGGATGGGTACAGTGCGTTTCAAGACAATGTTTCGATGTGAGTGATGGCTGATGAAGGCTTTAAGTGGGAGAGGTTGAATGGAATTTCTTAAATAAAAGTGCGAGAGGATTCGATTTGCAAAAGTTACGCGTATACAAGTATATGTATGTTGCTTGTATGTACAGTTTACACATGCTGGCAGGTAGAATTGCCCGTGCCCTATGCAGAACATCTTAGATGAGAGCGAGAGAGATGGTGATAGTAGGAGAGCACCAGCAGCAGCTCTAGTGCTCTCCTGTTATTACCCTCTCTCGCTCGAGCTCGAAGCTGCGCTGCTAAGTCGAGCTCGAACGAGCAATTGAGCGCTGGAAAAAAAGCTTCGTTTCAACAGGAAACAGCTACAGAAACGAAGAAGGAGGCATAGAGATTTCTAAGTACAGTGGGCAGTGTAAATATAGAACAATAATAATGATTTACATTAAGGCTGCAGCACTAACTGCGATTTAATTTTTTGATAACGAAATATCAGGCTGGGACACCCAACAGTGGGTCTTGCATCTCAGTATTATTATGGATCCGTATTAGTAGTATTTTTATGGATCCGTATTAGTAGTATTTTTATGGCTTATGCCCCTCGTATGTAGATCCCCCCTGAATCGAGTGCGGGAGTCCCAAAGCACCGACCAATCATCATTCCAATCATATACCTACTCTGAGTAATATCCTACAACCTATCTGGATTCTAATGCGTATTACTAGACACCGATAAGATAATGTTCCCCTTATCGGGCACCTGCTACAAGCCAGAACTTATAGATAATGTTTACAACATATATTTACGGATTTCATTTCACTCCCAAAGCAAATGAAATATTTGCTAATCTATACGAAATTTATTTATTGTTTGATTCAGTTGAATAAATATAAATATAACAAATCAATCATCAAATGATTGCCATGACGTTTTTCTAATGCAATAAGTGCAATAAGCTACATATCAGAACCAACACCAAATTGATTGATTATCCTCTCCGTATATAGCTATAGCCAAGGAAATTCTTGTGTGAAAATTCGGTAATTAAATTCAAAGCCATTTAATGCAATTTTGCTCCATTTTATAACTTTTATTAAAAAGGTAAACATTCATTGGGAAACATTTCCCAAAACAAATACAATCCATAACCAACACAACGTAGATTTATGCGCCATGAGTACATCAACTTTTCTGGCTATGGGCAAGTCCACTATCTTTATGGAGATATATTCGGAATTTCCAAACGAATACAGGGCCTGTGGACGCCCCGTTCTTATCTGAGTGTGCTGATAAGTCGAAATAGTATTTGGAATCATATAAATGGTAAGTCAAGGCTGCTAAACTTCAGTACGAATTTGTCGTTAGCCAAGTCAAGATGTCGCCTCCTCCACACCACGATCACCACCACGGACCACCCCACCACGGGCCCCCACACCACGATCACCACCATGGACCTCCGCACCACCACGGACCTCCGCACCATGGCCCACCGTGCCACGGGCCCCCGCATCACGGGCCCCCGCATCACGGACCACCGCACCACGGGCCACCACACCACGGCCCACCTTGCCACGGGCCGCACCACCATGGACCTCCAATGCATCCTCGTTAGGATATAGCAGATCCCTTAGTCAATAAGCAAACAAATTTTTATAGAAAAGTGAAAAGAATTTAATACAAATAATAATTCAGATAATAATACAAAGTGCATCAAATGTCTTCCAAATAAATTCCATTATTCCATGAAAAATTAAATATTTAGACATTTAAGTGGTGTAAAGGAAATAAAATATAAAATAAATCTCTCAACACATTTAAAATACACATGAAATATTTTGTTCTGTTTTACGTTTGGAACAGGAAAACTCCTATAAATAAAATGGGAGATGTTGGAGAACAATATTTGCTTTGGGAACTCAATAAACGATAAATCTGGAAACTGATTTATGCGAGACTGGTAAATCCCGTTAGCTAACAAAGTTCTAATAGAGCTATGTAATTAGATGGTTTTGTTTTTAATTTTTTTAATTTTTGACTTTTTTGTACAGCCTCTTTTTTTGTACTGTCTGCTGCGTTCTTCTGTCAACAATCGAATGAATGTCAGAAATTGAACACCTGGGCTTCTTGCTTTCTCTCTCTTCTCCTCCTTTCCTACTTATGTCATCGGTGACTCCGTGTCTAGGCAACTCTATCCATCTAATTTACAGTGGGGTCTTCTTATAGTATCCTCGTTGGACATTAGCCTAGAGGATATTGGTTGGAGACATCTCGGGAAGATGTAACTCAATATCTTTTATCGTCCAAATTATATATTTTATGTTCTTTTCCTATCCTGTATTCCCTTAATGTTCATATTTTAATTGTACCCGTTTATTGTTAATGAATTAAATAAAAAAAAAAACTATAACATTTAGCTTCATGCATAAGAGCTGTGAGCGCTTTGATGCCAATCGTTTTCAATCCCATATTATTTTTTAAAAATATGAATTGAAAATACAATTTGTTGTACACTTTCGTGGGATCAATATTGTTGTTTATTTTTGTTTTTTTCACCACTAACAAATCACTCAATCATAGTTTGAGCTGTGATAGACTATCGCATGTGTGTGGTATTAGGTTTTATCTGCTAGAGTAGATAGCGCATTGACAGGTTGACGCATATGTTTTGGTTGAAATCGCGTATATTTCTCTTCAACATCAGTTTCACAGTTAGATACGAGCCTTAGCGAGCTCCGTGACTGGGGCCCATGGTGTGGTGGCGACGGCGGTCCGTGGTGTGGCGGATGATGTGGTGGCTCATAGTGGATTGGATGCACTGGGGTCTGGTGTGGCGGTCCGTGGTGGGGTGGCTCGTGGTGCGGAGGATGGTGGGGTGGTCCGTGGTGCGGTGGTGGCGGCGACATCTTGGCGTAGGCAATTTCAATTGTTAACTAAAGTTCAGGTTTTCGTGCCAGCCTTTTTATAGGAAAACAAGCTGTATTAGGCCAGAAATATTTTATCAGTATTGTGTCCAGATAAGGCTATTTGAGCACCTACCTGTTTCCTGCGTACATATCGGAATTTCCCCATGACAAATCCACTTTAACTAAGGGAAAGGGAATGGCTGTGTGTAACACCACGCGAAAGGAACATTTTTCCTACTCCATAGAGTATATACATACATATATGCTTGATCAGCACCAAAAGCCGAGTCGATAAAGCCATGCCTGACTGTCCCGATGAGCTCCTATATCTCAGAGACTAAATAAGAGCTAGAAGAAGCTAATTTTGAATCCAAAATCATGGGATCGAATCATTAATATGAATGAGGAAATTCATTTTCCCCTTCATTCTCTCTTTAGCTCACAAACTCTGGCTCGGTGACATTTTTAACGAGCAAGCCACAAGATACTTGACCGAAGCTACCCGAATGTCCTCGCTAGAAGATTGGTAAGGAGCAGAAGGTTAAACCGCACCCATCCCAGCGACTTGGCCATCGGGAACATATTAATTCCTGTTCCTTGCACAATCTCCGTTTTCGTCCGTTGGTCCCGCATTTAACTTATAATTGTAAATTGTAAATAGAAATTGTCCCTGACCCTTAAAAAAGCTTGCTAATCAAGAGTACCAGTACGTTAAGTAAATGTACTTTATTGTCTGTGATAATTGTTTACTATAAAACTACATAATGTACTTAAAAAAAAAAAAAAACTCTGCCTTGTGCAGTGTGCGCCCTCTGGCGGAGAAGAGCAAGCTGGAACGCCGTGTTGCTGTAAGAGGAAAGACAAAGCAGACAAAGGCAATAGCAAAAAAAATAAAAACGAACACAAATTTATATTCCAAAATCTGGCTAGCTGAGTACAGGGTATAAAAGTAGAGGCATGGACATCCGTGTAATGTTATTATCATAATATTTTCTGCACGTAAATTCTTGATAATCGAAGGTATTTTTGTTTTTTTCTTTATCAATTTGTATGTTCCCATCCATTCAACCATCTATTAATAAGAATGCAAAATTGTGATGTGCTAATCAGGCGCAGAGCGCAGAGAAATGGGTGGTGGGAGCGAGCGAAGCGATTGCCCAGGGGCTTGTCCCCTGTTGTACCTATAAAATATATAGCCCACTGAAGTGTGATAACTGAACTAGCACACTAAAAACTAAACACTAGAACTACAAACCAAAATACAATAAACCAAAAGCTTCAACTTTTTAAAAGTTTTCTCTAGAGTTAATCCTTGCATATCTTTTTAGAGTCCTACTATTCCTTTGCCCCTTAAATATCCCTTAAAATATGATTTTGGATGCAATATAATTTTTAAAATATAAATTGAAAATCCATTACGTTGTACAACTTCGTTAGATCTTTGTTTTTAGTTCACTATTTCGTTCTTCCAATCCTCGATCCTCGTTTGAGGAAAGATATGATAGACTATTACTAAAGTACATTAATAGATAGCGAATTGACAGGTTTAGGCATATGTTTTGGTTCAAATTGGGTATACAATATTTTTTAATTAAACACCACAAAAGTACATAGTTAATCCAACATCAGTTTCAAAGTTAGTGCTTAGCGAGCTCCGTGATTCGGCCCATGGTCTGGTTTCGACGGTGGCGACGGCTCATGGTGGATTGGATGCGCTGGGCTCTGCTGGGTTGGTCCCTGGTGCGGAGGATGGTGGGGTTGCGGTGGTGGCGGCGACATCTCTTGGCGTTAGTAAAAGCAATTTTTAACTGATGTTCATGTTTACGTGCCCGCCCTTTTTATAGGAAAACAAGCTATATTAGGCCAGAAATATTTTATCAGTGTTGTGTCCAGATAAGGCTATTATTTGAGTATATATTTCCCAAACGAACGATTCATATCGGAATTTCCCCCATGACAAATCCACTTTAACTGGGGTAATGGCTGGTTTGGATGGTTTTGGAATTCCTTTCAAGTACTAGAGCTAATTCGTATTGTGTATATTTCATATGAACGCTCACAAATAAAATTACTTGTGGAAAAATGATGAAAAATAATTTACTTTTGGACACGCTGCACGCTGTCGAGCAGGTGGAAATATCCTTCGAGCAGACACTGCGCACGATCGGCGACATCAATCATCGCTACGAATTGGTCTCGACCCTCAAACAGAGCGCCGCCAATGGTCAGGACTCGTATGAGCGAGAAATTCAGGCAGCCATCACGAATCGCACCTTCACGAAAATCTCCTCCAAGAAGTGGAAAAAGAAGAAAGCAAAGCCAGTGAAGAGATTCACAAAGCGGAGGATAATCAGCGCCTGTAGCTTGAATGAGCCGGACTACGGAGCGGCGGTCCAGCCAGCTGAGCAAACTTGCGCTTCCCCTTCCGCACCCCAAATGGATATCCCATACATGTCCATGCAGACCAACTGCCAGTTCTATCATATCGAATGTAAGAGCAATATTGTGGTGCCCAAGAGAACCTATAGGGAGCGCATCGAACGACTGCACAGGGCGGCGCATAAGAAATTATCGGAACAGTGCAAGGCGTTCAGCAATGGGTGTGGCAACCCAGAGACAGAACAAGACGAGAATTTGCCGAGTTGCTGCATCTATTGCTGTCAGTCTTGCTGTTGCAGCTGTTGCAACTGTTGCGAGTATTAGTGATAAATTCCTAAAAGTTCGGAAAATTCTCAAATTTCGTTTTACATTTATTAAAAGTCAAAATAAATATTTTTTTGTTGCCTACTCTTGGGCAAAACGTTTATTGAAGCAAGCAATATAATTAATTAAAGTCTGAATATTATGACACTCGCCTGCAGCAGCATCACAAGTAAAAGCCTGCGAAAAAATAGGCTAACATTTAAATTATTGAATATTAATCTAAAAATTTCCGTTTCTATGCAATCAAGATGTCCACCTACTAATACTAAACTTTAATGCCCTTTTAACTAGCTGCCAAATTATTATTAATATCTATCATTTAATTTCCTGCAAGTACAACCAAGTGAAAATGGAATTCGTATCATTTAAACTGCTCTCTTTTGGGCGCGTAAATTCGTTTAATTTTATGCTTCCTGTGTCGCCGTCCATCGTAATTTTCAATAACTAGCCGCAGCATCGATTACCAATGGCAATTACAGACGTTGGGCTGGCTTTGCAACAAGCAACCAAAAAAAAAAAAAACAAAGGCAGCATTTGCTTTATTTACGAGACGCATTTTGTATGGGTAAACTTAAACGCTAATGGCATAAACATCCGGAACGTGAGCGAAATGTTTAAAAACCGCTTCAAACGAGCAGGACAACGAGGTTTACCCAAGCGGCTGAGGTTTCAGCGACTGTAATGTAGCCGCCGCCACTACCCCAAATCAAATCTCAAATCATGCACGTTCCACGTTCCTGTTCAAAGAATAGAATGAGGGAATTGAAAAGCGCCAGGAACAGCAACCAGGAACAGCAACCAGGAACCAGGAACCAGCACCCAATGCTGAAGGCTGAAGGTTTGAAGGTTTTGAAGGCTGAACGCTGATGTGGATGCTGAGGACAACACATAGCAGCCGCGCCACTCACTACTCCTGCCCTGCTGCACTCTCTACCCTGCACAGGGAGGGGGAGGGCAGAAATTGTTTGAAAATTCAATTCACACATTTGCCAGTTTGTCGATGATTTTCTGTGATTTTGACTGGGGCCGTGGTCCCTGGTAATGGCAACGTCTCTTCTTGCTGGCTCATCCTCGGCATCCATGCGCTCGGCCTACCATTTTGAGGTTTTCGTTTTTGGCTTTTACTTGGCTTTGGCTTTGCCTTTGGCTTTCCTTTCCTTTCGTTTTTTTTTTTATTTTGGTTTTTCCAGCAAATAAGTGGAAAATCGCTACGAATTGTTACAGTGTCAGAAGTCTGTGGAGTGTTCCAGGCACGTGCATATCGAATACTCGCCTGTCTCTGGTATCCATTGCACAGAGCTCCGGCTACAGCTCCTCCACTCCTCTGGGCCATGGCCCTGGCATGTGTTTGAAATCTGAGAAAGCTTTTGAATCTTTTTTGGCGGACCATTCCTCTCTCCTGTAACGCCATGGCGCTTCCTCTATTTTGTATGCAAAGAGTTGTTCAGAATTTAATTTATTTACTTTGCCCTCCAGTTGTTGCTGCTGCTGTTGCTGCTGTTGCTGCTCCTGCTGCTGCCTGTTTATTGTCTGCAAATGAAATGCGTCTATGTCCCGCTTGTCCTTGGATTTCTTTTTAAACGAATTACCATTTGCCAGCTTTGATGTTGGTTTCTTTTCTCATTCTTTTCGGTTTTGGTTTACTGGAATTTTCGCCTCCCTTTTTTTTTTTGTATTTTTGGGTTAGTTCTGCTTTGAGGCAAACTTTGCAGACCATAAAGTTTTCACTTCATGCAATTTTAATGACTTAACGAGCAGCATTCCGTTTGACATGGGCAGGAGGGATGAGGAGAGGAGATCTCTGGTACGCCAGACAGGCAACGGCAGCTAATTAGGCAAACGCTCGACGATTACCAAAACGAAAATTTCACTTTTCCTGTTTCGGGGGAAACTTTTCAATTGTATGGAGTATGGAGGCTTTATATAAATGCATGGAAGATCACAATGTGTATTCGTTTTAGTACTATGATGTTCACTGCCTTAAAGTTTTTGAAATGTATAAAAATAAAATGAAGTTTAATTTGTTTTTTGCAGATTGTTAATAGATTTCCTTGACCGATTTGTCTGGCTGCTCAGAAGACCAGACTGTGCACCAATAATTGGACACGCTTACAACCTAAAATGTGTAAAAAAATAAAGTTAAAACGAGAAGGTACGTGTTAGTCGTTTCTGGGGACGCGACTCTACTTATACCCGTACTCAGTCAGTATATAAAATTTTGAGCTTATGATTTATGTAGAATTTTAAACAATTTGATTGATTTCTTCACATTGTTTTCGCTTGTTTTTGTTTTTCTTCCACATGTATTTTGTGTGTAATTTATTAAATGTAATGCTTTAATTTAGACAAATAAATTAAGAATTAATGATATAATAACTATGGTCAACATATATATTATGTAATCATGTAGGTAAGGACCGGTCTGGGGGGGGGAGTAAATGAGCAAAACCGTCGAAGGGTGTAGGGGAGGGGGGGTTATAAAAAAGTTCCTGTAAAAAATGCGCAAAAATGTATTGAACACAAACAAGCAAAAATTATGGGATGGGTGGACACATCCCAACTGCAGGATGCCAACTGATATGCTGATGAATAGAACAAAGAGAGGAGGAAAGAGAGAGTGACTGACTGATTCGGGTTGATTTTTAGTGTTATGTGTGTGTGTGTGTGTATGGTATGACTAATCCCAGTCACGCGTTTGCGAACTGGGGATGAGTGTGTGTTGAGTCATTGCTCATGGCTGTGGGCATCCATTGCAGCCCGCAGCCCTCATAACATGTCCCTGAGCACCTCCTTCTGGGCAGCAGTCAATTTCTCCGGAAACTGTATATCGAACGCCACGAGCAGATCACCTTTCCGGGTGGTATCCTTGGGGAAGGGCAAGCCATAGCCCTGTATGCGCTTCACCGTATTCGGCTTAATGATCTCCTGCATGGTGCTGATGCGCAACTTGTCGCCGGACATGGTAGGAACTTGGAAGACAACGCCGCAGAGTGCCTGCAAAATCAATGAATAGAATTTTATTGTACATTTTTGTTTCTTTGTATTTATTTTTGCACTTGGCTTATCAATCAAAATGGTCAATAAATATAACCCCCACGCCACCAATAACCGCAACGACTCAATTTCGCTTTACCCAATTTCGCTTTCCCCGATTTCAAGCTAAACAAACACAACACATGAGTCCCACTGTCGAATGTGGCAGAGATCTATCAATCTTTTTGGTAATCCTGTTTATGTTCTTAGCTGGCCTTTTTTTCCCCCTCCCCAATCCCTTCGATAGTATACTCCATCCCTATTTCTGTATATTCTTGTGCTGCTGCTGCTGCTCCTTAGTCGTCCTGTGTTTGCCTTCGTATCGAACATAACATTTGTAAATCCTTTTTTATGTAGCCTAATTCGTGTTTAAACATGTTGTTGACACGCTTCTATGCTTCTGTGTCCATTCTATTGGGCTTTTTGCTTTCTTTGTTTGCTTTTGCCTGTTTCCTTTCCTTTCTTTGCCCATTGAACATTTCCCATTTCCATTGATATGTCTGTTCTGTTCGTTTGACATACGATTTGTTTAATTGGCCCACTAAAAGATGGGCATCAATCAGGGTTTGTCTGGCCCAAGACATTGATGTCTCGAGGCTTACTTAATTAGGCCCAGCCCAAAACGGACCGAAACTCTACCCGATTCAATCTTTTCTCTCATGGGAAAACTATGATAACCTAAAGCTGACTTAATTAAAGACTGGTCGACTATTTTTGGATTCATTTGGTGGCATATCAGTGTGTTATTTATAGCCCGAACTTATCTAATCAGCAAAGTACATCCGAGTTTGGGCTTATCAAACTGATCACATAATCATTGAGGGTTTGATCGAAAAACTTGTGTATTTGCAGGGTCTTAGGAAAGCTTTTTACGACAGCAGTACAAAATGTGAGTCAGTGGCAGGGATTTTTAATGGAACGTAATCAATTTAATCATTTTACAAGTTAATTGTGTACTTTTTCTTGGAAACTAGATATGGTTACAAGTGCTCAGAAAACTAATAGCAAAAAAAAAATAAGATAGACAAGCCTCTTGCTTGTTTTTTATCAATTAAATATCATTGATTGCACTTGTAGGATCTTTTTCATTTCATATTGAACTACGTTTTTCTTATATTTATGTCGGTTTTCCAATGGAATTCCAAACTGTTGTCATTGCGACACGTTAAATCACTCCGCGAGAGAACTCGCCCAAAATCGACTGCGCTCGACGCAGTATAAAACTCTAAAGAACTCTCTAATTATCTGCGACGCAGTTAACATTTGTCCCTTTCCCTTTCTAACCCACACTTGATCATTGCAAAGGAACACGCACAACGCGCTCTCATCATCTCACTCCGTTGATCCTCTCTGAGCGAGTCCACTCTCTCACTAGCACGAGAACAGCAATGCATTGCTGCGTCCCATTGCAATGGCATAGGCAAATGACCAGAACAACGGTAAATCAAGCAAGGTGGTGAGACACAAAAGGAGCAGAGCAATGCACAGGCAACATAAGATAACACACTGAGAACAATCTCATGGTGAATTCTTCAACAGCAGACAGACCATAATACACTGGGAATAACATTAGGATGCAACATATAAAAATATCGATTCTACAGTAAAATATAGATGATCATTATGGGCGTAAGTTTCCTTCGAGTCCCTAAATTATATAGAATTTTGTGTAGAAATACTTAGCTTATTCCCAACAAATCGTTAAAGAAAACTTCCAAACTTCCACATTTTTCTCGGATGTGTATCTTCCATGTTTACTGTATAAATTTACTATGCAAAGTAGCAGTCTTAAGTGGATAGACATATGCACCGGAGGTATTCGTAAAATTGATTCGCAATCTTGACTTGCCATTGAAGTGTTTGACTACCAATTCGACTTGCCTTGTTAGCATATCTTTAGCATTGCTGTGTATAACATTTCATTTCCCTATCGAAAGCCCTTGAAATGACAGATTATCATCCGTAATCCTTTTGGGTCACCGAACCCCGGCAATACAATCATTTTTCAAATATTCCAACTAGATCCCATAAATAACCCAACAACCCAACAACTTAGATGTCAATCGCATCAATGATTTATGCGCGACACACTCGCAGTGGAAAAGGGTTTGGATCTCCAGATGCCTATCGGGTACTGTGTGATATAATATTTTATGCCAATCCATAACTTGTCACAAGTGATTTGTAACCCAAGAACTGGCCGAACACTTGTTAAATAGTTGTCAATGTGCTCTGGGCCTCACCCAATCAAAATGAGAAGTACAACAGCGACCAAAAAATTATTCCAAACCAAAGTGCACACCTTATGAATATTTAAATACATATATATGTATGTGCATACATATATCGGTGTACGAGCATTGAGTATTTGCTGAATGGCGAATTTAAGGCGATGACAACATAAACTGATGACGACAGACCCCAACAACAACAACCCGTCCCGTCCCCATGATGACGACGATGTGGATGTGGTCGACCAGCATCAATATTTTTTTAATGGAAATGTTGAAAATGTTGTTCCAACTAAAGCAACGAAACGCAAAAAATATACATATATATATTCGTACATATGCTCGTATAAAAAAATCTGTAACGCTTAAATACTTTGCTACCTTTTACGGAAGCTGAAGCATAAAAAATTCCCCTCACAATCCAAAACAAACAAAAAAAAAAAAAAAGAGTGAACAGCGGGAAAACAGAGGGAACGCAAAATATAAAGGGAATAAAAATGTGAATGGCGCTACGATAAAATTTTGCGACCACTTCTCAGCGATCAGGTACGACTACGAGCCAAGGCACAAGGCCTAAAATGAAACTAAAAATCAACACTAGAACGCCGCTACTGGTATACTCTTTTCGGTTATGGGATCATTCAATCTTTCCATCTATTTTAAACCCATTTGGTTTTATGTTGCAGCAATAATCAAATTTATTTCTTAGCTAATTTTCAAATGGATAACGCGTTTTTGGATATGCTTAGGAAGCTTCCTGAAAACTTGTAAAAATAAAGAGTATTTCTGGTGGAGAGCTGCAGACTACCCTCTGCCAGGGTAGACCCAAATGCTTCAAATGGAAGTCCATTTTCAAAGCTAGGATTTCTACAAAAACAAAAAGAGATGTAAATCAAGCCATAGATGATAAATTTGAATGTCAGCTTCAGTTTAATGGCAAGTTGCAGGCAACAAACATAAATTCCTTCCATAGATTTTTCCCGCATTTTCCGCACATTCCCGCATTCATTTCGAACGCAGCACTAGACAATTACTCTCACTGAAAGAACTCAGGGAAAGGGCTGGCTGGGCTGGGCTGGGATATTTTCCTGGTGAAAAAAAAACAAATCAACAACATTCAATCGCATGTCATAAAGCATTATTCTGGTGGGTTCTTTTTTGTTTTGAAGTGAAGCTCGGCCCCATCCTTTTGCTGACAACTGTCATCAAAATGCAAACGAAGTTTTCGACTACCAAATGCTTTTGTATGGAGTTTTCCCTGCGTTTTTTTTTTTCTAAAAACAAAAATTGAACAAAAAATGTGAGGGACTTTTCCGCACTCATAGCAAATCATTTTGTTGTACTCGTACCCATCGTAGCTACCAATCGAATGACAATGCCATTCGGGCAGACAGACAGGGATAACAACAAGAGAAATACTGTGCGGCGTCTGGCCATCAGTTACAAGCGAGTCCGAGCAGTCAGTGCCCAGACCAGAACCCAGTCCCAGTCTAGTTTGCAGTCCAGTCTGTTGAGTGGGCGAGTCTCTGGTTGTACATCCTTGAATTGTTCATCAATTTTAGTTTGCTGCCATTGCGGAAATTCTGACGCAGGCACTTGAAAACAAAAGCATTGTTAAATTTAATTTCCATTTCTAAAATATGTGCAGTGAAAGCGCCCTTGGGCGGACAGTCCAAGCTGCAGTACTTGCTGTTAAAACTCCTTTTCAGGCACAGGAATATCCATCAAATGCTCGAAGGTAAAACAATTTGTGGGAACTACTTCTTAGCTCTACTTCTCCCTTAATCCCCATAATATTCCTGCAAAATCTGCATTGAGAATTGCTCTTTAAAGTCAAAAACTGTTTCAAAATATTCGCTTACTCAAGCCTAGAGTATTACTACCATTTGTTATTAATTCTATTGTTCTGATCACATCACTGCCATTATTTAAATCCCTTTGACTGCACACATCAACGCAGATGTGAATCAAAAAATGTTTGCCCAAAAAGGCAAATGAAAAAAAAAAAGAAATTAATTCGAAACTCATTGACTTGAATTTTTATCGTAAACGATGATGTAATTTATGGGTCGTATTACTCGTAAATTTAATGCAGCCGCGACAACAGCTACAAGCAACAACAACAAATTATGACTGAAAAAATTGAAATTTTCGTTGGCAATTATGTGGATGAACATATATGGATGGAGCTTCAATTGCCTTATGGCGGCGGCTTTTGAGAGTCAAACAGAGAGAAAGATTCTACGAGCATAATAAAGATTTATTTGTTTTTTTTTTTTTTTGTGAAACAATTTGTGGGGAAGGCAGTGAAATGTTAAAGATTATAATTAAAAAAGGGGAGTATTTATTCCAGGGGTTGTAAGTCTCAGGTCTACTATAATCCACAGATAATCATGACATGGATAAACTCTAGCCAACTAAACATTCCCATTCTCATGGACTCACTCACACACATCAAACCAAAATGCATTCCCATAGCAACCAACAGTCCCCACCTTCCCAAATAATTATTACAACAAACTAAACTAAAAACCGTGTCAAATATTTCTATATAGAAGCATAAAACATGACACTTTAAGCTCGACCAAAACAAGACGCCGCACAGCCCGCGGAACCAAAATGGAATTCATAAATTCAAAAATCCAGCCAAAAATATACCTTGCCATAGTGAGAGAGAAGCCCAAAAAAATATTTACTAAATTTGTCGCACTAACAAGCAATAAAATGTTAAAAATCTCGCAACTGAACCAAGTCTCAGCTATTTAATCTACTTAATGCAATTAACAATTTTAACATCACTACAAACTTCGTGGCGTGTCATTTCGGTTTTGGTTTTTGGTTTTGTGTTTTTTTTTTTGTTCGTGCGTTCTCGGAGTATTTTCAAAATTTTTGATATACGTTTTGGCGTTTTATGGATCTGTCCATATTGGATCGAAGTATCAGCAAACAAAATTTACAACAAACAAAAAATCGAAAATTTTTGTGCGAAGTTTTGCGCCGCTTGCGAGTGTGTAAAAATCTAACACCTCAGTGGGGACAACGCTCTAGACGTGGAGATTGCTGGCCAAAATTGTATATGTCTACACCACCACCCCCCCTCCCCTTAGAGTCGCTCGATTCTCAATCTGTGCGCCTGTCTGGGCCTGGTTTGTTGTTAATTGAAACTTGACCATGTTGACCAATTTGGCAGCTGTGCTTGGCTGTTCATGGCGTATATGGTAAATTTGCCATAACCATAATGCCATAATGCCTGCCTGATTTCATTACAATTTGATTTAGGCACTGGCTGCGCCTCTAATTGGGCGCCATACTGTGAGAACCCAAGCTACAAAAAAAAAAAAATAGCATATACATACACAAGAGATCTTGTACAGGCCTCAGATATAGGGCTGCCAAAGGTGTTTCGGAATGTGGGTAATCATTTATTAAATGTATTTCCACAAGCCAGCTGTCAGGCATTAATGCGAGAATCCCCCTTGGATCATAATTCTTCTTCCATTAATATCTTTTATATTAAACATACCCCTGCCTATCCCTGGGTAACTCACCTGCTTGAGCGTTAGTCTCGCCGTATAGCGCAGATCGCTGCCCTCGCGCTTGAACATGGCATGGGGCTTATCCCTAATGATGAACACAATGTCGGCGGGTATTTTGCCGGGCGCCTGGTCACCCTCCTTCTGGAAGGTGACCTTGGTGCCCGATTTCCAGCCGGGCTTGATTGATATTTGGAGGACTTTGTCCTCTTTGCGGGAGCTGCCACCATCTGCCTGGACGACGCGTCGGGAGATTTTCATTTTCTTAACACAGCCATGGTAGATCTCCTCCAGGGTCACATACAGATCGTGCTCGACGGGCGGATCCTGTTTCTGTTCCTTCTTGAACGGTGTGTGCACATTGAAGGAGTGTGATCTGAATGAGGGCCTACAACAGATTAGCAAACGAAGCGCACAGAGTCTCTACTCGGCGATGAACCAACCTGAAGGCACTGCCGAGACCATGCCTGGAGCCAATGCCACCGAATGGCGATGAAAAGAAATCCGGTTCCGTATCCAGATCAAAGACATTCTTATCAAACAGATTGTCGCCCATATCGAAGAAGGAGGCAAACGGATTGCTGTTGCCGAAAAACTGAGCAAATGTGGCACGCGGATCACCATGGAACTGATATGTAAACGTTTTGTTCGTATTGCCGCCATTCCGGGTGCCTAAAGGGATATATATATACAGAAATTAATTGAAGTTTCTGATTCATCTGATATCTGATTAAATAAGATCTCCCTCCATTCAGTACATACCGCCGTTCTTTAGGCCATCCTCGCCATATTTATCGTACACCTCCCGTTTGCTCTTATCCGACAGCACCTCGTATGCCTCGGCGATCTCTTTGAATTTCTCCTCGGCATTTGCGGCTTTATTTTTATCGGGATGATAGCGTAGGGCCAATTTCCTGTACGCCTTTTTGATCTCCTCATCGGTGGCAGTTTTTGGCAGCCCTAGGGTCTTATAGTAATCTTTACCCATTGCAGGTGCTATGTGTGTATGTGGTAGGGTGTGAGGAGCGGCTGAGCGGGTTGTGTGTGTGTGTGTGTGTGTGTGTGTGGGGTACTCTCTATATATTTAGTTAAAAAGTAAAACACTCAAAAGTCGATGTACTCTAAAATCTGTCAAGAAGAATTGCGAATATTATAATATTTATATATTAATTAATATTTTGCAAATACTTACAAATATATCAGTTATCTATAGTCCATATATATATATCGTAGCGATATGTAGGTACATGCAGGACCCTCCTCTTATTTGCTATGATACTGCTCCAATAATATCTTCCTCTATTCCTTTATAATGGCACATGCATTTTGTCGTTCTATCTCTGTCTCTTTCGCTTGCTTTATTATCACTCAAGATCTGCAAGAAAATCACAAAAATATTCAAGTATATATTTATATATATGTATCTAATTCTATATATATATTTCTGCATATATAGATAGTTCCATTTGGGATCATAAGACACGTCACAGACCCTGGTCATGTTCAATGCTGAACGGCGGCACCGGCCCACGCCTTTGACTAAATTTAGACCGCCTCGCTAGAAATATTTCTTGTTCTTTCCGGAACATTGGAAATACATATCTATGCATTGGTAATTCTTTCTCTCTCTCTCACTCTCTGTCTATACATATGTAGCGCTTGTCTATCAACCATTGATGGACACATTAAAATTAAATATTTGCCAGACTTGAAAATACTTCAAGTTCAATTAACGCTCAATGTATTTAGCTAAGCCCTCACTCGACAAAAGCAACAGCAAAAGTCTCATACATATACATTTTCAAATATACATACATACATACATACATATGTACATATTTCTATACATCTTATTTTAATAGCTGAAAATTGTTCTCTAGCCAATTTGCATTGACCTTAACATTTCTCAAAGTTCTTAAAGATCTTTCAGTCCAATTGAGTTCAAAATAAGACGTGAATTAGAATTGACGATGACATTTATGAATGGTTCTACGACAGTGCCAAATCATATGGGATCGGTATAGGAATAAATATAAATGAATATACCCCTTTAAATGGGCAACAAGTTGGTTGATGAGATCTCTTGATTAGTTGACATTTCTATCAGCAAGGCACTGCGACAGCTGTAATATAAAACTTTTCCTGATACGATTCTGGTTGCGGTTTCCCGTCGACAGAATCAATCGGTAAGATTGACTGATCTTAGCCACAACAATCACAAGCCGCTATTAAATATAATAATCATATCGAATGATAAGGAAAGGATTTATATAAATGGTGCGGATATAAGACAGATATTCCAATAAATAGTTGCATGGAAATAAATCCAGAATATGTATACTAAAAATATATAGAACGAAAGGATTTCTTGACATTAAAACAACAAGACAAGAAAATAGTTTTGCGTCTATTATAAAAACTTATTGAATTGAATGAAATTAATTTTAGAGACAATTTTTTGAATTATTTTAAATCAAGAATTCTTTTATTTTATTTGTTTATTTATCTATTCTTTCAGTTAAGTCCATCTGTATATGTGTGGGATCATCGTTAAGTCCTCTAATTGCATTGAAGGTCTGCTCGCCATTGTTTCAAGTTCAAGTTTGAGTCCCAAAAGATTTAATTATCATTCAAGATGTCAACGCACACAGGCCACACAATTCCAGCCTTCAGTTTAACTGATTTCATCTTCGTATATAATTTCATATATAAACATACTATGTACAGACAATATCCGATGCCAAATTGCCGCACAAATGACTGCCTTGAATAGCAAATTGGCAAATGGGGCGAGTGTCGCCGGGAGATAGAGGAATAACGATAGGGGACTACGTATATACATATATATTGACAGGCGACGATTGATGCGATCAACGCCATTCCAGACATTAGTCAGCTGCAGTGTGCATATAATTTGCATATGGGATCGTGCCATCTATTCCGAAACGGTTCATCGATTCGTCTGCCAAATGTGTGCCAGATTGGGCGAGTCGACACAAGATTTGCCAGCTATCCATTTGCTATGCGGGGTAGGGGACAAGGTCACAATACGTATATACAAACATATATATAGAAATCTATATAGAAGTCTATGTGTGTGTGGTTTTTTTTTGCCAACATTTTCTGTCATCAGCGAAGAAAGTTATCTTTTGCCAAAAAATATTTTCTACAGAAAAAAAAGGTATAAATAATGGGAATAGCATAGAATATAAAATATAAAATATGTTATGCAAGGGTGATTATCTAGTGTGTTTTATTTGCCATATATATAATGGATATGCATACCAATATTAATTGAAAATATTTTTCTTTCACGGGCAGAGTTTTTCGCGTCACGTTTTTAATAATTCTTTTTATGGGTTCTCCATGTGAATTATTAACAGCATTTCGTGCATTGTTCGTGCTAAATTATAGGCTTAAGGTGGAAAATAAATTCATGCTGAAATCGAAATTATTGCATTCCATATTCGGTGTATAAAGTGGCATTTTTTATGTGGCCGTCTCCACCCCCACCCACAATGACAGTTACAACATGTTGAGTGGGTGGGTGGGTTGGTAGACTTCCGCATAAATAATTTAGCCCGCCCCTGGTGCCGGCTGCTCATTTATTGATTACAGAATAACATTTGTTTAACAATTTATTGGGCGAATTGCATATTGCATTATTAGTGAATTGTTTTTTCAATGTTTTTATTGTCGTATCATTTTCGCATTTGCAATTTACATTTGCTATTTCTTTCCGTTTCGTGCAAAATTATAAATTGTCGTAGGTTATGAGGGGCCAAGCCGTACGGGGAGAATACATATGTATGTAGACCGAGAGAACTGACAATGTTTGTGTCGTTGTGTCGTCCCCGGGATTGCTCTAATTGAATTGAACTTGATTTATTAATGCCTCCGACTCGACTCGGTGCGGCCGCTTTAATTCCAATTTTGTGTCTCGTTTTTTTTTGCACATAAATTTCAGCCATGTGAGACAGACAGATATTTTGGTTTGGTTCGATACACAACTAAAAGAAATATTTAATAATAGCAACAAATATTAAATTGTTGTGTGATTTATGTATTGTTGGTGGGGCTATTCAAATTTAATATTTATGGCTTTGGAGATCAAAGTCAACTGCCTGAGGCTGGGCTCGGGATAAAAATCAGTTACTAATTCGACAGTTCATATTTTCCCCTTTATTAATAAATGTGTTTTTAACAGAGCATATGACAGAGACTTATGTTCGATTTTCCTTCAAATCTCAGAGCAGAAAACAGATGGAACAGATCAACCATTAAACCTGCCTTGGACTTATTCACCTTTATCAATTGAATTTTTATGCAAAAAACATTTCAATTTCCCATCCAATTTCCGTTTGAATAATGCCCTACAATTTAAATCTAGAGATTTCGATATACCAAGGCTATGCCAACTGTTGATCCACTCACGCCCATATCATTCAACTCCACGGAGCACAAAGCCCAAGCATTCACTCTCGCTCTCAAAATATACAAAATACAAATCAATTTGTTGGTGTTTCTTTTTTGCGTTTGCTTTTGCTTTTGGCCTCAAAGTCAACAACCAACTCATTCATTGTCAACCAACTTTGTTGTTGCTGTTTGAAATGAGCCAAAAAAAAAAATTATCAGACACCATGAAGTTTATTCACCCACTCTTGACCAAATGATCCCCAACAAAAAAAAACAATAGCAACAAAAGTAGAAAAAAACGAGTGCGACAAGAATCAACATTTGCCATGACTGAAGTCAAATCGTTTAGGTAAATCCACATACCACAATATCCAAACATAAGATGACCAAACAAGGAAGGCAGGATGAGTTCATGGGTCGAAGCTGTGGATACCCTTGCAGAGATTGGCAAAGAGGTGATCGTATCTACATAAGAAATACTATAGGATATAATAATCCAATAGAAATACTATAGGATATAATAATCCAATGGTGTCGGTTACTGCATGCAGGAAAATGTTAAAAAATTGTAGAAACAGTTGGACAGATATTGCTACATTGAGTCAACTTTTAATGCCGAAAAAACCATAATTGTTTTACACTTTTCAAGTGCTGCAAAATAGTTCCTTAAATCCATAATACCCTCTGCAAAAGGTAAGCAAAATAACTCCAAATGTAAAATGTATTTTGTATATTTTTGGGGAGGGTGGAAATGCTAAAAGAAGTGGGTGTTTCTAAGCCGCAAATAGGTCCTATGACTAACTCTTTTTACCTGTCCCATCCCACCCGCACACAATCATCGTTCCAATGCGAATACGTATTTGATTTTGGAGAAATTTTTGGAAAAAAAAGTGAATCATTATTCAAAAATGTGGCACAATGATCTATGATTCGCAAGAAATCCAGTCAGTAATACATTGTTTTGGGGGAGGTGTCGCTCAATGAGGCTTACCTCCCTGTTTATGCTGAAATCGAGAAGAGCATCAATTTTCAAAGAATAAAATCTGTGCGAATTATTCCATTTCCGTATATTTTGGCATTATATTGGCGAAAACGGAAAACAGAAACACACAAACACAAACAATAATTTGCATAGAATAACTATTAAGGCACCACACACAATATGTTCACTGAAGATTTTTGAATTGGAATTTTTTCGGTCTCGCCGACATATTTGCATTTTGACGATGAAAATGAAAAACTTGTTTCAGCTGGTCAGAATAATTATTGTTGTTGTTGCTGCTGCTGCTGTTGATTTTGTTTAGAATATTGATTAAAATGTTGTGGCAAATGAAATTTAATTAAATGGATAAATGCAAAATGGAAAGCTTTTAATGGAATTGTTTGGAAAATACTTCGACACAAAAAAGATGTTTAAAAACTAATGCAAACACTTCCAAATGGAATAAATCAATATTGGTTTTGTTTTTAAAGGTATCGCAAGATACTTTTTATACGCTATAAACTTTTATTTTAATGCTTCGGCACATAAATTAAAACAATTAAATGTATAAAAGGAAATGGAATACTTTTAATGGATTTCGATTAAAAATTGAGCAAAGTAAAAAAACGCAATTTCGATTTTAACTTTAATGTATTTTGCGATATTTGTGATGCGCTAAAAAGTTAAATGTTAGGGAATCCGGACATTAAAAAAGCAATCAGTCATTTATAAAATTTAAAAAAAAAACGCGTTTTATCACTTGACACAAGATGCATGACCGCAACACAAAAAAAGTATACACCATTTAATTAATCAATTACAAAAAAAAACACAGTCGTGAAATTTTATTTCCCTGTGTTTTCTTTCTGTTTTTCTCGCTCACACCCAGCTTTCTTTGCTTAATTGCTCTTCTTCTTATTCCTGTTCCTCTTCGTCTGTCTCGCTTCTTCTTATTCCTGTCACTGTCCCTCTGCTTCTGATGCCTTCCTCTTCTCACTCACTCTTCTTCTCAATCATATCTCATTCTCTCGTGACGAATTTAGCATGTCTGCCCGTCTGTCCGTCCGTCCATGTCCATCCCACCCACTCAGCAGCTGTTCAAAGAGTTAGTTCCGCTCTCCAAAAGATGGAGCTCGGACGCGATCGTCTCTCTTTGGCTCTCGCATGTGTCATAATTTAAAAATTCAAAAGCAAAAGAAAACAAGAAATGCAGAGTGGATACACGGGGGGCCGCAGCTTTTGATACCCTAGCAGATTTATCGTTCGTGTGGCAGGGTATTCATAATGTCACAATATATTACGTGTGTATGTTACAATATATTACAACTTTATCCAATGTTGATACAATTTTATGTTATTAAAAAACATTTAAAGCCAACGTTTTTTTTTAAATTTAATTTTGAACAAAAGATGTTTTTTACCGATCGTTCCTATGAGAGCGGCGATATTGTTTTGTACGAGTTATTTTAATACCACATAGAACTGCGTTTCCAATTTTTGATAATATTTTCTAAAAAATCATAAATGTACACATATAATGTAAGTTCTTCGAGCGATCGTTCCTATGGGTCCTTAATTAGGATTCAGTGACTGCAGAATAAATACAACCGAATAATGAATGAACCTACGACTAGGCTGCATACGACTATATGAAAGACAGGATCTACATAAAAGGGCACAGCGATACAGCGGTGCATACCACAGTTTGTCCCCATACTGGCTGGATGATTCTACTGCGCTGATGATTCTTCCCTCTCACGTTCCAAACATATGGTTTAACGCATCATACCCTCTGGCAGATCATAGGAAGAGACCAAGCGAGAGTAAGACTCTGCTAACGGTACGCAACTGACAAATTCTCGACTGATTATGATTACCAGCAATCATTTCGGAAATGTGTATGGCATACTCGTTGTTTTTTGTTTTTGGGTCTTTTGGAACTCTCTTTCGAGTTAATTTGCCATTTGGCTTCATTGCTTGCGATACATCCTCCACTTGAATATTGGCCATTTGTCTGAGACTTTGGCATTTTTTTGAAGGCCAACAATCAAAGCCAAAAACGTTTTTTTTTCCAACACTTTTTGCTGTGTGTGTGCGTTCAATCATAATCGGCTGCTTTGTCTGTTTACTTTTTTATTTATAACGCAACGCTTTTGTTGTGTGTAATTTCATTGTGGCCAACACTGTTTGAGTGTTTGAAAAATGAGGCAACAAAAATAGACAAAAAAAGTCTGGCCATAAAAAGTCTACAAGACCACAAGAAACCAAAAGAGAGGCAGCAACAGCACAGTTTGTTGTTGTGGTTAAAGCAAATTGTTTAATTCATTTTGTTGCACAGGCAATTGTTTATTTAATTGAACAGAAATAGAAAAAAGAAGCGCCCTTTGGTCATGGAAAAATCCCCAAAGAACTAAAAATGATGATCTTCCTATTCCCGTTATTTCCCAGGCTGCAGGCGCAGCCAACTTTGGTCCTTTGAAGCCAGTGCTGCCCACCGTATGCAAAGCTTGCAACGATCTGTACGCATATGCATTTGCACCTTCAACTTAGCCGAAAATCTTGAGTTTTCACACTCACACAATGTGTACACACACTCTGTGTGTGCTCTGTGCCCAGATTCTGGTGCTATTCCAAAGAATCGGAATGAAAATTTCGAAAAATAATCAAGCAAACAGCGGGCCACAGCGAAAATGGTGTGTGAAAAAAAAAACATATACACAAAAATAACTAAAAATGCTAAAAATAAAACTTATTTAAAGAAATGAAACCATGAAAAATCAAAAACACTGGCAAAAGCCAAAACGATGGCAAAATACAGAAAAATATAAATAATAAGAGCGAAGCAAAGGAATTGAATAAGAGAGAGATGTGTGATGGTGGGACCAGCCGTGAAAAGTTCGCTTTTGGACTTTGCCTAATTTGCAGATGCTATCGGGGCCAATAATTTATATAAGGGCTGGGGGCGAGAGCACGAACAAAAATACCGTGAGGAATATTGGGGCTATTCCAGCTGCAAGCAACGATCCAATCCGTTCCGATACGATTCGATCCTGTAGATGACAATCGAATCTCACAGTATTTTTTCAAAACCATAAAAAGCACTTGGTACGTATACGTATTGGTGTACGTACTGTGTGTATATATATATTTTTTTTGTTATTTTCGCTTTGACCACATTTGGCAACCGAACAGAACGAATCCGAGACAAGAATGAGCCGTGTTAAGCTTCAGCACACACACACACACACACACACAAAACACACACAGAGACACACACACAATTCGTATGCTCATTCCAGCACACTCAGACACTCCACTCCACACACTCTGGCAAACACTCTCCATAAACATCTCTCACTCACGCACTTGCAAGTCCGTGATTAATTGTCATTGCAAAACAATAAATTTTTGTATGGAATAAATTCAATCGGGATTTCTTACAATTGATTGTGAATTTTGTGGTGGGTAGCAGTTGTACCGCTCTATTTGGATTTCCGATCTTCTGATTTCGGTTTCAATTTATTATTAGCGCGATTTTTTCTCGCCTGCCAATGTGCCCGTAAGATGCGTGCAGCAAGACCGTTAGACCGACGACGACGGAGCAGAATTCGCGAATGGGGAACTGGGGACCACTGGCACCCCACACAGCAACTGTTTCTCTCTCTCTCTCTCTGTGTGTGTCGGCTCTCACCGATCTGAAAGAGCTAGCGATCGCCAGAGATCCAGCCCCAAGCACCAGAGTCCAATCCAATCCAATCCAAAAAAAAAAGTGAGAGGCAATTTTATTTTATTTTGTTTTTCTCTTTTCTTTCTTTATACGCGCACTCTCCACATGTACTCTATGAACGAGTACGCCACAAAGAAGGTGACGGGCGGGAAAGCGGGGGAAAAAAAGCGAAACTGAAGTACAAAATCAAAAACGGCAATGAATTTTACGTTCCGCCGCGAGACGAGACGATCACAATCGATTTGCTCTGTATGCGTCATACAGCTGGTACCAAAAGCTCCTTCCCACAGAGAAGCTTTTAACTTAAAAAAGTTGGCAAAGCAGAATCAAAAACCGGTATTTCTCATACCCTAGGCAGGGGAGATCTATGCGGTAAGTGAACGAGTTTGGTTTCATTTTTTTTAAGTTTAATTTATTTATTTATTATTTAATTATTTATTAGCTTAACTTTAAATTTTAAACCAATCTCTCAGCTTTATTGTGATGATTTCTTACTGCATAATGTGTGTTTTGCTTAATTCTAAAGCAAATTTTTTAATCAAAATATTTCTTAGGTTTGTACAAATGCCTCTTAAGAATGTCGGTAAGTTCTACTGACTTTAGCTGGAGATGTTAATACTTCTGGGATTCCTGTTCCAAGAAGTTCCAAGGCGCTCACCCCATTAATCTAATCCGTCAGTAGAATATTTAGCAAATGTCATTAAAGCGTAAGGGGTATAATAAGCTTCGTCTTCGCTCTGTTTTGTGTTAACTGGTGGCTGCCTGCGACACTTCTAGCACTTGTTGCTCCTGCTTCGTTGGCATCTCCTGTTGCTTCTGCTCATCCGCAGGCAGTTGAATGTTCACCGCTTGCAAAGACTCCCGTATCCATGCAGGAATCGGATCCGTGCCAAAATGTCTGGCCATAAAGTCACGCACAAATTGCGGAAACTCATCGCGTTGAATGGCCTCGCGCATGCACCTCATCAGACGCAGCTGATAGGCCACATTGTGGATGCTAAGAAGGGAGCAGGAGACGCTCTCATTGGTGGCAATGTGATGGAGGTACGAACGGGTGTAGCGCTTGCAAGTGCTGCACTCGCACTCCTTGTCAATGGGCTCCAGGTCAAGCTTGTATTTGGGCTGCTTAAGATTTAGCTGTCCACTGTCGACCAAGGCACATCCGAATCGGGCCGTACGCGTGGGAAAGACACAATCGAACATATCAATTCCCAAAGCCACACAGACCACAAGATCGGCGGCAAAGCCCACGCCCATGAGGTAACGCGGTTTATCTCGCGGCAGATAGTCCGTGCAGACATCAACCATGCGCCAGAAGTCGTGTTTGCTCTCGCCGCCACTCAGTCCACCGACGGCAAAGCCGCGAACTTGTCGCTCCATCAGGGCGGTGACGCAACGTTGCCGCAGTGGCACATCCAGACCACCCTGGACAATGGGAAACAGCGACTGATCATCGTCCCGGCCATGCGCCTCGATGCAGCGATCCACCCAGCGTATTGTCCGCTCCATGGCCTCCTCGACCCGTGGTCCGGTTGTAGTCGTCTTCACCACATCATCCAGCTGCATCATTATGTCCGCACCAATAGCATTTTGGATCTGTATCGAGTGCTCGGGCGTCAGCATGCATTCGCTGTTGTCGAAGGGTGAGCGAAAGTTCACGCCCTTCTCATCAATCTCGGCCAGCTGCAGCAGCGAAACCATCTGGAAGCCGCCAGAGTCCGTCAATATGGAACGAGGCCAGCCCATAAACTTGTGCAGGCCGCCAGCTAGCCGCAAAGTCTCAATGCCCGGCCGTAGTCCCAAATGATAGGTGTTGCCCAGCAGGATTTGGCAGTTCAACTCAATCAACTGATCCGGCAGAATGCCCTTCAATGTTCCCTGAGTGCCCACCGGCATGAATACGGGCGTATTTACCTCACTGTGCCTGCGAAACGAAACGAAACGAAACGATTCATGTGATTAAAACGAATCAGCCGGTCTGTACTTTTATTACTCACCGCAGCGTCATCAGGCCAGCCCTTGCCTTGGACACTGAGCACTCCGCCACGACCTTATAGGTCAGGGGAGGAATACTTTTTGGACTCATCTAGCTGTCGAACGGCAAAAAAACAATTTAATAAAATAAAATTTGCCGGGTGCACGTTTTTAATGGGAATTAGTGTGACGCATTCCACTTACGATAAAATACCAACAAAAATAGTTTTGGTATTTTCTGAATTGAGTGTTTTACCTAGTGTAAACAGTCGTCCAAGTAGTTAGTACTACTGGGGGGGGGGGGCTCGCTCCCAGAAATAAAATAATAATAACAAATTATAAAAGTCGAATGAAATGCTTTATTGATGATATATTGTGCTTATCTATTGTAGAATTCTTTACATTTAAATAATTCTAAACGAGCACAATCAGGTGAGGATGCACAGTTGAGGTATGGCCCGAATACTTCAAAATTCAAACGGAATCATAAAAAAAAAAATAATCTTCAAGCGTTTTCATATCGCTGCTTCATCATCTTCTTAATATAAGATTTGTAATCGTTTCCAGGTGGCATATTGCCAGCCTTGTTTCCCAGGCCCACATTGTTGGTGCGACCCTCAGCCTGTGGATTTAACAAATTGCATATTTTAATTATCTAATTCAAATTTAAAGTTGTAGTATTGGTACCTCAATGATCTGTGTGCGCCCCTGATTCTTCCTGCCCAGACCCTGGCCCTCCGTCCAGCCCATCTTCTGCATCAAGCGATTGCCCACATTGTTCGAGCTGATGGGCAGTGCTGCAGCCGCGCTGGCGTTGTTCTTCTGACGTGTCTGCAATGTCTTTATCTCCTGCTCGAAGCGCTCCCGGCTGCGATTTGGCGGCGGGGGATCGCTTTCACCGTACTTCAGTCTCCTCTCCTTGGCACGGTCCCGATAGCTAAGGAAAGACCCAAGAATTTACGAAATATCTGGTCAAAAATAAAGCTTTTACATACGATAAGCCGGCGTCGCTATCGGGATCGGGGTCGGCGTCAGCAGACGCTCCTGAACCTTGATTGAGCTTGGCCAAATTCTCTTTGTGCAAATTCGACATTTTCAAATGCTTCTGCAGGATTTCGAGGGATTGAAAGGCACGTTTACATAGCAAACATGTCAGCTTCTGGAAGTCCACAAAGTCCATTTCATCAGCAACGGCACTGGATCCACCAACAGCCGCCGCTGAAGGCCCCGCAGTCTCTTCATCCGACTCGGAGCCACCGCCATAGGCTTTGAACAGCTTATTCACCCCCAGTGGAGCCGCTGGCGGCATAAAGTCAGCCAGCTTAGCTCGCTCCTTCTTCTCCAGTATGGAGAAGCCCACGTCTGCATACGAGCCTGGAGTGGAACGCGAGGTGCTGGGCCCCGACATCTCGCTTCCTGTCAAGATGGGATGAGGTGTGGCCACCACGGTGTAGTCCTTCTTCTGGTTGAGCTGCTTGGCCCACTTCTCCATGTCTTTGACGATCTTCTTGGCCACCTTGACCTTGTCGTGCTTGTTGTTTCCGTCCTTCTCCTTGTCTTTTTCCTTCTCCTTCTTGGAATCGTCATCCTTCTGCTCGGCCTCTGCCAGCACCTCCTGCAGTGCCGCCTGCGTGGAGGCTGGAGTCGCCAGAATGTAGGTGCTGCGTCGCTGATCCCAGTACAGGTAGGCTCCCGTTTCGTTGTTGTAGTAGTACTGCGAGTGGGCGTCGTAATAGAGACCCGTGCTCGGGTCGAAGTAGTACCCAGAGCTCTCATCGTACTGATAGCGGGACACATCGGGAGCGGCTGCAGGGGAGAGAGTTCTATGGAGCTTGGGGCTTGGGGATTTATGCCATTCACTTACGATAAGTCTTCCCATCGTTTCCTCTTGGGGCGATCACATTCTGGGAGGCAAATGTGGCTTTTATCTCGGCAGCTGCCTGGGCAGCAGCTATAGCGGCCGCTGTGGCCGTCGTCTCAATGTTGCTCATCTTCTTTTGCTTCCGTTGGATGGCCGAGAGAGCCACGGCAGCCCCGGAATTGGCTTCCGTCAGCTGAGGGTCTGAGTTACCGCTCTTGGCTATCTCTGCCGTGTAGTAGTCCGTGTAGTACTGAACATAGTGCGCCTGCTCCGCCGGATTGGAGGCATACAACGAGGCACTGTACTCCGCGAGCCGGGGAACGTCGGCCAGCGTATAGCTTCCACCAGCTCCTGAGGGTGCCACAGCTGCTATTGAGCCGCTTGGAATTCCTCCGCTGGCCGAACTCGTGGAGGTGGCAGCTGGCGATTCCTTTGGTAATTTCGGCCGATCATCAACGTCGACGCAGTAGCTAATGGCAACTGAAACGGAAGTGATTAGCGAATTGGATAGAAAACAGCACGACGACACTTACCTTCACGGTCATCTAGGGTCAGAGGTGGATCCAGCGCGGTCAAGGCGTTGTGCAACTCCATTGAGTCAACGAGCGTGTCGAAGTGCAGATAGCAGATGCCTCGCGATGCCTGCGTTAGGGTATCACGGCTGATCAGCACTTTGCTGACAGATTTGGCCAGCTTGGGCAGCAGCTGCTGCAGGGCAGTCAGCACGCCCTCCTCGTTGGTCAGGGCATCCAGATTGCGCAACATAATCTCTGCATGGGGTAAGCATGGCAGGTTAATGAGTGTGTTTCTTTGCTTTGAACAAAATGGCATTGCATGAGATTGGTTTTGGTTTGTATACTTTTTGTGAGGATTCGGGTGACTTCATCGATTCCTTCTCCAGCTCCAGACAGCACATTCTCGCTTTCCTCGCGGGAGACGTTGCACATGAAGCACTGGTAGCGCCGCTTAAAATTGGTGGCACCACACTAAAAATACGAAAGAAGGAAATCATTGAAGTCGAACGACCTGCGCAGGAAAATAGAGCCAGGCCATACCTTGACACAAGTCCAGTCCGAGATGCGTGTGTTGCGTGTATACTGCATGGACACCCGGTGATCGCCCAACTGGAGAAAGCCCTAAAGCAGAGAAGGAAGAGAACAGTGTGATGGCGTATTAGTGACTGGAATGATTGGATCATAAGTTTCACAGGCTACACAGTCACCAGGTTGCTTCTGTTCTGTGTGTTTGCAACGCGCAGATGTCGCGCCGGATGTAGTCGCTGGCAGTTTGCTCCGTTCGATTACCGCTAAAAGTGTGAAATGATTACTTTAAGTTCAGTTCTCGCTCTGAACCATCCCAATTTGGACTAGAGAACCAAACGAAACGAAACAGTCAGAACAGATGAAATGATGAGATGCTTAACTAAAGAAGGCGACGAGGAGAACTGAACTTAAAGCTCTGATTTCGTTACAGTTGATGCCGAGTTTTGATTAGTGCCGATTTCGTGGCTGAATCAAGAAGAGTCTTGTTGGTTGTTGTGATACCTTAGTTATTTCCATCCATTGTCTCGATTCCTCGACGGTTTTAAACTCGACAAATGCGAAACAGCGTGAGGCACCTAAATTTTAGATAGAAGCAGATACAGAAATGTTTTTGTCAAAATATGTTGTTGGTTGTTTCAATAGTTTTGTAACATTTTTTGGGGATTGCTTTTGGTTTATAGTGGAATTTTGTAGATGTTTGTCGTAAGCCAACTATTAAATGAATTGTATTTCCCGTTGATCACATTGCTGGGCACTCAATACTCACGCTCTTCGTGTGGTCTTAGTCTAGCCTAATCATACGCGTATGTATTTCGTATATAGCAAGTTCGTTGGCTATGTAACCCACCTGTAGGCTGCTTCCTCATCACTCGTATAGAAGTGGGCTCCATATTCACTTTGATCAGCTCGCCCATGATCTGCAAGGGTTACATTAAAATGCGCTCTTATTTCTGGTAGAACCTTCCCCTTACGTCTGCCTCGGTAACGTGCTTCTGAAGACCGAAGAGGATGATATTGTTTTGCGCTTCGTTGCAGGTCCTGTGATGCTTGCGACGATACTGGCTCTCGTCGGTCACATCGCTATCGTCGTCGGAGGAGTAGCGTCTCTCGCGGTCCCTTTCCCTGTCGCGCTCCCTGTTCGGTTGGGCGCTGTTGTTCCCATTGTTTCCATTATTATGATGCCGATAGTCAGCGCCCCGACTGAAAAGGTGGATCCAAGGGTTCAGTTGCAGCAAGAATTTGCTTCACAGAAGTCTTACTTGTTGCGCTCATTCCCCCGATCATAGTCGGAGTTGCGTTCCCGCGACTGGCGCTCATAGTTCTTCCAGCGGTGGTCGCGGTTGCTATCATAGTTATCCTCGCGCCGGTCGTAGTTGTCCTCGCCTCGGTGCTGACGATTGTCAGAGTTATTGCGCGAGTTGTAATTGCGCTCCTCTTGGTAGTCGTCGTCGATCAGGTCGCGATAGAGATCCTTGTCCTGACTGCCACTGCCGCTGCCGCCGGCATGTCTATTGTAATTCGAGGAACGCTCGCGGCTGCGCGAACGTGAATTGTGGCGTCTGTAGCCCCCGTGCTCTCGGTTCCGTTCGCTGCAAGCACATACATATTTCAGATTAATATTTACCAGTAAAGTACACACATACGTATGTATGTCGGGAGGGTTTCTTACCGTGAACGTGACCGGGATCGACTGTAGCGTCTGTATTGGCCCCCGCCGTGGTTTCCGCCGCCAACGCCGCCACCACCGCCTCCACCGACATTTCCATTGCCACCGCCTCCTGAGAAGCTTCGACCGTAACGGGAATCCATATTACGCTAATCTGATACGAATCGGTAATTATATTTAATTATCTGCCCACATTCACACGCGCCTGTGGCCCTTTTGCCGAGCGCTAAAGGTAAACTTTAGCTAGTTACGTATTCAAATTTGCACATTTCTTACGTATTGTACGTTGCTGGGAGGACCAAGATATACTTAAAGGATTCTCATTTCCCAAAGTCCGTTCAATGAGCGTGAATTAAAATTTTTACAACAAAAAGGCTGTAGAAAAATTCTCTGCCTCCTTTGCCAGAAACACAAAATCGATTACAAGTTATCGATACTAGACTGGGTGGAATGTGTTGCAAAGCGGAGTAGGGAAACTGTTATGCAGCACTTACAGCTGGTTGAAGACTTTAGGGGAAAATCCCCATCTAAATGAACATTTAAAGAGTTATTTAATATAATATAATATTACAGTTATTCAAGCATTTATTTCACAATTATATTTGTATTCTTTTTTGTATCATACCACAATAAGCACATAATAATTAAATTAATTAATCTTAAAAAATACATTTTCGGGCGTTCTATCTACATGTTTAGGCGTTTTCATAGCGCTGCTTCATCATCTTTTTAATGTAGGATTTGTAGTCGGTACCAGGTGGCAGGTTGCACACCTTGTTGCCCAGGCCTACACTCTTGGTGCGACCATCAGCCTGCGGATATAAAATGTACATTGAAACGTTCCTGGCTTAACTTTATGTATGACTTGTGTTACCTCAATGATCTGTGTGCGCCCCTGATTCTTCCTGCCCAGACCCTGGCCCTCCGTCCAGCCCATCTTCTGCATCAAGCGATTGCCCACATTGTTCGAGCTGATGGGCAGTGCTGCAGCCGCGCTAGCGTTGTTCTTCTGACGTGTCTGCAATGTCTTTATCTCCTGCTCGAAGCGCTCCCGGCTGCGATTTGGCGGCGGGGGATCGCTTTCACCGTACTTCAGTCTCCTCTCCTTGGCACGGTCCCGATAGCTAAGGAAAGACCCAAGAATTTACGAAATATCTGGTCAAAAATAAAGCTTTTACATACGATAAACCGGCGTCGCTATCGGGATCGGGGTCGGCGTCAGCAGACGCTCCTGAACCTTGATTGAGCTTGGCCAAATTCTCTTTGTGCAAATTCGACATTTTCAAATGCTTCTGCAGGATTTCGAGGGATTGAAAGGCACGTTTACATAGCAAACATGTCAGCTTCTGGAAGTCCACAAAGTCCATTTCATCAGCAACGGCACTGGATCCACCAACAGCCGCCGCTGAAGGCCCCGCAGTCTCTTCATCCGACTCGGAGCCACCGCCATAGGCTTTGAACAGCTTATTCACCCCCAGTGGAGCCGCTGGCGGCATAAAGTCAGCCAGCTTAGCTCGCTCCTTCTTCTCCAGTATGGAGAAGCCCACGTCTGCATACGAGCCTGGAGTGGAACGCGAGCTGCTGGGCCCCGACATCTCGCTTCCTGTCAAGATGGGATGAGGTGTGGCCACCACGGTGTAGTCCTTCTTCTGGTTGAGCTGCTTGGCCCACTTCTCCATGTCTTTGACGATCTTCTTGGCCACCTTGACCTTGTCGTGCTTGTTGTTTCCGTCCTTCTCCTTGTCTTTTTCCTTCTCCTTCTTGGAATCGTCATCCTTTTGCTCGGCCTCTGCCAGCACCTCCTGCAGTGCCGCCTGCGTGGAGGCAGGAGTCGCCAGAATGTAGGTGCTGCGTCGCTGATCCCAGTACAGGTAGGCTCCCGTTTCGTTGTTGTAGTAGTACTGCGAGTGGGCGTCGTAATAGAGACCCGTGCTCGGGTCGAAGTAGTACCCAGAGCTCTCATCGTACTGATAGCGGGACACATCGGGAGCGGCTGCAGGGGAGAGAGTTCTATGGAGCTTGGGGCTTGGGGATTTATGCCATTCACTTACGATAAGTCTTCCCATCGTTTCCTCTTGGGGCGATCACATTCTGGGAGGCAAATGTGGCTTTAATTTCGGCAGCTGCCTGGGCAGCAGCTATAGCGGCCGCTGTGGCCGTCGTCTCAATGTTGCTCATCTTCTTTTGCTTCCGTTGGATGGCCGAGAGAGCCACGGCAGCCCCGGAATTGGCTTCCGTCAGCTGAGGGTCTGAGTTACCGCTCTTGGCTATCTCTGCCGTGTAGTAGTCCGTGTAGTACTGAACATAGTGCGCCTGCTCCGCCGGATTGGAGGCATACAACGAGGCACTGTACTCCGCGAGCCGGGGAACGTCGGCCAGCGTATAGCTTCCACCAGCTCCTGAGGGTGCCACAGCTGCTATTGAGCCGCTTGGAATTCCTCCGCTGGCCGAACTCGTGGAGGTGGCAGCTGGCGATTCCTTTGGTAATTTCGGCCGATCATCAACGTCGACGCAGTAGCTAATGGCAACTGAAACGGAAGTGATTAGCGAATTGGATAGAAAATAGCACGACGACACTTACCTTCACGGTCATCTAGGGTCAGAGGTGGATCCAGCGCGGTCAAGGCGTTGTGCAACTCCATTGAGTCAACGAGCGTGTCGAAGTGCAGATAGCAGATGCCTCGCGATGCCTGCGTTAGGGTATCACGGCTGATCAGCACTTTGCTGACAGATTTGGCCAGCTTGGGCAGTAGCTGCTGCAGGGCAGTCAGCACGCCCTCCTCGTTGGTCAGGGCATCCAGATTGCGCAACATAATCTCTGCATGGGGTAAGCATGGCAGGTTAATGAGTGTGTTTCTTTGCTTTGAACAAAATGGCATTGCATGAGATTGGTTTTGGTTTGTATACTTTTTGTGAGGATTCGGGTGACTTCATCGATTCCTTCTCCAGCTCCAGACAGCACATTCTCGCTTTCCTCGCGGGAGACGTTGCACATGAAGCACTGGTAGCGCCGCTTAAAATTGGTGGCACCACACTAAAAATACGAAAGAAGGAAATCATTGAAGTCGAACGACCTGCGCAGGAAAATAGAGGCAGGCCATACCTTGACACAAGTCCAGTCCGAGATGCGTGTGTTGCGTGTATACTGCATGGACACCCGGTGATCGCCCAACTGGAGAAAGCCCTAAAGCAGAGAAGGAAGAGAACAGTGTGATGGCGTATTAGTGACTGGAATGATTGGATCATAAGTTTCACAGGCTACACAGTCACCAGGTTGCTTCTGTTCTGTGTGTTTGCAACGCGCAGATGTCGCGCCGGATGTAGTCGCTGGCAGTTTGCTCCGTTCGATTACCGCTAAAAGTGTGAAATGATTACTTTAAGTTCAGTTCTCGCTCTGAACCATCCCAATTTGGACTAGAGAACCAAACGAAACGAAACAGTCAGAACAGATGAAATGATGAGATTCTTAACTAAAGAAGGCGACGAGGAGAACTGAACTTAAAGCTCTGATTTCGTTACAGTTGATGCCGAGTTTTGATTAGTGCCGATTTCGTGGCTGAATCAAGAAGAGTCTTGTTGGTTGTTGTGATACCTTAGTTATTTCCATCCATTGTCTCGATTCCTCGACGGTTTTAAACTCGACAAATGCGAAACAGCGTGAGGCACCTAAATTTTAGATAGAAGCAGATACAGAAATGTTTTTGTCAAAATATGTTGTTGGTTGTTTCAATAGTTTTGTAACATTTTTTGGGGATTGCTTTTGGTTTATAGTGGAATTTTGTAGATGTTTGTCGTAAGCCAACTATTAAATGAATTGTATTTCCCGTTGATCACATTGCTGGGCACTCAATACTCACGCTCTTCATGTGGTCTTAGTCTAGCCTAATCATACGCGTATGTATTCGTATATAGCAAGTTCGTTGGCTATGTGACCCACCTGTAGGCTGCTTCCTCATCACTCGTATAGAAGTGGGCTCCATATTCACTTTGATCAGCTCGCCCATGATCTGCAAGGGTTACATTAAAATGCGCTCTTATTTCTGGTAGAACCTTCCCCTTACGTCTGCCTCGGTAACGTGCTTCTGAAGACCGAAGAGGATGATATTGTTTTGCGCTTCGTTGCAGGTCCTGTGATGCTTGCGACGATACTGGCTCTCGTCGGTCACATCGCTATCGTCGTCGGAGGAGTAGCGTCTCTCGCGGTCCCTTTCCCTGTCGCGCTCCCTGTTCGGTTGGGCGTTGTTGTTCCCATTGTTTCCATTATTATGATGCCGATAGTCCGCGCCCCGACTGAAAAGGTGGATCCAAGGGTTCAGTTGCAGCAAGAATTTGCTTCACGGAAGTCTTACTTGTTGCGCTCATTCCCCCGATCATAGTCGGAGTTGCGTTCCCGCGACTGGCGCTCATAGTTCTTCCAGCGGTGGTCGCGGTTGCTATCATAGTTATCCTCGCGCCGGTCGTAGTTGTCCTCGCCTCGGTGCTGACGATTTTCAGAGTTATTGCGCGAGTTGTAATTGCGCTCCTCTTGGTAGTCGTCGTCGATCAGGTCGCGATAGAGATCCTTGTCCTGACTGCCACTGCCGCTGCCGCCGGCATGTCTATTGTAATTCGAGGAACGCTCGCGGCTGCGCGAACGTGAATTGTGGCGTCTGTAGCCCCCGTGCTCTCGGTTCCGTTCGCTGCAAGCACATACATATTTCAGATTAATATTTACCAGTAAAGTACACACATACGTATGTATGTCGGGAGGGTTTCTTACCGTGAACGTGACCGGGATCGACTGTAGCGTCTGTACTGGCCCCCGCCGTGGTTTCCGCCGCCAACGCCACCAACGCCGCCACCACCGCCTCCACCGACATTTCCATTGCCACCGCCTCCTGAGAAGCTTCGACCGTAACGGGAATCCATATTACGCTAATCTGATACGAATCGGTAATTATATTTAATTATCTGCCCACATTCACACGCGCCTGTGGCCCTTTTGCCGAGCGCTAAAGGTAAACTTTAGCTAGTTACGTATTCAAATTTGCACATTTCTTACGTATTGTACGTTGCTGGGAGGACCAAGATATACTTAAAGGATTCTCATTTCCCAAAGTCCGTTCAATGAGCGTGAATTAAAATTTTTACAACAAAAAGGCTGCAGAAAAATTCTCTGCCTCCTTTGCCAGAAACACAAAATCGATTACAAGTTATCGATACTAGACTGAGTGGAATGTGTTGCAAAGCGGAGTAGGGAAACTGTTATGCAGCACTTACAGCTGGTTGAAGAATTTTGGGGAAAATCCCCATCTAAATGAACATTTAAAGAGTTATTTAATATAATATAATAATACAGTTATTCAAGCATTTATTTCACAATTATATTTGTATTATTTTTTGTATCATACCACAATAAGCACATAATAATTAAATTAATTAATCTTAAAAAATACATTTTCGGGCGTTCTCTCTACATGTTTAGGCGTTCTCATAGCGCTGCTTCATCATCTTTTTAATGTAGGATTTGTAGTCGGTACCAGGTGGCAGGTTGCACACCTTGTTGCCCAGGCCTACACTCTTGGTGCGACCATCAGCCTACGGATATAAAATGTACATTGAAACGTTCCTGACTTAACTTTATGTATGACTTATGTTACCTCAATGATCTGTGTGCGCCCCTGATTCTTCCTGCCCAGACCCTGGCCCTCCGTCCAGCCCATCTTCTGCATCAAGCGATTGCCCACATTGTTCGAACTGATGGGCAGTGCTGCAGCCGCGCTGGCGTTGTTCTTCTGACGTGTCTGCAATGTCTTTATCTCCTGCTCGAAGCGCTCCCGGCTGCGATTTGGCGGCGGGGGATCGCTTTCACCGTACTTCAGTCTCCTCTCCTTGGCACGGTCCCGATAGCTAAGGAAAGACCCAAGAATTTACGAAATATCTGGTCAAAAATAAAGCTTTTACATACGACAAGCCGGCGTCGCTATCGGGATCGGGGTCGGCGTCAGCAGTCGCTCCTGAACCTTGATTGAGCTTGGCCAAATTCTCTTTGTGCAAATTCGACATTTTCAAATGCTTCTGCAGGATTTCGAGGGATTGAAAGGCACGTTTACATAGCAAACATGTCAGCTTCTGGAAGTCCACAAAGTCCATTTCATCAGCAACGGCACTGGATCCACCAACAGCCGCCGCTGAAGGCCCCGCAGTCTCTTCATCCGACTCGGAGCCACCGCCATAGGCTTTGAACAGCTTATTCACCCCCAGTGGAGCCGCTGGCGGCATAAAGTCAGCCAGCTTAGCTCGCTCCTTCTTCTCCAGTATGGAGAAGCCCACGTCTGCATACGAGCCTGGAGTGGAACGCGAGCTGCTGGGCCCCGACATCTCGCTTCCTGTCAAGATGGGATGAGGTGTGGCCACCACGGTGTAGTCCTTCTTCTGGTTGAGCTGCTTGGCCCACTTCTCCATGTCTTTGACGATCTTCTTGGCCACCTTGACCTTGTCGTGCTTGTTGTTTCCGTCCTTCTCCTTGTCTTTTTCCTTCTCCTTCTTGGAATCGTCATCCTTCTGCTCGGCCTCTGCCAGCACCTCCTGCAGTGCCGCCTGCGTGGAGGCAGGAGTCGCCAGAATGTAGGTGCTGCGTCGCTGATCCCAGTACAGGTAGGCTCCCGTTTCGTTGTTGTAGTAGTACTGCGAGTGGGCGTCGTAATAAAGACCCGTGGTCGGGTCGAAGTAGTACCCAGAGCTCTCATCGTACTGATAGCGGGACACATCGGGAGCGGCTGCAGGGGAGAGAGTTCTATGGAGCTTGGGGCTTGGGGATTTATGCCATTCACTTACGATAAGTCTTCCCATCGTTTCCTCTTGGGGCGATCACATTCTGGGAGGCAAATGTGGCTTTAATCTCGGCAGCTGCCTGGGCAGCAGCTATAGCGGCCGCTGTGGCCGTCGTCTCAATGTTGCTCATCTTCTTTTGCTTCCGTTGGATGGCCGAGAGAGCCACGGCAGCCCCGGAATTCGCTTCCGTCAGCTGAGGGTCTGAGTTACCGCTCTTGGCTATCTCTGCCGTGTAGTAGTCCGTGTAGTACTGAACATAGTGCGCCTGCTCCGCCGGATTGGAGGCATACAACGAGGCACTGTACTCCGCGAGCCGGGGAACGTCGGCCAGCGTATAGCTTCCACCAGCTCCTGAGGGTGCCACAGCTGCTATTGAGCCGCTTGGAATTCCTCCGCTGGCCGAACTCGTGGAGGTGGCAGCTGGCGATTCCTTTGGTAATTTCGGCCGATCATCAACGTCGACGCAGTAGCTAATGGCAACTGAAACGGAAGTGATTAGCGAATTGGATAGAAAATAGCCCGACGACACTTACCTTCACGGTCATCTAGGGTCAGAGGTGGATCCAGCGCGGTCAAGGCGTTGTGCAACTCCATTGAGTCAACGAGCGTGTCAAAGTGCAGATAGCAGATGCCTCGCGATGCCTGCGTTAGGGTGTCACGGCTGATCAGCACTTTGCTGACAGATTTGGCCAGCTTGGGCAGTAGCTGCTGCAGGGCAGTCAGCACGCCCTCCTCGTTGGTCAGGGCATCCAGATTGCGCAACATAATCTCTGCATGGGGTAAGCATGGCAGGTTAATGAGTGTGTTTCTTTGCTTTGAACAAAATGGCATTGCATGAGATTGGTTTTGGTTTGTATACTTTTTGTGAGGATTCGGGTGACTTCATCGATTCCTTCTCCACCGCCACAGAGGGCGTTCTCGCTTTCCTCGCGAGAGGCGCTGCACATGAAGCACTGGAAGCGGCGCTTAAAGTTGCTGGCACCACACTAAAAGAGCAAGAAAATAAACGATTTTGTGTTGTATTTTGATGACCGCCAGAACGTGTGGGTAGCTTGTAGCTTAATAAAAGCGGAAGCCTACTTCAGTCTGTCGGTATTCAGCAGTCACCTTCTCCTATATACATTTCCGAGATTCGGACTTAATCATACCCTTTGAGTGTTTAGGGTATTAAACACTTGCACATATGTATTTGTCATCTCGTAGGAAGAATTTGAATGAATGAGTATGCTCACGCAAGACTCGGACGCTCAACATTTAAATTAAGAGGCTCGAATTGTACAAGTGAGAATTGTTTTGAACGCATCCGAGTGTAGTCACTATTTGTAATACAAAAAATACAAAAGACCTCGCACTGATTCAATTACATTTCAATGGATGCTATTGGAATTATTTAGTGCGACGTAAATTTTACAAATTTACCCATATGCATACGGCTTTAAATTAGCGTAGACATAATGTAAACATTTTGAAAATTAATTTAATTACTAGGGGGCAAGCCCCCTGCGCACTGGCTGCACTCGTTTGCCAGCGCACTGACTGCAAAAACATTTGTCGCAGTAAAAATTCGGTTTTTAGGTAAATTTACTGGTGATTTAACTTTCAGTCGTAAAACGTATGGTTGCATGCCTGGAAAATCTAATAAGTTCAAAATCTCTTTTTGATAATTTAATCCTCATCGCAAACTGTATTGATCGATTTTTATGATACCGATTCGACTGGCACCAGCTTCTTTCTCTATCTTGAAATTTAAACATTTTTTCCTGCCAAAATTATTCTTTCTGCCAGTCAAGCATGATTTTAGTATGATGTTTGAACTTTTGGGCACACGCGATCAATGAGAACATTTAAAATTATCCAATTATTGTTTTAGAAATGTTTCAATATTTTATCGGATATTGGAGAGCGTCGTGCGAACGGTGTCTGTCAGCGGTGAACTCAAGATCATTGTTTCTACTTTGAATCACAATTTCACGTGCGGTCGCCAACGATTGACCCTGCAACGTTGTATAAAACAGTAGCTCTGTAGCTCAAGTAGACAGTGCCGCAGCCTAGGAAAAAGAGAACTCAAATACTAGTACCCTGCGCGTCCGTACCAAAAGCATGGAACGAAAATTTAAATTGGATTTTTTCCTAATGCAACATATTGGTATTTTGCAGCATTTTTATATACCTTAATACAAGTCCAGTCCGACATCCGTGTGTGGCTATATTGCATGGACACCCGGTGATCGCCCAACTGGAGAAAGCCCTAAAGAAGAGAAGGAAGAGAACAGTGTGATGGCGTATTAGTGACTGGAATGATTGGATCATAAGTTTCACAGGCTACACAGTCACCAGGTTGCTTCTGTTCTGTGTGTTTGCAACGCGCAGATGTCGCGCCGGATGTAGTCGCTGGCAGTTTGCTCCGTTCGATTACCGCTAAAAGTGTGAAATGATTACTTTAAGTTCAGTTCTCGCTCTGAACCATCCCAATTTGGACTAGACAACCAAACGAAACGAAACAGTCAGAACAGATGAAATGATGAGATGCTTAACTAAAGAAGGCGACGAGGAGAACTGAACTTAAAGCTCTGATTTCGTTACAGTTGATGCCGAGTTTTGATTAGTGCCGATTTCGTGGCTGAATCAAGAAGAGTCTTGTTGGTTGTTGTGATACCTTAGTTATTTCCATCCATTGTCTCGATTCCTCGACGGTTTTAAACTCGACAAATGCGAAACAGCGTGAGGCACCTAAATTTTAGATAGAAGCAGATACAGAAATGTTTTTGTCAAAATATGTTGTTGGTTGTTTCAATAGTTTTGTAACATTTTTTGGGGATTGCTTTTGGTTTATAGTGGAATTTTGTAGATGTTTGTCGTAAGCCAACTATTAAATGAATTGTATTTCCCGTTGATCACATTGCTGGGCACTCAATACTCACGCTCTTCATGTGGTCTTAGTCTAGCCTAATCATACGCGTATGTATTCGTATATAGCAAGTTCGTTGGCTATGTGACCCACCTGTAGGCTGCTTCCTCATCACTCGTATAGAAGTGGGCTCCATATTCACTTTGATCAGCTCGCCCATGATCTGCAAGGGTTACATTAAAATGCGCTCTTATTTCTGGTAGAACCTTCCCCTTACGTCTGCCTCGGTAACGTGCTTCTGAAGACCGAAGAGGATGATATTGTTTTGCGCTTCGTTGCAGGTCCTGTGATGCTTGCGACGATACTGGCTCTCGTCGGTCACATCGCTATCGTCGTCGGAGGAGTAGCGTCTCTCGCGGTCCCTTTCCCTGTCGCGCTCCCTGTTCGGCTGGGCGCTGTTGTTCCCATTGTTTCCATTATTATGATGCCGATAGTCAGCGCCCCGACTGAAAAGGTGGATCCAAGGGTTCAGTTGCAGCAAGAATTTGCTTCACGGAAGTCTTACTTGTTGCGCTCATTCCCCCGATCATAGTCGGAGTTGCGTTCCCGCGACTGGCGCTCATAGTTCTTCCAGCGGTGGTCGCGGTTGCTATCATAGTTATCCTCGCGCCGGTCGTAGTTGTCCTCGCCTCGGTGCTGACGATTGTCAGAGTTATTGCGCGAGTTGTAATTGCGCTCCTCTTGGTAGTCGTCGTCGATCAGGTCGCGATAGAGATCCTTGTCCTGACTGCCACTGCCGCTGCCGCCGGCATGTCTATTGTAATTCGAGGAACGCTCGCGGCTGCGCGAACGTGAATTGTGGCGTCTGTAGCCCCCGTGCTCTCGGTTCCGTTCGCTGCAAGCACATACATATTTCAGATCAATATTTACCAGTAAAGTACACACATACGTATGTATGTCGGGAGGGTTTCTTACCGTGAACGTGACCGGGATCGACTGTAGCGTCTGTATTGGCCCCCGCCGTGGTTTCCGCCGCCAACGCCCGCCACCACCGCCTCCACCGACATTTCCATTGCCACCGCCTCCGGAGAAGCCTCGACCGTAACGGGAATCCATATTACGCTAATCTGATACGAATCGGTAATTATATTTAATTATCTGCCCACATTCACACGCGCCTGTGGCCCTTTTGCCGAGCGCTAAAGGTAAACTTTAGCTAGTTACGTATTCAAATTTGCACATTTCTTACGTATTGTACGTTGCTGGGAGGACCAAGATATACTTAAAGGATTATCATTTCCCAAAGTCCGTTCAATGAGCGTGAATTAAAATTTTTACAACAAAAAGGCTGTAGAAAAATTCTCTGCCTCCTTTGCCAGAAACACAAAATCGATTACAAGTTATCGATACTAGACTGAGTGGAATGTGTTGCAAAGCGGAGCAGGGAAACTGTTATGCAGCACTTACAGCTGGTTGAAGAATTTTGGGGAAAATCCCCATCTAAATGAACATTTAAAGAGTTATTTAATATAATATAATAATACAGTTATTCAAGCATTTATTTCACAATTATATGTGTACTTTTTCAATAAACTTCAGGTAAATATACCGCTTTTGTCACATCCTCCTACGAGTATTTCGCGAGTCCTTGACTTATACCTGCTTGTTTTAGGTTAATAAACTTTTATCATAAATTCCTAGATAAGATTTGTTTTTATCAATAGTTTACGATGTTGGTGTGATTAGTCGTAGTGTGAGTGATCTAGAGATGAAAATATCAAAAGAATACTTTAGTATATTTAGGAAAATAAGGAATAAATCAGGCTCCTAAGTGATGTTTATATAATTTACTATAAAATATAACTCTTTTAATAAATAAAAATATCATTAAGATAACATTTAAAACACCGAAATTGATGTTTACAGTAATAGTGAAACAATCGCAGCATCGCACACCTCTAAAAACGTCAATGTCCGAGCGCTTGGCAACACTGTAAGTCACTCACTGAGTAGCGTGTCTTGGGGAAAAACCATTTTATAACATTTTACTTCGATCTAAACATAGACTTCCCCCGAATTTCAAACAAAATACAATCGTTGTATATATAACGTAACGTATAAAGTACAAACAATGAAGAAAGTGCTCTTAACGAAAACACAGCGCATACAGCGAGTGTCGAACGGATCAGACGTGATATTGAAGGCAACAGCGCCAGTTCGAGTTGTTACAGATCCCGTGCCTTTGAACAGCAACGCGTACATACAACGTAAATCCTTTCAGTCGGTTTACGGGGATATCTTCAGATTACTCATGCTTATACCAGATAAAGGTATGCAACAACGTGTTATCGATGCCATTAATGGACGGGGGGACAGCGATAAGACATCTGCTACTGCACCTACTTCGCATCTAAATAAACAGTGCTGTTGTGCTGCGATCAAAGTAGACGCATTCACACAAACAGATGATGAACCGAGGATACTATCGCCCATCACACCTAATCGAAATCATACGACGCCCAATTTAGTCGAAAAGTTGTTGATAAAAAATGATTCACCCGATTCGGATGTACCCAGTGGCTCCAGCCCCGTTCCTATTCCTAGTCCAGCTCAATCCAAGACGCAAATTGTTGGGAAAAAGCGTGGCCGTAAGCGCAACAACTGTGTGCCAAAGGTGGTCAAAGTATCCGCAGCTGAAATGAATCAGAAGGATCGGGACGATAAACAACTAACTCCCGTGGCAGCCAAGAAGAAAAAACTGGAAGTTTCTGTAAGTCAAAGTGTCCTCATACATCGATTTGCAAATGTGGATATTAATTTATAACTTTTTTATTCTCAGGGGAGCCCAGAGGTAAAACCAGCGATATTAGAGCGTCGCGATTCGAACATGACGGATGTATCAACAATATCAATCAACGTGGACGAATGTATCGATAGTGTCAATAGATTTATAGACGGTACGGAGTCGGATAATATCTATAAAATAATGCTTAAGGAGTTCAAGACGGCCTGTATTAAGTCCCCTCAAGGCCTGCTGTGAGTAATTGAACATGCAGCATGCACCAGCAGATGTGTAATTTTAGTTCTCCCCTCCCGTTTAGGCCCATCCATGATGCAATTTTAAAGGGGGACATTATGGCCGTTAAACGTCAGATTTTTGTTTACACCCATAGTAATATTAATATCAATGAAATGCTTAGCGATGAAGGTGAAGATTGCCTGGAACTCGCTCTAATGAATGATACTTATCCGGGAATGGTCACAACGCTATTAACAGCCGGCTGCTTGCCCAATCACATATACGAAAAATCCAATACGGCCCTCCATATAGCTGTCATCAACAACGTTGAAAGAGAATCGATAAGGGAACTAATGCTCAGCATTGATTTGAATCTACTGCTTCAAACCAACGATGACGGGTACACAGCTTTGCACTTGGCAGTGCGCCACAATCAGTACGACATTGCAGAGATCATATTGGACTGCATAGACGAGCGTGAATTGAATGGGCGGCAGCCAGTTTATCGAAGGTCAACAGAGACGCCAGATCCAAGGCTGACGCCAGAGAAAGCGTTTGCCAAATACTATGAGCGTGCTTGCGACAGACTGGAATCCACCAAGCATATGCTCAAGGATCGTCGATTGAAGCTGGAAATTCTAAATGCTGCAGAGTCGAGGGCGGGCAACACTCCGCTTTTCTTTGCCGTAGAACAGGAGCAAGGTGAGCTTATGGCAACCATTGCATAGAATAACATTGCATCATCATTATTTATATTTCAGAGCATTTTTGTTACTTCCTGCTGGCTCACATGTGCGATCCGGATCAAGAAAACTTCAACGGGCATTCCCCCAAATCGTTTCACTACGAATATGCTCGAATTTTGCGCATTAATTTGAAAATATCTCGCGTGATGGATAAAGTCATTCTTATTTTAAATGGTTAACGATAATTGTACAGATTCATTTCTTAAAATATTAATTGTAAATTGGTTAAAGAGTAAACACATTTAGGCCCAGTTTAGTTCAAAATTGGTTTTCTTCAGCTTGGCCAATTCCATTGGACGTAGGGACGGTGGTAAACCACTCTGATGGTATGTTTTCCAGGGCCATTTCTTTGGTTTTCGCTTAGTCGATTTGGATTTCTTCTGCGCACTGACTGCAGAACAGCGCAATAAATATTGAGTGTTTCCATATTTGTAATCATAATTTGTACGTACCTAGCTTTTCCAGCTTCTTGAATTCCGGTTCACTATAATGACCGTAATTGCAATATAGATCGAACTTGCAGTACCCATTAAAATAGCGCTGACATGGTTTCTTCAGACGCTCCTCTGCCAAAATCTTAGCGGGATCTAAGCATCAAAACATTAGTGGGATTCGGAAGGATACGCGTTACACCTACCTTCAAAGCGCCGCATGTAGCGGTACTTGGCCACCGTGTGAGATATGCCATTGTTGTGCAGCTTGCGCACATTCAAATCACTTTTCATAAAGCAACCGCAGTAATCACAATAATAACTTTGTCCCATTTGGTAAATGCAAGCAATGCAAGCAACAAACTTTTTGTCCTAGAGATGGCCGCCTGGAAAATGGCTGTGCCGATAGTGCTGCTCTCCATAGTGATGACAGCCAATTGACTATCATTTGCGCACTTTTTGCAAATTTTGATTGCGTATTTGCGAAATTATATTCTATTTTGTACTCTTTTTAGATATTAAATATTTTGTAGTAGCCATTTCAACATTAGCAGTAATTTTCATGACTGTCTGGACTATCTCAGACAATCCAGACTGCTAGTTTCTGCTCCGATATCAGCAAATATTTTTGCAACACTGCACCGCCGCGAATGGAGGTCGCTGACACCACCACTAAGTGATAGACAATTTGGCCAAAAGCCGGCGAAAAAGAGAAATTGCTGAGTTTTAAACCGTATATTTGAGGAATGGAGCCTACGCTGGACACGTATAAGCTTAGCTGTGAGCTGTTTGGCCACAGCTTGGATGTGCGCGCTGTTGCCGCTGGTGGCAGCACGCCCGAGGGCGGTCAAATTATTTTGTCTGGGTCTCGGGACAAGAGTACAAAGCTGTGGAAGCCAATTGGGTGCGTTGTGTGAGCTAAAACACGTGTGTTTGTCAATCCTCAAGCTTCCTTTGACCTTCCAGCAACGAGTATATCGAGAGCCTGACGCTGCAGGACCACAAAAACTTCATATCCTACATATATTTCCATACCGCCGAGCAGTGGATTTGCACGGCCAGCAATGACGCGACAATTTGCATCTATAAGCAAGACGGCTTTCTGCCGCTGCTTACGCTTAAAGGTCACGAGTCGACCGTTTGTGCATTGTCGGAGGGCCTGAAGCCGCGCAGCCTCATCAGCGGCAGTTGGGACAAAACCGCCTGTGTGTGGACCATTGGAGAAACGGGCGAAGTTACGACCGTATCGCTCAAAGGACACGAAGCAGCCGTCTGGGCTGTGGCGACGCTGAAAACGGAACAAAAGTACGTGACCGGAGGGGCCGACAAGTGCATCTACTACTGGAACGAGAAGGGCGACAAGCTGCGCCTGCTCAAGGGTCACACCGACTGCGTCCGTGGTCTGATTGGCCTGGAGGCCAACACGCTGCTCTCGTGCGGCAACGATGCCGTTCTGAACTTCTGGAACGAGGAGGGCGAGTGTGTGCGAAAGCTGGCCGGGCATACCAACTACATCTATGCCATGGCCCGGAACCAGGCCTTGGGCGATCAGGTTGTCGTCTCTTGTGGCGAGGACAGCACGCTGCGCATGTGGAATGTAATAACCGGTGATCAGCTTGGCGAGCCCATTCTGCATCCGGGCATATCGGTGTGGTCAGTGGCGTGTCTGCAAAACGGAGACATTGTCACGGGCTGCAGCGATGGCGTCGTCCGGGTGTTTAGCAAAGAACCAGCGCGTCAAGCAAGCGAGGCCGTCCGGCTAGCATTCGACCAGGCGGTCGCCACACGCAAATCGCAGATAAACGAGGAGATTGGCGGCGTTAAAAAGACAGAGTGAGCCTGGCCCTCCCGCTTTTCTTTCATCTCGGAGTACGAGTACTTATGTGCCATAAATCCCTTTTTTAGTCTTCCAGGTCCTGAAGCCCTGCTATCGAATGGAACCCGCGAGGGGCAAACGAAAATGGTGCGTCATCTGGATGGATCCGTCAAGTGTTATAGCTGGGAGCTCGGCAAGTGGAATTTGGTTGGTGATGTCACGGGCGCCTCGGGCGGCACTCAGGCCAGCTCGGGCAAGAACCTGTACGAGGGCAAGGAGTATGACTTTGTGTTCAATGTCGACATCTCGGACACAGCGCCGCCGATAAAGCTGCCCTACAACCGTGGCGAAGATCCCTGGCTGGCTGCCCAGGCCTTCATTCACAAGAATGACCTGCCACAGGCATATCTCGAGCAGGTGGCCAACTTCATTGTAAAGAACTCGGAGGGTGGGCCTGTGGAGGTGAGTCAGGCACCCACCGGTTATCAGGATCCCTTTACTGGCGGCTCCCGCTATGTGCCCGGCTCTAGCAACACGAATGTCCGAACTACGGGTAATGCGGATCCCTTCACTGGATCCTCCAGCTATTCCACTAGCACAAGTCATGCTCCATCCAGTGTGGATGTGAACTTTGTGCGTGCGGGTGACAAACACTTTCCCGTCAGCAGCTATCGCACATTTGATACCTGCGATGCCGCCAAAGTGCTGGAGAAAATGAAGTGAGTAGAGAGTAGAGCCTTCAAGGATTACCAATGGAATTGAATTTCCTTTTTTTTTTTTTTTGCAGAGAGTTCAACAATAAACTTACGCCCAGCGATGGAAAAGTTGGCGATGAACTGCTGCTGGCTGTCATTAAGCTAACCGAGCAGGCTCCCGTGCTGGAACTGACTGCTCTGGAGGCGCTTATTATTCTACTGAAATGGCCAGTCGGTCAGCTCTTTCCGGTCATCGACATACTGCGCCTGGCCGTGCGCAACGAGGCCATTTTCAGTGTGCTCAGCAATAGCCATGACTTCCTTAGCATCGTGTTGCCACAACTCGGTGGGGCTGCGGCCAATCAATTGATGGTGATACGCTGCCTGGCGAACAGCCTCACCCACCACACTGGACGGCAGCAGGTGGAATCGCAGTTGCCCAAGATCATTGAGTTGATTAGTGGCATCCGAGCGGGCAGCGCCAATCTACAGATTGCGATGGCCACCTTCTATCTGAACCTGACCATTTCGCAGACCCAGGGTGTGGCAAAGTCCGATATTTGCTATATGGTCACGACGGGCGTTGTGGAGCTGCTCAAGTGGGCCAAGGATCTGGAGGCATGTTACCGCTCCATGCAAGCCATCGGCAACTTGACCACAACCCCATGTGGCCAGGAGACCATCGCCCAGGTTATCTCCGTTGACTATGTGATGGACAAGCTGCGTGAGCTGACCAACACGCCTCAGGGCGAGAACTTCAGCAAGGTGAACTCGGTGGGACAGGCACTTCTGGCCGCATTCTAAAACTACTTCCTGCATAAGTCTAAATTATATATTGGAGAACGATTTTTCTAAATAAATATTATACACTTTAGTCGGCTGCCGTTTTGGAATGCTGTGGCGCCTCTTCTGTTGCCGCTGGCTTCGGCTGCTGGCGGCTGTTTATGCGCTCCAGCAGATCCAGTTTCCATCGCTCCTCCGGCACACCCTTCGCCCAGTCGGGCACCGTTATGTTTGGCAGCGTAATCGTTGACATGGCTTTCAGTATCTAAGAATATCAAAATTGTTATGAGACGTTTATCGATTGTAGCTTTTCATGGGGCAAACAACCTGTTCGGTTCGCGTCTTATCCAGCTCCATTTGCAGCTCTTGGGGTCGAGGCTCATTCCACACTTGTCGTTCGATTTCAATGTCGGCACACTCAATGGGCGGCATATTGGGATCGCCATGGGTAACTGGTGCTGTTGTCAAATCGATGTCTTCGTCATCTTCGGGCAGTGTGTTAGCCTCCACCTCCACTTGTGGTGGCTGTGGCTCTGTTCTCGGTTCACTGTCGTTGAAATCATCCATGGCAAGCCTCTGGTATCCATCGTAGGCATCTGAGTCATCGCTATCCTCGCTCTCGATACCAACACGCGGATGGTCCACTGCTGGCGTTGGAAATATCTCATGACCAGGATCAGAAGGTAGTTCTGGGCCCATTTTCTTATTTATTTTAATTTTTTTTCCGTAGTTCGATAACTAAATTTCGATAGCCTGCAGCAGTGTTGTAAAAGTGCAGCCGATACAGTGCCGTTACTTTTGCTGGTATTTTACAAATTAAAATAAATCCAACCAAAAAAAGAGTAAAAACACCGTTTAGCAATGACAATTTAATACATATAGCCCGCTGTGGACGCAGCGGCAGCAGAGCTGCTGGCATCGGGTACCCCGCCCCTTTGATGCGGCACAATTGTGGATTTGATGTCACGATTAGAGGTTTTCCGGAGCTCCGTCGCGGCATGCTGTAGCTGCACAGTGCACTCATTGCTGGCGCCATTCAAGCTGAGATGTGCGCACTCCTTTTCGAGGAGCATGGCCAGAGCCTCGAGCAGCTCGACGAAACCGAGCGCCAGCGCGGCGCGACGAATGCGATTGAGTTCCTTGTAAAAGTGCTGGGTCTTGTCCGGCATCTTCTTGGCATGGCGCAGCACCTTCTGAACGTCGGACTGTAGACTCGCCTGTCGTATCCACACAACGCTGCTCTGCGAATAGGAACGACGATCGGCACGAACTGGGAAGCTGGCCGTTTCGCCGGGGGCCAGATCCTCGGCAAAGCCGAGTAACTCCAGATCACCCAGCCAGGGTATAACATTCGATCCTGGCGGCAAAATGTTCAGCATCAGATTCGACTTCTTTTTGCCATCGGTGAAGGCATAGATGAAGCCGTACCACTTCTCGCCCACCCGCACCAAGGCGGCCATATTCTCCATTTTCAGGGCGCCGTGCAGCAGGACACAGAGGCACTCCTTCTGCTGCTCCGTTTGCGGGCCAGTGCTGTGCTTGAGCACGATCGTAACATCCGCATCGTCGCCGCTCTCTTCGGTGTCCTTGGGATCCTTGGCGTAAAACTCACGAATATCCTGCTCAAGACTCTCCAGCACATAGTTCGGATTGCTAGTGTCCAGTATGAGTTTGGCTGGCTTCGCCACGGCCGCCATGCCCGCCGAGCGACGACTGGCAGTACTCTTCTCACGCTCGACCTTCGGCAGTACCCAATGCCGGCTGAGAGTCGCCGGCGAGCCAATGTCGGACAGAGCGAGGAAGCCACACACCTCGATACGCTGATCAATTTGGCGCACCTGCGCCACATCCACGCCAAGCACAGCCGGCTGCTCATACGGTATTGTGGGTGGCCAGAGCAGGACGGGTGCCTCCATGCGGAAATAGCTTCCGCACTTCAACGTGACCTCGGTGGACTTGTAGCTCGTCTCGCACAGACGCTCGATCAGCTCAAAAACGGCAGTGCGTCCCAGCTCACTTTTGTGACTCGGCGTAGTGGAGGTGCCATTCTCATTTGTTTCTGGGTTCTTGACAGGCGTCATAAATAGCTGACCTGGAGATGGAGAGGTAATTGTTTAGGGGGGCAAACTCTCGAGTTGGTTTATTCCTTTAGCTACCCTTCAGTGCGGCAGCATCTAGCAGCTGCTGATACACGACCAGAGCTCGTGTAAAAAAGAGATCACTGTGCAGTCCCAGACAAATGAAGTTCAGATTGTAGTTGGCCACAGTCCTGAGCCACGCGTATTCTGGATCGGCTTCCTTGCCTGCATAAGTCTCCAGAAACCCGCTAATCGAAGTGCTGCAAAAGCCCAGACCGCAGTCGGTGAACACAACCAGCTGCAGGACGTTCTGTGCGCCCCAGGTGGACATTATGCTGACGCATGTCTTGAGCATGGTCAACAGACACGACTTGTCCACCGTCTCGATCTTCTTTACCGCCTGTCGTATCTGATCGTAGTCCCGCGTGAAGTCCACCTTCAGCTCCGCGGTCATTGTGTACGACATCAGAGCAAGGTGCTCCAGTTTGCCGGCTGCCGTGAAATTGTCCAGTAGATGTTGGATGCCCTTCGTGGCCAGCGATAGATACGTGTGCTCATTCCGGCCAGGCACCTGGCGCAGCATCGAAATTGATGCATCGACGGCTATGATTGTCGGCATTTCCAAAGTTTTAATATAAAACCATCAAAATTTCAGCGTCGTTTGTTTACGTATCTTCTTCTTGTACTCCAGCTGCAATAGACCTGGAGAAACATCGATGTTAACATCGATATCATCGATGTTTGAGTGCAGACATCGATGTTTTTATAATTACAGAGATTAAATGGATGATTTTTAGTTTTTACCTCCACGAATACCTAAGAATAGATGAGTTAGTAAGTTTCTTAAAAGCAAATTACTATCTTTTTGACAAAATTTTGATATTACATTCGCATAAAAGTTATTTGAAAATCCTTCGGGACCTAATGGGTTAAGCTAAGACAACCATTTTAAAAATATCGATGTTTCATCGATGTTTTGCTCCACCTGAAACGTCTACAGGAGAATGGCTAAACATTTTTCATTTGGCGCCAAGCTAAGAATTCAATTAAAACAGACCGGACCGCACCGCCTGTTAAATACGAATTTGAGCATCTCTCAATCAATCGTTTGAGGGGTGCATATTAGATTTTAATTGCCTTGATTTCGCCGCAAAATCATCCAGCGCTGGAGACCCTTATCATTTGTTTGCATTGCACCACTCAATAGTTTTGTATTAATATTAATTGAATTTTGATTCGCTGCCGCCCGTCGTCTCTCATCGCACCAGTATGCGGGGACGGGTGGGTCTTTTCTTGCTCTTTTAATTACATTTTATTAAAAACATATGAGCGCCGCCGGCGTTGCTCTCTCCAGCCGCACAGCATCCGCAATCGTCGCCGTCAGGGGAGAATACAAATCCACTCGCGGACCAGGCGCCAGCATTCATTCAGTTTGCTCTGCTTGAGCAGTGAGGTCCGCGTCGTCTCCCAAGTAAAGAACTTCCATAGTGTAACATACAAAATATATATTTTGTTCTAAGACTTCTTGGAGTTGGGAGTGTGTAAATCATTTCCTAAGAAAGTGAGTAATGTAATAATGTAATTGGATTAAGCACTCAGCACTCATCAATACTAAAAATTGAGGGGAGGCTTTATATGTACAACACATAAAGCACCAACAATTTATCAACCTTTTAACCCAAGCCATTCTTATCAATAAATTAATTCCCTCATCAGCCTCGATGTTTTTTAAATTTTATACTCATTAGCGGTGTATTTTTGTGTTGTGTTGTTGTGTGATCGTTAATAATTTCACTCGCCTCGCATATTTCTGACCCAATTTCACGAATGCAACATTTCCTCTCCATACTCGCATTGTGGAAATCTGGCACGAGGGTTGGTATATTTTTGCGTCATGTCATTCTGTTTATCGTTGCAAGAACAATATAGCATAGCCGATTATATGGCGCTCCATATATATGAGCATATGCGTATGCATATAGTACAGAAACATCAACGAGACGAGGTCTCTAACCAACCACACAATGCATCCCATCCGACAAGGAACCCATTTGGAACGCTTTGTTTGCAAATCTCTTTTGGAATGATTTTATTTGTTTGGTTTGTTCCCGTTCCCATGCCATAATAAATCCCCGCTAAATATTGCATTTTCTGGCTTGCATTGGCCATAAATTTGTTCGCATTTTGTTTGTTTATACGAAGCGGTATTTGTTATAAACAAATTTTAGATATAATTAAGGAAGGAATTATTTGGCTAACACCCGGACCCGGATACACAAAGCCGAACGGCATGCGGCGCCATTGCAATTTATTTTCCAATTTTCCCATTGATTCAGTTTCCTCTTGACTCTGCACAGAATACGTTGCGGATTTGCATAGCTGCATCCTAATTAAAGAACATATCGGAGATCATTTGAGAGTCGAGTCCATCGAACGCCACTACGCACTGCTGCATCATGGCCAGGGGAAGTCGAACACTCCAATTAGTATGCCTAGCTTTAATTGCTCTATCGCAATGGCACACACTGGCCACTGCAATGCCCGTCACGTAAGTAATTACATATGTACATATATATATATATATATATCGGAAAATGGTAGCTGCTAAAATATCTTGGCTGATATTTGCTATATAAGAAATTTAGCCTCTAAATTAATGGAAAATTTCAGAAAGAGAAATATTTACGTGGGTTGCATAGGAAGCTAAAATCCGTAGATATTTTAAAGTAAATTATATGATAGTTCTCTTCTGGTTCTTTAAAAATGCTTGGCTTTAAATTTTTAAAATTGTGCACAAACTTTCAATTAAATTGATCAACTTCTTCGTCGTAAAATTTCTATTAAATGGGGATTCCTCCTCTGAGTTATTTTAAATTATTTTAAAAATGTTCCTGCATAGAAAATTAAAAAAAAAAAAATTAGAAAGGGGAATAGCATAAAATCTCAGATCGTAAATCTCAGATCATAAAATAGCTGTAATTGGATGCTTAATTTTGTACAATTCCCATTGCCTATGTCGGATTGAAAAGAGCACTAAAAATATTCCGGTTCCTCCAGCTCAGCCGCTTTGACACATGTCACACACATTCGTTCGCACTTCATTTTGGGATTTTGGGCTCTCTTATCCATGGGGAATTTTTTTTTAGCGAAATATGCAAGACATCAACTCCATGTCGTCGGCTGCCCATTCCCATTCCCAGTCCCAGTCCCAGTCCCAGCCAAGTCCCCTGCATTCATTCACAGTCCCAGGCCAGGCGCTGGCCTCCCTTCAAACGAAAAACGAAGATGTTCAGTCTATCCGCCCGTCCGTCAAGCATACGTACGTACGTACGTCCGTCTGTTGCTGTTCCGCTTATTTGTTTGTTTATTTTCGGACCCGGGGCCGGGGCATATTCTTGCTGCATCTCTCTAACTGCCAGACACTTCATGCAAATGGGCAACGGGGAGTGGAGTGGGGATAGAGCGCGGCATGTGCAGCCCGGCACTTAGGCAGTTGCATCGCCCCCTTCCACGCCCATCTATGCTCTCTACGCCATGGCATATCCATCAGCATCAATGCATTTCACACAAACAGAAACTAAACAGGGTTCCTGACCCTGAGCCGGGAGAGCCAACCATTAACGATCGCAATCGAAATGGGAAATTGGAATAGGGGGTATGGGTATGGGTATGGGTATGGGGGAATGCGGCCCTTCAATATTTATAGATGCAATGGTGGTGGCGGCAGAGGCAGCGGCAGCGACAGCGGCCTCCCACTCAGATGATTAATGAGCTATGAGAGCGAGGCTAATTTTAAGCAAAACTCCGTTCCAGCAATGAGGAGCTGCGCGGCACCATACAGTCGCTGATCTATTCGTACAATCAGCTCGACAATAAGCTGGAACGGCACGAGCATCGAGAGCGTGCCCTGGGGGAGCTGCTGAAGAAGGCGCTGCAGTCGCTGCAAAAGGGTCAAAAGAGTCTGGAGCCCATCAATGGGATATTCGGAAGGTTGGACGAGCGGGTTAGCCAGATCGAGACAATGCTCATCACGGTAAGTCGGCAGACATTAGCCACTTCGGGCCACCTCTAGCTAATGCCATACTTCATGCAGCAAGAGGAGAAGTACAATTCGCAGTCGGATCGCTTCAATCAGGCCACCGAGCACATGTTCAAATGGATGCGGGAGAATGATGAGTGCTTCAAGCGCCCACCGGCTACTGCCAATCTGATTGCGGCTGCCCCAGCACCAGCGGCCATTCCCAACGAGTTTATCCAGGAGCAGCAGCGTCTCAACAAGCGGCTGCTGGAGGAGATCCAAAAACTCTCCTCGAGTGTGACCGCGCTGCTGGACAGCAGCAAACAGACAGCCGCCCAGACCCAAAAGAACTTTGACAGCATGCCCAAGGCCAACGAACTGCTCACCCAGATCGAGGCGAAGCTGCAGCAGCACTCGACCAGCGTCACGACCGCCGCACCGCCAAAGAACGATGAGTTTGAGCTGCAGCTGCTGGAGCGTCTGAATGCTTTGGGCGGTCAGGTGGCCAAACTGAGCGATGCGCCGCCTCCCGCTGCTCCTGTTGGACTCAATGACAAGGACAGAGCGTACATCCAAGAGTTGAATAACGACACACTGAATGCCCTGGCCAAGCTGAAGAGTGAGACTGTCTCGGGACAGCAAACAGGTTGGTATTCCACCCAACTAAAAGTAGATAGAAAACAGCCCCCAAGACATACGTTTTTGGGCTCTTCTGCTGACCCTTCTGAGGCCTGATTCAACTTCCTTAATCTCTCCCTTCATTACACACAGCTTTGACCCAAACGACGGAGCGTTTGCAGCAGACAGAGGCCAACATTCAGGCGGACGTTAAGCAGCTCTCCAGCGATGTGAGTGGGCTGAGCACATTATTTGCCTCCGTCAACGAGAGCAACAGCAAGCTGAACGATGGCTTCGAGGCGTTGGGCAAGTTCAACAACATCATGATGACCAATTCGGAAGTGGTGCTGGACACGCAGCGCAAGGTGGAGTTCGGCACACTGCAGATTGTGCAGCGTGTGAGCAAGCTGCTGGAGGAGCAGGTGACCGACTTGAAGGGTGTGCTCAAGACACGCTTCACCGCGCTGGATGGGGCTGTGGTCAGTGGTCAGCAGGAGACGAGTCGCAATATTAGCGGACTGCTCGATACGGAGCTCACACAGGTGTGGCATCGCATTGAGATCATGTCCAGCGAAATTAGCCAGAGCAGGGAAATGCTGAGTGTCATTCAGGCCGCTTCCGATGGGTACATCAACATCACCTTGGCCACCATGATGGGCCTGGGCGGCAAGGTGGAGGAGACAAAGAAGCACATGATCGATATGGATGAGAATCTGAACTTCCTGCTGGGCAAATTGTCGCTTATGTCCAGCGAGTTTGCCAACATCAAGAAGGGCCTTGCCGACTCGCTGGAGGATCTGCGCAACTCCTTCCATATGCTGCATGAGCGCATGCCAACGGGTCCGGGGCCGCATAACATCGAAAAGAATCAGTATCTGACCGATGTGAATCTGCTGTCCAAGCGCCATGCTCAGGAGGAGTAGTAGAAGGCAGAGAGCCACAGCCACTGCAATTACAATTACAATTAATATACAAATACAATAACCCTAACCGTAGCGCTTAAGGACGCCCACTTACATATACACACATCCCCACACACACACACACACACACACACACATACATACATACAACATATTTATGCAATTGCGATCTTAAAAACAAATCTCTCTTAAATACATTTCGTTTATGAACAAAATTACTCCATCGCACTTTATGCTTACGTTCTAAAAGGAATGGTTTGCCCAAGCAAATTTTTGGGGCATTCCTCGGGCTATAATTTACATACGGAATAGGTTAACTACTTAAACATAAACTGAGTCAATTCAATATTCGGCTTGACCTTAAGCACCTACGTGCCCCACCTCTGCTCGCAGCGTGAGTATCGATAGAGCACCTTGGTGAAGGATTCCACGTTGAAGTACCGATCGCTGGGATGCGTGTGGAATTCGGTGAAGCGCACATGCCACGGCATCAAGCCATAGGTGCACGTCTGATGTGCAAAAATTATGCCCAGGTCCGGATCCGGTGCCTCATAGTCCAGCCGCTGGGCCAACCTTAAGGTTATCTCCTCGGTGAGGGACTCCCGCTTCTGCAGCAGACCCTGTACCAGAGGCGTCTCTCTAATTGCGTACAGATCGCGGCAGACATCCGCTATAAGGGCATGGCAATCCGCGGGCCTGATTCGGTAGACCTGCAGCAACCCAAAGACAACGAAATCAATTAGCGTTTTGTACCGAGCACAGATAAGGCGGTGATTATTTCTGGGAATCGACTGGGAGGGTGGGGTATAGTCTTATCAGCCAGTCTTACCTGCAGCTGGGGTAAATGCGTGCCGTTTACACCGTTCGCATACCCATTCTTCTTGTGTCCATTGGTATGCCCATTGGTTTTGTGATGCACCGGTCCCGCTAGCCAACTGTAGCACCTGCCGTTGCTGTCCTCCCGTGGCTGGCAGAGGGCGTCCAATTCCACATAGCCGTGTTTTTTCTCACGCCTATCGTACACACTGACGTGCTTGATGCCAATGGCGAGAGCATAGCCGAAAATTGAATTTAGTCGTCCCGCATCCACATAGTAGTCATCCGGAGCTATGATTAGCACTAGGTGCTGCGGCACTTTGGTCAGGCTTGCCTTGCAGTCGGCCAGTAGGCGGCGCTCGTGCCGCTCACGCGCATCTTTTCCGCGACAAAAGTCATATGACCCGCGTACAAGGGCATGAAATTGCTGGTGCAGTCGACGCACTAGTTCGTACGCTCCGACCAGAAGTAGCAGCAGTTTGCCAAGCAGGATGCAGATCACTTCAATCATGGTGGGATCGGCCGGCGGAATGTGTGGGATCGGTGGCGATGGCTGCTGGCCTCCTGTTGCTTCTTGAGGTCCGGTCCCGCATACAAGCAAACATAACCTGAAAACAGAGGGCGGAACATTAGCTTAACACTTTTGCTGAAGCCGAGGACTCACCCACGCTAATCAGGGCCTATATGGCGTAATGCCGCAATCACTTTGTCGGGGTCATTGTGTTATGTAGCCGCTTTGTGTTAATACGATACGTGTTCTTAATTTTTTGTCAATTTTGTATTTTGTAATCAGCTGTTTTGATTGCTTGGATTTATCGATTTATTATCAAAGTATACCTATACTGCCTTGCGCGACAAGATATTCCTCAATTTTTATATTCTGTTTAATATTACTAGCTAGTTGGCCTTTTCAGCCCTAAACAAATAATTTTATCAGATAGATACATAAATTTTCTACAAGATTGGCTAGTTTTAGGAAGTCCTTTTTATTGCATTATTTACATAGAAAGGTTCAAACAAAAACGGCCAAAGCATAAAACGTAAATGTTGACCTAACTGTGACGTCAATGTTGCTGATCAACCGTGTTTCTTATATGCGTATGGACTTTTTTATACCTTTTTCTTTTAATTAATGATACATTTTTTGTTCCAAGCAGCTATGAAACATTAATAATGAATTTGTCTTAGAATTTCATGTTTTATACCTATTTATGCATTTGATTTGTTATTTGTAAATAAATTTATCCCGGTTCTGATACCTGTTATTGTTATTTTATATCTTTAAAACAGAGACTGAGTAGTTTCTGCATTAATTGGTGCCTGAAATTACAAACAATATCTCAAGTCCATAAAATCCATTTTCCCAAGGTATTCAGATTTTGTGCCAAAGTTGCACAACAATGCTGATAATTTATTTCCCCATGTTGCTGAAATTTTTCCCATACAAATCAAAGATCAAAGTATCTTACGGGAACCGTATTGAACGTCGCAACAATGAATCTTCACATACGTTAAGAACATGCGGCTCACACCACGAAAAGGAGGGGAAAGTCACCACGAAAGCGCTCTCTTCACCTCGGAAAACAGAGAAAATTTTGAAAAACCACCAAGATTTGAGAGCGATAAAAGTCGGTATTTTCTGTGCGGATGGGTGGGCATCGTTGATTGTATTTTTTCGATGTTTTCAAATTGACGATCGATGAAACATCAATGTTTTTAAAAATAGAAACAAATTTTTTTTTCTGTAAATTAAATTAATTTAATTGAAAAGATTTGGTTAATTTTATAACAAAATAAAAAGCTTTATTCGTAAAAGCAAGAAAACAAAAACAAATTTAATGAGATCAAAATACAAATCTTATTCTAAAAGTTTAACAGAACATGGTTTGGTTCTTATTGATACATGAGTTTAGCTACGACATCAACTTTAAGTCTGGTGCGACGTCCGATATGATCTTGTTGAAAGACCTTTCGGACTCGCATGATGTTGCCACACATCCACCGACGTTGCCTACACCACAAGTTAAATACCTGAAAACATCTATATACAGTTAATAATACAATTTATAAATATATTTTTGCACATACCTTCTGCGCTTCCCTTACTTTACTTACCTTGCAAAAACATCGATAGTCGCCATAAAACATCGATGTTTCCAAAAATTTTAAAACATCGATGCATCGATGTTCTCATCGATGTTTCTCCACCTCTACTTCAAGTAGTATATTTTGTCGATAAATCCGATCTGTTTGCCGGTTCTGCTGAAAATTCTGTGAAAATATAATTAATTGTCTGCCAAGTCTTCAAAGATAATCAAGGTGAGCAATCCTTCCGAATACCCATTACCCGCACAGCCTTACTGTGATTATTTGGATTTAAGTCGGTGTCCAGGCGGCTGTCTGGAAATAGCGAGTGGGTGGGTGTGTGCAGTGTATCCTAAATATATGTATATTTATATCTAAATATATATGTGCATGGTGTGAATGTACAAGAGACAGCTGTGCCGCTATGGACGATTTAGATGTGATGGCTATTTTTGTGTGATTCATTTTGTTTGTAAAATTAAATTCACACGACACGTACATATATATGGATATGTATGTATGTGCATATATCGTGTGAGGGTGTGTAGATATGCTTTTCTGTGTTTTGTTCGGTGTATTTTTAATGATGATTTCATATCCAATTCCATTTTACTTAACTACAATTGCGCAGATACAAATGTATGTAAATTAATTGATTCGTGGATGGATGCTTCTGGTGCATTTTAACAGCCCGATACAATAACTACTCAGCTGTTCTGTGACTCACGCACACACAGAGCCATTTCCCCAATTCGCAAGACCGACCCAACCCAACCCTCGGCTGGACGATGACTCAAAAGATGGCCGAATGTGTGCTATCAGTAAAGTTCGAAACTAAAAAGCAGGTGCCAGGGTAATAGTACATATACTATCTCCTACTGTTGCCATATAAGGCGGTAGATTTTAATTTCCAATTAGCAGTAATTTGAGATAGTACTTCCAACACATACACACACGCACAGACTTGTATGCACGCATACGTGGGATAACGGTGCATCTGCTGCAGACATTTAATCTGCTTGAGATTCTAGTTTATAAACGCATCTGCCCCGCCAGCAACGCAACGCAACATCAGAAGCAACAAGAACTAGTATAGTTGGGGCGAAAGTTGCCCCGCTCTCGGAAACGGATTCGGATTCCCCACTCTAATTGCCAGCCATTTGTTTTAGCCAGTTAAGATGTTAGCAAAAAAACCACTTTGCCGGTGCAATAAACTCACTGCGCAGCTGTCGAGGCAGGCTCTCTCTCGCTGTCCCGCTCTTTTTGTCTCTGTCTCTCTTGATTGAACGCTGAGGGGGAGCGGAGCCTTAATGTAAGCTTTCTCTGCTGGTAAAGTGCATCTTTTTCGCGTTAGGCGAAATTATCTATGCCGAAAGTGAATATTAAAGCAGCAGTTTCATTGCCATTCAGATTCAGTTGCTTGCCCGAATTGGTCAAGCCGCCAGTGCCAGGCCAAAATAGGAGAAAATGCACAAAACAGCTGAAGCTTGAACTAAAACTGCTTGAACTGCTTATATGCGCTTAACATTAATGTGGTTAACAGCAAGAGGCTGTGGCTCGTCCTGTGCAGAGTGTATTAAGAAGGGGGTGAGGCATGTTTGCCGCACTCTCTCCCGCTTTGTGTGTGCTCTAACCACTGAAAGATAATATGCAACCATCGCAAGAGTGCTCTCTGGCCGTGCCTCACCTTGCCTATATGTCCACCTTGGTCCTGTGCGTGCGCGTGTGCTCCTTTTAGGGTGTGTTCCGCCGTATGGGTGTGGTGTGCCGCGACTGTGTGTGTGTGTGTGTGTATTTGTGTGTCATTTAGCCCCCGCAGTCGTCACTTGACCCAGTTGGAGCCCGGAACAGGAACCAGGACAATTTTTTTATTGGACAAAACTGTGAATTGTGTGTGTTGAATCTGTTAATCTCTTTTACCTGGAGGAAGTGTCGGGTGGAGTCAAACAGACTAGCGGAGTTGCTGGGTGGCTGGCTTTTGGTTTCCATTTCTGTGTTCTTTCCTTTGCGGCTTTTGTCTTTTGCCTGTTCTAACCATTTGTATGGCTGCTGCCACCGCCACCGTCACCGCCAATGCTCATGCTGATGCTAACGACACCGAATGCCGCCAATGTTGTGTGACCGCTGTGCCGTGTCCGTGTGTCTGAGCATGAGAGATAAAAAGTAAAACGGAAATTACATAATGTGCATCAACGTTCGTTTTTAAAGTGAAGACCACCCAACGAACCAACCAACGGCCGCAAAATGTTCTCATGCTGTCGGGCCAATACCAAAGTAAGCAAAAAGGACAAGGGCAGCAAGGCCGAAGAAGAGAATGAGGAGGTGGTGGATGGGGCAGTGTCAGTGCCAGTGCCAGTGTCATCCAACCCAAGGAACGAAAAGGAGGAGCCACCCCAGCTGAATGGCACTGCAGCCAAGCTTGAAAGTGAACCCGAGCCGGAGCTAAAGCTAGTGCCAGTGCCAGAGCCAGAGCCAGTCTCTGAGTTGGCCAAGGAAGCGGACGACAATGTCACCCATCAAACAGACCCTCTGCCGAACGATGAAGTTGCCAAATCCGATACTGGTATTAACTTATTCCCTAAGTATACACAACTCTATCTACTCTACCTCTCTCTCTCTCTGCCTCTCGAGACAAAAAAAAAATAAAAACCGCTGCTCTGTGTGCTCTTTGAAGCACTGCAAAGCAATCTGCACGCTCGGCTTTTGTGTACTGCACAGGGTTCAGAGACCTCCGCGGCCTGGACCTGGGCTCTCAAATCACTGCGGCTGACCAGCCCAGCCACAAACCCAGTCCAGTGCTTCGTTATCCTTCTCCTTCTTCTTTTCTCTTCCTTTCTTTTTGATTTTGAACCATTTTTGATGCTGTTTTTAGTTGTACTTTCTCTTGTTTCCATGTGCATGTAGAGAATATCAAGGCATGGTGACGATTCATTAGCTCACAATGAACATCAATCAAAGTGTCATCAGACATGAGATAAACTATAAAAATAAATTAAAAAAGACGATAATTATTTGCAGTTATCGAAGCGCAGGAAATAATCATTTATGAATTGATGTAATCGATTTATACATCGGCTCAATGCCTTGATATTCTCTTGCACAACTTAATCTTCTTATAGAGTAATCCTAAGCAACGTTTTCACAGTCATTGTAGACGTTATAGCTGCACCCGCATCCACAGAAACCGAAGCAGCTAGTCCACCATCACCCGTGCTGCAATCTTCGGTCCGTTCAACACATTCGTCGACCTCTACGGCCCCACCCGCATCGATGACCAGCGCTGGGGCGGAGGATGAGGATGATGTGGCTGTTGCGACGGTTACACCGACAACGCCGCCACCACAGCCACCGCCCACAAAGAGCTGCCTGTCGCGCCACAATTCCACACACCAATCCATCAAAAAGAAGGTGAACATAAGCAACCGGGCGGAGATAATTGAGCCGGAACCGCTGCCACCGCTCCAGTTGGCCAATCACAATAACAACGGCTCGCTGGCCGACGACGATGAGGTGTTCTCCGACTCGTTGCCACCGCCCAAGCGCGAGAGCATGTGTGCGCCGTATATAGAGGGGGATCTGGTGTCGGAAACGAGACCTCTGGCCTTTGCCCACGGCCTGCCCGTCTGGTTCGAAGATGAGCGGCTAAATGAGATGTATGCTTGCCGTTTAATCCTTGTTTAGTTTTGCCCATACGCGTTCTCTGCGTTCCCCATTCCCGACTGTTTCACTATACACTCTCCCGTTGTACTCTGCTCTCCTCCTTACATGTCCAGGGGCTGCATCGAGCCACCGGTGACTCCAGTGGGACGCGATGAGCTGGAGCTGAAGCGCCAACGCCTGTACACGGAGCTACTGCGAGCCGCCCACGCGGCCGTCGAGCACAGCGTGGCCGTGCGGGGTATGGATGATAGCTTCGTTCTGTTCTTTGGCTCAGTTGTAACCGAAATTGCTTGAGTCGTTTGGTTTAATTTATGGAATATATGGATTACAAGCGATTTCTGTTGATAAATCGCTTATATCCGCAGCATATATCTTAGAATTAAACTTAAATCGCGATCAAGTAACTTTGCACATCGGATTTATAACTCTCCATTGTGCTCTCCACTTGTTCTTTCGTTCTGTTTTGTCTGTTTTTGCTGTTTTCCTAGTGTTTTGCATGTGGCATTGTCGAATCTTTGATTTTCTATACCCTTGCAGAGGATTTGATATAACGCCGAAAAGAAATCCAATCATTTCAGGTTCCATAATGTTTGTCTGTTTAGTAAGTTGTCTCCGACAAGATCGGATCATAAAATATAGCTGCCATAGCAAAGATAAAGAAGATAATCATTATCTAAGTATAAGCTTAAGCTCTCCCGCATCCGAACGAAATCAGAGTTCTTTTTGGATATTTAACGATCTGCAAGGGTATCGACAGCTTCGGTATACGAAGCTTTGGTCTTTTTCTCACTTTGGTCCTTTCGTTGGCCAACATCTTGATTTATTATATTTCTTAATTGATGTTTATTAAGTGCACAGCTCATGGACTTTTTCTGTTGTAGTCCTGCACCATCACCATCATCATCGTCATCATTCCAGCTCATTCCATCATGCTCATTCGCAGAGACGTTTTTCGATGACTTTTGATTTGTACCGTAATTTTTTTTCGATGGCGACATGTTGTGTGTTGTGTGCACGCTTTACTGGGCGGGGGGAAGGAACAGACTCCATCACGATTTTTTGTTTAGTTCTCTGTGTGATCATTATAGATTTTTCAATGTTCTTAAAGCACTACCTTCGATTAAAGAGAAACAAGTGGTATAATTTTGTTCAATACTTTCTCCAACCATTCAAACCATTCAGAAAACGAACCAGACGCCAAGCCAACGGCTGCTGTCGGACATTTGGAGAGCATTTGCGAACGCTTGGAGAGCCTAGTTGATCGCTTGGAGCGTACCTTGATCGCGCCACAGTCACAGCCCCAGACCCAGACCCAGCCGGAATCGATTGAATTGCCCCCGCCACCACCGCCACTACCAGAAGCTGAAGAAGCTGCTCCTCCAGAAGACGTTCTAGTCGAAGCACCACCACCGCCAAGCAGCAGCATGAGTGTCGCCGGATTCGAGGACATCGTTGCGGGTCCGCTGAGCAAATACCTGACTCTGTCCGCTAAAATTGGCGGCGATGTGGCCCAGCATGCCGATCTCGTGAGAAGCGCCTTTGGGTGAGTCAACCGAATGAGTCATCTTTGTTTATGATGCTCAATTCGTTTTATCTTTCTAACAGCCTTCAGCAGCAGTATGTGACGCTGGCCACGCAGATTGCCCAGCCGGCGCAGCCAAAGCAAGCGGAACTGCTGAAGCCAACGTCGACGCAGATCAGCGCCATTCAGGACTATCGCGAGAAGCATCGTACGTCCCCGTTCTTCAATCATCTGTCCGCCATTAGCGAGAGCATCCCCGCCCTCGGTTGGGTGTGCGTCGAGAAGACTCCCGGGCCGTATGTGAAGGAGATGAACGATGCCGGCCAGTTCTACACGAATCGTGTGCTGAAGGAGTGGAAGGAGAAGGACAGCACGCATGTGGAGTGGGCCCGCTCCTGGGTGCAGACCCTGACCGAACTGCAGGCCTACATTAAGCAGTATCACACCACGGGTCTGGTGTGGTCTGGCAAGGGAGCCGCCCCGTCCGGCGGAGCACCACCACCGCCACCACCCGGCGGTCTGCCACCACCACCACCTCCATTGGACTTGAGTGCTCTGAAGCTCGACAGCGGCGGCGATGAACGCAATGCACTGTTCGCCCAAATCAATCAGGGCGCTGACATCACCAAGAGTGAGTACGAGTACGAGTTGTTCACGTTTTGAGGATGGTTAATCAATCTTTGCTCTTTCGTTTCGTCTAAACAGACCTGAAGAAGGTCACGGGGGATATGCAGACCCACAAGAATCCCTCACTGCGCACTGGACCGGCACCATTCAAGACGCCAGCCCAGTCTGGCTCGTCTGGTGCTGGCCCCTCAGCATCCGCCGCCGCCAAGGAACCCGTCTTCACACGCGATGGCAAGAAGTGGCTGATCGAGTACCAGAAGAACAACACCGGCCTGCTGGTGGATAATGCCGAAATGAACAACGTGGTGTATGTGTTCCGCTGCGAGGGCTCCACGCTGACGGTCAAGGGCAAGGTGAACAACATTGTGCTGGACTCGTGCAAGAAGTGCTCGCTGCTGTTCGACTCGGTGGTGGCCTCCGTCGAGTTTGTCAACTGCCAGAGCGTCCAGATGCAGGTGCTCGGGTTTGTGCCAACGATTTCCATTGACAAGAGCGACGGCTGCCAAATGTATCTGTCCAAAGAATCGTTGGGCGTGGAGATTGTGAGCTCCAAGTCTTCCGAGATGAACATTCTCTTGCCCGATGCTAGCGGCGACTATGTAAGTCTAAGAGAGCATCCGCATCACTTGGAAATAAAACTAAATTATATTCTTTTATTTTGCAGACCGAATTGGCTGTACCGGAGCAGTATAAGACCACCATTGCTGGCAAGACCCTCAAGACTGTGTGCGTGGACAGCCTCGGCTAGTGTGAGAGTCCGTCAGGGATCCCCCATCCGGCCATCAGTTGCTTTTCCCAGCTATTATCAACAGCATTGGCCCAGACGGCACTCAATATGTGTATTTAATATTAAGCGCAAACGTTTTCGTAATTCAGAAATTTTAAGATCAAAAAACCTTTCGTACAGAGATTGTTGCCAAACATTGCTATCAAGAAAAAGTATTTATATATATATATGTTTATGTCGAATGTCAATGGAAAAGCGATGAAGAGCATCGATGGAACAGCACCGAACCCAATGTATTTATATCGAGATGAGTATGAGTATGTAACGAAACTGAGCACGAGAGATTCGAACCTTTTTAAGCAGACTCTTCATTTGATCGTCAGAAATAACTCTTTTTTATATTCTATTGAAATAAAATTCAAACATTTTTTATCAAATAAAAAAGGAGAAGATAAAGCGTTTTATTTCTACATTTACAATTACAATTCATGTATTAAAGCCTGAATCTGATCAAGATGTGGGTAGGGGATAGGAATGGCTGGTAATACTTGGAGCCTATATCTTCTTGTACTCGATTCGCTCCACTTTGACCTCATCGCCAATCAGCTGGTACACATAGGTCACCACCGTCGTGCTCTGGATGTCCATCAGCACAAATGAGGGCACCACATTCATGTCCAGCGGATTGAAGGCGCCCGTTGCCGAGCCCGGATTGATGTAGAACTTATTGCCGTGCTCGTACGCCTCGAACTTGTACGTGTGCCCCGTTATCAGTATGTCCACATCCAACTGACGTTGAATCAGCGCCAGGGCTTCAGGATCTCCGCGCGGCACCACCTGATGGCCATGGCACAGGCCGATGCGGAATTGACCCACCGTCACCACCTTTTGCTCCGGATAGCTGAGATTCTCGTCAAAGTCTCCGCGCACTATGTGCACATCGTTGGCCAGCGACTTTAGATAGTCGTAGGATTCTTTTGTGCAGATGTTGCCGGTGGCCAGTATGTGGTGTATCCGTCCCGGCACCAGCAGCTTCTTGAACTTGTACGGCAGGCTGCTGCAGCGATGCGGGATGTGCAGATCCCCGAGTACCAGAACGAGCATCGTATCCTTGGGGGGGTGCTATCCTGTTTTGTTTTTCCCTAAAATTGTGAAAACGCCCAGCGATTTAGCTGAAACCGCAGTGTGACCAGGTCGATAAAATACCAATACAGTGGGCCTAGGACCTCAGAAATTGTAAACTTTTATTTAGTGCAGAAATGTTTTTGTATTTAAATGATCTACACATTAGGCGAGTATGCGTCTATTTAATAATTAGTTAATAATTGGCGACAGGATCAGTGGAATATGATTTTCATCGGAATATTTCGAAAATGAGAAGCTATATTTCGGTATATTTAATGGATCCTCAGGCAGTATATTTTACTGACAAGTTCGCGGTCACACTGATCGACGCAAAACAAAATAAAATTGGAAAACCGCGCGGATTTTAATTGAAAATGTCGCGGGATTCGCTTGAGCTGCTGGTCCGAAAGTACGGCGAAAGGGGGCAGAGAGATGAACTGGAGTTGCTCATAAAAAATACTTCCGTAAAAAAGGTAAGCCTCACATTTTGTGTGCAACGCAATAACTTACCTGCATGCATATCAATCAATCATATCAATCATCAATTATGATTGTTTGAACAGCTAACAGACACTCTGAATGCCACAATATCCCGAAGTGAAGGTATCAATTTCTGGAATTACTTTCTGCTCGCTTGCGACCCTGAGAGCGAAGAGTCCAAGCAGAAACGTTTCGCGCTCGTCCGCTGTTTTATGGATGGACTGCGTAGTGTAGAACTGAACTACAAGCAATCCTTCGATTTGATCACACGATTGGCCCGGGAGCTGCCCACCTTCTCTGCTGATGAACTGGCCTGGATTATCGATCACTGTCTGGATGGCATGCGACAGGGAGACGCCAAGTGTGTTGGTTGGAAGGATTTGTTGCCAGAATCGCTTTCGCTGCTTTCGGCAACTCCACGTTTTATACTCAATGGGGTTGCCTCGGATGGCACCGAGTATAGAAATCGTACAGTGCAAAGTATATGTACCATGCCGTGGCCGTCTTCTATCCTGACCCCCATTGCTGACATGTTCAAGTATGTTGCGACCATAGAATGCTTAAAAATTTACAAAATTTCCGCTTTTTAGGGCCCTAGAGCTCAGCAGCGGGGAAGTCTTGACGGTGCTAAATAAATTCTCCGGGGCTCTGCAGGAGCTATCGCCAATGGAGCTACCAGCTCTGTGCTTCCAGCTCTTTTCCTTGTGCCAAAATGCCTCACAGCTGATTGTTCCGCTGCTGGCATTGGAGAAGTATTTCCATCGCAACTACTACAAGCGCTTGTTCTCAGACATGTGCAGCAATTCTACAGATTTTGACAGCATTGGTATGCCTAAGTGTATCAACTATTTACTATGTTTCGTTTTATACATTTCTATTTTAAATATCAGATCCTTTTTCGGACAAAGAGCTGCGGGAGGCAGAGGAGACCGTACTCCACCATTTGAATTACTGTACTATGTATAAGTTTACTGAGAAGCATCTGGCTGTAATGTTTAGGGTGAGCACTTTGGCTCTTCCAAATGGAATGACTTCTAATGTAATTTTCTATATGCAGAACTTCTCGCATTTGCCCGATGTCATTCTCACGCCATTCATGCTCAGCGCTATTATTTCGATGACAGCAATGAATCGTGATCCAGAAAATGCGCGCATCTCCCGATCCATTTTGCTACCGTTCTTGCGAAATGTCATTAAGAATAATGAGGAAGAGATGACGTTAGCAGACGATTCAGTATGGTATCGTGACTCGTTGCAGCGCAAACAAGTGGACTTGCAGCAGGTCTTAACGGTGCTCATAGATCAGAACAAAGCTGGAAAGGATGTAATAACACCAGGACTAATCCACCTAGTATTTTTTCTGCTTAAGTCGCAGTCGCCCAAAATGCATGCTCTTGCAATTACATTTTTAACGAAGTTCATTCGCAAACGTTTCATCTTTGGGCAAGGCATCATAAGACAACTTTCCGAGTGGATGGTTGTACATCAAGAACAAAACCAGTTTTCAGGTTGGTAATTCACTTACGTTCATAATTTTTTAATAATTTTTCTATTTTTTTTCTAGAATGTCTAACACTTTTAAGTGTAGCTGACACGTACACCGTCTCTGAGTGCACGAAAACCATCCAAACAGTTATGGAGCATATGCTATGGGTAGGTCATTTAAATGTATTTGTTTTTCTTCTTCTACTAGCAACTTATTCATTTTGTTAAAGCTGCCTGGAGAGCAAGCCATGCGCATGATGAACTTTCTTTTGCCCCTGCTGAAGATTTCCAATCGAGTACGCGATTCCCTGATTGATGTGCTGTGCAAAGCAATGAGTTCTAGGTGCGTCTCCTTTCAATGAAAAAATCGTTATATATCTTATAATATATAACCTAATTATATGCAGTGGCATTCAAAAACGTCGGATGGCAATTTACGGATTTTGCATGATCCTTAAGCAGCTTAACAACAGCAACGCACTGCGTCAGACCTCAAGTGCAACTAGCTTCTGCACGCAGCAGAGCATTTCCGGGTACTCAATGATGACACAAAATAGCCTAGGAAGCCGAAGCAATCCGCAACGCAATTTCGACATGCTCACTCTGGAAATAATAGGAATGTTGCGAAATTGTTTGCAGCAGCAGTTTGAAATACGATACACGCTCTATGAGAGTAAGTAACTTAAATGCCTAATGATTGCTGATTTGCTGGTGATTTATGAATTTACTTCTCGCAGATCTGCAGCGGGCCGTGGAGCTAAATGCAAAACTTGTGCCTCATGTCTTACAAGTGATTGATTGGCATTTTCGAAGCTTTTTTGACACTCCTTCGGCAGAAGAAGCTGGCGACAGCTTAGACACAGTATTTCGTATACGCTACGATCAGCTGGTTAGTGCCAGCGATCAGCTACATATGGAAATTCAGCTTAAAGATAACCTGGGGAGGTTGATCCAATTTGTCGCCAACTGCTTGGTAATCTTTGAGCGTGCTGCGTCCGGCTATGACACACGTGAGATAAATCGGCTCCTGGCCTTATGCGTGCAACGAATGGTGGAAAACAGATTGCCAACAGAAGACGTTGTAAGTTTAAGCCATGTCTTATAACCTCATTATCGAACAATACATACGACGTACATACGTTATATTTCCAGTCACCTCCAGCCACGCACCTAAATGCGCTCTAGCTCTGCAACAGCTCAATCTTATTGAAGGAATCGTTTCCCATTTATTGCTGAGTTCCAAAGCAGGCAACGATGCCATATGTCAAGTGCTGCCGCTTTTCAAGCAGCATTGCAAGTTGTCGGACGATCTTAAGACTTTGGCTGGCTCCTCCAAGAGGGTACAGAAACAATCAAAGAAAACAGCTGGTAATGATACCACAACATCCACTGTCAACCTCACTGTAAATGGCATCCCAATGAAGAGCATGTGTACACAACCTGAGAATATATGGAATTTACCTATATTGGATAAGCTGCTTCATCTACTCTTCGAGTGAGTGCCATTTCGACTGCTCCGATTCAAATGTATGAAATGTATGCTTTGAAAATTACTTTTCAGTGACGTCGTTCCATTTGCCGCGTCTGAGAAAACCATTCAGTTGCGATCTAATGAGACCCTGGTTCGTTATGTCGTGCTCACTACCGCCGAGAAAGTGAAAAATATTCGCCTTGAACCTGACTATAAGCAACTGGCTTACAGCAAACGTACCTTAAAGCAGTTAACAGACATCACCAAGGTTATTTATGAGCGTTGCATTCGGCGCTTGCCCGAGCTGTGGCGAGACTTTGACATGCAGACCTCATCGCTGGCGGCTCAATGTTTTGTTGAATGTCTACGAACAGCCCACGAAACCTATCCCAAGAAGTTCAAGGAATTTGTCAATGGATTTGGTAAGTCAAATTAAAAAAAAAAACAATTTTTAAAGCAGAACTCGTATAAACTAATTTCTAATTGGTTTATTAACCGTAGATATGGCATTCCTGAACAAAAGTAAATCGGTGACCTATGTTGTCCAGGATGTGGTGCACCAGTTTATGAAAGAGTATGAAACTGATGAATCACTTACGAAAGATATCTTTACCGCGAAATTGCCGGTATGCCTGCTGGAGTCATTGGAAATTCTGTTTGACCATATAGATTACGGAGAGCGTGCGGTAACTGAGTCCTATAGTTGGCTCCTCAATTTTTGCCGTACTTATGAGTTGGTAAATTCCGAAATGGGATTGGTGCATCGCCTTCTATTTGTCCAGCGTCAGAAAACGCACTCGGGTCCCTTTTTTGATAGCATTGCTAAACAATTGGGGCATGTGCTTGGCGCGCTTAATGATGACATATCAATAGATGTTCCAGATCCAAGTCTTAAGTCCATAAGCACAATTACAGCAGAGAGCTGTTTGCAGCATCTCTATGTTGCCGTCCAGAAGCAGCTGCAACATGTGGAATATTTCGTCGTAAAGGCCAACAATTTAAGCTACAATTGCCAACTAGTGCCTGAAGCAGATAAAAGTTATTGGCGGGGAAAACTAGATGTCATGGAACGTTCTATTTGCACTCAGATAATTCTCATTTCACGCACGTTAGTGGCTCTCACCAATGTCTGTATTCCGCTGGGATCTTCTATGGAAGGACTTATGAAATTATTGATACAGCACTACGTATGCCTGAAGAACCTGACAAAGCACTATTTGTCCTGCTGCACATCAGATGCCAGCATTGCCAACATGCGAAGCACTAAGTAAGTACTGCATGCAGACATTTCTCATAGCAAAAGAATTTTATTCAGTTTATTGTCAATCCTTACACAGATTCGAACTGCTTCTACGGGAAGTAGGAAAGCAACTGCCGGCCAATGTCTATGAACTTATTACTTACATAGAAGCGAATACTCTCGATGAGGACGCCAATAAGCATCTCAAGAATAACGTACAAGCACAGCGAGCAAAAGTGCTCAGAGAGACTCGCCATATTCCCAAAGTAATAATGGTTATTGAGGACTTTAACAAGCACATTATTTTATTGTCCAAGAAGACCAAAACCTTTAATAGACTAACAGATTATCTGCATCTGGGCACCATGCGGGACTTTGATATAAAATCAGCTGATCTCAAAGCGGCAATAGAACGCACTTTATCGGACACACACGAGATTGCTGAAGATGACTGTAATAGAGAGGATATGGAGGATATTGATCACTCTAATGAACCAAACAACGAGGAGGAGGAGGAGGCGGAACTGGAGCAAGCCCCTAACAAGAGACAACGACAAAGACGAGTTCTTAGCAGTGATGCAGAGGAGTCGCAACCAAAGCGTAAACGTGGTCCCAAAGCAAAGAAGGTCCAGAGAGCTAAACCGCAGAGTAATGATGAGCAGGAAAGCAATGAAGAGCAGTTAGAGCCCGTTCAGAAAATGCAGCGGTGTAATATAACTAAAAAAAAACAAACGAAAAAGTCCAGTCGTCTTTTGGATGAGGGTACCAATGCCAAGGAGTCAGCTGAGGAACCAGGTCCGACAGAGCAGCCCACAAAAGACATTCGTAAATCACAGGAGCGCGAGACGGGACCCAGGCCGCGTAGGGTCGGTTTGTTACGTTCAGGAAAGAAATAAATGCGATTTCTGGCTAAAGCCTGACATGAGAGGATACTCTCAGCGCGTGTATCCTTTTAAGGTAAATCCATTCAAGTTTCCAACCTATGTTTGCCGACCACTCACCGCACTCACCACTCAAAATCATAGCAGGGTCTCGCCATTCCCTGCTTGGACAAATATATCAGTATATACCAGTTCCATTGGAAGTGCAAATAGTGCCATGGTTCAGTGTGCTTGGTTGCCCGACGGAAAGTAGTTTAGTTTTGCAAACCATTTGCTGGGTCTCCAGATTAAAATATATTGAATTAAAATATCCTTTCTACTCCTATGCATATTTTTACCATAATATGATACGAGTACAAAAATATACATATATAAAGCAGCATATAAATATATAAAGTATTCAATGCATATAGAATCAACTGATTTTGAATATTAAGGGAATAAGAAAAATGCATGGATACGCCAGTAAGGTCAAAATTCAATAGACAAATAATAAATCTGTTTTAATTTAAACGATTCCCATTACCAAATAAAGAATGCATGACACTCGCTATATGCGAGACGGGAAAGAGTATATAAAGTTCACCAAGATGACCATGTGCATACACTTTAAGAACTTTAAATTTAACGTGGAAAATATCTTCAACGTCGATCGAATTTTGGGAGAAGTGGAAAACACCGTCATCAAAAGCATTATTTTTATTTCTTATAACTACATTATATTCTTCAGGCATTTGTGGATATCCATTCCTTTCAAGAGATAGCGGAAGTCATATATTTGCAGTTTCCAGCGATTTCAGTTTGAAGCATCTCCACGGCCATGTCTGCTGTACTATGGCTGCGGAAACCTTATGTTTTTACATGTGGATCCAAATTCGTTGCAATCTAAGGAACGGTTCTGGTTTCGTAGACAAACAGCCGGCGGTTAATCCCATCCAGCAGATGGTGACAATATCTTCCAAAGTTTTAATTGAAAGGTCCATGGACACTTAGACGATGATGAAGATCGGCAGATATTGGAATAACCAGAGAAATTGATTCTTTACTGCTTGCTGAAACCCGATTTACCTATTAACTGCAAAAACATCCCTTCCTACCGGATTACCAACACACTCAGATGCTACGCAATTGTATAAATATGCTTTTCAAGTTACATTCAAGTTCGCGTTAAATTGTGCTAAATTGGAGATGGAATATTTTTCAAGCGGTCGCAAACAAACATCGATTTCCAAAACAAGAATCGATGTTTACACCAAAACCAAAGAATCGATTATATCGATGTTTGAATCGATTTTTTCCCAGCTCTATAATGGAACCGGAACAAACAGCAAGCAGCACCGAGAGTACGTCCTGTAAATAAATTAAATATCTCGTATTTTATGGATATCTTACAGCCGAGTCCGGCATTGATCTGTTGGTCATCGTGCTGGACACGAACCCATCTCAGCACATCGTCCGCCAGAACCCGCAGAACCTTACACAGATATTGGAGGCGGTGATCGCTTTCGGCAATGCGCATCTCATGCAGAAGGCACAGAACAAATTGGCGGTCATATCCTGCGCCCATCACGCAACGTAAGGGTGGGTCTTTCTTTTAATTATAACCTTGATATTGAGCACGTTTCGCTTGGGCAGAAATTTCCTCTACCCGCAGCCGAGGCGACAGGTGGAACTGCGCCAGATCGATGGCCAGTACGAGGCCTTCAGTTTGGTGGAGAAGACAGTGAAGCAGCAGCTGGGCAGCATTCTGATGAATGCCCCTAGCCTTGGTGCACCATCTGAGAGCCTGCTGGCTGGCAGTATGGCCATGGCACTGTGCTACATATCAAGAGTGAGTAGAGATCTGAGCTTTAGAGACAAACCAATTTAATTGGAAATCTATTACATTTCAGTTGCAACGCAATGTTGCCGCCGGCGTGAAGATGCACTCTCGCATCCTGGTGCTGACGGGCAGCAATGAGTGCTCCTCCCAATACATGACGTTCATGAATGTCTTTTTTACCGCACAAAAACTTGGCATTACCATCGACACCTGCGCTTTGGATAAAACCCTGAGCTTGCTGCAACAAGGCTGTGATATCACCACTGGCCAGTTCCTAAAGGTCACCCAGTTGGATGGACTGCTTCAGTATTTACTGTGGGTCTTCCTGCCGGCACCGCAGATGCGACACAAATTGGTATTGCCGCCACCGCCAAAGGTGGACTATCGCGCCTCCTGCTTCTGCCATCGAGAGCTCATCGACATTGGCTACGTCTGCTCCGTTTGCCTATCTGTGTTCTGCAAATACAGCCCCATTTGCACCACATGCCAGTGAGTAAATATAGCTTTTCCTTTTCCAATTTATAGTACAAGTCATATTTTTACCCTTACAGCACAATTTTCAAGACTCCGGGACCACTGCCCGTAAAGGCTAAAAAGAAAAAAAAGGATAAGCAAATGTAACTTCAAGCGAAGCTGTCGAACCATCACAGTAAATATGCATAAAGATTCGTATAAAGACATTAGATACGTAGCGGAATTCGATGGATGGGCATTACACTTTGATTTCGGTTCCTTTGTATTCTATAAAAACAAATCCCATCATCGCACACAAAGATGAAAACTCAGTCCATTTACGCCTCAGTTTCTATTCAGGAACAATTTTTTTTTAATTTCATACATTTCTTGTAATTTTACTAAAATACATTGGGCCAAAGTTGGCTGGCAGATAGGGTACCACCATTTGACCATATTTAAGGCCCTTGGGATGCTCAAACTTAAACACATCCGCAAAGAGCTCCGTGTATCGGCTCAGATCTTTGATCGTACAAGTGATGCCATGTTCAAGGAAGACTTTCTGCAGGGCCATGTGAACCACGCCATCGTTCTGAACGGGAGATAGCGAGCAGGTGGAGTAGACGAGGCTGCCGCCGGGTCGAAGCAAGCGCAAACAGTTGGTCAGAATGCCCGCCTGGAGCTCGGGTATGCGTAGTCGTTCCTTGATGCGCGACGGCTTGAAGATGTTGTTGTCCTGCTCCATGACGACATGACGATCGGTGGTACAGGGCACATCCACCAGTATTTTGTCGTACTGCTCGTACTCGTCCAGATTGCGGGCATCACTCTGGCTAAAGATCAGGTGCTTTGCGGCCGATCGCTGCTTGTAGTCGAACAGGAACTCCTGCATGAGGCGGCGCAGTCGGTTCAGACGCGACTCCTGGATATCGTTGCATACCAGTTGGTCCAGATGCAGTGTCTGCAGCAGCAGCAGGGACTTGCCACCAGGCGAAGCACAGGCATCCAACACCTTCTCGCCGGGCTGCACCTGTAGGAAGAGTGGGGGCAGGGTGGAGGCGCCGTCCATCATGAAGTGTGAGGAGACGCCCGTGAGGCATTTCTTCGGAGCCTTGAAGTCCGAGCAGTTGCCCATCTCGTAGGTGTAAAGAGCCAAGTGCTCGGGATAGTGGAACGAAGTTTCCGGCTCTATCCTGAGGGGAAAGTCTACATCGGTCTGATAGTACTTGTAGTGCTCCGACTCGGCCACCCAATCCTCCATGCCCTTGATGCTGTGCGCAGGCATATACTCGTACAGGCCGCCAGTGCCAAATTGGGGGTCGACTAGGCGGTGCTCATCCAGCTTCACATCCTCCTCCAGCGCTTTTGTCAAGCTCTGCTTGAAGTCCAGCGACTCTGTTTGGGTCTCCTCCTTTGCCTCGACGTTGTCATACCTCAATTGTTGTGGCATCTGGACAGCCGCGCCATCCTCTCCAGCACTGGGGTAAATGGACGCCACCTCGCGTTCCTGTTGCTTTCTCAGCAGCGCATCAAGTTTGTCGTCTATTTCGTAACGATTCTGGCCTTGTCCCTCCGGCGCTGGTTCTGTCCCCCGAAGACGTTCCTGGGCCAAATTGATGAGGGACTTCATGTTGATGGCCCCGTCCGTTTCCAGCATGCTGCAGGTCTGTTCCGTGTCCCCGAAATTGTTCACCATTGCTATGTACTTGTGCCTGGTGAGCAGTGCGGCACGCATGTTTTTCCACCGGCTGCCGTAAACGGAGCCGTAGAAGTCATCGAAGCTGTCTATGGCCCGGTCGCAGTTGTTTTTCTTGTTCTGCAGCACATTCCATCGCTTCTTTCCTCCACTTTTCCAGCGTCGCTGCAGCCAGCAAAGGCTGCGTACGTTCAACATTTCTATTTTGGATTTTGTAACAATATCAGAAATATACCGCAATGTACCGATATACTGATAACATATTTATCGATAATATGTCAAAATATACCGAGGAAAAATACTAACTTAACCCACCTAACCCCGCTATATTTAAACAGTTGAAAACCATGAGTTAAGCCGCGGGAAAAAATACTCTTCTAGAGTATTACTCTTCTTATAATCTTCTAGATTAAAAAACAAAAATAAGCACATCTTTCACATGAAATACGTAGAAAATGTTCAAGTTTCAAAACATTCCCAAACTCAGCGCTAAAATAACTTTATTTTGAAAAAATGTACATTACATTTACTCAAAAGCGCGATTTAAATTTGCGAGTTGTTTATATTTGCTTCTAATATGAATAGCTGATAAAGTTAATCGCTGAACACTTTGCTTGAACTTTGGAAGCCATTATATTACTCATTTCATGAGAATTCAACTGATAATTCAAGATTAGGACGAGTTTTTCAGTCGAAGTTCTGAGTCGCTTCGGTAAATATGCATTTTAAGGGAATCTTTATGGTTTTGTCCGCGCTTCTCCTGGTTGGCACTGGTGCAGATTCAATGCATGCGGTCTTTTCGGACGCAGAGCATCCCGGCAAATGTGTGATTGATGGTCTCATTCTGAGCGACAGACAGTGGATGCGACATCCCAAAATGTGTGCTCTCTTGTGGTGCGGAAGGAACAGCATAGGAGGGATACACACGTGAGTTTTGAAATGCATCTCAAAGCGTTACAACTAATTGAATATTGAATTAGATGTAAAGAGGTTGTTCCACCGCCTGGCAGTAGGTTTGGCAGATACACGGCCCCAAAAGCTGATTATCCCGCATGCTGTCGTCGTGAAATTATTGAAGAACCAACAAAATAAAAGCAAATTGTACAAATGACATTCAAATATTGTTAGCCTGCAGAAGAGAATGGGTGGATTAAGTAAATCGGAACAACGTTGTTTTGTTGAACTATAACATCCCATATGAGTATAATGATAATTTCATTAGCATTAAAATCATAATTGATATATTGATATTGATATATATACATATAAGGCTTTCTCGTCCATTATTGGCAAAAATTAAGTTGACATTCGTTCCTGGGGCTTCAACAATACAACCTAAAAATATGTTACCCATTATTTTCCCATTCTAAAAGCTATGTGATTTCTGTAAAATTTTGTTTTTGACAAACCCGTCCGCGGAAATGCGACGATATGTTATTGAGTAATATTTTAGTGCTGTGTTATATGAGTGTTACAGTGAAATGTAAAATTAAGTCCATTGGTTTTATGTTAAATGTCCAATTTTAAATATAGCGCGTAAATTTTTAGATTAAAGTTTGTCTGACAAAAATGACAAAAGCTAATGAAATATTTTGAGAATTATTTAAGACTATTGAATTTAATGTTAATAAATTCATTGCCAGTGGTCGTTGCGCGGTTGATAGCGTAGACACATAGTAGATTGTAAAATATCGGATTTTAAATGTATTTCACATTTAAATCTCGATTACAGGCAGCAGCCCTGTAACTTTTCATATTTAAGCGATTTTTTTATTTTTCTGGACAATGATCCAAAGCCAATGGGCTCTGCGAAACTTTTGCATGACTTTTCCCGGTCTGAAACAAATAAATCCCAGTTAAGACTCTTTCCAACGCACAAAAAGGGAACCAAACTTGTATGGCTCGATTTAATATTCCATTAAATAATTCAATATTCCTTCGCTTTCACTACGACATCGCTTTTATTTGTAGATAACTTTTGAATATATGCGTGTTAAGTACAATAGGCGGGCTGAAAGTGTTGTTTCATCTCTGAGGCATATGTATGTAAGAGATACTTAGGGATACAGCAAACTAAAATCTATAATTTGTGATTGGTATATACAGTCCAGGGTGACCAATTCATTCGGTGCCTCGGTGCTTGGCTCTGTTCAAAAGTCATCTGAGTAGATTGCAATCCATGCTAGAAACGCGATTCCGCTCTAATAGCCTCTCGAGGACTTAGGGCTTGGCGGGTATGTCCTTCAATGGGGTCTTCTCATCCTTGGCCTCTGGATCCTTGGGCGATCCAGACTTGTTCCACGGCTGCTCACTGCCAGATCCAAATATGACAAAGACCAGGAACTCCAGGGCGAAAAGGACAATTGTCACACCAAAGATGATGCGCCAGGCGGAAATGTTTTGCTATAAGAAAAGGGGAAAACCAGTGAAAAGTTACGCACATGATGCAGTAAATTAATAGTGTCTTCTACTTACGTTGCCATGGGTGACGAAGCCAACGAAGAGGGGCACTATAATGCCCGGCAGAGTGGCCGCCGTGTTGGTTAGAGCCACCAGAGTGCCAGCAAAGTTGGGCGCAATATCGATGTGATTGGAGAGGAATCCGGAGAACATGGCGCCCATGGCCACAATGCCCACGGACATAACGGTGACGGCTTCATAGTGAAGGCAGCCAATGTAGCACAAGATCAGCAGACAAATACCCGGAACGATCGTGCAAATGGAGGTGGCCGTCTTGCGGGCAAAGGTGGTGCTAATTTTACCTGGAAAGAGCATTCGTATGAGCATCAGTATGAGAGCTGGAAGAAGAGCTTTAAGATCAGGAACTCACCCTTCGACTGGAGGGTGTCCAAGAGCTTGCCGAGAACAATACTGAAGATGATCATGGGGAAGTAGGGAAGGGCGCTGAGCGCCGCATTGCTGGCCACATTGAATTTGAGCACCTGCTTCATGTAGAATGGGATTTCGATGAGGAACATGTACCAGCCAAAGTTGTTGCACGTGTGGGCAATGAGAATGGCCCAGAACGGAATCGACTTGAAGACCTTGCCCCATGGCACGGCTGGATGATGTTCGACCTTCTGCTCGGTGCCCAGCGAGCTGGTGATCATCAGACGCTCCTCGGCGCTGATGAAGCGCTGCTTATTGGGATTGTCCTGCACCAGGACAGTCCACAGCAGCATCCAGATGCAGCTGAGCAGACCCATGACATAGAACACAGACTTCCAGCCCCACTGGGCGGACAGCATGCCGGCGAGCAGAATGGACAATGCTGTGCCCGCAGATGTACCCACATAGATGATCGTGGACATGACCATGCGCTCGCTGGGTGGCGCCCACGAGGCAATCATCACATGCATGGCCGGGAAGGAGGCTCCACCGCCAATGCCCTCGAGCACACGCATCAGGATCAGGCCACCGTAATGGAGATTGGTGAAGACAGGCGTCAGCAGGGTGCACACCACATTGATGGCCACCGAGAAGAGCATCACCCACTTGGCCGAGAAGTTCTCAGCCACATGGGCCAGCGGAATCTGCGACACCAGATAGCCCCAGAAGTAGCAGGACAGCAAAGTGCCCTGCAAAGGCTCACTCCATGTAAATGGTCCATCCTCCACCTTGGCCGTGACATTGGTTGCGCCACCGGGCGGTGAGCAGGTCTCCACTGCACTCGCAGCATCCTTTGTGCCATTAAATAGGGTTACGGGTCCACTGCCATGCTGTAACTCATTCAGTTCCTTGATGGCCGTGTGATTCACCATGGCAACCATTGCCACACTGAGATTCACCTTGAGGCCATAGACAATGGCCATGCCAATGGAACCCAGCAGCGCCAGCACATAGCGAGCGGGCACAAGCTCTGGAAAAAAAGAAGTTTTGGTTTGGTTTAGTAAAAGTTCTAACCTCAGTGGAATGTTAATCTTTGTACAGCTTCTATGGATAGTTTCAGTGCCTAACTTGTGCTACGAGAATTTCCATTGGGAACTTCCATTGGGAAATTATAATTAAATTCATAATTCAAAACTTTCTTTCTTATTCTGTTTGGGGTTAAATATTTAATAACAAAATTCATTTGATTTACGCATCGATATCATCCAATTAAGTGAATTAAGTTCTTTATTTTATTTGTTAGCATTTCGAAGCCTTTAAGTTTATTTGAAACTAGCAATTACATAGGAGTTCCTGCAGTTTAATCACAGCAGCCAATTCCCATACAGATCCGGTGTATAGAATTTCATTTACAGATATAGATATGACACAATATGCATTGGCAGCAGTCACCTGGGCTGCTGGTATTTACCAGCCAGACACGAGTTCTTCTAATTGCCAGCCCGCCCCTGATTAGTGACAGTTGGGTAGGGTCAGTGTACGTGTATGCGGGGGTGCCACGCGCGTTGATACCCCAAATCCTGCCCACCTTGATGGTGGAACGATGTCTGGCAATTGGGTCTGTATGTATATGCGTACGCTCCCACAGATAACAAATTGTATAAATTTATGGTATTTATTTTCAATTTCCCTTTCACGTCTGTCAGAAATGTGTCTTCTGGGCTGGCAACACAATTATTATTTATGTTTGCTAATTGTTATTCGTTCTATTGATTTTGTGGGCTATAGGTTGTTCAAAGTTTGCAAAAATACCCTTATTTTTGGGGTACTAAAAATTGTTTGCTTAGAAAAAAATTTCAAAATTACAAAAGTTTTCTTATTTCCAGAAATTATAACTATTCAGAAAGTAAAATAAACCGAGGAACAAAGTGGTTCTAATTTTTAAGATTCCACTTTATAAAGCTAAGTAAATATATAATTTTGTTTTACCCACAGCTCAATACATTAAAATCGCTGGTTCTAATTTCTAAAAATTAAAAAATTCTGAGAGTTATTATTTGTGAGCTGCCATTGCAGTACGAACTTTTAACTGAAGAGCATTTAAATTTCGTTGTGCATTCATTTTCTCTTTGGTAAATCTTTGTTTGCTCCAGATATAAATTATCAACTGTTCATCGATGCCCGCCCTCGTAGTGCTATATTTATTTATCAGTCTGGTCGGGTGGGGTCTGGGTTTGGATACGATCAAGTGTGGATAAGTGTTGGGGCTATCTTTAAAGTAACAAGAACAGAGGCAAACCTATACAGGGGATAACAACCCATTAAACTGTCTGTTCAAGATACATGTGTACATACTCGTACATACTCATTTGTGATAATTTCTTATGTAGCTAAAAAAAATTCACAATATTATCACAAGAGGCATGTGAAAAGAGAAATATTTTTTTAAATATTTATGAGGGAATTGGCTGCACATGTACGAATTTTGAATTTACCAATTCTCTGATAAGAACTCACAAGTTTCGTATTTTTTTATTGCTATAAAATTCGATTAGATTCTCTTTATCATCTGCTCTGGCTGGCTGGCAAAATGCCTCCAAAGAGGCGTAAAATTCTGCATTGTTTGTTTCCAGTAAACATTATTATTTGCATATTCAAACGCTTGGCTAACTTTGATCAGTGTTTACCCCCTAAAGCATATTGTTGGGATAGGCAATACGTACATACATACTGATGTACGATTACGTAGTTAAAATCATAAATGTGGCGACAGTTTGTCTTCAGAGTTTCGGTTTGGGGAAATACCAACAAAAAATGTTTATTTAAGAATTAAGATATATAAAAATATCTGCAAGAATTGTGTATATCTTTGACTTCCATGTGACCTTGCCCGGACAGTAGACCGAGTCTGGGCATAAAAACGCCAAAAACAAATCAAATATGCTATAACCAGGGCGGGGTAGGTGGCATCTAAAAAAAGCCGCTCCGAACTGAACATAAAGGATATCCACAAGCACACAAACACACAGACACATACATATATATATATATATATATATATGTGTATACAGGAAGCTATCCATGTACCTACGACCGGGACTCACGCACACTCGAACGACCTTTCAGCCGGCTTTAAGGTCAAAAGTTTGTTGTTAGTTCCTGGCCTTGCATTTCGCACAATTGCCAACAATTTTCATCATACGCCACACACTTGTTGCACTTGCACTTGTCCAAAATAGATGCAACCAGATGGAGTGAGTCCCAGCATCACACCCACCCACAACGGACTGCTATGACACTTACTGCCCAATATGCTGCCTCTGGCAGGCACTTCCTCCGTCATTTTGTGTGTGTGTGTGTGTGTGTTGTTGGCTTGCAGTAGCAGCTGGCGAACCGACAAACAAATGGAAATAGAATTTATCGAGGGGGACACCGACTCCTCCTTATAGTTAGTTGTCAGCTTATGCGCGGCAAACACCAATTCGAATTCGAAGCGAAGCTATCACTCGCGGGCACGTTGCGTTCCCTGAAACAGTTGCTCTCCAACTGAGGCGGCAAGCTGGAATACTCTTAGGTTTTTGTGCGTCGTCGTCCGTCCCCCAAATATTTTGCGTTTCATTTGGAGAACACGCCTTACTCGCTATATATGCCCATACATATGTACATTTGTATGTATGTATAGCTGCGCGTTTGAATTGTGTTTGCTTCTGTTTTTGGCCCAGTGGTGGCGGTTCTTGGTTCTCGGCTTTTATTTTTTGGGATCTTATGGACTGTACTGAAGTCACAGTTGCCTGTCGAGGGTTCGGCTGGGGTTCGGCTGGGGTTCGGCTGTGGCTCGTCGGGCCTCGCTGGGACGTACTGAAAGTTGATGTCGTCATGCTTGGAGTATCTTGAACATTCCGCCGTCATGGCTCTTGCTGTGGCACGCATTTCGTTTGGTTTACATTCGATTGCATCGCCGCTGAATAGCGTTGGGGTCGTCATGCTTTTTGTCAGCACACTCTCCCCTGCGCATGCCAATGGGCCTGAAGCAGCGCGTTAATATCTAAAAATGCTTCATGAGTGGGACAATATTAGCTGTGTTTTTTTGTAGCAACGTTTTGACGTTATTTGACGTAAAGTGATGTTTGTAATTTAATAACAATTAAAACATTTAAATACATTTAATTGTTAACCAAATATAAACATATTTCAGCTAGCATTTGACACTCATAGAGCATTATATTAATTTGTTTCAATTGCTATTAAATGTTGATCCTCTAACATTTCATGTATGGTATTCAAAGTACAATAAAAGATCTGTTTGTGGGAATATTACATAGCGTAAACTATTAAATATAAACTTTATAGTTTAGTAGTTGCTGGATGGCCTGTGATGTATCAAGAATTTCCGTGTAGAAAATATTATCACTTAAATGTAACTGCTGTAGTACTAACCACTTCTTATAACATTACACGGACGATAATATCAAAGGCAACAAAAACGAGAAGGAATGTGTGAGTCGCTTCTGTGGACGCGACTCTACTCTTATACCCTTACTCTGTCATGATTTGTGTAGAATTTTAAAATATTTTACATATAACATTTTTTTGCTACATCTGTCATCTACATCTTACATGTTGATTCTACATCTAAAATGTAGATAATACATCTACAATATAGGTTCTACATCTCTCCACAAAGGTCTCTCATTGCACAGAGAATGAGTAGCTGGTCTCGTGCTGTAGCAGGTGGGGGAAGCAACTGAAAACTTATTTCTTTATGATACGATCTGTACCAGATTCGGCAATCTGGTAGATATGGTAATTTTCTATGATACTGCGCTTTTTTTTTTTGTATCTTCAAAATTGTGGCTGCCACAGATTTTAGTCTTTTGTGGTGGCGGAAGGGGCCGGTCGCCCCATGTGTGATAACACATGAGTCTGGAAACAAAATTTGGTTACTCTAGCTCTGATAGTCTCTGAGAACTAGGCGCTCATCGGGACAGACGGACAGACGAACGGATGGACGAAGAGACAGAAATGGCTATATCGACTCGGCTATTGATGCTGATCAAGAATATATATACTTTATGGGGTCGGAAACGTTTCCTTCTCTGCGTTGCACAGATCCACTTTTACCACAAATCTAATACACCCCTTAACTCTTTCTGATTACGGGTATAAAAAGCCCTACGTGTAGAAAATATAAGTCCGGGCGACGACGACACAAAACTATTTTATATTATAAATAGATATCCATTCAAAACCTAGCTATATCGCAAGGGATCGACTCAGATTTGGGTCTGTGTATCTCTTAACTTATGCACAATTCGTTATATAAGCATAGGCAATTGCAATCGATTCGATTACCCTGCCCTGCTCAATTCAAACCAGCAATATATTTACATGGGTAAATAAGCTGCTACACCTACATTTAAATGTGTGTGTGTGTGTGTGACTGTTATAGCCGCAAGTATATACAAAGTCAATATTAAACATGCAAAACGCGTGCATAAAATTAGTATAAACATGGCAAGCCGAACTAGACCCAATTGCCCATCAAACCAAAAAACCAAACTCAAATGTATTAAAAATATTTTGTTATTTTTCTTATTATAACTTCATTTTAAAATCGGTTTAATCCAGTTATTTTTCTGACGTTTATTAGTAGAAACTAATTCATATTTGGGTAGGTAATTAACGACAATCTTATAATTTTTCCAATGGAACAGTCTTATGATAAGAGGTGTGAAATCGAGCAACCCGTGAGGGGAATCAAAATCACTAAGACAAATGTTTCCCATTGCACAGCAGGTGCTGTACGAATATAACTCAGAGAGAGAGTCGGTGTAAAGTGAATAATAAATTGATTGAATTTATTGTTATTGAGGAACTGTCTTAATGTGTTATTTAGGTATGGATTGCTGGCTAAGAACTTTCAGTTCAGTGTGAGGCAGTAAAGAAAACCTTGAACTAAAGAACTTTTGGTTAGACTTGAAAATTTTAATTTTAGTTGATAAAATTACTTCTAAGACAACTAATCAGCTAGACAAATAAAACAAACATTTACTCAAATATAAATTGCAATTTTCCTGTTCTCTTTGTTTTATTTAAATTTTCCTGAAAGCAACTTAAATTCTTTTACATTTACTGTTTACCATTTCTTTTCTGGTCACTGCTCAGTTGTTGATATAATATGCAAATTGTTCACTCGAGTTGTTCCATATTCCTGCCACTGCCTTCTTCCTCCCCAACTTCAGGCTTCAATGGTCCCCCCCTGCAGTCGTTATCCACACACACCCATACACGCCCCCATACATATTAATGCCCGCTTCTTTTTTTGTTTGTTTTTTGCTATTTTTTGTGTTGTTTGATTTGCATTTATTTTGTATTGTTGTTCCTTGGCCATATGGCAAATTGGGGTACATACGCTGAGGCTTAGTGTCTGTAACATTTTGCAAACAGACAAACGAGACTGCGAGCACTTCCGATTAGATATGATATTTCACACAAGGAAAAGTGTTGGACATATGTTGGTTCTATAACTGGAGTCGGCTCACTGAATGACCTAGGTTTAAAATTCCCTTTCGTATAGGATTCTGGTATATATTCTCATAATTATATTGTTGTACTTATCATCAGAATATTTACACCCTTATGACATTAACGCTTTCATTATCAAGCAGTCTTGGTTCAACGATCGTATATTTATGTTTGGATGCAATAGCTACCATTCGTATCTATGATCTGCAACATTCAGAGTTCCCTTGTTATGTTTTATTTTGTTTATTTATTTAACCAACTGTTTAAGCTATTGTCTATGGATGACAAGGGCCTGTCTCTGATGTCTGTTTGCATAAAGTTGGAGCTCATCAAATTCCGGTAGCAGAACTTTTATTGTTTCAGTTTCTGCTTCTGTTTTTAGACCCACTTCCACAATGGATTTCATGGATGCCTGGTTGGCTCGGTTGCCTGGTTGGCTCGGCTGTTGCATCGTTGTCATTTGCAACTGCATGGAACATTACGTAAAAGATGAATAAAATAATGTTCTCTAGGCTAGAACGAAGCACAGGAATTTGTTTTCGATGTTGAGGAGGGCTTCGGTTCTGATGATGAAACCCATCAGAATTCGGTTGATGTCAATGCGTGTGCGGAGACCAATTGGTTTTTATTTAATTTTTGCACACACTTCGATGGGCAGACCATGCCCCCCCCACCTCCCTCTTTGTATCTTCCACTTGATTTGTTTAGTTGTTAATTGGCCTTCATTGAATTGTCTTCCAATTTTCAATTATATAACATTTCTTTTGGCTCTTTTGTCTTCGATTCGGTTGACAACAGAACCAAAAAAAAAATATATATACATATATAAGGAAAATGGATACTTTATGACTTTTTCATTGAGAAGCTGTTGCTGCGCCATTTGTGGCCTCTGAAGAAGCAATTCAAGTGTCGCCCTTTATTCGCCCATTGCTTATTTTCTCTTCTATTAATTGTAACTGATGCTCGCTGTAGGGCCCAAAATTGACACATTTCTATGCTGGCAAATGGGATTATTAATTGTACAGATTCTCAATTCAATGAATTGGCTGTGAAAATTTTGGGGAAAGTGAATTTTTATTCATTGAAATGATTTATAGGTCGTTGTCCTCTTTGAAACATCGAAATGGTAAACATTAACAGTGCTCTGCTATGGTAACATAGCATAAGGTGCAGTTACAGGTAATGTTATGTTAACAGAGCTACTGGTACAGCTGTACCTTTAGAGTACAATACGAATGCGGCCCACAAAAATAGTTACATTATCCTAAAAATAGAAAAATAAAAAAAATAAAAATAGAAAATCGCTATTAAATTTGGAAGCTTGAGAACATAGTTTATTGGTATTTCAGACATCTGTTGATTAGTGGCTAGTATTTATTGTCTCTGCAATATTATTGATATATAAAAATTGGTGTGAATATTTACTATTCTATAATCAAATATCTATAACATGTAAGTGAAATGAAAAATATGATAGCGTCGATATAAAATCATCGCCTCTGGACGTCAAGGATTTCGCATGATTTATTGCATAAATAACTTGTTGGTGTCTCAGAACTTAAAGCGATTCAATAAAACATAAATAAAGCTTCTAGGCGAACTAAAATCTGTTAGAATTCTGATAGAAAAATTAAAAGAGGTTTCCACAAAACTTCTATAAGATTTTCGCTTTTCGGTTTCAACAACCAACTCTCTTCTTAATCTCTATGATGGTTAAAATTGTACCCTCTCTTATGCCCCATAAACGACTTTTCCTTCAACTCTTAGCCCAACTAATCGTCAGCTATGCATATTTCCACCAATATGCTGAATAATCCGTAAGCCCCCCAATGATTTTGCATTGATTTTCAAACCAAGGACATATTTTATTTAATCGTAAATCAGTTGTTTCATAAATAAATATATATATATTTTCAAATTAAGCTCGCATAATGAACTTAGGACGTAAATTAATGGCCAAAATACATATTCAAGAGGACCCAAAAAGAGTAAGGAAAAGTATATATGTACTCGTAATATATATGTCAAAATATGTTATAGTTACTTGAGTGTTCATATTTGTGTATATATATATATTTATGTATATATTATATTGTATTGTATTTTATACACACACACATATACGCTAGCAATGCATTTTAAATACTCTTCCGATATATATATATATATATGTATGTATATATTATAGTATGCATGTATAATATAATTTATGTTTATCATATTCCATAGTACATATGTATGTATATTTGATTATTACCCAAAAAACAGTCAGACAATTTTCATTCAAATTAAATGTATGCGCGTCATCTCCCCATCGCCGGCAAATCCATTCTCCATCCTCGATTCGTTTCGGCATAGAATATTTTTTAAATATTTATGCCCTGAGCCACTTGCTTAATTTTGACAAATAGTTTTTGCATATTTGTATACATATAGTAGGTATATCATATATATATATTTATATATATATATATATATAGCTGTGGATATTTGTTTATATCTGTTAATATATAATTGTTTTAAAATCATCATCAAATGTCCATCTGATTGGATCATCATCTTGTCCTCGAGTCGGCATCGGCGCATCGTCCACTGTATAAAAGTTCTGTTCTGCTTCTGGTTGTAGCACAGTGTAGTTCAAGTGTAGTGCAGTGCAAAGGGCGCTTTGTCTTCCAACAAAAAATGTTCAATTTATTAAATTAAAGCAGTTTAATGGACTGATAATTGTCATATCTGAGCTCGATTAAAGTTGATAACTGGCCGTCGAATCTTTCGATTTTTAGGGCCTACGTTATCGATATTTGTAGCGTTTCTTCTCTCTTCTCTTCTCTTCACTTTAATTCTCTTCTATTTTTGTACTACTTAGTCCGGGAAGCCTCTAGTTTGATAAGTATTACACACACGTAGATACTGATAGTTTCGGTTTCGCATTAGTTTTCATTGTACATTAAGTTGCCATAGACATCGACATCGATTAAGAGTTTGCGGGGGTAAGTTTTACTTTAAGTTCGGTTAGGATTTGGCTACATTAGTGTTAGGTTTTTAATGTAAGACAAAATCGTAAAACCCTGTGTCCAGCGTCCTATAAAAAACATTCATCTGATTATGTTTTCGACACACACACCATACTCGTTTTAGTGTTAATATGCGTATAACAATACATTGTTTAATTGTTAGATTTGAGTTTTAAAATTGAAATTCTACACAGAAATTGCACACGAGGTTGACCTTGGCTCTATCTCATTACTAATTGAGTTTTTTGGTTATTTTGTTTGTTCGATTTTCAAATATTTTCTATAAATGTTCAGAGGAAATACCACTATAGCTTATCGATGCATCCTGCAACACCCAACTCTCTAGAAGTACTTCTCGCCATTGTAGCTGGATCCGCGCTCGGCCACGGGTTCGTTCATGAATTGACTTTGGCTAATGGATCGCTTCTTCTTGGACACCATGTACCGCTGCTTAGACGAGCCAAATCCTGCAAAAAATGTAAATAACCTTTTCTAGATTCTACTCTCCTTTACTCTCTCCTTGCTGACTTACGGCTATTGACTCCGCTGTACTTGTGTTGACGTGGCACATATTCGTACTGGGGAATCGCTTGGTTCTGGTTATCCAGTGGCATATAGTAGTCCATCATGCCGGGCTGCTGCTGCTGCTGTACAGGTGCATCGAGCCATGCGCCCGCTGGCACATAGTCCAGATCATCGGAGGCAATCATTGGCACTGGTCCAGAGCTCTCCACATCGCTCTCTTTGCGCGCACGTTCGCCGGCTTCGACTAGGGCTACCAGAGCTAACATATCAGCGGGATTCAGTTTGGTGGTGTCTCGCTTAAGGCTGTAATTGCGGGAGAAATATTCAAAAAATAATTTTACAAGTTGCTCTTAACATTTCTCTCTTAAGTGCTGCCAAGCCACTCTCTGTTAGGTGCTGCCAATGTTTGCAAAGTTCAAAACAAAATAATCCAACTCTAATCCCAATAATCAAACACAAAAAAAACCCTAAGGCTTACCGCATATCATTAAAACGACGATATTTGCTCAGGTTGATGTTGTCGCCACCAGTGCTGCCCTGTAGGTTGCCGCCAGTGCTGCCCATGTTGTAGAAAAGGCCACCACGCTTGTTCCTGTCATCCAGATTGTAGTTGCGATTGGCATAGGTCAGTGGAACGGATAGGGGAATGCTCTCCAGATACGCCTCGGCATTCAGCAGATTCTGGAGATTGTCATAGGCCTTGTTGCGGCCAATCGATCCGCCCACTTAGAGAACAGAAACCCAATGAAGATTGGCTGATAAGATCGAAAGCCTCGTGGCACTCACCTCGTCGATCTGGCACATAGTCGTCGAGCTCCTGCAGATCCCTTTCGCCATAGCTGACCGGCACTGCTGCATCGTACTCATCCGCCCACACACCACTGGGCACATCGCTGCCATAGTCATTGGGTGCCATGTAGGGATTATAGTCGTAGTTGATGCCCCGCTTGCGCATCGTGGAGCTGGCCACTGCCTCCTCCAAAGCGGTGGGCTCCTCCTGCACCTGCTGCTGGCTGTTTTGAGCGGCCGCGGCCACAGCGGCCAGGATCTCATCATTGCTGGGCAAAGCATAGATGCCGGATGGACCCTGCTCCAGCTGTTGCTGCTGTTGCTGCTGGTTGATAATCATTTTGTTGGAGCTCCTGGCTGGCGGCGAATTGCTGAACGAAGATGGCATAATTTCCGGACTTGACTTTTTGTCAGCCGATGGCCCTATGGCCTTCGAAGAGGCATCCTCTGACCGTTTTGCTGCGTGGAAATAGAAATACAAATTGAAAATTTTCCATTGCCTGCTTTCTGGGGAATGGGCCAAATTACTACTATTCCCATTTGGTTGATTCAATTCAATTTCGCACCACCCCAACCAAAGAGACCGCAGAAACCAATTAGCCGCAGTCCGGCAACGAGTTTCATAATTGTTTTATACACTCGAACATATTTCTACGCTCACGCTAATTGCTATTAACGCCCCTGACAGCACAGCACAGGACAGGACAGGACAGGACGATAGGACAGCCATGTTTATGTAATTCCATTGGCACCACAGCACACCCCACTGATGAGGGGATTATCCCCTACTAGAACAGAAACCCTTGGCCTTATTATTACGTCTAATCATATTTGTGTGTGTGCAAAGAGGTTTCTTACGCAACAGTTGCCAATGCTAATTGGTTCCATTCCGCGCTTAGCTGGAGACGGAGCCGAACGGATATTGCCGCTGAAGATGTTAATCAAGCGCTGCCTGCCGGCAATTAAGTTTTAGTTAACACCAGCTAAAATGCTCAGCTGGCCATGAGTCCACCACATGCAGCCAGCTTGGAAGTGATCCATCAGCAGCTTTGAAAAGCTGTTGTTGCTGGTTAATCCAGAATTTATGGAGGGACTTTCATGATGATTCCCTCCTTTTTTGCCTGCGATAACAACAGTCATCCCATGTACTTTGCGCCCTCGATTATAATCGAGGGAAAGATAAGAGAGTTGGAGCCCTAAATGGCTATGATTTATACGATATATCTGATGAATATGTTATTAGCTGGTGCTGGCCATCAAGTGGCAATGGGGAGGGAGCACAAAGTTTCGATTAGATAAGAACTAATCGAACAAGGGTGAGAGCACAGAATTTCCCATGAGCATTAACCTGCTATGGCTCGTATTTTGGTGTGTTTTAGTTGAAATATTCATGCGAAATGTTAATGAGTAACAAGGTAGGACCAAAATATGATTAGATATCTAGTCACTAGACTTTTTTAATTTGGCGCCATCTGCATTGCAGTATTTAACCCCAAAAAACCCGCTTGACAAGAAAACTCTGTACTCATTTACGTGTAATAGGAGATCCCTCAAAGAAAGATCCTGCACCACGCCTCGCCACAGACAGAGAGAGAGAGAGAGACTCTATGAAATTCTAGCTCTGCTGTCCTTGTAAAAATATTCCCCTTAATGCTTTATGGATTTACAGCCGTAACCCAGTTTGCAACGCAGTTTGCCCGGAGACCTTAGCGACCAATTCCACTGAAACTCTTGGATAAATGTTTCCCAGAATTCGCAGTCATTTCCCCAGCAACAATTTCTGTGTGTGGCCACAGCAAAAGTCGTGTTCTCTGGTGAGAGAGAGAGAGAGAGAGTGTGTGTGGGGGGGGCAGGTGGTTAGAGTGTTCCCATAAATAAATATATAAAAAAAAAAAAACCAGCAACCAGCTTGGGCTGTGGCTCCTGGCTCTTGGCTCTGACATTTGCTGACGTCGTTCTCGTCCGCATCTCGTCATTGTCCTTCAGGTTCTTGGGCTCTTGTAGAGCTCTAGATTCTCGGGACGTGCAAAGCGCCAGGTTCTCGGGACTTGAGAGGCTCCTGTCCTTGTCGAGAGACTCGGGGTGGGGGGGCTGACATGAAAATGTTCACTGAACTGTAAAAATATCAACAAGTTGTTTGCTTTTCCCCCCTTAACAGAACGAACACACACACACATGCGCACACAGGGGGGAGCTGAGATTATGAAAAGAACGAGTGTGGTTGGACTTTGGTGGCTTTGGGTGTTGGCCTGCTCCTCGTTCTCGTTCTCATTCTCGTTTCGTTCTGTTTACAGCAGCTGTTCAAAGCTGGGAGACAGCACAACATGAGCATGAACACAATTAACGCCATGGCTAAGTGCGTTGTTGGCAGCCTTTAGGGGGTGGGGGCGCTGGCTCCGGGCTCCGGGCTGCTGGCTCCATATCCTAGTGTTTAAGCTCCTGCTGCTGTGCTGTGCTGTGCCGGCCCCCAGCACTCAGAGAAAATAACTTAATAACCATCGGCATATGGAGCAATTTGTGCCACGAAAATGGAAATGCGTTTGAGACGACGCTCGGCCTGGACCCCCCTATAATAGAAGTTTGCGGTTTGCCTTCACTCTTAAGGATCGAATGGGAGCCAGGGATTGGGTGCGCTACTCTGAATATTTCATGGACCCTCCCCTGCCCCCAATGGATGACAGACAGCTCAGTGAACAGCCAGTGAAGCTTTTATAAATATTTAATATACACACTTGACTGCTGTCGCCTTTACCCTGGCTGCTGCTCCTTGCTGGCGCGTAAATTAAATGCCCAAAATGTGATTCAGGGTGGACATTATTCTGTTTGAAATTGGAGCATAGGTCGAACAACTTAACAGATGCTAAGAAAGAAATATTTTGGACTTGGTCAATATGCTAACCCAGAATTTGTGCGATCTATCATTAATAGCACTACTCGACAAAATTTATCTTTTTCCCTCCGCTGTGGACCAAAATAACTTTTTCTGATAGATTTCGGGATTTCAAAATTTGTTTAGTAGTTTTTTTTATGGTTTAGTTATTTTTTAAGAATTTAAAAAAATCTGCTATTTTTTAACTTTTTTTTTCAGAGGTAGTGCTTCTATTTTTCACATGACTTAAGTTTCTTATATCTGGTTGCACAGAACATTTCATGGCTGCATAGCTGACAAGTGCAGCTATAAATCGGACCCAATGTTTTTGTAGCTGCAGCTTAACGTCTAGAAGATATTAAGCTTTCAAATTGAAATTTCATCATTTTTTTTGCGATATATTTTTTTTTTTCGAAATTTTGATTTTAAAAACTCAGGAAAAGTCGGAAAAAAAATAGCCGCATTAATTAGGCATCGTTTAAGGTATTGTTCATTAAAATCAATGAAATCTATAAAATATAAGAAGTCTATGGAAGACTTTATTAATTTATATGCCAGCTAAAGCTAACCCATTTTAGTTTACTGTTTACTGTACTTGAATCATTTAATTTCTTTGTTTTTGCAAAAACCAAGGGTCCACCCAAAAACACCAACCATCCATCTATTATATGTGTAGGTCTATTTGTTGGCTGGTTTTTGACATTTTGATGTGGCGGCGGCTGCCTTTTGGCTCGAGGCGATTGACATTTAAGCCAAGCCCCCACTCGGCCTTTGTGCGGTTTTTGGGCCGGTAACGAACGTGTTGCATCTCGAAATTGGCTAAGGCGAAAATAAAGAACGACGAAGGACTTAACAGCTTGAGAAATGTAAAACTTTAAGGCTGCCCAGCGCTGCTTTGAGCTGCGCTGCGCTGCGGTGTGGTGGAGGAGCAGGAGGAGGAGCAGCTTGGGCTTAAGATGTGGTGAAAGAGGATGCCAGTCGAAAGGCGCCAGGCTCGCAGAACAGAGAGAGAGAGAGCGGGCAGAGAGAGGGAGAGTGTGAGAGGCAGCTGTAAACTTTTGCTTAACTCGATGTCTAAAAATAGAAATTAAATCGCGCGCACGTACGCACACACTTGCACAAGAAGAAGGGCAAACACACACACACACACACACACACACAGCCAAAACACCCACGCACATGCATGATATACATCTACGTATGGGCTAGTGTTTATCTGTGTGTGTGTGTGTGTGTGTGCACAAAGGAGGCTGGCCGCCATTTTGTATGGCGAACGCCTACGCGATGTTTAACGGCGCTCCATAGGTACTCTCGCACTGTACTTATGTACATGTGTATGTGTATGTGTATGTACAGTGGCTAAGATAAGTTTCTGCAGCGCTGAAGAAAAGTTGTAATGCTTTTTTTTATTGCTGTATTTTATTGAAAAATAAACCAAAATTATATACTATGGGAGAAGAATTATTTAATTATGTATTCTAATATATTTTCGAACGAAGAAAACGAAGCATTTTAGTTATATAAGTGCCGAAAAAATCTCTGAAATCTCTAAATATCATGTCGCACCTACGGTTTTTTTTGGTTGATTTGACAAATCTCCCGATTCAAAATCTCTAGAGATTTCTGGGGCACCCCTTAATAATTATATATTTTGGATCGGCATCAATCATGCGACTATATGTACGAGTATTTAAATGCAAATCAGTCTTTTTGATTGAAACCCAACACAGAGAATACGTATACGTATTATAGAAGCTGGAACTGTTACGATGAGTAGGAAAAATCAGTCGAAACCAGAGCAACAAATCTTTAAAAATTCCAGTTAGGATGTATCTATTAATGTAGCGAAATAAAATCGAAATCAGAACACTAAAATCATATGAACCAGACAGCGATGCTAACAACAAGCATTTGCCGCCATAGATTACCTCCCTACGATTATCTTCCAGCTGTAATATATTACCGCTCGCATGCACACTTTTGTTGCCCACTGTACGCACATAAGTATGTGTCTGTGTGTGTGTGTGTACGTAGGGATAGTAATGATTCACAAAGCCAGCGCAAAAGACAACAACAAGGACAACCGCAGAATGGAAATTTGTGAAAACAAGCAGAAGTAGGAGTAGGGAGTGGGAGAAGGAGTGGGAGTGCAAGTGGGAGTGCCAGAGACAAGACAGCGACAGCAACAGCAACAGCGACAGAGCGACAGCTGGCAACGGCAGAAAACACCTACGCAATTTCCTGGCGCAAAAGCTAAGCGGAAAATGGGAAATGGAAATGGAAAATGCTAAATGAGATGAGCCCCGAAGATGGGAGGCACTCAAGCGGATGCCAGTCTCCTGTCGTCAGCCTCCAGCCTCATTCTCAGGCCCCAGTTCCAATTCGATCTCCCACCTAAGCCGTTGTGGGCGGTGAGACAAGAGCAGATTTGGCCCTGGGCCTTGGTCCCTGGTCCCAGGTCTCTGGTGCCGTATGGCACCACTCACTGGCTCACTGGCCAGTGAGCATTTTAGAAAACTTGAATTTTTCAATGACCTTTAGCATTAACTAGGAGGGCTCTGGCGAGAGCGTGGGCGGTGCTGTAAGCTGTGAGCTCCACCCTGCCGCAAGACACCCACGCGCAACCATTGAAAAAAACAAAAAAAAAAAACGCAAGCCTGAACTTTGGCACTCACCTGCTGCCGGCTGTTGCTGCTCCAGCTGCTGGAGTTGTAGCTTGTTGTTGGCATTGGTGGAGAGTTCCGTGTTCTGGGCCAGCACAGAGGCTGGCACCGCCATCACCGGACCCAGGATCAGCGGGCTCAGTACCAGCATTAGCATCAGCATCAGCATCTGGCCATTGCCTTCCTGCTGTCTCAATGACATTGACAAACGCATATTTCACGTTCACGTGGGATCTGCTCGAATGGAAAGCACTTCACTGGCAAACAACAGGACCAAGCAAGACTTCTTCTGTGTCCCAATTTGAATTGAATGTGTGGGCTATGTGTGATAGGTGGGAGGACGACTCCTTGTCCGGATTGAGGGCTTTGGGGGCTGCTGAGCTGTGCTGAGGTTCGCGCACTTCCACTGTTCTGAATGAACTGACGTCCCAGCGACGCAGTGCAACAGTTTTTAACGTACTGGCCCCAATTTCGTTTTGCAGCCCCAGCTCCGGCCCCCTTCTGTGCCGCCGTCTGCCGTCTGCCTTCTGCACAGAACCTACGTCACTCTCATTGATAAGTTTTGCGACCGCAGCGGCAGCAGCAGCGGCAGCAACGGCCCTCGGACCAGCCAACTGCCAGGCACACTCCACAGGCACAGCACGGCATGGCTCCCTGCCCCAATGACTGCTTACGTAGCTGTTTGGTTCGGCCAACGGGAGCTCCCAATCCGCATGCGCCGTGTCTGCACATGGCTGCGACGCGTCGCCGCTTGGTTAACAGAGGAGTCCATATATACTGTGGATGTATTGGTGTAGGTAAGACTTGCTGTAACAGTCAGCGCATAACAGTGCGTTTCATGAATATACAAATGCCACTTTTAGCTCCATATGACAGTTATGGCCATAAGACTTCCAAAACAAACAAAAAACGTGAGCAGCGGCAAAGGCCGCGACTCTACTTTCATACCTGGTACTCATTTAGCTCCTTCGCAATCTCTCTCAATTTTGAGCACACTTTTCATGAGAGATGGGAAAAACATAAAGAGAAAGAGGGCAACCAACACTGTTCATAAATGTTATAATGTTAATACTTGTCAAATGCCGCTGCTCTACTTTTATACCCGGTACTCTTGCACTCCGTTTATTATCTTTCCACGTAACGACCTACTTGATCAGAGATATAGAATATTTGTATTTGTCTTAACATTTTATGTTTACAATTTGAATCTTGTATATTTAAAATTGTGAACATCAAAGGTTTTACGATATTGTGCGGGCAGTGCTAAATATTGAAATACACTTGTTACTGTGTGATACCACAGAGGTCTGAGTGCAAAATTTGGTTGCTCTAGCTCTTATAGTTTCTGAGATTTATGCGCTTAGCGGAGGGAAAAACGGACAGACATGACTCGGCTATGGCTGCTGATCAAGGAAATATGTAGAATCTACATATAGATATTTACACTCTAGATATATATCTTATACTTCATACTTTCTTAGGTCGGAAACTTTTACTTCCGGGTGTTACACACAGCTGGGAGCAAGCTGCTATAAACATAGGTTTACTTACACTTCATTTGATTTTTAATGATTATATGAAACTCTTACATATCAATAGAAATCGGTATGTGAAGCATTTTAACTGATGCTTAAGTTTTCATAGAGCATCTAGTTAATATGTAAATTGATCAGAAATCAGAAATTATATATCCCCCCCATTCCTTGCTATGCATAATCCGAAACCAAACACTCAGCACTTTGAATACATAAATATGTACAATGTACATGCTGGATCAGCGCAATTCATTTGATTCCAATGAACCGACAAACATGCATAAAATATATATTATGCGAGAGGTTTACTTTTAGTTTGCGATAAGCTAGCGACGACCACGGTATCCACAGCGGCGGCAATGTTTAATCGGACATTATTCAACTTCCTCGTGACGGTTTTTATTGGCCTCTCCCAGCAGGCTCCAGTCGATGATGTGCATGACAATGGAAAGGTGCTGCCCATGACAATGACATACTTCAACAACAGCTTGGGTACGTACATCGAGCACAGGGGACGCGCCTCCGTTATCATGTCAGAATGGACCATCGTTGTCTATTACGATATGCAGCCGCTCCTTGCGCAGATTAAGACATTTTTGGACCACTACGAGACGCTAATGGATTATTGCGGTGCTACTCCCGGGCACTTCTGTCCGATAACACTGCAGTCCGATCGAAATGAGATACAGGGTGCCAGCCTTTATCGTGGTCTGAGCACAAAACTAGACTCAGTGTATGTTAAGCATATCGGCGCTACCATCTCAAGAATTCAAGCCAACGAGGTGAACTTCAGAGACATGCTCACGAATCGAACCTCAGTCATCGACAGCACAGTTAACGTGATGAGAGAAACGCAGGCTTCCACAAATGAACGACTGTCTCTGATTGGGGCACGCATTGAACAGCTTAAATACTTCGAGACCAATTCCTCGATAATTATTTTCCTGACCGAAGAGCTGACTGCGCTGGCTGGCCGTATAAGGCGCACCCAGGATGCCATACTTGATGCAGTAATTCCTGCCCAACAGGGCAAACTTAACCCAATGATACTTTCCGTCAAACAGATGGAGAATGAGCTGAACCTCATCCTGGCCCACCTGCCACAGGACCGTCGACTGCCATTCAACGTTCTTACGCTCGCTGATGTCTATCGAGTGGCCACCATCAGCCACATACAGCAGCTCGAAAGGCATCTGCTATTCCACATCAAGCTGCCACTGGTGGACGTTGAGCAGTTCGATGTCTACCATCTGACGCCCATACCAAGGGTTGCGGTGGAGGCCAGCGGCCTTCACCTGCTGTATACAGAGACGCCCAATCTGGCCATTAGTGACCATTTGGACAGGTACTTCCCGCTGCGGGATGCTGAGTTGGACAGCTGCCTGCAGCTGCAACAGGAAAGATTCCTGTGCCAGCCCCAACAGATCACCTTTGGCCGAGACTCCGGCATGCTGCCGTGCACACTGGCGGCCTTCCGGAATCATACCCAATCCCCGGCATGCAGGCCACGCCATGTGAACCAAAGCTCTCTTTGGATACCGCTCGCTGCGCCCAATCGCTGGATGGTGGCCGTCACCAAGGAGCTCTCCATTATGGGTGTTTGTTCGGATGATCGGCAGCAGCTGCACATCAATGGCAGCGGCATCTTAACCATTCGCAGCGACTGCATCGTTCGAAGTACATCTGTGACACTCCAAGGCATGCCAGGCGCAACAGCAGGGAAGTCCTACGCCTCTCTGACATCCCTAGACGTGGAACCACAGAGTGCTTTGACGCCACAGCCACTGGAGTTGGGGCAGGGCTCAGCGGTGGCCATCATTGTTGCCTGCACTCTCGTGCTGATCATTGCATCCATTTCTCTGGGCTGGTTCTATTACTACCAGCGGCGAGGCCGTGCACAGCAGACACAGAGCCCCGTGGAGGACCATCAGACAAAGAGCAATGGGAGCTGCAACGATCATCCTCTGCTGGAGAAGCCCCTGGGGGAGTGAGTGTGGAGTTGGTGTCCAATATAATACACGTTTATTTGTATGGGTTTGAATTGCAATAAATATTAGTTACTCTCTCATCATCCACATTTACACATTGTAAGTCTCGAGGCTTTTGTTTAAGGTTACCTTTTGGGCTGCACTTAGAACTTTTGAAAATATAATGGGGGCTTGGGGCAGGGAGCAGGCGGACGCTCGGGTGCTCTATGTTACATTTGCCTTGTGGCTTGGCCTGGACCACTTTCGTTTACAATTAAGACTACAGTTTGTCAGCTACTACAAGGAAAAAATTGCCAATTAAAAACTAGTTACAGCGTGAGCGAGGGGTGCCGCACGCATTGCACTTTGTGTCTGTCTGTGTGTTGTTAAATAAAGCTTGTTGGGTGGGGAAGAAAAGCATTTCCACAACGTCTGACGCTGGCATTGGCATCCTACTTGACATTGTCCAGCACCTGCACTATGTGCTTGGAGACCAGAGCCGTGGCCTCGGTGGCATTTGGTATGAGAAAGCGATCCATGTCGGTGATCATCAGCCCTTCGCCATCGGGAAAGCCGTACTTGAAGGTGATCAGATCACGGTGTCGCTTCTTGGCCGTAATCTTGACAATGCTGGCCAGCGGACGACGCACCATAATCTGGGCCTGGCCGCGTCCCAGTTCGCGCAGCACCACCAGCTGCCCGGGCGTGATTATCAGATGGCTGTCGTACATGTAGCCGCTCATGTGCACCTCCTGGCACTTGAACGCATTGATGATGTCTGCCGTTTTGAAATATTGATTCAGATTCACGATCTCCTTGTTGTCGCCCGGCAGCTTGGGTGCATCGCGTTCCGCACCATCGTAGGCGTCCTCGTTCTCATCATCGATGCTGAAGACAGGCGCCACATTGCGATAGCGCTTGCCATTCCTTTCCTTGGCACTCACATGACGCTCCTGGGCCGCCGCCGCCGACTGTGACCCATTGGACACGCCGCTGGCTGCGGGTCCGCTACTCGCACTGGGATTCACAATGATGTCCAGCAGCTTGCCCTTAACCTCGGCGGACTTTGACTTCATGGCAGCAGAGAATTTGCTGAACAAATCCGTGGACGAGGCGGCCGTTGTGGCCTTCAGCGGCACGATTTTCGTCTGCATGAAAAAAGGGTAAGTTTTTAGCAGTATTATTATGCGGGGGGGCATCGCTGGCAGGGCAGTCTGTTACCTGTTGGGAATTGTGCTCCTGGCAGACGAGGCACTTGCGCACATTGTGATCCTCCAGGCAGTCGGCCATGTGGTCGCCAAAGTAGTCGTGTATGGATGCGTAGCCGCCGGTGAGCAAGGACACGTAGTGTGTGTTCTTCTGCAGGAATGAAGCCACCACCATATGTGTGTACTGATCCTCCTCCACGCGTCCGCTGCCCATGAAGCATAGATGCTCCCCGCCGGCATTTGAATTGACCTCGATGGCCTGACGCTGGGCCGTAAGCAGGCCCTGGACGGCGGTGGCAAACGCAACGGGCTCCTGGAGCATCAGATTACAGTCGAGATGGAATGCCGTGGACAGGTGGCCGGCATTATACTGCTCGGCGGGACGGCAGTCGACGAGAAAGAAGCGCACTGCATCGGACACTGGAAACTCGGTGGCCGAATTCTCCACCAACTCGTAGACGGACACGGGCAGGCACAACGCCTGGGACACCTTGTTGGACTCCTCCTGGCTGCGCGGCGAGTCGTTCTGCTTGCCGTACAGCGCCTTCAGGTAGTCTGTCTTGAAGGAGGTCGGCGTCTTCAGCGCATAGTACTGGGCGAGTGAGCAAAAATCCCACACATCGTCCAGCTCCAGGGCGCACGGCATGTTGATGAGGAACTCGATGATCTCCTCCTTGGACGAGGTCTTAATCTGCATTATCTTCTCGCGCCCATTGATCAGTATGATGAGGGCCAGAAAGAAGACCATGAAGGGGTCCGCATTCTGAAAGTAGAGATCCCACATGGCGATTATCACCGAGAGGCTGCTGCAGGAGGCGAACAGGGACTGGAACCACGTCAGCGAGTACAGATCGGGTGTGATCTTTTTGGTGTCGAGCAACGAGCACAGCTCGGGATCGTGGTACTGCAACAGCAGCCGGAACACATGGAAGACATTGCCCTTGGGCTTGCAGCCCTTGGGTATGTAGGTGTCGCGTATCGCCTCGAACAGATTGAATGTGTCCGAGCGGTTGAGCTTGAGGGCGAACAAAGGCAGTAGCAATTCAATCCAGCCATTCTCCGGCTCGTACTGCAGATTGCGGTTCTTGCAGTAGAACGTTATGATCGACTCCAGGTCGGACACCACCGACACCTTGTCCTCCTCATCGTTGCCCATGCGATCCACATGCCGCTGGCAGTCCTCTCGCAGCTGGCTTTGAAACGGCAGATCATAGATCTCGTTGAAGAGCGACATCTGATCGCTTTTGTGGCGCACATCCAGGCACACCTGCCACACATCCGGACGCAGGGCCTCCGGCAGTCCCTTGCCCCGACAAATGCTATATATATCGTTCACATTGCAATCATCCAGCAGCGCCGACTCCAGTTCAATTATCCTATAGCGAGGGAGAGAAAAGATGCATATCAGTACAAATGTCTGGCCTTTAGTCACGGCAGAAAGTGGAGCGGTGACGGCGCCGTCAACGTGTCTAAAAGAGCAGCTGTTTTGCTGTTGGCCTAGCTGATAACGATGCGGCCACTGAAATGATGCCTCTGTTGGGGCTGTCTGACTCAATCGGTAAGAAAAACAAACACTCGCTCTTGTTCTCTCCTCGGTGTGTGTGTGTCCGAAGGGAAGGCCATTTCTAAATTGCTCCAAAATTAAACTAAGAAACATTCCGTTGCTTGCTCATACATTGGGCTGTAGGGCGGACGCTGACGCCTTCCGCTGGCTTTCTGGGTATCGTTAATGGTTTTATTTACCACATATTTTCCTCCATGATGACTCTCCCACCAGGTTGCAATTTATAATTTATTTTTTTTTGTATTTTATGTGTTTATAATGCGCTGCCCTAATGCACTATCTTGCCATTTGGCAGACTCGTCGTGTGCATTTTTAGTTACGCTTCGCTTTAAATTTGAATAACTTTATGGGTAATAATCCAAGTTAATTTGGTTTTTGGATCGAAAGAAACTTTTTTTTTGTCTGTTTTGGATACCAGCAGTGTGACCGCGGACCTATCGAAAAAATATACCCGTCTCACCCTCAAATATATACCGAAATATACCTTCTCTTACAAGCTCGCTATTGTGTTATGACATTAGACTTTGCTGCGAAGAGAGAAAGCATGAGCGACAAAATTAAATTTCCATCACGATTTCTGTATCGTGCACCAAGCCAGCAAAATTGTATTCGCAAGCCAGACTAACGAATATATTTCCCCCGTTCTCACTGCTTCCAAGATCCGAAAACTGTTTGTTTGTAAAACCTGATTATTTAATAATTGTCTAAGCAATTTAGATTTAACTTTGTTTTGGGATAATTCCAAGTTAACAAACTGCTGGAATTGACATAATACAATTTGGAATCGTACTATTTTTGGTTGTGCAAAATTTCTTTTATACAAGCGTCTTTTACTATCGTGTTATTTTTTCTACTGTATATTCTGTTTTTTATTAAAAAATTAACATGTTTTGAATTTATTATGCAGGTTCCAATGCCTCAAAAGCTAGTACCAATTCTCAAATTCTAGGACTCCATTAATGAAAAGGAACCGCGTAGTCTCGTTGGCATCTGTGTACTCTGCGATCGCACTAAACAGATCACGTTCGCGGGCCACAGTCGTTGGGCTAAGCTTGGCCTTCATTACGGTTACAGCTTCAACAAATTTGTTGTAGAAATTTCTTTCCTCAATATCGAGAATATTGTGAATGTCAGCCAGGCCCGAAGGGTTACTGTAAATTACTTGGGACTCGGGCGACTGAACAACAATCCGGGTTATCTTTGATGATAGTATTAAGTAGACCGATGTAGTAAGTTTTCTTGTTTGTAAAGCTACTTTGACGAAGGACCCTGCCATATTCCAGACACCTTTGGAGTTTTCCAGTTTCAGGACCACGAATGTTGGCCGGAACTTTATTTATAAGTTCAGCCACCAACCGTAGACAACTTTCCAGTGTGTTGTCAACATGAACATTGTAACTGGCATTAGTATATTTTAAGAATTCGGCGATGGTCTCGTTATCTGATTGAGGAGGAGCAGCATTACCAAGATCCTGTGAATTCAAATGTTCTAATGTTTCCGTCTTATTATTTATTTGTAGAGAAAAACTCACCACCACAGCCAGAGCCACAGCAAGAGCCAGAGCCACAGCAAGAGCCAGAGCCACAGCCAGAGCCACAGACACAGCAAGAGCCACAGCCAGAGCCACAGCCAAAGCCACAGCCACAATGAGAGGGTAACGCATCTTCGCCAAATGTTTCGATTCGACTGAACATATTTTGGGGCATGCTCAGCGATTCCCTAGCAAGTCTCGGGGGACACTTCATTCCATTAAAGAGCCCTCATGGTTTGAGGCCGTTGCTGCTTGGTTCGAGCCGGGCGATAAGATGAAAGCACTAATTCAATAGCACCACAGCGGTCCTCATCGTGAAGGCAGCTCGACTGGATCCAGGCTTATCTTTGGTTCGAGGAAATTCTGACAAATCAACGTAGCAGCTAATGGAATTCAATTTCAATTGTTGATAGTATCCACAGAGAGGGTACTTTGGGGAACAGAATGTCGAGATCATCGAGCAGCAACAGGAAGAGGATGAGATGAGGAGGAGGAGGAGGTGCTGAAGCTGCCAAAACCCAAAAAACAAAAACAACTGCAACTACAACCTCAAAGTCAAGTAAAACAAAAAAAGAGCAGCAGAAGCAAATCAGTTGACAAAGTTTATCAAAGTTGCAAAAGCATCAAAAGATTTAAATTCAAATCAAATATTCAGTCAAAACTCAGCCAGAACTGACAGCATCGCATATCCGTTTTTGCCATTTAAGTGCGAATTGTCGGTCCATCTGTATCGTAAAGTTTGTAAAGAAAAAGGAACAAACAAAAATCAAAATAAAAACAAAACGAGAAAATTTGCAAAACATTTTATAATTTTAATTTTCATTATACACTCACATTCGTATTTTCGTTTTTAAATGTTATTTATGTATATATTTAGGTATATGTTAAATGGATCCAAGTGGGTAATCCGACAATCATGCGACAGCAGGAGGAGCTCCACATGCCAGACACCAGCCATCCACCCACCCACCTATTCAGGGGAAGGACGATGATGGTATGGTGTGGCTTGTGGTGAGTGGTAGGTCTGGGCTGGGGTAACAAATGAGAATCAGAATGAGTAAAAACGATGCCATGCCACATAAAATCTTACATTAAATTAAATACCAAATAAAATATACAAAAGTTACAAATGACTGAAATCGAAAGACACCAAACAAACAATCAATGGTGTTGCCAGGAAGGAGGAGGAGGATGCCGAATAATAGGATGAACCCTTCCATTAGTGGCTTGCAAATTTCAGAGCATTTTTGTATATATTACTGTAGATTATTGTATTTATTGATCCGGTTTTCACATTCGCAAAGCGCAAAAATTTTAAGATTGCAAAACGGCAACAAATTCCTCGCCGAAATGAAAAGTAAACGACGTTTTACGCAACAAAACAAGTCTTAATTGCCAAAGAACACAAATAGATGACTAATTGATGCATTGACATCAAGTGGACATTATTACCAATGTAATTGAGCTTGTGCCCGTTTTTTATAAATAATTTTATTTAAGCAAGCCTCAAAATTGGATCTGAAATAATTTGTCTGCCTGAATACCATCACAACGGTAAAATATACTGAAATATACCGCAAATATACCGCAAATATACCGCAAATATACCGATATGCCAGAGTGTGTGTCGTACCGTTATAATAGCAGTTATATTCAGAGGTACGGTACGGATAAATGGGCTATACTGTACACAGTATACTGTTTGGTTAGTGGTTTAGTTCGTTTGCTATCCTCGGTATATTTATTTATTTGAATATTTATTTTGAAAATTAGAATGTATATTTCGGTATATTTCTGAGGGTCAGGCGGGTATATTCTGTCGATACTATCCACGGTCACACTGTTTGCCAGCTATTTTGCTATTTAATTAAATAATTTAACTTAAAATATTGCTGTTGGCGCTTAAAATTTAGTACAATAATTATTGGACATTCCCGCGCTGCAGTTGCATTGGTAAACGTAAGTCGAAGGCATAGTTAATGCCATGATTAGCCAATTCCCGCGAAAACACCCACACAAGGACCAGGGCGAGAGCACACACACAGATAGCGCCAAACAAAAACCAAACAATGCAGCCTTCACCTAAATAATGCATCTGCATCTATTGATTTTGCGTGTTTTGTGTGTGTGACGATGTGTGCTGCAGCAACAGCTGTGGCTCCTGCCTACCTACACCTCCTCCTCATCATCATCATCGTCATCGTCATCTGCATTCCCCACCATCTATCAGATCCCCCGCTTAACCATTGCCATACTTTTTTGCTTGCATTTGCGCCACGTGTGACGTTTGCCATTTGCATAGCATCACGTACACACTTCATTCCATTGTTCTACCCATTAATTGCGACTCTCTCTCTTGGCCACATCCAACAGATGAAAACGGGCAGCGGCAACAACAACTCGTTTGGCAATAATAGCTACAACAACAACAGGAGCAACAGCAGCAGCAGGGAGGCAAACCATTCAAACGCCACAACCACCACCGCCACCACCACCGCCACCAACCATGCCCTGGCGCAGCAACAGACAAGAGCCTCGCACATTGTCACCGAGTGGGAGGATGGGATCATCTTCGATGTGGATGATCCGGACTTTTGTAACATAGCCGGCGGCGCGTCCGTGATTGATAAGCTGACGACCGCCACCAGCAGCTGTGCCGTGGCGCTGAGTAATTTGAATTTTATAGGTGAATATACGATTATAATTAGCCCTACCGTATTTATAGTCTAGACATCAGCGTAATCTTTGTTATTTACGATTAGCTAAGGCGAGGAGCGAGACAAACCCCTAAGCTAGTTTCTTGGGGAAAATTTTTGTGTATTTTTTTTGGTTTGCCCTGTCCTCCACCCCACATTTGCACCAGCTGCAGTGGGTCGCTTATCAATCGCACGGTTTTCCCACTCTGCCGCAATGTGACACCGCAGCACTTGGCAGCCCCCAATAGCCAAGCCATGCCCATGCCATGGCTTGGCCCCTTTGTTCGTCCCACTGCCACTCGAGGCATGGAGGCAGGCATTAGGCTTTTGTCTGATCGGTGCGGAAACCGCTGTACACTTTTATTAATGCCAATTGCCGGCCATAGTCTAGTTTATCGCTGAGTGGCAGAGAGCACTTCGTCCCCTGATAATGGCTGTATATAATGCCAAATACCAATGGCTATCAATTATACAAGTTATTAAGCCTTGTCAATAGCCGCGGCAGCAGCACTCTGTCTTCGAAATCGATTCGCTATAAATTTAGAGGCATTTCGGTCTGTTTTTAGAAACAGCATTCCCCGAATATGATGTACAGCCCCAGCCCAGCCCAGCCAGCCAGCCATCCATCCATCATTTACGTGCTACTGGAAAAACTGTCTCTTCCCCAATATCGGTTAACTAATTGTTTTGTCTGCTTGTTTATCTGCGATCTGATTAGCCTTATAAGCGAAGCGTGCGAGCCGCCTATTCACACGTTTCGCTTGTCAGCAAGAATTTGCGAAATTCACGCGTTTATCATGTGACTCCAGTCCCGGATCGGTTCGGACCCCGGACCGGACAGGCCTCTCTCTCTCTCTCTCTCTCTGTCGCTCGCTCTCTGTATCTGTATCTGGCGAAGTGGGTGCCAAAAGAGTGGGCAAATATTAGTAATCGTGTTGGGGATTATGCCGCATAAGGTCGGTCAGGCACGATGTCATTTCATGAGAGTGGAATATTTTCTTTTGGAACACAATAGCAATTGGTTTATGGCTAGCGTGAGCTGTTTTTTATGCGTGCATAACATTAGGGAGGTTCGGCACGTGTCGCTCATTAAAGGTCTCTGGTAATTGAAAATACTATACAGCCTCAATGGATAATACTATACCAGCTGGAGGCAGTGCGTGTGGCTCTGACCCTGACCATTGGATTGTCGAAAGATCCGTTCGTAAGAAAAGTTATTTGTAATGGAAAGGATGTGGGGCTGGAGTAGGTCGTCTCCTTTGAAATCGTGTGCATTTGTTTATTTTAAGATGATTACCATATTTCCTATACAAATGATTTCTTGGTAGCAAAGCGACAGCTTCATTGAGTCACTTAAATAAAGGAATACCTGACGACATTGCTACTTATGCAATCCAATCCCTTGCCAGAGACCCCTCCCCCCCACAATCATCGTGTGTGTATGCATGAGATGGGCCCATGTGAATCTGTCTATTTTCAGATGATTACCATATTGCATCAGACTATTTGCAAACAGCTTCAGCTGGGGCTTCAATTGGAATCGAAATCTGTGTGTGCTGTGCACATAAGTACATTACGTTTCAGATCAATTGAACCAGTTCTGAATGATTTATTTTATCCCTTTTTTTTGTAGCAAGTGAAATGAAGATTCCCATGACTCATTTTAATTACTATTTCTAAGATATAATACTCGCAGTAGGTACATATGTATGTTTATCACTTATCGTAATGGTTCATGTGGAATTTTCTTATCTTAACTGATCACTCTTCCTCCTTATCTCACAATGTAGCCGCAGTTCTCCCCCCATTGACTCATCCCCAGCCGTATTCTTACTTAATATTAAGTATACAACTTTTGAATGGAGCTTTCTGTCGCGCTCTCTCTCTCTCTGTCTCTGGGGGTACGAAAGTGGGTAATGCACTCAGAATCCAAACAGCAGTAGTAGCTCCCATGTAAATGCATAAGCTGATTGCATAAACATTTTCGCTTGCACACAAAAATGCTTATTGAAGCGACAAACGTAATGACAATTTTTTCTTTTGCTTTTTTGTTTTGTTTGTTTCAAAAATAAATCGGTTTTGGATTTCGCAATGCGCCGTGCTACCCCCGTACCTGCCCCTGTCCCGCTTTTGGCGTCTGTCTGTTTTTATGTTCCCATGCTCATTATATGTAGTCGAAACCATACGGAACGGAACGGAACGCCACGCGCAGCCCATTCGCGCCTTGTTTAATTTGTATGGAGTGGTCCGTCTCGTCTCTCGTCTCGTCTCGTCTCGTCTCTGGCTGATAAGTCCGACCGTCCCTCCCCCCTTACCGCCTCGTATTGCGCAGCAGCCAGTCAGCCCCTCCACCGCTGATGACATGGAAAACCGATAGCCTCTTGGCGGCGGAGAAGTGTGGCTGTGGCAGTGGCTGCAACTCAGGTACAGAGATCGGGATCGGGGGACGCACGCCACCACCAGCTGTCATTTCGGTGGCGTGATGGAAATTGTCTAAATTCCCCAGTCTGGAATCAGAGAATTTAAGGTAATCTCATTATATTTTTTAGGAAGTAAAGCTCTTGGGATCAACATTAATCTCAGTTCTCTGGAAATCTGGAAAGCTCCCTCTGGCTTCACCACTAATTTCTCTGGAATTTAACTATCAATATCACTTCTCTGCGAATCCACAGTGCAACGGGGGGGACTCGAGGTGATGCCAGTTTATGGCTCGACCGCTAACCGATTTGCTTAGGTCGCAACTGGTTATAACCTCTTCCATAATCCAGTGCATAGCCCGTAACCCGTAACCCTTCTAAAACAAAACCATCGGCGGAACGTGTGCAAATTGGCATCGTCAGCGGTTGGCGCCGCTTTCTACTGGAAGTGGCTGCAACTGAGAAGAGGCCCGACACAACCTCTCTGGTTGTGTGTGTGTGTGTGCTCTATGGACAGGGATTGATTTCAATTCCAATTCCGTTTCATTCATTCATTCATTTGTTCTTTATTCTTTTTATTAATTTACAATTTTAGCACAGACACAAACACATAGAGAGAGAGAGAGAGAGAACCCTTGCGGACAACAACGACACGGGCCCAACGGGTAGTAATCGGTTCAAACCGGTAATGTCAACTGTCAACGTACTTACCTCCTTCCAATGCTCTCTCTCTCTCTCTTGCTCTTGCTCTTGCTCTCGCGTGCAAGTCTGTTTACATTGAGCAAATGTTTCGTGCGACGCAAATCTAACAGAGATGTTGTTATACCCTATGCAAAAAGGGTGTTTACATTATGAACAGATGTTTGCAACAAAGTGGGAACAAAAAAAAACAAACAAAAGAGAACTATTTTTAAAATCGTTCAAAATACAAGCAAAATCTACGCTGTTATCCGACTACTGTATAAAGGATACGAAAGGATTTATTTCTCTTTACAGATATTCAAATATGATGTGACACATTTCAGCTATGCATAAATATATTAAATTAAATTCGAGCTGGTATACTTTAAGCATATCTATTCAAGGGTATCAAAGGCTGCATACCTTTCTTCCACTTGCCTTCTTGTTGATTCTCTTGTCGCTATTGCTGACGCTTTTTCCCGCTGCTGCTCTGACGCTGCTGCTGCTTCTTCTGCTGCGCTTCTGCTGTAAATGATGATAATGACGATAGTCAAATGAGATGATGACGAAGATGACAAGAGTTGCTACGTCAGTAGGTCGGTCGCACCACTTTATTGACTACATTTACAAACACAAAAACTTGCTGTAAATTCCCATTAGCACCGCAAACAAGTGGCTTCGAGTGTAGGTATAGAAGTTGATGTAGCATCTACAAGATAGTTCACTTTGGAGCTGGATCTAGCTTTACTCTTAAATGAATACAACTAGCACAGCACTTAATTAATCAAACTAGTTCTTTTATTAGCTTTTATCAGCTAACTAATGAACACAGTTTCATTTGCGGAGAATTCATTGAAGAAATGGAAGCAACAAACCAGATTAAACTGCACCAAATCCGTCGAGTGGTGGTGACAAATCTCTCTCTCTGCTCTGGGAGTTAAACCCACAGCATGTGCGGACCGAACAGGACCGGACCGCCTGAACTCTCCCTTCATGTCACGTGTAATTAGCAGACTGTTGCACAATGCAAATCGCTAATTAAATGTTCTCCAGACTCTTCCACAAGTGTTAATTTGCTCGCACGCCTAACCAAAAACCACAAAATCCCCTCCCTCACAGCTAAGCTCAGCACCCCCTCCAACCGTCCCATGGGGAACGGACTGGGTAAAGGGACACTGTGTGTGCTCTCTCTCGCTCGCTCTGGTCTCTGTTGTGTTCTAGTTTTGATATGGATTGCGCACTTTGACTTCGAATGGGATTTTTGCAAAAACCACGATTTTGCGCCATATTCATGAGATTGCGGTGGAAATACCTTGGACCAGCGATCACTGGGTTCGGTTCGGTTCGCTTTATTTTTGCCTCAGAAATTCCAATGCAAAATATTCTACGGCCGGGGGGGAACTGAACTGAACAATCGATAAGTCTCGTAATTCTGGGTTCTGCCTTTCGCACTTCCCACCACAAAAAAAAGTTTCCCATAGGTGTAAACAATAACTTATAACGTTTGTTTCCCACTAATTTTGTCTGACATTTAAGTAGGTTTATTCCTGTTAGCTCAAGTGAAAGCATTTTCAATTGCGTTCTAAAGTTCTGCTTGGTTGTATTTTGAGCTCCAAAGACAGAACATTTCGGGGGATTTCCCCTGTTATTGTTTAGAGTGTGGACACACTGAACTTTTATAGTTTCCTTAACACAAATCGTTAAATTGTTTTATGTTGCTTTGATAATTTAGAATTCTGGAAGTACGTATGAGGAAGTTTTCATTGTGATGGCGCACTTTTTTTTATGACATTAATTCGCATTGGCTTACAGCAACGAGGAATTGCTTTGGCCAAGGATTCTAAGATTAGGTTTATATGCACAATTATTTTATTAATATCTAGTGCTGTACTTTAATCTATTGGGAAGGCAGCTCTCAATGTTAATACGATCTAATGAGCTTTGCGGTGGGATTTTTTATCACCCATTCACCCATGCTGCGAGTAGCATCCAAACATCAGTCACGATTCGTGACACGAACAGACACACAATAGAACGAATCGAACGAGATCTACTATAGTTAACTCGTAGAAACGAACTTCCCGAATGGACTAGAACAAGTTATATTAATATTAATGCGCCGGGCAGGCGGCTATTCCAATTAAATGTTAATAATTTGGCTGAAGTCATCTGAAAAACTTATAAATATGGGAAGTAAAAATAGAATATAGAATTTCAATTGTCAGACTCATCATAACCGATCGTGGTGTTACTCACTGCGAGGAATGCAATTCAATTTCCCCGCCCCAGAGTAAATGACATTGCCAGCGGGGTTGGGGGTCATGCAATAAGAGTAAATACACATGTAAGCCACCTGGCCCCCCACCCCCCGTAACCTTCTTACAGTCATGGGCAGGGCCAGGCCGTTGCTTTGTAACCCATATCGGTCATATCGTATATACCCCCGTGCGTTGATCTACTACAATATCCAAGGGCCCGGTCTGGCCTGCCTTCAATGGGAACGAGAGTGAGATAAGCAAGTCATAGACCTATTTATAGGAGCAGTTCCCCGCAGCTCATTGGGAATGCCAGTATCATTTTATCTGTCATCAGTATGCAAATTCATTCTGCGGAACTCTTACAAAACATATGGAAATGGGAGGGGGATGAGCTAGAGGCCAAAGTTCAGGGTCAGGGCACAATCATTCGACTTCTCGCAATTCTAATTGCCCTTGTCAACAGTTTTTGGTCCCATAAATCTCTCAAATCTCAGAGCACTTAGTGCACTTAGTAATCTGCAATTATAGAACAGATCCGGGCGAAGCTTTGAACTCACTTTCGTTCGAATGGAATGATCTGGCTTCTCCTCCGGCTCCGCCTCCTCCTCCGACAGACAGACAGACAGACCACGCCCCATTCTGACAGCTTACCCACATAGACGTGAACGAGTATTGAGTACTTTTCCCCCATTAATTAAGTAAACGGTTTCCATAGTACAGCCAGCCAGGTTGAAATTCCAAAAAAATCAGTTTGTTTTGTATCGCCGCCAAAACTCTTGGGCAAGGGAATCCCGCGGAACGAGTTTTTGTGTGTCGCTGCTATTCGACCCAACTCATTAGCATAGCCATGTGAGCTGGAGGCTGCCTTGCTTGCTCATGATGATAATGATAATGATGGCTATGGGGTTTTTGAGAGTGATGAGCAGCGGGTATCAAGCGTGTGGCGCTACACATTATATGTAGATGTAGGATTCCTTAAAAAACCCCACCCCCCCAATGAATCACACGCCCACAATGCCGTCTCATGATCAGAGAAGGAGGTTTATAATGTCTCAAATTCAAAACAAAAAGCTGGGCTTTTTTGTGAGCTTCTTTTCCTGATTTCTCTCGCTCACGAATTGACGTCAGCACCTGGCCTGGCCGCCTTTTGTTTTGCATTTGATTGGTATACAATCCAATCCATCCAGCGATGCCACATGTGTGCTGGTTATTTGCACACCAGCACCACAACAACATCCAAACCATAACAATAATTAACAGATACTCTCCCGTGCAGGAGCAGCTTTATTTGCGTAGCTGCGCGGCACCAAAACAGAGTCGAGCGGAGCAGAGCCGAGCCGAGCCACTGGCCGGGTGTCAGAGCCAACATCAGAGTCAGAGCCCAGAGCCAGAGCCCAGTGCCAAAGCCAAAGAGGAAGCGCATGTCTTTAAGCAGCACTTGACGACGCAATAATTGTACGAATATTGTACTGTATTTATGCACAATTCCGCCAGTTGTATATTGGCAAACACAAAACTATATTTGAACAACGGAAACTTGAATACCCTAACATTTGTGTTTGGCCTGATGGCCAATGCCATTGACTGAATGCAGTAGTAGCTTCCAGACTGTTGATTGATCAAGTGGGTAATCATTTCCGAGCTAAAGTAGTATTGAGAGTGGGAGGGGTAACAACCGTAGCAACTCATTTTGAGTAAGCTTGAAGATTTCCTCTTTTAATTTTATATTTATTGTAATTAATAGTGAAAGATTTCATGGGTGGGACTATCCCATACATATATTCGATTAGGTCTTCTGTAAGGCAAATGTACGTCTAAAAGAGAGTTTCCTAAACATACTCTGATTCCCACCATTTGTGAGGGATATAGTAATTCTCAAGGGTACTTGGATTTAGCTTGGATTTAGTTGCATTAGTTCGATCATTGCCTTCAGACCAGAGCTACTGATCCATGATCAACACTCCACAAAGAACTACGAAGTTTTCTAAACTATAAATAATTTTGTATAGATTACGGGAAAAAAAAACACCTACAATTTTCAAGTTCAATAAAAAAAACCCCAAAACTCGTAATCTTGGTTATATGTAGGTAAAAAAAAAAAACCAATGTGATAGGAAAATCCCTAAGTGGCCTCGACCACATTATCAGCTTGAATTTAAACTGGAAAATATATTTGCATCGCTATTATTTGTATATTTAGCTTGGAAAATATAGAAAACCCCTTAAATTCCATTGACCGCATCATAAATAAACTTTTGTGCGGAATATCTGTTTGAAAGTTTTCAAATAATAAATATTTTAAGAATTGCGCTCAATAAAATGATATTTACGATATCCAATCTATTTGAAAATTGATAGCTCTACGGCAGACCTATAAATCAAGCGATAAGATACGAAAATATAACATTTTGTTGGACACTTTTTGATATTCGTAGATCTGCAGCCGGTTTCGAAATGCATTGTAAAATATGTATTTATTTATATGTGACAATGTGTCTGGAGTAACGGGGGACTGCGATATATTTAGCAGGAAGACAATGGGGCGGGATCTCTCTCTCTCTCTCTCTCTCACTCTCCCTCTCGCTTTTCTGTGTCTTCAGGAAGAGTATAAAAATACACACAGACGAGACGAGCTGCGATCGTCATGGGGCTGGTGCTGCGACTGGGGGGGGGCTCTTAATAAGTTTTCAAAAGGTTGGCAAAATACTGTTTAAATATTGTTATTTTCGGACTAATATCCTCCACGTTTTCTGACGCAATTACGGATGAGGTGAGAGTGTCCCAAAGGCAAATTGCCGTGCGACCTTCTCAAATGACAATGGTCCCTCGCGATTTCATCTCCATCGCCTCCATCACCCCCCCTGCATGAAATTGCGTCGCGCACAGCAAAGTTGAATGCCAGTTGCAAAAGTGTGCCCCGGTTCCGAGGGCTTCCTAATGGAACGGCGGCTTTCAAGGGGGGCGGCCGGGGCATAGCAGCATATGACGGTCAAGGGGATGTTGCCGTTCTTGCTTTCTAAATAAACATTAATTGTTTATAATATATGCTACACATACGAGTGAGGAGTATACATAGTACCTATGTATATGTATGTATATTTATGTGTAGTTTATAGTTGACCGTCGTGGTTTCATCGTCACAATTTGCCGACGCTGAAATTGCATTAATTTGTCCGAGGGTCGCCTTGGGGATCGCTTTGCTTTTGGGTTTGGTTTAGTTTGGTTTGTGTTCGGGGTTCAGGGCTCGCAGCTCGGAGCTTGGAGCTTTGGTGCTCTTTGGGTGTGCTGCTCCCTTTTCGTTTGTCTGGCGAAATTTGAGCTTCCTCCATGCGACGCGACGCGCGACTCCAAAGCGGACTTGACACTTGGCGGAATACAAAAAAAAATGCGAATTTTTCCCTCCTATTAGCATGCGAACGTTTGCGAAAAATTTCCATTCTGCCGGGGGACTCGCCTTGGATCGTATATAATGAGTTTAACCGTTACACTTTGAGACCCAAAAGCGAGAACGCTGGGGAAGTCTGGGCAGGCCATGCCACGCGCTTGAACCACTCCCCTCCGAGGCCCAACTGATAAGATTAGGGCGATTGATAAGCGAAGCATTGGCGTACAAATATTTTAACATGTTTATGAGAGCCATGATCTCGCTCTCTGTCCCTCTCTCTCTCTCACACTCTCTGGCAATGTTTCCAAAGAATTGAGTTGGTGGGTTTACCTGTATTTAAACCCGTAGCCCGCTCTATTCATCTCTATTCAGCTTCTTTTTCCACCTGCTCAGCCCTGTCCGTGTTCCGTGGTTCATGGTTCGTGGTCCCTGTCCTTGTCCGGCGCTCTACCTGTCAAAGAACAAAAATGATTTGTTATTCAAATGAAATGCGTCCGTTGACGGGTCGACGAGGGTGCTCTGACGGTTGCCAGCCAAGCTGCTGCCTGTCTGTTGTCGTTCCGCTGTCTTCTACGTCAAGAACCCCGGCGACGATTACATTTAGTCAATGTGCTAGTGTCCGTCCGGTCAATGTGTCGTATACGTATCGCTACGTCTGTATCTCTATGTAAGAGTATCTGTGATAATGCGGTGGAAGTGCAGATAGGGCTGTAAAATGCATCAAAAAGTTGTTGGGCTGTAAGTGTATTCCCCCCTTGCCGTTTCACTTAGCTCTCTCTCTCTCTCTCTGTTTTGCTTGGTTATCGCCTCTCTCACACACACACTCGCTCGCCGCTCGCCGCTCTCCGCTGTTGCCAACTACCGCTAATTTGGTCAGCATCTGACTTTTGTTTTTGGAATTTCGCTTTGATTTAACCTCCCCCCGCTGGCGCTGCCATAAGTTTATTACGACTCTGAAGAGTGTGTGTGGTGTCAATGTATGCGAGAGCTTGGCAAGTTCAGTTCGTTAGCTTTGCTTTGTCATCCGCAATATCACTTTGCGCGCGCTCTCTCTCTCGCTCGCTCACTGCCATTGCTGTGCGCTCTCTTGGCGAAGTGAGTGCTTCGCCTGCCTATAAAAGCGAGGCGAACTGAGGCCAGCGCGTTCATTCGATTCCACCCATCCTCTACGGTCGTGCATGCCACTTGGTCTTTGGCTTTCCAGAAAAAATCAATTCCGTTTGTCTCAGCGGAAGCCCAACTATAAAAGTGCGCTGCATCATAACTTTCGGTTATTGTTTGGATATCAAACCGATGAACACTCTCAACACTGGAGTAATAAATAATTGCATACATTTCCACAAGTTAACTGTCTCCATCGCGTGTGAAAAGTTACTAAGAAAAACAAAAACAAAAACAATACAATAGCCAAAAACGGTTACTGTTCATTTTACAAGCAATTATAAAAGATAATTTGATTTGTTGTGGCTTATGCAAGGCCAAAACAACCACAGCAGTAACAACAATTACAATTACAACTACAACAAAAACAAACAACCAACAACTGCGACTAAAATCCCAATTTGGATTTATTAATAGCGCAGAATAAATAAAAAACAGAACAACGTTCAACAATTTCTGTAAAAATACAACAAATGTAAGTATTTCCGTGCCCAAAATAAATCAACAACAACGAACAGACCGACCCCAGGCCCCACCATACTCCCTCCCGCCTCCTTTTGTACATTCATCTCCTCTCCTCGTTTGTATAGCTGTATCTATGTGTGTCGTGTTTTGTTATGCGGCTGTGTGAGTGCCCTTCTATAAATAAATTAAATCAAATTAAATGCAACTAGTTGTGCTGTGGCAAGAGGCACAGGGGCCGTGTGTCAGAGCCAGATACCCAGATACATGGCGGCGGCTGCCGCATTCGTTCGGATAAATTACAGCAATTTTCGTTTTGTGTTTTTTGTTTTTGTTTTGTTTTTGCGACGTTTATGTCGCCGCACAGCTCTAGCAGGCACACAAACCCAGGCGAAATTGCAGTAAGCGGAGACATGAACCAGTTGCACTTGTAGCGGCACAGGGTCTCGACTCACCACGGCCTCTCTTTCTTCCGCCTCCGTGTTCTCTGTTGCACAAGCTGCATGCTGGTTGGGCGATTTAATTTTAGCCCCAATCCGCCTTTTAATTAAACTTTCTCATACGATCGAAAGTTATATATAGAACGGCTGGCCGCCGCATAACAACGCAAAATAAATTTATGATGCTTGCCAGGCCAGACGCAGCTCAGCAGCAGTCATGTGCCTGAGGATACGTGAATATATACATATGTATATACATAAACATATGTACATATGTTCATATGTTTGTACGTTTTTGCAACTTTGCCAAAATCCGTGCCCAACAATGTAGACAAGTTTGTGCTGTAGTATAGTATTGTATGGTATATCAGCTTCCCCTTGCCCCACAAGAAATCATGCAATTATCGGTCGGACAGTGTACTGCCAATTCCAAATAATTCGCACATTAAAGTTGTTTAATTGTGCGGCGCCCCCATCCGAAGCAATTAAAACTATAGAGAGATATGACGCATTCGACAACACTGTGATCTGTACACGGCCTCCGCTGGCTGTTTATGGTGCCTTTAACCGGATTTTAGCGGTTATTTACCCCCTTCTGCCATGCATACCCCTCCACTCCACACCAATCGACTCGACTTGACTCGACTTGACTCCTATTTCTCAATAGTTGTTAATTTTTGAGCCAAGAATGGCGTTCGATTCGTATTTGATAAACTTATATATTTGAATATGTGTCCAAGAAGTCACAGAGTTAGGTACAGTTGTGCTCGAATCGAAACTGTCATTGCAAATGCCGCTGACATTTCAAGTATTCGGAGAGACACACACACACACACACACACACGAACACGCACGCACCTGCACGACAAGCCCGTTTACCTTCGGCTGTGTTTGGGGGTATTTACCTGCAGAATGACCCCCACTCGATATCACCTTGTTACAATTGATGAACTTTGAATTGATTCGTGTGCGTTTATTTATCTGCGTCTGTCTCTCCCTTCCTCCCATTGCAGTGCCAACAGCAGCATCCAACATGTCTATTGCCAGCGTACATGGTCCCCAGATCGCCGACATCTGCAGTCCCCTATCGTAAGTATACAAAAATAGAAGCACAAAAACACACGAAAACACATCTCGACTCATAGTGGATTTAATGATTCACTTGGAATCGCTGGAATCGTTTCCGTTTCCACCGCATTTATTCATTCATTCGTATTTTAGCCAATCGCATTGTAAACAATGTCAGGGCCCTGTCGCTTGCCTAGGCCCTGGCCAGAGGCCAGAAGCGGTAGCATGCGACGCAGGCTAATGTAAGGTGGGGCTACGGGCTACTCATTCATGATTTTAGTTTGCAATCTTATCATGCCCAGACCGCAGTTAGGTGTAGGGTGCAGAGTACAAGAATACAACAACAATAATAGCAAATATCACCTGCAATATTTATGGCCCCGACTTTGGCCCATTAATGAAAGAGGGCAGCAGCAGCAGCAGCAGCAGCATACTAGTCACACCTTTCGAGAGAGCTTCGCGCGGTTCTTCTGTATTAGTGTCATTATCTTTTTTGGGGTCTGTGTCCGCTCCTCCACCTCCTCCTCCTCTTATCCGTAAAAACAAAAGCAAACGCAAGTCGCCGCCGCCGTGCCGCTCACATGATCGAGCGAAAGTCTCGCCGGCGTCGTTGGCGTCGTTGCTGTTGTTGGGTACAGTTGCCATTTGGTTCAATCATCCACAATCTCTCCCCCTGTCTCTCTCTCTCTCTGTCTCTCAGTTCCACCGCCACGCTACTCATTATCATAATCACGCCAGCGCCAGCGCAAGCGCCTGCCACTTCCACCGCCGCCCACCAAGCAAGGTCACGGCTGCCTGACTGCCTGCCTGACTGCCTGCTTTCCACGATTTGTCATGACTCTGAGCTAATCACGAATTCCCCCTCCCCCCTCTCTCTCTCTCTCTATCGTTTTAGGCATCACAATCTCGGTCTGTCCGCTTCGTTGCCAGATCTGGTGGGAAGTCCCCTGGAGATCAGCATGGACAATGTGATGACCATTGAGGAGTTGCGACAGCATATGGGCTCCTGCTTCACCTGCGGCGTCTCCTGGACAGATGATCATGTCTCATTGGACTGCAGCGAGTGCGGTGGCTACAGCCTGGAGCGTCCCTGCCCCCTGTGCGACGGCCAGTGCGGTGTACAGTGGAAGCGAGACTTTGCCATGGTGAGTACCATAGAAATTCTACACAGTCTACGTGTGCAGTCAGCTAACAGATTGTTTCTCTCTCTCTCTCTGTCCCGTTAACAGTCCCATGCCTGCAGTCAAGCCCGCTGGGTGGGCGTGTGCATCAGCTATCCGGAGGCAGTGTCCGGTGGAGTCCAGATGCCAGTTGGTGCTGGAACCGTCACTTCGTGTGCTGCCGCTGCGGCGAATCAATTGCGTTTGGCCCAGGAGCTGTGCTCCCGTCTGGAACAACTGTCCACCTCATCGGCGAGCAAAAGTGCCCGCACCTAGAGTTGGCCGCCACCCCGCCACCAGAGTTCCTCCAACAGCCACAACCACAACCACAGCCAGACTGCAGCACCCGTCACCATATAAGCCACACACCCGCACACACACTCATTCATCCAGATAGCAGTTAGCTGAGAAGGCAGCCCCACGGCTCCCACATCCATTGTGGACGCCGTGGTACCACCTCCACACACCACACCACACACACAGTCTCTCACCCGTAATTTAGGGCTTAATTGCTAAGCTTTTTAGTTCTTAGTTTTTATTGTTGTGTCGCGTTTTGAGAATTCTCTTTCATATATTTTTTTTTATATATTCTATGATTATTATTTCGGTTTCTTCGTTTGCTGTTTGCCGTTTGTTGTGTGTGACTAGGCAAATGATTAGCTAAGTTAGTTCTTTTGTTTAACGTTTTTTTTTTCGAATGGCACCCAACACATGACCGACCACCACCAATTCCCAAACAGGAAAAAGACTTCTTTCTGCTTAGACTTAAGTCAAGTTCGTTCGTTCGTTTTTTTTTGTTTGTGTTGGCAATGCAGTGATAACGGTGATATTAGGCCAGAAGGAATCGTGAACAAATAGTGAATTTATTATGATGTAGCAAAAAAAAAATGTCTAACTATTATAGCCTATAGCTATATACAAATTACCTATATATCTATGTCTACATATGTCGATAGCGATGCGATAATAATTTTTGTATACTTACACACACACACAGAAACGACACAGGCACAGAAAACAGAAAGCAGAACAGAACAGAACCGATGATCCTTGTGTCGAGAGATTGTTCGTTATAGTTGTGTGTTTGCCTTTTTGTGGTTCGAGGCACAAATCAAAAAAGGAAACAAAAACCCCAAAATATTGATGGTGCATTCCGAAACGAAAGAAAAGAATTCTATCTTCCATAATGCAATAATGCTCAAAAAAATTTAACTAAAGGGAAAGTCTCTCTCTCTCTCTCTCTGTCTCTTGCATAGGGGAAAAGCGAAAGCGCAATAAAAGAAACAGAATGGGACGAGAGCAGAATAGAAGAAAAAAACGCACAAGCAAACAACTAAAAAGCATTACTCAAAAAAAGTTGAAGATTTTCTGTGAAAATCCATATGACATCTTAGAAGAAGTTTACACCTAAAACCTAAATATATATACAATAAATATATACACATTATATACCATACATATATATGTAATACACATGAATATATTTATATTTTTAATGTAGAGATATGTTTTGTAAAAGACAAAGGCATATTTTTAAAATTAAAATATACTTAAGCTTATGCAAAAAAATCAAAAATCAAAATCACAAAAACTGTCTCATTCTTTTGGGTATGGCGGCGGTCCGTGCCCTGTTGCCAACTCGTATCTATTATCATCTGAGCGAGAATCATGCGATGCTTAACACAGTTGCCATTGGGGCGTCGCTTCTCGAGAATGAGATGTAAGCCAGAATCTAATCAATTTTTATGGCCACCACCAGCAAGCGCAAGCAGGTGGGCTTGACTTGCTTGTCACCTGGTACGCTGGCATGCCGCTAAATTCCACAGCAAATACGACTTAACGCGCTGCGGATTTACGCAAAAATTATGATACACAATGTTGTTAGCACACCCGTTATAAAGGGCTGGGGATGGCGGTGGGGGGGATGACTTAGCCTGATTTCTGTTGAATTTATCGCCCTTTGTGCTTCGTTTAAGGGAAACGGGCACAGCTTTCAGATTTCATCATTATTTTGAAGATGCAAAATCCGACGACCCACACTCTCGATTTGTAAGCATTTCTGGTTTTTGGTCTTTAATCGGCTGACACTCATAATCGTTATTGCCCTGAGCCTTGAGGCGCTTTGATGGCATGTGCCACATTGGCTTTATGGTTTTGCTTTTATTATCGCTTCTGGGAATCCAGTTTAATCATTTCTCTCTTCCCCGAAGGTGCTGCTCCCTCCCAGCTATCAACGCAGCAATTACACTTGTTATGATATGTGTGGTGTGGTGGTGTATAGATTTTAGCTTACATTTTCCAGCTGATAATTGATTAATGATTGTGTCCTTTTCTTGCCATTCCATCGAATGACTCTTTGTGTGCCTTATTTGCTGCTGGGGTTTCCAAGAAGCTTGTGCTGAATCTTATCTGTGGGAAGTAACTTGGGGGATGTTGTTCGCACTGCCTATCTATGAGATATCATTCTGCCACTAATAGGTTTTGCCATGTGATGAGGTCAGGCAACAGCAGAGACTGCGGCTGCGGCTCTTGCAGCTGCGTCTGCGCTGGCGAGCATACCAAATGGGTGTGTTGAGCGATACAAGACTAGTGCCAGCTGCAACAGAAGATCAGCATGAAGGAGCAGCACGCTAATGCCCCTGGCAGTACTCACATTTCTTTGTTTGATCGAATTCCACATCGGGCGTGGCCTCTGGCAGTGGCATTTGAGCTTGCAGCTCGTCCAACAGCTCGCTCAACTCCTGTGAGTCCTTGGCAATGCTGCAGAGTTCCTCCTGCTGAAAGTCGGGATTGATTTGCTTGCACAACAAAATCTGACTGATGACATTGCCCAGATTGGAGGGCGCAGTACGCGAAGGCGCTGTAAGGGGATAGAATGTTGAAACAGAGCAACCTTCGAAGCAGTTCCCCACTCCAGCCCACCATAATACTCGGTCATGTCGAGGGGCACCAGCTGAATCAGACGATGGCTTTTGATCAGCTCGTGATGGAAGAGCTGCGTCAGATGGTAGAGCAGCGTCAGATGCATCCGCTCGCTGGGACTGCCCAGGCAGTGGCGTGGCTGCGGTGTGATCAGGTGGGCCGTGTGCCTGCAGGCATCCAAGCAGCTGCGCCTCAGCTTTCGTATCTTCTCGCGCAACTCCGGCGAGTCGCGCGCCTGTCCAATGAAGATCAGCATCTCCCGAAACTGCGCCACACTGCAGTTTATTTCGGTTATCAGCTACGAATAGAACAAATATTATTTGGATGAACTATATATAATTGGCGCTGCGGCGCACAGCCACCTTCTGGGGGTCACGCGAGGGCAGCAAAAGCTGCGGCAAATAGATGGACAGTCGATGGGCTATAATCGTGGAGTTTCGGATGGCCAGCGCTGTGCTGCTGGCCACACTGGCCGCTGGCTTCTCCCCGATGTCCCTTAGGGCAGCTGCCGCAAAGACGCCGTTCACACCTCCAACATGGGCCATGCTTGGTTGCAGACTGATGCAGGCATCTCCTCGTCTCGAAAGTAGGCTATAAAAAGCCAGCAAATGCAACTGTCTGCCCCGTACCGTACCGAACCGTACGGCGGCCCATCATCGTCTGTATGTGTTTTGTTTTTGTGTGCTGCACTGTCTTATGTAAGCAATTGCGGTTCTGTACTGTCCTGTCTCTCATTACCTTGTGTCAACAAGCCACGGCTGCTAAACAACTACAAATGAGGGGCACGTAACAAGTGGGGGGACACAAAAATATATGCACAGCCTTAGCACACAGCAGCAGTCCTCCCCCCCAGCCCCACTTTAATCGGAATTGGTGCCAAGCCAGCAGAGTAGAAAATTTTTTTAGATTTATGGGTTCTCCATGCCATGCCACGAAAAATAAAATATATATACGAGTATGTACACAAAATCAGTCATGGAATCAGCGGTTCATATCACTGAACTGACCCAAAAAGGATACCTCGCTGTAGTGGCCCGGCACATCGATGAACATATCAACGGTGTCACAATCGATGGCTGCCAGCTCCTCATAGATCATCTCATCATCGATTTCCACTAGGGGATCCTGCAGCAAAAAGGAAAATGCAGAATAGAATAAATGGGGAAAGGAATCAGAAATCAGAAAGGAATCGCGTACAATCTTAGCATATTTCCAGCACTCCAGGGCTTTATAGTTTTCACCCAAACGGAGATTGATCAGCGCCAGGAAACCCCAAATGCTGGGCACATGATTCTGTAGTTGGGTGCATTGGATAAAGCACTCCAGTGCCATATCGAGGTTGTCCAGCTTGTAGTAGGCCTTGCCCATCAGATAGCTGGAGAGCATTGGCAGCAGCTTGCCAATATACGGATAGTTGAGGGCCTCAATGACCCTGAGATAGTCGCCAGTCTCGTAGGCAATGTAACCCAAGCGCAGTTTGCTGACCACAAAATAGTCCCGCTCGTTCTCATCGCGTTCGGGAAGCTGCATGGTGACGCTATAGAAGGCGGCTGCCTTCGCCAGATTGCCGCGATGGTACTCCACATTGCCATTGACCTGGGCATTCAAGGCGGCCTGCAATGAATGGGGAAAATATCAGGAACTCAGTGACTGCATAAAGTAGATGGACCCACCATTCTCTCATCGTCTTTAAAGCTAAAGGTTCGCACCACAAACTTATCATCCAATCGATTGAGCAGAATTTTCAGCTGCGTATTGATCAAATAGCGATTCGATTCGGAGCACTGATTCTCCACCACGGAAAACACCACCTGGGCAAACTCATAGAGGCCCAAGCGCACGAATATTCGGAAAACCTCAAAGAATATGTTGCCGCGCGTCGTGGAAAACTCGGGATTAATGGTCAGAAATATGCCCCATAAGCTGTACGGCGCGGTGGACGAACCCGAACGCCCCTGCTTCAGTTGCTCCTCGAAATGCCAACGGGCATAGGCACAGCCGGGCACATAGTCGTATTTCTTATAGTAGCAGTACAGCAGGATCCAGCCATCCTGCTGCAGTGGATTCGCCTTTGAGAAGCGGATAAGGCTGCGCAGCAGACACTCTGTGCTGTTGGCAGCCGTTTCCGGATCGTCACGCGTATCCAAATGGCTTATGTACAGCTTGATCCAGTCCCTGCGAACGGTATCTGTCCGGTGTGTGATATCTAGATATTTGCACATAACTTACGCAAAGTATTCGTAGCTTTCGGGCACCCGGTAGCCGTGTGAGCTGAAATATGCCTTTGCCTCCGCATATTCGCCACGTTCCATGTGCGCGATAACCATAAAGAAATTCAAGCGTTCATCGTTTGGCTTTTCGATGGAGGCCTGCAAGGAAAACATGGGAAAAGAAAGTAAGTTAAGGTAGCTGCAAATCTGTGGAGTAGTGCGCGAGTGTTGGTGATTTTCCACCTTCTAAAATAATCAATTAGCAATGCCCCAACAATGACCGATGGCTTACTTCCGTTTCCGTTTCGATTCACTACCGGAAGGTTAATGTCTGTCAATTATTCATAACCTCCAATCTAATCAAATTAGCGACACAATTTTCGTGAATCACAAAGCCTTTTAGGAAGCATTTTTCTCTTCTTTCTTTCGCACACAAAAGTGACGCAGTTAAAGGTTACTGATGAAGCAATGAAAGTACATTTGTTTATGCCTGTTTTTGCACTTATTTCTGCCATGATTACAATAGTATATACGAGCGCAAGAGAACCCACAATTGGGTGAGTCTTGGATGAGTCGTAAACGAGTTAAATGTGTTAGCACATGCTAGTTGCCGTGAATCAATAGGTGACACTCACTGCTTTTTGTTGGAATTTCACGACTCATCCGATTGAATTGGGGAACTAACCTTCTCAAGCACAAACTTGGCCATGCGATCATCCTTGACAGCATGCAGCAGCTTGATGGCATTCAGGTGATCGATGATTTGATCCATTTGTATGTGCGGACTTACAACGAAGTTATCAAAGCCCTCCTCCTCGACCCTATTCATAATTCTATAGATGCGATGCTCCAGCTCGTTGTAGGCCTCGGCGCACAAGTTCTACGAATAATTATAGCCCATTAAATTAATAAAATTTGATTTGCTGCTGCTGCTGCTGCTGCTGCTGCCCCTCTGCTTACCTACCTTAAATTCCACATTCGTTTTGGTGGGGGTGCGCGTATTGAAATCGCTGCCCACCAGCTTCATCAGAATGTTGGTTAGGTTGTGAATGTCGCAGCAAAAGTGCTGCTTACGATCCTCCAGCGCCTTCACGTTCTTATTGACAATATAGGCGATGGTTTCGCGCATAAACTTGTCGAAGCGTGCATACGACTCGCGTTGGATCTCCGCCAAGTCCACCAGCTTGGGCTCCTTGTACGGCTGATCGCAGAACAGCAGCCGGTTCTGGCTGATGAAACTCTCGCGGAATATTTTGAGCTCCTGATAGATCGCACTGATCGGCGCCAGCAGGCACAGCTTGATGATGGCAAATGTGGGCATCATGGGTGCCATTTCGCTCTTGCCACTGCGCTGACTCTGAATGCTGACGATGGTCTGCCGCTTGGCCCGGGACTTTCGCTTGCCCACGTACTCCAGCTTGACGGCAAAGCGCATGGTTTGAACTAATCCAGAAAAACAATATGTGAAAATAATGCGAACCATGTGGAAAAGTCATATGTAATTACCGCCTGGAAATACCATTATGGATGGATCGAGAATGCCGTGAAACACCCGCTGGTTGGTGCTCGACTGAAAAACCTCCACTGCTATATCGTACTTCTGGCAGATAATTGCATCGGACAGAATATCGGACAGCTGCTTGGTGAGTATATAGCGATGGAAGCCATTGCAGATGATCGCCTCATCGAAGACATTGTCAATCACATTAAAGTCCACCTCCATGCCCTCGGACAGGGCCAGCTGCGCGAAGAGTTTGTGCATCTCCACCTCCATGGTGGACTTCAGGCCGGTCGTCCTGTATTCGGGTATGGTCTGGCGGAAGCACTCAAAGACATGGTTCATGAACTGCTTGCCTATGCAGGCCTGTTCCAGCTTCGAGAACTCGCACAGTGGCAGCATCTGGTACTCGTTGCGCTCGTTGGGCAGCTTGGAGCGAAAGCTCAGTTTGATCGACATGGAGGGCACATCCAGCAGGTACTCCTCCCTCAGATTGTATATCGACTCGAACGTTATGAAGCACATGTTGGTGAATGTCAGCTCCTTGGCAATGGGCAGCAGTGTGTACAGATCCCATTCCGTGTGTACGGTGGTGCGCAGCTCGTTGGGCACATCGGGCAGGGGATAGAGGTAGAGGCTCTCCTTGATCATGCTGCGATAATGGCCAAACAGCTTGATCACATCCAAATAGCCGGCGCAGAGCAGCACCAGCTCCACCTTCTCTGGGTAGTAGTTGACCTCGTCGCGCTCACTGTGGTCCAGAATACTGGCAACCGAAAAAGTCTTCCTGTGAAAAGGCTCCTGTGTGCCCTGTGTTTCGACAGTGAATTGGCCCTCCAGCGACTCCTCCTCCTGCTCCTCGTCGCCGTGCACCGATGGATCGCTCTGTCGCATGTACAACATAATGAGCAGCGGATTGTCGGCTGCATGATTAATGCGGTCCAAGTTCTCCTGCTGGAATACCAGCGTGAACGTGGGCCTCGCATCGAACTCGCTCTGCCGTATAATGCCATCGGTGTTGTAGTGCTCATCGCACTTGATGATCAAACTGTCGCCCTGCTTTAAATGCAGCTCCAATGGATGGATCGTGACTGGCAGGCTCTTTCGGCATAAGCCGGACAGTTGCACATACAAGAACACATTCGGCGGCTCGGGATGGACGGGGGAAACAGATTCCAACGATTTGACGCTTTTGCGGCTGTTCTGTTGACGTTTTGGTGGCATTGTCGATCAAATTTTGTTTGAAATTTTAACGGGAAAATCAACAGCAATCAGTTTCAACGAGAACCAGGGTCGGGTCTAGTCAAATTTGACCAGCAACGGCAATTTTATGCAGCCCTGACTGCTGCGGTATATTTACGGTATGTTTTTACAATAAGAGTATATTTTGGTATATCAGCTGTTTTGGTCCAGTGTTAAAAAACACCCCCGGCAGCGGGCGCACGTGAAGGCGATGAACAACAGTTTGGTCTGGTTTCTGTTGTGTATTATGCAATTATACTGTGTGAAAATTGTGGAAAACTGCCTGAATTGAATGCGTTTGCCGAGTGTCAACTGTTTGGGGCTCAACACGTAGCGGCAACAATCCGAAATGTATCGTTTGCTGAGCGCAAATCGAGCCGCGGCCATGCACAAAGTGCTCCGAGTGCCACCCACAGCCACCACAACGGCGTGCTGCGATTGCGGCGGTGGTTCTGTATCGCAGAATTTCGTACATTATCAGCAGTATTATCAAATGCTATACCGCCAAATGCCGGCAAGTGAGTAGTGATGGTACATGTGGCGCGACAGCAGCCTCTTAATTTATAACGCATGCTTTAAATTTCAGTAACTGCAACACCATTCGCACGCCCACAGACCACAGCACCGACCCAGACGGATGCCCAGACGCAAGGCAAGAAGAAGCGCTTGCGCAAGCCACGCTTCGCCAAGTATGTGGAGCTCCTAGAGGGTATGTTCATGCCACATCAGTCGGAAGTGCAGCCACTTGAATAAATGCAATTGGTTTCTCCATTTTGCAGTCACTGAGCTGACCGCCAGCGAACGAAAGTCGCGCGTAAAGCGCCTCAAGTCAAAGAAGCTGGCCGAGTTCATACAGAAAACCCAACAGCAAATACTGGACAAGCGGGCACGGGAGGAGAAACGCGGCTTGAAGAAGAGCAGTAAAGGCGGCCTGGAGCCGGCCCAACGGCAGCCCGTGGAGTATCAGAAAATCGATATGGAGGCATTGGATGGGTCCATTTTGGAGTCAGGCATTTATGATGACCGGCCCATGCTCTTTTTTGGCAAGGATGAGTACACTAAACAGATTATCGCGAATCCCGAAGAGGTGCAGAATATCCTGAAGAGTTTTCACAATTTCCGTGACATCATTGAGAGCATGGGCAATGAGCAGCAGGAAGCCGATTTCGGGTGAGTCCAATAAGGCCAACAAGGCCAATAGGAAATGAAACGTTAACCGATTTCTGTTCTTTGTAGCCTCACTGCACCCAAGCACGGGGAGGAGCTGGAAGCGTTGGATCCCTTTGAGGCCATAGAACCCTACATCAATCCCTTGGACAAGAGCAGACCCGCCGTCACAGCTCCCGTGGTGCCCAGCGTCAATGCTGTTACAGCCAAATCCAAGAAGCGGTAGGCCAAGCTCACCCATCTGGCTTTCTACGTTTATTTAAGGTTCTTCCGTTCCGTTTGATTCGCTAGATTCAAGTCAAAAGTTCACGTAAATGAGGAGCAGGAGCGTCTGGGCAAGCAGCGGGCATTGCAAATCAATCTGCACACCTATTTGAATGTCTGTGTCTCCGCCAATATGCTGAGTCGAGCCCTGTCCACCATCATTGCCTATCGCAGTCGGATCAAGAAGAGCACGAGTCCCCGTCTAACCGAAGGCCTGCTCACCACTGACCTCTACAACATCCTGCTGCATGGGTATGCGGGCAAGGGAGCCTTTGATCGCTTCGAGGATATCTTTAAGCTGCTCGAAGAGGATGGCCTGACGTTCAACGAGCAAACCTATGCAGCCGTTTTCGAGTGTTTGGGTCGCTTGGAGCCAGACGAGCAGAACCAGCAGCTGCTCAGCCAGTACATAGCACAAGCGGAGCAGGAAGGATTCACACTGAACCAAATAATGGATAGGTCGAAATTCGTTGCCGATCAGCGTGACATTGCCCTGGATGCGCTGCGTCGGATTCGTTCTGACTTCACGCCCGTCTATGTGCCGCCGCAGCTGGGCTATGACAACGAGCTGCTGAATCATCTGAACGAGCATGTGCTGCCAGTGGGCGCCGAGAATGGAGGCAGTATACAGCAGGATGCCGACTATGCCATAATGAACTCGAGGCGAGGCTACGGCAAGGCGCAGCTGGAGCAACTTGCGCGGGATCAGCTGAAGGTGGAACTGGACGGCTGCATCACCATTAAATCGATCGAGAAGACGAAAGAGTTTGCCAATGCTGATAAATGCGTAGGTACGCTGCAATTTCTGCTTATTTATGCTACAGTTTATTTGCCTTTCCAGCGCGAACGACTGAAGGAGCTGGAGCAGAGTTGGCGCAAACAAATCTCGACGGCCATTGTGCGCGACCTGAACACGTTGCGTGCCCAGGTGCGCTTCAAGCCGCATGGCTACATGAACTACTACACATATCTGAAGGCGCTGGACAGCACACACTTTGCCGACATCCTCATCAAGGAGCTGTACAAGCTGGCCGAAGGCTCGGAGACTTTCAGTCCGACGGTGGGGCAGCTGTATAAGGAACTGGGCGAGAAGGTGCAGCAACGCTACCAGATCGAACAGAAGAAGCACAACGGCACGCTCGAGAAGATTGGCGAGATCTACAGTTCGTATTGTGATCTGTGGGACAGTGGCAATACCCAGGATAATTCGCGTCAGGCGTGGCAGCGGCTGGTGCACGAGCAGCGGGAGAGTGGACCCAGCATGGATCTGCCCGAGGTGCCGTGGCCCACGAATGTGCTGGCCGGCGTCGGAAGATTTCTGTACAACATTCTGATGCGCGACATCAAGATCGATCCGCACATAATGCGTCAGAAGAGTAAATCGAAGACCGTCGCCTCACAGAATCTGCTACCCGCCTTCTATACATTGTTCCGCAATCAGGGTCGCCTCGTCAAGGAGGAGGTAAAGCCGCATCCGGTGCTCTCCAGATTACTGCGTGCCTCGCGCCAGCAGACACTCACCTTTGACTCGAATCTGGTGCCGATGCTGTGTCCGCCGCAGCCCTGGAGCACGCCCCACAATGGCGGCTACCTGCTGAACAAATCCGAGCTGATTCGCTTGCCCCATCAGGCCATTCAGCAGTGGGATCGTATACGGGCCTCGAATCCACAGCATCTCTACCCAGCGCTGGACTCGCTCAACCAACTGGCCAGCGTTCCGTGGCGTGTGAACACCCAGCTGCTGGATGTCATCGTCGAGGTATTCCAGAACGGTGGCAATGCCAAGCTGGATGTGCCCCAGCCGCCCAGTTCCCTGCCCCCGCTGCCCACTCTCCTCAAAAAAAGCGACGGCAGCGGCGTCTCCAGTACGGATCTGGCCAAACAGTTCCGCGAGAAGCTCGGCCATCGACGGAAGAAGGCCGAGATGTACAGTCTGTGGTGCGATGCCCTCTACAGGCTATCGCTGGCTCAGCATGTGAGTAATGTGGCAAATCATTCGATATTTCAGGCTTTATATTACTCCATTTGCAGTACCGCGACAAGGTCTTCTGGCTGCCACACAACATGGACTTTCGGGGACGCGTCTATCCAGTGCCGCCTCATCTGAACCATTTGGGCTCGGACCTGGCTCGTTCGATGCTCATCTTTGATCAGGCCCAGCCCCTGGGCGTCGATGGTTTCAGTTGGCTCAAGTTGCACTGCATCAATCTGACGGGCCTCAAGAAGCGCGATTCGGTGCGCGAGCGTCTGCTGTACGCGGAGGAGATCATGGACGAGATACTGGACTCGGCGGATAATCCGCTCACTGGTGGCATGTGGTGGGCCAAGTCGGACACACCCTGGCAGACATTGGGCTGCTGCATGGAGATAGCCAAGGTACATCGTTCGCCCGATCCAGCCGCCTATATGAGTCGCTTTCCCATACACCAGGACGGCTCCTGCAACGGACTGCAGCATTATGCGGCCTTGGGTCGCGACAAGGCGGGTGCTGTCAGCGTCAACCTGGCCCCATCGGCCATACCGCAGGATGTGTACAGTGCGGTGGCCACGCTGGTGGAGCGCAGTCGGAAGAGCGATGCACAGAACGGGCTGCATGTGGCCGAGGCTCTGGCTGGATTTGTGCGCCGTAAGGTGATCAAGCAGACGGTGATGACCACCGTCTATGGTGTGACCCGCTACGGGGCCCGACTGCAGATAGCGCGCCAGCTGAAGGACATCGATGACTTCCCCAGGGATTGGGTGTGGCCTGCATCCACTTACCTCACGACCAAGACGTTCGAGAGTCTACGCGAGATGTTCACCTCGACGCGAGAGATCCAAGACTGGTTCACGGAGTGTGCGCGTCTCATTTCGGGCGTGTGCAGCCAGAACGTCGAGTGGACGACACCGCTGGGCCTGCCCGTGGTGCAGCCATACAACCGGCAGGAGATCAAACACACATCCCGAACCGGACTGCGGGTCAACGCCCACATGGCCATGGATATGTACGAGCGGCCCAACATTCTCAAGCAGAAGAACGCCTTTCCGCCGAACTTTATCCACTCGCTGGACTCGTCGCACATGATGCTCACCTCGCTGCACTGCGAGCGGCAGGGCATCACCTTTGTGTCCGTGCACGACTGCTTCTGGACGCATGCGTGCACGGTGCCGGAGCTGAATCGCAGTTGCCGCGAGCAGTTTGTGGCCCTCCACTCGCAGCCAATTCTCGAGCAGCTCTCCGACTTTATGCGCAACACCTACAGCTTTAAAGACAAGTACGTTTGCTCACCATAAGTGTCTAGCTTTATTTTCGTTGTTAAATGTTTATTATTTTTGCTGCAGCGACTTCACAAACGATGGCTCCGTGGAGGATCTATCCAAGCGACAGCTGAATCGCACCCTCAAGCAACTGCCCCAAAAGGGGGACTTTGAGCTGCACAACGTCCTCGACTCGATCTACTTCTTCAGCTAGAATAACCCCACTAGAGCTACACGTACATAAAAACAAACAACAGTGCCTAATTTTAATTTTATTCATTAGCTTTACACTTTTACAATATTGCTATTTAATTTGTTGAACAATTCGGCCTTTGATACCAAAAACAAAAACCCAACCGGATCGTGTCGAGAGGATCGGATCGATGCCAAATGTGATTTTGTAGACGTTTATTACATAAACTTTATTATGTGAAAGATTCCTATTAAAATGATGCTTATTAATTGTTTCCTATTTATTGCATTGTAGGGAGAAATATAGATTGGGGATCGAAATTCTCCTTGTAGATCCATTTATCCTCTTTACATAACAAAAAGAATTATTTCCATATGTTTCACCAGTTCGGAGCGAAAATTATTCGAGTTTCATAATATTCATGGGCATTTAAATACCCATTGGCCCTTAATGAGTTGACTGTGGTGGAAATTTTGGCGTTTGTCTAATACACGGGCTCAGAGTTCTCATCATACATACATACATATATCCCTAGTATTCAGGATTTCCTTCCCAGTATATAAAATTCAGTTTGTTTGATGTACTTATTTTCTTCTTGTAATAGTTTTCATTTTCAGTCATACTAAATTTCTACTAAATTTACTCTATTCATTTAATTTAAATCAGTCAAATTTATTTGATTTTCATTAACATTAACAAAAATCTCATTCGGAATTTTAATTACACGCACACATTCATTCGATGCGAGTAAAACCAACCCAACCAAATTACATACGAGTATGTAGTACATATGTATATTCTGTACATTATTCTGTGTTTATCCAATGCCATTTCAATTCATTTCCCATGGCATTTAATTGGTTTGTGTTTGGGGTTTTCAATGCATTCGAATTGGAAGCATTTTATGCGTTCGATTGGAAGCAATTTGTACGTATCGTATCGAATGGGTATGCGGGGCTTATAGGTAATACCAGAAATGATTGTTCAATTAAATTTGCAGATATATCCGCTAATAGTTGGAAATGAAAGAGTGAAAGGAATACTGCGTAATACTGAGGGAAAGAAAATAATACTCAAATAATTTTAACAATTATTTATTTAATTCTTTTCATACACTACAATTACAAATTTGTTCTCGGTAAGGGCCTTTACTTCAATCACTTTATTCTTGTTTTTATTTCTCTAAGTTAACTCTTATTTTTCCTGGGGGAATCCCCTTTCAACTGCTTCACCAATTGAAGCTCCGCCGAACCGCTTTGCGCCGATTTCGTTTTCACTCATTCACTTTTTGAGCGCACTTTTGTTGTTGTGTCACGCCCACTCTCTTTCACTCTTCCTTTTTACATGCGCCCCCACATTGACTCCCCCTCACCGCGCCGTTTCTGATGTGAAGCTCTCCGGCTGCTGCTGCTGCTGCTACCGGCGACCGACCGGCAGCGTCGTTTTCGTCGTTTTCGTCGTCGTCGTCGTTGTCGGCTTTCTTCTGGGGGGGGTGCTCTCATTTTGGGGCTCGGTGTTCGTGTGTGCTTGCTCGCTCGCTCGCTCGCGTTCGCTCAGTTCAGTTCAGTTCATGTGGCGCGTCGAGAACGTTACAACGGCGACCGAGAGTGACCGGCGGCATTTCCATTTGAAAATTGTTCACGCAAACAACGCGAATTCTGCATTGGGCATTCGGCATTCGGCATCCTGCATTCGAATCGGCATTCGCAAAATCAAAATCCAAATCGTTTCCAACATAACGTCTGTGTGGGTACTTCAGTGACTGAGAGAATTTTATGTGGATCGCTGACTAGCAAAAGGTAAACCACCCGCACCAACAATAAAGCCAGCTGCTTGATTAGCTTTTTATCATCTGGTATCATTCACGGCACAAAGCAGACTAGTGGGATGGGATGATGGTGGAGGTCGGAGGAAGGGCCAAGGGGATTGTGAATGATGGTGTGAAGAAGGTGTGTGATATGTAACAGAACCGCAGATATGCAGCCAATTCGAAATTGAAATCCTCTGATAGAAGAACAACCACCCGCCGCACCACGAGAATCCCACAAAGATATTTTCTGTTTGCTCGGCAATTTCTGAAGCAATTTCTGTTTTCGTGTGTGTTTTTCGGTGTGCATGTTTTCAGTGTTCTGTGTTCTGTGGGTGCTGCTCTTTTGTTTTGTTTTGTTTTGTTTTTATTTTTATGCAATGTTTTTCTGTTCTTCTGCGCTGTATCTTTAGCCCTTCTCTCTGTGGTATGGTATATTTTCTGCTGTTTAGCTTAAGTGTAGTTAGTACTGTGGCTGCCATAAATGTAAGTGAATTGTGCATTGATAAACGAAATCCTCCTTCATAAATGAATAAACGAATAAAGGCGTTATCAGCGGTGACAGCGTGCACCTTATCGTTCCCTCCACCCAGCGTATCGCACCTGAACTAATTGAATTATAAACTATGCTTGTTTGTGCATGTGCATGCAAATTAGCAAGAATAACGGCAGCGGCAAAGGAGCAGTAACAGTAGCAGCGGCAGCAGCAGCAGGAGGACAGTTACAGTAGCAGATGGAGGCGGATAGTAACAGCAGGAGCAGCAGGGGAGAGCACTAACAGTAGCAGTGAGCGGGAAGCCGGAACACTGAGATAAATTTACATGATTGGGGAGTAGCAGAGGGTAGACCAGAAGCAGTGAAGCAGAGGCGCTGTATACCGAAAAGTGAGATGCATTTCCATAGATCTAATAATCTAATTTATTATTTTCTATTATTATTAATCCATTATTATTACGAGCTAGCAAAATTACTACAAATTGTTCCCCATAAAGAAAATCACTTTCAGGAATAACATTTCCTGAATTCTTGAATCTCAGGAATTATGAATTATGAAGCTCATTCTGTAATGGTTTTTTTCCATCATCAATCGAAAAATATCAAATTCGCCAGCTCGGAAATGTATAATCACAGAACTTAATTTTCTAATTTTCCGATTAACTGGCCAGGCCATATGGAAAATATGATAGCCCTAGAAAATAAAATCTCGAACAGGCTAATAACATTGATTATATTTTGTACCCGCTAACTCGTATTACTTACTGCCCAGGCCATATGGAAAATATGATATCTCTAGAAATGGAAGTCAAGTATGTATTTTTTGGGCGGTGTAGCAGAGGAGCAGCAGAGCAGAAGTAACAGTAGCAGCAGCACCAGCACCACCCACCAGCAGCTGCAGTGGGCAGGGCGTCTGAAGTAACAGTATCCACAGACAAAGCTTCGACTCCGTCCAGCTTCTGCGGGTGTCAGAGAGCACTTACTCGTAGCGATAAAAATCACAGCAGAGAAAGAGCAGCCCATGATACACACTCGCACGCGCACTGTTACACATTTGTAATTGGGACAATGTTTTTATTCCATATTGTGAGAGAGAGAGAGGGGGGACAAAGCTTAAGTATAGTTTTCTGTTTATGTGATAATGTCATAATTGACATTGCCCTGCAAACAGTTTTGATTGAATCTCGATGGGAAATTGCGTGGAAAATACATATTGCAATTCCCAACAAAACCCTCCAGCGTTCGATTTCAATTAAAACCCGCTAACAATTGCCCATAAATAACGAAATTAATTTGTTTGGTGCGACCATCGTGCGTATGCGTAATATGCGAGTGCCATAACACAGTAAGCACATATAATCCCCACAGACACCTTTCTCCTGCACTCTCTCTCTCTGCACTATGTACCTGGCGGGGCTCATATTTTTCCGGTGTGTGAGCATCGCATTGTATTTGGGTTTAATGGAAAAACTGTGTCGGTACATCAAATGGGTTATTATCCGTTTTGCCACTCTGGAAATGGCCATTTAAATTTATATGCTCGTTGTTGCCACACACAAGCGTGCGGCACGGCACGACCATATGTGGCAAGCTTCAGGATGTAATGGTTAAGTCATGACGAGGGGGAGGGTACACAAGGGTCTACACAAGAAATTGTTATACGTATTATAGTTATTCAGATTTAGATTACTTTGTTGTGCGGCTCAAGTAATTGTTTCATTTATTTCTAAGCTGAGAAATTATTTATTTATTTTAATTTAAATTTGTGCTAAGTTTAAGTCGCATATCGTCGCAAATTGTGGCTGCCACAAAAGCATTTCATTTAACTGGAAATTCAAGATTCTCGTTCTGCTTATTCAGAGCATAAAGAAAGCCCAAAAGGAAGATGTTAACGTGCCCAAAATACAAAACATATACACACACACACACGCACGCACACATATTATATATCTAATGGAATCTGGGGCCTGCCTTTGTTTTCTCGTTTGTGGTTCCCAGAATTAAGCTCTATTTAACTTTGTTTACAAAGAAACCTCTTAGGAAAATTCCATCAAAACACACACACACACACATTTAAATAAGAATAGAATTTCGTACGGGAGCAAAATTTCACTTTAATTAAAGTTATTGAACAATAGAATTTGTACTCATATTCATATTCCAGCTGCCAGTAGTCACAGATTCCACTCCAAGAGAGCTCCTCCCTACGAGTATTTCTGCACATTGCTGGGCTGTTATCATTTATCATAACCCATAAGTTTCACTCATTTATGAAGCAGCTGAAATGATTCGATGATTCAGCACAGCATGGAATTGCTTCAGTTGCTACATATAATAATAATAATTTATTTATTGCATATTTAATGGGCAGCCGCAGCATTCAAAGATAATTTCCATTTTAATGTCATTATGAGGGAATTACGAATTTCGAGAACCTACCAATTGTGGGGCCCAAAAGATAAGAACTCTGCTGAATGCTGTCACTGAACATTGAACCACTCTTACTGCGCCCCCTCGTCTGGCCACCTCGCGTGAGTTGTGGCCATTTTCTGGCCGGGTGGAAAGTGAAATCCAGTCAAGTGCGAGTGCAGGCACAGATTATGCTGTTTTGGCAGCTCACTTTTGTGGGGGCGGGGGACCCCAGCACTTGCCACTGAACTATTTATGGCACTCCCACTCACGGGGCACTCCGTTTGTCACTCGGACGCCTGACCTGAGTAATTAGCTTGCCCCGAAAAACAAGCACGGACGAACTACGTTAAATCGGACTGCATTATCCACAGAAGCAAGAAGTTTTAGTTGCAGTAAAACCCATAAAAAAACTGCTTATATTTCATGGAACTTTGTCAACGGTTTTAATAGATAAATTAACTTTTATATTTAAACTAACTTGCAATATTTTTACTGGCCTTTAAGCATTTTAAATACCTTTACCGTGACTACAGATTTTAGTGTTAATAAATTTTTAGGATTATTTTATTTATGTGAAAAATCTTCTTCACCCAACTCTAGCTGTCCCAGGATACTCTTAGTGTTGTTAAAGTTTTGGGAATCTCTAAGAGTTGTTTGAATCTCTTTACATAAAGAAAAATAAAATTAATATTAATATTAAAATGAATCTCCTGAGATTCTGAAGATTCCGTGATAATTTGCAGGAAATAAACAAACAAACCGTAGCGAATATCCCATAATATCAACCCAAAAATCTGCATATATTTCATGTACTAAGAGAAACAGAAATTTATTATAAGTAAAAGTATAAAAAGTTCCACTGAGCGAAGTTCCACTGTAACTGGTCCTCCGATAATAACTCAAAGCTGACGAACGTTGAACAAAAAGCTCTGACTGCTTTCCTGCTCACTCCCAGATCGAGCAGCACTCCAGCACTCGAGCACTCTGGGATCAAAGCAAACAATCGGAGTAGCGGAGGCTTAGAGTTGCTCTCTCTCTCACTCTGCTGTGCTTAAAGTTTGGCTTAGAGTTGCCTCTCCCTCGCTCTCCTGCCGTGCTCAGGCTGTGACTGCATTGATTTCCACTTTGGCAGTCGGCAGCTGGCGCTACTATTTCTCTCTGCTCATTCTCTTCACCGTTGCCGTTATTTATGAATACGAATTAATGTACCGTTAGCATGCACAACAACACTTTGCACCGATTGCCCCCGCGGTGGGTAGGGAGACCCCTCCACTAGTTCTTGATTCAGGGCCAGGGCACAGAGCTGGGGACAGAGCTGGGGCTAGGGCTAGGGCTAGGGCCCCGGCAACACTTCACTTTGTTTGGCTAAATGCGGAGCTGTCGTCCATTTCGGGTGCCATTATTACGACCGTTTCCGCTCAGAGATTTCCGGTGATTATTTCCATGCTGGCCGGCCCAAAGGCAAACAGTACGCGAGAGGGCCAGGGCCCAATCCCCAGTCCCCAGTCCCAGTTCCAAGTTCAGGGCGGACCATTTGGGCGACACTGTGGACGGTACGCTTGATTGAATTAAGCCCCAAATGATCCTGGATCCTGGGCCAGCTATGCGTAATGACACGCAGCTTAATTACGCCCCTCCTGCGACTGTGTCTGGGACCTGGACTGTAGCTGCTGTAGCTGTAGCTGCGGCTGTGGCTGGGGTCTGGGCGCACGGGCACCTGCCCCACTTACCCTAATTGAAATTGATTGTGTCGGAGGTTCTGGGCGCACACAAAACAGTCATATACCCACAACACAACCATCCATCTATCCATCCATCCGTCCATGCAGGTATGACAGATTGTAACTTGTTTGGAGAATCAAAATTCAACATGACAGCCCGAAACCAATCTATGAAAACGAATTTGAAGGCACCTCTCATGCAGTTGTTTTGCTGATGATATTCCGTATCGATTAAAGTTTGCGACACAGTGCCAAAATGTACGTTGGACACATTCGGGGGAGTGGGGGCAGGGTGTTGTGCTGAGGGCCTAAAAACTGCCTCAAATTTTTATCGTTTTTTGAAATATTAAACTCATGTCAAACAATGCGCCAAAGGCGGCTCAATAGAGGGCAGGGGGTGGTGGTGGAGAGTGAAAGAAATTGGAGGTAACGACCCACGAACAAACAAACAGAGAACGAGAGACAAAGACAGAGATAGAGACAGAGAGAGAGACAGTGAGAGAGATACTCAAAAGCAGAAGCTAATGCAAAAGACACACAGAAAGACCCAACAGCCGGAAATACTAGTAGAAAACAAATAAAAAGAACAGGAAATAACTAAAATTAAGTTTTCTTTTGTGTAGATCGAAACAAAGAATACACTTTAAAAGTTTATGCACTGAAAACATAAAGTTAAAATATCCAAATGTAGTCCAAGAACTTTAATTTCTTGTATTAATGCAGAGCGCTCTTCTGAAGACAAAAGCTAGTTCAGGAAAAATGGTTCAGAGGTGTATAATATCTGAGAACAGATCATAGGTATAGGTTCTCATTTGGAACTTCTTTTATTTGGATTATCTGTTATATTCCTTAGCCAAAATGGAACCCAAGATGTGGCTAAGGAGCCGCAGAACGTAAGCTGGATGGGGACAAAAGAAATTAAAAAAAAAAACAGATCTTAAAAGTTAGTTGTTCTGGCAGGCTGAATTACTCGTATTTGCATTGATTTTAAAGGACTATAGTCCTTCGAGAGCAGATCGTAAAAGTTATTTCAAGGCAACAGCAGCTTGTCTGCACATTTCGTGCCGTTTCTGAAGCATGATTTATTGCCCGGCTCGGCTCCTCCACTCGCAAGTCGTTTTCATATACAAAAATAAGCTGACTTACAGCTTTTGTGGATGATTCCAAAAAAACATCGTATGCCATTGACATGTGGCGTAGCTTTTCCATGATATTGAATGAAAATTTCGATGAAAAGAAATTGCATATTTGATGCAGGGACCAACTTTAAATGCATTTATATGCACCCCACATAGAGATGCTGTTGCCGTTTCTCGTTAAGCCAAAGCTGGTGACGTGCACTTTATGCATACATACATATGTACATATGTTTGTATATATGTTGTTTTTCTATTTAAGTTAAACCTCTCTTTTGCCACGCGTCATTTGCATTTTGATGCAACGCTTCGCTTCGCTTTGCGACTTTCATTCAGGGTCATTCGGTATAAAGTTCTTTTGACACATGTTCACAGAAATGTTTACATGGAGTCTGTCGCGGGGTCATGCAAAGGTTAGAGTATATGAAAATGCATATGATATTAATCTTTATCATAAAGTCTTCAATCTTCTTGCGGTATAGCACAGACAATAAAACAACAAAAAAAAAAAAAAGGAAAACGTAAAAAAATAAGGAAAATAAAAATTGTAACAAGTTGAACGTGCTGCTGAGCTCTGAGCATTAATAGGTTTTTGACTTGCCATAAAAACCAACCACCCCGCCCCTACCCACTACCCCACCCCGCCCATACACTGCATGGGAAACAGAAGCCACAACTGAGTTGGCAGTTGGCATGATAGCCCAAAGCCCCTCCTAAGCTCAAGTGGACAGAGTGGCAGGGCTAAAATTGCTCGTTGGCCTTTAAAAAATGATTTGTCCAAATCATAGAATAAAGAGAAACAACAACAGCAACACCAGCAACACCAGCAACAACAATGACAACAATGTTCACGTAACTCGATTCCAGTTCAGGTGGAACAATTTTGGTAAAATTTTTTTTTTGGCAGCTCTTGGTTCTCTTTTTCTGTGTCTTGATTAGGTTTTCGTTTTGGCCATTGAAGTTGGTCTTGTAATTGGCCTGTTGTGGAACCTGTGGCTAATAGCATTTGTCCGGTAATTGGCCAGCCATGGTGATGGAGCTGGAGGATGGGAAATTAATGCGATTCTCCAGAGCGGACACTGCACCGTAGCAGTAGCCATAGCCATAGCCATAGATGTTGCCGTTGCCGTTGCCATAGTGATTAATCATTATCATGGGATTTCATCGTCTGGTGTATTCATCAAAAAGAATTGTCGCTGTGCAATGGGCAATTAGACAGGGGTTTTATTCACACAATTTCCGACTATGTAACAGAGACATATTGAAGGGGAAAGTTACAAAAAAAAAGAGGTAGCTAAATTATCTTTTTTGTTACCCAAATAAAGGAAATGTTTCACGGCTCCATAATGTCTCAATATCATTGATATAAGCAACTTTAAGGTATCTATAAAGTGAATTTGATGTTCAAAAAAAAAAATAATAATAATGATAAATAAAAAAAAAAATGCAATAAATAAATACAATAAAATATAACTAAAACAAAATAAATAAATAAAATAAAACAAATCCAAAATATTTCAGTTACAATTTAAAGATTATATTAAAAAATATCATGTACGTATTATGTATGTATTATAATTATATATTATTATTATAATTATTATATTATTATATTACTCGTATATATTAATTTATTTATTTAGTGATTGTTCTTTACACAAAATAAATAAGTTAATATTTACGAGTATATTCAGATAAATCTCCAATTAAAAGTAGAACTAGTTAGGGAGACTAAATATAAAGCCTATGGCTTGCCACTACTCTGGTTATATGCTTGATAGCATCCGAACCTTAATCCCCATTTAATTGTGATCAAATATGCAAATTCTTTAAGTCTTTCAAAGTTGTATGCAACTATTTCCCACTCAGTTGACAACCTTTTAGTGTCCTTGGGATATATGCAAAGGAAACTTTTCTACCATTTGATAAGTAATTCAATAGAGTCCAACAAAGTTCGCACACCAACGAAGAGAGAGAGGCGAGGGAGAGGGTGGTACAAGACAGTTTCCTTTTCTATATGTACATACGTACGTATGTATAGTTTGAAATATGTATGTATGTATGCATGTAAATTCAGGGTCGTTAAGCCACCCAACCTTCCATCCTTCCTACCTGTTACATGCCCACCAACGAACTTCGTTGTTGTCAGCCAGCCTTGTGCGCTCTGTCGGGTAAACAAATTTGTTATCAGTTTATTTTTTATTTTTTTTTCATTATTTTTGTTGTGTTCAGGTTTTATTCCATTCATGTCTATTCATTTGTTCACAGTATATACCATAAGTATATAAACTGATACACTTACACAAGTAACTGTATGTATGTATGTACTTTCTATTGAGAAACCATTTACATTCCATCACAGTGCAATCAATTTTCCGTGCTATCCTGTCCCTCATTTATCTATTCAATCAGAAAGTCGACCTCAGTCATTCAGTCACTCGGTCTTCTCTCCCCACCCCTCCCCTCACCGCTTTTCCTATTTCCTCTACTTCCTCTTCTTGTCTTCGCCCTATCTGAGAAGTGAACATTTTAAGCTCGTGGAAGCTCCTTTACCTTCTATGCCCAACCCATCACAGCCCATCCTTTCGTACCAACCCAAACCAAAAAAACTTGTTCAAAAATTCATTTTTCTCAACATTTTTTTATTTACCCAATTGCAGAGCACTTGGGCCTTAACTCTGTGGTGTACCCTCTATAGGGGGGTGGGTATTATGAGTTGACCACAACGCAGAAACTTTTCGTTCATTAATTAGGGCTTAGCATCAAAGTCTGTCAGTCTATCTGGCTGAAACTTTTCCTTATTATAATATATCTGCAATCTATATTCATGATATCTATATATCTACATACATATATAATTTATATATAATTTAAATCGGTTCACTAAATCATACACTTTCCATCAGAATGCTAGCAGGGTATCTTTCAGGGTATCAACAGCTTCTGCAACAAAATCTCACCTTTCTATCTTTTTATTTGTTTGCTTGCTCTTCTCCCATGCACCGTTTTCATTCCATTCCTCGCTTTGCATGGCATTTCTTGTTGCTCTTCAGCCCAGCTCCCCCTCTCTTTATTTCAAGCGGCTCTAGGAGTATTTCTCTCCCACACTTACATTTCACCGCTCGTTCGTTCGTTCGTTCGTTCGCTTGCTATTTTATTTGCTGATTTAATCGCGTCTTGAAGCTTCCTTCCTGTGACTGTTGCTGCTGACGTTGCCAGAGAGCTGAGCTAAGACGCTGCCCTCTCAGGGGTAGGACGGCGCAGTGGCGGTGGCAGAGACACGAGCACATAGACCCATAATCAAATGTAATGTTCCGTGGGGCAAATCCCCCATAGCCACAGGCCACGAGCCATGCAACAGCTTGCCCCCAAAGAGGAAATGTTAGAAAGATAGAAGGGGAAACACGGGGAAAGAGAGACGGGGAATAAGGGTAAGAGATTAAGAGATAGCAGGCAAAAAAAAAATGATTACGAAACTCAAGTGGCAAAAAAGTGGCCAAACGAGACTTGAAGATGTCTTTGGGCCATAAAAACATTCCTGTTAGCGGCTACTCAGACTTAACGATTTTCTTGAATGATTCTGCGAATTTTGTAGTTCTACGAAAATAATTAATGCAACTGACGATTTAATTTGCTAAACGGAATTTAATCAAGCTTAAAATTTGAGTAAAATTGCCTCACTGTTTATTTTATAGAGAGCTGTGCTATTATTATTTGTGCTAGCACTCCCAAAAGAAATCTGTAATGCTCCTTTGATATTTCATATTATACGAATAATATGGACACAATTTTCAGATTTAGTATTTCATATTATATCAAATAAAATAAAATAAAAATAGATAAATAAATTATAATTGTTTATGGATAGCTCTACAACCCGTATATAATATCCATTTATGTACCTTCAAATAAGTATGAGAATATCTAAGCACCGAAAAAGCTAAGCTGCTCGTACAATTATGAAAATCCATTCTGAATTTTGGAAAATTCGTCTTTCAATAGATTTAAATTAGCTAAACAAAGTCAAAAGATATTAGAACCCATACTAATGATCCGAAGAGGGATTCCTTCATGCAGACTTAACTTAGTCAATGAAACTCAAAGAAATGCTCCTACATTTTTTCATCGAAACAGCGAATAGAAACAGCTTCAGCGTCCCAGCAACTTCCCATTGAATCAATTACCGAAATTCTGAAATAATTTCAGTTGTCCAATAAGTAATTTTATTATTTAGATAAAGAAAAAAATTGCTTGGAGTACAGCTATCAGGTGCAGCAGACATTGGAATACCTTTTACTTTACTTTACTTAACTTAACATTGTAATCAAATGAGTTCCCAGCATCAGTTACACTCCTAAAATCAATTATCGATGCACTCAGATGGTGTTTTACATACTAAATATTGTCAACAGTTTATTTTTGGCTTGTTTCTGATATTACCCCTATTATATTTGAAGCTTTGGTGTGAACAAAAAGACATTCCTTAATCCAATTAAACAGATCAATAGTCGCACGAACAAATGCAACGCAAAAAGTGAACAATTGAACATCCTCCGGCTGTATTCCATGGTTACAATATTGAGATGGAATAATGCCAATGTAGCAACATCTTAAACTTGTCCCGACCCTCGACTCGAGTTCTTTGCAAATTGAGTAAATTCGAGGCTGGTCAATGCCTGTCCGACCCGGACTCGGACCCGGACCCAGCAACAACGGACAGTAGAAGACTTTGAATTGGGCTCGCTCGCTCTTGCCCATTCTGTTTATTTATTTTCACTTTTCACAATTTCCACTTTTCTATTTGCTTGTCTGTGCCGACGACCAGACAGACAGACAGGCAGGGCGACAGACAGACTATTGCTAGAGTGTATTACGTGTGCACAGACATATGGATGTAACTGTGTACTTTGGGGGGAGGGGGGCGCTCTCGGCATGTCGTCAATGCGGGTGGCCACGGGGCGTATGCTTGATGTGGCTGTGGATGGAAATGTCGATGTAGATGGGATTCGACGACGACAAGTCAAGCGAATGTGTCAAACAGTAATAATCAGCTTCAAGGCAAAAGCACTGACAACGCTCACAGCCAGAAGCAAAACAACAAAAATACAGTGAACATTCTCCAAACGGGATCATTATTACTCTTCGTCTTATTTTATGGCATTCGCCAAAGTTTCATTGGAGTTTGTTCTCACTGTATACTGGTAGCACGTGTCGTATGCGTTACATTTGTGTCAACTTTGCCCAGCCTTTGGCATTTTGTGAGGCATTAAACTCACATTATTTTCGTATATGGGAAGCCCTCGAATGCATTGAATTTTCCGCCTGCCCAACTGCTAACTGCGCTGACACTGGGGTTACCGGGGTTCGACATAAGCCCACGGAGATTGTCTCGGGGCCAGTCGCCACATTAACATCTGTACGTCAGCCTCTCGTTGACGCTGTCGTTCTGCTCTGTCGTCTCGCTGTCTCGGCGTCTTATCAAGCGAATTGAGCTCTCCATTCGCACGCAGCGAATAAATTTACACAAAAAAAAATAAGCATCACGCCGAAGCAGAAAATACTCTGCTCTGTTCTGTGTATATCTAATCCATTATTCTCTGATTTATATATGCCTGCAATTTTAAGCAGTAGGAAGTACGCGACACGTATTTATTACTCCATTAGCAATGCACAGACAGATATGTACAAATACGAACAATATTTATGGACAGACTTAAGCACCGGTAGAGAAAGATGGACGCATAAATGAAAAGGTTAACGGACAGTTGCATGGAAAGATACGCGACAGATATTTACATATGTACATAAACAAATATACACTCAGTGAGATGAAGCCATAGAAAAACATATAAATGTACATATTTATATGTTAAAGGTAATTTCTGCAAACATTTAAATGCCTAAAGACACGCAAAAACTACAGAACAGATGCAGAAACTAAATAAAGACATAAAACTTAAGGACCAAAGTCTGTGAATGCTAACTGACAATCTGAGCAAATAGATGGGCAGCAAGAAAGAACAGACAGACGCACATTAATAGGGATTAGACAGAAGCAAAGACACACAATTTTATATGATAAAATCTAGCCTCTAAGCCTGGCAAAACTCTTACTTGGGCTTAAGTACCCTTTTTAAGTGTATCAGCGTCAAAGGCAAATATTTATATACACATGTAGTGCAGAGGGCATGACTAGAGGGGCTACTATGGGGTAGTCAGAGGTATTGTTGACGATGTCGCGCGTTTGACTGCACTTAATGAAGTCTGTCCCCGCACTGACTAAATTGACTTTATTGTTGTGCAAATAGGCGAGCTCCTGCCGCCTCCACAAGCATCCTCTTTCTTGTTAAGTATGTATTATAATAATATATTTACCTACTTAAGAGGGGGGATGGGTGATGGTGGATGGAGGCCTATGCAAACACTCATTGCCAGTGCGTGCGTCTGTCTGCTCTTTGTAGTTAAATGTTATAAATAAATAAAACATGGGCACCACTACCCCTCGCCACCGCCTATCTGCCTATCCGCCTCCAACACCCACTTTGCACGCCGTAAATGCGCTATAAATATTTCATGGGCCTCCGTTTCCATGCCTATGCATGCGCAACGCACCAACGCAACAACGCGCCATTTAAATAAATAATTTTCAATAAGGTTTAAATAAATTAAGTGCAAATTGAATTAAATGTGTGTTGGCTGCACTCTGCTTGTCGTTGTCGTGTCGCTTTTGTCGCTTTTGTCGCTGCATCACGCAAGCAGAAACTAAGTTATTTCATGCCATTTCATGTTTTTCCATTTTCCTCGTTTTTCCCCATTTTGCCACTGCCATGGCAGCGGTTTGGGGACTGTGTTAAAGCTTAAAATTGAAGCCTCAGCGTTTCAGAAAATTTCATTTGTTCATTTTGTTGGCTATTGAAATTTTCAATCAAGTAAAAATATGAAAACTATTTTATTAAAAATATACACTCATGTGCCAGGGAAGCCAAGCAAATATTTAACTTGCGAAGCGAAAGCATAAAAGGCATGGCAAAAAAAATGAATTGAAATGTAGTGAATATAAATATTTTAAATTCATTGTGCATATGAAAGACTCTTATAAAATTGACAGGAGAATTGCAACAAAAATTCTGTTTTTAATGTTCATGCAACCAAGCAAATATTTAACTTGTCAAATGATTAAATTGAAAGAATGGACAATGGCAGAATATACATATGTAAATACGTTTTATTTGTTTTGAGGTAATTGAACTGGACGTACATTTCCAATTAAATATGGAACAAAAATAGTATTTGCTCACTAACAAATATTAAACTTTTAAAGGGATTCGGACAAATCTGTGAACTCTCCGCATGATTCCGTTGTCTTCATGGAAACGTGATTTAAAATCTAGTCTCGTAAGACATTTTCGTCAGTCCCTGTCCCTGTCATTCAATGCAAATCTCTTTCAGCAATTAAATTTTTACAAATTAAAAAAAATATTACCAATATTAGTTAGCAAATTTGTGTGCACCCCAAGTCTGTCATTCCGCTTCATATTTGGCCATTGACTTATCTCAATTTTATGTTTGAGACCCCTTAATCCCCAAGCATTTGTTATTTACTTTTTTGGAATTATTTTTGGCGACCATATCAGCTATCCAGCAAAAACCCAACAATGTCAAAGCACATCAGATAAGACACCCCTACACACAATTATATTTACATACACTCTTATCTAAGAGTAATAAATTATATGGAAAGGCCTTTTATGAATGAAATACATTCAGGGACCAAAAATAAATATATTCTGTTATTATTCAGATCTCATGGGAGGGAAATGATTCCCATTCATTGAACTGAAAATTGTCAATGGAAATACACATTCGGTAATTTCATTTATAAATAAATAAATATTATTACTAAAAAAAAGATTCAGTAGATGGACAGAATACGGGAGCTGGAAATAATATGTTAATGGAAAGTGTTTGTCTATTTTCCAATTCTGAATTCAGTTTATAATTTCCACTCAATGCTCTGAAGATTATTCCATCTTAGAATTTAATTCATCTAAAGTGCAAGACCAGTGGGCGGATATCTTTTTGGGTTGAATACATATTTTTCATCCCCACACTGTTTATTTTCTGCCTCAGACATGTTCTAAGACCAGATGTTGTGTGGGCTTATCGTCCCAAAAGTTGTTCCGTGTAAATCCAGCAACAAACATTAAATAAATACATATATCATATTGCACAATAAAATATTCTGCCAATTCCCAAATACAGAACTTTTCTCCGCAAGACAAATTTTGTGTGTAAACAAGCAAACAATTTGAAATGTTTGATTTAATAGCGATACATAAATTTTGCCTTTTTTTCTGCGAGGATTATGATGAGTCCTGACATGGGGGGATACCACAAAAAGGTCTGACGCCCCTCGTATTTGTGGCAGTCATTAATCTTGAACATTTCAAATAAATTTTCACACATTTACAGCCAGGCCTAGGCCTCCGAAACCCTTATCAGGCATCATAATCTATAATCCGCAGTAACCCCATGCATACGTCACAGAGCCTCATAGTCACAGTCTCCCCCCACACGAGCTTCTGCTGTCCCGCTCTAACTTTTAACAGTAATATCGTTCACACATCAAAGCGTGAAGCAAAAGTTTGGCGAAATTAAAACACTTTTCGGCTGAGCGAACGAGCTGCTGGGCGCAAGCTTTTAATTAATATTAATTTGCATTCCCTGACACTGACACTGACATTGTGACGTAATATGGGCGCGGGGCGAAGGGCGGGACAGCTGCTGTTGACCCAAACGATTCTATTTGAAAATGTGACGGAGGTGAAACAACAAAATGATCAATGGACCCAATCACTCTCGTCGAAATTCTCGCTCTCCGACGGCGCGCCGTCACGGCAGCAGTGCGTGTAACTGTACATGAGCTCGGCTAGAGGGTAAAGCTCGCCCAAAGTGACTTTGAGTGAGGCTTTGGTCAGTGTCTCTCACTCCACTTGAAACTTTCCTATGCGCGCTGCCCGCTGCCCGCTACTTGCTGCCTGCTCTCTCTCTCTTTCGCTCAGTCTGCATATGCTCTCATTATACTGAGAGCACCAAGGGTATATTAGTACTGCACATGGAAGCAATTGTGGTTAGGTAATTCGATGCACATCCAGTTGCTTGAAGCTCAATGGTTATCTTAGTACTTGTTGGCCCTTATCTTGGTACACTTCACACTCATAGTGTAAGTAATAATGTATGTGTTTCTAATAAGATCCCTATACAAATTTTATTAATGGGTAACCGAGGTCTTATAGCCGCAATTATTGCTTGTGAACTTTTGGCTTTGCACATTTTGTTTGTTTGTTTGTTTGATTGCTTTAAATTGCTTAAGCTGTGCTGACAATCGGCGCCAGCGTGTGTGTGTGGGTGTTGGTATGCGCCTTTTAATCGCCACAATAGATTTGACATTCAGTTAACAGAACCGTAACGTAACGTACGAGCAGTAGTAGTATGTAGAGCCCAGAACCGAAAGAGTAATTTCGTTTGACTCATTGTCTGGGGATGGCACTTGATGGCGCTTAGTGGTGCGTGGCTCATAATTCACCTTTTTCAGCGGAAATTCCCACAAGGTGGTCTCCCTACCATTACCATTCCCCCTTCCCCACCCTGCTATACCCCTTTGCCAAAGGGGAGCCCAAAATGAAGCACACAAATTACACACACGTGGACGAAGAAGACAGCAGCAGAAGCAATTTAAAAATTTACGACATTCCACACTCATTACACCTTACGGGTTTTTTTTTTTTATTTCGGTTCGGTTTTGTGGCCAGCTAGGAGGCGTGGCGGCGCCTCCAGTCCCGGGCAGCCTGCGTCCATGCGAAATTTCGCATACAACTTCCGCGCGACTTTTTGGGTTTTTGTATGCAAATTTTCATTTCTTATTCTTACGTTTATTTTGTTTTCTTCTGTTTTTTTTTTGTACCTCTTTCTGTTTTCCATTCTGCCGTTTCTTGTATTGTTTTTGTTGGGAATTTTCTTGACGTTGTCGTCGTTTATTCTTGACTTGGACTTGGGTTTCGGTTTAGAGCTGTCCGAAAAGAAAAGCATAAAAAACAATGGACGAAAACGTAGAAGCAGCAGAAGCACAAGAAATTTACTTTCCCTTATCGGTTGCGTTGCCCGAGTAGGAGGTATGCCGCCTCCCTCTTCCTCTCCTCCCCCCTGTGCTCGTGGACGGAGTCCGAGTATTTGCATTATTGCTTTTGCCACCCCTCCCTCCACAGCGCTGACATTGGGGAATTACCTATAATGACGGGCACTTGCGGCTGGTGGGGATGGTATGTAACAGTCTGCCCGCTGATGGAGTGCTTCCTCTGAGCAGTAATTTCAAGATCATTAAACAGTTGAGCTCTCCATCAATGGTGGAATGAAATCACATGGTGCAATGATAGCCAAGGAAGAGGAAAAGTACATAGATTGAGATACAATTACAGGGGCTTATAGAATCTTAGACTTTAAAGAGAGAGAATTTAAGGCTAGCAAAACTCAATTATTTAACAAAAAAAAAACTTTACATTTAAGCATATTTAATTTTAATTAACGTTTCATTCATTTGTAAGGCTGAATAATTTTTCGTTCTTTTTGTCGCATTATTTGCGCTCAGTCGAAACTTGTTCCTCTTTCCGAGGAGAAGATTTTCTCAGCCCAACAGAGAAAGTGAAAATTCCGTTTTCTCTCTTTTATTTTGGCAAATATTGTCTGTCCCACTCACTGCCCAACGCCACAACTTTCCACTCATCCTCGCGACACTCTTCCTTGCGACACTTTTGCCCCGTCGACACTCTACCCTGTGCACAGCTACCCCCACTCCATACACTCCTTTATTCCCACTTATTCTTATGACTCTTGTTCTCATTGTTGTTTTTGGTCATTACAATACCCTAACAGAGGTTACAATAATTTGCACTAGATGCTTGCAACGCACATAAATTCTTAGAGCTGCGATCGATGCACAAATTAAAGTTCATAATTTTTGTTATTATTATTAATAAATACGCTGCTCGTTGTTAAGTTTAAAGTAATACTACATGTTTATTGTGGATATTTGTAATGCGCTTGTCGGCTGCTCGAAGACAACTACTAGTCAGTGATATGATAATATAGAGATGGATAAGAACTATCGATACATATAATTGGTACATTTCAACAATAATGATTGTTGTGATAATTGTGATGAATGATCAAACTCCAATCCCTCTTTGGTCTAGCTGCCTTTGATTTGTAAGGGTATCCACACTTTTGGTGAACCGAAGTTAGCATTTCTTTGCTGTGCTCTCATTGTTGGTCTTGTAAGTAGCTCGAATAGAGGAAATGGCTGGGAAAATATGGGTAGACTGGAGTGAGCGGGAACGAGTGGGGGGTTCAAGTTGAAGGACATAACTAAATTTTGGTTCTTGTTGCTGTTGCCTTAGCTGTCGCTTTTGCTTTATGAAATTCAAATTGGAAATGAGAAAATGGGAAAATGGGGACAGAACGAATGGCACAAGAATCCGTAATGACTTCTCCGGGGTTCCAACTTTACGAAGCATAAAAACTAATTAATTACACGTGCAAATTGTGTGATAAATTCCATTTTCTGTATCACCACAAAAACCTCCCCCATCCCCACCACCCCCATTCAATATAATTATTCAACTTTTTTTGTGCATTTGCATAAAATTTTCAGTTCATTTTCACTTTGCCATGCAGATTTGCATCGATTTCCTCGGGTAGTACTCAGTGGGGGGGTTGTAGTGGGATGTTGACCACAACAAGTGTCCTTGGGCCACTTTGCTGGCATCCACAGAGAAATGACACAACCGGCAACAGCGCACTGTGCAACACACATCTCATTTTGGAGCATTTTCTATTTATGTGCATTGGCCTCTGGCGGTCACAGCTGGGAATCTTACCCCCACAATGTCTCATTCTCTTCTATTCAGATTAAATATTTGCATTTATGCGCTGTTTTGTTATTTTTAATCAGACGACATTTACGCACTTGTATTCCACATCTAATTCTGTTCTGTTCTCAGTGATTCACAACGCCTGGGAGCGCCGCCACGCTCACTTGCCTCTCTCTCTCTCTCTCTCTCGCTTACGGGGGCTGTCCGCCCGGCTGCACTTTTCAATTCATTTGGCGAGAAGAGTGCCAAGTCCTTATAATTAATGTTTGCAATTGAACTTGACCCAAAAAATGTGTGAATAATTTACAGTCGAGAGCAGATGCCTGCCTGATGATATTAGTAGGAGGAGAGCAGAGCAGGAGGCTGCCTGAGAAATTTTTAATAAAATTGCTTTGGACTGGCCAAGTCAAGTCTTCAGTTACGAAACTCGAAACCCATTTGTCCGGTGTAGTTTATGGCAAGAACAAGGCTCTAAATGGGTAAATTGGAATGCGTTGTAAACATCTACGAGAATTTATGAACAGAGGAATTGTTTCTTTTGCTGAGGTAGAGAGTAGTTTTCTTAGCAAAGAAATTTTGTCATTTATCAACAAGTATTTACTTTTAGAAAAGCATGTGGGGATTTTTTTTCTAGTTTACAGAAATGAATCTAAAAATTAATTAGGCGAAGGAAGGATAGGAAGGATGTCACAAGTGCAATTTTCTGTTTTTAGATAATTATTTGCACATATGTATGTATGTATGTACTTATGTGAGTAAAGTCTGCATTGAATTGGTATAAAACCAACGGCCGTATCAAAATTATTAAATAGTTTATTTCTTTATGAATATTTTATTAAAATAAATTATGTGCTGTCTCAGACAGATGAATAAGTTTATTTATAGAAAAATTATTTTGACATTTGCTTAAGCTCGTGTCACGTTTCAATTAACATACTAATGCAAACGAATTGTTGTTAATTTACTCGTAACATAGTCATTGAGTCTTGTTGCCAATTCCATATCCATGATCGATTTTTGTATAGCTAAGACGGGAAAATTCTGTGTTCTATTTGACTTTCAAGAGAATTAATTATCATCTTCTTGGCATAATAATATTCATTCGTTTTTTGTTATTTAACTTCCAACGAATTTTATTTTGATGTGCGGATATTGCCTGTAAATTTTACTATTAATCTCTCATATTTCGTGTTTATTTTGTGAAAAATATATAAATAATTTCATGCTAATTGTTTTGGTTTTTTCTTTTACCTGGAAAATGTGATTTATTATTTCAGCTTAAATAGAATTGTTTTCTATGGTAATAATGTATCTAAAAAATAATAAAAATTGTCGTATACTTAATATTTGCTCGAATGCAAACCAAAAAATAGAAAGAATTATAAAGTTTTATTCAGTTTCAGATTAAAATCAGAATTAATATAATTTTTAAGGATATATTCAAAATTAACGAGTCTGGCATTTCTCTCTCTCTCTCTGTTAGAGTTCCCCTTCAACAACAGCCTGCTTTGGGCTGCTTTCCTACCAAGACCCACAATTAACACGCAACAATTGTTCAACTTTTGTTTGAAACTTTTCCTAGAAACATTTTGCACACATTTTCCATATTACCCCCTTTTTTTCTTTTATGCAAACATTTCTGACCTAGTTATGGGGATTTCTTTCACGTTTTTTTTTTTTTGTGTCGAGCAATCCATCTTTGCAGCAATAAACTTGAAACGTTTTCGAGTGTGGAACTATCATCTCATTTAGCTCTCTCCCCTTTCCCTTTCAGCGCTGTATGCCGCCTACTCCTTTCAGCACGATATCTTCTCCCCCCAGCCTTGCAGCATTATACCTTCTCCCTGCTGCTCAGCACTACACTCCCTCTAGCTTGCAGCACTATACCTTCTCCCTCTAGCTTTCAGCACAATATCTTCTCCCTCTTGCTTGCAGCACTATATCTTCACCCTCTTACTTGCAGCAGCATATCTTCTCCCTCTAGTTTTCAGCACTATACTCGTATCTTCCCTCATCATTCCTCACTCTGGTATTCCGTTTCTCTCGCAAATTGCAAACTGCACAAAGTTGAAGCTGCTCGTCAGTCGTGGCTGCTGTTTTCTGTTTGATATCAAATGCATTCATGTTTAGTTTTGTAATTAAAACTGTAATTCTAGTACAGTACGCAGCCCACAGAGTGGTCGTGGGGGGGTGTCATTAGCATGCAAATGTATGCGTGACTGAAAGTGGAACCAACCAAGGTAACCCCCAACTCACACAGTAACAAACAGAGACAGATAGAGAGAGCAAGCCAGAGCCTGACTTTGTTAGATAAGTGAGAAAAAGCGTTACAGCAAACCGCCATAAAGGATACTTCGGACAGAGAATACCACCTAAATACATATGTATGTACTAGAGTTGGGTAAAGAGTGTTCACTTTACTGAACAAGTTCAGTTGCTCACTTTTAAGTGAGTGAACAACTCGCTCACTTTGCTCAGTTGCTCATTTGTTCACTCAGTTGTTCACTTGCTCACCAGTTGTTCACTTGTTCAGTTGTTCACTCAGTTGTTCACTTGTTCAGTTGTTCACTTGTTCAAATGTTCAGTTGTTCCCTGTTCAGTGGTTCACTCAGTTCAATGCTTTGTTTTTCAAACATTTGTTAATTTTCCCCAGTTTATTTTTGTGGTTCATTCGAAATACATACAAATAGATGTACATATGTATGAATAAGTATGTTTAGCAAACCCCCCCACCCAAATATTAAAGATATCGATCCAAAAAGTAAGAATATTTTATTAAGAAAAAGAAAAGGCAAAAAAAAGTTTATTCATGTATTTCAATACGGTAGGAATATTTAATAAAAAATAAAAATAAAAAATTTAGCCGTTAAGTGAACAGAATTTGTATCTAAAACGCAGTTTAAGTTCGATTTGGGATCATTTTGAGCATTTGGACGACCAAAAGGCCAAGTGTAACATCTGCAAATAGCCATATGACATGAGACTTGCTAACTGACTAGCTGAAAAAATAAAGATGGCCTATGGGAAATGCCTTCAGTCAGAGCGAGAGAACTATGTGCGTCAAGCTGGCTGTCCAGTTGAGCTGGGAGAAGCGCTGCGGCAGAATTTATCGAAAATTTTACTTTGCGGATACAATTATGCTGGCTTGGTGTCTGTGTTCTGCTGGAAAACATCATTGTGTGTCAGTAGTGCCTTAGTTGTTCTACTAAAAGCCATTAGACGTTTCTAGAGACTGCTACGAACAATAATGTTGCATTTTGTCTCTAGTGATATCCCTCTCTACGCAGCAAAATTGTCTAAGTCTAATGTCATATGGCTAAAAGTAATTTTGTCTTGTGTATCGCAGAGTAATCTTGAACAGGGAACAACTGAACAAGTGAGTGAACAGGGAACAACTGAACAAGTGAGTCAACAGGGAACAACTGAACAAGTGAGTGAACAACTGAACAAGTGAACAACTGAGTGAACAATTGAACAAGTGAACAACTGAGTGAACAACTGAACAAGTGAACAACTGAGTGAACAACTGAACAAGTGAACAACTGAACAAAAATCGAGTGAACATGTTCAGTTCACTCAGTGAAGTGAACAGCTCATTTTTGTTCACTCACTCATGAGCAACCCAACTCTAGTATGTACATACATATATACATCTGCGAACCAATCAACTATCATCATTCCTAACGAAAGTAAAGGCAAGTCAATTCAACGATCGCAAATTACTTTGGGATGACAACAGCGTCATGATTTTTCTCATTCTGTCTGTAGAATTTATCTTATCAAGTTGATAATTTCAGTAGATAATTGCTATGTGTCTGGCACTACCGAATGGGAGCATCATTATCTTTCAAATGATTGCTACCACAGACTATTTCTGTGTTTGAGCAGAAGGGGACATACGGGGGTTCCTTTAGCCGCAATTCTGGTAGAATTAATATTCATAATTTATGTGCTAGCAAACCTCCCCGCAAGTCCATCATAGCCTTCCACACTTCACGTACCGCGTATAAAAATTTCATTGCATACTTTTCAACGCCAAAATGAAATTGCGGGCTCCTCCTACTACGACTATTTGTGCGGCTAGGCAGGCTTCAGCTGCCGGCCCTGTGGCACATCTGTGACATCTGGCACTGGAATGTGAATGTAAATGTGAATTTAATTGTGCTACCCGCTCACACACACAAACACACAGGGACACGCAACCCGCTCTAAGCCACAGCCACAAGAACCGCACTTGAATGGGGTGGGGGGCGCGTTGCAGCTGTCAGTCAATCAGAAAGATGGCGTCGCCTGTCGCCGACTTGCCCTGAAAGTTTGTGCCAAGCTTCGGGGGGCTTTTATAATAATTTCAAATGTTTATAGTGCGAAATATATATACATACATATATATATGTATATATTTACATACATATATGTATGTACATATTTTTATATTTATATGCTGGCACTAGAACTGCTGCTGGCATATCTCTATAACGGCTTGTCGCCTGCCCGTTGGTTTCAGTTCAGGCTTAGTCAGTCGTTTGCCTTTTGCTTGCTTCCTTCCTGGGCAACTTCCTGTCACGCTTGAGGGCGGCATACATAGGACAGGGCTGGCACAACCGATTGCTATACAAACATTTGCCCCCCATTGCCCCTCATGGGGCCAAGGCCCATACCTCTTGCTGCCATTTTCTGTAACGTCTTCTGCTCTGTTTGCCATTTCTGTGTTTTATTGAAGAAGACGTGCAGGAAATTTGAGCAACGCAGCAGCAGAGCAATCAGCAACAACACAAAAAAAAAAAACAGAGCATAAAATGAAATGAGGGAAAATCCATTTACGTAATTACTTCAACGTAACTTTTGCCGCCGCCAAAGGATGCGCGCAACGAGACCTTTTCCCTATTAAATTATTGAAGAATTGCTTAGTCGCTCATTTGGAATCTGTTCCGCAACTAAAGCAGTTATCCCCCACAGCCCGCAACCCTATCGATTACCCCCCACAAAAAAGTTTTCTCATTTTGCCAACCCTCTGGAGCCGTTAATTATATTTTACTTGGAATATTTTTGCACCAGAGATTTACTCCTCAAGGCAGCAAAGTGAGTTGAACTTGTTAGAATTAGCATAATTTATGATCTTAGTCCGCTTGCATCCTTTGCCCTTGGGGGGTTATTAAGACCCTAAATTTATGATTGCCGAAAAGATGAATTAAATTATTTGATTTATATTTTGTGATTGCATACATCAAAAGTTTTCGCTCAATTCGATGAAGATTTTCGCACAAGTTTTCATATAAAGCAAAACCCAAAAATGTCTTACAGGAATTCCCACAGCAGGAAGGACTCTAACCACTGAACGAATCAATCGCAATCCAACAATTGCTGAACTTTTCTTTATTTGGCTTAAACTTTTGCCCAGAAACATTTCCACGCAATAAGTAACACAATCCGCTTATAATCGTACTCGTATCTGTTCAATTTTATTTGTATCGCCACAACAATAATAGAAATCAACTTGGTGGAAGTTTTCGCTTAACCAAACTTTTGTTTGCCATTGTGTCTATTTTGCAGGCGTGGCCGTGTCCCCCCACCACCAGGCGCAGGCGAAAGCATTTAATAATGTAAGGCGATTCCGAAACTAAGACGCTAGGACTTGCCATTCTGTAATTACACACGAGTTCAGGCGAGCAACAGGAAGGCAGGAAGAACATTGGACTTGGACTTGGACAGGCAAGGACCCAAGACTCAACCAGCACAAGGACGTCCAACAAGTTGTCTCCAAGACCAAACCCTCAGAGCGTACTTTGGACTCAAACACAACTCAAACCCCACATACCACACGTCTCTCTCTCTGTCCGTCGCTCTTTGACTGTCAGCCGCAGCACAGAAGGGGCCCCACACACACACACACACACACACACAGAGAGAGGAGAGTAAGCAGCAAAACGGCAGCCGTGGATACCAAAGCGCTGCGCAGTTCAGCCGCCACTGTGAAAGCGACATCGACGCCGTCGCTGTCGCTGTCGCTGCCGCCGGCACTGGCACCGGCAACGGCACCGGCACTGTCGCTGGCAATCTGTCAGCCGCCCCCACCCACACCGCCCTATCAGCGGCTAACCAAAGCGCTGCAATGCGATCCCCGCTGCGGACACGAGGTGAGTGCAATCTGAGGTGGGTGGGCGTGAGGCGGGAGTTGGGCATGGGCAGGGGCCAAGATGGCACTAACAGGCGATTCTCTAGCAGCAAATTTGAGGTAAAGTAAACTAAAGTATCATCTGATAATTACTCTCTACTCTTTAACTAAGTGTAAAACGGGCGGCAAATACATTTCTAAGTGATTACAAAAACCGAAATCGGTTAAATAAGATTGAGAATGGCACAGAATTAGAAGGAAGGAAACTTTTAAGAATATAAAACATTTCCTTTAAAAAGGGAGCATATGTGCATGCCACAAGCAGTTTAATATTCGTGAAGTTCAAATATCGGTCTATAAGACATATATGAACCCATAATTAGTATGGCCTACAGTTCACATTTTTAAGCTATTAAGAACCCCATGGTAATTTACATTCAATTTTTGTATATGTTCTGGGATAAGCCTACGTCCGAGTATAATTTGTAAAGGTAACGTTTAACATCGATTAACGATAAAATGAATATGTACATTATGTTCTACCATATTTTATGTGGATTTTGAAGCCAATAACTCTTAAAGCAGAAACTTAATTAGCAGGCTAAGTAACACAACTGGACCAAAACACAAGCAATACTTAATTCTTATAGTTCTTAGTACTTTTTTTTCTAAGTGTAGTTATCGTATAGTAAAATGAAGCTAAATTTAAGTAGTTTTTGAAAGTTTATTTGGCAAAAATATGTGAAAACCATTTAAAACTATGCAGCAATAAGAATATTTCAATTGCGAGCATAAGAGTTAAAAGGAATTTGAATAGTTTTAGTCATTAAAAAGCCCATAAAAAGTTTTAAAAATGTGTACACGTACATAAGTATGCGAATTAATGGTAAAAGTCAAAAGATTAGAGAGTGGAGGAGGTGCATAATTTATATGCAATGGCAACAATTTGATGTCAGTAATTATAGAGGTTTCATGGGGAAGATTAAGATTTCCAATATGGTTTTCCCTGAGAGGGATTTCTTCCCAAAGTTAAGCCCAAAAAGTCATTAATTAATATAAAATCTCAAGGTAAAATATGAAGCAGGAAGGACTAAGGATGCAAACATTATCTTGTATTAAATAATATAAAAATATATATATACATGAATATATTAATTATATATTAAATCTCATCTCATAAGTTTTTGATGCAATTGGGATGGTAAACCACTTTTTTGCTGTCTCTCACTTTAGCTTAAGGATCTCTAATCTGTCACTATATGTATAGGTACATACATATACATGTACATATGTATACGTAACATATACATGGTGAAACCCAACCCATAGATTTATTTGTGCATTTCTAAGCATCCGCTTAACAAATAAATTTCCACTTGGCCCAGTTTCTGGGTGTCAAAAGCATCTAAATTGGTAGGACACAAATTTTATCCTCACAAAGTGTCATGGCAGGGAACTTGCGAGTATTGTGCCAGATTTGCGTGTCCTTGCCGATGATGAATGGTTTCATGCTCGCACGAGTATGTAGGAAAAGGATACCATGCAACCTGTACAATTTATGCGGTAAGCGGTAAGCGGCGGCACAGAAAGAGTTCACCTCTGACATGCTGACGTCACAGCAGCTACAGTGTCAGGCCGGGTCGAGGTGCAGGTCCAGGCCATTGTCGCCTTGTGTTAGCTAATACACAAACCCTCTGCAGCGGCAGCGGCAGCAGCGCTGCAATTATGCGGAGGTTCAAGGCTAATTTGCTTGTGCACCAATGGCTTTGAAATGGTTAGAGAGGGTGGGGGAGGGTGGTAGAGGGTGGCAGAGGCAGAAGTCTGTATGTTTGAGCGCATTCACCGTGGAATTGAGCTACGCGGGGACGGCTTTGTGTGTGCGCGTGTGACCGAATGCAAGGCAGCCGCATTACGTATACGCCGCGTTTCGTTGCGTTTCGACTTAATTAACGCCCACACCACAGCACACCTCTCGATGGCTTAAAAGGTGGATTAAGCAGCACAGAAAGCACAGAAAATAAAACAAGGAAAGAAGCAGAGGATTTCGCAGCACAGGCTTTTAATACACTTAGAGAAATGGAATTACAAAATATATGAGAATAAAAATTTGGGAGTTTATTTGCATAAAAATAGACAGAAGGAAATATTTTGATCAAATAGAAAAATAAATCTATATATATCTACTCATGATAAATACGAGTATCACTCAAAAAAGGTACAAAAAAAAAAAGAAGCAGCAACAGTGACCTGCAGCAAGCAGCAACAAGCAGCAGCAAGTGGAAGCAACGATAAGTTGAATAACCACAGTTCAAATTACATTAACAAAAAAAAAAATGGTGCCCCCTTGACCTTGACTAATTGTGAGTGCAGCAACAAGAGCGAGGGCACAGGCACAGGCAGAGGCACTTTTCTAAGAGCACATTCAGCGCACAGCTACAAATGGGGAATAAATTACGGCCAACAAGTTACGGGCACCGGAATGAGGGTGGGGGTGCGGGTGGGGGCGCGGGCGCAGTCAATGTTAATTGTTACAACATGTGCACACAACAAATATAATCGCTGCATTCGATGGCCCCCCAAGCTCAAGGCGGTAGTTGGGACATTTGTCCCTGGTGGAAATCAAATAAGGAAATTGCTCATACTTTGACATGAGAGGAAAAGCAAGGAGTGTGGCTTTTGGGCAAACAATTACTTGAAATTTAAGCCAAATGAATGTGAAATTTATTCCAAGAGTATACCAATTTATTATGCTTGTGGAGTTCCTTTAGATCTTTTTGATATGTTTGGTTTTAATCTGTAGAGTTGCTTATGGGTTAATTTGGAGTCAAAACAAAACGAATCAAATAGAGTGTACGACAGACAAATTGTTTATTAATTGAATGGAAAACAAAAATTAACAGGCACAAGCCTAGAATCTTAAATGTATTTTGTTTTTGTGGTGGCAACAGGAAGCTGCACATATTTTAGTTTAAGATTTATTTAATTATAGCCAAGCCATGTCAAACGTAAAAACCAAAACAAAGTTAAATAAATATGCTGAGTTTTCTTTTCCGATTTATTTGGGCTGCGTCTTTACTTCCCTTCAGTTGTGTGAAATCTATGGCTATAAGTCTTTAAGTCTAAGTCTAACTATTCGATTCTCAGTGCTTTTTTGGCTGTGTGTAATGGGCTTAAAATGTATGAGGTAAATATGTAGCCAGACTGACTAAAATAAAATGCATACAAAAGGTTTATTGCATGCAAAACAAATCAATGGCTGTCAGACATTACTATTTACCCATCATTCAGGATGTAGCGTAGGCAGACAGCAAAATGACTTTTGTATAAGGAACTCAAATAGGAATTTATGTAAAAAAAACATCAGAGATAGCGTTAAAATTTAATGAATCACCATTAAAATAATTAAATAATTTCCTTAAAACTTGTATCAGATTGTTAATCTAATAATAAAAATTTGCGCACATGGCTTTATCTTCCAGGTGACCATTGGCCGTCGCATTGGTCTGTACAGATTCTGTGGCGACATCGGTCGCGGCAATTTCTCAAAAGTCAAACTGGCTGTACATCAGCTGACGCGTGGTAAGTCCAATTGGTTTACTATTTATTAAAGTACATAATATTAACCATATTTGGATGGGCAGACAAAGTGGCCATTAAGGTGGTGGATCTGGATCGGGCTGGACTCGATGCCAAGGCGCTGCGCATGCTGTCCAGCGAGATAGCCACACTCGAGTGTGTTCATCATCCAAATATATTAAGGTGAGACACCCCAAACATTTTGTGCTCTCGTGGCTGTGTTCTCTTTAACACAATTTGCTGTAGGCTCTTCGAGGTGGTTGAGACTTTAGGCCGTGTCTATTTGGTCACCGAGTGGATACGCGGCGGGGAACTCTACAACCACATCACCCAAGGCGGCCCACTGAGGGAGATTCATGCGGCGCCTCTGTTCAAACAGCTGCTGCTGGCTGTCAAGCATATGGTGAGTGATAATATTTAGCCCTAACCTTAGTCAGATTCCTTGATAACTTTCGTCTTGAACTTACAGCACAGCCTTGGCTATGTGCATCGCGATATTAAGGCAGAGAACGTGCTGCTCCTTTCAGAGGATCGCCTGAAGCTGGCCGACTTTGGCTTCAGCACACAACTCATTAATGGTAAGCCCCATTAATTCTTCTGCGTTATCCATCCATCTCATGCAGCGTTTGACCCTCGTGCAGGTGCCAATCAGAAGCTCGATACATTTTGCGGCTCACCGCCATATGCCGCCCCCGAGCTCTTCTCCGATGATCATTATATAGGCGCACCCGTGGATGTTTGGGCCCTGGGCATTCTGCTGTACTTCATGGTCGTTGGCAATATGCCATTTCGAGCGCCCACCATACCCGGCCTCAAGGCAGCCATTTTAAAGGGGGACTATCTGCTGCCGGGACAACTCAGTTTGCCCTGCATAAGACTAATTCGTAAGTGGGGGAAATACTTATATAAATATACTTATACTTATACTAAATATGCCCCCCCCCACAGAACGTGTTCTTATTCACATACCCGCCCAGCGGCCCACCATCGATGACATGCTGAACAGCCAGTTTGTGACGTGCCCCAAGCTGAGCGCCGATCTCATGCAGTACGAGATCAATCTGCACAGCAAGCCCGCTAAGCGCTCCATCTTCTGGGTGCGCACCAAGTCGCATCGCCTGAGAAAGTCCGCCTCGCTGCGGGACCGCTATGCGGAGGTGGTCAAGAAGCCGGCCATTAGCATGAATACGCGCCAGCAGGACGAGATGTTTGTGCAGAACTTTCTGCAGCCAATTGAGCTGGGGCACGAGCTGCTGCTGCTGCAGGCGCCCAACCCCAACCTGGTAAAGGAGGCAGCCGTTGAGCCGGTGAAGCGTCCGGGTCGCCGTTATCTATTATGCGGCACGCTCAAGAAGAAGGTCACGCCCATGGAGACGGAGCCCGAGAAGCAGCTGTCGAATGGCGGACAGTGTCCCGCGGGCAAGATAAATCCCTGGAATGTGGAGGTGGCCGAGGATTGTCCACTGTTCAAGAACTACGACGCAGAGACGGGCAGCTGTGTAATGCTGCCCACCGCCACCGAAGATCTCAGCCAGCTGGGCGCCCTGGAGTTTGAGGCACGCCAGCTGCTGGCCGAGCTGGGCCTCTCCTCGGAGATGCTGCTCAATGCCCGGCAGAGTGGGCCACGCTCGGACATCATTGGAGCCTATCGCATTGTGGTCAATCGGCTGCAGAAGCAGTCCTGGCTGGCACGCAAACATGTCGAGATGGCACTGCATACTGAGCCCAAGGTGGAGAAGCGCATCGAGCGCTCCTGCTGTATACTCTAAGAAGGGGGGTGCTAAAAACCTGTTGAATGTTTTAAATTACTCACCTGGTTCTGGTCAAGCTTTGGTTTGTGTGCCGTGCCCCCTGAAGAAAGGTAAAACTCGTTTGTCCATAGCATACTTAGTGGGGCAGCAGCAAAGGATTTTTAATTTGAAAGAAAGCCACGAAAAATGTTTTTATTTTGGCATTAAAAAATGTTCTAAAATTTATTTAAAGCATGCTCAAAATTCAACAGAGAGATCTGGCTGGCAAGTTAAAGATCTCACTCACTTTTCAGCAGATTTTGGAGTGTGGAACTTTATAAACCAAATTTAAAAATAACAAAAATCTCTGACAAGCTCCCTCCTCCCACTTGTATCTCGTTTCTGCACTGCCCAAACGAAAACATGCTTAAGGCTAGCCCCACAAAATTTCCACTAGATATTTATGCTATGGAAGAAGGCCTTTCTTTGGTGTGGGGGCGGGGCATAGTTTCAGCCACAGGACCTGCCACAGGCCATGCCCAAATTAGTGTCAATTTTTGCCAGCTGCAAAAGTCGGTAGAAGTTCTTTGATTGTTAGTGTGACTCGTTTTTCCTTTTTCCTTTTTGGTTCCTCATTAACGCAGCATAGCGTGAAAGTTCCTTATTTCCGTGTAGTTTTTGTGTTTGTTACAGCCGCAGGCGCATAGTGAAATTGATATATAAAAATACATACATACATATATATAATATACCTACATATAGTTATACCAGACATACATACACATATATAGTCCAAGTATTATGTATTTAGTTGTTGGTCCATTTTTGAGCATAAAAATATACAAACGAATATACGAATATGAAATATGAATATATGGCATACATTAATGTGAAAAAATCTCTCAATGTACAACGGTTGCATAAAAATGTTTAATTGATCATCAAAAAGCATGAACAGTGTGTGTTGTTTTTTTTTTGTGTTGTTGTTGTTGTGGTTTTTGTTGTTGCTGTTGTCTCCCATGGAGTCAATCTCGTACAATAAAGCAGCATTATGAAAAAGAATCGTATTGGTACAAATCGGAAACATTTTTAATAGCTAAGTCTCATCCCATCGGTTTACTCTTTCGCCAAGCTATATTCCTATATATAGTGTGAGACTCTGCCACTCTCCTGAGTTATCAGAAGAGCAATCATTGGGCCTTGCCTCACCCACATTATAGGAATACACCTTGCACTCTATCTAGCCTTATTTTATTGCATTTGCAGCATCCGCCGGGCTCTGCTCTCCGTCGCTATCGCTGCCGCTGTCGCTGCCTCTGCTCCACTTTCGCTCATTGTTGTTGCTTTTGTTCTGTTTGGCGCAGGCGTCGCGTGGGAGAGCCAACGAACTGGTGCTCTCTCTCTCTCTCAAACGACGGCGCTCTCACTGGGTTTGCTGCTGCTGCTGTTGCTGGTGCCGGCAGCGTCGCCGTCTCTTACGCTCTCTTCTGTGGAGTAGAATGGATTGATAAGACGTTGCTGAGTGCTGAGTGGAAATCGAGTGAGAATTTTATGGTTGAGTGGAACAGTGGAAGTCTTTTGATTTTTCAATTTCTAAACTTTTGAAATGGCGAAAAAACATAGAACACTTGCATAATTAGAGTTAAAAAGATATTACTGTGCGAATATCATTTGAGTTAAACTATTTTCATTCTATTTTGTGTTTAATAAACTATACTATTTTTGCAGAAATTTGCTGGATTAATTTGAAATAGTTAAAGTATTTAAATATACAATTAAGCAACAATTCAATTCAGCAATTTTCATATTTCTTAAATATTTTTTTAATATGTATTAATAATAATAGAAAACTTCAACTTTGAATCGCTATATATTCAGGTATATCCGTTCTATCACCAGCATTAAAAATTCTGTAAAAGGTCTTACACTTCTCATTTCAACCTAGTAATTTTAGTGGATATCCGCGCTGCAGATGCTGAGTAAAAAGAAGTCAGCGAAGGAGTCACCGAAGAGCGGGTATTGAATTTTGGGATATATTGCCAAATATTTAAAATATGTAGAATATTTTTCACGTGCAAAGTACCTTCAAGAGTTTACATTTTTTCGCACAGTGTAATTATTATGGACCATGTTTCACTATAGAAACATCACAGAGTTGAGTTCAGAGTGCCATACAGATTTAAAACCTGCAGACAGAAGCGACTGTTAATCCTATTCCCCTACTCACCCACTATGGCAAACGAGTCCGAGTCTGAGGTGCCAGCTGGCCAGTCGATATCCGGCATTGTCGGCCATTCAATATCCTCCGCCGTGTCCCAATCAACGGCGCGTGTTTGGCTTATCTCGAAGAGCGCCGGTGAGCACATGCCCAGCACCTCCTGCCGCAGTTTGCCGATTAGCTGCTGAAAGCTGTCACTGGTCTTGCACAGAAAACAGACGGCCAGCGAGGGATCCATGGCGGAGAAGCTGAGGCGTGCCGCATGCTTCTGATGGTAGGTCTCGTCGTGTTCCTGTTCCCCTGAGCTGAGCTTCTGGCCCACCACGCCCGTCCGTTGTGTGGTGTGTGGATCGAGGTACAGAACTTCGTCCTCAACGTATCCAAGGAAGTACAGAGCCTGATTTGGACGGCCACCAATCATGCCACAGCTGCTGTCCAGCTCGAGACAGCGTTTCAAGGCTGGTATGTAAATGGGATTGATGTCGCTGATGCCCAGCCGCAGGGGTATGATGAGTAGCAGTGGCTTCCAGGCATCTCCTTCCAGGCAGAGGGAATCTACAGAGGAAAGGGCGAGGCATAAGTATGGATGCTTTGGCTACTAGTTTATCCATCACTCACAGACATCATCGAGCACCACTGTGCTGTCCATGGCCACATGGATCAACAGCGAACACCAGTCATCGAATAGCACCAGTTTTCTGAAAGTGTCAGGGCAATGTTAGCGATTACAATCCCCCTCCAGATGTGTGTATATCTTGTCCACTAACTTGAGGATCTGTGCCACTGTATTGGGTCCCAGCCACTCGCCCACCGCCTTGTTCTGGGACTCACCCGTCAGGGCGATCTGATGTATGGAGTAGTAGCTCTTGCGCACATCTTCAAAGCGACTAACAATCTTGAGGTAGGTGGCATCCTGGCACTCGGGTGTCCAGAACCAGTCGCGGCCCAAATGCAGGTCGATGAGGGCCTGAGCGAGTACCATCTGTCCGCAGCGCAGCATGCAGCCCCAACCCTTATCCGTGGTGAGCTGCACCTCACCCAGAGGCATGAAACCATGACGATAGGTACACCACAGTCGGGACTGTATATCCCTGCGGATGACTTCTAGTTCTGTGTGCGAGGAATAGTTAAGGATTCCGCTTGTATGGGGTGTCCCATCACTCACCCTGTATGGCATTGTAGCGCTTTCCGAGCACCCAAACGTTTGTGTTCCGTTTGGGTATATCCTCTGGCTCGCCACTGCCCACCGCCTGGCCGACGGCACTGGCCAGGACGCTGTCCGGGCCCAGATACGCCTCAAAGACGCTCTCCATGATACGCGTTAGCTGATCGGCGAGGATAACCAGCATGGATGGAGGCGCAGTCCTATAATCTCAGTGCTTCTCCCTCTGCCACCGTCGCAGGCGTCACCTTCCGTTTTCGTTTCGTTTTCCGTTAATTGCCCGTCAATGACGTTTCGGTTTGTCGCTGCTGCTGTCTCTGCCTCTGCCTCCGCCTACTGCTGCTGCTGCTGCTGCTACTGCCTTTGTTTTGGCCTTTTTGTTGCGTCCGCTGCGTCCTGCTCCCAACAGCTGGGGGGTCACAGCAAATGCATTTGTTGTTGGCAGTGTCTGGCGCTGATTACAAACGTAACAAAAACACCTTTAGTTCGTATTTTCTGCTTCAATTTTGTATTTTTTTCTTCTATGACTGAATTGATTACAACGATAACAACAGCGACGCCGCTGCGCTGCCACGGACGAATGTGTTGACGTCGTAGTAGTACTGGAAAACGTCGTTGGGGTCATAACAGTGCTCCGAATCGCACAAAGTGTGCCTTGACTGTGAGCGTTTCAGGCACTGGTGTTTTGGAAAAACAAAAATCATTCGAATCCGTTCTCAGTCAGCATTCACATCGGAAGTTTAGCTCGGAAAATAAATCCGGTAATTCAGAATTTAGCAATTTTTTGTTAGTTATCTTTTTGTTTTTTGTTTTCACATCGGAAGTGAAGTTTAGCTCGGAAAATAAATACAGTAATTCAGAATTTAGCAATTTTTTGTTAGTTATCTTTTGGTTTTTTGTTTTCACATCGGAAGTGAAGTTTAGCTCGGAAAATAAATCCAGTAATTCAGAATTTAGCAACTTTTTTTTTAGTTTTGTGCATATAGTAAAATGGAACGCGTCTCTGAAACCGGATTGAAGCGAATCTTCAATGCCATCACAGGATGTTTTCGGGTATGCAAATTAATTATTGGTTCAAATTTGTTTCGTATTGAAACATTCCACAAACAGAAGGAACGAGAGGAGGAAAAATCTCAAACCGAAGCAGAAAAGGATAAAAAAACGGCAGTGCAACAAACTCAAACCGGAGAAGAAAACATCATCGCCACTGACGATTGGGTGGTAGATTTTATAACGTGCTACGGCCGCTGTCGTGCCCTATGGGACATCGGGTCTAGCGAATATCGCTCATCCGAGCTTAAGGAGAAAGGCTACAAGGAGCTTTGGCAAATACTGCGACAGTTCAAGGAAGACGCTACGCTGCGGGATGTCAGAAGTAAAATATATTCATTGCGCTCGCACTACCGCATCTACAGGTTGAGGGTGCTGAAATCGCAGTATCGTTATAAGCCAACGTTGTATTGGTTCACCCTCATGTCCTTCTTGGACCCTGTTCTCAAATTCGGGACAAAGGGAGGACCACGGCCCGACGACAGCAGCACCGACAACCGCAACGAGGAGGACACCGATGATAGTAGCGAGGAGGACACCGATGGCAGTGACGACGACAGCCGTGACCATGCCGACGGGATCGAGGAATCCGCCGACGAACCTGAGAGAAAGCGCAGCCGCATATAGACGCATCATTTATAATTAATCAACAATCTAAGTAATAAGCCAAATAAATAAAAAACGAGAAGGAACGTGTGAGTCGCTTCTGGGGACGCGACTCTACTCATACCCGTACTCAGTCAGTATATACATGTTTGAGCATAAGATTGTACAGGTACATTGTACATGTACCATTTATATTCTACATCTACTCCGCTAAGGGTTGCTCGCGCACTGAACGAGGCAGATTGTGCGAGCGAGAAAGAGAATCAGTAGCATGAGGAGGAGGGGGAACAGAAATTTAATTTCTTCATTCTGGCTATAATTATGATCCGATCTGATTCAGATTCGGCAATCTGGTAGATATGGGCCTTCTCTACGATACTGCGAACGATAGTTTTATCTTATCTTTAAAATTATGCCTGCCACAGATTTTCGTGCCGGAAGGGGTCGGGGCGAAATTTTGAAATACACTTGTAGCAGTGTGATATCCCTAGCTCTTAGTCTCTGAGATCTAGGCGCTCAACAGGACGGACAGACAGACAGACATGGCTACATCGACTCGGCTATTGATGCTGATCAAGAATATATACACTTTATGGGGTCGGAAACGTTTCCTTCCCTGCGTTACACACATCCACTTTTACCACAAATCTAATATTTTTGAGTACAAGCATAAAAACAATTCAAAATTGATTTAATTAGCAATTTACAATTAAATTCCTGGTACATGCACGGCTTCCAGGGGCAGGGACAGAGGCTCTCTGCAGAGACAGCCGACGACTTGTTAAGAAACTTTAAGCGCACAGAATTTGTTATTTAAATCGTAAAAATCATCCTCGGCCTGGGGCTCCTCTCCCGTTCGTAGCATATCCGCATTGGGATCTGCTGTCGCTGTGGAGTCAGCCGCTGCTGCCTCTGCTGCTTTCCTCGCCGCCTGTCGCTCCTTTTTGAAGCGTTTCTTTTGCTGGACTTTTTGGCCGGCCTGATCCACATCCGTCTGCTTCCAGTTGGGAATGAAAGCCGCACACCAGTCAAACAGAAAGCAATAAAAGTCAAACATCAACTGGGAGTCGGAGAGCAGGTAGTGCTGCACATGGTAGCGCACATCCGGCCGATTCCGCAGCAGATCGTAGAGATTGTAGAGAAGGGCGCCGCAGTAGAGCTGGTTCATGCGAGGACTCGGCAGTGGGTGATCCAGCAGGGAGTTCAGCCCGTTTAGTTGATAGACCACAGCCTGAAACTCGGCGAAGGCATGCAGCACCGTTGTCGAGTACAGATCGAACTTCTTCTTGAAGATCTCCTGCATGTGAAAGTGGGGCAGGAGGCGCTCCTGCACCAGGTAACAGTCTGATTTGGGCACATGCGACATCCTCTCGGGCACGGGCAGTGCCAGCAGGGAGGGTTTCACACCCCGCTTGATGCCATCGGCTGCTTCCTTGTCCCGCACTGCCCGCTCCTGCTTGAGGATCTTGCCAAAACGGCGATGGAAAGACTTGACCTCCCTCTCGGCGGGTATGGTCACATCTATGGTTCGCAGCACAACCAAACAGAGGAGCAGGGCATGCAGATGCAGCAGGTCGCAGTGCTCCGAGCGATGCAACCAGTAGACAATGGCCAGAAAGTACACGCGCAGATCCTCTGGCAGCTTTTCCAGTTGCGCGAACAGTTGCTCCGTCTGGACATGAGGCACTTTCGAATCGAACACCGCTCTAAGGTGTCTGGCATCCGGTGCGGAGGGCACAAAGCTATAGGCAGGCGGCTGCTCGATGGGCATCTTGTGGTACCGCACATTGGTCACACGCACGGCACGCGTCAGGTAGGTGTACTCAATGGGCTGGACGACACCCTCGCTATTCACGCGTGGCTGCGTCTTGGAGCCCTCCACATGATGCAGCAACGCAAACACATAGTTGAGAATGGGCAGGGCCACTTCATTGGAGTCGTGGTGGGGAAAGTGCTCGATCTGTGGGTTGTTTATGTACTTGCGCAGATGCAGCAGGTCCACAAAGAAGCGGGACAAATGCACCGGATAGAGTTTGTCCAGGAACCATTGCGGAAACAGCAGAGTTTTATCTTCCACTTCCAGTTCGGGGCCGCCCTCTGTTTCCTCTTCACCTTCATCTTCATCGCTGTTTGATTGCGCTTTGTTGTCCCCGGTTGCTGCCTCGTTCTCTTCGTGCGGCTGCTGCTGCTCCTCCTCTGCTTCTTCTACGTCTGACAAATCCTCATCCAAGCCCAGCGGACCTTCTTCGTCGCTCTGTTCTTCCTCGCTGACTGGCTCGATGTAGGGGAAGGCATTCTCGTAGTGATCCTCAAAAAAGTCGTAGGCATGGCACAGCTCATTGGAGTAGCCCTCAATGGCTGCGTTCACCTGCGCCACCAGCGAATCCCTTTGCGACTGCAAGAAATCATAGAATTAATGGGAAAATCTCTAGAGGGTTCCAGAGGTAAAATCAAACCTTTTTCAGCCTGGAAAGAACCTTGCCCAGGGCGGACTCTGCTGTCTCGCCGCGCAGCCATTGAAGGGTCACGCGAATGCGTCGCTGTTGCTGCTTCAACTTCTTGCTGCGTCCCGCTTTGCCCATTCCGGCGGCAAAGAAGTTCCTGAAGGCAGAACGGGCTATGTAGTCGTTACCCAACAGAGCGGCAAACAGCGGCAGCTTCTCCGCACTGAGCGTACCACGGCCACACAGATGCTCCACGCGGTAGATGCAGCAGTCCAGATAGTTGTAGGTCTTGCCAGGCTTTGCTGCAGCTGCAGCCGCAGACGGAGCTGTGGTCTGTATGCCGCCAACAATTTTGCCGGCTTTTGTACGCTTTTCCATGTGCTTGGCCTGGGCGCGACGCAAGTCGCGGGCATCCTTCGGCTTGGAGTGCTGCTTCACCTGCTTGGTCAGCACCTTGACGGTGAGCGTGATCAGTGGGATGTACTTGACGTTGTGGATGTAGAAATCCGAGTCGTACGAGAGCACCGGGCAGTTGAGCTTCCTGGCCAAGGCCGCCAGTTCGTCATCCGCCTCGAATACGCAGCGCATGATGGGCACTCCACAGTCTCTGACGGCATCCACAAATACCTCTTTGAGGTGCAGCGGAAACAGCGTAATGGACGCATTCGGATTGATCCTCTTGATGACGGAGATTTTGCCCCTCAGTCGCTTGCCGACGGTTCGCAATTTGCGCTCCTCGTAGCCACCGTCCATCAACACATAGGGACGGATGCTGCACTCGTCTAGGACCTGAAAGAACTGCACCACAGCGCGATAGAAGTCGTCGTAGTCCCCACCAAAGGCCGAGTAGCAGCCGGTTACATCTTTGTACAGATTGCAGGCCAAGTTGTCCCCATCGATGACCAGGGCTGTGGAGTGCAGCTCGTACGGCTTCAGATAGATCTCAGCGCGCTGCGCTATATAGCTGGTAAGGCCGCGAACTCCCATAATCCCTGCACTTGTTGCTTGCTGATTCCAATTTTGTTTATTTGTATTTTTTCCTCAGCTGTATCGAGCGCGTGTTGCAGTGCAGTGTGACCGTTTGGGGAGTGATAAGAAATGCCACAAGAATGTGCTGTTGCATATTTTGAATAATATATACCATTTAACGTATCGTATAATTATATATCATCTATTATCTCTGATCTATTAGTTAACAATACTATAATGCCTAATACATAGACATAGAAAATGTATAATTTTTCGCTCTCTCAAAACTCATACTTTCAACGCAAACCTGAGCATGGAAGCCACCTTGTTCCGCTGATCAAATAAGCGAATAAGGGAAATTTATTAACTGGGTTTGTTGGGCAAATGGAGATAATAATGCATGAACAGGTAAAATCATGTCAATCTACGAAGCAATCGCCAAACAAATCAAGTGAAATATTTATATTTCAATATATTAAGATACATTTCAAATTGACCGCCAAACTCCATTTATCGTTGACAAATATCGATACTATGCGCTCTCAATTCGTGGTGGTTTTTCAAAATTTGCTCTCCTTTTTTGTGGTGTGAGCCACATGCTCTTAACGGTAACGCCGTAAGATACATTTGATTTGTATGGGAAAATTTTCAGCAACATTGGGAAATGAATTAGCAGCACTGTTGTGCAACTTTGGCACTGTTGCTCAGTCTGCATACCTTGGGAAAATGGATATTAAGGACTTGCGATATTGTTTGTAATTTCAGGCTTCAATTAATGCAGAAATTACTCAGTCTCTGTTTTAAAGATATTAACGAAATTTTTCAGCTCACGGGTTCCAATAATAGGTATCAGAACAGGGATAAAAGTTTATATAAAACACAAACATATGCATTAATAGGTAAACAACATGTCAATCTAGGATATAATCATAAATAATGTTTCAATGGAGCTTGGAACAACAAATTTAACATCAATTAAAAGAAATAAGGTATACAAAAACCCATACGCATAAAAGTAACTTGGTTAACCAGCAACAATGACGTCACATGTAGTCAACATTTACGTTTTATACTTTGGCCGCTTTTGTTTGAACCTTATTATGTAAAAAATCGAATGAAAAAGTTTTCTGAAAACTAGCCAATCCTGAACAAAATTCATTGAGGAATCGGATAAAATTATTTGTTCAGGGCTGAGAGGGCCAACTAGCTAGTAATATTAAACTGAATATCAAAATTGACGAATTTTATATCACAAAATATCATGGTTTGGCAGCCCGCAGCCACTACGAATTGCACGCGTCTGGCAACGCTACAAAACGACGTCACATTCGTTTTATTTTGTTTTTATTTTAACCTTAATATGTAAATAATCCAATAAAAAAGACTTCTGAAAACTTGCCAATCCTGAACAAAATTTATGTATCTATCGGATAAAATTATTTGTTTAGGGCTGAGAGGGCCAACTAGCTAGCAATATTAAACGAAATATCAAATTCGAGGAATATCAACGTTGAATGTTTTGAAAAAAACAATCGATACTATCGTGATAGTATCGGGCTCAAATAATTATTAAAAAACCATTGAAACCTTTTAGGAACTTGTCCATTGTAAAAATTAGATGCCACCTGTCGATTTCTTTACAAATGTGTTTTCGTATTTTATAGCAGCCAATCCAAACATATCAAAAAAGCAACGACTGTAGCTCGATACTATCATGATAGTCTCAAAACCATCGATAGTAGAGGCTGGCAGCTATCGATAGTGCCACCTCTACCTCGCAGCGAACGCAACGCGCATCGTAACGAAAATAATTTCATTGTGACTGCGCTACCGACGAGTAAAAAATCATCATCAATTTAAAAACCAAATTAAAAATTGTGCACTGTTTGAGCTAACTTAGAAAACACACACACGAAAAATACCACAAAAATGTATAAAATGAAAGTGTAATTTGGAAACGCCGTCGAAAATCGTCGAGCGCGTGCATATATACGGGTTCCGTTGGTTGGTTTTTTTTTTCTGCTGCCTGTGCTACCACTTTACCTTTACGTTTACCTTAACGCAGCAGCAGCAGCAAGCAGCAATACACTCATTTTGTTCGTGTTAATAACTTTTTTGTGCGTCTTTGCTTTGTGGTCGCCATTCATTTCATATAGTATTATTTTTCTCTTGGATTTTTCTTCATTCGGCCGCAACAACTACAACAACAAAAACAACAGTAGGAGCAGTAGCAGCAGCAGTAGCAGAGAAACAGCAACAAGCAGACAACATGGATGAAAGAGCGAGCGCGAAGATCATCATATACTTACCGTAATCGTATCGTGAATGAATATTTTGTCTATGTGTGAGAGGCGTGCTCTACGTGTGCGTATGCGTATGCGTGTGTGTGTATGTGTGTGGGAGACCGACCCCCCAAAGCATTTAATAAATAATCGTGTGTGCAAATAAATGTTCCAAAAAAATAAAAGAAATTGGCCAAAACGTAGCAAAAGAAAAGTGTGAAAATTTATACCCGACTTGGATCAATCGACAATCGCCATTAAGTGCACAATCGTGAGGAAAAGCTCTCTCACCTTCGGTCAATCTCTCTCTATCTCTCTGTCTCTCGGGAGTGTGTTCGTTCTCGTTCTTCCCGTGAGTGCGCCGTGTGTTCCGTGTGCGCGTCCCGTTCTGTCCCCGTAATCCCTGCGTGGAGCTTGGAGCGGCCTACCTTAACCTCGTCTTTGTTGGATACGGATCAGCAGTTTCCATCGGGATCAGGATCTTTTGCATAAGGTAACGCATAGTGTAATAGAAATTGCATTCCCATTGGCCTTGTTATACCCAAGGCCATTCCAGGAATGCCACACGGGGTTCGATACGATACTCTTCCTCTCACGTTTCCTGTCTTCCGCACATTTTCACACGTTTCTGTTTCGGTTTCTAGTTCTTTTCCATCAATTGCAATTTTTCGTCGCTTTTCTTTTTTGATGTTTCCCACGCCTTCCGGAGGCCTTGGGCGCAGGTTTTCAGGTAGTCCAGCGAGAAAAAAAACCCCGAAAAACTCTCATTTCGTTGAAAGATTCCACTCGGCTGAATGCCACCGTAGGTGGCCCGTAGAGATGGAGAAAATCCCAAGTGAAATAGAATTGAAATGTTCTCTGGGACAGGGAGGAGAAAATTAGACACACAGCAGCGAAAATTGAGTAAAATTAGCCACCCGCTGATTCCCGGGCCAAATCGCTGGAAAAATATGAAAATGTGTGTTTTGCCACACACACCACACACACACACACGCTCAGGATATAAATCATCGTTATTATCATCTGAAACTGCAGCAGCAGCGGCAATTTGGCATCAATTTGGATTAAACGCCAGGCGGTCGATGCTGATTCCATAGAATTGCTCCCATTTATCCGAAACCCCATTATGTAATTTTCCCCAAGTTGCTGCTGCTTCTGCTGCGAAATCAGGTTGATTGTAACACACATAGGGATGGAAAGAGGGAAGGAGGGAAAGTGCGACGACGACGATCTGGCGACCGCCGACAGTTGCCAGCAATTTCCGGCGCTTCTTTTTTTTTGGCAACTGAAAAAATTGGGCACAAAAGTTCATCCCAGGAGTTTCATATGGGGAAAAAATGGGTTCACGGAAAGGGAGCGGATAGGCGTCGTGTCGCCACGGAGTTCCGTCTATCCACATTCCATATTCCATTTTCCATTTTCCCCATTACCATTTACCAAAGTGGTTTATAGTTTTCCTACATCTGCTTTTGGCTGCGATTTTTATGATTTTTAGTGCTAACCCTTGAAGAGAAGTCAGTGCAGGAGGTCGACCCACTTGATACCTTAGGCAGGAAAATAACTTTAAATGCACTTCTTCGAGGGGTACTAAATAGAGTGAATGATTGACTCCATTTAGCTTAAAATATATAAAATACTGTCCCCGAAACCAGTTAAGCCAAAGAAATTTTAAACATTTTCCCTCTGTTACATATTAATTCGAAATGAAATAACACCCTTGATACCCTCTGATTGCTGGGTACCATAAAAGGAGTTTGAATTTCAAATAAAATCCACACACATGCGTGGAGGAGCAGCTGCTGCTGTTTTGCTGCATTTTGTATGCTTGTGTATGCTTGTGTGTGTGTGTGTGTGTGTGTGTGTGTGTTTATGTCTCAAATGACACTTGCGCCAACGTCGGTGCTGGCTGCACACAATATTTCTGTAGAATTTCATAGTAGGAAGTGCAGAACCACCAGCAGCAGCAGCACCAGCAGCAGCAATAACAACAACAACGCACTTGACGATTGTCCGGACAGTGGTGGTGCGGTGGTATTGTTGTCCCACTCTCACCTGCCCGTCCAGCCCAAGCAAATAGTAGAGAGGTTAGACAAAGAGAAATGGATGCGCCATGCGAGACCTAAGCCGTGTAGGTGTAGTCCCACCTTGCAGTCAAGGAAACGATCTAGCTGCAAGGGTATCAAAAGCTTCGCCTCTTATAGCTAGACTTCCTTTCCTCTGTTTGCAATTTCCTTGGTTCTTACTCCAGTTATTTGGCTCAATTGAGCAGCAGCCTGGCAATTATTCAATTGTCTTTGATTAAATGTGCAAATTTGTCTAATGTTCTCTCAGAGTCTCTCTCTCTCTCTCTCTACTCTGTGTGTGGAAGCGGATGTGGTCGCTTAAAGCTGCAACTAATTGCGATTATAATTTGTCACTGATCTCACTTTCTCAATTGTGATTTGTCTCTGCAGTTGAACAGAGAGGCAGCAGGAGAGTGAGGGAGAGCAATTATGCGTCATTACACACATTACACACATGTTCATTTACCGTTATGGTACGTATCTAACGCCTGTCTGCAATAAAAAAAAGAAGAAGAAAAACAACCATTGCAACACTCTCCAACATAAGACGAAACCTTAGGTTCTGCTTCTTGACCTACAAGCCAGCAGCAGCGAGCAACGAGCAGCTCCTCCCAGCATTTCCTGCCCATTTTTATTTACTGTTAATTATTGTTTATTTTAAATATGTATATATGGGCAGAGCGGGTGTGATGGGGGTGGGGTGGGGAACATTGGGCATTAGCTAATAAAAGCTTGCAAACAATATTCCAAATTTCCAAATTGTTTGAAATGCAGGCCCCAGCTGGCAGCAGATACCCACACACACACACACACACACACACACACACACGCAACCTAAAAAAAACCAACAAATAAAGTAATTATTTCCTTTCACAAGCTCCAAAATCGGAAAAACATCAAGAAACAGAGGGAAAAACCAAAGAAGCCTCAAACCAAAAATAACATCCAATACACCCCCCTCCCCACCATATACGCCACTGTGTCGGCGTCGACTTTTGTAGTTGTGTGTTGTTGTTGTTGTTGGTGTTGCTGCGCTGCAGTGGATCCAACACGTGCAGTCGCAGGCAAAATATGCTGAGAGAGTGCAAGCGAGAGAACAACTAATACACAGAGAGAGGGAGAGCGTGAGCGGAGTTTGCATTGATCTCTTAAAATGCAAAAGAGAGAGAGAGAGAGCAAAAAGTTTTGCAAACCGAAGCTTTGAATACACTTGCAGACCACACCACTAAAGAACTTGCATTAATATAAATAGATTGGCAGCAAAATAATCAGCATACCCACCGAGAGAGCATACGTATACAAACGGAACTCCTCGATTTGATTGACAAGTTTGGTGTGCGAGTGCGAGTGTGTTTGAATGGAGTAAGTGGAGTGAGTGAGTGAGTGAATGAGTGTGTAGAATGCATTGTGAATGAAGCACAAGCACAGCCACGTATGTATGTATTTCTTGTATGATTGATTCATGCAGAATAGTTATTTATAGACTATAGAATGAGATGACTAAATTGGCTAGTGGCACCTAGCACCATATCCGTTATGGCCGTTGCTCGCTGCCTGCCACTCCTTTTATCTATATTTGGCTGCGGCCTTGCCTACGCTTTGGCTATTCTTTACGTTATGTTATCGTATGTTTTGACAGGCATTGATCATGTATCATGTACATATGTACTCTCGTTACCTTATCGATTGACAAACCGGAACCCTATCTTTCGCTTATGTTGTGCTTATGCTTATGCTTTCCCTCCTCCTTGTCTCTCTCTCTCTCTCTCTTTGTCTCTGGGTGTGTGGGTGTGTGGGGCGACGCCATCGTCTTGAGTTGTAATTTCGCGAATCGTATCTGTCTGTCCCTGTCTGCTGCCCATAAATCATGCGTTTTGCACTCAAGTTTCTTTTTTTGTTTCCTTCCTCTTTTTGCCTATTTATGCGACGCAACGGCTACCGTGAGCGAAGGCGCTTACGTCATGGGCTACCAGCTACCGTACATATTTGGCCATGTTTTACTGTTGTCAATTGGCCAAATGGGAGCCAAATATCTTGCCCAGCATCAATACAAAATATTGAAAGTAGGTAAAGAGTGGTGGCACTGGAAGACAGCAGCCGATTCCGATTGAGTCATCATCCATCGTTCTCCTCATATTTTCCACAGTTGTGAAATCGCACTCTCGTATCCATCAGATACAAATGTATAAAGTACATCTCGTGTGGTGTTGCTCCACACATTTTTGTAATTAATAATATTGAATAAGCAGCTGGAGGGGAGATACAAATACGCATCTATCTCACTCTCTCTGTCATCCGTTCCCCATTAACATTCACATTTCCTTTAGCTCCCCTTTTTTCGTTGGAAACTCAATTCAATTATTTTTTGCCCAACTTTTTTGCATTATTCAATAAATTTGTTTGCTAATTACCTCGTTAATCGAAAAATTATAACAACTCTTTCATTCGCATCGATCGGCTCTTTATAAATCTCCTTTATATAGGCATTCGACATTTGTTTTGGTTTGCTTACGTTCTGAAATATATTCATATATGTACATAAATCGTACAGCATTCATGAATGGAATAATGAATGGGATGTAAAAATGGGTAATTGGCTATTTTTTTGCATCTGTTTTTTTTCTTTCTTAATTTTTTTTTTTGCGGTTTATTTTGTGGTTTGTGACGTCAGGGCTAAGTGCTTTATAGGCCTATAATTTCAATAGTTTCGTGTAATTCGTTGAGGATTGGAACGATGGAGAAAATAAGAGGTAACAGGAATGTAGATTTATAATTGCCCGAGGCAGGAGAATAGTGAACTCTGAAATCCTTGTGTTCCATTCTTTTCGTGTCTCTCCAATTCCATTCGTTCCCCGCCAAGTTTCCCTCTAAGCTGCAATACTTTTGGCGAAATATTCCTAATGAGTCAACTTCTGGGCCTCGTAACAGCCCTCAAATTTCTCTCGAATGAATGCCATTTACCTCTGCCACATAAAGTGCCTATGATTAACCGAAAATATCCATCCATTCAACCGAAAACCCACTCATCATAACAGCCAAACAGCTGACTAACCCACACGACTGATCGATCCAGTACTCGGTACAGTGGTGGGTGGGTGGGTGTTGGTGTTGGTGCTGGTGCAGCACTTTTCTACCTACAGAGTAGATTACGAGTAGAGCCAATATTTACACTACATTGATGGACATACTACATATACAATATGTTTACCCAGTTTTGTGGGGAAGAGGCGGTGGCCTGAACTGAATGTTCTCTCTATAGGATCTTGTAGCTTATTTATTTATTTATGTGTATAGATATTTTGTTGCTATTTATAACTGGCATACTAATTTGTAATTTGTTTAATGATTCACTTAGCGCTCACTTTATGAAGTGTGGGAATTTCAAGAGTCCAGAGGCGGTGCCCTCTTTGCCCCCCTATTCATCTATACATAATATCCCAGATACGATATTTCTGGAATCCGTTGAAGAAAGAGGCTTCACAGAGTGTTGACCCAACGAGTTATGCCTGATAAGATTATTTCCAAGAAGTCCATAAAGAATATTCCACAAGGGTGGGAATGGTATGGGGTGGGAGGAGCCACTGCCACTGCCACTGCTGCTGCCTCAATCAATCAGCATTACCTGCCGCTGCGTTTTCCACCTATTTCCGAATGTAAACAAAATCTGGGATCCGAGATGATGGGCTACCATCTCTAGGATCTCTCTCGCTCTCTGCTGCTGCTTCTCGAAAAATAAACAACTCATTTCAATGGGCCCATCAAACATTTATTCGCAATTACTGGATGCCTGTTTTTATTTTTGGCAGACCTTTTTTCACGTTCCCAGACTCGGGATTTCTTATCAACGGATTACATCAAAAAATGGTTTGGGGATGTCTCTCTCTCTCTCTCTCCCTGTCTCCACCAGAACCAGTTTTCTTTAGGTTTCCTTTACCACAACCGGAGTGAAAACCACAATAATAATTCCCATAATTATAACAATGCCCCACAACAAGAGATACAGATACAGAAATCCAACCAACCAACCAACAAAAAAAAAAAAGATATCCAAGTGTCGCCGGCCCAAAAAAAAAAAGAACCAAAAACCACAACAAAGCAAAAGACACGAAAAAAGAGAAGACCAAGCTAAAAGAAGACCAAGAGAAGACGCAAGTAGAATCACAGTGTGGTTTGGGCTTTGAAATACAAACTTTTGTGGTTACAAGCGATTTTTCTAGACCACAGAGAAACTGTCTCTGTCTCGCTGTCTCTCTGTTGTTTCTTTCGCTTTTTCATGGGCAAAGCCAAAGAAGTTGTCAAAGCCAAAAGCGAGAAAAAAAAAACAGAAGGAATGGGTATTGGGGCTTTGGAGAACGCAGCTTTAGGATACCCTTTTGGAGAACCAAAGTTCTTTGGAAGTAATAAAATGCAAGCTATAAAAGATAAAAATGATATTCATTGGCAGCTTTAGGAAATGGTTTGAACTTAGACCGATCAAGTGACCGACAACCGACACCAAATCGATGCTTGTTCCGCGAGCAGATAGCAGGCAGAGGGGCGCTGCTGCATGACGCGATTTCAAACGAGTTACACCGATCATTCAGTAAAAACGAAAAATCTGTGGAATATTTTCAGATAGATGCAAGCGTCAAAATTTGATTAAACTTCATCCAAATTATGTGCTTGATCAAAACAAGGAATACCCTCTAGAAAGAGGGTACACCCAATGAAAGAACGAGCGATACAAATACAGAGAAGAAGAAAAAGAAGGTGTGTTGTGTGTAGGAAATGATATGGATACAAAGCGACGCAAAGTCGGAAGAAGAATTATTTCACAGCTACAAAAAAGAAGTTGACGAAGCAGTGGAGAGGGAGAGAGAGGCAGAGAGCGAGAGCGGAGAAAGAGCCGCAGATGCGGAGCAAAGTTTTATAATTTATTGTTGTTGTTGTTCGGTATGCGGTGGTAAAACTTTAACAACTTCTTGAGAGTTGGAGGAGGGAGGCGGACGGGAGAATCCCAAAGGAAAATCAAGTTTCAGTCCAGAGATAAACGACAGAATGGAACAATCATACACATAAGTATGACAATGACAAAGCAGAATGGAGCAGCAGCATTTAAAATGTGAACAAAGTTTCGTGAAGGCAAATGTGCCGTTAGTAGAGTTTAAGCTCAATTAAAGTTCCATTCCAGCAGGCAGGCCTGCAGTCAGGCAGGCAGGCAGGCAGGCAACCAGGCAACACCATTCACATTCGCAGATGCGACAACGTTTATGCGTGACTGGCAAAAAAAAAAAACAAAAACAACAACAACAGTAATATCTCACTCCCTATGTCAACCTTTCCCGAATTATTCCATTTCCTTTATCATATTTTAATACATTTTTTTGCAAACTGCCTCGTTAATCGGAAAATTATAACAACTTTTTTATTCGCATTGAACCGTCTCTTTCTAGACTTCCACCATTGTTTTGATTTGCTTACGTTCTGAATAGCATACGATTCGTGCAGCATTCATAAATGGAATAATGAATGGGATGGGTAAATGGTAAAATGGGTAATTGGTCATTTTAGGCATCTGTTTTATTTCTATCTCCATTTTTTTTGCTATAGGCTAAGCCTATATTTTCCATAGTTTCTTGTAATTCTTTGATGGTTGGAACTATTGAAAAAGTAAGCTTGCAATAGGCATGTAGATCAAATGTAAATGTTTATAGTCCTCCAGGAAATGAGTATATTTGTGATACCTAGAATTGCCGATGCTTCATTCCATTCGTTCGCTTGGATCACATCGCAATTTAATACCATCTGATTTTGTATTTTCCATAAATATTTGTGAACATCCCAAAAAATACCGAAAAAAAAAATGATCGAAACGCTTGAACCGCCCTTCGCTTATGGGAACATTGTACATTGTAAAGCGAATCCCACAAAACATTCGAATGTGGAACACGGGGAAATTGTAAACTACATACAATTAAAACTCGTTGTCGTCGTCGTTGTCGACCATTTTGGCTTTAACTTCCATTTCAATTACTGCCAACAAAAGAATGGTCTTACCACTTGATGACACTTGTTGGAGAGGGGGCAGACGGAGAGATGGAAAGGGGGGGGCACTATGCTGCAGTTTCGTTTCGTCTCGCTCCAGAAAAAAAAGGCCCTGTAAAAATGTGTCATGGCTGGCAGTTGAACTAAATTACTTTTTGGCTCGAAGCTTGCCGCCGCCGCTCTCCGCCGACTCTGCTCTCGACTCTTCAATCCATTGGACGTCGCCGTCGCACCTGATGAGTGTTGGAGTGTTGTGTGGCCCGTAATTTGTTGGCTTCCTGCTTCTGCAACAAGCCGCTGCACATGCATCGCTTGGCTACACTTTATTTTAGCCCTGCCCGCCCCTCTCTCTCTCTCTCTCTCTATCTCCCTCTGCCGTTTGGGTTCAATGCGCCCCAGGTGCTTGGAGGCAGGCTCCTGCTGCTGCTGCTGCTGCCGCCTGCCACACGCAAAAATTGATAAAGCAAATCCATCATGTCCTTAGTTTTTTCTTCTCATTTTTTGTTTTTGGCAAATTAAGGTGCCGCCCTGTGTCTGACACGACCCGAGGCAGGGCGGCGGCATTCATGCCACTAATTACGCCCACCCACATCTTATTGACCAAAGTTGAATGCCTCCGACGAACACGACGCACGTGCCTTCACTTGTTTCCCAAAGCAAAAAAGGTTAGGAAAATCTTAAATGAGTGCAAAGACAGTAGCAAGCAAGAAAGGGTTACGATGGCGATTTTAAAAACAGGAATACCCTGGGACTTTGTTTAAGGTTGAATACAGAGTTGTACGTACATAACGATGCTGCTTTGAACACTGACGAAGCCAAGAGCTCAGTAGATTTGTCGCTGAAGAGAGGCGTACAATGTTAATATATTATTTTAAGACTAAAAACCACTCTAAAAATGCTGTGGAACAGTCCTTCAGTCCTCTAGTCGAGCATCAAAATATTGTTTTTAAATTTTCTTTCGTCGCCTTCGCTTGTGTGTCGCGAGTCAGAAAGCAAGGACGTGTGCAGTCCTGCTCTAAACGTAAATTCAATGTCAGAATAATACCTTCTTCTCTTTGAAACTCTCTCAAAAGTACATCTTTAGTCAGAACCAACCTCGTGGCATTTCCATTACACGGTATTTAAACGAAGTTTTGTTTGAGTATTTTTCCTCGCTGGCTTTCAGAGTTTTGTTTTCTTGTCCTCCTCCTCTGTGGCTGCTCTCTGGCACTCTTTTGTAATCCGCACGTAAACCGTTTTACTTTTCCCAGCGAGACTTTTATGCGAATTTCATAGTTGTTTTTACCCTTTTACTTAATGTTTCGCACACGTCAACCTAAAACATAAAAGCAAAAACAAAAAACGCAGAAGAAAAAAAAAAGAAAAAAATAATAAAAAGGCGCAGAAGCAACCCAAAGAGGTTACAAAAGCGTCCGAAAAGGTCACACACCTTGATTTCTTGTTGGGTGACTTGTTCCATTCCCAAAATGTTTCCCCCACTATGGAAGATTCGGATTCTTGATTTGCACAAAGAGAGCTTGAAAAACCAGTCCACATAAAACAGGACGACAGGACGACAGGACGACGACACCCTGTGTGCGCAGGTGCACCTCATCGTTTAACCCTTCTGCGTGCAGTGCGGCGGCGGCGGCGGTTCGCTTCAATTTCAATTTTGTAAATTGAGTTTATATTTCGATTTATTGACACGACGACCGGTCAACCAGTCGCGACTCCTGACTTCAATTACGACTGTCCTTCTGGTCCTTCTGTTCTCTGTTCTCTGCCCTCTGTCTCCCTTTCTCTCTCCTGTGCTTTGCACTTTGACTGACATTTATTACCATTTGTGCTGTGGGTTTCCTGGCGCTTTTGCGATTTATGCAATGCGCAGAGCAATCGATGAACAACAATGGCGTCCCCCCCAAGGTACAGTTAGCCACAGGGCACAGGGTATGTGTGTAAGGGGTAGGAGTGGGAATTGTTTGGGTTTTGAGTATGACGAGTGCTCGTGCACTCTCTGTGAAGCGTAGAAGCTTTTGATGCCTGATCAAATTAAATCCCCCCATTTTCCTTGTAGATCTCTTGAAAAGTTCCCTAGAAAGAAAGATTGATGAATATCATAGAAATCATGAAACCTAATAACCTCGTCCTGCTCATTTGAATTATCCACGGCCAAAAACATTTCCTAGTAAATCCCTGGCATTATCTTTTGTTTTGTTTTTTTTTTTCGACAAATTCCTTTATAAAGCGAAAAAAAATCAAAAGAAAAATCTGAAATGTCATGCTAGACTCGTATTCGTGTATTCAAAAGTGGAAGTCAGGCAGCAACGTGGCATGCACCGCACCTCACAGCACAGCACAGCAGCGAACGTGCTGCTAACAAAAAGAAAAAGAAGTGCACATGCAAACACTGGCCCCTGCCTGCCCAAAAACCATTCGGATCGCATCGCATCGCATCGGATCTTTTCGTTTGAGGGAAATTTTCCACTTGAGTTTTTCCTGTGTGGACCCATTCATGCATACCATGCAAGTCCCTCTTCCGTTTTTCGGTCCAACAGAAAAAGAGCGACATGTGTTTGAGATGTTGTGGAATGGTGGAAGTGACTGGAAGAAGGCGGATGAGGAATATGAAAGAGATTTTCTGTTAAAAATAATCTCAATTTTCATTTTTCACCTGCCGCCGCCTGCCCGCATCCACTTACCTATTTTCTTTCTATTTCTCTCTGTGCCGCCTGCCTGCCTGCCTGCTTATCAACGGCAAAACGGGCAACAATTTGTCTATTATCGGGTCTGGGCCAATTTTCGGCCGGTTTTCTTTCCCTTTATTCACTGTCTGTCTTTCTGCTGTTTCTCTTGTTTCTCTTTTGCCGCCGCTAGCCGCCTGATGCTGCTGGTGGCTGCTGTGATAAATGTCCAGAGTTGGTAAATCCGCTCAAGCCTGATTAAGTGAATTATTATGCTAGGGGCTCCGCTCCTCTCGCGGGATCTCTCTCTCTCTCTCTGGATTGTTTCTCTCTTTGCCATTCGTCATGCAAGAAAAATCAGCACTAGCACTGCAGCAGAAGCCGATGGTCGCCAGCTCACTGCATCATCATCAACCATCAACAGTAAAAGCCAATGGCAGCTAGCGACTCTGGTTATACCCTTGAATATGGATGGTTGAAACCCATATGGTTAAAACACATTTAACAGAAAATACTCAAGTTTAATTATTTATATATAATATAATATTCTATATAATCCCATGGCATTGTAAATCGATTTTGATCAAGAATATAATTTACATTAAGGTTTTCCTTTTCTGTATAGCAATTGTGTTACCCTCCACAACCAGAATAGCACGAAGCAACGGCACTCATCAAATATTGTTTATGTTTCAAATATACACACACACACTCGTACGCACACTCGTTCGAATCGAATGTTGAGAGAGCGGTGCGATGCGATCCGATTCCATCCGATCCTCTCTCCCGACACGCACATTGCACTCTTTCTAATCAGCCGAGCGAGCGAGCGCTTGTTGCATTTGTACCTGCTTGACCTGCTGTTGCTGTTGCTGTGCTGTGCTCTCTCCCTCTCTTTTCTGTACTGTTGCTCTTGATCCATTTCCATTTCTATGCATTTTGTGCGTGATGCTCATTACGCATCTCCCTCTCCCTCTCTCTCTCTTTTGGAGTGTTGTTTTTTGTTTTTGTTTCATTGAGCTTTGGTTGGCTACAGTCACGTCAGCAGCAGCTGCTGGAGCTGCAGGAGGAACACCCTGGAAGTATGTATCATGGAAGCATCGTAGAAGTTGGGCGGGGGTACAAATTATTATAACGTTCTCTGATTCCATGGAAATGCGAGTACGAGCCAGCAATTGACGGCCGAGATCATGTGAAATAGATTATGGACTTGAGTTTAATGGCGAAATTATACCAAGAACTGCATAATTATCAAGAGAGCCGTCCAGCATCTTGGCAGCTGATTCAATTTGCAGTTAACTTTGGAAAGATAAATAGCTCCCTGGCGGCAGGGGGGCTTTTGTGGAAATATGGAATATGTTTATCTTCAGTATTTTTACGGAATTTTGTTCACGGAAATATCTGAAAGCAACCCGAAAAGAATTGAATGCAGAATATTGATCTGCAAAGAAAAAAAAGTATATCTCAAAAATTCATATCTAAGTTCTCGTGCCTAAAAATAACCCTGAAAACAGTTCTAATAAATTAGAAATTTAATTTGAAATGCATTTGAAATTTCTTCTCTAAACAAAATGTCATTGGTGGGGCGGGACCTCAAACCAGAAACAACTTGAACCAAATTAAGTACTCAACAAAGTCATAACGATTGAAATCTATTGATGAACGAAAGGAATCAACGGATAGCCATCTATTGATATGAAAAGTCAACAAATGGAAGCCACACAAAGCAGACACAGCGAACGAACGCGAAAATAAACAATCATGTGGCAGTGACTGTAATGTCAAGTAATTGGGCGAGTAACTCCCACAATTTTATTGCCTTATCCTATGGACTAATGGCCATAAATTTGCTGGCTTTCTGCGCGCCACTTGCAATATACATAACTTAAGCTACATTTTTGGGGTAAGATTTTTAGTGGGAAAACCATCCTGCCTCAACGGCCAGAAGATTGTGTGGCATGCAACCAGACACGTCAACTTCTCATTAAGATAAGGCATAGCCAGAGGAGAGCTAGAGGTTCCTTCTGCTGGATGGAAATCAAAGTAGAAATTGTCGCATGCAGTGCCAGCAAGGAATTGCACTTTTTCGGGTACGTTGACGTTGGGGAGTCGGAGGTCCTGGCCTGGCCTGGGAGTCCTGCGCGCTTTTGGCACACGCCATCTGTCGTCCCTCGGGGGAACCCAACCAACTGCCAAATGCAGTGAAGCCCATCCTTTAAGACCGCCTGCTGCTGCTGCTGCTCCTACTGCTGCTTCTTTTTTTCTCCTCCTTTTTTTTTTTGGTAATAAATTCCCAACATGCAAAGGCGAAATGCGGCAATAAAATAGCAGCAGTAGACACATTTTGCCACGTTCTCCCCCGCCCCACAGCTTTACCCTAGATTCGCTCCCTTCCAGTGGCTACTGCCACTGCCACTCTTTATTTGGCAACTTTCCAGCCGCATATCCCCATTTTTTTTTTATGTGCTAATTTACTAGAACGACTTGCTGAAATAACTGTTTGGTAGACCGGGCAGCTATAGTGCTAGGCCAGGGGCGGTGGCACTGTGGCAAAACTCCTACAAGCCAAACGTCGCGACGGACGCCTTCGGCACAAACAATTAAAACGCCGGCGACGAGCAGCAGACCCGACCGCTGGACGGACGTTTCTACGATAAACAAGCCAAGATAAGGCGACGACGACGGCGACCACACAGGTCCCACCATCTATTCCCGCAACGAACCCAACCAAACCGAAACGAACCCATTCGCAGGTCTCTTCAGTCTGCAGCAGCAGCATATGGCTACACATTTGGTCAACAGTTTTTTTGTGCTACCAATAAATTTCCGAAATACTTACCTTCTAAACGTTAACGTTAACGGTTACCTGTGTGGCCTGGCCAACAGAGGGGCGAGTGCAAAGCAATTTTTTCATTAGCACGTTCAGCGGAGAGCTGTTGGGGGTAGTAGCTGTTGCTCTCTAAGTAGCCAGCACTCAGGTCCTCAAGGAAGGTGTGTGTCCGTTGAAGGAGGGTGGGTCGGTCGGTCCTTGGGCAATTGCTGCCATTTTTGCAATTGGGAAAATTTCAACAACTTTTTAGTGACCCTGCCACACAGACAGACACACACACGAGGGTTGTTGGAAGGGTTTCCATAAGATAAATAACGAAATTGAGCTAGTAATTATTTTGGTACTGAGAAATAAATAAAAGCAATTCGCAATCCAAGATCAAACACTATGCCTAAAACTATTTGGGTACTGAGTAGTATAAGTAGCATGCAAGTGGTATTGGAGTACAATTAGTATAATTATATAGATGGGAAGAAATCGCAAAAAAGAGACAAAAATAAATATAAATTATAAAGCGGCAAAATTTGTTTAAAGAATATTCCAGAGTAGAACCATAATATTCCACCTAATTATAACTTTCACTGTAAGAAAGTTCATTAATTAGAAAGTTAATGGGCTGTGATTATTGGGTAAATTATTAATTATAGTGAGCACAGTGTTTCTTTTTGTGGTACAGCAATCTAAAAGTTCTATAAAACTATTGATAAATGATCATCAATATCCAAAATAAAAAATTAGAAATGCGATGAACCAGAAACAGTTTTGCACTTTTAAATCTTAACATTTTTATCGGATAGATGAATTGGAATGCTTTCGAATTTTTTGTAATTTTCTTGGGATATCGTTGCCAAGTACCAAGCAACCCTCGCTTTTTGGCAGGAATCCGCCAAGCCATCCAAAACCCATTTCGTAATCAACATCATCGCCTTTCTGGGATCGTATGTGTATGATCGCTCTTCATTCCAGAGTACAAGACTGTGGCAGTCGTTGGAGAAGCAACAGGAACAAAAAAAAAACGTATAAGAATTCCTCTGTACAACGTGCAACGTTCGTTGAGTTGTTGTTTGTTGTTGCCTGGTTTTTTTAGAATTGCATTTTTATTGTCTGCCACTTTGTTGTTACCAATGTTGGACGCCGCTGCCACTGCCTCTGCTGCTGTTGCCTTTTTGTATAAATAAACCATATGGTTAAAAGCGTAGCAGAATATTCTACAAGCCGCCTGCCTGCCTGCCCGCTTGCCTCTTTTTTTTTTGTTCTTACTCGACTGCCCATCGTCTCATAGCCAACGTATCCGCATCGTCTCTTGTCTCCCGTTGGCCATCATCATCGTCCACATCGTGGTTCTGTTTCTCTGCTGTTGGCTTTCTGTTGCTCCTAACTTCGTTGTTTTTAAAAAAAAAGAAAGGGGATATATTAGGTGGGGGGGAAGAAGGGGGGGGGGGGAGGGAAGGAAAAAGAAACGGAAACACCAAAAAAAAAAAATTTTTTGAGAAGGGAAAAGAAGGGGGGGGGGGGGGGGGGGGGGGGGGGGGGGGGGGGGGGGGGGGGGGGGGGGGGGGGGGGGGGTTGGTTGGGGGGGGGGGGGGGGGAGAGGAAAAAAAAAAAGAAGGGGAGAAAAAAAAGGTTTTGGTTTTGGGTGAGTCCCCCGCCAAAAAAAGTTAAAACCCCCCCCCCCTTCCCCCCCCAAAAAAAACAAAAATCTGAGCAGGCACATTTTTAAGTACATGTGGTATCTGTAGTTCTGTTGTTCTTTTTTAGTTCATATCGACTGGTACGGGTATGGTGGTGTCCCAGAAACGACTGGATGTTTTCTACTGTGGTTCTGTAGTTCTGTTGTACCGGTCGCGTCGCTGTGTGGTGGTTCGAGATGGATGATGGAGTTATGCTTCAGTGCGTTTGTAAATGTTTTATCAAAATGTCTTGTGCCGTTCGCCCTTCCTTGCTATGCCTCTCATTCACTCTCTCTCTCTCTCTCTATCTCTTTTTTTATAGAGGGTAGAAGAAGGTATTTTGGTATTTCTGTACCATAAACTATATAAATTCCAAGAAAATTTCTGGATAGAGACTTTGAGAAAAAATCAACTTTTTGAAGTAGAATTTATTTATAATTTATTTTTTTTTCATAGCTTTAAGCAGGGAAATTATTTAACTAAATACCAGAAACCATTAAAATTGGATAATTTTGTATTTTAAAAAGCCTAAGAAAAATCACCTTCATTAGATTCTTGTTTTCTTTTACTTTGATTAGGAAAGTTTTTTCTTGAATAAGTCTCAACTGTGACACACCCAGTCGATCATCGATAGACCAGCAGGGTTCCAATATTTTTCTGTTTATAAAGGGCATTCCCATAGTCGCAACACTCTACTCTAGCACTCGTTAGAGATTTCCTCTCTCTCTCTCTCTTGTTGTATTTGTTTTTGTTTTTCTGTTTTGTTGTTGTTACTTTTTGTTACATTTTCTACGTTCATCGCATTTTACGATCATTAACCGCAAAACATTATTGTGGCATGTTCTCGCTCGCTGGTTCCTCCACTGCTGCCATTCGGTTCGTGCCCCCACCTCTGAGGGGGCCTTACCTCTCCTTTTGCTTTTCTTGGAAATTGGCCTGCGCCACAGAAATGTGCTGAAAATTGGCGGGGCCTACACCTCCTCCTACCTCGCTACAGCGAACGCGAAGACGCTGCTTTTGCTCCAAAAATTGTTTTTGGTGACCTCTGAGGAGTTGGCGCCGCCCTGGAGGTTCCTCTGCTGCTGCTGCCCATGATGATGAGATGCTGTGGTGGTGGGGGGGATGCTGTTGCCAAGTGAACAATTTCCCAGACAGCAAGCAGACACAAAAGAAAGGGGGTAAAAAGAGGGGCGCAGCATCAATGAAAGCGCACACACAAGATATAGCTACAGTGCCAGAAACAGATACATCTACAGATACAGAGATACAGATATATAGATGCAAAGATACACATCCGTGCGCTTGTCGGCTTCCTCTGATTTTATATTGTATATATTTTTTTTCTTTTTCTCTTTTTTTATAATCGATCGATTTCATGCGCTGTGCGACAAGCCGTAAATCACACGCCAGACGCAGAGATGCAGACGCATCCACAAGATACTTTATCTATAGCAGCTCGCCTCTTCCCCCCCAACCTCTTTGTATCTCTTGTATTTCGATTTCATGGCGCTTTATATACGCACACCACAAATCAAATGGCATCTCCAGCTAATTACTGAATCAAAAGCACATTAAACTCTTCAATAAACTTTGCCTGGCCTGGTCGGGCCGTCTCTTCTGCTGTCTGTGCGCCAATGCATCTTAATTGTTCCGAATGTTCCCAATGGGTAGGGCTTACAATTGTTTGCCATCATCAAAATTATTTGCCAGAAAGTGTAGAGAATGCGATTTAAAGTTTAAGCCATGTGGGAAACTCATTTTTGGGGAATAAGATATGAGAATTGGTGGCAAGAAAAATATGGTAAAATTATATGAATGTTGGTAATGGCAATGATGAAGGGACAGCAGAACAGCTTGAATACTTCTGATTGGTCCAAGGTGCATTCGATGTACGAAATTTTCATAAGCGAATGGATACATCCGCTGCTAATGGCACTACGGAATGGAACATAAATTCAAATAATCTCTTAAGGAACCATACAAATGCTGCTGTAAAAAAATAAATGCAAAATAAATGAAAGCTCGAAAGGAAAGCTAAGGAAGTGTTACACTTTGGAAGTTCAATAAGCGAACTGTTAATGGAACTGTCGAATCGGAACATAAATTAAAATAATCTGTTAAGGCACTGTAATACACCATATGGAATGCTGCTGTAAAAATGTTCCATAAGCGAACGGATACATATGCTGTTAATGGAACGGTGGAATGGAATAAAAATAGCTTAAATCTTGTGTTACACTTTGGAAGTTCAATAAGCAAATAGTTACTCTGAAAAGTCTAAAAAATACTTTGAAAAATCTGTAGATCCATTAAATTTTGATTTAATTTGTATTCTGTCCAAAAAAAAAAAATCTTCTAATTGGTTAATAGCAACCCTGCCATAAAAATGGATATCGATTAAATGGGACGCACCCCTCAAAAGCAGAGGCTTTGAGTGGCAAGCCACATGCCAGAATTAACAATTGCAACAAGAAGAAGCCGAAGCAGCGGGCAAGAGTTATCTTTAAGATGGGGTTCCATTTTAGATGCCTCCTCTTTGCCTGGATGATCACATTCCAAGAACCATATCGTTTAAAGAACGCACTTAAAAGCAGGGGGGGAGATTGAAGAGGGGTACGAAGTATCATTAAAGCAACAGCAGCAGGGCATTTAATCACAGGTTCTCGGCTGTCTCTGAAGGCCCAGCTTTGCTTGGGATATGTTTCAATAAATTCCAAGCAAATCAAAACATACAAAACATATCCCAACTCCTGAGAAGAGTGAGAGAGAGAGAGAGAGAGGGGTTGCGGTGGAGGGAATCTGAGAATCTGAGAACTGGGAGCACGCGTAATGGCTAATGAATGCGCGAATGCCCTGCGGCATCTCCCCACAATGTGCAACCCAGAGACGGAGACGGACACGTAGAATGGTCAGCGATCTGTTGCTGCAACAGCAGCAGCAGCAGCCTTGCCCTTAGCGCAAAAGGAGCCCAAGAGGCAGGCAGGCAGCAGCAGCGATATGGATAGATATGGATATGATATGGTGGAGGAGGGTAAACCAGAAGACGTTATGGTTCATAAAGCAAAAACTACACAAAGGGAAAAAAAATTACAAGCGATATCGAACTTAGGCGTAACTGAAAGTTGGAATACTCTTTCGACATATTGATTTGAAAAATAATGCTGGAAGAGAATATAATTAATTAAATTAAAATAATGAAAAACAATGCCATTCTAGGGTTAATAGTTTCATAATTTAAAAGAATTCTTAGGTTTGTTGTTCAAGATTATTTCTAGGCAGAAATGTAACATTAGCATTTAAATGATATCTTATTAAATTCTTAGCCCAGGGACGCTTTTTCTTCCATGAATCGAATCCGAATCCTCAAGCCACATTTTGGGTGGGGATTTTTTATTTTTTGAACAATGAAGTTTCACGTTTTACGGCTAAAAGTTACGTTAAATGTGTTTGAACTTCTGAGTTTGCATCATTTTCTAAACTTATTCCTGATATATTCTCTAGATTTATTCTTTCTTCCGATTCTCTGTGGTAGAGATTATAGTCTGCTGATCATGCATACTTGTCGAGTGCCGTCTTGTGATCTCCTTTTTCCACCACACCACACCACACCACAAATCTCTTGTTAATTTGTCAATTCTCTTTAGGCAGGGTAAGGGCATGCATTGAGAGTGAGAGACAGGAGAGACAGGCGGCAACAGCCGCCAAACATTGGGAAAAACATCTGCTGCCCGCTGCCTGTGCTGCCTGCCAGTTGATGAACTCGATTCCACTTGCTTGCCATCTCGCTTGCACCGCACAAAGCATGGCTTCTTCTTCTCCATCTCCTCCTCTTCTACTTATTTTGCTGCTTCGTTCGTCTGTTGCGCAGGCGCACAAGTACTACAGTGGAGTACACTCACAAATACTCACACACGAACATGCACATGCACATGAAACGGCTGGCACTCACTCACTCCCCCTCTGCAATGCTCTCCTCTTCTGCTATTCAACGATCGGCCTCTTTCCTCTCTGCGATCTTCTCTCCCTCTCTCTCACTCAGTCGCTCTCTGTTTAATTCTTTGTGCAGCGTCTTCAATCGTTTTTGATACCCTTGCAAAGGGAGAGTAATAATATTTTGATCAGGTTTTTGTCAATGCTTATAAAGACAGTGTAAGTCCTCTCCATATGGAATGGAAGAATATGGAAGAAACCAAGATCAGAATAATATAGTTATAATAAAATCAATCCAATAACCAAATAATCATTAAATTGAATCAAAATTTTGTAAACAATTCGCTCTGCTAGGGTATTAAATGGTGCGGTAGTCCGCTATACGTTTCTTGTATTCCATTTATAATTCTCATGGCTTGCTGCAATGCAGTTTTCACCCCCCCCGCTTTGGGCCTGGCTCTGCTCTGCTCTTCCTCGCCCTCTCTTCTCTCAGGTTCAGCCTCTGCTCTCTCTCACTCACACCACTTGATCGTTACACACTCCTTCTCTTTCGCTCTGGTTGTGTCTTTTTTAATTTGGTTCACAAAATACCTCGCGTTGTTGTTGAAATTCTTTAGCAATCATTCTGGCCTTCTCTCTGGCACTCTGTCTCTCCTGCCCTGCTGTCTCTGGTAGAGTCTGTTCTCGCCCTCTCTCTCACTCTATATGTGTGTGTCTCTCTCTCTCTGTCTCTCTGTCTCTCTGTGTCTTTTGTCTGGCAGCAGTCTCTCGATTTTTGACAGGTGGTGGAGTTTTGTATTCAATTTCTTTTTGGAGCGACTTTTGCTCTTGGGTTCGTTTTTGGGTTCTGTTCTTCGGCTCTTCATGGTTTTTTGTTGTTGTGTGTTGTGTTTGCCTATTCATAAAAATGAAAATGTGTGCAGGCAGACAGCAGCAGCAGGAGCAGCAGGAGCAGAAGGTGGAGAAGGAGCAGCGTCAAGCGTGGGTACGAAGGGACTAAAACGCAGACAAAAGATTGCCCCAGACAGACATATGGAGGAGAGCAGAGCACCACAGAAGCATCACACATATCCCCCCAGATGAAGGATGCTGTGTGGGTCTTCTTCCATGCTCCTCGTTCTCATTCTCATTCCTTGGTTCAATGCACTCTTTGAAATTAGTTTTTTTTCGAGACTAATTGGATTCTCTTTTCTGTCTCTCTTTCAGTTGAAACGCTGCCTGGCCAGGATGCGGCTCTAAAGGAGAAGACAAAGAAGAAGAAGAAGGAGACAATTCCCTCCCCCCCATACAAAAAGTAGAAACCAAAACGATGTCCAAGCAAGTGTTCTCGGCACATCCAGCGCTGGCCGTGGAGCAGCTGCAGCAGGCCGAGCAGGAGGAGATCAGCAGCTGTAATCCTCACCAGCAGCAACAGCAGCAGCAGCGATCATCATCCACAGCGCCGCAGAGCAGGCGGCATGGCAAGGCCACACCCAAAAAGTACACCATAAGCAGAAGCTGTGCAGCAGGCGGCAGTGCCCCAAGCACCACTGTCCATCAGCCCACAGCAGCAACAACAACAACGATACCCGCCATCAGTAGTCCGCCGGAAGCGATCAGCAGGAAGACGCTGCCCGTGCGAACAAATTATGCGGCCGTCGATGATGACGATGACATCGAGTGCGAGGACGTGGATGAGGTGAACTTTGGGCAGAAGCGCGATGAGACGGAGACGGAGACTAGACAACACAACACCAAAGACTGTGGCACGGATGAGACGGATCATGTCCAGCAGCGGCACAAGCGGCATCCACACAGCAGCACCACCAGCAGCAGCAAGCACCATCCACAGCTGGAAGATGACGTTGGAGGTAGAGCAGCAGCAGCGGCAGCGGATGAGAGCGATTTGAGTAGCGTCATTAGCTCACCGTCGGTCAGTACGGTATCCTCGCCCCTGTCGACGCCCACACGGCTGCCACAGCCACTGCAGCAGCTCCATTGCTGTCAAAAGGTGGCAGGCTCGGGGGCATGCATAGCCGCGGGAGGAGCCACGGCTGCTGGGGAGTATCGAGCGCGAACGCAACAACAGGGACAGCACTCACACCGTCACCAGCACAGTCAGCATCACCATCACCACCATCATCATCATGCCAACGCAGCGGGTTGTCCAGCAGCAGCAGGAGCAGGAGGAGGTGGTGCTGCAGCTGCGGCCAGTGGTGCAGCTAGTGGTGGATCCTGCAACAAGAACAAAAAGCTCGATCCACGGCTGAGTCCATCGCCCTATCGCCAGCTATTGCCCATTGCACTGTGCCTGCTCTCGTTTGCGACAGTCTTTGCCACATTGATTGTTTATATGGACACGACAGGTGAGTGGTCTACCCATCCCATACCCTCCCATCTCCTGCTCTTTACCCTCTACCCCTGCCCCAGCTACCTTCTTCTCTAAGAGACCTTCTACCTAACTGTGTTTATATTTAAATTTGATATCTTTTGGCATATGCCTGTCTTGTGTTTTTTTTTTTTTTTTTTCTATACCGGATGTAGGCTGTGTTTGTTCTGTCGATCCTGTGGGGATCCTTTCCCGGTAATGGGCACACTTTTGAGATTAGTTTACGCATCATCTCCACTGTCCACTGTCTGTCCCTCTGCTCTACGGATGATGCCATCTTTTGTCATAGATCGCTTTTTCTTTTTATTTTTTTTTTTTTTTTTTTTTTTTGTATGCCAATCTCCTCTTTCTCTCTCTCTCTTTTTTTTTTTGGCGTGGGCGTGTGTTTAGTGGCGCTTCCTGTCTGCAACATCGCTTGGCAACAGGCGCAGCTGTCGCTGTCCCCAAAACGTTGCCACTGCCCCTGCCCTTCCGATGTGCAGCCCCAGAGACACGTGCTGCCTGCCACAAAGACAGCCGCCTCCACGTCAAAGGAATATCTAATTGCCATTCGAAAAAGTATGAAAAGTCTGAAGTCTAGAGTGGAGTTGAGGGGAAGAGTGTGACTAGCCACAAACCGTGGGTAAGACTGAGAAAAAGGCGAAAAATAATAGCTTAAAGTACATGATTCCAGCACCAGAAATCCAATAATCTTTTCACAATATTAGCATAAAGATAGCGAAAAAAGAATTCCACAAATATTTTGAAGCAGATAAAGCTTCGATAAGACATGGCAAAAGATTGTAGGTTTATGGTGGCGGGGCGGGGAGCTTGTAAATATTTGTCTAGTTTTGTCCAACAAAAGCCTTCCCTTGAATATAGCGAAGCGAATGATAGCGACAGAGAGCAGGCAACCTTGTCACTTATAGATCTGTACAGATCTGTGTAAGTAAATGAGATGACTCATCCCAGAGACACTCTGTAAATGTATCTGTATCTGTCGCTGTACGCGAGTATCTTTTTAGTTAGCTAGGCCATCTATCCACATTACGAGTATTTCCAGATCCACAGACAACACCACACAATCTGTCGGATGAGGCAATTTCTTTTAATTCGCTAAAATATAAAACGACAGACCCCGGTGCCAATGCCGTACGACAGACAGACAGACGATCCCAAGTGGATCCAGAGTCGACAGAAAAGTACAAAACAAAATTTACTTAATGAAAGCGGAAAGCATTTTTACAAGCGAAAATTAGTTGGTTTTGCATATGAAATGTGGCTCCTCTCTCAATGGATCGTCATGACTCACTCATGCAGCCAAAAAAAGAGCCAAAAAGAGTGACTAAGGGGGCCCACAGAGACACACACAGAGAGAGAAGTACGACTAAGAGACCCACAAAAACACACACAAAAAATCAATGTCAGACCCCATCCATTGATTGTTGTTGCAGCTGTTCAAAGTTCTTCGTCTTCGACTTCGACTCCTGTCCGGACTAGAGACATTTTAAAAATTCCACTCAAGTGTTGGCAATTTTCTCTGCACTTCCTTTGGAGCTGCTGCCTGCCTGCCTTCGCCTTCGGTTTCTTCCGTAGCGCCAACATTTCCTCGTTTTGCTTTTGTTTTGTGTGGAATATTTGTCCGGCATTGTCTGCAGAGCTGCAGAATATGCAAATTCCATTCAAAGAATGAGAATTTTACACTGTCATTTGTCAGCTGCGCTCAGCGGGTGGAAATGGATGGGGGGGGACTGTAATGGGGAGGGCAGGTGATTTGCCTAAAGTGTTCTATTTCCAAGTCGGCTTGGACCAGCCTACCATTGCCAAGTATTCCCCAGTTCAACGGGTTCCAGTTAAAGCGTCGATAACTCTTTTGTTCATTTCTATCGTTCCATTTTCATTTGTAGGAATAATGGTCATGGAATTTTTTGGGATAAAATTCATAGAAGAATTTCTATAATTTAATAATTTAAATGCAAGAAAATACTTGGTATTCTGTAAATCGAATCAGAGGGTTAAACCTTAACACTTTGGAGCTAAAATTTCCCTTGTAATGGTTATCTCTGGGACACACTTCCTTATCAGTTATTATTACATGAGTTTACATGCCATTCATAGGCCCTTGGAGTGGTGAAATCTTAAGTCTTTGTCATCGGCACTTACTTAATCAGGTGTGTGATGATTAACAATGTTAACAAATGAAACACTCCCCACATTCATTCCCCCACATTCATTTCTTACTCATTCGATAAATATTCGTATGCGTTACAACCGATTGGTCTTTTTCTTTCCAGAAAATAAATTTATAGATTAAAAGTAGAAACATTAAGAGAGATTGCGTATGCAAATCGGTTGATGATTTCTTCATAAATATACCTACATATACATATATTTCTTTATGTATTTTTCATTCATTTGCCCATGAAATTGGATATCAAAATGATTATTCCCAATGATTTCTGGTCATAAATGTAGACAGAAATGCAAAAAGATGGCTGCATATACATATATGCATCTATTTTTTTAAGTTATCATCAAATTGATATAAAAACGCTGGCTACCCCGTGATGATGATTTCTGTGCTATAAATTTGTCATTTCATTTGCTCAGTTAAGTGCACGAAGGGGTTATATATCATCCTCTCTTAATGGTCGATAATAAACTACTATTCGTACTACTCTTTTGTTTTCTCATCAACGCGCGCGGTCGACATCGTCGCCACATCGACTAGACAGACGACTGGGGCTGCCACTGCCACTGGACTTGGACTTGGAGTTGAAGTTAAAGTTATAAAGTTGGGCGTGTCACATGTACCAGAACCAGACATTTCAGACCCAAAGCCAGACTCATTTTTATGGCTCATTGATGGCTCTATTAGGTTTATACGAGCGAACGGATTCATAAACAATAATAATCATAAATTAGGCAGGCATTCCACCTCCTGCTGCTGCTTCTGCTGCTGAACAAAAGCGTTTAAGCAGCAGCATCAGCGACTGCATATAAATTTAACACGTTCCAACATTCGAGGGGACAAAGGTTGAGAGGGGCAGCGGACTGAAGCTTTGTGGCCAGACTCAAAAATTTCCTCAAATCATGCACTTGACAGACACAGAAACACCAAAGCGAAACGAAGTCCCTCCCCCCCAAAAGTGAAACGAAAACCGAAGAAAAATGATCCGAAAAACTCAAGAAAAGTGATCCGAAAAACCCAAACCAAAAGTAAAACGAAAATCCGTAGCAAAATGAAACGAAAAAAAAACCCCCGAAACAAAATGCGCTTATTAAAGTGACAAATTTTGTTGTTGTTGGTTTTGGTGGCTCTGTGGAATGTGTGTCGGCTTCCGACCTGACCATAAGTATTCCCTATCTCCATTTTCATTTCCCAAGCTGCTTTTGGGCCCCATGATGACTCTCAAGAATCCAAAAAATTCCATCTCTGACAATTGGTTTTTCTTCTGTATTTTTTATAATTTTTTGTGCTGGCCTATGCGGTCTGTGTCTGTGTCTGTCTTCTCTGCTGTTTTGTTACACATGCCCTCGGCCGCTTTTCTACTTATTTATTTTTCTGCTACCATTCTTTCAGTTTTTTACATTTTGACTTCTTCAGAAACTGATGATGATGACGATGGTTAGAAGAGCCCCCAAAAAAAAAATACAATCCCTAGATTTGTTGTAAGCGTCACGTTTTGTGGACTTGATTGTTGCAATGACTCAAGCACTTTTGAGGGTCTCTCTGGGGAAAGATTCGGAATCGGAAATTGCATTTGATGTTTGGCGGCAACATTATGCATGTGTCTGATGTGGGATATAGGATAGGAAGAGAATTTATCCATGAGGGATAGTCTTGTAAAAAAAATTAGGCTGAGGAATATTCTCCTTGATTATATGTACAATATATAATTAAAACTAACTACGAGACTAATTGACATAGAAATTAGGAGAATGTAAATAATTGCAACCGGATGTGGCTTAGCAATTAAGAAAATAATTTTTTCAATTTAATTTCAAAACTCGTACAATTGATACTTAGAATGTAAAGAAAGGAAATAAATGCCATCGTATTTATTAACATCAGTCATCAAGACGAAGCTTGTAACGCAGGCAGTAACGCAGTCGAACCGACCGAGAGGCGATGCTGGATGACGCGTGACATGTGTAATAAAAGCGATCGCAGGAATACAGTGGAATTAATAAGGAAAAATGGAACTGCAGAAAAGAAACACATGAAACCAGCTGGCCGAGGGCCGCTGCTGCATGACGTGCGGGAATAAAACGCTGGTACCCTCAATACAGAAATCGATATCTGAACATATTCGGAACAAGGCAAACATTAACCGATTCTCCAGGAGGTAATGAATGTCGAAATCCCTAGTTGTACGCCTGCTCCAGCAGTAACTGAAAACTACCTTAGACAAAAGCATTGTGCACTCATGGCAGCTTTCACTGTATTTACTCGGTATTTGTTGTTGTTTACGTTTCACTTTTGTTTTTCTTTTTTGTCGATTACATCCAGTGTCAAAAGTGGAGGCTAATGACACTGCAGCACCTGCTGCTCCACGTGCAAACCCAACCACCCTCTGGACAACCATCCAAAAGAAAAGCACGAGCCATGTGTCAGTAGCAACAACAAGTGAAATGCGGCAACGTTGCGTGGCATGAATGATGGCAGTGGCAACAGCCATCGGTGAAAGCTGCCTGCCGCCAGCCGTCAGCTAATCGATGACTAAGTAATCGCATGGCGTCGATAAGTAGGCTATGTTTGGATTATGACACGAAATGGTGCAAGTAGAGTGAAGGCGAAGCGTGCCACAATCTGAATTATGTGTGGGGGTACACGTATTTGGGGGTAGGAAAAAAGGTATTGGGGTTATGCTTTATGGTAGGACAGGAACATGTGTATTTGACAGTTAAGATAAATGGAAATAGAATTGATGGAATTGGTTGCATATTTTATTTTTATTTTATGTTTGAAAGGATACAGTGGGTAAAAGAAGTACACTATGTGCATAGATATGTATGCATGTATATGGAACTGTGGAAGGATATAGAAAAATCAGGAAAAAGAGGAAACGAGTGAATATAAATTAAAAAAGAGAAATGAATATAAAACTAATTGGGATCACAATCTCTCGTATTCCATCTAAATGGTGAAAGGATTATAGTCGAAAGACTCGGAAGGAATCTGTGTACATATTCGTTTAATTAAAATTTTTTACTCGTAAGAGTAAGATTTCCCAAGATTTTCCCAAGTGGAACTGGCCTTTAACTGTACATGTAAATTGCTAGTGCAATTTTCAATGGAAAACAACGTTGACTACAGAATGCTCTGGGCTACGCCCGCTTGAAAATGTGGGTGGGGAGTGTGGGCGGGGCGGTCGTGGCTTGCTGTCAAGGGGCATTAATCATGTTAAGAAGGCATTATCTTTACACTTGGCGGCGATTACATGGATGTCACATTGTCTGTCTATCTGTCTGTTGGGGGTTCCTTCTGTTGGTGACAATTTGCAAATTGCAACTTTAATTGAAACACACTCACCCAAACACACAAATACAAAGCACACACACACATACTAATACATCTACTGCTACCACTACTAATACTAATGACTTAATTCCCGTTAAGCACGCAGCTACAGCGACAAGCCCCCTCTTTGGGACTGCTTCTAAGCAGTTTTTACTACTATGTAAACTACACTACCCTCCCTGTTAGAGACCCATCCACCGGATGTCATTCCCGCCCGCCTTACTCCGACTCTTCGTCTGCCATGTGATTCATAATTTCGTGTGCAACATTGTGTTGCATGGCCGCCCCCCTTCGCACTCGCTCTGAACATAAGAAAATCCACCCCCGCAGCGTCATCGTGTCGTCTGCTGTGTCATGGTTTCCACATGGCAGTAGCTCCCTGCTGGCGACTCTCTCTCCCTCTCTCTCTCTCTCTGTGTAGCGGAGATCGCAGAGGAGGGCCCCCGCCAAAGCGCAGCGAGTGCTCAATTTGAAAAGCAAAGCTCAAATGGCATTATCACAGCATGCGCCAAGAATGGCAAACACGATAAAGTATAAGAGCGTGGTACCAGAGTCACCAGAGCCATCAGAGCCACCAGACCATGCCGCCAACCACCACACTACTCTTCTTGTGGCCTTCTTACGAGTCTGTGGGCCTGTGCCACCCGCATTTGGGTCTCAGGTTTTGCAACCCTCCCTTGCAATTGCGCAATTTATACTGCGTCGTCGTGTGTGGTTCTTCGGTTCTTCCCCCCAACGATAAGGAAAACTGATGAAAAACTGCCCGCGAGGGCGATGTTGTTCAGAGATATTTCAATCAGCGGCCCTGATAAATGGCAAAGAAACGTGTAACGCATTCAAAGAGGCTCAATCGAAGCTTTGCTGGTTAGTCAACACTGTTTGTGGGATGGAACTTGTACCGCTGTTCCACTGTTCCACGTTGATTCGCTGCACACGTTTGTTTCGTATGTTTCCAATGGAATTGTGGCATGAAACGTCTTGTTGGTTATTTGGCCATTGTTTTCTTTTGATTTGTTTTATCAAGAATATTTTTAGCAAAACATTTCCCAAGAAAATTAACGTTTCCAATTTTAGCTATAATATATTTCATTCTGTTGGCATACGTTTTCCACAGGTTCGTTTAAGTACAGTCTTGCAGAGAGTTCCAATTGTTGTTTCAGTGTTTCAAAACGTTTCATTCTCTCAGACTTTTAACAGCAGATAGAACACGTCACTCCTTTAATCTGTTTTTCCAACAACAGGAAGTGCCTTTTTTTCCTATGGGTCTTGATAAAGTTGTTCCCCTTTCTTGCATTCAAAAGTGCAGTTTCACACTTGATCACGTGATGCAAAAGTTTGCCCTGCATTGCCCTTTTGTATTTCGCCACTCTTTAATGGCCAGGCCATGCTTGTGCCAAGCGGTGATTAAGATCCGACCCACTTAGATTAGGCCCACACTCGCACACACAGAGAGAGATAGAGAGAGTGGGGGGAACACAATTGTGCTAATAAATCAGCGTTGTCGCTGGTTCTGTTCTGTTCTGTTGGAAGAACACATCACTATTTACCAATATACATTCGTACATCTAGAAACGGCACAGAAATGGAAATGGCCCATTTCGAATAGCGCCAAACAGGCAATTACCAGATATACAGACCCAGAAGCAAACTAAAGCGTTGCACAAATCAATAACACAACTAGGCAATAGGCAATAAGAATATTTGTATATAATAAATTTAGTCTGCTGTACTATAGCCGGAGGAAACCTTCAAAGCGGACACGCAACTCCAGGACCCCTCGCGTAACCATTTTAATTCTCATTTCTAGTACGTTTTTGGGCTGGGGTTATGGGATGAGATATTACATAACAAGGGTTAATATTCTCATACGATGTCGTTGTTGTGTAGTGCCCTCAAAAAACAAACAAACTGGCAGAACATTTAACAAAGTTTTTGTGTACTTTCATACAAATATTTACACTCGAAAAATGTAGGGACCAAATAGAATAATAGTAAATAAATAAAAAACAAATAAAATACGAAAATTAGGAAAAAATATGTTAGAGAAAAAAAAAATAATAATACAAAAATAAACACACAAAATTATAAATAAGAAATAAACAACAATACCAAATTTAAATAAAAATTAATTTAAAAAAAAAACGAAGCTATGAAATTAAGTTAATAAAAACTAAAAGTCGTAAATTTAATACAAAAAATTATATAGTCTTAATCAACTGAACTCCAATAAGAATATACAAATTTTAACAATATTTCTTTGGGAAAAGCGTCCATGTTCCACAAATGTTTTGCTGTACAAATAAATTTCCCAAAATCGAACAGACACATTCGTTTCGAATTGTGGCATTGAAACATTTTTCTCCATATGTACAGGTAGTAAGTACAGTAGTAAAAACCGAACTACCTTTCAAACTACTCATTGCCAAGCGTACTTTCATTTTGTCTGCGAGTGTATTTTATTTTGTTTAACAACTTTTATTCGTAATTGAAAATGTATAAAAGTTGTGTGGGCTTTTGCTTTTGCCAGAGTTCTGGGTTCCTGTTTCTTTATTTGCCTTTCCTTTTGTTGAATTATTGAATAGGGCGTGCATGCACCGGCGGCAGGGAAGGCAAGGCTTCCCCCCCCGAACTCTGACTACGACGACGAACGACTGCTACCCCCTGAATAATCTGAATAAGTCAGCGCCTCAGGACGACGAGGCGAGGTCTCCGTTCAACTTAAAGTTTTTATGCCGCTGCCACTGCCGCCGCTTAACCGCAATTAAACGTTGGTTGTGTGTGTGTGTGTGTGTGTGTATGTGCCTCTCTCGTTTGTCGAGTCTGCCCGCCATTGAATATAATTTTCGGGGCCCTGTCATTTGTCTTGCCTGCCACCCTGATGGCCTGGCCCTGACGACCGACCGACCGACCAACCGCCGAGGTTCGGGGTACCGGTGACCCCTTGTGCAAATTAGAAATGTCAGCTTTTGACACCGAAATTGCGCTGCCGCCCCGAGGGCAGATTTTTGGTACCCCAATTTCTTCAATTCCCTTTATCGGATTTACATGCGCTCGCATTTAACCGTTTTAAGCGGCTTTTATTGCACAGCTGCTGTCGGGGGGACGACGACTCGACTCGGCTCGAGCGATCATTATATAATGCTTTGTTCCATTGCCATTACCGTTTTTCATTGCATACCATTTTCGGGGCACGCTCTCGAATTCCATGCTGGTTGGTGGGTAGGTGGTGTGGTAGTGGTAGACAAATGATTCAATAATTCTCTTGACTTCTAATGGCACCATAATACGGTGGAAACTGAGACGCAGACAGACCCAAGCCGCTATCAGATTTCCTCACAACTCCGACTGGAATAGTGGTATAAATTTTCATCGTTTTCTTTCAGTTTTGGGCACACTTTCCCTGCTAGTCCATAACGAAGTCGAGGAGGGGTCGGGTCGGGGTCAGGGGCTGGGCGTTAATTAGTCAAAGTTTTCACTTGGAAATTACTGAAATGTCTATGCCGTTCAGCTAGCTAAATTATGGTTTGCTGTCGTCCCGGCCTAGCATGGCCTGTTCGTTGTATGTATGTATATCCCATCTGTATTATAATAAACTTTATGGCCATTTTGTGACCGAAACATTAAAAAAGTTTCGAGTCGCAAAAATTTGCATGGGGCACATTTGGACGTTGAATGGCGATGGCGAAAAATAAAATATAAAAAAAATATATGTAAAACGGCTACGGTTTTTGGGTGAGGCCGCTGCTAACGATGTGAATTCGCTTTTGACGAGACGCCAAGACTAAGGGAAAATATATGAGTATTATGGGGTGTATCAGTAGCAGAAATGGCAAATCGATTTGAGTGGATGGATGCGACACGCTTATAGCCCACACACACACACACACACACAGATTCTTGTCATATTTTAAAATCTTTCTCTTTAAGTATTTTATGTGAAAATGGTGTGTTTCCCTATATGTACATTTAACATTTAAATAAGTATATCCAAGTCGAGAAATCCTTTTAAAAGTTGCATGTTTCGTTTCCACACGTTCCCAAAATTTACATATGGACAGTTTTGATTTTTAACTGTAGCTGAAATAAGTTTTTCCCAGTTCTCCCCTGAATCAGTTTACTAAAACGAATTATTCCTAAAGAATACATTTCTAACCTTTGCCATAATTACCCACCTCATTCCTAACATTCCTCATTTGTTTTCTTCCCATTCCCCTTTATACCTTATCTCAATTCGGACACATCGTGCCCGCTTAAGTCCTCCCCTTCTTTTTTGGCCGCCTTGGCTAACCAAACCACACCCATGCAGTGCCACAAATTGCTGCCAGTACATTTGATATATATTTTAATTTCTTTTGGCCGGCTTTTACAACGGATTGTTGTTTCGTCAGCCGGAGGGAAGGCAAAACGAAACAAAAAGTGGAAATTGGCACAAGGAAAGTGTGAAAAGCAAATAAAACTAAGTTTTTTTTCCTCTACCTCTACCAGAATGTGTGTGTGTGTGTGTGTGTGTGGAGTGTGTGGCAACTGAAACAAAACTACAGCAAATCGTTGACTTTTTGTTGCTTATGGACGGACAGGTTGGGCCACAGCCCTCCCAGTCCCCGAGGCCCTGTCAAGAGTCCGTCCAGTGGTAGGATAGAAACGAGGGGGTCTGCCTGGTCATGTGCTAAATATCAAAGGCCGTGCGCCTATTATATTTTATGGGGCGGCAGAGCGGCTCCCAGTCCGGTGGGTAGGCTGGCTTCGTTTCAAGGTGAGGTCGTGGCTGCCAAGTCGGATGTTTCCTCTCGACCTTCGATGGGGGCTCCGTCGCTGTCACGCCCCTCGTTTTACACTTTCACCTTTTAACATGTCATGGCATTTAAGCTAATTCTTCGCCAAAGCGCTGAGCTTTAAATCTGATTTTTTCAAATTTCAAATGTTCTCCTATTGACGTGTTCTTGGTATATTTATATTCTATTATATATTTATATTCTAATATATATTTATATTTCACTTCCTATTAGCTTTCACTTGAACTCCATTTTAATTCGTGTCTAACTTTGAATTTTAAACTATTTAAATACACTTTGTTCCTAACCTCACATTTATCGAGCTTCACACGATGAACGCGTCAATAGTGCAATCGATTTGCACTCATTTATCCTCATCAACAGTTGTTTTCTCGTTATGTTCCACCTTGTATTATTTCCCGTTACATTCTCAGCTGTTCCAGACGGCACACACTTCTACTTCTTCGTTCCATTCTACTCTATTCCTAACCTAACTTTTAATTGATAGAAGCGTTGATCGTTCGTCTTAATTCCCCTGTGTTCATAAACAGTCGAATCTTAATTGTTCAATTCCATGTTGTTCCTAGAGTCACACTATTCCTTCTTTTAGAATCCTCTTTGCCGCTCCTCTAGTTCACTTTCTCCTTCCTCAAAATGTCATGACACTTGGCAATATTTGTGCTAAATATTTGCCCGAGCCCTTGGCTTTATATCTCCCCCGTAGTAGTGCCAACGGCATGTTCCTCCAATTGAAGTGCCCTCAATTTACCGAATGCAAATGTGGTGGTCAATGCGCTCCAATTGGCAGCGAAGCGTGGCCAAGTTGGTGCATAGCACGCCATGCCTTCTCCTCCTCCTCCTCCCACTTCCACTCCCACTCCCACTGCAATGGTGCAACAAGTTTTAATTAAATCCAATTACCAACCAGACGAAGAAACAATATCAGCTCCTCCGACTACCACAACTAATCTTTCGATATCTCTTTCTATCTTTTCTCCACCACCGCCACAGAGATCCGCCATCAGCAGTTCCGCCTGAGCATGTCGCGCGACTACGAGCTGAATGGCGTTGCGCAAGACGATCCCAAACTCATTGCATTCCTGCGCCATTTTGAAATGGGCAAATATATGGGCAAGCCCTCGGTCAAAGCGGCGACGGCGGCGGCGGCTTCACAGCCCAACGCGGGACTGGGCGTTGGAGTACCAGCAGCATCGGCAGCAGCTGGAGCTGGAGGATCCCTCAGTTCCTTTGGCAACAGCAGCGGCAGCACAGCCGATCAGTTGGCCCACTATGTGGCCGATCTGTTGGGCGGCAAGATGGACGGTGCTGTGATTCAGTCGCTGAGCGGTCCGCTGGCCCATCTGATCACAGCGCCCTGGCTGAGCGAGCATCTCAATTGGATGGGAGTGCTGGTGGAGCCGGAGCCTCGCTGGTATTTCATGTTGCGCAAACAGAATGCGCAACGGGCGCGCATGCAGGTGGTGCAGGCCTGCGTCTCACCCAATACCTATCCCAAAGAGGTAAGCTCACACACGAAATTCGAAAGATTTTGATCATATTAAGCAAACTCTTCGTTTGTTGGGGCGCGCTTTAGATTACCATACACAACGAGGATGTGCGCATCAATAGTCTGCACGACGAGGAGACCTCGTGGTTCAATTCGCGTGTCAAATGCTTTCCGCTCTACACAATCATGCTGGCATGTGAGCGCACCGAATACGATTTGCTCAGTCTGGGCGTGCAGGGGCATGAGCTGGAGGTAAGTGAACTCTCAAATTCAACGCCAACTACTTGTTGTCTCACTTTCACTAAACATTATTATTTTTTTTATCCTCGCTTATGTGCAGATCTTGCAGACGCTGCCCTTTGACAAGGTGAAAATCCAAGTGATATCGATACACCTGATGGAGGATCACGAGGATGTGCACGACTATGTGCTGGACATAACCAGATTCCTGGCGAGCAAATCCTACAAGCTGCAGCGCCGAATGGGACGCAATTACTTCTATCAGCGTCTGAATGTCGGTGCGACGCGTACGCGCAAGAAAGACATCCTGCTGCTGAAGACGCCCTAGACGCCCGCCCGCCCGCCCAACCAAACAACGAACACATCGAACGATCAACCATCGATCGATCGATCGATCGATCAGCATCAACATCAACCCACGAACAACAACGACTTAGGGGCCTGAATTGTTAGAGAAATCACTGATTGATTAAAAGAGAAGTCTCTCTCGGCTAAACTTTATGTTCTAATGATAATTATTACTATTACCCCATACGCTACACAATATATATATACAGATATATACATGTTGAATATGATTATGTACACGCTAAAAACATATATATATATAAACTGTATACCGATTATGATATGTAGGATTCTTAGTTTTTGTAAAACTCAAATCTCTCTCTCTCTTTATTCTTTCCCCAATTTCCTTTATGTTATTATTTCATTTATTATTTTGTCGAAATTTGTTTACCACTATAAATATATATATATATATATATATATATATATATAGATGATATACATATACATATAACGTATTATGATTTTGCTATAAGCTATGCTATATGAATGTTAGGCCTAAGCCATGTGCCCCCAGCCCTAGCCCCAGCCCCAGACCACTTTCGATGTATAAATTATAAAAATTGCAAGGGGCTCTGCTCTGCACTGCACTGCTCTGCTATGCTATTAGTTGTAACACTGTACTATCCATCTATCTATCTATGCCTACCTATCGATCTATCCTATATGCAAGTCTATATGTTATATCGAATGCTTTATCTAGTAATCCCTAAGTGAAATAAAATACTAAGCGCCCGAACGATCGATGATCGAAAATGATGAATGAGAAAAAGCGCAGACTACACAACACATTTAAATTATATTAAATTATTGAACCAAAACAAAGCACATCCATATATACACATTGTACACACCAACACACCCAACACACACACACACATACAAGCGCAAGCGAATAAATATATAGAAAAACAAAACAAAACTCATTTGCAAAAATCTGCTTTCAAACTCATCTCATACTCATAGTTAAAACATAAGACAAGAACCCCACACATACAATATTAAATTAAAGAGAAAATCGAGAATCAAACTATAGGCAGCAGCATTCAGAAAGTATATACACATAGTATATACTTACACACACACTCACACTAAACACACACAGACATACACTCATGCACATTTTATATGTACTAGAAAATAAATCAATAACTAAAAATAAATAAATAACTAAATAAATAAATGTAAATGTAGCAATGATGCAACGATAATGATTAAATGTAAAAACCAATTCGTATTTCAATTACATTTTAGTAATTCTAATGTATTATTATTTTTTATATATACTATGAATGCACACTGAAATATATACAGAGAGAACGAGAGAGAGTCAAATATGCAACGGTGTGAACTCGTTACACCTCGCCTTAATCCACAAACCCAAAACAAAAACAAAAACGAAAGAAGCAAAAAAAAACTCCCATAAACAGAGACATAGAGAACCACAGACACCACACACAGATAGATTTGATGTAGAGAATCAGTGCCTTCGACTTAGACTTGAATAAAAAACAAAACAAAATAAAAACCAAAATCTAAGCATACTCATAGAAACTCAATTGAAATTTGTTGTACATATAGGAGAGCACCACACCACACACACACATACACATAGTAGAGAGCAGCAGCAGCAGCAGCAATAACCAGCAGAAACACTAACTAGCTAACTATAGTTGCCGTCTTGTTAAACTTGCCTTAAACCCAAATGGGAGGAGGGGATGATCCCGAGCCCGAGAAGTCTTCAACCAAAACCAAACACTCAAATCCGTCTCAAATCGATCGCTATGCGAGATATACGAATAAAACAATACACACACAAGAAACCATAGGAAACTCAATTGAATCATTGAACACACACAAACACACACATACATCACACACACACACACACCCCTTAAATCTTAAGTACAGTGCTAATGTCTGTTTTTTTTTAAGCCTATTTCTAATTAATTAGTTGTATCTTGTGTAAATTAGCGTTTAAACCAAATTTTAAGTAGGCTATTATTATAACTCCTTTTGATTTGGCCTTGTCCATAGCACATGCCCCCATACCACATTGCATCACCCCCTTCCCTATACACACACACACACACACACACTCTACACAAGAAAAAGGCTAACTCATTGCTAAGCTCGCGATATCATCTACAAATTGTATTTAAAGCGAGCGATAACACGTAAGAGAACAAACAATTTATAGTTAAAATACAAAATAAAGAATACAAAAAATTATGAAAAATTCATTCGACTTTTTATTTTGAACCATCAATCCATCAATCACTTTCAGTTCACAATTAAATCCATCCCAAAGTATACATATATCTATGGAATCTATGCCCCAAAACAATTGTTTATCTTATGAAATTGACTTGAAAACTGTTGAAATACACAGAGATACGAGTACATATTCTAAACTACTATCCTAAAGGAAAAAGAAAATCCGAAAACTGATCAAAAACAAACTGAATGCTAATGAACAGTTTTGAGTGCCAGCAAAACCTTATACTATTTATAGTTAGATATTTGCTAACGAATTGAATGAAAACGGCGGCAACTGAATAAACTATGTAAATCGAACTAATGAATACCAAACAAAATTTACACAAATTCAATGAATGAAATAAAGATTTACATGAAATGTAAAAATAAAAATAAAAAATGCAGATTGTTTGATGTTTTTTTTGTGTATGGAATTTGATTGGAAAATGGGGCTTATACTCGTCGAATTAATTACGTTTTTCATTGAAAATCAACAAGAGACAATCTTTCGGACCAAAGAGTCTCAAAAGTCATAGAATTCTGGGATGCATCCTCCAAAAAGAAATATGCATGCAAATTTTTTAAGATCTTCTCTAAACTTAACTTGGAAACAGTATTGTTTATGTAGTAGTAAAAAGAGTTATAAATAAAAAAAGGGCTGCAAAACCTGCATCTAGGAAGTAGGCAGTATTAGCACACGATGAAATTTGAAGTGGAAGATGCTTAAAAACAATACACTCGGAATTTCGGTCTTGTAACAAACATTGTTTTTATATTTAACCATTTTTAAGGGTTTCCATTCTGTCAAAAGCATATATCTGCTGTTTTATTGAACGCTTGAGTCTTAAGCGGCTGTTTTAAATTTAAATGCATTCATGTTACCACGAAATCAAATATAAATATTTTATTATCCAGCCTGTCAATCGCAGCGATTTTCGACCCACTGCACATACGTACTTGCAGCTTCTGTGCGTAGTCACTTGTGCAAGCGCATTCTATTTTTAGATTTGTACGCTCTCCAATTTGTGAGAGCTTCCAAACACCTTGCTGCATATAACAATTGAAATGCATGGGCGTTACTCAACCACCCATCCCCATAGAAGATTCAAAGTGCAAAGCTCAACTTTTATGGTGACTGCCCGCTGCCATCCTTTCCAAACCGGCGGAAGAAGCACAGAGTCTATTGTCTTTGGTTCAAATGCTCCCAGTTCCCGGCCACTCCCATAACCTTTTGCACTTACGAAACTGATTCTGTTTGGGACTTGCTTGTCGTTCCGCCCCCGCCCCCGTGTCCTGTTCTATTCTTTGCTGAAGTCTTACGCGAGATTTCTTAGTTATTCAATCCAAAATATACACACATAAATATGTATAAATTCTTGTGATTTATGGCTGCAAAACTTTTCATTGCGGTTGATTTCTACACCACATTTTCCGTGGTAACATTCCTTGCAAAGGGCTTCCACATTGGCTGCAGTCTCCCTTTTGCCACAGCCAATGGACAACCTGTTGCAACGCTACCCTTAAGCCTTTGCCCATCCACCGCACCGGCAGTACCACCCATCCATCCATCCCCCCCAGAGAAGTCAAAGTGCAAAGCTCAACTTTTATGTTGACTAAGTGCTTAGACCCGTAGTCTGGGCTGTAATCCTTTGCTATCCGCTCCGGCAGAGGCAGAAGCGGAACTGAACTCATTAAAACGGCATTAGCATGCAGGTCGCAGGTTTTAATGTCGAGTGATCAAATTAAAATGCCATGAGGAGTGGAGCAGCCGAGAGCAATGCCAGCGCCAACTGCTACGCGTCGGCATGTGATGTGGCACGGTCATTGTCTAGGCCTGGGGGTGGGTTGTGCAACGGGCTATAGGGCGACCTGACACTGACGTGCTTCCCAATGCATTGGCGCCGCCTGCAAAAAGAGGTTATGGCGGCTATGGGGGGGATGGAGAGTGGGGTTAGAGGTTATACGCCTCCGTTATGCCGCCTACGTTTGCAACAGGCTGTTGTTGCTGCCGTTGCCTGCTGCTGCTGCTGTTGGAGGAGCTTTTCTGGCCCCAATTCTCAGCCCCACACACACACACACACACAAAGGAAGACCAGCGCAGGCGCCTCGCTGACACACTAACACAAATGCAAGGGACAGGCGCAGTGAGTGGCACTGAGAGTATACGGTGCGGGAGGGGGGTGGGTGGCATGGATTCTGCCTGTTTTCCGTTCGGTTCTGGGCACGAAAGTGAAAGCTGCGACTTTCAAACTGTTGCGTCGTCCAGGCAGGCAGGCAGACAGGCTCGGGATTTGGAGCAAAATCAATAGCAATCAAGTTGGGGCCCCCCAAAAAGGCAAACAGCTGTCAACCTACGTCAAAGGGAGCGCAGCCAGACATTGTTGTTGCTCCGGCGAAGCTTTTGGAGCGAGTTGCGGTACAATTTTTGGGCTATTTGTGGCAGCCACAAGCAGTTGGTGGGCATTATATATATGATTGGGTAGGGCTTAATGGGATATTTCTGAGTGAAAAGTTTTATTTTACTCATGGGTTTTCGGAGTTTTAAGTGGTGTGCTCACTTTTCGGGACACTACTGTATGACAAATGACATTTAAACTTCGCACGCACGCAGGCACACACAGGAAAAGCTCTGCTAAAGCTTTTACCTTAATAATGCCCTAACCTACAGCACGCACTCACACACACACATGCATACATATGTATATGTATGAGGCCGTAAGCGAAATGCGTAGGAATTTGAATGCTTTTTGTTGTATGAATTGACTCTCACATATGGGTGTGTGTGTGTGCCAGTGTGTGTGCTGGTAACTCCGAAGAACCGCGAGACGCGAGACACCGACAACGACAACGACAGAGAAAGAGAAAGAGACATACACAGAGGCGACCGAGACCCCAAACAGCCAAAGCTGCCTCCAAACGAACGGCTTTTTCAGTAGGACAGGCAGTCCTTCGGCTGACGGTCAAACGCGAGCGACAAGACACACTGGCAGCAAAGATACTAGCAGTCAGCAGGCAGTAGCAGCAACGAAACAGCAACCAACAGTGGCAGTGGAGCAGAGCAGAGCGGAGCAAGAGTGTGTGCAAGAAAATCAAAAAAAATATTAAAATGTAAAGAGCGCCCCCTCCCTCCAATGGCAAAACATTTAATAATATTTAATGGAAGAGCAAAGCAAAACCAACAAATATGGCGACATTTGAAAGCATTTGAAAGCTTTTTTTTTGGACTCGGTGGCCAAATTGCCTCCTGGCCAAAAGTGTGCTGTGTGCTGTGTGTGTGTTTTCTTTTTTATTGGGTGAAAAACGAAAATTTGACACTGAACTTCATTAAATACGCTCATATATACTTACATTTCTATATATATTTATATGCTATATATATATGTGGTTGCTTGGCATGTGTGTTTATGTGTGTGTGTGTGTGTGGCAGCAGGACAAAAGCAGTGCCACAGACAGGATGCTATTTAAAGTGACAGCCCAGAAGCATGCCACAGAAAAACACACACACCATATGCTGGGGCCTGGCACCACCAAGTGCGATGCTCGGTCGTTGTTTTCGTTGTTGGTGGGCGTCGCTTCTTTAAGATATGACGGCACAGCAGCATGCAGCTGGTGGTCTGGTCCCCACACACACCCCCCTCCCCTCGCTGGCATGCCCTCTCTTTCTCTTTCTATTTCTGTTTCTGTTTTACATGTTACAACCAAAAACGGTCAACTTTTGGTGGCTGTGTGTGTGTGTGTCTTGGCTTATTGCGTCGTTAGCCGTGCTCTCTGGCTTCTCCCCTTTGCCCAGGACCCCAGAGCACAGACGGTAGGCGTGGGGATAAATTTGTGTTGTTGTAAAGCATAAAAAAAATAAAATTCAAACATGCTGGCCGTATCAACAGCGAGGCGGCAATTAGACGCCAACACACAGCGCCAACAAATCGCACGTCATCCGTGCGCCTGCGAGCACCTGCACTGTACAGCGCCCACACACACACACGCACACCCAGAGAGACCAGAGACCAGAGGGAACGAGCAGCACACCCACACAAACAAATATTACCGCCGCTCTCGCAAGCTCTTTTGCTGGCTCTCCCTCGCTCTCTCTCTCTCTCCGGCTCTTCAGCACACACCACACACTCTACTTGAATGCTCTCTTTCTCCTTAACGTCTTTTGCTTTCGGCTTTCTGCTGTCGTCAGTCGTCAGTCGCTGACGTTATTTGTGCGTCAAACAGAAGTTTCCGGCCTGACTACTGAAGAATCTTTCACGAATACAATTTGTGTTATTACATTTGATTTAACTTTGTCCTGTGCTTGCGACTCTTTCCAGTACGTTTCCATTCATAAAACCCACCAAAAACCAACCAAAAAAAAAAAACGAGCGACAAATTATAGAAGAGAGTCGCACAGGCAACCGGAAATCGAGCAAAAACCCTTAAACATTCCATCAAGAATTTTGCATGTCTTCGTTCGTTTGCGCTGAAAATGAAATAAACAACTACATGAGCCACGCCATAAATGTCAAACTGAGGTAAGTTATTGCCATTTGCATACATCTATCATAGTATATAGTATATAGTATATAGTGTATATGGCATACATATGTATATAAAAGAACACCCATTAAGCGAAGCTCACTCACTGGCTAAGTGTTTTGACCTTTGGTATATATGTATGGCAACAGGTGCCGCCGACTCCTCTGACTCTGTCCTCGGCAAGAGGCAATGGAAAGCAATCAACGGCGCGTGTTTCGCGATTACAAAAGTTCCTGAACCGTGTAATTTAAATATTCAATTAGGTTATAAACAAGGGATTAAATAGTTTGTGCCTGGGTGGGACAATTAGTGGGTAGTTAGAGCCTATAGAAAGTGGCAACACAATGTTAGGTAAAATTACAAAATGTTATTAGATGCATAATTATTGGGTGCTTTATTTTAAGAAAATAATTAATTATTAATTTATCGTTTATTTGATTCATCTGTCCCATAAACTGATAAGTCGTAACTTATTGCAACCCATAACTATATAGGTGCGACTTTAATTTAAGGAATCAGCCTTAAGTCCACTAGCGAATTAAGCTAAAACGTTGTTGCGCACTCTGCCGTATAAATTATATACCTACCTACCATCCCCCGTGAAATTCTCGGTAAGTTTTGCGGCAAAAAAAAAACATAAACCAAACTGCAGTTAGCACTGACAATGCACAAATTGCAGCACGCGAATTTCAAAAGTTGAGGCGAAAGAAAGCCCCAACTGCCTTTGGAAATTTAGCAACAGAAATATGTCGAGCGAGCCAGCCAGCACTATGCCGAAGGATACAGCCAACACCTTGCCGAAGGATACAGCCAACACCATGCCGAAGGATACAGCCAGCACCATGTCGAAGGATACAGCCAGCACCATGCCGAAGGATACAGTTACCAAAGTCCAGGAGTACAAAGAAACTTTAATCCAGAGAACGGAGCTGCTGGTAACCAAACGCTTCCCGGAGATAATTGTTCAGCTGAACGAGCTGCTCACCACGCCCATGTTCAAGGAGCGCGATTTTGAAAAGATCCATCAGGATATAAACATACCTGTGCAATCTCCCGACGATAGCAATGGCGATGATCAACCGCAAACGAAGCGCACTCGAAAGGATGTTGTTGTGGGATGCCCTGTACTGGCGCTGCCAAACGGCTCCGTGTCTTGCAACAAGTCAATCTGCCAGATGATCGATGTGGTCAAGCCCATCATACGCGCCCTGGTGGAGCATGCCAATCTGCTGAAGATGTGGATATCGTTCATGATACCGAAAATCGAGGATGGCAATAACTTTGGTGTCTCCGTGCAGGAGGAAACGCTCGCCGAAATTCGAGCCGTCGAATCGGATGCGGCCACCTACTTTGTGCAGATCACGGCGTTTTTTCGGTCGCGTGCCAAGATCGTCGCGAGTGTGGCCAAATATCCGCACATCGAGGACTACCGACAGGCCGTCAACGAGCTGGACGAGCAGGAGTGCCTCAATCTGTGGCTTGTGGTGTCCGAGATACGCAATCGCTACTCCTCGCTGCACGATTTGGTCATCAAGAACTTGGAGAAACTAAAAAGGCCGCGCAACTCGAATACCGAGAGCTTGTACTAGAGATTGAGATATATCGAAACTGAATACTTGAAAGAGCCTTCCAATAGATTCAGTGAAATAACAATTATGATTATCCGATTTACCATTAACAACTAAATAGATATTAATGTTTGTTTGTCTGTGGATGTGCCAACAATTTCCAAAAATGTAAACCGAATTTACTAATATTCAAAGTATTTTGGTTTATATTACTAAGATCTTTAATTATGGCAAAATTTAATATGAATTATGCCAACTGCTTTAAATGTCTTTCCCATCTCAGATTAATGTCAATTAATTCTGCTGTCATACTCGTAATTTTAATGATACTCGCATACGATGCAATATTTTAATGATGTAAGTCAAGCCATTTGATATTGATTTCTTAAAAATAATGAGTGAATGAATATTGAGAGGAGCGAAATTAATTTCCATGAAAAAGTTAAATCCGCCTTTGTTGTAAGAACATTTTGATTGTAGAAGCGGTTTTCCTAGAAATTACTTGCTCATAATACTCTTACGAGACTCTTCGTTACTTCAAAGTTATTGCTGGTATTTCACATTAATTGTTTAGACGACGTTCTGTTTAACCAAGGGTCATAGACACTGAGAGACCTAATTACGTTTGTTTCTCTGTAATTTATTTTGATCTGCAACAGTGGATATCTATTATCGGTGGTGTCTGCAAGCTAGAGGCCTGTAAACATCTTTTAGCATGATGCTGTTAAGAATTCCTGTACAGGGAAACGAAGCCTTAAAGCTTTCGCAGATTATGGGAATAATCTCCCAGGCTTGCAGCTCCCACAAAATTATATCTACGAGTATGTACTTATTTAACTCCAAAGTGTTACATGTTTTCATGGTTAGTTTCATGGCTTGACTCTACAAAAACTCGTATACTGTCCCTATAAATCTTATTGGCTGATATCGAATTTGTTTATATACATATTTTGTTTATTGGGATTTGTATGATATAATCGTATATATATATATATGTATGTGGTATTGATAAGTTATCTTCACAGTGTTGTAAACAAATGATAAGAATGATACACAATATATGTATGTATGAATCGACAAAAGCCTGTACTAGATTATTTTCCCTGCTCTAAGCAGCGTGGAATCCCTTTATGACTTTGTGCTTGTGGCAAGACACTCACGGCGTGCCACAGCGAACACGTCACTTGTTGTCTTCAGGTGGAAGGACATGTGACTTGGATCTAATTCGAGACTGAATGCCGTTGCCATTGACGTTGGCACGATGGTACGATGATGACGGAACGGTGCGGTATGGCAGCCATGGCATGCCTGGAGCAGCATTCATTCATCAATCGGAGGCCTGCTGGGCGTGGGCTTTGTGTCAGCTTCATTGCGTTTGATTGAATGCTATTGACATTGCTGTGAAGGGGCATATGCAGCAGGCTGAATCCGGGAGCAGCAACAGCCACAAGTGCTTTAATTATAGCCTGGCCTGGCCCGATCCGAGCAGGACAGCATCACTTCGCTGGCTATAAATGTCACACAAAAGCCCGCTGTTTGATTAAGAGCTGCGTAAACAACCGGAAGCGGTGTCAGCACATAGGCGGATGGTGTTGGCGGGAGGCGTATAGCGAGGGCCGAGGCGTGGACAAAGAGCGGATGGCTGATGGCTGATGGCGCAGGAGGCGTGCTGGCCGATGGACAGCTACTAAAAATGAAACGAAAATATTTTCGCGTAAACATAAACAAAAGTCGCCATATAAAAATGAAATTCATAAGCGGGCCAATACTCGTATAAAAGCGCGCTCCTAAAAGCAGAACTTACGACGGCCACTTTGGTGTAATATTAAGCAAACACAGATACACACACACACACACAAACACAAAACTGGAGAGATACTCGTAGAGCCAAAGAGTGGGCCCTGTTATGAATGCATGAATATAACATTATATTTTGATGGCCTGTAAAAACAAAGTCTAGCAATTGCACAAATATTTCCAAGGCAAATACCCAAACAAGTTGCCCTACAAACGGCCAGTGAAATGGCGGCCAAAGTGGGCTAAATTGCGAGTGGATTTCAGCAACTTTAACTTTAAGAAGAAAATGTTTAAGCTTGATGTAGGCTCAACTGATTAAGTGCCTATTTGGAGTCGCCTTGTTTGACTTTATTTGTCTGTTTTCTAAGCAAACAAAAATTGCATCAAATATTCTGCACATTAAGAATTTAAATTTTAGAATTTTCAAAGGACTAATACATGTATATAATTACTCATATATTAGTTCACTTTTAATGGATGACTGATGTAATGTTAACCTTATGTTACCTTTGTCTTCCATCAACTGGGTCTGCCCTATCTGCTGCTGGCTCTACTTCTGAGTCTGAAGAGTCCATTCATGAGACCCAGAAATATCCCAAGCTAGGAAATAACTATTTTCTCGCTAACAAGGATTAGTCTTTGTAACACAGAAAATAGGATCGGGCTATACCCAGTTTGTTCTTCGGCTTAAAATAAATTTCTGTTTCTGAATAAAAGGCAATTATATCCTGCAAAAATCCTCCTGCACGAGGAACTTTCCAAGATTATTTCAAGTGTCACCCTGCCAGTCGTCTCTCTGTCTCTCTGTCTCTTGGTAATGTTCATAATTAGCACATAAATATGAGCATTATAATCATTGATATACATAGCAAATGCAATCATCATTTGGAATTCATTTATATTACTTTTTAATTGCAAATGAAAGAGCGCTGTCCGTTCACGGACAAAAAAACATAAAAAGAAAAACGCAGATTCCTTTGTGTATTTTTTCCAGCCAATTCCAAATCCACCTGAAAGCTGATTTAATTACCAGCTTAAGCCCTCTTTGCCCGGAAAGTCAATTCCATGGCAGCCGTCTCCGTCTCCTGCGCTCCGGCATTCGACTGCGAATGGAATGGGTGTGGGGGTGGGTTTCTGGTTGCTGGTTGCTCTGGGATCAGCTGGGTAGGGGTTCTGCCACTGAATGCAATTAATTTTAAACTAAACAAATATTAATCATAATTCCCGTTGGCTGGGGAATCCTTCGTGCGATTCAAGGCACGTAGGACCTAGCTCAACAAATACCCCCACCACACACACACACACACACACACACACGCCGCTGAGCAAACACACACACACACAGTGACATCAGAATAGGGTCCTACAATGTCGTCATATGGACAAATGTCTGTATTACAAAAACCTCGACGTCGACAACGACGACGACTACGACAATCCATTTACTTAATGAGATTGCAAGCGTTTTGGTGACATTGAAAACGCGTTTATTAGGGTTACCCACCCCCACCCCACCAACCCACCACAACCATACACAACCCACCTCTAGTCAGACCCTCTCGCAGCAGGGTGCAACATGCCCCAAACCCTTAATGGGGTGGGGGGGCATAACAAATGCTTTTGTGAGCCAAGTTCATTCATAAAAGGAGCGCTGCGTCAGGCCCAAAACAGGAGGCGAAAAAGGCGGCGAGGAGACAAGAGAAAAGAGTGAACAAAAAATAAGGGGGAGAAAAATAGTAGGTGGGCAGCCTTGGCTACACCCAGAAAATGCTATAAATAGCCCAGTGGAGGAGGCAAGCGAGTGTGAGAGGATATCAAGTTATAAATTTTCGGAGAAATGAAGAAATCAGGGAGCAAGTGGGGAGTGGGCAGGAAGCAGCGCGGAAGTGTGGGGAGCTAATGGCAGTCAGCCGGGTGTTGGGATCCATTGCGGCTGTGGTCGTTTAAGCTTAGCTCAACAACTGACTTGGCACTTTCTTAGGGAGACAAGCAAGTAGCCGTGCCGTAAAAAACGGAAAATGAAAGGAAATTTAGGCAAATACAATGTGCCTAGGTGGGGTCGGGGTCTGGGTCTGGGTCTGGGTTGGGAGAAAGTTCGCGCTGTTGCTATTTTTGGACACCCAACCAGGGGAGGTGGGGTAAAGCACATGCAGGCGAGAGAGCGAGAGTGAGAGAGTGAGAGAGACGGAGAAGTTTCGCGAATGCTCCATAAGCACCGCCTCCACAGAAAGCTCCTTCACGTTGAGAGCTTTTGCTTTTGCTCGTGGGCGTCGCTGTCGCTGCCAACGCAACAGGAGCGCTAGGCAACAGCAGCAGCCAGCAGCCAGCAGCTGCTGTCGAAGCAACAGTGAAAGCTTTGAGCTTTCACCACTTCCCCAGCCCAGGCGCACTTTCCAAGCTGGAACAGACTGGAACGCACTTCGGCACTTCGTCGCTCGTGAGTGCGTGGGCTTCGTGGGCCCAGCCTCGGGGCCTGCTGCTGCTGCTGCTGCTGCTGCTGCTGCGTGCTGCTCTGTCTGTTGCTACCTGATGCTCGGATGCGACTCGACTTTTGGTTCAGTTCAACCTGGGGAGCGCAGCGGAGTGAACGCTGGGCCGAGTGTTGAGCGGTTAAATAAGAAAAGTGCCTGAAAATCCCAGCTAGTGTTCTGCGCCAGCTACTTCATTGCCAGCGGACCAGAGAGTCTGCCCCAACGACTCTAGTGTGCCTGTGGCTGTGCCCCGTCCTGCTCCAGTCCTGATAAGCAGCCCTTCGACCGTGTAAGCCTAACATATGGCAGCCAGCATCGATGCCAGCCCTCGGCACTTCATATGGTGAGTGCAAAAAAAAAAAAATGGAAAGTAACGAATAGAAAAAGTAAAGGGGGGGATGGGAAATATTAAATGCAAAAACTTTTGCATATTCAACTTTTGTAACTATACACGGGTATATGTAAATATTTTGGGGGCACGAAACTGGCCCTGAGAGTGTGCATATACTTTTTCAATTAAGTGTTTTAAAAAAATAAAAATCCGACAGGCAGGGTTGCAGCGGAATAACGGTGATCAGCGATGACAGCTGCGCCGCAAAGTAGGCAACTGTACTTACGATGCACTCAGGCAGAAGCGAAGCTGCCAGCCAACACGATTCGATTTGCTTACACAAACTCAATTATAAAATGTAAATGTAAATGTAAAATCTCGCCCGTCCTCCATAGTCCATTAATTCTGTCACCGACTCGATGACAATTGGCATGTGTTGCACGAATTTTCACAAATTATCATGAAAATGCGCAGCCAACTGAATACTAATTTAATTGGCAACACAGTGTCCAAAACTATACAGCAGTAAGCCAGTTAATCAACAGAGAATATTATTTGTGACAAGCTGAAAATGAATTATCAGTTTCGCCCAGATAGATAGCCACCTGGTGATAGATACAGATAAAATGGTAGGTTAGTAGGAAGAGATACAGATAATACGCAAATTTATGTACACGCACAAAAGAGTTTGGGTTGGCGGTGGGTGGTGTGTGTGTGTGTGTGGGGGTGTGTTTGTGGGTGGGGGTTAAAAAGCCAAAGTGCAACAGTATCGGGTATCCAGCACACACACACACCTCCGACCCTGTGTTATTTTCCTGACATTTTCCTGGCTGCAAAACTGCGCAATTTGTTTTTCCAAGAGCTCGAAAATTGATTCCATCCTCCGCCAATCCCTCGCACACGCACACGCCCACCGGGATGCACAATCAGGAGTCCGCATTAACAGCATTATCAGTCGTGGCCTTCGCTGGAAAAGACTCTGCTTCATTATCCTTGGCTCCTGGCTCCTCCCACATGCCCACGCAATACGACAGCTGCATTTATTAAGGGCCAACTGAATAAAATATGGCGCATAAATGCCAGTACGCGGATATGCTTATGCGGGGGTGTGGGTGGGGGGAGGGGAGAGAGACAGAGACGCGAATGAATGCCCGTGCATGCAGCGCTGGTAATTTGTTGCAAACGCAAAGGACTCGCTTTGAGCAGGACAAGGGGGAGGGGCACATAAGCAGCTTTGCCAGCTCCACAAAAGGGGCTCACCAGCACTGCTCCCGGTCCATGCGGGTTGGGTCCACTGGTCCATTGCAGCTTTGTACTTTGGTAAATTCCCTGCATCCTCCCATTCCCCGGGAAGCTTATAATTGGTGGGCCAAATGGATGGCAAACTGCTGCTGTAAAATCCCAAAAGGTTCTACAACTTTCCATGAATTGGTTCTAAGAAAAAAAAAAACACTTTCAAATGAGAGTTTGTTATATTTTCTATCTCATTTCTGTGTAACAATTACAAGAGGCTTATACCTATTAAGAAAATAAATTTGATTTGCATTTCGGTGCTAAAGGATTTCTAGGAATTGTTATTTGCTGAGCCTCGAATCAAATTCCATTGCATTCGATTCAAAGCGAGTTAAATAAACTCAATTATAAAATGTAAATCAATCCCTTTCGACTGCTTTTATTTGATTTCAATGGGAAATGCATTGTATTCAAGCTATTAAAATAATAGCATGCTGAATGGATTTATATTAAAAAAATAATCCTTTAGTTAGGTGTGAACAAAATGTTTAATATATAAACAAATGAATACAAATTGTTTGTATACCTGAAAAAAACCCGTACCCAATAGTATATAGTTTTGGTGGATGAAATTTACGGATTAACATAAGAAAACATTAATTATTTCAATATTTTTTATCAGTTGATAATATAATATAATTAAATATAAGCGAAAATCCATTTGTTTCATATATACATATATACTCTCTAGCTTTCTTTATTGTTAGGCTGTGCAGAAATTGTTCAGACACATATAGATGTAGTAGTTAGTGACTAGAACATGGGCAAAGCAAATCGCGCAACTCTATAAAATTTGTTTTAATGCATTTATCATGAAAGAAGAAAGAAGAAAGAAGAAAGAAGAATATGAAGAAAGCGAATGATTGAATGAATGAATGTTTCATTATATGTATCTATTACTTGAAATTACAAATAAAACTTGGGCAAAATTCAAAAAAGAGTTCGCGCTGAATTAAATAATAATCGAATAAATTTTGTTTCCTAACACGGAACTTCAGAGCTTCAGTAGAAAAACGTCTTTTCATTTCCACTTTAAGAAGTAAAGAATATTCATCAGAATTTCGAATGAAATCCAAACCGTTATCCTTAAAACTGAAATTATTAAAATATTCAAAAGCGTTGTTCAAAAATCTTCATTTCTTTCTTTAGTTTATTGAATTCAAAACCCCTCAGAAGAATAATTATAAGCTGATCCTCCTAACTCGACCAAATTGTGGAATTACCCCAGACTGGCTGCCACTTTTGATAATTGTCCTGCCACACACAGCTGGAGCCACTCTTAGCCCACTCTCAGCCCACTTTCAATTGCCGAATCCAGCTGGCGAGTTATCTAATTGCTTTTCACATTGTGTTCCTCTGTGTGTGTGTGTGTGTGTGTGTGTGTGTGGGGCGGAAATCCCCTTTCATGCTGTGTGGTCCCTAAAAAAAGGGAATTATGAATTGTGTATTTGTAGTCGTAGACGGGTTGAATGGTGCACATTGTGTGGGACGGAAACGGAGTCAGGATGAAAGCGATTTGTTATCCTTTAAGCGGGGGGGCCAAGGATATGCCCCTGCCGCCGTGCATCAATTACACAAAAGGAACTAAGGAAACTTGAGCCTGTCGAGGCCTTAAATCAACTGCCACCTGGCACTCCCACACCCACACCTCCACCTCCCACTCAGGACCTTCATTTTACGCGCTTTTGTGTCAGTCTGGCTCTGTTTGCCTCCTGCTCCAGCGCCAGCTCGATATTCACAATAATAGAGCCCTAAAGAGCTCTAAAGTGCAGGCAAACACCTGCCAAGGCCCCCACTCGAATCCCACTCGAACCCGATCCACAATCCGCACCAAAGGGCAAACACACGCATCAAATCGAATGGCAGAAAGCTTGCCAACACTTCAGACCCAAAAATACTAACTGCGAAATACCCACAGGCAGTGGCAGAAAAGCAACTTTCAACATTTAACCCGACAGATGGAAATGGATATGGAAAAGTCACTGGAGGAGCATGAAGCTACAGCTACAGACTGCCATATCATCGGCGTCATGATTAGCTCAGCAGTCTATATACCCAGAGAGAGAGAGAGAGAGGGAGAGAGAGAGAGGGAGAATCCTAATGTGATGAACAGTGCCAGAGGGGCGACGGCAGCCCACCGAAGCAGAAGCCAGAAACCAAGAAGGGAACGAGACTGAGACCCTAAGCCAAGGCAGGTTTTCATGCTCAGGCGCACATCGGACCGACAGACCGACAGACAGACAGATGGAACAGAATGGAACGGAACTGACGGGAGCGGACAGTCGTAAGGACAATGGTAAATCTTGCAGATTTTGGTCAAGAAATGCGCAACGAAATGTGAAACCCAAATCAACTTGAAAGTGAATAAAAACCACCAAAAAGGAGCAACTTTGCAGGCAAGCCAGCCAACCAGGCCACAAAGGCGAATGAAAAGTTTTTAAATGTTGCGCCCGGACACACCTCCGCCGGCAGGAAGCAAAGGAAATGCCCCAACAGGACCGAGGCTGTGTGCTCTCGAATAAACTGAGAGAAAAGTGGCCCAGAGACTGACGGATCCAAGAGTCGTAGATTTGTGGCAGGGCAAATGGCAAATCCCGCAAAGAAACTCAATAAGGCAGTAGGAAATGCGGAAAAATGTGGGGAGCAGGAAGAGACTTCGAGGACAGCTTGCAACAACTTGTGTGCCATTCTGTGTGGCAGAGCCAAGCACATTGGATTGGCCTCTCAATTGGAGTGGACGTTGAAGTGCCAATAAATTATATTGCCCAGCCGCTGCTCTCTTACTGTCAACTGATTTGTATTTCAGCGGTGTCTTCAATTCCGCTGATTAAAGGCGGCGCGAGCGCGGCCAACTTAATCAATTTCCGGCAAAACCTTTCCGTTCCATTCCGTGCCCGCTCTCTCTGTGTGGGGCACCCTCCTACGGTGTGTGCCCCTCACGGCCCGCTCCGCACAGCCAGCCGACACGCGCGAGCATTTTCCAGCCAAGAAGGAAACAAAGTTTTTACTTTTTGCGCAAATAGCAGAAAGAAGGAACGAAGAAGCGGAGCAGCAGCACGTGCCCAACCAACCCAGCTATATACAATACGGTCTGCTGAATACCCACAATGCAAAACTAAAGCCTTTTTTACGGCTGCTGACGACAGCTGCAAATTAAATAAAATTAAGCCGAAAGTTAGAGCCAGCTATTTATTAAGTGGCTTTTGCGTATTGTCTGTGCCAGGCGAGGCCCAACACAGCCCAGCAGGGCGACAGGATGTCAAGAGATTCAGCCCCCCCTCCTCATTTTAATTGAATGAGTACCTACAGAGCATAGCTTATGAAGCCCCAACCGTCACCAGCAGCAACAGCAGCAGCAGCAGTGTGCCACCTGGCAGCAGTATCAGCAGCAATAGCAGGAGCAGGAACAGAAGTAGGAGCCCACAAAGTAAAAATGCAATCATGGCATCGTCAAAAAATTTGACAAAAATCCTTAAAAGAAAAATAAGCTCTTGGACTATGGCAAACAGCTGGAGCTAAGTGAAGAGTAAACTAAAATGCAACGTCAGCGGCACAAAAGAAAAAGCGATTACCTTTAACCACAAAAAGGAGACGGGGAAAATGCCAGAAAAGGATAGTAACTGCAGCGAGAAAATTGGCAACACTGCGGCCATGAAGATGCAAATGGTAGATAATGTACATAATTTTCTAGGGACAATGGATCATAAAACATTATGTGGAGAACAAGAGATTGAGTCTAAGGCTCCGCCCTGAGCGGCACTCGACACTCGACTTTCGAATAGCAGATTCCTCCCAAAGGGTGTGCCATTTCGAGCCCCTGCTAATATGTAGAGTTCAAAAATGTTTTTAATTTTGTGTCCAAATATTGCTTGCAGCTGTAGCCAAAAAAGAACAAACTGTATTTCAGCTGCAGGCCAGGCTGGAGGGCATTCTACACTTTTTCTGCTGGCAATTTGCCGTTGCTGCCGCTGGCTTAATGCTTTTGAGAGAAATTCTTTTACTCTTTGCTGATTGCTGGCTTCTGGTGTTGTTTAAAACAAAAATAATTGCATGCTTCTACAAAGTTAATAATGAAATGGGAGAGGCTTCTTGGCTGAGAAATAAATTGCTTTTGAAATATGCAGTGAACGGTGGAACGGTTGAGGTGTAGTATTTCCCTGATTAAATTAAGTCTTCGGGGAATTTAACAAGTCTTCTGTGAATCTAACCATAATGTGAGTGATGTGTAATGGAAACTAGCAGGCAGAAATAATAAAAGGACTTCTAGTTATGCACTTAGTAAACTGCCGAGGGCAGCTGGCAATGCGATGTTTCAGTAAACTCTGCCACAGATTGATATGTTTGTGAATTGCTGGCTTAATAATTGATTGGTTCCGAAAATAATTATGCCCAGTCTTACTTCGTTTGACACATGCACAGAGAGCTGCAGAAATAAATGCTTTGGTCTGAATTTGTAGTCAGCAGCTGACTGAATTTTTGTTTGTTGTAATTAGTGGCTATAAGTTGGCTAATTAACCCTAACGATTGATGAGAAAGAGCACTAAGAGGAGTCTAGTGGGCAGGAGGAGCGGAGCACACAGCCGCAGTCCACTCCCTCAAAAGAAATTGCCTTTTTGGCAGGAGCAAAAGCGGCGGCGGCATAAAACACATCGACTGGTGCCTGAGGCAATGGCTGCTTCAGAAACTTAAATAATTTAGCATTAAGTACTGCAATTATAGTTATAATATAAAGATGATCAAATCATTTGTATTTGTTGATACATTCAGTTGTGCATTGTTTAAGTTAAATGAGCAGCGTTTGCGTTTAGCTGCTGGCGACGGTCAGGGCCATGATGGCATTCACCACATCGTTCTCGTTGTCCAGCAGGGCCTTGATGGCCTTCTTGCGCGAGCAGTTGGACTGCATCTGGACCAGTTCGATGTCCTTGACGTCCAGTCCGCTGGCCAGGGACTCGTCAATCTCCGGATCCTCCTTGTCAGTTTCGGCAGCTTGCGCCTTGGCAGAGGCCTCCATCTCGTTCTGCTCTTCTGCGGCGGCGTTCAGGCGATAGCGCTCGGCAGCCTGAGCGGCGGCCGTGTTGACGATGTCCTCGACCTTCACGTCGCCAAAGCACAGATAGGTCTCGCCAATCTTGTACACTTCGGGCTGATCGATATAGAGCAAGATGTTCTTGTTCTTGCGCATGGCCACGCGGCTGACGTTCTCCACGGGCTTCAGGTCGAGCTTCATGAGCAGGCGGCGGGCCTTCTTCTCGCCACGCGACTGCTTATGGATGCCGCTGCTAATGCCCCCGCCTTGGCGCTCCTTCACAGGCACCACAGTCAAATTTTCGGGCACTTCGTCATCCGAGTCCAGGTCATCGTCGGTCGAACCATCGGCCACCTGGGCGTAGTGCTTGGTAATTTCGATCAGTTCCTGCAGCTTTTCGTCGTTCTTCTTCGAGGTGGAAGGACCTGCTGTTTCGTCTAGGGAAATTTTCAGCTTGGCGGCGGCCGCAGCTGCAGCGGCAGTGGCGGCGATTTTAGCAGCGGCCTTCTTCATTTTTTGTTTTTTACCCATCTCGCCTTGCACTTAACTGCAAAATTAAGAATTAAATCGGGGAACAGAGCCCACAAAATATACGCACTATACGCACTTTTTACTTTAGTTGATGCCGGTGCGGAGCAGATCCGAAAAAGAACAATGACAATGTGTTTCCGGAACTTTGACAGCGCTGGCAGTGTTGTCGAGTGTCCGTAGAGCTCGACACTGAACTGTAACTGAGAATGTTCTAGAAGAAGTCATTAAAAAAAAGAATGGGAGAGCACCATACAAGATATGTATACCTAGGGATTGCCAGGAATTTATTTATTGCTAAATAAATTGCAAATTAAAAGCGATTTTTGCCTTTTATTTAATTGATCAGCTGTTCCGCACAGGGTTGCAGTGAAGCTGCGCAATGTGCTCAAAGGCGCAAACAATATTGAGTTATCAAACGAGCGTGGGGTGTGTACACACTGGCCATTTGTTTACATTTTTTTGTGGTTTTCAATATGGCGATCGTCCGTTGCATTTTTATTTGTTTCCTGCGATATTTGTGTTGTGTGTAGCACTGTGTCGCGGCTTTAAGCCCCTTCTAGAACTTTTAATAACTTAATAAATTCTGTTTAATGCGTTCTATACGAAATTGAATGTTCAATTGGCGAAATAGTTGCAGCTGCAGCTGCAGCCGACAGCCACGCGCTATTTGTATTGGCATAGCATAGCAGGGTAATAAAAGTTTTGCGTTAACAAATTTCGAAATTGAAATTGATGATTGAAAATCCGTAGTGCAGACGTGCCAGCTCCCCGAAAAATTCGAGCCGAGCCTGACAAAGCCAATGGATGGAATTTGCAGCAGCAGAAAGCGAAAGTGCAGCTGCTGGTCCCCGCGGCATGTCAGATCCGATCCCCAAGGGGGCTCTGCATTTGTATTTGGTTGGGAAAACACGTAGCTTGTCGCCGGGAGCGGGTGGCAAAAGCCAAACGGAAAACGGAATGAGAATGGAAAATGGCAAAGGAAGTGGAAGTGGAAAAGAAGCTGCGGTTTAATGTCGGCGGCAAGTGGTGAGGCAGGGGGTTGGGTTGGCCCGGTTGACCCTGTGCAACACAAATGTACGTTTGCAGCTGTTTTCATCCATTTTAATTGCAGCTGTGGCAGCAGGATTGTCTGCGGTTCTGGCCACCGAAAGTGCCGCGCAGCACAAACAAGGAAGGAGGCTTCCCGTGGAACCTGCCACCTCTTTTTTGGCAGGCACATTGCCAGCGAAAGTCTGTCCCTGTCTGTACGCACCATAAACATGCATATGAATGAATCCCTAAAGGCTTGGCAAGTTAACCATATTTAAAAGAAAAGAAAAATGCCACACCCTATTAGCGTAGCCATTCCGGGCACTTGTTGCCAGCAATCCGTTGCATATTGCACTCATATCCGATGCCCCCTTGGGATCTGTGTGGCTTAACCCTCGCTGATGCGTTTTTAATTGCTCCGTTCCTTTAATTAAAGTGTGTCCTTGCCCCCTTCCGCAATAATTAAACTTTATCTTCGGGTCACATCCTAATTGAGTCGCATAAATTATGTAATGGGCAGAAGAGAACAGGGAAAAGGACGTTGCAACCGCCTCCGCCACTTGACAAAGTGGCTGCCTTTCACCTTAATTGAATTGAAGAGGCCAACTAATCAGATATTCCCTTTTTGCCAGTCATAAGTTCATATCGGCCAACAGCGCACAGTCCCCCACAATATTACGAGTATAAACTCGAGCTCAAAGGGCTGAAGAAGTTGGCTTTTAACTTTTTGGTCGATTCGATTCGATGGGAGGAGGGGAAAACTTTTTTGGCCTGGCTGGCACGTTCGTCCAATGATTAATTATCCCGCCCCATGTGCTGCAGTGTCATCTGGGGCCGCCGCCGCCGCCACTCCCGGTTCACTTTATTGAGGCTTAGTTTAGCTTTGTAGTTTAGTTTTCCTTTTTGTTTTTCTTGAGGCGCGACGGCCTGCGCATGAAAAATGAACCCAAGCCCACAGGCAGACAGGCGGGCAGGCTGCCAGGCAGGCATCAAGGAGAAGAAACAGTCGCAAGGAGCAGAAGGCACCAAGGAGAGACATCACCACAGTCTGACTGAACCCTGGGTTCTGGGTCTCGGCCCGGAGACGGCTCTGTCAAGGCAATAAAGTCCATTAGAGCAGCCGCTGGGCGGGTGATGGGTGTTGGTGTTGGGTGTTGGGTGTTGGTTGGAGTGAGGCCAAGAATCTGTAACGCATTAATCATGCAAGTTCCCAAGGAATGATTGAAATCATATTATGTACAATGTGATGGGCATGTCCCAGGCATGTTTCCGAGGATACACCAGCAGAATTGAGGCTGTTTGCTTATACATAAAAAGATGTTTCTGTAATTGAGATGTTCGGCAAGATATTTATATGGTACTTAAGATGTCTGTACATACGTGTGTACATATGTATGAACTTAGAAACGGATTATGTACACATGCAGCTTCTTGAAACAGTTATGGGAAGTTTGTCTTAGTTTGATGTTTAAGTTTCTGCTGAAGCCCAAAAGCTAAAGTTAACTATTAGTTTTGTTTGTTTAGCCTTTTGTGAACGAAAGTAAAGAAAGTGCGATGCAAGTGAAACTGAAAGATTTAATTAGAAAATTCTTAAAAATTTAATAGTGTAGAGGCTTCAATATAATATTTGTGCAATTTATTAATATTAGGTAGCGAAAGTACGCGTACGTACATATGTATGTACTATGTAGTAGGTAGGCTGGTATGTAGATTATGTAATAACGATCAGCTCAAGACTAATTGCAAGCGCTAACGGGACGAATTGCCTGTACCCTGTGAAGCAAATCTTCCCATAGAGCGCAGAAGAGAGTGAGTGATAGAAGCAGAGCATCAGCTCAGGGCTGCGTTGCTAAGGCGAGCACAAACGATATCCGGAGCGCGAGAGAATAGCTTTCGTTTCGTGTATGCTGTAACTGCAGCAACTAATTGAAGAAGGTGATGTAGAGGGAGACGAAAGAACTGCCGCTGCCGTGCGTTGGCATACGCAGGTAACAAAATGAATGCACAGTGGACAAATAGTGCAAATAGTGCAAATAGTGAAAAATAATACTGATTCGCATTAGGCTTTGAGAACTAAATATCGTAAACCGTAAGGGAACTTTAAATAAATAACTCCTAATAAAATTTGCACTATATTTATGGCTTGCCTTTAGTTGTGCCATAGTTTCTGTTGCAAAAATTTTGCAAGAAAGGAAACTTAAAGTTTGGATTTAGTGGCCTTTAGTGGAACCCTTGCTCACATGTCTGCCTAAATCCTGCCCGTTTTCTTACACCTAGTTGACAGGTTATTTTATTTGGTTTTCGTGTTAATATTGCTTTCGTCTTGGTCCATAATTTGTTGGTTCCTTTTTGGGCTTGGGCTTAATCTGCCACAGCTCTGCGGCCGAGCTGTTGATGAGATGGAATCCCATTTTGGGGGGCGGTTTTGCGGTTTTCGGAGCGAAAATGAATGTCGGACCCCCATCTGAAATATGTCAACCTTGAGCGTGGTCTGGGGGGGAGGACTGAAGCGCTTATCGCCAAATGACCCAGACGACGAGGACGACAACGACAACCGAGCCTTGTTCCATGGAGCCACCCAACCGAATCCAAACCACCTGCCCCACCGCAAAAAGCCATTCAAGCGGCAAAGAAAATCAATTTCCTTTGCCTTCGGCTTCTGGGTGGGAGGGGGAAGGGGGAGTGGTGAAAGGACACAGAGTCTCGGGGGCAAGCTGAAGTCTGACATTTATTACCATATAGGGAGCCAAGGAGAGTATTCGTAGGACTCTGGTCCTACCGACACAAAAAACCGGGAAACTGCAGCGCGACAAATGTGCACAAACAACAATGCCCCGCCCCACTAAGGGAATCACTCCAGCCAACACCACACCCAACACCCAACACCACCCACCACCACCCAAAAACATTTTCCTTCCCCTTTTAAGGTGCTCCATCCAGCATTGTGCATATTGTGTGAAAATATGAAATATGGAAATGCCGGAAAGCGAAAAGTTGTCCCTGGCACAATAAAATGCAATTTCCCTCAAGAGGCAAACGGGGGCGTGGCACAGTGCTGCGAATATACATTGCTAATTTCCGTTAACAACAAGGAGTATAGCAACCAAATACCATTGTGTGTGTGCGTGTGTGTGTGGGTGGATTCCACTCAGATCATATTCCACACCCACACCCAGCCGCGCCACAACAGCAAGAGCAAGCGCCAAGAGCCAAGGCGGGGCAGAGCAAGGAGTTATTAGTGGCAAAATGTTTGCATACATTTTAGTGCATACATTTTAGTGGGCAAAGAAATATGAGAAGATATGCGGGTATGGGGGTAGAAATGGTGCGATTTTGCACTCAAGGAATTAAATTGAAATTGGGTACTTTTATGAGAAATTATGGGCTGAAAATGGGACTGATAAATATGCGCAAAAAAAGTGCAGCTAAATATATTTACCCTACGAATATTTTTCGACGCCCTGCTAATGAGTCCCCTTACCTCTCCTTGTGGTTTCTTCGCAGGTGTGCCGATTATCATGGCAAGCAATGCAAAACAACAACAGCAAGATCAATGCACAACCAGTGAAGAGTCGCAGCTACAGAGAGTACGATCAGTAGTCGAGGGTCGACCGGCTGGACCCGAGGAATGCGAAGATTGGCCTAAACAGCGATCCGAGCAGCAGCAGCAGCAGCAACAGGAGACGCAGCTCCAGGGGCAGCAACAACGACAGCCGCGCCAACACGAGCTACTGCATCATCCGCGCAAGCCGCTGCCGGCACTTACCGCTCGCGGCCGCCTGCTAGTCAGTGAGGGGGCACGCCGGCGGGAAGTGCGTGGCTGTGGCCGAGCTGGTGCCGAGGGTGGAGTCGGAGTTGGTGGCGGCGTTGGTGGCGGTGGCGGTGGCGGTGGCCTGTTGTGCTGCAGCCTGGACGCACTGAAGCGGCCGGCAAAGCTGCTGCAATTCGGCTTCCTGCTACTGATCCTACTGTTTGCCAGCCATGGAGATCTTGTCCAAGCGGAGGGCAATGTTGGTAAGTGGCCTCCAAAGTGTATTAGCCCATGAGCTCTCCCCAGCCTCTCCCATGGTATCGTATCCATGGGAATAGATTTTCCTTGCCCCCCTGGCCACACGTAACGTGTTGTGTGTTAACTTTTGGCCCGCTCCTCCCATTGTGTGTTGCGGCAAAAACATTTACAAGTTTAATTAAAACTTTGACGCACAAAAAAAACACGCAACACAGCTTCTGCCTCTGCCACTGCCTCCGTGCTGCATCCACCTCTGGGTGTCCTGTCGGCTCCTGGCCCCTTCCTGTGCAAGCAGATTGTCCATATCCATGTGCCACTCCATGTGCCCTGCAAATATGTTTTTAACTCGTTTATCCAGCCCATGCATAATCCAATTGGTAGCGCCAGGGAAAACGGCCCACACACACGGCCTTTTGTGCCTGTGTGTGTGTGCGTGTGTGTGTCTGTGTTTGGGCCAGGAAATGGACTGTACGGCCGGAACTGGACCCAAAAGCCAGCTAAACGAGTTACAGTTGCCAAACGAAATTATGAATGTGCAACAGGCCCCAGCATCATGTCCAGCACCAGAGTCACTCTCCTTTGAGGCAATTATGGGTTTGGTTTGGCTCCAGGCTACACATAGGTGATTTGTGACTAGTACTAGGCGGTGGTCGATTAGTACCCTCAGCTAATTGATTAGCACATCAATTTGTCTGCCTTTGTAAATATTTTCTAATTGAGTTGTCAGGGCCACAGAACAAGACGGAAATTGAGCAGCAGATTGTCTTTTAAGCCTGTTGACTGATAGAAAATGGTAGAGATGAAAGGCAGTATCGGAGTATACCTTTCAGTCATATTAATAGGTTGAAATGTCACTCTTGTTATACCTCCTGAAAATACGGGAATTACATTATTTAGTTTTCCATTAAAATTTGAGTTTTCTTTGAATAAGTGTGGCCAGGCTGCGTTAAAAAAAAAGGTCTACTAAAAGCTAAAACTGTGTTGTTCTTTCCATGCAGTTTATGTACATTTTAATATAGAATTACTATTTAATGGATAAATATATAATAATAGTTTTAACGACATCTTTCTGGGGCTTAAGATTCATCTTTTTCAATCCCTTTGCTTATGTGCAACAGCTGCTCTCCTTTATTTTGTATGTACATTCAGCAAAATAGAATAAAAAAACTTTGATGGAGGACCAATAAACCCTCTCAATAAACCCTCTCTCTGCCGACCCTCCTTAGCTCTATTAAGTCTTAAATTGTTCACCTTTTGACACATTTTTGACTCTCAACTGCCGAACCATTCAAATAAAAACCAACCGAGCGTTAAAACCAATTGCATATTTGACTGCTCATGAATAAACAGAAATATATACATTAATTAATCCGAGTGAGTGTATAACAATTTGATTGATTGCAAAATTGAATTTCCATATAAATACGAGTCCGTATATTTGCTCTTTCACATAGTTTCATTGCATTGCATTGCATTGCCCGCTGTCATAATCTGATTGTGTGCCTTTTGGTTTCCATTTAAGTAATTTCCATATATTCAATTTTCGTAATTATTTCCTCCACTCCACGCATAAGCCCCGCAAGCTGTCACAGATTTTCCCTACCCATCCCATCAAGTCTCAAGTCGTGTTTTGGTTGAGCATTTTCCAGCTTATCATATTCATATTGTGCAAGTTTCTTACGTATTCATGGCAACAGCGGCAGCGGCAGTGGCAGCGGCAGCGGTTGTGGCAGCAACTGGTTTAAGCTCCGCAAGGACTTTGAGTGGGTTGTGGTGTGGGTTGGGGGTTCGAGCTGCCACAGCATCTCACAGCTCGTATCCTGGTCAGGGTAGAGTACAGTTTCACAGCTCGTATCCTGGCCTGGAACAGCTTCGCAGCTCGTATCCTGGTCCAGGGTACAGTCTCGCTGCTCGTATCCCCCTGGTCAGGAGGGTACAGTCTCGCAGCTCGTAACCAGGCGTCGTCGTTGCACCCTCGAAGCTGCCTGTCCTGGGGCATGGGACCTGGCACACTCGCATCACAGCCTCGTATCCGCATCCCGGGCAAGGTACAGCTTCCCTCTGCCATGACAACAACTAGTTGCTGCTGTGGCAACGTCAACAGCAACAGCAGCAGCAGCAGCAGAAGGCATTGCTTTTGTTGGTTTGCCCGCTGCCACTCCCTCCTCTGCTCCTCTGCCCCATGCAAATTTTGCAGCTTTCGCTGCCCACATGCAAACTTAACCAGAGGGGGGGCGGGGGAGTGGAGTGCTGCTCTGCACATCCATTTATGCACAGGCTTGCGCAAATATCAACAGGAGCTAGGTCCTGGGATTTATTGATTGCAACTGGTGATAGCTCCGCCCACATGTCCTGCAGGGAGCTGGATGCTGGATGCTGCTGTCCCCCCCCGTCATCCTGCAGGTGTCTGCCATACACACACACACACACACACACACACACGGGCAAACAGATAAATGTTCTGGCCGTGCAGATGACTGCTCCCGACAATGGGCGACATTGTTGTTGGTCGTGTCATCTATGTATAAATTAGCTGACTGAGGCAAGAGGCATGAAGCATGAGGCGAGGCGCCACCCCAGCAACATCATCATTAGAAGCAACTGATGCTTCACTCCGCTCCGCTCCTCTCCTCTCCACTCCTCTCCTTGGTTGCATATACTCGTGTGTGTGTACATATTTCATGGCAGCCCTTGTCCACGCTGCCACACTGCCACACTGCACCTGCTCCTGCTCCGGCTCTGGTCTGTTGTGCAACTTTTGATGGCAGCACAATAAAATTTAATTAACAGCTTCAGCACGAGGAGGAGAACTGAAGCTGACGCTGACGCTGTGTCGCTGTAGTTGCAGTCCCTTGTGTGCGCTGTGGTGCAGGCATCCCTGTTGCATGCAACAGTCTCACACACATTGACCTTTGGCCGTTAGTCGAGGCGTGACAGGATCAGAGAATGTGCAGAAAACAACTTTATTAAACCGACTGACGTCCCAGGACAAAGGGGCCGGGCCACACCCCAAAACGGTGGCATGGAACTTTATCTGCACGTCCTTGCTGGCATATCTATTAATTTCATTTGTAAAACAAATATTTGCACTCAACGAAAGGGCAGAGCGAGACATGGAGAGGGAGATGCAGAGCGAGCGAGAGAGAGGCAGCTGAGTTTTGTCATATTTTTTGCGCAGTATTTTCCGCATTTTCTGCATTTCATGAAATTCAATTGGAGCCAAAATTAAAATTGCAATCTCTGGCCTGAGGCAGTAACCAGAAACCAGAACCCAGCAGCCGCTGCTGCTGCTGCCTTTTTGCAGCGAATTTGATTTTACATTTTCGCGCATTTTCACATTTCCAAATCAGACCCGAATGCATTATTAATTAGTTTGGCTGTCGGGGGGCTGTCCTGCTGAAAGGCCGGACATTGAGAACCTTTTTTTTTAAATAGATGCAGTGGCGACGTGGACTCAACTAATGCAATTCCCATGTACGGGGCTGGAGCCCCCACCCTCCCTGCCACATTGCGTATACGCCATGAAGTTTTACATCAGCGTAACCACAATTGTTCATAGATGAATGTATATGTATATAGTATGTAAATGTACAGCGGGCTACTGCTCTACAATGGTTGTGTGTGGCTGAGATGCTAATTCCCGCCAGGAAATTCCCATGAATTGCATTTGTGGCGTGCAATTGAAAAGAGCTGTGGCAATGCATTTCAGCGGGTATTACTTAAATCCAATCCACCTGCTGGTTAGCTCTTGAAATTCTACAAATTTTAACGCCTTAAATTCAAAGTTTGTGCTTGTTTTTCTGCAAGCCTGAAAACTTTTATTTGACTATTAAAAAGTGCTCACAGAGCATGTGTCTCGTACAAAAACCAGACCAGAGAAATTTCCTAGAATTTTTCTGCATTTTTTTTTTTTTGAGTAATTCTTTTGGGACTCTGCACTTTGCTTGCTTCTGTTTTTTTTTTGGCAAAATCTCGACAAATCTTTTCTGCACAGCAAAAATCTCTCTAAACCTGTCCATGTTTTTTCATGTTTTTTTTTTTTGCCACTTTTTGCCACTCTCAATCCCTGGGATATATTCTGTTGATCTCCGGGCATCCAATCCAAACTCGCACAAGGCTCTGTCCATGCTTGTTGCAACTTTCAACTGGTTTATTTATTTTTTGTTTTATTTCTGTGCTTGCAACAAATAAGTTTTGCACATGGCCAAAAGCATAATGGATGGATGACTGCGTTGAGTGGCGCAAATGATAGTTGGGTGGGATAGCTGGCCTCCCTTTCGCCTCCAGCCTGCAGCCTGTTTGTGGGGGCGAACTCTTATCGCTGCCGCCCAAGGTTGAGTGGGGTGGAACAGAAAAAATAATTGCTGTAGGACCATTTGAAGCGCTTCTTTTGCCGGGCTCCACGTTAGCCTTTGATCCGGCTGTTCCAGCTTTGATTCCGATTCCGATTCCGACTCCACTCCTGACTCGCCTGACTTTAATACGTTGCCCGTACCCGGACCTCCCTGCGCACATTTATTTCCCAGCCTTTCCCCCGACGGCAATTTAATTTATCAAATGGTGCGGGGCCCATGCCAGTGCCCGTGCCGGGCAAACAACTTGCAACTAATGAAAATGCACTTAATTTGCGCCACGCTCAAGTCATTTGGAACAAATTGCTGTCTGTTTATAAGCAGGAGGAGTATCCACTGTGTTGCAAGTGGCACAACCGCCCCTCCCCGCCCCGCCTTGCATTGTTAGCGTAAACATATTGCCGACATAATCGAAGAGCAGCACAAAAAGAGGAAGGACTCCATCCGTGCACTCGAGTGCTCTCAAAACTTTTGCAAGAGCTCCTTCCATGAATTCGCTCGCTCGGTTGGGTGCCTGCCCTATTACTTTCCGGCTTGTCAACTGATTGCGCGCCCAATTTTCGAGAGGAAAATGTACTGCAGAGAAAATATAGGAGAGAAAAGCCCCCAAAATTTGTCTGCCATTCTGAAAGCGTTTTAAGCGCCGCAATTAATGCCAGCAGGCTCCAAAACGCATTCAGTATCGTATGTATCTTTTGGGGGGGTCTACAAAACGCACTCTGCACACTCGTGCTAGTATCTGCAGTGCTGTGTGTGGTGGCTTAGGACGCACTCTGTAGCTGTAACTGGGGGCTGTTGCCATTAGCAAGTTGCCACAGGAACAGAAAGGCATTTTCAGATTTATGCCAGTTTTCAGTTTAAGTTTTCCCTGAGTGGATTTTGACCGGGCAAAAGTGGAAAAAGCTTACAGTTTTGGATGGCAATTTGTTGCTTAATTTGTGGGCAAATATTTCCCAGGAAAATGTACACTTGAAAGTAAAGAAATTCCTCAAATAACTTGATGTAAATAAGGGAAAATTGTAAGGGCCGCACTCGCCACAAAAGGAGAGCTTAAATTTTTCCTTTCTTTTATTTTTATTTGCAGAAATTCTCTGAGCTCTTCTCAAAAAATGTTCAAAGAATGACTTTTGATGCTAAAAAAAATATGTATATAAAATGTCAGTCATATATATAGAAGTGCTTTGAAGTTTGAACAATTTTGTTTGAAATATTTATGGGCTATTGAAATTGCCACAAAATAAATGCAGAGTAAATTTCTATAATTCAATAAATATTTTACCACATAAATGAAATATAGGAATTTTGTGTGCGTTGCTATAGCATTATGTCGTCTCTCTAATCCATTCATGGCTGCAATTTGTGGCAGCCTCGTGTGTGGTAGCCATGCTGGAAATTCAATTATGTGGCCATTGGAGCACATGATGGCCGCCGCCTGTGCCAGTGCTGTCTTCCATCAATACTTGAGGCAAGTTAATTAAACTTTCCGTTCTGAAAGGCCAGATGAAGATGTAATTAAGAGATAAAACTCAGACAATGAAGCACACACACACATATCATCTATACAGCCTTCTATATGTACAATATATGTACCTGTGCTGTCTCAGGCCAAAGGAGCAATGAGAGACTGAAGAGGTCTTCTCCTGTCCTGTGCTGTCCTTGCCAGCCAACTGTATCCCATTTAAAGATAAGCAATCGAGCAGAAACAAAAGATATTGAATGGGCAATGAAGCATTTCCAGACACGCCCACGCCCACACCGACACCGACACCACCAAGCAATCCGCCCGAGTGGCAGCAAAAATTGCAGATAATCACGAAAGCGAGAGAGAAAAATGAGCAAGCAGCTGGGCGAATGACAAAAGCCTGGCTAATGAATAATAACCGTAATCATCGTTAAGATTCAGGCACATCAAAATATACAATAACCAAATAAATAATAACAATAAAAGATCTAGACACAATGAATGGCCTCGACGCGATGGTACCCAGTAGATACGCGGAATTTTCTTTGGCTAAAATAACAATAATAATAAATTAAGGTAATTAATTGAAGGCTTCACAAAGTGTCCTTTGCTTTTGCTCGACATCCAATTAAAGCAACAAATAGATTCCAATTTATTTAACTGAGTGTGTAAAATATGGGAAACAATTCCTGTGTTTCGTTTTTAAATAGAGATTGAAATATTTGCATTATTGCGAACTAAATTGAGTTTTAAAATAATCTTTTTATTTGGTTTTTAAGTGTTTTTCGCATTCCTAAGAACATTTTTTCCTCTTATTGCTCTCTTTATTTGTATTTTCTGTTGTCTTTCTGTAATTTGTAATACAAAATATCATTAATTTGAGCCACATATAAATCCCCCATATTGCACGGCCAAGACTTCAAAATCTCCTTAAAATTCATGAGGATTTTCGTAAGCTTACTCGACGACACTTCCAAACAAGTTTAATGGATATATTAGCCACCTTCTATTACACTTCTATTCACTGTCATGCCAGCTGCCCTTCTTTCTGTTGTGCGGTGCGGTAAGTGATGTATACCGAGCCCCAAACAGTCAGTCCCCTGATGCCCCGCACGCGGGTAATGGGCAGCGAAATTTGTTGTCTGGCGGCGGGCATCGACATCTGAAGAGGCGGCCAAATTGGCAGTGTGGGAATGTCATAAAAATTAACGTGGCATCGTAAATATTTCGACGTTGCGCCACATACATATATGGGCAATGTTATATTTGAGTGAAAATATGCGTAAAATTGTTCAAAAAGAACACACACACACACACAAAAAACAAACACACTGAAAAATACAAAATAAAAAATATACAAAACAAAAGTGTAGAGGAAAAAACGAGGAAAATGGCGAGGCAACTGGTTGCTATACCCCAACGGCTGCTTCCCTCTCTGTTTTTTTTATTTCGGATTATTATTTCCTCATATGGAAAAATGGGTGTGGCCCCCACCACCACCACCAGCACCAGTCGGACAGCCGCAAGGCAAATCCCAGCAATTACTTTGTTGGCACTTTGTTTTCGGGTCTGGTCTCTGGTCTGCCTTTTGAAGTTACAATGCCATTTTTGTGGCTTTTTATTCGCTCGCCTTTGGTTGGGGCATTTTCCATTAGACCATTTTTAAATGGGACAGAAACTACTAGAAACCATTCATATGTTGCATGGTAATGTATGTAAATGTGTTTATTTGACACTGAAATGGGGGGAGCAGGGCAGGAGGCCAGTGAAACCTTTTGCCAAAAGCAAATAAATGTTAATTTAATGTTAATATTGTTTACTTGCCCCGGCAAGGTGTAACAAAGGCTGCTCCGAGGTTGCGGGGGCAGGCAAATAGCAAACCAAATGTCAGCCAAGAGTGTGGGTGTGAGTGTGTGTATCTGTGTGTGTGAGGGAGGAACAAAGGAGAGAGCTTTGCTTTGCCTGCGGCAAGTGTAAAAAACACACAGAGGACTGAGCCTGAGCCTGAGCCTGGGTCTGGGCCTAGGCCGACAAAAAAAAAACATGCAAAATTCATTGAGCAAAGCAGCACAGCGCATAGAGCAGTGAGAGGCAGCAGCTGCTCAGGCAGGATGTGTGTGTGTGTGTGTTTACTCGCTCCAAGATTCGTAAGACTCCGGCAGGACAGGAGAGCATGCCCCAAGGCCTAGGGACATGTGTAGGCGTGCGGAAATTTAATAAGAACTGGATTTTTATGTGTTACGCATACGCAAATAAATAAGTCCCCCCCACACCCTAATGTGTATTTATGTGTGTGTGTTTTGGCATACAAGTATTTTGCCTGCCCACTCCTAATTTCTCCTTAATACACACAAACACACACAGCACAGCACACACATATCGAGCCTTGTTGTGTGACCTTTTGAGCTAATGATTTGATTTATCGGCTCAGGGCTCAGCGACACAGAAACAAAACAAAACGAAGCCAAACCAAACCAAACCGCACAAATTAATTGCTCCACCTGCGCTGCATACTTTGCGGCTGGGGCTGCGACTGTAATTGATTCGAACTTGGCCGAAAACAAATTAAGGTCGAAAATAAAACAATTAGAGCAGCGCTTAATGGCGCCCAAACAGCAGCGGACATAATGACTGCTCATACATTATCCAATATGGATTATTGAAATTAATATACATACTCCATTAAAAAAAGGATGGATGGATTTTTTGTTGCATGTAAATGGCTGTGCATAAATTTAATTCATTTAAAAAGGGCTTCGGCTGGGCAATTTTAATTTGTTTTAGATGCGGTTTGACACAAATGTTGGCCAGATGGATGGTTATAATCCATCAACAATGCAAATTAAGCTTCAAATAAAGCAGCCATTTGCAAATTGTTGAATTCCGAGTTACTAATTGTTTTCTACTTAATTGGCATAATTTTTGCATAATTTTTGTTCATATTTTTATTAGCAACAATTAGTCAAAAGGGAGCTTTGGCGATTATAACTTTAGTCGTGTGCAGCGTGCAATTAGTTGAGCTAGAAACTTTATTATGAACAACTAATAACAAACAGCACCTGCCACAATATAAGCTAAAACCCATACCAATTAAAGCAATTAAATATGAATAAAATGTAAAATAAAATGAGTAAAATGTTGGCTTAATTGGTGTTCATATATTTAAAAACTTTAAATTGTAGCCGGAGAGAGTTTCTATGCAAATAGCTTAAAAGGCGGAATTTTCCCTTTACCTTTACTGCTGTTTTTATGGCACAAAAAATATAACCAATATTTTACACTTACGCAAATTAAACTTAATCTGGAAGAACCAAGTGCCGGCTCACTCAATTTATTCATGCTTAAATTTCTCGTATTCCACAAGGATGCCAAAAAACGTTGTGCAACATTTTGCTGGACATTGTGCTAAATGCCTGAACAACATTAAATGGTCTCTGGGGTGCGCTCCAAAAAGAGATACAAACTAAAAACCAACAAAACGAAAAACTTTAAATGGTTTTCGGGCTTTCCGTTTGAGCAAGGTAAGAGCACTCGAAACTGGAGAGTGGCGTCAAATATTTGGCCAAAAGGTATTCCGGCAGTTCAATGATAAAACTTGGCCGATTCTGATTCTATCGCACCCCAAAAATGTTTGAGCAAAAGTTTTGTCGAGCACTTTGCAGTTGTTTTTCCTTGCTTGGTGTGGACTCGACTCTGGCCATAATTTATGCAAAAAATCTAATGAATTTTTCATGCCCTGCAAAACAGCAACACAAACAACAACAGCAACAACAGCGGCACAAATTAATGAAAATTCATGAACAAGTCCGCCTTCCGTTGGGTGGGTGGGTCCTTTAGCCCGGCCCCGGCCCTCCATTAATGAGCGCAAATTAAAAGCTGCCTAAACATTCATGAAAATCAAGGCGAGAAAAGCGATGCGGCAAATGGTGAAAAATGTGCCCAAAATAATAAGCAATCGGGATCTGTGCGTGCTCCTTTATGGTAGATTGGAAAAGTAATTGCACATTAAAGCCATCGAAGCGCGAAGTGGCGACAACAAATGGGAAACTTATTTGCATTTAATTAAATCAATTTGGGCGCATCGTAAATTTGTTGAATCATCCCCTCCCCACCCGCCTCCAGCCATGGCCTACGGCTACTCCCACACATCGATGATTCGTGGGCGTTCAACAATTTATTTTATTTTCTGTCTGAAATTCGTATAAAGCCAATTGCTACGGGGGATTTGCATAGAAGGAAGGAGAGCTCTGGCGCTGGCGCCTGGCACTGGCACTGGCTGGTTCTCTGGCTGATCCTGCTTATGCAATGGATACCTGGATACCTAAAATGGAGGTGCAGTGTGCAAAGGGTATTAAGCAGGGGGTGGGGCATATTTGCGTATTTGCTGACTGGCAAAATGCACTGTAAGCCTCAGGGGGTCTCCGTTTCGAAGGCAACCAGCCACCTCCTTCTCGGGTATTGCCCGACGCCTGGGGCCTGCAATCAGGCATCATATTTGCAATTTTTTATTGCGATTTCGATTGCACAGCATCCGCCCGCCTGCGGATGCGGTTCCTACTGCAGCTCCTGCTGCTTATTCCACGTTTCAATTTCAGTTTTCTATTTTCGGGGGGCAGATTCGTTCTTGCACAAGGAAGTCCTTGCTGCAGGTCCATTTCAGGTCACTTTCGAAACGGAATTTCTAATAAATCTCACACAAAGATAGAGAGAGCGCACCAAGCAGGGGGCAGCAGGAGGAGCCACATTCATGCAACTTTGTGAATGAATGCAAAATTGATGTGCAATGCGGACCCGACTCAAACTCTGTGACTGGGAATGGGACTGGGGGGATGGGGGGGGGGGGCTCATTTGTGTTCCACAAAGGAAATGAAAATCTCTCAGTCTAGCTGCAGCTGCAGCTGACCAGGAGGAGCTGCACAGAAGCGAACGATGGTAATTAGACAGGCAAAGTTCGTTAGGTTGCTGGGAATTTCTGCTGGGAATTTGTCCACTGCAGAGACAGTGGATAATGAATGAATGAATAAATGAATGAATGAATGAATGAAGTGATGTGTGAGCTGGGGCTCTGAATTTAATAGAAAACTGTCACTCTTCATTCTCTGTTTCTCCATTTGAATCACGTAGGTAAATGGATGGGCAGGTCATATTGGATTTTTTTTCTTTTTAGTTAAATGTACTGAAGGTCAAAATGAAAATTAAACATTAAAACAAATTACCAGAATTAAAAAATTGTTCTATGAATTTGTTTGTATGTTTTTAATCTTCTGTAAAAAAAGGCCCGTAATTATTACTTTTCAGATATTAGAATAGCCCGAGGAACAAAAGGGTTATTATTTTTAGAGATTCAACTGCATTTATTTTGCAGCTTCATTTAATTTTTGTAAGTTTATCTGCTTAAAAAGAATGACGGAAATTAAAACATAATTCTTACATTTTGCTGGGTTTCCTTTACATTTCTTTCCAAGTTCCCAAGGCGCACACTCAAATAAGTAAGGCAGCCCTTCATGGTATACCTTCAGCTTCAGTTGATGCTTTTTTGATGGAATATGTTTGATTTTAGTTCATATTTTAAATGCCTTTTGCTGCTAGAGATTTGTTTCGGAAGCGACTTGACATTTATCTGAACAATGCTGACAGCCAGCAGTTTGTTTTGTTGTTTTGATGAACTATCCCGGAAAATAAACAGCCACATGCGTCAGGCATATGTATGTTGCAGCAGGACTCCCTCCCACTCATTTCTCTACTTGTGGCTGCGCTGCCACTCGGAGCTTTTTGTCAGGCTGTTTATCTTCCTTGGCCCTGGTCTGGTCCGGTCTGGTCTGGTCTGCTCTGGTCTGGTCTGCTCTGGTCCAGAACTGGCACTCAATTTATTAGTGCTCTTTGGAAGGAAGGAGCGAGAAGGAAGCGACTCAAAGTGGCTGCCATAAAAAGTTTATATTTATGCTGGACGTTCATTTGGTGTCGAGAAAAAGAGAGAAATAGAGAGAGAGAGAGAGAGAGAGAGAGAGGGAGATGGAAACCAGGTCCGCCTAATTGCGTGCCAAATTTGTGTGGGTGGATCCCTGGCACGGCACGGGGAATGGGAGCTGCTGCTGGTGGGTCAGAGTGCGGGGCCCAAAAATATTTGTTTAGAAATGTGGCTAGATAAATCAACGAACCCGCACAGTGGGACCACCTACCGACCTACCCCCATCGACGATGTCAAACGTGTTTAAAATTTATGAATAAAATGAGTTGGCATAAATCAAGGAGCCGGCGGCGGCACAGATACAGCCACAGAGATAGAAACCCAAATGAAAAAAGCAGAGAAAACGAAATGCTGCACAGCAACATGTTGGCAAAGGAAGCCAGGGGATGTCCTGTGCTGTTCCGAGTGAAGGTGGTGCTGGTCCCCCCTGCCGCATGGCAGCTTGTTCCAGCCCAAATGGGGGGAGTTGGTGGCAGCTTGTCCCATTCCGAGTGGGCTGTAGGAGACTGGGAATGCTCCACTCAAAGGGAATGTGGCTGGGGCAAAAAGTTGGCGGCGGCGGCGGCTGCACAGCAGCTTCTCAGTTGCTGTGAAATGCCGCCGCTTATTTACACTTAATAAAGCTGCCAAGCTGGCGACAACTTTTGCAGTTGCAACTAAGCCGCCATAGAAATACACAGTTGCATGGGACACATGCCCACTACCACTGCCACTGCCACTACCAGGGTGGAGGCATTGCATCCGCCATTCCGCCATTCCGCCATTCCGCCAGGCTTCTCTTTCTCTTTGGTGTTGTTTTGTTTGCTTTGAGCGGCGTAACGCGGCGCGGCGCGGCGTGGCGCATGTGTGTGGCAGAGCATTAAACGCTTAGCAAGTCAAGTAGGCAGGCAGCCAGGCGGCAGGGCAGAGCGACTTTAATGCATAAACAGGCTGCACCAAGGCTGCCTGCATGCCTGCCACTGGCACTGCCACTGCTTGCTGGCAGGAGGCTCTGACTCTGACTCTGACTCTGGGCTCTGCCTTTTGTGTACTTGTTGTGCTGCCCTTTAACGAGAGCTGTGTGGCAGGAACACTTGCACAGGGCCTCCCCCTCCAATCCCGTCCCCCTTGTTCTTCTTGTCTTTGTCGTGATTAATGTCCTTTGTTATTATTTATTTTTCTTTGTGCCTCACTCCGCCCACTCCGCTCTGACAGTTGTTTGCCCCAGAATTGACACGTACTGTCAGCGCGTTCCATTGATAGGGCCCCGGGCCGCGGCGGCCTTTCATCCTTCCCGTTACTTTATACATTTTTTTTTTTATTTTAATATATTTTTAAAAGATTAAAGATCAAAAGTTGAACAAATTTGTGCAGCGGAAGTGACACAATTTTTCGTGTAATTTTTGCAACAAATTTTAAGGCGGAATTTGTACTTTCTTAATTATTTTCTTTGGCTCTCAAGGAAACTTTTAACTTGAACTTTTTAAGGATAAAGAAAGAGCTCTTCTGTGACCCCAATTTTTGTGCTTGCAACTTTGTTGTTCAACTTTTAATATGATATTTTGTATGTTTCATGATTTACTTTTATTACACACAAATACGCACAACCATATGTAGGGGAAGGCTGCTTGTAGACACAGTTTTATTTTTGCCTCATAAATTTTGACCAATTATACAAACATACTCGTTTGTGTACCAATTAAAAGCTAGAGGTCTCAGGTAACTGTCAGTGAAGGAACAAATCGATTCCTTCATATAGAATAATTGCATCAAATGCCGTGTTGTGGACCAGCCTGAAAAATCCGCTTCAAATGCAAAAAAATATTACAGGATATCATCACAAAACAAAAAGAAAAAACGAAAGTTTCTTTATTTTAAGAGCCTTCACTAGCACAAAGAATAAAACAGAAATGAGCAGTTTTCACATGTATCGCACACCTCAAAAATAATATAAATGTTTTGTCAACAAATGTGACTCACAATACACTCAGATCAGTTGCATTTGCTTGCTGTTTGGCTTGTGGGTGGTGGCAAACAGAGCCGAGCCGACGGTAGGATGCTTTTCCCTACATTTCCTTTCTTTGGAAAGAGTTTTGTTTGTTCTATACAAAAAACACACAATTTCCTGTTGCAAGAAATATGTTATGTAATTCATAAATGTATGTGCATATGTATGTATGTATGTATGAAGAGCTTTCATATTTTTCCAATTAGAGCACATTTTATCGCTATCCCCAGAGAGTCTCAGCTCATACATTTAATACGAGCACGAGTAGGATGTACGAGTACATATTTATTTTATAGAACGCCCAACAACAAGCTGCATCTATCTGGAGAATACTACTCGGCAGCACCACTCAAACTGTCCCATAAAATGATTGTTTGCATGCTTTTTACGGGTAAAAGCAGGCGAGCACAGCACAGCCGAGTCCAGCCCAGTCCAGCACAGCCGAGTCCAGCCCAGCACAGCTCAGCCTGCCAGTGTGTACACACACCACACGTAATCAGAGTGTGGACATTCGTTACTGTCATTAAAGATGTCGGCGGTGGCTTTCGGCGACCGTTCTTCGAGCATTACACATACCACACGTTGTACGAGGCACACGTGCCGTGTCGTGGCCAGCAGGGCAGGCAGGCAGAACAGCAGCAACAACAACAAAAATATGTTGTTGTAAAATGAAAATCTGGTTTTCATTAAAAAACAAAAAATAAATAAAAGGAAAAAAAAGAATGCCCTGACCCAATAGCAAACAGAAGCAGGAAGGACCTGGCGACATTCTTCTGAGTAAACAGCTGAGGAAAGATTCCATTCCATGCCATCCTCCCAGAAGGTTTCTCTTTTGCTCCTGCGGAGTAGCAGCAGCCGCAGCAGCAGCAGCAGCTTCCCTTTAACTATGTGAAGCTGTGGACATCAATCAAAATACGGGGGCTAACCACCACCATCACACAGCATAGCCGGAGCGGAGCAGCAGAAGTGTGGCCAGAAGCCGGAACCGGAACACCAGGAGTGGCTGAGTGTGGTGCGTTTGGAATTTTCAATTTCGCTTGGAGGCGGAAAATTTATTAAATTGTTGCGGTGCTCTCTCTGCTCTCTCTCTCTTTCCCTCTGTTTGCCCCTCCCAGGCTGTGGCATAATTTATGCTTAGAAAATGAAATACGATTTCCCGCCCACCCACTCGCTCTCTGGAGGTGCACGCAGGCAGGCATCATCCAAGGATACAACCGCAAAAACTTATCAATCAATTGTGGCCACAATAGAACGATTGCCTCGACTGACATCACAGATTTTGATTTGTTGACTGGCCCCGGCCCCCCGGCCCGACCGATGAATGCATTTCCAGTTTGCAATTTCTTTTTGCGCATCTCGCAGGCAGGTCTCCTCCCCTTTCACCTCTGATGTAGCAAATCGAACGAACGTTTCCGCCCCACGAAGTGAGGGCCAAATCGAATGCTTCACTTCTGATGTGGGGGTGCAAATCGAAGCCGTCCCATAAATAATAGTGGCATCATCCAGGAAAGGAGAAAGAAATAGCTAGAGAGACAGCAGGCAGACAGACAGACAGTCTGATAGTTGAACCGACAAGGATACTGTTGGCCGTAAAAGCTTTTAGCCTCGCAATTCGCAAATGTTTTCAGCTGGCATTTTCATAGCACCTGAACCTGAAGCGGGCCTGTGAGGGCGTTAAAGCGGCACGTATTGCGCATACGCCGTATTGCCCCTTATCAGCAGCCAGCCGCTGGGAGAAAATACAGGAAAAAACAATTCCTGGACATGGGCCATGAGGCGGCATATTTATGAGAACGTTCTGGGCAGACGGCAGAGCCTTTCAGGCCCTGTATCCCAGGCCTTGATTGGTCTCTTAAAGGTCATTGTTGACAGGGACAGGGTCGGGAGGGGGTGCTAGGTCCTCTCACCTTTGTTGCACTCACAATTAGAGCGCGCACTTGCCACAAAATTGCCCTTGCCGCTGGACGAGCTCTTATTTAATTAGTTTCTATTTGCTGTCGCTTTGTGGCATCCTCCTCTGGCAGGCAGGCAGGCAGGCAGGTCACGTCCTAAGTGCTTCTGTGGGCCTATTGATAAATAGACAGATGGATGCCTTCCACACATTTATTGACGGTTTTTCCCACAGCGGCACAAGAGGGCAGACAAATGGAGGACAAATAGCTACCCAGACCCGTACCCGGACATGGAGTGCACTTCAACCGGTCGACTGGCCAATGCTGAAAGGACGAACTCAATAAAATGCCCTGACACTGTGTCAACTGACTGACTGTTTCCCTATGGACTATGAATCCACTTTGATTCACTTTCTTTTTGTCACTGGCTGATGAATTCATTAGAAGAATATTTACCACTCTCTTCGCGCTCATTCTTTGGCAGTTGCTTCCCTTTTGGGGGCATTCAAAAAGCGTTCGGGTTCAGGTTCAGGTCTAGGGTCCCCTGGCGCGTTGACATTAATTTTTGCTGCTCTTTCTAATTTTTTGTTTTTTTGTTAGCTGTGACTGCAATTATTCAGCAATTAAAAAGATAACAGCGCTGGGAACGTGACCGTGGGTGGGGGGGATGCTTTGTGGGGTGGGTGGTGGCCAGCAGCCGGGCCAAAATGAAATTACTTTGGCTTAATTAATGGCCAACGAATGTCGAAAATGCTCTCCCTGTCGCTGTCACTGCCGCTGTCGTCAGCGACAAAGTTAAAGCCACGCAAAGACCACGAAAACTGTTGACAACAAAGTTCCAAAGTGACGCCATTGGGGCGTGGAGTGGTGTGTAGTGGAGTGGAGTGAAGTGGAGTGGATGTGGCGTGTCGTGGCGTAGAATGGAGGAGTCTAAAGAGGCGGACGTGCGTTACACATGATGCCCCAAAGGAGGAGGCAAATTTTTCAGTAGCAAATTCCTGGGAATCTGCTGCTGAGATGCGGGTGTTGACGTCACACACAACGAGGCAGCAGGACGACAGGCGTTTGACTAACGGCGTTGGATATTTTTCGGGGCATCCTTATAGCCTGCCTGGATGGCTGCCCCTGCTGCTGCCTCCCCTGCCTCGGGGGCTACGGAATTTGTAGTTGTCTTCGGCTCTCAGCGGAGGAGCCCATGGAGTACGTTGTTCAAGTTGTTGCAGAGGTTGTAGCTGTGGCGGTTGCTGGTGCTACACAGCTGTGTGTGTGTGTGTGTGTGTTTAGTCATGTGCGACAAGCTCATAAAAAGCGTTTATTTAGCCAAGAGTCAAGCAAGCGGCACATGACACCATGCAACGACAAAATGCTGTATCTGAGATGAGATGAGACGAGGAGGTGGAGGTGGGTGGCATTCATGCCCAAACTGTGCCGGATGGGGGGCGGCATGAATGTCAGAGTGTGAGCTGGATGGGGGGTGGGCACTGACACTGAGTTGGACACTGACTGGTGCCCCGGGGGATGGTCTGGATGGGGTGCCAACAGCCTGCTTAGCGTCGTAATGCTGATTTGGCTCTTACCACATCATTATGTCTCAACTGAATGTCCCTACACCCCCCACCCACTGTCTCGCCTTGCTTTCCTTTAGCCAAAGAACAACAACTCTTTCTTGTGCTAACCAAAGGCTTTGCCTCTCTCTCTTTTTTTCTTTGCAGGCTGCCAGTTTGTTAGGACGCTGTGCATACCGCGCTCCGAGGTCTGCTATGATGGTAAGTAAGCGATAAGACACCAGCACCCCCACCCAGTTAAGATGGACTTAAGCCCCCCCCATCAGATTGTGGTTATCGGTGGGCATGTATGGGTATGTACAATGTACAATGGCCTCCCTCGTCTGTGTGGAAATTGAATTTCCTCCCCCCAAATAAAAGCGGATTATTATGGATAGTTTTGCGTGGTAAGGGGGCGAGTGCGAATGAACCTTTATGCAGCAGCGAAAAGATATACTAAATACTTCGCATTAAGAATGTTAAATGAGGCATCAAGTTGCAAGGTTTTTGGATTTGAGTGAATAAAAGTTTAGCGGGAAAAATTTTACACAAACATGAACCTTTGCCATATGAACAACACTAGAATTCCCCAAGAAAAGAATAAAAAAAATTATAATTTATATTCATTCAAATAATCAAATAATTTTAATCAAATAATTAAATAATTATTAATGACTATTTTTAGTAGCTCATGATTCATATGTATTTCTCTCACTCACATTGCCTTCTGGTGCCATAAGGTCTCCTATCAGCGCACAACACAATTTTAGTTAGTTTATTAGTTTATTTTATTTGTATTAAATTTAAATTTAATACAATAGCAAATAATATTCAAATTAATGAAGTGGAGCGCTAGCATTTTTATTATTTTATTTTTATTTATTTATTTTTATTATATTATTTTATTTTATTTATTTTATAAATATGTATGAGAGCTAGAATATTTTAATCAAAAGTTAGGTACATGGGTGTGAAGTGGTTGGTGAAATGACTGAAATTCATGGAACTTAATATTCCATAGACCAGTATGTGGCATAGAAACGCAAAGTTCAGGGCCCTCTGCACCCCCCAATTGCTTTAAGTGCTTGGAACCCACAAAATACTTACAATGTTAGTTTTCACCGTCGATTTCCGCTGCCATGTGCAATCTTTTTGCACTGCCACTCCCATTACACCGCTGAGTGCCCGACTATTGCCGAAATGCATCTCGAGACTCCAACCATTTTGTGGGTCAAGTCAACGGTGCAAGTACTAGGAGTCGAGTCGAGTCCAATTCTAGTCTAAATTTCAGCCACTGGCATAAGTATTATTCGTATTTGCAGAGCTCTTCAATGCCCCTTCGCACAAAGCGACACCAAGACAAAGTGGAAAAAGGCTAGAATATCAGAGATGGGGGAGTGTGGGACTGCCAGTGCATTATCGAGAGAACACACTCAATTACTTATGTAAGCCGAGTGTTGCGTGGGGGGGTGGAGAAACCGACAGACCGACAGACCGACGGACCGACAGACCGCACGAGAACAATTGGAAAAGCAGCTGCAGCTGTGAAAAATGGCGAAAATTGCAGAGCAATGGTGTTGACCTGAATAGGGGGCAGGCAGAGTTGGTTAGGGGACACATACGAGTACGACTACGACTACGACGGGTATGTGCGAGTATGTGCGAGTATGTGCGAGTATGCGGACTGCAGTCACAGTCGCAGTCACACAATCGCTGTAGTCACGGACCCATTTACATTATGCAAATTACACTGGAGACAAGCAAGCCGCAAGGATGCACGGATACAAGGATATGCATTTAAATGGTCGTAAATCAGAATGAAAACAAAAGGTGCTGATGGAGGGAAAAAGGGGCAAGGAATAGCGCCCTGCAGCGTGCCGCTCCATATCTCCATTGTATTCCGAGCGGGGAAATTAATGCAGTTACACGCCCGATTAATATTCAGAATAAAGATGACAATCGAGACACTTCGGAATGGGTAAAGTAAAACATTTCCAATTTCCAATTGGTTAAATACGAATTTGAGTAGGTGCTTCCCAGTAATCCCAGGGTACCTTTGCCAGTGCAACAGTTATATTTGTGTAAACATGTGTCGAATCATGATAATAGTCTCAGTGTCTGTCTGTCTGTTGCTTAGGAGTTTCCTATGTGATTGTGCTCAGTGTATTATCACTGCTGCCTTTGTATTTCTCTCCTCTCCTTCTTGTGTGTCGATATTGCGGTACTGTGAGACTCGCTCAGAGAGGATCTAAGGTGCGAGCATGTTGCTCCGCAATGATGAGTGTGGGTAAGACAGAGACACACAGACAAATGGTAATTGCGTCGCAGGCAATAACTCTCTGGCTCTGGTTTGTAATGCTGAGAGAGCAGCAGTGTTGCGTTTGAGAGAGAGTTGAGCCCAAAGCACCGTATTTTCGTGGCCTCTTATAGGAAAAAGTGCGGAACAGAAAGCTGAAACTACAGACATAGTGAAAAATGTAACCAAGACCCCGACATATGTATATACGCACATGAATAAATATTACTATAATCATATTCATTTTCTCCTCCCATTCAAGACAATATCTTTGGCAAGTGCATCCCTACCACCGGCGTCGATGTTGAGGACATTGAGAAGTAAGCGAAAACTTTTTGCGTGTTCCCCAAACGAATTGCTAACCGTTGTTGGTCTTTCGCTTTTTGCAGGACACCCCTCACTGAGGAACAGTCTCGTCTGCTGGCCACCATGCTGGAGGAGCTCCAGGGCGCCGGCTTAGGCTGGGACCATCCGTACGTGCAGTGCCGCATCCAGGGGGCGCTCTTCACGCTGCAACGTCAACAGCAGCTGCCGCCCAATCTGTGCGCGAACTTGGCGCCCGTGCCCCCCGAGTTCGGGGATCCGGCCAGCGCCATGGCCTATGTGCGGTTCACACCACCCGAACCGGAGACCGATGTGGAGTACTACGAGCAGCCGAGTCAGGCGCAGTTCTATCCGAAGCTGCTGCTGAAGAAGCAGGCACCGGATGCCGATCGGGCGGATGGTTACCTGGACAGCATGCTGCAACAACAACAGCAGCAGCAGCAGCTGCAGGATCGACGGCGACTGCGACACGATCCACTGGAGCTGGAGCATTTCGGCAAGCAGGACGGGCATGGGCAGGGCATGGCTCAGATGGAGACGCCGAGCATAATGGACGCGTTTCTGGACACCGAGCGGCAGCGTGTGGAGCGCGAGCAGCAGTTGAGGCTGGAAGAGCAGGATGCTCAGGATCGGAAGGCGGAGCAACAGAACCGGCTGGAACTCTACCAGATACTGGCCGCGTCCGAGCCCGATCCGCAGCCCTATCAGCGCAAGCCGCAGCCCAATGCCATGGACCAGCTGGAGGCGATGGTCGAGCAGCAGCAGCAGAGGGAGAAGGAGCAGCGGGAATTGAAGGAGCAGCAGCAGCAACAGCAGCAGCAGAGGGCCAAGGCCCCCGTTTACGTGCCCGAAGAGGTCAACGAGTCCAGCGAGCTCTACTTTCCGGATGACTTAGCACCCTTCAAGCGGACCAGGGGGCGTGCACGACAATACGCCCCCGCCCCCGCCGCCGCTGTCGCAGAGGAGCAGGAGGAGGCGGCGGCACAGCCGAAGAGTTCATTCTTCCGAGAGCTCGCCGAGGAGCAGGGCCTGGTCCAGGAGCCGCTGACTCTGCGGCATGCCGAGCTGTATTCCGTTTCCCTTCCCGAGTTGGCCAAGCGACGTCCGCCGGCCTTCAGTCAGCTGGAGCCGAACGACGTGAGCTCCCAGGAGCAGGGGCTGGCCTTCGACTCGAGTCTGTTGCGCAACTCGCTGACGCCCATCGAGGAGGAGGCGATGCTGGCATCGAACAGCTACCCTCCGCGCGCCAACAACCAGCGCCTGTACACGGAGGGTGGACTGCTGTTCATGCCCCAGGCGGGCGCTGGCTTGGATGGCATGCAGGCTGACGATCCGCGTGCTCTGAAGAAAACGCTGCTGGCCAACATGCTGGGCTTTGCGCGGCACGAACGCCTGGATGTGAAGAAGCCTGGTCCCCAACTGGGACCCCCGGCACCGGCGCCCGTGGATGTGGATGTGAGCAGCAACCAACTGGAGACGGAGAAGCAGCTGCACAAGCCGGAGGATGGTGGCAACAAGGAGGTGCTGCCCGCACACATCAAGGGCAGCGACGAGGAGGAGGCACACAAGAAGAAGAAGGTCGTCAAGGAGCAGCACTCAGCCGAGGATCATGCGCCGCACACCGTAGACACTGAATATGCTCATGTGTTCGTTAAGAACCCGTAAGTGGTGCCGATGATGGTGCAGATAATGATTAGATAATACTGAATATTTATTGGCAGGATCGACAGTTGGTACGATGGGCAGCGCATAATGAATGAGCTGGCGCAGATACTACACATGCAGGGATACTTTTCTTATTTAACGTGAGTCTTGGCCCCCCCACCACCCCTTCTGGGATCCACTGAATCCAAAGTAATCCCCCCTCCTTTGTTGCAGCGTTCAACCACACGAAGTCAGCTTCCGGGTGAACTCAGACAATCCGGAACGCAAGACAGCCGGCGATGTGGCACGCATCATCAACGAGAACCGTGGCGTCAAGAACAACATCCAGCGACGCGTCGGCTTCTATGTGCTGCATGCCGGGGTGGGTGACAAGGTCAAGGATCTGCAGGACCCCAGTGTTTCGGCCTCACGCATTGAGCTGGCCGAACAGGGTCCGGATGTCACCCACATCATGGCCTACATGTTCGCCGGAGCCGGAGCGGCTGCGGTGATCGTGATCTTTGTCACCCTGATCCTGATCAAGCGGCACGACCGCAAGCGCGACAAGCTGGGCGGCCTGCAGTCGGGCATGGCCGGGGCGGAGACATGCAGCAAGGACTACCAGGAGCTGTGCCGCGCCCGCATGGCCGGCAAGAATGGCAGCGGGGGCAGCGGCACCAGCTCAGCGGGTGGTGCAGCGGGCGGGGGTGGTGGTAGTGCCACGGAACCCGCGCAAAGTGGACGCATCACATCGCTGAGCAAGGAGAATGAGGGCGGCAGACCACCGTCCTCGCGATCCAGCACCTCATCCTGGAGCGAGGAGCCCGCCCTGACGAACATGGACATCTCCACTGGACACATGGTGCTGGTAAGTGCGCTCAGCCTGATCCATTGCATGCCGCCTCCATTTACGGCTCTTCTGCTTGCAGTCCTACATGGAGGATCACTTGCGGAACAAGGGACGTCTGCAGCGGGAATGGGAGGCTCTGTGTCGCTACGAGGCTGAGCCAAGTGCTCGAGAGGCCGCCTCCCAGCCGCAGTGCGTGGGTCTGAATCGGCCCGGAGCTCCCTTGCCGTACGATCACTCACGAGTGGTGCTCAATCATTTGGCCAATGCCGAGGGTCTGGACTATGTGAATGCATCAACGATTGTGAGTGGCCCCATAGGCTCCAGGCTGCAGCTTTGTCTGCATTTTCTCTTAAATATTTGCTTCCATTTCAGACCGATCATGATCCTCGTGCACCCGCCTATGTGGCTGCTCAGGGGCCACTGCCATCGACCCTGGCGCACTTTTGGCAAATGATTTGGGAACAGGGCGCCGTTGTCATTGTGGCACTATGCCGACTGCAGGAGAACGGAGAGGTGGCATGTGCGCGCTACTGGCCGGAAGAAGGTGCCGAGGTTTATCACATCTATGAGGTAGGACGAGGAGGAAAGGGAATACTCTAGGAAGGAACACTCTAACCGATAATCTCTAATCTCCTGCGACAGGTTCACCTAGTTAGCGAACACATTTGGTGTGATGATTACCTCGTACGTTCTTTCTATCTGAAGAATTTGCGCACAAGCGAAACCCGTACCGTCACTCAGTTCCATTTCCTCTCCTGGCCACAAATGGGAGTTCCTGCCCAGGCCAAGGCACTGCTCGACTTTAGACGGTGACTATTCCCACCCCATTTCTCATGCCTTAGCCACCCCTTTGATTGCCATTTCTCTTGCAGCAAAGTGAACAAATCGTATCGCGGTCGTCGTTCCTGTCCCATTGTGGTGCATGGCAGTGCTGGTGCCGGTCGAACCGGTGCCTACATCCTGCTGGATCTGGTGCTCGAACGCATGAACAAGGGTGCGCGTGAGATTGACATAGCCGCCACCCTGGAGCATCTGCGGGATCAGCGGGCCGGTGTGGTGGCCACGCGGCAGCAGTTTGAATTTGTGCTGATGGCCGTCGCCGAGGAGGTTCACGCCATCCTCAAGGCCCTGCCGGCCAACACATCGGGGGAGAAGCGAGAGCTGGACAAGGATCCTGTTGTGGTGGGCAGCGGTACCGTCAACAATGGCAGCCACCAAGGAGCCAAGGAGCCGCTCAAGGAGGACAAGGCTCAGGAAGCAGCCGAGGAGGAGGCGCCCACCAGCAGTGCCAAGGCCGCAGCAGCAGCAGCAGCAGCAGCCAAGGAGAAGGAGAAGGAGCAGCCCAAGGCAGCCGAGCAGAAGAGCGCGTCGGCCAAGCCGCCAGCCAAGGCAAAGAAATAGATTCGGGATCAGGATAGGATCGGGTTGGAAGGAACCTCAGGTTAAATGATTGTTGCAGCGTTTCGGGGGGTCTTTTTTCGTTTTGTAGTTAGAGTTTGAACTTTAACCTTTGTGTTCCCATTATGATTTGGCGTGAGCACTTGGAAGGTTCGAAAAAGGCCACACGTGGAACGAATGGAGTTGGAATTTTTCGATTAAGCTGTTGTTTCTTAGCGCACATCTATCGGCTATCGATTATCGATTAACGACTATAGGTTATTGTATCCGTTACATGGTTCTTGAGTTTTAAAAACCACATTGCAGCGCAAAGGCGCATGGAGCACGGGGGGGCGGTGCTTGCCTCCGCCGATACGCGGCACCGGCGCGTGCACCAGCCCGTCACGACCGGTGTGCGTCCGGGGCGAGGAGAGAGCCGTTCGCTGGCCCCATGCGTGGTGCTACCGTCTCATATACCGAAAATGCACACACAAAAAATATACATATATACATATAAAGGAATTATTTGATATATGCAATGAATATTTACAAGGCATACAATACATATATATATATATATACATATAACTATCCACCTACATATATACATGTGAATGTGTCTAGGTGTTAAGCATTGGATTCAATTACGGGGCATTTTACTGGCAAAACTAATTCTAATTAGCCACTTAACTATACAAAACTCTAATCGATGTGCTTGAACCAAAAAACCCAGCTGAAAAAAAAACAACAATCGAGCTAAATGGTATACATATGCCGCCAAACAAAAACAAGCCCCCAAAAAAAACACAAACACAAACAAACAAACAAACAGACACAGACACACTTCCTACTACGTGTAGTACACCCCCCACACACACATACTCGTACAAGACATATACAAGCAGAAACAAATACACATACATATGTATATCCACTGGATGTGGAGGAATATGCAACACAAATTTGTACCTAACAGAAGTTCTATTTACAACATGACATTACTAAAAATATACATATATATATATATATTGATTGATTGATGTGTATGACAATTAATTATACAAAATGTTATATATAACACACACTTATACTACGTACATATATATACATATGTATATATATGTATACAATATATATATTATTATATATTATAATTATTATTCATATACAATACACGGTGAATGTCATTGTCTATTCTAGCCAACTAAACTAAAATGAGTGTCTAACAACTGAATTGAATATTATTTTACCACACCATGTGCAATGTATCAAGTATGACGACAAAAAAGCTTCACACTCTTTTACTAAAACCCTCACAACATACATATATATAAACACATATATAAATCAGTAATTATTACCCAAAAAAAATATACATATACATATGTACGATAATAACAAGTCGAGTGGGCACCGGGCAGTCCGGTCCAGTCGCTCACGCTCCATTTGCCGGCACAGTTTTATAATTCACTCATCAACTGGGGCAGCTAGAAACTGGGCCGCAGATGGGGGGTGGTGGCGACTCGTCGGATTGGTCTTGGGTGCGGTTAGGAGTATGTGCCACATAACAAGCTATTTGGAGACAGCAAGAAACCGTTAAGCCATTGGATTCCGCAAACGAAAACTGAGTAAAAAAAAAATAAATGATAAAAAAATCCAAAAAAAAAATAAAGTTAATTAAGAAAGAAACTTCTACTTGTATCATCACAAGAAACTCCCCACTCAGGCATGACCTTTGAACGATTCAAACGGACAAACAGTAAACGAACTAAACGAACTAAACGAATTAAATAACTGCAGTGAGACATACGGTATTATGCAGTCGATCGGCTGCATGACACAACTACACGAAACACCCCCAGGAATGGCCACAAAGATACAAGAACCAAGGACCGATCAACATCAGTTACCAAAATATCCGACTCAGAGGCAAACGAACAGAAAAAAATAAACAAAAAAAAGAACAAAAAAATATATAACTTAAAAAAACAAGCAGACGATGAAGAGGAAGTTAAATGCAAATGCTGCAAAATAAGCAACTGGAAAAATATGCAAAAAAATTATTGATTAAATAAGAAAGTACCATAATACATATAATTAAAGAGTTTTATGTAGAAGTTGAAACTTAAAGAAAATGAAAACGCGTTACAGTAGTTCCAAGTACTATCTCAAGATAAGAAAAAGAAACATTTCAATTAACTTTAAGAGCGAAACAAAAAAAAACAAAACAAAAAACAACAGAGTTAAAGTTAAAGTATTATATACAAGAATTATTATCTCGACGCAAAAGTTTTTGTTGTTTATATTATTTCCTTTGTTTGAACATAACTATAACTAAAAAAAAAAAAAAACAAACAAACACAACTGACACTACACTACAAAAAATAAAAGCAAATGAGAAATCAATATTACAATAACTGTGGCAAGTCCGAACAACATCCAAGGGGCTTGCAAAAGAAAACCTAAAGGCAAAATTATAATTAACGTGGTAGAAAAAAAAACAAAAACAAAAACAAAAATAACATATGAAAGATTTACTGTTTTTAGAGACAAATATTTAGTAGTGAGTTTTTCGATTGATTTACGAGTACTTGAAGCAACGTTTTTTCAAAGTTAATTAACAAAATACGATACGACAATTTCAATTTAAAACGTCTTCGATCAAACAAATTAAATAAGTGTACTACAAATACTTATCGTAATCGTAACACACGTAACGACAAACAAACAAAAAAACAAACAAAAATTATTGATGTATATTTTAACATAAACATAAACATAACCATAATCGAAATATATTAATTAATTAACTCGACGAAATGAAAGCAACAACCATGCGTAGACTATTGAACGGAACTTACACATAACAAATAACAACTAAATATAATAATGTTTAAACGGATTTCTCCATTAACTAACTATACATTATGCTACATAACATTATAACGTACCTTTATGCATATATACATATATATTTATCGATGTGTAGCAACCAAGTATGCCCATTATGTAGGGCTTATCTACACGAAAAAAAAACCCCCAACCAAAGCATTCCACATCAACCATTACCCAAATACTAGTTTCATTGATGGTGTAACATAGATATACAAAAACAAAACAAAACAAAACAAAAACATTTAACTAAACTAAACAAAATATACTAAATTAAATTAAAGACGATGCGGAAGACGATGTTTATGAACCCTTGTACCGAGAGGAATAAATACCCATACGGACAAATAGCTGACAAATGTCAGCCGACACACAGACGAGACGAGACAGAGACCGACCCCATAAAAAATATATACCTCGAAACAAAGCAAAAATTATCTCCTCGCAGAGAGGAGAGCCCCAAGTGTAGAAGCAACAAATAAGCGCCTGGAACTTGAGCTTTCCTTGCGGCGGAGACAGAGTCGAGTTGTGGGCCACAGTGGGAAAGATCTATAGAGAAAATGCGGGTGTTAGATGAATACAAAACCGTCGACCGACTCCGACTCCGACTGACTGACTGACTGACTGACTGACTGACTTCAGACGAACCCAGAAGGACAAACAGAATAATGGTTCGAGTTCCTAAACAAACGTAACCTTGACCCGCAACAGCCAAACGGACCAACAGACCCAGACCCAGACCCAGGACTACGACCAGGACATGCTGTAAATACGCACATCTTCGGACACCGAACTGACAGATGATACGAACGGACTACGCGACACACATATACTTAAATACATACTGAAATGGATGTCTTAACGGATGGAAATGGAGGGACACGCAACGGAAAGACGACTCTACGGACCGAATCGGACAGTTCTTAGTCTTAGGCCTACTACACAATGAGATTCTACTCGTCAAACGGGACAATAGCTAATGGGGAATACTACGGGGTGAGTGGTCACAGTCCGGCCGCCTGTACTCCGCCAGAGGAAAGATCAAGTAACGCACCAGGCGATTATTTAATAGATTAAATGAAAAAAGCTTCTTGCTAATTTGCCCACACAAAAATGGACGCAAAATTCTCTAACAAAAAATCTCGATGTGCTTATATAAATATCTATGTACAAGTATGTACCATAAGTATGTATTTTCATTGAGTTTGAGTTTGGTTAAAACGGAAGTTAATATACAAATACAAATAAATACAAAATTACACAGAAAGGCAACACTCGATCATAGCCGCCGGTATCTCCAGCATATATATGGAAAATTGAGAACAACATATGAAGAATATAAAGCGATTAATTAATTAATTTAAACAAAAAAAATGAGCAGGCTTTCATACATTTTTGGAAACACCTAAACCAAAAGTGACAAGAAAATAAAACTGATTAAGAGGGGCGATTAGCAGTTAAGTGAAACATTTAACAATATCGATGTGTATACAATATGCTAAAAACAAACTATATATACATATATATTCCGCAAAGTATAAATATATTTATCCATTTAGCCACTTGGCAATGATTGTGTTATTAAGCAAAAAACAAAACAAAACAAAGAAGAAAGCAAGAAAATACAATTGAAAAAAATGCAACAAAAAAATGGTAAAAACCAGCAAAAAATTATGCTGGCTGAGGCCACTAATATTTGACATTAACTAAAACTGATGACAAGAGAAAAAATGAATAAATCTATATATATATGTAATGAACAATACACACGAAACACACACGAAAAAAAACCCCAAAAGACACCTACAAGAAACCTACAACACAAATCCAAGACATGGAGCATACCTATTAAAGGTTTTTTGTGCAAAAACTAATTAAACTATGCAATTTAAGTGTTTTAAACATAAACATATATATTATATATACCAACACTTATTTATGAGAATTATATAACCGATATACATATATATATATGTCTAAAGTATATATATTAAACCCACATTAAATTTATTGGGGCGAAGAAGAAGAAGATCACACACGCAACGATCACAAATATGGTAAGAGGCAGAAGAAAACCCCCCAAAAGAAAACTATAGCGCCATTGTGTAATATGCGCTGCAAATACAAATTTAAAAACAAATACAAATAATGAACTAAAACGATGAACTATGAATGTAAAACCACATATATATTGTGCTGCATGTGTAAATGATATATTAAATGTAAAGTAAAACGAGAATACCTACGCTTGCACAGTGAAATACAAAAGAACGATGATCTGTGTGAGGGTAACGAGATGCAGAACAGAACCCGGTAATAATTACGATTACTATTATAATACAGAGCAAACAAAATAATAAAGAGACCCTTCAAGAAACTACAAAAAAAACAAACAAACACCCCCCATCCCACAGCAATCCACAGCAAAAACTCACATATAATTAACTATTTAGTTAGTTAGTTAAAAATGCACACAAATGCGATTTTGGTTTCCCCCCATGTTTCACTCAGTGTGGACTAACTATAGTCTCTTTGTGTGTCTAATTAAGAGAAAATTCGGGCGCTGCGGGCGCTCTAATTGAATAACTTTCAACAAGAAGAAAAAACCAAAAAAAAAAAACCAAAAAAGAAAATCTAACAAAATCACTGTAACAAAAACACCACTTACCGCCTACACTACAAGGCCCCTGCAAAGGTATTGTACTAAATACTAATAATAATAATAATCTGTAGCGTTGCTTAGCGCAATTACTAATACCTGCTAAATGCTACTAATACTACTACATATAATCCTGTACCATAATAGTCCACTTAGCATACTTAGCACACTCTGCACGCGTCCAACAAACTCCAAAACTCGATTCCCCCCACACGATAATGCGCATGCTTACATAGAAACTTTTCTCGAATTACTTTTTCTTATTAATTTATACATTTTTCAATAGTCGCATGCCACTCCCACTCCCACCCACACACAACCACACTGAACTCTGGGCGATTCAAATGTCTCCCAAAATGACACGCAACCAAATCCCCCAAAAAAAAAAAATGAACACATCAGGACGGTATATTTATGCATAGAAAATATATATAACCCATATACCTACCCCACATATATAAGGTATATACATATATATCGTACTCGTAATGATAATTGTAATTTGCAAAAAAGGAAACAAAAAACTGCTGTGCAGCAAAAAGCCACCAAGAAAACACTCCATGGAAGGATCCAGATCTAGAAAAGTGCTCAGCGCCTGCTAAGGCAATGACAAAGGCACACAAATTGAATTATAATTATATTATAATCACACACACAATTTTGAGCTAAACCGCTCACACAGCTCACAGACTCACACACTAACTTATATATTACCAACATACATATATACATATAGATAAATGCAAAAAACATTTCTTTGCAATCAGTACTCGGCTTTTCAGCTACCAAGAGAATACACAAATTAATAGACAGAGTTGCACGCGTTTATTGTAGCGAATTATCTCACATATATTTTTCGATCTCATAGAGACGCAGCGAATATTCATCAAATTTACTCAAACTTAAACAAAACAAATAAACTTAACCAATAGAATAGTGCACGCGGTTTATTTCAGTAAAATTTTTGCATTAGCAAGACACTAAACTAAATTAAAAGAAAAAGGTAGAAGTAGTTTTTTTTTTTCAGGCAAGAGAAGTTTTTTATTGGCGATACTCGTACTTAAAAAAAAAAATGCACTAGTAAGCAGTTTATTTCGGTCCGCAAAGTGACATACAAAGTATACCCACAATATTTCAATATTTAAAACATATAACCACAAGAATTTATTCAGATTTTAATCACATTATTCAATATTATAGTACATGCTACTCAAATATTTAATCCACATGTTTGCAACCATTACAACGCATTGAAAAACGTAAAAAAAAATTATAAAAGTAGAAAGAAAAAAGCGTGAAAAAAACATTATAAAAGTAGAAAGAAAAAAACGTGAAAAAAATGATAAAATTAGAGAGAAAAACGTAAAAAAAAAATGAGTTAATTAAAGTAGAGAAAACTCAATTCACAAGAGTTTTATTTGATGCCAGAAAGTGAGAGAGAGAGAGAGAGGAGAAGTGTTGAGGAGTGTTGATTGTAGATTTGCAATTATATTTAGAGCACCTTTTGTTTTCCGTTGTTGTCGTTAGTCGGTTTTCGGTCTACCGAACCTACCCCAAGCAGAACAACAACAACAACAAAGCCCCAGAGACCCAGTACGAGTAGCAGACTAACACAACCGTAGAACTAACGTATTAGTAGTAGCACCATTTTTTTTATTCGCTTAGCTAAACTTCAACCCTCTTTTTGCGCCTGCCTTGCCCTGCCCTGCCCTTTCCGCCTTTTCTTTTTTGCAGTTTATTGTCGCCGCGCCGCGCCGCGCTGCGCTGCGGCCGTCACCACCCATTGCGGGCATTGTGGTAGCAGGGAAGAGGGGACAAAAAAAAAAGGTGAACACCTAGAATAAAATCGGGGCACACAGCCAATTTTATATGCCAGCAGACCGGAGGTGGTTCGGCGGTTTGGTGGTTCGCTGTCTCGTGTGTGTGTGTGTGTGTGTGTGTGTATGCCGCCTCGCGTTTCGATTTCGATTTCATTCAGTTTTTGGCACACACCACATCATCGCTAGTCTGGCTGTTTCTGTTCGCCTGGTAGAGATGTCGGAACATTTCTTTGAAATGCCGAAATGAAAGGCAAAAAGCCGCCGCCGTGCAAACGCTTTGATGATTTTCCGCATGCCGACACTTCCACCACCACCACCACCAACACTCGGTGCCACTGCTGCCACTTCCTCCACTGCCAGACAGCCATATAGCCAGCCAGCCAGCCTGCCAGCCAGCCAGCCAGCATTGACGATGACGACAAGGAACGGGAACGCTTTGATGACGCTCTTCTGACCGCTGGATGATGATGTTTGCTGGTGTTTGGCCATGGCCGGCATATCAATTTAGGGGAGTGGCATGCGTGACGCTTAAACGAACGAGATTATAGACTCGACTCGCCTCGCATCTCCTCGCATCACCTCGACTCTCCTCTGTTCCTGTTCCTGTTTTTTTTTTCGCCGATGATGTGATGCCCCTGCTCCTCCAGCCAGCCAGCCAGCCAGCCAGCCACTGAGGCGGCTGTGGCAGGGACTCTGGCAGGGCAGAACCGCAGGCGCGGCACTCTCTTTGTTGTTCCAAGCGCACTCTGCTGGCTGGGCGTTGCCTAACAGTAACAGGAGCAGGAGCCGCAGCAGCAGCAGTAGCTTTCTGTTCGGTTCCTCTCAGTTGCATTCAAACAAATATCCATTAGAGGCACCCAGCAACCGGCACCCGGCACCCGGCACCCAGCACCCGGCACCTTCCTTGCGTAGCCCGTGGCATGCAGCATAGCATCCATTCTGGCAGCATTTAGTAATTTGATGCCACAACAGCATTGTGGGAGGCTTCATCACAGAGGAGTTTCGTCGAGGAGTGGAACAAGTTATTTTTAGCGTTCATGAAAGACAGTGGGGGGGAGGTGGGGTTAGTGGGTGTGCTAGGCCAAACAATTCAATATCAACTATGTTTTTCTCTCTGTTGAATGTCGGTTTGGAGGGGGTGTATAAATATGTTTTATATTCGTTTTTATTTATTATTTTTTATAATTTTTTTTGTGATTTTTACTATTCAAATCAGCAAAAATACAAAATATAAAAATTCAAGGGATTTACTTGTTTTATGCCTGTTGTCTCATTATTGGGAAAATGTCCTTTACGAAACGGGAGTGAAAGCACTGTAATATAAGCGGTAGGAAGTGTGAATAAATATGTACAGCGAAACAACAAATAATATTACTCATTCGGATTGGAGATTTTAGTTGAGAAATGCTAAGAATCATCCAAGTGGTATTAAAGGCTGCTGCACCGCACTATTGGTTTATTTTGCTTATTTTAACTATAAATTTGAATTCAAATGCGAAAACAGTGCTACCCATTCATGGCGCCATAAATAGTTTCATGGCAGCCAGCTTGTGTCAGATATGTGTCAAAACAGCGATAACAACCTATCAAAATTCGTTGCATATTTTTGGGCGGAAAAATCTTTGCTGAAAATGGTAAGAAGAAAAAACATTGGCATTTAAAAATGGGTTTACTTTTATCTTTTAAACTCCACTTAACGCGCGAGGTATGACCGATTTAAGGCAATTAAAAATGCCATTGTCTATTGCAAGTTTCATTCTTCTTTGAGTTCCATGCAACATGCAACTATGCAGCATTTTTGAACCGAACGCTAGGTTTTAGCCCTAAAAACTTGAATTTCAGTCCCACTCTAAGGATAGGCAAGCAGCAGATCTCGAGCCCCCAGAGGCCCCCGAAGGACAAAAAGGACATCCTGGACTTCCGATGAGAGTGAAACGATGCCGGGGACGATTAATATTGATAATATTATTATTAATTTCCTCATTGCTAGTTTATAATTTAGAATACAAAATATTTTCGAAACTACTTGGCCGGAAAAGAACAACAAAAACTTTGAAATTTTGTTATATATTTCTTAAAGAAAACAAGTGTATTGGAACGATTCATTCATATTAGAAATCGTAGAGTTCGACATGTTTTTTGTTTTGAAATCTTAAATAAATTAATCTAATGCAAATATTCCTGTCCAATGATCTCCTATAAACCAAGAAAATAAGTGCCCCCTGTACCCGACCAGACCGATGAATTATCTATAAAGATGCGCGAGTACGTGCTGTACAAGCAGATGAGCCATAATTTTCCATATAATCACACAAGTACATACATATGTACATATATACATATATGTATATGTACATATGTAAATGTCTTTTCACCAGAATCCGAATCCGTGTCGGGACAGGCGTCATATGAGTAGCGTAGCCGAAAAGTCGCGGGTGCTAAAAAATTAATTCTCAAAATTGAATAAATTACGCGAATTACGTAACAGGCGAACAGGAATGACAGCAGAAGCAGCAGCAGCAGCAGAAACAGTTTGTGTGGCAGCTGAGAAAACCGCTTAGGAAAACTCACTCGCTCCTTCTCACACACAGCCACACACACACACGTTCAGTCCGGGAAATGCTTTTCCTCCAAAAAGTCAAAAGTATTAAGTACGTGCAAAAAGCAGCAGCAGCAGCAGCCGGCGTGCCACTCGAGGAGATAAAGAGAGCAGAACTAAGGGGAGACAGAGAGACAAAGAGAGAGAGAGAGAGAGCTGTGGAGGGAAGGAGCCATAAAACATTTTTCATTGCCACAGTAGCCAGGCGGAGGGGTGGCTTCTTAAGGGGGTTGCAAATGGATGTCGCACTATCGGGAAATGCTCAGACGGAGCACCAGAGGGCGAGAGAGAGAGGGAGCGAATGAGCCGGAGCCGGAGCCGGAGCACCAGTAAGGGGGATGAGATGGCTGCCCTGCCTGATGGCGGTGCTGTGGCGTGTGTGGAGAATCATCAAAGGTTGCCGCTGCGGCTTTTCCGCCTTTGTGGCAAATCCTCAAAGGAATTTTCCGATATTTGTAGCAGGCGACCAGCATGCAGCAGCAGCCAAACTTGACCAAAGAAAAACCAAATACTCTCACACACACTCTCGACCCCCGACCGACATCACATCGAATTTTCCGACGTTTTCTTTTTTTTTTTTTTCGTTTCTCGTGTTCGTTTTCGTTTTTGCGCTTTGGGGAGAAAATTCGCTTTTCATATGTGGCTGCCACAGAGCACACAGAGAGAAAGAGAGATAAACAGACACACACACACACACAGCACGTGAGTTATCGATGGATGATGCTGTCGTGTGGTGGGGGGGGCAGATGACGTCGATCCATTTGGCCTGGGAGAGAGAGCTTTCGCCTCTCTAGCTTTTCCCCGTGACGCCATACGCCATACGCCAAGACGACTTCCTACTGACTGCCTGACATCGGGAATCGTAATGAATGGGATGGATGGTCATGGCGATGGTGGTCTGGTCGCTGTCCCAGGTATTAGGCAGCATTTTTACGAGCTGGGCAAAAGCCTTCGGACGGCTACCAAATTTGGCAGCCCATAAAAAATCTCATTAATGTGGCAAACCAAAAAGGCCTGACATAAACATTAAAATTTGATGAAAAGAAAACATGCCAGCATTAAAATAAAACAGCACAAAGAGAGACACCCAAAGAGACACACACAAAGCAACAATTTTGGATCCACCATTCGCATAAATTTAAGCGAATCAAAGAAATCGATTATCAGGCTGCATAATGATTGAATTTGCTGCGAATTAAAAGAGCTGTCTGAGGCAGGCATCAATGGGGAACGATGAGTGTGCAATATGGAGTGTAAGTATTGCCTGGGGGTCAGGGACTCCCCACTGTGCAAAGGCGTTGCTAGGAAATGGAATGGGGCAAGTGTGGAGCAGCTGGCCAGCATTCTTAAGCGGTTGGATTATATTTGAAAAATTCCAATAGTTTCCCATAGCCATAAAGGTTGTAGAGTAAAGATATTTTAAATGATATTTTATGCCTATATTATGGTTACTCGAACTTCATTGGAGGGCACACAAACTTCGTCACAGATCAGTGAGCAGTGCCCTCGTTTATTGGTGTTGCTATTGGCACACTGCTGTGGCATTTGGTGTGAGCTAATGCCAGTGTCAGCAGCTGGCCCATAACCCCGCCGCCCAGCCAGTCTATATTTGGCACATCACCGACACCGACACCGACCCATGCCCGCCGTGCCAGGGTAGGGCTAAGGCTGATCCTGATGCTGAGGGTGAGGGTGAGGGCGATTCAACACAATCATTCCGCTCGCTGAACCATTTGGCGCGTGCTCAAATACTGCCATCAAAACACTCACCAGACAGTTGGCCAAATGCCGTTTTGTTTAGTCTGCTCTGCTCTCTCAAAACAAATGTTCAATTGAAACTTTTTCTTTGTTTTGCACACTCCGCAGTGCCTGCCGGAGAGATGATATGTTGATGCCGCAGCAGACGGCGAGGCGTCGGAAATTTTCGCACGGAATGGCCCCGGGGAAACGTGCTCAGAATCAGCCTTCAAATAATTTAAGTACTGGAAATCGAATGGTAACATATGTATGGGTATGCATATGGCTATTGGTATGGGCTAGTCCATAATGAGGTGACTTCTGTGGTAGGTTATTAGAGAATAGAATGAGTAGAGTGTGGACAGTTGAAATATTCAGTTAAAAAGTTTAGAAGAGCAAAAAATTATAGAGAAATTAAATTCATCAATCGATGAAGCTTTGAGTGTGAAGTACAGTCTTTAGTTTCACTTTTCTACTGTCAGATCCTTCATTTAGCGCCCAACTTTACTATAATCACGCGACAAAGTATATAATCTCGCAACCAAATCGAATTATGCTCGCATATCGGTCTCCACATTCCTCTCCCACAGAACGAAATCCACCATGGAGTGAGTACTCCAGAGGAGAGCAGACAAGTGTTGTGGTCTGGAAAATAAACTCCACACAAATTGGCACTTGTTTTAAGCATGAGAGAACATGGGGGGGACATGGGCACAGAAATTCAATAAATATCAATAAAAAATATTTAAAGAGCAAACTCGAGGCAGCATCAAAAGCAGCTCGGCCGCCTCGCAAAGGGGCAGCATCAGCCAGCCAGAGCAGAAAAGACAACAAATTCGTACTGCAACAGAGTCAGTAAACAACAGCAGAGGGGACAGCAATAACGGTAATCATATTAACTGAGCGAGCGAAAAGTTTAATTGAATTGCCCAAAAATAAAGAGGGAGAGGGAGCACAACGGATGCGCTGAGATGATTGCAAAAAATATGCGAACTTGTCGACTGCTCGAGACGACAATGTGAAACGCCAAAAAGGAATTTTTGCTTAATGGCAACAACAACAACAACAACAACAACCGCGAGTGGAGAGCAACAACAGCGACAAGAGCAGCAGCAACAATGCCTGGCAATTAAGTGCCATGAATGGCAGGAAGCTGCTGGCTTCGGGGGAGCTGCAACAGAGGCGGCGCGACCTTGCAATGTCGCAACGTGAATGGAGACACTGCCAGAGAGCGAGCGAGTAGATGGCTATGGGATGGGGGAGCCTCCGAAGTTGGGGCTGCCTGTTAACTTTGCCGCCATTTGTCTGCTGGCTGTTGTTAACTGGCAGCCACTAACTGTTAACTGGGTCTGGGGCTTGGGCTTCGGCCTGGGCCTGGGCCTGGGCTTGGGCTTGGCCGCCCCCAACTGCATTCCAACATGCCATGCGAAAGCCCCGAGTCGTGTCTAACTGCATGTTGCATGCCACTTCCATGACAAAGTACCCCACAGACGGAGTCTCCGTCTCAGTCTTCGTCTTCGTCTTCTCGTCTATTGCTGGGCCATAAAATTATTGCTAATCATAATGCAATTTGGAACCGTTTTTGAGGCAGGCCAACTGACATTTTGCGCTGGCCCCAGGAAGCTGTTTCTGCCATTTTCTTCTGCCTCTGCAAGGTGTCGACTGCAACGCTGATTGCTCAAAGTGAATGTCGAGCTGCGGTTGGAGGTTTGCTGGGGACAGGGTATGATGCCCTGCAGAACAATGTGTTCCATTAAGTTGGCATTAATTGGGAGCTCTCGTAAGGGAATAATGTTAACAAATGAGCTCTGATTGAGGAGAACAACTCAACTCATTCATGGCACAACATTTTGTTTAATTGCATTTATTTCAGGAAGATTTTTTCTCAAATTAATTAAATGAATAATTCAAAATTATAGTAAGCCCTACCTTATTTATGTTGGAAGCATCAGAAATAAAGGCTTCTATCTTCTATGGATTTTACTCCATTCTTATTTTTTTATTTGCTATAAGTTTTAAGCAGTGATCTATGGATTTAATTTCGATGGGAAAAGTGCCACCTTTCTGCTAACAGATGTTATTTATTCAAACCTCCAGATGTACTGCATCCCTCCCAGCTTGCTCGGAACAAAACGATTTCAGCTATGATCCGCAGAAACCTAAAACCGTTTTGTCCCATATGCTGGCAAAATTACGCGTATTATTTATTGAGATTTGCGCAGGCGCACCGCTTGAAGCATATGTACCTACAATATATATATAAGATATAGGAACAGTTGTGTGGGATGAACATGAACTCCCTCCCCTTAGATAGCAATCAGAAACTCCCTCTAACATGTAGACAGATCGCGGGTAGTCCAGTCCTATGCGCAGGCGCCCCCTGCTCCCAAGCAGGATAACAGTTGGCCAGAGCATTGTTGCTTCTGCTCATACATATACATATGTATGTATGTATCATGGGTGCTGGCTGATATCATCTTGCCCTGCCCTTCTAATGAATTACGGCACACTTTTCAATTAGTTGCATATTTACACAATAATTTTGATGATGCCAGAGAAACGCATAGAGATGTACCCCTGCGATAGACAAAGGTCGTCACGTTCAATATGACAGGAGAGACAGAACAGAGGGAGAGGGAGAGCAGACTGAGTCTGTCTGCGGGTGAGCGATGCCTGTGGACACCGTCAGCTGTTGCCACTTCTGGCTTGGGGGTGTTGACTATAATGCAGCCACCCTGTGGTCACATTTAATTGTTTTGTCTGCTTGTCTGTTGTAGAAAAGGTGAAACGTTGTGGGAGGTAGAACCTCCATAGAATGGTGTCTGGCATACGGCAAAGTTATTATGTGTGCAACAATACAGGGAATTACTTTTATATATGTATATATAATTGGATGGGCCGAATGTATTTAGATGTTAGTTTGGTGCGGTGTATTACGGAGAACTCTGGAAAAGGTACATATTCATATAATTGGGTGGATTTGATGTAGAGGAACTAAGGAGAATGATTATTCAGTTTAATATACATAAAGTTTATTATGGTGTATTATTAATACTTAGTACAGCGGCAGAACAATAGCGAAAGGTGTGTGTATGTGATAGCGAAAGAGATAGAGAGAGTTAAATGAGTGCCAGAGCAAGACTACTCAAGAGCAGCGAGCCCGTGCCCGAAGCGAGGCTTTGACAGATCGACTAGAGCGCGACAGATCGAGAGAGCGCGACAGATCGAGGGAGCGATAAGGAAAGCAAAGCAGAGCCAGAAAGGCGCGAGATGAAGACGCGAGAGAGCGGCTGCATATGCTCGCTGTCATGCGGGAGCATATCTACATACGTACATATTTACATACTTATGCATGTGTAGCTACAATGTGGTACAGTAGGCAGTGCAAATGCCGAACAATAATTGGGCTCAACTCTCCTGCTGCACCACTGACTGTGCTCTCTCTTTCCCTCTATTGCTCTTCGTCAACGAATGATACTTTGGCCGCCTTATTAGCTGTTTGTATTAAATTGTTTGCTTTAATTGTAATCCATAATTATTGCCTGAACTCATCAGACGAAGAAATTAATAAATTAATTTCTCAAGAGACTTAATTCCGCCTTAGTTAAAGTGCAAAAAGTACAAATGCACATGTTTAGCATATTTAGCTAATGGCAGAACTTGACTTGCTGCAGATTAGTTGGCGCCGTTGCTTTGTCAATATGTCAAGGCAATCGGACAGGCAGAGACTCGCAGATCTCCGCGCTTTACCCACAATTGGACTTGGACTCTCGTACTTGTTCTCGTTTGCCTACGTACCACACGGACTGTGATTGCAATTGCCATTTGAATTAAGTATTGGAAAAGTAGGGGAATGCAAAAAATCGGAAATTAAAAAAAAATATATGTATATACTCGTGTCTGCAGCTGCAGCAGTTTTTTTTGTCGCTAAACTTGCAATTGTGTTGTGAGTTTGTTTTTTTTTTTTGTGTTTCTTTTTGTTTGGTGCAATATAATTGCAGCCTCTCTCTGGGGGCACAAGTACAATGACGAGGACGTAGACGGGGACGGGGACGGCGACTGATGCTGGCCCTGGCCCTCAAGTGCACACTTCCTGTCATTTGCATTAACAAAGTACGAGGAGTATTTTTTTTTTTACTTTACTTTTTTTTTACTTTTTTACTGCTTTACTGCTAGTTTTTATTTATTTTCATAACGCACACTTAATGGGCCTCTGATCTGACAAAAGCCTGTGGGCCAATGCATTGCATTGTTCGATTCGTAACGGGGCCTGGTTCCAAGTGCCACATTCGGGGTCCCTGGCTGCGACTGCGCGTGACGCACGTGGCTCAGCGTGGAGCGGTGCAGTGCGTAGGGGTTGGCACTGAGCATCGGTTCGCTATATGGACCCTTGGGGTTGCTCATTGCAGCCCGCAGCATTTACCAGTTTCGAGTTTTATTTGGCTTCGCCTGCATTGTTGCAGCGTCTCGCTTGTGCCTGCCACACGCACACACGGCTGTGCCCCTGCCTCCTTGACCCAAAACCCAAAACCCAAGACACATCAGACCCATTAGACCAGCAGCAAAGGCAGCCACAACAGCAACAGCAGCAGCTGCAGCTGCAGGGGCAGGGCAACCAACAGCAACCATCAAGCTCCTTGGGCAGAGAGATCAAGACGAGCAGGAGAACGAGGAGGAGGACTGGCGTGTCAAATGAACAACCAGGCAGCCAGCTGTTGCCATTCCACTAAATCAAAACGAGCCGGCGTGCAAACAAATTAAGAATAGGAAACCCAAACTCATTGTGGGCTAGGAAAAATGGGAAAACTCTTGCTCAGCATATGTGGCAGCTTCACAGTTGACTTGGAGGCAATTAGCAGGGACTCGCACCCTTGCTGGCCAGCACTTTTCACTTTGTGGCCACCGCCCATGCAAATAGTCCTGAGTGGCTGTTGATCAGCAGTCCAACCCACAGACACCAGCAGCACAGTACCAGAGACACCACAGCCACCACTGACTGGTGAGTGAGTCCTTTCATCCACTGTTTCGCCACCACACTGGCAGCTGGCATTCGTGCTGCAATCCTTGTCAGGGTCTAGCTGTTTTTATATATATGGTTTTCTGTATCCTTTTCTTGTCTGTATTTAACATTTGTCAACAATTTGCTGTTCGGTTTGGTGCCTCTTTCAAGGGTTATTCCAAGGGTTATACTCGTATATAGCCTGAAGGTACAGTTTGTCACAAATGGAGATCTTCTGAGGTATTTGTGGAGAAATGTGCGTGGATCGCTGCTATAATCATTTACACAGAGGTTTGGCATGCCCATTGGTTGCTGTTTCAGCTCCATATACTTTTACAGGATATCCTTTTATCAGTCAATTCATCTGACACAATTTTTGTCTGCGTTTTCAGACTGTTGCGTGATTAATTGCCGTTTGCTGTGGCATTTGCTGTTGGCCCTGCTGTTGCCCGAAGGATTGCCTTTGTGTTGTTTTGGCATTGCCAAAAAGGATGCCGCTTTTATTGGGGCAAGGCCAAGCCCATATAATTGCTGACTGATGCCGTCTGCGGCTGTGGTTATCCATCCACCAACAGCTGCTGCTGCTGCAATCACGCAGCCTGCTTCAAGCGACAGACAGACAGCCTTGTGGCAATATTAAAATCCACTCAGAGCGACGCGTGGCGCCGACACATAAACCAATTAAAGTAAACATTAAGCATTCGGATATCTGTAAATCCTTTTAGCACTAAATCCATAATTGCAATATGAGATGCCACTCGAGGCGGGCCGCACAGTATCCTTTCGTTTGCTAGGGTGCTACGCTACCCCTTCCTGGCCACCTATGCAGGGGTATATTGTGTATTGTTTGGTCATGTTTTGTGTACACACTCTCCTCTCACTGGCCGTTGCCAGGGCAAATCCCTGGACTCCTGTGTCTGCGCATGCGCAACGGAAGGCGGCAGCTGCGGGCCCGCCAGGTCGCTGACTTTGTAATCCTGCGGAAGTTGATTTTATCACGTGTGTCCATTAGTTTGTTGTTACCTTTTGGTAGCTGCCACTGCCCCCCCAGACAGCGGCGCATAGTTCAAAGTTCAGTTGGGAAAATGAAACTGAAACTGAAATTGAAACCATTCGACAGGATGCAAAGGGGTGAGCAGTTTTTCCTACTACTTTTTTTCGAAATATAGTGGAAGTGGAAGAGGTCAGCAGGAGAGGTAAAACCTTCTGTTGATTGGAGGAATTTCATAGCCTAAAACTTTATTAGTTTTGGCTTACCTATAAAATGATCGCCTAATTATTCAGAGACCAAATGGAAACTTTTGAATGCACTTTGGACGAGACAAAAATTAGCCCTTAGGCCTGATCACTTCATTGCACTTCGAATCTTCTATAAGCCGCCAAAATATTTTTAAAAAATCAAAAACCCCGCTTTGTTGACCCTGCGCAGTTTCATAATGTTTACTCAGCTTCTGCAACGCGTATCTTCACAACAATATATGAATTGAACACAAAATTGTTCGACTTTTTACAGGATTTTTGATTGGTGCTGATAGCATGGATATACCCAAAGATATAGCCACCCAAAGTTTCAGTTTAATGCATCGACTGTCACGCCAGAACATCCAAAAGTCAGAGACATTTTGTGGCATCCCATAAGTCTCGCACACCACCCCACACTCCTCTGACCACTGAATAGCTGAAGCTCCATGAGCTTGGGAACAAGCTGCAGGGAAATATTTCAAAGTGCAGTGCACTCATCAATAAGAATGTCTGGAGTGTGGCGTGGAGTGTGGCGTGTGGAGTGTCTGTAACCTCCGGAGGTTAGACCAAAACTAAAAATGCCATCAGTCATTAATCTAATTTTGTTTCTATTTATGGCCAGCGATTGATGGGGCCAGGCAACCGGCGACGACTTGACAATTGGCGTCTAATTATGCAATGGCATCCCGAAAGCCAGATGCCACTCGAGCGGCTGCGGCTGTGGCTGTGGCTGAAATTAATTGGCCTGCCCGACAGTCAGCCGCCATGATGGCATTCGAGGCGATAAGATCCGAGCTCCCGAGAGACAGAGAGAGAGATCATTTGCCCCTGCCCATTGGCAGCGGCAACGCAGTTGGCAACGTTAGAACAGTCAGAGAATTAATGGGCCGAGTCGAAGGGGCTTCCAACAGTTTTGTCAGTCAAATCAAATCAAATTATATTCATTACATTCGCATATTCACGCGGTGTGTGTGTCTGAGAGTCTGTGAGATGGAACAACCAATTAATAAACTGCGATACTATCTGAGGGATGAGATAGTGCTGCACAACAAGAAGGACGACTGCTGGATCAGCATACACAACAATGTCTACGATCTGACGGCCATGATACGCGATCGTTTCGATCACTGGAATAGCGTAGGGCACTCGCACTCGCACTCCCCTGAATAGACCTAGACTTAGACTTAGCCCCCCCATTGAATCTTCTGCAGAACATGGACTATCTGGTGGCACATGCGGGCAAGGATCTGACACATTTCTTCCATGAGAACGGGGAGCCACGCACGGAGATATCGGCCAGAACTGGCCGTCCCCGTGTTCTCTTTCCGCCCATACTGGAGGTGGCACTCAGCGAGTTTGCCAAGACCAGTGGCGCCATGTGGAGTCAGGATCCCCTCTATCACATTGGCAGAGTGACGCAGCGGGCACGCCTCATACGCATCATCAATGCGCTGACGGCCCAGACCCTGTTCCTGACGGTGTGCAACGAGGACAGCATCTACGACATCCAGCAGAAGTACAAGCAGCGCTACAATCACCATGCGGGCAGCTACGAGTGGCGCAAGTTCTCCCATGGAGTAAGTTCATCTCTGGCTCTCTCTCTTGGTCCCCTCCTTAAATGATGTCTCCACACAGGGCACGGCCTGCGGGCAGCTCGACCTGAGCGGCACCTTGGACGAGAACGGTCTGACGGATGAGGAGGAGAGCTCTGTGGATCTGCCACCGCCCTCCATTTGGCTGTACTACACAGATGATATAACCATTGCTTGAGTCTTGGGTTCGGTTTTTATTGGAAATTCGTTGTGCTGCAGGCCAGACTGCAACTTGGGCTGGCCACTCCGTTTAGAATACAATTTAAGAACAAATTTCAACAAATGTCATGGTCCACCTAAGAGGGTAATAGGTCGGGGCAGGTTTTATCTCTTCTGGCTGTGGCATATTGCTCCTGGGTGCTGGATTCGGGTGCTGCTCTGGCCTCTGGACTCGAAATTATGCGGGCTGATGGAGCTGGAGCTGTGAACTCGTGTATGACGAGTCGGGGGGTGTCTGCGCCTGCGCCTGCGCCTGCAGCTGCCCAGTTGGCACGCGTTGGCAGCTACCACACGGCCACCACTGGCCCTGCCACTGCCACTGCCCCTGACTTTGCTCCTGCCCCTGCCCAAAACGGTGCTGCTTGGAGTGCTTACTGAACTGTAAACTGTTTTTCCAGTCCTATGCCAGCATTTGCCCTGCCTAGAGTTATGGCTTATGATTCTTGGAAGCTCTCCTCTGCCCCTCCACTCCGCCACTGGGTACGCCCACTTGCGTTGGATCTCTCCGTTGGGGGTTTTGTGGTTTTGCGCTTGGGAGTGCTTTGTCTTGTGGCCTGACTACCTCCTCCTCCGTCTCTTGTGCTTATCTTGCGCGCATAAATAATTAATTTCAGACTCATTTTGCTTAATAATTCTCTTTTTATACCCGTACTCAAAAAAGAGTTAAGGGGTATATTAGATTTGTGGTAAAAGTGGATGTGTGTAACGCAGAGAAGGAAACGTTTCCGACCCCATAAAGTATATAATCTTGATCACATAGCCGAGCGATATGCCGCTGTGCCGCTGTCTGCTGCGCTGTCTGCTGCTGGCTGTGCTCGATGAGCGCCGACCAAAGAGCTGGGCACCAAATTGGTTCCGACCAGTGACACCTGCTACAGGATGCCCCGCCCCCCGCCCCCACGGACGAACGGGGCCGGTACAAGCAGATGGATGACCAACCGCGCACTGAATGACGGATCATAATTATGCCAGAATGAAATATTTAGTTGCTCCCCCCCCCCGCCGACAACAACCATTCCCCGCCCACACCGCCGCGTTCAGGCCCCAGGGGTGTAGAAGAGGACAACACAGTAGATGTATAATAGCATTTTATAGAGGCAAAATTAAAGTAAAATTTTTTTTTTTAAAATTAAAAAACATAACCAAAAGTGTATGTATACTGACTACGGGTATAGCGGCCCGAAACGACCACACCCCCGTTTTGTTTTGTTTAGTTGTTTAATTGCAAACCAGTTTGCTGCGCTGCCATAAATGGTAGTCTGGTGGGGCTCTGCTCTGCTCTGCTCTGTTCTGCTCTGTTCTTAATTTACATTGAGCAAGCGACGTGTGACAAAGAGGCCACAATACCCCCCCTCAGACACTAGGCACAGGCACAGGCACTCGAGCAATGTTGTTGAAATATTTACAGCCGCCAATCTGTGTGTGTAGGATTTTTGACAAGCCGCTCGAAGGCACTTTGGCACTCGAAGGTTGCGGATATATCAATTCATCAGATACTTTCCCATGCTGCAAATCCACACAAAACAACAACAAAAACCAGCTAAAGGGAATCAATAGCCAAAGCCCAAAGTCTCAGCCTCAGTCTCAGTCTCAGCCTCAAGACATGCACAATCTTGTGAAATATTGTTCGCAGATACCTGTTTCAGAATCCCTCTGGTACCTGACCAGCGATGACTCACCTGCGAACACGTTTGTGCATGTCGTGGCCTGGGAACAGGAGCAACTCCAACCATATCGCATACTGCTGGCTGGCTGGCTAACCTGTCCTGCCCCTGTCTGGGGCTCCACAAGCTACGCAGCGGGGCTACGCATCACTGCTAGTGCTGGGTGGGTGTGGCCTGGTGGGCGGGGGGAGAGCTCTACAAATCCGTTGCACTGCTTGGCTCTATGGCACTGCTTGGCTCTATGGCACTGCGTTTGTCGTTTGGCACAAAACCCGTTTTTGGCCTGTGCTCTCCCTGCGCCCTGCGCCCACCGCGCTCCGCCTGCGTGCAAGTTCGCTGCCTAAGTCTTTTGTTTGTAGCGCCACAGAGAGAGAGAGAGAGAGAGAGGTTCAATGAGCTTGGGGCGTAGAAGCAAAGCAAACGAATTGCATTTGCGTATTAAATATTTTACGGTGCAGAGTGGTAGGGCGAGAAGGAAGAGAATGGGTGATGGGCGATGGATCGGGGGCTGCTAACATTCCCTTGTTGGCTATCTCTTTGGGTTGTTTGCAAACTTACAACTTAATTGATGGCACACACACACAATCTTCCTGCGGAATCATGTTCAAAGGTTGTCACACCACCGCCTCCAGCGCCTCCACCTGTCCTCCCAGTACACTCTGACATTGCCTGACAATTGTTCCAAAAGAGGCCAACACGGCAACGGCGACATCTGCCCTGACAATGGCACTGCCAGAGACAAAATTCAGTGCATAAATTGCGCTGTTCGCCGCATTCCTTGGGATCAGCCCGGATCGACAGCAGCACCCACAGCAGTACAGCGAATATAACCCACTTCAGCTGTGACTGTGACCCATTCCCACAGACATCCACCACAGAACAGAGCTAACAGAACTACACACACAAATGCGTAGTCAAAGGCAGCTAATTCTGAATTCTATGCCGGTCGGTCGCATTCTTTCTCGACTGTCTGTCTGTCTGTCTTTCCCAAAGCTGTCTTTTCCAGGCGGAAGTGGAGAGCAATCTTCGTGCTTGTCTGAGCTCCTCCCCCAGCGATTTCCCAGCTAAGCGAACTAATTTAGTGCTTAGCTCGACATAAACTGTTTGGTTTGCTTGGTTTGCTTATTTTCCCAGGTTTTTCCTGCTCGTGTCGTCGTCGTCAGGGGCCCAGAGGAATTTATGCAGATTAGCCTGTAGAAATAGAAAGCCGAATAGACTCGGGCTTCAGTCGAAATTTTGTTTGGCATGAAGGTCAGCGTCGCGGCACACCAAAAGGAAGTACTCCCCGCCCTTCCAGCAGCCCCAAAAATAGTCATCCCACTAGCATGTACATCCGTTATGGCAGATCCGTGTCATTTTCGGTTTCTTTTACTGTTTTTCTCACTGTAGAGAACTTGGCTCTCCACTCGCTCGATTCTGATGGGGCGTTGGTTGCGACTTCCCCCCATCAGAACTTTGCATTTGGCATACAAAACATTGACCGCTGACTGACTGCCTGACTGCCTGCCTGCCTGCATTTGGCACTTGGCATTCCACGCCAGCGACAACAAATTAAATAATAAATACACGATGGACAAAAAAAAAAAAAGAATATGCGACAATAAATAGCGGAACCAAATTAGGAAGTGGCCACGCCACACCACAGCACACCACAACAGAACACACCACAAAGTGCCCAACTCCATATTCGGGTGGGGTGGCCACCGATACAGCAACAGCAACAACCACAGTCTTGCCACAAGTGGGTCTTTTGTACGTTCGGGGAGCAGAGACACTGTCTGTCATTGGCATACTAAATATGAGGGAAGTATTAATAGAGGTAATTGATTCGGTGGGCTTCTGGTTAGCTTTTGGTTCGCGGCTCATTGCAGTTTGCAAGTAAATGACAAATAAACACCAAGAATAAATAATTAAGCTATGGAAGATAAAGAATATTTGTGGTATAAGTTGCACTGATCTAAAGTTAAACAAGTGCAAAGTATCCAAACAAAAATCGCTTAATAAGCTCAAAAGTTATGGCTAATACTTTCAAAGGGCATTTACTGCACGACAATATTTTTGTGCCAATTCTGAAAGTGTAAATTAAATTCCCTTAATAAGATTTCTTCTTAATTTCTATTCCATAATAAAACTGTATTTGTGTTTGTATTTATTGAAGATGATCAGCAACTTTCTACTAATACAAACTATGATTAAAATTAAAGGAAAAAAGGGTATATAAGAAATAATTAAAAACTAGAGGATTGTAGCTACAGGTACAGGTATATCTTACTGGCTTTAATTTTATAGGGTTAATTCTGGGGACAGGGTATGATAAAGATTATTTTAAGTGGAGCATAAAATTCGAAATTAGACCTACAGACCTACAGACTACAGACCTACCTACGAAAGGTACGAAAAATACTAAGGGGAACAATGTCTCTATGTCTATGTCTCTAGATCTTATACCTAGTCCATTAATACCCAAGGTAGCCCTATAAAAAACATTTAAAGAACTCAACAGTCGATTTCCCTGGCAGCTACTATTACTATTAAAATCGCATGTGAGACTATGCCTTATGAGCAGTTCCTGAAGTTAAGCCAATAAATAAATTGTAGATGGTGCGAATGATGAGACATATTTTTAATTGGGTTTAATTGGGTTTATCTTCTCCCAGGGCAAACATCGATTTCTCAATAAAACAAAAAGTGTTAAAACTAAGTTCCTTCAATCTCGAATAATACTATTGTATGCCCCAACCAGGCCTCCTTCGAGTACTTTCCAATTGATATGCAACTTTGGCACCTCTTGAGCTGCGCTGAGTTTCCATAAATTATTCAAAGCTTAACTGCTTCCGTTTTGGACGAGTGTCTGTCCATCCGTCTGTCTGTCTGAGTGACTGACTGTCTGTGGCACTGTCAATTCCTCGCTGTGCCCCTGTCTGCTACTCGTATTCTCTGGCAGATTGACAAGGTTTGACTTGGACAGTGGTTGGGGCGCGGTGAGGGGCTCTTCGAGGGGGTCAATGGGACGCGGAGGACGCTGCACTTTCTTGTGGTTTTATTGGATTGGATTGGAGCGCAGCTGTTTGCATAAATATCCATTGGCAATAACAATTTCGAATGGCTGCCTGCCAGCCAGCCAGCCAACGAGTTTATTTTACATTTTATTGTATAATTTTCGGATGTGGTTTTCCCAAAGAGAAAAGAGAGAGAGATAGAGGCACAGGCAGAGGCACAGGCACGGCCACTGTTCTGCTCCGTTCTGTGGCATAAATTAACGCGTGCAACTAAAATAAAAATAAATATATTTTTATATGTATTTATATGTATGTGTATGTGCCTTGGGGGTATGGCCTCCGGGGGCAGAGCTGGTTCTTGTGCCGCCTGAGTGCCCTCCAGGTATGTCCACAAATGGAATGAAAATGTTGCTGCAGGCGGAGGCGGAGGCGGAGACAATGGGGCGGTTTTGGTTCGCAGCGTTTCGGAGGCCAAAGATTCAATGCAAATTGAACGGACAGTCCAAACGACACTCGGCACAAAGGGTTAAGGTTCGCCGCAATTTATGAATGTTAACACAATATTTGTTGTCGCTCCTTGCTTAATTACCAGACGAGCCCTTTACTGGGAATATCCTTCGCACACACCCTGCCCCATGTTTCCCATGTAAATCGCCTGGCAGAAATCAATTAAAAAGCACACGTGACGCACATTCAACTTCCCACATTTTGTATCCTTCCCGGCACCACCGCTTGTCCTTCGGCTGTTTTCTAGTTTTATTTTCTCCTGGGGTTTTCCGCTTTCTGTTTTCTGTTTTTTTAGTTGATCAAACACTTCCTGTGTCGCCCGCTGCTGGCCTTGTGCTTCCTGCACGGAGCGTGGGAGCGGCTCAATAATTTCCACAGACTTTCCAAAGTTCCATTGATTTATGGCATCGCTTCTGCGGGCTTCAATTGATTTTCTAAGTGGCTCTGCGGATTATCAAATTGTGATCTGAATATTCAGTTGACATTTTTAGTGGTTCGAAAGGGGGATGGGGAAGGGTGGTCTGTGGTCTTGCCAAATTGAATTGTTTTACTTGGGCTTAGGGGAGGGCTGTGTTGTGGATGGATGGATGTACGCGCCCATTAAATGGGATTTGATTTATGCCAGACAAGTGTCTGAGCGAGTGGCTTAGAGAGATCTCAACGAGATGTGGCATTCAATTTATGTGGAGAGACCCTGAGAAGAGTTAGCAAGGGTTGGTCTCTGCCTATCGTTTCTCACCGCTCCTCAGGCAAAGTGTTTTAGCTGGGACAACACCCCAACCATCATCATCATCATCATCATTATTATTATTCTCATCATCGCAGCTCTCAATCGGGTGTATACATTCCACTTATTTGGAGTCCGGTAAACTCGTTCGGCCAACAGCAACAACAGCGACAAACTTCACTTTCTAACAATGATTAGTTGGCAATCTTCTTCTCTCTTTTCTTTGGTTGTTTCCATGGAGGTTTTTCCTTTGCCGTGGAGTAATGAGCGCTTTTTCAAGTTGATAATTACGATGAAACAGCAGAAACAGCAGAGGCAGCAGAGGCAACAGAGGCAACAGAGGCAGTGGCAAGAGCAGAGAACTGAGACTGAAACCCATATGGCATCAAGTAGAACCGAAGCTAAATCAGTGAAAGAAACGAAACGAAGAAGAAGCAGGAGAAGGAGAAGCAGCCACAAACAGCAGCTGAGAAGCACAAACAAAAGTTAAGTCCGAGGCAGAGAACCACAAAACAGAAGCCAAATCGGAGGCAGAGGCAGAAGCAGAGCCAGAATCATGGCCAAGACAACTACACCTCATTTGGTTAGCCCTAAAGGGTCTACAAGGGCTAGCTGGCTGGCTGGCTGGCTGGGCCAACATGATTTGTCTTTCTTGGGCCATTCCTTTGAGGTGTGGGGCATTGCTGGCACAGGCTTAGGTAAAATATTTGTTTGTGCATGAAAATACCAGTAGCCGTTTTCATGTGCGTTTAATTCAATTATGTATAGACCCTGCCTGGGAGGGAGGCGAGTCTGATGTTCTGAGAGCAGCGTGGGAACAGCTGTTGACTTATGTAACTCATTTGGGGCTCCATTGTAACACTGTAAGGTGTCCATCACACGGCCCCAGCATAGACTTATTAAATACAATGAGCTGGTTGTAATTTCTAAGCTGATTTTGCAAATCAATCAAAGGCCTGACAAGTCAATTACGAATGCAAAATGTTTGGGAAACGATTCGCAGAGCAGAGAACCAAAATAGGACTTGGCGGTGTTCTTGGGAGTGAATTTTCCTGTTTTTTGTGGCTAAAGGAAGAAGATTTTGAGGCGAGAGAATAGAGGATCTAGGAGTAAATTTTTTCTCTGTAAAACTCTTTGATTCGTGTAAAATCTAAGCCAGAAAGAACTGTGAAAGAACATTTCTAATAACACTTTAAATCAATTAAAATTATTTTCAGCCTCTTGCCCGCATGCAAAATAAATTCAAATTTTAAAGTAAAATTTTCATAAATCAAATGGAAATTATAGACATCAAAGCCCGCAATTAAACGTTGTTACACTTTCATAATTAAGCAGAATTGCCCATTAATTAGTAATTATTGTGGCATTTATGGGGGCACGCTTTTACGGCTTAGCATCAAATCCACACAGCTAGAGGGGTAACTTAATAATCTGCCTGTGTGGTGTTCCATGGAGGATCAACTCCAACCCCAACCCCATGAGGCACCACTTGGCAAATCTCCAAGCAACCAACCAGCATTGGGCAGCGTATCCGATGTGAGGCCCGCACTTGGTTGCAACACACTCACCAAACTCTTGCTTTCATGTCAACCAGCGATTATAATTATCTGCTTTGCTCTCTCTCCATACACACAAGAGAGAGAGAGAGAGAGTCTCCCTAGTACGAATCTCTGTGCCTGTGTCTTTTGGGAGCATTTTCCAGAGCTCTTTTCATTACATTTAATGCCACAAAGGAATTTGAAAAGCATAACAGCAACAAAGGAATACGTATACGAGGCGTGGCGTGGCGAGGCGAGACGGGGCGAGGCGAGCACTGACGTCGGCCAAGTAGAACCCAATGGATGGATGGATGGATGGAATGGCTGCTGGCTGCTGCTGCTGCAGAGGGGGCTGCAGAGGGGCCTGTGGATGCGCTCGGTTGAGTTTCATGGATCAGTTGGGGCGGACTGGGGGCAGCTCCAATGCTGTGGCATGTTCTGTTCTTCTTCTTCTTCTTCTCGTTGTTGTTGTTGCTTTTATTGTTATTGTCATTACCGGCATGACAAGCACAAAAATGCGTTGTTCGTGCGCAGACGGAGCCGCAAAAAAAAAAAAAAAAAAAAAAAAATAAAGTTGCATTTAACTAGTTGGGTAATAGGGCTAGGTCCAGTTCGCTAGCTGCTCTAACTATGCAGGCACACACACTCTCTGCACTCGTATCGATTAATGGCCTGAACTCAGTTGAACCCCAACGAAGCGGACAACACGTGTCAAAGCAGTCCGCGGACAGGGCCGGCAGGCTGATTTCCATATCTCCAACTCCAACTCCACGTATCTGTCGGATGCACTTGGCTGGCTCAAACTAAAGATACCGCGTAGCTATGATAAACAAGAACAAGAAGAAGAAGTCGGCGCTCAGCCAGGCGTGTCCCTATAAGAACTAAAGAGAAAGAGAAGAAAAGAAATGGAACCCATAAGAATTACATTCTCTGTGTAGTGCATACAACGAAATGAGCTACTAATTTGTTAGCAGGAATAAAGTTTGTAGCAAGCAACTAATAGAAGGAGAACAATTTTTCGTCCGGGGATGCTGATTTTATTTTTATTTCATTTATAAAATATATAAAAATACTGCGAAAGCAATTGAAGAACAAATTGATTTGCCATTGGGTTCCCACTTGCTGGCCATTTCTCTTTGCAGCAAATATTCCCAAAAATAAAAACAACTTTCCAGCACATCTGTAGTAAATTCCCCTGTAAACTTCAAGGCTGCTTCTGTTGCTGGCCCCACAAATAACCTGATATCTAGGCCCAGCTATATTTGGCAATAACCAAAACATCGGCCAGTGGCCGCACCTCGTCCCAGTTGAGTAGTCAGGTTTCCCCCCTCCCGCAGCGATTGTTGCCAGGTGAGTGAGCAGCAGCAGCAGCCCCGGCAGCCCCAAATCTCTGATCTGAACAGTCTCCTCCAATCTCAAAGCGCCAACGATTGGCACACGAGTATAGAGTTTAATATTGTTTTTTTCGGGTAACTAACTGGATAGCTATTATGATTTAAGGAAGGAATTTATCACAAAATATTTCTCACTTCCGTTTGGGTAAGTCATCCTGGCGGGGACTCCACTGGGTATCGTGTTTCAGGGCATCCCAGTTCCTAGCCCATTCTGAGGCTGGACGACAACCGCAAAAGTGGAAACGGAAGTGTCGCCGTGTCGCTGGACAATAATGGAGCCGACAGGTACTATGAGATGAGCCTCTTCCATTAGCAAATGACCTTTAGGACTCGCTTGGCACAGAAACCAAAGCAATGCCTCAACTGCAGCCACAGAATGCAGCTCAGAGCAGGCCAGGCCAGGCCAGGCCAGCAACCTGCAACCTGTTCCAGTGCCACTTTTTGTGGTGCAAACTTTTAAAGTAAAGTTAAATCTAGTCAACTGCGAGCGAGCTGCCATGGTGATCATTTAGCAGCAGTGGCAGCAGCAGCAACACAAAAAGGTAGCTATGAATGGTAAATGGCAGTGCAGTGCGGGGCCAGTGGCAACTGAAATTACATGTCCAGCAGCATGAAAACACCGCCAGCTGCCACTCGATGGAGAGAGCCTGCAGTAGCCCTCGTCACGTATTGGGAGGTAACATACATGGGCATACTTAAGGGGCAGTAATGTGGTTTATCATCAGCAGTCACTGAGTACTGGCACCGGCGCGATACGGTCATGTTATGACAAGGATGAGAAACCGAGAAGGCTCCACAGCACAACTGGTTGAATACCCCCACACACACGCATACAGACAGACACACAGCCAGGGGATCGACTCCAGTGATGCGCAATTGGACAGGTGGAATATCCATGGGAGTTTCTATTAAGTTTGAGGGTTCTTCAATGCCTAAATCCACTCAATTTCGATGGAATAAGCTACCAAAAATGTTGCAGAATTTAATGCAAAATTTGCACACAATTCTTAGGTTTATTTTTGCAACGAAAAGAAAGAGAAATAAACCTGTAAATGATCTTCATGCGAGTATAATCTTGTTGTAAAAAATCTGTTGCAGTGTCAAACACATCCTCGACATGTGGCCATGCTGCCTGAGCATATCTTGCGGCTGCTATACTGCCAGATCTCTATGCCACATTTGCAGCTCTTTTTCTGCAGTGCAGTTCAGTGTTCAGTTCAGGGCAGATCATTAAGAGACGCCAGACCAAAGAGAGGGAGAGAGCGTTGAGCACATCCGTAGAAGGACATCTGATCGCTTTTTGTCGTGTGCATTGCACAACCGCACAACAGTGGGGTGGGGTGGGGTGGGGTAGGGGAGGAGCAGCAGCAGTGCCAAGTGGCAGTGGCAATGGCAAAAGATGAAAGTGCAGAAGAGGCGATGGTACCCCGTTCCCCGTTCCCCGTCCCTGTGCCCAAGCCACCGAAAGTTGTTGCCATTTCTGGTTGGCTCTTTGTGGCTGGCTTCCTGCAGCTTACGACGTGTGACGACATGTAGAACTAATTGTCGTCCACTCTACTCGTTGGCAAGTTGTTGAGGAGGAAGGGTAGTGGGGAGTAGTGGGGCAAGGGGAGACTGAAACCGGGACCGAGTCTGAGTCTGAGTCTGAGTCTTTGGCTCTGACTCTGACTCTGACTCCGGCACTGTTCGGTTCGCCTTGTGACAGGCATAAATCAGTTTTGTTTTAGTTATCGGCGCAGCAAGAAGTCACTCAAAGTGACGCCGCATGCAGCCTGCAACCTGCAACCTGCCACACTGCCACCTGCCACACTGCCACAGATATCGCTACTTAGGCCTCAAAATTCGGATCGGAGTTCTCTGATTTTTCGCGTGTGCTTGCGTCATAATTGAAAATGATCGTCGCGACACCTTAAATGGTCTTCTCTGCCCCCCACCCCACCCCAGCAGATCTGCTCGTATGCGATTTTTGTTGCTTGCTTTTATTTTTTGGTGGGGACGAGTTAATTAGTCGTGTGGTGGTGCTCTGGGGACTAAGTATTTGATTTGATTTGATGTTTGATTTATGTTCGTGAGTGCCTGTCGGCCATTCCTTGGCCAAAAAAGGCGCAGCATCAATAGCAGCGAGACCCACAAAATTAGCAACATTTAGTTAATGCACATAAATAAGATACACAGTTACACAGATACTCGTAGCAAAAGATACGGCATTCGATTCGGAGACGAGACACCAAATTGGGCAAGTCGTTCGTGTGCCGTGGCGCTCGACGTGTGGGCAGCAGACAACAACAACAACAAATAAAATGAAATCAAATGAACAAAAGTTAAATAAATGACGAGTTTAAATAACACTAACAATCGGCATCGATAGAGTGGAGTCTTTGTGTTGGTTCGCCATATTTGGACAGATCGCAGCAAGATGCCCGCCCCGGCTGCCATAATGGCAGCCTCTGGTCACACGACCAAGCTCAACAATGGCAAATCTAACACCAGCCACAATACAAATACAAACAAAAATACAAATACGAATACGAATAATAATAATATTAACAACAGCCACAGCACATTATGCAATTCGATCGCCCATCTGAGCGACTCAAGGACCAATCTCACTGTCAACACGCCCACCACCTGCCAACGCTTAAGGTAAGAAACGTTTCTCACAGCTCTTCGCGGCTTATGCCATTCGAAACGAGTTTATTCAGTGGCCAAAGTGTTCTTCCCGATTGTTCGACTCATAAACTATGCTGCAACGTGGGTCTATGCTTAGTTTTTAAACTAATTGTTGCTTGTGTAAATAAGTGTCATTTTGTCGCGCAAAATTATGTTGAATTTCTTGGTGTAATACAAAATAAGGTTTGGGTTACTAAGTAAATCGTAGCTTAGACATTCTTCGAAGAACTTTCCTGATTAGAAACCTATTATGTGATAAATTAATGCCACTAAAGAAGTAAAGTGAAAAATGGGAACATAGTACTTACAAGAAAACAATTTTTTTCATTCCGAAAAAAACATTAAAATTGGTAGTAAAATTCAAACTTGGGTGGCTAAATCTTCAGCTATAATACACTCTATCGACACGAATTGAAAATCCTGTGAAAGATCATTGAATTATATTTTTAATGCATTATTTTTGTGGATAACTGCACTGCATATGTCGAGTAACAATTTTATAATGCGCGAGCTCACTAAATCTAGTTATTGGAATTTTTAAAAAAGATTTTGCAGGCATAATGCAAATTAAAAGTGCAAGAAAGTAAATTTACTCATCCAGGCCTACAACCTAAATTACAAAATGACTGTCGCACAGTGACATTTATGGAATAGCTATCCCATTCAGTGGAATAAACTAATTTAAAAATATTTTTGCAGCTGCCTTTTTCATTTTTACATTTTGTGCGTTAGGTTCAAAGACATTTCATGGCAGATTATCATCAAAGAACATTTAATTTGATATGCCAAGATTATGAATTCTATTAAAACTGTTTTACTTCTTATCTATTCACAGCGAAATGTTTCGTCGTTCGATAGCCAGCAGCACCCAATCGAGTTCCAGGGAGAATACCTACGAAGAGGTAAGCTGATCCGCCGATAAGCCAAGCCAATTGTAATTGTAACTGAAATATTAATGAAGTATTGTTAGGAAATTCAAATTCACATCAACCCCCGAAAAATAGATCAAACTGGGGAGTACCTGCCTTGGGAATGGCATCCTTGCTTGAATGCACATCAAAATTCCGACTAATTAATCAAACAAAATATATAACAGGGGAAAAACAAATTGTAGAGGGGAGGGGAGGGGAAGACTGCAGTTCAGAGCAAAACAAAAACAAAAATGAAGAATGAAGTTTGGAAGTTTTCGTTTCATTGCCCGTGGAAAAGTGGCTCAAATTTCCAGGCGGTCCAAGTTGATTTACTTTTCATAATAAAAATCTTTTAGCAAGCCCCTCAAACGAACATAATTTACAAAGCAATTCAAACACTGAGACTGGTGACTGGAGACTGGAGACTGCCTACCGTGTGTAGCCGTAGCTGTATCTGTATCTGTAGCTGCGTATCTATAAGTGCGTGGCGGTGTAATCCGAGCCAGTGGCCTAAGAAGATTCAGGGAGCAGACGCAGACGCGCCCAGAAGCAGCCGCCGACGACGACGCGCTCAATTTATAAACAGGCCCAAAACGCTCTCTCAAGTGTGCCAGCTGCCGATGTTTGGGATGTATCTTTGAGATTTGAGATACTCGTACCTTTCTTTTTCCTATTGCTAAGATGCTGCGGCAGGACCAACGCATCGCATCGCATAGCATCGCAGGGCATGGCATCCTTTGTGAGGCGGCAGGCAATGACCTGCTTTGGAATGCCAGACAAAAACATCTGTCGCCCTGGTCTGTCTCAGTTCAAAAGGGATCGATCGCCTTGGGGTATTTATGCGTCTGTCCGGGTGTCCCTGTGCCCTGGTGTCCTGGTGTCCTTTTCCTTGTTATTACAGGCATCATCCTCCTCGATTTGGCGCGCAGTTCGACAGCACAGCACAGCCCGAGACTAGGCTGCCATTCGATTCTGGTTTAGGGAGCTGCTGCTGCTGCCCGTCGCACAGGTTTCTGCTTGTCTTCTGTCTGTGCCTCTCTTTCACTCCCTCCTGGAGCCGAAAACATCTGCCTGGCCTGGCCTGGCCTGGGCTGGCCTGGGCTGGCCTGGGCTGGGCGAGTCCTTTTGATAGTGCCCCGGGGGCATTAATTGAAAGTAATTCTTCCTTTTGCGCTCTGCGGCAAGGATTGGGATTGTTGCGTTGACAATTTCCGGTTAAAGTACAGTCCAAGATCAGGATCGGAATACTGCCTAAAATGTGATTAGCAAGTGAATTATTTCTGGCTTATGCCGCAGACTTATCATCTGCCGTTTGAGTGCCATTCTCCACTCCATTAGGTGCTGGATTGTAGCCACTTAAATGAATAGTCTTAAGTTGATCTAATCCGCTATCAAAGAACCCATTGGCAGCACTTGTGGGCCGACATCTGTTGCTTCACTCGAAAGTGTTTGCCCTCGCTGGCAGACGACCGCAAAAGCAGTCTTCTTGGCGTGCGATCTACATAACGCCAGCTGTAAATGTATCTGGCAGATACTCGCAGGCTGCCTGCCATAGATACATACATTTACATGCGTGTAAAACGCATAAAATGGCAGATTACCACGCTCGAATGGATTTCTTATGCGAGCTTTTGATTCGATTTCATTTGAAGCTGCAACCGCAGCAGCAGCGTCAGCGGCAGGGCTAAGATGCAATTCGAGCTGCAGTTGCAGTTGGAGATGCAGATGGGAGGAGGAGATTTGCAGCTCAAGTTGAGCGTGTGGCAGGCAGACGACTATTTTGCTTTGCTTCGATCATCATCAGGCAGCAGCAGCAGCAGCAGCAGCATCATTGACAGTTCAGTCCAGTTGAGTTGGTTTCATGTTGCAATTAGTTGCGGCAAGTGATAGCAGCTAGCAGATCGCAGCTAGTGAACCCTCAGCGCCCAAGTTCAGCTCAGATTCCCTCCTCTCTCTCTCTCTCTATGGGCTAATCGAATGTGGAAGGAAAGTGCAAGTGAGTGCACTCAACTCAACTCAAACATTTCTCTCAGTGCCCGGCACTCTGTCTGCTGTTTGCGTTTTATTGCAGCGCGGCCTAATCAGTAATCAAATATGTATTTTTGTACGCCTCTTGGGTTTTATGGCCCAGCCGTTGCGGTTCATTCGCCGCCTGCCCTTTGAATCCCCCACCCACCGTATTCGAAATTCGAATTTTGAAATGGGAATCTTGGATTGATTGGCTGCACTCAAATATTTGACAAGAGCGCGCTGCTCCCTCAGAGATACAGATTCAAACTACTGTGCTGGGAACCGATAGATAACCCCCCTCTAATCGGCAGACTTGTTTGTCCCGTCCGTCACCGAAAATGCGCTCATAAATTACATTTACTTTGCATGGCCTGGGCAAGGGGTGATGAACCTGCTGCGGCAGTTTTTAATTCTGTGCTTAATTGTTTGATTTACGAGGCAATGGGAAATCATTTTTAGATTTTTAATATAGAACAAAAAATTATAGGCAATAAATGCTACATATTTTATATTTATTCTATGCATGAGAATCTATGGATAAATATTCCCATTATTAGTAGAATTTAGTATAATATTTCAGTGCTTTAGGATCCTTTTATATGACATATTTTCCAATGTGTCGAATACTTTTTCCACTTACTATACAAAGCAAATAAATGTCACATTCTATTTAAATTTCTCATGCCATGGCAACCCGAACTTCAGTCATTTCTGGGCTCTGAGACCGCGTCTAGGCTACGGACGCCCTCGCGACCTCATTGAAATGCAAACAGTTACAATACACCCCTCCATATACACCTCTCTCCCCCGCCGATTTGTAGATCTGTTCATGTTATTATTAAAAACACCTAAATGGGTCGCTGAGAAGGCGCTTGGGTTGGGTCTGGGGGTACTCTGGCTGGGTCGTGTGCTTCTGTGCTTTGTAGTGCAGCACGTACAATAAATTAGTGACATTATAAAAAAATTAAAAAAAAAAACGTGAGCTGCTCCTCCAGCGTGGAATATATACATACTCGTATTTTGACAATAATAAGCAGCTCCACAGCTAACCCAAGAGCCGCCAATTCACAGCTCAAATAACGTGACATGGAATGACCAAAACCCAAGCCCCAGCCCCAGCCCCAGCAGGAGAAGATTGGAAGAAGTTTGGGGCACGGACGGCAGCTGGGATTGTGGATTTGTTGTGTGTGTGTTTTGGTTTATGCGTTTTTATGTTTTATAGGCCCCACTCGGCACCGCCTCGCCTCGCCTCTCATTAGCATGCCCCGCACGAGAAGTTTTTTAATTTTCGACTCTATCATTTCGTTCATTTTCTTTGGCTTGGTTTCTTTGGTAGCCGAGAGGCACAACAATTGTCAATAAAAATTACTGGCCTCCCGGCTTACAGCACGCACTCAGTGCGGTTCGGGGGTCGGGTCTCACTTTGGGACATTTACAAGCCGGCAGCAGCAGCGCTCCACAAAACAATTAACGAAATGAAAAGGCCGCTCGGTTGCGGCCTGATCCCACGCTTTTTCAGCTGATCGCTGAATGAATCTCCCAGAGTACAAAAAAAAAACAGAGGCATTTAAATAATTTTTCGTTGCCAGCCCACAGTCAGACAGTGGCTGGCTGACGATTTGTATAAATTTTATTGTTTAATTTATATGCGAAAAATGCATACAAAATGTTGAACAAACTTTTGCGCATCTTTAGCTGTATCTCTGTAGCTGTATCTGTATCTCCCTCTGTTCCATATGTGTATCTGTATCTGTATCTTCTCTTCTGTTTATCATAATCGTATACAGCGGAAATAAAGAAGACACAAATTGTTAGATACCCAGACGGAGGGAGCGGACAGCCAGCAGCAAACCCAAACGAAATCTACCTGAATCTCATCCACGAATTCTTTTGCCCGCAAACTGGTGAATGAACTGTGGAATTATCTCTGCTGCCTCGTCTCTGTTTCTGGGGGTTTTCTCTTGGCCATTAGCAGCTTTTTAGCTGGAAATTAGTATGTCGTCGCCACTTGACTTTATCTGCGCGCACAGCGGGGTTGGACTGGGCAGGGAAAGTCCTGGTCCTGGGACGCTGTTTTGCACACATTCCCTTTCTGGGCAAATCCTGTGTGGCATGTGGCATGTGGCCAGGCAGGTGGTCCCAGAAGGGTGCAGAGAGACAAGTTAACTCTAGTCGGGAATTGAATTATCATTTTTTGCGGATTGATCTTTGGCAGTGGCCAAGCTAAGCTCTAAGTTTGGCTTCGCTTTTGCCATTCGATGGACAATCTCTGTCATAATCCAAGCAGCTCCTAAGTACTCGCTGCCAACTTTCTATTTGTGGCTTTTCACCATATTTTTATCCCAAAAAGAGACAGCAAAATTCACAGCATTTCCTCATTAGTTGGTTTGTTTTGTGGGCCCCACAATGGCAGCTAGTAGATGGCTGCTGACTGCTGGCTGGCTGCTGATGATAATTAAATCAACGTTGCATGACACAACTGAATCAAAACTGAGCCGAAAGCCCAAAGCTCAAAACTGAAAGTGAATTCAAATGGCAAAAAAAAAAACAACAGAAATACAGAGACAGCTACGAAGGAAACACAAATGAGCTGCAAGCCCAGGGGGCAGTGTGGAGTGTGGCGTGGAGTGGAGAGTGGAGTGTCCACTGTGCAGCTGTGGGCAGAACAACTCAACAACAACAACAACTCCCCCTCTAAGCCCTCAGCAACATTAATGTATATTTCTTGAGTTTTGAATAGGTTGCCCCGAAAACAAAGACAAAACTGATGTCATTGTCTGTTGGTTGGTCTGGCGTTTATCAGGCCCATTTTGTGTGCCAAATCAGCAGGTGAAAGTGTTGCAAAAGCGAAGCCAAAATACCGAAACGACTTTGAAGTGAAAATTGTTTTTTCTTCCGCGCTTCAACAGGTAAGGAAAATTCGCAACGAAAAGTGCACTCTGAGCGCCAGGCCAGGTTGGAAATTTTCCCACACTCTGGCGGCGGCACTGGCGGCTCTGGCGGACGTGTCTGAACTTTGATTAAACCGAATTGGTTTCCATTGCCGCGGATCCCAGGCTGTTTCTCGGGTAATAAATGTGTAACATTCTGTAATAGCCAACGTGCCACATGGAGCCATACACGCCGCCTCCTTCATGTCTCTGAGTCATGGCTGATTAGTCAGCTGCGTGCTGCGAGAACTCGCAGCAAGAATTTCTGGACAAGTGAACGGCCCATTGCAAGAGAGTTTTCCAAGCAGCCAGCATTTTCAGTTCCCGCCAGTTCGCGCTTAATGAGTGTCACTTGCAGCGCTCCAAGCCGCAGGCCTGTGCACGGTGCACCTGTTTCCGTTGCATAATTTTCCAGAGCAAACACCAGAAATACATACATACATATGTGTGTGTTCCTTTATGGGTCTGCCATAATATTTACATGCACCCAAGCGAGGCACATTCCAGGCGCTGCTTCTAATGGAGTTGTGAGGGAGTGTGGCAGGTGTCTGCCCTTTCTGGGCCAAGTGGCAACCTAAGATCCTTACCTTCTAATGAGGCAAAGGTAAGATATACGCTGCTAATGATATCGGCGAATAGTTCTGAAATTAGTTTCTTATTTATTGTTCTACTTGGGTGAAAGGTGCAGGAAGTGAGCTCCAATCGGTAGAAAGTATTAGTATTTTTATAGCTATCTAAATTATTGTTTGTTTAATAAATTGCAGCAAAACTTGCTCAAGTTGTGCTTCAAGTTGAATGAAGAATTCTTGTGCGGTTGATTTAATAAATAATTCGTTGTTTTTACATTCTTTGAACAATTTTAATGGTTAGCAACTTATTTTGCTGAGCATTAATATATGTAACTAAAGAACTAACCTCTGAAAAAAGTACCCAAAAATGCTTAATTCATTTTTTTTTTAATTTCAAACTTGAAGAATTTGGAAAATGGTAGAAAAATTCCATGTTGGGTAGCTTTATCTTCATTCTAGCGACACGAATTAAATATCCTGTTAAAGGTCAAACAATTCTCTATTTAAACAATTATATTTGTGGAAAAGTTAGAATTAAAAACAAAATATTTTGTGGATATATTGAAAATTACAACCTTTATTCATATCTCGCTCAAAAGGTTATTTTTTCGCTCTGTTTTAATTTCTCTCCAGATAAATTTGTGGATCTATTTATATTTTCTACTTTGAATGGGGATTACACCTCCATCTTTGCTGCCACAGTTCGTAGGGTATATTTTCTATTATCTCTATGGGTTTATAGCTGTCAATCAGTGCCTCGATCTGCATTCACAGCCTTGGCAAATATAATTACAATTGTTTGCCTTTCTTTCCATAAATCTTGCTACTTTATCAGACGAACCTCTCGGGCCTATGGCCTAGGGCCAAGGGGCCTCATTCTGAGAAGTACATCACTGACGCGTATACCTCGTGATTTGTTTTTTTTTTGCACTGCTAACCATCCGCAACTAATGCAGGAGGAGAAAGAGCAGAGCAGCCCAAAGGAGGAGAGACCTGAGAATGAGAAATTTCAACTGGAACGGGAGGAGAGCGAGCGGCGTGTGCGGTTGCCCAGGCTGTTTATTGTGTTGTTCCGAGCCTTTGGTCCAAGCTGTGGAAATCATAAAAGATCATAAATAAATAGCACAGAAGATTTACATTTGCCTGGGACCAGCCAACAGCGACCAGGGAGCAGCAGACTCTGAGGGTCGGTCACACTTTAATTACTGGAGATAAAGCGACTCTAAGCGGATCTCGGGCTGGGAAACGCACACAGAGAGAGAGAGAGGAGACCGTTCAGAACGTAGTCCGGCCAGTCGACTGAGTGATTCATGCTGATCTACGTCTCTCCGTCTCTCCGTCTCTTTCCGTGTGTATGTATATACGATGCTTCGTCTCTCTCTATCGCTGGGTAATTGATACCCGAGGTGTTGATTTGGAAAACAAAAAAAAACTGTTTGCTTATAAACAAAAGGCCTTGTTATGTGCTGAAGCAGCAACAGCAACAGCAGCAGCAACAGCAACAACTGAATTTTCGGGAATTTAGATAAGAAACAGAAAAACGAAAAGTGTTTTCATCTGAAACTGGGAACTGGGGCTCAGATAAGACTCGGACACACCCATTGGCATTACCAAGAGATCCCTGAACTGAGCCCCCCCGCCACCTAGATGCAAATCAATGAACCATTAGAAACTCTTTTTCTTCCCCATCTCATCTGCCCTGACAGGCTGACTGCCCTGACAGCCTGACTGCCCTGACAGCCTGATTGTGGGTCTTCAGCCTCAGCCTCAGCCTCAGCCACAACTTCAACGGCCGCTTGATAAGCGAAACGGTGACTTATCAGTGGATGTGATATGGCCACAAATATTTGATCTGCAGCTTGTTTTGATTTCTTGTACAAATGTTTAAATGTTTATGCAAGATTAATGGTCAGGCGCACGCCTTCCTTTTCCATCCGAGGAGGAGTAGGAGGAGGAGGAGGAGAAGGGCCACCGAAATTTAATTTCATATACAAACGTACATCAGCGCCGACTTTTCTCTGATCTTGAACTATTAATTAGGCAAATTTATGTTTGATTGCTGGCTGCGTAAGACAACGGATGTGAACACTGATCTGGGAATGTTTTGGTGGATGGGAAATAGTTCAGCTTTGTCTGGGAATATTTCACTCTTATGTAGAGGAAAATATCAGCGCTGATCAATGATTTGTTTCAGATTATGGCAAAGGCTCTTGCCAGTTTTTAATGTAAAGGAAAGCAATGTTATATATAAAACGATTTTATGCACATCAAAGCGAACACTCAAGCGATTAATCCTTAATACCAAAATGGAAAATCTTCAAAAAACTATTGGCGTATTTAGGAAAATTCCTCATAAAACCAACAAAAAAAAAACTGTGCAAAAAGGAATCAAAAATGTACTTTGGATACATGAAATACAAGTCCGGAAATCTGCACACAGCATCTGACATATTTTCAAACACAAAATGCCACGGCCCATGGCAGGATCCTCTTCTGCCATGAGACCGAGATCCTCTTTTGTGTGACACCTTTGGAAAAACTGTCAATAAGCGTCATTGTTCGATGCCAGCCGAATGCAGCTGCTGCGAATCATTCGCTAGGGCAGAGAACAATAGACGAGGACTGCACAGGATCTGGCAGAAATGTGTTACAGCCAAAGGACAACTTATTGGCCAGAGGGAAACGAGAGAGAGAGAGAGAGAGAGAGAGAGCATCTGCATCTGTCATGGCCGACATGTGCCAGCAAGATGCTAAAGAATTGTTTTGGCGGTTAAAACCAAAAGAATAACAGTTACTTATGTTGGGTCAGGAGAAGGAGGTGGAGGTGGAGGGACAAGCACACAAATTAATCACAAGATTTGGAAACTCTGGTCACCCGGGTGAAACTTTCGGCTCAAAGCAGAAGCTGAAGCTGGAATGAATGAACTCATTCGGTATGTTGGCGCTGAGCTTCTAAGCGGCTTTCAGGCCATTAACAGAAAAATACGGGCAGAGAGAGAGAGCCAACTCTCTCTCTCTCTCTATCTGTGTGGCTGTTTGCTGGCACTCTCTCGATGCTCTTACTTGGCCAAAAGAAGCAGCAGCAACTTTTCTTGGTTTTATGACTCTTTTTTTTCGGCTACGGCCAACATGCTCAGTCAACCTTGGCAAGGCCGTTGTTGCCGGTTTTTTATGCTGCCTGTATGTATCTGTATCTGTCTGTGTGTGTGTCTGTGTATCTGTGGGTTGGGTTTGCGTGGGTCACTCTGGTATGCGGCCAACGGAAGTGCGTTCGAGTCTGTAATTGCCCGTCCCGGCCAAACGACATCCCTCGAGCCCCCTCTTTCGACACTCCTGGCCAGCAGATGGTGCGGCCCTTTGGCTAATTGCACCGCCAATGCCAATGCATTGTTAGCGTCATTAGAGCACCGTTTGGGTGTTCGGCTATTGGCTAAATATAGCAATTACTGTATCCGCAGAATGTCCTGTTGCCAAATTGAGCGGAAACCGTTCCCCGCTAACAGGATGAAATAAATTCAGAAATTGTCAAGGCACATGTGACCATAGAAGTTAATCGCTTTAAAATGTATAGTAAATGTTGGAAAATCGCTTGGAAAATGCTTTAAAATTGAAGCTCTCAAATCGCTTGGAAAATTTAATATGTCAGCGAGAAAATTGCGGTGTAAATTGAAGAACATGTGGTGAAAAATTTCTACAAATTTACTCTTTGAACTGACTTAAAACTAAGTTATTTTAGTGGCATGAAAAAACATTTTCCCCTACGCCTCAAGGTCTCAAAAATTAAAGCAATTGTAAAATAAAATCTTAAATATTTTTGTATTGTTTTATGGCATTTCTTATGAAGCCAAAATTTTAATTAAAATATTCAAACTGTAAAAAATCAAGCAATAAAAATATAATTCAAAAAAATTCTGGATATTGATAGACTATGCTTAGAGAAGTCCAAATTCCATACTGGTATATTTAATTCCAATGTGCTACTATTTTAAAATGATTTTTTAATTATTATTAACGGTCCCTGGAATTACTATTTATTTATTACTATTTATTAACAGTGCATGCTGAATTTAATGTATTGCAAAATTCCGCTTTCATATGAACAGCATTTCATTATGTCGTGTCGGTGCATTTTCAACCACCAGTCCCAGTCTCTCTTTCTCTCATTTATCTCTTTCGCATGGCATTCTCTCTCAGTCTCTGCGCTCTCCCCCGCTGTAGGCATGCAGTTTGGTATGCGCCATCTCGCTCGAATGTGCAATGCCAGAGAGCCTGATCAACGACAGTTGTCTCGCTTGCACAACCCCCGAAGATAACGCTATAGTGTGTGTGTGTGTGTGTGTGTGCATGAGTGAGCGAAGCATCTGTGTGTGTGTGTCGCTGCCAGACCAAACCGACTGCTTGCCGCGACTGCGTCATTTCAGTTGCTTTCAAGCAGGCAGCGCAAACGGTTCTTTTTTCGGTCAAGTATCTGGCAGATAGAGTATCTACAAACGATGCGCGTGCGCCGTGCGAATTTCGCCAGGTTTTGAAATAGTTGAAAACAGTGAACGAAAACCCAAACAACAATCAAACTAAAGATCAAGCAGTGTCACAGTGCCCATAAGCAGTGTCACAGTGCCCATAAGCAGTGAAAAAACAGTGGCAAAAAACTAAAGCAAAGACTTTGCCAATTGAAACACTTTTGGATTAGTTTCAAGCCCAAGTGAGGAAGGAGGAGAGAACAGAGAACTACCAAAATGGTACGCAGCCTGGCCCAGTGGACCAAGACGCTGAGCTTCCCGTCGCGCCTCTCGCCCAATCGCAACTCCAAGGACTGCTCCACATTGGCCAGCCCAGTGCCGCCGCCAACGCCGCCGCGCAACAAGACACACAGCCATTGTGCCACCTCGAGGTCCTCCTCGTCGACAGTGTCCTCGTCGCACTCCTCGTCGGCCAATTCGCACAGCTCTCCGACGCCAGGAAGCAATGGCAACAACAATAACAATATGCCCATAACGGAACTGGAACAGATTGTAAGTTATCCAAATAAACAAAAGAGAAAAATGGGTACCCCTTGGAGGTACTTCCTGTTTTTGGTACTTTTGGCATGCCAGCTGTGCAAATAGCAGGCATCGAAGCCCCTTAAACTCATCCATAAAAGCGATGCAAAGTTCCCTATCGGAATCGTTGCATTCCATGCTGATAAAGCTCATTGACCCAGTTGAATGGGCCCGGGACAGGGCTGGCTTAGCCGTGCACTTACCAGCATTATCAATCAATCAGTTTCATCAGTTTCGTAAAACAAATAGCCCCACGGTATGTAGACCAACTGATAGCGCTGGGCATACGGATTTCCAGCACCAGATAAGCGGGTTTTTATTTGTTTCAACTATCGAATATGTATTTAGTTGTGGCCCACTCCACATCGATCCATGCAATTACAAAGAGTCCCCACTGTTTCATGGCCATTGGCCAAGTTGAGATCAATTTGCACAAAATGCCGCCGCACTCAGAGCCCGAGCCCGAGCCCGAGTCCCGAACAGAGGCCCGCCCAGAGCGAAGCAGCATATGCTGGCCGGGGGAAAATAGACATAAAAACGAAGCAGAAGAAATTGAAATAAAAAAATCCGAAAAGCAAACAGGATGTAGACACGCTTGAACAGACCCAGAAGGGAATGATATGGTATATGGTAGCATAGCATGCTCGTACATACATATATGGGAGATGTGCAGCAGGGACACATGTGCACAACGTGGCTGACAATTTACCCTACCCTGGGGTTCCATATGGAAACGAAGCAACCCCCGACTCCCGACTACCGAATCTGGGTAAAGGTTTACGAGTGAGCTATGGAGTAGCATAAATAAACTTCTCAATTTAGGAAATGGGCATGGAAATACCTAGAAATTATTTGATTGCCAGATTCGTGGATGTTTTTTTCGTTAGTTTCCAACAGATTTACATCCGCATCAAATGCAAAACTATAGCACTGAATTATGAATCTCTCTGCGAAGATTCCCTGGGTTTGGTATGCGCATTTTCTGTAGTAATCAGAGCTCCCATAGCCACTTAGACTCCTCCGTTGGCATTCCTTTTGCAATCCGCTTTGGACATTCTCTATGGTCAATTGCATTCATCGGAGTCCCAGGCCGCACCCACAGCCACAGCCACGACCAAGTGGCGCTGGGCAACATGCCACACTTTTCATTCGTGGAAATGGAAAATCGTGAGCAGCAACAACAGTGGCGCCTGCGACGCATCCGCGGCAAATGCCAAAGTTGAAGAGCCCCCCCACAAAAAGCACGTAGGGGGGGCACTGCAAACCGTTAGACAAAAACAAAATACAAAAGATAAGTGGCAGAGTAGCAGTGAGGCAGAGTGCGGCAGCATGCGGCAGCGTGCAGCAGCGTGCGGCAGCGCTTATGTAAGTCAGAGTGGCGCATATTTGCCATTTGCGAAAAGCGAAACAAGTTTCTTGTTTTTGGTTGGTGCAAGTATTTGGCCTGCAGCGACGCTTTAGACTAACGATGCGGATTGTGGAGAGTGGATTGTGGATAGTGGATTGTGGCTTGCGGATTGGGCCAGCATCTGGAAAAGTTGCCCAACGGCTTTTCAGCGGCTGCGTCGCGAGGCCGCGGTGCAAAGTACAAACAAACAAAAACATCCTTGGCCAAAGGTAAACTAAACCAGTTAACCAGTTGCTCCCACATTGCGGACGGGGGCGTCTGCTCCCCATCTAGTTTCGCCCCCAGTGCATGCCACATTCCCGACTGAAATTCCAATCCGAGAAACAGCAGCCGCAGCACTTCCGTCAGTTGGCGGACAGATACGAGTATTTCCCACAATCTGTGCAGCGGGATCGAGATCCTGTTGCTTTTCCCACACTTTCAACGGATGTTAGGCTTCAGCTAGAACGTGCTACCAGCAACGCTTCACATTTCGCTTTCGATTAGCATTCGATTAGCATGCCATTGATAATGACACATTTCACTTTGAGAGCCGAAACCCCGCCGCTGACTACACACATTTCTTTTGCAAGGGCAGACCTTGTCAAGAATTACTGCTAATGCCGGCAAGTCTTGCGACCAGAGAGTATGACGACCCCACTGGCCAACTGGCAAACTGGCTAACTGTCGTTTCCTGTACCCGGTCCCAGACGGGCAGCTGCTTATTCGGGCCAACAGCAACGGAAAAAAGGTCAGCCTCAGACCCGCATTTCAAAAGACACCAAACAGCAGCAGCAGCAGCAACAGCAGCAGCAGCTGCCGAAGGCAACAAAAACCAAAATAATGACAGCACTGCACAAAAATTCACCTGCCTGCAAAATGTTTGCAGTCTGAAGTCGGAGCCGAACATCAGGGGATGGATGGATGGATGGATCGTAGTCATAAACCTAGATATGGCAGATGGCAAATCAATGTACAGCATGATTAACAGGAACAAGAGCAAGAGCAGCACTGGCCTTTGCTCTCTGTGATTAACAACAAACACAGCATCAATGTGTGTTATTAAACCGCGATCATAGTTTCATCATTCACTTACTTGGCTATCAAAGCACACGCAAAATCAGATTACTCTTTGTTAGGGTATCAGTACACACACACACATACATTTACACCATTGCTGCTCTGCTGCTGCCATGAGAGCAAATGCAAAGGCAGGTGCTGAGCGCGAGAGAGAGCGTGGTACAGCGTAGCGTCGTAGCATTGTCGTCTACTTGTTTAGAAATCAGCTGCTCTGCTCTGCTCTGCACTGCTCTGCTCTGAGTCGTCGTCGTCGTCGACGTCTCAGGTGAAACCAGTTTGTGGTATTGGCCATGTTATGTTTTTGTTTTTTGTTGTTTTTTCTTTTTTGTTTTTTTGCAGCTGTCTGGCTCGCATTGAATGAGATGTTGGTTGCTGCTGAAATTACACACAAGCTGACGTTTTTTTCTTTTGTCAATTATACAAAAACTGCGCATCAGCTGTTTGCGCTCTCTCTCTCTCTCTGCGTCTCTTGCTATGCATGGAAATTCGCCAACGCTGCACTTTTGCTGCAGCGGAGGTATCGATGCATTTTATTGGGTCACTCGATAACATCAGCAGGCAGCAGCAGCAACAGCAGCAACAGCAGCAACAGCAGCAGCATCAGGCAGGCAGACCACAAAAACAGTTGGAAGCTCCGCGGTCGTGGGAAGTTTTGGCCTTAGGCAAACAGCCAGAAACGATCTAATTAGAGCTCCAGCTGCGAGTAAATAAAAGTATCAGTATCAGAGACATTTAGCACAGTTTTCATAGAGCTTATACGTGGTAGTTGCCATATGAATGTTGAGAATTTCTTGGGCAAACACAACACAGCACAGCACAGAAACTTCAAATAAAAAAGTAAATAAAAAGCTAATTCCAATGCTCACGTACCAAATAAAAAGCATGCCAGCGCATGCACCGGGGGGAACAGACCCATGCCAAGATTCTCCCTCCCCCTCTGCGGCACACAAATGAATGTTGGTTAGGAAATTTGTGTATGTTAACAGTTGCAACGGAAGTTGGCCCAGAGGGGAGTAGCAGGGTGCTAAGGTGCCAAGTTTCCCTTCCACAGGTAGCCAGCCCCCCCACTGGAGTTGATTGCATTGATGATCTTTCAGGTTAGCGACTGACAAATTGTGTTGGCCCAAAAAAGAATAGATCAAACTATTCTTCAAACATTAATTATAGTCCACTAAATGCAATCAGTTGTAGCTCTAATTTGTAGCTTAAGGGTTTTAGTGAATAATAAATAATATTTACCCAGCTACACATTTATTAATCATCATTTATTGATGCACCTACACTTCAATTTATTTCACTTCTGTTTATATTTATGGCTACGGAATTCCCAACTAATTTCAAGTTAATTTCAAATAAATTTACAAATAAATCCCCCCAAAAACGAGCCACCCTTCAAATGAAAGTGCCTGCCGAGATCAATTTGTCTATTAATAAAAGAAAAAAAACATGAACAAAATATGTTCCCTTTTGTGGCACATTTCCATTCCTCTTCCTTTTCCTTTTCCCCGAAACTTTCAACAGAGGCATAAACAACGTCGCTTGGCATGGGATGGGTTGAAACTGAACCGAAACCCCTCCCCGAGGGGAGGCCCTGCTGTGGCCATAAAAGCCTTAAAAATAAAACAAACTTCTTTGGCTCTACGAGCGCCTTGAACTTTATTGGAACTTGTGGAACTGGAAGGAGGTGTAAAAGTGGACTAGACCCATGCCAAGAGAGATGAGGCGGCATGAGAGATGTCGGTCTTACACGGAATCGAATTCATTCGATGTCTAAAATTATAAAATTGTTTTCCTGCTTATATCTAAATTAAATTTTTATGATCTGCACCCAAGTGGAGTGCAGCATCGGCATCGTCGGTTGCCACTCCAGGAGACTGACTATAGGACTGCCCCTCCCCATAAAAATAAAAACAAAATCCGGGCAACTGCTGCGGCTGCTGTTGTCCATAAATAATGAATGCTCAGCTCCACTCCACTCTTTTTTGTTGTTTGTTCCTCCTCTGTGTTTCCACTTTCATTTGGCTTGAACATTGATTTGATTTGATTTGGAGTTGCTGTCTGTTTTTCTTTTCTTCTTTATATGTTTAATGGCCGCACCATGAAATATTTGGCCACGCTTTCGTGTGGAATTTCAATTGGTTTTGTCTAGAGCTTTACATAAGCAAAGAACCAATCAAATGGCATGACTTAATGCTTGATAATTATAGCAAATACTACAGTAAATATTCCCTTTATTCTTTGACTTTGTTGGCACATTTAAAGAGAAGCAAAAAGTTTGCCTAAAATTATATAATCAAGCAGCCTCCACTGTACATGTGGGGAAGTCAAAGTAAATTAACCTCAACAGTGCAGAGGGGCTGGTAATTGCCTCTCAAAAAAAAAAAAAAAACTACTATCTGCTTTATAATTGTTTGGTTTCCCCGTAAACATTCGGTATACGTTGACAAACCGTTGGAGGAGACAAACATCTTTTGATCTCTGATCTCTCTCCCTGCCTCCGTTATGGGCTATGCTGTGCGGGCTGCATGTTCTTCATTAAAACATCGACAAAGCAACGTGAAATTTCTGTATGTAAACATGAGCGGAGCAATTTGTTTACGGCATATCTGCCGTTGAGTGGCAGCTACTTCCTTTATGCCGCAAGCTGTGGGTGGCTGAACGAGCTTCAAGCCTCAACATTTGAAACTTCAAATGTATAATTGGTCCATGGCCCTGCTCTGCTCTACAGAGTTCAAATTCAGCGTCTAATGGTTTCGAAAACGTTGACATTAAAACAGAAACCAACAAAAACTCGTTTTCACATTAAATAAAAAATTACCAGCAAAAGGCAGTTCCGTAGAAATACGAGTATGTATTATACATATTTCTACGCACATGGAATCCCATCTGATCTCAGCTCAAAATTAACAGAGACTGTAGCTCTGTCTCTCTGTCTCATTGCTGTCTGCTCCCTGCTCTGCTCCCTTCTCATGTGTTAATTGCTTATTATATCTTCGTTTTAATGTCGCTTCTACAAGTTGTCTCTTTCTCTGGCAGTTGAGTGCCACGGACTCATGCCCCGACCATAACCCATACCCCATACCCATCTGCTCCGGGGGCAGATGCAGCGACATGTTCATTTATCAAAAGTCAAGCCACGCTCTGGGTCTGGGTCTGGGCGCTGGGCGCTCGGCGCCCCAACAACTGCAGATAAGGTCAATTAAAAGAGTCAACCGGAAATGTCGCGACGCTCGGTTAGGAGCTGACTGCACGGAGCCAGCCCATTAGGAGGGGGAGTCTCTCCACTGCCCCATCCAATGCAAGCCCAAATGTTAATGTTTACCCAAATATTAGGAGATGTCGCAGACCCCATATGGATGGCTGAATGGGTTCGTAGCGAAGAATGGGGGCGTTGTAATTAGATTAGGAATCGCAGCACTCAGGCCGGCTGCCTGAGGCATGTGGCATGCAACTCATAAATATTTTCGCACAACAACGCAATTTATTATTTTAATCTGCCGGATGTGAAGTCGCAGTCGATCCCATTCCACCCCACCCCCCCCATCCCAGCTGCAATTAAAAGGAAAATGAAGGCAAAGAGAAATGCAGCGGACGAACTGTGGAGCAGCGAGTGAAAAGCGATTGCACTTCTTATAGGCAAAAGGCAGTCAACCGAAGGAGAGTACGTAGTGTAGTGCCCCCAAAATGATCGTTAGAAGAAGCAACTGGCAGTAGCAGTAGCAGTAGCAAGGGGTGCAGGGAGGAGAACAGGAAGTGTCTGTCTGGGTGTGTCTCTGGGCCCAAGAACATGAAAAATATTTGACGGTTTTTCCTCCACTGCGAACACCGTGAAAGACAGGGAAGGACAGGGGAAGAACAAGGTGCAAAGCAGGTAGCCGGAAAATCAATATCAGTCCAGAGAGTTGGGCTGATCGAGCGATAAGCAGGGGATGGGGATGATGCCTTCCATCCTCAAGAGCGCGCTGCTTATCGTGTGTGTGTGTTGTAGGCACCTATAAATGGAGGGAGTAACCTCACAGATCACAACAGTTCCCGTTCAACTTTCGCACTAGAAAAGGCGTTCCATTCCGATGGGTTTTTGGCAGCAATTTGGAAAAATTAAAAGCAAAGTACGGGCAGGGCAGCCCAGACATATTCCATTCGCTTCTGCCTGCTTTAAACATTGTCTAATTTCGGAATTTTCCCCGTTTTATATTTACAGATCTATCCCGGTCCAGATCCGAAGCACATTATGGGCTCCCTGGTGTTCTGCATTCACCACAAACAGGGCTGCAAGTGGTCCGATGAGCTGCGCAAGCTGAAGGGCCATCTGAACGCCTGCAAGCACGACGCCACACAGTGCCCCAATAAGTGTGGCGCCCAGATACCACGCATCATGATGACCGACCATCTGCAGTACACCTGCACCATGAGGCGCACGCGCTGCGAGTTCTGCCAGAGCGAGTTCTCGGGCGCCGGCCTGGAGGAGCACAACGGCAGCTGTGGCCAGGAGCCGGTCTACTGCGAGGCCAAGTGCGGACAGAGGATACTGCGCGGTCGGATGACGCTGCACAAGTCGAAGGACTGTGCCAAGCGACTGCGCCGCTGTGCCCACTGCCAGCGGGAGTTCTCGGCGGATACACTGCCCCTGCATGCGGCCCAGTGCCCCAGGGCTCCGTTGGCCTGTCCGCAGCGCTGCGATGCGGGTCCGATTGCCCGCGGCGAGCTGGAGGCGCATCTGCGCGACGAGTGCCAGTCGCTGGCGGTGGCCTGCAGCTTCAAGGAGGCTGGGTGCCGCTTCAAGGGGCCCCGCCAGATGCTGGAGACGCACCTGGAGAGCAATGCGGCGGCGCATCTGTCGCTGATGGTGGCGCTCAGCTCGCGCCAGGGCCAGCAGATTCAGATGCTCAAGTCGGCGGTGTCCAAGCTGTCCATCAACTATACGGGCACGCTGCTGTGGAAGATCACCGACTGGTCGGCCAAGATGACGGAGGCGCGTGGCAAGGATGGCCTCGAGCTGGTCTCGCCGCCCTTCTACACCTCCCAGTACGGCTACAAGCTGCAGGCCTCCATGTTCCTCAATGGCAACGGACCCGGCGAGAACACCCACGTCTCCGTGTACATCAAGGTGCTGCCCGGCGAGTACGATGCGCTGCTCAAGTGGCCCTTCTCGCACTCCATCACGTTCACGCTGTTCGAGCAGGGCGCCCAGAGCGGCCAGGGTGGCGTCGCCGAGTCCTTTGTGCCCGATCCCACATGGGAGAACTTCCAGCGACCCTCCAACGAGCCCGATCAGCTCGGCTTCGGTTTCCCCCGCTTCATTTCGCACGAGCTGCTGCACAGTCGACCCTTCATCAAGGACAACACCGTCTTTCTGCGCGTCAAGGTGGATCCCAGCAAAATTGTTTCAGTCTAGATAGGCACAAAACCCAACCCCACACCACCATTAGTAGTCCTAGACATTTACTCGACTTTCGTAAATACTGTGTATTTAAATTTATGAGTAAACACACCGCCCCAACACCGCTCCCCCTCCCTGTACTGTACACAGCTTCGGGCAGCAGTTAGCCGGCAAGTGCTAACTGGCCTTGGAATGCTGTCTCCCCGCCACCCGCCACCCCACACCCATTACTGCGTATTAGTCATAGCTTCAGATACGTGAATTAAGATTATTGCAGTGCTGGAATTAAACCAAAGCATACATACATACATTTATATAGCTGTAATCTATCCATTAGCCTATGTCCTAAGTTTGTGTTTTAAGTCTTTTGTTTTTAGGGATTTTTTGTATTTTCTGCGCGCCAGCTGCGCGAACACTTTCAAAAGATCTTCAAACTAGAATCGTACGCACACCAGAAATCAAGTTACGCTAGAATAAGTTGCATGTACATAGCATACGAAACGGAGACGCCACAAGCCGCAGCCCTAGTTCTAGTTGTAGCCACTAAGCCAGCGGATACATTAGTCATTAGTACCATGAACTTACAGCATAGTCAGAGGAGATCAGTTTGTGTCTATCCACTAAGCAGTCAAAAACTACAATAAAAATTAAAATAAAATCTACAATAATTCGAAGAAAAAGAAACTTTAGAGAACTTTCATTGTCAACTAAAAGGGAGAGAGGAGGAGCCGCCAAAGTGCAGACAGAAGCATTTAAAATGTGCTAAGAATCATCTGGACATGGTAAACATATTTTAATATATATGTATGTGGCGAGCTTCGCAGCACTACCAGAGGACAAATAAAGCACTTCGAAAATCCAATTTAAATTTCGGGAAATTTTTTTGGTTGTGCTAAGTTAAGTCTACAGGCGAATCAAACTCAATGTGGCTGCTAGAACTTAATGGAATGATGTGTCAAACTCCCCGCGTTGGTCTGATCGACTAGGGAAAACGTTTCTTTAGCAAGCTCTCCAGCTTTCGTATGCCCGTCTGACTGCTGCCATCGGCATTCTTGTCCGCGCTGCCCGTAAAGCTGCCCACGCTGAAGATGAAGGCACGCTTGGGTGTGGCCGACGAAGCCGTTGTCGCCATCGTCGTCGTCGTTGTTGTTGTTGCTGCTGCTGAATCACCTGTGGCAGTTGAGGGCTCCGCATCGTCCACAGTGCCGGACGCAAGCGTCTGATCTGTGTCCTCGTCACCGCTGGCCGCTGGCTCGATTAGGCCACTGACCGCTGCCGCCGATGCCGTGTGCTTGAAGAGATCTATCAGCTGCAGCTGATCCACGCGCTTGACCGCTTTCATGTCGAGTATCTTCTGATACTCGGCAATGGTGATGTCCGGCAGCAGCTTCAGCACCTGCTGCGTAAAGTGTGCCGGCGGCTGGACGGGCGTCATCACCACCTTGATGATCATTTCGGCACGCGTCATGTCCTTGACCACCACCTTGGTGTAGCTGGTGGGCGCCTTGCGGTTCACACTCGACCCCACCGACGGCAGCTCCAGCAGCGCCGTCTTCAGCGAGTGCGTGTCGAGGAGCAGCTGCTCGCAGCCCAGCACATTGTTGGAGCCATCGGATAGGGTGAGCTTGCATCTGTACAGCACATTGATGAACTTGGGTATGAAGGCGGCCACGAAGCGGTGACAGAACTGCGTAAAGTATTTGCGGGAGCTGGCCAGCGTGTCCCGGATGGTGGGCACTGTCTGCTTGAAGTTGCCGCAGATGCTGTTGATGAACGCGCTCTGATCGCCCACATTGTTGATGTGCTGCCACTGCACCTTGGCCATGGCCTGCAGCGAGGTCTCGCAACCAGCCTCCAGATCCTGAACCAGCAGTTGAATGCAGTTCGAAATTATTCTAAAAAGAAACAAAATTTTCAAATAAATATCTGAATATATATTCTACGTGTGAGTGGCACCTACCGATGGAACACATCCTTCTCCTCGCTCATATCGATCTTGGCCACATAGCCAGCGGTGACTTTCTCCTTCAGCTTGTCCTCCAGCTGCTGGACCGTCTCCAGGCAGTACTCGCCTGTCGTCAGCACGCAGCAGATCCGCACGAGATCGTCGCGTGTGAATCGTTGCGTGTCGCCCTCCTTCAAGAAATTGTGGAACACTTGGCCAGCGGCCGTCGACAGATTTTGCATGTCGCGCGTGAGCAGCGAGACGCTCTTGCCAATGGAACTGCTGGTGGTGGCCGGCACGAGCTTGGGTGTGCTGCCCTCGAGCACCTTGACGGCATACTCGCGCAGATATTTCTTGAACACCAGAGCCAGGTCGTACATGGGCTGCTCGTTGCTCAGCTGATTGCACTGCACCATGCACTTCTTGTAGAACACAAAGAGATCCCCAGAGCTTGGGTACACGGTGGTCTTGGCCTCGGCGAACTTGTACGGCTCCCGGGACATCTCCACGAACTTGTCCATCAGCTCGGACAGATTCCGATCGATGCTGCGTATGTAGATGTCCAGGTGGGTTTTGAAGCACTGCCCGATCTGGTCGTGGAACACAGTGACGGCGCCTGGCGCATCTGCACCAGCGGCTGGCTGCACCAAGACGCGCGCCTGTTCCGCAGCCGTGGCACCCAGAGTAACGCCCGTGAAGCGTTTCGACAGCAGCTGCTCGAAGGCCTGCGTCTTGTTGATGGCAAACAGCAGCAGCCGCACATCGATCTCGTTGCTCCGCTTGGCCATGATCTGCGACAGCTGGTCGCGCGTCAGCCGACAGAACTCGACGGTGATGCGCTCCGAAACCTCCCAGTCCAGCGGAAAGACGGCTCCGTACTTGTCCTCAAAGTCCAGCAGGTGCCGCTTGAGCCAGGCATATCGCTTGTCAATTTTGTCCAGCCAGGCTATGTCCTGATTCTCGTGAAACAGATGCATGTACTCCTCCAGCTGCTGGGCAATGAACCACTTGAGCAGCTCCTTCTTCACCTTGGGGTCCAGAACGGACATCACCTTGCAGGCATCCCCCAGTTGATTCAGTCCCAAACGATGATGGCTCTGGCCGGAGGGCTTGCTGGAGGCGAACGCCTCCTTGAAATCTTCGCTGATTTGCTGCGCCAATGTCACCTGTATTTTGTCCACGCTCTGCGAGAGATTCTGCAAGGGGACCATGGGTACCATGAGGCGGATGCCAAGTGACAGGCAATCGAAAAACACTCACCTTGATTTCCTCAATGTCGGAGAACTGCTGGAAATGCTGATTGACCTCTGTGATGGCCTGCAGGGGATTCAGAATCTCCCCGTAGGACCGCCGCTCAATCAGCGTGTTGAGGCTCTCGATGCCGCCCACCAGCATATGCAGATGATTCAGCGTGGTAATGGCCGAGGTGAGGTTCCGCTTGGCGCAGTCCAGCTGCTTGATGTCGCGCGTAATTTCCTTGACCATCTCCTCCGTGCGCTCCGCCCGTGTCTTTACGTCAATAATGTGACTGAACAACGAACTGATGACCTTCTGTGCCTCGCACAGTGCCAGCTGTCCGTCCTGTCCCGTATTGGTCTGTCCGCGCACCACCGACCGAATGTTGTCGTCTATCAGCGAGACCTCGCACTGCATCTTCTGGATGGTCTCATCGATGCCCACCAGCGACTGTTCGTTGGGGAACAGCTGATTGATGTAGTCCACGGTATTGAAGTCCGGTGCGTCCATGGGATCCTCCGTTTTAAGGACCTGCAAATGCAACAACCACAGCAATATGTTTGCAAAGTGTCTTTTGCTTTTGCGGCGTTGGCGTTGGCGGAGTCTCTCACCTTGTCGATGACTTGTTTCACCTCCTTGGAGAAGTGTATCTTGTTGTTGGCCACCATTTTCCCGGTACTGGCCTCTGGCTCAACAGGCACAGGCGCAGCCACAGCAGCCTCGCTCATTTTATTTCTTTTATTTATTTATTGAAATAGAGGTGTCAAACCATCGAGGGCACTATCGATTGGATCGATATTTTACTGATGGCCTCTACTATCGACGGTTTTGAGACTATCATGATAGTATCGAGCTACAGTCGTTGCTCTATTGATATGTTGGGATACGAAGACAAATTTGTAAAAAAAATCGACAGGTGGCATCTAATTTTTACAATGGACAAGTTCCTAAAAGGTTTCAATGGTTTTTTAATAATTATTTCAGCCCGATACTATTACGACAGTATCGATTGTTTTTTTCAAAACATTCAAAGCTATCGATGGCTCAACTATCAATCGTTTGACAGCTCTACGTTGAAATATTTCTTACAATTTTATTGTTTTTTGTTATGTTCAGTGTGACCGCGGAATTATCGCTCAAGTATACCGCGTGACCATCAGGAATATACTAAAATATACCGAGAATATATATTCTACATATTTGCGACATTACATTACATGTTTTCGATACATACATTTTGTGTACTTCCACGGTCACACTTACGTTAAAAAGCCGCTCGATTTAAAAAAAAATAACATTTTATTTATGAGAGGTTTCCTATAGACCGCCAGTGCAGCCATGAAGACCTCCACGCCAGTGCTATGACGCGAGCAGGACAACACTTTCCAGCCAGCAATCGCAGTACTTTGGAGAGACAGCACCCCCACAGAACTGGCGACGCCAGTGGTGCTGTGGAGACCACGCCCGTAGAACTCATCCTTATAGCTATATGTGTAGGGGCGCGGATAACTCCATCTTTAAAATTATTTATTATATAAAATATGGTTCTTTTCTGGGGCAGGGAGGGTCTTCTGACCCATACTTGGCTGATCTTGAATGAGGCAAACCAGACGAACATCTCAGCGGCCTCCGGGCTTGTAGACTCCTGTGCTCAAAGTGCATGCGAGCAGATTTCCAGCTCAAGGAAATCCCACATTAAACTCTCCCTTCTCAGCAATATGCCAGGGCATCCACAACCACATATTCCATGCCATGTAGCAGATAAAAAAACTTCCCGATGAAAGCAATGTCGCAGTTTTTGGTATCTCATTCTGTGATCTGTTATCTACTTATAGTTCATTAGTTTAGTTTAGAAATATGAAAAAAAAATGCCTGCCATCACTGCGAAAAGAGCGAATTGCTTGCTGGGGCCGTGGTCGAGCCAGCAATCGATGCACTCAGCATTGAGGTGTCACGCTGGGAGGCTGTGGCCGTTCGCTGGTAGCGCGCTATGTGATCGAGGGAGTAGGGCAGAATGGGACGGACGCTGTGTATTTCCAGGAGCGTCAGGTTATCCAGCTTGGCGTATGTGCCCTCGCCCTTGATGAAGGCATCGATGGAGGTGCGCAACTTCGACTCGCGAATGTCAAATATATCCTTGATGACGGTGCGCAGCTCCTCGCAGCGGGGCACATCGTCCGGCGCAGTGCTCATGACCAATTGGGCCACAACCATATAATGCTCGGATGGCATTTTGGTAAAGAATCTGTTTGGGGGCAGACTATAGAAATTGACTTGCTGCACCGAAATGAAATCGAACTTACTTGGAGCGTTTCTCTTCTTCTTTGATGTCCTCGAGTGTGTCCATGTCCATCCATTCGGGTGGCACTATGCGGCACTTTTGTTGCTTTCGCAAATGCGTTGCCATCCACAGGGGCACGAAAACTGGGAAGCCGGCACGGAATGGGCCCACCGAGCCATAGATCAGATGCAGCGGCTCGTTGGAGAAGTTGGGAATTATGCTAATCATGCACTTTTCACCAATAAACTCAATAATGGCCGGATCCATGGCTGGGTTTTTGTCTTTTGCGGATGTAAACAATTCAATTCGATTGGTATGGCCACACTTTGTGGAAATACGTTCACACTTAGAGAGTGGAGTTGCCGCCTATCGAAAAGATCGATTTGCAAAACAGCCGGTAGGAGCAGGCTGCGCAGCCCTGGCACCCAAACGGCCGTTACACGCTTCTCGCAGCGCACATTTGATTACATCACGAAAATCAAGGAACGACGTCAAACTATTGACGCGCCTGATTGTGGCCAATTATGGCTGCAACTATAAATATGCAAACGCAGTGCAGCGACAGCTGGCCAGAGGTTATCAGCGCTTGCACCTTAGAAAATCTGACTAATTTGTGCTCCTGATTTGAAGTGCAAATTCTGTTATTGCACCAACCAACCAACCAACTATTGCCAGCCCAGCCAGCTAAATCACGTAAAACGCAAACGGAGCGTCGTGATAAGCGCATGAATGCCAAACATGATCAAGCAGCGATCAAGTTCAGCAAAGTTTTCCGCTTAGTATATATGTACATATAATTCCATCCAAAACAAAAGCCCCTCCCCGTCAGCGCCAGCGCCTGCAATTAACCAAATCCAAATCCAAATCTTGTAAACTGCATTAGATAAACCGAATGCAACGAGGGTGAGAGAGAGAGAGTGAGAGAGAGAGCGGAGGGACCATATCTTATCAGTATTTTATCCCCGCCACCAGTCGGGGGGTATGGAACGCCATTGAACTTCAAAATGAGGGTCAAGACAAGGTTAGTTCTGTGGAATCAACTTGGAAATGATTCAAGTTCCACATTGTACTCTGTCTCCACTGCAGACGAAAACCCCAAAAATAGAAATCCAAATCGAAATATAAATGTTCTATTTACTTTTCGGATGTTCTTTAGAGAGCAGAGCAGAGCGCAGATCGCAGATCGCAGATCGCAGAGACCCAACCAAAGCTTGTTTACGATTCGATTTGTTGACTTATCACTTGGAAAGGCAATATTGCCACCGATCCAACGATCACGGGGTGTATTGGGATGCGATGGGATCGGATGGGATGGGACAGCAGCAGCCGTGAAACATTCTCAAGCTGATAATACCAGGCGCGGCCAGTTAATTCTAGAAAAACTAGCAACAACATAGCATGTATGTACATATATGCGGCAAGGCAATGCGATCCCACAATCCAATCGCTATGATGGTTGCACCTTGAGGGGCTGCTGCTCCTGCTAGAAGGATGCCCCCCCAGCATGCAAGTGGGTCAAAAGCGAGACTTTGATTCGGGTTTCCTTCCTGCCTGCCTGCCTGCCTGCTGCTTGACTCTGACTCTCTCTCTTGCAATGGAGCAGCAGCGAGTGGAACTAGCAGACACTGGTGGCACGTTTCACACACTCATAATCAGCTGCTGCTGCTGCTGCTAGTGCTGCTGCTGGCTATACTAATAGACTAGAACGCTGGACGATTTTCTGATAAGCCATAAGATGAGATTGAGAAGAGAGAGGAGTGGAGTGGAGAGAGACGTGAGTGGACGTGGACTGTGGAACCCAAGTGGGCGAGAGGTGGGTGAGAGGGGGTGGGGACAGTGCTTGATGCGCATCAATTTTTAGCAGAAAAGTGCGACTTGAGCGAGTAGTTGGCTTAGTACTTGTCTATTTTTGGCAGGGTACGGTACGGTGCTGCTACTGGCTACCGCGAGAAAATACCTCTATCTCAACGCTGCCAGGAAAACACTGGAAATTGCTCTTCGAAAAAAGTACACAGACTCACGGACTCATCGGCTCATAGGCGAAATTGCATTGAATTGAGCAGATAAGACAAACAACCAGTCCCAGTCCCAGTCCCAGTCCCCACGGCAGTTTTGCTCTTCGGAATCGCTTTCGGCTCTCCCGGCTCCTGGGTCGTGTGCTCTCGTCTCGTCTCGTCCGTCCTATATAAGTATTGGCGATTGAAGAGGCATCCACTGATCTGACAGATCGTCAACCTGTACCAGATCCGCAGCTTCGGTCAGTGCAATTCGTGCGGCCCAAAACGGCAGGTGTTCATCCTCCCACACATTCCACACATTCACATAACCCAGCTTCCAACGGGCTTCCAATCTTCCAATCAAAATTTGCTCCAAAAATTATGTGCTAATTTTTGGCCCTTTTGCATCCATCCAACGAGCAGTTTCCAGCCAGTCCAGTTCAGTCAGCCACTTCTAAATCTAAATCGAACGTTGAGCAGAACAGAATCCTGAACAGAATGCCCGACACGGAGATCATTGTGACCAATGCCGGTGAGCCCTCGACCAAGGCCAGCCTGATTGTTGTCTCTAACCGACTGCCCTTTGTGCTCATTCGCAATGCCATAACTGGGCAGCTGGAACGCAGAGCCAGGTGAGTGTTTTTTAATCCTAAATCAAGTGAGACTATTCGTCCAAGATGTTCGAACTTATCTGCCATCAAATTCAGTGGGCTGTGCAAAAGCTTTTACTAAGTATTGGAATTATTTGGGGATACTTAAAAGGGTTGAAATTTAAGAGTGAAAATTATGTCTCGGTTGTGAATAATTTACAAATTTTGTGCTATCTGTTGCCAGTGAAATTCACAATCGAAATGCTAAATCTATTAAGGTTTTTCCTATAGATCGAACAAGGTCAAGCAAATAGTTTGAACCGTAGCCAAAACAAAGGAAATTAATTAATAACAAAAACTACTAAGAAATTATTCGAATCCTCCAATAGTTTGCTTATCATTATTGTGGAATTAAACTCTCTCTCTTTGCACTCCAAAAATTCGATCCAAGTAACCCAAATTCGAACCACAGGCCTATAATTTGCATTGCCAGATAAGCCAATGCCTGCCCCGATAGGAAAAATCAACGTAACTACCTATGTATGATGCTTCAGTTCATCTCTACATAGCTGTTGAGTTTTGTGTTTCCACACGCCTCGGGGCTTATCAGCTTCTGGGCATACACACACACACACAGAGAGAATGGAATTGAAGGGAACTTCGCTTGCCAGACGGCACCCAGGCACAGGCTCAGGCTCAGGCACAGACTTGGAATGAAAATTAGAAAACAAATTCGAAAAATTAAATAATAATAATGGCGGGCGACTTGTGTTGTCTTATCAGCGAGGTCTATAACGCGTTTTTGAACCCAAGCAGTGGCTGTGAAAGGGGTCGCACGGGGCATTATGTTGGCAAGAATCTCTGAACCTGACACTGAACAGCGCGACACGTGAATGAAAGCAGCTTCTGTCACCCCGACCTATGCCAGGAGCGCGAAGTTACCAGCCGTAGTCTGTCTGTCTTCTGAGTTGCTTGAGTTGTTTTTTGTTTTTTGTTTTTTTTTTTTTCCTGCGGGGCTGTGGCAGTCCGGATCCAGAGACCCGTAGCTTGTTTACAATTGCCCGTTTCGAGGCGCTGGCTGATTAGATGGGGGCTTTCTTATCAGCGATCGGTGGTCGGTGGTCGCTGGTCGCTGGTTCGTGCACTCTATGCATAAAATGGGCGGGATCTTTGACTATGTGGCACACACACCTCATAATGTCTTGCCTCTGCTTCTCTGTGGCCTCTTCTTATTCGTTTCAGTGCCGGTGGCCTCGTCACTGCCGTCTGTCCAGTGGTAATCAAGGGCAACGGCCTCTGGGTGGGCTGGTCCGGCATCCATCTGGAGGATCCCAATGAGCCAATACCCGAATCGAATCCGAACGATCAGACGCCCACGGCGGGCCTCAAGTCCGACCAGGTCGTCTCGGTGAACATCGATCCGAAGATCTTCGATAGCTACTACAATGGCTGCTGCAACAAGATGTTCTGGCCGCTGTTCCACTCGATGCCCGGACGGGCGAACTTCGGCGGCGAGCACTGGGCCGACTATGTGACGGTGAACAAGCATTTTGCGGTGGACACCATCGAGGCACTGGAGAAGTGCCTGGCCAAGAAGCAGGGCAGCGAGAAGAGTCCGCCGATTGTGTGGATACACGACTACCATCTGATGCTCGCCGCCAACTGGGTGCGCGAGCACGCCGAGGAGAAGAATCTGCCCTGCCGTCTGGCCTTCTTTCTGCACATTCCATTCCCGCCATGGGACATCTTCCGTCTGCTGCCCTGGTCCGATGAAATTCTACAGGTGCGACTCCTCCCACTCTCCTTCGTCTCCTGCCTTTCCATAGCTTTGGTGTTTGATCCGTTTTTTAGGGCATGCTCGGCTGCGATTTGGTTGGGTTCCACATCCAGGATTACTGCCTCAACTTTGTGGACTGCTGCCAGCGGAGTTTGGGCTGCCGCGTGGACCGCAACAACCTGCTGGTGGAGCACGGCGGGCGCACTGTGCGCATCCGGCCGCTGCCCATTGGAATTCCTTACGAGCGTTTTGTGAACTTGGCAAAGAACGCGCCCAAGGTGCTGAAGACCTCCAATCAGCAGATCATACTGGGTGTGGATCGACTCGACTACACCAAGGGCCTGGTGCATCGCTTGATGGCCTTCGAGGCGCTGCTGCTGAAGTATCCGCAGCACAAGGAGAAGGTGAGCCTGCTGCAGATCTCGGTGCCGTCGCGCACCGACGTCAAGGAGTACCGAGAGCTGAAGGAGGAGGTCGATCAGCTGGTCGGACGCATCAACGGTCGCTTCACCACCGCCAACTGGGCGCCGATTCGCTACATCTACGACTATGTGAGCCAGGACGAGCTGGCAGCCCTCTATCGGGATGCGGCCGTGTGCCTGGTAACGCCGCTGCGTGATGGCATGAATCTGGTGGCCAAGGAGTTCGTTGCCTGCCAGATCAATGAATCACCGGGCGTCCTGGTCATTTCACCCTTCGCCGGCGCCGGCGAGATGATGCACGAGGCGCTGCTCTGCAATCCGTACGAGGTGAACGAGGCCGCGGAGGTCATCCATCGTGCCCTCACCATGCCAGAGGATGAGCGTGCGCTGCGCATGGCCCGTCTGCGACGTCGCGAGGCCGAGTGCGATGTCAGCCACTGGATGCGATGCTTCCTCAAGGCTGTGGGCGCCCTGGAGATGGATGATGTGGGCACCACCACCATGCAGCCCGTCTCTGTGGATGACTTTGACGACTACTTACTGAAGTGAGTCGTGTGGCTCAAACCAGAATTGTTCTCCGAACTAATCCTCGCCCGTTTTGCCCCACAGATACATCGGCTACAATCACAAGCTGGCCCTGCTGCTGGACTACGACGGCACCTTGGCACCGATTGCACCGCATCCGGATCTGGCCACGCTCTCGCCCGAGATCAAGAATGTCCTCTACAAGCTGTCCAATCACTCGGATGTCTATGTGGCCGTCATTTCGGGCCGCAACGTGGACAATGTCAAGAAGATGGTCGGCATCGAGGGCATCACATATGCGGGCAATCATGGCCTCGAGATACTGCATCCAGATGGCAGCAAGTTTGTCCATCCCATGCCCATTGAGTATGAGAAGAAGGTCAGCGATCTGCTGAAGGCACTGCAGGATTCGGTGTGCAAGGACGGCGCCTGGGTGGAGAACAAGGGGGCACTGCTCACATTCCACTACCGCGAGACGCCCAATCATTTGCGCGGCAACATGGTGGAGAAGGCGCGCTCGCTCATCGAGAAGTACGGCTTCCGGGCGACGGAGGCGAATTGCGCCCTGGAGGCGCGTCCGCCCGTGCAATGGAACAAGGGTCGCGCCTCCATTTACATTCTGCGCACATCCTTCGGCGTGGACTGGAACGAGCGCATTAAGATTATCTATGTGGGTGATGATCTTACCGATGAGGATGCCATGGTGGTACGTACGGGCAGAAGCCACTCCGCCACTCTGTGCATATGCATAAGCTTTAATTAATTATCTTTTAATCCATTTCCATCCCAGGCCCTCAAGGGAATGGCGAGAACTTTCCGCATTACCTCGTCGGACATAGTCAAGACAGCGGCCGATCATCGCCTGCCCTCAACGGATTCCGTTTACACGCTCCTCAAGTGGGTGGAGCGTCACTTTATGGGCCGTAAGGCGCGCGCCAATTCGCTCACCTACAGGCCCACCAAGGGCGACGGTGTGCAGATGCAAATGTCACTGGAGGTGGCAACGACGGCGAACAATCTGGATGTGTAATCTCATATACATACGCCCGAATTTGTGCCCTCATAGCTCTGATAACTTGTAAGATTTTAAGAATAAACAAAAACGTAAAATTGTAGCTTAAAAACAAACATTAACAATGGATTTTCGGGGGGGTTTTGTGTTTACTCTATGGAACGCTCACTTGTTTTTTCATTTCTTTGCTGATTAACTTAAACATTAAGCTACGAATTGGTTTAGTTATGGGACAAGACCAGCCACGATATGATAAAGAAGAACAGAAATATGGGATAGACAGCGAGCGGTTTGCGATGTGGCGGCTGACTCTGGCCCAGGAATATGAACGAAGCTGCAATGGAAAGCCAATCAATGGCAGATCAATCTATATGGCAGATCAGTAGCCCAACTCACCGTAGGTGGCCCAGGCAAAGCCCATGGTGGTGGTGACAAAGCGCAGAAAGAAGAGCAGCCGTGTCTGTTTGGACAGCAGAATGACGCGACAAACAATCAGGGAAATGGCCACTGGCGTTAGACAATAGCCCAATACGCAAACGGACTGAAAGAATGAGCTGCGTGTGCAAAAAGAGTGACAAATAATTACATATTTCTATAAAATTGTGCTAAGTAAATACACACATATTGCCACCTAGCAGCTTGGAGTTGAGTGTAACGATGGCAGCTCCTATCCAGACAATGACAAAGACCTGTGCAAACTCGGGACCATTGTCGGACATGCTGTCCGCGGAGGAGGAGCCCTGCAGTATGGTGGCCATAAAGGTGCACAGCACCAACGGACCCCACAAGTCCCCTAAAACGGCAACAAAAAGGTTAAGCCTATGAGTAATTTGCTTACGAATGCAATCGCAGGAATGCCCATGACGTACAATCACGCAACAGACTTGACTTCTCCTTCGGGTAGAGAACATGGTAGAACTTTACGCCCACCGCCCGTATATCCCTCAGCACTGTCTCCCTGATGGGCTCATCCAGTGTATTGTAGTCGGGCACTCCATTCTGGGCTGTTGTCGTAGTCGTTCGTTTGCCCGGTATGGACATGTCACCCTCTAGAGAGGACGATGGCGACGTGTTCACATCCTCGAACATCTGTGAAGTTATTGGAAATGTGTTAGGTGCCAAAGTAGCGACACTTTCCGTACTCACATCCAACTTGGCATCCATTCCAATGGTATTATTTTGTTAAATTTACGTTTTCGTGGACAAAAAAAAAGTGCGCCCAGCTGATTAGAGGTGTCAAACCATCGATGGCACTATCGATAGTATCGATGTTTTGCTGACGACGGTTTTGGATAGGGTTTCAGGATAGTATCAAGATACAGTTGTTGCGCTTTTGATATGTTTGGATTGGCTGCTCTGAAATACGAAGACAGGTGGCATCTAATTTTTACAATGGACAAGTTCCTAAAAGGTTTCAATGGTTTTTCAATAATTATTTGAGCCCGATACTATTGTTTTTTTCAAAACATTCAAAGCTATCGATTGCTCAACTGTCAATCGTTTGGCAGCTCTACAGCTGATGGTTCAATACCTAGGGTTGCATACATAGATGATGTATCGATATACATTTTATTGATAGTATATTTTGTCATTGATAATTTTTTGTTTATATTCTAACGGAAATTAAAGAGCCAAAACTATTAAAATGTACAATATAAATTATATAATAATTTTATTACAACGATAACATGTGGGACCAGTTCAAAGCAACAAATCCAGCAACAGTGTTACCCCCCCACTACCTTTTAAAACTACACATAAAATCCTTTAATTTATTTGCGTTTTTGTCAGTATGATTACACTTTTCGGAGACGTATTATGGGGACTACCACGAACAGGAGAAATAAATTTGCAAGCAACAACGAAATGGAGCACTTCAATTCGGCTGAGAAGATAATTGTGCCATTGGATAATCAAGTGGAAGATCCGTTCCTGGGGGAGGAGTTCGAATGGCTGTCGCAGTGGACTAAGCTGAACGCTGAAAATTTCGACGGTGAAGCAAAGAAAAGCGACACAAAGCCCACAAAATTGACATTGCACGTAAAAGATGTGATGAAGCAGTCCTCGATGTACAAGAAACAAATACATGAACTCAATTCACAAAATGTTTTCTTGGTCAAGGAAATGGATATTCTGAAAGATTTTGAGCAACAGATGGGCGATTTGCAGCTTTTAAGCTCGCAGAAGGAGCATCTAACTATTGAACGTGACGGTCTGCTGCTGCAGATAGAAGAGGCAAAGGAAAAGTGTGTAAAAGTTCTTCAAAAGCTGGAGGAGCAAGGCAAAACAATGCAGGAGATGAATAACCATTTTCACCGTGAACTTGCGGAGTGTGAGAGGCTGCGCACGGGTACGCTCAATGCTCTGGAGCACCAGGACAAAAAACATTTACTCGAAATGGAAAGGCTTGAGCAAAACCTTGAAAACAATTTTTCGGAGCTCAATACTTGCGCCCTTTGTGTGCGCCCCTGGGACTCGGATGGGGTGCATCGTTTGGTTTCGCTGGCCTGTGGCCATCTCTTTGGCGACAAGTGCATCCGGGATCATCTACGCCACGCTTTGTATTGCCCAATCTGTAAGCAGGCTGCACATGAACACAACCTTCGCTACATCTATGGGCGTAACATTTTTCCATATGAAAATTAACAAGAACAAAATTATCAGTTGAAATATTGAATTTAATATATAATTTTTAAAAACGTAATATCTATGCTGTTTGAGAAAAAAATCATTTAATTACAAGACTAACAATGTTAGAGGGTCAGAACAAAGCTTAAGATTTTTGTTTTATTTCTGTTCCTTATGCAGGCATAGATACGAGAGCAAAACTGCAAAAAAAATGCAGAATATGCATATCCAATATGGAAAAACTTATTTCTGCACAGCTAAGTTTGTATACCCTTTCATTTGATTTGCCTGCTTTATTTTAAGTCGAGAGTCTGCTGGCTTCTGATATATTCAGATTCCAGAGTCTAAAAATCACCCGCACGTCAAATTATAATCTGACGGTGTCTAGAAAAATTATTGGGATGCGTCCTTACCAACATATGCTCATAATCGGAATACCCTACCTACAGTACCCCGATGAAATCCAACACCAGTGATAACCCATCGTTTTCATTTTTCTAGCTTTTGGCAATACAGCTACACTTTTTGCAAAAGTATTCTGGGGACCCACCACGAACAGGAAACATTTAATTTTCAAAGCATTTGCACAGAAATGGAGGGCGCTAATTCGGCTGAGAAGATTCCTAATCACTTGGAAGATCCGTTCCAGGCGGAGGAATTCAAATGGTTGTCGCAGTGGACTCAGCTAAACGCTGAACAATTCGACGTTGAAGCAAAGGAAATCGACGAAAAGCGCTCAAAGTTGTTGTTGCACCTAAAAAATGTGCATAATGAATTAGATATCGTAAAGGCGAACTTCAACGAGTTGACTAGAGCAAATGGCGAATTGAAGAGCAAAATCCCTGCAAATCTGCGTGAAGATTTCGAGAAGCAGATATACAAGCTGCAGTTTGTGCAGCTGCAGAAGGAACAACTAACCATTGAACGCGATGGTCTGCTGTTACATTTGCAGCAAGAGGAAGAGAATTATGAAAGTATTCTTCAAAAACTGGAGGATCAGAGCCAAACAATGGCGCAGATGAACAAGGAGTTTCAGCGTGAAATTTCCGAGTGTAAACGGCTGCGTGGAGAAACTCTCAGTGCGCTGGAGCAGCAGGAACAAAATCACTCTCTCGAAATGGTTAAGCTAAAGCAAACTATACGCGAAAAAAATCTGGACGACGTTACTTGCTCCATTTGTCTCTGCCCCTGGGAGTTGGTTGGCGTACACCGCTTGGTTTCGTTGGCCTGTGGCCACATATTTGGCGCAGAGTGCATCTCGGCCTGCTTAAACCGTATGGTAGAGTGCCCCATATGCAGGAAATATGCACATCCCCAAGATATACGCTTTCTCTATGATCGTAACCATTAATAAAATATGTAAGTGCATGTGGTGGACATAATAAATTTGTATATTCTCAGAAATTTCGTTTCGTTTCTTTGAAATGGGGTGGCTGGGGGTGTCATTTGTGTCTCCGCGAAATATGGCAATATGTACCAAACATGCTTTGGCCACACTGTGGCGAACAGCTGATTGGCAAAAATACAAAAAAAAAACTCCAAATCCGAAACAAATGAGAAAAATATAGAAACGATGATATAGACGGCAGGCGATTACTTAAAGTGCATCCGAATGCGAAAAGCCACTCGCAGCGGCTTACGGAAAAAATGCAGCGGAAGCAGTCCGGCATCGACCCGGCATGCAGCACCGCCTTCGAGGCGGCGGACCAGCCGCACCACCACGGCCTCAGCACAAAGATAGCGCTGCGGCGTCTATACGAGGAGATTGAAAAAGTTCTGCTGGAGCATGAGCAGCACTACGGGGCGGAGAGGTGAGTCGAGACCGACAAATGTAAGCCAGAAAGCTAATTTCTTGAATTTTGTAGCTGCTATCGGAAGTTGCGTGCGGCCTTCGTGAAGCGCTATGACAGTCCACTGGGCTGGCTGTCCATTGGTGCCAGTTTGCTGACAAGCGGAGCGCTGCTTATCACCGGCATGTTGTGGCCCGCGATCTGTTTGCTGGCTATCTTATCGCTGGACTTCTTCGTGGTCATCCGAGAGAACAATTTGCGACGCACGGAGATATTCCGCAAGACGCGCTACGCCCTCGCGGAGCTGCAATTGGCGGAGCAGCATTTCAGCGACGACTGGCAGCAATCCAATTATCCTCACCTGAGTAATCCAATGTCGCCGTGCGTATCCCTGCAGTGGACCTATCGCGACGGCATCCTCGTCAACCTGCCATGGGCGCTGTTGGTGCGCGGCGATTGCATTGTGCTGCGACCTGGACACATATCACCCGGCCCCTGTCATGTGCTGGAAACAAGCAAATGCTTCGAGGCGAATGAAATCTACGGTGCGGCGCCCATGGGGGATCCACCTGTTAAGCCAATGGCGCGTCCACCGCTGCCCAATCTCGTGTGCTGCTTGGAGAGTACGCCGTATCTGGAGAACTTGAGCATTTGCCTAAAGAACTCGCTAAAGCGACCGCCAACAATCTACAATCAGCAGCGCTATCTGGTATGGAAAAAGATCAAACCAAAATACAAAAAAAAATGTTTGAAAAACGTTTTAATTTGTAATTTTAGCTGGTGACCAAATACATTCAACAATGGGGCTTCATCAGTGCCCTGATCATCACTCTCATATCGGGAATGCTGCGCCTGCATGGCTATGGACTGCCCACCGACGAGAAGCACAATTGGCGCTTTGTGCTCATCGAGTCGCCTGCCGCTGCCATAATTCCACTGCTGCCACTGATCTTCCCGCTCATGTGGATATCCATGAATCTGTGGGGCGTTGCCCGGCTGCAGTGCTTCCTCAAGACGCCGCAGGCTGCCTTTGAAAAGAGTACAACAAAGTCGTTTGAAGAGGATCTCGACTCGCCCTCGTGTAACTATGAGAACATATCAATGCTGCGCTCCAATGTGCTGCGCATCTGGATGCAATTGTGGAAGGGGGACAGCGAACTGTTGCCCCGTTCGGCTAATCTGGTGCAGGTACTGGGCTCCATTTCGGCGCTCTGTTGTGTGGACAAAAAGGGCATATTGTCGTGGCCCAATCCCACTGCCGAGAAGGTCTTCTTTCTGCACAACACCGACGAGGAGGCCCACGATGATGGGGCGCGCAGTCAAGCTTCCACACAAAGCGAAAGCGATGATGTGCCCATTGTTGATGAGGATCACAAGGAGGGTGGCATTGTCGCCGAGGTATTGGATCTAACGCATGACCAGCACTGCCCCTTTCGTCTGGAGTTCGATGATCATGAGTGGAAGGCGCACATTAAATCACTCAAACCGCTGGGTGAGTGATGGCAAATTTCTCAATATTCAGCGGTTTTCTTTAATTTAAAACTAATTACAGGCCTGGCCATATTGCTGAACACCTGCTCGCCGCTTACCCATGAGCATTATGCACAGTTCTGTGGACATGTTACCGCTGTGGCGATGCTCGACAAAGATTTGGTGCCCGTGACAAATCGGTATGCAAATGCGTATGCACTCATTGAATCCAGTAAAAGCTTTTTGCATGGGTACGTAGTTCATAGCCCATTTCGCACATACCATTTTTGGTTTTCTTTCTGCCTAACCAAACAACACACAGAATATACAAATTGATTATATTACCAACCATATAAATATGCATATATATAAAGTTTAATGATTTTCTCCAAACAAACAAAAAAAACAAACAAAAAAACGGTATGCTTGCCCAGAAATTAGGCTTCGTTTTGTTTGATTTTTGACTCCAATTGGATGTACTTTCCCACCCCCACCAACCCACACAATGTTGCAAAGCGATTGGTAAAGTTTTTATGCGAAATTATATTTTTGATTTTACAGTAACGTCCGCAAGTGTATTTAAAATAAATATTAAAATTATTATTAGCCGATTATCATTGCACCCATTCGAGCCTTAACACATCAAACCTTGAAATCTTTGCTGATTTTGTTGCTATTTTCGTTTATTTTTACTTTCAAAACGACACCCACTCATCCTTGGCCTCCTCTTTCCACGTTTCCCATTTGGCATGCTATTTTAAGTAACAAACATTGAAATTATAGTTACGTACCCGTACCCCATGCCACTTCGTTATGCTTGCCTGCCTGCATCCAGCTTGTACCAGTTTGGGGCCAGTACTAATCGGTTTCTCTGTTCCCATTCGTTGCCAGACGCTGCCTGTGCGAGCTGGCCAAGCAGATTGGCTTCACCGATCATGCCACTGATCGTTTTGCGCTGGAGGGACAGCTGGCCAGCTACAGGCATTTGGTAAGCAAAAGCAAACCCTCTTGGGACCCTCAACTAATGGAATTTCCCTGTCTTTTTCCATAGCAACCCGATGTGGTGCGTCGGGACATACGCTTTGCGCGACAGCTGCAGCTGTCGTCCAAGGTGAAGGTGCCATTTCCGCATTCGCTGTCCGTGGTGATGCGCGAGAATCCGGGCGGCTATCTGTCGCTCTTCACGCAGGGCACCGCGGACATTATTCTGGACTGTTGTGACGATTTCTGGAATGGCCAGGACCTGCACCCGTTGTCGCCGCAGGACCGCAAGCGTGCCCTGGACTTTTATCAGCGCAGTGCGCTCACCTCCTACTGCACAGCCTTCGCCTATCGGCCGCTGCGGCATGGCATTCACGGGGCCCTGAGCGGTCCGCAGCAGAGCGGCGGCGAGTGCTTGTACCTGGAGCTGCCGCCCGAGTCGAAGCTGCGCATGCAGCACGTGGACAAGTTACACTGCGACTTCCAGGGCGGGCATCATGTGAAGCTGAGCCACAGCATCAGCACGGACTCGCTGCTGTTCTCGGAGCACAAGGACGAGGATTGCAACGATGTGGAGGGCTGCTTCGAAATGCAATGCCACCAGGTGTTCATCGGCATGGTCACGATGCAGTACCAGGCCCAGAATGACATTGTGCGGCTGGTGGAGCGCCTGGAGCGTGCGTGCATTCGCTTTGTACACTTCAGCAAGGAGAACGAGCTGCGGTCGCGCGTCTTTTCCGAGAAAATGGGCCTCGAGTCCGGCTGGAATTGTCACATATCGCTGCTCAGCGAACCAGAGCCGGAGATTGAGAAGGATAGGGAGAAGGAGAAGACAAACTCTCGGGGCATTTCACCAAAAAACCCTGGTAAAAATCCACAAAAAGCCACCACAGAACCTGCCACCACCACTGAAAGCACAGCCGATTGTGTGGACGATGCCCATGCCCATAACACTCATCCTCAATGTGCCAAAGTCATGTACATATCGCCTCCCGCATCCGCATCCGCACCCAGTCCCACACCTGCATCCGAAACCGAAACCAAAACCACAGCACCCGCAAATGAGGCAACAGCCTCGTCCATTGCTAAACCCACTGATATTGTAGGTGACGCCCCTGGTGCTGCTGCTGCTGCTGCTGCTGGTCCGGATGTCAGCTATCTGCTCGGCCCGCCCACCAACTTGGAGTCCTCGAAAACGCTCAGCTCTTCGGCGCCCGGTGCCATATCCAATCCGGATGAGTGCAATCCATTGAATGCGGCTCTGAGGTCTGAGGACGCTGGGGATGCAGTCGATGCTGGAAGTGGGGAGAACTCGGAGAGCTTGCAGCACATGGAGCTGTCTGGCGGCGGCGGCGGGGAACTGGAGACGGAGACCAGCGATCCCAATCGACACAAGCAGCGACACTCGCTGGACTCGGCCATGGATGAGAACTGCCGCTCGCTGAGCACCCTCACGGAGAGCACCGATCAGAGTGCGCCCATCAATTTTGACATGTCGAACCGGGCCAAGCTGCCGCGCGGCATTGAGAACATTCGGCCCCATCTGGAGCAGGTGGACAATGTGCCGCTGCAGGTGTCGCTCTTCACGGACTGCTCGGCGGAGGCCACGCGCCAAATGCTCGACATTATGCAGTCCTATGGCGAAATTGTCGTCTGCTTGGGCAGCTCGGCCAGCAATGCGAATGCCGATATCTTCTTGCAGGCTGATTGCAGCATTGCCGTGGAGCCACTCTATCCGCAGGTGTGTCAAGACGTCGACGCCTACACGGAGGCGAACCTACAGCACAACAAGTGGCTCTGGCAGCGTCAGGCCGACAAGGGCAAGGCTGCCGACGATGAGCAGCTGCTGGAGTGCGGCCTCCATGGGGCCGGGGCACGTGCCATGCAATCGCCAGCGCATACTGTCTCCCCGCTGTATCTGAGTCGTCTGCTCAACTCGCTGCCCTGCTCGATAGCCGTCTGTCGGGACGACCCACTTTCGTTGGTGGCCATAATTGAGCTGTCACGCCGCTTCTCGCTGGGCCTGTGGAACTGCATACAGTATTGGGCCTGCTGTGCGGGCACCATATCCATTATGAATGTGCTGTGCGCGTGCCTCTCACTGCCGCCGATCCTCACGCCCCTGCTGTCCATCTATCTGATGTCTGTGCCCGTGCCGCTGATTGCCATCTCGTTGGCCCACATCGATGTCGATCCCAAGATAATGAATCGAGCGACCAGCAAGAAGCAAACCGACTATGATACGCGCGCTTTTGCATTTGTTATGTGGTGCTATGGCTGCAAATTTCTCGTTCCCATTATATCGCTGGTAAGTGATGGGGAGGAGTTTACTTTTGCTCTGGACTCTGTTCATTGTTTGTCTTTCGCACAGCTCGTTACCTACTGGATGTGCCTAGCGCAGTCTAGCGTCAGTCCACAGCTCACTGCAGAGGAGCAGCTTCAGGTTGGCGACGACGACGACATCGCTGACGTAGACAATGATGCGAATTTCTATCAATTTCTGTACTTGGCACGCAGCTGTGCCTTGCTGGCGATACTCCTGCACTTTGGTAAGCAATTTATCTACTTTTTCTGCCGTAGAGTCGTGGCGACTGCAGCGACTCACAACGTTCCCTCTCGTTTGCTTTAATTGTTTGTTTTTTTTTTTGGTAGCTTGCATCTCCATTACATTTGTGCATCGCGATCATGCAATTTGGCAGCGTAATCCATTTACCAATCGCATTTGGGCCCTCACCTGTCTGGGTCTGGTGATTTTCCATTTGGCCATTCTGTCCTTACAACTAGCACTGGATGACTTTCTACAGCAACAACTGCCGCAGCTCTGGATGCCCATGCTGGTGCTATATGGCACGGGCCTGCTCAGCTGGATTATCAGCGAACTGGCCAAGTTTCAGGAGAACAAGTGGGTGACACAAATAATTAACTGAATTAATATTCAATTAATATATTTCCCCGCAAACAGAGTTAATGCGCGCTATCAGCGTCGTGCGCGTTTGGATTTTGGCACCAAATTGGGCATGAATTCGCCCTTTTAGATCGCCCCCACCCCCCACATGTACTTAGTGCCAAGGCTGTATATACACCACGTTGGATACGCTTTTCTTGTTTTAATTAACCCTTAGGATACTTGATTTTTGTGTTAGCAGCATCTGTTTGATTCGTTTTTAGCTGCGGCCTTGTACTTTCATTCAGTTTTTTTACTTTTACCGACTAGCCTTTCCAGCTTGTTTATTTTTGTTGTGTGACACCCCGAACCGCCCCCAATCGAACACCTTTTATGTTCTTGTTTCGTGTTGCCCCTCTCTGGCCACTCTGTGTGTACTAACATTTAAAAAAGACTTTGCAATTACTGTATGAAATATATACCTACATATATGTATATCTATGTGTATATCTGAAAAAAATAAAAGCCAACGCAACTCAATCTTTAAACAAGTAAAAGTAATGCGCGTTTTTTGTATGGTACGCCGTGAAAGTGGCAACGAGAGCCTTGGCATTCTGTAAGCATTTCTTCCCTAGAACTGGTTCCCGTTTTGGATATGGCATTAAATTGAGATGTGAATGAGCGAAGACAACAGCATAGAACACGCCCCACAAGGTGCTAATCGGAAGAGACACGTTGCAACGCGGCAATTGCCGGGAGTTTCTGCTGACCCACATCCACATGGCATGGCAGTGTGCGTGTTGACAAATTTCCGACTAGAAATCTATACATTTGGGTTACGCACAACACTTACGCAGTTAGGCAATTAAATGGTTATAAACTAAATGAATGGGCAGGGAATATATATTTAATATATATAATAAATTCTCTGCTGCAGCGAGCCACTCTTGGGGCTACAAAAATGTTACTAATTAGCTGCCAGATATGTTGGCACACGCCTGGACCAGACAAATAAGCAGTCGCCAAAGCAGAGCCATCGACTTGGGCGGGTTACATGTGAAGCTCTGCTGGCAGAGCAGTTCCGTGCTCAGGAACTTTATGTATAACGGAAGATGGTGATCAGAAATGTGGAGTAACAATTGATTAGCACCTGCAGCGACGTCGACGAAATGAAAGTGCTGCTCTGCCTGGCTGCCTGGCTGCTTGCCTGCCTGCCTGCCTGCCTGCCATACCCGTGTACTATAGCAGTATATAGATCACTTCTAGTAGCACCTTTTGGCCAAGGGGCCCGGTAACTGGGTCATGAAAAAACGAAATCACGAACTCTGGTCTCCCCGCGCAGATACCCAATAAAACCAATCCAACTGAAGTTCTTTGTGGTATTCGAGAACTTCGCGCGACGCGATACGGTAGCATATCGGAGCTCTCCAAAACCAGTGGATATGACGTGTAAATAGGCACCGAGAACCACTTAATATTAGAGGCTAAGTGTGGAAATTAATAGTGAAAATCCTGAAGTGTGCTACAGATACAGCAGATACCTCCCCCAAGCCAAACCAAATTCAAGCATGCGTGTCGCAGGCGCTGCTGGGCGGGTGCCGTGTCTGGCGTGTCTTGTCCTTCTGTTGGGCTGTGTGCAGGTGCGTGGATACTCGCAAGTGCTGATCAGTGGCGATCAGGGACCACGGATATTCAAGGCTCTAAATACGGATCTGATATTCCCGAAAACGTAAGTGTAATCCGGGATCAACCCAAAGGGACTCTGACTTCCAACTCGATCCTCGAACAGCTTCAACTCCAGTGAGAATGTATACTCCACCACTGAGGCGCCAGTGCCGACTTCAAGCAGTACAACACTGATGCCGCCCATTCCCTATAACCACCAACCGGAGACGCTTGCGGTGACAGCCAGTTCGCCCGTGTTTGTCACTCCCTTGGCAGCGACCGAAGAGCAGGAGCTGCAGCCCGTGGCGACCAAAGAGGAGGAGCTGCAGCACGTGGCGCCCAAAGAGGAGGAGCTGCAACCCTTTGCGAGCAAAGAGGAGGAAGAGGAGCTGCAGCACGTGCCGAGTATCGAAGGTGCCTCGACAGGCCGTGCTGTGGATTATCGCACGGCCTATCCGTTCGGGCAGCTGATAACGCCACTGCTAAAGGGCCAGCAATACGGCGGCCGACCAGCACAGACTCGCATCTATCCGCAGGGCAGTCCCTCGTACTACTCGTCCTCCTCTGCATCACGGAACCCCGGTCGCTATCCAGCCAAGAAGCCCTCCTATAAGCAAAGTATGTGGGCATCCTTTGAGACTCCAGGCTCAGTTTGTTGAACCACTTTTTGGTTTTTACAGGCATCAGGGATCGCTTCACACCCGGTGAGAGCACTGCCGCTGGTCTCTTCAAGGGGCACAACCACAATCACAACCACGATCACAGCCACGATCACTCCCATGGCGCACAGGATGGCAAGGTTGCCTCTGGTTCGAATGCTGTACCTTCGTATGTCCCACAAGGGGATGCCTACTCCTTTCCGCCACTGAACACAAAATATCCGTCGCCCGGGCAGGACCCGAAGGCGGCCCTGCCATCCGATACCGTGACAAGCTATTTGCCACCCGCATCGGGTGGCCTGAGCAACGCTGGCTACGCCTATCCGGGCCCACCAATGCCCGCGTCCACGGGCTACAAGTACCCGGGGCCTGTGGCGGGTGGTGGTAATGGGGACAAGGATGCAGCTGCCAGCGCAGCAGCTCCGGCAGCAGACGATGATCCGGGAAATGATGATGTGATTGGCGTATTGCCCGCCAGTGCCATGGACGATATGCCCACAAAGGATCAGCAGGATGGCAAGGGTGCGGGGGATGCCGCTGACGCAGGGCCTGCCAACGGTGGCGGCGATATGGGTCCGCCTGCAGATGCTGCAGACGATGGCGGGGGTAACGATGATACAGGACCTCTTCCTGCCCTTCAAAATGACGGGTCGCATGGAAACGACGATCACAAGTATGATCCCAGCATGGAGTACGCGACTCCACCACCGGGATGGCTGGAATCCCACCCCGAATCGGCGGCACCAAAGCCGGAAGATCATGATCATGATCACGATCACGATCACGGACACGATCATGATCACATACCCGACCATCACGATCATTTTCACGGCCATTATCCAGGACACTTCGATTATCCATCCGCCTCCTATCCGGACGACACCTATCCGGAAGTTATCTACGATGATCATCCGCATCATCATCATCACGTTCACCACCCACCGCCGCCGCCGCCTCCACCACCGCCACCACCACCTCCGCCAACAGAGCCCCCGCCACCACCACCGCCGCCAGAGCCACGTGTCAAAAAGTACAGTTACTTCTACATTGGCCGCAAGCTCTGGTATATCCCGCTGTACTTTACGGTGTGGTTCAGCTTCTACATTCTGTGGCTGATCATCAAGTCCATTGGACGGCACAAGGTCAACTTGCCGAATCACTACGTTTCGCGGCGCAGTGCGCCGGACTACTTCACCGAACAGGGGCGTGATGAATACATCAATAATCTGACAGTTAAGGTGCTCGAACACATAGATAGCTTTAAGCACAAATACTTGAACTGATAAGGGGACTCTACAAATTATTTGTCGGCTAATAAAAAACATAATTTAATTTAAAAATTATTCTTTTTTTGAATTTCAACTGTGAACTGCCTGCTGATTGTCTATCGGCTATCGATAGGTCGGTATGGTTTTTGTATTTCCCAGGGATGGAATTTTAATGCTGTTGGTATTTCCACGCTTCTCTTCTACAAGAAACCCAATCAAAAATAGTTCTGAAAACTAGCTAATCCTGAGTGAGTGGCTGAGTGGGCCAACTAGCTAGTAATATTAAGCTGAATATCAAAATCATGGAATACGATTTATATCAATATAATATAACATTATCCCATTGTCGACCGGGGGGGTATTTAATATTTCCACGAAATTTATGTAATTTTAACATATTTTACGCATTACAGGTGAAAGATGTCGGTGGTCATTTTGTAAGTTTTGTAGGTAAAGAGGAGGATGGAGCTACAAGGATCCTTTACAAACAGTATTATTATCCGCGGTTTAACAATGGATGCGCAACTTTTTAAATACAGGGGTGTTCAGTGGGTTAAGTCTCGATTGATCGCCGGATTGCCCTGGTTTTTCTGCCCTGGCTCATACATACGAAAACAAAAATTTAATTGTGACTTCGAGTTAAAATGTGTGGAAAGTGTTCAATTAATTAAGTATCACTTAATACAGAGCCGAGTGTCTTGCTCCGGGCAAAGCGAGCCAAAGACTGCCTGTGCTGCCAGCGACGAACGACTGGCACTGGCACTATTTTCGTAGTGTCACAATTTGTTTATGTTTTTACTTTATTCGCATTAATTGGATATAAAAACTCTCCAAGATGTCGTACATGCTACCACATTTACACAATGGCTGGCAAGTGGACCAGGCCATACTCTCCGAGGAAGATCGTGTTGTGGTGAGTGTTTACCGGGCAAATTGTGCCTCCAATCATTCACACTGTGCTCCACCCCCCGCAGGTTATACGCTTCGGCCACGATTGGGACCCGGCGTGTATGAAAATGGACGAAGTCATGTACAGCATCGCGGAAAAGGTGAAGAACTTTGCAGTGATCTATCTGGTGGACATAACCGAGGTGCCGGACTTTAACAAAATGTACGAATTGTACGATCCCTGCACGGTGATGTTCTTCTTCCGGAACAAGCACATCATGATTGATTTGGGTACCGGCAACAACAACAAAATCAATTGGCCGCTGGAGGACAAGCAGGAAATGATTGACATTGTGGAGACGGTGTATCGAGGAGCGCGAAAGGGTCGCGGTCTGGTCGTTTCGCCCAAGGATTACTCCACCAAGTACAGATACTAAGGCTGCTCAGTATCTAAGCTTAGATTAATGTTCGAGTACCATCTTTAGGCATAACAAATTCAACCAAAATACATACGAAATCCAACGACTTTTGTGTATATGTATTTTCTTCTGGTTTATTTTTTCACTTGTCACATTTTCTCATTAATATCGCTAACATTTACATAAATTTTCTTCTTTTTTTTCATATATATATATATGTATGTATATATATAACATTTAACTAAGTTTTTTTTTTGGTTTTCTTTTTCAATAGCTCGTAGTTTTTAAAAAATTTTAATTCTTTCGTTAAAGTAATCCTTTTTGCATTAATATTTCTGCGTTTTGTAATTAGTTACTTATAATTTTCGTTTTGTATTGATTTTGAATTGCTTTCATTTACCAATTTGATCAAGTTGAACAGAGCTACAAAACATATAATACGCGTAGAATATATTAGTATGGAAATCAGATCGGGACAGTGGCTAGAGTCAAAGATTTGTCGGTTGGTTGTTAGTACAAAAGTATAAAAGAAAATGTCGCAACGAAAGTGAATCAAAGTTATATTTTAGTAGCTAGTCAATCTGTGTATATAAATTGTTCGAAATTCGCTAACTGAACATTCAACATTTTGTCGTCATTATGCATTACATTTCTTTGCTTTGCTTTTCTTTTTTTTTATTGTTCATTTAATACAACAGCTCAGTTTTTAATTTCATTATGCTTAGATTTAACAATTGGTTCCGCTACTCATTTATCTTATACAAGTTAGGTTTTTGCGCATTAAATGTATTACATATGTGTATGTATGTATTTATTTGTATAATTAGCTACGTTTATTAGTTTTATATTTATATATTTGCTCATTTGGAAACAAATCAACGCTACAAATTACAATATTTTCGAACCTTCATTTTAACCTCTTACAATTTTCGATCTTCAGCATTTAACCAACAATTAGATTTTCGTTTTCTTCCTATATATAGTATATGTATGTATATATTTTTTGATATACTCGGTACCATTTTAATTTCGCAAATTTTTAATACCATTTCCTAGGCGCGCCATTTTCATTGTACAAAATACTCACTAGTTTTGTTTAAAAATATTCAAATAGGGCTGGCTCTGGCTCGTTCTATACATCTGTATGTATGTATGTATGTAGTATTGGTTGTATATAAATATATACTCGTACTTATGCATAGGAAAGGTACAAATTAGGCATCAGGCTGAGGCTTCAGGCATGTGAGAGAAAGTCTCTAGAGTTTCGTTTCTAGCGGTTCCTTTGGGTTGTTTTTTTCCTTGGTTTGTTGTCATAATTCAGTTCTATTATACAATACAATACAATTAATTGTTGTATTCCCCCAAACAAACTGTGTATGTATTTTGATTTGAATAATACAAGTTTGATTTGATTTGTATTCCACATGACGACACATTCATTCCGTTTGCTTTCGCTCAACTCTCGCGAGCAAATGCAGTTTCATAGAAAAATAGAGATGCGTAGGTGGGATGAGTTAGGAAATTGTTTATATATATGTATATGTATGTAAGTATTTGTATATACTTTGGTTTTAAATTTATATTCGCTTTTGTAACACTATTTTCTGACAACAACTCTATTTTAATACCAACAACAATTTTTGTGTTCGAATAGGCCAGGAGGAAGGAGATGTGGAAATGTTCCTACAAAATTCTGCAGACATATCAGGCATTTTTCTGTTTTTGAGTAGAGTTCCCTTAGGCTTTGATCGGTCAGATCGGTACATTCAGTTTGCAAAAAGATCGTTGAAATGTTGTGTTCTCGTCGTGCAATCTATTTTTAATATTCTAATTTACAATACTTTAAGTATTTGGCTGCTGTTTAAGACACTAGAAGAGTTTTCATTCCATTTCAGGGATAGAAATACAGATACAGATATAGAGATAGAGTTAGAGATAGACTGATATCTGATCTGGCTGCTGGCGATCGATATATGTATCTATAGAAATATATATGTATATATAAACTTTAATCTCATCTCGTCTATAGATGAACATAGTGTGAAAAATAAATCCGATTATCACTACTTAACTTACACAATCCTATTAACAATAATAGACAACAGTCTCTAAGTACGAATACATTGTTGCGTTGCTTTGCTGCTCTTAATCTGCCTTCATCCACAAGATATATTTATGTATATAGAAGCTACTGTAGCTCCGTCAGTCCAGTGCCGACGCGGAGTAACCCAGAAACTAGCTTAATACTGTGACTAAATGCGCTTAAACTAATCTCCCTTCGATCCTGCTTAATAATGCCTAAATACTCGTCAATACTCGCGTGTTTCATGGTGGCTGGTTGACCGGTCCTGAGCAACCCAGGAAATTGGCTGCCGCCAGACCATGCCGCAGTGAAAATCTCTCCCTTAGGAATGGACAAACGTTTGAAGAGGAACAAGGAGGTGGAGTATAAAGAATTCTTCAGCTAAAGGATAATAAAGGATAAATATATGTACAGCAAAGGGAATTTTTGGCATAGAAACTTTGTTGAGATTTAAAGACACAAAAAAGAGTAGGAAACTATTTAAAAGAAAATATAGTTCTGAATGAAATGAGCACCTGTAAATGGGAAATTCTAGTAGAATTAATCTGTGGAATAGGTGCACCGCCTGGAAGACATTTTCACTGTGTTCAACTGGCCATCGCCATGCGTACAAAAGTCGTTTGCTAAGCTCTTAAATACTGGCCCGGTCCACGGAACTGCATGCGTACCAGCAGCGGATGCCCACTGGGCTAGAAGAGTGTTTCCCTGGACCATTTTCTGGAAGTGCCGGGCAGGCTGGGATCGCGCTTATCCTCGCCAGTCTCCCCCACAGCCTCCTCGTTGTCATCGTCATCGTCGTCGTCCTCATCGTCGTTTGGCAGCCTGATCAGGGGAAGCTCTAGCATGACGGCGGGCGTCGCAGTCGCAGTCGTTGTAGTGGTGATGGTGATGGCTCCTCTGGCACCCATCTCATTGCTGGGCAGGCTTAGGTTTGTGGCACTTTTGCTGATGCCAGCGACAGTAGCTGTAGCAGCAGCCGCAGCAGCAGCAGTGCCGCCCTTTCGCAGTATCAGATCCTTCAAGGAGGCGGGCACACAAATGCTCTGTGGGCGTGTGGCTAGCACCGAATCGGACTTGGAGGAGGGGCAGGGATCGGCATTGGGATTGGGATCGTGCACCAGTCTACAGTTGAGTGGCAGTTGAGCTGGCTGCTGTGCCGTAGCCACGGGGGCCTGTGCACACGCATAGTTATTGTCCAACCGGGGACTTGTGGCGGCGCTGGCACTGGGACTGGGACCGGGACTGGCACTGGGACAGGGACTGGGACAGGGACTGGGTGTGGAGCGACCCACGCTGATCACCGTATTCATGCTGCTGTACTGTGTGTGGGTGTTGGACTCGCCGCCGCCGCCGCCGCCACCACCAGCCACTGCATCCAGCAGTCCCAGCTCCGTGTTGAGTGTGGAACAAGTGTCATCCTCCGTGGTGGTGGTGGTGGTCGTTGTCGTTGTCGTGGGCAAACTCTGCGGATCGCTGTACTGCTGCAGCAGCGGTCCCCGACGCGGTGGACTGTGGCTCACAATGGCGCCAAAATGCGTCTCGAGCGGCACCACCACCGCCGCAGCCGCCGCCGCCTCGGCAGTCACTGGCAGCACATGGCCCTGTAGCTGTTGCAGCGGCAATCCCGGCCCAGTGTGCGGCCCAATGAGGGACACACGATCGCTGGCAGCGGTGCAGATGCTTCGATGGCGCTGCAGCAGCGGTCGACGTGGCCGGGCGCCCGTCCCTCCAGCAGCCACGCCACCCAGGCTCATCCGCTTCAGCGCCATCGCCTGGGGCATGGGATTGGGCTGGCCACTGCTGACCTGCACGGATGATGTGCCCTGGCCCTGGCCCTGGCCCTGACCCTGACCCTGTGCCGCTGCTGATTTAGCTGCCGCTGCGGCAGCTGCCTCGATGACTGCCTTGGCCACGGCCTGCTCCTCGCTGTCGCTGCTCAACTGCTGCATATCGTCGTCGGTGTCTGCAGGACTCTCCAGCCCGAACACAGAGTCCTCCTCGAGGGAGCGCAGCTCGGAGTCGGGGCACTCCAGCGAGGAGATCTTAAAGGAACTTAGTGAGGCGAGTGGCGCCCTTTTTTCGGCATTTCCATTGGCATTCGGCGGCACCTTGGCCGACACCGAAATGGTCCCCAGGCTGAGACTGCCATTCAGGCGATCCAAGCTCACGGGTGTACTGTCCACGCTGATGCTGCTGGAGGTGGCCACTGTGCTTGTACCCCCACCCCCGCCCCCAGTCGTACTGGCAGGTTCCGCTGCATTGGCCGTATACGGGAAACTGTTGTTGTTGCTCTCGTTCCGCTGCAGCTCGACGAGCGTGAGCTTTCGCCGCACGCCCAAGCGCAGCTCCTCCGACGGCGAGTCACAGAAATGGAAGGCCTGATGGGCGCCGGTGGGCGGTGCCGATTGAATGGGCTTGGGCAGCGGCAGTCCCAGATCCACGGTGTCCACGAGCGCCGCCGCCTGATTGTAGGGATACACGTCCACGGTGTCGGCGCTGATCGAGTGGATCTGCTGCTTGCGTCCCGCCTGGGCGCTGTCCGGATCGTAGGAGACAATGCTGTGCTTGCGCCTGACGCTGGGCGCACTCAGGCCCGTCGTGGTGGCCATGCTCGCGGGCTCGTGAACGCTGCGCTCCGAGGGGCAGGGCGAGGCCTTCGGCGTGGGCTGTATCACCTGGATGTCCGGGTAGTAGTAGTCCCAGTTCTCGATGCTCGATGTGCGCGACGCTGTCGATAGCTTACGCTGCAGCGTCGGCGGCAGATTGCTCATGCCCAGCGTGTAGGCGGAGGTGCGACGCTCCAGGTAGGAGCTGTCTGTGCTGCAGCAGGTCATGGCACTGCTGCGTCTGGAGTCGTGACCCTAAGCGAGAGAACCAAGGGCAGGGGTTTATAATCTGGACTCTTTTCCAGTGGGTTTTTTTTTTCGCTTTTTCGTTGACTCACCGTCATGGGTACGGACAGAAATCCCTGCTTGCTGCGCGTCGAATCCGTGCGCTGATGATGCGGGTGTTCCGGCTCGTCGCGTGCATCCCTCTGCATGTACTCCTCGTGCTCCAGCTCGTCCTCGGTCTCCACAAAGTAGTCGTCGGTGCCGAAGCTGCCGCCCATTGGGTAATTGCTGAAAATGCGCGACGATTCGGAGCCGCTCTTGCGGCGTCCTATGGGGCCCGGCGGACCACCGCCCGCGGACATGGCCGAGTAGGAGAAGCGTCGCGGTGGCTCCAGCAGATAGCTATAGCCCACGGGCACACCAGCACCAACGCCACCTGAAATTAAAGCACGTGGAATCAGCCATTGAGTGGAGGAGACCAACCCCCCCTGAGGATCCCACTTACCCACGGAACCGCAACGATAGCCTCGATTCAGCAATGGTGGGGCGCTCACATTGCCCAGCGAGAGCATCCGCTGGCGGCGGTACACCATGGCATCGTACTCATCCGGATATATGGACATGCCCGTGGCCACAATGGCCTCCTGGATCTCGCGCTCCTCCTCCTCCTGCATGCACAGGGAGGCCACTGCCGCCATCTTGGGGTCCTTCAGCACCTTGAGCGTCTCGTTGCTGCTGCTGCGACTCTTCCACACGATGAGGAACACCATCAGGCCAAAGAAGCCGCCCAGCGTCGCTGCGATCCTCACGCCGGTCATCACGTCGTAGGTGGCAAAGAACTCCTCCCGGATCCTGGCCCGCTCCGCGGCATTCTCGGCATCGGTCAGATTCCGTTCGCCCGGCGGCAGCAGTGGCATGTAGGGCGTGGCCGTATTGTGGGCGGGTGCAGGTGCAGGTGCGGGTGCAGCGGTGCTCTCATTTCGTGTGGCAGTGTTGTTGTTGCTGTTGTTGTTGTTGTTGCTGTTGGTGTGCGCCGCCGGTGTCGGTGGTGGCGATGGCGCCTCCTGTAGGACATCGCCGCTGGTATCAATGAGTGCCGCCGCCTGGGGCCTGCTGCTTTGGCTGCTGGTGGCACGGCGGCTGATGCGTTGGGCCAAGCCTGTGGCATGACTAGCAGGAGGCGAATGTGTAGGAGTAGGAGCAGGAGTAGCAGCAGCTGTTGTTGCAGTGTCTGTTCCTGTGTTTGCTGTTGATGGCGTTGCTGCAGACGACGAGGCACGTCGTGAAAGTTTTGCCATCTCTATTGAAACATTTTCTGCAATCGATAAAAAGTCGATAAAAGTCGATAAGTAATCGTCGGTTAATTGAGTTCAGAATTTTAACTGTCGAACAAATATTATATAAACCTGAGAAATAGTAGAGCAGAATGAACAGAGACAAACAAACCCAACAAAATCAGGAAAATGTGCGTGTGAGCATGTCGTAATTTACACTCAAAGACAAAATGGCCTAGAAAGCTAACAAGTACATGGAGCATTTACATCCGCTTCGTTTATTATACGACAAAGGATTGGACTATATATAAATATACTGCTTTTAAATTGATTAGCTACTCCTGAAAGTTCTGGCCATCCAATTCTGACGTCCTTAGCTGTCCAATGAAATTAAAGTTTCCTCGCGCTCGTTAATAAAAGTAATATTAGACGTATCCAGTTTGTTAGCTGGAAATTTATGGCAGCTACTGAAACCTATCTGTCGGAAACAGACCAGACATTGAACCCCCCTTGCTGAAAATTGGCTTCACGGGCACGAGCTTACCGCTTGAATCTCTTGATAATATTCTGTAAATTTCAGCTTTAATCTGCAACAATTAACATTAATTGGAGCACATTTTAAACGCTTCTAAGCTAGCTTAATGAATGGGCTTCACGAGACTTAAAACAAATATCCGTTTAAAGCTGCAGAGGCTAGATTCGATGCTAGGGTTTAATTATGTTTAATTTTAAATCATTAACAAGACCTAAAATGTCTCACATTACAATTACAATTAATTTCCAAACTTAAAGCCATTCATTTTAATGTATGATAAATAGAAACCCAAGCCACATAAATGCCAATAAAAGCATATTTCAACGACCTTTATGGAGTAGCCAATTTCTTCCCAATCCCCAAAACACCTTTCGCTACTCCTCCTGTTCCATGCTCTAACGATTTCCGTCCATCTTGCATCGTTCAGCTCACCATTTTTGTTTCTCGTCACGGACTCCCGCCCTTGTGCTCCTCCATGCCCAACAGCAATTAAAACGCCATAAATTCATCCACATTTCTTGGCGCATTCTTCGCCAGCGCCTCAAAGTTTTTAATTGTTTTCAGCTTTTGCTTTCTCCACCACCCCCCCTCACACACCTTTTCCCTTGGTTGCCCAGTCTCCATCTTTTTCAGCACCTTTTCATTTTTCTCCTCCTCCGCAACGTTCTATGCAGCATTCCCTTGGGGTAATAACTTGGTAAATTTTTAACATTTCGTGGAAATGAGTAAATTAAGGTACACACTCGTACATACTTATACGAATGTGCCAGGGGAGGAGAAGAGTGCTCGTGTACTGTACCCATCTCATTTTTTCTTTTTCTGCTTTCTCGCGTTCTCTTTCTCATCTCTTCACTTTTTTCTGTCATCTGAGCTTCTTTCTACCAAACATTTTTGAACTTTTGTGTTTCCCTTCGCCAGTTGTACTATTGCAAGGTTTCCACCTAAGTAAATTCGATGGATACGCTGATAGAAAAAAGGCATAGTAAAAATAACTACAATCATATTTGAATTTAAAATGCGATTTTTAAATACAAACATAGTAAAATTTAATAGAATTCACTTTGATTCAAATATAAATGTATTAAAAATGCTTTTTTAATACGGTCATATTTAATCTAAATACAAAACACTTCAAAATAACTATAATAAATTAAATTTGTAGTTTAATATGTTTCATATTTAAACTGAATATTATTATGACTTGATTTCAAAATTTGTGTTTTAAAATCCAAAGGAAAAACTTTTTATTTTAAATATTATATTTTAAATGAAATTAAATACTTTTTGTATTTATTTTAAATATGTTTATATTATTTTTTTTATGTCCCTCGAATTCCCAACTGGTTCCAGCTGCTGCCGCCTTTAATGCACAGAAAATTATCTTTGCGCAGGGGCATAATCACAACCAATGCAGTCCTACTCGTGTTGCGATTATTTCTAGTTAAAAACTTTAACCAATTCACACCATGTGGACTTGAAATGTAATTTGCGTACGCAAAATAATAACCAATTAGTTAAAAATGAATATGAATATGAAACATATTAAATTTGAATATTAAACATATTAAATTTAAATATGAAGCATATTAACATTAAATATGAAATATATTAATATCAAAATTAATTGAAAAATATTCAATTTTAATACAACTCTTGGATGAAAATCAATGGCATAAATATTAAAATCAAAGTGAAAATATTAAAATTTCAGTGCTTTTTTCTATCGGTGTATTTCATTAGGTTAAAATCCTTTGAAGAATAAATAAATATATTCTTGGTGTTGTATTTCGAAGAAACATCGGTGTATAAGGCACATAATATAATGCAGCAGCATTTCCCCTGGCTATCCTTGGATTTTCAACAAGTTGCACGCTCAATAATTCAGAAGGACTTTGTATTCACAGTCACAGCCTGTTGCCGTTGCATGCACACACTCGCACATACCTTGCCTCATTGTCCATTGTCATTGGCAGCTAGTTGGCCAGGACTCCCACCTCCCCCACTGTCATTTGTGCCCCCCCTCTATATAATTGTTCTTTTTGTATTGAAAGTCGCGCAATTGTGGAGCTTCGCTCTGCTGAATTCTGCCATCCCAGTTGTTCTTTTCTTCCACAGCATTCTATTCCATCCATCTGTCGCTCGTTCTCGTTGCCCATTTTTTTGTTTGTTTTTATGTTTTACATAGTTTTGCATTTGAAGCATGTTCGGGCAATGCTTTGTCCTGCACAAGGACATCATGGCCAGTCGGGCAGAGCCAAAATGATTATTGCAAAAGTTTTTGGTCGAACACTCGTATTCCACCTCAAGCTTCCTACCTTGGCTCATTCCACCTTTCCATCTCTTATTTCATTTACTTTCTTTTACTATTTCTCTCTCTCTCTCCCCCGTTTTCTTTTCTATTCCCCCCCGTTTTCTTTTCTCCCTCCCTCTGTTTTTTCTTTTACTATCCCTCTCCCTCTGTTTTCTTCTGCTATCTCTCTCCCTCTTTTTTTCTTTTACTACTTCTCTCCCTCTGTTTTATTTTACTATCTCCATCTCTGGCTCTGTTCATCGTTGTCTGGCTAACAAAAGAAAAAAAAAACTTTTAATGGCTACTATACATTGGCCATAATTTGTGTCCAACTTCCCGTGCACATAATGAGAGAAAAAAATGTAAAAAAAAATAAAATTGCAGTCTAAGCAGTTTGAAGTGATTTTTAATGGTCTCACAGTTGCCGGATACTTTTACCTGGCAATTATTCCTCGTTATTTGAGTTCTCCTAATGGCAGCGAATTTCTGTCTGGTCTACTTTTGTGCTGCCAAATTATTGATGTGAAATGTTTCAGAAAATGGAATTATTCGAGATTTATTCAAGCAATTGATTGGATTTTATGTCTGTGAATTTTTAAGGCCATCACATGAACTAAAACATCAAATAAATGTGCATTGTTCAATAGTTTTTGTAGTTTTACTTTCAAGTTCTTTCACATATTCAATTTATATCCAATCCAACAGCAACGGAATGGAATTACACTCAAAAATTGGCAAAATGAACAAGTGAAAAAGAAAGGCTGCAAAAGCTTTTCATTCGCAAGGGAACAAAGTTATTGAATACTTCTAATAAGTTGCAGCTTCCGTTGAGCATTCACTGGCCTTCCACATACATATGGACGTGTATGTACGTGTATGTGCATGCCCCAAATAAAAGAGAGGAAAAAAAAGACAAAGTGTTGAGGCTACAGTTGAGTTGTATTGATGGATTAGCACATTTGGGGATTGGGTCTTAGCCAGGCACCCAACTGAACGGATAATTGCCTGCGGGTCTGTGCTTTCGGTATACGAGTATGTGCCCAAAAAAAAAAAGGGCAAGCAATATACATACATACACATAGAGTACATTAACAATGTCCGCTCGATGAATGTGTATCGATGTCGGAACAGGGGAGGACATCTAACCGTACCCGTACCCGTACCCGAACTGTGTGGCTAAAATGAGCGGAAAATGGGTAACCAAACTAACCAGACACCAACAATGGGGCACAATGTGTTGCTTGTTGCTCGTTGCTCGTGGCTCGTGGCGCGTTTCTCTGTTGCAGCAATGATGAATGATGGTGGTTAGGCAACGTACAAGCGGACAAACGTACAAACATGCTGACAGGCGGCCTCGACTTGGACTTGGAATACACATGAAGGTACACAGTGCGTATGCGTAATATGTATGAGATATGGATGGATGGATGGATGGATGGATGGGTTGGACGGAGAGTATAATAATTCATCATGCCCACGGCATATCTGCCCTACATACATACATCCTCGTTCTAGTACAACAATCTGGGCATTTTGTTGTTGCTGTCATATTTTTGTGCCTTGCCAAACTTTGGAAAAATGAAATTGACGGCAAATCAATTGAGATTGTACGAGTATATAAATAAATACATGCATGTACGTGGTATGTGCGCACTTGTTATATATAGATTATTATATTTATATATAGCGCTTGCTCAATGTCTTTTGTGTGTTGCACATTTTGCCCGCACTCCTCCACCCACATAAAATTGAGTTTTGCTTTGAGCTGCGGCTCTTTCCTCGCTGCCACAGCCGCAACAAAGGAAACCATTCGTGTGGATTGAGGCGTACGGAAATAAGTACACAGCACAGCTGTTGATTTGTATAGAAACAGGGGCACATGAAAATCAATTTGTATTGCAAGTTTTTGGCCAATGAAACTTTGTGTTTAATGGGATGAATGTTAACGCGAATACAGCCCAAGGTATGCCCTGGGGGCTTGCAAAAATAATTTTGTAATCGCTTTTGCAGGGAAATATCAAAGTAATGTCATAACTTAAATTCCCTATTCAACTGGACAGCATTGTCATCTCTCAGACACACACACAGAAACCACCTCCTAAGCATCTCAAGCCTGACACAAAATATGTACAGAAAGTGACACAGACACAAGGACATAACCACCGCATAAGCGGCTTATAGAAGCATTAGCCAAATGAAAATATTTCAACAGCAAAAATTTGTGTGTGGCCCTTTTTTGATTCGATTTACATTTTGTACTTATTTTGCTGCTTGCTTCCATGGCTTCAAGCTTCTTCTTCTTTCCTTTTTCAATTAGCTAAAATGTTGACTAAGCCGCAGAATTGAACAAAAATTTCCAGATAAATGCACTTTAAAGAGCCTCCCAGGAGAGACAGCAGCAAATGCTTCGAGAGTTTAAGAGTCTGGCTGGGCTCAGGCTTATTAGTGTCTGCTTTGTCTATGGAGGGACACAATGGGACACAGAGCCAGCCAAATTATGAGCATTATGGCACACCTCCATACAGACGACAACTGGCAAGCAACCATCTTGGCAGAGGGAAGCTTGGGCGGCCGTGCGCCATTTAACAAAGATTCCGTTAATCTGCTACACTTGGCAGCTACAGCGGCAGGCATGGCCATGAGGCTGCCAGCCACATCCACATCCACATCCACATCCGCTCCAGTGTCGTCTGCCACTGTATGGGGCATGGGCACGGCAATGGGTGTCCTCCTCGTTTGTTACTGCTTATTGTTGTGCTTTTATTGTTACGGCCATGTTTTTTTTCGCCCTCCTCCTACTACTACTCCTCATTCTTCTAATCCTCCTCCGTTCAGCCTTCTGCTTCTGCTTTTTTGTATGCTCGAGAGAGGGTATGATGGTTCTCAGCAGATGTTTGCATAGCTGTGACTTTAATAAGGAAAATCAAAGATATAAAATTCATAAAGAGTTTAAATAAAAATAAAAAAATTAAAATAAAACCAAACCATCCAAAAAAAGTTTAAATAAATGAGTAGAAGAAGCACTGAAAATGGTAGAAAACTTAAATTTTGAATCACTATATCTTCGGGTATATCTCTTCCATCACCACGAATTAAAAATCTTGTGAAAGGTCGTAGAATTATCTTTTCAGCCCATAAATTTCTGTGAATATTCGCTATGCAGATGCCGAGTAAAAAATATAAAAGTGCGCACAGTATCCAAATCGAAGTTTTTAAATTAAAAATAAATTTGCTGCAGTTAATTGCAGGTTCTAAGTATGAGAAAGTGATCTGCTCACACAGGCCTGCAACCTAATTTTTGTCTGCTGCAAAGTAAAAAATTCCTGTCGCACAGTGTTGCTTGCAAGGAAAAAATAAAAATAATAATAAATAAGGAAGCTAATAAAGTTTCTGCAGGGACAACAACAAAAATGATCAATCTTTGAGGGTATCAAAAGGTTCGAGTTAGCTGATAGTGTTGCTTCCTTTTTTGTTGTTTCATTTGGAGGCATTGTTCGCTGCCTCTGGCTTCAGCCTGCCCCCAAATGCCGCTCTGTATGTTCTTTTTTGTCTTTAGTGCTAAGCGTTTTATGTTTATGATACCGTCCCTCAGACCGCGCCCCTCCTGACACAGACAGGGGCATGTGACCCCGCCCCATGGGCCACGCCTTCAATGTTTATGTGTCGAAATGACTTTTGAATTGCATTCCGGTTATTGCCACTCACTGGAGCACAAATTATGCACTTAAAGTCAATTTTCAGACACACAACACACGCCCTGGCCAAAAAAAATTCGATTGCTTTTTGCCCTTAAATGTGTCACGTTTTGAATTTGTTTTTACTTTTAATATTTGCTCAAATATTTACCATGACTACGTGCCTGGCCTCAGCAAGGGATATAACGATAACTGACTTGAAGATGGCCTCGAAGGTTCTGGGACACCCAACCCAACGTCTCTAAGCTGCTGCTGGAGTGACTTCTTTTGCTTCGACTCTCTGGATCTCTGTCGTTTGCCATTTGCTACGTTAATAATTTACTGTCAACTTGTATATTTATTGCTTAATCACTCGGAAGACCACAGATAATATTCGACGAATGTCTCTGCCGTGTTCATGTATATATATCGTGTTTGTCTGTGTGTGTGTGTGCCTGTGTTTGTGGCCTGCCTATAAATCAAAATGGGGAATGGCAGACAATTTGGGCAATTGAAGTCAATTTGTAGTCAAAAGTCAAACAAAACCTGTGAGGCTTTGTGTGGATTGCAATTGCTAAAACAATGGGCTTAGGGCCAGATTAAAAACTGTCAGCATGTTGCAAAATACAGCCACATGAAACGTATTAAAGGTGCAATAGAAAGTTAATGCTGTGCTGGCTGATATTTGGATTAAAGATGTTTTAAATGACAGCAAAATGTAGGACAATGTAATTTAGGAAATTCCATTTAAACTTCCCCCTCAAAGGGTTCTATTTCAGACTGGAGCTGAGCAGTTAGAAATATTTAAATTATGCTACATTATAAGATTAAATTTCCAGTAATACAAATTGCTTGAATTTCCATTTCTACACCTAAAAATTCTTACTTAATGATTAGTTGGGGGATATAGCCCGTTCTGCCTTATCCACTCACGAAAAACCCATCATTACTCCACAGAATTAAGTGCTCAAAGCAGCCATAAAATGGCATTCACATTTAGCGGCTAAATGATTAGCGAAGTTTCGAACTAAACATCCGCATGGCTCTATAAAAAATAAAAACAGCCATTAAGCTCTTGCTATGGCCATTCCAAATGATGTGAAAAAAAAAAAAAAAAAACAGACCGCTGGTCGTGCGCTGTGGCTCTGGCCACAGGGGCTCTGCGAAGTAGTTAAATTAACAGCTAATTTAAAACACTTTTTATGTGGCAGCCAGACAAATGGCTTGCCACCCCAATTCCTTACAAATTCGCCCCCGTACGAGCGAATGAGTAGCGTGCCGTGGCCATGTCTGTCACTGGCTGTCCAAAAGCGTTGATGGGGGCTGACACTTGCCTTGGTGGCATGTGTCCTGTGTCCTGTGTCCCGTGTCCTGTCCTGTCCGCTAGACAAAGAAGTCTAGACAAAATTTATAACGACTCTGTTATCCTGTTTATGGGGACAACAGCATCAGCAGCATCAGCAGCAGCAACAACAACAGCATTCCAGGCATTCCATTTCGGACGTTTCGTTTTGCCACGAAAGATTGACAAATGATTGTGTGTGTGTGGGTTTTGGGGTCAGCTGTTGTGGCATGTGTGACGCTGAGTGTTAATTAAATGCTGGAGACGCGCAACAGTTCGCTTCAGTTAATTTTGTGCACTGGTAAAGTTTATTTTTAGTTAACGAAATCAAAGAAGGGCTGGCTGAGGGCGCCGAACGCGTTGATACCCTTGCAGCTGCAGCGTTTCAGAAAATATATTTATCTGATTCCGAATAAATTTCTTCCTTCGCTGCTTTGCACAAAAATAACTCCAAAAATCGTAATACCCTGCCGGACAGTGTATAATAAGGAACGTATACGTAATTTACTTCAGCGTCACAACAAATGACATTAAGTGTTGCTCTCCTTTGGCACACCGCATGCCGTCTCCCTTACATCTCTCTCTCTCTCTCTCTCGTTGCCGCTTTGGCGACACTTGACTTGTGTTTTATTTTATAGTATATGCTATCTGTATCCTTTACAGCGGCGTTAAAGTGCCAAGCAAAGAAGATATAATGAAAGCGCCACAAAGTATGCAATGGTTTTTCCAAGCACCCTCACCAACCCACACACACACACGGATGGGGTGGACAAGAGGCAGACACGCAGGAAATAAACGTCGCTTGAGCTAACAATTACACTGACACCATTAAAGTTCCTTGCTGCCACGCCCACACCAGCAGCAGCACGTATCGGGCCCACATCCATTGTTTAGCTCACAGTTTTCGTGTTCTTTTTTTTTTTTTTCTCTCTCTGGCAAACTTCCTACCATGCATGGTCTTGCCCCATTGTTGCACTGCCGCTGACATGATGCCGCCTTGGCTCTGGCAGTGGCGCTGTGGTGACATGTGCCTGTGCCTGTGCCTGCACCTGGCACACAGATTGCACATTGTCTGCATCAGACGACACCTCACATTCTCTGTGGTCTTTGCAAACTTGTTTTTTGTTCCACTACTGCTGCTGGCAACGACAACTTGCAACTTACGAGCATTTTATGGAAAATGACTGCAACAACTTTTGCCCACAATTGAGCAAATTGCTGTCCGGAAAATGGGAAATGTGCTTTGATTCAATAGCCGCAAAGGCCACTACCTAAGGAGACCCTATTTTGCCATCTAAAATTTTCATTTAGTGGCGCCTGAGAGAGCCCAAGCCAAAGTAATTTAAAAGTCCATTTGGAGCAAGCTGAAGCTGAAGCTGAAGCCTGCCTGCCCAAATGTGTATTTATCATAATGCCAATGGCTCTTGCCACCGAGCTTGCCAGCAGCTTGCAACAGTTGCAGTTAAGTGCACGGGGGGCAGCAGCAGCAGCTGCCTCCCCACTAACCCATTAAAAGCCCACAACAAGGGATGCCAGCAGGACGCCCAGGCAAACCCAATAGCCAGCAGGCATCCGGATCTTGAGAGCCGCAAACACAGCACGTAGCCTCTTCTGTTCCGCTGGTAGCGACAGGCAGACAGACAGCAAAGGGTTGGAGCGGGGATTGAATGGAGAGCGATGGTAGATAGTCGAGAAGGATGGCATGGGGCATGGGGCATGGGGCATGGAGAATGGAAGTTACGGCAGGACAGGTAAGTGTATGGTCGAGCACACCGCTTCAGGTGGTGCGCTGCAGCCAGCCACTCGCTGCAACATTGCCATTAAATCAGAGTTAACAACTGCCTCTTCCTGTCTGCACAGTGGCTGGCAAGTCATATTTCTACGCTGCTTTAAATATTGCTATTTTATAAGCTCTGAATACAATTCCGTGCCCTCAAAGGGCACTGTAGAACTGGCAAATGAGCTGCAAATTGGAGGCTTTAGTTTAGGTTAATATCTAAGTACGATTATCCAGGCTGCTAGGCTGCAAAGTTGATGCATCTCTTCTTGTGTTCGCCCTTGGAAATTATTTGTTACTTGCACTGCCATTTTCTCCCACTGTAATCTATTCACCTGACCTGTTTGCTCTTGGCACAGATGCTGCTGCTGTTGCTGCTGCTGCAGCTTCTTTTGCAACTGCTGAAATCACGGCGAAAAAAGATTAAACTGCGGCAACAACTTTGGCTTTATTTGCAGCAGAAAAGAACGCAACAAAAAGTGCACCGAGCACCGAGCACCGCGCTTCGCGGCTGACTCGCCGAAAAAACAATTATTTGCAGAGCAAGGATGCGATGCGGGAGGCTGAGCAGAATGGTGGGTGGGCACACTGTATATTTATTCTAAAGCCAAAAGGAGACAGAGTGAAAGAGAAGGAGAGAGAGGCAGGGAATACAAAAGAGAAAGAGAGCGAAGCGAAATAAATTGAAGGAGCAAAATGCCAACAGACGCCAGCTAGCGGACGCGCTGACAGCCACTGGGAACATATGCCTGGAACAGCGCAGGAAGAGCTAAGAAGAAGCGAAAGAGGGAGTGAAAGAGGGAGTGAAAGAAGTAGAGAAGGAAATAGCGACAGTGGGCTGCCAGGGCCTGCCACCTGTTGTCATTGGTGCTGCACTTTTGATACCCTGCCAGAGAGCATGATGGCGAGTCGATGCATAAATAAGACGAGACACTTGCCACTATCTGTTTTCTGTGATTTGCCAAAGAACACTTTAGATTTGGTGCAGCAATAACTTGTCTGTTTACTGCTGTTCTAAGGAGCTATTTAATCGCGCTAATAAAGCGTTTCCGGCTTTTAATTATTTTTTTAAAATTAAATTTATTAAATTTCGATATTCAGTTAAAGTGCTTCGTCTGTTTGTGCAGTTTAAGTCAGGGTAAGCAACGATCTGGCAGGGTATCAAATGCCTCTGTACCCATCTCAGTCTCAGCTTCTTGTTTCACGCCATTTCCGACCTCTGTCCTCGTCGTCGTAGCTGTCGTCTGTCCCTGTCCTTGTCGTTGTTGTTGCCGTCAGCTGGCACGGTGTTTTCTTTCTTTCCTTGCCGCAATTTTTTTTCATTTCATTTCACTTAGCCATTCGCTTTGTTGGTTTTTGTTGCTCCCGTTTTTATGCCATTTGCCATTTCCCATTCCCTACACAATTTTAGTTGCCTCTTCTTTTCTTTTTGCCTTGTTTTACATTTTGTAATTGAATACTTTAAGTGATTTTCGCTTTGGCTTTTTGCTAGTTAATTGACAAAAACGACTCCCAGGCAAGGGGCGCGCATATACCACTCGGCATTGCCACTGCCACTGCCACTGCCAGTGTGTGTGTGTGTGTGTGTATCCGTTTCTGTGCACAGCTAAAAAGTGTCACTTAACTGATTTGAAAAGAGTCACAAAACAAATTGAAAGGGCCCCCCGGAAAGCAGAGATTAGTCATGTGTAAATGGCATCTGTAATTAGTGATATTGATTTGGTTTATATGTGTAACCTCAAGGAATATTCCAGGCATGCTACTACTCTCATTATTTGTCCTTTGCATACTTATATTTTCGTACAATTTAATACAGTTCATGTTCCCAAAATAAATATAAATTAAACACAAAATAAATCATAAAAGTTAATCTAATGTTTGCTTAGTGCTCCTGCTCCTTGCCACTGACCCCCACAACTAGCTAATTATGCTAATAAAGATAAGCTTAACAAACAAAAAAAAAAAAAAAAAAAAAAAAAGAAAAAAAATAATGTTTCCAATTGCTTTGACCCCGACGTGATTTGAACACGCAACCTTCTGATCTGGAGTCAGACGCGCTACCGTTGCGCCACGGAGTCCACATAAGTCACAGTGCCTGCCACACAAACCTAAAGCGTCCAATCCAGTGCTCGATGAATGATTGTTGTTGCTATTCGCGTGCCTAAAAATAATCCCCAGAGCCACACACTAAATAATGCGCTCACTGCGTTCTGTTTGCCTCTCCCTCTCTCTCTAACTCCTCTCTAACTCGCTCTCTCTCTCTCTTTCTGAAGTACTGTTTAGTTTATCTCTTTCAATTAGTATTTGTTGCTTTTATTATCGGCACATTCTACATACTTATGTACGAGTACCTATGTACATACATATGTATGTATATGTGCAGTGAACCGGTACTGACAACGCCTAAAACTAGTGGAATGAATTGCATTTGAAAGAGATTAGATGAATGTTGCTGTTGGCTTAAGTGTAACATTGAAACGGGTTTGCAGCAATGCAAAGTGCACTGACGAGCAGATCGCAGCTCAAATGTTTTTTGTTTTGTTTGTTAGAGAAATAGAAAACCGAAGGCTTCACTGAACAGGTATTTGCACCAATTTAAATGTCAGTACAGCACGTGCTGACTATGTGGTACGCAGGATTTTTATTAATATTTTATAAGCAATCATTTTCTAAGAAGCTCTAAGAATCTTTCTCATAGTGATGGCTAATAAATAATAGTAATATATAAATCATAAAGAACGGTATTTCAGAAACAACAATTCATACAGCTAATAAATATTAAATATTGAAATATTAAACCAAATAAATTTGCCTTTCAATATACATATATAATTTTACGCTGCCAAAAGCTGATTGAAATCGATTCTGCCTTCACATTTTAGCCATTAGTCGAAGAAGAAAACGAAACAAACCAAGCAAATATGGATATATAATGATATAATGATATAAACATAAACCGCATCGATGTCAGACAAATATTGTTGTTTGCATTACCAAATAAATAATACATATAATGTCTGTATTAAGCTAACACACAGAGCAGCAAACTAATTGAACTTGGAACACACTTCCCAAGCGGGCCAAAGTTGAGGAATGATGAATTGAATGGAAAGAGTAGTGAGTAATATAATTACTGCAGCTATTAGTGCTTCCTATTTAATGATTACTTTGCTCTAATCATCATATCATGAGTGGATCTTTGGCAAAGTAATCATTTCATAGTCATTCATTATCTCAAACACATTAAATTAATCTTTCATTATTCCATTGCTGCAAAGATGAAACAGATGAAAACCATTTCATTCCATGCCCCAGCTGAATATTTCATTTGCTTGCCAATTTATGGAACGCATAAAGCGGAAAATACATTGCCCACCGATGGCAAACAAGTTCCATTGCTCTATACAGACATGCGAATTTATACCAGAGAATACCAGAGAAAATAACACCTGAATGAATGGTAACCAGGGAACTACTATTTATAGGCTCTTGATTAGTTTGGCCCCAAAAACTTTTCATGGCACACTCGACACTATAATTGTATGCAAGCGTGAATCCCCCAGGGATCCACACGACTCGGAGATCCGCAACCAGATGGCCACCCAACTCCCCCACCCCCCATCAGCACCCACACTCATACACACACACACAAAGCTATTCAGGCACACACTAAGAAATACTCAACAGTTGCACATTTGAAAATTTCAGTGGAAAATGAGAGGGAAAAAAAAGGAGACTCGGCTGGCTTCAAACCAAATAAAAAGCAAGAGAGATTCGCTTTACCCTTGAGGCTTTTTATGCCCTTTGTGTGCAGCGGGCTTGGGCATTTTCAGCAGCCATTTGGAACTGAGAGAGAAACTAACCAAGAGGATGAGATGATTATATTATGGGGCCGACATGGAAATGATAGGATGTCAAAAGGGTTTTTGATATATTTTTCAATTTGAGAAGTTGTCATTTCAAATCAAAAAAAGAACTCTCTTCTAGGGTATCAAAAAATTCGTCCTGCTCAAATTCGACCTTCCTCTGTTGCTGTTCCTCTGTTTTTTTTGGTTTTTTAATTTCAGCCGCAAAAAGTTTTTTGCTCTCGTTTCGTCCTTTTTTGCTGTGGCTCTGCTCTGTTTGTGCTTGGATGTTTTTGTGTCCGTGCATGTCTCTGCCTCTCAGTGTTTGTTTGTGTATGCTGAGTGTGTGTGTGTGGTGTGTGTGTGTGTGTGGCTGCGCTGATGTTTGTATGTGGGAATCACACGAAATTGGCAGCCAGGCGCTCAGATAACTGCGTAGGCGTCGCAGCTGCCAGCTCCCAGCTCCACGTGGGTAGCATCAAATGGCGCAATGTGCAAATGTTGGAGAGTACACTCTTTGGGCAACGGGAAAGAGAAGTGGAAGTAAAATCTGCCTTTGTTTGTCTCTGTGTGAGCGAGTGTCTGGGTGTGTGGAAGCAAGACTGTGACTGTAACACTCATTAATAAGTGAGCAGGAGAGGCAAGGCCAGCGCCACCGAAGAGCGATTATGAGAACAGGCTGGGAATCAGCTTGGAACAGGAGCGGAGCAGAAATCATGCAAAACTCACACAAAAAGCTCACATAAAATCCCCAAGTTAATGGCTGCTTCCCAACTTTCCTTCTTTTTTTTTTGCGTTCTTTTTTTTTTTTGCTCAGCAGCAGCAGCAGTTAAGTAGTTACTCGTACTGTTGGGACCCAGCCAGCATAAGCTCTACTTAATTCGTTTAAGGGCAACGCAAGTAGCTTTCCACATCCACAACGTTCTAGGGGTTGGTCCCGGGATACCCACAGAGCATGACAACAAAATGCGGATGAGCAAGCACCCTAGGAAAATATCCACAAAGCTTCTCTTTTGCATGGGGGGGAAACTACGCAAATGAAGTTAAGAGCAAGCAGCTAGTTAGTTAGTTCCGGTTTGTCATTTCATATGTAAATGTATGGGGCTTAAAGAGGGGCCAGGGCCAGGGCCCAGGCTGCTCTTTGAAGTGTGAAAAAGTTTAAGGCAACAGCCAAAAGGCAAGCTTAAAATCATTTAGGGATGATAGCAGCTACCATGGATCAGGGCACTGAGGAACTGAAATAATTTAATTGTTTTATTTTATTTATTGTATAAATAAATTATCAGAAACTTTTAATATTAATATATTAAATTAAAAATTAAAAAAATTAAATGACACTACATTAAACTGTTTACTACCCCATAACTTAATATTATTGAAAACAGAAAATTTCTTACATTAAATTCATATAAAATAATATTTTTCCACGTGGCAACTTCACTCCTTTCCCTCCCCACAAAATCCAGCCAATAGCCAGGAAAAACTTTAACGTACCGAGATTTATGGTAAGCTATTTACATATGTATATACATAAGCACACACTCATACGCAGTGATAGGAAGGTTTTTTTTTATATGGCTTTTGCTTTGATTAACTGTGACAATAAACGTTGATTAACAGCTTGGCCAACGATTGGCAAACCCAAAAAAAGGTTTGCCATAGCAACAGATAAGATATGATATGTAGTTTAGTTAATATTTAAATGTACATATAACGAACAAACTGGGGATTGAGGTGTACCTATGTATTGGGTTCCTTAACCCATTCAATCAATCCTAACTTTATTCGAAGTGTAGAAATTTTGCACTCACTTGCTTAAGTGCAAGAAATTTCACCCCAAGCTGTTTGCACAATTTTATCCTTCACTTACTTCCTTACACTCACTCGTGTAAGTATGTGCATATGTGTGTGTGTGTGTGCAAGTGTCAACATTTATTTTTTTTAATTAACTTTGCAGCATCAACAAGAACAGCAAGGAGCAGCAAGGAGCAGCAAGGAGCAGCACGGCAGTTGCACCAACTTATTTAATTAAAATTCGCCATTGAAGCAGCTAATTAGATTTTCCATTTTTTTTTTAAACGCTTTCATTGTTGGTTGTTGTTTCCGGCCATGATGATGATGTTGTTACCATCATTGTTGGCGTTGCCTGGTTGCTTTTGCCGTCGAGTCGATTTGGCTTGGTTAGGTTATTTCCCCGCTTAACATAATTTCTGTCGAGCTGGCCATAAAATAGTTAAAATTATGTTTGCCATGGGCCATGGGTCACGTCCCAATACAGGGCTGGCCGCCCTCCCTTGTTGTGCCCCCAGGCCGCAAGGCTGTGTCCAGCTCTAGCCAGCATAAATTTGCATAAATTTTGTGGGTGCACAAAATTCCCATAAAAGATTGAGCCAACTGAAAATCGATACCGAAACTTACAAGCGACTGGCAACAAATTAATATGATTAATTGGCACGTTGCTGGTGCGTGGCAATGGCGGCGCGGCCACTAAAAACAGAATGAGAGACGACTATGATTTAGGTATGGACTATGGGAATACCTGAGGAATAACTAGGATATAGACTGGAGTTTTTTACTGATTTGATTTTACTGTTCAAGTGGGAAAGCTTACACCGCCCGTTAAACCAATAAAAATTACATTCCGCTTTCCTTTCCCACGCCCATATGTTACTTCTCGGCTAACTCGATTGCCCCATATGCCCTCGTGGCCAGCTACACCCTGCCTGGCAGTTTGCGGTACACTTTTGCAGCCATTGGCAGAACCTGGCCCTGGCAAACCGACCCCTGGGCAAAAGTTACCTCACAGCAAACAGAATCACTGCGCCAAACCTCGCTGACAGGCAGGGCTTTTCAGGGCAGCAGAGACACAAAGTGTGTGCGGAGAAAGTGTGGGGAAAGAGTGGGTAGGGAAGGTGAGGGAAAATAGTGGGAAGGGAAGGGTGGGAGGTTAAATCGGGAGGTGTTGTAGCAGAAAGAGTCGATTGGCCTGACGTGTTTGTTTGAGGTTACGCGACGCGGACGCTAAACTGGATGGAGACTGGCACTGGACTGATTGACACCATGGGTGAAAATTGATGTCGCTAGTTACGGCAGCATGGTCTGGGTTCAGGGGTCAGTCAAGGGTCGAGCCACAGTTTGATCGGCATTCACTTTGGTGCGGGGTAAACTATTTTCAATTGGTCAACAGTCGCCGCGACTACGGCTATCGAATCGCATGAAATCCATGAAAAAAAATATCGTCAGCAAATATTCAACAGTCTGTGCTGAGTAGGTGTGAAGGCACTTGGCTGCACTGTACCCGCGGGTGTGTGCTTTCAGTATGTGAATCGGTTTTATATGAGGCATGTCCATTAATCGGTCAATGATGTGCTAATTGGATATATATTCCCATATCATATGAACTAATTTGTACCTATGTATGTATGTCTTTGGTTCTATACATTTGTTTATTTATTGATCGGCATACAAAATCTTTCGCAGAATATTTTTCTCACAGTTTTGTTGCTTTTGTTTATAAAGAAAGTTTTGTACATGTATCATGAGATACCCGGAAAATGTTGTAGTTGTTTTTAGAACATGAATACCTTTGAAGATTTTTCAATATATACTACGTACATTCATATGTATATATGTAAATTTGATGGCATTCCATGCATGGCAGAATATATATGTATTATGGATATTCATATGTGTAGTTTTCGTGCAATTTTTAGCAAGTGATTCCCGCGAGATGTTCACAGAATTGAAGGGTCTCTGATTTTGCAAAGGATCCCTGCATCACTGCACAGTTTTTGTTTTAATTCTAATTCTAATGTTTTAGTGCAAATGATCGATAGTAATCTTGGGAGATATGCAAGTAAATGAAAAGGATGTTCTAGCAAAAAAAAAAAGTCAGACAACATTTCTAAACATTTCTTTTTTATTTGAAAGATTGCTTTTCTGTTGCTTCACTAATTCGTTGAAAAGTATGCCAGCTAGGGCATAAAAACCGTTCAAAAGCGGTTGAAATGGAGCACTTAAAATTCTTATTCAATTTTGATCAAGAATTGCAAACAAATTCAAACAAATTCTCGTTGCATTCCATTAGCTTTGCAGAAAACTCCACAGGGAAAAACTTTTTTTTTTGTGCATCTAGTTGGAAACGGCAAGAGCTGGTGCCAAGTTTTGCGACAACTTCCCGCTGGGTATTTAAGTGAAATTGCAACAGAAAGTTTTCAATGCTGTGCAGGCAGAAAGAGACTTTTGCACCATATTAAACATTTTCAGAATTAATATAATATGAAGCGTAGCCGCTGGGATGGCGATCGCAATAATTGCGCTTGTTAAATATTTAGAGGGCGACTCGCCTCCGCCCGAAATGCAAACAACTGAGGCAGGGACCATGACCAGCAACAGGCTGGGGGCAGAGCATAGAACAGGAATCCAGATTCTATATATAAGCAAGGACAAGCACGCTAAGAATTTCAGACCTGAGGCGTCGGGCGTCGGGCGTTGGGCGTTGGGCGAGGGCGAAACTATAAAATTCATTGAGAGGCAAAGTTGAGCACAAACTAACAAGCAACAAGTTGTGCTCTAAAAAGGGGCATTTACTCGTACCATGAGGCACGCCCAGGCCAAAAAGACCCAGCAAGGCGGGGAGAGGATGTTGTGCCGTGTAAGCGTCACTTAAAATGAACCGAAGACGTTGCTAAAATGTGCTCCGTGCATACTTGAAATAAGAACAGATTTAAGTGCACACACACACACACACACACACACAGAGCTCACAGATACACAAGCTTACAGCAGCCTGGAAAATGTGAAGGCTGTTGGCTGCCGCTGCCTGCTGCCGTTCATTGCGATATTTTCGTCACTTAGCATTGAGCCAAGACACTGAGACCGAGTCCGAAACCAAGACGCTTGCCACATTAAGACACGCAACGACACAAACACTTGAGGACAGCCAGGTGCCAGTGCCAGTGCCAGAGCCAGAGAGTCAGGCCAATGTATACGTAATCTTTCAGTAGCATGTAGCTTTTGTGTGTGTGTGGCATGTGGCATGGTGTTGGCATGGTGTCGTTTGCGTGCGTGCGCCTTAATGAATGTGTGTGAGTGGCACACACAATCAAAGATAAGAAGCCGCCATCTTCCACCTCTCTGCCGCACAGATAATGATGAGTATCATTAAGTTGAGCAGGGCACGGGGCACGCTGCTGCTGTTGACATTAAGTTGTGCCTTTTGCCATTGTCCTGGCATTGTTCGCTCCTCGAAGCTGTTGTTGTGCACTTTCAGGCGATTTGGTGCACGCTCACGGCCCAGCCTTGATTTTCTCAATTTTCTTTCGTTGTTCTAAATATACCCTGGAACTGGTTGTGCTGCCATAGAGCCGCTGTGTCCAATGGCAGGAAGGCAAACACTGCTAACTGCTGCAAGGGTATTAAAACATTCGGCCCCAAATATCTACCTTCCATGCCCTTCTGCTTTTTTATTGCTATATTTTTTTCCATTTGCCAGCCATTTGGTGACATTTCCCGTTTTGGATAAACGCATTTCCCGCGGCCTTCGGACACAGAAAAAAAAAAAACCATACAGGCGGGAAAACCTTTGACACTTTGGCAATCAAGGCAGCAGCAGCGGACACCTGGGCCAGTGGGCGTGAGTGTGGGCGTGTCATTGTCGCAGCTGAGCTGAAAAAAAAAAAACAGAGAGGAAAAGCGCACTCAGACAGGCATTGGCATGCATAAATGCATTATGGGGCATAACGGGGGCGCGCGCTTACGCCTTTTTCCACTGGACTGAATCCGCTGAGAGAACTTGGCTGCAAAGCGAATAAGCAACATAAATATTAAAAGTTTTTTGCATCACTTTACGTTCACTTTGCGACCAACAGAATCTGTTGGTGCTTAGATTTTGTTTTCTCAAGCACATTTTTGGTCTACTCACGAAGAAAGAATTTAGAATTTAGTTGCAAGGCATTTTTTTTTTAACTTTTTACATTTTCCATTTAGTGAACATAGCAAAATCAGTTTTTTTTGGGTAAAGGTAAAGTTAGATGTACGCTGCAAGTGCACGTAATTATAGATAGCTGATAGATCAACTGGTGAAATATTATGCAATTAAGAAATATTATACACCAAGAGACTAGTTAGTTTTTCACAAAGAGAATAACGATACAATGTATATAAATAAACAAACAATATTCCATAAACAAAGAAACATTTTTCTTCTGATTGAAAGCCATAAATATAATCATAAATATCATTTTGAAAGTCATTACCTCACCTTAATAATACAATTTCTGTGAATAATTGAATAATTTGTGAATAATTTGAATATTGAAATAAATTGTATCTAAATAACGAAGAATATCTTGGAACCAACAGTAAAAAATGAGAATGTCAGTTTGAGAATTTTTTGCACCAACATAATATTAATAATATATAATATATAATATAATAATAATAATATAATTATAATATTATTAACATAATATTTCTTGAAGCTAAAAATTTCTAATTTATGATGTTAATTCAAATAATATTTATTTAAAAAAACGCATTTCAAAGGAAATTAAATGTAAGCAATTTAGTTATTAGTAAATTAAAATATAAATTGGACTAAAATAGAGCAAAATCAGCATAAGCATAAATTTGTGTGACATTTTTTGGAGAAGTGGCCAAACAAGGCCTACGAATCTGCCATAAACCGCATCTGCTGGATGAGGCTGGGGGGGGGGCCTTAACGCAGTTATATCGATTTGCGGATGTCAGTTATGCTATACACACACACTGACACACAAACAGATTCCCACACACACACACAACTATGGCTGATTGCTTTGCAGCTTTCAGTCGATTTTTTTAGCAGGTCGTTCTTTTTTTTTTGTGGGTCCCTCTATGTTTTTGCTGCAATTGCTTTTCCATGTTGCCATTCATTGATACATGTCTGTGTGTGTTTGTGTGTGTGTTTTTTTTTTGCGTCAAAGTATCTGTGTTTGTGTGCCAAAAATATCAAGGCAAACGCATATGCCGCTCCCCCTTCTCCCCCTTTCGCAATTGCTTGGCTGAGTTTACACTGTTATCTGATAACTTAATTTGATTTTCTGCTCACACAGAGAGCCACACACACACACACACACACGTGCACACTTAGTTACAGCCACTTGCACCCACACAATGGCATCCGTAGCTGCGCATCGTCTATGCTGTGGCTTTCCTTTCCGCTCGATTGGCGCTGCCTTTGATTGCACTGTGCAACAATTTTCGGTGCAATTTTTCATTGCATACTTTGGGGAGCTTTCTCCTTATATACATACGTACTTTGGGCTGTGTTTGTGTGCACATATGTGTGTGGTTTACCAAGATAAATGTCCTGTCTTCAGTATAAATCAATAAAGATAAAACATCGCTGCACTTAAGGCGAATATTCTCGAAGGCTAAGCAAGGCTCGCAAGTCCATTTCATGCAGTCGAATATTAAATGTGATAAGTGCAACACTAAGTGGCCAGGCCATATTTCTGGACTTGTTGAAACATATCAGAAAATTATGCAAATTACTAGACTGTATTTTTGGTAGCTCAAAGTTGATCTAAGAGTATGCCTAAGCAATGCAGGCATTCCACTAAAATTATTGGATTTAATGGAAACAAAAGTGTAAGAAAATAAATTATATTCAAACTTTACATGGAATACAAAAGAAATTCTCATAATATTGTACATACTACACAAAGTCCACGTCCATTCAACTTTTGCTGCTGAATTTCCAGACACATCTTTTTACACATTCCATTACGCTTGGAGAATATCTAACTAAAGATTTTATATATTTCTGTGTAACACATTTATTACTACACATTTATTATGTAACACAAAAAACAGTGCCTGCAAAAAAAGTACGAGTAGCTTTCTGCAATCCTAATTTAATATAAATAAAGTCGCAGATCCCTTTGGCGTGCCATTAAAGTGCGTAAGCACACAAAAATGGGATTATTATTGGCTAAAGAAAAAGACAGAGAAACAGCTTTAAGTAATCCCTGCAGAGCTCTGAATATTGTGTCCCCAAAAAGGGAGTTTCATTTCTGTTGAACCATTTAAGACCATTGTGTAAGGCACTCTCATTTATTTATTGAATTTTCTGCCTTGAATTCAATATTGCCTGAATTTCCTGCTCTTCAGTGAAATATGCACATATATTCTTGCTGATTTTCTTGCTGTGCGGCGGGGACTTAAGCTGCTTTCATATACAGAGCCCACGAACGAGCCATGTAAAGTTTTCAGTTTTCACATTAACATTTTTTAATTAAAACCCAGAAGAGCAGAGCAGAGCAGAACAGTGCAGACATTCACGTCTCCGGCGGACGTTGCACGTGGCGTATGAGTGATGTGAGTTGGTGTCTTACTTTTAATGTGGGGCCGTCCCTCACCTGGAGCATTTGGCGCTATTACTGACTGCTGCTGCCGCTGTTGTTCCTGCTGCCGCTGCTGTTGCTGCTTCTGCTGCTTCTGGCATTTTGTACATTTTTCTTGGCTATTAAACATGCATAATAAATGACAGATGCTTTTCAGGAAGGCCATTTCAATTTGTTCTTCGTTCATTTCTGCTTCTTCTTTTTTTTTTTGTTGCATAAATTATTGAAATTTTATTTCCATTTCGGCTGCTGCTGCCCGCTGGCACGTGTGTCCATTCCCTTTACGAGCACGGGGCCCGATGCATGCATGCACACTTCCGGTCAATGAACGTGCCGTTCCAGTGCTTGTTCTTGTTCTTATGCTGGCTGTTCCCACTGCCAGCCATTACACGGAGATAATTTGCCGTTGTTTGCCATCGAAGTGGGTCCATTCCCTTGAGTAAGTAGCTGACCAAAATGAATTTGACCCACAAAAGAAGGGATAATGGAGAGCAGCAGAAGTAGCGGCTGGGCAGCAGTGCAGCAGGGAATGGAGAACCCAAAGAGGAAGCAGGGAATGAAGAACCCAAAGAGGAAGCACAGTAATTACAAGTACACAGCGGCAGTAGGTCCCAACCACAGTCCACAGTCCACAGTTTGGGGTACGTACAAGAAATACGGGTGTATGCAGACAGAAGAAGATATTCAGTTTCCATGCAAATGTGGCACGGTGGGTAATAAATCTCTATTTACTCGTATATTGTACGTTTATTTCGTAGCACGAAACACTGACTGATTGACCGATAGAACAGCGTACTAAGAACGTATAGGGAATCATTTTTATCAATATTGGAATAAAATAAAATAAATTAACAAATGCCAATGCTTTCTGTTCGAGACTCTTCCCTAGACATTTTTGCCTAACATTTTTGCCAGATGGCTGTCAAGGATTAAAGCTATGCATATTCAATGGTAAAACTCCCGAAGCGATCCGCGTAAAGTACCCTCATTCTGACTTCAAAAAAGCGAAATGCTTAGCAGATAAGGCGCAGCGCAGGGGCACAAATAGCACCATCAGCTATACGCACTCTGTGAAAAGCGATCCTTTGCTTAATTACTGATCAAAATGATATACTCTGGCTGCTACATATTCCCTTTTTCATTACAGGCAGTGGCATAAACCCAAACATTACTAATGCAATACACGTTTCTTTTTCCCATTGCCGTGGTCGATGCATCGCGCATTTTTCTATGCCGCTTAGGGCTTCCGTCTGTCTGTCTGCCAGCGGTAGTCTGTCAGTGTTATCGTTTATCTGTCTAAATATTTGACTAACATACACACACGCCCACTCATACACAGACAGAGGATATACATACATATGTAGAGCTAACAACACACAAATAGTAGCTGGGGCCGTGGCCCCGCAGGCGACAAAGTCAAAGTCGTTTTGCGATAAAAGCATCCACACACACACACACGAACACACGCACACAGAGACATGGGAAATGCTATGGAAATTGAAAATTGAATACGAAATTGAACTTTTACCTTTTGGAATGTCACCGGCATGCAGAAATCGTGTAAAAATATCCGTACGGGAAATTTGCCATAATTGTGTCGAATGTCGATGACATTGAGCACAGGAAACAGTTGCTACCCATTTGCTGCAGCCAACTATTATCCAATATTAGTAGCTGCAACAATACATATGTATGTCAATGGAAAATGGGCTGGGGAAGCAGCATTACGATTATAGATATATCCCACTGAACAGATTTGTGCAGTAAATGTATCTGTACGCAGTAAAATGTTAGCTGAAATGAGGCCAAAAAAGCAATCAGAATATTCTGCAAGTGTTGCTCATATTTCTGCATATATTTTCACTGGCGTACACTCAATAAAATTCGGTGTTAGCCGGCATTTGTGAGTTGTGCTTGAAGCATCTCCTGAGCCCTGTAGATATGCCCAAAAGTATTCGTTATCGTCGCGCCTCAGACACAATCAATATACACGACGTACACGCAACGTGCCGAGACGCAGCCGCAGGCCGCAAAAGCCACCGCCAAGTCGCAACACAATTCATAAATGCCACGCCTCACCTGGCTATGTTTTTTTTTTGTATTTTTTTAAATGGATCAATATTCTCCAGCAGCAGGAGAAGCAGCAGCAGCCACAGCCACAGCAGCAGCAACAGCAGAAGGAAGCACAGAGCAGAGCAGAGAAGTGAGCCCTTGGCTAAGACGTTGACGTGGCAGCTGTATGTCCTTGCAAGGACAATTGTGTGTCGTCGGTGCCCCCAAACACTGCGACACCCATGGCCCAGATTTTTTTCTCTGGGAAAACTGTGTGTGAGCTTTTTAGTATGATTTTTTTTTTTTTTGACTAAATTCAACTCAACTTAGCGCAGCTTTGACCTAAGGTTGGGCTTCATACTTGCACCTTCAAGTGCCAATTAGCAGGACTGTGTGCCACGTGCCACGTCCAACAGCCACAATGAAAATTAACTTACAAATGCCTCAGTGGTTTGCCTTGAACGCAGACCCCAAAACCAAACAAAAACTCACACAAAAATCGAATACCAAACAGAAATATCATCGACAAACAGATCCAGGCCAGGGGCAGCGGCAGTGGCAGCGGCAGGCGGCAGCCAAAACAACTAGCGAAACAATGTTTAACATCCAAAAGTTAAAATAAGCCAAAAATTGTTTACAAAATTCGAAAAGTAATGGCGTTTAAACTACAGAAATTCCGATTAATGTCCAAGCGGAGAAGCTGCACAGCAGCGCAGCAAATCAGCTAGAAAATCCGCACGCAAGGAGGAGGGGAAGATGGGCTAAATATTTCCATAAGTAAAACGGAAAATGGGGGGGGGAGCTACACATTAGATATGTACTTACAACCAATCAATAAAACCCATTTGATTTCCATATGATTATTCCATTGAGGGTAGGGCATTTAAAGACCCTCCTACCCAGCCGCAGCATGTTACAGACCGCAAATGTGGCAAATGTTTGGCGAAAATTGGCTCAGCTTTGATTAATTAACTTAAAACAGCTATTGACATATGTGCAGCTGAGCAAACACACACACACAGAGAACACAGAACAGCGCAAACTGGACAGATAGAGATACAAACATACATACATACAGACAACCAGATGCAGTCACACAGATACTACTGGCTATTGGCTGCACCCAACCGTCACACGGGCACATTGGCATTGGCATAAATTTAATTGAATTGTGTGGCCAAGATGGGGCAGGGGGCGTCGCTCCCTCCATCCATTAATGAAGTGGGGCACATGGACACACGGGTGCGGGGTGCCGCCACAGAAAAGCAACAGCGTATGTGGCAGAGGCGAATTTCCCGCTATATGGGAAATATATATGCATACATATTTGGTCAGATGCTAACCAAATGAAAATTGAAATTTCCGTTAATTTTTTCGCATGTTTTAAACTTTATTTTTAATATATTTAATTTTCCGGCAATTATTGATGGTTAAATTGGAAAGAAAGAATAATTTCAGTGCAAATTGTTTTCCATGTAAATATTTATAAAAATAATAATGGTAAACGGGAAAGCTATGTACAGGATTCAGGTTTTTCTTCAGCTTTGTTAAGTGTTTTTGTGCATTTGAGTAACTTCATTTATTTTTTTGGAATTGAAAGCAATTAAATATATTTAAATATATCAATAGAAATCAATTAATTTCAATTGGTACCATTAGCTTTTACAGTCACCAAGTGCCAGCTGTCAAGTGGAAATTTCGCTTCAACTATTGTGCAGTTTCCCCGCGGAAATCTTTCAGATCGATTGGGTCTTCGAGTTCATTAGGCAGGCATTCGCACTGACAGTTCTTGAGCGTTTCGTTTTGCTTAATTTGAGCATGTTTTTTGTTTGTTGTACAAGCTACAAGCCACCTAAAAATAGCCCACAAATCTAAACGAAAATGTAGTCTATATAAATATATAAACACAAGTAAATATATGTACATATAAGTATGTATAGCCATACCACGTGTATAAGCAAAGTGAGAGCAGGAGGAGGAAAAGGAAAAGCAAAAGCATTTAGCTGATGACTACAGACATAAAAGTGAAATTGACCAAAAGCAGAACGAAACGAGCCATCAAAATTGAATGGGAATCTTGTGACTGAGCTTCGGTTTCACTTGGGGCTCTCCCCTTGCCCCCTGTTCCTCTTGGGGCGTTGATTGGCTTGGCCCCTCCCTGACCAACCAACAGACAAAAGTCAATGGCAGACAAAATTGTTTTTGGGACCACCTTGGGGCACACTGGCTTTGGCAAATCATTCGCAGGACTTTGAGCCAAAGCAAACAATATACAAAAAAATAAAAAAATAAAATAAAGAATCCTCGTGGAACCAAACTCGAAGCCCCATTAACTGCGCTCGAGTGGATAACCTTTTTCGGGTGGCTTCGAGTGGAATTTTTAATTGCGAGAAGAAAAAAAAAAATGCGTATTTCACTGGCCGGGTACCGTTGGGGGGGAAATGGCGGCAAATTCATTTCAAAGAAATCACTTCCTTCGAGACGAAATGTTTTGGGGCCAAACTTATTGCGTGCCCATTGTGGCCAATGGGGGAGGGAGTGTGCATCCTTCGTGTTTCTGTGTGTCCTTGCCCCGACTGGGCTTTCAGCCTTGTGCCGCCTTCACGGACAGGCCAAACAAAGCCGAGTCCGACCAACACTCAAGAAAAAAACTAAGAAAAGGGTTTCTTAAAGCGAGGCAGGCAAAGAAGCTAACGAAATTATTCAGCAAAAAACACGTCAAAACCTTTCAATTAAAACCGCTTCAGATCGAACATTTTAAGTCTTAAATAAGGGATCTTACACTCTTGAGTTGAATAGAATATTCAAACCAAATAGAGTTTACATATTGGGATTTTGGGTTTTTTTTTAGATATTTTAGGATATGTTTTTTCGAGATTTCAAAGCACCTAAAATTAATTTCGCAAGCTGGTTTCCCATCTTGCACATTTTCTCTAAGTGTAGACTACGGCAGAAGATGGGCAGAGACATGGGGTTGAGGGTCTGGCAGAGTGCTGCTTTGCATTTAATTACGCTTAAAAATTAATTAATTTCTTTTTTGTGTGGCCGGGCGGGCCTCTGTGGAGTGACTTGAGACATAATCAAGCTGCCGCTGCCAAAGAGGACTTCAGTGGCGTCGGCACCCTAATGTATGCTACACTCCCGGCCACTTTTATCTGCCCTGGCATTATCCTTGTACTTGATGCCGTACCACTGCCACTGCCACTGCAGAGCAGGTACACTCACAGGCACAGGCAGAGGCCCAGGCCCAGGTGTGGTGCAGGTGTAAGGTCTGTCCTGTCGGTGGGTGGTGCGCACTTGTGTGTCTTAAATAATTCAAGAAGCGCAGTTCTCGCGGTATCCAACGAACAACAACAACAGCAGCAGCAGCCGCAACAGCTAAGAGCCAGGCCAAGCTTTGTTAAATGCCAAGGATAAATGGCCGTGTCTGGGTTAAGCTGCGCACCACACCACAACGTGGAAGGGCTATGCGTGTGTGTATGTATTGTATATAGCCGCAAGTCCATTATCCTTCGGCTTACAACGCTCAGATATCGCTTTGAAGCGAGAATTATGTATTAATTCCTTAAAATAATTAACAAGCTAAAACTTTTGGCATACATTACACAGCTTGGAATCACTCAATGGGAACGAAAACAGGTTAACATGGAAGGCAACAAAAATGTGTAATAACTTGCCGCACAATTACTCGCTTGAGTACTGGCGACCACCGTAATGTTGTTTAATCGTAACTATTGGCATTATGTGCATTAAATGTGGTAACATTTCTTAATGGACTTTGAGCTCCTTCCCCATTCTTTGTTCAAATGCACCTAAAACAGGGGCAGGTTTATTATCCCCTTATATTTTGTGCTTTTTTGAACCACCTTTCGATGATCTCCCCTTGCCACATTATTCTCTGCAAATGTTTACAATTATTTCTAGACACAAAACAGAGATCCATTTTCGACAGTATTTCGTTTTTCGCAATGAAACAAAGACTACTAAGCGGCTTACAGAATGCAATTGCAAGAAAAAAACAAAATTTTAATAACTCGCCATGGCGCTGTCATAAACAAAAGCGGCAGAGGCTGTAGCAGCAGCAGCAGCAGCAGCAGCCACAGCAACAATAAACCTACAGCAGTGCCAGGCGCAACAACAATTGAGTCAATTTTGCATTTTCAAGGTCCCCCTGGCAGTGGTTTTTGATACCCTTACTAGAGGCGATGCCAGCGAGGGCATGACAATTGATCAAGTCATACAAGACCATAGCTGTCTGCTCATCATTTAATATAGAGCTAACACAGTTTTAAACCATAGTTCCCGTAACTTTCAACAGTAACTATATTTCTGTATTGGAACGCTAGGGCATCTGCTACTTCGAGCTTTTATTTTTCTAGTTAATATTACTTTCGGTGCAGAGTCGAAGGCAACGGAAGCAGCACACGAACACAAACGGACAGACAGACGGACAAAACCTACGGACGGACGAACGGCTTGATGGACTGAATGGGATTTTGTGTGTGTGTGTGTGTGTGTGTGTGTTTGTGCCACCAGCTGCTTCCCATCCTCCTCGGTTTCCTCGGTTTCCTCGGTTTCCTCGCTTTCCTTTGTTGCTGGGATGCACAGCATAAAAGTACCAAATAGAAATAGAGATTTTTGTGTTTACTGCACTTTGTGCTGGAAATTCGCGTTGTTTTTCCAGCAGTTTATTTTCGGTTCATGCATTATTCAGTGAAGCGAAAAACTCTGTTGAATATTTCATATTTTGAATGACCAAAATATATATTATTATAACGGCGTGTATAAGTCTATTAAATTAATGTTCAGCAAAAATACATTGTAACTGCATAGTGGATATATGTATGTAGCTTTGTATTGGAAATGTAAATACCCCGCGTATGCGTAATGTGAAATAAATTGCTTTCATTTGTTAATGGAAATTGATTGTTTGGCGTGGCATTATTTTTAGAAATTCACTTCCAGCGGGTATACAACTGAATTAGTGCTTTGTTTTGTTTCTATAACGTTTTAAAAGCATTTTTTTTTTTGGATAAGAATTGTAAGTAGATTTTTGTGTGCCATGCCTAAACTTTAAGGGCAGTCTTTAATTTACGTTTACAAGTGACTGGCAACATGCCAATCAGTTAAAATGCCACCGGCGCACGCTGTAGTTTTGGCATTGAATGGTGTTGCTCAAATAAAAGTCATGTCATCACAGACACACCGATAAAATAATATATGTAGTTCTAGCAATCCAAAGGAGTGTATCCACATCTTTTATTATAATTTGTTGAAGCAGCTTAAGCACATCCCCCATCTTTCATTGAAGTGCACCATCGCGAAAACATGTCTCCTTTACTGTAGGTAAAAAAAAAACTACCCAAAAAAAGGAAAGTTTCTCAACGAAAACTGCGAACGACCTTGAGGTTACACATTATCCAGCTTGACGCATACTCGGACATGTTTCCTCAACTATAAATATCCGTCGAAGCTACAATTACAAACATACAAAGATACATGCACACAAATACATACATACATGTACATGTACATGTACATGATACATGAATGACTTTGCTCAAAAGCATTTCTTATATCGTATATGTATGTATATTTCTCGCCATTTTTTTTGTGTTGTGTTGTGTTGGTTTTTTGTTACTTGCAAACGTAAATAAATGCCGTATAAAACACATGGCCGTTGGCCTTTTAACGCAGACGTTTTTTCCCATACCCCGAGCAGTGTGGCACAGGAAGCAATTTTGAATGTGTGTTTCGGGTATACATATACGGTAAAAGGTATATGTATTTATGTATGCGGCATGTACATACGTATCTGTGGCTCCAAAGGGCAAAAAATTAAAAGCGCTGAAAGTATAATGCATAAGTAAAAGCCACACAAAGGGCAATAAAAATAAAGCATTTCGCTTGTATCTCATTCACTTTGATATGGACTTTAATATCATTGAAATTATAATGATGTGTGTTTTTATGTACGACCATACAAAAAAAAGAGAAAAGAAAACCGGTCGTAGGGTGAGACTGAGGACTGAGGTCCGATTTCAATCTCTTGCCCCCAAGCCTCAGGACACCCCGACGTAGGGGACCAATTTTCATCGCTTGGTCACCTGAAGCCCCACACACACACACACACACACAAAGAGAATGGATAATGGTGTGGTGTTGGTTTCTGACCGTTGCTTCAGTTTTTGACCCTTATTTAGACACCTTTCCGGCCCCCAAAGTTTTCGTACAATTTGTTCACCTGGCCAATTTGTTATTTATGCTGCGTATATTCGTACGTGTTTATTCTTTATATATGCAAATACCATATCCGTATGCGTATCTATGTATAGCTCTATTGCTGTATCGATCGAATATTTCTTTTTTTTTAGGTTTTTATTTATGCTGTTCAGCGCAGCGCAGCTCTAACGGGGCAGCAGCGCTGTTTACACCCCAGGGTAACAGACTGTTACCAGTACCCAACTCTCTGCTAACAGTCTGACTCTCCTGACTCCAGCTGACTGTTGGCTTGCTCTCACCTGCTCTCACTTACGATCCACTTGGCTCTCGAGTAAGAAGAACTTATGATCCACCCTTGATCCACACTGCTACACTGCGTAAATATGTATGTCCGTAAGAACTCTTTCTACTTTTATCTACTTTTGCTAGTATCAAAACTGTAATCTTAATAAACTAAAGTCTCTCTCTCTCTTGAATGGTGACTGTCTTGGTACTTATACCGCAAGCATTTATTATTGAACCTCTTGATGCTTATTCAATCGAACAGCTGACGGTGTGTTTGTATCTGGAACAATTAGCCAGCCCACAATTAGCGTTGAGATGAGTTGATGCATATTTCAGGAGCAGACCCATCTGAGGCCACTCGCAATTCAATTAATCTCGACCGAGGAACAATGGAGGGCCATTCGCTAATTAAGAGCACGGCCTGATATAATCAAAACAAAACACCAGATAGACTAGCAAAAACACACACGGTGGAAACCCAACCCCTAGGTAAAGGCACATACCGAATACGTGTGCACTCGCAGATGCATCAATTATGTGGCCCCACTAATTTGTCTACATTTTGGATGCCTAAATAATTGCAGACAGTTTTGTCTTTGGGGTGGGGTGTAGATAAGTTGGCATGAACAATCAGGGAACACAAGCCAATATTTGCATTTGGGCACCACAAACCCCCCCACCGAAAGACAGCGTCACATAAACGAATTATGCAAGGCAACAGAGCAGCAACAGAGCAGCAACAGAGCGGCCAACAGAGCAGCCAACGGAATGACACAAGTCGATGGTAAATACTCGTGTGTATGCACATAACTGGATTAACATATACGATAACTTCATCAGCATATATATCCTCAATCGTGGGTATCCTTTCTCTCTCTCTGCCTCGCTCTCTGTTTTAATTAAAATGCGCATACGAAACATATGTATGTATGACAGGGTAGGCACTGCCCTTTACTGCCAGACGTGTAGTATGTACTTATTCCATAGCTGGAACACATCGACAGCTGCTCAGAAAATCGAATTTTTTAGTCGAATTTCCTGAAACACACAACCGATCCGATCCGATACAACACTTTGGAGGCGAGTGAAGAATCCAACAATTATGCCGCAATCCACAGTAGTTTATACAGTCCTTGCTTTAATGCTGATGCTGCACTGCGTCAATGGTTTGTTCAATTTTCAGATATTCGCCGACGACGGTAAGTACATTTTTTAGCTATTAAACAACTTATGTAATTTAAGAAGATTCCCTACCCCCCCATAGCACATCCAAATAAATGTGTGATTGATGGTAAGGCAGATACTCGTTTGATTCTCGACAGTGGCAAATCGGATAAACATCCCGATAAGTGCGTCCTGGTCGAATGCCATCAAAATGGTTGGGCTCTGGTCTACGAGTAAGTACACATTCGATTTAGTATTAGTTGTGCCCAACCATCAATGGTAATCGATTATAGATGCAAAAGGGTTGCACCACCGACCAACTGCGAGTATACCGAAGCTAAGAATCCCAATGCCCCATATCCCGACTGCTGTGAGATGGATGTAATGTGCAATGATATTGCCTGGGATTGAGATATGTCGCTTTACCGTCTGAATGTGTGTGTTTTCAAATTTGTAAATTTAAATTTTTTGTTTTGTTTTTGGAAAAGAAGAAATGTACAAATAAATAAATTCTTATTGTTGGGCATCTAAAAGCAATGGTCTTTCCCATTCCTTTCGATCAGCATCCTCGTAAGATTGTAAACAGTCCAAATTTCACTCCATAAATTCTCAATATATTAAACATATTTAACGTACATCTTATCAAAACTTGTCAACATATTTCTTTTTTTGTATTAAATTTTGTTTTAATTAAAGCTTTAAATGGCCGAAGGATACTTTAAGCTACTGTCATTAATGGTGCTGGCAAGTCTTCTGGTCAGTAGCCAGACGGCCGAGTGGCAGATACGCTACCACCATCCCAGTGAGTCTGCCCCGCATGCCACGTTTGTGTATTCTCCCCATTCAGCCCATTCCACAGATTTCCCTGGCAAATGCACCATCAATCCCAAGCTGGTGCTCAACGGGGGAGTGAGCATCAAAGATCCGACGCACGAATGCCGTCAAATTGTTTGCGGACGCAATGGCATGGTGGTGTTCCAAAGGTGAGCAGAAGATGCGCTTCGATTCTCGACTAATTGACTCTCGACAGCTGCGGAGTGAGTGACCTGCCGAGGAGCTGTCGCTTTGGCAACTACACCCATCCAGAGCTGCCATATCCGCAGTGCTGTACCCGGAAAAAGTTCTGCTCTGAAAAGAAGGCCGGTCCATAGATGTCATAGCATAGGTGGCAGCTATCATTTAAATGTTTTTTAGTTCGTAGTAGTCTCTAGTCTAGATACAAAATGTTCCCTCTGAAATTTTCAATTTTTTTCGGTTTTCTTATTGCCTCATGCATGTCTAAGGAAGCACCTGCTGTTCAGTTCTCCTTGAACAACTATATGCATGGAGGTGAGCATAAATATATACATATGTACATATATGTATGTATATCAATCAGGGTAAAACTGAAGATCTAATGAAATATCCTATAATTTCTTTTCAGCCTATCCCGGTCGGTGTGTCATCGATGTGGACCCATCATTAATCACTCTAGAATTGGGACAGGCCGTCACTTTACCCAACTTGTCCTGTGTGGTGCTCATTTGCATTGGCGATGGCTATGGCGTGCTCTACAAGTAAATATTGTCTTGCATGCAACAATCGAATTGGAATTATCCCTGTCTGTCCACAGATGTGACCATTCGAGTCCGCCAGAAACTTGCCATTACGGAGATTTCCTGGATCTCAATGCTTTTTTCCCAGATTGCTGCAAGCGCAAGGTTATATGCAATTAAAATTTAAAGTCAGTTAAAATTGTAGTCAGCGTAAATTGTTTAAAGTGAAGATGTAAATAAAATAGTAACAGAAATACCATTTGTCGGGTCAAGCAGCATAAATACAAAAATTCTTAGTAAATAGGGGGCAGAGCCTAAAGTAAATTCTTATTATTTTATTGTCCACTATTTGCACTGTTTACTGTTCATATAAACATTGCTACCTGCCATAAGCTTACGCACGGCAGCGGCCCTTCTTTCGCCTCTCCCTATCCCGCCTTCTTCTCTTCGTTCCTGCAGTGACAGCGTCAAAGCTGTGCTCTCGCGCTTTATCTCTAGTTCGAGCTCGGCTTAGCAGCGCAGCCCTGAGCTAATGCTCTCCTATCGCTTACTCTCGGTCTCTTCTAGCTTAGCTGCCTAGGGCACGGACGTCACGTCAGCTCTTACACTCAGTCTTGACGCTGATCGTCATTCTCATACAAATATACATACAATCCAACAAATTGTATTGTATTTACATACATGTACATACCTCGTATTCGCTAGCTTAGCACCATTCTCCTACGATTATTGTGTTTTATGTTATGGATGTTATCCATATCGAAAAAGTGCTTTCGTTCTGCTAGCAGGCATATCGTTGGACGTCATATTTATGTACAAATATCTTAAAATAATCTTAACGAAACTCTACTCTACAACAAAATGTTGTTCTCTCAGAAATTTACACTTATTTTCGTGTTCGTGTTGGGCTTGAGCATTGTGCCGCACATATCTGCTGAAATGTCCGTAAATAGCTACGAGGATCCAGGTGAGATTTGACATATGTACATACATACAAGGGCAGTAAGTGCTGTATGTGTATAAAAGATCTAACGAAACACATCCTGTTCAGCGTATCCTGGTCGTTGTGTCATCGATATACCGACTTCAGTTGTTCTGCTCTCCGCGGGACAGGCCTTCAAACTGCCCAACATTGACTGTGCGACAATATTCTGCATTAGCAATGGCTGGGGCATGCTCTTTACGTAAGTATTCTTGCTAGTAGTAGTACTAAAAGTGAATGAATATAGCTGGTATTCCCACACAGCTGTGAGAAAGAGGCACCGCCCGATGATTGCCGTTTCTCCGAGCCACTGAATCCGGATGCCATTTATCCAGAGTGCTGCAAGCGTCGCGTTGTTTGTGATTAAAGATTTCAATCGTCAACTGATGATGTTACTAGTTAAATTTCAATCTAAATTTGTCAAGCAGAATTAAATACAATAAAATCCCTTCGTTATACTGCCGGACATGCATAATTTTGTGGGACTTTGCTTGACTTTTTATTGGTTTTTACGAGCTTCTTGGCAGCTATGTATGCCCGTGGCACATTTGGTCGGCCAAGGTTCTATCCCTGCAGTTTTGCTGCATTTTTGTATATCCTTTTTGCCGGCCTTCAATGGATGGATGCTTTGGCATCCCATGGGATGGCAAATAGTTCCAAATCAAACCAGAGGGCCACAACAACAACATCAACTCGTGATGCCGGAAAGATAAAGGGCAGCGGAGCGGAGTGCAGAAATTGCAGAAACCACAGCAACAACACTAATTGACATTTGAATGCGTTTGCGTCTGCGGGGGCATGAGGGCGATGCGGATTAAGCTCCATTGCGGGTCAAATGTTTCAGCCTCGACAACTCGGGGTCCCATGTCCCATTGGGCCATCGCAGTCTACGGCCAATTGCATTCTGACCTTACACGCTTTTTCACAAAAGGGGTATAACTATTTTTTTGAATTTAAGTCATATTTCGGGTATATCTATTTGAAATAATTAAGAAAGCTATAGAGAATATATATACAGATCGTGGAATGCAGATATTGAATCTAATTAAGGGAATTCTACTCTACCCTAAAATGAACATATATAAAAAGTTTTGTCTAAAAAAAAATCTAAATTAAATTTAAAGTTATAAAAACTTTAAATATAGAAAAAAAACCAATCAATATTTACGATTGCAATTTTGCAGACAAAATGAGGGAACAATTAATAATTCTTATTAGCATATATTTCATGACTTTTCCTCTCAATGTGGCTCTTCCTCGTCCCTTTATAAAGATATAAAGATCGTGGAAAGCAGATATTGATCCTAATTAAGGGAGTTCTACTCTACCCAAAAATGAATAGAGCAATCGTAGGCACACTTTTCATATAATCTGTATAGCCTTAGATATTTTATTTTAGTTCCCTAATAAATATATAGAAATCTTTATTCGCTTACAGACGCTTATTGTTCGCTGGTAGATGGAATCTACCACCCATCGCACCACCCAAGTCAGAGTCAGGCATGTACTTGAGGCTAATCCGCCAAACAGAAATTGATTTGGGTACCGTGTTAAGTGCATTTAACTGAAACTAATTAAAGTCCCTGTCGTTGAAGCTGATTTGTGCATGTTTGCAGACCGTACATTGAATAAATTAGCAAAGGATTTAAACTGCATATTGAGGTACATACATACATTGTACATACATATATATATATACATGTACTTTAATAAATTAAGGCATATTGTCATTACACATTTGCGTATTTAAGAATTTCATGGCTGAGTCTGAATGCTAAACTGTGTCTCCGATTTCTTAATCGACTCGAAGAAAGACGAAGAAAGGTAGAAAAATTGTGAAGAAAAAAAATGCAGCTTAAAGGTTTCTTCAAAATTAGTTCGATTAGTTGTTGGCTTATGATTTGCAATATATATGTATATTTATCTACCATGTTCTCCCAGGACGTTCCCAAGTTTTAGACAAAGCATCCCATAAAAGTGAAGTTATAGGGTTTTTTTTGATGCTAGTGAAAATCAAGGACTGCCAAAGAAACCATGGGCTGCACCAAAGTTTTTGGAAAACCCATACACCCTATACAGTGACCGCAGTAAGTTTTCAGTCGGCAAGCCAGAGAAACTGCCAGCCTCAGCATAAACAAAAACACAAAAAAAAAACGAAAGTGAATATTACAATTTTTTGTGCTGCATAAAACTTAAGGGCAGCATAAGCACGAGACTGAGTGTGTGTGTGTGTGTGTGGCTGCCACAGTGTGCTTGTGTTTGTTAAAACACATGTACATACAACATTTACAAAATTGGGGATTGCCTGCCCGCACCCACTGTCGGAGTAAGATATGGCAAAATATATGTGTGTGTGTGTGTGTGTGTGTGTTGTGTTGTGTGCGTTGCGTGCGGGCCAAAGGTGAAGGTGATGTCGGTTGTCGGTTGTTGGTTGTTGGTTGCTGGCCAGGCTACAAATGTGTACTGAAATAAAAGGCAGCCAAGAAAAAAAGGAGAAAAAACGAAAGAAAAACTCACTAACGAGAGAGACGGCCGAAAAACTCGCTAAAGAGAAAAAATGCAAAAAAAAAAAAAAACGGAAACTGAAACTCAAATTTACCTGCTGCATGGCATATAAAATGTAAAAGGTGCAAAGAAGCTGCTTAAAATATGCAAAAACACACAACGAATATCCCGGCAACAGACACATGTTCACCGTGAAAAATGAAAGCATTAAACATGCTAGTAGAAGGCACTAAAAGGCACGAGGAAGAACCACATTGAGAGGAACAGTCATGAAACTTATGCCCAAAAAGAATTATTAATTGTTGCCTCATTTTGTCTGCAGTATTGCAATCGCAAACAATTTTGATTGAATTTTTTTCTTTATTTAAAGTTTCCATAACTTTAAATTTGATTTAGATTTTTTTTTTGAGGAGTGTAAAGACAAAACTTGATTTGCATAAACGTTAAACATATCCATTGTTTTGTTCAGTGTACCTTACATTTTCGTTCAAACATTTTTGGTGCACAAAAATCGACGAGCTGCGGTGCAAGTTTATTTATTCATTACTTTACACGCGTTGTCTGTGCCCCCCGCCAGTCGCACTCTGCCGCAATACGCAAAAGGAACTTTAGTCGTTATTCCGCTCTATAAAGAAAAAATTGAAACTTAAAAATGCACGAAACTATCCACAAGATTGTCTTACAAGATGTGGCAGAAATGGTGGCAATTGCAAATGCTAGAATGCATAAAATATGCACAGTTCTGGCTTAAGTTTCTTAAACCACAAATAGCCATCCGAAAATCCATTAGCAATCAAATAATTATAATTGTCCTAGTCTCACACAATTTAGGATAAGTGCTCAAAGATATGCTTAACGAAATGGTAAATGATATCAATTAATATTTAATTATTTAGTGTTGGATTATATTGAAATAACACAACCACAAAGCGTACTCCAACACGTCTATGTAGATATTTCTGTGAATTTGTGTGAACAGCTTTTCCAATCATATCCTAAATTGCATGTCAATCAATTTTTGACATAAAATGTCTGCATTTCATTTATTTTCATTCAATTATTACAATCTCTATTTTAGCTGGGAAATCAACTCTATTTTTGGCAGAATTATTGACAATTTGTGCAGCTGAATTACGAGTAGAATATTATTTCAAAACAAAAGGTAATTTTGCCTGAAGTGGGGAGCATTTTTCCCTTTTTATTTGGGTATATACATTTTTATATATATTCAATGTCCTCTGAAATTGAATTTTATTCACCCCCAATGTCTGTTTGTGTGGAGTGTATTGTGTTGCTTTTCTTTTTATTTTTATTTTTATTCTTGCATGAAATAAATTATGGGACTGTTGCTCTTGTTTTACGAGCTGTTGCCAAAGATGGCTGCCATAAAAATGTCTGGGTGTCGGGTTGGGGTGGGGTCGGAAAGGAGGAAGCGCCTGATTTGTAGTAGTTGGAACATGAAGTTTTGCATGAATTATGAAGGAGACAGACATCTTCCTACGACCCATCTGCGTTTCTATTATTTATGGGCAAACCAATTGGACGTAGGAGTGGCATCAGTGGGGCATAAAAATCATTGGGTGAATATTATATGCACTTGGTTAAAAGCAGCAAAAATTAAAGGCTTGGCATGGAGAGAAGACTAACAATATATCTAGTTAGAATAAAATAAATCATTTCAACAATTCATTCAAATATCAAAAATATATCCATTGAAGCTATGTGAAACTCTGTGTGCAAAATGCTAATGAAATGACCATCAGCCATCGAGCATTGAAAAGCAATTAAAAAACATTGCCATCGCTGTAAACCTGGTCCCACAACCCACTTGCCCTCCTGTCCTGTCTGACCTGCAGGAAGCACCCAATGCCATTAGACACTAAGCAGATTTGAGCTAATGGCCATACAGGCACTAGCACGGTTGGCTAATTTTAACAAACAGTTTCCATTACACGACCATTATGACCATTCCAGGGGTGAGATACGCGCCACGTTAGGTGACAAATCCTTCTTGCTGTTGCGCTTTTGTTTAACCAACTTGCCACAAATCAAAGAAGTTTATGGACAATTTAAGCTGTTTTTGTGTGGCACCGGCATGACGTCATTCATGGCAAGGAAATATTTTCTAAGAAAATAGCCACAGAGAAAAACCAAACAAAAAGAAAACAAATTAAAATGAAATAAAATCACAAATTACAAAGGCACACAATGAAGTCAATCGGCATAAACACGCAAAGAAAAACGAAAAAGAAAATATGCAAAACGATTCAATCAAAATATCAAACGAAAATAATTCTCGTATTTCCAGAAAAATAACAAATTGGGGCAGTCCCCCCAATGAATGGGGAACATGGGGGAATACTTTCAAGACTTTCGGACTCCTTGAGCCCCCCAATCCAAAGGTTTCTGTTTGTAAATTGTTGACTATTCATGTGAAATGTTAAATTTGTTGGAAATTATTTGCTTAATAAGTTTTATTTGATTATGGATTATTATTCCTGCTTAATTGTGTAAATCTCTTTTTATTGTGTATTCTACATAAGCTCTCCCAAGAGCAGACAATTTATATGGGAAATGCAAATACTTGTACGCGGCAAACAATAAGTAAAATATATGCTCGTATACTCGTTCGTATATTTAATGTATGGGTATTTCTGGTTAAATCATTGATGCGGTCGTTTTCATTTCAGATTTTAATTATGCGCGTAATTTTTCAAGCAAATTCGAATGCGGATAAATTGTTTATCTGTCTGCCTCTTTTTTTTATGAGGTTTTATGGCTTATTTAAATGATGTGGCTGTGGCTGTGGCTGCTGCAAGAGAATTCGGTTAGGGAATAATCGATTGAGCATATTCATTTGGATGGCTGGATGGAGAGAGAGAAATGAAAAGAAAATAAAAGAAATGCTTGCACTCACCTTCAGAGTAGGCCACCGACTAGAAACTGCTGTGCTGCCGCCCCCAAGGATTCACAAAAGATGCTTTTGCCAAAATGTGAGGCCGCGTAAAAAAACGGCTGAGGGACAATGAAACCAAAACGAACCACAATGGCCAAGTAGATGCGGATGCGGAGGTTTTTTCTTTTGGATGCTTGTAGGATTTGGGGTCTATGCCGCTGCGAGTTATTCTTGTCCAAGGTAAACACCAACACACGCGTTGCTCCACGAAAACACGGATAAACGGAAAAAACGTAATCCGGGCCGTATAGCCGCCTGCCACGAGAAATGTTGCCAATTCTCTGTTGTTCAGCTTAATTCATGCATCACCACCTGGCCTTTGTTTCGCCCTGCACTTCCTCGCACTCTTCTTCTGTCTCTCTGTAGCACTTTTAATTAGGCTTAACTTTTCACATCAATGGCCTGGAATTGTCTGGAATTATCTGCCTGTAATCGGTATGATGATTACTGTTTAGCATTGTTCTGCCTTCCACCTCATAGATATTACATATCTCAATGCCAGATTGAGTATACGCCGCGTCTGCGCCGTGACCAGAATGAAAATTCAATGAAATTCGCTAATGGCATTTCAATAAAGGACCAAACAAAAACCAACCAAACAAACATAAAAAAAAGACATCCTAACCACAGTGAAGCCTTTGCATGAATAATGCATTTTATTTATTATACAACGCGAACACACAGACATCCTCTGGGCCCGGGTGCACGGTTCGCTTTGGTGTTGAATAATACAGAAGCAGTCGTTTAATAATGCACAGCCATGATGAGACTCTGGGCGGACCAGTAGATGAGCAAAAGGAGCAGTTTGTAGTTGGTATTAGTTGGCCAAAAACCCTATTTTGCATAGAGGTCATCCAGCCAGCCAGCCAGCCAGCCAGCCAGGCAGCCATACGACAAAACTTTAGCCCAGATGTGCAACAGTAATGAAAAAGTTTCAGACTTTGTTCAAATCTGCTCTCACTCACCCACTCACTCACCTTCTCCCCTGCCCCACTGCCTGCCTGTGTTTTTCTCTATTTAACTTTTGGACATGCATTAAAAAAAAAGAGTAAGTACCAGAATAGAATTATAAACAGAATGCAGCACACAGTTTACAAATAAACTAAATACAATAAAAAAAAAACTATACAAATTAAGTGGAAATAGAATTGATTTATATTAGGGCTAATCCTGCTCTGTGCTTATATTTTTTGGGAAACCAACAACATCGACAAGTGTCCAGCCTGACTTTAAAAATGGTTAAACAAGGCTCTGGCTGATCATTTTATATGCATACAAAAATTGTTAATGTCTTGAGTTAATGCCAAAGTCAGAATCTAAATTTTGCACTCAAATTTTTTAGACATTCCATTTAAAAAAAAAAAAAAACCCCATGGCTACAGATGTCAGCTGTGCCCGATAAGAAATGATAATTATCGAGGATTATTATTGGCTATAATTACAACCAACCAATGATTGAACCAATGACTATAATCAAACAAATCGATCGATAAAAGCCTCTTGATAGCATTCAAAAGTGCATTGAGGAATTAAAATCAGAAATAGCTTAATTTTAAGCATCCTGCAAATGAGTCTTTGCTCCCTTCCCTGTAGCCTCCTTTTCGGGTTATTTTGTTTTGTTTTTAATACCAACTTAACATCATTTGATGGCATTGGAATAGCTCATTGTTGTAACTCGTATTGCTGCTATTGACAGAACGTGTATGCCGTTGCCTTTACAGAAGCTTAACTGCCGCAAAAGAGAGGGTGAGACAGAGAGATGGAGCCGATAAAGAGAGAGGCAAAGACGAAAGAGAGCGCAAGGGTACGACAGAGCGAGACAGGTGTCAATTGTGTTGTGTTACCTGTTACATGCCCTTGGCAAACACTACCAAAGTTCTTCTACATATACACATATGTGTGTGTGTGTGTGCATGTGTGCGTGCATGTGTGTTTGTGTGTGGGAGAAAAGCCGCAGTTTCAGCTCAGATTCAGAAACCCCACATCGACCTTTGAGGCTAGTGAGACATGCTGCTGCTCGTACAGGAATCGTAAATTGCATGCAAATGCTCCACGTATTGGCATAAAAAAAAACGAGAAAAAAAAAGCCAAGCGACAAGAAAGGACATTAAAGTTTGTGGCCTGGCAACTCCGCAATACTCTGGCAGGAGGAAACAGCAAAACACAACCTTAAGAGCATAAAATTGTAATATTTTCGCTTCATCATCCTCATCCTCATGATGATGATGATGATGATATTTTCTGATATTTTTCATTACATTGTTGTACTTTTACGACTGTTATCCTTGAGTGAAGAACTTGCCACAGGATGCTAACCCACACACACACGCACACTCATACAACCCAAATGGCTGAGCACACACACACACACACACACAAACGTAGACGCATGAGCGAGGAGGTGAGCGAGCTTTTCTAAGACCGTTAGTTTACCGCAGCAAGAGAGAAATTATAATATCTGGAGGCAGAGAGACAGCGAGAGAGCGCGTGGGAGAGAGCAAGGCAGTGGACTGGTAGAAAGAGTGTGGGCGAAATTTTCACCTTCGCACTTTGAATTTTTGTTTAATTTCTTTTTATTTTTTCAATTTCAATATATTTTATTAAAATTTATTTTTTTGTTAGAAGCAACAATTTATATATTTTGCAACAACAGTAGCCACAAATAAAACTTGATATTCGCTTAGCACTGGCTGCCACACTTGAAGCACGCACCGAAAAATCACTTGGATGCTGAATGTTTTTTTTTTTTTAGTTTAAACAATTTATGAATATATTTTTTAAATATTTACAAACGCGCCTCGCTAAAATGCACAACACACGGTATGTTGGTCCGTCGCTCGTCGAATCACAACTGACCTACGCGGAAAATGCCACGGCTCCTCGAATCGTACACTCGTAGCCTCCAACGTATACGTATTCAAAGTTTCTGAATCCGGCGCAAAATTGTACGCTCTCTATAGAGCTTTCTTTGAAACTGAGAGAAACCTTTAGACGGACATCGCTAGACTCTGCTATACAACATGATCGAGCATATAATAGTACGTATGTATAATTAATGTGTGCATTAAAAACAATCCAGCTTTATTTATAATCAAATATCCTCTGCGAGTGTCCAGATGCCAAAGACATTATTTTCCTTTTAAATTAATTCTGCTAAAAGGTGAGCTTGCAACAGAGACACCTGGCGACGAAAAACGCCTCGAATTTTGACCGACAGGGCGGCGCCATTGTGAAAAAACTGCCGTAAACTGTCCGTGCACAGAGAACGCTTAACCCATTGTCGACCAGTGGGTATTTACAAATACAAACGCAAATAAAATATAACTTGAAAAGTTTTAAAGCAGTTCACGTGAAAGAGAATCAAATATATTTGCTTTATTTAATTTTTCGAAGCTAATTAGGCTTTAAGAATTTCACGATCACAGCAGTCGGGATAGTCAGCATTTGGTGCTTTGTACTTGCCAAACTTTTGGCCAGGCAGCAGCCCAACAACTCCACATCTAAACAATATAATTCACAATTCTTATCTCTTTTAAATCGTATAATTCAGTTAAAAAACACTCACGTCTGTATCTGTCCTTCGCTATTCTTGCCGCACACCACACGGGCACACATTTTGGGATGACGAGCCGACTGGCCGTCATTCAGAACGAGTCCATCGACCACACATTTGCCTGGATGAGCAGGGTCTTTAAAAATACCCCGCGAGACAGCTGCCTCAGTCTCAATGGCAACAAGCAGAACAGCGGCGATCAGCAAAAATATTCCTGTAAGCAGCTGCATCTTCACTTCATCGATTCAGAACTCTGACTAAAAAGCTGAGCGTAATCTCCGACTTAATAGGCTGGCCTATCTTTCGAAGAGGGCTGGTCAACCGGTTCAGCCAACCAAACTAGATGTGAGTGCGCAGAGTGCTTATGGATCCACTCAATTATCATTTGAATGCTCATGAAATTATCAATATACTCATTTGGGATGTCATAGATCAGCATTGTTCCGTTCAACGTTGTTCCGATTTTATTAATTCACTCATTGTCTTATGAAACTAGCAATATGTGAATGTCATTTGTACAATTTTGTATTATTTTGTGGGTTCTTCAATAATTTCACGACGACAGCAGGCGGAATATTCAACTTCTGGAGCTGTTGCCAAAACTCATGTGTGTGTCCTTCCTAGGCTATTCCTTTCACACCACAAGAGTGCACAGATCTTAGGCTATCCGTCGCTCCGAATTGAGGGTATCAATCACACATTTGCCTGGATGGTCCAGGTCTGAAAAGTCAGCTTACATTGAATCTGCCTCAGTACCAATCAGGAGAAGCGCGGACAAAACCATAATGATTTCCGTAAATTTCATATTTCCGCAGTGATTTAGAACTTCGACTGACTAACTCAGCATAATCTGGAACTAGCAGTTAAATGCTCAAAAAATGCTAATTATACCCGTACTCAAAAAAGAGTTAAGGGGTATATTAGATTTGTGGTAAAAGTGGATGTGTGTAACGCAGAGAAGGAAACGTTTCCGACCCCATAAAGTATATATATTCTTGATCAGCATCAATAGCCGAGTCGATATAGCCATGTCTGTCTGTCCGTCTGTCTGTCTGTCTGTCTGTCTGTCTGTCTGTCTGTCTGTCGTCTGATGAGCGCCTAGATCTCAGAAACTATAAGAGCTAGGGCAACCAAATTTGGTTTCCAGACTCATGTGATATCCCACTGCTACGTGTATTTCAGAATTTCGCCCCGCCCCCTTTCCGCCCCCACAAGGGACAAATCTGTGGCAGGCACAATTTTAAAGATACGATAAAACTAAAAACGCAGTATCGTAGAGAATGCCCATATCTACCAGACTGCTGAATCTGAATTATATCGGATCATAATTATAGCCAGAACGACGAAATTAATTTTCAGTTGCTTCCCCTGCCCCTCCCGCCCACGACAACGCAACTCATTTTCCTTCTCGCTCGCACACTCTGCCGCGTTCAGTGCGCGAGCAACCCTTAGCGGAGGAGATGTAGAATCTAAATGGTACATGTATAATCTACATGTTAGATGTAGAATATACATAATATATGTAGATGTAGATAGCAGATGTAGCAAAAAAATGTAAAATGTAAAATTTCTTTTTTTTTTTTAATTCTAAATAATTATATGCTTAAAAATGTATATGCTGACTGAGTACGGGTATAAGTAGAGTCGCGTCTTTAGAAGCGACTCACACGTTCCTTCTCGTTTTTAATGGCTTCCAAAGTTCAGGCAAAGGTTTCAGCGATCAACTTTTATCACATAATTATATTAAAGCAAATAAAAATTAAAATAAAAAACCGTTTCCTCCCATTTTTAATGTGTATTTGTGTTCGTGTGTATGTGTGTTCTACTGTATTATTTCTTATACCGTATACTCTATCTTTTTAAATATAATATGAATCAGACATTATACCTGTAAGAATATTATTTTGATTATCCGGATACGGAAATACTTTGAATACCGGGACTCTGCCAATTTCGCTCGGAATATTGGCAATTATAAAAATTTCGTTGTGGAGCTTGGAACAACAAATTTAACATCAATTAAAGGAAATAAGGTATACAAAAATCCATACGCACAGAAGAAACTTGGTTGACGAGCAACACTGACGTCACATTTAGTCAACATTTACGTTTTATGCTTTGGCCGTTTTTTTTTGAACCTTAATATGTAAATAGTCCAATGAAACGAACTTCTGAAAACTTGCCAATCTTCTAGAAAATTTATGTATCTATCGGATAAAATTATTTGTTTAGGGCTGAGAGAGCCAACTATCTAGTAATAGTAAACTGAATATTAGGAATATCAACGCATCTTGTCGTGTCCTTCAGAATACTTACGGTATATTTTTTAATCAAGTTCCAATTTATTTGTTTATATATTAAGATACGCTTCAAAATGACCGCCAGACTCCACTTATCGCATAAAAATATCGATATTATTCACTCTCAATTCGTGGAGAGTTTTCAAAATTTTCTCTCAATTCGTGGAGAGTTTGCAAAATTTGCTCTCTTTTCAGTGGAGAAGAGATTGTTTTTGTGGAGACTTTCCCCTCATTTTCGTGGTGTGGCAGCATGTTGCTGAAATTTTTCCCATACAAATCAAATGTATCTTACGGGAACGCGTATGGAATAAAGATTCATTGTTGCGTCATTCCATACGCGTTCCCGTAAGATGCATTTGATTTGTATGGTAAAAATTTCAGCAACATGGGGAAATGAAGTAGCAGCATTGTTGTGCAACTTTGGCACGGAATGATCAACAATCTGCATACCTTGGGAAAATGGATATTATGGACTTGAGATATTGTTTGTAATTTCAGGCTCCAATTAATGCAAAAACTATTCAGTCTCTGTTCTAAAGATTTTAACAAAGTTTTGCCGCTCACGACTACCAATAATAGGTATCAGAACCGGGATAAATGTATATATAAAACACAAACATGTGCATTTATAGGTAAAAAACATGATAATCTAGGATAAAATCATAAATAATTTTTCAATGGAACAAAACATTTAACATCAATTAAAAGAAATAAGGTATACAAAAGTACATACGCATAGAAGATACTTGGTTGACCAGCAACACTGACGTCAACATTTACGTGTTATGCTTTGGCCGTTTTTGTTTGAACCTTATTATGGAAACAATCCAATGAAAAAGAGTTCTGAAAACTAGCCAATCCTAAGCAAAATACATTGAGGAATTAGATAAAATTATTTGCTCAAGGCTGAGAGGGCCAACTAGCTAGTAATATTAAACTGAATATCAAATTTGACGAATATCATATCACAAAATATCATGCTATGGCAGCCCGCTGCAACTACGAATTGCACGAGTCTGGTAACGCCACAAAACGACGACACATTCGTTCTATGTTGTTTTTGTTTGAACCTTAATATGTAAATAATCCAATAAAAAGGACTTCAGAAAACTTGCCAATCCTGAACCAAATTTATGTATCTATCGGATAAAGTTATTTGTTTAGGGCTGAGAGTCCCAGCTAGCTAGTAATATTAAAAGGAATATCAAAATCGAGGAATATCAACGTTGAATGTTTTGAAAAAACAATCGATACCATCTTAATAGTATCGGGCTCTAATAAAAACCATTGAAACGCTAAAGAAAAACAATACAATTTTTTAAACAAAAACCATGTCTGACGAGTACGCGTGTGTGGCCAAGGGCAAGCTCAAGCTAAAGAACGACACAGAATTGAAGAAGAAAAAGAAGAAGAGTAAAGGCAAGGACAAGGAGAAGGAACGCGAGGCACTGCTAAAGTCATATGTGGAACAGCAGATCGCGGAGACGAGCACATCCTCATCGGCAGCTGTTGGCAGTGGGTACGAACGGAAACTAACCAAGGCGGAGCTGGCCAGCAAGAAGCAGCAGGAGAAGATGCGCAACAAACGGATAATGGACAAGGCTCAGACCACGCACAAGGAGCGGGTGGAGAAGTTCAACGAGCATCTGGACTCTCTCACCGAGCATTTCGACATACCAAAGGTTTCATGGACGAAATAAACGCAGAGGGCACTCACAATGGCTTGTTGTGTTATTGTAACTTAAATATTAGGTTTATTATTATTAGGTTTACCAATAGAAGCGTTAAGTAATTTTGACTACAATGTGTGTGTGTGTGGGGGTGTTCAAAATCAACCAATCGGGGATGGCACAACTAACCTAATTACACATTTTCATATATATGTAGCAGCTAATGATAATCATATACAAATCAACTTGAAGAGGATTTTGTTTTTTTGTTTATATAGTTTCCAACTTTCAGTCCAGTAAGTCCATATGCGAGTGCTGGTGTCTTCCATGAATGACACATCAACGTGCAGCGGGCGGCTGCTGCTTAGCGAGGCGATATCAATTCGAACATGGCATACTTCCAGGTCCATGAACGCACCAGCTGCTCAAAACGCTCGCGTTCATGCTCGTAGATATAGCCCACTTCTGGCTCCATGCACACCTCGGTGTACGGATCGGTGAGTAGGCTCTGAACTGACAGCAAAACCTTCGCCACGTTCAGCGCCAGCGACCAGTTTTGCTGCTGGAATATGTCAATGCCCACATCGCCGTGCCGAGATACATTCGGATGTAGGATTTTGGTTAGAAAACGCACTGTGGGCGGTGCCATGGGATACCGGTCGGGGAAGTAGATAAACAAGAAGAATTTTCCGCCCTCGTAGGGACTGCCCGGTGGCCCCAGTATCGTTGCCTGCCAATAGTTGTTCTGTCGATCCAATGGTATGGCGGAAATGCCCTCCGACTCGTAGCTGTTCAGCAGATTAGCCTCGCCGCGCAGAAATATATTTCGTATCGGATTGTCCTGCTCCTCGTCGTGCTGAGACTGACCGCGTCCGCCCATTTCAATCAGGCAGGTGCGACAGAAGCATGACGACATCAAGGCGCCGTACAGCTTGTACCAGTTCGGCGCGTCCGCGAGACTCTCGAACAATGGCCAGCGCTGCTTGATGTACGCCTTCCACATGCTTTGGGCCGTGTTCTTGCCAATGATGTCGTGCCACTGCTTGCACACTTCGCTGGACATCCACAGGGACATGTCGTCCAGATAGGCGAATATTTTCAGCAATATCTCGACGGGTATGCGGCTAATGATACTCTTATTGACCCGCTGCATTGCTACCGCCAGCCCCATTGGCATTGTTATATTCATGGGTCCGCAACCTGCCATCGGCCAGCTCGTTCATGTAGTGCGGCAGGCCCAATGGGGCCGTGGCTCGTGGCCGCTTGATGGGTAACAGGAACGGATTGACGGCGCGCTCATTGTCAAAGTCGCGTTCAGGTGTTGCGCGTCGTGCCGGCGGTTGCAGGGCAACCAGATCTGGCGCCTGCTGCTGTGGCATTTCTAACTGTTGGATCAGCGCATCCGCCAGAACATTATTCACTGGCAGCGGTGGCTGTGGTTGTGGCTGGTGCGGCTGTGCTGCGGGCTCGGCATCTTCCAGGTCTTCGAATCCCATTATGTCCACATCGTTTTCAGTTTCCTCATCCTCTTGCTTGTCCTTGAACGGTGGCTCATCGTTGCCAGAATCCTCGTCATCCGACAGTTCCGTCAGCATCTCTTCGGCCAGTTGTGCGTTGTACAGAAAGGCATGACACGCCCCGCATAGCGGCTCACCAAAGTTGGGCCCATAATAGCCATTGCAAACCCAGCAGGTGTGGCTGTTCTGTGGACGATTAAATGACGTTTAATTGTCAACATATTGATGTCCAAAACCCCGGTGTTCGTTCCGTTGTATACACACCGAAAAGTAGAATGTGGGCTCTGTCAGTTGTTCCTTCGCCTTGTCCGCATCTTCATCTTGTGCGTCGTCCATTTCATCGTCGCTCGCGTTTAGCTCCTCCAACAACTGCTCCTGGTCCTTTTGCTGCTGCGCTGACACGCAGCTAGTCATTTTTTTCGTTGCACAAAATGTAAAAAAGAATTCAGATATCAGAAGTATTAGGGATGGAAGTCCAGCGATACTTGCAGTGCGCATCGTTATCGGTGTACGCCGTATCGATAAGCAAAACAAAACAAAACAGCTGCAACGTCACACGTGCAATATTTACGCGAAAATCAGACAAAAATGAAGCCGAAAAAGAAGTTGGGTAAGTTTGTTTATGCCCAATACAGGGGTGCTGATTACACTAAGCAACGTTTTTCCTTTTGGCAGGTGTTGGTCTCAGTCGTGAGGAGCGACAGGTGCTTGTTATCGGGGAAATAATACAGGAGCTGCTGGCGGCACACGATGCCAAAAAGGATGTCAATTTGAATCGCATGAAGTCGCTTATAGCGTCCAAATATGGACTGGACAGCTCGCCACGATTGGTGGACATAATCGCCGCCGTGCCGCAGGATGCCAAAAAGATCCTGCTGCCCAAACTGCGCGCCAAGCCCATACGTACAGCGAGCGGCGTAAGTTGGACACCTTTTCCATTTTATCACACTTAAATCAACGCTTTCGTACAGATTGCCGTCGTTGCAGTCATGTGCAAGCCCCATCGTTGTCCGCACATCAATATGACCGGCAATATTTGCGTCTATTGTCCGGGCGGACCGGACAGCGACTTTGAGTACTCGACGCAATCGTATACGGGCTATGAGCCCACCTCCATGCGTGCCATACGGGCACGTTACGATCCCTTCGTTCAGACGCGACATCGCGTCGAACAGCTCAAACAGCTGGGCCACAGCGTGGACAAGGTCGAGTTCATTGTGATGGGCGGCACCTTTATGTGTCTGTCGGAGGAGTATCGCGACTATTTCATACGCAATCTGCACGACGCTCTGTCCGGTCACAGCAGCGCCAATGTGGCCGAGGCTGTACGCTACTCGGAGAAATCTCGCACCAAGTGCATTGGCATTACCATTGAGACACGTCCCGATTACTGCCTCAAGCGGCATCTCTCGGACATGCTCAACTATGGCTGCACGCGGCTGGAAATTGGCGTGCAATCCGTTTACGAAGATGTGGCCAGAGACACGAATCGTGGCCATACGGTGCGGGCTGTGTGCGAAAGTTTTCAACTGGGCAAAGATGCCGGCTACAAGATTGTGGCACACATGATGCCCGATCTGCCCAATGTGGACTTTGAGCGTGACATTGAGCAGTTTATCGAGTACTTTGAGAATCCAGCCTTTCGCTCGGATGGCCTCAAAATCTATCCCACGCTCGTCATTCGCGGCACCGGACTGTATGAGCTGTGGAAGACCGGACGCTACAAGTCCTATCCGCCCTCAATGCTGGTGGATCTGGTGGCCAAAATCCTGGCTCTAGTGCCACCCTGGACGCGCGTCTACCGCGTACAGCGCGACATTCCCATGCCGTTGGTTAGGTAAGCAATAGCAAAACACTCGATTCGGTGAATTCTCTGATGAGTCCACACTTCCCTTTCAGCTCTGGTGTGGAGCATGGCAATCTGCGAGAGTTGGCGCTGGCTCGCATGAAGGATCTGGGCACCACATGCCGTGATGTGCGGACCCGCGAGGTGGGCATCCAGGAGATACACAACAAAGTTCGACCCTATGACATAGAGCTAATCCGACGCGACTATGTGGCCAATGGAGGCTGGGAGACGTTTCTCTCGTACGAGGATCCCGAACAGGACATACTCGTGGGTCTGCTGCGGCTGCGTAAATGTTCGCCGGACACTTTCCGGCCCGAGCTGAAGGGCGACTGTTCCATTGTGCGGGAATTGCATGTCTATGGCTCCGTAGTGCCGGTGAATGCGCGCGATCCCACCAAATTCCAGCATCAGGGTTTCGGCATACTGCTCATGGAAGAGGCGGAGCGCATTGCTGTCGAGGAGCATGGCAGCCGCAAGCTGGCGGTCATCTCGGGTGTGGGCACACGCAACTACTACCGCAAGATGGGCTACACGCTGGACGGGCCCTACATGTCGAAGATCTTAACGGATTGAGTTTTTTTAAATATTTATCACGCCGTAGGAGCCGTAGGATTTCGCTACTTAACACTATGGGCCTTATATACATAAATAATAAAAAATTAAAATTTCTTTCCTGACAATGCGTAGAAAAACGTCCGTTGAGCGCGTTGACCCTAAACAATGGCCTCCGCGGAGCCAAAGACCAGAAATATGATCCAACCCACTAGATTAATGCCAGCCGCTGCGCTGAAAACCATTGGCCAGCTCTGGGTCAGCTCCAGTATGTGGCCCGCCAGATAGACGCCGAGGAAGCCGGGTATGGCGCCCACCGTGTTCATCAGGCCAAAAACGCTGCCCGAGTGGAGCGGCGCCAGATCCTGGGGATTCACCGTCACCGCATTGTTGTGGAAGCCCGTGCCGCCAATGATGATGGTCATGCAAATCAGCGCCGTGTGGAAATCCGATGTGCGACTCATCACAAACAGCGCCAGATTCTGGGCGGCAAAGCAACAGCTCTGGATGAACTTCCTCACCGTGGTGGTGTGCCATTCGCGTGCCAGCAGCCGCGTAGTCAAGTACTTGGCGAACAGTGTGCATGGGGGCAGGGCCAGCCAGGGTATCATGTTGACCACCCAGCCCTTGGCGTGCGGAAAGCCATCGTGGAAGTAGGTGGGCAGCCACGAGAGCAGCACAAAGAAGCAATTCATCTCGCAGGCATGCGTCAGTACGCAGGCCCAAAAGGATAGCCGACTGAAGTAGCGCAGCCAGGGCACAGCCGTCTCCGCTGGCGTTCTGTTTGAGCACAGTCGCGAGGGTGTGGCAATGTTGATGATTCGATTCCGCTCTCCTGCCATGGCATAGTAGCGCAAGACCAACGCCCAAGCGATGCCCATCAGGCCAATTACACGGAACACATACGACCAGCCAAAGTAATCGAGCAGAAAGGAGCCCATAATGCCCGTGAGCAGGGTGCCCAAGGCCGAGCCAGCAGTCAGCAGGCCAAAGAAGCTGCTGCGCTCGTTCGGGCACAGGTTCTAAAAGAAAACAAACAACATAATTCAGATCGAATCCAAGACGTATCCAGAGGCATTGCCACTCACCTGGCTGGTCAGACTGATCATGCTGGGAAAATGTACGCCCTGAAAGGCGCCGTTCAGTATGCGTATGGCCACAATCAAGGGTATGGCATAGCTCTTGATCGAACCCGCCGACCAGATGATCGTCGGCATCAGGAATGTGATGAGTGACCAGCCAATGGCTGCAAACAGTATAACCCTTTGGCCACCAAAGCGATCACTGAAGTAACCGCCCACCACCTGCGTCAGGGTGTAGCCCCAAAAGAACGAACTGAGAACGGTGCCCGAATCGGTTTTGCTCCACTTTTGTGCGGCTGCCACCGCCGGCACCAGCAGTGGCATGGTTGTGCGCGTCGAGTACAGCATGCATGTGCCCGTTATCAGTGTGATGAACCAAACGCGTTTCTCGTGCCTATGCGACAAAAAGAACAAAACAAGAGGGAACAGCGACGATGGATTAGTTTCGGGTCGTCGTGCACAATAAATATTCCTGATCTCACCTTGTCCATATGCTTTGCGTGTCCACCAGCTCACCACGCAACAGCGAATACTTTAGTTTCTCATCCATGTTGTTTATAATAATAAGCTGTTTGGTGTCCGTTTCTTCATCTATGCCAAATGCTCTTGCTGGCCATTAACGTCACACATTTCACCTGCTGCCAACTGCTGTGCCGCTTGCCGCTGTGGCATGTTCCAATATTGGGCTGCGTTGTTTACTTTCATTCAGTTTCGTTGAAACAATTTCTTTAGTTTTGTATCGACTCTGTTTTTTACGTGGCTATTTTTCACGCAGCAGCAGCAGCAGCTGGTTATAGCAAGCGATTCAGTCTAGGCGACCAATCAATGCGCTTCCCCTTCTTCACGGTTGTTTACGACTCTAACCTTTTTAGTTTGCAACGTATTAAATGATTAATTTGTTCATATTCAAACCATCTGTTTAGTTTGCAGAAAATTAAATGTTTAGTTTGTGTTTAAAACAAATAAAACTGCAAGCAAAAGCCTGTAGAAAAAGCGAAAATACCGCAATGTAGGGTGCAAAAAGGAGTGTGGCCATACTCTGCGAAACAGGGCGCTGCCAGATGCATTTCGTCTGTGGCGTGAGTTTCAAACGGCAGGAAATGAAAATTTTGCAATGAGGATTTCTTAATAAATTTAATTTTCCGGTAAATTAACGCAAATATCAAGTACAAGTAAATGTGGCATCGATTCAAAAATTGTATAAAGACCTAAATAAATGTTAATATTAAGATAAGATTCTATTTCTTGGGCAGTGCATCATCATCTGTGGGATCACAGTCCGCACAGTGCCAGGAATATCCGCGTATTTTCGGCGACTTCTTCAGCGGCGGATCGAGGCAGGCAAAGTGATAATGCTTGTGGCAGTCGTCGCAGGTCACCACCTGATTGGGTTTGCCGCTTTTGGTGCACACGCAGCAGTTGATCTCCACAATGGGCTTCGGATTGGACACACGCGGCCGTCCCACACGAGGCGTTGCCTTGCGTGGACTAACCTTGCGCTTGGGCGATGGAGTCTCGGGCGGGGGCACAGGTGTTGCTGCTGGTGCTGCTGCTGGCGCTGCTTCCTTCGTATCCTTTGGCTTTTGCGGCGATACCGCCACGGCGGGCATCACAACGGGCACTAGGGTTTGCTCTGGCGCCACAATATCCTCGACCGTTTCCACGGACGTCGGCCGCGATGCTTCGTCCACCGAGCGCACCGCATTGGCGGGCACATAGAAGTACTGAGATTCGGGCGCATCCTCGCCCGGCAGACGCATTGTTTTCAATATGATTTTAATCGTGTTGGGCGTGGCATTGGCCGGATTTGGATGCAGTGACTCATTGAGATGGGCGCGCTTTTTTCGCTTACGCTTGTGCTCCTTGCTGAATGACTTTTCCGTATCCGAGGAGAGATTGTGCTTGTTTTTATGCTTGTCCTTGCGCTTGCCCTTGCGCGACAGTTTGCCACTCAGTTCGTCCACGGAGTCCTCGCAGCCAGATAGGATCGTGTTGCTAGCAGTGGGTGTGGCAGCCAAAGCGGCGGCTGCAATAGCGGCAGCAGCAGCAGCGGCAGCAGCAGCGGCAGCGGCGGAAGTAGAAGCCACTGGAACTGCTTGGAGGAGAAAAAGAGAATGAGACGCTTCGGATTCAGATGGCTTAAACCTACCATTTATGGGAGTCTTGCGCGGCGACTGCTGTCTGGGTCGCTTGGGTGACATTGTCAAATCCACGTAAAGATCTGGCCCAACGACAGCCACAGGCAGGGATTTGTTGAGCGCTCGCTTGGCGGACATGGAATCCCTGGGAAAGGCTGCAGCTGGCGCTGGCACATCGTCCAGCGAGTAACGGTCCACATACACCAGGCTGCCGTCCTTGTTGAAGCGCGTGCGAGATTTGCGTGGGCCCGACGAGATCTCCGTGACCGCATCGGAGCCATCCGACTTGTCACAGCACTCGGAGCACTGCCAGCCATACTGCTTGGACTTCTTGGGGGGCCGCGTCAGCGGCGGATTCAGACAGCCCAGATGGTAGTGCAGATTGCAGGTGTCACACTTGACCAGCAAATGCTGATCGTTGTTCCGCTTGCAGATGCCGCACGCCATAGCGGGCGCAATGGCGGGTGCTGTCCTGCTGCCCTGCTTCGCCTGGGTGCTGAGCATGCGCGAGGAGTCCAGCTTGGTGCCCGGTGGCCCCAGGTGGGCCAGTGGAAAGCCCACGCCCATTTTGAGCGCCGCAGCCGTCGGCACCGATATGGGGCGTTGCGGCGGCGTGGGCGTGCTGGTCTTGGCAAGCGCCGCCATCTCTGGCTGGGGACGAGCGATGAGCTCCACATTGGGCAGCGTGAGGGTGGGTGCCAGGTGCGAGAGATTGCCATGCAATGTGCGGATGGTGGCCAGCAGTGTGTCCCGCGTGGACTTGACCGCTTTGCGCTCCTCCAGCGACGCATCGTACTGTGCCCGGAGACTGTCCTGGTCCTTGGACAGGATGGCATTGTGGCTGATCAGCTGCTGCTGCTGCTGCCGAAAGTCCTCCATCCGCACAATGCGATCCATGTAGTAGGCGGTGAACTCGACGCTGAAGGCGGGCGTAATGTGCCACTTCTTTCGTATGTCTGTGAGGGCATTGATGTGCGCCTCCCGCTGCTCCATGTGCTGCACATCCACGGACATGATCTCGGCCTTGGCCAGCAGCCGGCGGCACGCAGAGGCCGAAGTGGTCAGCAAACGCGACATCTTCTGCGTGGGCACCCAGGGCGCTGGCTTCAGTTCCTTATGCTGGGCGTACTTCAGCTGAATCTTGAGCAGCTTGCGCTGTATGCGCGCCTGGGCGGGATTCGTGGGCGGTTCGTCCAGGGGCTGCTGCTGCTGCTCGCTGGTGGTCAACTCCTTCTCCTTGGCCTTCTGCAGCATGTTGAGGCGGAGCGTGTGATAGTTTCGCCGGCGCTTCTTGATCATCTCCTTCTCGGAGTGCACCTTGCAGTGGGCGTAGAAGGGATCGGCCGCATCGTCCTCGTGATGGGCCTCGATGAGGAAGCCCGCCACCTGGGCGCACGTCACATGGAAGTAGGTCTTGCACATGCCCGCATCGCAGCCAATGCAGACGCCAGTGCGGGCAAAGAGCGAGTTCTCGCACAGGGAGCACACCTTGGCCCCCCACTTGCTGTACTGCATCTCGAAGAGCGTCACCGATGACAGCTGCTCCACCTCACCGAATGCCACGCCGGGCACATACAGCGCACAAATGAGATGCACCCACTTGCCCACGTCCGTCTCCTTGTAGATGCCGCCCTTATTCGGGCACAGTTCGCAGTCCGGCTCCGAGACGCCGGCGCGGCACGCCTCACAGAACCACGGCTCCGTGGAGCAGGTGGAATTGGTGCTCGAGATGCTCACATTGTCACTGACGCCGTAGCAGCCCTCGTGGACGGACACACCGCAGGCATCGCACTCGACAATCTCGTTGACGTCGTCGCTCCGCTCACCGAGACAGACGCAGCACATCCGCTTGGCGGGCGCACTGGAAAGTTGCACCGAACGTATGCCAATGGCCGGCGCACCCGCCACCGTCCCGTAATCATTACCATTGATGCCATTTTGCAGGGGCGGCGCCTGGCACGTGCCGGTGCCGGTGCCCTCACTATCGGCCAGCAGCTGTTGCAGCTGGAGCGTGGAATCATCACTTTCGGCCTCGGAATCCGCATTGGAGTCCGATTCACTGCTGCTGGCATCGCTGCTATCGCCCTCCCCATCACTCTCGTCCTTGCAGCCATCAATGTCTGGACAGAAGTCGCTATCCGATGAGCTCTCACCCAGATCCAAGTCGAGCAGGGCCTGCGTCGATATCTTCGGCTGGCGCGCCCGCTTAAATGACGCCATTACCCAATATCAATCAAAACCAACGGGGTTTTAATGGATATTTGCAAAACTGCTTTGTTTTTTTTTTATTTTTTCTTACTTAACCCCAACAGACAGCGTGACCGGCCAAAAAATAAATACCACATAAGAAAACCAGGGCAATCGGGCGATCAAACGAGACTTAACCCACTTAACACCCCTCTATTTAAACAGTTGAGCACCCTCTGTTAAACCGCAGAAAATAATACTGTTTTTAAAGGCTCCTTGTGGCTCCATCCTCCTCTTTACTTACAAAACAAAAATTACCACCGACATCTTTCACCTGTAATGCGTAAAATATGTTAAAGTTACATCAATTTCGTGGAAATATTAAATACCCCCCTGGTCGACAATGGGATAACGTTCTATATTTTATTGATTGAAATCGTATTCCATGATTTTGATATTCAGTTTAATATTACTAGCTAGTTAGCCCTCTCAGCCCTAAACAAATAGTTTTATCCGATAGATACAACAATTTTCTCCAAGATTGGCTAGTTTTCAGAAGTCCTTTTTATTGCATTGTTTACCTAAAAAGGTTCAAACAAAAATGGCCAAAGCATAAAACGTGTTTTTCTGTTTTCCAATAAGCATTTACGATAGCACAGTGCTGACAGAGCACATCTACTAATCTCTTGAATGTCTTGGACATGAGGAGTTATATTTTATCCGAGAATGGGATCGAGAAACAGGTCCAGGTATCGGTCTCGAGCATAAATTTGCTTTAAAAACGTACATATTTTGCTTTCTTGGGACCATCGCCAAAGACTTTGTATATTGTGGTTGGATGTAGGGACCTACTCAGCAATCCAAGTCCTTGATGAACAGCCAGCGGGAAGGTTGCGGTAAACAGCTTTTGTGTATAATTGAAAGACCAAATATTCACGAGTATGTGGTTGTATTCTATGCATATTTTGTCGTCTAGTAGAGACCTGACAAACTTAAAGTATTATATTAGCTTCCATTAATGTATTGTATGGCATGACAATGTCCTAAAAGACCTCCAACTGCTCGATGGGCAGCCATTTGGAGCTCTCCAATGCATCGTATAGACGACGATCAGCATCGATGGTCTCCCGATTCATCTTATCCACGTCTAGGACGAATTTGTGTTCCACTAGTCCAAAATCCTCGTCAGTTCCGCCATTGGAGGCGGCAGTCTGCTGCTGCTGTTGCTGCTCGTACTGAGCGCTACGCTGGGCGCTCCAGGCCTCTGCGTGCTGGGCCAGCGTCGTGGGGTTCGAGTGGGACTGTGACATGGCCTGTTGGTAGTAGGCGGCCGCGTCGGTGATGGAGGGACCAGCCTGTTCATAGTATCCCTGCCAGGCGTTGTAGCCCTGCCAATAGGTGCTGGTGGGATCGTAGTACTGCGAGTAGTCCGCACCGGCTGCCGGAGACGAAGTTCCTCCAGAGCCAGCATAGCCGTAGCTGGTGCTGCTGCCGCTGACGCCGAGAGCAGCGCCCAGCTCGGATTTCGGTTTCGGCACAGCATTGCAGATTTTGATCGGTTTCGTGCCCAGGCCGATGAATCCATTCATGTCGTACAGCGCCGCCTTCTGCTCATCTTCGATGCCGAAGCGCACAAATCCGTATCCCTTGGAGAATCCCAGACTGTCCAAAATCACTTTGGCTGTCTTGATGGACGTGAACTTGCTGGAGAAGATCTTGTACAGCTGATAGTCGTCAACGTCGGAGCTAAGGTCGCCCACCCAAACGCTGAACTCACGCTCGTTGCCCGGCAGCTTGTACGAATTGCTGGCAGAGTTCAGACGGAAGCGCACGATGGGATTGGTGCCGGGAATCGGTTTGCCATTAAGCTTGTGCATGGCATCCAGGGCGTGATCGTCGGATATGAAGTTGACGAAACAGTAGCCGGCAGGCTCTCCGGTGTATTTGTTACGCATCAGACGCACTGTGGTCGGATCTTCGCCCATTTTTCGGAAGGCCGCAATTATGAAGTTCTCCGTCATGTAGGACTCCAGCTGTATTTAGTTTAGAATGTTAGCTAACCTTTTTTACGGCGGTATACTTTATGCCACTTACACTTCCCATCCATAGCTGGCAATGTACAGACGCCATAATTGTAGTTGACAAAAATAAAATTTTCCGCGTCCAACAAAATAGAAACAATAGAGATGGGATCTGTGTGACAAGGATGCATCGATCAAAAATATTTTTTATATCAATATACCGATATATTTTTGTTGATAATATATCTGTAGGCTATATTTTTTTGACTGGAGCTTGGATATATATTATTTTCGGAATTTGTAAAAAATTGAAACAAATTTTCTGTTTTTCTGTTGTTGCACGCCATAACATATATATACTCGCGACTTTAATTCCACCTATCGATGCACAGCGTGTAAGGGTATTTTTGTGCGATAGGCAAAACTTATCGGCGTTTGACCGCCTCCGTTTCATCTGTGATTTGATTGATTTAAATCAAAACAAAACATTAGGAAAAATGCGTCTAACTTTGAGCCGGCTTGCCAGCCTTACGCCAAAGCTGAAGGAACTGCGCATCGTACTGGATCCTGCCGGCGAAGCCTCCAAAGGAGCGAGGTTCGCCACAGAATTGTTACCTTTTAACATTACATAATATATAAAAAGAAAAACCAATAATTTCAGGGAATTCGTGCAGAAATTCTATCCCAATCTAAAGAAGGACAACCCAAATCTGCCGATACTGGTGCGCGAATGCTCCGGCGCCCAGCCAAGACTGTGGGCGCGCTATGGTAATTATATAAACAGCTCACAGAATTTGCCAAAAAAGTTCGTCTGTAAATATCCTTCTGCAGATAAAGGCAAGGAAATCTCCGTGTCGCTGACTAACCAGGCGGCGCCCGACATTCAGAAACAGCTGGAAGCGGTGGGCAGGTAAACGGAGACGCCAAATGCTTATCCAGAGGGGCACGAAACCACTTGTAGGCGATATTAAAGCTCAAAAGACAGAAAAACTCAACTGTTCCATGGCTACATCTTGTTAGTTTATTTTGAAAATCGTACATTTGTAGGGAAATCCGCAAGTAACTCAATCGCTAAACGGTGGCAGACCAAACTGCTCCGGCTTGAAATCCTCCAGGGACCGCAACACTTGTGTGGCATGGGAGCAACGGTCCTCGGACAAGCGTGCATCGGGCACCATAACCACCTGCATGCCAGCACTTTCGCCCGCCGTCACGCCATTGGGCGAATCCTCAAAGACCAAACATTTGGTTGGATCTGGCGTGTCACCGAACCGGCCAGCGGCCACCAAAAAGATATCGGGCGCTGGTTTGCCGTTCTTCACCTCGGCATCGGTGGAGCCGCATACCTTGTGGTGGAACAATTCGAATAGCTCTTTGTGGTGTGTGGATTTCAGCTCCACCATATCAGCACCAGAGCTGGTGGCCAGGCAGAAAGGCACCTTATTGGCATGCAAATGACGCAAAAGCCGTGCGGCACCTGAAACACAATTAGGAAAAAGGGAAAGGAAAAATGGTTGAAATGCCTCGTTTCAAGCAACAATTCGAATGAATATGCAGAGAGCGCGAAGGAAAGCCGTTTAGTGGATGTGTGTGTGGGCTGGCGGGTGCTAACCTTCCAGAAGCGGCACGTTGTCTAGTCGCTCGTGGCACATGTCCGTATAGCGCTTGAGGAAGTCATTCAACGAAATGGGCAGCTGGCATTCGCTGATGACGATTTCCGCCGAACGCTGCTCTGTGGTGCCCATAACCCGAAAACGGGTTGCCAGCGGGAATGGTTGACCGAAGGATGCGGCTATTTGCTTATAGACCGCCTCGTATACTTTCTCAGTGTCTGGAAATGTTGGATACCAAAACAAATAAATGGGACATTAGTACCTGGCATCAATTGGGCATTTCCCATTAAGGTGAGCGCATTGTCTCGCTGCTGTTTCGCGTACTCCTCCCAGGTGATTGGCAGCTCGTATGTGTTGACCATAAACTCGGCCACCTGACGTGTCTGCAGGCCCATTAGCTGCTCCTTGACGTCGAACGTGAACGTCTTGCCATAGGGATCGAGTACCGTTTGGGCGGCATCCGTGTACAGGCGCTCGGTGTCTGGTTTGGTTTGTGCAACGAGACGCTAAATTCAACTACACTCACAAACGCATACGACACTTACCCAGCAACAGGCCGTCCATGTCGAAGATGCAGTGGGTCACATTTCGCAATACCTTTTGGGCCATTTTGCCTTCCTCCAGTGCGCGGCGCTGCTCTTATGTAATAAGCGTCAATTCTTCGTAAATTCGTCACAAGGAGCTGCAATATAAACCACACACAAATTACAACGTAATTTCGATACTAAGTCACACAAATAATTATTCCGCATTGCCAGCCCCTGTCCGTGTTATCTTTCCCCTTGACTTGGTATTTTATGCTTGTCCTTGACCCAAGGACGTTAGTTTGATCCACTTGCCCAAAATATATTAAAACCTTGACCTACACGTAATGTTTGCTTGCTTCCTGCCTAAATTTTGGGACCTGCGTCGTCGTAATCTGCAGTCAACCGCTTCACAACGCTTTCTGTTAAAAACTGTGCCCCAAAACGGTGAATGTTAGCGCTCTAACAGTCACAAGGTTGCCAGACTTTTGACTCTTGGGGCCTCTAAAAACTTTTCCACTACTTTTTTCTCATCATTTCACAATCTTTGGCGAAATAATGCACACACGCAGGTTCGTGTTAACACAAGTCGACCGCACACTGAATTTCCAGTCGAACATCCAACGTTACCGTGCTTAGAACCGTAGACAATAGTTGTGAATTGATAGCGTCACGATAAGAAAGGTATCTTCCGGCGCTATCAACCCCCCCTCCCACCGGCACAAAACTAAAGCATACAAATTGTTTTTCTTTTAAATTTATTAAAAAACAAATACATTTTAGATGTTCGAATGTAATCCGTTTGCTTTTTTCTGACGAAGAGGAATCTGCAAGGAAAATTATACATTTTAATTGGCAAGAGAACATTTTGGAGCTGCAATTTTCGTTAACGCACCTTAACTTAGGCGCTCAGCAAGCACACACCACCGGCCTTCTTGATTTTGTCTTCAGCTTTCTTGGAGAAGTACTTGGCCTTCACAATGACGGGGCGGGCGGGCAAATGACCACGGCCCAGCAGCTTGTAGTAGCCCTGCGTAAGGAAAAGAAATTCGATTTTAGCAAATTGTTCTTGATGCAACGCGAGCGACTGCATTTGTTTTTGTGGCTGTTTCTTTGATCTGTAAGGCTTTCTCTACATGGTGAGAGCAATTGTACGAAAGCATTCAGTCCGCCCATCGCCTTGGGGATATCTTCATGTACAAAGAAACAGCAGCAAACGCAAAGAAAGTGCACAGAAGGCTTCACAACTTACGAATTTCACCAAATCGATGACGGGAGCCTTTGTGCTCTTCTCCTTCTCCAGCTCGGCGAATTTCTCGGGACCGACCAGGGACCAGAGTTTGTCCAGATTGATTTCGGGCCTGAACTTGTGCTGGCGGCGCAAGTGGAAGTTCCTCATACCAACTTTGCCGAAATAGCCAGGATGGTATTTGTCGAAGTTGATGCGATGGTGGTGCATGCCACCAGCGTTACCGCGACCTCCGGGATGCTTGCGGTGCTTGCCGATACGACCATGACCGTGGCTCACGTGACCACGCAGCTTCCTGGTCTTCTTCCGCTTGATATTTGACTGCAAGTAGCAAAATAATTCGATTTTATTGAATGTTTTCTTGCACGTGTGACAGCGCTGCACGACTGCGGCCAATGGCGCACGTGTGGGAGGTTATGTTGCCATGCCGAAGTCGCTTTTGCCGTTTTTCTCACTTTCACATTGTGGTATTGCACAGTATTTGTTTAAACCATGTGCAGGTTAACAGCAGCACATTTAATCAATTATAGCCAAGGGGCTTGTGTGTTTATTTTGACATTAAACCTAATTCAAACTGCACAACGTTCACCGACGTCCACTCACCATCTTCAGAGTTTTGGAAAGAAAGAAGTGAGCAAAGTTGGCTGCGCTTCGCCATGACAGGCTGGAAATCGTGCACGGTGTGGGTTCCAGTGTGCTGTTAGGCGCACATCAACTCTGCAGTGTGCTGTTAAGAGCAATGTTGTGATTTAAACCACTCAAAAAGTGCTGTTAGGTGCACATTGTGTTCGACATGAATTTTGTTGAAATATTTAATAAAATATTGCTTTTATTTATAACATTTTAAATTTCTTCCACCAAGCGAAAGCGTTGGTGCTGCTTCTCTGGAATAACGTTGAAAAACTTCTTATAGATGGTTTGGTCCTGTCGTCCGGCATAGTTTCTCTGAACCCAGGTGTGATCCCAATTCGGGTCAATTGTCTCGCAGGTCACGTAAACTTTGCCGTGCTCCATGGCAAACAGAGTTCCGTTGCGCCCAAAGCCCACCTGATGGATAATAGTTAAACATTGTTTAACGTAAATCGCTCTTTTTGTGTGGGTTAACCTTACATTCAAGCCTGGATGGAAGCGCGTTGTCAGCTGTGTGGCCAGTATTGTGCCTTCAGAGACAATGTGTCCGTCCATCACTCGCCACCCACGGTGCTTTGGTCTGGGATGTCCTTTCTTGTTCCGGGTGCTGCCGCCGGTTTTCTTACTGGCATTACGTATGGTGGCTGCAGAGAACATTCGGAGTTAGATATCTTTAACAGGTTTGGACAGGTGTATGCGTACTTATCAGTGGCTGGTCTGCTTTGAGACACTGTAGCGACAGTTTTTGCATTATAGTAAACGACATTTCGGTGTTTTTAATTGAATAAATAGCGACACAGGACGGGTTTTTCTTTTTGTTTATGCAATTCAATATAAATTCAACTAGAGTGTTGCCACACCTAACAAAGGGAAAAAAATCACGGATTTCAATGGATAAAAAATTGTATCAAATTATTCTGCTTAAATTATTAAAACATAAAACAATGTTTTTTGTGTTAGTTTGTGTCAAAATATTGAAATATTTAATTAATCAAAGAAAAGTAACTTGGAAAGAGTTCAAAACTGTGCTGTTAAACGCACACAGCACTCTGTTAATGACAAGCTGTTTTGTGTAATTTTAACCAAATTAATTAGAGCAACACTCGCTGACGAAGAAAATTACAATTTTTATTGTTTGTCTCCAGCATTTAGAATTAAGTTTAAAGTTAGCATGTCGCCGTGGGGCAACATTTGTCGCATCTGCAGCAGCCCCGCAGACTATGAGATATTTGCCAAGATACCAACGTACTTGCATGGCACCACGAACGAGTTTCTGGCGTGGCAGAAGCCAATAAACATATTGCTGGAAGAGACAACGGGTTTGAAAGTACGGGAGGCTTTGATCATCCATCCAGAACAGTATAACAATCCTGATTTGTCTCCCTTCTAGAACTCTACAGACGATGGCCTGCCCCGAAATATCTGCGCACCTTGCATTTCGTATCTTAAACATGCCGTCACATTCCGCGAGCAGTGCATTAAGAATGCACTCAGCCTCAAGCTGGCGGCGCTCTATCAACAGAAGTCGGTGAATATCACGGAGAAGAGTAAAAAAGATAAGGAGAGTGCATTGTTCACGGCCGAGGATCTGCGTTATGTGGAACAGCGGCCGGTGCACAATTTGTTGCTGAATAACACCGTCAAGCTGGAGGGCACAAAAGACAAAGTTCACAAGCAACTGCTCAACCAGAATACGCCGCAGCTGACCGCCAATTCCGAGCAACGTACACAGTATCTTAATTTATTATATGACAAGCATCAGCACTGTAAGGCAAAGCAGGGCAGGGACATGGAGCTGCCCACCACCAGTGGCAATGGCATTGTCGATGACGAGGAAGACTATGCCGCTGTCAGCTCCAGCGATGAGAACGAGGAGGCTGCTTTGCTGCGCAAGCACAAAAATTGCTACAACTACAGCGAAACGAATTTCGAGGAAGACGATCCCATGGAGCAGGATCAGTTGCGCGACATTAAGGTGACCATACCAGAGCCCATGTGGAAGGAGCGCAAGTGCCCAGCATGCCTCAAGCGTTTCATGTTCGAGGACTCGCATCAGACGCATCTGGACAACTGCGTGGAGTATCAGTTCATCACATTTGTGACTGAGATGACAAAGTTGCTGGAAATCAGAAAACAGAAAATGGTCTCGCCCCACGAGTTCATCAGGCGCATGATCTTTGCACTGCACAAAACCTGCACCTGGCTGCAGGAACATTCCATTGACACGCTGCTGGCCGATAAACTGAATCAAGTGAAAGTCTCAAATGGTGAGAGAACAGAGAAAGAAGCGCCCACCCAGCCGGAGTTGGAGGTTAAAATTGAGGATCTGTTTGACTATGTTAGTGGCACGACAACTCCCATTACGGCGGAGAATAATGTCCTGTATGCGATTGCACGCTCTGAGAGTACAAATTCTCAGTGCAAGCCAAAAACGCCGCTGGCAGAGAGATTACTAGACACTGAGATAATCAATGCCCCAAGAGCTTCGCTGGCAGGGGTGAAGAAACCGATTCCCATTCGCGTTAAACCCGCAAGCAGTTCGATTGGTATGGGTCTGCGACCCTCTCCGCAGCAGGGCTTGCGACCCTCTCCGCAGCAGCCCAATGGGGAACCTCTTGGTTTGGGTCTTCGGCCACCAGCGCAGCAGCAGCAACAGCAACAGCAGCAGCCCAACGGCGATAAGCACAAGGAGCGTGTAACGTTTCTGGAAAAGCTCCAGCGCGCTGCAGTCACACCTGGCTCTGGCACTCCGCCAGTTCAGGCGGCAGCTGCAGCTGCAGCCCCACCCTCGTTCTCGGCTCGATGCGGTCAGTGCAATTTACCCTTTGACTCTGTCTCCGACTTGGAGATTCACAATATTAATTATCACAACAGCCAAAACGAGAATGAACCCAATACTATTCTAAGCACAGACGACGATGACCAGAGGCGTCGCATAATTGCCCTTTTCGAAGATGATCTATAATAAGTTCCACCGCCCCCACCCCCACGTGTATGTCGTGATATACGCATAGTTTTTTGTTTTATCCAAAGATTTAATATGTTTTGTGTGTGATGCCAAAAGTATTTCTTAGTTTTGTGGTTTATTCATGTCGTGCTTTTTTTTTTTAAATCCATTTTGCAGCATTTTTATTTATTTTAATGTATAATGTAGCACATTCTCATATACAGCCCAGGGCTGGATACCAATTAATGTCTAATCTAATCCTAAACTAATCCACAGACCAATAAAGAGATACCCAAGACTTAAGCGTAGACTTTTAGCTGTTCCAACAGCCAATTGCTGTCCACAATGTTCAGATTTAGATAGTTCTTTAGCAAACGCATCAAATCATAGTTCAGATTGGATTCTTGCAGCGCAAATAAACGATTTAGCGCATTCAGAAATTTCTCGGGTGTCGCCAAGCTGCCAAGCAGCTGTGGCTCGCCTCTGGCCAACAGGTTGGACATTACACGAACACCATAAATGGTGTCCCAATCGCTTCTAACATGGCCAACAAAAAAGTTGACCAGACTTTCAGCCTGCTGCACGGATAGCTGCTCGTGCTTTGAGCAGACAATATTCAGTTGATATATAATATACATAAAATATTCGCTGCCCTGATCTTCTGGCCGCTTCTCGTGCAGATGCTCCATAATGTAGTTGCGATCCACGGCGCTCACAGCGCAGGCGGTGTGCGTGGCAATCAGGTACAAGCAAATGCCAGCATCATTCTGGAATTTATTCAAGTCATCCGGGGGCGCCGTGTAGAGTTTCCACAATTTGGGGACTAGCTGCATTTTAAGCAAAGTTTTGGCTGCCTTCGTGCAGGTGGCCAATAAGTTGGCCAATGTCCAAAGGCAGCTGCGTTTCAGCCGCTCCTCTTTGCCATCCAAATATGTGACCAAATAGCTGCCTGCCAATGCTGTGATCTTCTCCGAAACGTGAGCATCGCCCAGCGACAGGTTGCAGAAGCATTCGGCGGCATCGATTTGACGTTGTATATTTGCACCTGAAAAGCAGCATATATAAATATAATGAACTCTGCTGGGAATGGTTGGAGGGGGGCTTCAATACCGCTTAGTTCCTTGACGAGTACCTGTATGGCTCCCGGGATGCCAACGAATGTACTGATATTCTCGTTGCCCTGCAGAAAGGCATGGCTCAAACGGTACATGTCCTCCGATGTGGCATGCTTACGCCTCTTGATCCTTGCAGCCAGTCCACAGACATCCTTGGCACTCAGATTCTCCAACTCTCTAATTTCGCTCCTGATCTGCCCCAAGCCGAAGCGCAGCGCATCTGTTGCAAACGTACGCAGCACCTGGCGTTGCTCTTTGGCATAGCTGCGGATCTTAAGCCGCAGCATGGAATCTTCGGTTCGTTGTGAGTCCATTCTATTTCGTTTTTGTTGCTGTCTACTGTGCCTTGAAATTTAAATTCACATAAGCTTCAAATAAAAAAAAAACCAACTTAACCCACTCAAGCCCCCTCCATTTAAACGGGTGAACAACTGGTGTTAAACCGCGGAAAATACAGCTGTTTGTAGGTTAATCTAAAAATATTAGACCCGAAAACGCGATTTAAATTTGTAAGTTTTCTATATTATATTCTATATTACATGCTTCGCTGATAAAGTTAATCGCAGGAACCTTTGCTTGAACTTTGGAAGGCAGTGTATTGCCCATTTCATGGGAATTTAACAAATAATCCAAGATTACGCTAAGTTTGTCAGTCGAACTATTCATAAATATGAATTTTACGTTTTGTCTGTTTTGTCTGCTTTAGATGAGATGCGAATTAGATGGGAACCTGACACCAGGTTTGGCGCTTACACAGCTCCGCATGCTGGCGTCGTGAAATTATTGATGAATTTAAGAATTCAGTAGAATTCAAATGATAATTGAGTGGATCAATGGTCGACCTCTTTGAAAGATAGGCCAGCTTATTAAGTTTGAGATTACGCTCAGCTTTTTAGTCAGAGCTCAGAATCGATGAAGTGAAGATGCAGCTGCTTACAGGAATATTATTGCTGATCGCCGCTGTTCTGCTTGTTGCCATTGAGACTGAGGCAGCTGTCTCGCGGGGTATCTTTAAAGACCCTGCTCATCCAGGCAAATGTGTGGTCGATGGACTCGTTCTGAATGACGGCCAGTCGGCTCGTCATCCCAAAATGTGTGCCCGTGTGGTGTGCGGCAAGAATAGCGAAGGAGAGATACAGACGTGAGTTTTTTTTAACTGAACCATAAGATTCAAGATAATTGTGAATTATTTATTTAGATGTGGCGCTGTTGGGCTGCAGCCTGGCCAAAAGTTTGGCAAGTACACAGCACCAAATGCTGACTATCCCGACTGCTGTGATCGTGAAATTCTTAAAGCCTAGTTAACTTCGAAAAATTAAATAAAGAAACTATTTTTGCTTTTCTTTTACGTGAACTGCCTTAAAACTTTTCAAGTTTTATTTTATTTGAGTTTGTATTTTTAAATACCCAATGGTCGACAATGGGTTAATCATTCACTGTACATGATCGGAAATCATATTTCTCGATTTTGAGATTCCGTTTAATATTACCAGCCAGCTAGAACCCTCACTTTTTACAAGTTTGGTTAAAATTAAGGACTCCTTTTTATAAGATTGCTTTTAAAATAAGGTTTAAACAAAAAAAGACAATACTTTTTTTCATTTTGGTACGTTAGGTCATCTTCTACTACTGGATCGGATCTTCAACATATTCACTTCAAATTTAACTTTAATCGGAATTTTCTTCATAAAGCTTTATGTATCTGATGGATTGGTTTGAGTACCGACATATGTATATGAATCCCATATTTTTCAAGCGACAAATCAAACCTTTTGGCAATGTTCTCTAAACAATTCTGAAAACGAAACTGAACACTAAAACAACTTGTTTATTTCACTTTATTATTTCAATTAGCTTTCTGTTACGATAACTAAATATACCAAGGTTTCTTTCTGCCTAATCACAAGAATTTCTTCGCAATCGATTGAGTTTATCCTGTACGCCTACTACATTTTGCCTTCTGCCCAGCTTTCATTATCTTTTGCCGAGTTTTTATTGCCTTGGCATCTTAACAACCTTATCCCAACTCATTCTCATTCTCCTCCACCCCCAAAGCCCACCTGAAGCACTCAAGTGCAACTTTACTTTTAAGTGTACGAGCGACAAACTTTGTGGAATGGAGAAGGGAAGGCAAAAAAAAACTTTCATTCCCTCAGTATCTGCGCGTACTTCTCCAGAGTGTTTATTATTAAAAAATTTGTTGCCATTTTCTGCCCTCAGGAAACTTTTGCCTTCAAGGTTTATGACCAAATTGCGTGCACACGTGTACAACACCAACAGCAACGGCCAGTGAGGGGCGAAAGGGTATGTCTGGGGCATTTGGGGGAGTGCAGCATCCATGACCGAGAGCGTGTCGGAGTCCATGAAAGGCGATTAGGGTCAACTGGCTTTGGTTAGTTGGGCAAAAGGCAGAATCCCCAAAAGAAAAACCCCAGACCACCTGTTGGCTTATCGTTTTGATGGCTCACTCTCTCTCTCTCTCTGTAAAGTTTTGTGGCAATTAGTTTCAACGTTTTTTCTTTCAGTGTTTCGTGAGATACTTAGCTTTAAACTGAGATACTTCTTGTGCTCCATGTCTCTGGATTCAGACATAGCCTTTCTAGATGTCTGTAAAAGCGTAAGGATACTCTTTTTTAAATCTCGCGCGTCATGCAGCAGCGCCCCTCGTCTAGATTTTCGCTACTTGAAGGTGCAGTCATTGCAGAGCAGCCTGCTAGTGTGGCAATTAAATCCAGAATATAAGATTTTGTTCTGATGATAATACAAAGTATCTTATTTCATTTTGCAAAAGGGTATACATGGCATCATTTCTCTGAAGCCACAGCATCCTTGTTTATTCTGATGTATTTGTTGTTTTATTTTTTTGTTGCTTTTTCACATTAATGCAGTTTGACTAACTATAAAGTAACACAAAAACAATTCAGCTTAGTGCTAAAGTTAGACAGAAAGAAGCGTTAGCGCCTGACTGGGTTAAGTTCTTGGCATAGTTTTGCTGTATGCGTGATGCAGGAAACGATTAATTTCTTTTAGTAGAGTAAAGGGAGAGGGTAATCATACAGAGAGGGATTATTGCTCCAGAGGGTAGAGCAGAATACTCACAGAGAGGGGGCAAAATACTCACAGCGTGTGCGTGGGCAGAAAAGCGTCACCGAAATCCCCAAAAATAATAAGACTAATATTACACAAGAGTCTTTTAGCTAGCGCTAAGGCAGTGGTAAAACTTAAATACTAAACATAATCGTTGTCCAAGTTTGAAGATCGTTGAGGTCGTTGGTCGTTGCCCGTTGGCTGCATTTTGAGTTCAGTTTGAAGTGTGGTTTTTTGTGTGGATTGTGGTTGGCTCTACCAGGCCTTGTTCCGGCTGTTGCTGAGGCGTTCGGCGCTGCCAGAGCGCAGTTCCTCGCTATCGCGACGTAGCAGCAGATCCTCCCGACGAGTGTCCTCACGACGACTTTCCTCTCGTCGGTTCTCCTCTCGTCGGTTCTCTTCTCGTCGGATCTCTTCTCTTCGGTTTTCCTCTCGGCGGTTCTCTTCTCGTCGGTTGTCCTCCCGGCGACTGTCCTCGCGATCATCGAGTCTCTCCAGCTGCCAGAGATCATTGTTCAGAAGTCGGCGACCATTGGACCAGCTCAAGCCAGCACGAGCCCCCTGCCCATTGATGCGCGTGGTGAGCAATCCATTCAGGTTCGAGTCCAGCAGCAACGGCGATCCACTGATCAGCTGAGCCTGGACAGAGGCACTGGCGGGTTGGGCGAGTATCAGCTGCGGCTGCGAGGTGCGTTCGATGGTGAGGCGGGCGCTGGGCAACTGTCGCCAGGCGTCCAGATCGCGATCACGGGACAGCAAAGTGGTGCGGGACGAAGAAGAGGTTAATGATGAGGAGGCTGGTAGGCGTGAGAGCAGTGTGGGTGGATGCGAAACAACGGTGGCCTGGACAGTCTGACCGAGCAGTTGGCTGGCGCTGGGCAGGCTCTGGGACAGGAGTAGGGTCTGCTGATCGAGTAGTCGCTGGCTCTGACGACGCTCCTGCTGCTGTCGTCGCTCCTGATCACGCTCCCGCTGCTCCCGATCTCTTAGCTCGCGTTCCCTCAAGTCTCGCTCCCGTTGCTCTCTTTCCCGCTGCTCTTGTTCTCGCTGCTCGCGTTCTCGTTGCTCCTGCAAGCGCTGAAGATCGCGGAGCTGTTGCTCCTGCTGCTGTCGCTGCTGTTCCTGCTGTTGGCGCTGTTGTTCCTGCTGCTGGCGAAGTTGTGTCGTCTGCTGGACCTGCTGTTGGAACTGCTCCATCAGCTGCTGTGCCTGGACACGGGCGTGGTTCTCGGACTCGCGTCGACTCTGCGCCTCCAATTGCAATTGGCTGGCCTGCTGGGCATCGGCCAGACTCTGGGCATCGGCAATCGCTTGGGCGGTCAGGCGTGACTGCAGCTCCTCAATGCTGCTGTAACGGGATGAGGAGGAGGAGGATGCGGAGCTGCTGATCCTCTGCTGCTGCAGCTGTTGCTCATCCACACGCTGATTCGAAACGATGGCATTGAAGCCGCTGGCATCATCGGCCGTGTACTCCACAATGCGTCGCGTGCCATCGGGTTCGATCAGAGAGTACTGTCCCTTGACCAGATCCCCATCGCGCTTCTCCTCCTGCCGCTTATCGTCGCCGGTCAAGGTGTCGCGCACATCGTAGGCAAAACTGTACTGCGGACGACTGTCATAGTCCTCGCTGGAGTTGGGTGTAATTGTGGTGGCATCATCATTATCGTCCTCACTGTTACCATCATTGCCATTGAGATCTCCACGAAGCAGCTGCTGCTGCTGCAGCTGTAGGCTGGAGGAGGAGGATGATTTGCTTAGCTGATTCAGGGCCTCCAGGTTACGCAGATAGGAAGAATTCGCCACATTGCAGGTCAGCAGGCTCAGGCAGAGCAACAAGTAGGTCTGAAAGTAGATAAATGAATGTCCTTTTTGGGTAATCGACATAAATCATTCGTTGACAGCATCAATTGGCTATTGAATTTTTCTCGGCTTGCCTTTTGGTTTATTTAGCCATAAATTTGTCATGTCTAAAAAACGTTTTGTATGTGTGTGTGTTATTTGACAGGATTTTTTTGTTGCAAATAATTCTGCTTCGTTTTTAAATGCGAATATTTTGGTTTCTTTTTTGTTACCTTTTGTACGGAAAATATATAAAGAAAATGTTGTGTCCAATTCTTGTTGAATAATACGAAAATCTCGAACTATTTAGCTGCTAAATTTGTGTAGATTTTAGCTTTAATAGAGACAGTTTTCAAAGAGCATTTACATTTGTTCTGTGCTTTTATGCTGATTTTTGGTACATTCTAAATTGGCCTAATACGCTTTTGGCTTTTATCCTTTTTGTATATTTTTGATTATCCTGATTTATGTGGCACAACACAACCCTTACAACAAATACGGAATCCTGTCTGTCCGACTGTCTGTCTGTGTAAATTTATGGCCTAATGGAAAACTTACCCGTTTCATGACTGCTGGACGTTTAATATGCGACTAGTTGGGCGGCTGTTTTGTTACTTGGGCAATTTGTTTAGGTGGCTGCGTCGGCCTGTTGGCTGGTCTGCTGTACAACTGATGGCAGTCCATCAACCATCGGTCATTTTATATCATCTGCAAAATATAAAAAAAAAAGAACCCGAACACACTTGATATGTGGCCAGCTTTCAAATTTGTTTAGTTAGGGTTACAAATGACCTTCCGCAGAAACAGATACGAGATGCGAGTTACTGGTGCCTGGCATTCACTTTTCAAACTGCAAATATTGTCACCCACTGGCCCCCTTAACGACAATGATAGAGAAAGATCTGCAAACTGCGTACACCTGAAAGAGGAAGTAGCCAGTGGGAAGAGTGGGTGAGGTGAGAGCAGCTGATGTGGGTAGACGGGAAATTGGAAATTGGTTTTGGGCCTGGTTCAGAGTCTCTCTTCTCTCTCATTGACCGAATCCCCCAGTTGTTGGTCTCATGAATTTGAAATTTTTCGTAACTACAACTGCAGCTCCAATTGCAACAAAACGTTCGACCAGCACACTCCATGGACACAAGGGGAAATATGATATAGCTGGTTGGCAGATACGCAAAAGAGGCGCCAGGCTGGAACGGCAACTTTAATGGACTACCACTGTAACCAGAGCACACTTTATCGATTAGCTCGAGATTCCATTATACGACAGGTTTTTCATCATTGTTACGTTAGAGCCCAGCCTGACACATTTGTCAGTTGCATCTCTCTGTGGGGACCAAACGGAAGATTGATTAAACGAAACACGCACAGAGAATGGGATGGGGCTAAGGGTAAAGGTAAAGCGAAACAATTGTACGGCTTAGAAGCTTGAATATTTTCCAACTCTGAACTCGGACAGTTGAGAGCCACAGAAGGTTTGAAGTAGAAAATTCTTGATGAACGGTGTTGAGCTTTTTTCAGGAAGATCGTGCTTCGGCAGTGAAGGATGCATGCAACGATGGATGTCCGGGCGCTGCAGTATTTCCAGGATATGCAGGGCACATTAAATCTCAAATAAACTCAGCCTGGCTTTGGGACGATATATAGGGTGTGGAAAATCCAGCTGTCTTAGCCAAGAAGCTGGTTTACCAACAACTTAAAAGACTCTCCAGTAACAAAATAAAAGTCCAGATTTCGCGTGATTTATGCTAACTGGGCAAAGGAATGCCTCAAGGCAATTATTAAATAATCAAATAATTAAATTAAATAATAAATAATTATTAAATTATAATATTAATAATTTGTTTTCTTGTGTCGTTTTTAACAGGAGAAATGTGGTTGTCTTAATAAAATTATTTACGAAATTTCGAGACGATCGATGGCGATCCTTCCTTCCTGTTCAACTGAGCTCAGCCGTAAAATCCGCCCACCCACATGTGTGAGATTTATGAATAGAGAAACGCCAACTGGGTTTAAGGATGTGACACTGGCGTAAAGCGAAGCGTACAAACTTTATCAGCTGTGAAAACAAAAGCCAACAACATCCAGTGGCAGGAGCAGGGAAAACATCGGGCCACAGCATTGTGTCAGCGGCGTGCACCCGTAAAAACAAGTAAAATTCATCTAAAGAGAGCGGCTAAACAAAGGCAAGAGCAAAAATAACAAGCGAAGAAGCGGAGGCGCAATGGAAAATAAAAACAAGCAGTTGGAAGGCGTGACTCTCGACTGGGTGTGTACCCTGTACACTAACTAAAATACTTAAAAAATGTGTGGAAACATAATCATTATTATGGGTGCACATAAAACACTTTTACAGCTCCGATAACTGTGCCTTTGTTTATAGTTCCAAAACTTATTCCTTCTATTGCAAAATGTGACAGGGTAAAGCACAGAGCACGTCTCTCTTTTTCGTTGATCGGCTAAGAACTTATTGCGCAGGTAGCGTAGGCGAGAGCAAGGTGAGCTTACTATAAGGTGACGCGTTCACCACATCCGCTCTCATTTTAGGGTTCATGCGTTTGTCAGCATTCAAGCTAGCGCTTGCCTCTCTGAGAGACGAGACAGCGAGTTGAACGGCGTCACCTTATTAGTACACTTACCTGCGGCGGGAGAGACCCTCAGTGAAGCTGAGAGAGTCAATTAGGCGCTCTCTCCCACCTACGCGTAAAGCTAGGGATGGAACTTTTTGATCTTGCCTGCTGTGAGAGCCTGCTACAAATATACTCTGGCCCTTTATGATTTCAGGGTATCACATGAAAACTTGCTGCAGAGAAAAAATTGTCATGCATGACTGAAATACAAGAAGAGGCGAGCGAGGCCGAAAGAAGAACAGGCGCAAGAGCAGCAAGCAAAAAAAAAATGCCCACCAACACGCATACCCCACACCCACGGGCCACGTTATTCTGTTCTGTTATTCATGCCGTGAAGCATAGTTTTAGGCGCCGCGCCGCACCTCTCATTCGAGTGTCCGTCTGCACGGATACGGTGTAACATGTGTATTCCTCCACCCTACCGCCCATCATACACCATTGTTGGACAATTTTTCCTGCCCCAATTCGCCGGCTGTGTGTGTTTGTCTTTGAAACGCGTTTTCCGCTTGTTTTTCCCGCGTTGGATTTGGGATGAGCTGTGGGGAAAAAGCCGAGTAAAATTGAATGGCCAGCAGCCGACATCAGGCGCGAGCACCGTTGTAATTGAGTTGACTGTGCCGAATGGGAAAATAGTTCTGCCGATTCTGTCGTGCATTGCAACTGCAGAATAGTACATGTGGAAAATCCCCTCGCTCGGGCCCTTTTCCGTGCTGATTAATCATTTTTCACTTTATTTTTGTTTGGTTTCGCTGCGCAACATGCTGTTTGAACCATTTACCCCACTACCAAGGTTCATTACTCGCAAATAATCAATTTCAATTGCCAATTGCAATTCAAATTAAGTTTCTTGTTTTGCCTAATGGAGTTTTTATTTATTTAATTGTGAAATTATCTGCAAATTCTAAAATGAAGGCAGCATTGTGGATTTCTTTGAGTGTTTTGACTCAGTGGATAATGGGAATTTCGTTTAGGGATAAACTTGCTGCAGAGAAACCATTAGATTACTACAGTACTTTATAAGCTGATTTATTTACTTACTATTGTCTATTTTATTTCGGGCTAAAAGAATGAGATTAATGAATAGAAATCGTTCGCTTTCTTTTACCATTTCTTCTTGATCGTTTTTTATACAGATTTTCTAAAGATTTGTCAACCGATTTGTCATTTGAAGAATAGAAATATCAGGATCAATACAGGTATCAGATATCAAGATTTAACCATAAACTGAAACAGCAGCTGCAAAGTATCTAGAATCTGAGGATATACTTTATTTGTAAAGTGTATTTTGATTTTTTCATGCAAGTCCTATAATTAATTTATTTGTTTTTACTTAGGTTTTGTTTTAATTACAATTACAAGCACACTCTTTTGAAAAAAAAGGTTGGCAATTAAAACACAGCTGCAATTTACATTCATTGAAATGTAGAGGAAATTAAATGTACCAACATACATATGTATATGTATAATAAGAAATATATATGATGCTGGCATCCATTGCTGCAATATTTGAGTCGTGAATTTGTCTACAAAAAATGTATGCAATTTCCTCTCTAAGCCTTCTTTAGATTTGATTGCTGCATTTTTCTCTCTCTACTAAAAATGCAGCATGGCAAATATTTTGATTTTAATTTGAATTGTGGAATTTTGTTAGTCCTGCAACAAAACAGATGCCAAATGCAATGGAAATTGTGATTTCATGGTTGGGCATCGCATCTCCATCTCCATCACCATCTCCATCTCCATTTCCATTCTCCCTGCCGCTGGGCATTGCTGCAACCAAAAATTCTGTTATGTTTTGGTCAAAAGTGGATGCAATACAATCTGCGGTGGGCAGCCGGATGCCTCTCTATGTCACCAATGCCAAGAGCCAGAGCCAGAGCCAGAGCCAGAGCCATGCACTGATTGAGTAGCAGTGTGGAGCGCTTGGGGATTTTTAGACAGACAGAAATAGAGGGGAACTTTTGGCCTGGCTGAGAGTGTTTCAATTTATTTTTCATATTTTTGTTTAACCGCTTTTTGTTTTACTTTCCTATTGCTGCAGAAATTCCCCCGGTTCGCACACACACACACACACACACACAGCAGAATGCCAAAAGTTAAAATAAACAGCAATAGACAGCAGAAAAAGCAGGGAACAGGGAGCCCAACAGGACAACACGCAGGAAGGCAGGAAACACTTGAAAAAAGTATGCCAACAATATTTCTGCCATCTCGCTGGCGCCCCATCTCTCGCCCCCTCTCTCTCTCTCTATATATATCTATCTATCTATCGCTGTGTGCTTTTGTGCTATTGAAAAGGAAATGAATAGCAGGCAGAAAAAGTTAAATCACCTCCAGCAATTGGGCTACGGCTGTGGCTCTGTGGGAATGCGAGTGGTATGGGCATCGGAATGGCGAATGGTGTCTGTGTGGCACAGACACACACCAGCAGCTGCCAGTACTGCTCTCTACTGCTCCCTCGGGTGGTGTATGCGCAATATTCGCGCATCGGCCACTAAGCTGCGGCCTGAGCCCTGGAATTTGTCGCATTTTCTTGCGTTTTCTTCCCTATCAGAGAGTATAATGACTTTGATTTGAACTTCTGGAAAACATTAAAACAAGACGTAGTAATAGAATAGAATATAGAATAGTTGTAGCTCTCCGTTAACAGCCTGTGGTCGTTATCGTAACTGTTAGCGCTCGCTAACAGCGCTGCAGCGCTCTGAGAGGGATCGCGTTCGCTCTTACGATCCACAAGGCTGTCAACCAGCCGTAGCTTGCAAGCTAGAACATGACTCATGTTAATAACGCTTAAATCTTCATTCTAACCAGCCGCAAATCTGTATAAACAGTGAAATAAACGAAGGAAGAAATGTATGTATTATATTTAAATCTGTCCCGACTTTCTTCTTTCTTTCTTTCTTTCTAAACTTTGACTTCTTTGACTTGGGCTTCATCGGACTCATCCTTGGAGCGCCGATACGCTCTCCTACAATCAGTCTCAGTTTGAAGGGAATAATCGATATGAAGCGTATCAAAACCTTCGACTATTTGAATTTCGCTTTTGCTTGTCTTATGTTTTTGCTTGATTTTATTTCGTTTTCGTTGTCTTTTTGTTTTTCGATTTTCTACTTTCTATTTGCTGTGGGAAATTGCTTTCAATAATGACGGAAAAGTGTTGTGCTGGTTGGGGACATGGGTTTAATGGCTGCTGCGGCACTTGTCGCTGTTCTCCACAGCGTTCGTACTTTTCCATCACTCTTCAGGCAATTTGAATGCACTCATCGTTGTGTTTGGGCATCAATAAATTGCCACGTAGCGGTGCGAATCCTGGCGTGTCCTTGGCCACAGCTCTGCCACGCTCCCCACACACAAACACACATACACACACACATCCAATCATATGCATGTCCGGCAGCGCTTCCTGCCTTCCTGGTTCCTTATGCAGTCCGTTGTGGCCGCATTGCACTTTTCAGGCAAGCAACGCCAACGGCAGGCAGGCAGGCTTATCGTCATTTGCATTTGGACAGGCTACAGAGAACTGACAGAGAGGTCCTTCTGCCGAGCAGTGGAATATATTAATATATTTCCCATTACCACGACAGCAAACAACCTTAATGAAAAGGGATACCACCAGGCTCACAGCTTGAAGGGCCTCGTTAATAACCTCCATATCGATTCGCTTAATCACGTTCACGCTTGCATGCCCTTGTTCGACGTGCAGGTATCATTTGGAGTGTTTTAAGTATGTAACTTTTTTTCCAATATTTTCCATACATTGTTTCCATTTTTGCTTACAATCTACGCATTTTGAAGAGTTTTTCACTGACTGCACTGCGAATATATTCGTACTTAAAAGGGAATACATTTTGAAGAGTTTGCTCGCAATAATTTGCTGTAATCATTGGCATATTCCGAATGCCATTGAGTGAATAAATTTAAGAACATATGACGTCAAAATTTAATTATAAATTAGGTAGAAAATGTGAGTGTGTTACGGAGTTTAAAAAGAGTTTAAACTGAAAAGTTTCACATAAATTTGTCGATGCTTTTAAGCTCAATTCAATTGTGAAAGTTTGAGAACGGTTTTAAGCAGCGGAAAAAGTGTTTGCAGCACGTACGCCCCAAGACAAAATGGGCAAAAAAAAAAAAAACCCCGGCATAAGTCAATAAAATGTGAAAGGGAAAACTCAACTCAAACCTTTGCCAATGATAAGCCAAGAGCCTAAGGGCTATGAGTATTCCATGAATGAAAGATAGAAGAGGTTCAAGGACAGCCGATGAATTTGTAAATTTTCCTTAGCTAAAATGTTTAAATTTTAGGAATGGATTAACAGTGGAATAGTTCAGGCTTCCGCCTCAATTGCGCTGGTCAAAACGAATTTTGTTTGGCTATAAAAATACCTATAGTATTTTTAATTTTAATTACACGAAACACACGCAAAAGCAGCACAGATTTCATTCAGATTTATACAACAATTAAAATGTTGTATACGCAAAGCGTTGCCTCGCTTTAATGTTTTATTTTGTTTTGCATGAAAATGATGCAGAAAAATATTTATTTGCGCATTGCGACTGTGGAAATTAATGAAAATTTTATTCGAAGAAGAGGCCCACAGGGGACTGGGGCACCAAAAGAAAATCAATTACTGGAAAATTGTATTTAATTAACAAGAGAGACTCTGCCTGGACTCTAGATATCTTTCACCTGTAGAACGAGCGCGAGGAGGGAGTAGGCCGTCTTGAGGGTGGCATAGAAGGCATTTAAATTGAGTTCAATGATGCCACCAGCCTTAATCACACGTCTCCTGCCACTCAACGTGAGTTGCGTGAAGATGAGTAAATCGTGTCGATGCTGCCGCGATTCTTCATACCATTTGCTGGAAAATATCGCATAGGGTAAGCTTTCCAACTCTTCGGCAACGACACTGGCGAAATAGCAGCTGGGAAATAGCTGAACACAGATCACGGCAAAGAGTATCATGTAGTAGAGCACTGTGATGATATCCCTCACATAGAACAGCAGATACGACACAATCAGGCAGAGACTGGCCCCAGAGCTGCCCAATTGAACGAGCTGTACGACACTTATCGCATTTCGTGTGAGATAATGGAGCCTGTAAGGGACAGAATTAAAGTTCTGGCTAATTAAATGCACATTTTCTCATACCTCATGAGTGTCTTATGCTGTTCTATGTAAGCAAACAGCTGTTGATGGTGATTAACACCAATGGGATTCGCAGCATAGCCCAGTTTTCGTATACGCAGGCCCCACATATGTATGTGTCCACCCAAAAAGCAGAGCGTCAGTGGAGCATAGCTGTCATTGGCCAGAGCCTGAGCGCCCTCCAGCAATATGCTGATGCTCTGATAGCCAAGGGCCATCGCAAACAGATATCCATTTGCACGCCAATCGAAGGGAAAATATGCGGGATACAGCAGCTGCCGATCAGCGGAAGCAATTAGAATCAGAATGCCGAGCAGAAACAGTACGTAGAAGATGGCAAAGCTGGCGTACAGACATCGGAGGAAACGTCTCGCATGGCACTGCAAATGATCCGCGTAGTAACGATGCTCCTCCTCGCCATCCACATATCCATCCAGTTCGATGAGCAGCCTCTCGATTTCCACACTATCCTGTAGATGATAAATAGTTGCCACATGCTTAAGGCTGCAGGCCGCGCAACTCATCAAAATGCTGAGGTTCTTAAAGAGCTCGGCGGGGGTGGGCTGCAGGGCCAGATTAATCAGCAGATGCACTGGTAACATGAAGGTCACGAGCACATGCAGCAGCACCATGTAGATCTGGACAGGACGTTGTGTTGACCCGAAGAATGTCGGTGCCATCAGACGCATGCACCACCAGAACGGCTGATAGAAGCGAACACTGTCGATGATGGCGTCGTTGGACATCGTGAACCTAATGGAACCGTCCGCCACACCTTTGGCACCTTTTATGTGTATTTTGTGGCATGAAAACACACTGGGAGAAAATCAGTGCAAGTGAATTGTCTGTTCAAAGTGCATTGTGTGTGGATATTTTTGTCAGTGTCGGCTAAATGACATTTAAACGGCGCCAATGCAATTTTCATAAAGCCTCCCGTTAATGGTCGACCATTAAGTGGTAATTAAAATTAATTGAATATTCAAGTGTCCACTCATTTTCGCAGCGACATGGCCAGGGTAAAGAAGGAGTAGGCCAATCGTATGGTGGCAAAGAATGCGTTCAAACTAATGCCAATCATTCCGCCCGCCTTGAGCTCCACCTTCGCCAGAGTCAGTTGCATGAATATCAGCAGAGTGCGACAGTATCCGCGATCCATTCCCACCCAATTGCTGGAGAAGATGGCATCCGTCAGTCGATTGAGCTCCACAGAAATCAGAGTCCCGTAGTAGCAGCAGGGAAAGAGCTCCAGGAGGATCGCCGCAAAGTAAACGCCGTAGTAGGCCACGTCGAAATTGTTTTCCGCAAAGAAGAGAATGTAGACGAGGGTAATGGAAATGCTGATGCCACTCGCGATAAATTGTCCAAATTGCGAGAGATGCATTGTGCTACGCAGCAGTTGAACGACTCTGAAAGATATTCATTAATTTATTAAACATCATATTAATTAATAATAATATTCAGTAATACATTCTAAAATGATGAAAATCTATTAATAAAAAATTAAAAAAAATATTATACCACTTAAGTATAAAAATAAAAACGAGAAGGAACGTGTGAGTCGCTTCTGGGGACGCGACTCTACTTTTATACCCGTACTCAGTCAGTATATACATTTTTGAGCTTATGATTTTTTAGAATTTAAAAAAAAAAAAAAAAATTTAAATTTTACATTTTTTTGCTACATCTGCTATCTACATCTACATATACAATGTATATTATACATCTAACATGTAAATTGTACATGTTCCATTTAGATTCTACATCTCCTCCGCTAGGGGTTGCTCGCGCACTGAACGCGGCAGAGTGTGCGAGCGAGATGGAAAATGAGTTGTGTTGTCGTTTGCTGGAGGGGGCAGGGTAAGCAACTGAAAATTAATTTCTTCATTCTCGCTATAATTATGATCCGATCTGATTCAGATTCGGCAGTCTGGTAGATATGGTCATTCTCTACGATACTGCGTTTTTAGTTTTATCGTATCTTTAAATTTGTGGCTGCCACAGATTTTCGTCCTTTGCGGGGGCGGAAGGAGGCGGGGCGAAATTTTGAAATACACTGGTAGCAGTGTGATATCACATGAGTCTGGAAACAAAATTTGGTTGCTCTAGCTCTTATAGTCTCTGAGATCTATTCGCTCATCAAGACGGACAGACGGACAGACAGACATGGCTATATCGACTCAGCTATTGATGCTGATCAAGAATATATATACTTTATGGGGTCGGAAACGTTTCCTTCTCTGCGTTACACACATCCACTTTTACCACAAATCTAATATACCCCTTAACTCTTTTTTGAGTACGGGTATAAAAATGTAAAATGTAAAATCGCGAGCAACCCCTAGCGGAGAAGATGTAGAATCTGAATGGTACATCTATAATCTACATGGTAGGTGTATAATATACATTGTATATGTAGATGTAGATAACAGAAGTAGCAAAAAAATGTACAAAATTTTTTTTTTTTTAATGCTAAAATTCTAAAAAATCATATGTTCAAAAATGTAAATACTGACTGAGTATGGGTATAAGTAGAGTCGCGTCTTTAGAAGCGACTCACACGTTCCTTCTCGTTTAATAATAAAATTCTAAAAAATTATAAGCTCAAAAGTGTATGTATATACTGACTGAGTATGGGTATAAGAAAGTCGCGTCCCGAGAAGCGAATCACACGTTCCTTCTCGTTTTTTTTTATACCCGTACTCAAAAAAGAGTTAAGGGGTATATTAGATTTGTGGTAAAAGTGGATGTGTGTAACGCAGAGAAGGAAACGTTTCCGACCCTATAAAGTATATATATTCTTGATCAGCATCAATAGGCGAGTCGATATAGCCATGTCCGTCTGACTATAAGAGCTAGGGCAACCAAATTTGGTTTCCAGACTCATGTGATATCCCACTGCTACAAGTGTATTTCAAAATTTCGCCCCGCCCCCTTCCGCCTCCACAAAGAACAAAAATCTGTGCCAGGCACATTTTTAAAGATACGATAAAACTAAAAACGCATTATCGTAGAGAATGATCATATCTACCAGACTGCCGAATCTGAATCAGATCGGATCATAATTATAGCCAGAATGAAGAAATTAATTTTCAGATGCTTCCCCTGCCCCCTCCAGCCGACGACAACACAACTCATTTTCCATCTCGCTCGCACACTCTGCCGCGTTCAGTGCGCGAGCAACCCCTAGCGGAGGAGATGTAGAATCTAAATTGTACATGTATAATCTACATGTTAGATGTATAATATACATTGTATATGTAGATGTAGATAACAGAAGTAGCAAAAAAATGTACAAAATTTTTTTTTTTTTAATGCTAAAATTCTAAAAAATCATATGTTCAAAAATGTAAATACTGACTGAGTATGGGTATAAGTAGAGTCGCGTCTTTAGAAGCGACTCACACGTTCCTTCTCGTTTAATAATAAAATTCTAAAAAATTATAAGCTCAGAAATGTATATACTGACTGAGTATTGGTATAAGAAAGTCGCGTCCCGAGAAGCGAATCACACGTTCCTTCTCGTTTTTTAATTTTTTCTGGTAAAATACAGTACATATGTCTGGACTCTAGATATCTTTCACCTGTAAAACGAGCGCGAAGAGGGAGTAGGCCGTCTTGAGGGTAGCATAGAAGGCATTCAAATTGAGTTCAATGATGCCACCAGCCTTAATCACACGTCTCCTGCCACTCAACGTGAGTTGCGTGAAGATGAGTAAATCGTGTCGATGCTGCCGCGATTCTTCATACCATTTGCTGGAGAATATCGCATAGGGTAAGCTTTCCAACTCTTCGGCAACGACACTGGCGAAATAGCAGCTGGGAAATAGCTGCACACAGATCACGGCAAAGAATATCATGTAGTAGAGCACTGTGATGATATCCCTCCCATAGAACAGCAGGTACGACACAATCAGGCAGAGACTGGCCCCAGAGCTGCCCAATTGAACGAGCTGTACGACACTTATCGCATTTCGTGTGAGATAATGGAGCCTGTAAGGGACAGAATTAAAGTTCTGGCTAATTAAATGCATATATCTCATACCTCATGAGTGTCTTATGCTGTTCTATGTAAGCACACAGCTGTTGATGGTGATTAACACCAATGGGATTCGCAGCATAGCCCAGCTTTTGCATACGCAGACCCCACATATGTATGTGTCCACCCAAAAAGCAGAGCGTCAGTGGAGCATAGCTGTCATTGGCCAGAGCCTGAGCGCCCTCCAGCAATATGCTGATGCTCTGATAGCCAAGGGCCATCGCAAACAGATATCCATTTGCACGCCAATCGAAGGGAAAATATGCGGGATACAGCAGCTGCCGATCCGCGGAAGCAATTAGAATCAGAATGCTGAGCAGAAACAGTGCGTAGATGATGGCAAAGCTGGCGTACAGACATCGGGTGAAACGTCTCGCATGGCACTGCAAATGATCCGCGTAGTAACGATGCTCCTCCTCGCCATCCACATATCCATCCAGTTCGATGAGCAGCCTCTCGATTTCCACACTATCCTGTAGATGATAAATATGTGCCACATGCTTGAGGCTACAGGCCGCACAAGTCATCGAAATGCTGAGGTTCTGAAAGAGCTCGGCGGAGGTGGGCTGCAGGGCCAGATTAATCAGCAGATGCACTGGAAACATGAAGGTCACGAGCACATGCAGCAGCACCATGTAGATCTGGACAGGACGTTGTGTTGACCCAAAGAATGTCGGTGCCATCAGACGCATGCACCACCAGAACGGCTGATAGAAGCGAACACTGTCGATGATGGCGTCGTTGGACATCGTGAACTTAATGGAACCGTCCGCCACACCTTTGGCACCTTTTATGTGTATTTTGTGGCATGAAAACACACTGGGAGAAAATCAGTGCAAGTGAATTGTCTGTTCAAAGTGCATTGTGTGTGGATATTTTTGTCAGTGTCGACTAAATGACATTTAAACGGCGCCAATGCAATTTTCATAAAGCCTCCCGTTAATGGTCGACCATTAAGTGGTAATTAAAATTAATTGAATATTCAAGTGTCCACTCATTTTCGCAGCGACATGGCCAGGGTAAAGAAGGAGTAGGCCAATCGTATGGTGGCAAAGAATGCGTTCAAACTAATGCCAATCATTCCGCCCGCCTTGAGCTCCACCTTCGCCAGAGTCAGTTGCATGAATATCAGCAGAGTGCGACAGTATCCGCGATCCATTCCCACCCAATTGCTGGAGAAGATGGCATCCGTCAGTCGATTGAGCTCCACAGAAATCAGAGTCCCGTAGTAGCAGCTGGGAAACAGCTCCACGAGCATCGCCACAAAGTAAACGCCGTAGTAGGCCATAGCGAAATTGTTTTCCGCAAAGAACAGAATGTTGACGAGCGTAATGGAAATGCTGATGCCACTCGCGATAAATTGTCCAAATTGCGAGAGATGCATAGTGCTATGCAGCAGCGAAAGCAGACAAATTTGAAGCTGGCAAATAAACAGGCCGCCGTGATTGGTAATCCCTTGCACACATCTCCCAATTTTGTCTCATAAAACAGTCCCGCAATCAAATGAATCGGATACCAGAAGGTAAAAAAGATTGTGATAAGGATATCGAGTATATAACGAATCGCATGTTTCCGCTCCACACCTAACAGACGCCAATAGAGCCAATAGGTCCTGTATATATCTTCACTCCTGACAACCGGCGAGGATAAATCCATTTTCGAAACAGTGGAGCAGCCATCATGACACTTGCCGTTTTATAGAATCGGTGAAGGTGATAATTATAGTCAACCTGTTAGACGCCCATCATTAGATGTGGGTCCACCCACATTTATCTATACCCAATCATTATCATTATTTGGGTTAAACACTAAGCAACTGAACCTTCTGATGGCAGGCGTTTTCACGCTATGTTCTCGCTTTTTAGGCATTTTATGAGTACCCAGCCGAGAACAAGCACGAGTTTTAATGTTATAAACGAGATTTTTTCAAACGGTATTTCAATTTTCTTTAAAGTTATGAAAGCATATAGTGAAGCGTATACGACTGCATAAAATATCTATGCATGAATGGTTTTCTGTTTTTAAAATATAAAGAGTTTAAAATTTTGAAGAGATGGGTTTGCGCATACAGAATTATGCATCTAATATTTTCAGTTTTTTATACCCGTACTCAAAAAAGAGTTAAGGGGTATATTAGATTTGTGGTAAAAGTGGATGTGTGCAACGCAGAGAAGGAAACGTTTCCGACCCCATAAAGTATATATATTCTTGATCAGCATCAATAGGCGAGTCGATATAGCCATGTCTGTCTGTCCGTCTGTCTGTCTGTCTCGATGAGCGCCTAGATCTCAGAGACTATAAAAGCTAGGGCCACAAAATTTGGTTTCCAGACTCATGTGATATCCCACTGCTACAAGTGTATTTCAAAATTTCTCCCCGCCCCCTTCCGCCCCTACAAAGTACGAAAATCTGTGGCAGACACAATTTTAAAGATACGTTAAAACGCAGTATCGTATAGAATGACCATATTGCCGAATCTGAATCAGATCGGATCATAATTATAGACAGAATGAAGAATTTTCAGTTGCTTCCCCCACCTCCTCTAGCAAGAGACCACGCTCATTCTCTTACTCATTCTCTTTCTCGCTCGCACACTCTGCCGCGTTCAGTGCGGGAGCAACCCCTAGCGGAGGAGATGTATAATCTAAATGGTAAATGTGGAATCTATATGTTAGATGTAGAAAATACATTGTAGATGTAAATGTAGATACCAAATGTAGCAATAAAATGTAATATGTAATTTTTTTTTTTTTAATTCTAAAATGCTAAAAAGTCATAAGCTCAGAAATGTATATGAAATGTATAATACTGACTGAGTATGGATATAAGTAGAGTCGCGTCCCGAGAAGCGAATCACACGTTCTTTCTCGTTTTTTAATATTTTCTGGTAATATAGAGTACATATATTTATTTCTTTTTTTATTTTTTAGTGAAATAAATAAACTTTTTTATAAGTGATAATAAAAATATTCTTTAAACATCCAAAAAATATTAGAGACGAGAAGGAACGTGTGAGTCGCTTCTGTGGACGCGACTCTACTTTTATACCCTTCTCAGTCAGTATATACATTTTTGAGCTTATGATTTATGTAGAAAAAAAAAAAATGTTATATTTTAAATTTTTTTGCTACATCTGTTATCTACATTTACATCTACAATGTATATTCTACATGTACCATTTATATTCTACATCTTCTGAGCTAGAGGGCGCTCGCGCACTGAACAAGGCAGAGTGTGCGAGCTAGAAAAATAATGAGTAGCTGGTCTCTTACTGGAGGAGGTGGGGGGCGCTCATCAAGACGGACAGACGGACGGACATTGCTATATCGACTCGCCTATTGATGCTGATCAAGAATATATATCATTAATGAGGTCGGAAACGTTTCCTTCTCTGCGTTACACACATCCACTTTTACCTCAAATACAATATACCCCTTAATGGTTTTTTGAGTACGGGTATAAAAGTACCAAATAGATTTTAGAAAAGAGTACCAGGAAAAATACAGAAGAAATATTTTCACAAAAAACTCGTTCTATGCGTTATAAATGACATTGTTGAGTCACATATTTATATCACAAATTAAGGCACAATGATATATAAGCCAGCATTATGCTTTTACTTTATGTGACAAAAGCAAGCAATTAGGATCCACAATAATAAATTCACTTCAGATATGTAAGCTACCATAAACCTACTTATGCTCTATTTTCAGTAAATAATTTCGTGATTAAATCCACTCATTTTCGCAACGACAAGACCACAGTGAAAAATGAGTAAGCTAATCGTATGGTCGCAAAGAATGCATTCAAACTAATGCCAATCATTCCGCCCGCGGTGATCTCCACCTTCGACAGAGTCAGTTGCATGAATATCAGCAGAGTGCGACAGTATCCGCGATCCATTCCCACCCAATTGCTGGAGAAGATGGCATCCGTCAGTCGATTGAGCTCCACAGCAATCAGAGTCCCGTAGTAGCAGCAGGGAAAGAGCTCCAGGAGCATCGCCACAAAGTAAACGCCGTAGTAGGCCATTGCGAAATTGTTTTCCGCAAAGAACAGAATGTTGACGAGCGTAATGGAAATGTTGATGCCACTCGCGATAAATTGTCCAAGTTGCGATAGATGCATAGTGCTGCGCAGCTGTTGAACGACTCTGAAAGATATATCTATAGAACTAAGAAAGTGGCGTTGAGGCGCGTCTAAACCATTAGACGTGCAGAATTTACTGTTTCCATTTTTCCGTTAATAATACCGACGGATATGGCATGCCTTGTTTCTGAGTGGGCCACTGCCGGGGGGGACACCGAGGTCAGTGGTGCAGTTTAGGTTAGATAGGCGCATATGGACGGACGGACAGACAGCGGACGGCAAGCGCGCCCCCGACTCTTCGAGTACCTGGTATAAAAATGAGAATGGCGTTTTCAGTTATATTCGTACTTCATTATCTTTCTGTGATCCTCAATATTCTCTACCAACTCTCTGACGACCATCTCTTTCGATGATTTATTATCATATCCCATTCGACTCAAACGCATGGATAGGAGTCTCACATGTCCAGCAACCACACAGAATGTCATTGGGGGATACGAATCATTGGCCAGATTCTGCACAATTTGTATACTAACGCCAGCAATTTGATAGGCCACACTAAGCCAATAGATCTGTCCCGATGCCTGAACATCATAGGGAAACCATGCAGGATATAGCAGCTTGTGACCACTGCCAAATAGAACGGAAGCTATGGCCGCCGTATTCGACAATCCGTAGGCGACAATGAAACTCTTCCACACAAAATTCGCCTCACGTTGGGTGTTTCGATCAAAGAACGCCCGCTCCTCCTCAGTCAGAGCTCGCTGATCCAATTCCAGGAGCAGTGCCTCGATGCTCTTAATTTCCTGCAGTTTCCAGCGAAAGCAGACAAATTTGAAGCTGGCAAATAAACAGGCCGCCGTGATGGGTAAACCTTTGCACACATCTCCCAATTTTGTCTCATAAAACAGTCCGGCAATCAAATGAATCGGATACCAGAAGGTAACAAAGATTGTGATTAGGATATCGAGTATATACCGAATCGCATGTTCCCCCTCCACACCCAACAGACGCCAATAGAGCCAATAGGTCCTGTATATATCTTCACTCCTGACAACCGGCGAGGATAAATCCATTTTCGAAACAGTGGAGCAGACATCATGACACTGGCCGTTTTATAGAATCGGTTAAGGTGATAATTATAGTCAACCTGTTAGACGCCCATCATTAGATGTGGGTCCACCCACATTTATCTATACCCAATCATTATCATTGTTTGGGTTAAAATGTTAACACCTGCGAAACTGTCTGGCACCTAAAGACTCTGTGGGAAGCTCCCCTTGTCTGGCATTTTCACGGCAAATTCTATTTATTTAAGCCTTTTACGAGTAGCCAGCCCATGAAGAGTACGGGTTTTAAATTATGCGTCTACGTACCCATAAAATATGTATGAATGGTTTTGGGTTTTTTAGTAAAATAATATCTCATTTCTTGATGAAATGTTGGAGTTTTGTTGGGGTAATAAAAAAATAATGTTAAGTATTCAGATCAACTAAAGGTGTGACCAGTTGTATGCTGCACGGTTACACTTTTTTGAGTGTTGTATACAAATGTAATCTGCACAGATGATAATATGTAGGTTATACAAGTAGAGCCGCGGCACACGCACGCGGCTCACAACGTTCTATCTTATTTTAAACATGGAGGAGAGCTACTGATATACATATGTACATTGTTCTGGTTGAACGCTCCACTGATTTATGTGGTATTCATTAGTTAAATATTTTCAAAGTATCATTAATAACACATTAACGATTAATTGCTCTAGATATCACAAAAACCAAAAATTTGTTTAATATATATTCAATAATATAAAAGCAGTCTCTTTTTGGTGGACCACATTTGTTTCGGACTATTCAGCAGTCACGATGTGCTCCAAGTTCTCTGCATTTTTCTCGCTGCTTCTGCTCGCATTCGAACTTACTCAAGTAGGTTCCAGTTTTTAAATTCGCTACCCCCACTAACAAAATATATGGTTAGACATACACAAAATTCGAGTTTACCAACGTCATCTGCACTTGTTTGGACAAATCATTTTTGTCCTTCGAATACTGCTACCTGAAGTCTATCAATCGGACATACAAGTTTGGATCGATAAAAGTGAATCTCTATAAAGCGCCTGTTTCCAAGATTCGCGTAGGTCTACATAAAAAAAACCAAAAGCTAATCTAGAATGACAATGTATAAGCACCTTTCCCATTGTAGCTTAATCTAGCAATTTACCAACGCTTGAACGGATATAAACCGTTTCTGTACAACGTCACAATCGACGCCTGTAAGTTCTTAGCCAACAACAAGTCTTCTCCAGTGGCTAGATTTATTTTTAACCTTTTTGGTCCATACTCAAACATAAACCATACGTGCCCCTATAACGTAAGTACAAATATAATACTTCAATCGATCAGAAAATGTCAACAGTTTGATTTGCTCGCAGAATCCTATTATAGTTGACAAGGCTCCTACTTCTCACATGGACTATCAGTTGACAAATGTTTTACCATTTCCCAAAGGACAATATGGCTTCCACAGTATTTGGACTGTGTATGGGATACAGCGAGCCCATGTAAATGTATATGGTACTCTATCATAGTTTTATATTTGTTAGTAAAGCGCGTCTGGTCTTCCGCTAAAAAAAATATATTAAAATTTAAATTGGCCTACTAGGTGCTGGACAGATGACTAAATAGAGCTTGTTCTGAATAAAATGGTTATGGTCATTCTCTACGATACTGCATTTTTTTTTAATATGTATATAGTGTTTCTTTTCCCATAACTTAAGTGTCTTATATCTAGAAAGGTGATAAATGCAGCTATAAAAGTAGTCTGAACACTTTGTAGCTTCAGCTTACCGTCTGGGAAATCTCAAACTTTTAAATACAATATTGAAAACTCAGGCCAAGTCGAAATAAAAAAATTATGGATAAACGGTGGAGCTACAATTGTTGGAAAATAATTCTTAAAAAAATTTAAAGCCTCTGGCTATATTAGATAAAGTCGATTTGGTTCGAAGCTTATGTATATAAAATGTTATATTTTGTTGAGTAGTGTAATCATCGGTAATAATAATTATTCATAATATCTATTAATGTCCACAATGATTATTATTATCCATGATGATTGTTTTTGAGCAAAACAAAATAAAATTAAAAAGTAATGATTATTTAATGATTTTTTATTTGTTCGATCAAAAAAAAAAACCCAAAGTATAATAAAGAAATGGTGGGGGCTGAAAAAATGATGTACATAAATATTTTTATTAAAATTTATTATTTTATTAAAGTGCACATCACATTCAAAACTATTTTTGAGATATTTCTAGTCTTCCAAATTGAACAAGTGAAACAAGCCTGGAATGCAAGAGCTAGAAACCCTTTAATTTGTTTGTCTACCAACAGATCCAATAAAAGTCGTTAGGAAAATATTTTAGATTTCCCATTAAAATATTTAATTTGTGTCTTTTTTTTCAGTGTTGAATCAAGACACCCCCAGGGTGCATGACATTTAAGCGGCCACAATGCAATTTTCAGAAGGCCTCCTCCATTAATGTCCGGCCATTAGGTAGTAATTAAAATTAAACGAATATGCGCGCGGAATGCCACTCATTACCGGAACGACATGGCCAGGGTGAAGAAGGAGTAGGCCATTTGTATAGTGGCAAAGAACGCGTTCATGCTGATGCCGACCATTCCGCCCGCCTTGACACCCACCTCCGCAAGCGTGAACTGCATCAGAATGAGCAGAGTGCGGCAGTATTTACGGCCCATTCCAAGCCAATTGCTGGAGAAGATGGCATATGGCAGCTTATTGAACTCCATGGCCATCAAAGTGCCGTAGTAGCAGCTCGGAAAGAGCTCCAGCACCATGGCCATGAAGTAGACCACATAGTAGATAATCGCAAAGCTGTTCTCCGCAAAGAAAAGTATGTTAATGAGGACTATGGAAATGTTGATGCCACTGGAGATGAACTGCCCCAGCTGTGACAGATACAGTGTGCTGTGCATCAAGCGGACAATTCTGAAAGGAAAATAAAATAAATAAAAGATGAATGTCAGTGTTTGAGTAACGGATCTTACTGCATTAACTTCCTGTGATCCTCGATATTTTCAATGAGTTTTTTTGAAGCCCCTTCATGGTGTCCCATTTGACTCAAACGCATGGATAGGAGTCTCACATGTCCAGTAACCACACAGAATGTCATCGGGGGATACGAGTCATTGGCCATATTCTGCAGAATCGTAAGACTCGCTCCAGTGGCCTGATAGGCGAAGCTAATCCAATAACTGAGGGCTGAGGCCTGAACATCGTAGGGAAACCACGCAGGATACAGCAACGTTCGTCCGCTGCTGAACAAACCAGAGGCTGTGCCCGTCACGGTGGCCGATATGCCAGCTGCCACATAACTTTTCGAAATGAATTCCGCCACACTGCGCGTATTCTGATGAAAGAATCTACGCTCCTCTGGACTTGCGGCTCTCTGATCCAATTCCATGAGCAGCCGTTCAATTTCCTTGATCTCTGATAATCGCCTACGAAAGCAGATTATTTTGAAGCTGCAGAAGAAACTTTCCGCCGTAAAGGGTAGATTCTTGAACACATCCCTCATGGTCCGCTCGCGGAACAAGCCAATGATTAGATGTGTGGGATACCAAATGGTCACGAAGAAATTGAGCATTACATCGAGTAAATGTCGCATTGGATACTCGCCCTCGACACCCAAGAGACGCCAGTAGAGCCAATAGGTTCTGTAGATACGGTCACTCCTGACAACCGGTGGGTCCGCCTCCATGTTCACGACAGTTCAGGGTCCTCCAAGTTGGCTGTGGGTTTTATAGTCGGTTTTTGGGAATAATTAATTAAGACACCCTTTGCTGGATAGGCGTAATTGTTGAACCCATAATTACACCTAATTAGTTTTTAACCATTTGACACTTGGTGTTTAAATAACTAAATATTTAAATGTGTGAATGAACCGACTTTTAATTGGAAATATTAATTCCTCTGCAACACCTACACGGAAATCGTTTCTTAATAGTATAGTTTGTATTTTATTTATATGATGTTGCCCACACTGAGAGAAATCCCTTTAATGGTTAACCAAAACGAGATATTTATTTGATTTCTCTGAAATCTTATTTCATGGCTTGAAGGCTACAAGTAAATATATGAGACAGCCTGCTTCTTGTACTAGTAAGTAACTAAATAGGATCCACAGTAATGACTTCACTTCGGATACGTAAAACAAAATAATCAAATTTTTTACAAAGTGTTTGCTTTGTTGCCAGTGAAATATAACAGCTGTATTATAATTATTTAGGCAATGGGAATAAGTGACAGAGGAAAAAAACATTGCGAAATACTCATATTTTAACGCAACGACAAGACCACAGTGAAAAATGAGTAAGCCAATCGTATGGTGGCAAAGAATGCATTCAAACTAATGCCAATCATTCCGCCCGCGGTGATCTCCACATTCGCCAGAGTCAGTTGCATGAATATCAGCAGAGTGCGACAGTATCCGCGATCCATTCCCACCCAATTGCTGGAGAAGATGGCATCCGTCAGTCGATTGAGCTCCACAGAAATCAGAGTCCCGTAGTAGCAGCTGGGAAACAGCTCCACGAGCATCGCCACAAAGTAAACGCCGTAGTAGGCCATTGCGAAATTGTTTTCCGCAAAGAAGAGAATGTTGACGAGCGTAATGGAAATGTTGATGCCACTCGCGATAAACTGTCCAAGTTGCGAGAGATGCATAGTGCTACGCAGCAGTTGAACGACTCTGAAAGATATATTTATGAGGTTAGATATGGAATGAAGACAGATATGTTCAGATATATTCGTACTTCATTATCTTTCTGTGATCCTCGATGTTCTCTACCAGTTCTCTGACGATTCTTTCTTTTGATAATTGCTCATCATAGCCCATTCGACTCAAACGCATGGATAGGAGTCTCACATGTCCAGCAACCAGACAGAAAGTAATTGGTGGATACGAATCATTCGTAAGATTCTGCAGAATTGCCAGAGAAACGCCAGCAGATTGATAGGCCACACTCAGCCAATAGATGTGCTCCGATGAGTGAACATCATAGGGAAACCAACCGGGATATAGCAGCTTTCGGTCACTTTGAAACAGACCGAAGGCTGTGCCCGTTATAATGGCCAATACGGCAGCCGCGAGAATACATTTCCAAATGATATCAGCCACACGTAATGTGTCCCTGTGAAAGATCTTACGGTCCTCTGCAGTTTCGACTCGCTTATCCAAATCCACCAACAGTTGTTCGATGGTCTTAATCTCGTCCATTTTCCAGCGAAAGCAAATGATTTTGAAGCTTGAAAAAAAACAGGCAGCCGTGATAGGTAGACCTCTGCAGACCTCAGCCAAGGTTCCGTCGCACATAAGGCCAATGATTAGATGTGCGGGATACCAAATTGTCACGAAGACAAACTGTATAACAACAAGTAGATATCTGAGCGGATGTTCGCCCTCGACACCTAGCAGACGCCAATACAGCCAGTAGGCTCTATAGATATAATCACTGCGGATAACCGGCGAAGACAACTCCATGTTCGAGACAGTGTAAAAGCCGTTGCACAGTTTCGGTTTTTATAATCAGCTCTGGGGAATTATTAATTACTCATAATTACACATAATTAAACATAGCTTAAAAATATAACACCTGTGTTGTAATAATCAATAATAGGCAAAGAATTAATTAGAAAAGAGTTGTCTGGAGGAGTGTGAGGATAGACAGTCTGTCTGCCTTTGCAGCCCCTTGCTTTCCTCTCCTAGTAAAGTGCTCGCATATAGGGCAAGGGTAAGGGCATTCCTTTAAAAACGCTTCTCTTTTTCTTGTAATATCTGTTTTATTAGCAGGGAGCTCCGTTGCAGCTTCAGCGTCACGAACAAAGTTGCCTTAATTTGACATTAATATCTTCCAGTTGCAGTTGCAGCTGCTGCTGCTGCTGCCAAATGACGGTGCAAAGGGTGAGGATAAAGTTTTTGCTGCCGAGGTCATTTATGGCTTGAAGAAGAGCCATAGAGACCGACGAGAAGTTGCATATTTTGCACTCGTTTTATGGCCTGTACTTTGAGTCTCATGATTGCTTTATGACCGCCCAACCATCGATAAATTTTGCATGCAAATTTCAGCAGGCCAAGACGTGGTTTTAGCTGACATTGTCTTCAGCAGACAAAAAAAAGAAAAAAAAAAAGCAGGAAAATGCCTCCCTCCTTTGAAAAGAAGCGACCTTAGAGGAATAAAAAAACATGTCAAGAGCATTTTACGCTTACTTATCTGCACATCCTCCCATTTCCCCCCGTTCTGTGTGTGTGGATTTTCACCCGAAAAGTTCATTTTTTGTTCGTTTTGTTTAACTCTGCGTACACGTAATCACGAAATGAGGAAATGAGCAACTGTGACAATGACGTCAAAATACCGCAAAATAAAATGTGGAAACAAAAAGTGGGGCAAAAACGAAAAGTCCGAAATGTCTGCACTTTGTGCTGTCCTGTAAAGGACACTTAAGCGCTTTTATTCCATGTAGGAGCAATGTATTAAAATCCACTTAGAAATCAATTCATATTTTATTTATTTCTTTCAATTTATAATGTATTATAATTTATTATATAATTTTATGTCAACAATATAATTCGTGGTCAGAAATTTCCTATCATCAACTCCAAGTACCACGTTCGATGTCGGCTTTCAGATTTTCCTCTCTCTTTTAGGATCCTCTCTCTGAACGAGTCTCGCGAATCTCGCTCTCTCCCTAAAAGAAGGGACAAATAGAAACATTCTCCCACTCAATTGAAGCAATAAAATAAGAGAATGGCAAGAATAACGGACAGCCACATAGCAGACATAATTAAAGTCAGTTAAAATAATACACACCCAGCGGAAGAACATACACTGAGAACAATCTTGTTGTTCGTTCATGCACAGCCAAATTACTGAGAATATGCAGTATGCGATCCAACACACACAAAACCAATATACCCTTACTGCCAATGGGCATAATTAAGAGAAAGGGCAGCTCAAACTTTTTGCGGTTTCTCTACCCCACTTCACGGTGGGAAAAAATGTTGCAAAAGTTATTTGATTTGGAATTTTTGTTAAAGTTTCTTCCCTTTTCTATATGACTTTCGACTGCTATGAATGTATTTTACTGTACAACTAAATTAATGAAAAATCACAACTGTGTGCAAAATGTAATTTAATCTGATATCTTCTTTTTTTTTTGTGTGCTGTGACGAGGCTCGAGGGCAAATGGGGCACGTGGCATTTTATAAACTTTGGCTGTGAGGAGTCAATGGAGTGAGTTCTGCTTTATCGGGCGAAACACTGACAGTTTTCCAACATTTATCAAATGGAAGAAGTCGCACATCTGTGTTTCACAGAAAACTTCGAACTTGTCGTATTGTTTGTGCTGTAATTTATTTGATTTTTCTTCTTAGATCTTTTTTGTGTAAGTGTCTGGTTTTTATTAGCATATCGAACACCATTCCACCGCACACAAAGCAAACAAGAACGAAAGATCAAGTAAACAATTAAATGTTCATTTGGAAATTGGTGCAATAAGTTTCATTTAATTTAATAGTTTAATGCTCATAAAATGCTCATCCTTTTTATCTGCTGAGCCAACTGTTAGCCCAATATTCGTATTCAAGAAAGACAAGTGAAAATAGAAAAGCTATAAATTACAGAAATAAAACCATGTCTCTGTTCATGAGTGGTTTATAGTTTTAAGGAAGCGAAAAGACTACAAAAAGGCTTGGAAAATACTGCGTGAATTTCTGCAAAATTGGCTTAACATTATTTGATATTTATATTTGAATATATATGAAGCAAAACTTTGCATTGAATTTGGATCTTTTAAATGGGAAGTATCTTCCATTTTATGTACTTTTTTTTTTCTGAGAAATACTCTATAAATGTAATTGACAGATAGGTTCGATATTGTGGGATTTATTATGGCCTCCGATTCTTGTTTTTCCTTAAGCTTTCAATGTATGTTTAATCTGTTGTTTATTTCCGTGTTCGAGGGGCATTGTGTCAAGTATTTATCGCTTTATCGCTCGTTCCGTGATGCTTTGTTCAACTCGCAATTTCAAACAAATTTCCACTGCGGATATATCGTACATTTTCCCAAGAACAGCGCACCACAAAATTGTGTATATGTTTTCGATTTGGTTTTGATATTTTCTAATTTTTTAACCACCAGCAGGTTAAGGGGGGCAAAGTGGAGCAATGAATTGCCCAGCTGCGTTTGCCTGCTGTTTGTTTACTTCGTGTCTAGACGAGGGCTGGAGAGGGGTTATCTGTGTGTGCTGCAATCAGAGGAGTAGCGCGAAAAAGGGGTTCATGAAAGTTGGGAGCATTTTATTTATATTTAATTTGCCACAAAGATTCCAATCCCCTTTTGGGGCTACGCTCCGCTTCAGACTCTCGTATTCTGTGTATCCGCAGTACTTGTGGCAAACTCTGCTAATCGTCTAATTTTATCATGTGGTTTTCCCCATTTAAGTGCCGCAAAGTGTTGAACGATTTGTAGTGTAGCTCTTTCCTTCTCTTTCTGTTTTTTCCCAAACCACATGCCCAACATTCCCCCCTCATTCGCTCATTTACTCTCTCATGGAATTCTTTTGGGTTGCATTTTTTCTTTGCTTATCATTAGGGTAAGTGCTTGCTGCACATTTGACCTTGCCACGCCTACTCATTAGAGGGTGAATAAATGAATGAATTTTGCACCCAACAGAGATTTCAGTCTGTATGAAAATTAATTTGACTGTGTGGAAAGGGGATGTCACGCGCTTTACATATTTTTCATGTTCTCAAATTGCGCATACGCCCTGTCTGCCTGGTTGCCTGGCTGGATGGCTGCCACGCTGGCTGTTGGCCCAAACGGCAATCAATCAAATGCCGCCCGAATCCGATTGCGGGCTGTCTGGCTCCCTGTTTTTGGTCCGTGGCTCATCTGTGGAATTCGTAGAATGTTTCCGGTTAAAATTTAGCATAGCACGCGCTTCGCACCAAAAGTTTTGCTTAGTCAGAGGCGAGTCCGCCTACGACCCAGAAGTTTGCCCTGCCACCGAAATGGAATTATGGAATTATTTCGAATGATGAAATAACTTCTATTCACGCTTAAAGATTTGTTTTGGGATACAAAGAAGTTTTGCTGAGATTTGGTTTAACTTTTGGAGAGTTTTCAAAGGGAAATATGGTAATACGTAAATTCAAAATGGAATATGGCTTTCAATGGCTTCAACAAGGCAACTTACTCTATCTATACGGCATCTACCGCATAAATTTAATCCCCTTTTGAGATGTAATGCTCATTGAAACCCTGACACATGTTGGTTTATTGATCCGTAATCCGCTAATTCCCATTCAATTTCACACCCTTCTCAACGATTATCTTGCCTGGACTAGCCCCATCCAATCACTAGACTTATCCCCATCCAATACCTACACTTATCCCCATCTGTCTCGATCAGCTGCGGCGTTTATGTTTCCAACTGTCAAATTCTAAACCTTTAATTTGCTCTTTTTCTATATGCTAGTTGGGAGCGTTGTTCTGTTAACACACGCCCACAAATGCAGACATTTCAATTGGCGCTGCCGCCCCTCCATGCTGCTGTCAGTGCCAAACAATGTTTTGGGGTCAAGCATTGCGTACGGAACATTATTTGGCAATAAGAACATTGCACGAACGACTGGGTTCCGAGTCTTGGTGTGTTCAGCTCTTCGAGAGCTTCCTGCCTGCCGCATGCTCCTTCGACATATTCATGTCGACGTAGTCGTCATCGTAGCCGTAGCACAAAGCCTATGAAATATGAAGCAATTGACGTGAAATTGATTGTTCTGCTCCAAGCTGTGCGTGCCCTGCTCTTTCTCCATCTTTCTCTTTCGCCGGCTCTTCTCTTTCTCTCATTTCTCTCTCTATTTCGCCGGCTCTTCTCTTTCTCTCATTTCTCTCTCTATTTCTGCGATGGCATCTTGCGGTTTCCCGTTTATTAACTACAACCAACCATAAACTGCAGGGCATCCAACTAACCTCCCCTTTTCCACATGCCGCATCATCCTTAACTTCTCCACCAGAGGCTTGTGTGTCTGCCACTTCTACGTGTGCCACACTTTTGCCTCATGGACGCCTGCCTCTCTCGCTTATCGCTCATTTTACACGCTGCCAGCTATGCTAGGCGTTGCCGCAAAATTCCTTTCAGTTGGCATATTTTACGTGCCAGAACGACGACCGGGAGTGCTCCTGAGTGCTCCGCTGCCAAGGATTACTTCCCACTGGCACTCATTACTTCGTCAGTTCTCCATCGAACTATTTGTATTTGCAGGATTCTATGCCATGCTCTGGCGTTCGTTCCCTTAATTAATGTGATGACTTGAGGGGGTCAAACAAAAGGTCCAGAGCATCATCAATACATGGGGGCGAGCAATCACTCATCACGAACTGAAAAGGGCACAGGGTTAGTAATGATTGAGGAAGGTGAAAGCCATGTATTTCAAATGGGATTCAAATGGGAGAGTTCAAGTTGTTCCTTCCGGAAGGATTGTGTTTCTAAAGTTCTGGATGCCAATCGAGGGTAACAAAGTGCAAAATAACTTTTCAGTAAGATCAGCCACTGTTTGAATAGTTTTTAAAAGCATTTCCATTCGACAGGGAATCTCTCAATAAAAAAAAAAAAAACATTTTGTGGCCACATCTTTGAATTTTTCGTATTTTATATACATTTTTTGCCATTGCTTTCAAATTTCAATGATGTTAACTTAAGTTATCTTTAAGCTTTAATTTAAGGAAATTAAAAACAAACCATCCTTAGAATTTAAAACGCCGAACCCTCTTATTACAAAACCAGCTGCTAGAGTCTCTTCTTTGTTTTTGGGAAGATCCCCATGTCCCTTTCCAAATCATTCAATTGGTTCTGTGAAAAAGGCCTCTGACGGAAGAGCAGGAAGGGTAATGTGGTGACCAGATTTGTTTGGTTAAATCAATTTCATATTTTCCCAACTTTAATGGTTTTTAAGCCCAAATGTTCCTAGGATTCGGTAAAGCCAAAATCACAAGTTCTCTTCGTTTGGCTTTGATCAAATTTTGGTAATAAAATGCGATTTTTTGAGGTTTGGTCAAATGCATAAATGTTTATAAATTATACCATAAACGACGCCTTATTTACGTGACAATGCAAATAACATGAAAACCACAAAAATTTTATTTTTGTCGACTTTTTTTGAGTTTTTAAAGTCGGAATTTAAAAATTAGCTGCCATTTAACCAGAGACCAAATCCTTCGGCTTTCACCGTATGTCAGACATTCCTCAGCCTGCTTAGGGCCGGCTCCGACAACGGCAATGGATGGTCATTTATTTCCCAACTTACCTGTACTTACCTTTACACACACGTTTCATTTTCCTTTTCCATTTGTAGGCAATTTTTCAAACAGACAGACAGAGAGACAAAAATCCGTACGTTTCCAGACGCACAGTGGGCCCCAGTCGGCCATTTCAGTTTGCTAAATTAAAAACTTGTGCAAACAGAGACCAAAACATAATGATACGATATATTTCCCAAAATAAAAATCTGATTGTCCCCCGTTTCCATATTTGAAATCTTCGTAAAGTACTCTCAACCAGATGCGTATTCACTCAAAACATTTGCCACCTCTTTTTTGCTGAAACCCCACTGTGCGACGCAAACTCTCTCACGGCTCTCTCACTCAACGCAAAAATGAGTTCAAGGCGGCGACAGCGCTGCTTTTGCGCTGCTTCTGTCGCACGGCGAGAAATGGTCTCACAAATTTTTCGGCCGCGGACAATGAAACAACAAAGTAGTGACGAATTTTGTTCGAATTTTCGAATTCAAAACGTCCATTGATAAACAAACAGTAAAAAATAATCTAATAAATTAAAATCCACAACAAAATTGCTAATACTGTTAACCAAATTTACGGTCTAATTCAAGTTAAATATCTTATATCTGTTTCCGATGAGATGACTTAAAACTTACAAAAAATAGAGACGAATTCTATTCATGATCTGTGTTTTTGTGTCAGTTCGCCAGTTCGTGTGCAGCTAACGGTACGCTTGCTCTCTCAATCTTTCCGTTTGATCAGCATGAATAAACGTGTTGAAAAATAACGGCATCTCTGTGGCTGTGCGTGTGTGCGAAAGTGTGACCAAAACAAAAGACGGCAAAAGAAGAGCCTCAATAAAAAGCCAGCTCAGAAAGGAATGCAAAAACAAAAGTGCAACAAAGTGCAAGAAAAGTAAAAAGATAAAAGAAAAGAGAGGAACAAAAATGTAAAACTTGGACATGTGGAAACGTGTGGAAAACGCTGAGTCTGATTTACTTTTGTTGTCTTTTTCTAATGGCTTTCAATGCCACAAATGCAAGACAAGAGAATGCCACCTTTTGTGTTGTGTGGTGCTTTGGTGCAATTCCTTTTGTATTTTTCGTTTTGGGCTGCAGTTAACGCCGCTTGTATGGCTTCAAAAATAACCATAATTTGTCCTCGGGCCAACGGGCGACTATTTTTAAATTTCTGTTTTGTTTGCCCGCCAAAAGGTTTCGACCCACAGACAGACATATTCGTATAAATGTTGAATGAAAAATAATATATATTTAATTGAATTGAACAACAAATGCGAGACAGAGAGTGCGTCTCTCTGATTGACACACCTACAGAGGGGCATCCGAGGGGGTGCTGTGCCCCAGGCGCCGCAAGTGTCCTGGACTCTGATGGATGGATGGGCCCTCGTGTGATTTGTGTTTACTCTTGACATTTTCTTTGCACTCATTTTTCCCTATTTTCCTATTGTTTTTCTACAATGTGTCACAACACAATCCACAGCATGGTGGTGGCAGGCGGCAGAGCTAATTTTCAACGGAGGCAGAGCCACCCTGTCAACGTCACGACGTCACCAAAGCTGACGATCCGTTGACGGATTTGTTTTTCATTAGCGTTCCGGCGTACAATTTACAATGAAATTTCCAACGCTCTCAATAATTGATGTGGAAATTCGAAATTGTCGCTCCGACTGATTGTAATTGTTCTGTAATTTATTTATGACAGATTTGCGCAATAGGAATGATATAGAATAGCTAAAGGCAAGAGAAAAACAATTCCATTACTTTAAGGAACCTTATATATTTGGCGAATTCTAATGGCATGTATTCAAGGGAAAAGTTACTCATTTTACTTGGAAAACCACAGTCGCATGAAAATTACAATCGTTTGTTCATATTTTTGAACTGATTGATAAGTTTAATGCCTCGAAAAAAGTACAGTACATCCTGTAGGTCGTAGCAAAAAGAAAACACCCATTCAGAGACATTCGACACAAAATTCTTGGGTTGACTTAACGAACTGTTTTATTATCCCCACTAGAAAATGTGCATTAAAAATGAGAGTGGAAAAACCTCCTTTACACAAGGAAGTAATGCAAATTTATAGACATGTGTGGTTAATGTAACCACACACCTACACGCAAACCTACGCCACGATGCAAAACAAGCAGCAGTCATTACGCATACGCCATCGAAAACCCTAGAACCCGAGCCTATGTTAGGGAATCGCCTACACGGAGGGACGACACGTGCTCAATAATTTGCTCACGTATGCGGGCCCCAGCTTCGACTGTAATTAATTTATGCAATAATTTTTCATTGCTGCCATAACCTGGCACATTTTTCTACAGGAAAATGTTTTAATTTTAGAATGAGTTTTGTTTTAGTTGCCTTAACCTTTGGTGACGTTTTCTTATTGCCACTAAATTTTTGCGTAGGCCAATTGAAACGTTATACGTAGCGGCAGGAGGGAGTAAACGGCAGTCTCAAAAGTTATGATAAATGACTAAAGACAAGTAAAACATAAAAGGTAGAATCGAGATAGGGAGCTCCAAAAACGTCACGAGAGGCGCCATGGCCATGAATGCCGGTCATTAGGTTAACTGTTCGGAAGGACAGGAAGTCGCACCACTATTCCTCTACTCCTACTCCACACTCTATTCATTCTAATCCGCTTCACTTTGGTCATTGTGCTTGGCACTTTTTTTTTGGACACTTCACTTTCGATGATTGGCAGCGGCACTCGTAGCAGCACTCTTCCGACAAAAAATATCATGAGAAATAGTGGAAGGAGTAGCAGTTGAACCAGCGACAGCTGCGCTTTTCTTTATTATGGAGAGAGAGAGCGCGAAGTGGCGGGCAGGGGTCGTACTTGACAATTGCCATCAAGGACAAGGAAATGCCAAGTTCCCTTTGTATTTTTTGATGTCCAAACACGCAATGCCACACACAGGGGAGTGGAGCGCGTAATCGTTTGAGTTCTTAACCAAATTTATTGGAGCACTGGGAATACATTCTGGGCAAGCATTGATTGATTGATTGATTGAGAATCAAGTGTAACAATATAATTATAAATTCAATATTTCTATGCTCTAGTCAGGATTTGCCTTTTGCTAAGGTATAATTTTTTCGCCTTCCATTTCACCCCAAGCGCCGGCATTCGATTGCCGTCTGCTTTCAATTTTTATGAATTTTTTTGGGTACTTCGGCCGCAAAACCCCTACCACCACTGTGGCCTACTGCGCACACCCTCGCTGTGTGCCGTTTTGTTTAGGGGGCGGGGGTATCGGATGGGGACACTAAATGTCAAGTGCACGTGCTGCTACAAAGGCAGCCAGCCCATTCCGCCTGACCGTTGTGTTGTCTCTTTTTCTCCCTCACTCGCAAAACTGAATGAGGAACGTGACGTATGAGTGATACGTACTGATATTAACTGTTTTTTCCTGTAGTGGGTATGGGTGCGGGTGCGGCATCTGTCCATATATTTGTGTGTGTGTGGGGAGAGTGCTTATTAAATATTGCGCATACGCCACATGTGTCAAGTCAAGTCGAAATTTTACGAGGCATTGCAAATTGATTTCGCGATACGGCAGCTACCAGACGAACACACAAAAACAAACAAAAAAGAACTGCAATCAATCGAAATCTAAGCAAAAACCGTGTTTTACAGCCACATAGCCTCCACCTTACAGCCTCCAGCAACCAGAAGCAAAACAAGCCACAATAATTTACAAAGTCAAAGTAGCTCTACGACAGCAAAAAACGGGAGCAAAATAAATAAACGAAAAGGCACACACAGAAAAAAAGCTAATTAAATTTTGAGGCACAATTGGAGGAAAGGAAAGCCTGAGAAAAGCTGAGTAAGTAAAACCATGCCATGACCTTCCCCTACGCGTAGTTTCTCAATCCGAATCTGGCACAAAAAACCCAAAAACAGAGCATGGAAACCCAAGAAAATGCATGCATAATGAAAATTCAAGTCAAGGATAGTTTTTGGCAGTATTCAAGCAAACAGTAGGAAGGGTCTGGCGTCAGCTTGGCCCAGCACTTCTGGCCCTGTTCTAATGCACTTACAATGAGCGAGGGGTGGAGCTTATTCGAATGGGAGCCAGGAGCCAGCTGTTTGAGTTTCGGACTCTTTTGTCTGCCGAAAGTTTCATTTTGTTTCTGGCAACAAGAATATAATATTTAATTAGTTACAAATGGGGGTTACATTAGTCTTGAAATGTGATTACAAATGTTTATATTTCTAAGAGAATTTGCTTTTAAAACATCAGCTTTGAATAAAATATATTTAAGCTAAGAACTTCTATAAAAATATAACGAAAAATTTAGTACAATATATTTAACAAATTCATGAGTAATATGTAGTTTAGAATGGATCTGTAGATGATCTAAATATCAGCAGAAGTCCCAATAGCAAAGAAATAATATTCAGGGTTACCAATTAAAAAAAAAAAGGTAAACATATGCTTTATAACAAACCAAAAGATTTATTTCTCTCGTTTGTTGTTTAAAGGCACTAAAAAGCTAGAAAAATCCATTTAAATTTATAATGCAATTAACAAGTTTTCACAAAAAACAAACAATCAATATACAGCATGCTGAAAGATATTGATTCCGTAATAGAACGGAGTCGTTTGCCAAAAACTTTGAAGGTAACATTTATAATTATAATTATTTCTTTTTTTTCTACAATATTTGTAGAAATGTATGAGCTGGCAGACTAAATATTTATTCAGCGTAAAGATGGAAGTAGCTAATATTTTTCGTTCTTATTTCTAGGAAGAGTATTGCAACTTCTCTATGAGACTTGCCAAACAATTTTCACTCGCTTTACTCGTATTCTTTTCTGCGTTTGTAAAGTGTGTTTTTATTTGCTATTTGCCTTTTTGATTTGCTTTTTGCGCAGTATGCAAAATAGCAAAAAACGCAGAACTATATTTAAGGAAAACAAATTCTTGCCTTGCAATACCCTAAAAATAAAAGGGTCTGATCTACACAAAGCTGTGTTCACAGAAGTATTAGTTCTTCAGCTTGGAAACATTTAAAACTCTAAGCATTAGAAAACCGAAAATTTTTGTTAATTCTTCTCGTTTTTATGACCCAATAAATATGTTGTTTACTTACACCCCATTTGATCTTCTTGCAGAGATGAGTAAATACGCCAAAAAAAAATAGTTGGCTTTGGTTGGACACATTTATGAGACCACAGGGTATAACACAGTCGATTCTCAGCTTCATTATATCGTTTGTTTTTCTGCGGTTCAATGGCGCTTTCTGTTTATTTTTGCGCAAAGCTCCAATTAGAAATTTTGTGCATCTCTGTAAGGAATGAACCCCGCCCACCCTGACACTTAGCGTCTGCGTTCGCCATTCCATTCATTTCTCGATTCTCAAAACTAATTAGGAATAGACTGAATCGGAATCATTTTTCAAAATTAATGAATACACGTATTTTTTGCCACTGTTAATCACCTGCAAACTGAAGCTGAAAATGAAAATGAAACTGAGGCAAAAGATTCAGATGGTCCTTTTGTGCTTCTGGTTGGTGATCCTTTGAACTTTTGCACTCTTGAACAAAAGCGCAGAAAAGTTTGTGCCAACCTGCCGCCAAGTATTTTCCATTTTCCTTCAGCCATTTTCCATTATGCATGTGAGTGTGGGAGTGGGCCTCCTTTTGATTTATTGTCAGGCCTGTGCCTCGTCCTGCTGCTGGCAGAGAAACTTTTGATATTTCATTGTGATTATTTGATGATAGTTTAAGCACTGACTTTCCCAGAACCCATAACTTTTCCACACACACACACACGCCCAGACACACACACACATTTTGCAGTGAAAAATCCGTAGCTACAAAATGAAATCGGTATGCTGAATGTCTGGCAGGCTGCATGCTGAATGGAAAATGCATTGAAATTTGTAAAGCTGTCAGTACAAGAATGAGTACAGACATTCATATTACCATTCTATCTGAAGGAAAGAGCGAAAGTTGTGGAAAATGTTTTCCTTGCCCAACGAAACATACGAATATTTCCCATTGATAAATCGTTTTCCTTTGCTGTGGCATCATTCTTTTCTCTTTGTGGCAGCCCCCAAATTCCGAGAATATTATTATTTATGTGGAACAGCAAGCCAGCAATTCAATGAACTGCAGTTTCCTTACAATTTGAGTGGCCGTGGTGTTTGCAGTGTTTTCCTTCCCTCAATATTACGTATACGCAAATTTTGTGCTGATGCTGTTGATGAGATGATAATGAGAGCACGTGTTCTGCATCTCACTCGCTCTCGCACTCTGTCGCTGTCGTAATTACACATTTAAGCCATGTGTCATGCATATTGAGAGGCTCATTAAAATATAGTGGGAACGTAGGTCGGTGCGTGGGTGCTTCACAAATAATTTTGAATGAATCTATTTATATGGAAACTAATGTCTCTTTTTCCCAGTTCAAGAGTTGAACACATAACTTATAACTTTCTTTGCTTTCTTAAGAATTTCCTTGCTCTTCTCTCGTTCAGGTGATTAAATTGTTGCCCCAGGGGGGGGACATGGGCATCGTTAGGGTTTTTGTGTGAAAAACACTTGAGTCTAAGAACCAGAACGAGACAGAGAGAGAGAGAGAGAGAGAGAGAGAGAGAGATCCATAAAACAATAGGGCATGGGCCATGGCATAGCATACATTTCAGGGCATATTTCATGAGCTGTTAATTTCGTTCATGTGTGAATGCAAAACGAGGGAAAGCGCTTTTAATTGAAAATTCACACACGAGCAAAAAGCGGGGCAGCGTGGCAGCTGGGCCAGCGGTGGGAGCGGGGGGAAGGAAACTGTGGGGAATGTGCCGCTTAAATATTTTGTTTTCATTCTTCCTTCCGTTTTTGGTAAAGCGGCCAACGGTGGAGGTGCCGCTTAAGTGGGCGTAAGGACCGACAGTCAAGAAAGCAATAGAGAAAGGGAGAAAGTCAAAGGGAGTGAGAGAGAGAGAGCAAGAAAGTGAAAGCGAGAGTGAAAGCGCACAAAAGGAGGTTAACAAGTTGAAGCTGTTTGCTCTGACATCTCGAAATTCTCGTCTATTTCCTAGCTTCTCGCCTGGAAATTATGTGTGAGAAATATTTTTGCAGCAGAATGAAGAGAAGGATTACAGGGCTACGCCCTGCCAGCCCCACAAACCCACCATCAAGTAGGCCAAAGTGAGCTTAACACACGGGCCGCCGCCGCCACGCCACTCGAGCAGGCAACAAGGCAAGGCAAAATTAGACGACTCTGGGAAACGGGAAAGCCTCTCGCAGCTCGCATCTCGCACATTTGCCCACGGTAAACATATACGAGTATGTGTATCTGCCGAGTGGAAACTGTTTCCACATTCAGTGTTACACCATCTGGATCATGCCACCACATTTTGCTGCCTGCCCCATGCTGCAGGCTACTCACGTGAAAAGGCCTGCAGCCTAAATGGGCCACTTGCAATGCCTGTGCCACCAAAAGGCGCGCTCATGTTGGAGGTGTGCAGCAAGCGGGATTGAGATGGCTGAAGCCTTGAAGCTATGGGAAGTTCCAACTCAAATTTAAAATGCGTTTTGGTTGTGTAAGCAATGGGAAAACGGAAAGCTTTAAACACATAAAGGAAGCCATTAATTTCTATATACAAAATTACATATACGTACGTAATATAATATGAATAATTATATTTGTATATTTTTAGTTCTCTTGAACTCATATTATTCTCTGTTATTTATCTATTTCTCATTGAATCATTGGCCAAAAAGATGCAACTTACCCGTTTAGGGACGGGTCATTATTTGTAATGATATTATCTACTAGATTTCCAAAAATCATTCTAATAGTTTCATTATTATCATGGGAATAGAGAAAATAAGTTTTCCCAAAGGGGCTGCCCTCTCTCTCTCGCTGTCTCTCTCTCCCAGAGTGGCTTTATTCCAACCAAAAATATTTAATTTTTGATAAAAATCCACTAAGGCAAGGCACATGGTTAGGTTAGGTTTGGTTACGGCTAGACCAACTTGAATTTGTATATTCTAGTTCAAACATGTGGAAATAATCATAAGCACTTTCCCTCTAGCCATAACAATGTTTTTGTTTTCTCTAAATTGATTTTGCACTTGTTTTTTAATTACTTTTCGCACGAACGAAGCCAAATAAACGGAAATTGTAGCAATTACCATCGCAAATGAAACAATTTGATTTCGATTTCAATTTCTCATTTGATTTCAATTTATTTAATCATTTTTCGCACAGCTAATTCAATGATATCTGAAATGATTTTGGATTTAATTTAAATATTTACATATGCTCAAATGTGGCATCCAAAATATGCTCGGTTTTGCTTAATTGTTTCAAAATTTTGGAATTTAATTTTAGCAAAAAAAAAAAAAAAACTATAATATGTTGTTTCAGAAAGGGTGATTGCTATCATGAGAATTTTTAGCTTCTAACCAAATGCTAGCCAGACTTGGTAATGATTTAATTTATGAAACTTCAGTTATTTATGTTATTTTATTTTTAAGATTGTGAAATTCCAGCTAAAATGATACATATCACGCTCGCAAACACTTTTCACTAGCAACTATTTTTTTAACAGTTTTCTTTCTACATTTTCCAAATGATTTATGTGAATTTCAAGATCCATATGTTCTACAGCATAGCTCCCATAAGCAACAATACACATATCATTCTTACCTAACTACCGAATTTTCTTCATGTAGTCCTTGCTTGGAGTCAAATGTCAACGGTTTGTGGAGCATTTCTTTACGGTCTCTAGCTCCGGTGGTGCAAACACCTTGTCACTCTGCTCTGGCCCGTGTCCAAGGTCGAAGTCGATGTCGTTTACCGAGCAAGCGAGTCTTTGGTTTGGGAAGTGCCATTAATTGCCTGTCGGCCATTTTGGCTGTCAGGAGAGTATCTGTTGCCGAGCAACCGGACAACCATTGCAGGGCAGCCTCAACCCGTAGCTTTAACCCGCAGCCTGCACCGGTAGTCTCAACCCGTAACCGTATCCGTATCCGTATCTGTGGCGTCTCCAGGCCTCGTCGCTGGTTAAACAAATCAACGCTTTCATGGCCACTAATGCAATCAGGCCGCAATAATTTTAACGCTCAGCGTACTAGCAATTTGTCATTTTCTATTGCACTGCCGGCTGCTGTAGACAATAGGGGTGACTGGGAGGATGGGATGAAAAGCTTTGGCATTTTCATTTCCATTTTTATGCGCTTGTCATCGTTGTGAGATTCAATGGGGTGGCAGGGGGCAGGGGACATGGGCTCCGATGGAATGGCGATGGGATTGGAAGAAATGGTTTGGGAGATGGGGCTTAAGTGCTGCCATTTGCAGCTAGAAAGCGCCTTAGTTGCCTTAGTCTCATTTGAGATACTACGCACACAGAAACACACACATGGATATACCCATTTATGTACAGAAAGTGTGTGTGTGTGTGTGGACACACGTTGAGATGCTTTTTAGTTGATGGGATTGCTTAAGTTTTCTACTTTGCTTTGGCTCCTTCGTTGGTTGGTCTTCTGTCTTTTTTTTTGTATGCCCGGTAATTGGAGAGTATTAGCAGGGTATGCTGTAGTTGTCAAAAAGAAGGATGCGTTAGAGTATCTATTGAGAAAAGGTTCTCTTATAATCTTCTAATCTAACAAGTAATCGCGGGCGCTTACAGTGGGGGTCCGAGCCTTGTGGATCGTAAGAGCGAACGCGATCCCTCTCAGAGCGCTGTTAGAGAGCGCTAACAGAAATCTGCAAACTGGATCGACAACAGACTGTTAGCAGAGAGTGGGGTGGTAACAGTCTGTTATTCTTAGGTGTTAACAGCACTGTTGCCCCGTTAGAGCTGCTTCCCAGAATAGGGTATCATCCAGTTGTCCATATATTGACGAACGTTTTTCCTAGTTAGTTGTTTTTAGCTGTCGCAGCACTTAAATGTCACACAGAAGGTTCCACTGTCCAGCAGCAGGCAAGGAGAATATAATACATACATACATATATACTGTCAACAAAGTAAATTTTAGACAAAAATACCCTCCAACCAAAAGCAAACCCATTTGTGTACTGTCCAGTGTGATTGCACACCGCCCGATTGGATCGATTGGTTCTATTAGATTGATGCAAATGAATCACTCTTCCTCGAGAGCTGAACTTCTGCGGCGTACGCGTGTGTTTGATTTTGTGGTGGCCCAAGTCAATTGGAATACAATTATGTCCCAAGCGTAGAGGAAACACATAAAAAATCCATTTAATTTCCCCCCCCAAAAGGCAAAACCAGAGCAAAGTCAAAGTTGTTCTCACTGGAATGTTGTCCGGGTGTTCTGATTCTGCTTCTGGTTATGTGGTTAGCCAAGCGTTCAATAGATAACACACACACACACACACAGATACATATGTATATGTATTTGTGGGAAACACTCATACCATAACCACATCTATCACACACACATACGCAGACACACACTCACTTAACATCCATTAAACACTTCATAAAATGGTCATTTCTTGTTCTTGTTCTTGTTCTTTTCTTCGGTCTTCTTGATTATTCCTCCCCTCCCCTTCTTTGCATCGTTTTTCTCTGCCACTCTCTCTCTCTCTCTTGGTGTCTTTTGTTTTTGTCATTTTATTGCGGCATACTTTCGGGCTGGCTGCGGCGTTGGCGTCCTTTTTGTTTTTTTTTTTTTGGGAGTTCTGTCTGGTTTTACCCTTCTCCTGCGTCACTCATTGAGTTGGAAAATTTTTTTTGTAAGTCAATAAATCGATTTCTCTGCATTATTTATAATCACTCTGTCACGCAGGACGCAGGAGGCCTACTAGCAGCAGACAAAAAGCAAAAGTTAGTTACCAAAAAAACCCCTTTGGGAGTATTTTCCCCTGACTTTTATTTTCTCTCTCGCTGTCTCTTTTTCATTTGTATCTGTCCATCTGAACAATCAGTGATTTTTTTTTGGTTGCTTTCTTTGTGGATGTTTGTTAATTGTTTTGTGGGTTGACTGATTACATTTATTGATTTCGACGGGAAACGACCAACAAATCACAAAAAGGGAACATAAGAATTAGCGTTTATTTTGTGACTTGTGCGGATTGCCTTCATCAAAAAGCAGTTTAAATTAATGGACGATTAAAGCATGGTCCTATCTATAAAGACATTAGAATATTATGAGTGAATGTTGAATGAAAACTAAACAAAATAAAACAGAGACATAAAATATATCGTAAGGAATGGGAAGATAAAGTATGCCCAGAATTGGGCTGTTGTCTGGAACGAATTTCACTCGAAGTTTGTGCGGAACGGAAACTAAATTCTCTCTAAAATAAAGTCTGGCATAATTGTGCACATTCTCTGTCCCTTTATAAATTTCTCTATCTGTAATCAGGCATAGCAAAAGCGTAAACTCTCAACAACTTAAACTATATGCAGAGCTAAAGAGAAATTTATGAAATTATTACAAACATAATTTTAACCTGCCGCAGAGTGGGGGTACTTAGCCGAAATCACGTGGCAAACAGAGCTATTGAACTGCAGAAAAGCAAACGAAATTTGGAAACTGAGCGCCTGAAAGTAATTGAGTTATGAAGAAGAATATATTTATCAGTTACACACAGATCGCCCCCAGTCACAAAACAACAATAAGTGCTAGAACATTGCTGTGAAGAATTAGCAAAAAAGAATTGCGATAAATCTGCTTTGCATAAAAGTCTCTCATCTTGAACATTCCAACAGTCAAAAATGTATAAAAATATACTCAATCTTTAAAAATTCTTTGGCTAACATTTCCTTATGTCCAGGTTAGAATTCATTTGAATATATTTTACAAAGAAAGTTTGCCTCTTTGCTTTTTTATTTGTAACATCTGCTGCTCGAGCAATTCTATTTTATCTAAAAACATTTTCCGTCCATAGCTGCCCCCTTTTTGTTTTTCTACCATTTTGAAGCGTTTTAACTTGGCCAAAACTCAATTAGAGTTTTGTTGTGATTCCATTTGAACAGCAGACTACATACAAAAATTTTCATATAGAACATTTCAGGCTGTTTCGGTCGCTTGAACTTGGGCTTGGGTTTCGGTTTTTGGGTTTTTGGCTTTTCGATTTCAAGGCTCTTGACGCTGGCTCTTTGCGCAGCAGTACTTTGGCAGTTTTCCTTGGTAATGGGAAAAGTTTCGCTTTTCGTTTTTTGCCCACAAGTTTTTTTTGGACATGCTAGTTTCGGTTTTCAAGCGTGCTAAATTTTTGTAATTGGCTACGAGCGAATAGTAGATGGGACCTGTTGGCTAGAAGCAGCGTTTTGCGGGCAGACAATTTTGCAAAAGCATTGAAATTGCTTCTTCATCGGTTCTTCATGAGGAGGAGCCGCAGAAGTGCGGCTGAATCATACATTATGTATGACATGATTGGCGTATTTGTGGCGGCATCAAATGGGATTATGGCCTTGAACTTTTTCCACCCATCCCCCCACCCACAACCATCCGCACACTCAACGTAGGGCTGTTCTCCCCTTGTGGGGCGCCTTCCACTGGCTTTGTCATTGATTTATTGGCTTTCAGCTCTCCGTCTCTGTCCTCTAAATCATGCACAAGTGTGCGTGTGTGCGTGTGTCTGTGGTGGAAGAAAATTCATTTAAACTTGTTCTCAACATATATTACTTTTATCTAGCAGCTATTCCCCACACGGGGAACATTGTTTTAAAAGCTCAAGAAAAGTTGTCGCTTTTTCTTACCTGAAACACCTACACCGCCTACTTTTGCATAATTAAACAACCAAAAGACAGGTGCGAATGGGAATGAGAGCAAAGTTTTGGTGTGCCCGTGACACAGTTTTTTGTAGGCGCCACTAAGCGCATTTTCGGTCCTTTAATTATGCAGTTTGACAGGCAGTTTCCTGTCCCTACAAATCCTACGCTTCACCCCAATATTCTCACCCATTTAATGCCCCAACAAATTGCCAGCGATTGACATAATTTATGTCAAACACAAGTCGTGTTAGGTGTGTGTGTGTGCCCGTTGTCTCTGGCTCCCGAGGGATCAATAAAAATGCCCCCAAAAGGGATGACAACTCTCAGAGAATATAATCCCACCCACACACATACACACACACACACAGACAGAGACACTTTGGCAGGCAAAATCCTTATTCGCTTTAACAATAAAAGGACAAAAAAAAACAAATTTCTCTGTGCCCAATCATCTATGTAAAGTTGTCCCAAAAAAAATGCATGGGTCCAGAGATTGTCCTTGGGGGTTCGCTCAAAATTGATCGATTTGTTGGACAAAATACTCGCAGTAGGGAAAATGTATGGAAGAAGTATATAAATGTTTGGGTCAAGTGCCTGACAATCAATTTCTATACGATTTCCACAATTGATGCAAGTCGCTTCATCAATTTGCTTTGATTTCAAGAAAATCTACGCTGCAGATTGATGGATGTATCGAGAAGGAGCACAGATTTTTTAACAGTTTATTGGATTTTGATTTGGAAGTATAGAAATTGTGAAATGTGAATGGGAAACCTCTTCATTTAATGTAAGAAGTTGCCAGAAAGTACACTAGAGGCTGGGATGAACACACTGGCAAATATATTCTCGTTGAGTGAATAAAAAAAAACAAAGTTCACATTGAAAAATGTCTATTCATATCACTGTATTCTATTCATAAAAATATGAGCACAAGTCTACAAGTAAGCGACCAGATTATCTGCTCAAATTTATCATAAAATTCAAGTGAAAATCAATTACAAAAATGCATCGCATTACATCGAAATGTAAATGGAGCTGCATCTTCATAATTTTGATGGCTTCCATTGCCCTTTACTATGACACTGCGCTCAATGGCCATGGAATATTTGCGGAATCGGCCACAGGAAAAGTTCTGACCAACGCTGGACTACTGCCACATCTGCAGAAGGGCTGCAATGTGGCCGTGGTTGCAAGCGCTCGTGGCATCAAATGCTATGAGAAATATGTGGATCCCTATGTCGTGATATTAACTCAAATGATTGAGGATCTCTTGCGGCAGCTGATGAGCGATGCATCGAACATCTTTGAATGGGCAAACGGATACTTCAACGGCAGTTGGGCATTACAAATCGAAGTCATGGAACAGTATGCCCCAAATGTGTCGAAAAAATTGAAGGCTTTTGCTCTGGATGCCATGAAAAGCTACAACCAAACTGCAACAATAATGGAGGATAACTTGAACCAAGTGATTATCTTTGCCTGGCAGTGCAACAAGAAGTTTCACCAGAAAGTTGATGAATATGCCCAGCGGCAATTGTTCTAAGCAACAAAACATTTAAGCAACAAAACGTAATATTTCTTAAATATGATAAATTTGAACACCGATTTGGCATTGATTAGGACTTAAAAAAAATCTGTTGAAAATTGTCTATTGGTCTGCTCCCATCAACACTGAAATAGTCATACAAAAACATGTACTAAGATGACACCGAAGAAATCTTGCATTAATTTTTAGACGTTGCATATAAAATAAATATTAAATTTCCGAAATTATACATCTAATATTATCTATGTATATAATGTTTAATTTTCCACAAACAAATTGTGTTTATTGTACAATTTCCGTACTGGCCATCATTTAAGATAAACAAAAATGTCTCTTAAACGTTAACCATTAAGTTGAATGTCCGTGAACCAAAAGGTATGCTGATTAGATCTGCTGCCGCAGAACAATCCACGGTAGTTGAGAGTTCTGCAGGACAGGAGGCAGACAAGAATGAAATGAAAGCAGGCAAGGCACCGTTGGGCCGTCGACGTCATCGTCCATCACCCATCAGCATCCAACGGCATCATTCTCCTGGCCATCAAATCCCGTCACAGTCCAACCCCCTGCCTCCTGCAGCATCACCACACAATGTCCAGTATCCAGCATCCAGCATCCAACATCCGCCCCATCGCTTAAAGCAATGAACTTTAAGTAATTTGCTTTTACTGCCTGACAAGTGACGAGTAAAACAAAATGTGACGCTTACTTTTCTACTTTTTATTTCAGTTTATGCCAGGGATAGTGCAAGGGGTATGCGCTATTCCTGCGGTTGTTTGTGACATTCACATAAAAGAATTTATCCCTTCAATTTCTATGCGGAAATGCCTGGGGTATGGCTTCTAAAATTGTTAAGATAGAGCGCTTATATTTGGCAGGGCCTTAGTTACCAAACCTTAGTTCAAATCCAAAATGGTAAGTGGGTATTCCACAGTCGTAGCCATTTAGCCATAGAATTTGTATTTGCTGCAAGATTCTCCGGGCAAGCAGAATGGAGGATAGGGATGGGATGAGAGGAGCATGGTGGCATGTTATCAAAATCAATTTGCGGGAGAAGTTCCGAGAGACTGTAGCAGGGGGCAGGAAGCGCCAGAGCATCAAGCTCAGTTTGTCGCCTATTTTGGTGCTCTATTTTTGAGTTTGCAACTTGTTGTTGCCGGCGCTGCTGCTGCTGCTGCTGCCATTTTATTGTGCAATGTTCCGGAAGGCTGCTTTGTTTCAGCAAAATGCGCTATAAACAAGAGCCAGCGTATAAAAAGCCAAACACAAGTGTGTGTGTGTGTGTGTGTGTTTGTTTTTGAACCATTTACTAGATACGTATCTCAGTCAGCAAGCAGTCCTTGGGAGTACTATGTATGTACTACTACAATGTTTGTCGGATGATTGAGTTGGTCGCAGCTGCAATTTATGCCCTAGCTTCACGAGAGTCTGTGGCTGTGGCCCCTGCCTGCCACTGATTGCCTGTTGGGATATTTTTCTTACTTTTGCAGCTTTGTCGCTTGTAAGTGCGCGATTAGCCTGGGATTGGGGGTTGGGTAAATTAAGGCTTTAAACCACTGAAACATCTAACTTGTGGGATGAGAAGTATACATATATCTTTGCTCCATCAAATTTTGTCTTTAATATATTAGCTTAAAATATTTAAGGTACTTGGGACCTTCAACTGAACTACAGATGTTTCATTTTATTGTTGCCCAACGATGCCGAAAATCCTTGGAATTCCATTAACTTAAGCTAACCATGAAATTGCCAATTTATTATACATACATATGAATATGTACGAGTATGTGCATGTATGCCTATAAATATCATGCATATATTAATAGCTTCCCGTCTAATGTAGCATCTCCTTTCATATCCGCCCACTCATACGAGTATTTTCCACTTCAAGCATAATATATGTATATACAGCTGATTAAATGACCGCAAAAAATAAAAGCTCAACAAGAAAATACCTCATCACATTAACAATCCCCTCCCATCCCATCCAAAAGAAAATATAAGACCACAAGGCATTATGTTCCTTTTCCCAATTTATAACAACCGACTCGGTTGGCAGGAGGATGCCGACTTTGTATCTTAGGGATTGTGCCTTGGAGATTGTTTTTTTTGTAAGCTGCTTATTACAGCTCAAAAAATTTCACCTCGCCCGGGCCTGCAATCTTCGCAAAAGTCGACAAAAATTGTCAAATATTTTGTAGGAAAAACAAAATGAAATAGAGTTCACCTAGAGTTGTGTCCCAGAATTCTCAATGGAATGGAACACAGTGAGGGCCAGAGGTCCCACCAAAGCTGGACCGGACTCCTTGTAACATTGTTTTAAAATGGCAAATGTCTTGCCCCCTATTTGGGTCGGGGCGAAAAGCACTCAGGCGGGGGCCAACAAAATTACACAGAAATGGAGAGAGTGAGTGAGTGAGCGCAAGGAAAGGAATTCCACACATCCACACTATGATATAGGTATTGCTGTAACTGTGTGTGTGTGTTTGTGTGTTAGTCAGGTGACAGAGTAAGCGCCTTAAGCTGGTTGAGAGCGCACACCTAGACGACACCAACACCAACCCCAAACCGGACAGTGCGCCATATGGCAGCAGGGGGGGGGACAGCAACATACGGCACAGTTCCGGGTTCCACTTTCACTGGAATTTCATTGGAATTTCAACGAAGAAGGTGGTTTAGAAATCCCATAAATTTATGTGCTACTGTAAGACTCGTTCACACATAATTTAAACAAAGAGTCACGAATATGAGTCAGAGGGAATGAATAAATATTCGATTCGTTCGAACTAAATGATGTTTCATTCCATTCATAGAACTTTCGTCGTGTGCATTTCATTGATTGGACTTTATTCAAAAGCAAATCTTATACACAATATTTTTTGGACTGTTGGAACCGCTGAAAAATTATTCTAAATTAATTCTTATATATTTTTATAGAATATATATGAATATATTGATTTGTACATGTACATAGTATATACACATATTCTCTTACTCTTATAAAATATTTCTGCATTCGGAGTCTGTGGCCCCCCACACATTTATTCGTTCACTCTTGACATACTTGCCTGTATGGCTAACCTAAATTTAAAACTTTTCTCTACGTATGAGAGAGGGGCGAAAACTTTCCACTAAATTGAATTTGCTGAGGGGGCCCTGAAAGGGCGCTGGGGTTAAACTATCGCCAGCATGCTGGCCTCCTAGCATCCTAGCATCCTAGCATCTGTAGTTAATTTCCACTTCCGAGGCAGATTGTCTGGCAAATTGAGTAATTTAAATAAAGCGTTGCACAAATGCGCCTGACAGTTTTCTTCCTGCTTGGCATTTGGCTCCATGCTGCTGCCATGAGTGTGTATGGTTATGCCCCGAACAATGTTGCAGACACAGACAGATAGGAGTCGATGCTGTAACAGATAGAGACACAGATACATTCCGTAGCATCCATATGCCCGTTGCACTTGTGCTGACGTTTGGTTATTTGATACAATTTGCCAGCCCGGAGCAGCGGGAGCTCCCGGACGTTGCTCAATTTTTGAGGCAGTCAACTGTGCAACGTGTCATTGGCAAGCCGCAGAGTGAAACACAGCGAGGGATAGCGATAGAAGGGGGCGGGGCCAACAAAGTATAACCCACAGTTGTGTACGAGTACGAGTATCTGCATCTGAAAGTCTCTTTTGCGGCTGCTTTCACGCGACCAGCAATAAATTTGCATATTTCCTTTTGCTTCTCCTGCTCCTGCTCCTGCTCCTGCTGCGGAAGCAGCATGCTGATGCTGCAGGAAAATTTACAAGTGAAAAACAACGACAAAAACAAATTGTTTTAAAACGAAAATAGCTAAATAATAAAAAAAGGCCCTGAAAGCGGCACAAGTAAATTGAAGGCTCTGGGCTCTGCTCTGTTTTCTTGTGCCACTCATCAAATTTTCATGTGTTACGAAAATTGAGCCATTTGCCATTCTCCATTCACCATTCTTGAAAATGTGTATTTTTGTTTATTGCTTGGCCGTGCCGTGTCCGTTTATGCGCATAATTTATGCATAAATTTCAATTACCTTGCGCCCCAAAGTATGCCATGGCAAATTTACACACAGCTTGTGACTCGCTTTAATTCACTTACACTCGAGAGTCGTGGGAAAGAGCAAGGAAATCGTAGGGAGAGCGCAGGGGAAAGCAGCAGCAGCATCAGAATTATGTCATAGTCATGCTGGAGGCGAACCCTCTCCCCTCCAGTAGGTACTTTTGTTTGATTTATAATCTGAGGTGTTCATAGCGAATGTAACCGTAAATTGAGATCTTTCGACAGACACGAGGGGCGTAAAGGAAGAACTTTGGGCAATAGAAGATGTGGACTGGCAGAAAACCATTAAGATACAGATTTTGATTTATAATCGTTGAGAGGAAAGCAGAAATATCGAAAGAATTCAGTTTGCAATTGATACTTTGCTACGGATAAAAAATGATCGTTTAAGTGATTTAAATCGTAACAGATAAAGAAATTCTAGTACCTATATTTTCCATAAAATACTCTAAAATATTTTCTCGACTGCGTTCAATTTGGGTCATTAGTTATGAAGTTTACAAACTGCATTAAGCACTGATTAAAAATATTTTGGTAATAATAATAGCCTAAATATTCCACTCAGGGCATTTAATTGTATCAATTTTGTGCGTTCTTTTGTCTAACATTTTGCATAGCTTTTGTTGCAGTATTCAATTTACATTGTAATTAGAACGAAAATTGTTTTAGATAAACTTTCAGTGCTGCTGGCAATAATCTGATTTAAGCTACCTTTTTGGCAGCAAATACTCCTAATGCTCGTATTCATGTTATTTTACGCTCACTAATGAATTTTACATTTTAATTCTTCATCAAAGCGTTCCACTCATTTTTCATACATATATCCATGGAGAAAAAGTCAAATTCCAGCTGCATATTTGCTTGCCCTCTCCACTGACCCAGCATATTCTTTTTTGGTTTTGGTTGAAACAAACAGAAACGATGGGGAGAAATTGAATGAAATTTGAAATTCAAAGCACGCGTCGACACGCTGCCACACAAATACGAGTGGTGTACCAAGAGCTCGCAATCGCTCTCGCAATCGCTCTCGTACTCGCACTCGCTCGCATGTCTGTAATTTATATGGGCAAATATTTGCGTGCCCCCAAAGGATGGGAGGCGGAGTACAAGTCAGAGTGTTGCAGAACCCTTGACTCATTACAACTTCATTAAAATGTTGGAGGAGCCCTGCCCCCAGGACACACAAATGTGTTGCACACTCAGCAGATTTGGCCCTCCAGGGAGAGAAAGGACCGGAACCAACACGAAAACTTAATCGAATTGCAGAACCAACCAGCCATAGGATATGTACATATGTACGTGTTTGTGTGGGTGGGTGGGTGTTTGGACGACAGCAGCTGCAGCTTAACGCAGTCATTAAATTTTTATTGATGATCAGAGAGGCAGCTCCACAGAATCCCCAAAAAAAAAAGAAAACTTTACTTAATGGAAATCCAACCAAAAGGCGAATGGCCAACTGGGCAACTGGCGTGAAAAATATGCAAAGTGACAAAAGAGAAGGCCGGCCGGAATACGGCGCTAATTCTGATGGATAATTAATTTTGTCGGGCCCCGATGTCCTGCAGTCTGTCCGACCTGTCCGATGTCTGTCTGTTCGCTCGTTGTTGCCTCTCACTTTGGCATTAATGAATTTTCACAGCCCCATAATTAGATTGCTCTAAGGGGAAAATGACCAAGAAAACAGCGACAAACGAAAAAAAAGAAAGAGAAAAGCTTGCGCTAAAAATAAAATGGGCAGGCACAAATATATATACGAAAAATGCATAAAATATGGCAACGAAGATTGGCTGCTCTTTGTTCTAGAACATTAGAATTAGACATATTTTGAAGGATATATTTTACCGCTTGAAGGCCCAAGAACCTTTAATCCAATGCACTTAAACCTATTGAAACATAAGGATCAGGGCTTTGAATATATAACTATAATATTAAGGGTGAAAAATACTCTTACGTCTCTGCCTTGAAAACTTCTTAGCACACTCATAATACCCTCTCGTACTCGTACTCGTTAGGGTAGTCGAACTTTGTCTGTTCGGGCACTATGCAAACGTTGCAAAAGGCCAAGACGATTAGCAAGCAGCAAATGGAACCATGGGACTAGGATCTGATTGAGGATAAAGAGAACCTCACAGGACTCCACTCCTCCCCTTCTGGGTCTGTACTTTGAGCAGCGTTAATGAGTGTCATTACCACGCTGGCCAGACCTCAGCGGGGCGCCTAACCGCCCCCCACCCGCCTCATTAGCCATCTCAGCGCTGGTTTGGGTCCAAGTTTTGCGAGTCTTACAAGGATACATCTTGGTCCAATGCTCAGCCGAAAGTTGCTAAAGACCCATTAAGAGCAGGCATCTAAGCGACGGATTCTAAGGCCACGGCATATGTGTGTGGCAATCCATCAGTGACCACTCGAGTCACACTCCCTCAAAGGACAAGTGGGAGTAGGAGCATAACTAAATCAGGGGACACAATCACGATGCATGCTAATGACTAATGGGTGACAATCAGAGCCCAGTTGTTGGCTGAGAAGGTCTTTGAGTGCTAAGCTTATTGAGCCGTAACATAATATTTATAAGCTGGAATTTATACGGCAAAATATGCACGCAGAAGACGACACTCCAAGTCAAGAGGGGCTCCGGACCCTGACCAATGGCCAAGGAATCGGCTTAAATAGCCTCATATCCCATAACCCATATCACTTGTGTGTGTGTGTGTACAGGCTCATCACTTGAGCCAGTTCCCTCCCGAAATCCCTCTCTAAGTAGCAGCAGCAACAGTCTCAGTTTCTGTTTTTCTTCTCTGTTTGTGTTTGCGTCTAAGCTTTTAGTTTTTCCATAACTTGATATTCATGCGTGTCATGTGCCATCAATGTGGATTTCTCTGTGTTTATGTTGCATTTAAATCACTGCTCTCTCTCTCCCTCTCTCTCTCTCTCTCTCTCTCTCTGGTCACCTCCTAATCGAATTGCTATCCTTTTTATCCTTTACAGGCGACGACGACGAGCAACAACAACACAAAAAGGCGCAAAAAAAAAGGTAAGTCTTTTGGCCATTTGATGTCTATTGTAATCAGGCAAGGGTCCTGTTTTTCGGGGTCAACAAGCTCCGACACAAATAATTTGCATATTTATCATCCTTGGCAAAATGTTTCATTTGGCAACCCAAAAAGAAAAAAAAAAGAATAAAAATAAAATGCACAGAATAAATCCATTTTTCACTGTCAATCTGAATTTGGCATATGGCCATGGAGTTTGGCCTAAAAGTTGTACCCCACTTTGCGCTCTCTCTTGCTATGGCAATGCCCTGAAATTGTGTTAACTGGCAGTCATTTCAATTTATTTTAAGAATACTTTAAGTCGATTTTGGGCAGATTTGTTTAGCTTAAATTTTTTTTAAATGAGTTATCATTAATGTTGATGCGCCTAGAAAAACCTAGAAAGCTACTTTGAGAGTCATCGGAATAGCCGCAATAATCTCAGCAAATTCAACTAAAAATATGCAACACATAATTAGTTATATATTTATTTCACTTACCCATGCCACTGCTGCTTCATTAAAAGCGGCTCGTTTTAAATGCGTTAATGGAAAATCAATGCTCTCATTTCGCTGGCATAATAATTGTGATTCATGGCACCACCCGCAAGAACACACCTACATATGTATACCTCCTGATCGCATATTTCTGTGTGTGTGTTTGGGCATGTTTGCGCTTGATAATTGTATACAAAAAAAAAACATTGAGCATATTAACATTGCTGCGTGCGTGATTAATTGCCTGCTGTGTCAATATTTATTAAGCACCCCCCCCCCTACGAGCCATCAATTATGATTTATGGATAATGGCAGGTGGATCAGCCCCTTTAAAGCCGCTTTCCGCAATGCTTCGGCAAACAGGCAACGCATAATTAACAAAGATTTGGCGACTGGTCAAACAAGAGTGCAACAATGGACCCCCCTTCCAATACACCTACTCTGGCGAGTATTATTTACACAATCATTTCCTGATATCCCGGTTAAAGCTCTGCCGCCGCAAGGGCTTTAAATAATTTGCTTGTGCTTCTCTTCATTATCGGCTGTCATTATTGACAGCTTTATTGGTGTGGGTGTAATTGTGTGTGTGTGTGTGGGCATATCCTGCCAATGAATATTATTATTAATTATTATTGCAAACATTTAAGGAAGGATTTGGGGGAGCACTAAGTACCGGACAATGGCGGATTTTAATATGTATGTATATTGATGTTTTCCTGTTCGAAAACTGCTTCTATTCGAACTCCTCTTATCTCTGACTTCTGCTGCTTAACCCACTGAGCTACACTGAATCATGAATAAAGGAAAGTAATCTTCAAGTGAAGCATATTAAAGCTAATATTATCATTTTGTTTATTGCTGGAAGTTTCATTGCTTGATCCCAAATAAATCTCATAGGTGTGAAATTTTAATTTAAATTTAGCTTTAGAGAAAATTAAAATCCGTTAAATTGGCAGAGTAGGAATAGGGAATAGGAGAAGGAGCAAACATTAAAATAGAGTTTGCTAGCATCAGCAAAAGTTCTGCATTTTGCCCTCCTCCTTTTTCTTCTCCTGGTTCTGCTCTGCCCACTCGCCACAAATGATTAAAGCTGTCGCATTAAATGAAACAATTATTTGTGCATTAAAATTCCAGTGGCTTTCAGTGGGGGATTTAACGACACATTTTTCAGATTTTAAAGCTGGCATTAAAAAAGGCGAAACCCGGAAAGCAGGCGAAGGCGTGGCCATAAAACGACAGCCAAGGAGGTCGACTTGGCGTTGAGTGTCGACTTCTGGTTTTCTCGGGGGAGTAAGCGGGAAGTAATCGGGGTATCCTGCTCCTAACTCCAACTCGCAACTGCTTCTCCTTCTGTTAATTTTCCGCGGCACCAGCTAAATAAGTTATGTCATTTTGGGGCGCATTTCATTTTACTCGGTTGCCATAGAAATTTAATAAAGCAGCGTCGTGGAATTATTAGCATATTTAAGGGGGGGACGGGACCAAATGCTCCAACATAAACATTAAGCCGGCATTAAAGTGCCAAGAGCCAAGAAAGCCAAGAAGCAGGGAGCAGGCAGCAGGCAGCTATCTGATTGCAGCGCTCATGTGGTGGCTCTCCACAGCTCAAGAAGCAGTTAATAAAATGGGGCGACAGAGAATTGTCTTAAATTATGCAGAACCCGCCACACGATACGGGCAGAACAAACACACACAGAGACAGAGACAGGGAGAGAGACAGAGAGAGACATGGTTACCTGCTTGATTGCCAAGGCTTTTGACTGCTGACCAGAGAGCTCGTACCTTATGCATCCATCGGCCTCTGTTTGCCATTGGCTCTTCCATGCTGCCCTGCCATGGCATAGTGGAGCGGATTAGCAATGGAAATGTGCACAAATTGAATAGATGAATGGCAAAGTGTTTTCATTTCATTTGATGATTTTATTGTATATTTTTTGTTGGTTGCTTTCTGCCATTAAGAATTCACTTTTAAAATTATTATAATTCTCTCATATTTTCTGTATTGTTTATTACACAAAATGCACCAATGTAGCCCATAGTTTATTGCCTTGCCACTGTCGTTGTGTGCCATTTGCTTGTGCCCTTAGCTTTGCCCTGACCTGCAGGTACAATAAATACAAATACAGTTTAATTGCATCAATTGCAAAATGCTGGGAAATCTCATTTCCTTAAGCATTCCACCCACATCCTTTACTTAGCTACGAGAAGGATTCGCATGCCAAGATAAGGGGGGAGAGCTAGGGCGATTTGTAGTCATGGCTTGGCATATTGACCAAATCCGAAATCCATTAGCCAAACCGATTATTTATGAGGGCTTTGGTTTAGAAACTACGCTTCTCATTTGCTTGGCTCCAACTACTGCGCCCAGATATTGTGAAGAGTTTTCCATGTACTATTCGTATTCGTATTGTGCGTGGGCGGGGATGGGAATTGAGATACAGATTGAGTTTGGGTACAGCAGATACAGCAGATACAGCGTACAACAGATGTTAATGCCTCAGTAGGCAAAGTGCGTTTTGCTGTTGGCCTTTTGTGTGCCTCCTTCCACCCTCCCCCGCCCAATTGTTATCCTGATGATGATGTTGTTGATGGTATTGTTTGCTGGTCAGTATGCGGTTTGCCCTTGCCTACTACCCTACCTCCGCAGTTTTTATGTTCGGGTAGAAGCATGGGAATGGGAAGGGCACTGCCGCTAGGGGCATTATATCGAATTATGTTATAAATATGAAATATATTTCGGACATTCCTGGCAATACGTGTGAGCATGCTCCATGGCTCCATGGCGGCCCCATGCCATGCCATGAAAAGTGCTGTCAATGGCATTTTTGCCTGGGCTTTTATGGTATTTTATGTGAGGTTCGTGGCAGGCAAAGAGCGAATCCTTGTTGAATAATTAAGGCATTATCATTGGGCCCTATGTCATGTCCCATCCAGCGGCACGGGACAACAGCATGACACTCATTTAAGCCAGAGCATTCATGAATATTGAAAACTGGCGACTGAGCAATAAAAGAATATTTGAATGCTGTTGATAAATACGTAAATTTCGGGACTAAATGGCACAATTTATAATTGTCGTAGTAGTGGTGGCTGATACGTGTAAGCCTATCTTATATTTGTGTCACGCACTGTATCAAAGAGCATGACATTCCACCTCGTATCGTATGTTATTTCTATGCAAATTTTGGGTTCTGTTTTCCTGTGTTGCACTATGGAAATTTTTAGCTCATGACATGTGTACACTGCACATAATTTAGACTTTAAAAGTGACAAGTTTTAGCATATCAAATAACAATATTGAAGTGAATTGCTCCCGTCAGAAGGCCTGTGTTTATTTAATAGTTACGTCAGAATATCACAATATAAACATAATAGAGGCCAGCATGAACACAACCGAAAATGTATGTATATGTATGTATATGTATACTCTCAGTGGCGCTCTTCACTCAGTGGCTTCGAGCCTCTCATTCATACAAAACCCACAAGGCAGAACAGAGCTCTAGGAGCTGAAACGGGCTGCCGTATGTTAATGTTAGAAGAAGAATTTTAACATTTAAAACTGAGTGTTGTGGTGGATTAGATTAGAATTCCAACATAAGTGGAAATAAAGATGAAGAGTCGTAGATGATTTTTGTGTATATGTACATATATGTATTTATTTTGTATATTTATCATTGAACAATCGTGGCAGTTTACAGCGGCTGGCTGAACGTAATTAAAGGAACATAACATATGTAAGTGCTAGCTTACATGCTCGAGAGCCGAGTGGATCGTAAGAGCGACAGCAAGAGCGAGGCTAACAGTTCGCTGTTAACAACATCGGTACTGTTACCTAACAGCGCTGCTGCCATGAATATGGGGTTTTAATTTACTTTCAACACATTCAACAAACAGCAAACTTATCGTCTTGGGTACTTCCTGTGTCCAAAATTAAATCTAATTAATTATTTATTGCTCGGACGGTTGAGATTACCCTGCTGAACCATTAAACCTTTTTGTTTTGTGTGTAAGCCTTTGTTTTAGCCTCTCAAAATATATGGGGGCAAATCCTCTTATGCATGCAAATCAGTTATCAGGAAAATTTCCAAATAAAACTCCTCACACACCTATATAAATACGTAAATACAATTACTCCACACACACACACACACACATACACACACTACCATTGGGACACACCTCTCAACCTACTTCTAGTTCCCCAGAAAATGTTATGCAATTTGTGGTAAAATTAACTACAAACCGCAGAGTGGCCTGGCTGGGGCGGGTAGGAGCAAGGAATCCATAAAATTGCCTTGCCAATCGTTATACAACATTGCATCGTTGCATAATTTCCGCTAATTTGTGCAACCAATAACCCCAAAAACAGGGACAAATGTGGGCCAACAGAATGCAGTCAGTCACCCCACCACGCACACCCACCGATCCGACCTCCAGGATGTGGGGGTGTGGTTATGGCAAAGAGTCAATGCCACCACCGGCTGTGCGGGTCATTTGCTGGTTAGCGGTCACCCATCGGCCTGGCCCTTTACATAATGAGGGCACAATAAGTGACTCATAAATGTAATATTAATTTTGTGCGGCACAATGGATAGCCAAGGGATTGCACACAGACATTGCCCGCCCACACCCAATGCAGTGGGTGGGGAATTGTCGCATTAATCGACTCGAAGAACAACAATTACAGCAAATCAATATTTGGCTTGCAATTTATTACATGAAAATCCCAGAATACCATTTTAAGGTCCTGGCCAGCAGGGAGCGGAACGATGGAGGCATGGCCATGCGGCCATGCTGGTGCCCCGAGTCCACTCAACCGAGCCTCGAGGTTGATAAAAGAGGATACTCGAGAAACGAGGCTGTCGCAGACTCGATACCCAGCCCCCAGTCTCAGTCACCACCCAGACCCACCCCCAGTTGCAGTCCCATCCAAAGAGTCGTCTTACAGCCTCGAGAACATTTTATGCTATGCCATGCCTTTAGTTTTATTGATTTATTCCTTTTGCCTTGATTCAAATACACATTACAAGTGCCTGTTGCGGTTTATATTTTTTTCGGTTTTTTTTCTTTTGCATTTTCTATTTCTGGGAAAAACTATTTTGATGAGGTGTGGGGAAAACGAAGGCATCTCAATAGCTCTTTTCGATGGCTGGAAATTTGGGCTCTTTTGTGTATATTTATTTCATCAGCAGCAACATTTTCCAGACTTTTGTTCCCTATTGAACTGCAGCAGTCATTTAATTAAGAAATATGCCGAATTGAAATTATAATTTCAATGGTTTAATGGTTTAATGTTTTACATGTGTAAGCAATCAATCAGTAATTGCTCCCTTTCCGGGTACAATAACATTGTAGAACATTGAAGATCATTCCTCAAATCAATGGTGCTGGTCCCCAACTTTTCTCCATTTATGCTACATTCGTTCTTCATTTATTCTATTCTTTCTCCCCCTTCACTCTATTCCATTTTGTAAGTCAGAACGAAACGTTTTCCCTTAGCATGTTGCCCCCCCCATTCACAGCTGCTTTGTTCTGTTTCTAGCATTGCTGCCACTTGTTATGTTGCATGTTGTCTTTTATTTTCTTTCACTTTATTTTTGGGATGGTTGAAGCTCTGGCATGGCAATTTGTCATCCAGCACACTTTTTTTTTTGTGTTTTTTTTTGTGTGTTTTTAGTTTGTATTCTTGGTTTTTTTTTTGGCTGTTTCTGTTTTGTTTTCCACTGGCAGAGGGCTCTAATTGCTGTGGCTGTGGCTGTCGCTGTTGGGGCGCCGCCATTGTGGCACGAACAAATTATAAAAACACGAGAAGCAGGAACCAGCGGCTGTGTGCCACTACACGTAAAAGTGAGTAAAGGGCAGTGGTACAGCAACAACAGCAGCAACAATTGTGTGTCGTCCTTGCTTGACCTTGCATCCAAAAAAAAATGCTCATTATGCTGTGCTTTCGGCGGGAACTACAACACAACACAACACAACCAACCGTCAAAACCGTCAAGTTCCTCGGTGCTCTGTGCGCTCTGTGCGCTCTGTGCGCTCTGAGCTCTGAGCTTGCATTTTAATGGTTGCAATCAAAATTTCAATGCATTGTTAAGGCGAAAAAGTAGTCTCGCTATAATAATAACAGGAACCCCCCCCGCCCCCACCAAACAACACCCTCGAGTAGCGAAAGCTGAAAGCCAAAAGAAAATATATAACTCTCCAGAACTCTGAGGCCTCTGAGAGAATGGCCTATGCTGCCGCATCTACTTAACCTTCTAATTGGAAAGTTTACCGAAAATTATTGCCCCCTAAAAAACAGACACAAAAATGTTCTTGCAAGTTCTCTGCTCGCTGCTCGCTTTTATGAGAAGCAACAATGAAAAAGTTTTTCCTCAAGCTGTAATTAGACCACGCCCCAGCGCCCTTTAGCCTCCGCCTTCCTCTTGCTGGGCGTGAGACGTGTGGGGAAGGGTAGGGAGGGAAGGAAAACGATGAGACAAATGAATGAGGGAATATAATAGTAAAGGCAAATAAAAGGAAAGCAAGTCAAGAGCAAGAGCCAAGAGCCAAGATCCAAGAGCTCTAGGACGAGGCAGGGCTGGCGGCGAGAACCAATTGCTTTAGAACGAGCGACGCAGGACCAAGGACCATTCGCTAGTAGGTTCGCTGCCAGAGACCAAAAGCAGTTTAATTTCATCAGAAGATGATGCTTCTTTTGTTGGCAAAAATGATGGGGCAGCAGGAGCAGGATGTGTAAGCACATCAGCAAAATGCCTGATGATAAAATAAAATGCCAAATGTGCTCACATTATTCAAATGTCATGATAGTCTAGTGGAATATACTCACAGGAACATACAAAACAGACAGAGACAGTGCGGAAAAAAAAGAGAGAGAGAGAAAAGACAGTGCATTACCCAGAGACAGTTCCCTGCCAAGGGAAAGACAGTGCCGGTACCAAGGGAAAGACAAAAACAGTTTGACTCATACCGAAAGAGACAGGCAGAGGCACACATCAACAGCACGGCACGCACAACACAGCTTGAGTGCTGAGCGAAGTTCTGTTCTGACTTGTGCGGGTTGGGGGCGGGGACATGCGGGACACCCAGGATCTATGGCCAGACGAAACCACAATATATTTAACACAGTGGAGGGAATTTGTTTGCAGGGGATATGGGGGGGATTTGAGTTTGAGTTTGAGCGCTACAGAAATTTGAACTATTGTTTAATTTACCGTGAAATTTGCAATTTAAAACGACTTGATGACTTGAGAGAAAATTGCGCTCGTTGCTGCATAAAAATGTAATAAATGCTAGGATAAAGCAGCATAATTTATAAACATGAGCGGAAGTTTGAAAGCTACGCAGATTGAAGGCATGGCTTGGATTTCATTTTTTTTTATTAATTTCTTAAAGAAAAGAAATAGAAATTAGGTAAGTCTAGAAATATAAAGAGTAGGAGGAGTTCTTGAATTAAATTATTTATATCAAAACTATGAGAAGAAATGAATTTACTTTACCAAAAAAAAGTATGCCAAAATATGCCGCAAGATAACAGATGCTTAAAAGCTTACAAAAACCGAATTTAAGTATGTCGACTCCTGGTGTGGGCAACATGCCAAACATTTCCTTTTTTTTTTACGTTTTTTCTCAACACCTCAACACGTTGTTTAACAAGTGGTTGAATTTACAGCCTCCAGCCGCATGTGAATACATTCTGCTGGATGTTTTTGAGCCAGAAAAAGGCATCAATTAAATGATGATTAAAACTTGAAAGATGTAACTATGTTTTAAGCACATAAATAGTAACAAATTTCACACAAAATAATTCTATATAGTATATATAATTCCCAAGTTTGTGAAGCTTTCATCTCCATTATTACTGGCTTTCTTGCAGGCAATTTAATTTTCATTTTCGCTACATATGTATCCTTGACAATTTGCTTGTGCTTACACAAGTAGAGATGATGTTGATTCCGATCTAGATGCAAATGCAGACTGCATAAATATGCAAAGCCAAAGGATTTAATTGGGGCAACAAGTTCCTCCTCCTTCAAGTTTTTCAATTAGAGTTCTCTCGTTTTACGACGGATCTTCCCCCCGCCAAATGCATACATTATTTTTCTCTGACAGGATACTTAAATCCTACCCACAATAAATGTTTTTACTTGAGCTTTTTCAGCATTTTTTTTTTTTGGTGGCAGCAGTTTAAACGCGAAAAGTGCCACCCAAAGGTAGGAGCATGAGGAGGAGCAGGAGTAGGAGGATTGGGTCAAATCCTTTATGGCTGTGTGCCGTGCCGCATCCTCATGATGTCTACAAGCACTCAGCAGGATACTCGTACATTTGTTCCGTGCCGACTACGACGTGTGACAAGGCATAAATAACTAAACACCTGCAGAACGCCTTCCTCCCGCTGCTTTCTCTTTTTACAATACCCCCCAACACCCAACACCCACACTCCACTCCACTCCACAGCGGAGTGTATTTTGTATCTTCGGTCTTTTGTCTGATGTCTGCAGTGGCGTCATAAATTACACAAGACTCTGCTCTGTTCCCCCGTCAATATATATATATGTATCCTTGGGAGACAACAGCCAAAACGATGCGTTGATTTTTAACCGCCAAAATTCCATTGCCTGCGGCTCTTGTTGCTTCTTGTCTGATTTCGTGCGCCATCTGGCGTCCAGCGGCAGGAAACTTCGATGGAGAGAAAGTGGTGAAAGTATAGAGAGCGTGGGGAAAAGCTTTGGGGCCTTAAGAGAAAAATGTAGCTAGCGAGAGAGATGGACTGGACAGAGTGTCGTGTGTCCTTGCAATCAGCTGTTTGCTTGGATAAAAAATAATATCAGAATGGCAGAGAAGGTAAATCAATAGCAAAAAAACGCATTCTCAAGGTGAATGCTTGTGATAACAAAAACCCATCTGACGATTAAAAACTAAACAATATATAACAAATAAATAAATAAAAGAAAAATAAGAAAAGGAAAACCTTTATTTTTCATACATTTTTTTGGTATAATTATAGACTGATAAAAACTGATAAGCAAACAGTTCGAGTAACTCCTATGGCCTTCCCTTACTCCTCTGCTTCTTGCTCTCTTTTATCGCCTTTCTCTTTGGCTTCGTGGGCAAAGCTTACTGATTTGCTGCTCTTTGTTGGCATCAGAGCTTCCGCTCTTCATTTGCCTGCTGCTGCTGCTGCTCTTTGCATTCCGCAGGGACAGGACATGATTTGCTGGTTTCGTCAGTTGATTGGCAACACGTTTGCCGGAAGGTAATACCCCGTAGCATTGCAGCGGAACAGCAACAGGAAGCCAGCTCCGTGTCCGTGTCCCAGTCCGAGTCGCGTTCGTAGTTTCTCGTTCTCGGTAATCTCGGGTACTCGCACCCAACAATCGTGTGTATGCGTAGTTCTCTGCTACGCCAAATTCGCAAGAACTTTCCTGCCGAGTTGTGATTCGAGTGGCAATATTAATTACTTAAAATTTATCTACAAACAAAAAAAGAAAAAGAATAAACATGCAGAGATAAGAAACGTTTGCTTTGGCAAATGGAGTGGATTGGCCTTAGAGTCAACTTGTTGCTGGCAGAACCTGTTGCCCCCTTTGGGACCCAGCAAATCGCTGGCTTACTGCAAATATTTGCTTAGCAATTTGTCTGTCTGCCCTGCCACATGGCCTTGCCTCGCTTCCCTTTCACAAATTAAGAGCTTAAGGTGCGAATGGACCGAAGGACCAGAACTAGCACTAGGCGACGTAGCAATTAGGAGCTCAGAGGCAGAGGGACAACTGAATTTGCATTAAACACATTTTAAATTAACAATTATGTAACCCAGCATAACAACTCGGAGGGGCGGGCGAAAAAAAAACCTCAACAGCTCTCAGCTTCGGTGGCAGCAGCAGACACACCGCCTAACACCTGACCGTAAGGACCAGCCATCCCTGCAGAAGGACGGATCCAGCCTTTCTCCTGTTCCTTCTGGCAAGCTGTGTGCCAAACAATAACAAAAGCGGATTAACACTTAACTCAACGGCGATGATATGACCGACAAACAGACAGCCGACAACCGACTGAAACAGAGCTGCTGTCGCTCCCCCACCCTGTGGCGCCCACCCCTCCTCTCTGGCATGGCGATGACCCAACCCATGACCCTTTTGCTCAGTCAATCTAAAAGTTTGGCAGGGGGCAGGGGGGTTGGGCCGGCACCCTTTTCAGGTAGAGTTTTTGCCAGGGGTTGCTGGCCCAAATAAAAACCTCCAAAAATTACACTAAGCAACAAACAACAGGAAAGAAAAAACAGCAAAAAAGGGAAAAGCATTTTGCCTAACGCTCTTTGATCGTATTAGGGGCAAAAGAATTTTTTAAATTAATTTTCATTAGTTATTCAAAAGCTATTAAGTTTTTTGTTGCCCAGTGTTTTGAGTTTTTTGTTGTTGTGATGCTGTGGCAACATCAAGAAGTGAGCAGCGCAGCCAATTGTTGTCCTTAAGCCGCAAAAATATACCCAAAGTTTATATTTGCTGGCCCTTTATTTTTATTTATGGCCGCACATATATTTCTGGACATACGAACCGAGCAGACAAGTGGCCGTAGGATCAGAGGTTTCGAGCCCCAAAAAGCAGTTCGTGGCCATTGTTGGTCCACCTCCACTTTTCCGGGTATATCTCCTGCCCAGTTTGCTGTCGGTTTCGCTTTCAGTTTTGCAGCGCGAAATGTTTCCAACTGAGTTGATTACTCGCCATCGCGCGCGCTCAAATCAAAGGCAACAGCAGGCAGCCCCATGCCCCCATGCCCCCATGCCACATGCCCCTGGCCCCTGTTATCCGATGAGTATCCTTAAATTTTCAACATTCTCTTTGGGGTTTGGTTTTGGTTTTGGTTCATCCTACACTTCTTTTTTATGGCAGAACAAAAGGCATATGAATCTTGTGAGGATAAATGTAACAAGGGAAGAAAAGAAAATATGTTCGGTGTTTTCTCCTAGCCAAATCTTCTATGTAGACCTCAACCATCCCTGTGCTAATCCTTCTGCTATTCCTATCTAACAATCCACACAGAATAAGTAGCATTTAAGAAAAAGGATAGCCACGACAAGCCACTAAGAAAACCATTTATACCATTCAGACTTATTGCCATCAGGATTCCTCATATATTTCCTGTGAATAATTTACAAATATTTCAATTTAATCATTCCAAATATCGTGTATATCCAAAGTCGACTTTTTTATGCTTCCTTTTTGTTCGATATTTGTAGGTATATATACATATATGGCTCAGTCTTTTATCTGTTGTCGAGGCGTCCCCTTATGGCGTGACCTTGTCGGTGGGGGCTGGCTGGTATTGGGTGTGGGAACTCATGAGGGTTTTTAGGATATTTGCGACCTAAATATTTCAGAATTAATTTACCAAATTAAAGCCGGTCGTTCGTCTGCTTATCCAAGCCACTGAGCATCGCAATTTATCTGCAAACATGGACGCACACTCCACACAGATACACCCATAGATACACACACAGACACACACACAGACACATCTATTAAATGATGAGAGAACGCCCCAAAGGTATTAATTATTATGGAACAGCGAACAGCTAAAAAAAAAGAAAAATAGAAGCAAATAGAAGAACTTTGTATGTGGAACTCGTTATAAAGTAATAAAGCATAAAGCACACCCATAGATAGCACAGCGGGAAATCCATAGATCCATAAATCCATCTATCCAACAATCAGGTCTCAGATTTTGTTTCATTCAATGGAATCCTAGAGACATTGTGTCTAGCTGTTGGGCTAGGTGTAGGTGTTGGTAGGTAGGTGTTGACATGCCACACAAAAACACACAAAGACAGCCACATACTCGCAGTAGAATGCATGAGCCATGAGCCATGAGGCATGATAATAAAGCAGTGGCGGAAGACAAGAGATAGTTGTGGGGAAAGGAAGCGCAAAGTGTAGAGGGAAACCGCGGAAAGTAGTGGCAGCAAAATCAGCATAGAATAGCTGGAAAAGTTCTAAAGGTGGAACAACGGTAGATAAAAGCGTGGGAAAAGCAGCAGCAGAGAGAGAGAGAGGGGATAGAAAAAAGCAGATACTCGTAGTAGAGGTAGAAAAAATAAAAATTCTCGTAGCAGAGATAGAAAAAAAGAGAAGCTGAGCGTGAGCGAAAAATTACAATATTTCTCATATTTTTATTTACACAACAATATTTTAGCAGCAAACTGATTGAATGGCAGACACAAAAGACAGAAGCAATCGGAACACAAAAAGAAAGTTGTGTGGCGCTTGCTTGTGTGTGTGTGTGGATTATGAAATGGAATTTCCTTATGGAATATTAAACCACAATTTGTGAATGGAAATCCGTTTGAAATTTGTACGTTTAATTGTATGGCGGGGGAACTTTGGAGGTCGAGTTATCATCTGTTTTTTTCACGCCCCAAACCGCAAAAGAGAACCTTTATGCTTTATACTTTATATTTTTTTATTTTTATTGTTTGTCTCATTTGATGTGGCAATTCCCGACGCCTTTTCGCTAAGCGCTTATCGCTTGGCACAGTAGACTAGGAAAAAGAGAAACGAGTAACCCAACCAAACAAAAACTCTAATGTATACATTTGAATGCCATTATCACAATACCAGCGAACCGTCAGATGATAGGCAGCCGGAACTGGCGGCAATTTAGCCACAAAAAGCCAGCAGCCCAGCCACTCATTGTCTGTACGGTTATGCCCTGCGTATCTGTCTATCTGTGTATCTATGTGTTTTGTGGGGTGTATCTGTAGCTTTATATCTCTCGCTCTCTCTCTATCTATCTGTGCATGTGATTATTTCCAAGCAATTTACTTTAATTCGTCGCATTTTAGAGAGAGAGCGAGAGAGAGAGAGAGAGATCCCAGAAATATGCCAGCGACAGAAAGTGCCACAGACATAGGCTGCTTTTGGGGGCACAGAAGCTTCTGGTTTAACCTCTGCCACAGGGCATAAATGCTGGGTTCGGCTTTGTGTAATTCCGTTTTTATTGACTGCAATCATCATGGCACTCAGGTTTATTTCGGGGTTACAGGTTTCGAGTTACCCACACACATATGTACACCCCCTCCTATGTGTGTGTGTGTGTGTGCTTTAATTTCCCACTGAAATTCTATACTTTTTGCCTCTGTTTCGGTAGCATGCTGTAATTGCAATTTTGTAAAATATTTTGTTGGTCAAATGTAAATTGAAACTACGCTTGAATTACATGCAAAGAGGGTCGACAGATAAATTAATAAAGATAAACTGTTTGGCAAAGGGATAACCGACCTACCCACACACAGACGGGATTGTGGTGGTTTCACAACGAAAATGCTTTCGGGTATTTCAATTAACTTTGGTAAATGACATATCTGGACATTTTTATTGCTTAATTTCATGTTTCAACAGTGCAATCGAGTCTGAAATTCCCCTCTCTGTATTATGCGAATTAGCAGAGCAAAAGAAATGGAAATTTGATAAATAAAAACTAGTTTCAATTAAAGTAAATTATTTTACATTGGAAGACTTAGGCCAAAGTGGCACCCCGCCTTGAGGGATTTATTTTACGAAACCCCCTTAATATTTCAAGCAACTTCTACACTCTACTCTCGCCCCAAAGCAAATATTCAATCTCCATAGACTAATTGGAATAAATTGGCTTGGCTTTCGGCCCTGTTTTGGGTGCAGCAGGTGTCCAGTGTCCAGCAGTGTCCAGTGTTTGCAGTCGTTTTTCCACTGCCAAAATGTGTGTTATCAAGTGACTCGACCGAGTGCCAAATCTATAGAACCCCGAGGCTCTCTCACTCTCTTGTGTGCAAAATGTCAAATTTGAATCTGTCGAATGCGCCACGTCGCCTGGCTCCCGGCACGGCCACACCGGTGACCAGCAGCAGTCGAGGACCCGGCACAGCGGTGCTGACGGCACGCCTGACCTCGGCCAATACGGTGACCAGCAGTGTGGAGTCCTCCCTGGGGCAACACCATCACCGGGAGCAGGAGCCAGAACCAGAACAGCAGCAGCTGCTGCTGCCACAGCAGGAACAGCAGCCGACACAGACCCAGGAGCATCATCATCGGCCAGCGATGGCGGCCACATCCTGTCCGGACTCGCCCATACGACGTGTGTCGTCGAGTTTGAAAAATTCCGCTTTAGATTTCGCCTCACGTTTTTTCAACAAATGCAAAGCGGCCACATTTACGGTGGATGGTGCCACCTACACAATCGGTGAGTGAAACTAAAAAAAAAAGAGGGGTAGCCGGAATCGGGGATGCTTAGTGCATAGATTAGGAATATATATAGACACAGAGGAATACATATGTATATGTATGTATGTACCTACTGTGGCAGTCATTAACCCACTAATTAGTTGAATATTCGTTCGAAGAAAATAATGGAAGAATTCCGAATTTATTACTCCCCTAAATTATTGAATTTCTTTAGTTTTTCTATACCCAACTATATTGGAATATTGATGGCATTATATTCTCCACTTTCCGTACATCCCACGAAAAATCAAGATACCCTTTCTCTGTCCATGCATACCCTGTAAATGGGACGTGAGGCCAACAAGTGTCTGTGGACACAGCGGTAGAGAAACATAATAAAATGGGCAGTAAATTGTGAGCATTGAAAATTTGTTATTTTGGCATTTGCTTTTCTCTTTTGTTTTATCAGCTCTCGCTGGCCCCAACTACACGGCGTGTAGGTGTGCCCCACCCACATTTCACACGCTGTGTGGCATTGATGGGCAAGGTCATCGATTGACATTGGCCAGGTGTTTTCTTTCCCTTTCATTTTCGATTTTTGTTTTCGTTTTCGTTTCTTTATCGATTCGGTTTACCTATCCGTTCCGTGTGCAGCAACATTTTGTTGTAATTCAATGTGGTTCCACGACGACGACATGTCTACGTCACATGACAGAAATGTCCCGGTGTCCCTCTGTCCCCCTGTCCCTGTGTCGTGTGGCGTGTGTGGAACTGATGGATGAAAGATTGATTGCAATTTAATAAGCTGTTTATGTAGGCTGGCTGGCCGCAAAAGAAACGCCATGAATGGAGGCCAAGAACAAGGCAAAACGAAGTACAGAATATTAAAGCAGGGCGAAATCTATACTATATTTATTTTTAGACCATTTTTCATGTGAATATTAAACAGATGTTTTTGCTATAGAGTTCCATTTGGAACTTTTAGCTACTGAATTTTATCTTGAAACATTCTAATAATCGATTTTCTTTTGATTGATTTTGCTGCCGAAAAATAAATAAGGCAAGTTCCAGGGTAGTTGCTTTCGTTTGATTAACGTTGAATTGTGTTTTTTGCTTGCCACACTTTATGTGCCACATGCTGATTGAACAAAGCATTTTTGGCCATTTCTTATTCAATTAAATTCGAACCGAACCGCACAGAGAGACGAGACGTGCTCCGTGTGTTGGCATAGCAATTGTCGCTGAAATTGGAAACTCACATGCCATGGCGTTAAGTGTATCTCAGGTGTCCGTACTGTACTCTTTTGCTTCTTCGCATTCCCCCCGAAAACCAAATCCATATCCGAAATGCTTGCCAAAAAGATAACTTGGAATCTTGCCCGAATCTCTTACCCAGCACCCCAATGCCAATTCCAGGAGGCGTATTGGTAAACAGATTTAGCTGACTGAAGAGGATTTCTCTCTCGCTCTCTCTCTCTCTCTGTGATGTCTGTGACTGTACGAGGCGAATGTGCGTGCGTTTATGTGCCGAAAATCTGCGTGAAATCATCGCCAGGCAATATGTAAATTATTTGATATCGATGCTGTCAATGTAGATTGAAAGCAGATGCAAATTCCTTTTTAATTGCTGAATGGCACACGTTAATGATATGTATCTGTAGCTGTATCTGTAGCTGTATCTGTATCGATGGGTCAATATCTCCCAGTGATTTACCCGGCACTCTAAGGGTTCTTTTCCCGGTATACAGAGTTTTGGTTCCAACGGGCCGCCACGATTGGAGTAGGGACGCCTTAGACAGGGCTGGTGGTTGTTGATTCAACGTGACGCTGTCTCTAAGCACATTTGACGTAAGGCACCCGCGACGTTCAGCAATACTATACACCTGAGTAACCGGTTGACAGAGATGAAGGTAAGAGCGTAACCCTAATAAAACATAAATTTTTATTATTATTTAATTTCTTTACTAAAAAGAAAAAAAATAAAAAACGAAATAAAAGAAAGATAAAAGAAAGAAAAATAATAAAAAAATATATAATAATAATAAATAAAAAAAATAAATAACTATGATGAAACCTTGTGTGGTTGTAGTGTTTTTCTGGGAGTTGTTGGCGTCCGTGGTGTCTGAAGTTTTGGAGGAGCCGATAAGACTCTGGGCTAAAGAGTTATGTTTTATTAATGATATTAATTAATAAATTTATTTTGCCACCTAACGTCATAAAAACCAACGCCACCTAAATATACTGCATGACACGTGAACATTGAACACCACTTGTATCACATATGTACTTACACCACTATTAATACTTACAGGGTTTAGTCTCCTAGTTTGGATAACGACCAGTTGTTATCAGTGAGTACAGTTAGATATATCATTATTTATTGTTTTTATTTTTAGGTGGACTGCCACACAACTGCCAACTTACGTGGTAAAAAGTTTTGGCACTTAAGTTCACTTTTCACAATTTGGGCAGATAACACATTCACGCTACGCGTGATGAAATAAAAGCGAGAAAAACCGCGCGCGTCCCTTTTGTTATTTTTTTGGTCTCCCTAGGAGATTTTGACTAGTCCTATGCGAGACGCACGAAACGTCGCGACAGACGATTTTATACATGAATCTTCTTAGGCATAGAGCTGAACTCTTCTATTGAGGCATAAAGAGTTTTGATGGACGCGAGGGGGGGGATGAGTGTTTTACGAAGGCTATGCTGCTTCATGAAGCAAGAACAGTATAAAAACGCGGGCGAACGTCGAGCGTGAACCGCTTAGAGGGGCGGGACGCGGACTTGTGGAAGGTCACTAGCCTGCGGGAGGTGGAACCCTATGTTACCACTCAGGCCGACTGGGCTGTATCTGTGGAGGGCACACACACACACACACACACAGATCCTCTTAACGTACTTTTAATGATGTCAGTGGAAGTTTATTTATGGCTCTGCGCTCCCCGATGCAAACAAAGCAAAGGCAAAGGCAAAGGATGGAAAATGCTGCTAGGAAAATTGCATAGAAGAAATCCTTTACCCAAAGGAGTGCATGGCTGCTGCTGCTGCAGCTGTGCGTGTGTGTGTGTGTGTGTGTGTGTGTGTGCCATCAATTAAAAGTTGTTCAGGCAAAGGCAACAGCAGGGCAGAGCAGCGCAGCGCAGCGCACGGCAGCGTCTTCGTAATGCAATTAAAACTGCCACCAAATGGGGGAACTAAAGAAAATTCCAAGCAATTCCCAAGTCCAGTGACGAGCATGTGCGTCACTCTCTCTCCCACTCTCTCTCTCTCTCTCTCTGAGTGGTTTCCCCCTTTTTATTAATAAGCCCCACTACATGGCTGGCGGGCCAACTTTGTCTGTGGCATTTTAATCTTTAATTGTTGATTATGTATGCACAAGTGGCAGGCAGCGGAAGCTGCCACAGAACTGAGCAGCCATGCAACCAACCAACAGGAAACACGGCCCCAAGTGCAGTTGGCTGTGTCATCGCCCATCACCCAACCACTTCATACAACCCTCCCACCCATCACCCATCGCCCATCCAGCCTGTATCCTCTATTCTCTATGCGTTTTCCAGCCTTCTTCGTAGTTTCATTTCACTTCGTAGTCGTAGTCGTCTTCTTCGTGGTTCTTGTGTACTTTGCTGTTGGCGGAAATTGCATTGTCAACGCTGGCAGTGGCAATGCCAGTGTGAAACGTAGACCAAGTAGGCAGCAGGACAACCCAGGGCCCAGGCTTGTCCCGGGATTCATGTCCAGCAGTACTCGCACCTTCTGCCACAACTGATGTCATGGATGTACAAATTAAAAATAATGACAAAGCGAATTGACCAACTAAACCACCGACTTTAGCTGTGCTCTTTAATGAATAAAAGAACGATTACATTTTCGGACTAAATGCAGGACTAAGAGCCAGACTAAATGGACTGCTAAGCCACCATTCAAATCGATATTTGTGCCAAGCAAATCCTGCCGTAAAGAGTATCCCACAATCAACTGCTAGCAGTGGGTAGAAATCAACTGCCTTGAGGACACACCCGTTGCACCTTGATTGCAGCGGCAACAAATCAGAAATAGGAAAACGAGCAGGAATCCAATCCCGATCCCAGGGCGCATTCCGCAGTTCCCCATTGCCAATCCCGATACCGAACCCCACATTAATCAAGGCAGTAAACGATTGCAATGCCATTTGGGCGCGAGCCATTACCATGACAGAGTCGTTGATTTAGTTGCCGTTGCCTTTTTCCCCACTTATTCCAATCGTTCTACCTGTTGCAATCGAGAATTTATCGATTGGCCAGCAGCCAACAGGCGCGCGTTGGTGGACGCTGGCCGGGAGGTCCAAGCAACAAGCGACAGGTCGAGAACCCACATGAAAATCGATTTCACGCTCAAATTGATTTGGTTTTTATTGCTCGGGCATTTAATTTATGTGCCAGCAGCGCAGGAAGTGTCGCACGAAAGCCCGATCGCTATAAAAGAATGTACCGATGTCGATGCCAAGGGACAACAATGCCATGGCGGCAAGAGGCAAGAGGCCAGAGGCAGTAGACAGACGAACATGAACGAGGAGGAGCAACACGAAATTCTTTGTTGCGATACGCTTTGACAATATTAGCGCTTATAAATTTAAATTGCTTGTACGGTCCGGGGATTGTCCCCTGTTCTGTTCTGCTCTGCTCTGTTCTGTTCTGTTCCGACATGTTAGGAAAACAAGGAAACAACTCCGGTCTGTGTGCGGGAAAACACATTCCTTAGGCATTGGGATTGGGAGTAGGTGACATGGCCCCCGACAAGATGTCGTTGTTGCTGGGTAACATTGATTTTCTGCTTTGCCACCGAATGCCAACAGCAGACGAAACCCATGCGAAACCAACCAAACCAAACCATATCATACCCAAGCTCCCACTGCTCCTCTTGGCCATGCTCCCCACACGTAAACACACACACACACACACACACACAATCCATTATTTTGTTGGGCGGATTGCCACTAACTCGACCTACCACCTCCCTCTTTTTCGCTCTCACTCTAAATATTCAGTTGAGGTTTGCGGGCATATTTTGGCAGAAATGTTTGTGTACCGAAGTCAAAACCAAGCCCTTTAGAGGGTATATCAGAGCTTAATGGAAAAGAGAGGAGGTGCAGCAGAGAGTTTAAATATACTTTTAGTGTAATGTATACGAAATGCTCATTAATTGGGATAAGAAACATAAAATAACCCAAAATTCGATTTATTTGAAGAATAATCTACTTTCTTCGATAACCAGTCAATGATTATCATCGATAAGAGTATAATCGATAATTCATCAATTATATATTTCGCTTAATTTATTTCTCCAGTTCTAACTAACTTTAAAAAGTTTCCCTTGACTTTTTAGGGTATGCGCCGCATCCATCATTAGTATTTCCCCTAAAGCAGTGCACTACGTACGCCTGTCGCCATCCTTTACTTCCTGTCCTACCCGTCAGCCCGGCTGGCTGGCTGTTGTTGTCATTTTGAACACTCTGCCAGCGCCTTTTGCAATTTGTTTCGAATTTGGCATTAATTTTTCACACGGGACACAGGAAATTGAAATGTTGCCATAACGGTGGGTCGTTATATTGCGCTGCGAAGATAGCAGGCGGCAGGGGGCAGGTCTTCAAGACAATTTTACAGGTTTTCTAGTTTCCAGTGATGGTTCAGAAAATTCAATTAAAAGTTTATTAGTCAAGCTCCCCACACAGTATGAAGATGAAGTTAACTCTGTGGCTAAAACTGTGTTAATCGTGTTAAACTACTTAGGGGCAAAAGTTTTCGAAGCTTAAACAATATCTGACAGGACAGGACAGGAGCTCCACAGCAGCATTTCAAGGGCTCATAAAACTGTCAGCTTAGCCGAGGGGATAAACGGTTCTTGTTCTTGTTCTTTTTGCCCCAAAGAATATTCAGTGGCCGAAACGAAACAACAAGTTTCCATCTCCATCATCTTGCCTTGCCTTCTTTAATGGCGTTTGGCATTCAATTTAATTGCCATCGTTTCCGTTGCTGATTGCTCTCAATTTCCCGACCAAGGACTAGGCAATACTCGGGTAGTGGTCGGTGGGTCTTTGGCCAGGTGTTTGGCAAGTCATTTGGTAGCTTCAATCAACGGAAATTGAAACGCAAACGTTGAGAGGCCCATCAGTGCGTAGCCCACAGCCCACACACCGAAAAAACGTGCGAGTGATGAAAGTGAAAGCACTGTTTGCTCTATAGTAGAGATACACTCTATCCAGCCACATTCCAACTGTGGCAATCTTGTTGCTACTTCTGCTCGCAATCCATCCCCATCCGCTGGCATCATATTTATTTTATTGCCACCCCGCCGCATACTGAACGAAAACCAGACCAAGTCCCCACTCGCATCACATCACCCACATGAATTTTCAAGTGAGTATAACGAACATTTTTCCACAGAAAGAAGTGAAAAGTGTAATTTTAAAAATAGCAACGAACTCGATTGGCGTGTGAATCGGTAGCCGAAAAAAAAAAACAAAACAATATAAAAGAAGAGTAAATAACAATAAAATTAAATTGTTTGCATTTCGCCAGGGTCCAAAGCTAAAGCCTCACTTGCCATGTCCATGTCCACTCTCCTCTTCAGTCGTTGTGCGGATGACATTTTTTTTTGTCGCCAGAGCTTGAAAAAAAAGAAACACTATTTTAAATGCACACCGCTGGCATCTGGGATTCTATTTTTTTAGCATATAAGGGGACTTGCGAATGTTTTAATTCTGTCAGGATTTAATTAAGAGACAAAATTGTTGCATGTGAAGTGCTGTAAAGCGCTTAGTAGAAGCGCTTGAGTTGAGATTCGTTTATTATAAATTGTGTAAAAGCTGATGGCAAAATAAAGAGTTAAGCAGGGGCTTTATTGAACGTCAAATGTCCCTCATACTAGTGCTCAACTTCAATGGAAAAAATAGGAAAAAAGAACGAGGCTATGGTAATATTTTCACCTCTGCAATTCCACATTTCTAATCCCAAGATTATCCATTACCTCACAGAATTTTATTCTATACTCCCCACATCAATAAGTGAATAAAAATACCATTTATAGTGAAAGTTCATCTTGCCAGACAGGCAGGCAGGCTGGCAGAGGGGCAGGGCAGGGCCAGCAGTCCTCCAACCTAATTGAAATTGTAGTCGCATCATCAATCATATCGCACATAACGTATGCGCACTTCAGTGAGAAATATTCCACGCATCCATTCAGCGTACACATTCTCCATAGCATCCGCATCCACATCCACATCCACAACCGCAGCCTATGCCCGATATAAATTATTATGGCAATCATCGGTGACTTTCATTCAGCAGTCTGAAGGCAGCGCACGAACGAAAAATTGGGATGAAAATGTGCGCCACAACTGAAAAACAATAACACAGCAGGTGATATTTTTTATGGCCATCGCTTCTGGTGCTTTCTCTTTGGCCTTTTTTTGTTTGTTGGTTTTTTGTTTCTTTTTATGGCTTTCTTTCTTGTGGAAAGGCCTCTGAATGAAAGAATGAAACGTGCCAAAGATGTTGCTACTGTTCGGTGGGGTTCTGGGCATTCATTAGGGATACGGCAACAGCTACTGCCACAGCTCCTTCCGCTGCCCCTTACAGTGTTCCTTTTCCTGCTCTGCTTTAAATGTGTCCGCGTCAAATTTAATTTAAAGTAAAATCCCCGCCGGAAATGCACTACAGAGAAATCTTTGGGGGGTGCGCAGCTGCTGCACTGGTAAGTGGGGAGCCTGTCCATGTCCTGCTTCAAGCACTTAGCGCGCAAGTGCTTATTGAATTTGCCACCTGGACCTTCCTTCCTTCCTTCGGGGCAATACAAAACATCAGTATCGGCGACTGAATAAACGAGTTTATCCTCAGAGCTTATCACTCTGCCACGCGACCTCACGGTTTTTGCATAATTTGTAGCTGCGGGGCAACATTTGACTCCACTCCACTCCGCCGTCTCCTCAGGTGCCTCTGCTTATCAGGCTTTAGTTTAATAATGTCCCAAAGACAGATTTCCTTTTCTCTAGAAATCTATGCGCGAACTTTCAGCTCTAGGAATATTCCTCTTTTTCTTGTTTTTTTTTTTAGTTAACCAACTTGTTGTGGCTGAGCGGGAAAAAATGACTCCTGAATGGATCCTGACACTGGGCTTTCCATGGGTGTGTCGCCCCAATGGAGAACGTCATTGCCATCGTACACGCTAGAGTGTGTTGGGTTTTGTTTTTTGGTTTTTTTTTTTGTTTTTTGCAGGGGCGTGCCAGCCAAGTTAGTGTGTGTTTTTGGCCTGGGCTTTAGTTTGTTTATTGCCCTACCCGCAGTTTTGTTCAACACAGTTGTTTTTTTTCGCTGTTCTTTCTTTCTTGTGTGGCAGATAAAAATCTACTAAACTTGGCGCCGCGTAATTGAAAGGGCGAATAGTTGGAAGGAAGATGGCTGGAGCGTTTTTTTGTTTGGTTTGGCTATTGTTTTTTTTTTTTTGGTAAGTAATTTGGGTGGGATTTGGGGATTGCCTGAAAATATTTACATTGAAGAGGGAATCCATGTGATGAATGTTGTAAAGCAGAAGTCGTACATCACATACACAGTTTAGTGTAAGGAGAAATCGATTAAAATGTAAATTCAATAGTTTTTTAGAATAATTTGTACTCAAGTGAAAAAGAATTACTTTTATCCATGGGAATTTAGAAACTTTTACTTGTTTCTTCTAGCATAAAATTCAATATTCTTATAAGTCTTGAATTAATTAATTAAATAATTTTCTTGCACATCTTCACCTAAAGTTCTCATTTTCCCATAGATTTTTATACAAATTAATTACAAAGCAGAAAATGTATATAAAAGAGAACGAAAGAAAGAAAGAAGAACCATAAAAAGCTATAAAGACAGCTAAGACTTGTCTCAACTTTCACGCGCTCTCTTTCTCTCTCTCCTTTTTTTCTGCATCTCTTTCTCTCACGCTCATTCTCTCTTCAGTGTGCCCATCTTTATTTTGTTGTCACACGCTGCGTGTACGTAACATTTTTTCTCTGTTGTCTTTTATTTTTTATGGAACACAAATCAAATTTATGCGCTGGTCAACGATTTTGATGGCCCTTAGACTCAAACACCCTCCCCCCATAATTCCTCCTCTAAGCCCCAGCTCGTCTCTACTCTCACTCCCTGGCACTTGCTACGTGTTTGGAAAATTGATTTGACTGCTGTGGCTGCTGTATGTTGCTGTATGTTGCTGTGTGCTGCTGCTATTACAAGTATTATTACTATTTCTGCGATATTTGCACATATATTTGTATAGATTTATATATGACGATGGTTCCTATTCCTATTCCCATTTCCGTTAGAGCTGTGGCTCTGTTGCTGTAACTGCTGCCTGATGCACAAATTGAAATTGAATTGCGAACTTTAAAAAAGTTTATGGCCAAAACGAGACGAGGCGTGGCGAGGTGAGGTGAGGTCCTGCAGCGAAAGCTACAGCTACAGCGCACTTAACCGGATCTAAAAAGGGGAGAGACCCGACGAGACGAGACGAGACGAGCGACTGTGTGTGCGAGATTCCTGTTGAGCTACAAAGTTGTGACTGGTGCCCTGCCCTGTGCCCTGCCCTGTGCCTGTGTGAGTTCCTCCACACTCTCTGGGAAGTTTTATGTGGCTCCAGGGCACTTCTAGTTTTGGCTTTGGCCCATGTCTAACCTTCCATAGCTCTCTCCATACCTCTCCTCTTTGCTTTATATAGCACTTACAGCATCTATATTTGTTTCTGTTTCCACCGACACAAAATTTTCATTTTTATTGTTGACTGCACACTCAATTACTTATTTATTTACTTCCTCTCCTGCTACATTTTCACTATTTCCCTTAGCTCACAGCTAGACAAATGTCCGGCAATGATTCTGATTTGATTTGTTTTGTTTTGTAAACTCAAAGAAATGAGCGAAAAGGCTGGAAAGAGGCTGGAGAATGAGGGAATGGTTGGCTGATGTACGGCGATTGAGCTTCTCTAATGATATGTGGGTTATTAGGCAGATCGAAGCACTACAGACCACTGAAGCGATTAAGGGAAAACGTTGCCCCAAAAAATGCCACAGCACAGCCTTCTTCTTTGAGTTATCTGGCAGCTAAAACAGGGTGTGCCATTGGGTAGGAATTGAACTTAAATCGCCATGCAAAGATGAGCCAAAATTCGATTTTACTTTGAGTAAAATTTTCACTATTCTACTCCAGAAATACTTCCCACTGAATAGTCACCCTGTAGCACAGTAGCCCCAGCTTTTGGGTAGTAAATCATGCATGAAGAGAAAGACTCACTCACTTTTTTCCCTCTACTGCCAGTCCCCGTGGGCAAAGGCTTGCAAAGGGCCTTCCTTTGCCTTACTTCCAAGAGAAAGGATACACATTTATCCCCCCTTTCGGCAACCTTTCCTCTTTCCCTCTGTCATTGATTTGTGCTGTGTCCAAAGTGCATGGGAATTCTGTTTGCCTTTAAGCAGGCAGCAACTTGACCAAGGGAATGCCTCAACGAATCCATGATTACATCGGGGCCGCTCAGTACGGATCAGAAGCGGCCTGTCTCTGCCTGTCCCATCGATGAGCATACGCATAAATAATCAAAAGGATGCGATGAATCCGCCCCTCCTCCATGCGCATCAAGCCAATAAATGAATGCTGAAATGTTAAACAAATCAACGTATCATTTGCAATGCAAGCGAATTAAATTTCCGTTCAATAATTCAGCAGCAAAATGTATGGAACTTTGTGCAAAAATTAACTCAATAATTCCATGCAAAAAAAAGGGGCACCTCTGTTCATATTTCATATGCACAAAATATTATACGTGAAAATATGTACGAAGGTAAAATGTAAAGTTTGTCGCTTCCTGGTAAATATTTAATTTTGTTTCCAAATAACAGAAAAGGGAGAAGCTGCCGCTCTGCAGGTCGATTCTGGGGCAAGGCACTTGAGGCAAACTAATTAGAAGTAAAAGTAAACCAGAGCACTCTTCAGTTTCGTTACTGAATGAAATGCTCACCTGGTTGCTGCATCCCTTTGGTTGCTCTCTGGAATTAAGTCCAATAAAGCTTAAAGGGCAGGCCAGGTGGCAAGTCATGTGTATGTATTTTTGGGCGGGATGGGGAGTGGGGGAAGACCTTTAGCTCGTCAGGTGAATTGCTGGCAAGTGTCTGGCAGCTCTTTAACACCCACTTAACATAGGTCCCAGGCAGCACAGGCAGCCCACGCAGCACAGGCAGCCCAGGCTTCTCCTTCCTGCTGCCCAGGACTTTTAAGTGCATTAATACATAAAGTTTCCCTGTTCCTACCCTGATGTACTGCTATGTTCTACGCTCACGCCCCATAAAGTCAAGTGCGACACCCGACTGAGATTTAAAAGATGAGTGCGGGCGAGTACTCGGCATTCCTCACGTAGAAACATCAACATCAGCCTCGCCTTCGCCTTCGCCTCTGAAAGAGCTGTCACAGGATCTGAGGGTCTGCAGTGCCATGGCATGGCACTCGGATTCAGATTGGATTGCAGCTGGCAGTTTTACAGGCCATGGTCCTTAATAAAAGTTTTATATTGCATGCCAATTCAGCAACAGAGCAGTGAAAAAAGAAACAGAAAAAAAGGAGCGTGGAGCGTGGAGCGTGGAGCGTGGAAGGAACAAGAGCAGCAAAGTTCTGTTTAAGCGAAAATGAAATACTCTTTTGTTGCAAGTTGGCAAGAAGTTGGAAGAAAGCATTTCGATTAATGAAATGGGTACACTACATACATATACATACATACACATATATATGTACGTTATGTATATCCCTTCATAACTCATCTTTTAAGTGCTTTGTTTGCAAATCCCTTCTTTTTTTGACAGCGTTAAAAGTCTCGATAAAATTAATTCAAATTCTTTTCCGACAGCGAAATCGATTGAGAGAGGCAGCATGGAGGCCTCCTATTTTTTTTTGCTTGCTTCCTTTCGGCTATCAGCATATCCTCTCGCAGTAAATTCAATTTAGACCATTTCCATGTTATAGCCTCCAATGGGAGGAAGTGCAACAAAGTGGCAAAGTGTTTGGCCAATTGCCTTTAAATATTCCCCCGGCAAATATTGATTTATGCTGTCTCCAGTATTTGCCCGTGTGTCTGTCTGTCTGTACAAAATCGAAATATGAGATCCCAAATCCAGCAGAGAATCTTCTGCTCGCTCGCTCACCTTTTTGTGCCACGGCGCTTAAATCCCTTGGGGGCTTGGGTGAAGTGAAGTGAAGTGAAGTGAAGTAAGGTGAAGTGAAGGGAGCCTCGCTGGTGTGCTGCAACGGGATTAACATTTGTGATTGGAAAAGAGAAGAACAGGAAACAGTCACGGACGGCTACAGGATAACGCAGCAGTCTCAGGCTCCTCTTGCTCTCTCTGTCTCTATCTCTCTCTCTGTGTGTGTGTGTATTGTGTCCTCAACACTGACAACGAAGCCATACAATTGGCTAGCAATTGTTGCTGCTTAGATTGTCATTGTGGCGGCCATTGTTGTTGCTGCTTCTGTGCCTGTGCCTGTTGTTGCCACCAATCGAAAGTGGGCATGCCACGGGGCTATGCCATTGCCATTGCCATTGCCACTGCCACTGCCACGGACATGGACATGCGGTTTCCTGTGCCATTGGCAAGCGCTTGGCTGGCAAATGAGACTGCCATTGGGGAACACTACTGGGGCTAAAGAAGTTTGCCATTGACTTGTGGTGACAGTTTTGGTCATTTCAACTTCTCGACGGGTTCTGGGGAAATGGCATGCTTAATTGTTTGTCTGTCAGTATAGTTCGTTGAGGACAACAGGCTGCCCGAAATGTGTTATGGTTACTTAAAGCAGGTTGCTGACTTGTCCAACTGGTACTAGTAGAGTAGAGTGGAGTAGAGTAGAAAGAATAAGGTATACCTGAGGATAGTTGCATTAACTAGAGACACGACACAGTGTCCTTAATACATACATATATGTTTATGTATTTGCTCTGTCCCTCGGTAGGCAGCTGCCTCAATCACTTAACCAACGCCTCTCAATTTTTAGATGGCTTCAGAACGGACATAAACGAACACCAAATTTCGTACGTCTTTCTCGCTTACTTGATCTTTAGATAAAGGAAATAAGAGAGTAGCTATGTTAATTGCAAGGACAGTTATGAATTCTTTGCTCTCTTTCTCACCTCTTCGAGCTTGAGCGCAAGAACAACATTTGCTCCCACATGCTTGTGAGAGGAGGACAGCGGTGATTGCCAGGTGCTCAAGTAATTTACGGGCATGCTATACAGATTTACATGTAAGTTGGAGCAGCGGTTAACGGGCAGAAACAGCATCTGAACAGCAGCTGAACAGCAGCTGAACAGCAGCAGAACAGCAGAAAAGCAGAGCAGCACTAACAGACAAACAGCATAGAAGCAGTAACAGACTGTTACTAACAGCAGCAAAACAATAACATGAACAGAAGACAAACAGCCTGCCGAGATCGAGCCATGGCCGCTTAAGGAAATTATTCTTAGACTTTGGCAGTCAACTGCGATTTCAGATAGTCCATGAATATTCAATTAAATAATAACATAGTTAAATATACATATACATACACATACATACATATGGATGTATATGAACGCATACATGCATATACACAAGAAGATTTCAACCTGCCATTAGAACGTTGAGTGTTTTCTTCAGCGAATTGCAAATGAATTTGGCTGATTTTAATCTTTCTGCGTACTTCCACATATGTATATACGTATGTATGTGCTTCCAAAAGGAAAGTGTGTTCCAAAGAAATATAACAATCTGAATATGAGCTTATATTATACGTACATATGTATGCCAACAACTCGGTGCACAGTTTTCTTGTACTTTTCCTTTCACTTACGCATATCGCATGTCTGGCTGCACTATTTGTGCACTCTTTTGGCTCATGCCCATTGCCCGCCTGATTTATGCCCTTGGATTTGGATAAGCATGCAAATGACCCAACTTTGGCATAAATTGTCGCTACAATTTTTAATTATTAAACAACGTCGCGGTCTGGCAAGTTATGAGCCGCCGCCGTTGCCGCCGCCAGCCGCGCCCCTCCCAGGATGTCAACGAACTTGCTCATTACGGTGGTCGGCCTGTGCCTGTCCATAGAATGAAAGCAATCAAAACTTTTCTTTATATACATATATTTTTGGGGGTAAAAAAGTTTTACTCCGCCCCCCGTCAATTACTGGACTTTGGGCGAGGCTTAAGTTTTGCTGCTGCTGCTGCTGCTGCCCCTCCTGCTCCGGTTGTTGCTGCTTTATTTGTCAATGACTTTTACTCTTTAACTGTCGACTGCTGTCCAGCAATTCCCTGGGGCGCCGTGCCACCCGGAGACATCGCCTTAATGTGGCACGCCTTAAGCTTTGGGATCGTCCTTGACATAATTTACAATTTCAATAACATTTCTTGTACCGTGTGCGTGTCCCAGCAGCTAGGACGATGTTGGGCAATTTATTTAAGCATTATCCTTTTGGCACAACCCGAGCAACCCGTCGTAAGGCGCCATCATCATTGTGATGATGGTGTGATGGCAGGGAGGAGCTGGAAATGGAGATGGAGATGTAGATGCTTCTAAAGCAGCTGACAGACACGCGCATTTGTCATCATTAAGAATGGTTTGCCAGGCTCAAAATTAGTCCTGCCAGCGGTCCTGCAGGATACGATTTATGCGTGTGCAGTAGTTTTCTCCTCAAGAGTCACGCCCCGTCGTTTGTCCGCTCCTTATTGTTGTTGTTGTTGTTGTTGTTTGCTGGTGCTGCTGCTCCTCATTATGGCTTAAAAAATGTTGAGCACGTCGACGCTTGTTTGCATGGAAATCGTCCTCGTTCTTGTCATCTCGTCCTCGCTCCCATTCTAGTCCTCGGACAGCACTTGAAACAGGTCGCTTGGGTCCAAGCCACCATCCTAACCGAGCGCCACCACCAAAGCCACCAAGCAACAGCCACCACCACCACCACCGCCACCACCTAAGCCACTTGATAGTCAGGCGCTGACATCTCATTATGGTTGTCTACCCGTCAACAGTGCGTATGCGTGATGTCTTTTTCCTTTTGGTCTCCCAAAATCCCCTCCTCTTCAGTGTGGCTGAGGGTGGGGTGTGGGGTTGGGGTGGGGTGGGGCAGGCGTTCATGTGTAAGCAAACTGTCTACAACGCGAATTATTTTTATGTGCCATTGAGGACCAATTTCTGTGTGTGTGCCACACAAGCACACAAAACATTTACGGGATCTTGGGTGAAATTTAAATCTCTATAAATTTCTCGTCGGAGCAAGCGGAGTAGAAAGGCTTGTTCTCGCTCGGTACTTTTTGATGCTTCCTTTTATGTTAAATATTTATAAATTTATAAATGGTAGATATTTCCTTTGCCTATTGCCGGATAAAGTGCTTACTCTCAAAGTCTTTCGCATTTATTCTCCTTGTGGTAGACCATAGCATTTACTTTTTCTTAGCTCGATTCAATTGTTATGGCAAACAATTCTGCACATAATTGAATTTTCCTGTCTGCCTGTATTTATTGTGGACTTTGAAGAGGCAAAAGCAAACTACAGCCAGTTAAAACATATTTAAATTTTCGTAAACTGTCAAAATGCTGGTTAAAATTGAAATCAATTTGAATTTCTTTTGTGTTTTTTTGAAAATAAATGCCAATATTCATGAGGATATTTTGATTAAGGGTTTAGTTTACATTACATGTAAATAAATTACTCAGAAATCTGAATCCAACATTAAATACGATTTAAGAAGTTTCCGAAAGTGAAAGGAACCTGTTTCAGGTTTGGATATCGCTCGACAGTTTGGCTCCACAGTTCTCGCGAGTCAGGGTCCAATCCACCAATATTCCTGTCTGCTTAGCTCTTCTGCTGCCCCCACATGCGTTCTCTGTTTCATTTGGCTCTGAGTGCAGTGAAGTCAATCATGGCCCACTTGACCACAAAGCACTAAATCACTCTCAATGAGCTTTGAGCCTCGATTCTGGCTCTGGGGCCGAGCCCACTTATCAGATGTTTATCTTGGCAGGGAATACCAGAGAGTGAGAGAGTGAGAGGTAGTAACGTTCTCTGTCCTGCATGTTGACAGCGACATTTACATAGCAGGCAGACGATGACGAGGAGTCCTCCTGGAGATAGCATTCAAAAATCAATTGCATTGTTACCCAGCCCAAAGAGCAGCAGCAGTAGCAGCAGCAGCTGTGGAGGAGGCCACTGACAGCACATTAACCCACAGACAGACAGACAGACAGACAGACACAAAATACACAACAAAGACGCATGCATTATTTATTAGCATTTTCCGCTCCAAAGACAAAGCAAACGAAAAATGTGCTCCGAAGAAAAGAAAAGCCTCGCAACAACAATGAATCCAAGAGCTGCCGCTCTCTTGAGGAGGAGTTGCCGAAAAAGTGCTCAATCAGCAGGTCGAATGAATCGCTGACTGACTTCGTTCCTACGCACGAATTGACACTTGAGATGGATTAGCATGACGCCTGAATGGCCTGTGCTGTGTGTGTGCCTAAGACCCTAAGAGACATACTACAGACTACAGACAGAGAGAGATATACTGATAAACTGATGGAAAGAGACAGAATTAATGCGGCCCTAAATCAAAATGTACTCTCGAGACGAGCGTAAGTGAAATATAATTCCCATTTTCCAAGAAAAAACCCCTCTAAAATGTATTGTTCGTCTTAAAGTATTCCCATGAAATAAAAAAGAGACAAATCAGCTTGCAGAAGATTTGTTATTGTTTTTTTTTGTCTTAAAAATTGTATCTGCCTATAAAAATTAAAATTGTCTTGCCTGAAAATTTGCTCCTAAGCTTTTCAATAATTTAATTTAAATATGAATTATGCTGAAAAGTTTCCGCTCTTTCGCCTCTCATTAAGATGAATTAACTACAATTTGTGCTGTCCAGCCGTATCTGAAGGAGTCCTAAAAACCATTTCGCTCCTTACAATTATCTTTTTCGCGAAAAACCTTTGTTATCCTTCATTGCTCGAAAAACAAGACCAGAAAACCAGAAACCATTATATCAAAGTGCTTGAAACAATTTGTGTCTGTCTGTCTTGTGGCCGCAGTTGGGGCGTAAAATTAGAACAGCTGTTTTGCAGATGTTCCACACCGTGAAATATCTTTCGGTCGGCTCCTTGGCTTTGGCTCATTTAGGCGAGAGCTGCGGCCCTTGAAAACTAACCACTCTCGTTGTCATCCTTCTCCTTACCAGCCCCCAAATCTGGCGAGTCTCCTGCCCCCTTTTCAAGCGCTTTTCATTCGCCTTTCATTCAAGCTATTTCCCGTTTCCGGCAGTTCCGCTTTTTGCTCGCTAATATCACAGCCTCACAGCAAGAACAACAATTACGCAGCATTTTCCCCCTGCCATTATTCTGTAAATTATGAATTAGCTGGAAGAGTGGCATCCTTTCAACTGTTGTCTGTCCTTAACTCCAAGTCCCCCCAACTGCGGCCAATGCTTAATCCGAAGTGAGTTTTCCAAGTGAGCTCGTTCATAATTCATTTTCACTGTCAGCGTTGATTTTAAATTAACGAAAATCTAACCCATAAGTAGATACATATATACCTACGAGTATATGGTGTATATATCTTTTGATTTGGATTTTCTCAGCACTTGTCACTTCACAGGTTCATACTGTGTGCTTTCTCTCTCTCTCCCTGTGCGTGTGTGTGGGCCCATGTTAAATGCTTTGTCATACATCAAAATTATGTCGGCATTTATTAATGAACTGTAAATGTGATTGATGCTACGGCTGCTGATGCTGCTGCTGATGCTGCTGATGCTGCTGCTGGCGCTTGTTCATCATTTCGTGCTCGTCTTTCACTCGACATTAATATATATAGAACACTTTAAATTATATTGCATGCAATTCATTTAAGATAAAGTGAAGCAGAACGCAACGTGAAATTAACTCTGGGAACTTGCCTGCGCTTCTCCCATTTGTCTGTCTGAGTGGGCTGTCAAGGCAGCTTCCTTAAATAGGGTCTTGTTTTGGGAGTACCCTGGAAAGATTTAAGGCAATGCACTTTCATTTACCCAAGTCCCGCAGGAACATATGTATGGTTAGCTAGCACTCGGTAGTGGGTTCCTTTGATCACTTAAGCACAGCTCCTCACGCAGAATGCACAACACGAACATCAGCTGTTGTGAGAACGAGAGAGTAATGCAAAAAAAAACCGGTTTCTCTTTGTAAATAACAATCCCTTTCGCTTTCTCTTTTTTTTATTTTACATGGCCATACAGCTACACGAAGAATATTTCTCACTTGTATTTGTGTCTTTTGCTTTGTTTTAAAAGCAATTTCTTACCTTAAAATATGCACTCATGCCACAGTCTTAATATTCACTCAATTATTGACCTTAAGGTTGAATTCTCGTGAGCTAGTCGACCCTCTTTTAATAGCCAAAGGTCATGTGCATTGGAGTACAGTCCACTGATTGCGGTTTGCGACTCAGCAGTCAATTAGTCAGTCGGCAATTATTTTGTGCTTAGCGCTGGTCACCCATAAGGTGTCCCCTTTAATAATTAATTCATATTAAATGGTTGCCCATTTTGTTGAGCAATAAAGTTGTAGTAGACATCCTGCTAAAGGATTCAAAATTTCAAATATTCATCAAGTTGTACCAGCCACCTATTTGCCACCTATTCGCCACCTGTACGCTCCAGGGTAAAACAAAATTCATAATTCTCTGCAAATATAGTTCATACATATCTGCCACTCTCTGTGCTCTAACTATATTCTTTACGGCAGCTACTATTTCATTTCTTGTCTCCCATTTGCATTCCGATGGAACGAAAGCTTCGCAAAGGAATAAATACATACATCCAGTGTGCAGTGCCATAAATAAGCACAGGCAGAGCTCAGGCAACACGGACTGTAGGAGTGGAATCACAAAATCAACATAAAACCTGACACGAATTGCATTTGTGGCTTGCAACACTCTGCAGCTGAAGCTGAAGCTGCAGCTGCAACAATGTCACTGCCAATGCTCTGAACAATGCAGTTCATTTGGCTTAAAAACTTCCCCTCCTGTCTGTCTGTCTGCCTGACTGTCTGTGTGCAGGGTCTGTAATTTTTTGTGTGGCAGTGTAATTAAAGCCAATTAGGCAAATCATTAGAGCGCAAACAGAAACAACAATGAACAACAAACAAAAGGATGGTCGAGTCGGAGATCTGTCCTGTGGTGGTAGATAAAATCTGGCCAGAGAACTTTCATTAACCTGCAGCTGAGAATACGGTAGTCACCGGCTCACCGGCTGAGTCTCCTGTCTCTGGCTGAGACAGGGTTTAGGGGCAAAGGCTTTGGTTTGAATTTTTGGGGTGTGCCAGGGAAACTGCACAAGGAAAAGCTGGAAAAACAACAGACAACAAACTAAGTGGAACAGATTGCAGCTGAAGCAACTGAAGGACCTTTCCATTGCTCTCACTCACCCCAACACCCTCACCCTCTTGTGGCACACACAATTTAAATTAATTAAGTTGCCGCCAGTGAAGGGGGAAGGGGGAGAGAACAGAAAAGCGAGAGAGAGAGATATCCGCCAGAGACTAAAGACAGTTCGCCCAAGGAGACCAGACCAGGCCAGACCGACCCCGCCTGCTTTAAATGCAGTCAATGTATTCGTTAAGCATACGCACTGTGGGACGGCATTGTGTGTTTTGTCGGTAAGGGAGGAAGACGCAACGATAATGGCTGCTTTAGCACCTGACATAATTAAACAATCAGCATCCCGTACCCCACCCCGTCTGAAAGGATTGGATGTCAGCTTCATAGTGCGCGCCGCTTGACCTTCGCCAATGCGGGGGCGTGAGGTGAATCCAAGAATCCAGCAAGACGGATATATACACAGCGGGAGAATTGTGTGTTTGCAAGGACTTGGGATATACAAACACGGACACAACACTGCACTGAAAAGATAATCAATGTACACATTGTACATAGAAGGGGCGCTGGCGCTGAACAATCCGTATAATAAGTCTCTAATTAAATTATTTTTGGTGTGGAAATATTATCCATAAAAGCTGCAAGCACTAAGAAGGGTTTTCCTTACAATTAAAACTCAAAGAAGAAAGGTTAAAGTAGCCTTCAGACTAGTCACGATATTAGTAATAAACTAAGGCTATATTCTACCCAAATTAGTTGTCTTTCTTGCTGATCGTTTCTTGCAGTGTTCACACACACTCCCACACTAATGGCACACGTACAGTCAGACATGTGCATGTGTGTGCGTTCGTGGAGGGCACTAAAATGCGCTTATGAGTTTTTGTGGCTTGTGCAACAACAGCAAGAACACCAACACCAGCAACAACTTAAATATGCAAATATTTGCACAATGGCAATGCAAAGACGAGATACGAGAAACTACAACAAGGATGAGCCAGAGAGAGTGATAGAGGGGGGGGGGGGGAAGAAAGGACCCTGTGTGATGATGACACACGACCACAAACTCTCGTCGTCGTGTGGCATGTGGCTGGGACGGCACTTGGGCAGCGTCAAAAGCTCAAATCCATCCAACCGTTTATGATTTACTATATACTTATTATCCCTAAGCCGCCATTACGCACCCACTCCACCCATCACTCTAGGGTGTCCCCAGCTATCCATGGCTCTAGCCCTTCGCTCTCCATAGCTATAGCCCTTCGCTATCCATGGCTCTAACGCCTTCCTATCCCTGGCTATCTAACCCCTCATTTTGTGGCTTCATTTTGGTCAGAAGGGAAATGAAATTGAAACATTTTTATGAACATTAGAATATCAATTTGGACGGGGGAACACACACACACACACACATAATGACTGCAATTAAGACGGATTAGATGATGAGATTTTCCCCCGGGAAAGGAAGGTGGTGGTGGGGGAATGAGTCCTTATCTTATCTTCTTATCAATGCTGCCTCTTAAGAGAGTGGCTGGGAATACAAAGAGAGTGAATGCTTGAAAAGAGAGCGAACCAATGTGACGAAAAGAGAACATTGCAAGGAAAAGAGACAAAAAGGAAAAAGAGAGTGAACTTTTTTGGAACTTTTTCGAACTTTAATTTTACATTACATTTACATTTTACATGGCACATGACATGTGTTCTACAGGCTTAGCGACTTATCTTCTCACCGCTCGTTAAACATGTTAAGGCCCATACATTTTTCAATCGGAAATATAGGGGCATTAAGTTAGGCGCAGATATATGTCATTTCTTGACAATTCTCCACGAAAATATTTGCGGCATATCTGCCATCGAACTTAAGCGTTATATTTCGCCGTTCCTCTTTCTCGACATGTCGTGAATGTAAAATTTAGCAACTACATGTAAAGTAAAAATGGAAAAGAGCTTTTTGAATCTGCTGTTTGCATTAACAGCCAGCAGATGGCGCTAGTAAAGTGTACTGCAAAATTGTAATATTTTCTGTTTTTCCTTAGGGTGAAGTTGATAACATTAAAGGTTTATTTTATTCGAATATAAAATGTTTTTACTGACAAGGAAACATCTCAGTCGACGTCTCTTCACCATAGCAATCTCTAAAATCTTTAAATGGTCATTTAACCTCCGCCTACAGCCAAACACTTAGTGCTCTTAAAGCCCAGCCACTCCCGCAGCTATAAACTTCCACAGCTAAGACGGCGGCACACCTATTTGAACTGCTTTTAGCTCCCCGTTGACAATCGCAGCGATAACAAAAACCAGAATACCGCTAACCCCACTGTCAGATGGGGCTGTCAAACGTTTAGTCATGATGGCCAAATGGCGATATGGCAACGCTGCCATGCAGCAGTCAGGTCGGCGATGTCACCCCTGGGTGCTTGGGCTCTCATTAGGCAAAACATTGAAAGTTGTTAGGCGTCGATGGCGGTGTTGGTCGATCGGCACAATTTGTATCGCCCGCTGATCGGTTGGCTTATTGAATTAAATTTAATTGGCGCCCAGGTAAACAGTCACTCAGTCAGTCAGTCAGTCAGACAGTCGGTCGGGTAAGGCTTCTCCCGATCCGCAAAACACGCGTTACATTGCCTTATAGATCGGCAATTTCTGATCGAAGGCACTCCTCTCCTGCCTGCCGCTCTCTCTCTCGCTCTTTCTCACTCACTCCATTCCATTCCATTCCACCCCATGTCGATCTGCGCATGCGTGGCGCGCATATTTCATGGCAAGGCGATAATTAATGCAACCAAAAACTGAAATACAAAGTGTCTCTTGTTGTTGCTAGCTGTCCAAGCTAGCGACAAAAAAAACAAACACACACACACACGCACAAACGAAACAACAACAAAAGCACAGCATTTATTAAATTTGTACGTTTATGGATACACTACATAAAATTGATTGATGTGGCATTTCAGCAATGTGGAGGCATAAAGTTTGTAGAAATTTTCATAGCAATTTTCCATTACAAAGAAATATTTTTGCAACAATTTGAATGCAACTTTTGGGTATTTCTATTTTTAAATATTTTTGGGGGCATGCATATTTGTATAATACTCAATGTATTCGGTACTAATGCAGTTAGCTGGAAAAAACAAATTTAAATTTTATTTTATTTTCATGAATCTAAGACCATTAAACGTTGCTATTTGTCATTAGTTCACTTTACCATCAATTTTATGCATGCTTCAGTTACAAAAAGTATTCACTTTTATTCATGTTTTCAAATGATGCATCCATTTTAATCCACAAAAACTGTAGGGCAGTCCATGTATCAGGCAATTGCAACCAGAAATTGCTTTCATGTCTGTCAACAGGTTTTTTCGGTTGACGTTTTGACTCTCCAGCGGGGACTCCAACAGCCAACAGCCAACAGCTAACAGCTAACAGCCAACATCCATGCATGATGATTTATTGCCGGTGGCCCGCTTTTGGCATTTGACGCATTTGTGCAACATGCGTTTTGACATTTAAAGCTGATTTGTGTGAAATTTGAACTGAAAATCGAAACAAACAACAGGAACAACAAGAGAATTACTTTGGCACCTCGCATTTGTCGCCGCTTGTTGCTTTTCTAATTTTAATTTTAATTAGAATTTGCTATTTGTTATTGATTTAGTTGTTGATTTATTAAAAGCTTTGATTAAGTGCACAGGCTTAGACTTGAGTTTGGCGCCTGCAGCTTATTTGCCTGACACGCAATGCCAGGCCAGGCCAGGCCAGGCCAGGTCAGTCCAGTCGGGCCCCAGAACCGACAGCGCGGCGATCCAGTGTCCAGTTTTGGATAGGCCACAAACCAGCTCTAGCAGGTAATATGCAACACACGTTGAGTTGCACGCAGCTGCAGAAGTCAAGCGTCGCTTAAGCTGAGCACAAGGCTCCGCATCGTGTCTCGCATCTAACCTGAAATCTTAATAAAGTTGAACCAGAGCACGGACGACAGATCACTATCATAATTGATCAGGAAATCAGCTGAAAGTATAAATGGGACTTAAGCTCAAAGATCTTCAATTTGTAAATGTGAACAAAACAAACGGAATAATCTCAAGAATCTGAACAACATAATTAGGAGTAGGTTGGAGCTTTTTGTTCGTCAGCGGTGAGATATAATTGTGCTCCTACAAATAAGTCACAAAAATCATAAGTTGAATTTTATTTAAAAATTAAAAATTAAATTTTATTGAAATTGTGCAATAAGATCTAAACGGTTCCCTCAAGCATGCAGGCACCAGCTCAAGTGCATGTGTTGGCCTGCAACTCAGGCGAGCCTGCACGTTTATTCCTGCTGCCCGTGCAAACATAACTTTGCCTAATTAACATTGTCTTGGCATTTGGCAATTAGCATTTGGATAATTGTTCCGAAACCTGTGATGCTGCTGTGCAATGGCTGTGGTATTTCTAATTGATAATGTGCTGTAGACCACTCACTCCCTCTCTCTCTCTCTCTCTCTCCCGGGCAGCTCGTCTGCAGTGGCAAATTGGCATTCCTGCCGCTCAACGTGGCGTATGGGCAATATTTACATATCTGCAGCTGTAAATTGCATTTGTGCTCTGTGCTCTGAATACGAGCAGTATGTACATTGTACATATGTACATATGTATATTTAAAATTTAATTATCCCCAAAAGTAATAAACCTCGTGCTAGCCAAGCAGCCCAAAATATTAAATGGATGAAATCATGCACTTAAATTCAATTTTCGAATGCCATCGCACACTCGCATGGCGACGACTACAAATCTAATTTATGGCCAAAGAGATTTTGACAGCCTTTCTGGATGATGTGTGCAATTCAATTTGTCAGGCAAATGAAATGTATGGGTGTTCAGTTGCCGTAATGAAAAGGGGCACACGGGGACTGGGGCAACTTTAGTTGCATGGAAAAACTCATTAAAATAATAGTTTAAAAGGGAAAATAAAAAGAGAAAGGAAATAGCTATTAATACCAGAGAATTCTCTTCATGCGTGTCAATGGTTTAGTTTATTTGAACTATTCTCAAACGCAACTCAAGGCCAAATGCGAATTGTTTCCATTATTTTTGGTCTTTCTTGAAAAGGAGCGAACAATTTGCTGCCTGCTGACAGTATAGCCGTACACATAATTCACATAAAGTGTGTAAAAGATTTGGCATACTATAAGAATTTCGTTTGCATTTGCCGGCAACAACAAAGGCAAATAAAACTCATATATTTTCTGTGATTCGTGATGTAATTTGTAACAGCGAACGGCATGAGATTTGCTAGATTGGTGTGTATGTTGTGCTGCGATGTATATATACCAAATATGGCTTACAGGTTATTAGAGCTCTAAAGTAAATTAAAGTGCAAATAGTTTAACATTTTCTGCGAATTTATGCGTCTACATTTATTCCAAATTTATTCATACCGCATATTGACATTGTATTTCCTCTTAGATTAATGGTTTCAATGACCACAAAGGAAGCACAACGCACACTATTCGCCACATTTTCCTATTGTTTGGTTTGATATTGTTTCGTCCTGTGTCTGTGTTTCCTTTACATCTGTGCTCATCTTTAATTATATGATAGGCGCAGCCCACCTGGTTTATATCCCACACAGTAGCCTGCTCCTATCTCATGTTTGGTCCAATTAAAGCTGATGGCATGAACTCTGCTCAGTGCCTAGCAGAGCGAGAGAGAGACCAAGCAAGAGAGAGATGCCTCATCAGTTTTGTTTGACCCTAATGAGGGTGTGTTTCCCATTGCCCTGCCTTCCCCTTGCAGGGATATTCCATTACAACTCCCTGTTGCCATATAATTATTGCTTGTATTATGTGTATTATATCTGTTTTTCTTACTGATTTTCTCTTGATTCCAGGTAAGTCCCTGCTGTGATATTCGGCTCCTTTTTGCTACTTAAAATCTTCGACAAGCTGCTCTGTTTAATTTTTTTCGATGCCCCGGTAAGTCAGCCCTGGTAAGCAAATAATATGCTAAACAAAAGTGAAAAGGGAGAATAAATTGAAAGGAAGCAGGGAAGTTAGAAACACTTGTACAACTTTCGGGGAAACAAGAAATTTCGTGAATAATTTTATATTCTTTTTCTGACCCGCCCTCCCACAGAGGCGCTTTCTAAAAATCTTTTGTGTGCGCCTGTGTGTGTGTGTGTGTGTGTGGCCCTCAGGGTCGAGCTGTTGAAAATGCTTTTCATTTTGTTTTGGCTCCCGTGCAGGAAAGGCACCACCACCGCCACCACCAAACCACACTCATTGTGGCAGGGTGGCAACCTGTTGACGGTGCCTGCCGCCCCCATCCAGAGTAAACAACAAAAAAGGCAGCCAAAAATAAAGCGGGACAAGAAGCACAATACGCTCCAGAAATACGCTGAGAGAGCAAAAGCCAAGCAGAAATATTGGCAGCGGTATGAGAACAATGGGAAATCGTATAGCTGCATGAGACTTACTTAGCAAAAAGCTCGCTAGAAATTTCCCTAAACAACTGAACATTATTATTAAGACACTTAAAGCTCGATGTCTCCTTTGGATAGCATCCAAGAAGTTGCACCTTAGTTCATTTATTTTAAGTAAGTTTCATACGGCTTTTATTAACCGCTATTTCCCAAAGCTTTCGAAGCCAAACCAAAGTTTTCTTACCAGTAAAATAGCGGGAAATTCGCTCGCTTCGTATCACAAATTTTCATGCGCAGATTTCTTTCGGGGGGCCAAAAGCTTTTGGCCAACTGAATGCCGCTGTTGTTGCTGCTGCTGAGGACGGGTTAGGCATGTGTGTGTGTGTCTCTGTTTTGGATCTCGGTGTCTCTGTGTGTCTCTGGTCGGTGTCTCAGTGATTCTCGCTATCAACTCCGAAAAATCCAGTTAGTTTATCCCCAACACGCAGCATGTGCGGACGTTATTGCTGCTTCTGCCGCCGCGGTTCTTCTCCTTAGTTTTTGTCTCTCCCAACACGTACGCGTACGCGTCTCCGAGCATCTGAACCGTTAGTTGCTTATCATCGGTCTTATCGGGAGCTTAAACAATCGTTGATCGTTGCAAAATTGCGATATTAATTGCTGTTTTTATGTGAAATTTAAATCGAAATAAAATTAAAATTGTAATGAAAAAATTTCAGTGTATAAAAGCACAGAAGTGTCTTTCGAAGCAAAACAAACTTATGTTAGAAATTTGTGCATTACTTTTCGTTTATCACACTCGAACATTGTTTATGGATTCCCCCATTCCCCCCCCCCCCTATGTGGCCCCAAACAGCATTTTGTTTATCATTATCAAAAGAGTCCACACCCAGTGCCTATACATATATAATTTTTATCTCTCAGTTTTATTACGCCCCCACACCCATCGAATAGTAACCACAGAAATAGAATAATAATTCTATAAAAATATCTCCATGCAATGCACACATATATTTTGTGTTATTCTCAATATGATTTATGCGCCGTGCAATTAGTAAATGCATCAATTTGTCAGTGAGACAACAACAAATTGCCCAACATTTCTATACCAATAATAATAATGGTCTTAATATAAAAATATATATATATATTTGTACAAATGTATGTATATGCATGTATGAATAATCCTCCAAAATTAAGTGTGAAATATAACACAGCGAGAAAAAAAAATGTGATGCTAATTTGATTTGAATTTGACTTTGCCTCAAAATCTATTCGACTTAACGTTATTTTATTTGCATAAACAAATATAACAAATTCATTTCATGTCCATTAAAAAATACTTTAAAAAATCAACATAAATTGATGCGAATGATTAACGCAAATCTAAATATGCTGCTCGGCTCAGTCTCTCTCGTTTATGGTATCATAAAAAAAATCTTGTAAATCCAATAATACTCGCACTCGTATCATATACGCATTTGAGGGCTTCCACGACCACTCACAAATTTATGTTTATTTTATCGCATAATTTGTACGGGGCGGAACAGAATGGAACGGAAGCTTGACTTCCTTTCACGGGGCATCAAATAAAATCTGTGGCCAATAACCAAACATTTTGTTTATAGGGAAAAGTGATTTTCATAAAAAAATGATGTAGTTAAAATGCTATAATTCATATTTATACAATGGTAATAGTCGATTCGGTATTTATTATTGTACACACTCGAAAGTATTGTTATTAGTGCACTTAATATATTTAGTATAATTGAATCCATCTCTTGGGTACTTAATGGGTTATTTAGTTGTTTTATCTTATGGTGGCTGCAATATTTTAATCGAATTATTCAGCTGATTTTATTTTAAATAATATTCAAGCTCTAAGGAAATAATGCGTTCATAGGTACAGACGATCTGACAATCACACATATATTTAATTATACTCAAACAATCTTTTAATCATTAAATTCGAATATGGTTCATTAATCCGTAACCATTTCGATTCACATTCCCTACAAGCCTTCATTAAAAACCTTTCACATACAGCTAACACAACTTCATTACCAATTTCCCGCCTGATAGGCAGCCTGTCTATAGATATCATCAAAAATCAAATCTAAATGTTGCAAAATGCGCAAATTGTTTACACAAATCTCAAAAATTGTGGCCACATCATGTTGCCGCTTTTATATGTGTATCTACGCGTGTATGTGTGTATGTGTATTTACTTGAATGCAAACAAAGTTGAAAAACATTTTGGCCAGCACTACGCCCCCTCTGGCCTGGCCTTTCCCCTCTCCTTCGCATGTTGATCAAAGCCAACTGCGCACCGGACGCACGCGTCGACGCTGACGTCGTCGTCGTCGAATAGTTGGCCGAAAATTCACATCGTTTGCATTCAGACAAACACACACCTAACGGATGCAGCAGCAGCGGCAACAGCAGCACACAGCACACGCACGCGGCCATAAAGATACAAAGATACAAAAACTATCTAGCACGTTTTTAGCGATTTTTTTTTTCTCCTACGTCACGCTGCCCAAAACCAGACGAAATATTTAAATAAAATATATAAAAAATACGAGTGTATATAAATATATATCTGTGTATCTGTTTATCCATGTGTATTGTTAATTGCCCGCAGCAGTGGCAGCAATTGTCGCCTCCGAAAGCGGTACGGCACAGTGGTCAAGCGAAGGCTATCGATTCCACTGTGCGGCGATGATCAAATCGAATCCATGATGTAATTGAAGGAGCTACTTGAGACGATAAGTGAGATACTCTTATGGAGAGGTTTTCTTATGGAATATGTTAATGCAAATTTATAAAGTGCCTGTACACGTTTGAGACTAGAAACTGCTTAGGTTTTTTGAGGCTACAAAAGAGTATCGTATTGTTTCGAATCTGATCACAATACTCTGCAGAAATTGCCCCAAAGAAAATATAAAATATCCATTTTAGAAGAGTGTCAAAAGTCTGTCTCCAATTGAATCTTTTCAACCCCCATTAATCCACCTTTTTGCTGCCCAAAAAGTGTATCAAAATGTGTGTTGCAGCCATTGAAAATGCAAAAATTTGCAATGAGACAACGCTCTCCGCATCGAACTCTGTCACACGCGTTGCTTGGACTGCGGCCACTTGCTGTCGTTGTCTGATTTGGACTATTGTTAGACATGGCCAAGATGCCGGCCGTGTTCGACCAGACTCTGGGCTCTAGTTGGCTTTAGAAGCCTCAACTGTCGCTCTGAGTTTTCAAAGTATCTTGAAGTGGTGTGCTGCGTCGAGTGTTTGCCAGTTGACCAGCTAATTGAGCCCATGCCCAGGGGATCAATTAGAGAGCCACTACAAGGTACAACGACAACAAGGCGTAGTGCAATCAAGATTCGTCTAGGCCTAGTTTGCCTCGCAACAAAAAAAAAAAAGCAAGAGAAATAAGTTGAATATTTTTGGTATTCGAATGCAATCCGAACAACGCGTGTACATTGCCCGATTTTGGTTACCCTTTTATGCGGCGGGGCGACAGGCACGGCACTCGAGAAATGCCAAAAATGTTTGACCTACATACAACAAAAAAAAATACAGCAAAAAATTATGATATACAAAGAAAAAAGAAAAAAAAGCCAAGCAAGACAAAAATCTCATTAAATTTCATGCAGCATTCGGACGCAGATACAAAAGATGCTTACAACAAAACGTTACAAGACAGCCGAAAATATATTGAAGCGGCCCATCAATTTTCACTGCCCATCAGAGGCTCGAACTCGTTTTCGGGCTTACACGCAACGTTGCCAAAAAAAAAAATATATTACTTGGTCAGCAGCAACAGCAGCAGGAGGAGGAGGCGTCCAGACAGGCCACAGGACAGCGGGAGAGGCAATTTAATTAAAGGCATTTATGTTTTTTACTGCCTTTAATTTCTGTTTTTTTTTTTTGTTTGTGGTTTGGAAAGAGTACATCGCATGTGAGAGCATGTGCCTCTCTATCCAACTTGTTAAAAGCAATATAAATTATTCTCGATTCTCTAGAGACGATGTATTTCATTCGCTTGCGTTTATCATTAATCAATGTACCAGCCCTTTTACGGATATTTCAGATTAAAGATTAAAGCTAAAGGCTTGCTTTAATATTTCTGTTATCAAGCTACTACTTTTCATGGTGCAATCTTGCTTGAAAGGTCCGCTAAAATATACTATACCTAGATCTATAGATAGAGTATCATTCTATCTTTGATATTTCAGCAGACTCTGCATAAATCTTACTCAAAGCAATGTACTTTACATCTTCATCCTTCCTTTTTCGTACCCAAATCAAAGCGTATTCCCCTGTCGATTTGGCATGCCCTCCCATTTTCGAGTTGGCCAAACAGCACCTCGTGCTCCAATTGCTTTTTGTCATCATATCTGCATTGGCATCCACTTGGCATCTACACATTCCGCGCGATGTGTACAAGTGCAGTCAAAAAACGGGTTTCCATTGCCTCTGGTTGAGTAGGGTCTCCGGTATGAAGGTATCGACGACCCCTCGCTGTGCGCCTTTTCTGTATCTGTCTTAAATGATGTTAACGATGCCCTTTGGGTGTTAATTACGAATACGATTTAATCTGGACAATCGAGTGACAATTAAGTGTAGCGCAAATGATCCACAGATACGAGTACGAGCATGTGCTAATTAAACCACAAGACCACATAGAAATAAACGGAAAATTTATGTTTAAACACAAAGGGAAACAAGAAAACATTTTGGCTGAAGATGCGCAGCAAAAATACCCATTCATTCCATCAATTAGCCAGTCTGTCATAGTGTTTTTGTTTTTAAACCAAACAAAACAATGTTAAATACGCATTGGAGAAAATAGATTACTATACTTATATCTGAGGCAGGGTATGCATGACGTATTCGTTTAAATCTGTGGAATGGGGAAATCCATCCGAGATATTTTACCAATTCTCTGCATAAATGTAAGAGCTTGAATGTTTTTTTAAGAGTTAGAAAATACAGAAAAGTTTAAAGGGTCGGGCAAATTATTTATTTTAATTTTTTTACATATGTATTATTTCATTAAAATATGTATTAAACTATTGTTTGTTGAGTTTTGATGTGTGCCAAACTCGTGTGACAAATATTTGCATTGCATCCCAAAAATCGATCAAAAGCTGACCTCTATAGTGCTCCTCTTTACCATTTTTCTATACCGAATTCTAATCATATTTTCTCGATGTAGAAATACAGTTCCCTATGCAAATCAATGCACAAATAATAAAAGTGTTTAAAGGGTAAACTTCTGTCGTTATATTGTCTATGAATTTCACACTTGTTTGTTCTTGTTTATAGATAAATTTAGATGTCAGCGAGCGACCTCACAGAAGTTCACACACACAGAAAGTCAAAGCCAACAAAAATATTTTCTACTTTTTCGTTTCAAGAGTGCGGGGGGGCTGGGGAACTTTACTCAAAAAATGAATGCGTGGATTTTCCTTCTTGTTTTCTTTCCTTTTCTCTCGAAACTTTTTTGAAATTTTTGTTGTGTTTTGTGTTTTGCTTCACGGCGTGGAAATGCTGCCGCCTTTGCATTACTTTTGTTATTGTTTTCGCCCGCCCCATTGTTTGGCATTGTTTTTTGGCTGCTCTTCTTTTGTCGGTTTTGTCGTTTTGTTTTCTGTTGAGAAGTGAGGCGGATAACCGTCTGCAATAAAAATTAAATGCCATTTGGAGCATTTTGATTGACTGACAGAAAGTTTGGAAAGTGTCGGGCAGGTGTCAGGCGGCAAATCAGACATCAGGCGGGACATTTATTCGTCCTAAGTCGTAACCCGCCGCGCAGTGACAATCAAATTTTATTATTTCAGTGCGTGCATGTTAGGGGACAACGACCAACGGAAGGAAAGGCAGCTTTAAGAAGGGGACTTAGAGCTAAGTAAGCATTGATTGGCTTACAATTGATTGGATAGAAATACAAGTTGGTTTTATTTACTTATTCTGCTTGCCGTTTGAATTGAATCAATGAGCAAACCGACTAAACCTCACACATGCATTAGTCATTCTCCAATCATTATATTTATTCTGTCTTCATAAGTAAGAGTGCGCTCTGCATTCTACCAGTCAGTCTTCACTCACCCACGTTTAAGCACTCTGCCCTCTACAACTCCTTTGAAACCCTCTCCGTGTTGTTTCTTTTTCGCTTCATTTATGGCTAAATTGCGTATTTGTCATAAATTCATTATGCCATTAAGTGCAAGCCGTCAAACGGTCACAAAAGTGTGAGAGTGGAACTTGTGGTTGTGTGTACATACTGCGGGGGGACAAGCTGATGTCTGATGTACCGAAAAATCGTTGCATATCGTTAGGCGCAGGCACGTGTCCATCCGTCCGTCCGCCCGTCCGTGTGTGAGTGCCCCAGCGACGCCATAACCATTAAGCCAACCAACGCCTCTGTTGCGAGGACGCGGACCCAGACCCGGTATACGGGCATCCTACGCCGCGGCGGATCACATTTCAGTGCAAGACAGCGTCCCGCAAAAGTATGCTACGGCAAAATAACTTCATCAATGCCGTCGATATTCCATTATCGTTTATGCCACACGCAAAGTGTACAAGTATCTGTGTGTGTGTTCATCTGTAGCTGTGTGTGAACACATGAGTGTATCCATGAGTGTTCCGCTGTGTGTCTCCATGCTCGTTCTGCCAATGTGTGCGTGTCCATGAGTGCTGCTGATGTGCGACGCTATGTGCATTTTTTTGTGTGGCTGTGTGTAGGGTCATTGGTTGCTTATGTATGGGTGGGTGTGTATCTGTGTGCTGATTTTATTAGGCCGTCGAGTGCCGCCACCGCCGCCCGACAATTGTTTGCTTAAAAGTTTTTCACACACCGAAAGTCAACGCTGTCTGCTCTTTGGCCTTAGCTTTTGATTTTCCTCCAGAGTTTTTCATCGCCGAGCCAGAGCAAGCGTGGAGCACGTCCTTGCCCTGGCCCTAGCCCTAGACTTGGTCCTGGTCCTGGCTTTGTCCCCAAAGATTTTGCACGTTTGATATTTGGACATTTCCCTGCGATTATTGATTAGATAAAAGCACACAGAAGAAACAAAAGAAGCGTAAAGCCGTCGCCAAAAACGAAGCAAACTTTGACAGGCACTTAAGTCACTTAACATGGCCAATGGGATCGACTTTGTTGCCGGCTTTTATCTACACGCTCGGGTCGGGAATTAAACAATGTTCGAGTATACAGAGAGAGAGAGAGTGAGAGAGACTTAGTCATTCACTGTGATTAGCTGATAAGCTTTAAGAGAGTGCAAGACTCTTGTTAATATCTGAAGGAGGAGGATGAGTGCTGATTCAATGAAGCCAAAACAAATCATCATCAATATTAATTTGAACCTTGTTATATTGGAAGAATATGCTTTTTCTTTTTGGGATAGTTTGTGGCGTACTTCGGGGACTTTTCCCATCTTTAAAAGGTGTGAAGTGGGAAAAGTGCCAACACTTTTCTAACAAAAAAAAAAATACATTAAATTCCAAAGAAAACCCAAGTAAAACTAATGAAAATGAAAGACTCAGCAACCACAAATATCTAGAGACTTTTGGCAGACAAACTGCCCTGAAAACTTGCAAAGTAATTAAACTGAAATATTATTCTTTCATTAGTTGGCACACATCTCTCGTATAAATTATTTTCCATCAACTTTGATGATATATGTATGCAGGCATATTTCAAAGCCAATCTTCATTCATCTCCAATTAACCAACAGACCGGCACACATGACGTATGCTTAATTCTATGTGGAATTTGCATTTAGATGATGTATTTTGCTCGCCCACGAATTAAGTAAACTTTTGTGCTGCCTTTAGTTCGTTAGCTGCTGCCTCAAAAAGAGATATCGCAACTCTAAAATGCAAAACAAATGGCAGCTGTAAATGCGGATGTGGCGTATGCTTTTGGGGATTCGAAAAGTTTTCACTCACAAATTGAAACATTCATTGCCAATTGGGTTCCGTTGTGTTGGGGGAACACAGAAAAATGGTTTCACATTTCAGCGCGCCTAGAACTAAACCACATTGTGTGTCACTGAGTGCACAAGTGTTTGTCTGTGTGTGTGTGTGTCTGTGTGAATTGGTTGCCTGCCAGTCGCAGTACCCACAAAATACAGAACGGCATCGAAACAGAAAGGGTATCTGTGGGACACACTTAAAAATTGATTCGTTCTGCTAGTCCGTAGATGTCTCAATAAGATTGGGTATTGATTAATACAGAAATGGAATGAACAGAGAGGATTTACACAAAATTAAAGATGTTCCAACTTTTTTTGTACTCTTTAAATCTCGAAAATCGCAGCTGCCTATCGATCACATCACATACCATAGATAACCCATTTGCGGACGGAAACCGAATGATTCGTATTTGATCAATTATTGATAAATTATCTTTATAATGTCTGCATATATTTTTCTTAAAAACACCTGATATACAATGGATGTTTAAAATGATAGTCATAATATTTTCGATAATATTGAAAAAAATTTTAAGCAAATGAACAAATTTCCAGGGATTATTTAAAAAAAAAAAAAGGGTTTTTGCACAAGTAAAAACTTTCCCAAAGCTGGTTCCATTGCCAACTGTAAGATATAAGAATGCAACTTATCTAGAGCCTGCAGAAAATGTATCTCTTTAAAAAAAAGTACATCCATAGAAACAAACGAACATGGCTTTATCGAGTGTTCCTTTGATGATTTATGAAACATCTGATCAAAACCATATTACCCTCTCTTAAAGCGTATAAAAAAGAGGGACTGCGGGACCCTTTTGCTTGTCGGTTAAATATATTTAAATTTTTGTTTTGGTCTGATGGGCGCGACCCGCCTGCCAAACACACACAAAACTGATGGGCAGCGGCGCGTCCTCTGCTGCTCGTATCTCTCTCTCTCTCTTTCTCTCTGTGCTTGGCCCTGCCTCTGGTTTTTGTTTTCCGTTTCCATTGACAATTTTCGGACAGTTTTTGGCCAGCATTTTTTGTGTGTTCTGATTTTCGGTTTGCGGTTTATTGTTGGGAAGCCACTTTAATTAGGAAAACTTTTGGAAAAGCAAGCGGACCCAGCTGTCGTCCTGGGAGCGCGCGCAGGTGACTGATGCGAATGCGAATGCGAATGGAGGGGAAAAAGCGAACGCATTTGAATTGCTAATCAAGTTGTTGATTCATGAAATGTGACGCAACCTACGAGTAAAAAAGAAACCAACAGTCTTAAGAAGTTTTTAATGATGCTGCAGTGAAAGTTTCGGTTCAGCATTTTGCAGCAAAACAAAAAACAAAAAACAAAAAGCAAAAAGAAGCCAAGTGTAATTTGCTTTTAATTAATGCTGACAAAGCCGTGGAAAGTGAAGGAAGGGAAGCTTAGTAAAACTTGGCTTTGGGCAAGGACTTGGCTAATGGCCAATTGGGCCATACGGTTCGACTTGGCCAGAATGAGCGGGCGATAAACATGCCAAAGCGTCAAAAGCTGGCCCTGCAAAACTTACTCAGGAAGTTAGTCAGGGAAGTCTGGCAGCAGGGAGGAGGTGCTGCACCGAAAGGATTGCATTGCAGCTCCTTGCCTCCTGGCATTTCGTACCCACGAAAGCCAAAGCCAAAAAGCCTTGCGGAAAATGTTGCATATTTTCGCGGCCTTAGCTAAAAGTTTGTTGCACTATGCAAATAACAAGAATGTCGGAAAGTTTGTGGCAAAAGACAGTAGACGGGAACTTTGGCCAGGATATGCATAATCACAAAATGATTGCAACAACATCTTTTGGGGGGCTATGGAAAATGTACAGGTTGTGGCATGGTAATTGTTTTAACTACAATTTAACGAGCATACTCAAAATAATAATTCTGCAGCTCAGTCTTAAGTTCTATACGCAGCTCGTGCTCATTTTTCCCTGCTTTAAAACAGAGCACGCAGAATAAATGTTCTTAAGAACAGAGCAGAAGTGCTATAAGTGGTGCCTGTTTGACTTATAATCGCCACATGGCATACTCGTAATCACGAGTGGAAAGCCACTTGGACTGCCATTCAGTTTTGCGCATAAATGGCACTTGTTCGGATCCCCTTTCTGCGGAGCTTTCTCGCATTTATGTGGGGATTCGCTGGGAAGCCATAGAGATCAACAGAGTCTGTAGCGTTAACTAACAAGGTGAAGAGAATAAAAGTAGCCGTTGATTGTAACAAAGAGAAGAGCGCACCAAGCCTCAACGATCAATGCCATTTAATACGGAGCCAAAGTCTCTTTTCCTTATACATAATAATAATATTCCAAAAAAAAAAAGAATAAATATAACAATAAACCTGTCGTCCTGGATTAATGTATATCTACGGAAAAACAAATGATTAACAGAGTGACTCTGCTCCTGATGCTTATAAATTTAGCTGAAAGAGCGCTCAATTGAGAATTTTTCTCCCTACACAGCGTCTAGTATTGCATCATCCCACACCATACACCAGAGGACAGATTTATGGCGCCACCTTGAGTGTGCATTTGATGATGTCACTAATGTTCTTATTTTTTTGGGTATGGTATGGATCGGTGGAGTACATCGTGCACGTACAACCTCATAAATCGCATTTAATTGCTCGAATACCTTAATAAATGAATAGGCATTCTCATTCTCATTCGCATTCACATTTTTTGGGGCCCCCGCTAATAAACTTGATAAATGACAATGGGCCAAAGGCACAAGAACCCAGGCCCCCCCATGAAGCCATTTTGAATTTCACACCATTACAAGTGCGAACACAACGGGGGTTTCCGGGTGGAAGTGGAAGTGGAAGTGTTGGCTCCAAAAGATTTTGAGAAATGGCGCATCATTTTGAAGTGGCAGAAGGAGCAGAAGCAGCAGGCCAAGTGGTGGGTGTGTCAAGTGGAGACTTCTCCAAGTGATTTGCCAAATCATCAACACAGATGCAAGAAAGGAGTGGGAGTGTATGTGTGTCTGTGTAGGGTAGAGACTGGGCATGTTGATTCACCCAAAAAGTCACAACTTTTGTGTGTTTGCCAAATACAAATAAGCAAACATCAAAAATACGAAAATTGCACAAATACATACGATGGGATGGGATGTTATGGGCTGGCAAAAAGGACAGACACCAGGCATACGTTTGTTGATTTTCGCTGTATTTTTCGGGTATTGGCTTATTCTTTAAGGCTTATTTTCTGGTTAACTCCATCACAAGGAGAATATTTTGTGTGCTTTGGTCGGGCATAAAATTGTAGTTGCATTTCCAATTCAAGGAAAATGCATTTCTTGTGCGCAATTTTCCGCTTCAATGCAACAAACGTACGACTTGCGCACTCAAAGAAAATATAAAATACATGAATAATGATAAAAGTACCTACCAACGATAATCTTTAATCTTTCTTTTCATGCGACAGTTCAGAGGTATATTTTTTATGCGGAAAATATATTTATTTTATATATTTTTACTTCGGTTCAGCATCGAATTTTGAGCATTTTCCAACGAATTTTTAGTACGAAAAGCAATAATAAATCATGGAACATACATGGACGTACTCGTACATCCTATAACTAGGGGGTTTTGCTGCAAGTATACGATTTTTCTTCTATTTTCTAAAGAAAAGTAAAATCGCTTTCTGCTCAGTGCACACTTTTGACCAAGAAACACAATCAGACACACAAAACAGCACCAGTTTTATGGCCAAAACAGTTAACTGACTTTGTTCGGTTGGCCAGGGCCCCCCCAGGAAAAGTTGGTCTCCCATTCTGTGAGGACTTTGTACTGTGTGTCGCTGTGTGCGTGTGTGTGTGTGTGTGCCTGCCACTAATCGAAAGTTCCGTTCTTTTTGGATAGCCAAATGAAGTGTTTGCAGCCAGTCAGGCATTGTGGGTGGCACGGGGCTCTTATGCAAAACAGTTGCAAAAGCGAGAACGTGCCACACAAAAGCAGCAGCAGAAGCAGCAGCAGCAACAACAATGTTGTCGTCGCCTTGATTTGTTTGCTTCCTCCCCACTGGCATTCAATGAGTTGCACAAGAAGTTCAACTTCGAAAAGAACTTTCAGACAATCAACTGTGCCGCTTGGATTGGGGTAGGTGTAGGAACGTTGAAACGTTTGGACCTGCTGCAACAGCTGCAAGTGCAAACAGAATGAGGTCAGTGCTGGTGTTGCATGTTGCTGGGGCATTAGGGTAAACTGTTGATAGACATTGGACGACGGGCACAACTGACTAATCACCAACTGCATCGGAGAAGCGCCAGCAGCGAGGGAGATTCCTAGGGAGATAGCAAGGGGCCATGGGCCATGGGCCATATGCAAATGAAGCCGCATTAATGACTTTAAAAGCAGTGTCCCTTGGGTGTTTTTCTCCAGAACATCCTCAGGAATATTAATAAAAGCTAAAGAATATTATCTATGCAGAAGCAGGAGCTAATTTTTGCTTGTTTTCTGCACTAAATATTATTGAGAGCTATACAGATACAGAGACGTTTCAAGCTATAGATAAAATATCGAATATAATCTCACTATAGAACTTATCGATTTAGATTGATTTACCAACTCATCGATTATTCTTTTATCCCCTTTGTGCGCTGCTTGTGGGAAACACCGCCACTTGCAGGACACAGCATTTACTTATGGCTTTATCCTTCCAACTAAACTCTTTGCCTGCGGTCAACCCCCAACTATTCTCCCCTATTCCTTGGCTTTTGTGCACTGCGTATGTCATAAATAATAAATGTATAGCCATGGGCCCCACAGAATTTTCTGCATTGCGTTTTTGTGGTTCCCACTGGTGCAGGGGGAGAAATTGCTGCCCCGAGGCGCAACCGTTTCTCGACCTTTCATTTAATTGACAATTGTCTGCAGCTGAAACAGAAATACTCGCAAAACCCATAAAACATTGACAAAGTCAACAGTGTGAAAAAATAAACAAGAAACGGGACAGAATCTTTGCGAGGGATGCCTCGAGACAATAAGTTCTGCCCAACCAAAGAACCTTTCTATTTGTCGCCTGGTACACAGTACACAGAGTACATAAAGCAGGGCTAAAATGTAAGCATCCGACACTCACTCTTCCCCCTTGTCAGATTCTTCTGTCCTCGGTTTTGTACATATTTTTTGACAATTTATTTATGCGTTTAATAACGACATCATCAGCATGTAAGCGTGCACACATATTACATCCCGCATTCCCATATACTCGTACATATTCACATTTACATATATGATTTAAGGAGGGGGGTAGGGTTGACGCTGAGGTGGTGCTTCCCATCTAATGGAAGCCGCCACCTACCCACGGGGTAGCAATAAAAATGTCGCTGATTTGACAATGTGCTTTATGTTCAAGGAAGTTCAGTTCTCCCCCTAAAAGCTTTCAACACACACACCCCACATGCACACAGTACACTCAACAAATTTCCACCACCCACCCGTACACTTTTCCGACAGCGCGGGAGGGTCTCAACTCATTATGCAGTAATGTTAAATGACTTAAAGCTGTTGAAAAAAAACTTAGAAAGCAAAGGGGTAGCTGCGCTGCCTTGAAGGGCAAGGGGGCAGGGGTTTTTTCAGAGTACAGTCTTCGAAAGTTTGTTAAAATGGTTGAAATATGCTACACCGATAGAAAAAAGCCCTGAAATTTTAATATTTTCACTTAGATTTTAATATTTATGCCATTGATTTTCATCCAAGAGTGGTTGTATTAAAATTGAACATTTTTCACTTAAATTTTAATATTAATATAGAAATATTAAAATTTAATATATTCATATTTAAATTTAATATGTTTCATATTTAATGTTAATATGCTTCATATTTAAATTTAATATGTTTCATATTTAAATCTAATATGTTTCATATTCAAATTTAATATGTTTAATATTTAAATCTAATATGTTTCATATTTATATTTATATTCATTTTTAACTAATTGGTTACTATTTTGCGTACGCAAATTACATTTCAAGTCCTCATGGTGTGAATTGGCTTAAGTTTTCAACTAGAAATAATCGCAACATGAGTAGGACTACATTGGTTGTGATTATGCCCCTGTGCTAAGATAATTTTACTGTGCGGCAGCAGCTGGAACCAGTTGGGAATTCGAGGGACATAAAAAAAATATAAACATAGTTAAATAAATACAAAAAATATTTGATTTCATTTAATATGGAATATTAAAAATAAAAAGTTTTTCCTTTGATTTTAAAAGAAAATTTTGAATCAAGCATAATAATATTCAATTTAAATATGAAACATATTAAACTACAAGTTTTTTGTATTTAGATTAAATATGACCGTATTAAACATTTTTAATACATTTATATTTGAATCAAGGGATTCTATTAAATTTTACTATGCTTGTATTTAAAAATGGCATTTTAAATTCAAATATGATTGTAGTTATTTTTAATATGCCTTTTTTCTATCAGTGTATCACCTCTTCCGCCGCAGAGAAAGACATAAATAACTCTTTTGTCATGCTCAATTTTTAATATAAAAGTATCCCATAAACGATTGCAATATTATTATAGTCATAAATATCCATAAATGCAGACTCGCTTACTTTTCCACTTAAAGCTGCAAATTCAAATTTATTGAGTTGATTAATTCTTTTGATATTTTTCCTTGCATGCCTCAAAGTTTAAACACTCTTCAACATTGATGTAACCCCAAAAAAAGCCCCATGGGCGAACAACTGTTGCACGGACCAATGAACCCCTAGTCGATTGACAATCTTGAGCAATTATTTTCGCTTTTAGGAGGGTCCTTAGGGGAAGCACCGCTCCACCAATCGTTTTCGCATTGTTTATGTTGGTTGAATGGGAAAACGAGTAAACAAACATGGCTATAAATAAGCTGCTAATAAGGATAATTGCCTGCTTTACAAATTGTCGCTGGAACAAGTCAAATGCATAGACAGCACCCAATGAGGGCAGGGAAGGGACTTAATGTCTTGGGTACACAGGATACAGCATACAAAAGCAGGCACAGGCACAGACACAGGCACAGACACACACAGAGAAACCAACATATCTACAAGTCAAAATAGTAATAAATTGCTAAAGAAAATTGCGTGGTGCTGTGTTGAGAGACAAAACGAAAGGGAACCGGAGCTGGAGCCAGGGCCCCCAGTCAAGTTGAGCCGCAAAAACAGAACATATGGACAAGGCTGTGTGTAGGAGGTCCTTTGAATTTTATATGTATGTGCAAAAAGTGCTATTGGTGCTATGGGTATGGGTATAGCCAAAAGAGGGGGGGGTGTATGGGGTACGGGGTATGGGGGCCAGAGTCCAAAGACAGACATCCTTATTTATGGTCGTGCGGTGCGGCAAATTAATAATGCGACTTTTCTCATTTGTTTGCTCCGTCGTCGTCGTCGTAGTCGTCGTCGTAGTCGTCGTCGTAGCCGTCGTCGGCTGTTGGCCTTCTATGTAAATGGGTATTTGTGGTAGGAACTGCATTTAACACACAGCTGGGTGTCCTGTATATACACAAGGAAATGAGTTGAAAGCAACTTTAGATTGTATTTTGACTAAGGTATAGCGAATACTTGGATTTATTTGAAGAGAACGCTTAGCACAGCACTAAAAACAATTAAAAAACTCAACGAAATATATTAAAAGTAGAGCAACGAAAATTGGATTAACTTTCCATAGAAAATGTATATTTTTAGCTGCAATAATTAACTGATAATAATGATTTTTGGTACATATATTGTAAGCTACAAATACATAAAATATACAGAATATGGAGCACTAAAAAAGATTCATCCGCAGATTCAGACAAGTAAACAGAACTCTTTGCTGTATTCCTGTACCAATTATAATTCTACACAAAGTCATCTGAACATACATCTTCACATAGTCAATATGCCCTTAATGCTGCCCCAAATACTCTGTATCAAACAAAAAATAGAACCAACAACAATTTGCAATTGAAATGCGAAGAAGTCCTGCTCAGAATGATGATGTGGTTCCCCATAGCCGATGATCATGATGGGAAGTCACAGGCTGGCTGGCTGACGCAGACTGGCTTTCGTTGCCTTTTTTTTTGCACACATCCTGATGTTTCCTTTGGCCCAAAATGCTAATGAGCCGCGTCATGGAACATTTGCTCTCTCTCTCTGGCTCTGCCTCTGTCTCTCTGTCTCCAACTTTTTACTTGTCCTTCTGCCTGACTCTTTCTCCTCGAGGAGTGTCGCACTCGGCGGCAGTGGGCAAAATTTATAGCACTTCCTGTTGGCGAGGGTCTGGAAAGTTCTCCTTTCAATTATATGCAATTTCTTCTGCTTTTTTATTGCATCCCATCGATCCGAAGTGGAATGCAGTGTGTGATTAACGGTGTACGAGTCCTTGGCGCTGGTGTCGTGTATGCCACGTCCTCTCCTGTCATGTCCTGTGCTCTGCTGTGCTGTGCTGTTTGCTGGCTGTCCTGCGCAACATTCTTCGCACAAACTATCGCACTTTAATTCATCTTTTATTTACACAAGAGACGAGACGAGACGACAAACCCGGCAATGGCGTCACACTGGCGCCCATCAAACAACAACGCGGAAATTACAGCAACAACCGCAACAAAAACCAACCAACCAACCCAACCAACATCCATGGGGCCAAGAGGCGCATGTCAAGTGTCGGTGGCAGCAGCAGCAGCAGCAACAGCAACAGCAACAACCACGACAAAATTACAACAATTAAAATAAAGGGGGGCTATACGAGTACTCGTATTCATGTTACTGAGGGGAAACCCTAGAGGAGGCTGATGAAGATACGTATGTATGTGGGTGTGTCTGTGTGTGTGCGTAGGGAGAGAGGCAGGTCGGGAAATGCAGCTCTATTACGTAGAATACACTGTGCAAAATAGGAGGGCTATCAGTTAAGAATTTAATAGTAAATGTGCCTTTGAAACCCTTTATCGGTGGAACATTCATAAGCTTTTTGAAGAGTTTTTTAGGTACTTGTTGTACCCATTGCATCTATCCATTGTATCTATCGATTCTCTTCAAATTTAAAATATTTGTTTCCCTTGCCTAAGCTTGTCTTCGATTGCTGTCGATTACTGTCGACTCTTATTCTTTTTCTTTTTGCTCATACATCTGTCTAAATGTCTGAAGAAATTGGACAAAAGAATTCTTTTTAGTCAAAATTTATGTCTATATTTCTTATACAATTTCAGACAGTATTTAAATAGAGGTCTCTTTAAAAAATGTTCCTAATTTAGTTGAATAAACTTGGCTGTTTTTATTCATACTTAGTACTTCCAGGAAAATTACTCGAAAATTAATCAAGATGGCTTCAATAATTATTTCCTAGAAATGCATATTCCGAATTCGAAAAATTATTTCTTTTAAAAATAGAAAAATTCGCCAATTAAAATTTCTCTCAAATATTCCAAGCATAAAAAATTGCAGTCCAATTTGTTGTGTGCTATCTCGAATGTATATCACAAAATGTGCATGCAATTATTTGTACCTCCAGCTGTAATTTAAAAGCCCTGTTTCTACCCATTTTGTATGTACAGTGAAGCCTGCCTAACTAGCAGCTTAGGAGATTTCTTAAATTTTATTAGCAACTTCTTCTTAAAGTCCTTCCCTGTATTGGAATGCCGCATTAATTAAAAGAAATTCAATACATCAAATTGCTTCTGTATTTAACGTATTTCTGTGTGTGTTTTTCCTGTGCGGAATTTTACCCTCTTTCCGACGGAAAAACAAACCTCACTTGTGTGTATGCGCTTTTAATTATTGTCGTGTGATGTTGCTGTTACACTTTTATTATTCCAATGTTGTATTTGCCAAAGGTTCCAACAGCAGCTCCACTACCCATGTATGCTTCTGGGCTTAGCACTCACATTAACAGCCACATTGAGCAGAAGCAAGTGACAGCTTTTAATTAAATAATTGACTTGTGTTTGTGCCTGTGCCTGTGCCTGACTCTGACTGACTGTCTCTGTGGGCTCTGTTTTCGCTTCATCCTGCCTTTCATCTGTCAATCCAATGGGACAACAGACACAAGATACAAGACACAAGAGGCTGCCTGGATAGGAGATAAGGAGTGGGAGATGGAGTGGGAGATGGAGTGGGAGATGGAGGGATTGTTGGATCAACAGTATCTAGATAGACACGTTTAATAGATGCTGGCTAAATGTCTGTCAGACAGATTGAGTTCATTGAAACTTTGCGACTTTTCTGACTCTTGTCAGAGCAACAATCGTATTATAGAAACAAAACAACTGCGGGAAAAAAAACTATCATAAGCTGCATAATTTATGGGGGTCGCCAAACTTTCGCTTCCATAGCCAATAAGGAATGGCTATAGTTGGCTGAGTGAAATGCTAAGCTCATACAAATTTAAAAATTTCCACCATACATGGAGTTCCCTGAACTGCCGACAAGGGTTGTCCACCCTGCACAAAGATAACGTGAATTTGTTGTACGATTTATGATGCCACCACAGACAAATGTTCCTTTGTATGGCACGGAGGGGGTACGGAATTGATTCTCGGCCAAATATCTTTGCGTTAATTGAGTCATAAAGGCAGCGGTTATTGATACCTCATTAGGCAATGCCGATTAACACTGCGTATGCGCAATATTGTCTTCCAAAACGCCACTTAAAGCAGCAGCTTGAGACCCGAAAAGCGAGTGCGTGCTGTGGGATTATTTAAGTCTCTGCCAGCTGCTACTGACATGTTCTACACAATTTTTAACGCTCAACGGTAGCAGCAGCTCCAGCTCAAGTGGACAAAACGAACTACACAAAAGGCCAATGGGCAGGCAGGCGGGCCATTGGGGTGGCTATGTCGGCTGTGCTGTGTCTGATGCGGGCCTTGCAACAACAGAAAGAATTATATATACACATAAAGGGTTAATTAAAATTGTATGATTATCATCTGAAATTCATTTGGTTGGGAGCAGGAGCAGCAAAGCCAACAACAAAAGCAATTACATTTTTTTTCAACATATCATTTTATTAGCCATCATTTTTTATGTTTTAACTATAATCAGATTATTAGCAGAATGTAAATTAACATGTGGTTTTTTAATGATCCTTATTTGATTAAAGTTTGTAATTCAGATTACAAATAAAATAGGAAAAAAAGGATATATGTATAAAAGTACCTACAAAAAATATTGAATTTTAAACACTAGAAAAGTGATAGGAATATTAAATGCGTAGCTTTGGTTGCTTTTCTTTCATCCAAGAAACAAGATATATAAGCGGGCTGAAAATGTCTGCTCATATTTTACTTACTGCTTGAAGTTTTTAGTAGTTTGTGCCAAAGTTCAAATTTATTGGATTGCCATTTAAATTAAGAGAAACCTTTAAGAGCAAGCAAGAGAATAAATCATTTTTATTATTATATTCTGCATATGTGGAGAATAACAGCTCTCAAGAAGAGCTTATTTATTTGGAATCCTGCCACAAGTATTTAAAAATTGTTGTCTTTAATGTTCATAAAAACCCAAGAATTTCTCCATTTAAAAGGAAGTTTGAGGTGCGCTTCTACTTCTTGAACAACATACTCCTTTTTCATTATTAATAAAAATGCTTCTCATTTAATTGACGCCAGACAAAGTTATATAAATTTCACTAATTTCAAAGTTCTTTGCAGATCAAAACTCTTCTTGAGTTTCATGGTCTGAATATTTCAAAGCTCTCACCTAATTAAAGTTCCCAGATGTGCAGTTTGTTTGCCTCTTAATTAAGTGGCTAATGATGATTGAGGCGCCTTTTTGGCATTAAAATAATAATAGTTTTCAGCAGAAAGACGACTTGCACTATTCCCCAAAAGGCGGGCACGTAGTGCAACTGTCTTTTTAACCAAATTTCGAGTAAAGTGAAGTCTCAAAGGCATGGAGAAAGTGAAATGCTTAAGGCCATTCTGCAAAAATAAAGATAGGAGGGGTTTCTACTCGAGACACGTGACGTCTTAAAAGTGTCGCCATTTTGCTTCATTCGAGGAACGTGACAACCCAAAAGGGTTGCCAAAAAATAGATATATATAATATACTATATACTTATTTGGGCAGGCCACACATACGCGACAAAGGTTGGCCAAAATATCATACAAATTTTGCTGAAAGTGTTGCAACTTTTGGCCGGTTGAAGAGACATTTGAAAAGGGGGATAGCCATTGTGGCATTGATGGATTTGTGATAAATGGACTGCCATTATGACCAATATGCAAAAATCCATCCAAACGTCAGAACGAGTGCCGATAAAATCTGAAACAAATAAAGCCAAACTATGCCAGTCAAAACAAGTGGAAGGAACAGCAGCAGGGGGCTGTGGGGGGGTGGTACAGCAGCAGACAGGCGAAGCAAATAATTGACAACAGCATGGGACAAAAAACTGCAATTAGAGTTGGGGCTACGACAGGCAGCACTGTGTATCTACACTGCAACACCATGGAAAAAACAATATTTTCCCATACAAGAAATCTGTCAATCGCAAAAAGCCATTTATCCTTCATAAATACGAGTATGGATTGTCCCAAAACAATCAGAAGGAAGCCACAGAAATCACTGAAAAAAAATGCATTTTTTTGATGGAAACTGTCATCAGCGAAAGTACACATGTACATACATTTATTTAACATACAAATGCACGTCGGTATATCGCGGCTAGGGGGAAACTACAAAATTCGATTCGTTTAACTCAATTTTTGTTGGGTTATCAATTTCTATTAAAATATAAAAAATATATATGTATGAAGATATATGTGTTGATGGATTTCGCTACTTTTTTTTTGTATATATTTTGGAGTGTTACAACGTTGCGTATGCGTTATATTCGCATTGGTTTAGAGCCATTTGTATTCCACTTTAATTGAATTTTATTTTTCGTTCGTTTTGCAAGAAAGACACCACTAAAAAAAAGCTAAAGGAAAGTGTAATTTAAAGCTAATTTTAATTGTTCAAATATAAATTAAATTCGACGAATATTTGGCGTACATCGACAAGGCAAAAAAAAAAAAAGGTTTCCCCACGGTTCGCGTAACAATGCATTTCCTCATATAATTCGGAATATTTATCAAATATATATTAAAATGGGTGACACTATCGATGAGGCGCCCACACCGACGCGACGCGATAAGCCGCAAAGTTTGAACATTAGCCAGGAGGAGGCGGCATCCTCATCGGAGGCGGCGGCGGCGGCATCCTCCTCGACCATTCTCATTCCCGCCTCACGCAGTCCGCGCACCAAAATTCGACTCGCGGAACGCGAACAAAAACGCGATCACTCGGCGGATGGACTGGGCACCACGGCCAGCTGTCGGGAGGAATTCGTTGGGCTCGAGGCCGCGCCGCGTCGCGAGAGTCTGAACAGCTGCGAGGCGAGCAGTCCCGGCACTCTATCCACCAGTCTGGGCAAGACGAGCCGGCTGAACTCCACCAGGTACTCGTCCGGCGTTACGGGCAGCGTCAGTGGCAGCATATTGGGTGGCCTCATGGGCGGCACCGGCACCACCACCCGCAAGTGCGTCCTGACGCTGGACGGGTACTCCTACGTAATAGGTAAGTGGGGCGGAGCACGTACAAAGAAAAGATTTAACAAAGGAGATGCAGAGGGGCAGTGAAGGGAGTACAGTGGGTGTCGTAAGTGATAAATGTGGGACACCATTAGGAGTTAGCACATATTTTCCAGCCACAGCCACTGTGCAGCAGAAGTCACCTTGGCGCCGGGCTGCCCTTTGTTCGTGCAGAACTCTGCCCTGCCCTGCACAGAACACAGAACTTGTCGAACAATAAGAAAATATAAAAGCCAAAAGCAGTCTTAAGCTCAAGTTTTAATTTCATTCAACTTTTCTTAGCTCTTCGATGGGGCATTAAATAATACGTACACTTGGCTATATCTATGCACATATGTCTATAACTTACGAATATTTTTCTATCGTTTCATTGCAGGTAAGTCAACAGAAAAGAGAAACCCAAAGTAAAAGTAAAAGCAAAAGCAAAAGAATAAGAAACAGATTGAAGAGCAATATAGCTCCTGCTTTGTGGCAGGCAGACAGGTAGGTTCCTGGCTCGTTGCAGCATAAATTGAAAATGAAATTGAATTTCCAACGAGTTGGACTATTATAAAAGTTAACTCTCCAGCGCTGGCTGCCCTTAGCCCTGCTGGACCACCACCTGCCCAGATCATTCGAGCCAAACGGATGGATAACAGCAATTCATTTAGGGGCGTTTTGCCTCTGGGTTTGAAGTATACAAATTTATGAGTAACTTTTTTATGATTCTTGCATATGCCACGCAGCAGCAGCAACAACAATAGCTTAGGAAAAAAAAAATGGAAATGGAAATTCCATTCAAATAAGCAAAACGGGTAAAAGTCTCTCTCTCTCTCTCTCTCTGCTGGGGTTCGGTTTTGAGTGGCAGCCTTTGTGACCCAAGTCTGATAGCACATGATAGCCTTCTGTTTCCTTCATGTATTTATGGTTGTGGTATGTGCACAGGTATTTACCCCATGCACACACATACACACTCGTATATGTATTACCCTTTTCTGTTGCGTATACGTGCCTCACTTTTGACCATAGTTTACAGTGCTGCCGGCCACTGGCAGTCTGTGTTCTTGGCTAATAAACTGCCAGCAAACCACAATGTAGGCACACTGTGTGTCCACTCTAGATTAAAATTCATGAATTGAATTTTCGTAGGAAGTAAATTTGCCAGCACTGATGAAATCCATTAGATATTAGTCAACAAACTCATGCAATTTCGGTTGGGACTTTGAGTGCTTCCAAAGGAAGTATAACTGAGGAGAAGCGATATTAAATGACTTTCGATGCACATTTATTTAAAGTCCAACGAGATTGATTGAACTAAACATTTCAGAATGTTGTGGTGAGCAACATAATTTCCAGTTTTATTTTTAGGATGATAGTGGGGGCGGCTCGGTCGTAAAATAATATCCTCCCTTGTCCTCCAAACATGAAGCTTAATTCAGGACAGGAATCGCACATAAACACATAGTGAGAAGGTAACTTTATTGAGTCTTGTTTTTCGCAAATGCTGTGCTGAATATGACCCTTGTTCTCTTATGCTTACCCTTAAGTTCGAATATTTTATTGATTTTACTTTCAATCGCTTTACACACTTGAATGCTTTGCAGCTTTTCCTTGCTATATTCATGTTATATCTCTCATAATTAATCTCGAAAAATAATCCTAATCGTTTTCCATGTTTCAAGCCTTAACATAATTATTTCATCTGAAAATAAGATTTGCTCTTAATTTCTTTATTAATTCATTCAATCCTTTCATGCACAACAAAAACTTCAACATTTGGTAAGAATTCAATTCGATTTGGCCAATTCCTTTAAGCCAAGGTCATGTACTGTGCCCCCCGCCCAGGCTCTCGTGCTGTGGCCTGTACGGTGTACGGTGGTGGCTCGTTTACTCGGTCACGTAGCGGCCACAAATCGTGCGGCGATTTTGAGACAAAGCCAAGAGCCAAGTCGAACCGCCCAAGTCCCTAAGCCACACACCCCTCGTTTGCAATTTTTGTTGTATACCGAATACCCAATGTCGCAGATTTAAAGGGTTTATTGGAATTTTTTGTGACGATGTAACAATGAAAATTTCGCTGAATGAATGTCTCTATGAGAATAAAGTTTTTTTATTGTGAGAACTAGGCCCAGTTGCAAATCATTTACTACACATAACTCCCTAAGCTTACATTCGATTACCAGGTATCGCCCAGTCGATATAATATATCTGTGAAATATCCTTTACGCTTGTTTCTTGTTTTGCCGAGGCTGTTGTCGTCGGGGCTGTCCCCATCCTGTTGGCTTTCAATTTATGGGCGCTGCAATATTTTGCAAATATCCTTAGCATATCCTGCGGCGACAGCGCAGACAGCATTGCAATAAATAGTCAAGTGTTTGACTCGGCCACGGGGCATATCCTTTTGTGTGTGTGTGTTCTTGTAGTGCCTGTAAGTGTGGTGTCTGTGCGTGTGTGTGTGTTTGTTTCGATGGAAGTGTGTCCTTCAATTGACATATTACACTTGTTGTTGGCCTGCCGTTCGCGGCTGTTTTGTCTTTCGCCCTTTTACTGGTTATGGCGCTCGATTTGTCTTGTCCGTCATGGGGTCGGGTCCGGGTCCGGGTCCGGGATTGCCTGCTATATATGTTTGAGATACACAGCTCTGCTCTCTTGTCTGGCCTCGAGCGCCGCATGGCTGATCAAGCGTGGGACCGACAAGTTGAACGCATTGACAGGGACATGGACATGGACAGTAAAACTACCGCCCTCCCCCCCCCCCCCCTGGGCAGTTTAATTGATGTTCTGCCTGGCAGACGGCAGCTGGTGCTTCTTGCTCACCCCTCCCTCTGATTTGCTGGAAACCCAAAAGCAAACGGGTTAAGTGGCTCATTTAGTTTGTGGTTCAATGGGTTTTCGTTTTGGGCATTTGACTAATTAGATTTAGATATAATGAAAAGTCCAGAAAAGGATAAAAACATAAATCTACGAATAATAATAAGAACATACGTATGTATATTTTTGGAAAGATTTTCTTAATTTAAATCTGTGTTCGGAGCAATAAAACTCAAAACTGGTGGCTAATTTCGTTACTTTAATACATCAAAAATAAAATTCATTATAAAATAAAATCCATGTAAATTATAAAATAAAATATATAACTCATTTCGATAAATAATCGATAACCAAAATTATCAACAACCACGTAGAATCTTAAGCGATATGTTATAGACTTTTGCAGCCACCTGGAGCCAACACAGATCCAAACTGAAGTCAAATAAAATGGCAGACCAATATTCATTCCTCTAATCCAACCACCAATAATAATTTAATATTCATTAATATTAAAACTCAGACAGGAAGGAAGTTGAAGTTGGACTAGAGTTCTTCTTAACCGCTTCGCTGGAAAGCAAAAGCAATCAGAAAATGACTGAAATACATTGCATACCCTCAGGCGCGGCTGCGACCGCATTACTCACATGCCTTGACCTTACCCAGCGCTTTGTTCTTTCTGGCCAAAAGCGACAAGGAAATTTCATCAAATTTGCATAAATTCCGCTCAGACACACAGAAAACGTACAGACATTTTTTCGAATGCTAAAGTATGCGACAAAAGGCAGCAGCACACACACACACACACAGATACAGACCACGCATAAAATTTTATAGGTGTTTGGGAGAAGGGAAAAAGTTAGCAGCTTTATTGAATTTTCCAGCGAGGCCCGAACAGGACTTTAAGGGATAATATATGCAACTTTTTTTCCCGCTCTCTCTCTCTCTCTCTCTCTGTGTCGCTCTTTTATGGCAATGGCCTCTCAATTGGCTATCAATTTGGCTTAGTCTCTGCGGACCAACTTCTTCTTTCAAGTGTCAGCGACAGCCATAATAATAAAAGGAACCAAAAAAAAAAAAAGGCTTAAAATCAATTTTCGTTAAACCCTTTTGAGAGAACACACACTCACACAGACACTCGCATGGACATAAAACTGATTACCAATGGCCCGAACGTTGGGAAATTTTTTAATTAAAAACAGTTAAAACTGGCGCCATCGCTGCTGCTGCGACTGTCTGCCAAATTTATGTACCCGGCAGCACAGCGAAAGAAGAACAAAGCCAGTGAAGTAATTCGACTATGGTATACCCCTTTGAATTGATGTGTTAAAAGTGCTTCTGTCTGCCTGTTGGCCCCACAAATATACCCCAACTTTTGTTAGAGTATCCTGGGGGGGTATACAAAAAGTGGCTGCTGCCAGTAACAGAAAAACACGCGCCGCACAGACCAGAGGCACAGACACAGTGGCTGTGGCAGGCTGGCAGGTTGAAAGGCTGCCAGAAAGGATGCCCCCGCACCTACAGTGCTGCTGTTTCTGCTGCTGCTGTGGCATTAAGGTGCACAGCCTCGAGCGGTACGGCACGTCTGCCTATTCTGTCAGAGATTTTCCAACATGTTTGCTACAATTTGGCTAACTAGCCCAAAGGCTTAAACACACATTTAAGCCCACCCACCCATCTTCTTGTTTGTCTGCGCTCAGATGTCGATGTCAGTGAACAGAGGCCCAGACAGTGCGACGACAACGATGCGTCGTTGTCCTGGCAATTTCGAGAGGTGTTCTTGCCATAATTTTGCAACTCAATTTTGCCTACTTGCAGCAAAAATCTGGCAAGTTTGCTTAACGAAAATGTATCTCCCGCAGAACTTAAATGTAATTTAAACTTTTTAAGTGCTGCGAACAAAACAAAGTCATGTAAATTACCAGGAAAGCAAGATTTACTTAACATTTGGTGGAGAACTTTGCTTGGCATTTTCTGGATTCATATTTCAAAGATTTTTTCACAGCTACTTAAATTAAGATATTTCAAGTAGAGCTACAGAGTTATTTCAAACGAATATCTGAGACCCAAACTCTGTCCTTTTGGTATTCTTTTTTTCCCATGAGTACTCGTATTTTCTGCTTGTTGGTAACCCTTATTTTTTCTTCAGTGTAACTTTGCTGTCTGTTGTCTTTGACTGTTTGCGCTCGGGTTGATTTCCAAGCACTTTGCCTGTAATTTCCACTGGCATATCCGTTTGCCTTTCCTTTCCCTCTGCTGCTGCTGCTGCTGCTGCTGCTGCTCCTGATGCTGTCTGCTGTCGTTGTCCCTGGCAATACCATCAACTGGCAATCATTGGCCCAACTATTCAGACACCATTCAAGGCCTGTCGCGTCTCTCTTATGCTCAGGCATCAATGCGTTAAATTTAGACCGACAGATGGCAGACGAAACTACTCGTATTTGAATGCGGCAAACAAATTGAATGAGAACGATGATTGTTGACACTTTTTGCCCGTTTCGTAGTGAATGGGAAAATGGGCTGCCCCTCCTCCATCCTTTTGCTGCACACTCTCTCTGTGTGTGCGGGGGTATCTGCTACTTTTTGTTGCACTCTCAGCAATCCGAAGGCGCTTTCAGCACTTTCCAGCGCGCTCTCCCTCTCTCTCTCTATCTCCAGCGGAGATAATTTATCAAGTTGGTTCACGTTCAAGTGCAGTGCAGTCTGCAAAGTTGCTGACAAAGCGGTTCGGTTCAAGCACGGATTTGTAAAACGATACGGAGGAATGCGAATGCGAATGCGAATGCGAATGCGGATGCAGTCGTTGTCACAGCGGGATAATACTTACATTTATCTGCCATAACAGAGTGTCAAAACGAGGACTGCTGCTGTTTTTACACACTTGGAATAGTTGAACAGCATGTGGGGGGGGAGTCGAAACGAATAAAAACTTGGACATTTGATAGTGGAAGAGAAGGGGCATGAGGACTAGCTAAGATATAGATTGATGGTGATGGCTTAAAAATAATTTGTACATTTTTAGATTGATGATTATAGCTTCAAACTAATTTGTACAACTTATTTTTAAGACCATAATGATAAATTAAACGAATGTTTGCCATATTTCAGCATTAATAATTTAAAAAGATTCATTGATTGCTTACGTGAAGAGACTAAAAGAGATTTCCGACTATCTGCTATTAATCTATAAATTAATTCATGTTTTTACAAACTTATTAATGCAAACAATAGCTAAATAAAATTAAAGGGAAGCCCTCCGTTCCATGCCTAGCGCGGAAACTCTTGACAAAAATCATCTGTCAGCGCCCCCACATTTCCACTTGACGGATCTACTGCTGGAGGAAATTAAATTTGCAAATCCCATTGGCCACATTCAACCGTTACCAGCCCGCCAACTGTTAATGACATTTAATCTGATGTTCGTTTTATTAATTAATTAATCAATCAATCAATCAATCAGCAAACAAGCAGCCAGTCAAACACTGGGAACTGGAGAGAGCTGGAGAAATCAGTCAAAAGCGATGCTGATTGATATTCACTTTGGTCCATTTGTGACGCCACAAATTGTAGAACAGCAACGCCACTAGAATCACTTGGAACGACTTAATGAGCTGTTTAACCAAAGTGCGTCGCTGTGCGCTGCAAATATTGACAAAAAAGGATAATGGATGGAGTGGCTAAAATAAAGAGTTGTCCAAAGCAGGCAGACACAGACACATAGACAGAGACTCACCTCATTACCGTTGAGCAGCGTTCGCTTAACACAAGACCCTCGCCCGGTGGCAGATTAAGCTCGAAGGCCACCGCCAGAAGGCTGTCGCTGAATTATTCAAATAGTTTATATTTAATACTTCCACTCAATACCAGAGACCAGTGGGATATACGAGACAGATAGAGTGAGTGAAAAGCAGCGGGGGCAGACAGCAATATATCTTTTAATCCGTTGCACGCCTCAGGCTCTGGCATCCTCCTGTGCGACGTGGCGCATGGCCAATGAAATGTTTAATGCCTTAAGCCCTGTTCAATGTGCTGTGTTTTAATTGCGGAAATTATGAAAATGGAAAGTGCAAATAACTATTAAACTCCATTTAAAGCTTACAAATTTATTTTTGTATATAATTTTGCCAACTCTTGATTGTGGGCAGAAAATTAATTATTTGACTACCAAAAGGATAACTATGTCAAGCTGAAAGTTTTGCCCAGAACAGAAAAATATTAAATGGCTTCGGGGATTTTTGAGAATATTTAAAAAAACTGATAGAACATTTTATTCCATTTTTGATTGAATATAAAAGTATGATATTTAATTTAAACCAGTTTTAAATTAATTTCAAACAAAATTTTAAGCCCCTTTCGTAGTTCCTATCCTTGCTTTCAAGTGCACGATTATAATTTATTTTTTCCGCTCCTTTGCACCTTTTAAAACATCAAAAAATATATCCTTCTGAAGAGGATATAAATAGAAAACCTAAATACCTAAATATGTTCTGTCAAAAAACCTGCATAAAGTAAAGGAACTCTGTATAAAAAAAAAGATCTTAAGCTACCATCAATTTTCGAACAATTTGCAACTATTAGACAGACTCTTATCTAAACAACTTGTTGTGGAAATTTTCTAGGAGGCAATCAAAACTTTCCAACAAGCTATTGAACGTACACTCGGGATAAAAAGTTTACGATAGTTGCACCAATTCACAAACATTTAATTCAGTTATTAAGCGACATTTACAACAACAACAAAAAAAAGAAAACTTTTTGCATCCCAAAGAGAAATGGGAAGTGGGAAATGGGAAGTGAAATGTGCTACATAAATCTTTTTGCTGGCTGCCATGGCTCTGCATCTTTGTCCACATACATGAAAAATTACATTGGTCAAGCGAGCAGCAAAATTGGCAAAGTCCTGGGCAAAATGCCAGGCCACCGGCGACGATGTGTGGCCACTAGTTCCGGTTGGGGTCCCCGGCCCTTCATTAGCTTTGAATTCAATTCCTTTTTGGTACTGACCGCCCCGAATGGAAACTCGCTGTAAAGTCATTAATTGTCCACACATTTTGTATTCAATCGCGTGACATTTTGAACTGGAAATGCAATTAAAGAGGAACAGCAGCAGCAGCGGCAGCGGCGGAGTCGACTCCTAGACGAGTCGGCAGACGAGACCCTCGTGAGCAGCCAGGGACAAGGCACTTGCGGCCAGGAATTGACTGAGAAAGCGGGGAAATGCATGAGGGTAGGCATGAAGGGAATCCATCCAAAGTTGTTCATTGAACTTACCCGGGCTGATATGCGGACGCCACGCCAGCTACTTCCACAACCAGTTTCTTGGGCTGATTAAGAAACTCTGAGAGATTGACCAGCTGCTCCTTGTCACTCACATTCACAATGGTAATTATCGAATCAAAATTGGCAAACGATCTGCATGGATTATCTGCTGTTAGTATCTTGGATTTTGGGTTCAATATTTTCACATACCTCTTCGAGGCAAACACCCAGCGGGAGATGGGCTCTATGGTGAAACGTCCCAGTCGCATTATCGCTGATTTCCGCAGCTCAATGAGCGCTTTATAGACCTTGTAGTGACTCTTGGGGGCTTCTTTCTGTGCCGCCAAATTCAGTTCCAGATAATTGGGATGCACAGGCAGCCAGGTTTTGGCAGCTTCGGAGAAACCTGGTGGAAAGTTAATGAAAATAAATTTGTTCCATGTTTTCTACCACCTACCGCCATTGCTGCCGTTATTCCATTGGAATGGTGTTCGCTCTGGATCCCTGGATACGTCCTTATAGAGCTTCTCGCCCACATTTCGTGCAGGCGGATCCACAGTGTCCTCCCAGCTAATATCGCGATAGTCCTGCATGCCCAGCTCCTCGCCCTAAAATACGACCAAAAACAGATAGCCCCACAAGTGACCTTTGCGGAGTGCATCACAACTCACATTGTAGGTGACCGCAACGCCGGGCAGTGTCATCAGCAGCATGTTCATGGCATCCACCGAGGATGGGCCGAAACGGGAGGCGACACGGGGATTGTCATGGTTGCCCATGACCCAGTTGGCCGCGTGCCCACGTGGCATGTAGATCAGCCACTTCTCCACATTGTAGACAAAGTCACGCGCATCCGAGTCGCCAGTCACATCCGTGATGAAGTGAAAGTTGAAGGGCAGATGCGAGCCCCGCACCCCATGCCGGTCCTCGTAGTAGTCCGCCAGTGTCGTGAGTTCCGCATACGCCTCCGTCATCATGATCCGAGTGGGACCGTTGGGATTTTTGGAGCTAAAATCATCGAGCAGCTGGCGCCAGTGCTGCACCATGTCGAGCACCTCCGGCAGATCCTTGGTGTAGATGTGTCTGGTATAGTCATACGACTGCGAATCATTGGTCTTGCCACTGAGCGGCTCATCGTCCAGCGACTCCTTCTCGAACATATGATTGACCGCATCGATGCGGAAGCCGGCCACGCCCTTGTTCAACCAAAAGAGAATGACATCGTCCATGGCCTGGACCACAGCGGGATTGCGATAATTGAGATCCGGCTGCTCCTTGGTGAACTGATGCAGGTAGTACTGCTGCCGTTTCTCGTGCCACTCCCAGGCCGAGCCATAGAACACCGATTGCCAATTGTTTGGCGGCTGTCGCTCCCCGTTCGCGTCGATCTTTGGATCCACCCAGACATAGTAGTCCTCGTAGCCCGGCTCCTTGGCCGCCGACTTCTTGAACCACTCATGCTCATCCGAACTGTGATTGGGCACCAAGTCGAGTATTATCTTGATGCCCAGCTCATAGGCCCTGTCTATCAGCGCATCGAAGTCCTCCATGCTGCCGTATTCCGGCTGTATCTGCCTGTAGTCGGATATGTCGTAGCCAAAGTCCACCATCGGTGACTGGAAAATGGGACTCAGCCAGGTGGCTGTGATGCCCGTCTCTGCGAGATATTGCAGCTTCGATGTGATGCCCGGTAGATCGCCAATGCCATCGCCATTGCTGTCCTTGAAGGATCTCGGATAGATCTGATAGAAGACTGTGTGCTGCCACCAGTCTATAAAGTCCTCCGTATCGCTCTTTACCAGGCTGGCCATACTGCAGCTCGGAAACAGCAGCAACGCCAGCAGCAGACTGAAAAGAGGAATCCGGAGTCGGATAAGTGGAACGTACCGCATTTTGTTTTGTTCTGTGGTGCGCAGCCGCTTTCGCCGTCACTTTTAAACCGATTTCTAAACCAGTAATTAAAATAATTCTCGTATTGTTAAACTAAAATAAAAGGCACTTTTTTTTTGTGCACTGATCATAATCAATTGGCGACGCTTTAATGGAGTGCCAGTGCCAGTGGCACTGCCGCCAATCTGCTTATCAACTGAACTTCTAACAAAAACAAATTGCGAAACAAATTAAATGAGTAAACAAAATTCACGTTTCGATGCACATTTGGCCAGCGAATACTCGTATATTATTGTCGTACCGCTACTCATGCCGGGCTGAGCGGCAGAGCTTTGGCTTTTTATAGAAATTGTCATCGTATCATTCCCGACGATCTTTTCTCTTTTTGCTCACTCACTCACCTCCCTCAAAAAACACACACAAATTATATTACAATTAAGCAAGTTCTTGCGTCGAGCAGCTGCCGGCAGCGAGTCACCGAATGCTTTCAATGGATCGGATCCAATCATCTGCTCTGCTCTGCCCCGCTGTTCTGTGCTGCTCTGTCAGCTGATCGCGAGCTTTCAGTCCACAACTAGAGCAGCGCAAGGCAAAGCATGGCCAGGGGTTGGCCGATCGTTAAGGTGACGCAGACTTAAAGGTTTTACTCTGCTGTTCAGCAGTGAAGTTATTAATATTTTAGGTTTAACTTGTTACTTGTTGCACTAGAAATAAATCGATACGAAATACAATTATCTCTCAGTATTTTAACCCATCAGATATATTGTTAAACTCACAGGCAATTCGAATATTCTGATGTCACTCAGGCGTTCGCTTGTTCTGACTACCCTTCCGTTTATAGTACCTGATTAGGAGCATACAATCCACAAACAATTGACACAAGAACCACAAATATTTAAGCGAGAACCAAAACGCGTCTGCAATCACGAAAGGGGAATTTTAATTAAAATCAGCGACAATTAATCAACAGTGTATGCCGTTGACATTTATGGGTTATTCGAGCTCAAATCGTAGAGCAAAAGAGTAAATTTTCGGTGAAAGTGCTGGCAGAACGTAGCACGTAGTGCCCAAAAGGGCACAGATAAAGGTCTTGGCTCTGGCAATTGCTTTGCTTTACTCTCTCTCTCTCTGTTCCTGTCTCTAACTCAATTAAAATGGTTTCTAAAGCGTTGAAATGCAAATGCAAATTGGTTTTTGCTTTTTGTTTTTTGCTGTTGCTGTCATGGAATGGAATGGAATGGAAACTCAAATTAGATTGGCTGCTCGAGATACATTTTAAAACGAAAATAGAAAAGCTGCATTATAATTTATGTAAAATACAACAAACAAACAAAAATTGTATGCTAATTATTTTCGCTTGGCCAACTGAATGACCAGACCCTCATAGGGTGCCAGAGCGATGGCCTGCGGATTGAGCCGTTCGCCCACACGATGCTCCGAATCGACACCAGCGACAAGGACATTCAACCGATTGGGCAAATCAATAAAATCACTTATGTCCACCTGTTCCGTTTGGTTCTTCACATTGAGGATGGTCAGTAGTGTGTTTTGGCCCTTGATTTCACTGAAAAATAAATGAAAAGATTTATAGAAGAGTGTAATCTGTTGGGAGTTCTATCTCTACGTACCGCTTGAAACCGAAGACCCTGCGATTCACCACACCTGGCAGGAATGCACCATTCTTCAGTGCTGGCAGCTGTCGCAGTTTCAGCAGCGACTGATAGACCTTGTAGTGACTGCGCTGGGCCTGCTGCTGATTGCGCAGATTGAGTTCCTTATAGTTGGGATTGACGGGCAGCCAAGTGGCGTTGGCAGTGGAGAAGCCAGCATTCTCCCCATCGCTCCACTGCATGGGTGTGCGCTCGGGGTCGCGAGAGATCCACTTGTAGTTGTCAATGCCAGCCTCACAGGCAGGCTGATCCACAGTCTGCTCCCAGCTAATGTCACGGTAATCGGTCATGCCCAGTTCTTCGCCCTAAAAAAAAAAAAGAGAGTTGAATCTATCAGATAGATCCACTCAGATCGATATCCATGTACCCACATTATAAGTGACACCAATGCCAGGCAGCGTCAACATCAGCATGTTCATGGCATCCACGGTCTTGACACCGAAACGCGAGGCCACACGCGGATTATCGTGATTGCCCATCACCCAATTGGCCACATGACCACGGGGCATATAAGTCAGCCATCTCTGGATGTAAAAGACGAAATCCGCTGCCGAGGAGTTGGCATTCAGTTCGGTAATGAAATCAAAATTAAAGGGAAACTCTGGCCCCTTTATGCCCTGCGCATCCTCGTAGTAGTCCATCAGCTGCGCCAATGGGGCATAGCCCTCGGTCATCATTATCCTGAGTGGACCCGCATGGCTGCTCGAGTAGTTGTCGAGGAGCTGTCGCCAGTGCTGCAGCAGGCCGTAGCCATCCTTCTGGTTCTTCGTGTAGATGTGATCGAGATAGTCATACGAATTGGGATCGCTGGTGGTGCCGCTCAGCGGCTCATCCCTCTGCTGTATATCCTCGTAGATGTAGATGATCGCATCGATGCGGAACCCAGCGACTCCCTTGTTCAGCCAATACAGCAAAGTGTCGTCCATGGCCTGCACCACGGCCGGATTGCGATAGTTCAGATCCGGCTGGGCGTAGGTGAACTGCCGCAGATAGTACTGTCCCCTCTCCTCGTTCCACTCCCACGCCGAACCGGAGAAAACGGATCGCCAGTTGTTGGGCGGCACACGAGTGCCATTCTCCAGCAGTGTACCGTTCTCCCAGACGTAGAAATCCTCGTAGCCAGCCTCCCGGGCAATGGACTTGAGGAACCACGGATGCTTATTGGAGCTGTGATTGGGCACAAAGTCGAGTATGACCTTGATGCCCAACTGATTGGCCTTCGCTATCAGTGCATCAAAATCCTCCAGGCTGCCGTACTCCGGCTGAATGTTTGTGTAGTTGGAAATGTCGTAGCCGAAGTCCACCATGGGCGACTCAAAGATGGGACTCATCCAGACGGCCGTAATGCCCGTCTCCTTGAAGTACTGCAGCTTGGAGGTGATGCCTGGCAGATCGCCAATGCCATCGCCATCGTTGTCCTGGAAGGATCTCGGATAGATCTGATAGAAGACCTCGTGCTGCCACCAATTGTTCTTGGCATCCAGCGCCTGTTGCTCCTTCTTCGATGGCCCGGCCTCAGCCAAACCCACAACTAGGCCCACACTCACCGCTAGGGCAATTACTTTCCCAAAACCCATCATTGTCACTGGACAACTGAGTTCTCTCCCGTACCCTCGCACTTTACAGCCCTTTTATACCTTTGGCCGGCCGCTCAATTCCGGTTTTATTTATTTGCTCAAGCATGGCGATCGCCACTCAAATATTGAAACAACTGTCGGGCATTGTCAAGTATTTGTTCCGTTCGTGAAGGGAATACTCGGACGACTCCACTTACCATGTAACAAACTTGAACTTGTTTGCTAATGGAAACTTCTCTCCAAAGCACGAGAAAATGTGTCACCTTCAAAATGATTGAATAAAGGGAACGCAAATTTAAAGGAAATATTTATACTGGTATATTTATTTTATACCATTACTGGACGTAGTTTAGGTATAAAAGTTCATTTTGGGTTTCACTTAGGGGTAGAAAATAATATAATTTGAGATAGAAGTAGAGGTAGAGCATCGCCCAAGCGACACCAAACGGAAGCTTCTGAAGCGGGAATCCCAGGCAGAAGCCCATAACCACCGAGGAGCGGTGCTACATGACGCATGACGCGTTTAACCAAATTAATCACGTTGAAGTAAAATAAAAGAAAAGGTTTTGGCTCGAAATTCGGTTATAAATGGCAACATAAATATATATAATAATAAAATAAAATAAATAAATAAAATATATATAAATAATTTAATATATAAAATATATAAAAAGCGGGAAGGTGTCTCTAGGTAGAAATAGTAATCCAGATGAAGGGAAATATAATTGAAAATTGTACATATAAATACAAATTACAATTTTTAAGAGATAGAAGTTATAATTATTGTATGAAGATTTTTGTACACTGCACCTTTGTCTATTGAGAACTAGTTCAGGACATGAACACCTGCCCTAAGAAAAATTGGTAGGTAATTATGTTAATTAAAAAGAGTTCACTAACAGCCTGCTACCCCTACCCCTAGCCCTACCCCCTTGGCACACACACATTACTCGTAAATTTGCCCATAAGTTATTACCTTCGTTGCCATAATATCAAAACCGCTTTTCAGAACAAAATGCCAAAGCTTGGATTTTCACCGCAACCCAACTCCAACCTTCAGCTCATTTATCACGCTGCAATTTCGTTTTGCCAAACCGCGAACTTCCGTTGCGTGACCAGGATGTGTCCAACTGGTACCGTTTCCCCCCCCTGCATACCCCCCACCCACATATTTCGAGTGGAAGCTGAAGCCAAAGGCTGCTGCTGGCAGCTTAATTAAAACATGTTGCCAGCATCAAAAACAACACGAACAGAAATGCTTGTCTGATGGCCATTGTTAGCCATTTCACGTGCTGAAATGTTTCCCCCTAGATCCTTTTGCTGGCGCGTCTTTAGACTTTCCTTTGCTGTAATATTGGTACACGATAATGGCGCACAAATATGTGCAGAAATCTTCACATGAGCCGCGGAAAACTCTTCGCATATTTCAGCTACTTTCTACGCTCGACATGAAAAGGGTTTGACATGGGCGTGTCTCCAGTGTTTTTTATATATTGGCATTCCTTTGGCGCAGCCAAATCAAAGCCAAGAATATTTGCTATAATTTCGAGGGGCCCAACCCACACCGTCGCTGGGGAAAACTTAAAGGAAAATTGTGTTGGGTGGGGGAGAAAACACCGACTAATCCTGCTTCTGTCGACCGCCTGTCTCACAGAACTGTGCCAACTCACTCACCTGTCCCGGCACGGGCCAAAGTCATGATTCCACCTGCAGTTCTGTTTCGGGTCGTAGCTCCCTTTTTTGGGAGCTCCTGTCTGTCCCTGTCCCTGTCTCTGTCTGTCTGTCTGGGGGTTTGTCGGTCGGGACAACAGGGTTTACCTTTCATGTCGCGACTCTGATTGAATTGCTTTCGCTTTCGCGTTTCCTTCTTCAGCCTTTTGTGTCAGAATTTTTGGAATGGGGGCAAATTCTTTTCGGAGCACTTTTCAATTTGGCTTTTGGCTTCCTACCGAGCACGAATAAATAAATACACACAGCCTACATTTTTTATTATGTAAATATTTAATCATATCAAAGTTTTTCCAGGGGAGGGGGGGGCGAAGCGAACAGCCTGGCATATTAAAAGTCAGTCTCCGACTAATCCGGTAGTCCCCAGATATTTACGAATTTAACACACGCGCCTAAACATATGCTACGGGTTTTTTGAGTCCCTCCCCCTTCCCATTTCAACATTTATGTTCACCCATATTTTTACTCTTTTTTTTTGGGAGGAGGTTTCGTCTGTCCCTTGACAACCCTTGAGCTTCAACAAATTTGAATTGGGCGGCGTGTTTACTTTAGTCTGTTTTGGGGTTTTTTTTTTTTGGGGACTTGCTGTTTGATGTTGTCAATACGTTTACGCTTATCAAATACTTGTTATCACAAATCGATTACAACAACAACAAAAACAACATCAGCAGCAACAACAACAACAGCAGCAGCAGCTATGCTGTACCCGTAGAGATAATCGTTTATTACAAGTACGCAAATTTCCATATATGTATCTGTTTGAATATATAGCCTAATGTATTTGCACTGCCATTCAACCTTTACTATCGCTTTTATTATTATGTGGTTTTGGGGGCAGATCGCATAGGAAACATTATCTGCTTACTATCTGATGGGTAGGCACAAAATTCTAGTTGTACAACCAAACAAAAATGTTTTTTCGACTGCGGTTCAGATGCAAGAACAAACAGAAACTCTGCAGCAACACGCGACACACATATAGCGCCTCTTACGTCTGGCTTAAAATTGTCTGGATTTTCTGGGGATGTACCAAATAAACGCTTTGGTAAAGGGTATCAGAGATGTGGATATGCGCTGCGCCACGACATTGGGATGATCATAGTAATATGGAATAAGTCGCATCAAAACTTCGAGAGGCAGGCAGCAGCTGCAATATGAGTGACCGATGCCAGACTTCCAGCGCTTTCAACATGTTCATTAATTCTAAGGCATAGTGGAGAAAAAAAGGAATACATTCAAAAATAGAAGAGTAATCGCATGTCACTGATATTTCTGGGGTGGTTCGCACACAAATTAACGTGGACCAACAATGCACAGAAATTTCTTTGCTCTGGTTGTAAATTTTTGGCGCACATGGATTCCATGTGTTTGCAATTACATCCACACATAACAGAGTATGCGGCCTGGCCGTATTCTGAATCCTCTGGCTGCTGCTGACCATGGATGCACAATTATGAAAAAAACAAAAAAAATAATACTGATGCTAGCCTTTCGCATGCAAAAAGTTCTCAGTTTTCCAATACCTTTTGTACCTTTCTTGCTCGTTTGTCACCCTGTCGTTACTCTCCTTAAAACAATGCCCCGGCATAGACACTTTCATTAGTAAGATGACACCTCAGCTGTTTGACAAATTATGATAAAATCCCCAATTTTGGTTAATTCTCTGTGACTGCTGTCTGCTGTCTGGTGCTCTCTCTGCTGCCAGATAAGGCCCCATCCCCCCGATTTATTGTCATGATTCAACCCGTTTTTTGGCATTATCTTTTTAATAACATTCCGGCTAGCCAAATTCCGTGCAGCTGACAGCAGCTTCCCGTCATAAAGCAAACGGTAGCTTGCCTCATAAAGTTACCCTGTTATTATGTTTATTAGATTCGTTGTGGGTCTTGTTATTGTTCTTGTTTGTGGTTTGTGGCTTCCGTGTGGTTGGGTTGCAGGCGGCATTGTTTGCACCCGATTTTGGATGTTTGTGTGTGTTGGGGCACGTATTGAAATTCAATTAGTCAAGCCCCTCCGCACCACTGAGTTAATAAATCACATCACAGGCAATCAGAAAATCAGAGGCAAATGGCTGCTGGCAAACGATTAATTATGCATAAATTTGATTGATGTGCGTGCGTCGAATGCCTAAACGACAGAGCTTCAGTCAGAGAGAAGCAGTAGAGAGAGAGTCAGAGCGTTCCTGTTAGACTCTTCCTCTCGGAGTCTCAGTCAGCGAGTGTCAATGAAAACGAACTGAGGCCAGATCCGATTGATTGACTGACTGTGAGGTGATGACGCACACGTCAGAGTGGCATTTAATTAGCATTGAATGGCGTTATTTGCATATGTACTTATGTAATACATTTCAGTCGGATGTGAACCGATGATGAGAAAATCAACAAACAGAAATGAGAGCTTCAATGTGCTACGACTATGCGGGTATATGCGCTGTTAGAAATATCCGAGGCAAACAGAATCATTTTTGTTGCGATTATCATTTAATCTTGACTTAAAAAAGCTATTAAAAGTTATGGATAGATGCAGCCATAGAGTTTTAAAGGAAAGAATATTGTACAGTTGCCAAACACATTTTATTTTTTTTTTTTTTTTATTTTATATAAAAAACAGTGACTTTATTGCAAACATCAACAAAACCAAAATACATTTACTCAAGACATATTTGTCTTAATTTAGCAATAACAATAATATACATATATGTATATATATTATTTCAAGGTTCCATTATCTCACAGCACTTATTTAAATTGGGAGCTTATCTCCCTTTACATTTGAGTAAATCTCTTTTTGGATTCTCCTTTAACAAGGCCCCGAATTTCTGATATTCAAAACGCGGCCCAGCTTCTTGTAGTCGCGTTGTGTGCACTCGAATTCGCAGCGATTCTTGTAGGTGACCCCATTGGAGCCGCACACCTCCGTCTTCTCCGTCTTGAGATTGCACGGACAAAAGCTGGCCTCCGCCGGAGCCAGACACATGGAAGCCAGCACCAGTGCCAGGATTGATATCAAAGCAAAGCACTTCATCGTGTAGGTTGTCGCCTTCGTGGTTAAATGGTACAGAATTTCTGAGAAGCAGCCTGCCGTATAGCCGTGTCGAGCGTTCAACTGAGACTGACTCTCCTTGGTTTTGGGTTTTGAGTAATGCAGCAATGTTGTTGGTTTGCTTTTGTCTATCTGTACGCCCGAGTGTATGCGTAAGTTTTTGCTAATTAGTCAAACAAGCTGCTGATTATTTTGCTCACACACACAGAACCTCTTATCGTTCTGCTGCTCACACCTTGGGGTTGAGAGCAAACAGCAGTTTCTCATAGTAGGTACATCCACTGTAGCGTTGTGTCAAAGAAGAGCGATTTATGTGCGGGTTGGGTTGAGAGGTTAAACCCTTAAACTTTAGCCACTGCACACTGAGACTACAAGTGTATAAATGTAGCATATCTTAACAAATAGAATATAGCTTAAGCGGAAGTTCTAATTAGAGGAAAACACCTCATTTCACATGGTTTCGGTGCTTGTTTATGCCACCAACCATATGCACATGTGTATGTACATTTGTATGTAATTCTAAGGAAAACATTTCAAAGGAAATGGAATACAAAATGTGTTTATTCGAATGAAATCAAGCATTCGATTACACCGTATGCACACTGGGCAAAAATTGCAATATAGCGGCAGCGAAAAGGAACAAATTTAATTTTGAACTTGTTTATTTAAATTAAGTATTTTAAATTTTAATTTCTTTATTTTATTTTTAATTTTAAAGTTTATTAAAAGTTTATTAAATTATGAAAAAATAAAAAAACAATATTATTTTTTTTGTTATGACTTTTGTTACTCTATGTTTTGCCCACTGTATTTGTTGTATTATTTGCTAAATATATATATTTAGATATATGAATGTACATATGTATGTTTACAGCATTCCTATTCATTTTCAGTGTACATTTCAATTGTTTAATTAATTTTTCAGTTCAGCGATCAATCGTTGAAAAAATTTCCAAATGCATTACTTTCTTTTCTGTTTGTATTTGGGATGCTTTTCACTAGAATTTGGTCAGAAATCGATTGGTGTTTTCCTGTAGCAAGGTCCCATATGAAAGCAATAACAAGGGTTATTAGAGACAAGCAATTATTTTTTAAGTTGTGTTAATTGCGTAGTCTATGCCAATTATTTTGCACACACACATAAAAGTTCCTTTAATTTCTTATCCCCTGGGCTGAGTTTGTGTTTCATTTGCATGGGTCCTACGCGCCTCTAGCAATTTACAGGGTTGACAATTCAGGGCGCAAGCCGCCAGGACTTGCAGCAGTAACAGACCCAGAATTATACCTCTCATCGTGGCACCAAATCGACAACTATATAAGCCACCAGAGCAGCTCTTTGGGGAATTTCCCCAGGGGCGTACATTTATCGTCTCTTGGTCTCTGACTTGCAGCTACTCGTAAATTAATTGAAATTGAAATTAAATGGAAATTGAAATTCCAATTCAAAAGGCAGACGGCAGACATAAGCTTGACAATACGAGTCGAGTGTGCGTAGGAGCGTGTAAATTGCCTGACAAAAAATGTGTGGTTGTCCATTAATTAAATTAGGGGCTCCATAAAAAACGTGGAAAAATGTAGTACGACAAATATTACGAAAGGGGAATTGGGATTCCTTTAATTGCATTTTTCCACCATTCAAGGGTTAAGCTTTGATCGTTGATAAAATAGAGAGAGAGAGAAAGAAAGCTATAGAGACCAAGAGAGAAAGCTATGGAAAGAGATGTAGAGAGAGCAATAGGAAAATAGAGAGTCACAGCAAAGATAGTGGGAGGCAGAAAAAGAGAGCCACAAAGAAAGAGAGAGACCCAAAGCTATCAGAGAGCGTAAGTAAAATGCTTTTAGTGTGGTGAACAAAAGCTCCCGGCAAGCTCTTTTCGACTTACACGAAATGCGCCTTTTAGTTCTCTGATAAAACAAATAATTATATACAAAATATAAACAAACAAGAGCGCCCATAAATTATTCAACTCAATCGAAATGAATACATTAAGGCACCAAAGTACTCAGTGCTCAGTACTCAGTCTTATTTGCTCCGAGATATTCCAGAAAAAAAATGAGTTTTTCTGGCACACACCACACCACACCAATTCCAAACAAACCCAACAGAACAGAGCCGATAAGATAAGCAACAAATGGAAATCGAACCAAAGCAGAACCAGAATCAAAACGAAAACCCAAAGCTCTCGTATGAACGCATTTCCAGCAGGCAGTATCGAACGAGTGAAGCAAGTGGATTAACCTCAACGAAAGGCAACACAAATACTTACTATAATGAAATTCCTGAGCATTCTGGTGGCCCTGTGCCTCTTGCTGGCCCTGGCCATAGCACCAACTCGGGCCAACGATGACATATCCGCCGAAAAGGATGCCAAAACACTGACCAAGTTCTGTCCGTGTCCCCGGAACTATGATCCGGTGTGTGCCTCCAATATGGTCACATATGCCAATCGTTGCGAATACGATTGTGTGCGTCGTGAGGCAGAGCGTCGTGGACGCAATCTGGGATTCCTACGCACTGGCACATGCTAAGCCATGCTAAGGGGAGACCTTGTAAAATATAAAACAAAAGAAAAATAAAGGATGTTCTTACGTGTACCAAGTACCAAGTGTTTTGTGTATTAATCATCAATGTGAAATATATTACATATATAGAAATATAGAAATCAGCTTATCAGCTAGAGCATTTGGCATTGCAATTGATAAGCAGTCGTCTGGCTTTATCGCACAAATGAATCGTAAATAACAGCACACAAAAATCAGGCGGAGGGGGTGCAACCCAAACTGCGGTTCGCTTCAGAGATATTTGCGAATCATTAGTTCCGAGGATCAAGTGGATCAACGCTATAGTTAGCTATGTACTATATAGTAGATACTCGTGGCTGTTTCCTCTTCAAAACTAATCTATGGCTATGATGATTCACACAAAATATTTGATTAAATTAGATTGGTCTGGAATAAAATTGGCACTATCAACTCGTAAGATAGCGTTTGTTTTGGGTGACATTTGAAAGCGCAAAAAAGATTTGCAAAGCTTGCAAAATAAATTTAAAAAAAAAAAAGAATATTTATTTATTATGAAATGTTATATTATTTTGCTAAAATTTAAGGAAACCTGGGCAGGAAATCTTTCCAGCACAATCTCGATGAACTGCTGGATTTGTAGTCTATATTGATGGACGTAAATTACGTATGTACGTCAATTCCCCTAAGGCAGGCAGATCCAATGATTGTCGTCATTCTAGAGGTGCCTCCAAAGAGAGCTTAAACCACAACAAAATAATAGCTCAACTATTCTATTTTTATAATACAAAAAAAATATCCCTACTCCATTCTCTCTCATTATTTTCTTGCAATATACATCCCGCCATTTCAGCTGAAACAACTGTGACCCATTTTCGTCCACTTTCCTTTTCCGTTCATCAGTTTGTTTGTAGTCTGCCAACCCTGGTCTAACTTTTTAGTTACTGTTGAGACTTAGTTGTGCCAACATTTGTCCAAATAGAGGTGGAATCCAAATCCAAACACAGCAACGGTGCTAACCAATTGGGTCAACAACAGAAGTCACAAGGAAAACAGCTCTCAAACTAATACACATACGAGAGTACTCCATAGAAAGGTCACATTGGACACGTATTTATTTTCAGCATAAATCGGCTTTAGTTATTTATATTATGCTCAGCAGCGGCCCTCTTTGATGAATGTAAGGCTGCGGCCCTCTCGGGAGGCCTTTGTGGCCTGGCAGTCCAGGTCGCACTTGTTGCTGTAGGTCTTGGAGTCCGAGCCGCAGACGGGCGCCAAGTTGCGCGGACACGGGCAGAATTCCTCCTGGGCCACGGTGAGCGACAGCAGGGCGAACAGGCAGAGGGCGATCAAGGCAAAGAAACGCATGGCTGATTGAGTGATTTGTTTTGTGTTTTGTGTTTGGAACGCTTCGACTGGTTAGACAAGACTGGGGCTTTGCCCACCGATTGGCATACATTTATAGATAACCCGAAACCGAACCCCACAGAACTTCACAATATTGTATTTTCCCTTCCCTCTCTCATAGAGAGAGAGAGAGACAAAGAGAGAGATAGAGAAACCTCGTCGCTGTGCTAGTGTCAATAATTTATTCTAGGCATTCGAACCTCAGCCAAAGTCGTGAGAATTTACTCTTTGCGCATGTACTTGTTAAAGTTGTGGAGAAAAGCATCTAGTTAAATATTTTCCATGGAAAACTGATTGAACAAGCTCTGCTTTTGTTTATAAGCGGGGATTTTGTTCTGTAACACGTGGCATTTGCGTATTATGATAAATAAATATGAAAATGTATTTGTTTTTCCTCCGATTTAATTGTAGCTTGGCAGCTGTTGGCCTTGGAAAATGGCAGAAAGACAGAACAAAAAAAAAATATTCCTAGCTTGTCCTCATAAAAGCCTTTCAACGCACAAAATAGGCACCAGGAAAACAGCTCTCAAACTTTTATATATAATTACGAGCACTCCATAAAAAGGTCACATTGAACACGTATTTATTTTCAGCATAATTCGGTTTTTTTGGTTTTAGTTATTGTATTATCAGCATTTGCCTTCTTTGATGAGTATAAGGCTGCGGCACTCCAGACTGCACTTGTTGCTGTAGGTCCTGCCGTCTGAGCCGCAGACGGGTTCCCAGTTGGCCGGACAAAAGCAGCCTTTTTTCTGGGCCACGGTGAGCGACAGCACGGCGAACAGGCAGAGGGCGATCCAGGCAAAGAAACGCATGGCTGATCGGTTGGACAGAACTGGGGCTTTGCCCAACCCATTGGCAGGCATTTATAGATAACCCCTTTTCCAATCTTTCTCACAGAGAGGGAGAGAGACTTCGTCGCTGTTTTACTGTCAATAATTTATTATATGCATTAAAACCTCAATCAAAGTATATTTAATTGTTAAAGTTGTTGAGAAAAGCATCTAGTTAATTAAATGTACAGTAAATTTTCCATGGAAAACTGATTGAGCAACCTCTACTTTTCTTTATAAGCGGGGATTTTGTTCTGTAACACGTGGCGTTTGCGTATTATGATAAATAAATAAAATAAATATGAAAATGTATTTGATTTTCCGCCGATGCTATTTCAGCTTGGCAGCTGTTGGCCTTGGCAGAGGGATCCCTGAAGGAGGGATAGAAAAAAAAAGAACCCCAGCCTCAGCTTGTCCTAATAAAAACCTTTCAACGCATAAAAAGCAAAATTTAATCTAATCTTCTAGTGCGCGCACAGGCTCCATCAAAGTAGAGGATAAAACGCGTACAAGTTAAGGCATTCAAAGAGCTTTAAGGAAAAAGGAAATATATTTTGTGTTTCTTAGTTTAATTTGGGATTCTGGATGCTGTTTGCTTTGGAAGATTTTTTTTCAGAATTCAAAATAAATTATTTCCTATATTTTTATCCCCAAAAGTTTCCTTTAAAAAAGTTCCTTTCTCTCATTAATGCAAATGAAACACATAAATATCTGTATTTGTATGCGTTCTTAAATACTTTAAGGCATAAAAATTTAAATATAATTTGACTGTAATATCAACTGAATTTTATCCCTATTTTGAATGTGAATCAAGCTCAGGTTAAACCTATAATTCGGGCACTATTTATATCCAAAGAGTGTATAAAGCTACTTAGCAAAATGAATTTTTTTTTTGTTGAAGAAATTACATTATCCCAAGCGCTCGTTTTGATTCATGTACGGAAAAGGTTGTAGTTAAAGCTATTAAATATTCAATACACTTCTCTCCAAAGCCACACACGAAAATTCGCTCACCCTTTCGGCCTGCAACAACAAAACACACACAAAAATACACTTTGGCTAAGCCGAACAGCAGCAGAAAAGAAGGGATTGCCACAGCAAGTGAAACACACAACAAAGGGATTTGGTCTGGGGCTCACATGGATACATATGTATATATTTGTGATTGCTGTTCAGAGACCAGACCTGTTGTTGTTAGAGCAGACAACACATCAACAAAATCCCTCGTACTAAAGTCGTCTTTTTTTTTGCATATAATTTTACAGTTGCCAGCACGCCGGAGAGTTTGCCCAGCAAGCGAGACGAGGCCAGTAGTGCCACCGGCAGCAGCAGCAACAGCAGCGTTGGTGGTGCGGCGTCAGGTGGTGCCGTTAGTGGAGCAGCGAGCGGTGCAGCCAGTGGTGGAGCTGGAGCTGGTGCAGGTGCAGGTGCAGGAACATCAACGCCGGGCCACGAAGCTGCCGGCAGTCCCACAGTCTCCGAGCTCGTTGGAATTGGCCCAAATGCGACAATAAATGGTCAAGTGGCAAGTAAGTAGAGCTACTGGAATTTTCTATTTTTCTGTTTTGGTTGCATATTTCAGCAGGTCCGAGACTCCGGGAGGATGGTTGATCCGCTTGGTCGCATCATAATTTCTATTTCATGCAACTGGCAGGCGACCGCAGTGCTTGCATAATCCATCTTGCACCAGCTGTCGAGCTGTAGTTTGGGGCTTAGACTATGAAAATCTCAGGATTATAAATGGAATTCTTTTGGCCACAAGAGTGGCTTAGATTTTGATTATAGAATTTTGCAGAGAAACTAGAAAACTTTATAATTAAATACGGAGTCGGCAATTATTGATAAAGTGCTTGGGGCAGGGACGTTTAGGCAGCAGGAACTAAATTTCTTAGGAATAAATTTCATTAGCTACAAAATTAAATATTGAATAAAATAAAAATAAAAATTAAAATTAAAACCAATGACGCTAACACTAATTAACACTAAACTATTGGCCGATGAAGCTCGATAATCATAGCATAAATAGCTCTATGACTTATCGATGGATACCTGTTAAAATATGTTCACTGATAACTGAAGTAGCGATAGCGAAATAATATTACAATTACAACTCCGTAATTACGTTGATAAAAAGCTGAGAAATTCATGCAGCTTGTGTAGACTGATAAGTAGATAAATGATGTTGAGTCGATGACGCATAAATAGACAGCAGATCAACTGACAATAGACATAATCGTTTTGTTTGATAGCTCAATTCAGATACGGAAACATATCTATCATATCTAAACTATGACTTGATAAATTACTAAACTTTGAGATAATACTTAAGCCTCAATTGATAGTTGACGTAATGCAATAAATGATTTGATTCTCCAATTGAGATCAATCGATATTCGAATGCCAAACGTACAAGAGTGTACCCCGACAGTCGACTAAAGTGAACGAACAATTTCCAAAAGATAAGCAAACATAGAGCATCTAAATTCGCAGCACTTTAACTTAAAGATAAAAACAAAGAGCACTCTTTAAATGAAAACAAAACCACATTTTAATGGCCGACAGTTTCCATTACGCCGTTCACATGGATTAAACTTAAGCCACCTGGCGTGTGTCTGGTGTGTGTTTTCCTTTGGCCTGCGTGTAAGGTGCAGCCGCCCCAGTTATTTTGCCTCAACATTGTGCGGTAAAGTGGAGCGTTGAAACGCCATTAAAGCCGCGAAGAGTAGCCAGTAAAAGCAGCACATAAAACATTTCATCCCAAAACTTGAGTCGATAAAGAGCCAGCGGTATCTAGCAGTTAAGGAAAAGGAATCTCGGGTGTAACATAAATTTAAGTGCAGCATAAAGCGAATTTTATGGCCGTGCCCCTTCAACTCGAGGAGTCGAGCAAGCGACCTGCACTGTCAAAATAAATGGAATGCAGTTAACGTACCCCCAAAGCCAAGACACTCGCTGCCGTCTCTCGTGTAGGGTAAAGAATTGCTGGATTGCAGGAGACTAGGGACCGCCACACACAGATAGATTGCCAGAGAAGCTGGCGAATCACTCGAGCTTTGTGTGTGCTCCTCAACACTTGACAAACACACACACACAAAGAGAGAGACAGAGAGAAAGGGAGGGAGACACACATCCAGCGATAAATCCTTTGCAATTTTTCGACACACTCCTGGGTGCAGGCCCCTAAAGTTAAGGGAAAAGTAGAAGATGATGCCACTCTGAAGGCACATAGGGAAGTAGAGGAATGGGCAGAAGAAACTTCTGTTAGGGGTTTTTGTTCGCTGCTCGTTAAGCATTTTTCCTCTCACTTGGGACTTCCAAATAAATAAGCAACTGAATGCTACAATGCCCCTTAAATGATGGAAATAAATTATTGATTTCTTGTCGATTGCATGCCAATGATTTTCCGAGCCCAAAAGCAAAAAGGATTGAGGTCTGTGCATGGGCACAGTGGGAAATCAGAACCAACCCTAGTATATTTCCACTATAAAATATTCTTTTAACCACTGTGCCTATGCCTCCTGTGCCTTTCTTTGCTTGAGTCTGCTGTATGCTTCGTTAGATCAACGTAGCAGCCTGTGCCTTAATCAATGTGTCTATAGGGAGAACAAAAAAATATATAACTAAAGTAAACGGCAGGCAACTAACGTCAGTAACAACTTTTTCTTTCGTTTTTTTTGCAGGACACGGCTCATTGACCATTATTCGACGCACGAATAGCCGAAATTTCACACAGATTGACGCTGCACAGCTCACCTCGCCCTCGACAACAGCCTCCGGCAGCGTCAGCTTCGCCCAGGCACCGCTCAGTGAACCACTTGCCGAGCGTCTGAGCACCTCCAGGCACCTGTCCGGTGCCAACGGATCAGCCCGCACCGCCATTGAGCAGCAGGGCAGCAGCAGCAGCAACAGCAACAGCAACAGCAGCAGCAGTCAATTGCATTCAGTCGCCGCAGCCCACAGCAAAATGCAGCCCTCGTCGCCGAACGCGTCAAACTATTTGCCCGAGAATACGCAGATCTCGTCGGCTAATCCGTCAACAACCGATATAAATGTGGGTCGCGATTCCTTGGAATATTTCACTAATCAATCGCTTAATCCCACCGCCCATCCCTCGATGTCACGGGAAAATGACAATCCGCAGTCGCATCATTCGTTCGAGACCACTTCGAATTTATCGTTCGGTGCGATACAATGGGAAACCGAAAGCCTTCCGCCAGTCGATACGCCAGATGCCCTTAACAAAGCGGCTGGGAGGTAAGTTTAAGACGATATTTAAAGTTTATTTTTATCAATTCTAATTCGTTGTGTTCTCGTTCCCCGAAAACAGAATACGTAGTCTTCTCCGCCGCATGGATCACGAGACCGTCGCCTATGAGGACATGCAGCGCAATCTGCATTATGCGGCTCGTGTACTCGAAGCTGTCTTCATAGACGAATCAAGGTAGGTAAAATCCACCCATGCACCCACACCATGCACATCCCATAAATACCCTAAACAAATTTCTTGGCGGGCATTTTGTCATCAGGATAATTGATTCACTGAACAACCGGAACTTTTTGCTTCAGCTTCCAACAACGGCTTCCTACGGGGCTCAACAAATTGGTTTAGGCTTTGTACTGTACTTTGATTAGGTTCTAGTTTCAAAATTAACGGAATTGCACTCAAGGCAAGCTTACCTCTAGCCCTCCCCTCCCCTCCCCTCCATCCACCTGCCAAATAAGCATCCCATCCATCTATCATATATTCATTTCTAACTCAAATAAAGTTTCCCAAATTATGATTAATTTAAATTTAAATTTAAATACTAAGAGTTAATTTGTTTCTATATGCATACATATATCTGAATACTTTTTCTTTTTATATCCGTTTCCGTTTCGATAACTGTTCGATCTATATACATATGTGTGTGTGTATGTCATATACTTTATTGAGCAGAAGCCCCACAACAGGTAAAACAAAATTGGGGCAGATTGCGTCTTCATCCGTTGAGAGCGAAGAGTAAGTTTCCCCACACAAGACACAATCTTGTCGCTTTGGTTTTTTTTTTGTCGTTAACTTTGTTGATTTTTAACTCTAACATCTCTCTTCTACAAACTCGTAATAAATAATAAAAAAAAAAAGAAAAATACCCAAATCGCGTGCCACACATTAAACATCAACCAACGAGAATCAACCAGAATTCACAATATCTCTACTACTACTACTACTACTACTACTACTACTACTCACATAACTTTCTTCATTACTTTTTCCAAACTCTATTAACTCTATTTCTATGCTCATACTTTGTAGTGCTCTCTTCTGTTCATGTGTCTCGAGATGCCTTGCCTCTGCCAGTAATCAAAAACAAAAGTCTAGCCCCATTATCATCCATCATTCTTTATTCTATATCGATATTCTGTCTAATTGTCATTCCACTCTCATTCACATACGTTTTACGGAGAGAATCCTTAGCCTAGCCTTCTAGCCTTACGTAACGTTAAAACTCTGTCTGTATTTATCTGGTATGAGGATATTCCCGATCACACATATCCCCTAATGAAACGCAGCACCGTATTATTGAAGAACTACTGTCTATAGCCTCACATCCTACTGTCTGCTCTCTGAATATTCTCTCTCTCTCTCTCTCGATGTCCTTTTTATTGTGCTCGCCTTTTCAGTGTCGGTGTATCTTACATTTATTTACTCGGTTCGTTCGTTCGTTCGTTGGTTCGTTCACCAGATGGAACTCTGTGTGTGTGTTTTTTGGATCGTCTTCTTCTATTTCTGCTCTAACTTCGCCTCTCAAAAGCTTCATCTGCTGGGTGTTGTTGGATATTTTTGAAGGATGTTTTTTGATTTTTGAAGGAAGGGATTTGGCAAAGTTTCCCAATAGCTTTACCCATTCCAAAGTCTAGCCCAAAACCGCAACACATTCCCTGTACCAAGCATATACAATAAGTGCATTTTTATTATTTACCACACATTCAATTAAATCCCCCGAACCTCTACAGACCCCAAAATGTCATCTGCATATGTATGGAATACGCGAGGGTATCCATTGTATCCGGTTGATGTTCTACATGAATTATTTACATTTTTTTCACCCCGAACTCCCTACCCCTGCCACATTACACGATTCTTTGATTTACATAGCCAAGTGAGCTATGTGTGTGTTCGCCTGGGAGGAAAGTTGTGCTCCGCCCTTCAACCTCCCTTCAATTGTTGCCCCCTTTTTAAGTTTTTTTTATATTGTTTTTCGGCAACTACTAGAGATGGACATGGGCCCAGGGCATGCATACCGAAAAACACTGCTAGAGAATGAACAAACAAATTTAGTCTGTATAAATTCTTTAACTTTGAATATGTAAAACATTCGAAACTTTTCAAAATTCACGCTACTTGACGGGATTCTTCTGCTGCCCAGCACACCCGCCCCACGCACATCTCTAGTAGGAGTAACGAGAGACAAAGTTTCGACGAGTTGAAAAGTCTGATTAGCTTTATATTTTGTTATATAGTTATATAGTTCGACCTGTGGCTTCTTCTACAGCTTCTGTTTTTGGGGGAATGGGCATTAATCCAAATAATCCAAAAAAGAAAAACAAAACAAAACAAAACTAAAATCTTTACCAAAAACTCTCAACTGATGTACTATTTATATTTTTTCTTTCTATTGCCAAACATATAAAAAAAAATATATATGATCATGAAAACTAAACACATACCCACACATATCTGAAAACAAAACAAAACAAAACAAAAATTTCTATGCCAATGCAACAACAACGACAACGTGTCTCTCGTTTCTAACATTATTGTCGCCTGTACCAATTCGCTATTTACTCACTGCCAACTGCTGTGCGAAAAACACTCGACCGCCCCGCACTTGACTCGCTGTCACCCACTCGCTGAACCAGCAGCGAGTCGGCCGCCCGGCAGCGTTGCAACGGTAACTGCAAGAATCTCAACTGCAGCCAACACAGCCACAGCCACAGCCGCGACCAGACGCACACGACAGTAACCGGCGGCGGAGAGCTGCAGCAGCAGCAGCAGCAGCAGGATAACAACAATTCCAACAGCAGCTGCTGCCTGCAGAAGAGGTCAGTGGAGGAGGAGCAAGAGCAGGAGGCACAGCCGGCTGGAACAACAACTGACAATCAGGCGAGCATAGAGAGTCGCACCAAAGGCGTCTCTATGGCACCACAAACGCACAGCGGGCCAACGGGTCCGCCACCGACAGCGCCTGGCAGCGGCGCCGAAGAGGTGACAAAAACAGTGCCAGCACTCGAAACCGTGACAGAATCAGCTCTGGAAGAGCACCACTCCATGGAAACGATGACAAAGCCTGCAGCGACAGATACAAGTGCTGCTATACCTGCTCCTCCGGCTGTACCCACCAGCAGCGCGACGGCGACGGCAACGACAACCAGTGGCAGCAGCTCCACTGGAGAGGCGGTTGCGGCTGAAAGTGTTTCCAGCAGTAGCAGTTGCAGTAATAAAGCGACCGTGCACCGACAAAGACGCCTGCGTACACCGGTCTGGGCGAGATCTATGTCGACGAATAAAACGTACTTGAACAATGGTTTCTTTCTACCTAATCTAACAACAAAAATTAGCCTCTTACCGTTACAATTTTTTATGCTTTTTCCGTTTAACCGTTATGCGTTTCGTTGTCAATTTTGTTATATGATTTGACTTGCGTTAACCAACACTGCTCCAAAATGAACTTATCCTCTCTCTCTCTCTCTCTATCTCTCTCTCTACTCTGTCTCTATCTCTTTTTCTGTCTACTGACCTTTGTCGCGTCTTTCTACTATAAAACAAAAACTATAAATAAATGCTGTAATCTTCTGTCTAGCCTCTGTCCAGCCTCTGTCCCCTCCCCAAAATCTTTTGCTCGCTTCTACTCTGTAAATATGTTTATATTTTTAAACCCCAAAATCCAAAAACCCTGAACTCTCTACGTAATTGTATATGTATTCCCCATTCCCGCCGTGACTTTTCTACAAAAGTAAAAGGCTATAGATAAATTATTCTATGTACATAAATGTAAATGTTTTTTTATTCCACACATGAATTCATGGCATGTTATTGTCCGTCATGTTTGTTTACTTCTTACAATTGCTTGCGCATGTGTTATGTCATGTAAGCGTTTAAATTTTCAAATCTGCCCGCCAGTCGCGCCTATCGATTAAGGCATGGTCTATCGATACCTCGTATTATTCGTAGTTATTTTCGCGATCACCAGCTGCGGTCACATTGTTGCCGCCAAAAGTGCCCGTGCAGATCTTTTTTTGCATTTGTTTAAAAAAAAACAACATTTAAACTAAAATCAATTGTTAAGCTGAATTTGCCGGCTTGCCCGCACAACCGACAACTGTGCGTACGTGTCGTGTATACGAAAATGAGCAGTGATAAAGTGAAAAACGGCAACGAGCATGACTCCGAAGACTCGTGTGGCGTAAGTACGAAAAAAAACACACATAAAAGATTAATGGATCTTGCAAAAGTGAAAATGAGAATTAATAGTTTGTGGCTGGCAGGATGAGTCGGCCAGTTTTACCACAAATAGCACCACATCGCACAGCAAATCGCCAACGTCGAGCACGAGGAGCAAACGCCGGGGGCGACGCTCCACCAAATCAAAGCCAAAAACCGTAGCCGCCTACAAATACGAGTAAGTTAAGTGGGGGGGAGCACACGCCAAAGCAGGAATCGTTTCAAAACCATTCCAGTCTACTTGTCTACTTCAAGCACACACGCAAAGGAGAACCATGGAGCCAGCATTTTCGGCGTGGCATTCAACACGCTGCTGGGCAAAGACGAGCCCCAGGTGTTTGCCACAGCGGGCAGCAATCGGTGCACAGTGTACGAGTGCCCCAGAAAGGGCGGACTGCAGCTGCTGCACTGCTATGCGGATCCAGATGTGAGTTTTGGGCAGACAGCAGATGGATGCATTTGTATACCACTTACTGATTATTGATTCTGCAGCCCGATGAAGTATTCTACACATGCGCCTGGTCCTACGATCTAAAGAGCTCCGCTCCACTGCTGGCTGCTGCCGGCTATCGGGGCGTCGTACGCGTCATAGACATTGAGCAGAACGAGGCTGTGGGCAACTACGTTGGCCACGGCCAGGCCATCAATGAGCTGAAGTTCCATCCGCATAAGCTGCAACTGTTGCTCTCGGGCAGCAAGGATCATGCCATACGGCTGTGGAACATACAAACGCACGTCTGCATTGCCATCTTCGGTGGCGTCGAGGCGCATCGCGATGAAGTGCTCTCCATAGACTTCAATATGAAAGGCGATCGCATCGTTTCCAGTGGCATGGATCACTCCCTGAAGCTGTGGTGCCTCGACAGCAAGGACTTTCAGCACAAAGTCGAACTATCGAACACATTCAGCCAGGAGAAGTCAACGGTGCCGTTTCCGACAGTGACCAGGCATTTCCCCGACTTTTCCACGCGCGACATCCATCGAAACTACGTGGACTGTGTCCAGTGGTTCGGCAACTTTGTGCTGTCCAAGTCCTGCGAGAATGCCATCATCTGCTGGAAGCCAGGACAGCTGCATCAATCGTTTGAGCAGGTCAAGCCCAACGATTCATCGTGCACCCTCATCGCCACGTTCAGCTATGACGAGTGTGAGATTTGGTTTGTGCGCTTCGGCTTCAATCCCTGGCACAAAGTCATCGCCCTGGGCAATCAGCATGGAAAGGTTTATGTCTGGGAACTGGATCCCAGCGATCCGGAAGGCGCACACATGACGACGCTGCACAATCAGCGAAGCGTGTCCACGGTGCGGCAGATAGCCTTCTCCAGAGACGCCAGCATCCTGGTCTATGTGTGCGATGATGCCACTGTGTGGCGCTGGAATCGACCTCAGGCTGCTGCCATTTGATTAAAATTAAACCAACAACCAACAAAAAAAAAAAAAAACAACAACCACAACAACCAAATCTCACGTGGCCAAAACTCACTTACAACATTTCCTCTTGTCTAGTTCCTAGATTGTTACAATTAAATCAAATCGTATGTAAAGGCCGCCTCTCTTGCATTTTCCCTGAATATTCAAGCATCTTTAAGTACAACCCGCCGTTCAAGTGATGAGTCCCCAGTTGGCCATTTCTAATTGTGGCTGCAAAGCAAAGCAAAGCAAAGCTCCTCCGCAAAACAAATCGCTTTCAATTTCTACGTCATTTATATGCATTGCTGCAGCAGGAGGAGCGCCTGGCCATGCCTTGCCATGCCATGCCATGGTTGAAATAAATGCGACGAAATTGAAACTGCCAACGGGAGTGAGTGTGCAGGGCAACGTATCCCAGCATCCCAACATGAGCCAGCAATCCCAGCAGCCATAACAGCTCCCAGCAGACTGATTAAGCGAACAAAGTCCCCCCACGATTTTGTATACACTTGCAAAAAGGATACTTTGACTTTGGATTGGAGTGTAGTACGAAGCAGATGGATAATAATACTTGTATAAGAGCTCTGGTAGCTCCAACTTAATATAAATGTTTATATATATAGTGCCCAAGAGAAAAGTGAGAAAATTCTCGCCTAAATATCAGTTTTCTCTTCTCCTGCAGAGCTGCCTGCTGTAATAATTTCTAATAATACCAAAATCTCACACAAATATCCATTCCAAATGAGGGGCATTTTTTTGCAAGGGTATACGACGCTTCGTTTAGTGAAATATTTTCCACTATTCGTAACCAATGTGCCTGGCTGATTGGGTTGTGCATCTTCTTTGTTCGACGTTCGTTGACCGCACCGCACCGCACCGCCGCGCTCTCTTGCTGACAACTCCGTTCTGTTCCACTCCATTTGCCTGTGCTATGAGTAATTAGCTAAAGTTGGCTTGGGGCTTGCCAGGGGCATTAAGTTGTCAATAGAAGATTCCGAGAACTGCAGGCAACAGCCGTCTTGGATGGATGGCTGTGTGGGGGTTGACACGCAAAGTCGAACGACTGTCACCGAGCACCGGGCTCCAGGCCAATCCGAAAGCCGTTCTTACTACTTGGACGAATGTTTTCCTTTTAAGTTTTTCGGTTGCCATGTCTCAATGCTTGTCCTTGGCCATAAATTGCTGGCTTGAAATTGAAGCTGTCTGAAGAAGTACATGCCCATCCCGTATAAGTATTGTCTGCTGCTGCAACTTGTTTGTCAATTTGTTTGTTTTGCTTGCATGTACGCGTATAACAGATGCAACTCCGCCAGTACCAACAATACCAACAACACCACCAATACCACCGCATCGTCCTCCTCCACGGTCTGTCCCAGCTCCACGCATGTCCTCAGCTATGCTCGTCGCCACAGTCACATCCATGAGAATGACTACAGCGACTGCAATAAACGACGAATCATTCGCTTGCGGTTTGTCCCTTCCTTACCAAACTACCACCTAAGCATCCTAGCATCCTAGTTGTCATGTTTCACGTTTCATGTTTGTCTCGCACGGTGTCGTCTGTGGGATTGTGATTGCTTGTGTTGCTGCTCTATTATACCTGGTACTTCTGGGAGAGATATGTATCAAGGGGTATATTATTTCTGTGTAGATGTGCCGTGAGTCTATTTATTGGCTATAATGGCTATGGTGGCTATAACTACTAAAATTAACTATGCTTTAAATGCCAAAATTTTCCAATATTTTTCATAGGATACTTTCGATAATTTACTCAATTATTCAGATAAAATTCCCAGTACCGGGTAGTCCTCTAGTGGGAATATCGTCTATGCCATTTTGCACTGGTTTTGTGTTTTGTGTAGCTTTAAGCATTGTTGTAGCTGGTTCATGCTCTTGATGTTTCACTGTCAAAATACGCAATTACCCGCACCGCACCCAGGCACCACACAAAAACCTCACCACCCCACACACGGTGGGGTAGCTGATGATGATTTGCGTCTTCCACTTGTCGGTTCTGTTCTAAAAATTAATCAAACCAAAATGCTGCGGGCAAAACGGGAAAGTCTCCTCCTTCTGGATGTCACTGTAATTCGGTTTTACATGTGCCGCTGACACCGAAATTAGTTTGGCTTGTCATTTGTTGGCAAAGGCAGCTCACAAGTCAAGTTAGAGTCAGTCGAATGGGTCGCGTGGCGCTGACTAAAAGCCACCTAATCGGGGCTGCGAAAATCCTTCGACTTCGACTTTAAGCTCTTAAAAGGTTGGTGGGCGTATGGCATACGCCCACCTTCGATTTATGAAGACAAATGAAGTCAAAGCAGGCCCTGTGCCTGCTAAGATTTTTACCAAATGAAAGTCTTGGGGCTTTCCAGCAAATGACTTTTGATCCCAGAGACACTTTTTACTCGTACAATGGCGGTCTGGAAATAATGCGTGGGCGTAAAACGACAATGACTTCGGTAATAGTCGGAGGCAGATTACATTTAAATTGTATTTTACTTAAAGAAATAAATATGATAATGCTACGTACTAGAAGTAGCAAACAATTTTTAATATAAATAGAAGAATTTTTATTAAAGAATTTCATGTAATTATGTGCTTCTTTTTTGTGGGAGTATTTGTAGCTAAATAATCTCAAGCTTTAGCTTGACTAAAACTTGATTATATTAATTCTTTGAGCAGTAAATTGTATCATTAAATTGTGGATAATCTATTTCATTTAATTCACAAGAAAAATGCAGAAATAATTTAAGGTTTTATTCATTTATTAATATAATATAATTCACATAATACTTTGAAGTGATCTCTTTTAAGTATTAAAATATGTACATATCTACATATATGTATATATTCCAATTTACATATCGCACGTCATACACACTCGTCCCATAAAAATCTGTCTGCCAATACGCAAAGCTTTCTTATCATAGGACCCATCGCTGACGCAATTTTTGGCTTTGTTTAATTATGATAAAAAAACAAATAATAATAAAACTTAAAAAAAAAACAAAACGAAAGAAACGTTTCACATTTTCTGTAAAATTTCAGTTAGATATACGTATTCCACCTGCATATCTATCCATAAGGCATATATGTACATATATATGATATGAGGAGGTGTGAGTGTCGTCGTCGTAATCATGAGCCCAGATATCTTTAGTTGAAAATTTCACAAATTAAATGCCATTTGCGGCTTCATTCATGCCGATAAGGTTGAAATAAATTTAATGTGTTTCGGTTTTCAAACCCATCACACACTCCGCGCTAATGATCGGGCCGGGCCACAAGAAAATATGTGAAAAGTGCAAAAAAAAAAAAATCTAAAACAAAATACGACAAATTATTCAATAAATCACAATTACTCGTATTAAAAAAGGGAAATTCTGCAATTATGATGCAGCGGCAACGGCAGACGCGAGGCAAACCCGTGCCAGGGCTAGGCCGAGTGACAGACAAGTAATTGGCGGGGAGCGTGGGGGAGCTGTATCATTAATAGTAATTAACGCTGATTGAACAAACTGTGTGGATTGTGTCAGTTCTCATTAAGTGATGTATGTGCATTATAATTAATGGTTAAACGTGCAGGATGCCTACCTGCAGATGAACCTGCAAACCGAAAACCAATTAAAGCTGCCAACTATATTCAAATGAGTCAGACATAAAACCCCCCATCGACTGACTGTCTCTCTGACTCTACAGAAATTATGTAGGTCAACAGTACAAAATTCTACCCGAATGTCCCACACTCTGGGCGACAAGTTGAAGGTTATTATATAGAGTTAACAGTGGCCACTCATCAATCATCTTTCGCCAAGCAGCACAATGGGAGTGACCCAAAAAGCAACTGAAAGTAAATAGCCCCAGCCAAGGGCCAGGCCACTCCGCTGTACGGAATGACCCCCAATATCGACGACGTACAGCAGCTGATATTACCCAATGCGAAAATCAATAACAAATGATGTTAACTGCCAATTTTTGCCACATAGGCAACGGGCAACTGGGTCCGTGCGAGCAGGGGTGACACTTGGGTAAATGTATCCAAAATAGGCGCATCAAATGAAAGGACCTTCGGGCTGGCTGTTGTTCTGCTACTATTAGGTCTTTGCTCTGCGTATACAAAAAGAGAATACGCACTTTAATCGCACAAAGCCGTGGGCGAACATGGGCGAGGGTTGCTTCAGGTCCTTGGGTGAATTTTTAGAGATTTTTAAAGCAAGGAAATTCAGAATTTTACATGCAAAATTAGTTAGTAAAGTTTTATCTTTATTTCCGATTTTAGATACATGTTCTCTGTGCTTAGTTCTCTGATTTTTGTGTAACCCATAGCATGCCTCTACCTTCAAGCTTTGTGGTTAAGAAAACTCTTTCCTTTCTTCCTTTCCCCCTATGCTGAAAAACTCCACACTACCCGGCTTGGCTGTTGTTCAAGCATACAGATTAACTAAACATAACTTCTATTTTCATGCTGGGATTATGTGGCATTCGCTTTGCTATGTGGAAATTCCATTTACTTTTCATTAGCCGCAATTACCTCCGGCAGCCCTCGCAGAAGTGGCATTCCCACAGCACAGCATTCCCAACATTCTCGCTTTTCTCTTGGCTTTTGTGTTATATTACACGTCTGTGTCCTTGTGCCACAGTCACAGTCCTACCCTGCCAACGATCCCATAGCTTTGAACATGGGAACCGGAACGGGAGCGGTAGCTAATGGGACATTTGAGCCGATTTTGTGTGTGAGTTTTTGAAAAAGCCGCCGCCGACAACACACAAAATCATTGGCACAAAACAAAGCTGTCAATTTGCCAGCAATTTCCCGTGTGTGTGTGTCGGTGACAATGGCAGCCGACAGGGTGGCGGTGGGGGGGTAAAAATTGAACAACGACGACAAAAACGCTTTGGGGCACAAGCACAGGAAATTGCAGGCATAACTATTAAGTGGCATGCTTCCAAGGAGAGGAAATGAACAGACCAAGGGGAGTCGAGTCCTGTACAACGCATTATCATTGGCCCCTTTTTTATAGGTGGGCGATAGTGGGGATCATTTTTGACTTCTGGCCATTAAATGACCCTTAAAATCAGCCACAACACCCACAAAAAGATCAAGGAAAAACCATGTGTCATTAAAATTGCGAGATGAAAGTTTAGGGTTTAAGAAAACTTGAAATTATTTCTATAAATTTTTAAGAACGCTGATAAATGTTTCGCACAGTAAATCTTTGATAAATGAAGTACGAGAGGGCGGAAATCTATTAACTCAGATACGCGCTAAATAGTTATTACACATTTATATGGCTAGGGAAAATGTCTTATCAACGAAATGAATTTTTTCTTTAAGAACCTTTCCCTCAGAACCTCAGGCTTGAAGGTTCGCCCTTCGCTGCTGCAATAAATATAAATCTATATTAAGAAAAGCAATTCCACTTTTGTGTCCAATATTTCAACATCAATTTCTAATTTAAAAATTTACAAAGCGCTGCCCTTAAGCTGCAACCTGTTGCATCCCTTTTTAAACACTTTTTTGTCAAGATTAGAGTTCGCGTGATATCCGACTGCATATCGTGGGTTAAATGAGTGGAAAACTTCATGGAATTCGTATAGGAAAATCATGCAAATGTGCCAATAACTGATGCAATTTATTTAACAAACGCCACAACACGCAACACGCTGCACGCTCGCTCCGCCAGCGAAGAAATGAAATGAAAATTGAATGCAAAGAAAATAAAGGAGAAAACAAATGAGAATGAAATAAAAGAGGAAGAAAAATAACTAAAAAAAGAGAGCAGAAAATGATATAAATGAAAATGAAACAGAAACAGAAGAAAAACAAGAGCTCAAGTGAAATGCAATTGTTGAAGAAAATAAGGAATGGTTTCCATTGGTCTGGAATTTTCTGTTGGCTTTAGTTTTATGATAGCCACCTTAAACCCTTGCTTAAGATCTAGCGGCAAAGTTGTGTGGGTAAGGGGCATTGGCAGGGGAGCATGCAAAGTCATTAAACAAAAGGCAAACCGCCAAGGCCTCAGAAAGGAAGTCGTCTGCGGCTTACGAGCCCAGCTCCGTTCTTAGCCAAATTCGTGACGTTCTCGTGTTTATCAGGCTTCAGCAATTCCCTGTTCCCTGTTCACTGTTCTTTGTATTATTACAGTTTGTGCTCTGCTGTGCTGTGCTGTGCTGGTTCCTCTTCTTTATTTGCCTCTTTTTTTTATTCTTATGGTATTGCTGGTGATGCCTTTTAGCATTTTGTGTAATTGCTTTGTGGGAAATGGTAAAAATATATATGTATATGTATGTATATGTTCTATATGGCTGTATGGCTGTCTTTGTATGTAAGTGGGCGGGGCTCCAGCTTGGGAATACACTGCCAGAAAATATTCTGCAGCTTGTTTAAAAGAGAATTATAAAGGTTTCTTATAATAAAATGAAAACGAAATTGCCGAATGTTTGATTAAAATTTTTAGTTAATGTAGAAATCCGTTGAAACTTTGTTTTTAAAATATAGTAAAGATTACATTGCTCCATAGCATGTTTTAAAATAATTTTTTACAATTTTTACGCATCTTATCGAACTATTAGGAAGGTATCTTCTGAAGAACATTGCAAGCTTCCCACCGTGAGGGAAATATCTCACGGAAAGACAATTTCCGTACACGAATGCCTTTTAGAGATCAGCAAGCGCAAGCCAATTTTCTTGTGGGAAATGTCTAATTACACTAAGCAAAAAACTCGAATTCTTTTTATACAACAAACCAAACCGATTTTATATTTAATTTATCTCCATACATTTTTCTGTACACATTATTATCCTACTCAATAAATAACTGAAACAGGTTATGGGCCCAGGCCCAGATAACTAAAACAGTGAGAACAAAACATTGTTTGTGTTAGTGAGCGGTCGAAAAAACGACTTAACCATTGGTGTGTGGGTGTACGGTAGAGAAAGTGGACATTTAAACAGACGTCGTAGGGTTTTTGATCAGAATTCGCGAGCCGGACCGTTGCCGTGGTTAAAGTCCAAATAAAGAGTCCAACAGATCAGAACACAAAGCGAACGGGACTCTAGGGATACCGGACGGGGGACAACCGGCAGGGGGCGGGGGCGATTTCCCGTAGTGTTGGCATGCCGACTATACATAGACAGCGCACATAGGGGAGTAATAGGCGGCGAACAAGGGGGGGGCCATACATGTTGTGGCGTAGTGGGTGGGGTGGCCTAAGGCGCGCAGCTTTGCTGGATCAAGGCGTTGGCGTCAAATTACTTTGTGTTATGACCCAACTGACAGTTAAAATTGTGTATCACTTCGGCCTGGCGTTAAATGCAATTCACGACCAAGCGGACCAGCAGGGTACTGTAACAAACAGTTGTTGTCGCTAGTCGGGCTGAGTGCACGGTTGCACAATTCCAGGTGGTACATGGGTTTAGAGGGTCAGCATAAAGGTTGATGAAAAGCTTTTACTGTTGTTTTGCTAAATGGCTGCCAAATCGTATGAAGTTTTGTTGTTGCGATTGAGACGCGGGATGATTACCGGCTTAGGTGTATAATTCTGGAGCGATAGGAGGGATACGTTTACGGAAATAACAAGCAGCGCAGAAAAGTAGGGCGGCACGGTATATAGGCACACGACACGCACGTAGCCCGCACAGGTACATGCGCAGGTGTGGCGATAACATATACGGGCGGCACTTGACAATTTATATAGGTAATTTAATCAGGCGTCTTTTATAAAAATAAAAATATATTTGGCCAAGCTGCAGCCGTTGCATCAAACCTCCTAAAATTGCATATCGGTATGTTGCCGGCCCCAACTGGCAAAAGCTCCCAGGCTCTAAATTTGTCTCCCAGTGTTGGCTCTTTTGGTACATAATAGTTCTGTGGGCTTGGCATGACTCGGCGATGTCTTAGTGCTGACATAATTGATATGGGCACCTAGCACAGTTTTACCCCCAAGTTTTCCATTCTGTTGTTTCATTTTTTTTTTTTTGGTTTTGCAGTTGGCGTGCGCCCGGCCATGTACACGCAATCGAGAGCTGTGTGTGGGCTGGGCATGGGGGGAAGAACTCTCTCCGGGGAGACTCTGGGCACGCAAATGGAGGAGCTGAAATGTGGCTTCTTCTGGCAAAACCATTTTTGCTAACCATTTACTGGCGCTACGAGCAATTCAGTTTAAATTTAACTCGCAACGGGCCAAGTACACCAAAAAAACAAAACGTCGTGCGACGAACCACCGCGCGGGAAAAGAATAAAGAAAAAAAACGGAACACAAATTTTTCGGCTGAGAAAAGTGCTGCACAAATATTTGACTGTTGTCTCATCATTAAAAGCGCATTTTGCCAGCTAATTACCGGGAGGTGGCAGAAGGTGTGTGTGGGTGGATCCGACACCCAGCCAAGTGGCTCGAGTGATGTATTAATTTCAAGTGAAAAATGTTAATATTAATCAACCGGGCACGACATTGCCACAAAGTCAATTTCCGTTGGATTCCATGTTGAGGCCGGGGGCAGTGAAAGGGGCGGCCAGCAGCGGTGTTGTAACGGTGTTTTGTTGTTGTTGCTATATCTGTGGCAGATATCGAAAGGGACTGCGACGAGCCATCAAAGACGCGTCTCAGCAGGTGGCAAACCGTCATTACCATCGCGGTCGTCGTTGCCGTGCGCGCCATGAGTCGTCTGCGGCGTGAGAGTAGCCGACAAAGCGTCATCACCGTCGAGCTGATACAGTTCATAATTCAGTATCGTGCCCAGGAGACGCAGGATAAGAAGAAAAGGTTCGATCCAGCTAAATTCTAAAATCAAAAATCAAAAATTTAAGAATAAATCAAAAAGCATACAAAGAACTTTCCCATTATGTTGTCTGTCTCTGAAGCGGAGCATGCCATGCTAAATGAATGGTACACGTATTAAATACAATTTAATTCTACAATACAAAATACCGTAAATCCAAAACAATTAATCAACGGTCTCGTGTAGAGTAGAACAAAGCAAAAAAAACTCTAACGCTGTGAAATATTCAACCAACGACGAAAGTCCTGGCCCTTTGGCAGGAAATGCACACAAATAAATTCACTTGAAAAATTGTGTTGGTGTTATGCAAGAATGATGTGTTGTGTGTGGAAAATGGCTGCCAGATAGGGTTAATGGTTCAAGGAAGTTATTGGTTTAGGAAGTGCAAAAGGAAAGTGCCAAAAAAATAAAAAAAAATATTTTTTAGTTGAAATACGAGGACTGACTTTTAAATCCGTAGCTGAATAGTGATGGACCAACCAAAGAACATTGAAAATGTTTTTATTGCTCATAAAAATATTCTGAGGGAAGCTGAAACCCCATTTGGAAGAGTTTTTAATCTATTTTCGCAGTTTTTTCGGCACTCAGAACGAGCTTTTTTTAAAGCGAATGTCGAGTTATGGTATATGCACGAGGAAAATTTTGTTTGACTGCCAACGGTTTATGCCATATTAAATTATCTTAGCCCCACTGATGTCCAAAAATGCCTCTATCTCATGGTATGTCATATGGAGATATTTCAATTTAAATTTCCTCAGAGCATTCATTTTTTCTGGTACAACAACAGTTTGGGATGACCCTCACGGGACTTGTTCTGCAGCGACAGACGTACACTACTGAATTCGTTTTGCCAAATTATCGTAGTGGCAATAAATGGTGCTTCATAGCCTAAAGTTGAACTAAGTTGATCGAAGAAATCGTAGAAAATTATGACACGAAAATATTCTTTTACTAATTCCATTTTGCCCCGACCGTAGAAGAAAAAGTTCTAAGCATGATTTCGCCAAAAGAAATGACAAACTTTTTAATTGAATTGGAAATTTTGACCTGGACATACTTTAAATTTCCAAGGCTACGAACTTAAAAGGCAGCATACGTTATGTTCGCCACAATTCCTGTAACAGAATACTCCCTGAATTCGTTGCAATATAATCTTTGGAGTACCAGAAAAAAACCAAAAGAATCCCACCAAAATATTGCAAATGTATTTAATTAAAACATTAAAATGGTAAACGAAGAAGCCATATAATTATTAGACCTCTAAAAAGCCACAATATTGGCTGCGATGGCTACACTTCAAACCACTTGATGTGCCTTTGTGGTTCAACACCAAATTAATCGCTGCGGCAGTGCTAGTACTCATATAATCTCGTGTCAATGCGTAATCCTGCCAAAATCAAACAAGCTTTTAGCTGAAACAATACTCTTAGTGGCCCTAGATCCTGCCAGAACGCTAAAGTTTTATCTAATTAGCCATAATTGAATTTTTCGCTAATTTACTCAAGTCAAAAGCGCTTCAGACCGTCCGTCGACGCTACCCCCTCACTGCCATACTCGCACTGCCACTACTTGGCCCTGTTTTTCAGTTTCTATAGAGCGCTTAAGTGCTTTACAGCTCTGTGGATACGCGGATAAAAAATAACATGTAATGGAAGAGAGAAAGATGTTTTTCCAAGAATCATGCTCGTATCTACTACGCAGGCAAATTCAATGGAAATGGCTGGGAGCGAGTGAGTTCTGGACTAGAGAATGCCCTGGAATGGGTTACAGTGATTCGTTACTTAAAATTTTATGCATATTACCACGAGTATTAGAACCTAGAAAACGCTACAAAAGTTAAGCTGTAAGTTATGTTAGGATGTAATACTTATGGGCAATGAATGGGTTCAGGGAAATGGTAACTTGAGAGAGATACTTTAACTGTAGATATTATATTATAGCCGGTACGCCATAACTGCTAATGTCTGATAGACAATCTAGCAACAAAGTGACATGTCATAACTTATTTTCCAGAATACCTGTAATTCCGTACAATGCCAATTAGTGGCACTAAAAGATTTACCCTTGCACAGGCACTCATTTTTCTGCAAATGGAATTATATTTATATAAAAATATACACATAAATCCCCTAACATCCCCACGCTCTTTTCCAGGGTATAATGTAATACTTAAAAAGAAAGAAAAAAATATGTGTACACGAGTCTGAAACTTAAGAGGGAGTGGGAATACAAATCTGCTCACGGCGTTGCCATAGAAATGCATTGATTGGGGTACCAGAAGGACACTGCACCTAATGGACCAATTAGTGAAGGGATTTCACTATGCGTATGGGCGGGGGGTTGTATGTATACTTGTATGAGGGACTGTTGCCAATGCCAATTAGGATGGCTTGGGCATGGAAAATTCACAGAATAAAGTTGACGACTTTGCAAGTAGAAGTCAGTCATCGCCGTCGCCGTCGTCGTCGTCTCCTGGCACGTTTTGTTCTCAATGTTGTTGCTGTTCACGTGTCGTAGATGTTTGCACCCATACGTATGCAGAATAGTGTACTTGCCATGGCATGCAATTAAGAAAATCCTACAAGTCACCATGCCCATAAAAACCCACCGCTACACTCTGCCTGCTTTTGTCTGCTTTTTGCTAAGTAGCAAGTTTTACTGTACCACAATCCGCCTACCACTTTCCCCCACCTCTCCACCCCAACTAACTTGTTTAGCTGTTAACTAACTTTAGTATGTGTAACTGTATCTAAAACTATTTCTTTAACCCCAAAAAACAAACTTTATTTTGCGCACACTAAAATTCTCTTCTACCCCCAAAATAAAAATAAAACAAATAACTTTTCCTTTCTTCCGTACCAATTTTTAAACCACACAACAAAAAATGTACTTTAAATTAAATTTATTTTAATGTTTAATTTATTATATTGAAAACTTAGCTTTAAAGTATTTTTAATTAATGAAAGAAATTCAATAGAAATTCTTTTGTTTTATTTTTTGTACATTTCTTGGATATTGTTTCTGGTAATTTCGTTTAACAATTAATCTAGCGAAAGCATCTGTTTAATGCAGCCAAACTAATAGATTGTTTTCTCTTCCCATTCCCCGCCCCCTAACCTAATGAATCCCCCCAACTACCTGCAGGCGCCTGGCCGACGAGGATGATGAACTATCGGAGGTGCAACCGGATGCAGTGCCACCGGAGGTACGCGAGTGGTTGGCCTCCACATTTACGCGCCAGATGGCCACCAGCCGCCGCAAGAGCGACGAGAAGCCCAAGTTCCGTTCGGTGGCCCATGCCATACGGGCTGGCATATTTGTGGACCGCATTTATAGACGCGTATCCAGCTCGGCACTGATGCAATTTCCGCCCGATGTGGTCAAGCTGCTTAAGGTGAGTTGGGCTTTTATTATAATGGCGGAGATTTCTAAACAATAAGTGCAACGAGACAACAAGAGATATTTCTTAAGCTTAATTATTCTATAAACATAAGTGGCCTCAAAGAGAGCCTCTGAAAAGTGAATTTTTGCTTATTTTTCACAACAAAATAAATTAAATTATGTTTTAATGATTTAAATTAGTTAAATCTCAATAAATTTGGAAAATAATATCGACCATATATGCATATGACCATATGTATATACCTTCCGTTCTCTATTACTCTGAATATATATATTAAAATATTTAATTGTATTTTATTGGCGTTGCCAACAGAACCTAGACGACTGGACATTCGATGTATTTGCGCTGACGGAGGCGGCCAGCGGCCAGGTTGTCAAATATGTGGCCTACGACCTGTTGAATCGCTACGGAGTGATACACAAATTTAAGATAGCGCCCGGTGTGCTGGAGGCCTTTCTGCATCGCGTGGAGGAGGGCTACTGCCGCTACCGCAATCCCTATCACAACAATTTGCACGCCGTGGATGTGATGCAGACGATCCACTATTGTCTGTGCAACACGGGCCTGATGAACTGGCTGACGGATCTGGAGATATTCGCCTCGCTGCTGGCCGCCCTGCTGCACGACTACGAGCACACGGGCACCACCAACAACTTTCACGTGATGTCCGGCTCGGAGACGGCGCTGATGTACAATGACCGAGCGGTGCTGGAGAATCATCATGTGAGCGCCAGCTTCCGGCTGTTGCGGGAGGACGAGTACAACATTTTGTCGCATTTGTCGCGCGAGGAGTATCGCGAGATGCGCACCTTGGTGATTGATATGGTGCTGGGCACCGACATGACCAATCACTTCCAGCAGATGAAGACAATGCGCAATCTGCTGACGCTGCAGGAGGCGACCATTGACAAGTCGAAGGTGCTGTCCCTGGTGCTGCACTGCTGTGATATCTCCCACCCGGCCAAACAGTGGGGCGTCCATCAGCGCTGGACAATGCTGCTGCTGGAGGAATTCTTTCGCCAGGGTGATCTCGAGAAGGAGCTCGGTCTGCCCTTCAGTCCGCTCTGCGATCGCAACAATACGCTCGTCGCCGAGTCGCAAATCTGTTTCATTGACTTTATTGTGGAGCCCAGCATGGGCGTCATGTCCGATATGCTCGAGTATATACTGGCGCCGATTGCGCCCGTTCTCAAGACGAAGCCATTACCTTTGCTGGAGCAAGAGCCCAGCCTGCTGGGCTCCCGGCCCTCCGACCGTCGCAACGATGAGAAGTCCTCCGATTGCAGTGCCCCGCCCATGGCACGTAAGAGCCTGACCGGCGGCACTGTTTCCAAGTTTGTAATACCCAAGCCCTGGCTTCTATGTCTCGCCGAAAACAAAAAGATCTGGAAGGAGCAGGCCATCAAAGGTGAGTCCCAGTACCCTGTCCCTGCTTCAGCCTAATGCTTTATTAATTATCATATTAATTGGCTGCCTGGTCGCCCCCCCGCATTGGCCCTATACCTACCCTACCACTTTCTGTAGTCTGTGTTCTGTAGTCATAGTCGTACTCGTACTCGTATTAGGCTGCGTTAATTGAGTTTGAATGGCCTTCGCTTTGATCTCGGCCAGCCATTTGTTATTAATGCTAAAACCTTCTTACGCAGAGCTCTTGGATCGGCGCCAAAAGAGCGGCCATCAAGTCTAGTTTGGCATCCAGAAACAGCCCCAAGCCAAAACGAAAATCTCATTTAAAACTGTCCACAAAACAAGGCAAAATATGTGAAAGCAGCAAATGAAAAAATTCAAGGAAAAAAAAACAACAGAAGAGGGGAAAGAAAAATAAGCAGAAATGCATCATGGAAATAATTTTTGGACGTAAAAAGAAGCTCAATTAGAAATTTAGCTGTCGCCAAAAAATTAAATTAACCTTGAAAAATAAATATTTAAATAAAATACCCAAATAGATATTTAAATAAATGGCCAAAAAAAATGCCCAAACAAATTCTATATTGTTTAAGTATAGCCCCTTCAGCATACATACATATACATACATACAAATATATTAAAGAAATCACACGATTAACGATTTATGCTTTTTCTGCAGATGCCGAGAGTCGTGCTTTAGCCACCGCTGCAGAGGAAGCCGCTGCAAATGCCGCGGAAGATGGGGACAAGCCTGCAGCGGAAACGGAAGCTGGCGGCGAGGAAACAGCAACAGAGGCGGTGGCAGAGACGGCGGCGACAGCGGCAGATGGTGCTGCAGACACCTAAGCGCCACACACACATAGCACATAAGAAAAATAAATAAATAAATACAACAAAAAAAAATAAAAATTAGCAAGCACACAACAGAAAAGAAAGAAAAAAACAAAACCACAATTCCAAAAGAACAAAATAAAATGGTAAAATGTTAAATACGCTTAGAAGCAACTTAGAAAATATGATTAATACAAAACAAAACAAAACAAAAAACGCTTCAGATGCGCCTCTCTATGTGAATGTTGGTTAGAATTTAGACTTGCATCATTTACGTGTTTAGGACCCAAACAAGATAAATACTTACTTAAATATTAAACGTATAGTATATAGAATTTGTTGTTGCAAGAATTAAGAAATTATTAAGGACAGGCACAAAGCATTATATAATACGAATAAAATGTTCCAATTCGAGTAGAATGTATATAGAAGGTTAAATTTCAAGTGAAATTTGATGGAAGGGGGAAATTCGAAATTTGTTGATTCGTTTTGAGCATTTATAGTTAGACGATTTGAGTTATAGGACACACTCCTAATACAACCTGTATTTGCATTAGTTTTGTTTAGTGACATGTGGAATTTATTTGATATGATTTCTATAAGTTTCGATGTATGAATATATTTGGTTCTTATTAAAGTACATTTATTTTTGTAACCATTACCATGGATTTATTTTTTGTTATTTCATTGCGTTTCTCTCTTTTGTTTTGTTTTGGTGTCTCTTTGCATTTACGAAGCATTGGAAGTTGCTCAATTTGAAGTGTTGTTTTCTCGATGGGAACGAGCGCTGTTTAGATCTTAAGTACCTTAACCTAACCTTAACAACAACAACAAAAACTAACCGACAAAATACCTGAGTAGCTAGCTATACGACTTTGTATATACTCTACCCTTAAACCACTAACAGACTTTACTCCAAAGCAAAAAGGATTTCTAACCATTTTCCACTCTACAAATGCACATAGCTACCTATACGAAAGAATATATTACTACTATATATACATACATATATGATTAAGTATATAATAGTCACGATTTCTACAAAACAAAAAGCATATTTATTTTTATACAAGAGCGAGGGAGAGATAGACAGAGATACGAGGGAGTGAGAGAGAAGACGTGTGCGAGACGGTGAGAAGGATTTAAATCGCAAAACAGAATTTGATTTACTTTCGTTTGGGTTTTTCTTTTCTTTAACCAACTTGAAATGTTTTCAAACGTTTTTCAAAATGTCTGATAGCGGGACCATTCTTTTAAGATTTACCACTGTTCTTTACAACCAAAAGGAGGCAGCAGAAATGGGGTTCGAAAATTGAGAAGACAGAAAAAACCGTGAAGCGAAACCGGGGCAGTGCTAGTGTCAAAGAGCAGTGGTAAATGTGCTTAGCAGTAAGGTACCAAATTATCAGCTGAAATTGGGATCATAGCTTTATTAAGGTAGTCAATAAATGTACGAACAGACGTGGCAGGCCCATACATAGGAGGATGTGGAGGTGCATGCCATGTTGTCTACTGGTAGCCACAACACAACAACAAAACACAACACAATACAATACACACACACAGCAAAATAATCTACTCCTAAAACCATTAAAACAAGTAATATCTATTACATATAAATATATATATACATATATATAACAACTAAATATAGTAAATATAATTGTATATCAAACTTGAACGCTCAAAGCGATACGCATATATATACATACATATATATATATATATATAGAAACTCTCTCATAAAACTGTACAAATAAAATTCGTATATAAATTAGAACTTTAGTCGTAGAGGAAAATATGTTGTGCAAAAATTCAAGCGAACAAATGTTGTTATTAATCTCAATGTTGAAACAAACTACAGATACAAAATGTTTAACAAACTATTCAAACATACATACATACATATGTGGAGATATACATACAGTACATACATATATGAGATATGAGATTTATGATTCGATGTTATTAGCAAAATGTAGCTTAGTGGTATGTAATTCCAGCCAATGCAAAACACTTTTCTGACAAATGAAAATCCTAGCCATCTATCCTTTAGCTGGTGCAAGAATATAACATACTTACATACAAGCATACATACATACATATATAAAAACTATATAAGTTGAAAGCAATCATTACATTTAAATATGATATATAAAATAAATACAATACACAGGCAGGCAACCGGTTTTTAACCAAAACGCTTACTTTTCGTTTGTGTGTGCTCCGGTTTTCGCAAATTTGTGTCCTGTTGGGAGCACAATTAGTACTGCTCCCACGAAAAACATCTGTTATGCGTGACCAATTATTTTAGAGCCAGTTCGGAGATTGGGTTGAGAAAAACCATTATTTCTTAAAGAGGCACAAGCTGAATTGCTCCGGTAATGCATCAATAAGTCATTCAGATTTGTTTTGTTGTATAAAAAGCCGCTTTTAGTTTCGGCAAGGAAAATGTTTCCGTTTTGCGAAAACGGGAGCACCAAACCTATTTCGCTTTTCAAACGTAAATCGGAATGTTTTTGGCGAAAGTGAAAACCGGAGCTTGCCTGATAGACAATGTGTAACACTAACAAGAATAATATTTTGTGTAAATAAAAATGTGGCACAGGATGCAATATTTGATTTAGAATATTTAGCCAAGCACAGTAACTAAAATCAAAGCAAAGAACCACAAGAACGTAGTCCCAGTCCCATCCTATGCTGTCCTATCCTACAGTTTCAGCCCACATAATGCTACTATACATATATACTGTAAATAACTTTGTTTCATCTTTTTCATTTATAAGCTAACTAATGTGTACTTTCAAAGTTTTCGCAACAACAAACAAACAAAAATCAAAAAAAGATTAAACCAGAAGAAAAGCCTACTAATGAAATCTTTTTAATTTTCCTACTATGTTTAACTCAAACATTTAATAATGCATATATTCAAATGTATGTATGTTATTGTGGGCCTGGTAACCCATTTTGAGATAAATTGAATATGGCTGAGATGTATGCTTATTACGAAATACTTTCAAGTAAATTATAATAACACCATATGACTTTTAATATACTAATAAAAATTCTTATTAAACCTAATCAAACTAATTGAAGTTTATTTCAATATAATTTCCAAAATAATATCGGTAGAAAAACGGAATTTAATTTTTGCTAGAAATATGGTCATCATCAAGTGCAGACAGTAGAGCTATATATTTAGAGAAGCCTACGATATCAAGGATATATGAACCAGTTCTGCTATTTAATCCGGATCTGAAGTCATTACTGCCTTTAGTGACAAAGATTTTGAATTTCCCGCGATTTGCCGTCATTTCGATAATCAATATATCGATAGGTGGTAATACACCGAATTGATGTTTTCTTTGAAAAACAATCGATACTATCGTAATAGTATCGGGCTCAAAAAACCATTAAAAAACCATTGAAACCATTTAGGAACTTGTCCGTTGTACAAATTAGATGCCACCTGTCGATTTGCTTACAAATTTGTCTTCGTATTTTAGAGCAGCCAATCCAAACATATCAAAAGAGCAACAACTGTAGCTCGATACTATCATGACTGTCGCAAGACCGTCGATAGTAGCGGATAGCAGCAAAACATCGATACTATCGATAGTGCCCTCTTTGGTTTGACACCTCTACTAGGCTACAAAACGCAAGAAAAAAACAATTAAAAAATGTGTCAAAAGTGTTTAAATAATTAAGTGTCAATCAAGTAAGCATCACAACACTTGTTAGGGATATCATTTCGATTCGCCTGGCTGCAAAAATGAAGGGGATAAGCTGTGGGTGCTTTGTGAGTGTGAGGAGAGGCGCCCCCCGACCGCCAGTGCCGACGACGAAGCTAGCGATTCCATTCATTCATTCATGCATTTTGGGGAGCGTGATTAATATGGAGCCCACCGTTTGACTGTGTGACAAATTAATCTAAATCTGGGCCATCAGTTTTTGGTGACAATCACTCATCAGTCGGCCAAACAACACCCAAGCCACAAGCCACCCAGCCCCGCCCCAAGAAAGAAAAAACGCGAAAATCAAAAAACTGAGAGAAAAAAACCAAACCAACAAAGACCTCGCCTTGCCTCGCCAAATTAGGCAACCTGCAATCCACCTACGGACGGGTGTCGCGACTCGCGACCGGCCTGCTCTGCTCTGCTGTTTGTCGTGCCTGGGGTTAATTAATTTCATTTTTTGCACAATAATCCGGCTGGCCTTTAAGCTGGCAGCGATATTCCGCGTTTGGGCAAACAGAATCGAATCTTATCTACAAATAAAAAGAATAATAATGAGTGTAGTAGAGCCACGCTAGATAAGAGCACATGAATCCCTTTTTCTAATTGCTATCTTCTTTTGCAGTGCATATGCGGTAGATACGGGATGAGCAGCGTTCAGTAGCAGCGGCAGGGATTATTGTGGAACGATATAAACGCCAGCGCCATGCTGATAGACAACACAGCGGATCACCCAAGACGACCAAGTGCCAAAAACGAGATTCGAGCGTGAACGAAACGAGAGCAGAGAGCCCACAGCCACAGCCAGAGCCAAAGCGAGGAATAGTGACGGGAAGAGCGACAGGAAATTGCATTTAAACTGCCAATTCACTCCAAAGCACTCCAAGTCATCCATCAAGCCATCATCAATCATGGGTAACAAGAACTCGTGCTGTGCGTACTCCAGTCCGCAGTCGGATCGCAAGTCCAAGGATATGCCGCCAGTGTTTGAGGAGCGCCATCAGCTGAATCATCCGCCACACACCTCACAGCATCAGCTGGATGGACATCATGGCTCCACGGCGGCGGTGCATCATCATCATCATCATAATCACCATCAGCAGGGCAGCAGCGACAATTTTGAGAATCAACAGAATCTGCAGCACATCTCGGAACGGGAGCCAGTGGAGGGCGATGAGGACCCATCGGTGGATCCAACGGCAGCCACCATGTTTCTCGAACGCTCCAAGGTGGAGAATGGCGGCATGACGCGTAAACGCTCACAGCAGCAGATCGCGCAGCAGGCGGGCAGCATTGGCGGCGGTGGCAGCACACCCGGTGGCAATAGCTGTGGCGGCGGTGGTGGCGTTGGCGGTGGCATGAAGAAGAGCTCTTCCTGCTCCACCATCTATCTGGACGATAGCACTGTGTCGCAGCCAAATCTCAAGAACACCGTCAAGTGTGTCTCGCTGGCGATTTACTATCACATCAAGAACCGTCAGTCGGATCGCCGTCTGGACATATTCGATGAGAAGGCGCATCCACTGACGCATGACCCAGTGCCCGAAAACTATGATACCCACAATCCCGAGCACCGACAGATCTACAAGTTTGTGCGGACGCTCTTCAATGCCGCCCAACTGACGGCAGAGTGTGCAATCATCACGCTAGTCTACCTAGAGCGACTCCTCACCTATGCGGAAATGGATGTGGGCCCATCCAACTGGAAGCGCATGGTGTTGGGTAAGTAAAGTAGCGACCAAGCCATTGACAGAGGTTAATAATCGTTGCATCTTTCTCTCTGCCAGGTGCCATATTGCTCGCCTCCAAGGTGTGGGACGATCAGGCTGTGTGGAATGTGGACTACTGCCAGATACTCAAAGACATTACGGTGGAGGATATGAACGAGCTGGAGCGACAGTTCCTGGAGCTGCTGCAGTTCAACATTAATGTGCCCTCCTCTGTGTATGCCAAATACTATTTCGATTTGCGAACACTGGCCGAGGCAAATGAGCTCAATTTCCCCACAGAGCCGCTGTCCAAGGAGCGCGCCCAAAAGCTGGAGGCCATGTCCCGTGTTATGCAGGACAAAGTCACAGCCGAGGCGCTCAAGAATGGCATCAAGAAATGGTCCTCCATGGACAACATCAGTCAGGGCGGTCCGCGTCGCAGCGTGGCCATATTATCGTGATTTATATTAGCTTACTAAAAACTATAAAACGAAAACAACCAGAAGAGATCTGTATTCTGTAGAGTCTCCTCCGTAGTGTGTCCGATTGAGCAGAATTTCGTGTTCTTTTTTTTCATACTTTCATTTCGTTTGAAATAGCACCCAGCAAAAAAGAAAACAAAATATATATATGCATATATATATATATGTATACATAAACAAACGTTTTAGCCACACGTCTCGAATTAAGGACCACTTTTTATATATACATTCAGAGAGCAGTGTATATTCTTGTGTAAGCTACCGTGAAAAACAAAAAAAAAACTACCGATTGCAGTCAAGGATTTGGATGAATTTTAACAGAATAAATATATAACCGACTAGGGAAACTACAGCAAAACTTTGAGAAGCGCGTAACCAATTGCCAAAACGAAAAAAGAAATACACAGAAAACTAAACAAGAAATAGAAAATTCTTTAAAAAAACAAACAAACAAAAAAGGAAGCTTAAATATTGTAATTCAGACATCTCTCAAGATTAGGGCGCTGAGAAATTGTAAACTATATTTTTTTACTTGCATTATTTGCCTGTACATTTGTTACGAATTTAATTTGTTTTTTTCCGCATTTTGTGTGATTTTTTATTTAGATTTCCATTTAGATTTATGCGATGCGAGAATATATAGCTTCCCCCGATCAGGCTTAAGGCACAAATCGATATGTTTTTTAATGGTTTATAGCATTAGAAAACAACAGCACAGCGCAATATTAATCCAAAAAAGATTTGTGAGTAAATTTATGTACTAGACTAGACATTTAAGGATACGAATTATATGTTTATTTTACGATAAAGCTAAATAAAAGCAATCAAAGAATAGAACACATTTTGAATTCAAATCCGGCGTTTAGCGGATAACGATAGATAGCCATGCCATCGTTTCTTGGTATATTTACGGCATATTTTGAAAATGACGTTTCTGAGGTTCCAGTCACACTCGACAAAACAAATCAAGTGAAATATTTATTTTTCCATATATTAATATACTTTTGAAAATGACCGCCAAAATCATTTAGCGCACCAAAAATACTGACATTTTTCGCTCTCAATTCGTGGTTCGTGGTGGTTTTTCAAAATTTGCTCTCTTTTCCGAGGTGAAGAGAGCGTTTTCGTGGTGACTTTCCCCTCCTTTTCGCGCTGTGAGCCACATGCATCTTACGGGAACGTTCCCGTTCCCGTATCAGAACCGGGATAAATTTATTTACAGATAACAAATCGTATGCATAAATAGGTAACAAACATGTAATTCTAATACAAATTCATTATTCATGTTTCATAGCTGCTTGGAACAAAACATTTATCATCAATTAAAAGAAAAAAGGTATATAAAAGTCCATACGCATAGAAGAAACACGGTTGATCAGCAACATTGACGTCACAGTTAGGTCAACATTTACGTTTTATGCTTTGGCCGTTTTTGTTTGAACCTTTTTATGTAAACAATGCAATAAAAAGGACTTCTGAAAACTTGCAAATCTTGTAGAAAATGTATGTATCTATCGGATAAAATTATTAGTTTAGGGTTGAGAGCGCCAACTAGCTAGTAATATTAAACGGAATACCAAAATCAGGGAATATCAACGTTGAATGTTTTGAAAAAAAAACAATCGATACTATCGTAATAGTATCGGGCTCAAATAATTATTAAAAACCATTGAAATCTTTTAGGAATTTGTCCATTGTAAAAATTAGATGCCAGCTGTCGATTTGTTTACAAATTTGTCTTCGTATTTTAAGCAGCCAATCCAAACATATCAACAGCGCAACGACTGTAGCTCGATACTATCATGATAGTCTCAAAACCATCGATAGCAGAGGCTAGCAGCAAAATATCAGTACTATCGATAGTGCCCTCTTTGGTTTGACACCTCTAATAAACTAAACCGGACTTTTTTTATAATTATAAATTATATTTTATAATTTTATTAACTATAACAAATCAAACTTCTTTGCGGGTCGTGTAATAGTGCTGTTAGTGTTCAAGTTAAACGGAAGCAAAGTAATCCGCGGCTGCAATTAAGTAACTTTGTGGCAAGCGTCTGCGTGCGTCGTGGAACGGAGAAAGGTGACGAGGGACGCTGAAACAAAAAAAGGAGTGGTAGCGTGGATTCAAATTGAAGTCAAAATTAAAGCCGGGTACGTATAATCTAAAATGGAGTGGTGGCATTCAGAATTCAGATTGGATTCCTTGTTGTTCTGGCATATTTGTGTGTAATAATTTTGCCGCCTTTTTATGTTTCGGCCCCAAAAAAGCATTGGTGGGGGGCGGTAGGTAGTCAGCGAGTCGGTTAATAAGAACAACGCAATCGCATACACACACACATGCACGCATTGTATCTGTATCTCTCGTTCACCATCTCTCCCTCTTTCTCTCTCGTTGCCTCCACACCTCTTAACGGAGGTGCCCACCGCAGAATAAAAATAGCTAGATTCAAAAAAGAAAAACCATTAAAAATAAATGTTTGTAAATTAATTCATATTTTTTATTTGAATATTTTCAACTTAAAATGAATCCAAAAAGCTAAAAGCTTAAAAATTAATTTTAAAAGTAAAACCAGCTAGATTCCAATTAGTCTCGACTGTGCTAGCAACATGCTGCCAGCGACATGCACAATACGATTTGAACAAAACGAGGTAGAAAAAAAAATGTTTTATTTCGCTTGTCCTATTTATTATCATACAAATTTTATTAAAATTCAACTGAGCAGCTCATCCAAAAAAACGGGATATTGTACCGAAATAAGTTATTTTAGATTTTTGCGAACACATGTTTCCAGCAACATAAAACTAGAACCAATAGGCTATGAAAAGGTATGGAAAGCTGCCAAAAATGACCCCAGCAACATTTCCAGGCTCCCATAAACCCCACCTCACCGTCTCTGATTAACAATATGCTATGAAAATCACAGTATGTTAACTATTGGGGTGGCTTTTACCTTGCATGCGCTGAATTTTCTGTTCCGTTTCGCCTGCGGACCTTACCCGTCTTTTCCCTCAGCAACACACGTTTGTTGCCGAGCAACATTTTTAGCCACCAGCAACATCCGAAGGCGGGCGGATTTGAAAGAACGGCCCGGCCCGCCCGAAAGTATCTCAAAACCGCCGAAACCACCGCCACCGTCTCTCACCCGCGCGCGGCGTTTTTCGATTCTGATTTTTCTACACACACGCACGCATACATACAGACAGATGTATGTAGATGTGTATGTGAGAGTGCCTGCCAGCCACCACCAACACCATTGCAATCAAGTAATTTTCGTTATACTGGCGTCATAAGAACATACTTAAGAGAATATACGTGTGCATATATGTAAAAACTGCAACTAAATTTCGGATTGGCGGGCGGGGGCGTAGGTGCCGCCACAATTGTGTTTATTTGTGAAATTCGTATGCCGAAAAAAAGAATACCAAAAATTATTAATCAAATGACTTTGCGGTCGACTTTACAATGTGTGTGTGTGTGCGAGAGTGATTGCGCTAGTGTGAGATATGTGAGCAGCGCGTCTAATCGGTGTTGGTGTATGTGTGTGTGTGTGTGCACCATACATCTACAGAGTTCCCATTAACGTCATCATCGTGTCATTCTTGTTTGCCTGTAGCGGGCAGGGAGAGACGCAGGGTTGCATTTTTCAGAAATTTATTAATATTACTAGAAAGAAAGATGAGAAAAAGTGCAATGCAGAGAGTGAGTGGCCCCAGCTCTGCTCCGGTGTAAACATAATTTTTACTTCCAGATTTCTGCCCCTTTTTCAGCTGCCATATGGTTGCTTGGTGCGGCAGCCCTCTCCTATTAGAACAGTAATTTAGTCGAATTGGACTTTCCACTTCTGGTCATCTTTCCCTCTCTCTCTCGCTCTCTGATTTTTCTTATTTGTATTTTTTTAAACAATTATGAAATGCACACTAATTGGCTGTAATGAAAATGTGCCTCAGTCGAGATCTTTCCCTCCTCTCCGCCATCATTCGCTCAAAATTTGAGAATTAAAAATAAAGAAAAAGCCAGCAGCCAGCGCCAATAATTATAACTATAACTCAGTTTCGGATCTCGGGGGCTACAGCTACATAGAATGTGAGCCAAAAGGCTAAAAACTTGTATGGGACGCGTCGTGTGCCGCCTGTACTCGCTTCATTCCTCTCGCTTCTTGTGCTCTCTATCCCTGTCCGCTTCTGCCCCGTTCATCCGCTCTCTCAGCTTTCATTTTTTGTCTCGTTTCGCTTTATTTTGTACTTACGCTTTGCGATTCAATTCGTTTTTATTGGTTTTCCGCTTTAGGCGGCTGGGAATTGTACGTAGCGTCGTTCGTGCAAAACGTTGGAAAGGGAACGGTGGGGGGGGTTAACAACAGCAGGGGAGGAACACCGTCGTTGTCGTTCAATGAATAATGAGAGACAATGTAAGGCAAAAAGAGCGTGAGCGTAAGTTTCTGTGTGTGTGTGTGTGTGTTAGTGAGCGAGAGAGAGAGAGGAAAAACGAGAACAACAAAATAAAGCAAAACCCATACAAAAGTGCACGAAAAGCAGAAGGATGGTTGTAGAGTGAGAGGGGAAGAGTGGGAAAAGATACAACTTTTTTTCTCTTTCCTCTTCTGCTGGCAGCCAAAAGCGGATTGAAGAGGGAGAGCGAGAGATGAGAGGAGAGCTCCCCCATCTAGAATCTAGAAGACGGAACGATGCACGCACATACAGGCTACACAGGCCTCTTCTAGATATAGATACAATTAATTTGATTTGTTAGCACCACATCTCTGATCCGATTTGAGAGGGGGAGATGGATGTAGTATGTGCTTGAAAATGTAAAATTTTGCATGACATTCCCCCACCACTCGCGCACACCTTCCAATTGGAGTTAGAATATTTCGTCTTCTTTCCTCGTTTTGCGCTGCCTCTGCCAGCAGCATTGTGACGCAGACTCGGCGCAGCTTTCACGTGTGTGTGTGTGTGTTTGTGTGTGTGTGGCTTTTGCATATATTGGCTGCAAATAAATTTTCGCTTGATTTGCTTTCGTCCCGCGTCCGTGCCCGCATCCGCATCCATTGGTTCTATCGCCCCGTCCGTTCCCATTGGCAAAGGGGGAAAACTGTACCGCGGGCCGTTTGTACATATCGCGCAAACATAAACACCAACAACAAACTGTTGCTCCCTTTGATTGTTATTATTACGGTTATTGTTATTTCGATGTCTCCATTTCTTCTCGTTGCAGGTGGTGCCCTCAACACCGCAGAAAAAAAGGAGTATATAAATATATTTTTTAAGTCGGCTCCTGGAGAGCCACGCAATATTTTGGCCGATATTAAGGCCAACAAGAGGAACTATACGTAAATGAGCGGTAAGTGAGGCCGAGTTGGCCAATTTATTCAATCCATCATTTAAGATATACAGGGTCAACATTATATAATTTTAGTTTATTTTATTTTGGCAGTAGATGAATGCAATTTTTCACTAGGAATTTATTTCGTTTTGAACGAACGTCTTTTGATCAAGCCGGTCCAGATATTTGTATAAACGATCCCACGGGTCTCATGCAGTGCTGCCAGTTTAGCCTATTTCAGGCTAGATCTACCATATTTAAAAGTAGGCTAGCTTAGAAAATTTGCAAATAGCTTATATAAACTTATATAAGAAATATTTTAGCTTTAAAGTAAAATTACAATTTTATTGACTTTTTGTTGCATAAAAGATATCGGAACTGGTTTATTGTGCTTACCATTGAATGGTTTAAACAATGTATGGTATATTTTGAATATGAGAGTTCTGTGGGTCAGGGGGTGAATTTAGGGAGTGGTTGCGAAAAGTTACCGCAGACACAACCAAAGGCCATTGAACATTTACATTTTTTAGCTTATTTATTTTAGATTTTGGCCACTTTTAGCATATTTTTTTTTTTCGAATCTAGCTTATATTTACTCTGGCAGCACTGGTCTCATGTCCGCTATGCGGCTTTATTTTTTGTGTTTGTATAAACAATTTTTTTTTGCAATCGAGTTATTGTAGATATGTAGTATTATGTTCGTGTGGGTTCGTGGAAATAATAGCGTACACAGAACTGATTATAAAGTCGATTGAATGGATAAAAAGTATTGCTTACCATTGAAACTTTGAGCCTCTATAAAAGTGTTTTGTTTTAGCATTAGCTGGATATTACTTTGGCATGAAAACGCTCTTGGGCGGAGGTCAAGATTAAAGAAATATACAGATGTAGAATGATAGATAGTTCCTTAAATCTGAATGCGCATTGAGGGAACTAAACGAGATACGATTTGGCAAGATGACGTTAACGTTTGAGGGTACCGCGCAAAATAGTTTAGGTGCTCTGTTGGCAAAGCGAGATCTTTCCGTATTACGAGCACATTAGTACGTAGAATCTCAAATTTCTTGGAACCTGTTTAATATGTAATAAAAATAATATGAGCATCTATAGACAGTGGCGCAGAAAAGTCTACAAAAGTTCTGTAAAGTCTAAAGAAAGCGCTACGGATAAGGCGCCAAACATGTTTTTATGAAATTTATAGATTAGTGCTGTAAGCTTTTGCGCTCTTTTTTTTCTTGATATTTTCTAAATTGAGGATGGTACGTAGATTTTTGTGCGCCACTATGCAAGTATAGCAGTCAACTTATTATTTTGTTTTATAACGCAACTTGAATTGCAGTTACTTGATACGATGACACCCTGTGTCGTTACTGTTAGATTGAGCCATTTGTCTTATAGTTTTTTTTTTTTGTGTGCCTCGCTTCATCAGCACTTTACATGCCCGCCCGAACACCGCCCCCTTTTTCTCGTTTTGTTGGTGGCCCGGGAAATATCTTGCATACATGTGTAACGTTACTTATGCATGTGCATCTGTGTGTAAAATACACACACACACACATTCCTACCTCACCACAGTTAAAAGTGGCGCCCTTTTCAGTGTCCTTCTCTCCACCCAGCTCTCTCTTCCTCTCTTTTTCTGTCTCTGCAGTTCGTTCCCGCCTTTCAAGCTTAGTTCGTTCCCGCCCTCTCCCTGTTGGCTCTGAATTGTGTTTGCTGAATTATTTGCTCCAAAAAAACAATCAAACAGTGAAGGAGAGTGTGAGAGAGAGAGAGAGGAGCACAGTAATAGCTGCGGGAGGGGCAACATCTACTCTCCACTCTCTCCCGCCTGCTTAGCCCATAAACTGTAACTGTAAAGCGCTTAGCAAAAAAGGGACAACCAGGACCTATGCAAACAGCCCCCGTTCCCCGCTCATGCGCGAGCGCTCTCTCTTCTGTTTGCTAATGTCGTCCCCTTCCCCCATCCCTCACCATTCTCTCTTATTCTCTTCCTGACCATCTTTAATTCGCAGCTCACTTTTTCTTGCACACACATACAAATACACACGCACACACACACACGCACTTACACTCTGAAGCGTTGTTGTCTTTAATCGATTTGTACGTTTTGATATTTACATCACCACCCCCCTCGACTGTCCTTCACTTCTACAATCTTCCACATGACTCTCAGCCCTTTGACTTTCCTCCGCTGCACACTCTCACATGACTCGGGCACTTCGATTCCCGCCTCTCTTCTTATACCCATAAGCTGAGCCTATTGAGTCGCCTCCACTCCCTCACGGAACCACGTTCTTCACTTCACACATGATTCCCCTCCACTCCTCCACACTCCCACATTACTTTCGCAGCCCTTCGCATTCTCTCTCTCCTCGCCTATCTGTTTAAGTGTGTGTGTGTGTGTGTGTGTGTAAGTTCTCTCTCTCTCTCCAAAAATGTCTATCAAATGCTTGCATACTCTGATTGGATATCTAAATCCTGAATCCATGCCCTCAGCCCCAAAAGCTAAGGCGAGGCTTGCTCGAGTCCCAGCCCTGCTCCACTCCCTTTTTTGTGTCCCTTGTGTCATTCGGTTTTGCTGCTTTTTGCCATTTACAATTTATATAAAGTTATTTCTTCTGCTGCTGCTGCGTCCTGCCTTCATGCTGGCTCCTCTCCTGCTGCCTGCTGCCTGCTCCTGCGCCCTTCTCTTCCGCTGCTGTGGAGCAAAACATAGCGGTTTAGATCCAGCTGAGAGTGAGTATGTATGTGTGTGTGTGTGTGTGTATGAGGGGGAGTATGGGTAGTGTGTGTGTGTGTGTGTGGAGGGAGTGACAGAGTATTTGTGTAGAGGGGAGTTGAAGTGTGCGGGCTGCGGTTCGCTAATGGGCAATTTATATCACTTTTAATGCCCAGCAGCAAAATCAATAAAATGCCCAACATCTTTTTACATAAATTAGTCCTGGGCTCCAGAATACATACATACATATGTATGTATGTATGTACATATGTTTGTATGACCATTGTTTGTTTGTTTGTGTGCGTTTAAAGCTCAACTGTACTTGCATAACTCACACGAAACAGCCCCACACCCCCACCCCCACCCACCCACACACAGACAGAGAGACAGAACAAACCTATTCTACTTGTTCTCGGGATTTATATTTGTGCTGAAGTTTGTGTTACATTCAAGGGTTAATGCTCTGCTCGCTCGCTTGCCTGCCCTGCTCTTTCATGCTGCTTCTGCTGCTTCTGCTGCTGCTGCTGCTCATCTCTGCAGAAATTTTGTTTTGTCCCGTTACAACAACAATAACAGAAAAGTGTTTACTTTGCGACACTGTTACATTGATAAGAGCGCACTGTTAGGGTTCTGTTAAACTAACAGCAGCATCAGCAGCACCATTGCGGTTTGCCCGGGAATCTCCCTCTTGCCAAGGCCTTGGCCCAGGCAGTGAGTTTTCCTTGCTCCACTTTTCAGTGATCCCCAGAGATGCAGTAGACAATAGAATACTTACAGTTACAATAAGAGCTACCTTTAAAGAACTTCTCATTTAATTTGCATATATATTTCCTGCACTTTCAGGTGAACGATAATAAACCATTGAATGCGCGGCAACACCTGAAGACGATCCAGAACAGAAGGAAGGAAACCACATGGTAATTGCCCCACCAAATCCCAACAGCCAGCCAGCTCTCGGCAAAAGCAACTCGATTAAGTGACACCTCCACTTCCACTTGCCTTTTTTGTTTGTTGTAGCCACGCTCAGTGAAAGCAGTCGACAGCAGCAACAACAATATGTAGGCGGCACACAACAGCAGCACCAGCAACACCACAACAACATCAACAGAACCAATTCAAGACAGATTCAGCAACCACCAGATTCTCCCATCCACAACTATAAGAACAATCAAAAAAATCTTTAATAAAATATACACAGCAAGGAGGAGGAGCAACAACGAGGAGGAGGATTTTATACATCGGCGTTCCGGACAAGCATGCAGCACGTGAGCGCTGCGAGCTCGGTGCCATCAGTTGTAGCCCCGGTCGTGACCACTGGTGGAACCACCATCACCCTCGGCGGACCGCCGCCATTGCCTAAATCAGAGAACAAAGAGGATGGCAAACCGCCGCACGGCATAGAAATGTACAAGGTGAACATTGAGGATATCTCCCAGCTGTTTACATACCACGAGGTCTTTGGAAAGATCCATGGCGATGTGGTGAATCATCAGCTGGCGGCGGCGCATGGCGGACAATTGCCGCCACCACCACCCCTGCCACCGCAGACGCATGCCGTGAGTGCAGCGGCAGCAGCGGCTGCAGCATCCACTAATAATGCCGCTGTAGCGGCTGTAATGGCCTCAGCGAATGCTGCTGCAGCGGCAGCGGCGGCCGCATCGGCGGCGGGAGGCAACGGCCTGCCGGTGGCGACAAGCTCCGGCGGCCAGCAGGGCAGCGCAACGGTGACCACGACCAGTTCGACGGCGAGCAGTGGCAGCGGCGGCAGCGGTAGCGGGGGCACCACAACCACGGCGGGTGAGTTGCTTATGCCTAAAATGGAGGGCGGCATTCATGGCGTGGACGGGCAGTCGACCGTGGCGCTGGCCCCAGACGGGACGCCCATTGCGACGGGGACCCATGTGTGCGACATTTGTGGCAAGATGTTCCAGTTTCGGTATCAGCTGATCGTGCACCGTCGCTACCACAGCGAACGCAAGCCGTTCATGTGTCAGGTGTGCGGACAGGGTTTCACCACGTCGCAGGACCTGACACGCCATGGCAAAATCCACATCGGTGGCCCCATGTTCACCTGCATCGTGTGCTTCAATGTGTTTGCCAACAACACCAGTCTGGAGCGGCATATGAAACGTCATTCCACGGACAAGCCATTCGCCTGCACCATTTGCCAAAAGACCTTTGCCCGCAAAGAGCATCTGGACAATCACTTTCGTTCGCATACGGGCGAAACGCCCTTCCGTTGCCAGTACTGCGCCAAGACGTTTACGCGCAAGGAGCATATGGTTAACCATGTGCGCAAACACACGGGTGAGACGCCACATCGTTGCGATATTTGTAAGAAGTCCTTTACGCGCAAGGAACACTATGTTAACCACTACATGTGGCACACTGGTGAGTGTGATTGATTGGTGGGGGCGGACAATGCGAGCGGCGAGCGCCAAAACAAAAACAAGACCAAAAACAGAACCAAATACCATTAAAAACAAACCAAATACCGAATACCAAACCAAATACCGAATACCCAACAGAAATCATATACCAAATCAAATCAAATCAAATCAAATCAAATCATATCGAATTCAGATTCAAAGTCAAATCCAGTTCAAATTATATCCAATCCATATATATATGTATAAATAGAGTACAAGAATGAAAACAACAGCCATCACCACATCACACCAACCAAGAACCAATATTAATATATATCAATCAATCAATTAATCAATCGATCAACCTATCAAGCAAACAAATGTTGAAACAAGCACCGTCAAAATTCAAAAATTTTAACAATCAATCTCAATAGCTTCATCGTGCGTCCTCCGTCTGTCGTCCTACTTTGACTGTCGCTCTCTCTCTCTAATATCTCCTTTTCCCATTGCTTGTGCTTTGTCCTCCTGTTGAGCCCAGCCTCCCCAGCTTCCCACTCTAATCCTTATCACAGTCCTTCACTGTTTTGTACTCTCACTAACGCTTCAGCCTAGATGCACGAACGGTACTGTACCCTGTCCCAGGGGGGCAGGATCGTGCGTACATTATCCTGCAACCAAAAAATATATACACACATAATATATAAACCACACGCTCACTCGCTCATACCGCTCATAACATTATCCTTAAACCCCCACCAAATCATATCTGCATCACACATCCCCCAAAACACCAACAAAAAACAACCAAGAACCAAAAAAAACACCAATCACCAAACAACCCACATTCCTGTGCTCTGTTTCTCCAAACTCCAATCTCCAATCCACACACACTCCACTGATCTACATTTTATGACCGCTCTCCACTGTTTCCATTGATTATGCACTTCCACTCCTGATCTCCACTCTCTCCACTTTACATTGATCCACAATCCCGATCTCCACTCCACTCCATTGATTCACTCCTTATCTCCACTCCACTCCATTGATTCACTCCCGATCTCCACTCCATTGATTGTCCACTTTACTGATTCTCCACTTCTCCATTGAATCTCTCCACTCCTGTTCGCCTGATTGATGCTCTCTCTCTCTATCTCTCTCTGCTGTCAAACAGGGTGCCCAAAGTAAATGAATAAAAAAAAAAGAAAAAAAAAGTTCGTTGTTGCTGCTTGTCGATTGCCAACGTCTCTGTGTAGCTGCGACATTGCCATACACAAACACACACACACATGAACACAACGCTTTTATACATACAAATGACATTATAGTTCAGGCTTTTCTACTTTAAGTACCAACTCTAGCAAAGAGAAAGAACTTCACGTTCCACAACTAAAAGCATCCTGAAGATCAGCATAGAGTAGAAACAGAGTTGACAGGCACACATCCCACACATACACACATACACATCCACACCACATACCACACTCCACACACCACATACACATATTGCCATATCCACAAAAGACCACCACGCCCACGTCCATATGCCCGAATCGCCAGCAGAGCCCCAGAGCCTCCGTTCGCTTCGTTCGAACCCAACGAAAGCCACGGCGCCAGTTTCACACACCACCACACATTTAGTAGTAGCGGTGCGGGGCGGGGGGGTATATCAAAATTTTTGTTTTTTCTATGATTATTAAAAGTTGTTTTAAAAAAAAGTAAACAAAAAAAAATTATTAAGAATTGAAAACTTAAGACTAATAAATGCCACTGTTCCATTAGACACACATTCACATGCGCAGCTTCCACAGTGACGCATAATTCCAGTCCCCCACGTTCAAAAAGTGAATAACAAAATATTTCTCGTTTAGTTCAGCTGTTTTTCCTTCAATATTCCATCAAAAAATCATATTACAACTGTTACTTGTTGTATTGTATCCTATAATATTGTAATTTTTTAATCTAAAAATATTTTCGTATTTATATCGATGTAAATTTTGAATTGCTAGTCTTTCTAGCATCCCATCGCTTGTGGGTAAATTGTACAGCTTCAGAATGTGCCTAGTGGAACAGGGGTATACATACAATGTAAATTAGATGAAAAACAATATCGAGAAAAAAGAAAATGCTTGCGCTAGCCAAAAAGAGAAAAGTAAAGAAAACGAATGAAAATTGTGAAACAGCAAAGTGCTTTGCTGCTTGAACGAAAAGAAAAGAAAAAAAAAAACATAAAACCCAATGCCCTATACAATTTCTATTCTGTTACCCCCATATAACCACAGGTCAAACACCGCATCAGTGTGATGTATGCGGCAAGAAATACACGCGCAAGGAGCATCTAGCAAATCATATGCGATCGCACACCAACGAGACGCCGTTCCGTTGCGAGATCTGTGGCAAGAGCTTTAGCCGCAAGGAGCACTTCACCAATCACATACTCTGGCATACAGGTAAAGAGACAAACCAAAGAACCGAAACACACAGACCATAGACCACACCACACCACACACCCATATGCTAGATCCTAGATTCCTGATAATCCCCCATATAGCAGCTAGCTGCTAAAGGTTCAAAACTCTTTCCAATACACGCTTTGACACGCATTAAACACACACAAGTCGACGGCGCACGATTGGTGCACGAGCAGCAGCGATAACGAACTCTCCAATTAGGGATGGGGTGCAAAGAAATCGATCGAACGATTCACAAGAGTGGAAAAGCAAACACTGCCTTACACCACATACATATATCGAGCAGAATCCTTGATCATATTTACAGGATGTTTAAGAAAAAAGAGTATATTGATGTATTTGTATCTTGTCATGCCACATGCCACAACCACACATATTCCCCCCCATCGCCAAGGGTAGAGAGACGTATCCTGCATTGCACTGCACTGCACCCGTCTGTGCCAATGCCAAACCAGCCCTGAATCCGCCCTGACTTGAATGATGAATGATGAACGATGAATCGATGATGATCGATGATGATCGATGAATCGATGATCGATGATCAATGATCAATGATGAATGATTACTAATCTCTAAACATTTTCTTGATATCTCCTCACACTTTTGCCACGCAAGCAGGCGAGACGCCGCATCGGTGCGACTTCTGCTCCAAGACGTTTACGCGCAAGGAGCATTTGTTAAATCACGTGCGCCAGCATACGGGAGAATCGCCCCATCGCTGCTCCTACTGCATGAAGACGTTCACGCGCAAGGAGCATCTGGTCAATCACATACGCCAGCACACGGGTGAGACACCGTTCAAGTGCACGTACTGCACGAAAGCGTTCACGCGCAAAGATCACATGGTTAATCATGTACGGCAACATACAGGCGAATCGCCGCACAAGTGCACATACTGCACAAAGACGTTCACGCGCAAGGAGCACCTAACGAACCATGTGCGCCAGCATACGGGCGACTCACCGCACCGTTGCTCCTACTGCAAGAAGACCTTCACGCGCAAGGAGCACCTGACGAATCATGTGCGACTGCATACGGGCGACTCGCCGCACAAGTGCGAGTACTGCCAGAAGACGTTCACGCGGAAGGAGCACCTGAACAACCATATGCGCCAGCATTCTAGCGACAATCCGCATTGCTGCAACGTTTGCAACAAGCCGTTCACCCGCAAGGAGCATCTGATCAATCACATGTCGCGCTGTCACACCGGCGATCGACCCTTCACCTGCGAGACATGCGGCAAGTCGTTCCCCCTCAAGGGCAACCTGCTCTTCCATCAGCGCAGCCACACCAAGGGCCAGGAGATGGAGCGTCCGTTCTCCTGCGAGAAGTGCCCCAAGAACTTTATCTGCAAAGGTGAGTGTGGTGCGCACAACACAACGTGTGTGTGTGTGTGTGTGTGTGTGAGCACGCGAGACGTGGCGTCAGCATAGTGTCCCAGCCCTCAACCCACCCCACCCCACCCCCTCCAGCCGTACAGGCCACAGCCCTGCCCAAGTCCCGTGTCCCCCCACCTACCACATATCCCCCGTCACAAAAAAAAAAAAAGAAAACAATAAAAAAGAAACCAAACCAAGGCAGTGGCCAGTGGCCAGTGGTGGGGATCGTTTCCACAGTTCCGAAGGGTTGAGATCGAGACCGACGACGACGACGTGCATCTCCATCTCCCCCTGTTGCAGCGCTGTGGAGGCGATCCCCCGGCTGCAGTAATCATAACACAGAAAACAGTAAACCAAAAATGAAAAAAAGAAAAATGAAAAAATGAATAAAACGAGAGCCCAATAGCCGTTTTCGAAATTCATGATCCTCGCAGATCACAGATCTTCATGTCGCTTCCATTGTCCGTTTCGCAGGTCACTTGGTCTCGCACATGCGCTCCCATTCGGGCGAGAAACCGCACGCGTGCACTCTGTGCAGCAAGGCTTTCGTCGAGCGCGGCAATTTGAAGCGCCACATGAAGATGAATCACCCGGATGCTATGATGCCGCCACCACCCGTGCATCCGCATCCGCAAATACCGGCTGGTGTGCTGACGCAAGTCAAGCAGGAAGTGAAACCGATCATAAGTGAGTCGGCATACACGACTGCGCTAGCGCAAGGTCCCAATGTGCCCAACTTATTCGGTTTTCCTACCGTTTCAGTTCCCCACCACTCGGCCACCACCACGATGCACACCATCCAGCAGATAACGGCCGGTGCTGCCGGCGGAGCGGGTGCGGTCCAACTGACGCCGGGTCTGGTGCCGTTGGTCACATCGACGCTGATTTCGCATAACGCTGCCGCCCAGCAGCAATCGCAAAAGCAGCAGGCCGCTCAACAGCAAGCTGCAGCGGCAGCGGCTGCCCAACAGCAGCAGGCAGCCCAGCAGCAGGCGGCAGCGGCGGCACACCAGCAGCATCAGCAACAGGTGGCGGCACAGCATCAGCAGCAGGCGGTGGCCGCCCATCAGCAACAGCAGCAGCAGCTGCAACAGCAGCAGCAATTGCTGCAGCTATCAATTCAGCAGGCTGCCCATCACCATCAGCAGCAGGAGCAGCATCGTCAGCAGCATCAACAGCAGCAGCAGCAACACCATCAGCAGCAGCAGCAGGGACACCCGCAGGCGCCCCCACCGCCGCAACAGCAGCAACAGCCACCGCCACAGGTGCCCATCGCATTGATCAGCGATCCCAGTGCCCTGGCACGTGCTGCCATGCAGCTGCAGCATTTGCCGGCCAATGTCGAACAGCATCCGGTGGTTTACTAACAGTAGCCCCCCCTCCTGCACGGCTATGCACCCACCACAGCCCACAGTAGTACCCACAGTACCAGCAGCAGCAGCACCACCACCTCCACACTAACCACAACGTCGACGGCGGCGTGGTGAGAGCGCTGAAGCAAGCAAACACGACCCCCCACATCTCCCCCATATAAGCAGCTAGTTATACAATAGTTTTTAATAGCGCGCTGGTTACGCGTACGCGAGGATAACAGAGCAACAGGTTGCTGTACTCTGTATTCCCGCAGGCAGTCTTCCATCTCACTTCCGTCTCTAACTTTACCTCCCGAAAATCCCATTTTAAATACGTCCGTCCGTCCTCAGCTCCGTCTGCATCCGCCGCCAGCTTTAACGTGCAATACGAATCATCTCATAGTTTGTTCTCGCCACTCGGTCTCTCTCTCTCACTGTGTATCTTTAATGCTTTTGGGCGCTTAGCGTCCATTTAATTCCACGTGTTTTCAACATTTCTGAAATGTGTGCAAGGCGGCGGAATTGCTGGATATGGGGATCAGGATGGATGGTGGTATTTGGTATTGGGAGAGGGATTTCTTTCCATTTAGCTGTGCTAAATCTAACGATCGAACTTCACTTCTTTTTCCACAATTTGTGAAACCCTTTTCACCTGGAGATTGTGTGTGTGTAACCAGCGAGCAGCAGCAGGAGCGAGCGCGCGCGCGCCTCATCGTGTATTTTATATTGTGTTTCGACTAAGTTATGATTATATTCATATATAGAGAGCGACATTCATAGAAGCATCCTCATCAAACGTAACCCCCATATGGCAGATACACACACATACTATACATAGAATTATCATATGTATAAATTATAGTTTGTAAATAACACCACGACACGCAACAGAAAGAAAGAGTCCTTGGAAATCTATCGAAAAATCTACAATCACACATGTATTAGTTTTGCATTTTCCAAGGCGAACAGACAGAATCATATTATGGAAACATACATACTTTCATCGTATATATACATATATACACATACACATATATATTATTAACACACACACACACACACCCCGCAGTGGATGTGCGGTGGGTGGCCCTAAAACCCAGTTTTTAATATCATCTGCTGATAAGCTTCTGCTGATGATTTGTATGATGATGATGACGCATATTGAGCGTACGATAATACACATATATACAGAAAATATGATGGAAGAAAAGTCTAGGTATAAGTCAAAAGCAACAAAAACTAACGAGAGAATGAGAAAAGAATAAGGAAATCAACAAATTATTATATTTAATGTTAGTTGAACTACTAAAAGTAATAATTGAACGAGGAGGCGGTAGGATGAATAAATGATAAGATTGATTACGATGACAGCGCGGATGATCGGAGGATCGAAGGATCTGGAGATCGGAATAGATTTTAGTTGGGCGTGTGCCGCCCGCTATCATTATGATTAAAATTACGATTACAATTACGATTATGATATATGAATACTAAAACCTATAACAACAACAAGTTATTACCCCACTATTAAAGTTAACAAACAAAAAAAAAACCACAGCCACAAGCCCCGAAAGAAAAAAAAACCCCAAACCAACCCCCCCATACATACATATATATATATAGGTATATATGGACGACTAGGCACAACTCTAAAATTTATAATTAATTATAATCCCCCCCTATAAACTGTGCTTATGTTGAAAAACAGTTGAAAAACAACAACAAACCACACAACAAGAACAATTTGAAACGATAATGGAGAAACGCCCCAAGCGCCACAAGCAAAACAACATATCTGCTTTAAATTTTACAAAAACTAAACAAACAAAAAAAAAACAACCATATGAAAAAACTAAAAAAAAAAAATATACAAATACAAAAACTATTATTAAAGATGAGTCAACATTTTAATTATTTAAAGAAGAAACAACCGACACACACACACATTATGCTTCCTTTTAAATGCAACATTTTATACATTTAATTTTTTATAATGGATTAAATGCTTGAAATACAATTATAATATAATTTAACAAAATCTGTAATTGTACCACAAATAAACGGCAAATCTAAAACTGTTTGTTTGACGACATTTAAAGACACAAGTTCGTTTTATTTAATTCATTTATTTTATTTAATAATAATTTAAAATACCGAATATCGACAGACAGCAAAGTGAGAGTTTTTTAAATACACTAAGAATGCAGGGAACAATTGAAAATTGTAATTAACAAACAAAATTAAGAAATCATTTCATCGTATGCAAAAAATTGTTTTAAGCTAAGTTTCTAGTGCGAGACTTCTTATTTGAATTGATTTAAATTTGTCAATTTTGGAATATCATGATTTTGGCTATAGTATAAAACCACCCCACACACACAGCATACACAGCCACACAGCAACACTCGTACATACATATATTTATGTAGTCGTTTATGCGTGTTAGTTTTTGGTGTTTTTTGAATTTCTGGTGATGTGTATAGAGCGCAGTATATAGAATGCATATAGAGTATATATATATACATTAATATATATATATATATTGTACGATTATTAACTAATGATATAACGTGTAGGCATGCGAAGGCAATTTTAATTTTAACCAGAAGAAATTCGATTGTGTGGCAATATTTAAAACGAATCAAATGGAAAACATTAACATTTATTTGTAAGTTGCGTAGTGAATAAACGTGAGAATAGTAATAAACAGTATGCCTCTCTATCCCCAATCAAACGCCCAAAAACCCACACACTCACACATTAACAAACACTCGAACATATTGATTATTAACAATTAACCGAAAGAAAAGTGCTGTACTTGTTTCCTAAACGCAGCAGCGGGAGTCGTGAGACTGGGGAAGAAGATTTGAGAAGAGAGAGAAAAAGCATACGCTTGGAAATGACCCGACCCCCATAAATTAACATACAATTTAGAAGCAACAAACAAACCAGTAACAATACTAAATAGAAACAATAATGTACTATAAATCAGATACAATACAACACTATATATACCTAACAACATATGCCTATACGACAGAAATTGGATAACAAATGAAATGCATATATATTATATATAGAATATATATTGTACAAGTTACGAGTAAAATGTAATTAAAATTGATGACGTAGTAAGCACTAAACAAAAACAAATAAAAAAAGCAGCAAACAACGCGCAGCATAAGCATACAAAAAAAAAAAACGACAACAAAAGCAACAAAAAAATTATTAAAAATAAAGAAATTTAAATTTTCAGCATCCGTTTCGAGAGGAGGGCCGACAGTAGTCATGGTTGAACTGGAAGTGGCCCTTTTATGGGACAATCAGCCTACGGTGATCCAGTGCACGGGGTATTCAAATTTTGCAGTCCAATTTCTATTCCTCATCATCAACAGCAGCCGATTAATTGAGTTTTGAAAGATATACATATAAAATCTTTCAGTCAATTCAGAATATATACACGTGTAAATAGTAAATATAACTGCCATGGAAATGCATTCAATCATAGAATACAGGGTTCTCATATTTTCTTATTTACATTTACATCGCATATTGAGAAGGCAGGAAAAGGCAACTCAACTGCAAAGACCATCGACCGACCACCTGTTGTTTATTATTGCCGCAATAAAACCCTTACACGGCTTGGAATGCCTGCGATAGAAATCCTGGGTACTTAAGCAATATATTTTGGAGATTATCTTTATTTATGGTGTTCAAAGTTAATGCAACCAAACTTTACAGATTTAATGTTGCTTAAGCCAGCTGACAGCTGCCGTAGGAACAATCGGTTTGCATTTTATGGGAATATATAATCTGCAAGTGTTTCGTATCTTTATGGAAATATATTCATAGCATTAGAGTTTTTAATGTTAGCATAGAACTATTGCACTGCATAAATTCACAGAAAATTCACAGAAATCCTCCTTCGGAATTCGCTTTCTTACGGAATTCGAAACATTTAATTGAAGGAATAATATTTTTGCAGTTTGTGCTGCATTTCCATACACGTATAAAGCTTAAATGAGTCAAACCTAAATAGAAGACAGTTTCTTTTATATAAAATGCATTTTATACCATTTTTGTAGCACAGATTTCAGCGCAAGTCGAAAATTAACACCAATTTAATTACACACCCAATCCATTCAGTAGGTGCCGCAGCTGTGGCGATATTCGTGCAACTATCGCATGGGTTTGCCATCTCCCAAAAAGGCAAAAAGTAATTTATGTAGGTAGGTAGCGAATTCTCCGCCCGTTTGGTAAACCACCCCTAAACGGATTTTCGGACCGTGCCTGCTGTTTTTGGGTAGAGCAGAGCGCAGGCGATCATCTGGCCATGGCAACGTCGTAATTTCAGTTTTGAAAATGCCCTGAGCCCGTGCAGAAGAGCGCAACAATGACGACGACAACAGCAACGGAAACAGGTAAGCAACAGCAGCAGCGCAGTAGCAGCAGCAGTTGCAAAAACCAAATAAAATCAAATAACCTTGAAAGGATATAAAACAGCCATTAACCCCCACACTGCCCTCCCCCCATGTATCCCCTGCAGCAGCAACCACACCCACACCCACACCTGGCTCTGCCTCCCTGATGCAGCTGAACGATGATGTCCTGGCCCTAATCATATGGCACCTGAATGTCTACCAACAATACGAGCTGGGTAGGCTGCATCGTCGCCTGGAGAACATCGTGCAAATGCTGTGGCGGACACGAGTGAGGAATGTGGCGCTGCACGATGATATGTTCAAGCCCTCCAGCCCCAATGCGCGTCAGTTCCTGTCGTTTGTGCTGAAGCTGGCACCGCATATGCAGCGTTTGAGCTGCCAGCAGCTGGATGTGAGGCGACTTCGCCTGTTGAGCAGCCACACACTGTCCGGGGTGACCAGCCTGGAGTGGCTGGGCGATGGCCATCGCCGTGGTCGCGCCCGCTTTGTGGACGAGGATGTGCGCCTGTTGCGGCGTGTGTTCCCCTCGCTGCGAAAACTCAAACTTCGTGGATGCCAAATAACTGGAAAGTATCTGTGCGACTTGGAGCTGCTCAATGAGCTGTGCCTGGACGACTGCCAGTACCTGGAGTCGCAGCACTTTCGGGATCTCTTTCGACAGCTGAAATTACGCAAATTTGACATTATGGAGGACTGCGATGAGGTCAACTGCTGCGATCTGGTCGATCTGCAGCTGTGCCCCACGCTGGAGCACATCAAAATTGCCGACTACCACCTGTGCATGGAGTCGGACATTACGCAGCAGCTGTTGCAGCTGCCATGCCTCAACAAGCTCTCCATCTACTCCAAGAACTTTGTCTTCGATGTGCTGTCGCGCATAGCGCGTCCCAGCTATCCCACGGGCGGATCCCGGCTAATCGAGGGCTTCCGCTTCAGCGGCATACTGCACGACTACGAGCGCTTCTTCAGGGAGCTCGCCAATCTGCGCAATCTAAGGAGATTGGAGCTGCACGGCCACGGTGGAGAAGAGGAGGGCCAGCTGCAGTGCCTCGGCGACCAAATGCTGCGTCAGCTCTCCACCACACTACCAGAGCTCACAGAACTGCACCTGTGCGGCTACCAGCTGGAGAGTCCCTTGGCTCTGCTTGGATTTGTCACCCACTGTCGCCAGCTGCGTATCCTGGACATCACCCGCACGCGCTGCCATGGCGATGCGTTTGTCTGGAGCTGTCTGGCCATTGTCAGCAAACAGCGTTGGCGCGCCCAGCCCCTGGAGCTGTGGATACGCAAGAGTGATATTAAAACCGAAATTATGGAGAGTCCCCGTCTACTGGACAATGAGAAACACATCAAAATCGATTGCAAACAGCTACCAAATAGCCTGGATCACACTGCTGGGGTGCTCAAGTTCAGCTTTGCGAGATGATCCCCACCAACCCCAACCCCATCAACCCCAACCATTAGCGGCGATCATTCATTGTTGTGCCTAACCCTGTGCCCAAGGTGTGTGTGTGTGTGTGTGCGTGTGTGTGTGTTGATAAGGCGACAATTGATTCAAGACTGAAATAATTGCGAAATGTGTAACGTATGTGTTTGCCTGATACCCTGCAAGAGTCAGGTATTAGTCCCAGAGATCGATTAAGACGTTTTAAACTGAACTTTAATCATGCTTGTCTTTTGTGTTTGTCATCCATAAATATTCCATATATACAATAAATAAATAAATAAACTACTCTAACAACTACATCAGGGTTCGGCACAGCCCTATCTATTGGGTATAGGAAAAGAGGCTGCTGTGTATTATAGGCTGTTTACACTGGGGCTGCGTCATGCTTCTGTGCGTCTTGCCGGAGACGCTCTCTGATGCTTGTCTCTACAATGAGGTGTCTGAAAATAATAAATAAATATGAGAATCAATTCTCTTTCGTCCATTCACTTGTCGTCTTGCATAATTCTGTTGATTTCCCAAAATTTGTTTACTTTCCTTGTCACCCAAGCACCCAAATCAAAATTCAGGACGCACTTCTGCCAATGTGAACGCCTTTTCTGCTTCAATGCATCTATTCCTATATCGATAGGAAACGCGACCAGTGTGAAAAGCCTATTGCAGTGGTTGCCAGCAATACAATGTTCCATTTAGCCTGCAAAACATGTAAATGTGTGCGTGCCGACCGCTGAACTACAACTATGAACGATCCCCTGGGAGCTGCACAATACAATCTCCACTGAACTTGTCATAAATGTGACATTGATTTATGACTAATATATGCTTGTTATGACTTTTAATAGGTATACAATCTTCGAATGATCTTGAAACGATTGAACCGCTTTTTCCTTTATCGTCAGCACTTTCTTTGCGCTGTCAAAATTCTCAAGCTGGCAAACAGATCGCTCTCTGGTGGCCCTTTACGAATGCATTGCTACACATAACTTGTAATCGCAACGCGCCATCTACAATTGGGAGCAGAAGCGATTAGGAATTGGGGTCTGGTCAGGGCTTATCAATGGGTGAGCAACGCAACCCAAAACCCATTCAACAAACAAGTCGCCAGAAATCGAGATTGGAGATTTCGATCCCAAATCGAAGAGCGGGCTCTGGCTGGCCGCTGGCCAGGTTAGAGTTTAATTGATAATGCCACTCGGCTGGAGGCAATGTGGCTGCCAGCTCAGTGCTCAGCTCCAGTTTCGGGGAGAGGCAGAGAACGTATCGTTAAAAGATAACCTCCAGAATATGGGGCCTAATTGCGACTAAAGCTACTCACTACATGAAGTTCTAAGTTCAAACCGATTAAAAGAAGTCGTACGCAGTACACTGTGAGAAATTAATGTGAAAATTTGTATTTTAATTAGAACATTGACGTGCCCCCCATGTGACACCGCGAGCGGCGGCTGTCTAGAGTCTAGACCTTAACTAAACTATTAACTTCAGACGATCTGTGGGAAGCCTACAAGTTTGATTTCTTTCGGTGCCAGTGTTTAATGTTTTCTGTGTTTTAGGCACAGTACAAGTATCATTTATGTTTATTTTTCCCGCCGTTCCTTATGTGTATAGTACTTACATGTCTGGATTCTCGTTTTAAAATTATTTTCCAACCGCCAGACTCAGTCGTTATCAAGTCGTCGCTCGAGGCGGTTCGATTGCAACCTTTTTAAGAGCCGAAGAAAAATCATAAAACACTCCACAACATTCCAGCACTCAAGCAAAGAATTATTGGTATATATAAATACAGATCTGCAGACATATAGGAAATCAGAGTCTGCTCTGGCTACTACAATTTGCATTATCAACGCTGGATGATAACCTCCACCTCTGGAGGTGTGGACTTGGACTCGGCCTCAGCCTCAGGCAAACAGACAGTAGTAGGAAGTTGAACCCATCAGCCAGGCCAGCCCCACATCGGGAACCACAAACATCATCATTGGCTGATTCATCTGCCTGAGCATCGCTGGCATCGCTGGCACTGTAGTGCAAAGACCGCGAGTGACCGTTAAGTGAGTTTAAAAAATTATTATAAAAGAAAAGTCATATACAAAAATCAAAGGATATGAAACGTAGCCGAATAAGAGCTTGAAAATGTTGGTTTTGCTTGAGCAAATGAGTGTGTAGTAAAAACTGGAAATACAAACAAAGATCTGCAGAAATATTGATCATTTAACGATTAAATATAAATGAGTTGTTAACTTGAAGTAAATTAGAAAGAAAATTGATTTTGTTTTCAAACAATTCATTTTGTATCAAAGATTATCCACTTCTACAATTTTTTAATTTTCCTGTATGGTATATAGAGTTATAAAAAATTAACCAGAGCAAATAATTTTTTCCCGCACATAAATTATGCTTTATAGTCGTTAGGTCCTTCAATTAATATTTTAATACTACAGCTAAAATATACAATTAAAATTGTTTTAATAATGTGAAAGCAACGTGGACTATTTTCTTTAGAAATAGATAAGAAACATCTCTTGGAAATTCTTTAAAGCCAAAATGGTAGGATTGTAAATCAAAGTACGCGTATGGAAATTGGTTGTTTTCATTAAAGTATATATTTTGTTTTGTTATTAGAAAATATCTCTTATATTGAAAGCTAATCAAGTTTTTTGCTATAAATCAATAAGCAAATTAAAGGCAAATTAGAATTTTAATAACTAATAACCAAAACGCAATGTGATCACTTGGAAAAGCGTTTCGTAGGTGCAAACAGAGCCATTAGTATGCATAATCAGAGGTCGCTCGTGTGTCGATATAAACGATTGAACACGGAATAATCCACAGAGGAGGGGGAAACTAGTTAAGCGTAGCATTTGTCTTGGCTATAACTTTAATAAATCTAGAACTTGTCTAACATTTCAGAGCAATATCCGTTACGACAAGGCATCATCATCATGATCGGAAAACGGCGCGTTCTGAGAACGAGTGTCGTGGGTCTGCTGCTGTTTAGCTTCAGCCTGTTCTCGGTTCTGCATCTGGAGCGTATAGAGCGTTGGGTCTTGGAGCGGTTCATGGTCTTGAGGCCAAATGCCCTGATCACGAATCTGTGGGAGTCTCCCTCGATGGACCTCAATGTGGATCTGTATATGTTCAATTGGACCAACTCGGAGCATATCAATGATCCAAAAGTGAAGCCCCGATTCGAAGAGTTCGGCCCGTACAGGTTCAAGGAAACGATGCAAAAACTGAATGTGGTCTGGCACGAGGAGAACTCTACGGTTTCGTACATGCGACGCAGTCGCTTCGATTTCGATGAGGCGGCCAGTGCCGGACGCCTCACGGATCCCATGGTGGCTCCCAATTTGCTGATTGTTGGCATTTACCAAAAAATGCTGAGCTGGAGCCCCATGCTGCGGACAGTCATGCTGATGATGCTGAATCTGTACGGCAAGGAGACGACCATGGTGCGTCCGGCAGGTGACTGGATGTTCGATGGCTTTGACACGGCGCTGCTCAAGATGAGCAAAATGGTGCCCACCAATTTGATGCCGGAATTGAATTTTCCCTACGAGAAGATTGGCTATGCCTATCCGGTAGGATGGAATCACATTTCTTTACTGGGTTTTATATAACTTATTTCCCGCATTTCCTTGCAGCGCAATGGCAGCATGGAGATCTATGGCCATCACAATGTCCACACGGGACGCCAGGACTTTGATAAATTGGGTCAGATCGCCCGTTGGCGATACAACAATGTCACTGCCTCTAGTCCCAGATGCCGACTGAAAGGCAGTGCTGGGGAGTTCCATCCGATACCGTTAGTGAAAGGCAGAAATATCTCCTATTTCCTGCCCGACCTTTGCCGCGAACTGGAGGTGGACTACGCTGGCACCACAGTCTTCGAGGGCGTACAAGCATATGTCTACAGGGGCAGTGCCCGGAACATGGCCAATGGTAAACAAAAATAAATACTCAATCGAAATCGGAACGAATTGGCTGATTGATGCTGTTTCCAGGCACTGATAATCCTCAAAATAGTTGCTACTGCCAGGAGAACTGTCGTGAGGTGAGATCAGGCTTGTTGAACATCTCCTCCTGCTGGTACGGAGCGCCCGTCTTTGCCTCCTATCCGCATTTCTATCAGGCCGATCCGTACTATGTAGATCAAGTGGATGGCATGAAACCAGACAAGGATCGCCATGAATTGGTTGTCATTCTGGAGCCGAAGACGGGCATGACTCTGGAGATAAAGGCACGCATAATGGCCAGTCTCCTTGTAGACCCACAACCCTCAGGGTAAGTAAATGGAATTCCATTGAACTGTTGGGTGAATAACACTGATTATATTTTCAGAATCTATCGCAAATCGCGTCGTACATTTTTTCCCCTCATCTGGGCGGACTATCATGTGCGCATCACACCCGATCTGTTGAGCTACGTCAAGCTAATGCCAATCATGGAGATTGTGGGAAAGGTAGGCGGCTGCGTGGGCGTGGCACTGGGGCTGCTAATGCTATTGTGGTATCCGCGACAGATGCTCTGGAAGAAGCATCTCATGCAGAAGATCGAAATCAATACAATGGACACTCGCACCGCCCCAGAACAGATGAAGGGGTTGGAAGAGTCACCGCTGCTGATCGGTCTCCAATATGTGCCCGCCGCCATCAAGGAGGGAGCGAGGACGAGTCCAAGCTGAATGGAGGTCCTCCAACTCTATCTGTTAACACTAGGTGTACGAGTATGTCATGTGATAGGGATACGGTTTTCGGGTCTGTCTTGCCTAGTCTACAGTCTAAGTTAATAAATGTTAAAGGGTCTTCAATGAATCGATGCTTTAAAGGTATCGTATTGGATGGATTGGCCACTGCGGTGGATGGATGGATGGAGCTGTGGATTGCCAAAGTATTTGTAGCAGCAAGAAAAACGCCCGCCCTACGTACAATATCATTCCTTGTCATACTGAATCATGCAATAAAACAACAGTAAAAGCAACCAACTCATTACTGATAAAAAGTGTGGAAATGATATTTATAACACCTTCTTTTCGGCTTTAAATTTCAATTTGAACACTGAACCGGTTCATAACCGTTTCGGTACCACAAAATAGAGAGTCGCTGCATAATATCATATACATATGTATGTGTCTTCATATAAGTAGTGGTAGTATGCAGAGCATAAGTATTTATACTCTCTCTCTCTCTCGCGCGCCATTTAGAGTCAGAGAGTGAGAGCACGTTGTGTGGACACCCTACAGTGTGAGCACATTGGTTTTAGGCAATCAACAAGAGTTTCAACACGGAGTGTCTTTATTAATATAAATTGAAATTTAAAAAAAATAAAATATACCTATTGTTTCATTTCAACGTTTTGCCGACAGGTGCCGCTTCGAAACGAAATAGAGCATACAAAAGTCAGGCCAGCCGACTCGCCATAGGTTTTTAATGAAGAATAAATAATTGCTGGTTGCTTGGCGACTTTTGAACAATACTTAATTTAGTCGCAGAGCAGGCGCAGCGCCGCACAGAACACAGACAAATACACACCGGTCGAGACGTGTTCGTTCAAGATCAGAGCGTTGACTTAACGGTGCGTTGCTGATTAAATACATATGTACACATGTATGTGCAAGTGCAAGTGAGATGGCAACTAGCAAGACCAGAGAGAAATAAGAAGAAGAAAATAAATCCCAAAGACCGCGAGCAAATATAGCGTTTTTAGACAACTCGCGTCGCCTGCATATTTACACAACAATTGCAATTAGAAATTCATATCAATTAAAAAGTATTAAAACCAAAGAAAAATCTGTCATCGAAGTGAAGCAAAATAAAACAAGTGATTGGAATAAATTTGCAAATAAAGTGGAATTGTAAAAAAAAGACAGCGCAGCGCATAGGAAGAACGCCAAGTGTTAGAGGAGCAACGAAGATCTACAAACAACAGAAAATGTAAGATAAATATGAAAAATTCCCAACGCATTTTATGGAAGAGAGAGTGAGACGCAGACGCAAGAGAGTTAAACGTGCCGCGCTTTTGTTGACTGTCGTTACTCTGCTTCATTTTCAGATAAAAATTATTAAATAAACATAATTGTTGTTGTATTTTGTGGAGTTTTTGCCTTCTGGCCCAGCATTCCATTATTCTGACGCATCGCGCGGCACCGAGTGAGTTAACAGAATGTAAATTACCCAAGCAGCATACAGTTTGGGACATTTTTGGTTGTTTTTGTTTTTTTTCGCTTCTTTTTGGCACATAGCTGTGTCTATTTTTAGGCCACAAGAGCAAAGAGTGCAGCGCAAATAGGCAAAAATTGTCAACAGGTTGCGGAAGTGACGGGTATGGTTCAAGGATATTGCTAATGTTCTCAAATAATTGTGATGAGTGTAACAATTGCCCAGACCCAGACCACGACACGCCAGTGCTAATTCGTGTGATTAATGTTTGGCCAAATAAATTGGCACTATGTGAAATGAGTCGGAGCGAGAAATGTCCATAATCTCCATCGCTGGAGTTAAAAGAGCGCAAGTGCAGAGACTGTGAGGCGTGGCGTGTGTGTGTGTATGTGTGTTTTGGGAGATAACAAAAAAAACAGGGCGTAGGTGAGGGAAAACCGCGTAAACGTAAACGAGTTTCCCCCCAACGCTTTTTGTTGTTCGACAATGTTCAACCTCGCTACGTGTGCATTAATAACAAAATAATTCGTATCGTATGTACGTGCCAGGGTGTGAGTGGTTTTGCATTGAAACTGTTAAAATATTACCAATGGAAGTAATAATACATTGCTAAGGCCTAAGTCAACTCAATAGCGTGGGCTCAGTCATAACCAGGTGCAAGGTATATTAATTGAAAGGCTGGCGCAACAGCGTCAACATAATGAAGCATATACATACATATGTACATATGTACATAAATATGCATGCACGTGTGTGCTTTCACATAAAGATAATCCAGATGTTTTGGAAATCTACGTATGTATAAATCAGCATCCATACATCCGAAAGATGCAGAGTTTGGCCTGGACTGCCTCACCTTCTACATAATATACCTCGTGCTAATCGCTTCCATCGACGGTTGCCATGGACAACCAGCAGCTCCAAGAAGTGTAAACAGTTCCCCCAACCACAGACCCGACCCTTGCGCAGTAATCACGCAACATTCATTTATGGTTGTGCCAGGGTATGGAAAAGGTGACGGGCAGACAGTCGCAGTCGCGGTGGTAACTGGAGTTTTAGCAAACTCGAGAAATTTATAAAAATTGGAGTCACAAAACGGGAACTCATCAAACGGCAAAAGTTTTCAAGGCGCGCTGTATCTAATGTGTCGTCGGTATCTAGAACAACATTTACATCAGTGGCATAGTGGTACATAGCAGGGTCGTCATGTGCGCGTCTCACAATTCTAACAGACGAATGTTAACGATGAGTGATTATGCTGAGCTAATTGTCTTTGCATGTATGTAACATACGTTTAGCCATTTATATGTGTGTATGTGTGTAGCTTTAAAAATTAAGAATAGATAAGCATAAATGGCAGCAGAAAATGATATCAAGTTGATTCATGAAACGGTACACACTACTCCTGTTAATGCAGTGGTATGTACTTAACAGTGACATAGCAGGGCTCATGTTGGATAAAATACCAATGCTATGGATGAGTACTACTAGTTATATGCGGGTATATTTCTATATGTAGTCGATTAACTTTCCAAAGAATGGTTGCCTTGATAATCTGGAGTTGATTCATTTTTTTTATTTGATGAATGGGAGTCATCAAACAGGAAACAGAATAATACTAATACTTGAAAAAAAAATGGCACACCGCGGAGTCATGTTAGCAAGTCATCAATTCGAAATACCCAAAAATAGGTAAAGTTTCTGTAGTACCAGAATTTTTAGGGATGTATTTTGTTTGTGAAAATTCTAAGGCATTCTCTTTTACACTTTTCGCTTGTGCACCTCTATTGGAGTATCTACATACATATGTGCCGCGTCATGTGTTTTGACTCACTTTCAGTTGGTGTAGGTGGATCACTTGATTCATATTATGGAGTAAAGTGAGTGAGTCTTGATATTGCTATATGGGGTGCTCCATTAAAAACCAACTGACGGAACACTTCAGAGTGAAGCCTTTGAACCGGTTCCAAAACTGTAAAGCAACCCCCCTTAGACCGCAGTTTATATTTTCCCTCGTATCAGATTTCTACAAATTCATTATGTACATATGTATATATTTGTACATAAGTATGTATGTACATATGTATGTACTTTTGAGGTTTGACTTGACCACAAAAACGTACCCCAGTGCCGCCTGCCAAGTGAACATTTTATTACAATTAGACACACACAAAATGTACATAATTACGCAGCAGTACTACAAAGTTGTAGACGATCGCAGTACAGCGCGTGATTAACATTTCTTTACTGTTTGGAGTGCTCTCTCTCTCTCTCTTTCTCTGCGCCCGCTCTCTCTCCACTCCCTGCGATCGGGGGGCGAGCCTGCTGCCGCCCCTGTATGGTGCATATGGGTGTGTGTGCGTGTGCTGATAAGGCCAATAGATATAGATAAGCCCCGCATGTACTAACAAATATTCTCTTTTCATATTTTCGCCCTCTCTCTCTCTCTCTCTCTCTGTTAATTGCAACGACGGACGCCACACAGAGGAAGGGAAGGTAGGCTCCCCACTTGGACTCAGTGCCGCGTAAGAGATTGTTCGGAGCAGGCTTCGTTCGGAGTAAGAGTGGAGAACAATAATAATAATAATACACCATAACGTATCGGAATTGGAGTTGGAATTGGAGCAATAAGAACACAATATGACATCACATCTGCGTCACTGTGCCCGTCTGGGCATCATCGTGCTGGGGCTCTGTTCCATTGCCGGCGGCATTTATCTATTCCGCAATTGGATCGAGATGTTTACACGCATGCGCGGCAAGGTGAGTGTTTGCCTTCTACATATCTATCTTATCAACATCCACTGCCATTTCCATTCTCATGCCCACTCCCAATTCTCATCATTTTATTCCCTTCGAGCGAGTCAAGTTTTGCGAACTGGCAAATTGGCAAACCGCTCAAAGGTCAGGCCCCCCGTTCAACCTTGTAGAACTTTTCTTCATTTACATACAAATCGGAACGTTTCAACAGAAAGAACTTTGTCATTTGATTGAAACCAATTAAGGCCTTTGTCGAAGACAGCCCCAAAATTGATCATCAAGCAGGTGTTCTGTTCGTTCAAAAATAAAAATCAATCCGCAGATAAGATACGGCTTACACATTCGATCATTTGCAAAAACTTCGTTTGCGAACCCATTAGGTGTACATATGTATACACATGTACATATGTATATATGTACATATGCATGTAAATTTCTTATATATATTTTATATACCGATGTAGAGTATACCCATATTTGTGTATACATTTCTGATTAGCGTATGACTGCGACTGTTGAGTCATTAGCTGTGAGAGAGAGGCTCTTATATTGATCTTCCCTTCGATCACTTACAGGCTTTTGATTTATTTTAAAAAAACTTGAAAACTTCGGAGGCAGGTCTTTGTACATTCAAAGGTACTAATATTTTTTAACAGAATTAACAGAATTCAACTTTTAACAGAATTAGCGCTTAAACTGACAGATAGAATCTGTCATATTAGGTTGGATGACATTTGACATATTCAGGGAATATCACATGTGCTTTTACGTTTATGTTTTTTCTTTATTAAGGCAAATGGGAACTTTACTAAGTTAAATGAAAAGCGCGTAGTAGCCCCTTTAAGAGCATTCCAAGTAATTTTTATTTGATAAGAAACTTGAAATCCTGTAAGCTCTACACGCACCTTTGAGCATCTATTAATAAAAGCAATAAAATGGTTTAAAAAGCGCCTCATGCTGTATTTTTAGCTCTCTCGTTCTCGCCTCTCCGTTAACTTCTTTCTTCTTTTGATTTTAATATTACTCATTTTGGGAACAAACACTGACTAATAATAGTCACGGACTGATTGATTGTGGGGCCTTATCGAACTTTCTCCTGGAATCTGAAATTATGAATCACAACAATGGGGCAGCTGCGAGGTCAATAATCTATAGTTCTCCATTATGTTGCCGATCTGTGGAGCAGCCGGAAATTGTTGCCATTTGCCATGAAAATACATTCGCGGTTCTTAGTCGCGGAATTGCAATGCGAATGGGAATGGATGGTGGCGGCGGACTAGTGATATCTTATCTAGCGGGAAAAAACCAAAAAAAAATAACTCATTCAGCGATAGCCATGGGGCTATCGATTAGACAACGTTCTTCGCCCTCCCCGAAACATTCATAAACGGGGCCGGGGGGGGGGGGGGGGCTGGAGAATCGGACGGGGGGGGGGGGGGGGGGGGGCCCCGGGTATAAAAGCCTTAAACCCAGCAAAGTGCCAGACCTAAACATGTAACCCACATTGTTGGGTGGGGGAGTGTTGGTGGCCCAGCAGGTGTGCTGCCCTTAACCGAACACCTGTTTGGCGATGATAGTACCGCCACTTCGAGACACCTAGATAGATAGATAGATGTACATGGACATGTAATCTCTCTCTTTGGGGAAATAGAAACCACAATACGAATTTATTTTTTTATCAGTTAGTCATTTCCTGTAGGCCAATCCTCTCCATTTCAGCCGTCCAGTAGTTTCAGTCGCATTTCCAATTATATACTCGTAGATTATAAAGTTCTGGACATAGCTGAAAATGGCGACCGTAGCGATTTTTATGTCTGGGGGCTTACAATGATTGATGGCTGATAAGAAGAGCTGGCTGAAGCACCCATCGACCCGACCCGATGCAACCACCTGCCTTTTGTATGATCTGAGCAGTTTGCAAATTAAGCGAGATCATTCGAATGCATTCTTCGAATAATGTAGTTGATTCGTTATACAAAATGAACGAATACATTTGCTGGAAATAAAACGAGCAAAAGCGATTTTTCGTTGTAATGAAATTCGAATGAAAATGATGACAAGTTCCTATAGCGATGTAGTATGTTTGCCGGGATCATATACATATATCATCATAACTATCATAGATCTTCCCTTGATTTACAAAAGATTCCCCAAGAGTATACATATATATATATCAAGGACAAAGTCTCAGGGTTATTTATTTATTTATTTGAAGAGTTAAGCCAACAGTCTACTAATGCCTTCGACTAGCGATTAAATTATATTTAATTATTTCCTCATAATCCGTATTCATTCCACCAATCGATCGAACAAGTACTCGGGCTAGTCATAATCGCTCCGATTATTATATGAAGTGATACTAGGAAAGATGTACATAAACAAAAATGCTATCAAATCTTGAGCGGAAATATAACTAGGAATAAATGTATTGGAATTAAGAGTTTTAGGAATTTGGTTATACAGGGACTGTACGAGCACTGATTGATTCTCATTTTTTGTTATGATTTTTCTCGATGAATTACGAGTTTTCTCGATTACTTGCGATTTTTCTCGATTACCTACGAACTATTAGCTATTCTTACCGTCTAATTGTTGTTATTATCAAAGCCAAAAGACAGAGTTAATTAGTTTTGTACACCTTTCGCAGCAGCTTCATATCTTGAGTGTATAGTTATGAAACGGACTGTGCCAGAAACGACGAAACCTTTCAGTGTTTGAATGTGTGTTCCGTTCCCTTGGCAATGTTCGATGCCAATTATGGGAGGCCGTGAGAGGAGACCAATTGCCCAGATCTATGATGAACTTTGATCGAACTTTTTGAATTTCGATTGAATCAAAAATCAAACCACGAGAATTGAATGAATTGAATCTAAGATGTACATATCTCGTAATTGCAATGCCCAGTACTCAATTATAGCAAATAAATTATGTAAATCTACTATATGAATAACCAATAACCAATAACCATCGATCCCATCCCCTTGTGATCTTAAAGGAAATGGCTCTCAGTCCCACATCACGTTCTTTCGAGGGCTGGAAGATCTCACCACTGCCACTGAATTTTGATGTATACATTTTCAATTGGACAAATCCGGAGGACTTTTATGTGGGCTCTGGCAAAAAGCCGCACTTCCAGCAGCTGGGACCCTATCGGTTTCGGGAGAGCCCCGACAAAGTGAACATTGAATGGCACAATCAAAACGCTTCCGTGTCTTTCCGCAAGAAATCTGTCTTCTACTTTGATGCAGCTGGCAGCAATGGCAGCCTCACGGATGTTGTGACCCAAGTGAATTCCGTAGCCCATGTGAGTAATCCATTGAAGAATTTGAGCACCCAAACTAATGCCTAATGCCTCCTCCTCCTTCAGTCAGCAGCTAAACGAGCCGCCGACTCTATGATGGGCAGATTCAGTGTCAATATGGGCATCAAAGTGTATGACCAGCGACTCAGCATCACGCGATCCGCCGATGAGTGGCTCTTCAGGGGCTTCGAGCATCCGTTCATCCGTTTGGGCAAGATAATTCGACCGGGAGATGTGCCATATGACCGCATTGGCTATCAGTATCCAAGGAATGGCAGCTCCGAGTTCGATGGCGATATAAACATGTTCACGGGTGCCGATGACATCGCGAAGATGGGACAAATCTACACGTGGAATAGTCTAACGCATACGGGCGCATTTCCGGGCGTCTGTGGTCAGGTCAGGGGCTCAATGGGCGAGTTCTTTCCACCCAATTTGAGCACCAACGACAGCGTGTACATGTACATGCCGAAAATGTGTCGTGCCGTGCCCTTGGACTACACGGAAACGGTGACTGTGCATGGCATAACCGCCTACAAATACAGTGGCACCGAGCATGCCGTGGACAATGGCACCCTCTATCCGGACACCAGCTGCTATTGCGTCGGCGGCAAGTGCCGGCCCGTTGGCGTCATCGATATTGGACCCTGCTCCTTCAATGCCTCGGTGTTTATGTCGTTTCCACATTTCTACAAGGGCGATCCCAGCTATTTGGAAGCGGTGGAGGGCCTAAAGCCAGAGAAGGAGAAGCATGAGTTCTACATGACGCTGGAGCCGAATGCCGGTGTGCCCATGGATGTGGGCGGCGGTTTCCAGGCCAACTACTTAATGGAGCCCGTCAAGGGCATCAGGTATGAATCAATTAAAACTTATCTATGGCCGATGATTATCTCAACTAATTGCATTACATTTTGACAGTATCTACGATAATGTACCGAGCGTAATGCTGCCCATGATGTGGTGCGAGGAGAGGGTACGCGTTACGGAGGAGATTGCCGCCGATATAGCGCTGGTGCCGCTCATTGTGCTGCTCGGACAGATTGTCACTGGTATACTGCTGGCGGGCGGTCTCATCTGCACCTGCTGGTACCCCACGCGGCAGGTGACACAGTTCTGCCAGGGTGATCCCAAGGCCAAGGCGAATGTCCTGCGGCCGCTCACCACCTTTGGCGTGAATACGGGGGCAGCTACAGTGCCCGTGTCCCAGTTGTTCCGCCACAACACGAACGCGGGCGGCAACGAACGGGTCGGAGTCCGTCTGCTGGACTACAGGCGTGACTCTGGCATGCAGGAGCAACAGGATGGCAGTAGCGAGGAGCGACTGATCAGTGAAACGTCGCCCGATGTGATAGTTAGATAATACAACGATTCGGCTCGCGCATTCCCGGCGATGGCCCCGCCGCCGCCACCATTAACCATCAAGCATGATTCAAGACTCATTTTCATTATTTTATCGTAGCCTAGAAGAGTATAAAACTGATGATAAAGCCATTTTTGCCTTAGCCAAGCCCCACGTGCTGGCCCCTTCCTTCACATTGCATCACATGCGCTGCATAAACACACATACACATACACTTACACATCCCATCCGCATTAGGAGTTCCCTCAACATATCTAAACGTGCATACGGCTGGACAGCACGCGCGCGCGACAGAGAGACAGAGAGAGATTAATAAGATTATTTATTTTAGTGCCAAAAAGAAAAGAGAAAAGAGAAGAGAGAAGCAGAGAACCCAAACAAAAGTCATTAACTATTTTAGTAGGTTAAACTAAACTAAATTAAATTGTAAATAAAATGAGAGCACTAGCACCCCCCCCGCCCCATGATCATCACACATGCCCCCAAAAATTTGTTGAAGTTGAAACACTGCGCAATCCCAAAGTATTTATATATTGTATATACATATACCTACCGATAATAACGTTAATTCTTTTTTTCTAATTTTTAAAACGATATTCTAGTTTTTTATAAAACTTGAGAGATGGTGTGATATCAATGATTGATTGATGTTTGATGATCAATCAATTGCAACAGAAATACTACGAGCTTGGTAACTTTTATCACTGCACGGCGATCCCCAAGACATATTTCAATCAATTTTGATCCCTCTAGATAGAAAGTCTTTTTTTTTTAATTTTTATCTTGTACACACACACACACACACACATACACATACATATCCTAATAGCTGAAAGATTTCGGATATATCCACACCATATGTGTAAATATGTAAATCAGTGTAAAGTCGGACATAAGTTAGCCTATAGCTCAGCTGTGAAACCCCAGGAAATATTTCCAAAAAATTCCTTAAGATACATTTTTGAATTTAAAGAAAAGAATAAAACAAAAAGAAAACGCTTAAATGTAGTTTACATTTTCTATGCTACGCTTTAACGCTTGCGCCGCTTGCAACTGGTGACGCAGCTCAAGCAGACGACACTAAGCTACCAAGAATCCAATAAAAAAATATGTGTAGAAGCAGCTCAGTTCTGTGATCGCTACTCGGGCATGAGAATGCCAAAAATGGACGCAATGTGCGATGATTGCTGCTTGACTCGAGTCACGCTGATAAGGGATATTGTTAGACCAATTGAAGATATGAAGAAGTACCCTCCGTTCGCATAAAGCATATACACAAAATATTAATATTGTTTACTCCTTAGCTTCCTTTGTGGTTTTCATTTAATTGACACGTTTTATTTTATTAATTGCTTGTGACAGAAATCTAAAAATCTATATGTAATCTAATCTATTAGGCCCACTTGTTAGCCGCGATGTAACCAACTGGAAAAGGCATAAAAGCAGAGGCTGATGAAGCTGAAGCTAACCAGAGAATTGAAGGTGCCCGCACCGTTGCCAGCATTGCCCAGATCCAGCCTGGCGGCCAACTCTTCGGGCACATCCAAGTAGACACGCTCCACGCCAAAGCCGAATATCAGTTTGCGCAGCTTGGCCACATCCACGTAATCACCGTCGGAGGACCAAATGGTCAGTGTGCTGTCATTGGTCTCGTTGACAGCGCTGACCAGTTTGTGGAGTTGCTCCTCGCTGTTGGCCGCAATGCCCGCACGGACCGGAAACGTGATGCCCTGGCCCGTGGACAGCACATTGTTGAAGTTGAGCGACTCGACCATGGCGTCGCACTGATCTTGAGTGTATTCGCCCTCACGGAAGTCGGCACCCCAGTTGGTGGTCCAGCCGATGGAGAGCACTGCCTGCTTGTAGCGCATGCAGCCGGCAAAGAACCGATCCGGATCCACGGGCACGCTCTTGTTCTGGTCCACAGGGCCACTGATAATGTCAGCATTGATCCAAATGGGATAGGACATCTGCACAAGAAGAGTTCATTTGATTGCCCCTGAATATTGTTCCCTGAGCTTAGCTTACACTTGGTATGGTCGCGTCCAAAATGCCCAGGGAGCCCTCGAACACCTCTATGGACTTGAAATCCAGCTTGACTCCCTTCTCGTTGCCCACGTGCAGGTCGTTAAAGTCTTTGATCTGATTCAGGAATCCCTGCAGCGTCAAGTCGGAGACATTTGCCGGCGGATGTGCCATCACGGGCATATCGTCGCCCTCGCCATTCACCTTGCCCAGCACAATGTCCGCCTCAATGAACTCAATGTCACCTTTGGAGAGTGGCTAATGTCATGATAAAAATAAAAACACTGCCGCAGTGTGGAGTCTCACCTGCCAAGGCCTCGTCGAGCAACTGCTGGCTGTTCACCGCATGCGCCCATCGGATGGCGGTCAGATTGGCCGCCCTGATTATAGACTTGCCCCGCCCCATGTCCTGATCCTGCAGCAGCACTATGCCAGGGGAAACTTGTGTTCCCTCCAATTCCTCCGCACGGTAGTACTGATAATGGCTGGCATTCAGAGTCGCACCATTGATTTTGGACACGAGCGCTTCAGGTGTTCCATGGAAGCAAAACAACGGCAAGCGATTGGAATTAAATATTCAATAATTGCAGAACAATGGAAAAGGGGAAACGCGCCCAAAGCGGTGTACAGATAAGCATGCGTTTCCCTCGTACCTTTTATTTTCTTCGATTCAACAATCACACACGCAGACAGAGACAAGACACAAATGGCAGCGCTTCAATGGATGGGTGAATGTGTATTTGTGGGAAAATTATATTTAATTGTTTAATGGAATGTATGCAATCACTTTCGCCGATTGCTGCTGCTGTAACTGAACTGCACGACAAACAGAAATGTATTTATTTCAATCTGATTCTGATGGCAGAAGCAAAGCGCAGACGCCACAAACAATGAAAATCGACTATATGAATGGGCGGGCGAATGAGTGGAATTCAAAATGCGAATTGCATTACCAAGCAGCAGGCATAATATCGACAATGACCTCTGGTCGAGAGCCGGAGCTGTGGACTTGAATAACATTTTCGCTTTTAATCAGCTGCCGAAGAGTATGTATAATAGCACTAGCCTCGGCAATCAAAGAAGAACTAACTAACAAGGCGATTAAGTTAAAGTAATTGAGTTTGCAGCTTATCTTGGAATCACTTGATTCCATTGATTATGGAATTGTAAATTATGCCTGATAATTATTCCACAAGTGCCATAAACTAATCCACCTATTGCCATTGAAGGGGATAAACCTTTATTGTAGATAAATGAAGCGGTAAATGTTTGCATATTCTATTATTGTTATAAATATGTATTATAAATCGCCCCGATCGGTTTTAAATTATTTAATGGCTTCGCAACTCTAAATTGTAGTATTTTAGGGTTTGGTGGGTTAAGTTCGTTTTTTCCTTCGGTATATTTTGAAAATGAGATGGTATATTTCGGTATATTTCTGAGGGTCCGACCGTCAGACTCTGACGGTATATTTTGTCGATGCATCCGCGGTCACACTGCGGCATCGTTTGTTGTGCTGGGGTAAATTTTTTTTCTTAATTTTTTTAGAAGTGATATATTGCAAAATGACTTAATTCTAAGAACATATAAACATAAACCTTTTTTTTTTTTTTTTTGGCACGTGAATTAGTTTTAAGCATATACGGCAGCAGCCAAGTGAAACAACGAGCAACGGAAAATCGAATAGAAAATTTGTGTGAAAGAAAATTAGAGGATTACGCGAAACGTGAGAGCATGTGTTGTTGGAGGCAACATCAGCAAATTGCTGGGCAATTGACGGTCCATTATTAGTATTAAGGGAACAGGCAGGCAACAGGAGGAGCAGGAAACGGATGGTGGCAGGAGTCGCAGGAGAAACCTGAGCGGACGCTGGCCCAGCGGAGTCTCAGTTGGTTGCTGGTGGTGGTGGTAAACAAATATTCCCGGCGTTTGTACAGTCCCACACACACACACACACACACACTCGAACATACAGACGGATTATAAACAATGACGGCCCAAACGTCGGTAAATGTCGTTTACCAGAAGGTCGTCCGGCTGTCCCTTCGCTCGGCCTCAAATCTATCCAAGCGGCGCGTGGATGAGCTGAGCTCTGGCATCGGAGAGCTGCGCCAGCTGCTGTCGTGTGTGGTGTGCTGCCAACTGCTGGTGGATCCATACGCGCCGAAGGGCAAGCGCTGCCACCACTATGTGTGCCGGCTGTGCATCAGAGGATGCAAGCGGCTCATGTCGCGTTGCAGGCAGTGCGAGGATTGCTCTGACTTCAAGACGTACGAGGAGAATCGTCTGATGGCCATACAGTTGCTCTGCTACAAGACGCTCTGTGTGCGTCTGCTGCAGTCGTCGATGTTCACCCAGCTGGCTGGACTGTTTCCCGACTTGAGTCATGTGGAGCAGTTTCCGCGCATCCGGCTGCCGGCCATGACCACGCAGGAGTTCATCAGGGAGGGCACCAACTACGATGATATACGGGACACATTTCTGCCACAGCCAGATCTGCCCTTCCTCAAGTCTCCCCTTCCCCTGTCGCTGCCCGCAGAGACGCCGCCCACGACGGCGGCCACAACGCCCGAGCTGCCGTACGAGCAGAATCTGCCCGAGCAGCTGTCCATCACGGACATTGAGCTGGAGGCAGCGGCCACCGCAGAGCAGTCACATTTCTCACATCCGCTGCCCCTGATGCCGACAGGGTCGCGCATGGGTCTGATGGCCGCCCAGCCGGCGTTTATTCTGAACGAAGGCTCCGGCTCCCTGGGCACCGAAGCCGGCTACACGGAGCACAGCTGGAACGAGCAGGTGGATCTCTCCGATGCCGTCTCCATGTCCAGCTTCCCCAACAACACACCGGGCTATGCCATGACCTATGTCATGCAGCCCACGGCTGCATCCACACCATTTGAGGCGCATGCCGCGCAAGAGCTCCAAATTGGTCAAGTGGTGCGAATAGAAGAGTCCACACAGCCAGCTCTGTTGGCCATAACGACAGCCGAGGTGGAGCTCTACCACTCCCAAAAGCGAAAGATGGCCCAGCTGGAAATGGAGGAGCAGGAGGATGAGCTTGAGCCTCAGCCAGAGCAGGCGGCAGCCCCGGAGAGTGACTGCCAGGAGGAGCCATATCTCGAGGATGTGAGCCACGAGGAGGCATATCTGGAGAATGTGAGCCAGGAACCATTGATGGAGAATGTCAGCCAGAAGGAGGCATCGCCGGAGATTGTTGGCCAGGTGGTAAGTCAGAAGAATGCCCGCCAGGAGGAGTCATCAAACCAGGAGACTGTTAGCCAGGAGGAAAGAGAAGAGATCGTCCACCCAGAGAAATCGCAAGAGACTGTCAGCCAGGATGCATTCGAGGAGAGTGCCAGCCAGGACACATCGCGAGAGAGCGTCACCGAGGAGATATACAAAGAGATTGTCAGCGAGGAGCTGTACCAAGAGAGTTCCAGCCAGGAGGCCTCGCAGCAGGAGAGTGCCAGCCACGAGAATGCCAGCCAGGGGGATGCCCCACAAGAGAATGCCAGCCAGGAGGCGGCATATGAAGAGACGGTCTCCATCTCCTCAGAGGAAGAACAACAGAGTTGCAGCCAGGGGAATACATCCTGCAGCACCGAGGAGGACAGGGACAAAGACACGGAAGTGAATACCGCCATCATGTCATCCGTGGAGCTGGAACCGGCAAAACCCATCAAAAAGAAAGCCACTAAAGCACCGTCCCCTGCTCCCGTTGCAGTTCCAGAACCTGCTCCTGTGCCTGCTCCTCTGCCTGAACCTGTTCCCGCAACTGCCAAAGCAACCAGCAAAACGTCTGCCAAATCCTCCGCCAAGACAGGCAGCAATAGCGCGACGGGCGCATCACGTAGGAATGTGGCAAAGACGAAGGATAAGCCACCCAAGCCCATATGCCGCTGCGGCACCTCTGGTGTGTCGGTTAATCCGAAAACGACCTGTCGCAACACCCGCTGCCCCTGCTACAAGTCGGGCAACAGCTGTACAAATTGTCACTGCGTTGGCTGCCACAATCCCCATAAGATGGACTATCTCGATTCCGATGACGAATTGGAGGAGGACTTGCCGACACTCAGCAATCCTCAGAGCGAAAAGGAGCCGCCAACAGCAACAGCAACACGGGAGGTGAATGCCGAAACAGCTGCAGGCAGGTGCAACAGCAACAGCAACCGCGTCGGATGGCGCCCAGGGCGGTATAAGTTTAGTGCCCCTTAGCAATCTGCAACAGTCCCAACATCCATTGGTCTTAGTTCAGAACGAGAACGGGGAGTATCAAGGTGAGCTTATGTTCGTTTTTGGTTTGTGGATTGAGGTACGAGTGCGAACAGCTTTTAATCCTCCCATTCGCTGTGTCTTTCAGGTTTCAACATCTTTCAAGGCAGCGTACCGATCGATCCCGCCACAGTTGGCTTTTTGCGTGTCCAACTGCAGAACAATGACTCCAATAGCACGATTCCTCAGTATGCGTATGTGATGCCACCTCCAGTGCCAGTGGTGGCTGCTGCGGCTACTCCTCCACCTCCGCCAGCACCAGCGACAGCTCCAGCAACAGCGCCAGCAGCAACGGCGCCAGCAGCTGGGCCGAAGACTGCTCCCTCCCCCGTTTCCGATATGGAGGAGCAACAGCCAGCAAAGAAATTCAAGCCAGCCATCAAAAGGAGCGCGCGTCTGCGTGGCTTTCCGCCACGCAATACCATTGACGAGCTGGTCAGTGGTGGCTCCTCTGCCATTGGCAATTCTGCCGCTGGCGACAGATTGTCGGCCACTGACAATGCGCACTCACTGTTCGAGGAGATCATGTCGGGTTCTGATGATTTGTAAGAAAAAACGGGAAACGGGATTCACTTTTTTTTTTATTTTTTTGTATTTGTATGTTGCATACCCCGTTGCGAGGGGTATGCTGTGTGAAGTCTAGTTTTGATACCCCCAAAGGGGCATATTGTATGTGTATCACATGTCCTGATAGTCCTGATTATATGTCTTTTTATGTATCCTGTCCCAATCACGTTCTGTCTCACATGTCCTGATATTTTTAAAATGTTTTAAATTGCCGTCTCTTAATTATTTAATTTTACATTTTTTAATGTATTTATTCTCAGAATCGTCCCCTCAGTTTGTTTCGTGTCTGCTAAAATTTGTGAATGTTTTTCAATTGTATGCAAAGAGTAAAATAGTTGACCCTCCCCTGCCATACTATTCAAAATTGTCCTCTAACATTAAGCGATGAAAATGTACATACAAAACATAACTGTCTATGTACGCCCCTAGGGAGCTCTCATTATATCTCTCTTTGAGGCTGCCAGCTCGCAATTTGCATAATGTATGTACAGCAATCTTTTGGCAGCCGCTACCGCTGGCAAAAGCAATATCCACAAATCTAATATATCCCTTAACCCTTCGAGTGTCGATCATGAAAATGTTCTTTTTCGTTTAACGAACAACGAATGGTAAAAACATTGCAATGCTTTGGCGCCAAGTGCGGCTGCTCTTAGCCTAAAAACCAAACAAACAAAAACAATTTTTTTTCATAGCTTAAGTACATTTTTTTTCATAGTGTAAGTACATTTTTTTTTTCATAGTGTAAGTACATTTTTTTTCATAGCTTAAGACAATTTTTTTTATAGATTAAGAAACTTTTTTTGAGCATGAATTTTTTTTGAGCACGTGAAACTAACTATTTAATAAAAAATAAGCCATACAATACATACATAATATATGTACGTACATAAATATATGTATATAAAATATTTATGAAAGCAAAACTTGTGTCTTTGGCATGGAACTGGGAACAGTTTTGGAGTGAAGTGGAGTGGAGTGGAGTCCACTGCGGTACGATGAACCTCTCTGTCAGGGGCAGCAGCTGTCAAAGTGCCAGACCAGACCGTTTCCGGACGGCTCTCTGTGCTCGTTTGAGCTCACTCAGTCTCAATTCAGAGTTTAATCAGCGCCGCTCCGAGCGTGGCGTGGCCCTTAGATAAGCTAAGCGGGGATGCTGCTGCTGTCTGTCTGCCTGCCTGCCTGCCTGCTACTGGGGCTCATCATTATCTGTTGATTAACACTCAGTGCGTGTTGGTGTCGAGTCGAGTCGAGTACTGACTGCCGAGTGAACGAATGCTGGCGCGTTTCAGCTTTATTTTTTCCTGCTACTGATAAGCAAAAAGTTCAAGCAAATCAAAAAAAGATGAAGCCACTGATAGGATTTATGCTCGTGGGATTGGTGCTGATGTGCCAGCCCCAGGCCCAGGCCCAGTCGCAGTCCCAGGATGTCGATGGTGAGTGGATGGATGCGGTGTGTCCCCCATTCATCCAACAATTGTGACCTTTGTTCATGCCGTTTGCAGCTAACGTCGAGCAGGAGGCAGGCGAATCGGATGAAGAGCACAACATTGAGGCGACCCAAAATCGCATGGCTGCGCAGGTGGAGGCTGTACTCGAACACTTCAAGCAAACCGATCCGCTGGGCCTGCCCGGCGTGCCCATACCCGATCCCATAGATGTGCCCGATGTCAAGAAGAACATGGGCTTTGGCAATCTGGACATGAAGGAGGTGAAGGCCTACGGCCTGTCCAAGTTTCGCATAGACACTGTCGATGCGGACCTAAAGTCAATGAAGGTGAGTGAGCGCCAGTCGAAGGACTGCCAGTGAGGGAAATGCCTAAAACAAATGAAAACTTTTACAGCTGAAGGGTGGCGTGCAATTGGACGAGATGTTGGTCAAGGGCAAGTACAATTTGGCCAGCTGGATCTCACGCGCCCAGGGACCCTTCACGGTGATTCTCAAGAATGTGTACGCCGAGGCGACGGCCTATTTGGCGGTGGAACGCGATGGCCATCTAACCACAGATCGCATCAAAATTGACATTACCTTCAGGGACATGGCCATGGATTTCCAGAATCTCGGCTTTATGGGCTCCCTGTTCCAGGGCATGGTCAACTCGGCGCCCAATCTCGTCTTTGATGCCATGAAGCCATTCATGCTGCAGGAGGCCGACAAGCAGCTGCGCAGCGAGATCGACAAGATGATCAAAACGAGCATGGGCGATCGCCGACTGCCGAACTCCATCACGCCCCTGGACAGTGCCATTGCGGAGGGCCGTAAGGCGGTGCGCCAGATGGGCTACGATCCGTATCATTTGCCGGACATGAATCGCACCATGGGCGTGTTCAGTGTGCAGCTATCGCACACCTGGATCCACGGCATCTCCAGCTTCTATCGTGTGGGCAACATAACGGCTGCCATGGCCAACAAGACGGTGTCGCTGGTCTTCCAGGTGGGCACACAGCAGGTGACTGGCGCCGGCCAATGGGAGATGGGACTGGGCATGATGACTCGCGTCGGCCACGTGCAGTTTACGGTGCAGCATATACGCGCCACTGTGGGCGTTAGCCAGTCGCTGGACACCCGCCAGCGGCCGCAGATCGTCGATCTGCAGTTTGACATGGGCAACATTCAAGTGAGATGCGATGGCGCCGGCACCTTGGACTATGTGATGGAGTTTGCCGTGAATGTGGTGCCCAATTTGCTGCGCTATCAGATCATGGATGCCATCGAGAATCCCATTAAGCAGCGCGTCCAGGAGAAATTCAATACCATCGATGTGGAGCAGGCCGTCAAGCAGCTGACCCACAAGTACGAAACGGAAGGCAGCAATTTTACATTCGATTTTAAGTTGTAAAAAGCGAAATGGATGCAGACTTTCCTCTAGAAAATAATCAAATTAATTGAATAAAGATTTTATATCCCATTTCAACTGAACAATCGGGGGGGAATCACAAGTCTATCTACATTGAATGCTGATTGCGGAGTGCTGCGTGTAGGAATCCTGCCTCCTGCCTAGGGCTCCTTGATGCTGAAGCAAAGCAACTGCAGCCGCATATTCCGCTTTACCCGCTCGAGTATCTCGTCTGCCTTGCGCTTCTGTTCGCCATTCAGCGGCGGATTGATCGCCTCCAGGGCCTCCATAAAGTAGTTTCTGCAGCAGGTTAAAAATAAATTAAATGGCAGGTAAAAATGTGAACCAGAACCAGGGCGACTCCCACTCACTTGGCTGTCTCATTCGCATAGCCCTCGAGGGCATCCCGCAGCAGGCGTATGTCCACGTGTGCCTGTATCGCACCCGTAAAACTGAAGCGCTGCACGCAGCTCATCAGACGGGCCAACTCCTCGGATATGGTCTGAACAATGGACTCCAGAATGGGACGCAGCAGGGCTGGCGAGATGCTGTAGATCTCCGAGTAGACACCCACCAGATTATCGCAGCATTCGTGGGCGTACGGGCGCAGCTGGCCAATCTCCATCTCGTGGTCCCATTGAAAGCGACCCAGGTACATGGACGGCTCAATGGTGCCCACCAGCGGATCGCCCTTGTGCTCCACATACTCCTCCAGCAGGTTGGTGAACAGCTGATTCACCGTGTAGCGCGACGTCTCAATGGCCAGCGTGGGCAGCGGATAGCCGTAGCGCACGAAGACGTCGCCGATGTGCGGAAAGAAGCTCTTGTTGCAGTAGGCATAGTTGGCCAGGCAACAGAGCATACGCTGCTCCCAGGTGACCGCCGCACCACCACTGGCCACCGAGTCCAGCTGCTGGGAGTTGGGGAAGCCCAACAGCTGCGAGACATTGTGCGTGGGCGTCTCCTCGTCGTGCGACTGAAACGCGAGCTCCTCAATCACCGCACTGAAGGTGGAGAGGAACTCTTGCAGGCGCTGCGACACTTCCCGCTGTCCATCAGACTGCGGCTCGAGCAGATTGCCCTCCCGCGTCTCTGGCTGCATGCAAACTGTCTGCACCTCATCCAGGGTATCCACGAGCAGCGCCTCCAGGGCAGCGGGCAGAATCGTTGCGCCTGGGTAATCTTCGACACCCAATTCCCACGTCTCCTGGCTACCCAGCTTCTTGCAGCGATCGGTGGAGCGCTTGAAGATGATCGAGAAGCAGAAGAGGCGCACCTCGTCGATGAGTTTCTGAATGATATCCAGCGCATCGGAGGGCAGATCCAGGCCGATTAGGGTGGCGTACGCAATCCTCGTGTAGAGCAGACACTGAGGGATCCATGGGAGGAACTGGTGTGTGGCCGAGGCGGTGCCGATGGACCAGCTGAGGCCGCTGGACTGGCGCAATGCACGCTGATCGCCGGCTATGAGGATGGCCAGTCGCAGGTACACGCAGAATTTCTCAATTGCAGTGAGAATCATTTTCTTGAAATCTCCAGGCTTTGGATCGTGCGGACCACGCAGCTCGCCCGTGAAGTACAGCTGGCCGAGACGCCACAGATCCGGCAACTGGGAGGCGGCAATGTCGCAGAGCTCCTCGCAAAAGTTGACACGACTCGGCGCTTGGCTGGGATCTGACCGACTCTTGGACTTCTCGGGCGTGCCGACGCCGCCGCCGCCAGCATCTTTGTTGGCATGCTGCTCGAATGTCTGCCGGAAAGTGGCCTCCAGATACTTGGCCCGCGCCTCAATGGCATCCCAGGCGGGATCTATGTTACGCAGCTTATCCCCGATGGGTGTGCCACTCTGCTGCAGCTCCAGGCTGGTCAGGGCTTTGATTAACTTCTTCTGCTGGTCCACACTCTGGGGCATCTTGACCACCTTCTCGTGGAGCTGCTTTCGTATGGAAAGAATGCGTTGATCGACCTCCTCCAGCACCTTGCGGAATATGGGAATCTCCGTCTTGCCAAAGAGGTTCTTGGCGCGTGAGTAATCATTCACCACAATGTCATATTCGCCCGCTTTGGCACGCCGATCCACCGCATTGGGCAGGCAGAACAGAAACTTGTGCCTGGACAGAGCGAACAAAACGGACCGGGTGGAGTCTGCCTTCTCCTTGCGCACCAGGACATCTGTGAAGATCTTCTGCGACTCGCTAATTGAATCTGCAAGGAGAACGAATCAGAATCCAGCCGGAAGGACTTCTCTTTCCCCACTCACTCTCTATGGACGCCTCCAGAATGTTTAGCGGTTCGGTGCCATGCAGCTTGACATCCTCCTGCAGCTTATCCCGTATGTTCATCAGCGTGTCCAGCTGGTCGATGACAGAGCCCGCATTGGATTTGAGGAATGACAACTGTCCCTCCTTCTGGCTCTCCACTTTGCGCTTCAGATATGCCAGGCCCGCCTTCAGATCTTCAAAGGATGTGGCCAAGTGGTTTTCGAGCAGGAACCACGATGGCGAAAAGTGCTCCTGCGACAGATCGCCACAGGCCTCGGGAAACAAGTCGCGCAGATCTTCTGGTATCTTCTGTTCATTGCCCTCGATGGACAGCCCCAGTGGGTCCTCCTGCGTCAGCCCCGACTGTGTAAGTGTTCGTCGCCCCCAGGCAAAGTTTTGCGAGGGCGACTCTTCGATCCACACAGCAGACTCCTTCAGCGGTCCGATGGTTTCGTGATAGGCACGAAACTGAACCGTCGACGTTCCCACTCCACCGCTCAGGGTGGTCACTATGATGTCACCCTTTCCCTTGGCCGGGCCAGTGCGTGCTATAATTTTGTTGGGCGACTTCCATTCCGCAGATAGCAGGCAGTCGGAGCCGCAAATCTTGAGACCTGCAAAGTGAGACGAAAGTTACGATAAAGCCCAGCTGCTACTGCTGCCCGTCTACGCCTACCAATTAGATCTTGCACTCGGGTGCCCAGGAATTCGCCTCGAATGATGACACGAGTACCAGGAGGACCCTCTTTGGGAGACAATCCCGTTACCACCGGCTGTGGAGCCATGGCTATGCTATATGACCAGCGAAAGTGGCTAAAAATGCAACAAAAACCGCAAAGAAAATAAATTTCCCAGTAAATGTTTCAGCGCAGTGTTGACAATACCCAAAGACAGTGCTGCACAGCTACAATTTGTTTGTTTATATTTGTTTCGATGAATCATCGATGCTGAACATCGATATTTGGGAAAATAACATCGATGTTGGCAGCCAGCTGAAACAGCTGAAGGAGTCCGCCGACGAAGAAAAATGGATGACGTCGCCACAGCACAAAGCGAGAATGAGAATTTACGGAAAATTCGCAATCGCCTGATGCAATGGGAGTCCAAGACCGATCCCCTGGCGGCGCTCAGTGTCCAGCAAGAGGAGCATTTGGATGTCTTGGCAAATCTGTGGCGAGATGCCGGACCATCGGTGAGGTTCTTGTCGCTGGTGCCAACAAATTGATAAAAAACATCACTTGATATTTGTTTATAGTTGCCGGCAGTGGTGACCACACCTACGATAGCAGAGCCATCAGATGAGGCGAGCGTGGCTGCCACACAGAGTACGGGCGATATAGAACTGCCTGCTGAGGGCCTTCAGAACACCAACGATTTCCTGCTCTGGTTCGTGGACGTCAACGCTGAGATCGAGCAACGTGGCGATGCGGTCTATCACAAATATCTGCAGCAGTTGGAGCAGCGCAAAGCGGAATGCTCCCACATGCTTGGCCAAATCTCGGTGGCCATGGATCGCTTGGGCGCCCTGTCCGATGAGTACGAGTTTGTGTCGCAAAAGACGAGCGCCCTGAACACGGCCAGCGAACAGTTGATCGACGAGCAGGAGAAGCTGCAGGATCTGAGCAACGAAATCCAACGACGTTTGCATTATTTCAGCCAAGTTGAGCTGCTCAATCAGCGACTGCAAAGTCCAACGCTATCTGTGGCCAGCGAAGCGTTCCGGGAATGCCTTAATAAAATTGACGAATGCTTGAACTACATAGAGGAGAATGTAAGTCTTAAGCCCCCATCTTTAATCAGTTTATCTTTATCTTATATTGCACCCCCTTTTAGCCCAAATTTAAAGATGCTGCCACCTACAATGTCAAGTACAGACAATGCTTGGCAAAGGCCTCTGGCCTGGTGCGAAACTATGTCACCGGCGTCATCAATCAGGCCACGGAGGCTACACTGCGTCCCAAGAATAGCGCAGCTGATGCATCCCACGCACTGCAAGCCCCCGATGCTGCCTTCGCCTTGTACTATGGGAAATATCAAACGGCAGCAGCGAAAGTTAAACGCGTGGTCCAGTTAATTGAGACGCGTCTGGAGCATAGCAACGACTATGTCCAGCTAATGACCGATCTGCAGCAGCACTACTTGGCTCAGCGTGCCAGTGTGATGTCGCCGGCGGTGAACCTTTCGATACAGAATGTTAAAACGGCCCACAAAGGAGACCATTGCTCGTTGACACGAAGTGCATGCGGATTTCTGGTGCATGTGTGCCAGGACGAGCAGCGTTTGTTTTACCAGTTCTTCAGCACAGGCGCGCCACATCTTACGTGAGTATTTTTGTAAATTTAAATTGATTCTGGATTAATGATGTTGTTTTACTTGCTTGCAGCGTTTATCTGGACGGCTTGTGTACGATTCTTTATGATACATTGCGGCCCTTCATCATACACATCAATCATCTGGAAACGCTGGCCGAGATCTGCTCCATATTGCGCATTGAAATGCTTGAAGAGCATGTGCAGCAGAATCGTATGTTAATACGGAAATTATTTTTTAATATTTACTGATGTTTCAGCAATTTGATTTTTCTCATTAAGCATCCGCCCTGGAAGCCTTTGCCGCCATTGCTCATCAATTGCTGCAGGATGTGCAAGAGCGTTTGGTATTCCGAGCACATTTGTATCTGCAATCGGATATTCAGAACTTTAATCCTTCATCCGGTGACCTGGCCTATCCCGAGAAGCTGGAAATGATGGAGGTATAATATAATAATAATATATATATTATAATATATTTAATCAATTAATAAGTAAATATCAAAAATAATAATATATATATTATAATATATTTCACCATATAATAATTAAATATCTAACATCTTCAGAGCATTGCGTTATCCCTACAAGAGCCTACACCTTTGCGGCGTTCCGATTCTCGCGTCTCTGTTATCTCCAGTGCATCGAGTGTGGCCGAAAGCGTCGATACTTCCTACAGAATCAAGCAAATGAGTATGCATCACGGGAAGAGACCACAAAAGCAGCGCAAGTTAAACAAATCACAATAATTCTTACAGATTCCCCTGCGGATTTGCATGGCATGTGGTACCCGACTGTTCGCCGCACTTTAGTCTGCCTCTCCCGTTTGTATCGCTGCGTCGATCGACCCATATTCCAAGGCCTTTCCCAGGAGGCCCTCAAGCTGTGCATCCAAAGTGTCTCGTATGCGGGCGGCAAAATTGCAGCTGCCAAGACGCCCATCGATGGAGAACTCTTTGAAATCAAACATCTGCTGATCCTCAGGGAACAGATTGCGCCATTCCGTGTCGATTTCACTGTAAAGGAAACATCTTTGGACTTTAGTAAGGTCAAGACGGCTGCCTTTGGACTGCTGCAGAAGCGGAAACAGCTCTTTTCCATGGGCAGCAACAATGCGTTGCTTGAATTCCTGCTCGAGGGCACACCACAGATAAAAGAGCATTTGCTTGACTCGCGCAAGGAAGTGGACCGTCAGCTGAAGACTGTTTGCGAGAAGTACATCAGAGATGCTGTGAATATGCTGATCGGCCCCTTAATCACATTCCTGGACAAGGCACAGAGTCTGGTGGCACAAGCGGCCGCAACAACAGCCTCAGCGCCAGAGTCCACATCGCCAAAGGCCAGCTATGTTCTGCGGCAAAGCCCCTGGGCGAGTCCACAGCAGATAAGCAGCATCATTCAGGAGACGCAGCGGATGATCAAGGCCAAGCTGGCTGTGCTCCAGCGAGCGATGCAACTCTATCTAAGCAATCGTGACACGGAATTTATAATCTTTCGTCCCATACGCGTAAGTCACGACACATGGAGCACAAGAAACACATTTACTTAATATCTTATTATTCCTCAGAACAATATCATACAATCGTTTGTCAAGCTGGAGCAATTGCTGACCACAAACGGCTACTCTACAGATGATATGATCATCACGAGCTGCCCGTCTGCGGAACAGGTATCAATCTTGCTTTCCAGTGCTAGTATTTTGGCTGCAGAGGGAGTGGCTAGTTTTGCAGCGGCAGCAGCACGAAAAATCAGCACCTCGTCCTCAGTGGAAGGTGCCACAGCAGGTGGCCGAAAACTGAGCACAATGTCCAGCAGAGACGAGCTGCTGGAAGAGCCCAAGGCAGAGGAACAAGAGGCGGCTCAATCAGAATTGAAAGCAGGGCCAGTGGAGAGTGCGCCCGCAGAGATTGTATCCGCGCAGGCCAGCACCGAATAGTTTGCAATGTATCTATCCCCCTATGTAACTTATATGTATATCTATTTATCTAGCTAAGCCATGTAATATATATATATTGTATGTATGTATGTTTAGAAGCTGCCTCCTGTATCCAGTTGTGGTTTATCCTTTCCGAAAAACAAAATGTAGAATTAACATTGATTTATTTTTGCTAAAACCACGTAGAATGTGACGAAGTCGAAGTAAATTATCAAACAAACATTACAATAACAATATGCAAATAGTTTGAAATATTTTCTAATATTAGGTAATTGTGTGGGCAGCATCCTTGCTGCTGGTCAAGTGATAGATATGTCGGCGAGTTTTGTAGACGGCAGTAACTAGGAGAGCGAACATTTGTCCTTGGCATTTGATTGCTGACCGCCCACAGTCACAGCCGGTGCATTATTCTGCGCTGGTGCCTGGCGGTTACGTTCCTGTTCCGCAGCATCATCCTGCTCCATTATTGATAAGGATAGCGCACGTGCCAAAGCCTCGTCTTCAGTCTGGAATAGAAATTGGTTAGTCTGAAGACAGCCATGGTTCCATTATAATGATTAACTTACCATATTCCCCTGTATATTTTGAACTTGTGTGGCCTGCACTGGTCTTGGTCTGGGATTTGAGTTAAACAGATTGTTTGCTGGCTTATTCTGACGACGACTTTCCGCCGCTTTGGCCGCCATCGAACGCGTGTCAGTGGATGGCCTGAATATTGATTGGAAAACGCTGGACCCACTGGGCGCTGCTGGCGTGGGCTCGTTCGGCCTGCATTCGTGGTCGCTGGTATGGCGGTGACGTAGACAGAAATTCAAGTGGCACTGTGTGCACTTCACAGGAATGAGTTCCTTGCGCTTACAACCTTTGGCATGGCAGCGATTTGTATAGATTTTCTTGCTCTCCGATTTGCATTGCTTGTCAATGTGCTGGCCAACTGTTAGGTCGGGCTCCACGCCAGGCGCCGTGGGCACTGGCTCATGACACAGCGGACAGATGGGTACCTGGACATTTTTCTTGTATGCTCCGGGACAATTGTGACGATTGTAGTTGTAGTGGGAGGCGCAAAATACTTTGTCGCATGAGTCACACTTAACAGGTAGGAAATCTATAAATATATTCCCGAAATTAATTGAATTAGTATTCCGTCTGGTCTGACAATTACTTCCTGGTTAAAGGTTTGGTTGCAGCTCACCCAATCTGTTGCATGTTTGCTCGCTGCAATGCTGGCCCAAATGTGGAAACTCCATGGTGTTCTTGTGGTTCCGTTGTTGAATTGAAAATATGCCGTCTCACCGAATGCGGCTGCTTTTATTGCTCTCGCCTATCCCAGAAAACTTCCAGAAAAGTTTCGAATTTTGTCAATAATGACTAAACATAAAATATAAATTGATATATCGATATTTTAGTTTCGTTTTGTGATATATTCGTGGGTAATGTTCTTTTAAACTAATATGGATTATTCTGTGGGTTAAATCATCAACGGAACTGCATTTTCTAAATTTTTGAGTAAATTTACCATATTTTTATGTTATTCTACGACGTTCAATCAGATATTTCGACTCTTGATTATATTTATCGATGCACAGGGTAGATTTAGAAAGAAGTATCGGTACTTTTGTGCGATAAGCGGAGCGAATTTGGCGGTCATGTTTTTTTTTTTTTGAAAATTACAATACATTGTTGACATATTCTTCCGATTTTGTGAGTGAATTTTGCCCTTTAATTCAGTGTAATATCTCACAGGAGTCTAGAGCATGTTACTCTAGCTCTTATAGTCTCTGAGAACGAAATACAACTAATATTTACATCTATACATATTTACAAATTTATTTGCTTGAAATGCTCTCTTTGTCATGATACAAAATGTTTTAATAGGAATATATATATATATAAATACATAAATATACCAACAACAATTAAGGAAAAATATTTTCCTAATAATAATGGTATACATTTCAATTTGGAAATCGCCAATAAAGTCTTCTGCTTCACTTTTATCAAATTTCTGGATTCACGTTGCCTTTTGTTTTTGTTGTTGTTAAATAATACCGAATATGTGTGAATAATGAGAATACGCAGCTTAATAACTGCAATTACCATTTTGCTTTGTTATAACAATATAAAAGCATAATTACTGTGTATATAAAGAATAAAGAGATAACGTTGGTGCGAATGCATCGGTAGCTAAAGTTTAACTTTCTGAAAGGAATTGAAAACATTTGCTTGGAAATATACAAACAGCCGCGGCAGATTGCTATTGCTAGATTAATGCTGAAGGCGACATATAGCTCCAAATCTTTAGATCAAGAAAAAATTTGGTCCCGCTGAACAAAATATTCTTAGCGCGCTTTAGCTGTTGGCTCTTGGACAGCTCTTGGAAATGCATTGAGAAAAGGTTGTGAATCTAAGTTAAACGATTTCACGGGCAAAGGGGGCAAAGGCCTCCCAGTAGCTGACGATCTAGAATGCAAAAAAGAGTTCGTTTGTGCATGAACGTATAGTCAAATAATTATATGCATATTCACCTGTTGCTGATGTGCCATTTGGTCTTCTATATATTTGATAATATTTGCTTTAAAGTCTTTCACTCTGGTCAATTCGAAGCGCTCCATTTCACGCTTTATTTCCGCCGATATGTCATCAAAGTGCTGCTGACAGCGTTGTACCTTTCCCTGCCACTGAAAGACACAAAAATACAATTTCAATAACAGTGAAGAAGAAAACTTCTTTGGCAGACCCACCTCATCCACTTCTAACTGGGCCTGATCCAACTTATCCGCACGATTGGCCAGCTCGAAGCGGCCACGATTCTCCCGTCGCTTGGACAACTGCATTTGTGCATATTGCCAGTTCTGAAAAGACTTGACGCGCTCGTGAAAAATGCACTTAATGGCCCCAAACAAGCCCAAGTAATCCTTGATAAACTCGGCGAGAATAAAGAAGTCCGAGTTTGCCTGCTCAGAGCGTAGTAGTTCCATTTTCTCCTCCACATCCGCCAGATTGGACAGGGCTCGCGACAGTCCAGTGTGTTCCTCGCATGTGCTAAGCATTGCAGCGGATTTGGCCACCAAGCCCGTCAGTGCAGAAAGTTCCCGCCGTGAGGTGACCAAAGACTTCATGGCATTATGCAGTTTCTGAAGGTTCGCATCCAGATTCTCCACCTCAGTGATCTTGTCGTCAAACCAGGGATCATTCTCATCCATTTTATAGGTAATTTTGTTCACAGTTTCGCCCACTTTGTTAAACAAGCGAATCACACCGGCGCCACTCAGCGCAGAGGTGTTGACGGCACGCGGCAGCTCCTGATCGCTTTCCAGGAAATTCATGAAATCCAAATCCACACGCAATATAGGGTGCTGGGCGGTGCGATGGACAAAGCGTTCCAGCGCTGCACGTCGAATTTCCACCCATTCCTGGTTCATTGGAGTGCCCGGTTCGCTCTGCTGCGGACTAATCTTCACCTTGGTGCTGCCTATTATGTTCTTCGATGGGGCTGGGGGTATAATCCGTCCCACCCGCATGTACTTTCCGACCAGCAGATCATGTATGCCAAGAAAATCACTGAAGCGCCGCATAGTGCTGAAGTCTGTTCGCTTAAACTTGGGAATGTTGGTTTTGGTCGTCACTCTATTGGGAAGGGAAAACCGCCGATAAGTAACATAAACCAAAGTCAATAGCATGCAATTCAATTATAAGCCAGTGGGGCCGCGTGACTCACTTGTAGGCCAAATATGAGCCCATGCCATCGCCAATTTTCTGGGGGTCAGATACAACAATTTTAATGTAGAAGTCGCCATCGTCCGTCAACACTTCTTGCAGTGGCTGTAATTCAGAGAGAGAGAAGAGACGATTCAATTGATGATAAGCACCCCAATAACATGAATGATGGTTGTGTGTTGGTGGGCGGCACTAATGACGTTGTCAGCGCCAAACAAAGCAAAGCAACAGCCTCTGTTCCCTGGGTTGATAAAGCAGAGCAATCGCAGAGCGCCGCCCCACAAAGTAAACCTAATTTAATAGGCATCCTGTTGTGCGTATGCTGATTTAACTTACATGCACGTCCCCGATGCTACTGGGACTCATTGCTGATACAAATAAATCATTTTCGTTATCCAAAGTAACGCTGCCGGGCGCTGGTACTTCTTCCTCCTCATCGGATGCAGAGTCAGCACCATTATTGATGTCCACTTCAGCGAATTCTCTATTGTGTTCGGGACTTTCCACTTCCATGCTAATACGTTCAGTGCAGTGTTTTCGTGTGTTTGTTAATTGTAATTATCAGAAAACCCTCCTTTCCGTTCTTGCTTTTTCGACCTGCTAGGAAGCTTTTCTGCCTTCTGGCGTTGCCACCGTGGTCCAAAGAGAAAATCCCGCAATACTTTAATAAGTTTTCTTTTAGTATTCGGGGGCAAAAGTCGTTTTTTTTTCCAATTATGTAAGTGGTTTAAAAAAAAATTAGTAGGATTATTTAATAGTCATCCTGCTAATCAGATTAATTGCAATTGTACATTTAACCGCCGGGCCGAGGCCAAAGAGATTAAAAAATAAAATGTCAATAAAAACACATTTCCATATAACTCTGTTGCGATATTATTATCTAAATTTACCCAATTGACACATAATTTCATTAACTTTAATGCAAAAACATATAAATTAAACTATCTAAAAAAAATACGAGAAAAATGGTTCAATCTCGGCTAACCTATATATTTTTAACTGTTGTTAACATACGAATTTTTTTCACGTGCGACAGACGCTTACATATAACTTTAGAAAACTAAAAATCATATTTGCGTAAAATTATAACCATTTTCAAGAAACATCAATGCACAATATTTATCATAAATTCGCATCAATATATAGGCTCAACTTTCGCAGAAATTTAAGTTGGAATTGATCGCGGCGAAAACCACTTATATATTTTTGTCCCGTGCAAATGCCTTGGTTTTTTGCAAAAATCTCGAAAACGAATTGTTTACCTTAGCACCAGCTATAGGGCTAAAAATAGAGCTACGTTATAATGGCAAAATAATTTTGAAAATTCGTCTTATTTTTATATGTAGGACGTTCACATTCGACATCACAGAAATTACCATGTAAAGATTGCCATCAACCTCTTTATAATGGGGTCACAGATTTGAAAGGATTGATTTATAATATGTTGGAGCTCCATTAATGGAGCTATCAAATATAGATTAAATAACATAGAAGAAATGCTTTATTGCTCTGATTTTATTGATATGAAAACTCTTGCCAAGACTTTTAGCTGGGCGCCACCTGATTGGACGATATCCAGGTTATAAACGAAGAGACCTGCACATAAACGGAAGGAGAGTTGGCCTGGCCGCAGGGCAGCTTGCCCCAGGACACTATGCCAATAAGGACATTGCCTTGGACCAAAGGACCACCAGAGTCCGAGGTGCAGATGCTGACGCCGCCGGTGAGGGGACCAGTGCACAAATTCGTCGAATGAACATCGCTTCCCTTCGCGCCCAAAGCAGCTTCACACGAGCTCAAACTGATGATTGGCAGATTATTGGCTACTTGGAGGGTTGTGGGATATGTGGCCGAATTGGTTGTGCTGGTGCTTCCCCAACCATACAGGCTGGCCGTGCCCGTTGGCACCTTTCCAGATGCCGGAAGGCTAACAGGAGCCACTGCCGCCGACCACGTAAACGCTGTGGGTGTGTAAATCAAGCCAATGTCATAGGGCACCGTCCCTCCGGTATACAAATCGTTGACCACAAAGTAGGTAATGCTTCGCTTTTGGGTTGTGCTAGCCGTTCCCGCCACTGCAATGCTTCCTGCGACCAGTGTACTGCCCAGAACTTGAGCGCTATTCGTTAGGCAATGGGCAGCCGTAACCAGCCAGTTCGCATTCAGGATGCTGGCGGCACAATAGTGAGTGCCTGTGTACTGCATAGACACGGCGTAGGGAGCGCTGTTTGCGGCTGCAGCGCCTCCTCCCACAACTCGTCCGTTTGGATCAGCTGCTATCGCAGAAGTCTGGCAAAGGGCCAGGAGTAGCGAGCACGCGACAAGACAAGAGCGCGCCATTGTTTGCGGTCCGTTTGCAATCATAGTTTTCGCGGAACTGTTTACATCTACCTTTATCGTGGTCCGTTTAAATTAATTCGCGGTACGGAATTTGAGACTGCTGCCGTTGGAAAAGATAAGGCTTTCAATTAACTTTCATGTTTTGCAGATAAGCGTTTATTATAATTTAGATTAAGTGACTCCCCAAGCAGTGACACTTGTCGGAGTATACTATGCATGAATTGCATCTAGCCACTCAGCGAAACAATTGCGTTCAAGTGTATATTTGTCTCAAGACGTTTAATTTCATTCCCTTAAAAGTTTCGAAATTGGCAAACATTTGCAAAACCCTTTTTGAATTTTAATACTGCAACTAATATTGGAAAGCACTGTGGTATTTTCGGTATTTTGCTGCGGATGGTCACACAGCAACTGACTCAGAGTGGAAGAAGAAGAAGACGATTGCTGGCTATATTTTTTCCACGACGAAACGAATTAATTTATAAAGTAATCGGCCCTTGCTGCTGCCCGAAAAGCAATTAGAACGTGTGTGCAACGACCAATATTTGTTTAGTATCGACAACGCAGGGCTACGCCTGCAATAGGAGCCACTAAAACCCCTGGCCCATCCCAGTATCAACAAAAGAGGGGAGAGAGTGCGCAAGAGAGAGAGAGAGAGGTCAGCAAACTCGCAATTAAAAAAAAGTAGACACGTACGAGAGTTGCACAGGCGGCGTACGTAGGGCGAGCAACGTAGATCGAAGAAAGCAGGGCAGAGCAGAGCAGAGACGCAGACGACATCGCAAGAACCATGTCATCCGGCGACTTTGGCAATCCGCTGAGGAAATTCAAGTTGGTTTTCCTGGGCGAACAGAGTGTGGGCAAGACGTCGTTGATTACACGCTTCATGTATGACAGCTTCGACAACACCTACCAGGCGACCATCGGTATTGATTTTCTATCCAAGACCATGTACCTTGAGGATCGGACAGTGCGCCTCCAGCTGTGGGATACTGCGGGCCAGGAGCGCTTCCGTTCGCTGATACCCTCCTACATACGCGACTCCACGGTGGCTGTGGTCGTCTACGACATCACCAATACGAACTCATTCCACCAGACCTCCAAATGGATAGATGACGTTCGCACAGAGCGCGGCAGTGATGTCATCATTATGCTTGTGGGCAACAAGACGGATCTGTCCGACAAGCGGCAAGTCTCCACCGAGGAGGGGGAGCGCAAGGCGAAAGAGCTGAATGTGATGTTCATTGAGACCAGCGCCAAAGCCGGTTACAATGTGAAGCAACTGTTTAGACGCGTGGCGGCAGCGCTGCCCGGTATGGACTCCACTGAGAACAAACCCTCCGAGGACATGCAAGAGGTTGTGCTTAAGGACTCGCCCAATGAGACAAAAGATCCCGAAGGCGGTTGTGCATGCTAGAACTTAGTGTTCTAGACACCACCCCAACCCAAGTCTCATCCTCCGCTACGACAACAACAACAACAACAACAGCAGCAGCAGCACACACACACACACAGACGCTGGCAACGGGTGTGCGTGGGTAGTAGGGTGTTTGTGTGGCTGGATCAGCAGCAGTGTAGTGGACAGAGGATGCGAAACCTCCAAGTAAACATCTAAACACACACACACATACACAATTTTATGTTTAAGTTTATTTATAAAGTAAAAAATGATAGCAAAAAGCAGAAAAAATAGACTAAACCAACAAACAAAAGAAAAAGAAAAACAAAAACAATTAACGAAATCGGCTAACTAATTAATGTTAATTAAATAATGCAATGCAATATTAAGCGAGCTAATCCTGAGGCAGGCCTGAGATGCATAGGGCAAACCTACCCCCACTCCCACTCCCACTCGTTGAAATGAGAGAGATCAGTTATCAAGAGAACGAAACGAACACTTTCCATACACATTCACATCTCACCCGTTTCCCTGCAAAGACAGACAGACAGACGCACGCCTCCCCTATTCAATTAAACGACAAGCAAATGCTGAGATGCCTTAGAAGAACTTGCACGCTTTTATGTACTTAAATCAGGCCAAGCGGTAGACAAAGAAAGATCCAAACGGTTACCGATCCAACATTCCATTTGGCATCTCCATACGAAAAAGCAAAGCGCATTAGATACCACTGAGAGCCAGCCCTGTGTTCAAAATGATTCCACGGCTAAGCAAATAGTTTTTTTTTTTTTTTTCCATTTATAGCCCCCCTTCTGTTTGCGGCTTTTGTTTTGCGCGTTTTTGACTTGGTTTTTGTGTTTATAGCTCGTCGTCAACTGCAAACGAAACAAAAATAAAAAACAACTGGAAACCATTGATGGCATAGGACTTGGCCACGTGCATCTTATGAATAAATATATAAAGATATATATATAATAAATATTTATTATGTATTTTTATGACAAAAATAATGAAACAGACAGACAGATAGACAAGGCGGGCCAAGGCAGAGGGCTGAGTAAAACATTTAATAATATTATTAACGATTTTTTGCTTCGATTAGCGAGAGAAAATTTGTGCATTTTTTACGCGAAAAGCATACAAATGGCTTACAAAATTTGATAATTGAATAAAAGAAAGAAAAAAAACACAAAACATAAAAAACCTATGAATGCAATTTTTAATAAAAATCAAAATTATGAAAATGAAAAAATATACACGATATTAGTAATAAATTAAAAACAAAACAAAAACAACTTAAAACCCCTAATAAGAGTGACTCATAAAATCAGTAGGGTTCGTGCTTCGGTACGCTGCAATTTGGGGCGCCATATCTTATCGGGCGTGAATGTTGTTAACTGATTCAGGCAGGGGACTGGAAGTGGAACTGGGACATGTGGTTGGGGTGACATGAAATTCCATAAATACGAGGCATAGTACTTTCTTTTATTGTTTGTTTTTATTTCTGAATTCCGGTTTCATAAGCGTAGATTACACATTGAGAAAGAATAAAAATGCCAACTAGTTTGCTTTGCAAAATATTAAGTATACGATATATAAATAGAGTTAAAGATGTGGCTGCGGCCGCTGCATTTAGAAGTTATCCTCGTTTGTGATGAACTCATCGCGTATCTTCTGCAGCTTGGTAATCAACTCCGAGACGGAGACCTCGCCATGCACCTTGTTGTCGCGCGTGCGCACATTGACGGTGTTCGATGAGCGCTCCTTGTCGCCGACCACCAGAATAAAGTTGAACTGTGCCAATTGAGCATTTCGGATCTTCTTGTTCATCGTATCGCCGGCATCGCAGTCGGCCTCGCTCATGAAGCCAGCGGCATGCAGCTGCTCCTTGACCGTCTGTGCATATTGATCGTAGGCCGGACCCACGGGGACGACCATCACTTGACGTGGAGATATCCAGAAGGGCCATTTGCCGGCATAGTTCTCCGTGAGAATGGCAATCATACGCTCCACAGAGCCCAGGATGGCGCGATGAATGATGACGGGACGCTTCTTCTCGCCATCGTCGGCAATGTAGTTGAGATTAAAGCGAATGGGCAGCTGGAAGTCCAGCTGTATGGTGGCGCACTGATGTGCCCGCTTCAATGCATCCATAATGGTAATATCAATCTTGGGTCCGTAGAAGGCGCCATCGCCGGGATTCTCCTTCCAGGGCATGCCGAACTCATTGAGCGACTCCTCCAGGGCCTTCTCAGCATCATTCCACTGCTCCAGCTCGCCCAGATACTTCTCTGGCCGCGTGGACAACACCAGCTGGAAGGTGAACCCAAAGATGGTATAGACATGCTTCAGGAACTCCAAACAGCCCTTCATCTCGCTCTTGATCTGCTCGGGGGCACAGAAGATGTGGGCATCGTCCTGCTGGAAGCGACGCACACGCGTCAAACCAGTCAACGCGCCCGACAGCTCATTGCGATGCAGGACACCAAAGTCGGCCATGCGGAGTGGCAGCTCCCTCCAGGATCGGTTGCGAGTATCAAAGATGAGACAGTGGCCCGGGCAATTCATGGGCTTTAGGGCGAACTTCTCCTTCTCCGCCTCGAAGGAGAACATGTTCTCGGCGTAGTGCTGCCAGTGTCCGGATGTCATCCACAGCTTGGCATTATAGATGTTGGGCGAGATGACCTCCTGGAAGCCCCGCTTCCTGTATTCCGACTTGATGAAGCCCATCAGCGTGTTGTAGATGTGGGCACCGCGTGGCTGGAAGAAGCAGGAGCCGGGCGACAACTCGTGGAAGAAGAACAGCTCCTGCTCACGTCCAATCTTGCGATGATCCCGCTTGGCGGCCTCCTCCTGCAGCTTCTCCCATTCCTTGAGCTGCTTGGGATCCGGAAACGAGATGCCATAGACCCTCTGCAATGTCTCGGCATCGGCCTTGCCCTCCCAATATGTGGACGAATTCTTGGTTATCTTCAGAGCCTTCACCTTGCCTGTGTGCCGGACATGGGGACCGCGACACAGGTCGATGAGGGAGCCGCACTTGTACACAGTGGTGCGATCCGTGGTCACCTTCTCGTTCAGGATGCGCAACTTGAACTCGTTGTACTTGAACATCTCCAGCAGATCGGCCTTCTTCATCTCCAGACGCTCAAAGTTTTGCTTCTCTTTGACAATTTGCTTGACCAGCGACTCCATGGTTCCATAGTCATTGGTGGAGATCTACAGGAAGAGCTGCGTTAGTCCCAGGGAACGTTTGATGGGAACAGAAACCACTTACGCCTTCCCCATCCAGATGCATGTCGTAGTAGAAGCCACTCTCAATGGGCGGACCATAGCACAGATGTCCACCGTAGATGCGCTCCATGGCCTCACCCATTATGTGCGCGGAGCTGTGCCAAAAGACGGCCTGCGCCTCGGGATCGTCGAACTTGAGCAGCTGCAGGGAGCAGCTCTCCTCTAGCACACGATCCAAGTCCCACACCTGTCCATTCACCTTGGATATAATTGTGTTGTCGGCCAGTCCTTGGCTGATGCCACGTGCCACATCGTAGGGCGTAGTGTCCCAGGAGATGGCATCCACTTGCTTGCCATCGGGCAAGGTGACTTTGATGGTCTCGCGTGGCTTGGCAGCCAATTCAGCGAGATACTCGGCCTTGCATTTCTCCCAAAGGATATTACGTTCCTCAATGTACTGCGGCAAGGGGTTCAGTTCTAAAACGAAAGGAAAGTCTCTTGAGTGAATTCCTTTTTTTGCTGAGAAAAATAAAAATCTCGACTGCTTACCCTTGCGACTGTCTCCCGCAGCACCGGCCGGCTTCTCCTTTTTCTCCTTCTTCATTTTGCCAGCCTGCGAATTAGGAGGAAAAATCAATAAGGTAAAAATCAATCGAGTATACGCAGGCTTTTTTTTTTTTTTGGCTACGTATGCAGCCGAAAAGCAATTAGTTGAATGATTTTTCGGTGTCTGCTATCGTGACTGTTTGCTGGCACTCTGGCTTTCTGGTTATTTGAACAATTGTAAGCGAGGCAATGGCACTGACAAATATCTTTCGGCTCTTCTTGTACTGCCTAGCGGACCTATCTATCTGTGAACGTTTTTCTGCGGAACTTTAAAACTGATGCAATAGGGGAGATACGTTGAGTCAGAGGTGTAAAAGAATGGAGCTAGCCGGCTGGCAGTGATTCAACTCAAGCAACCAATGGAACACATTTGTACATAGCACATGCATACATACATAGTACAGACATACATATGTAGGAACACTTAGAACAGAACAGTTAGGACAAGGCTTAAAGACACCAACCAAAGTTGCGTAGCAGCGATAGCTTCTTGGTTTCTTTTGCTGCTGCTGTTGTAGTAGTAGATGCTGCGACTGATATTTGGACTTGGCTGTGACTGTGGCTCGCAGGCAAGTGCTGCTTATTGCTTTACAAGATCTGCCGGCCACGCCAAGGGGCACGAGTTTCAACATAACTCGATGACTGATTACTGCTCAAACACTGCAATGCAATACGTTAAGAGTTTAACATGCCTTTTGCTTGTTTAAATCCAAATTACTTAATTCCGGCACCACGTTGTCACCCATTTTGCGAAACAAAATTATCCAAAGAGAGCAAGAGAGAGAGAGAGGGAGGGAGAGACATAGCGAGTGTGACCAGAGATGCGCATAGAAAACTTAAATACCGTAATGTCAGCTGTTTTAGCTTTGGCGCCAAATCGATTTCGAACTGTGGCGGGCCGCAATGCGTGACCGTGTCCTGTTTTCGGACTAGTTATTGATTTTCTAATTGTGCTGACATAATTTCTTCGCCATCGTGTTTACTTTTGTGTGCTTCGGCTGTTTGGCACATATAAAAAGTGAAAGCTTGAATTATTGTCGCGCGCGGAGTTTAAAAAGCCAACAAAATTGCACATCTATTGGAAAATCCCCTTCATCATCAACCACCGCTCTCTGGTGGCGCTGAACGTCTTGGGGTAGATTTCGATTTCTACAACGTGGCTTCCAGCAAGATTCATCCCAGCCCGGGGGCGGCGCGGAGTGTGTGGGCGCTTCCCCTGACGGCCTCCTCGTCATGCAACATGGTTGTGGCGGAGGAGCATGCCCATGCCGAGGACATCGATATCGACCATCGACCGCACTCGCCACCACTGACGGGCCGCGGCGCTGGCCACGGTAACCATGGGCCCAGCAATGAGGATCACGACAGCGTCCTGCTGTTCGAGGGATTGGATGGGGCCACAACGGTCAATCTGGACGACATCTTTGACATCATCAAGAATGGGGAGGTCAGCGAGGTGGAGAATCTGGTGGATAAGTTTGGCATGGAGTGCCTGTCGGCCAGGGACCGCCACGGCTACACGCCGGCCCATTGGATCGCGCTGAATGGCAATGTCCAGCTGATGCGATACCTGATCGAGCGCACAGCTCCGATTGATCTGCCCTGCCTGGGGACCCAGGGACCGCGACCCATCCACTGGGCCTGTCGCAAAGGCCACGCCTCGGTGGTGCAGGTGCTGCTGCAGGCGGGTGTCGCCGTCAATGCTGCCGACTTCAAGGGCCTGACGCCGCTCCACTTGGCGTGCATGTATGGACGCACAGCGACGGCTGCTTATCTCCTGGGCATGGGTGCACTCAACAATCTGACGGATATCAACGGCGACACGGCACTCCATTGGGCGGCCTACAAGGGACACGCGGATCTGATGCGCCTCCTCATGTACTCCGGCGTGGAGCTGCAGAAGACGGATAACTTTGGATCGACGCCGCTGCATTTGGCGTGTCTATCGGGGAATATGACCTGCGTGCGTCTGCTCTGCGAGAAGTCGCAGCTGGATCTGGAGCCGCGGGATAAGAATGGCAAGACACCCATAATGCTGGCACAGGCGCATCAGCACCAGGATGTGGTGCGCCTCCTCTATGGCGAGGTGAAGAAGAAGTCACGTTGGATTCCATCCGTCTCGGAGAGCTGGGGCTGGCTCTTTGGCGGTGCCGGCGACTCCAAGGGGCCGCTCTTTCTCTTCCTATTCTCCGTGCTGCTGTGGGGCTATCCCATGTACATGATACGCGCCATACCGATCACCTGGAACATACTGCGTCGCTCGCACTACTGCTTCATCTACTGGAACGCCGTCATGTGGATTAGCTGGGCGATTGCCAATCGGCGCGATCCCGGCTACATTCCACTCAGCTCCGATGCCTACTATCGGGCCATCAAGCAGATTCCCTACTTCGATAAGCTGAAGAAGCGCAACGTGATGCTCACCCGGCTCTGCCACAGCTGCCGCTGCCTGCGTCCGCTGCGGGCCAAGCATTGCCGCGTGTGCAATCGCTGCGTCTCCTACTTTGACCACCACTGTCCGTTCATCTACAATTGTGTGGGTCTACGGAATCGCATGTGGTTCTTCCTATTTGTCTTGTCGGTGGCGGTGAATTGCTCATTTACCATTTACTTTGCCTGCTACTGTGTGATGATCGAGGGATTCACCCTGCTCTATGTGCTGGGACTCATCGAGGCGGTGGTGTTCTGCGGCTTGGGCTGGATTCTTACCTGCACTTCGGTTGGTTCAGCTTCACTCTCTTCTTTTTATACCCGTACTCGGAGAGTTAAGGGGTATATTCGATATTAGATTTGTGGTAAAAGGGATTGATCAGCATCAATAGCCTCGTCGATATAGCTATGCCTGTCTGTCCGTCCGTCTTGATGAGCGCCTAATTCTCAGAGACTATAAGAGCTAGAGTGCAGCTGCTACAAGTGTATTTCAAAATTTCGCCCCGCCCACTTCCATAAGCTCACAAATTTATATACTGACTGAGTACGGGTATAAAAGTTGAGTCGCGTCCACAGAAGCGACTCGCACGTTCCTTCTCGTTATACTTCTAATCCTTTCCTCCTAATCTTCCATAGATTCTCCATGCCTGTATGAATTTAACTACGAACGAAATGTTTAATTACAAAAGATATCCATATCTGCGGGATAAGCGTGGTCGCTATCAGAATCCATTTTCGCGCGGCCCCATACTCAATCTGCTGGAGTTTTTCGTGTGCCTGCCGGATCGAGGAGATGACACCGATCTGCTGTTGGAGGATAACATTTGATTAAGGATATAGGATCGAGCGCCGGCACGTCGCCGCAAGGTGCCCGTGCGTGGATAATGAAAAGAGACGGCAGCCCAACACAACCCAGTCGGGTAGGCTGTCTGTCTTTTGTGTGTGTGTTTGCTCCAAAAAGCTTTTGCCGCGTTTTTTTATCATCCTACAATTGCAAACTGGAAGAAGGAAAGATGGTGAGGCTACCTAGCTACCTAGCACATTGCTAGCCAGGGCCTCCATCTTCCAGCTTCGGCTTGCCGATCAACGCTTTTCCAACTCATAAACCTTTAGCCTTTGATAAAGAATACGCTTCTCTTGTTATTAATTTTTGTACAAAAATGTTTATACGGATACGTATATAAAATGTGTTATTTAATGAATCTCCTCTATATTATATAATACTAAATATAATTAATAAATGGTATGGTATGGTGTACGTGTAAAATGTTCACTAAACGGAACTGCATTTCGATATAGGTAATTGAATTGCACAAACAAACAAAAATACTACGAATAAAAAAATATCAAATCGGAGAATATTGTAATGGGGTACACTTTGGCATGTATCTTGTGGTGAAGGGAATCTAAAGTATGAATGATATTATCGTTGACTGCCTCGCTTAGCTCTCGAAACAGAAATCGTAATTCTCGGGATCCTCGGGTATCGGTGGTGGATCCTTGCTGATGTCAACACCCTCTGTATCGAGCAGACGCAGCTTTATCTCCATTGACAGCAGTGTATCAAAATCTTCGTTCTTCTGCTTGCTGACCATCGGCTGGCCGAGCAGCGCATTAATGCCATCCGTCCAATAATTAAATATGCTCTCATCGGGCGCCACAAAGTCCAGCGTCGAGTGATCCATGCTCTCAAACGTAATGGAAAAGGCCAAATTCACTGCCGACTTGCGTATGCGTGTCTCCTTCATGTGCGGACACTCCTTGCCCTCCAGCAGCTGCTTAATCTCACTGATGGGCAGCTTCTTGGGCAGCTCCTCCAGTGTCGGTATGTTCTTCTCATCGCAGTCCCCGTAATGAATGACTTTGTGGTTCGGCGAGAGGCGGGCATACCAGAACTTGTCTTTGGTTCGTGTGCCACGTAAATACTTGGAGAAGCGAGTGCCTGCCAAACCATTGGGAAGCAATTAAATATATAGAAAAAAGCCTAGAGTGAATTTCTTACCTTCTACCAAAAACGAGAGACGCTGTTGCTTAATTAGCTCCAGAATGTGCGGCGATATCTTCTCCTTCAGTTTGACAATCGCCGAGGCTGTGGAATCGCACTCCTCCTTCGATGTGCGCTCCTGCTGACGCAGAGTTGTAATCTGCTGATAGGTGAGCAGAGCAATCTTATTGCGAAAGTCCTCCAGGTTCTCTGGCCTGCATTTAAGTGTGCGCTGAATCTGCTCACGCACCACACTGAAGGTGGTGCTGAAGTCTTCCGCTGTGGCACGCATGTCCTTCCACGTGCGATTCAACGTTATGACGCAAATGCAAAAGAACTCCTCGAACGGCGAGTCGTGGGTGAAGAACATGGGCTGAAAGTCGCCGGATTGCTCGGCTGGCGGCTCACCAATGCGCAGAATGTCGCACAGAACCTTCACCAGTTCAATGGAGGTGCGTCCAAAGGGACACTCGTGCTCATCCGCACGGCACGAGTTCTCTCGCACAATCTTTGCGTATTGCTGGGTGTAGTTGCGGGCAAAGTACACCATGCAGTCGAGGGCCAGAATTCCTGAAATTAAGTTCATTATGGACTATCCTTTAATTGGCAGTTTGCAGCCCTTACCTGGTGGCGTTTCTATAAAATCCTGAGCGGGATTGATGTCACATTTGAAGCCCAACTTTTTGTAGTACTGGGAAAAGTTGATATTCCCAGCGCCCGATCCACCGCCGCGACGAATGTGATCGTCACTCTGACTCAGTGCTGTGGTGTGATCGTCAAAGGCAATGCGACGCAGCTCCTTGATTTTCTCGTGTGCATCCTGATCTTGGGCATTCATCTTCATGCGCATACGCTTCTCCAAGAGGCCCAGAGTCAGCGTTTGCAGCACATACAGCTGGTGGGTCATTTCCGTGCCGAGACCGTTGCCAATCAGGGCCAGGCGGAACTGTTTGGCGCTAATCGTGTTGGCAATCGTTCGCCTGCGCGCCTCATCCGCCTTCACGAACAGAGCATTCAGCAGAGCAATGGCATTCTGGCGCATCACCGGCGAGTTGACCTCCTGCAGCAGGCGCAGAATATCCTGCAACTTGATGTCCTCGGCCACCAGCACGTGCTTGCTGCTACACTGCACGATATTCTCCAGATTGGAGAGCGCGCTCTCGCCACAGTTTGTCGGATACTTTTGGAAATTTCGCACAATCTCAATATTTCGGGCGACAAATGAGTTCTCGGGCACCTCCCAGGACACCGTGCCGTGCTCCATCAGCTCAACGAAGCTGCCCAAGCTGTACTTCAGGATGTCTTCGTTATTCTGGCCGACATCTTCAATCATCTTGATGAGTATGTCCAGACCCTTCTCCTTGATGAACTCCAAGGCAAATGTGTGATCGGTGCTCAGCGATGTGAGATCCTGCAGTCGCTGGACCTTCTCCTGAGGGCTGCCATTGAGCAGCGTTTCCATGGCATCGCTGGCCGTCTTCGACGGCGAATACTGCAGACGGAGTACAGAGCCATTCTTGATCTCGTTTCGATTCTTTTCCGTCACATATTTCTGGTTGTTCGAATCGCAGAACTGCAGGGCGTAGTTCTGATGGTCGCTGATGGACCAACCATTGCATATATCCTGGATTTTACCTGCAAGCCAACAGACCATGAGACACAATGATAATAAACCTTACTTCCTGTCGCGGCTAATGCGGTGCATTTTAATGAGCGGCCTGCGCTGACATCACGATAAGACTGCCGCACTAGAAAGGGCGTTGGTTTAAGATTTTTAAGATCTTGCCACAAGCCACAACAAAACCACACACAGCATTTGGCTGATTCATGGGACCTTACACGTACAGGATGTGCCCTAGCCTTGGTTTTGATCCTAAAACAATAGCAATCGCTTTTAATTGTTCACTTTCATTGACATACTTGCTAGCGGATGTCTCTGATCCAGATTTATCAACTGTGCCATATGATTCTCGCGCTCCACGGCTATCTTCACTATGTGCGAGTCCTTCACCGTCGTTTTCTTCGGTATCATTTTGATTAAATTAATTTAAAAATTATTTTTAATTATTATTGTTTTTTTGGTAGGGCTGGTATCAGTGTGACCCCGGACTTGTTGATCAAATATACTCTCTGACCCTCAGAAATATACCGAAATATACCTTGCCAATATCAAAATATACGGTAAATATACCGAGGAAAACAACGAATTCAGCCCACTTAATAGTGCTATGACATTAGACTTTGCTAACTGACTAGCTGGAAAAATAGAAATAACCTGACTGCGAAAGTCCGATTGAGCTGGAAGCAGCGTGTTGCAAAATGTTGCATTTTGTCTCTCGTTCCAGGCTCATGTGATATCACACTGCTACAAGTTATTTCAAAATTTCGCCCCGCCCCCTTCCGTCAAGAAAAGGGATACCAAAAAAGTAAAAGCGTATTATCGAATAGAATGACCATATCTACAAGATGGCCGAATCTGAATCAGATTGGATTATAATTATAGCCAGAATGAAGAAATTCATTTTCAGTTGCTTCCCCCGCCACCTTCATCAAGAGACCTGGTTCTGGTTCAGCAGAAGGTCGCTGCTTTTTTTCTTGTTTCTCTTTGTACTTCGTTGCTCTCCTTTTTCGCTCTAATTTGTCTCATTTTCTGCCTCCACTTTCCACCGCTCAAATGGCATAAGACCGTTAAATTCAAATCTGAGATACCAGGCGCACAGAAATCAGCAGAAGGTCGCTGCTTTTTTTTAATTGTCTTTTTTTCTTGTTTCTCTTTGTATTTCGTTGATCTCTTTTTTCGCTCTCATTTGTCTCATTTTCTGCCTCCACTTTCCACCGCTCAAATGGCAGAAAACCGTTAAATTCAAATCTGAGATACCAGGCGCACAGAAATCAGCAGAAGGTCGCTGCTTTTTTAAAATTCTCTTTTTTTTCTTGTTTCTCTTTGTACTTCGTTGCTCTCCTTTTTCGCTCTAATTTGTCTTATTTTCTGCCTCCACTTTCCACCGCTCAAATGGCAGAAAACCGTTAAATTCAAATCTGAGATACCAGGTGCACAGAAATCAGCAGAAGGTCGCTGCTTTTTTAAAATTCTCTTTTTTTTCTTGTTTCTCTTTGTACTTCGTTGCTCTCCTTTTTCGCTCTAATTTGTCTCATTTTCTGCCTCCACTTTCCACCGCTCAAATGGCAGAAAACCGTTAAATTCAAATCTGAGATATCAGGCGCACAGAAATCAGCAGAAGGTTGCTTCTTTTTTAAAATTCTCTTTTTTCTTGTTTCTCTTTGTACTTCGTTGCTCTCCTTTTTCGCTCTAATTTTTCTCATTTTCTGCCTCCACTTTCCACCGCTCAAATGGCAGAAAACCGTTAAATTCAAATCTGAGATATCAGGCGCACAGAAATCAGCAGAAGGTCGCTGCTTTTTTAAAATTCTCTTTTTTTTCTTGTTTCTCTTTGTACTTCGTTGCTCTCCTTTTCGCTTTAATTTTTCTCTTTTTCTGTCTCCACTTTCCACCGCTCAAATGGCAGAAAACCGTTAAATTCAAATCTGAGATACCAGGCGCACAGAAATCAGCAGAAGGTCGCTGCTTTTTTTAAATTCTCTTTTTTTTTCTTGTTTCTCTTTGTATTTCGTTGATCTCTTTTTTCGCTCTCATTTTTCCCATTTTCTGCCTCCACTTTCCACCGCTCAAATGGCAGAAAACCGTTAAATTCAAATCTGAGATACCAGGCGCACAGAAATCAGCAGAAGGTCGCTGCTTTTTTTAAATTCTCTTTTTTTTCTTGTTTCTCTTTGTATTTCGTTGATCTCTTTTTTCGCTCTCATTTTTCCCATTTTCTGCCTCCACTTTCCACCGCTCAAATGGCAGAAAACCGTTAAATTCAAATCTGAGATACCAGGCGCACAGAAATCAGCAGAAGGTCGCTGCTTTTTTTAAATTCTCTTTTTTTCTTGTTTCTCTTTGTATTTCGTTGATCTCTTCTTTCGCTCTCATTTTTCCCATTTTCTGCCTCCGCTTTCCACCGCTCGAATGGCAGAAAACCGTTAAATTCAAATCTGAGATACCAGGCGCACAGAAATCAGCAGAAGGTCGCTGCTTTTTTTAAATTCTCTTTTTTTTCTTGTTTCTCTTGGTATTTCGTTGATCTCTTTTTTCGCTCTCATTTTTCCCATTTTCTGCCTCCACTTTCCACCGCTCAAATGGCAGAAAACCGTTAAATTCAAATCTGAGATACCAGGCGCACAGAAATCAGCAGAAGGTCGCTGCTTTTTTTAAATTCTCTTTTTTTCTTGTTTCTCTTTGTATTTCGTTGATCTCTTCTTTCGCTCTCATTTTTCCCATTTTCTGCCTCCGCTTTCCACCGCTCAAATGGCAGAAAACCGTTGAATTCAAATCTGAGATACCAGGCGCACAGAAATCAGCAGAAGGTCGCTGCTTTTTTTAAATTCTCTTTTTTTTTGTTTCTCTTGGTATTTCGTTGATCTCTTTTTTCGCTCTCATTTTTCCCATTTTCTGCCTCACTTTCCACCGCTCAAATGGCAGAAAACCGTTGAATTCAAATCTGAGATACCAGGCGCACAGAAATCAGCAGAAGGTCGCTGCTTTTTTTAAATTCTCTTTTTTTTCTTGTTTCTCTTTGCATTTCGTTGATTCCTTTTTTCGCTCTCATTTTTCCCATTTTCTGCCTCCGCTTTCCACCGCTCAAATGGCAGAAAACCGTTAAATTCAAATCTGAGATACCAGGCGCACAGAAATCAGCAGAAGGTCGCTGCTTTTTTTAAATTCTCTTTTTTTTCTTGTTTCTCTTTGTATTTCGTTGATCTCTTTTTTCGCTCTCATTTTTCCCATTTTCTGCCTCCGCTTTCCACCGCTCAAATGGCAGAAAACCGTTAAATTCAAATCTGAGATACCAGGCGCACAGAAATCAGCAGAAGGTCGCTGCTTTTTTTAAATTCTCTTTTTTTTCTTGTTTCTCTTTGTATTTCGTTGATCTCTTTTTTCGCTCTCATTTTTCCCATTTTCTGCCTCCGCTTTCCACCGCTCAAATGGCAGAAAACCATTAAATTCAAATCTGAGATACCAGGCGCACAGAAATCAGCAGAAGGTCGCTGCTTTTTTTAAATTCTCTTTTTTTTCTTGTTTCTCTTTGTATTTCGTTGATCTCTTTTTTCGCTCTCATTTTTCCCATTTTCTGCCTCCGCTTTCCACCGCTCAAATGGCAGAAAACCGTTAAATTCAAATCTGAGATACCAGGCGCACAGAAATCAGCAGAACGTCGCTGCTTTTTTTAAATTGTGTTTTTTTTCTTGTTTCTCTTTGTATTTCGTTGATCTCTTTTTTCGCTCTCATTTTTCCCCATTTTCTGCCTCCGCTTTCCACCGCTCAAATGGCAGAAAACCGTTAAATTCAAATCTGAGATACCAGGCGCACAGAAATCAGCAGAAGGTCGCTGCTTTTTTAAATTCTCTTTTTTTTCTTGTTTCTCTTTGTATTTCGTTGATCTCTTTTTTCGCTCTAATTTTTCCCATTTTCTGCCTCCACTTTCCACCGCTCAAATGGCAGAAAAAATTAAAATCTGAGATACCAGGCGCACAGAAATCAGCAGAAGGTCGCTGCTTTTTTTAAATTCTCTTTTTTTTCTTGTTTCTCTTTGTATTTCGTTGATCTCTTTTTTCGCTCTCATTTTTCCCATTTTCTGCCTCCGCTTTCCACCGCTCAAATGGCAGAAAACCGTTAAATTCAAATCTCAGATGCAGGCGCACAGAAATCAGCAGAAGGTCGCTGCTATTTTTAAATTCTGTTTTTTTTCTTGTTTCTCTTTGTATTTCGTTGATCTCTTTTTTCGCTCTCATTTTTCCCATTTTCTGCCTCCGCTTTCCACCGCTCAAATGGCAGAAAACCGTTAAATTCAAATCTGAGATGCCAGGCGCACAGAAATCAGCAGAAGGTCGCTGCTTTTTTTAAATTCTCTTTTTTTCTTGTTTCTCTTTGTATTTCGTTGATCTCTTTTTTCGCTCTCATTTTTCCCATTTTCTGCCACGACTTTCCACCGCCACCGCTGCCATTTGAGAAAATGGGAAAAAGAAATAAAAAGAGAAACAAGAAAAAAAAGAGATTTAGCAGCGACCTCTGTGTTTCGTGGTGGTATTCAGATTGTTACGGTTTTCGCCATTTGAGCGGTGGAAGCGGAGGCAGAAAATGGGAATGAGAGCGAAAGATATCAACGAAATACAAAGAGAAACAAGAAAAAAAGAGAATTTAAAGAAAGCAGCGACCTTCTGCTGATTTCTGTGCGCCTGTATCTCAGATTTGAATTTAACGGTTTTCTGCCATTTAGCGGTGGAAAGCGGAGGCAGAAAATGGGGAAAAATTAGAGCGAAAAAGAGACAACGAAGTACAAAGAGAAACAAGAAAAAAGAGTTTAGGGCTGGATTCTGTGCGCCTGTATTTTTGAATTTAACGGTTTTCTGCCATTTGAGCGGTGGAAAGTGGAGGCAGAAAATGGGATGAGAGCGAAAAAGAGATCAACGAAATACAGAGAAACAAGAAAAAAAGAGAATTTAAAAAAGCAGCGACCTTCTGCTGATTTCTGTGCGCCTGGTATCTCAGATTTGAATTTAACGGTTTTCTGCCATTTGAGCGGTGGAAAGCGGAGGCAGAAAATGGGAAAATGAGAGCGAAAAAAGGAATCAACGAAATGCAAAGAGAAACAAGAAAAAATAGAGAATTTAAAAAAGCAGCGACCTTCTGCTGATTTCTGTGCGCCTGGTATCTCAGATTTGAATTTAACGGTTTTCTGCCATTTGAGCGGTGGAAAGCGGAGGCAGAAAATGGGAAAATGAGAGCGAAAAAAGAGATCAACGAAATACAAAGAGAAACAAGAAAAAAAGAGAATTTAAAAAAAGCAGCGACCTTCTGCTGATTTCTGTGCGCCTGGTATCTAGATTTGAATTTAACGGTTTTCTGCCATTTGAGCGGTGGAAAGTGGAGGCAGAAAATGGGAAAAATGAGAGCGAAAAAAGAGATCAACGAAATACAAAGAGAAACAAGAAAAAAAGAGAATTTAAAAAAAGCAGCGACGTTCTGCTGATTTCTGTGCGCCTGGTATCTCAGATTTGAATTTAACGGTTTTCTGCCATTTGAGCGGTGGAAAGTGGAGGCAGAAAATGGGAAAAATGAGAGCGAAAAAAGAGATCAACGAAATACAAAGAGAAACAAGAAAAAAAGAGAATTTAAAAAAAGCAGCGACCTTCTGCTGATTTCTGTGCGCCTGGTATCTCAGATTTGAATTTAACGGTTTTCTGCCATTTGAGCGGTGGAAAGCGGAGGCAGAAAATGGGAAAAATGAGAGCGAAAAAAGAGATCAACGAAATACCAAGAGAAACAAGAAAAAAAAGAGAATTTAAAAAAAGCAGCGACCTTCTGCTGATTTCTGTGCGCCTGGTATCTTAGATTTGAATTTAACGGTTTTCTGCCATTTGAGCGGTGGAAAGCGGAGGCAGAAAATGGGAAAAATGAGAGCGAAAAAAGAGATCAACGAAATACAAAGAGAAACAAGAAAAAAAGAGAATTTAAAAAAAGCAGCGACCTTCTGCTGATTTCTGTGCGCCTGGTATCTCAGATTTGAATTTAACGGTTTTCTGCCATTTGAGCGGTGGAAAGTGGAGGCAGAAAATGGGAAAATGAGAGCGAAAAAAGAGATCAACGAAATACAAAGAGAAACAAGAAAAAAAAAGAATTTAAAAAAAGCAGCGACCTTCTGCTGATTTCTGTGCGCCTGGTATCTCAGATTTGAATTTAACGGTTTTCTGCCATTTGAGCGGTGGAAAGTGGAGGCAGAAAATGGGAAAAATGAGAGCGAAAAAAGAGATCAACGAAATACAAAGAGAAACAAGAAAAAAAGAGAATTTAAAAAAAGCAGCGACCTTCTGCTGATTTCTGTGCGCCTGGTATCTCAGATTTGAATTTAACGGTTTTCTGCCATTTGAGCGGTGGAAAGTGGAGGCAGAAAATGGGAAAAATGAGAGCGAAAAAAGAGATCAACGAAATACAAAAAGAAACAAGAAAAAAAGAGAATTTAAAAAAAGCAGCGACCTTCTGCTGATTTCTGTGCGCCTGGTATCTCAGATTTGAATTTAACGGTTTTCTGCCATTTGAGCGGTGGAAAGCGGAGGCAGAAAATGGGAAAAATGAGAGCGAAAAAAGAGATCAACGAAATACAAAGAGAAACAAGAAAAAAAGAGAATTTAAAAAAGCAGCGACCTTCTGCTGATTTCTGTGCCTGGTATCTCAGATTTGAATTTAACGGTTTTCTGCCATTTGAGCGGTGGAAAGTGGAGGCAGAAAATGGGAAAAATGAGAGCGAAAAAAGAGATCAACGAAATACAAAGAGAAACAAGAAAAAAGAGAATTTAAAAAAAGCAGCGACCTTCTGCTGATTTCTGTGCGCTGGTATCTCAGATTTGAATTTAACGGTTTTCTGCCATTTGAGCGGTGGAAAGCGGAGGCAGAAAATGGGAAAAATGAAAGCGAAAAAAGAGATCAACGAAATACATAGAGAAACAAGAAAAAAAGAGAATTTAAAAAAAGCAGCGACCTTCTGCTGATTTCTGTGCGCCTGGTATCTCAGATTTGAATTTAACGGGTTTCTGCCATTTGAGCGGTGGAAAGTGGAGGCAGAAAATGGGAAAAATGAGAGCGAAAAAAGAGATCAACGAAATACAAAGAGAAACAAGAAAAAAAGAGAATTTAAAAAAAGCAGCGACCTTCTGCTGATTTCTGTGCGCCTGGTATCTCAGATTTGAATTTAACGGTTTTCTGCCATTCGAACGGTGGCAAGCGGAGGCAGAAAATGGGAAAAATGAGAGCGAAAAAAGAGATCAACGAAATACAAAGAGAAACAAGAAAAAAAGAGAATTTAAAAAAAGCAGCGACCTTCTGCTGATTTCTGTGCGCCTGGTATCTCAGATTTGAATTTAACGGTTTTCTGCCATTCGAACGGTGGCAAGCGGAGGCAGAAAATGGGAAAATGAGAGCGAAAAAAGAGATCAACGAAATACAAAGAGAAACAAGAAAAAAAGGAATTTAAAAAAGCAGCGACCTTCTGCTGATTTCTGTGCGCCTGGTATCTCAGATTTGAATTTAACGGTTTTCTGCCATTCGAACGGTGGCAAGCGGAGGCAGAAAATGGGAAAAATGAGAGCGAAAAAAGAGATCAACGAAATACAAAGAGAAACAAGAAAAAAAAGAGAATTTAAAAAAAGCAGCTACCTTCTGCTGATTTCTGTGCGGCTGGTATCTCAGATTTGAATTTAACGGTTTTCTGCCATTTGAGCGTTGGAAGCGGAGGCAGAAAATGGGAAAATGAGAGCGAAAAAAGATTCAACGAAATACAAAGAGAACAAGAAAAAAGGTTTAAAGAAAGCAGCGACCTTCTGCTGATTTCTGTGCGCCTGGATCTCAGATTTGAATTCAACGGTTTCTGCCATTTGAGCGGCGGAAAGTGGAGGCAGAAAATGGGAAAATGAGAGCGAAAAAAGAGATCAACGAAATACAAAGAGAAACAAGAAAAAAAGTTTAAAAAAAGCAGCTACCTTCTGCTGATTTCTGTGCGGCTGGTATCTCAGATTTGAATTTAACGGTTTTCTGCCATTTGAGCGGTGGAAAGCGGAGGCAGAAAATGGGAAATGAGAGCGAAAAAAGATTCAACGAAATACAAAGAGACAAGAAAGAATTTAAGAAAGCAGCGACCTTCTGCTGATTTCTGGCGCCTGGATCTCAGATTTGATTCAACGGTTTCTGCCATTTGAGCGGCGGAAGTGGAGGCAGAAAATGGGAAAATGAGAGCGAAAAAAGAGATCAACGAAATACAAAGAGAAACAAGAAAAAAAGGAATTTAAAAAAAGCAGCTACCTTCTGCTGATTTCTGTGCGGCTGGTATCTCAGATTTGAATTTAACGGTTTTCTGCCATTTGAGCGGTGGAAAGTGGAGGCAGAAAATGGGAAAAATGAGAGCGAAAGAAGAGATCAACGAAATACAAAGAGAAACAAGAAGAAAAGAGAATTTAAAAAAAGCAGCGACTTTCTGCTGATTTCTGTGCGCCTGGTATCTCAGATTTGAATTCAACGGTTTTCTGCCATTTGAGCGGTGGAAAGTGGAGGCAGAAAATGGGAAAAATGAGAGCGAAAAAAGAGATCAACGAAATACAAAGAGAAACAAGAAAAAAAAGAAAATTTAAAAAAAGCAGCGACCTTCTGCTGATTTCTGGGCGCCTGGTATTTCAGATTTGAATTTAACGGTTTTCTGCCATTTGAGCGGTGGAAAGCGGAGGCAGAAAATGGGAAAAATGAAAGCGAAAAAAGAGATCAACGAAATACATAGAGAAACAAGAAAAAAAGAGAATTTAAAAAAAGCAGTGACCTTCTGCTGATTTCTGTGCGCCTGGTATCTCAGATTTGAATTTAACGGTTTTCTGCCATTCGAACGGTGGCAAGCGGAGGCAGAAAATGGGAAAAATGAGAGCGAAAAAAGAGATCAACGAAATACAAAGAGAAACAAGAAAAAAAGAGAATTTAAAAAAAGCAGCGACCTTCTGCTGATTTCTGTGCGCCTGGTATCTCAGATTTGAATTAAATTATTTAATTTAAAATTTTTTGCTACATCTGTTAGCAACATCTACAATGTACATATATTCTACATCTAACATATATATTCTGCATGGACAATTTAGATTATACATTTCCTCTGTTAGAGGCCGCTCGCGTACATAAGGAGGCGCGCGAGAAAGAGAATGAGTACCAGGTCTCTTGCTGAAGGAGGAAAATTAATTTAATTAATTTAAATTAATTTCTTTATTTTGGCTATAATTATAATCCGATCTGATTCAGATTCGGCAATCTGGTAGATATGGTCATTCTCTACGATAATACGCTTTTACTTTTTTGGTATATTTAATATTGTGGCTGCCACAGATTTTCATCCTTTTTGGAGACGGAAGGGGGCGCGGCGAAATTTTGAAATACACTTGTAGCAGTGTGATATCACATGAGTCAGGAAACAAAATTAGGTTGCTCTATCGTTAATAGTCTCTGAAATCTAGACGCTCATCAAGGCGGACAGACAGACATGGCTATATCGACTCGGCTATTGATGCTGATCATGAATATATATGTATACTTTATGGGGTCGGAAACGTTTCCTTATCTGCGTTACACACATCCACTTTTACCACAAATACAATATACCCCTTAACTCGTTTTGAATACGGGAATAAAAACCAATTTCGGTTCAAGCGGCAAAAAATTGTAGAACCTGGGTTCGGCAGCTCTATAGAGTGTTATAGAGTCTTTGCTCCTACGCAGCAAAATTCTCTAGCCTAATGTCATAACACTATAACCCCCTCTCAGCGAAAAAAAAAAATATCGTTACTTCCCACAGTCATCGATAGCTCAGCGAAATATTTCAGTCGAGTTTGAATTTAAATAGACATGTTTTGGTGGTTGGTGGTTTTTTTTTTTTTATCATATAATTCATGTTTATTTTGTCTGAGAAATGTCTAGTACACCAATAAAGTAAATTCTTTAGCGCTCATGACGCATTTTAGTTTTAAACAAGTATGATTATTATCGAAATTCAACTTGTTGTATGCATTTTATTGCTTTTCATGGATTTGACTTAGGAATATGTTTTATATATCTGTGTAATATTTATATGTTTGTATGTATGTATGTATATATGTATATATGTAATAATTGGGTTTTCAGCTATGAAATGCATCGTATAACAGTTTTCCTTATTGATTATGAGTATTTCTGTTATCATTTTTGTAAATTTTTTTTTTTCAGTTGAATAAGTAACTCGTTACAATTGGAGTGGAAATTGTTGGATATTTTGCTCCACAAAGAATAAAATACTGCGCTGCTGCAACACATTGATTATATAGTATATCCCTAGCATTATATAACCCATACAGACTAGGCAAACAATCAAAAATGGCCGCTACGCACTAATCAACAAATGTTCAATTGCCTTAATTGATATTTTTTTAAATTTATTTTGTTTTTTGTTTTTAAATATTTCTTAAATATTCTCAAGCACTTTGAATACAGTTTAAGGAGGCTTACGAAATAAATTTGATTTCATATTTAAATTGTGTGTTACGTTTTCAACGGAATCTCAATATTGCAAGGAAGATATTTGGCTGCGTTTACGTCGTCTCTTCTCTTTGTATTAATAGCATAAATAACTCTATAAACATTAAATGGTAGCTAAGTGGGGCATACATACATAGGCTGCTGCTGATACATACTTATATTTTTAAGTTCAACCAAAAAGAGTAACAAATAAAAAAGAAATCATAATTTTGTGTGTGTTGTTTTTGGTGTTTGTTTCGTTTTATTTTCGTTTCAGGGTATCTTAGCTAATAAATTCTGCTAGGAAATAATAAAACTAAAGTTCTTTAATGTATAAAATATCGAGATTTAAAGTTGATACGTTAAGTTTATACAAATTCTAGAAATCGTACAATCTTACGTGTCTATGAAATGAATTGACTATCAAATGATGATTTAAACAAGGTACGAGAGGCCCCAGCTGGCTGGCTGGGGGGGGTGGGAAGAAGCGCAGTAGATTGGCAAGGCCCGAAAGTCGGTCAATGAGTGTCAATGAGGATATGTTGGATATTTTTGTCCTGTGAACTTGTTGGTCCCTCCCCTCCCTTTCCCACCAGCTGAAACCTATTAAATTCACATAGAAAACTATAATTTATGTCTAGGCTAAAACAATTTTCTCTTTCTCTGATGCTAACAAAAAAAGATAATGTACATTGGATACTTAATGAAATAATTTAATTGTAAATTGATTTTTGCATCAGTGTTGGGGCACCCCCGAAATAACAACAAATTGTACAGCATTTTGGGAACGAATATATCCACGAAATTGGTTTTGTTTGTTTTTTGCACATGAATCCCTAGTAAATGATTTGCCCTGACCTGGACCCTGACCGCCCACATCTAACTGTTATACAGCGGTACTGTGCTGTAGAACAGTTTTGTAGCATACAGGGGGAGGGAGGTGTTTAGAGGTATGTATGAGTTATAAGATGATTTCGGTCGAGCTCCGCTGCAGGGGATCGCACTGGAAGGCATCTGTGACCGGCACTGGAGAGTACTTGCGCTTGGAGGAGCCACCGCCCGCCGAAATGGTGGTGTAGGTGGTCGTGCTGCACCCATTGCTGCCACAAATGCTGGTCACCAGTCCCGATGCGGATCCCTGTCCCGATCCGGAATACTTTGACTGAATTGTAATGATGCTGGGCGTCAGCGTGGCTGTGGAGCTGTCATTGCTGCCAGGGGCTATGGCTATCGCTGCCAGTGGCAGCTGCTTCCCCTGGACAGTGGCTGTGGGCGGCTTCCTTCGAACGGGCGTCTCCTGCAGCACGGCGGACTTGCGTATCGTCTGCTGTAGCAACGCATTCACATCGATGGCTGGCCAGGCGACCAGCGAAACACTTCGTCATAAATGGCTGTCCAGCGGCGAGGAGCTGCGTTTCTGGCGGCCTCGACTATGCTTTCGCGAGTGCTTGCACCCTGACGGCGGTGGCGGTGGCTGCAGCTGCGGCTGCGGCTGCGGCTCTGGTGACTCCTGCTGCACCTTCTCGTCCGCCTCCTTGGACAGACTTTGGAGTGGACCCGCATTGGAGGAAAGGGAGAAGTATTCGGCCGACTGGCTGAGCGAGGAGGCATCCGCATCTGTCTGTGTACCGGGCGCACCATCACTGCGCATCGTGTGCTCGGCCAGATCCAGCAGGGAGGATCTTTGCGTGCTCAGCGGCGTTAGGGTGCTGCTGTGCGGCTCCTCGCCATCGTGGGTGGGAGTGCTCATAATGGTGTGATCCGCAGCCGTGCAGAAGCTCTCCCTCTGGCCAGTGGTCTCGTCATCGTCGTCATCATCATCGTCATCGCCGGCATAGACCTCCTCCTCCTCCTGGGAGCAGGAGCCGCAGCAGCAGCTGGTAGTGTGGCAAGAGCAGAAGCTGCAACGCCTGCTTGCGACTACCTGCGACTGCTGGTTGCACTGATGGCACTCCACGGCGACGGTCAGCTCGTGGGCATTCATATCGTCCTCAAGACTGCTGCAGGAGCTCGACTGTCCGCGATTGCAGCTACAGCTGGAGCAGCTGCTGCAGCAATCCGCTCCAGCGTCGGGAATAAAGCGTTTCCTCTTGATTCGCACACACTCGTTGCGGGCGGGCGCCGAAACAGCAGCCGCTCTGGTGGTGCTGCTGGAGCTGGCCGTGTTTACTGCTGGCTGCATCGGTGCCTCATCTTCGGGCAGCTGCTCTTGACCTATCCTAACATCATCATCATCGTCGTCATCGTCGTCGTCATCATTCTCATCGTGGGAGAGTTCATCGGTCTCGATGGTGGTATTGGAGTTCAGAGACCCTCGACGACGGCGCGTCTGCTCTCGCAGCGGAGCCATTATAATGGGAATCACACCCTCGCTGGCTACCTTGTAGGGGAAATTAGAGGTGGCTGTGCTGCTGTTGTTCTCCTCCTCATCCTCATCGCCTTCGGTCATGGTGGCGGCATCAATCTCAATGGCAATTTCCTGATGATGCAACACCTCCTCGCTGGAGTCCAGGGAAGACTTGTTATTGTGTGGAAGCTTGGATTGATTCCCTAAGCGCGGACTGTGCTTACTGGCGGACTGTCGATGATTCTGCAGCTGCTGCTGCTGCTGCTGGTTCTGCTGGTGCTGCTGATGATGGTGACGGTGTCGTGGCTGACGGAGCAGTGCCCGTCGCTTTGATGCGTGATTGTGATGATGATGCGAGTGATGATGTGGCTGACAATGATGGCTACGATGGCTGTGGCTGTGGCTATGGCTGTTGTGATGATGATGATTCCGGTGACGATGGCTGCTGCAGTGGCAGTGGTGATGGTGCGTGGTAATGACACAACAACAGCTGCCATCCAGCTGCCCGGCCTGCGCTGTGCTGGTGGTCGTTGCTTCGGCAGTGCCGGTCGTCTGTGTGGCATTGTGACGCTTCCTGGCCGCATGGCCGTGACGACAACAGCTGCTGTGCAGACTCGGCTCGTGGCCGCCAATCACACGGACATCCTTGCCGGCATTGGGTGAATGCACAATGACCACCTCCAGTGCGGCGGCCATGCTGCTTTCGTCCTTGCTCTTGCCACTGCCGCCGGGTCGTGGCAGCAGCTTGTTGTTGTTGTGGTGATATTGGAAGGCACGATTATCGTGACACTGGCCAAAGTCGAGCACCTTGAAGTGCTCGTCATCGGCCCGGGCGGTGAGTAGGTGATCGTCACCGCTGCTACTGAGGGTGACGGGCAGGGAGAGCTGATGCTCCTCCGATTGGGATATGTGCAGGTCGTGGTGCTGTGGTTGTTCTTCGGGGGCAAACTGCTAATCGCCGCGTCGCAAGTCGCGCGGCTTGGAATTGTTGCGATAGAACCAGACCTGTGACAATATGGCTATATCCAAGCTGACCTGCAAACGATACAAAACGACCAGAGTCCAATTATAAATGGAAGTAAGTTAAAAGAAACTTCGTTTAGGATTTACCTGCAGCATGCCACAGATCCAGAATTGCGATGGTGCTTTCCTAACAATAAAATAACCAGTCTTAAACATATCACCGAGCGTCCACATGATCACCATGTGTATGCTCATTCCATATGTTGATTTATTCTTAAAGTTGCGCAGAAATTGCGGCGCTCCTACACACAAAAATCACAACAAAAATTAGTAAAAGAATTGCGGCTAAGAGAGTCTGTCTGTGAACTTACCCAACATGGCCTCTGTAAAGACGGCCACAAAGCCCATGGACTCCATAAACCAGTGCACGGAGAGCATTACAAATGTAACGAGGGCGCCCACAGCCCACACGAACAGCATAAAGTCCAGATACGATTGAAAGTCTGTCCAGTTCCAAAAGAATTTCAAATCTAAATCTGTAATTGAAAGTTTAATTTAATTAAATAGATTTCATTTTATAGATTTATTTATTAAGATAGTCTCTAGATCAATTGAAATATTTTCTCTACAAAATACTGAAACTGTTATACCGCATTAAATTTGACGGGTTAAAAAACTGTATCAATAGAAATTTTACAAAAAAAAACACGAATTAAACAAATTTATGAAACTGTTATACCAGCTGTTATACGTCTTAAAATTCTACCCGAATGTTACAGAATATGTTTTAAGACTTAAGAAAACCTTTTATATGTTTGTTATACTGTTATACCAGCTGTTATACAGCACTTAACTGTGCCTAAAAGCCACAAACAACCCTTTGATGGCTCTAAAGAACCGAAACACACACAACTCAAAACAGTTATATGTTTTTCCTTTTATACAGATTGATTTTAGATGGAAAAGGTCATGACCCAACCAGTAGTTAACAGCTCTATAAATCACTCAATGTCAAACGATGGCCAGCTGCGTTGCGTTGCGTTTGCGCTGCGCGGATGGTAACAATTACAGTTGGAAATCAATTTTCATTATCTTGGCTTGCTTTTAGGCGCTGGCACAATCAACGACAGCGTAGAACAGAAACGGAACGGAACGGAATGTACAAAACATACAACAAAGGAAGAGAAGAAGCCCAAGGCGTGCCAATATAATTAGCTCGAGTCTATAGATGCATGTAAGGGTGTGGTGTGTGGTGTGTGGGTGTGTGGGTGGATGGGTGTGTGTGGGTTTGTCCATTGATCAATTTACCCCCAGACCTCCAACAGTGCTTCCCTTTAACCCAGTTTTCTTGTGCTTATTTTTCATTTACAGATAAGAAGCAAAAAGTAATGAAGGAGAGAAAACGTAAAGTAAAAAGGCGCATAAAGATAAATTATGATAAAAATAGACACAAGGTTGGGCTTTCTCTGCAGTGTTTCTTCCTTTAGTGGTAATGGAAAAGGCATTTGCAACGCAGCCCCTGCCCAGATACTGCTCTGTGCCCCCCGGCATGATGGGACATCATCATTTAAGACAGCCGGAAATTGCCGTCAATTGTGTGAAAAACTTTTCAATCGCTGCTGCAGTTGACTCACCGTTGAAATAATGCCTGGAACGGGCTCGCTTGAGGCCGCCACCCGCACTGGTCGATGCACTGACGCTGGCATCCGCATCTGTCATCACTTTGGGCAAATGCAGTTCATCACCTGCAAAGGGGGAGGAGAGGGGATGGGGTAAAGGTTATTGCTTGGTTTTTCAATCTATGGACTGGAGGGACGGTACCCACCTCGCAGTGCATGCTCCCGGTTATTGGCACCGACTCGCTTCACCTTCACGCACAGATGGATCATTAGGAACATGGTGACATTCATGACAACGCTCTGCACCAGCAATGGAATCTCGTAGCGGCTGGAGAACCTGTAAAATAAAAATGCCAAAGGTTAATATGGTATGGCAATATAATTAAAATTGATTGCACATTAATGCATGATTGGTTGCTGGGGGGTTGCTGCTAGATTGCAACTGGAGATTGCATCTGTGGGGAGTTCAGGTTACACAAGACTTCATTGCGGGAGTCTTTTGAATAGTTTTAGGTATTCAAAGTCCTATTTTTAGCCTCTTAAAGCTCACATCCTCATTTGCAAAAACCTTTCTAGAGGTTCGACAACATTTGTCTAAGCGAAGTAAAAGATGTCCCTGCTTCCAACTGCTCCAGCTGTATTCTGTGCAAAGCCTTGTAGAAAAAAATAAAAAAAAAACCAAATACATGTCGTGTGCATGACGTCTGCTGTTCGATTCAAGTCTCGCTGCTTACGGTTTTTGCTGTTGTTAGACTCTGTCATGCCCTAAGTGCTAATTGACAGGTGCTTTAGGTGGGGAGGCATGGGGGCCAGGCCCAGCCGACCCAACAAGTGATTGATGTACCCTGAAACCAGAGCAACATAATCTACTCATGAACGAAATCGATTACAAGCTCTAAGCGAACATTAAAGTGTAGCTATATTTAACTCAGCAGAGTGGGGATTGGGGGGGGATTCCAAGGCATTTGTGTCAAGCGAGCCTGTCATAAATCGGACAGATGGCAAGCGGTCACAAAAAGGGTCCAGAGTTCGGACATAAGTGAGCCACGGCCAACCATTCTGCAACAACAAAAAAAAAAAAAACGTAGCACGTGTTGAGCATTTGGCAACGGACCAAACAAAAGCCAAACGAACACAACACAAACAAAGCCTACAGATTTGTTGGGATTTGTTTGGTTGTTGTTTGGTTGGGAAGCGTCGTTTATTGTAGGGTCCCGTGAATGACCAGAGAGAAAAAGTTATTAAAAGTAAATGCGACAATTTGTTGGATTTGTGTGCGGGGGGGTTATACGCGTTTATTGTGTTATATGGACTGAAAGCAGCCAGCCACAGCTGTCACTGTCACTGGCAATCGCATTCACCAGATAGCATACATTTCCGCGTTGCTTCCGATTGCCAGATAGCGAAAGCAAATGAAAAGGACGGACGGACAGCCCTCCATGGGGGGCGGGGGGTTCGCTCATGTTTACGCCTTTGGCATTTCGCTTGGCATGGAAATTGAATTACAAGCTGTGCCACAGACAAAGCCATTCCCCCACACATTCCATGACGCTACAACTGAATCATCATCATCATCATCATCAAAAGCACAAAATGTCTTTAAATGACATGCAAAATGATTAAATTGGCTTCACAATTGAATAAACATAAAAGCATAGCTAGAGTATCAGTAGATTAGAGCCATTTACACGCATCAGTTCTGAGTAAGGTTTATGGGATATACGCGCATATTTCCTGGCTTTCCATTCGATTAAATAAGTTATACTGCAAGCATAATCGATTTTAATCATCCTAAAAATGGTCTGACACCACAGTTAAAACAGTTTTATATGCTAATATTTATTGGTTTAATATTTATTTCTGGTTTTCAATAGATAGTCCGTCATGCCTCCACAGTTTTTAGCATTTGTAGTGCCAGTTAGCAGCTAAAGTGTAGCTAAAAATGCAATACACAGCGTTAATAATGCAGAGCTAGCTTTTTTGAGAGTAAAAACTGATTTTGCAAAGACGTTTCGTGCACATATAACAGCTTGTGAATTATATTTGACGATAACAAGTTGTAATATTACAAAAAAAAAAGCTCAAGTAACTGAAAGCAAAACATTTAACAAAGCAAAAAAAAACTTCTAAATTCCTAACATAATTGTGGAAACATTTTTCAGCATGCCCTGCATTTTTCAGCACACTCTCTCTCTCTTTTTCCCCTCTTTTGCTCCATCATGTGAAAGTATGTATTTTGTTTTGTGTTTGTATGTATAATAACTGCAATTTGCTGCAATGTTAACATTCTCTGTGCATACATTTCAATTTGTACTCGGTCGTCGGTCGGCACTTGACTTTAGCTGCAGGACCATGGTCCAAAGCATACATCACCCACAAACCCCCCATTCGGTGCTCTCCATGAAGGGGGAGGGACATGTTTGGCTTTTGCCTTTTAAATGTGCGACCGACCCTGCGTTTCCGTACCTTCGCGCTTAACATTTTGCACGCTTCAACGTGTAAAATATGTCGTAAAAAATCGATAAAATTGTATACGTGCACGAGCTGCGAGCACCATAATGCAAACAATTTTCCCACCTACTTTACTCGTACTTTTTCCAGCGCCACCTGGCTGGCATTCAGGCTCAATTTCAATGGCAATTTGTTCAAATAGCAGCAACGATTTAACTAAATAGAAAATTTGCAGGGAGGGAGGGCTTTTCCCCCAAAATGTCACTTAAGCTTGATGAAAGTTTTATTGATAGAATTAGGCTCGGGGCACAACCAATTTGTTAACTGCTGCACACATTTGTTGGCTTTATTCCGAGTACACTCCCCTCCTGAGTGTGTGTGGGTGTGTGTCTCTGTAGACATAATTAAAATTTTGTGTCGCCTTCAATGCAATGTTTAACCAAGTGTGTGGGGGGTTTTTGTCTGAGGCAGAGAATGAATCGTGTATGGGGTAGAGTACAGGTTTCTCTTGGTTAGCACATGTGTGTTGTATGCCATTCTCAGGGTTAGGAGTAAGTCCGTGTGTTTACACCATGTTGTGCTAGCCAAGGTTAACACATTTTGCGCTCAACACAAATTTCATTTTGGATTTTAACTGCCGCGCCAGGGCTCGTAAGTACACTCTACTACTCGTACACCCTTGCTGTGGACACAAGACCCTCCTCATCGCTGTTTCACTCGCTCAAGTGCTCGTACGATAAGTCCCCTGTACTCAAGTCCTCTATGTTCCGCCTATTTCGGAACTACTCGGCACAGTGTCTACATACTACTATATATGATGTATGTCTGTTTGTAGTCCTCGCATGTGGATTGTGTGCATCGAGAATTGTGCAAACAAGTCGCCTCCTGATGAGCTGCCGGCTGTAAGTAACCGTCATAAAGGAAACACACAACCATAGCATAATTTTCCATTGCCCATTGAGGAGCCAACGACGGAATGAATGAATAAATGGACTGCTATGCCCCGCTACTGATGATGGGGCGGCCGGCTTTTTTGCCCCACCATAAACTGGGTCGATCTTGATGGATTTAGTTGTTCTCGCTGTTCGCTAAGCCGCTCGAGTGGCCTTCCACAGGATAAAACGATGACGAACTGGCGCACAGTTGGGGCTGACAATCGCCAATGAACTGTGAATCGAAACTGTGTTAAGTTTTAGCACGGATTTTGCTTAAATTAGCGCTTACTTTTGTAGCTACTGTTAGAAGCAACGTTGTGGGCACACTTTTAATCGATAATACAACTTGTTATACCATTCTGAATGTTATACCCATCTGTTATAAACATATTCGTTCTGCTCCAGACAAACAACAGTTCGCCAATCCTAAGTTATCTAAAATGTTATACACTGACATACATATTTATATAAGAGTGTAATAAATCGTAATCTTATCAAGGCAAATTAACTGTGATACGCAGCTAATGCTAAAGTAATATTGACACAGCTATACAAACTGTTATACAGAATACATATTTATAAATGAAACAAAATACTTCGTGATCTATACAGTTAACATATAAAGAGAAATTTAAAACTGTTATACAAGTATGCAACTGTTATACAGTCTGTTATACATTAAATATTTCAATACATTTATCTAAATGATTGTTGAATCTGCTTTAAAAAAACTGTTATACTACAAGAAAAAGAGCCACCTCAGCATAATAATAAAATCAACATTTTATTGCATCATTTGATTTGCTCAATGAAAATTAATACGACAAGAACGGTATCCATCCATACACACCCACATGGCGCTAAGTCCATTCCATAAAAACCACAACCAAAAAGCAAACAATAGATGTGCGACCCCCACAGCCCCCGCTATAAATGCGTGGCATCGCAACAACAGACCAACACCATGAATATGTGAGTGTGTGTGAGTGTCGTGTCTGTGGAGACACTTCAATCTAGTACGCCTCCACAAAAAGAGAACCCAAAAGCCAGAAGCGATAGCGGAAGAGAGCAAACAAAGTCATATAAGAGTAGCAAAAAGAGGAAAATTAAGGGGGGCCCACAATTGTGGCACAAATACACATAGAAGGGAAGACAATACAAATTTGCATATGAGCAGGAAATTCGTTACCAACTCGATGCTAGATATGAACGTGTAATATCGGAATATTTATGCCCATGCAGATGGAAGGAATTCGGAGAGTTCAGTAAGATTAAGTTGGTCGTTTCCTGATTTGAATTTCCGCTCTGTTCCTTTTCGTTTCGCCTAGCAGACCTACCGCAATGACATACAAAGTAGGTTGCAATTTTGGGTATTCCATTTTATTCCATTCTCTCTCTTCCAATTTCAAGTCATGCCTCCTCCTTTTAAAGGCTTGCCGAAATATGTACGTAGTATGTATGTATGTATGTATGTATGTTTGTATATTGTCTGGCAATGCCGTTAGGGCGGGCACAGCTGCTGTAGCACGCGGGAGGTACTCAAGCATGATAATGCGCTTTCAACTTTTTATTGAGAGTTTTTCTTACATTGGAGGAATTGTTGGAGATTGAACGCTTTTCAAAGCCAGGTTTTTGTGTGGTGAAAAGTAATCACAGCTGTGGGTATTGAGGTGAGGGACAAGCTGTTCACAGATTCACAGTACCTATTTAAAGTATTTAAAGAGCCAGTATTTGTTGGTTCATTTCATGAATTCTTTGAACATTTTTAAAGGATAGCATTAAAGCTGAGTAAATAGATGCAAGGTTACAGTGCTTTAGAAGGCGAAAATCAAGGCGTTCTACAATAAAACAAATATTTATATGTTCAGGTACATATATTTTCTGTTATACCTGTTACATGTGTACATTCAAACAAAATGTGGTACTTAACAAAAAAAAAAGTTGATAAAATATTTTTTTTTCTGTAAAAACTAGCAAACTAGGTTAAAACGTTTATACTCAGATCATTTGTATACGTTTTTTATAAAACCAAGCACACTACTTTAAAGCTGTTATACAAACTGGCATACCTACTGTTATACTGTTATACAAAATTCTGTTTAAAATTCTGTTTTTAAACATTCTCGTTGTCAAGTTATAACTTGGTACAACAGTTTGTCCAAGTATTTAAGTATTTATTTAACATCTCAATAGCATATGACAAAATACGTGACAAGTATTTGGACATTATTTTTATAAGAAATCGTTTTCCATTTCCCCCCCACACATAGGAGTATTATGAGCTCATCCAAATCTACAGCCTACAAAACTCTCTATTTAATTGAGCCAATTATCAGTTTCCGTTTGCCTCTGGTTGTCCCGAGCGACTGATGTGTGACCCTTGGGGTTATCTTCGACATTACACAGATACTTTTTCGAGCAGCCATTATACGCGAGTATTACTTGTGGACAAGCTCTCGTTCTGTGCCATAAGCCGATTGGCATTATCTCAATCGCCTTTCATTGGAAGCCAAGCTAAGTTTTTGCTTTTAATGCGACTGATAGCCAGGGTGCGGCGGTCGGTCGTTGGAGGTCAATTTGGGGAGCACTTCTTATCTCCCACTTCTCCCAGTAATCTCTCTTTCTCACTCTTTGAAGATTTTTGCGTAATTAAAAATGAAAAAGCAGTGGGAAAAGACGCAATGGAAACCTGCCTTCACGCCATATTTCGTGCTGTGTGTGTGGGACAATCCCCTAAAATTGTGTCACAGGTGTGGAAAGGACAGCCAACAAATTAAAATCGAGAGAGAGAGAGAGAGAGAAGAGAGATGGGGCAAAAAACACTCTGCCATTTTAATCTGCCCGCTTTTGTGTGGTTCTTTATGCCCGAGACATTGTCCTAATTGAATTTTAATGCCAAACCAAATCCAGGTACCTTGGGGTAACCCCTTTCGCCATTACACCCCGTGACCCGTTGTGGCATTGCTCTTGTGTTTACCGATGTGAAGGTCTTAACAAAATTTGTAATTTGCCAGCCATTGCAGTAAGCAAGAAACAGAAACAGAAACAACGAGACTAATCGAAAAGTCTAAACAGCGCAGAGCAAAGCAAATGCCGTCAATCCATCGACACTGGGTGGGCAGTGTTTACGGCCAGGTCAGGTCTGATGGTGAATGAACCAATCACTGTGGTTGGCTGGCTGGCTGGTCTAGCTCCACTGCCATGTGGCATGTGGTGGCTTCTTTGAATGCGAAATGTGTACATTGACGTTGACTGACGCAAATGTTTGCACGAAGACAACAGACAACAGACAAAGATTTCAATTTCTCAATTAGAATAGATTTTTGTCCCACAAAGTAGTGCCGGGGACCTGGACTGAAAGATTATCATCTTTGTGTTCGTCGGCGTCGGCAAACGTAGAGAATATTAAATTTCATCTCAGAGTGAGAGCTTTATTTAAGCATCTAGCAACAATGTTTAGCAAACAGAGCAAACTCATCGATTTTTGTGCTTGGTGCTGACCTCTTGTTTTTATAAATAAATCAGGCTTAGTTTTCCTATAGTTTATCGAATAGAAATGCAACACATTTTAGCAGTATAACAGTATTGTAGAACAGTATACCAGTATAAACGTGTGTAGAGCAGTATAACAGTTTTGAGAGCAGCATTAACTGTTTTAGAACAGCATAAATATTTTAGAAACAGTAAATCTCTATTTATTTTAATTTTCGAACAATCGAATTATATTGTTGTTGCAGAAAAACAAAACGATAGAATTATAACAGTTTGTAGAAGGGCATCAGGACTGCATTTGTCTAAATGGCATAATCTATGTGTTATGTAATCTCTGATTTTATCGATTTAAAATCGTTTTACTTCCAAACAAATGCTCTCTAAATCTAACAAAATGTACAACTAAAAATCATCCATAACAAAACTATAAATCTTTCCCTGTATAAATCTTCAATCGTATAAATCTTTCCCTGTTTAAATCTTCATTCGGATAAATCTTCAACTTTAAACTTAATTCATTTTGCAAGCATTTAAACAACATTCAAACCGCTTCATCGACAAAGTCAAGTGCAATGTCGTTAAACAAGGGATAAAATATACTAAATAAATAGCGAAAACCAGAACCCCCCATCATCGACTGGAACCGGTTCCTGAAATTTCTAAAAGGCTAATTTACATGCGATGCGAAAATAAGCAACAAAAACAACAACATCATCATCATCAGAGAGACCAAAACCCGTAAACATTTATGGGCCATACACACAAGGTCGGTTGGTGGTCTGTTGGTCAGCAAAATTTTCGAGAGGAATGAAAATAGCCTGTACCGCCGACAAAAAAAATACTTAATTGGAATAAGCCTCTCCATCTCATGCATATAAACATACATACACTCCCACCCACCCCAACAGCCTTGACCTTCAACCAAAAAGAATGACAAACAAAGTTGTTAGCTTTTGGAAATGGGGTTTGGGTTTCGCTTTGGTCGGTGCCGGTAAGTGTACATTTTAATAATAAATAAATCCCGAATGAAAGTAGGCCAGAGTTTATATAAATAATTGTGAATGAATGAAATCAGGGAATTTCAGATAAGATTGAAGCCCAAAACATAACGAAATTCATTCAAAGACATTCAAAGATATTCAATCATATCATATCGTATCATACAGGGGGGGTCTATTAAAACTCTATTATATTTGCAGGCCTGTCACTGTATTACGGAGGATTCGAGACTTTTTTGTTTGTTTTGATAAGTTTTTACGTAAATAAATTAATTGACTTTGGAGTAGACATCGTCTAAGCGATACTGACTTGCCCGACTTGTGGGTTATCTTTCCCCCCAGACATACACACACACACACCTCTCAATTGTTCTATGGGGGAACTGTACAGCCGATAAGAAGAAGCTCTTCCACAAACACAAACATCATAAAATGGAATGAGAATGTGGGGCGATATCAGCAACTAGATTGCTTGGGGAGATGTCATTACACTGATATGGAGACGGGGAGTGCAAAAGACCCTACAATCATCACAGTGATGTACTTATAGAGGTACATACCTTATCATTAGAGGAAATACATACGAGTATATGTACAAAAGAATACTCCATCCATTTCCAAACAATTAATGAACAACAATCATGTGTTTCCTTTACGAAATATTTAACAGATTTGATAAGCAGCTGAGTATTGAACGAAGTGTGTGCCAAAAAGTGCGTTGTGTAATGCTTTAGGAATACTTGAGGTAAAAATTCGTCAACTCTTACATATAGGACAGGCTCTCAAACATTCTCTTTGGCATCATTCGTTTGTGCCTGTCGAGTCGAGCATCATGTGGGAGCGATGGGAGGAATGATTAATTTTAAATGAATGTGAGTGAAAGACAGAGGCATGCTTCAGAATGTTTCACACATGAGAACATAAATTCAGTTGAAAGGAGTTGCTTAAGTGAAAAGTTCTGTAATGTTTCATTATTACTTTATTACTTATAGCTGATGCACTCCTTCCGTGACTTTCCATCGCTGGCTCTCTAATAACCCATTATTTTTCACCTAAAAACTTCCTAGCCTGTTTCATTTTAAAGATTTATCCTCCTTAAAAATACATCCCACAGATGCATTAAATGTCATAAATAAGGCAAAACTTTGATAATTATAACTTGTGAAAACTTCAGCGTTTCCCACAAAACTTGAAGACTCCAGAATCCCATTAGCGGAAGCCCGGGTTGCTACTTGGCTATTACGTTTCCTACGGATGATTGCTTCAACTTTTTGTAAGCCTGAAAATATTGGGTTCAATGAACCGCCGCCGCTTTAACCCAAAGTTCTCTTCTCTGGCCTGAGCCCTTCACTTTTTCCGCAAAAGCAAAAGCGAAATGTATACTCGAAATGAAGTTGTAAAATGAAAAGTTGGCAAAATACGAAAATATTTAATATGCCTGGCGCACAACATTTTGTAACAATTTACACTTAACGAGCAGTCGTACAATTATAATTACAGTCAACGGGTGAGTGCTTTAATTTTTGTGGATAATTTGTTAAGTGTGAAGTGCCAGTGCCAGTGCCAGTACAACTCTCTCCCTTGCACTGCTGACAAATTGTGTAAATATTTGAGCAAATGTTGCAATGTAAAGTTACAAATATAGAAATGACTGACAATCCAAACAGATATGCATACGAGTATGCCTATAAATCTAGTATATATATTTCATATTCGTATGTGTAAATTATAATTCAGTTTTCTGTATTGTCTCTGTCACGCCCCAATGGCCGGACCGACCGCCCGATCCAATGCGAATTGAGTCATCCGTTTTTTGGAAACCTTTTTGGAAATTTGATTCTGCTTGTGTTGAATGTTGAATTTATATACACTATATATAGTATATACGACCCTATATGAATGGGTCAGCATTTGTGATGGTGTGACCAAAACAACCAGAAACAACGCCCTTTTTTTGCGTTGTTTTATTATTAACTCTTAATGAAAATTCTGGGCATTTGGGTTATGTGACGAAAGGTGCAAAGATCTATAAAAATATGCAAATATAGCATAAGATATTCCTTGACGCCATTACCAACACTGATTCTACCCAATTATGCAACACTGATTCCAACCATTGATAAAACCTTCACTTCACTTTTCTTGTGAATAATTCAATCAAAGTTATGAGCAGAGTTATCTTCATTTATCACTTGAGACCTTCAGGCGAGACTACTCTTCCGTTCTCCGAAGCTTATCTGAAGAGTATGCAGGAATTCACTGACATACAAATATTCCCATATTCCCTCAATATAGCACTCCGGCACTCAAAATGATTAATAAGTGTTTGTAAGTATTCAGGCAATGAGCTCATCTAGCCACCCGTTGAAATACTAGATTCCGTAGAATTATTGATGGATAAAAAATATGGGTTGTAGCTACATTAATAAACACTCGTATCAACCACAGAAATGTTCAATGTTAAATATGCAAAAAAAAAAAACAAAAAAAAGGCAAAATCTACAACAAAAGCAGAAAGAAATGACAGACTTTGGGATGTGTCATACTCTTACGATTTTCTGAGAGTTACTTTGTTCCAATCTGTATCTTTGTCTGTACATGTATCTTATTTGTGTTAAGTAATAATAACTGTCGCCCCTGTAATAACCTCGTATTTATCATACAATTGCTTTATAATTTATACATATTATTTTGCACATTTATTAATTAATTGCAATTGCTATTCGAGGCGAATAGTCAGTAGTTCTGGCAATTTGTTGTGGCTGAAAATAGTTAAAGTGTTTCGTGTTTTGTTTGTATTTTCAATAAACTGCCAGTTAAATTTTAGCAGCTAGGGGCATAATCTATCTGTCTGTCTGTGTGGGTAGAAATAATGATAATTATTTCTTGTCAGTAAGAAAACAATAGGGAAAAATGTAGGAAATGCTTAATTGCTTAAAGCACTTCCCCCATATACTCATGCGAGCAGTAATATCAACGGGTGTATCTATTTTTTTATATACTATTATTCCAGCGAGGAAAGCGAACTTTAAAAAGTTACTTGGCCCCCCCACAATATCCATCGAATCCCCTCCACCCCATAGAAACTCAAAGTAATTCATGTCGCTCTGGGCGTCTAATGCAATCGCGTGACAAAAAAAAACCACCTCCCTTCAACGTATCCCACATAAACGTATATATATATATATCCCATATAGAAACGTCTCACTCTATATATATATGTATAGTGCATAAAAACGCTGTAAATGTAGGCTATATATCGAGTATGGAAATACCCTGTAATAAGAATTGATGAGCAGCAAATGTTAAAAAAATGAATTAAAAACCAAGCAAATACTCAAGAGGTACTCCAATAATTAGTTTTAAAGCTGTGGATTTTCCTTTACCTACAGTTCTACGCATACAACATGCCCGCTCAGCGATTACAGGGTACAAATATGTACACAATAAACGTACAACAAAACATTGTTCGCTGCGCCTTGGGGGGCTTTGGTGGCATTGGTGCGTTGCAGAATGTCGAACAGCTGATCCATTTAAAGTACTTGCTGGGGGCAACAGTTTTCTAGCTTAATAATTAATTTATTGATTGCCACAAGAGGCAGACAAATTGACGTCGTCGTCGTAGTCTACGACGATGGACACCAGTTGCTTGTACAATAAAATTTTTACTTTTCTTTTTAATAATTTATAGATTGTTGTGTCGTGAGTGACGTGAGGAAGTGGCCAGAGCAGGCCTTAGACAACTACGACTACTCATAATTGATGCGGTTTTCGCAAAGGGGAGGTAGAAACAGAAGCAGCAAACAGCAACAGAAATCACAAATCAGCTAAGCAAAAGTGGTTGACCCTGGTCGTAGTCGTAGGCGAAGGCCTTAAAAAACGTGAAAACGAGTGCAGCCGCCAAGCAATAGTATAACAAGATTTAATAAAAGTTTAAGAATATATAAAATTCAATCAAAATTAAATAATTATTCGTTCACCAAAAGAGCAGTTTTTACTGGTTTCAATGGGGACCAAAAGATGTTTGGTTCATTCGAGGGGCATTGCGAAATTTGGATGCTGTTTTGCACACTTATTCAAATTGAATTAAAAATTTCTGTTATGAATTTTGATTTATTTCTTGCTTTTGTGTACCCGAGCGATGAATCAACACTTAAGCCACATAAATATGTACATTGTTGGGGTATTTCCCTTTGGTGTTTTTTTTTAGAAAATTGAAAATATTTTCTGCAATCAGAGATGATTTGGGGTAAAGGTATAGCCTATAAGAAAATTTAATATAAATATTGATTATTCATGAAGCATAAAGATGAATGTTTCATTAATGAAACATTTATGATATAAGAAAAAAAAGGCTAAGGAGCTTCTGTAATTATATTTTTACCACTCTCTAAGGACCTTTGGATTAAGTCCACAAGGGCGAATTAAATGCCAATATATTAAATCTGAAATATTATAGATATATGTACGACCGTATTTGTACTAGTTACACATCCCATTACCATCTATTCTCTGGTATTTTTAGGTTCCATTCGAAAGTATTTAAAATCATAATTCGCCTTATCTAATGCCATTCGATTTGGCTATAAATATTTTGTGACGTTAGTAGATATTATATATCTCCAAATCACAAGATTTTTCCCTACTAAATAACACACCATTCGTAATCATTTCACCCACCCATCATGATCTCGCTGGTAAATGGACAAATAATTGTAATAAAAGCAAGCCAAAATGGAGCTAATCAATATGGTATTATGCGGGAGCGGACGTATAGTATAGCTCTCGAATGTTGTATCATATCGCAGACTCAATAAAGATAAATGGTGGGAGTCCAAAAGCCTTGGACAATGTGGAAGCAATCTAATGTGCCTATGAAATCGACCAGAAATCATGACACAGCCAGATATAGTAGGGGTTTGTGAGGAGCTCTGCTCTGGTTATAAAATGTCAGTTATGGAACAAAAACCATGAAGAGCATTCCAGACGATAAGCGAAGCGTTTTATATTGCTCCTGCCCGAGATAAGACGCCACAGATATGGGGGGGGATTAGTCATACAACCTTTTGGAATACAAACATGCAAATGTAGGTGCAAATGCAAGAGAGTTTAGTTGTACTGAACAAAAGGCTATGAAGAATACTTTTATAGGGAGGATGTGAGCAGATAAAAGTAGGTCTATTCTCAGCGAAATATGCTGTACCTGCACTAAGGGTAACTCAACTCTCCATTGAGATGTTTAATGAAAGATCCGTTGATGAATTTCGTTTAATTTACACTCACCAAAATAGTATTCTCAGAGAATTGGCTATCAGCAGGGCCAGGCAGACGTACAATGAGAAGCCCTCCGCGTCCTGTGTCTTCTTGATCTCTATGTACTGCGGAACATACGGTATAACGCCGCCAATGACCATCGCTGATGCGGCAGCCCAGCCCACCACATGACCGACCGTAAGGCCCATTTCATCGTTGATTATCCAATCCATTTTTTAATTGATTTTACTTAAAATGAAGTTGGATTTCTTTCTATTTTACTTAGAATTTAGTTGTTTTTTTTTGTGTGTTTTTGACGGATATGTTTTTCTCTTTTTTGTGGTCGAGTTGTTTGGTGTTATTTTATGTTGACTAGTGTTGGTTTTTATATTTGTTGCTTAAAAGCCGGCCTTTGGAAGTAGTCGTTTTCGTTTGTAGGGATGCTGTTGTACGCATTATAATGCTTGTCGGCAGGGGATCCTCGCAGGAAGAAAAGAGTCCACACTCTATCACACTAGCAGTGTCGGCAGGCAGAGAGGATCCTCGAAGGAGGGAAAGAGAGGAAGTCAGGAGGTCCTCGAAGAAGGGACAAACAGTGAAGAGATGGAGAGGCTGCAGCCTCCTATTGTTGTAGCTTTGCTGCTGCGGTGCTCTTCTGTTGTTTCTCTCAATTTCACTTTGATCTTCTGCTCTCACACACACACGAAGACGAACATGCACGCACACACATGAACTGTTTACAGGTAAACGAAGCACAGCTGTCTTTGCTTTCTTTCGACAGATATTTCTTGGCCCTCTCTCTGTCTCTCGCTCTCTGTGTGTCACTACTTTTTCTTTATATTTTTGCAGTTTTTGTTTTTCTTTTGCTTTCCGCGTTTTTGTATTGAATTTTCCCGAAACGAACGCCTCCGCACCGCACGCTACCTCTTACGAATTTTTTTGGTTTTAGTGAATTGTCAGCAATTTTCCTGCGCACACTTTTCACTAGACAGGAAAAACGGAAGGCCTAGCAGAAATCGCTCCATTTCCATGACATCTTTGAGCTATCGCATGCCCTATAACCCAGCAGATTTATGTTGCTTTCTCTTTCCCTTTCGCTTGATTGCATTTTCCAGGTTAATTTAATCAACTTAAATCTTGTTGTGGTTGCTGCGGCTGTGGTTTGGATCCGGAAAACTATTAAAAGTTATAGTTTTGCTGCACGGTCCACGTATAATTGTTGCCTTGTCGCATTTTCGCCTTTGCCACCTCCACCGGGCCACAACTGTTTCCGCTCGATTATATGTTTTCCTTTATTTCGCCTCTTTTCTGATTTTTCTGCATTTTCTTCTGTCAACCATCCGCGAACCGAACCGAGTCGCGAGCCGAATTTTTGTTTATTTGTCGGTCGGTCTTGCAATGGACTTATCGATAAAAAAAAACTAACTTAACCCCCTATATTTAAACATATGAACATCTTTTTTAAAGGTGATATGACATTAGACTTTGCTAATAGTGTTCTGACATTAGACTTAGACCAAATTTGGTGCGTAAGGGGGGTAGCAGGAGAGACAAAATGAAAAAATTATTGTTCATAGTCGTCTCTAAACACGTCTAATGGCTTTCAGTTGAATAACTGACACAAAATGATGTTTTCCAAGCCAGCAAAATTGTATCTTCTTACAAAAGAAAAATGACCAATATGACATCACCTGAAATGCGTAAAATATGTTCAAGTTTCATAATGCCCACTGGTCGACAAGGGGTTAATCGTTCACTGTCCATGATCGGAAATCATATTTCTTGATTTTGATATTCTGTTTAATATTGCCAGCTTGTTAGGACTTTCTTCATTGAACATATAATTTTATCCGATTGATGAATCAATTTTTCAAGGGATTGGTTAATTTGAAAGACTGCTTTTTATTGGATTGATTGCAAAATAAGGTTCAAGCCAAAAAGGTGAAATCATAAAGCATAAGTGTGTCCGGAGTGTGACGTCATCGTTACTGGTCATCACGGTAAAAGCTATGAGTATCGACATTTGTATGCCCTATTACCGTTACTTGATCCTAAAATTATTTTTTAAAGCTAACTTGAAAACTTTTTAATGAATTTTCTTAGATTGATATGTTTTTAACTATTCATGCATTTGATTTGATTTCTGTATCTTTATCTCGGTCTCGACACCTATTGTTGGCACCATTAACTACAAAGTTTAGTTGAGACTAATTGTTGCATTGATTAGAGTCTAAGATTTCAAACATTTCGTCAACTCTATCATATCCTTTTCCCCAAGGGTAGCATGTTGCTCATATCATGCCCATGTTGCGAAACAATGTTGCAAGTTTCTCACTGCTCAAGACAAAAAAGCACCTTGAGATATATGTATGGTACAGAATGGTATTTTTATGGAGTTGGTGGACAGCAGATAAGTTCATACTCTAAAATTATAATTTGCGGTATATGAGTTAAGTGTATCGTTGTGTTTTCATACCATATCGGTATGGAAGTGTAGTGTAATACGACCATAACATAACCGCCGATTTCGTTCAGCCTATCGCACAACAACACCGATATCTTTTATGCTGTAGATGGTTAGGTAAAATCAAAAGTCGTGGTTGTACTGATATAATTAAACAACAAATAATTAAACAGAACTCAGAAAAATAGCATTATTCCACACAAAAATACATGTTCAAATATTATCCAGTCAAGCTAAATATCACCTACAAATATGCTATCATCGCAATATAAATCGATAGATTGTTAACATCACAACTCACATCGCTAACCTACACAAGTCGGCCTAGACTTTTCGCATAAAATTTTTCTAATACGAAACGAAAAATGTCGTCCCACAGCGGGGGAACGGATTGGAATTCCGTATTAAAAGCATTGCTTTTGAGCCGCACGGGCGCTTTGAACAAAAACGAAGTGGTTAATCTGCTAAAAGCAATAACCAGATGGTGAGTACTCAACAGTTCAAAGACACAAAAAGAACTTTTTTTTCTTGCTGAATGGCGCAGCAAAGAAAATGAGACTTCTGCAAGTGCAAAAAAAAGTGACTTGCAAAATTAAATATGGCCGCCGCCGCAAAACTTAATACAATGTAAACAGTTTAACACAATATTTTGGGTCTCTTTTTAATGCAGCGAACATGAATTCTTCGACGATGAAAGTAGCTTCGTACCATTTTACACGGCCTTTGCGGCACTGGCGGCCGACAAACTTATGCAAATCAAATCAAGTAAGTTTTGCCATTTCCCACCGCCCCTTACCCCGAATTTTAATGATTTTTCACCAAACAAAAAACAAAAGAACAACAAAACAGAATTGGAATCTTTTATTTTCGCAATGAAATGCAATTCTTTGAGGGGTGCTTACACACACACGGGCTCACACATACCAGAACACATGCATACATACGTGTATATTTTATTTATACTCTTTGAGGAATAGGGTATATCAGCATTGGGGCGAGTCCATTCGTCTGTTCGTCTGTTTTTATGCCAACTAAAAATATGTATTAAATTCGAATGAGATATAAATATGGCAAGGGGTAGACTCTTGCTTTAAAAGGGTATCAAGTCGTCTTAAGCTTACTTTATAAACATACATTTGAAAATATATCTAAAATATTTGTGTATTTTCTTTTAGTTTGCCAGACACAGATCTGCCAGCTTCACGATGCCACGGCCGTGCTCATACGCTTCATACTCTTCCGTCTGCCCAAAGTGACGGTCTATGAATCGAAATGGCTATTGGCCGCCCTCAAAATGCTCTGCGAGGGCAGGGAGAATGCTTCTACGGCTCTTGCACAATTCGATTACAGTGCCGTGGCCGGGGTGGTGAAGAGCTCGAAACATCCGGAATCATCCAATAAGACTATTATGTCAATTGGAGGTAGCACCACAGGAGCTACTGCTGCTGGCAGTAGCAACGACAAAGATTCACCCAAATTAGAGATCAAACGCTCGCGCTCGGACCTCTCATCGGTGATCCTACAGCAGCTGTTGGCGCCACTTGAGCCGGGCAAGATGACCTGGGTGCCCCTCAGCGAGGAGATCACCGATTGCACTGTACGAAATTTCTTAACTTAAATTAATTTCCATTTAAATTGTCTTTCCTTTGGTAGGAGCAACTTTTGGCTGCCAATGTGGAGGTATTCCAGGAGGCAAATGGCGTCGATACGCTGCTGGATATCTGCGTGGGTCTGCCCATACTCAGTCGCTATCGCATGAAGTACATGGAGACGATAAATGCTGGGAAACCCCTCTACCTGCCACTCACACAGGCGGAGGCCACCACAGTGAAATCATCGATGAATCACATGCTCACAGATCTGTCGATTGTGGGCCAGGCGTATGCCTTGATTGTCATGCAGCCACTGACACCGAGCCGCATCGAAAAGCTATCCATGTGCGGCATCTCGGCACTGTACAATGCGGTGCTCACCTCGATAGCCACCAGTGTCCTGAGCATGGGACAGGCAAGCAGTTCACAGAAGCAGCAGCAGCAACAACAGCAGACGGCTGCTGCTGCAGCAGCATCAACCAGTCAGGGCAGCGGCGGTGGCTTGTCCAGCGTGCAGAACAGCAAGGATCACGACGAATTTGAAGAACAGGCCAGCGGCATTGTAAACAAAGCTCTGGAAATCTATTCCAGCATTGGCGAGATGTTCAAATCTTCTGCTCGAATGTATATCTATCAGAATCATTTGTGCTATGGCAGCTGGCTGCTCATCAGCGGCATCCAGGGAGCAATGGGCGCCAGTGGCAGTGCCTCGGCAGAGACGGCAGCTAAAGCAGCAGCAGCAGCAGCCGCAGCCGCCGCCACAAAAGTGGCAGCCAAAGCAGAGTCTGTAACGGCGCCCAGCACCCCCATAGCCAGAGTCAATCTATTCAAGGTGCAACAGGGCTTTGGGGAGCTGAATGCTGCCATAGCCAATCACAGCATTAAGCTGCTGTCGGAACTGATTGAGGATCTAAAGATTGAATCCGCCTGCGGACAGAGCAGTGTCACCGATCCCGAAACGCTGCCAGAGCCAGCGCAATTTGATATCCTGCAGAACTACACATCGCTGGAGCGGATTGTGCGTGTCCTGAACACGGCCACGTTGCATCAGCTGTTCACATTTCTGGCCACCGTGGCCTACCGCAAGGCATGCACACTGAAGCGTGCCTCCACCAAAGACCGCACCGAATGCGATCCCATTAGCTACTCGGACTCAACGACCTGCCTGAATGAGTCCATGTCCTATTCGGACAACTCGGAGGAGGATGACAGCGAAAGTTATCTGGGGCATTGGTTCAAGGAGACCCTCTCGCCCGAAACGCACGACGACAATGCAAATACCTCGTCGCAGGAGCGCAGCGGGGAGCAGAAGAGCGCACTGGTGCCCAAGCTAGATGAGCCACACGAGTATCTGGAGCTATCGGCGGATATCTTTTGCTTTCTGGATCAATTTCTGGCCAATCGTCATGCCTACATGCAGCGCTATGTGAAGGCGGGTGTCAGCGATCAGCAGATGCTGCTGATGGCCAACATAATCAAGGACTTTGATCGCGATGTGATGCGCAGCGACAGCGAACAGCAGTCGCCACCAAGTACAGCAGGCGTGGCTGTGGCGGCAGGAGGTGCGGGAGGAGCATCTGGCTGCTCGGCCAAGTGGCAGGCATCGATGATACGTTTCTCGGGCGCAGCTGGCCGTTACATACACAATCTGATCTCGACGGGCCTGCTGTCCGAGCAGCTGCAATCGAATCTGTTGCAACATTTGGCCATCTCACCATGGTCCACGGACACGAATACATGGCCACTGCAGGTCTATCCCAGCACATTGTCGGTGCTCGTGCAGATCCTGCTGCTGAAGCCCATACAGGAGAAGGAGGCCGCCTGTCTCTCAGTGTGGCATCGCCTAATCAACACCCTGGTTGATGGCGTGTGCTCGTCCACCTCTGGCGGTGACTCGGACTACGAGGATATCAACATTGAGCATGCCCAACTGCTGCTCTTTCTGTTCCATTCGCTCAATCTCATGCAAAAGAAATCCATCCTACTGCTCACTGCTGGTGGGGTGATACGCTGTGCCGAGGTCTGTCGTGGCATCAGTGCGGAGCGCATTGTCCGGAATAGCCAAATGATGCTGCTGTCGCGTTTGCTCGTATTTCTGGAGTATCTGATGAAGCATCTGTACCATGCACCGCCCGAACTGTTGGATCAGGTGCGCTGGATATTGTTTAGCGTGAGCAGCATGCCCGAGACGCAAAAGGTCTCCGATTTGATTAATAGTCGCACCAAACTGAACTCCTATTGCCGTCAGGATATTGAGGAGAAGTTCCGCAAGTCTTCGGGGGAATATGGATCAAGTAAGTGATCCAACGCTAGTCGAATATGATTGTAATATCAATTTTAATATCAATTGACTGTCCCCTTTGCAGATATTCGTCCCACATTTTACAGTCTGGTGCTGAAGGAGCCCGAGAAAGCCTATTGGGTGAGCGATTTCAAATTGGATGGCCTCGCCTGGAATTTTATACTCTGCACACCGGACAAACTCAAGTATCCGCTTCTGGTGGATGCCCTTGTGGATATCCTGAACATCGCTGACATGTCCTCGTTTGCCAAAAAGGACAGCGGCGAGAGCAGCAGCATGCACAATCTGTGTGCCATGCAGTATTGCTTTACGAACACCTGGAAGCTGCTGCTGGGCCTGCCCCCCTCCACCTCACACGTGGAGGCGCTGCGCATTGAGCGGGCACCCAATCTGCATTCGCTGGTGTGGAGCACCCGCCTGCCGCTGGGCACATCCCATTATTTGATTGTCAACAGCCTGATAAAGCAGGGCATGTACACCCAATTCGCGGAGTCGCTGTACACTCAAGTGGGCGATACCACGGCCGATATACGATACAACTTGAAGCAGACCATACTCGGCGTAGAGGCCTTCAATCAGCAGATGAGCAATAAGGGTAAGTGTGGATGGGAATTAATGGCGAAAAGCCAAGAGTATAAAATACCAAGATGGGGAATAAATTCCATTTAAATTTTCGTATTACTTCGCCTCTGACCGTGGCTGCACTTCCCACTTGGCTGTGTCGGTTCGTTAATGCTCAGGGCAGCCAAGTCGGTCCGAGGAATCCGATAAGAAAATACTCAGTCTTCGCGTGGGAAGTAAGCGAAAACAAAATACATTGCTTGGGCATGACAGAGCTAATGAATGCTGGAATTCGAAATCGGGATTCTTGGACCCGATTCTCGGTCGCAGTCTCAAAGAAAATATTCCATCGTCATGCTCAAGACATATAATTTGTATTCGGGCACTCCATTTTGAACCATGCAAAGGAATCTGTTATTATTATTTCCCTTTTTCTTTTTACTAGGTATTCCACGCCTCTCGGAACTCATTCTGTTTGATGCTTTGGTGGCCCACATGCAGGCCGTGGCCTGGGCAGAAAAGGAGGGCTTCAAGCTGCTGCGCAAGGACTGTGAGGATAGCAGCGCTGGCGAGCGATCATGCAACAGTGCGGCATCCAGTAGTGGTGGCGGCGTCGGCAGCGGCAATGCCGCTGATCACGATCATCCCGAGGTCTACTCCTCCAATGAGTCGATCGATGAAGAGCAATCCAAGCAGGAGGATGAGCCGGGCCTGCCCACGGAAACAGTGGAACGCAATCAAATGATCAACGAGCTGCTGATCAAGCTAATGGACTCGTATCGCTACCTATCGGACATTGTGCGTGAGCAAATGCTCAAGCAGCTGTCGAGCACCACACCGGAGCATGTCCTCAATCTGATAGTGCCCATTGTGAGCGATAAGCCAGCCATAATGCTGGAGCTGCATGCGGCATTCCTCAAGCTGCTGCCCAATGAGGATAAGCAGCTGATTGCGAACGAATGGCCCAAGTGTTTGATGGTCAATGATGCGGCCTTTGATGGGAAACAGCATCCCGTGGAGCCGTACACCCTCAATGTGATTGATGCACACATTACAGAGCTGACCCGAGGCAGCGGCGGTGTGGCATATTCCACGCTGCATACGCTCAAACATTGCCTGAAGACGATACTCCATTTGATGGAGTTGCTGCTGCCCTACGCCTCGAATTGCTGCGAAATGGATACGCAACTGAAGCCGCTGCTAATTGCCTCCATGCTGGACATGCGCACCGACTATCTGCAGGGCCAGAGCGAACAGTGTCTGAGGGAGATCCTGAGTGGTTTGACCCTGGAGGCGCAGAAGCTGTTGCTGTATGAGCACATGATTGGCTACTGCTATCGCATGCTGATTGAATTTGCCGCAGAGCTGCGACAGCCAGCGGCCAGAGGCCCTCCCCTGGATCAGGAGCGAGCTTTGTTCAATGAATCGATGCTGTTTGCGGTGCTCAAGACATTCATCAAGATGCTGGAGAAACCCACAGCTGTGCAGGCCATGCGGCAGTTCTTCCATGATCAGCGCACGGGCAGTCTGACCACGTTGCTGCTGTCCTTTACTGGCACCACTCTACCCTTGAGTTATGCACGCAAAATGTTGCAGTTTGTGGAACGTTTGTTTGAGCAATCGACGCGGGCGGACTCGCAGTTCCAGCACGAGGATTTGGTGGATTGTTTTGGCGATTTATCCAGCGTGGATGTGGCACGCTTAAAGCTGTGGCTGGCCCACATTATCTATGGCCCAAATGTGACGGCCGGAGATGTCAGCAGCAGCGAGACAATGGATCCCACCTGCAGACTGCTCACGAGCATCATGCAGCCATCGAGCAGTTCCAGCAGCAATGCCCAGACACCCACCAACATGGCCACTGTGTCGGCTATGCCGAGCATCTCCGATCAGCTGGATGCCATGGACATAGACTATGATTGTGGGGCAGCAGCAACAGCAGCAGGAGGAGCTGCGCCCAACACGTCACAAATTCTGAGCCTGTGGCAGGCAGCGCAGCCGAATCCCTCAGAGGAATCCTCGCAAGCCTGCGATCACAGCGAAGGCGGCGAGCAACGTCAAAGCGAACGCAATGGAGGCCTGCTGCTGTCCATCGTCAAATATCTCGTACGCGATCAGAGCAAGGCGGGACCCATAGCGGCGCCTCTGTTCCAGGCGCTGCTGCAGCTCGGACAGACTTTGATCAGTCCACCCCACGATGGCTGCGACTTTGCGGATGTGCTGCAGATAATGATCACCCTGGCAGATGCCTCTCCCGCACGCGGACACGTGGCGCTGTTCAATACGACGCTGCTGTGGCTGGAACTAGCCAAGTTGCAGCTGCCCGACAAGCATCTGCGGCATGCGGAGAATGTGAGCGCTCTGCTGAGATATCTCAGCGAACTCCTGCAGAGCATTGGGTATCGTGGCAGTCGCCTGCATATGCCCCCGTGGGATGATGAACTGCAAACGGACATTGACGATCTGTACGATGAGTTGGGCGAGGAAGAGCAGGACTCGCTGCTGGATGACTCCGATGAGGATACGCTGAACAACAAGCTGTGCACATTCTCGCAGACCCAAAAGGAGTTCATGAACCAGCACTGGTATCACTGTCACACCTGCAACATGATCAATACGGTGGGTGTGTGCTCCGTGTGTGTGCGCGTGTGCCACAAGGGGCACGATGTCAGCTATGCCAAGTACGGCAACTTCTTCTGCGATTGCGGTGCCAAAGAGGATGGCTCCTGTCAGGCGTTGAGTCGCCGCTTGGGCTCCGGAGAGGCGCGTGACACGGTGGGTCCGGGCGGCAGCAGCAGCTGCAGCTATTTGCCCTCGCACATGAGTCTGCTGGCGGGCAAGAAGAGAGGCAACAATGCAGCAACAGGAGCAGCTGGCCAGCAGCAGCAGCTGGGAGGAGCGCCTGCCCGCAAGGATTCCATCAGCAGTGAGCGAATCCTGCTGCTGGGCAAACTGCTCGAACCCTACCGTGAGACATTGCAGCATCAGGAGCAATGGATGCTCGTGGTACGCTGCATACTGGAGTACTTCGATGTGCTGCTGCCATCCATAAGGGAGAACTGCACGCTCTATTCGATTGTGGGCTGCCACAGGCGTGCCACTGCCGCGCTGGAGCGACTGCATCAGCTGGAGCAGAGTTTCCAGATCACGGACCAGCTGATGTTTGCCACACTGGGCTCCCAGGAGGGTGCCTTTGAGAATGTGCGCATGAACTACTCGGGCGATCAGGGGCAGACCATCAAGCACTTGCTCACCTCTGGCACGATACGTCGCGTGGCCTTCTGTTGCCTCTCGTCGCCGCATGGACGCCGCCAGCAGCTGGCCGTGTCGCATGAGAAGGGAAAGGTCACCATATTGCAGCTATCGGCGCTGCTCAAGCAGGCCGATGCCTCCAAGCGGAAATTGACTCTGACGCAGCTCAGTTCGGCGCCCATTGCCTGCACTGTGCTCTCGCTGGCCGCCAATCCCTGCAACGAGGATTGCCTGGCTGTCTGTGGGCTCAAGGAGTGCCACGTGCTGACCTTTTCGAGCAGCGGCAGCACCAACGAGCACATTGTCATCACACCGCAGCTCGAGAATGGCAACTTCCTGAAGAAGGCCATGTGGCTGCCTGGATCACAGACACTCCTGGCCATTGTCACCACGGATTATGTGAAGATCTATGATCTGTCGGTGGATACAATCAGCCCGAAATACTACTATCTAGTGGCTGTGGGCAAGATCAAGGACTGCACCTTTATGTACCATCAGCAGGATGGCATTGGCAGCTACTTTATGCTGAGCTTCACGAGCTCTGGCTACATCTACACGCAGCAGCTGGACCAGCAGAGTCTGGCCGTGCATGGGGACTTTTATGTGACAAATACACTGGAGTTGAGCCATCAGCATATCAAGGATATCAATGGACAGGTGTGCGGCGGCGGTGTGTCCATTTACTACTCGCACACGCTGCAGCTGCTCTTCTACAGCTACACCTCTGGCCGGAGCTTCTGTTCGCCGCTGACGAACGTAAATGAGGGTGTCAAGGGCATTTATCACTTGGACATTAACAACACAGCGGCCACGGTGGCCAGCAAATCATCATCGGCCTCGAAGGTGCCGCTACAATCGCTGGTGGGTTGGACAGAGGTGGCAGGACATCCGGGACTGATATATGCCAGCATGAATACGTCCAATAATCCGGTGATACTGATGATCACACCCGAACGCATCTACATGCAGGAGATCAAGGCACAGTCCGCGAAATCGAGGATAATGGATGTGGTTGGCATACGGCATAGTGTGGCGGGCACCGAGAAGACCACCCTGCTGCTGCTCTGCGAGGACGGCAGCCTGAGAATCTTCTCGGCACAGCCAGAGCACACGAGCTTCTGGCTGTCGCCGCAGGTACAGCCATTTGGCAATCAGCTGTACAGCTCCACGCTGCTGGCAAAGAGCAACAACAGTGGCACAAGCAGCAGCAGCAGCAGCACACAGACCAGCAAAAGCAAGGCAGGCAGCTCTGCAGCGGCTGGCAAGCTGCTGCCGCACCATCGCAGCAAGTCGATGGGAGGCAGCCATCAGCAGCAGCAGAAACAACTGACAGCCGGCGGGCAGCCCATTTTCCCGATTGATTTCTTTGAGCATTGCAATCTGCTGGCCGATGTGGAGTTTGGGGGCAATGACCTGCTGCAGATCTACAACAAACAGAAGCTGAAGACGCGTCTCTTTACCACAGGGACGTTTGTGGCGAGCACCAAGCCCACCGGATTCACGCTGGAGGTGATCAACAACGATCCAAATGTGGTGATGGTTGGATTCCGTGTGATGCTTGGCACACAGGACATACAAAGGGCACCCGTATCGGTGACCATACTGGGACGCACCATACCCACAACGGTGAGGAAGTCGCGCTGGTTTGATATACCCCTGACGCGTGAGGAGATGTTCCAATCGGACAAAATGCTCAAGGTGATGTTTGCCAAGTCGCAGGACCCCGAACATGTCACTGTGCTCGACTCCATCGAGGTCTATGGCAAGTCCAAGGAACTGGTCGGCTGGCCCGACGACAGCGACGATGTGCAGGCACCCAGCTCCGGTCCCACACCGGTGACGGCCACCCAACAGAGTGCCGCGGCCAACTTTGGCGAGGGCTTCAATTGCATCACTCAGCTGGATCGCATGGTCAATCATCTGCTGGAGGTGCTCGACTGTGCCCTGCATCTGCTCGGCGGCAGCGCTGTGGCTGCCCCGCTGCGCTCGAAGGTCGTGAAGACGGCCAGTGGACTGCTGCTGCTGCCCACCCCGAATCCCGTGCAGACCCAAGCCCGCTATGTGCTGGCCACGCTCTATGGCAGTCGGGCGAGCTATCACAGCTTCAAGGATGGTGTCATCCTGCATTTCGTACACGGCGAACTGCAGGCCATGCAACCGAAGCTGCAACAGCTGGAATCCCTGCAAGAAATCGATCCGGAGGCATTCTATCGACTGATATTGCTGGTGCGCGGCGTGGCCAACTCTCGGCCGCAGTCGCTGGCCAAGATCTGCCAGGAGAACAGCTACGATTTGGTGCCAGCTTTGATGGGCATTGTCCTGGAGCTGCACAAGATCACCCCGGACCTAGATGAGCCCACAAATATTGTGCGACGCGGGCTGTGCCAGCCGGAAACGATTGTCCATTGCCTGGTGGAGATTATGTATGGCTTTGCGCTTGCGGATCCCGGCCAGGTGGGTCGCATGACCCAGTACTTTATTGATCTGCTGAAGCACGATGCCACCGTCATCAGTCACAGTGCCAAGGAGGCACTGATACTCCTCCTGAGTCCGCGCATGAAGCGACGCAAGGCAGCGGCCGTAGCCGTCATAACGCCCCCGACCTGCTCCACGCCCACGCCTCAAATGCAGGCCCTGCAGGCGGTGGCTGCATCGGCGGCCAATGACATCATCGAGGAGGCAGCAGCAGCAGGCGCAGCGGCTGCCGGTCAGGATCCAGACAATGCAGCAGCCGCGCTGCTCGAGGCAGTGGAGGGAGGCGTGGCAGGACAGCATGCGAATCAGCAGCTGCTCAATCTGGAGGCCTTCATGGGCGGCGGCTTCCCCCGGCTGCTGGGTCTGCCCGAGGATGCCGACGACGAGGCCATCATGGACATAGCCATCGCATTGAGTCTGCAACAGCATGGCGGCGCCGATGCCAATGCGCTGCAGTCGCTGCAGCAGGGATTGGCCAATATCCAGGGCATCAGACAGGCGGCAGCCAATGCGGCAGCGGCCAGTGTCTCGGTCTCTGTCTCGGCGGGCGGATCCGATGACGAGGGCTCCAATGTGGCCACCGATGGCTCCACGCTGCGCACCTCACCCGCCGAGCCGGCGGGCAGTGGCGGCTCCGAGAGCGGTGGCAGTGGTGTGGAGAGCATTGGCGGCACATCGGCGCGCAGCAGCAACTTTGGCGATCATCCGAACACAACGCCACCGCGACAGAGCTGCAGTTCCGTCAAGGATGGCGAGCAGGGGGGCGAGGAACAGCAGCAGCAGCAGCCAGGACCCAGTGGCTCCGCCTCGGGTGGAGTGCCAGGTGGCAGTGGCCTGAGTGCCATGAGCAGCACCGAAGACAACAATGAAATCAACGAAGATGAAAAGCTGCAAAAACTGCATGACCTCAGGTGAGTGGGCGACCCAAGGGAAGGGAATGAGTCTGTAATGCATCTAGTCCCTCCTGCAGGATTGCCGTGCTGGAGAGCATTATCCAGCATTTGGACACATTCGATCTGTGCAATGGGCTGCAGGCCATACCCCTCATCCAGGTGATACACATGCTGACCACAGACCTCAATGGCAACAATGAGCGCGATCAGCAGGTGCTGCAGGAGCTGCTGCAGGCGCTGGTGGAGTATGTGGAAATAGGCAAACGTGGAGCAGCCTCAAGGGTAAGAAATGGAGCGCAGCACACACACGAAAGGGGCCCTTTTGTGAGCCGCTTAATTCTGTTTTGCAGATGGAGACGAAATGCCCCTTGAATGAAGTTCGACTCGCTTTGCTCGCACTCTTTGGCGTGATGATGGGCAAGACCAAGTCCAAGCAGACGGGCACCACCTCGCCACCGCATCAGTTCAAGGATAACAGCTCCTTTGTGGCCAGCACCACAGCGAATGTGCTGAGCAAGAGCGGTGCCTTTATCTATGCCCTAGAGGCACTCAATACGCTGCTCGTGCACTGGAAAACGGTGCTGGGGGATCCCTATGCGGCCGGGCAAGCGGCAGCACCAACTGCCAGCAGCGGCGGCGGCGCCACCTCTGGCCCGGGAGTGCAGCTACTGAAGCCCATTAAACATGGCCCCAAGCCCGATATATCCATACTGATACCGCAGAATTATCTGAAGAATTATCCCGACATCTTTGAGTCGTACGATGGCCTGCTGACGGAGATTATTGTGCGGCTGCCGTATCAGATTCTGCGGCTAAGCAGCGCCCATCCGGACAATTATGACAGCAGCTTCTGTGAGGCGATGACCTTTACGCTGTGCGAGTATATGATGCTCAATCTGAATACACTGCTGCGGCGGCAAGTGCGCAAGCTGCTGATGTACATCTGTGGCAGCAAGGAGAAGTTCCGCATGTATCGGGATGGACACTCGTTGGATGCCCATTTCCGTGTGGTGAAGCGAGTGTGCAACATTGTGAGCAGCAAGGTAAGTAGAAAAGAGAGAGAGAGAGAACACTCCCACAGGCACTTCCACTCCCACTTCAACTTCTACTTTCTCCCCCACAGACTGGTGCCCCCTACAATGCCAATCCTCCGCTGCTCAGCTATGACTCGTTGGTGGATCTGACAGAGCATCTGCGCACCTGCCAGGAGATCAGTCAAATGCGCACTGGCAACTGGCAGAAGTTCTGTGTGGTGCATGAGGATGCCTTGGCCATGCTCATGGAGATTGCCTGCTACCAACTGGATGACGGTGTGTCGCCTATAATTATACAGCTGCTGCAGGCGGCCGTTTGTAATATGCCAGCCAACAAGCAGCAACCACAGCAGCCACCGCCAGCAGCCGCTGTGTCAACGTCCTCGAAGCTGCGCAGTGAGCGCGAGAAAAGCGAGGATACGGATGCCTACTACTCGAAATTCGATCCAGCACAGTGCGGCACATTTGTCCATCAGATATTCCGCTATGCCTGCGATGCATTGATCATTCGATTCGTGCGGATCTTTCTGCTGGAGAATAACATAAGTCAGCTGCGCTGGCAGGCGCACTCCTTTATGACGGGCCTCTTTGAGCATGCCAATGAGCGGCAGCGTGAGAAGCTGTTGACCATCTTTTGGAATTTGTGGCCCCTGGTGCCAACGTACGGCCGCCGGACAGCACAATTTGTGGATCTATTGGGCTACCTGACGCTGACAACGCGCAGCATAACCGACCGCCTGCCAGAGTTTGTGTCGCGTGCGGTGGAAGTGCTGCGGACACAGAACGAGCTGCTGTGCAAGCACCCGAATGCGCCCATCTACACCACCTTGGAGTCGATACTGCAGATGAACGGTTACTATCTGGAATCGGAGCCCTGTTTGGTGTGCAACAACCCAGAGGTGCCGATGGCCAACATCAAGCTGCCGTCGGTCAAGTCCGATTCGAAATATACCACCACAACGATGATCTACAAGCTGGTGCAGTGCCACACCATCTCGAAGCTGATCGTACGGATTGCGGATCTGAAGCGCACCAAGATGGTGCGCACCATCAATGTGTACTACAACAATCGCAGTGTCCAGGCGGTCGTTGAGCTGAAGAATCGGCCAGCGCTGTGGCACAAGGCGCGCTCCGTTTCGCTGCAATCGGGCCAGACAGAGCTGAAGATCGATTTCCCATTGCCCATTACGGCCTGCAATCTGATGATTGAGTTCGCCGACTTCTTTGAGACTGTCAGCGGTTCGAGCGAGAATCTGCAGTGTCCGCGCTGCAGTGCCGCTGTGCCCGCGTATCCGGGAGTGTGCGGCAACTGTGGCGAGAATGTGTTCCAGTGCCACAAGTGTCGAGCGATCAACTATGACGAAAAGGATCCGTTCCTGTGCCACTCGTGTGGCTTCTGCAAGTATGCCAAATTCGATTTCAGCATGTATGCACGCGTCTGCTGTGCCGTCGATCCCATTGAGTCCGCCGAGGATCGGGCCAAGACTGTGTCGATGATACACAGCTCATTGGAGCGTGCAGATCGCATCTACCATCAGCTGCTGGCCAACAAACAGCTGCTCGAGCTACTCATCCAAAAGGTGGCCGAACATCGGATCAACGATCGTCTGGTCGAGGACAACATGGCCAGTGTGCATAGCACGTCGCAGGTGAACAAGATCATCCAGCTGCTGGCACAGAAATACTGCGTGGAGTCACGCGCCAGCTTCGAGGAACTAAGCAAGATTGTCCAGAAAGTGAAGGCATGTCGCAGGTGAGTTCACAGAAGATATACACATATACACAAAGTGTATACCCCCCTAACGCCTACCCGCATGGATGGTTCGATTCGAGTCGATCTAATAGCCATAAGGATGTCGTTCTCGATTAGCAGCCACAGCCGATTCCATAAAGACATGTCTGTCTGTGCCTCTTGTTTAACGCGTAGTTCTTGGATACTATATAAGCTGGAGCCGCACAATTTTAAGCGGAGACTCCTGGTATCCATCAACCTGACGCAAGTTTGTTTCCCTACCCACCAAAGGATTGGCTAATTGCAGAAAACGCAGATCTATCTATGATATATTAGAGTACAGAGTTTTGATTAGATTGGATCATTATTAGCCAGTGTATCTCTCTCTCTCTCCCTACCCTGGCGGCTGGATGAGAGAAAAAGATTGAATTAGGTATTGAATTAGATTGTTAGGGGGAATGCGCATAGACCGAGTGCAAGTGCCCGAGCGCTCGCTCGCTCCATGTTTCCCCCATCTGCGTTGTATTATTTTCTCATGATAAATACTGCTCCTCGCAAGGCTTCGGCTGGTTAATAATACTTTTCCGTACAAACACAAACAGTTTGTGCGCGAATTTCTTATCGGTTTCATACGAATATTAAACCTGACTTTGTTTGCGAGTAGATTTGCGGATCTGAGTAGGCTTAAATGCATACATTAATACATCAATTCCTTGCGATTCTATTCCATTTCCCTTCCCCTGTAGCGAACTGGTGGCCTACGATCGCCAGCAACAGGATCTGCCGCCCAGCAATCTGTCGCTGGTCATGGGGGCCGAGAATCCAACAACAAACCGCTGCTATGGCTGCGCCTTGGCCTCCACCGAGCAGTGCCTCACCCTGCTGCGGGCCATGGCCTACAATTATGACTGTCGCATGGGTCTCTATAGCCAGGGACTGGTCAGCGAACTGGCGGAACACAATCTACGGCGTGGCACACCGCAGATCCAGAACGAGGTTCGCAATCTGCTGGTGGTGGTGACCAAGGACAATGCCGAGGCGTGCATGCACTTGCTGCAGCTGGTCACGTCCCGTGTGAAGAGCGCCCTGATGGGCGCCATTCCCCTGATTAGTCTGGAGGCAGCCGTGCATCAGGAGATGACGCTGCTGGAGGTGCTCCTCGGACAGGATGATTTCTGCTGGGAATACAAGCTGAAGGTGATCTTTGAGCTGTTTATCAGCAATTGCAAGTGAGTGGAAAACAGAACAAAAAAAACCCCTAAAGCTGTGCTTGAAGCTAACTCCGAGTATTTTTTCCGCCTGTTAGATTGCCGCGTGGACCTGTGGCCTCTGTGCTGCATCCCTGCCTGCGCATTCTGCAGAGTCTGATCAATCCCACGATCGCTGGCAGCGGCAGCGGCAGCGGCAGCGGTGGCAGTGGCAAGACAGTGTCTGTCATTGATTTGTGCAGCATTAAACTGCCCGAAGGCAACACCATCGACTATCGGGCGTGGCTTAACTCGGATCGCAATCACGAGTACTTGGCCTGGAGCAGTCGCATGCCCATCAGCCAACACCATCAGGAGGCAGCAGCCACAACCACTGCCGCCAAGCCAAAGAGCAGCAAACAGCAGCAGCAGCAGCAGCAATCGGCGGGCGGCACTGAGACACCACCAAAGATCAAGGAAGCCACAAGGGCGGCCTATCTGAGCGAGAAGTATGCCAAACGCTGGCGCACGAATGTGCTGGACAAGCAGCGGCTGACCAAGCCGCTGGTATTCAATGCCGAGTGGATACAGCCGCTGCTCTTCAACGAAAACTCACGCTTTGGCCGCCAATTGGCGTGCACGCTGCTGGGCGGACTGGCACGCACGCACGAGCGCAAGCAGCAGGCTCTCAATTTGCTCACCTCCTTCCTGTATCATGTGGGGGAGGCGGGTGAGGCGAGCACCGAGTATTTGGCGCTCTATCGGAGCATTGCCACAGAGTCGCCCTGGCTGCAGTATCTGGTGCTGCGGGGAGTGCTGTGCAAGATCTCCGCACTGCTGGCCACGGAGATAGCCAAAGTGCACTGCATGGAGGAGCATTCGCTGTCCTCGGACCTTACGCTGGGCTATGCCCTGCGCCGCTATGTGGAGCTGCTGTGGCTCTTCCTCGAGTGCCCCAACATACGGCGAACCTACAAGACCCGCCTGCTGGGCCCCGTGCTCGAGAGCTACTTGGCCCTGAGGAGCCTGGTGGTTCAGCGCACGCGACACATTGATGAGGCGCAGGAGAAGATGCTCGAAATGCTGGAGGAGATGACCAGCGGCACCGAGGAGGAGACGCGTGCCTTTATGGAGATACTCATCGATACGGTGGACAAGACGCGCATGAATGACATCAAGACGCCGGTGTTTATCTTTGAGCGTCTGTACTCCATCATCCACCCGGAGGAGCACGACGAGAGCGAGTTCTACATGACGCTGGAGAAGGATCCGCAGCAGGAGGACTTCCTGCAGGGTCGCATGCTCGGCAATCCCTATCCCTCCGGCGAAATGGGACTGGGTCCCCTCATGCGCGATGTGAAGAACAAAATCTGCACGGACTGTGAACTGATTGCCCTGCTGGAGGATGACAACGGCATGGAGCTGCTGGTGAACAACAAAATCATTAGCCTGGATCTGCCCGTCAAGGATGTGTACAAGAAGGTGTGGCTGGCCGAGGGCGGGGACCGCGATGCCATGCGTATTGTCTATCGCATGCGCGGACTGCTGGGCGATGCCACCGAGGAGTTTGTCGAGACGCTGAACAACAAGAGTCAGGAGGCCGTCGACACGGAGCAGCTGTACCGCATGGCCAATGTTCTAGCCGACTGCAATGGGCTGCGTGTGATGCTGGACCGGATTGGCAGTCTGCAGCGAATCTCACGACAGCGCGAGCTCATCCAGGTGCTGCTCAAACTCTTCCTGATCTGCGTGAAAGTGCGCCGCTGCCAGGAGGTGCTGTGCCAGCCCGAGATTGGGGCCATTAACACGCTGCTCAAGGTGCTGCAGATGTGTCTGCAATCGGAGAATGATTCCATACAGTCGGCAGTCACCGAGCAGCTGCTGGAGATTATGGAAACGTTGCTCTCAAAGGCGGCCAGTGATACGCTCGACTCGTTCCTGCAGTTCTCCCTGACTTTCGGCGGGCCCGAGTATGTGTCGGCACTGATCTCCTGCACGGATTGCCCGAATGTACGCAACAATCCTTCGGTGCTGCGTCATCTGATACGTGTGCTGGCTGCGCTGGTCTATGGCAATGAGGTGAAGATGGCCCTGCTCTGTGAGCATTTCAAGGTAAGTTTCAGGCAGAGAGTGAGAGATCTTTGTGGCGAACCCTTTCTTAATCGTCCTATTAATTTCCAGGACACACTGAACTTCAAACGCTTCGACAACGAACGCACACCCGAGGAGGAGTTCAAGCTGGAGCTCTTCTGTGTCCTAACCAATCAGATCGAACACAATTGCATTGGCGGCACCCTCAAGGATTATATAGTCAGTCTGGGCATTGTCGAACGCTCGCTGGCCTACATCACCGAGCATGCGCCGTGTGTGAAGCCCACACTGCTGCGCACCGACTCCGACGAGCTGAAGGAGTTCATTTCGCGCCCTAGTCTCAAGTATATACTGCGCTTCCTCACCGGTCTCTCCAATCATCATGAGGCCACACAGGTGGCCATCAGCAAGGACATTATACCGATTATACATCGCCTGGAGCAAGTGTCCAGCGATGAGCATGTCGGCAGTCTGGCCGAGAATCTGCTGGAGGCCTTGTCAACCGATGCCGCCACCGCTGCGAGAGTCCAGCAAGTGCGCGACTTTACGCGCGCCGAAAAGAAACGTCTGGCCATGGCCACGCGCGAGAAGCAACTGGATGCCTTGGGCATGCGCACAAATGAGAAGGGTCAGGTGACGGCCAAGGGCTCGATACTGCAAAAGATCGAGAAGCTGCGCGACGAGACGGGGCTGACGTGCTTCATCTGCCGCGAGGGCTATGCCTGCCAGCCCGAAAAGGTGCTGGGCATCTACACGTTCACCAAGCGCTGCAATGTGGAGGAGTTTGAGCTAAAGTCACGCAAGACCATTGGCTATACGACAGTAACACATTTCAATGTGGTCCATGTGGACTGTCACACCTCAGCGATACGTTTGACGCGCGGCCGCGATGAATGGGAGCGCGCTAGTCTGCAGAATGCCAACACCCGTTGCAATGGCCTGCTGCCGCTCTGGGGTCCCTCCGTGCTGGAAACGGCCTTCTCCGCTTCGATGACACGTCACAGCAGCTACATGCAGGAGAGCACACAGCGCTGCGACATCTCCTATACGAGCAGCATACACGATCTGAAGCTGCTGCTGGTGCGCTTCGCCTGGGAGCGTAGCTTCCACGATGATGCCGGCGGCGGTGGCCCCCAGTCCAATATGCACTTTGTGCCCTACCTCCTGTTCTACTCGATCTACATGCTGCTGTCGTCGCGCTCCGCGGCCAGAGATAGCAAGACCCTGGTCACCTATCTGACCGCACCGCCCAGCGAGAAGTGGCTCGAGTGTGGCTATGAGGTGGATGGGCCGCTGTACATGGCCACCATTGGATTGACCCTACACAGTCGCGAGCTGTGGAACAAGCATAAGGTGGCGCATCTCAAGCGTATGCTGGCCGTGGCCCAGGCCCGTCACATCTCACCATCGGTGCTGTGCAAGGCGCTGCTCGCGCCATCCGATCGCCAGGTGAAGGGCTACAGTGCGTACAAGCCGTACCTGATGATGTGGGCCCTCATCGATATGATTTACAACAGCCTGTTCAAGTCGGTGACCATGCCCAAGGAGGAGGCCTGGCCGGTTTCCCTATTCGATTACATACGCAAAAATGACGAGGGTATGCTCAAGTCAACAGACGGCATCCTACATATCCTGACTGAGGAGCTATTGCCGTGCACTTCGTTTGGCGAGTTCTGCGATGTGGCAGGTAAGTCTTGCGATGGTTGCCTGCCTGCCCCTCTGCCCCCCTCTGTTGCTCTGTTGCCTTTCTTAACCACTCTTAACCATCTCTCGTTGCAGGACTTCTCACACTGATCGAACAGCCGGACAGCTTCATTGCAGACCTGCTCGCCTCCCTGCCTTCTACCACAAGCTCTAGTTAAATAAATTCGATTCGTTAATAATATTAAACACTCACACACACACATACACACACAGAAATACAAAAGCGAAGCATTGGCTCTCGCTTACAATCTTAATATATAATACTATAACGTATCACATACAAATATATGTAACTATTTAATCAATAAAAATTATTCGTTTGCACAATTACTAAGATGAATTACGAAATGGAAACTAGTTGTAGAGATGCGACTACTGGTAGATACTGTAAAATGGAGCAGAAAACATTGGAACACATCATATCCCACCGCCAGATATCCCAGATATTACAGAACGCATCATTGAGTTTAAATTGGAAGCAATTCTAATAATGAGTAGCCTGCCAGCTGGTTCAGTCGCGTGCGGGACCATCCTTTCATATTTTTGCCATATATCACATTTCGAATACAGTTGCCAAATACATTTTGGCCTCGGCCTGTATTCGTGCTGATGATATTCGTCGAATAATGCTTGAAAGTATTTTCCTTGATCTGGCCATGGCCACTGGCGGACACTCTTTCGCATCATGCCTGCCAAATCAGAGAATATATGTACATATGTACATACATAGGGAAAATATTAAGTATTGTCCAAAATTGACTTGAATTGGCTTTTACAGTAGTCTCTGCTGTGATTTGTTAATATCAACAATATAAAATACCAATACCATTTACGGAACAGAAAATGAAATGGTCGCTCGGTTTAATTTTATTGTCGCCTAAGCCCTAGAGTCTAAACCCTATTCATAGCAAAAACCCAGAATTCTTTCAAATCTAGTTACGTTAAATATTTTACTTCGTTTATCCAATGTAATGTTAGAGTGGTAGTGGTAGAGTGGTAGTCCCCCTGTAGTTGGTAAAGGATTACAGTGCAGTACCTGATGATGTGGGCTCTGATCGATATGATATACAACAGCCTGTGCAAGTCGGTGATCCTGCCCAAGGAGGAAAGAAGGTCTAGCCGGATTTTCTATTCGAAAACATTGCAACACATCATAGTGCATCCCACTGAATCCTATGAATGCCCAGCACTATGGCAGCCCACGCAGCCCTATATTAGCTATCAAATCATAGCCTGTGGCGCTGACCAATATATTAGCTCGAAGTGAGGTCTTGTCTAATGGTTTCCAAACCTCAGAATAATTCTTACAACTACAATGTTTATTTATTGAATTTTTTATCATATTTATGTATTTCCTTTATTGGCAAAACACAATTCAAAAATAATGATTAAAAAACATATAATTATTAATAATATAAATACACATACATACTACATACATATACATACATATATATTGCAGAATGGGACGCATTTGTAGTATAATTTCTAAATGTACATCAGTTCTATAAATTTTGCTAAAACAAAACAAAAAAAAAAGGGATACCTAATGGAGGGAGAAAGGGTTTGTGTTTCTTCTTAAATTAAAGTGATATAGTGAGAGTTTTTTGTGTTTTTGTTTTTGTTTGATACAACCTTCTGGTTACTGTTACTGAGATTTCATAGTTAGGAAGAATTCAGTTTGAAATTTGTTCGTCTGCGATTTGATGTGATGTAGTTAGGCGGCTGAAAAGATTATTCATCCTTTTGTAAATTCCATGATTTGTTCGCATTTGTGTGCTGTGTGTGTGTGTGTTTTGTGTAAACATAACAAGTGTGTGTGTGTTGGTGTGTGTTGGGGGTACATAAATATAGTTGTGGGTTGTTCTTAAAATATAGTAGGTACATAGCTGCGTGACGAGTGCGCATTTTCCATAGAGATACAGAGATAGACAGAGAGAGAGAGAGCTAACAAACTAATTGAGCAGTTGCTTAGCTAAAAACCCACCAACAGAGAAGGAAATATTCTAATACTTTATACAAAATACAAATACAATTAAGGAGATATGCACTTAAATACTTAGGTACGCGTAAATCCAAATACATAAATCATATTCCATCGAGCAGGGGGACAGACACGAGACAAAACACTGGGCTTAAGACATTAACAACACATCGTTCCGACTGCCTAATGCTATGACACATTCAGTAAACTATTATATTATATCATATTTGTATATATAATACGTATTTCTTGATTTCTTTGTTTCCTTTTTTTTTTTTCGTATGGCTTTCTTGCTATCAAATTGACATGCATACACATATACATATATATCATATAGGTACAATATCAAATTCCTATTGCCTGGCGAGTTCTTTCCATTGGATTACATTTCCGTTCCGTTCCGTTTCGTTTTGCTTTTCCGTTTATGTTTGTTCTTATTCTAAACACTGGTTTAAATTCACAATTATTACCGATTATACACATACACATATTTGAGCTATTTCCCAGCCAATAGGGTTACATGGAGATTATGTTTTAATTTAAACAATACCAAAATGGAATACAGTTCTTTTTAAATCAGTCGAAATAGTTCAATTTTTTTGTTCTGTAAATGATTTTTTTTAAGGTTTTTTTTAACCGATTTACCAGTTTAGTTTTTTTTGTTTTTTTTTTGTAAAGTCGAGACCCAGTTTTGTTGGAGTATTCCTATATCCTAGTTTATCCAATATTTATCCGTTTTCCTGTATGTTTATCATTTAATATAGATATAGTATATTATTTAATAGATTATTTTAGATATTCGATTATTGTGTGCATTTTTCACAACTTGTGAGCAGCGTTTTGCATCTTTTATATCAGCGGGTGGACAGTGTCGAGACTTTCGAACATCCTACGGTATTTTGCAGCATTCCCTTGTGCGTCTTGAGTCTAGCATCATTTTGCAGCATTTATTCTCTGTATTCTTCATTCCCTTTAGCCGCATTCGCTTGTGCGTGTCGAGCATCAATGTGCACTGCCCACAGCTGTTCTATATCGTACATATTGTATGTACCGAGTATGTACATGGGATTAGTCATTCATTTCGTTATCTAAACGTTATGTACAGGTATTTTCCTAAGCTATATCCAGATATATGTACATATATCCTTCTGCACACAAGCACGCAAATATTTCACTAGGTTCGAGGCTTATACAACTATTTTGTTCATGCTAACCACAGAGATTCCAAATTGCTGTATCCAGCAGTCTATGCCGGATGGTGGGCCACATGGTGTGCCCTCTGGGCGCGCATAAATTGCCGCGCATTGAGTGGATATTGCCGCGAATAGGTGATCAGTGTGGAGCCAAGAGCAATGCTCAGCGGAGCTCTGGATCGTCCGGGCAGGCTAATAAAGACAGTGCCAACAGCAGCCTGATTATCGGACGTGGGCTCGATGGCCACCATCATGATGTCCCTGGCATGGCGGTGGCGTGTGTGTAGCCTTGGCGGTATGGGATCTCCCGTGGACGCCTGCTCCTGCAAGAGCAGGGCTTGACGTGCACGCTGGCGCATGGCTCGCGTGGAGGTGGACGCACGCGGACTCTCCGTGTCCAAGCTGTTGGAGGCCAAGAAGATTTGCGCAAAGGGCCGTTTGGCCAGATGCAGCATCTCCACCACATGCTGTCGCCTGGCACGTCGCAGGTCCGCCGTCTGCTTCACCTTCCACACAATCACACAGACGGCCAGGAAGAGGAAAAAGCAGGAGAAGAACACCGAGAAGAACACAAACAGATCGATGTGCAGCTGATCCTGGCGAAAGACCACAGATCCATAGCTGGGCTCTGGTCCGGAGTTGGCACGCAGCGCAATAAAGAAGCGCGTGGCACTCAGATTGTGTGCATGCTGTGGCAGTGTCAAGACCAATCGATTTCTCAGCCCAAACAGCCGCAGCAGCGTGTTGCAATGGTTGAGGGTGACATGTGTGCTCAGATCCTTGGCATGCTGATCCTTCACTATGAAATTGTGTCCCCCATGGCTCTTGCAGTCGTGCAGCTGCGGCACATAGTAGCTGTTGATGTTCATGCCGCCGCCACCGCCACCGCCACCATCCTTATCGCCATAGATACGCCGTTCGGGCGTAAAGAGTTTCTGGATGGTGACATTATCATGCCTGGGCAGGGCGACATTCAGGGGACGATCCCGCGGCTGCTTGGGTCCCCAATTGTAGCGATTGTCGAGGAATATCTCATGGTAGCCCGTTGTCTCGTTCGTTTCCACAATGAAGGAATCGTCCTGCGGCGACATAAACACATCCAACTCACCCTGTGTCACATCGATGATGATGCGTATGTCCACGTTCATGAACCTCGGCTGGATGACAAAGAACACCGTCTGGCCGGGCTTCAGGGCGGCGGGCTTCGATTTGCATTCCTCTGCGTAAGCGAAGCGAAGCGAAGGTTAGAAGAGCAAAGCAAAGGACATTCGATAATGGGCACTCACCTATCGGCTTGGCATCGAAGCACATGCGCGACTCCACTGTGATCTGCTTGTAGCACTGATGTCCATCGATGGGATTGCCCGCGTACGAGTCGCGGCACTTGGAGCATTGCACGCTCCAGCAGAGCTGTGCGGAATTCTTGCCGCCACCGGCGGTGCAGGTGGCGTCGCTCTCCGTGTTGTTGGCACAATTGCACTTCTCGCCCGTGACCGGGTCACAGATGCTGCCATGGCCATGGCACTGGCACGGGCGGCACTCCTTGTGCAGATCCTCGCTGCCGCGAAAGTAGCCCGTGAGGCAGCTGTCACAGCGATCGCCGGCCGTGTGATTGGCGCATCTCAGACACGTGGCATTGTGGGCCGGGCCCTCGAGCAGTATGCGATCCAAATCGGAGCGTGACATATTGAAGACAGCCGGATCCGAGTCGTAGGCCACACAGACATCGCTGTGGTCGTGACAGTACTCCAGACAGGGCTGGCAGGCATGGCCCTCGCGCGGATTGCCCACAAACAGTGGCTGGCACTTCTCGCACTGCTCCCCCATCGTGTTGTTGTGGCACTTGAGGCAGATGTCCAGCAGGCTGCTCGACTCGCAGTTCGAGTGGCCGTTGCACAGGCACTGGATGCTGCAGTTGGCACCCACATACCCAAAGTCGCACTGGCACTCGTCCGGCCGGATGCACTTGCCGCGCACACAGCCCTGGCTGCAGACGGGCAGGCAGGTGCCCTGCTCCTCGCGATAACCCAGCGCACAGACGCACTTGTAGCCCAGCGGCGTATCAAGATCGATGCACTGCTCCGAGATGGCATGGCAGTTGTGGTGCCCGTTGGTGCACTCGTTCTCCGCCGGACAGTGGATGTAGTGCCAGGAAACAACATCCGCATGGGTGAGATGGGAGTCGTTGCGCCACGTCGTGTAGATTAGATCGCAGGTGGAGCCCGATGGATGCTCCTGTTTGCTCTCCAGCGCACCCTCCGTGCAGATGCCATCGCCGTTGAGGCCCTCGCGCGCACACCAGCCACAGTGGGCATGCTCCAGACAGCTGGAGCATTGCTGGTACACATGACACGGCTCCGGGCAGCGATCCAGCTCCGCAGACTCCAGCACCAGGCCGCACACGCCGCCGGCACAGAGCAGCGGCTGTGCGCTTGGCGACAGGCACTGACCGAGCATGGTGGACCATTTGCAGTCCTTTTGATCCTGATCCGTGTTGCTCAGACAGCTGGTGCAGTTCTCATGGCTGTGACAGGGCGGCGCACAGCGATCGATGACGCGGTATTGGTTCTTCTCCACCAGCTCCTTGGATATGCACTCGACGCTGCCCAGTTCGTTCCTCGCCCACTGGCACTGCGGCTGCAGCAGGCAGGACTCACAGTTGAGCCAATAGCACTGGGGCAGCGGGCACAGACCCAGCACCGCGACACTCTGATCATTGCCACACCAGGCACTGCGCCAGCAATCCACGCCCGCGGGCACGCATCGGCCCTGAATGCCACACTGATCGCACCACTGACAGACGGGCGTCGCCTCGTGATGGGTGGGCCAGGCGGCCAGGCAGGCGTTGCAGCTGCCGAAGCTCGAGCAATTGCGGCTGGCCATCCAGGCATCCGTGCAGGCGGCTCCGTTGTTCACCACCAGCGTGCCATTGTGATTGGCGCAGGGTGTGCGGCCCTGGCTGAAGCAGTGGCTGCTGAAGCTGTACGTATTCTGGACGGTGCAGTAGCTGCAGCCCATGTAGTGGCGGCACAAATACTTGCCGCTGCTCCACAGCTGGCAAATGTCGTCGGGCAGAGCGATTCGCGTGACGTGGCTGTGCGTGGCACTGCCATCCCAGCCGCCAATCACAAAGATGACACCCGTGTCCGGATCGATGGCCATATCCTCGGCGTAGTTGGAGGCTGGCACCCGTCCTATGAGCTCCACATCCTCGGTCAGTCGCACCCACTGGTTGCACGAGTAAACGTACGCAATGAGCACATCTGTGGCATTGTAGGGTATGGTTCTGCCCCCATAGACGATCATGTAGTGTTCGGTGCTCACCGCCGAATGGAAGTAGCGTGCCCTGGGCAGATTTGTGGCCGGGGCATTCAGTTCCTTGAAGCTGGGCAGCTCTGTCCAGCTGAGTTTCAGCAGATCCAGTGCGTACAGATTGCTCTGCGGCTGCGAGCCATAGCCACCAAAGAGATATAAGCTCTGCGTCTCCGCATGGTACACAGCACTGTGGCCATATAGCACGGGCATGCGTGCGCCCAATGCCTCCAGCTTCTGCCAGCGTCCCGTGTCCAAGCTGTACTCCCAGAGCTCCAGCGGGCGCGACTTGTTGAGGGTGAGGCCGCCCACCAGCAGCAGTGATTCGTGCTCCTGAAAGCGCACATGGGTCAGGGTATGCCCGGCCAAACGAGGCGGCGGCTGCTGCTGCTGCTGCTGCTGCTGTTGCTCCTCCTTTGAGTCCAACTCCACTTTGATCTGACTCCAGCGCTGATTTTGTATCGAAAACATCCAAAAGTCATCCAGCAGTCGCGTATTCACACCGATGCCACCATAGATGTAGATGATCTGACGCTTCACATAGATCTCAGAGGCATGAAAATAGCGTCCCAGTGGCATGCTATCCTCTGGGGTAGATGACTCCACGGTGACCTGCAGCCAGGTGCCATTTTTGATGTCAAACTGTCGGAAATCGTTGAGGGGTCCGTGATTGGGCGAATAGCCGCCAAACATCCAGAGGGAGCCCCGACGATCTGCATTCACCGAGTGCCCAAAGCGGGGTATTGTCTTCCGCAAGTGCTCCTGGCTCTCGCTCAGCAACTGTGTGTTGAACAGCTCCGTCAGCACCAGATGATGGGGTTGTACGAGCGTGGAGCAGTCTGCGCCCGCATAGTTGACATTGCTGCAAATGCAGCGGCCGTATTCCGTGTCGCAGTAGCCCTGTCCACGCTTCGCATTGCAATTGCTGGGACACACCTCGATCTCGCAGCGAGCGCCCACATATCCGGCGGGGCAGACACAGCGCATCTGGGCGTCGCATATGTGCGGCGGCAGGCAGCTCCCGGCCACACAGTTCTTCACGGAATACAGCGCATTGAAGCCAAAGTGACGATGATCCCCCGCCTGTTTGTAGTGCACCGTCACATGACTGGAACGCGCCTCGATGATGCGCGCCGAACTGTAGGGGGCACAGACCACGGCCAGCAGTTGATTCTGTTGTGTGGCGCCTGTGAGATCCGGCAGACTGTCGTAGATGTACACCGCATTCTCGTCACAGTCCATGGCCAGGCTCTGCCACTGAAACTCCAGCTGAAGCAGCGACTTTTCCGCCTGCAGTGTCTTCGGCTGCAGGATCCACAGGCATTCCTTCACCTCCAGACTGGCGCCCCACGGCGAGCGATAAGCCTGATACGAACCAATGGCACTGCGGCCAATGTTCGAGAGTATTCCACGGGACTCGCATTGGTAGTAGCACTGTCCGCCGTCGCGTGGATCGCCATAGTAGCCGGGCGCACAGGCATCGCACTTGAGGCCCTGCGTGTTGTCCTTGCAGTAGCACTCGCCGTTGCTTACGTTGCAAATGCCCAGATCCTGATTGCCATGCCCGTTGCACTCGCACGGATGACAGCCCTGCGGTGCGGTGGCATTGCCGTGACTCCCCTGGCGACATCTCTCGCAGCGATCGCCCTCAGTCCAGGCCTGGCACTGGTCGCACTTGCCCAGTCGCTCCGCACACGTCGAATGGTTGTTGCAGCCACAACTCAAGCCGCAATCGCTGCCCGTCCAGCCCAGGTCACAGCGGCAGCTGTAGTCGGGCGGACCCGAGCAGAAGCCATTCTGGCAGAGCTCAAAGCAGGTGCGCACGCAACTGAAACGACCGTCGCCCACGTAGCCGCGACGGCAGTGGCAGTTGTAGCTGCCCTGGGTGTTGGTGCATTTGGCCTCCTTGTGGCAATCGTGCAGTCCCAGGCCGCACTCGTCCACGTCCGGACACTGCGCGTAGGCCCACTCGGCGTCGTGATGCGAGGAGCTGTTGAGGGCCAGCGAGCAGTTGCCAGCGCTGTAGCTAAAGTCGCCCTGCATGCAGATGCCCTCGATGGGATTGTCGCGATCGAAGCACCAGCCGCAGCTGAGAGTGCGCAGACAGGCGGAGCAATTGCGATGCTGTTCACAGGATTTGCACTGCTGCTGAAGGGCAGGCGGAGACGGAGGCTGCTGCAGCTGCTCATCTGTTGCCGCTTTGTCCTGTTGTCGTGGCACCACCTGATCCATCCACTCGCGACACATGCCAAACTGATATTCGCTGGTGTAGACCGCAAAACTGAAGCACTGGGCACTCGCCTCGCACCACACACAGCGTCCACGCTCGCCCAGGCACTCCTGACAGCCCTGCCGCTCCCTGCAGGATCGTGGACATTGCTCTACGGCACGCACGCTGCTATTGGATTTGCCTATGCGGCCGCAACGCGCATCTTCGGTCCACCATTCGCACAGACCACTGGCAGCACATGCCTCACAGCTCACGTAGTTGGTGCAATTGGAGCATTGCGTGGGCTTACTGATCAGATACGACCAGTGGCTGATGTCCGTGGGCTCTGTGCACACCGCCGACTCGTTGACAGATCTCAAATGGCATTTGGCCGTCAGCGGACACCACGAACAGGAGGCATCGGTGAGACAGTACAGGCAGTTCTCGTACTTGGTGCAGTGTCCCGAGTAGTACGGCTCCAGATACTCAAACGTAAACGCATTCAGCTGGCCCCCCATCAGATGCTGCAGCTCCATTTTGGTCTTCTGATACGTATTGTAGATGCTGTTCAAGCCGATGCGACGTCGCGCCTGAAAGTCGATGAGGAACGGCATCTCTGTGGTGGGCAGCGGCACATTGCTGCAGTACGACTGATTGGAGCTGTGCGAGGTGACGTTCACCAGCTCGTCGAGATTCAGGCCAAGGCCCAGTCGCAGCAGCGACGAGGAGTAGCTGCTGCACACCTGTATGGCCGAGTTATTCCACTGCTGTTTGGGTCGCACATATCCCACGAGGCGAGCGAGCATTTCGCCCTCCAGTTTCTGCTCAAAGTGGGTCGTGAATGGCGGCGAGGAGAAGTCCACCATGGTGGCATTCACAATGCCCACATAATCGGGCATCGTAAAGTTGATGGGATAATGGTATTTGATGTACGTGAGTCCCGGCCGGCGATCGTTGATGGTGCAGAGCGTGGGCGTGCGTATTTCTGTGCCCTGTTCGCCCCACCAGCCCGTGGATTCGCCACAGATGCCATAGTTGTCGTCACGATGATGGCACTTGGCATTCTGCACACACCACGTGCACTCGTTCAGTCCCAGCTTGCTCGTCACCGAGAAGGACTTGCCGCCGCCTGAGCTCCGCCGCTTGCCCCACTTGCTGCCATGCACCAGACACGAGTGGCAATCGCCCAGCGAGGGGCATATGCCCGGACATCGCGTCGTCTGCAGATTTGTCGTACAATTGGCGCCAATGGTGCGGCCGTAGCAGCTGCTGTCTGCCGAGCACCAGCCGCACTCTGGATTCGATAGGCAGGCCGTGTGCGAGGGATGCAAACGGCAGGAGACCTCCGGATTGTACAGCATATTCTCCACTCGCAGCACCTGCGGCAGCTCGTAGGCAAACAGATCGGCATTCACATTCCCATGATAGCCGCCGACAATCAGCAGCGTGTGATTGCGACGCAATGCCGCCGCCTGGGCAAACACACCCTGCACCTTGGGGTACAGACTATCCTCGGCGGAGACCACCTGATTGATCCATATGTGGCAGCTCAAGTGGTACCAGTACATCTGATTGTCGTAGCAGATCTCGTCCTTGTTATGGCGATGCGTGTAGCCGCCAAAGACGACCATATAGTTACCCGATATGGTGGCCGTATGGAAGGCCCTCTCTCTGGGTATATTCGTGTCACGCAGCGCCGTCCGCGGGTAGAGTATCTCCGTCCAGTGCATTTGATCCAATTGAAAGGCAAATATGCGATCCGAGAGCTTGGAGAAGCGTGCCAGGCTGGTCATGATGCCACCAAAAACAATCAGCGAATGCGTGGCCCTGTAGTAGACCGTCGTGTGTGCCGCCAGACGCACATCCAACGTTTTGCCGCCCCTCGGCTTGACCAGCTCCCACTGTGAGTCCTCCGACAGGGGCAGGGCAATGCGATAGACGCTCGAGGAGAACTCGCCCGTCTCCAGGCTGCCACCAAACAGATACAAGTGATCCCGGGCCGTGTTCAGAGTGTGCCTGGCCACGGCAGGAGGCTTCAGCTGCGACCTAATGGCCATTTGTTTCCACTTGCCGCCACTTTCCGTATTATTGTACTGCCAGAGATCGCTGTAGAAGCTGCCGTTGGCATGTTTGCCACCAAAGATGACGAAACCGCCCGGCACACGATCCGCTGCATGGCCATAGCGGCCGTGCGGCTTGTGATCGGTGACCTCCTCGAGTATATCCTCCAGATATTCGTTGAGTTCCTCGTCGGTGGAATTGGCATTGACTATGGTGAGCGGCAGGGAGGAGCGTGTGCGTCGCTGATGCAGATTCGATTCGGCCAGCGTGTACAGAATATTGCGAAAGAAACTAACATCGCTATTGAGGCCCCACAGCTTGGCCTCGTCCTCGTTCTTGTGCTGCAGCACAGCCTTCAGCAGGGTATGATCGATCTTTTGCGGATGATAAAAGTGTCGCCGACTCTGCAGGGCAATGCCCCACTCATCCTCCCACTGACTAGTGCTAAAGCGATAGATCTGAGGGTAAAGAAAATTCTAAATTTAGTTTACAATTTAAGACTTTTACCGGCCTTTGCTTTACCTGCAATGTGCTTATCACATTATTCAGATCATAGCCACCAAACACAAACAGTGCATCCTCCTCTTCTATGTAAACGGCGGTGTGTGCTGCACGCGGTGTCATGCCCTCGGCATCGGTGGCCAGCCAGCGCCAGCTATTGCCATGCGGATCATCGCTGAGATCACACAGACGGCCGCTGTAGCCGGGCGAGCAATGGCATATGCTCTTCTGGCACTTGCCACGACCCTGACTCTCGCCACACTTCTGGGGACACGCCTCATCCTCACAGTCGGGCCCCACCCACTCGCCATGGCACACACACTGATGACCAATGCATTTGCCATGATTGTGGCAGTTATTCAAGCAATTTGATATGTAATAAGAAGCGCGAAAGCCATCCAGCACATAGTTGGTATCGCTGTACATCAGTATCAACATCTAAGTGGTGGTGGGGTGAGAAATAATCAATATTTACTTATTTATGTACTCTGATCTGTGCATCACTTACACTGCCACTACGGGCCACCAGTCGCTGGGGCTGTGTACGACCGCTGAAGCTGCCCAGCAGCGTGGAATTGAAGGAGTCGCCATCGTACACATAAATATAATCGTAGGAACACTCGGTGCCCATGCTGTGGAATGTCAACGTTATATACTGACTATCGTTCTTCGCCTTGATCAGCCATTCGCAATGCGAGTCCTGGGTATAGTTGAAGCCGGATGGGCCATCGCTGATCTCGCCGTAGGGTTCGGTGAATACTTTTCGGCTACGATCGCATGGCGCTGGCGGCGGTATGTGCAGTTGTTGTGATTGTAGCGGCGATCGCAGGGTGATTATCCAGAATGTCAAGGTTGCCAACAGCGCGTACATTTTTTGCATTTTAATTGCTGCTTTCACAGCAGCAGCAGCAGCTCAGCTACACTTTTTTTTATGCAAATTTTCAACAGCAGCGCTTACTGGCAGGGAGGCCAATGGTACTATTTACATCCGGATTTTGCCAGCTTTGCTTTGCTCCTGCGTGGTCTTACATTGCATTGAACTAGGCGCCTGGGGGCCTAGGTCACTGGCGTGACCGAATTTAACAGTGAACAATTTTATTTTACTGGCAATTTTTATTTTTCGCTAAAAATTGGTCGAAAATATTCCGATTTATTTAGAGTGCGGGGGGGAAAGTGGTCGCTGGTCTTTAAATACCACAGTGTGGCCGTACACTGAGAATAAAAAATATCAAATACTAAACTTTTCGGATATTTTTTAGGTACAAATCTGTTGGTATAATAACATGGGTGGACCAATTCAATTTACGTCAATTACGTCTCCATCTGTTGCTGCTGATAGTAAGACACATTTGCTTGGCAATAAAATATTAGAGAGCCCAGGATATGCCCGGGGAAGAGCGACACCAACCGAAGAAGTGCATTTTTATTAACTTTGTTTAGTTTAAACACAACCAAACGGCTGTCTGAGCAGCAACCGAACGGAATGCAGTGCACACCTTTGGTCACACTATTGGCCGCTGCTAGAATATATGACATATTTTTGCTAGCAAACAGTTTTTGGATCTGGTACTGAGCTTAAAGAAAAGTCTTTAAAAATAAGTAATTAAGTAGGTAAGTCGAAAATTTATTCATCTATTGGGTAAAATAATTTTTTCAGGAATCACAGTCCTAACTAGCTAGTGATATTAAATCGAATATCAAAATTGAGGAAATTAAGTCGTCGCGTCCATCGGTATATATAAGGTATTTTGTATATTAGGGTATATTTTTTAGTGTCAGACGGTATATTTTGTCGTTAAATCCGCTACTGATTCCTTCTAGAGCTGTCAAACGAATGATGGTTGCGCCATCAATAGTTTTTAATGTTTTGAAAGATATCGTGATAGTATCGAGCTCAAATAATTATTAATTTTTAATTTTTTTGTAGTCGATATTTACTGGTTACTAACCTGATTAAATAGAGCGGGGCTAAGCTATTTTTTTTCTCGGTTTCCGAGGTTCCAGTCCCACTCGACAAAACAAATCAAGTGAAATATTTATTTTTCCATATATTTACATTTGAAAATGACCGCCAATCTCATTTAGCGCACAAAAATATCGATATTATTCGCTCCCAAATCGTGGTGGTTTTTAAAATTCGCTCTCAATTCGTGGTGGGTTTTTAAAATTGGCTCTCTTTTCAGTGGTGAAGAGAGCATTTTTTTTGACTTTCCCCTCATTTTCGTGGTGTGAGAAACATGTTCTTAACGGGAACGCGTATGGAATGAAGATTCATTGTTGCGTCATTCCCGTAAGATACATTTGATTTGTATGGGAAAAATTTCAGCAACATGGGGAAATGAAGTAGCAGTATTGTTGTGCAACTTTGGCACGGAATGAGCAACAAGTCTGAATACCTTGGGAAAATAGATATTATAGAATAGAGATATTGTTTGTAATTTCAGGCTCCAATTAATGCCAAAACTAGCCAGTCTCTTTTGTAAAGACATAAACGAAATTTTTTAGCTCACAGGTACCAATAATAGGTATCAGAACCGGGATAAATGTATATATATAAAACAAAACATATGCATTAATAGGTAAAAAACATGTCAATCTAGTATAAAATCATAAATAATGTTTCAAAATTAGCATCAATTAAAAGAAATAAGGTATACAAAAAGTACATACGCATAAAAGAAACTAGGTTGACCAGCAACACTGACGTCACATTTAGTCAACATTTACGTTTTATGCTTTGGCCGCTTTTGTTTGAACCTTTTTATGTAAACAATCCAATGAAACAGAGTTCTGAAAACTAGCCAATCCTAAACAAAATTCATTAAGGAATTGGATAAAATTATTTTTTTAGGGCTTTTTAGGGCTTTCAAATCACAAAATATCATGGTGTGGCAGCCTGCAGCAACTACGAATTGCACGAGTCTGGCAGCGCCACAAAACGCCGACACATTAGTTTTATGTTGTTTTTGTTTGAACCCTAATATGTAAATAATCCAATAAAAAGGACTTCTAAAAACATGCCAATCTTGTAGAAAATTTATGTATCTATCGGATAAAATTATTTGTTTAGGGCTGAGAGTCCCAGCTAGCTAGTAATATTAGACGGGATATCAAAATCGAGAAATATCAACGTTGAATGTTTTGAAAAAATAATCGATACTATCGTGATAGCTCTAATAATTATTAAAAAACCATTGAAACCTTTTAGGAACTTGTCCATTGTAAAAATTAGATGCCACCTGTCGATTTTTTTACAAATGTGTCTTCGTATCTTATAGCAGACAATCCAAACATATTAAAAGCGCAACGACTGTAGCTCGATACTATCATGATAGTCTCAAAACCATCGATAGTAGAGGCTAGCAGCAACATATCGATACTATCGATAGTGCCCTCGATGGTTTGACACCTCTAATTCCTTCTTTTGGCCTTTCGTATATGTCAAGATGGTATGTGTTTAATTTTGCTTTCAAAAATCGTGATACATCCGCGTTAATTATTGTGGAAATCATGTAGAAGTATTGAAATCTAACAAAGTGCAATGTTTATTGCTCTTTGATGATAATATTGTGTTTTATGTTGTGCGTTGAGTGCGTTCTATTTGATTTCGAAAAATATGTATTTGGTTTGCTTGCATTGCCGGAAATCTAATCTGCTATGTTCTTGTGTCCCCCCACCCCAGGTGAATGTACCAAAACAACGCCGCACTTTCTGCAAAAAGTGCAAGGTCCACAAGCTGCACAAAGTGACGCAGTACAAGAAGTCCAAGGAGCGCAAGGGTGCTCAGGGCCGAAGGCGTTACGACAGGAAACAGCAGGGTTTCGGTGGCCAGACCAAGCCCATCTTCAGGAAGAAGGTAAGAGCCACCTCGCCAATAGAAAATCGAAATTAGTTTGCACTTCCAGTAGACCTAAATCGCTGCGCTCATGGAGCATTCGGCTTTTTGGTGGGACATATGGTGCAACAGTAAAATTTGGCGGCTGCATCGAGTGCGGCCTTAAAGGCAGCGTTATGTCGTCCTCTATATGACCATAATCGCCCCACCTGCAGCTCCAGACAATCTTAATTAGCTACAACTCTGAACGTTTCCATTGCTAACGTGTTTTTATTGTTTCTCATTTGCAGGCTAAGACTACCAAGAAGATTGTGCTGCGTATGGAATGCACTGAGTGCAAGTACCGCAAGCAGACTCCTCTGAAGCGTTGCAAGCACTTCGAGTTGGGAGGTGACAAGAAGCGCAAGGGACAGATGATCCAGTTCTAGACAGCCACCCACAACGTTCTTTTATATCGAAGTGTTTTAAGTTGTTTTCTGCACCGCGCTTATGTAGCGGCAAATAAAACAAATTAAATTGTAGACGTAAGCTTTAGAAAAATGTTTAATTTACAAATGTAGCAATAATTGCTATATCACAATACCGCCTGTGTGCTGCTGGTCCTACAGTTTTTGCATCTACTCACGGACGCCATCTTCCAGGATTCGATTGGGCGTACTGCAATGGATGAAAACGATAAGGATCAATATGAGCTACCAAGGCCAATTCATACGCACTCCAGGAGCTGTGAATCCAAGCCCTCGGTATTCATTTTCTGCTTAACGGCCGGTGCTGGTACTCCAACATGGAGCATTTTGAAGAACTTCATATAGCGAACATCCTCGCATGCTCGCACCCCCACCAGCTCCGGCTCTTGCTCAGTCTCAGGTGGTTCTTCGACTGTGGGCGTTGGGGCTTCATCAATCTCTGGAGTGGCCGGCAGTGGGTTCGCTGGACTGCTTGTGACGCTATCCGTGTCGTTGTCAGTGGGTATGGATGCCAGCTTTGCTTCCAAAATGACCAAAGAAGCCTCCGTCTTTTGTAATTGCCGCTCCATTTCCACGAACTTCGTTTCACAGCCCAAAGCAAATTCATTGAGGAAAGTGCAGGTACTTATTAGGAAATGGTTGACAAAAGCCAGTATCCGCTTTTGGTTAAGAGGCGGTATCTGCAATAAATCAAGTGTTAGATGGATGCCAGCCGTCAGAATGTGTCCTGTTACCTGTGTTTTATCGACATCGCCTGTAATTGTTGCATTTGCATCCATTTTTTAGATATTTTTTTATTTTATAGACTAGAGATGGCAAGCTACCGATGAAAATATCGATAATTGTAATCGATGGTTGGAATATTTAACTGAAATCTAATTTTTATTTAATTATTTTAATTTTAATTAAATAAATTATCAGTGTGAAATAAAAATCCATCTGAGCAGCACACTATTGTGTGCATTCGACGCATCTCGAAAGCATTGCTGTTTTAAATGTTTATAATCAATTGGTTTTAAATATTTTATTTATTCGCTTTATTATATCTTAACATGAAATGTGTGAATCTGTTTATGGTATTTCATTGATTATTATGTACGTTTTTTGTTCGATTTATTATAAAAGTATTTTTATGTTATATTCCATTCCATTCCTTATTATTCTTGGTTTTCTGTTTTGTTTTTTTTTTAACTTTATATGTCTGTATAAACTTATGTGCTGGGATTATATTATTCCTTTTGGGACCTGCAAATCTACAATGAACTCTTTTATTACGACTTAGTTAGGTTTAATGCTACTCATCATGTTCTCCTCCTCGGTTTTTACCCCATCCACAGGCTCCTTAATCATTAGTCGGAATTCTTAATTTCTTTTGTTACAACTTTCTTGCGTCTCTGTCATGCAAACGAATTACAATATGTGGTGTACATAATTATAGTAGAATATCTCCCCGATCTTTATTTTAAAAATTTTTCGTTTTCTTACTCTCTGTAGAACGAAACTCATGCGTGTTGCTGGTGTTTATTTTGTTTTGTTTTTGTCTTTTTTACGGCAGTGGATTTGTAAACGGTTGTTCGAAATAAAAGAGATATATGTATATATTTGCCTTATTTGTTGTTGCACACAAATTCAAATCAAATCAATTATTTGCTGCCAGCAGCGAAGTCACTCTTTCAAACAAAAATAAAACGGCAAAAACATAGTCTTGAGTGTACGAATACGAATAATTTGGTGTTTTGTTTTTAACTTCTGTTCGGTTCTTCTAATTTTGGGTTTCTGAAATTTCAGACATTGCAAAACGAGAGCCAGCTGGTTCTACAACATTCCGATAAGGGATATTTTGGGTTGGGATCGTGGATATCAAAAGGCAAGTGCACGACTCGGCACACACGGTTTTCATTTTGTAAAACTTTATTTTAAAATAAAAATACATGGTAATAAAAAAATCAAAAATTTACAATTAAAATTAGAAATCAATAGATTTATGTATATGTAAATGTATATATCTGCTATATAACTGTGTGTGGGTGTGGTTTGTGGGTGTCATAATCATAATCGAATCATATCTCATCCCTTTGGATCGCTCTATGGATATCCAAATCGGTGCTGCTGATACGAGGGTGTGTTAGGGCGGGGGTTAGCAATTGTAGCAACTAAGGTGTAAAATTAAAAAATACATAAACTAAAGTAGTAGAGGATTTTGCTTGGTTACCATCGCATTTCGAATATCAACTTGTATTTTAGGGGGGCGTGTGTGTGTGTATATTTTGGTGTGTTGTGTGATGGAGTGATGTGAAAGGCTTCGCATGATAATAAATTGTAATACTAAAACTAATATTGAGTTGCTCGGCTTTCACGTTCATGTCACACATCATATATCATATCATATTCATCATCTCTGCATTCAAACGTAGAGTTGCTCTTGATTAAAATTACGAGTACGGTACGCATTCCATCGATAAGCGATTTCTAATTTATATTTCAACTACGAAATCAGGCGACACGATGTTGTTTTTTTTGTTTTGTTTTGTTTTGTTTGTTTGTTTACTTTAATACTAGGCATAAATTAAATAAATAGCTTAGCGTACACAGTTTATAGCTTGCCTGCAATTATTTTGTATATCAATTATATATCATCATCTTTTCCCCCATACTCAATCAAGCATTGCATCCCATCGTTTAATGACAAAACGGAAATCATATAGAATATATAAGCAGTTTTTGTTTTTTGTTTGTTTTATGTTGCACTTAGTAATTAATAAAGTTTTGTATTGTTTGTTTTCTTGCGTGGTTTTTGAAATAAATATCCGCCTCTATCCCTCATCTCTTGGTTGTCCCCTCTAATTAATGTTAATTTACAAATTTCTTTCGCTCTCCAGCTAATATGGGTTTTAAGGTTTTACGGGTGTTATAGTATGGTTTGTGGGTCATAATGCAATATGCTTATTTTAATACTACAAAATTTGATCGTCTACATTTTTTGCGTTATGTTTTTCCACTCTACAGGGGTGAGGGTGAGTTCCAGTGGCACTTGCACAGCGACCGTGCGTGGCCTATATTTAAGAAAAGGCTTAGCCATCTCAAACTATCCACTATCGAACGGTTTTTGCCATGGGCATACAATAATAAATATATAATTTATACATATATATATTTATGTATATATAAAATGTACAGGAAGTTGAAGCAGGCAGGGCCGCTCTCTCTCAATTAGCTTTCAAACAATCGCTGTGCAAGTGCCCACCAATTATACGACTAAAACTAAAACCCTAGAAAGGAAATCAATATTGCAGAGTTTATCTCAAACAGCATCAAATTCCTTTTGGCGTTTACATACGACTATTCTCTATAATGCATCATTTTGTTGTGTCTGTGTGTGTGTGTGTTATTAACAAATACATAATGTTCAATGATGTTTGTTGTTTTGTTGCACTTATACTGTCTATGGGGGGAGGGGGAAGGGTTAGGGTTATATCTATGCCAATTTGTTTGCATTGCTTTAGAATTACTTTCCTAGATTACACACAATTCATGGTCGTACTTGACTTTTGCTTTGCTCTTCTGCTACTTTGAAATGCCGTTTATTATATTGAATTTATAGCAATTTGTTTGTTTTGTTAGTTAATGTATATGCATAATTTTGTTTTTTGTTGTTGTTGTTGGTTGTTCTTTTCGTGTGGTATAATTAGATTTAAATGTATAAGTATATATATATATATAATGTATGTATAATTATTTAACTCGAACTCGTAATCGCTTTGCTTGTGGAGCTGCTTTCTGGCTGTGGATTCTGGATTCTGCATTCTCTGAGGGCGGGGCGGGGCGGGGCCGGGCCGGCTGTGTGGTCTCTTAGACAAACACCTTGGCCAGGCCATCGGCCCCGGCACTGGCTATATACGGTTTGGTGGCATGGAATGCCACATCGAATATACTCTCATCGAACTTTTTGCGATGCGCTGTAATCTCCTGTACGCACGTCTTATTGTCCAGATTCCACAGCCGTATCGAGCAATCATGCGAGCCGGATAGCAAGTACAGACCATGTGCATCCACGGCCAGCGATGTGACCGGCTCCAGATGCGCCACCATTGAGTGCACCAGAGTGCCTGAGTTGTTGTCCCAGAAGCGAATATGCCGGTCCTCGTGCGCCGTAATTGTGATGGGCAGTGTGGGATGCGAAACCACCTTGTTGATGAATTTCCCCGTATTGCCCGACATCTCCTGTGCCGCCTCCAGCTTGATCACCTGCTTGCCCGTCTCCGTGTCGTAGATGATGCAATGCGCACTGTTGTACGCCACCACAATGTGATCCACCTCATTTCGCACAAAGTCCACGGACGATGGTACACCCTCCGCCTCGGCAGCCGTGTAGGTACGCAGCATTGGATCCTTATTGAAGGGCGACCACAATTTCACAGTGCCATCGGCCGAGCACGATACAATATTATTCTGCATTGTCGTTAGCCCCCAGACGGCGTCCGTGTGACCCTCGAGGGTGCCCGAATGTACATTCGGATCGTAGCAGTCGTAGGGATCGATATTGGGCGATGGCAGCTGCCAGCACTCGATGTTGCCATCGAGGCCGCCCGAATAGCATGTCTCGCCGCTGGTTGACATGCCCAGGCACAAGACAGGACCCGTATGGGCGCGGAACGTATACAATGGCTCCACATCGAGACTAGCTGACTTTTTGGCTTGCACCGTCTTCTGTAGGTTCCACAGCTTGAGCGTGTGATCCTCGGAGGCGGTGATCAGCACTGGCTCCTCCGGATGGAAAATGAGCGAACGAACGCCATCAAAATGGGAGCGTAGCGTATACTTGGCATTCCAGGTCTTGCGGTAACCAGCACCGCCGGCACTGCCGCCAGTACCATCCTTGGCATTCGAATCGTACGCTCCATCCGATTCATTATTCACCGTCAGTTGGGCCAACTCACCCAGTCCCAATGAGCCGTCCACTTCTGTGAATAAAATATGGTTTTAATATGGGGTCAGTAATTAAACGAGTCTCTGAGTCAGTGTGTTCCATGAAAGGAATACCAAATGGTCGATGTACGGCTTGGCGACTTCATTTTGGTATACTTTTCGATGGTTTTACACTTAGCAGCGCTTGGGAGGCTAGGCAAAAGCGCTAGTTGGATGGATGTTGGATTCTTTTTTTTTTGATCTGTTGAAAAGCACCTTCGTTTATAAGATTCATATCGTTCAAGAGCTGCTCTCCCACCTCGGCCTCAAGATCTACGTGAGCGTAGAAGAATGGAGCGTCAGCCAAAGAAACAGAAGCAGAAAACAAAACAAAAATACAAATATGACAATAATGCAGCCAGACTAAGCTAGACTTTTGATTGTTTGTTTGATTGATTGGATTGATTGCTACTACAGTGGAAGGTTACACAGTGGAAGGAGTTTTGGAATCTCTAGGGGTAAACAACTATGTTATATACGAGGCGGTGGGCCCATGCAGCGGAGGTAGGGCAGCGGAACTGGGTGGCTTCTAGCAGCAGTCTGTGTGCTTCGGGGATTTGGATCAAATTCGTACCTTCAGTCAGCATTTCCTTGCCAGATTTGGCCCGTTTGGCCAGCTTCACGTCCGTGTCATCACTGTCGGTGGCCACCATTTCCAGATCATCGGATATCTCATCATCGTCGGACATCTCTGTGGGGCCAAGGAACTCAAAGTTCGCCATTACCGCCGCCTCGGTGTCAATGATGATGCCATCGGACGCTTGTTGCACTTGTTTTTTAGCGGGAGTATGACGGCCTAATGTGAGCAAATTATTCAAATCTCCAACAGGGGGTAAATGCACAATTCGCCTACCTTCCGTGTCCGAGGCCCGCTTGTTGCTCTCGTTGCCATTTATGTTGGGACTGAGATTCTCGCCGCCGGTGCCAAGACCACCGCCACTGCCATCGTGCTCCGCATTGTTGTTCAGGCCCAGGATCGAGCGTACTCTGTTTGAGCGCACATCGATGATGTTGTCTGTGTAGCCGATCTCGGCCAAATATTGGCGCAACATTTGCCTGCCCTGCCGCCACGTGGTGTTCGACACAGAGCTGTAGGGCACTTCGGAATCGGTGGCCACGTCACCGGTTAGGCCAGAATCCTCGTTTGTCGGCTTAAACTCGTTCAGTTGCGGCGGATCGGTGCCGTACTTTAATCGATAGAATTTTGCCCGTTCCTGGCGCAGGGCATACTCCAGCATCTTGATGCGCCTCGTCAGATCCGATTTGAGACTTTCCAAACATTTGCGCTCTCCCAAAAGCATTGCAATTCGTGCCTACAAAATTTAATTCAAAGATTCGATTAGATAAGCGCTTAGAGTTATCGAGGGGTAACAAAAAAAATGCCCAATAAATTTCCCAAATACATGTAAATTTCTATCATTTTTGCTTCTATATCTATATCGATTGAGTGAAATCATAAAAAACATAAATGTTTTATAGAAGTGTTTTTCTATAATTTATTAAGCGCTCCTTTAACTTTCGCACATGGTTGCTGTCCCCCTTTTTGTTATTTTTTTCTACAGTTTCTCTACGATTGCGTCGTCTCTCGTTGCAATCCAATTGCGTTTGTTTGCGTTGCGTTGTTGTTGCTGGTTGCGGCGCATAATTGACGCTCCGCTGCGTCAAGCCAACGAAAAACAATTAAATTCAATTAATTGCTATAAAAAAAAACAAACAACAATAGACAACTGGCATAATTAATTGATGTTGTGGGTAAGTGGGTAAGCGAGATATGGGAGGGGGGTATTTAAGCCTCAGAGCCAGAGCGAGTAAGTCACTGTCTGTCTGTTTGTCTGTCTGACGGGGTTCAATTAAACGAAATGCGTAAAAACTGCAATCTAGCCGTGTCCCGCTCTATCTATCATTCTGTCTCTGTCCCTCCCATCTTGTGTTCATTCAGCAACAATGTGCAGTTATGACTGCGCAATTTGCTGTACATTTTTTTTGGGTGAAGCATGAAGGGGAGCAACGGGGGTAGGACTGCACCTGACATAGTTGCTGCAAACGCCCCTTCCCCCCTTTGCTGTGCGTAAAGGAAAGAAACTTTTGCTTTTGCTGCGCTTACTGTTAGTCACAGCGACGCCCCCTAAAAACACACACACACACACAAGAGTTAGGAGGGGCAATAAGGGAGAACGCTGTTCAATGAGGTTCGGAGAGAGGAACATTGCCAGAACTAACAACAGTAACGGTTTCGTTTCTCCCTGCTAATAGTAACAGCAAAAGTGTGTGCGTTGGTGAGAGCGGAAAGAAAGAAAGAGAGACTTATGCTGCTTTTGCATGCTTTATATACCCTTCCCTTGCTGAGAGTACTACTACTACTACAGCAGAGAAAATATACGTTTCCAGATTACAGATAAGAAATATACCATAAATATATATTCTTGATTATCGGTCGAGCTAATCGGTTTTGGTTGCCCGCAGTTTATAATTAATATCAAAGGAATGTTTAATATATGCAGCTGCCATAGAAAGGGCACTAAAAGCGTCTGCAGCCGAAGCTCCAAGCCTCTCTTTCTTTCTTGCTGCTGGGCTCCGCTGTTAATGCAAACATGTTGTGCATTTAAATGAACGCTCAATGGCATTTCGCTTGGCTCTCTTTGAGCTTTGCTAATTAAAACTAACCAGCGGATGAAGATTATGATGCAGGAGAATAGGGCAGGGCAACTTAGTACCACAAACGGGGCAGGCAGGCACGAAAACGCCACCTTAGGCCACGGCCACCTGGGCTATGCACCCAGCAACACTCACTCACGCTCACAAATTGTTCGGTAACATGCAACTGGCTTTTGTTTGCGATTTACAATTAGAAATTACAGAATTCCATGACAAATGCGCATTTGGTAACGTAATTACCAAGAAGCCTCCAAGTTTCAATTGTTCCATTAATAAAGTTTTCAGACGCATTGGCAAATGTTTTCGTTAGGATATTTCATTGCATAACGCGTGGGGGAGGGATTTTACAGTGAGGTGATTCTGGTCTGCCATAAGTATTTCCTGCTTGCGTAAATAGTCCCTAAAAACAATATTTTTTATCTTTAAAATATCTCTTGAATGAAACTGCAGAGGATATGCTCTCATGGTAAGTTTCACTGTAGCCAACAAATCAAATTAATAATAAAATGAGAATTATGACAAATTCAAGAGATGTTGGTTTTCTCTAATCTATAAATGACATCGCCACACCGCACACACACACACACACACACACACACACACACACACACAACCACAAGAAAATTTGTAAAATAATTGAAAATATATTAACAGCTGCTGCTAAGGCAGCGTCGTGTCGCCATTTCTTTTATGAGTGTTTTGTGTTTGCTTGTCAGAAGTGCTTATTGAATTCGGACAGTTATAATATAAGTTAATTGACTGACAGCCGCAGTCGGAAGCACATGTATTGGGGGGTATGTGCAGATATATATACATACATACACATGCATAGATGTATGTTTGTATGTATGTATGTACAAGGACGCTGTCCCCATCATTGCACTAGACACTGACACACAAAGCTATGTGATGCAAAGGCTTTTGCCGGCCGCCGCATGGACAGAAATAGATGCGACGACAAATGCAAAAAAAAAAAATAACAACAAAAACTAAAACGAAACCAACTAAAATGGCGTCCCGTCCCCCATTTGGAAGGTGGGTGAATGTGAATGTCGCCCAACCAGCAGCGGTCAGTGTGGTTGTCTAGTTTTCTGCCTCCAGCCCACTCGAACTTCTTTTCCTTCGTTTTGGGCAATAAAAAAAAAACCACCAAACAAGGCGAACAGGTTCATACATTTTTAGCGACAAATATGCGTTGTTAACTTGTTTCAGATCCCAGAGAAGATGCAAATCCCAGTGAGAGAGATTGGGAGAGAGAGGAGGAGGAGAGATTTGAATGTCACGTTGCATTCAGAGCGTGACGGCAAATACAGCATCGCATCCGCAGGGCACGAGCGTAAAGTGTGTGATCGATATCGATAACACGCGTCTAGCTGCTTGACAGGTGAAAGCGATAAGGCGTGTGGGCGGGGAGGGGCTATTGACAGTGATTTTACGTCTCTTGTAAATCCTGCAAGTGCACATCTATGTGAATAAAGTGAATGCAAACTCTCTGGAGAAACTCTCTCGGCTGGAAATCTCCTCCATCAAATCGAATGACTAATACAGGACTCACAGTCCTGTGACTTGCAGGATCTCTCTGCTCTATTATATCCATTCAGCTTTTGCCTTTGTGTCATTGTATATGCAACTTCCTCTCTTGGTTGACGCTTATATCCCTGAAGCGGAAAAAAACTACTGGAACCGTTGTACATACAGAGTCAGGGCAGAGCCTTCCCACTGTGTGTGCGGATTCTCTTTGTGTCTGGGGGCTTGCACCATGTGTCGTGTAGCGTCGCGTCGCGGCTTGCAAATTGGGGGTTAAAGGTTTTTCGGGAATCGATAAGGCAACCGGCCCTGCCTGCCCGGCCTGCCCCTTGGGCAGATGATGTTCTAAAGGAAACAGAGCAAAAATTCGATTACGGCAATTGCTCAGCTCGATTCGCTTGCATGCGGACGAGAACCCTCTTCCAGCTTCATCTCCCTCCTCCTCCTCGTCCAATGACATGTTCATGCATTAGCGCCTCGATTCGAAAAAATCATTGAAATGGAAAGTGAGGCTCCCACGAGTATGTAAGTATGTGTATCGTAACGTCCACGTTATGCCAAAAGGACGACTCGTCTCATTCGTTTGAGAATGACTCACCTGCAGCTCGGCCCTGTCCACATCCCACTGTGAGCGCTCCAGCTCGAAGCGAGACCACTCGTGCTGTATGAAATGCAAGATGCCTGGTATTGTGTATTGGGGCGTGGTGGCCTGCTGATTATTTGGTCCACCGCCGGACATGCCGTTGCCGCCATCGTCGTTCATGTTGTTGCCACTGCCCATGCCGGTGACCAAGCTACCAACATTCGCGTTCTGTCCACCAGAGTTGAGGCCACTGATGCTTAGACCGCCACCGCCACCCAAGCTGTTGGAGAGGACGCCGCCAATTGAGGAATTGGCACCGCCGCCGACACCGCCGAGAACGCCGGCACCCGCACCGCCAACCGGCTTATTGTTGATGCCAGCGGTGGCTCCCGAATTGGTTCCCATTTGTTGACCTAACACTGTGTTTGTGTCGCTTCCTGGTTGATGATTCCTGGTCGTCTCTTGCTGCTTGCTCGTCTCCTTCTTCTTCTTCGCTTGCCAGCTGTTCGCGCCGTTTTCCGCTCGCTCTCTCCACTGGGTGGTTTGCTCTCAATTTCTTCGTTGACGTTTTATTGCTTTTTGATTGAAATTAAAATTGTTGAAATTATTTTCTGTAGCTAAAATTTTTCTCTTTTTTTTGTTTGTTTAGCTGCTGCTGCTTCTCTGATGTTGCTTAGCCTTGTTACTGTTGTTGGTCCTGGAGAAAAGCAAAGTCCTTATATGAGACAAATGAGGTCATTGAATTTTCCACAAAGCAAAAAGGAGCTGGAGAGAGCAGTAGTGGGAGGGGGCAACGGCAACGGCCGCTCACATAAGGACACTATTGTGGCTCCCATTCTATCTCTTGCTCTCTCGCACTCGCTTATGTTCTCCCTATGTATTACACTCTCTCTGACACCGGAACCGCCCCCGCCCTTGCCCCACGCGACCATTCACTATGAATTCACTCGTTTCTCTCTCTCTCTCTCGCTCTCACTCCGTTTTACGATACAACAACGTCACACGCGACCCGTACTCCAGTGATGTCCATACTTTGGTTTCCGAAAATGGCTAACATTTTAATATCATCGGATGTATTGCAATATTTTTCAGCGTAAGATCCGTTCAGATTTAATTGAATGCACTATGCTCTCATGTGAAACGGTACTTTGGAAAAACAGCTAGACATTTTGGATAACAGCACTTGACAGCACTAGCAACCATTCGCTTAGAAATTTGAATGGGAAAGAGATTACAAGACGCACACACACACACACACACACACACACACACTCACGAGAGCACGGGAACGCACGGGAAAATAGAGTATGGATTTCTGGTTTAATATTAAGTACTGCTGGAATTCAGCAGCTCGTTCAATTATTTCCTTTTGCATTGGCTTGTCATCTCCGGCTTTTCCTGGCACACACACTTTCGACGCACCGTTCGACCAATTTTTCACGTCTACTTCACAATTTTGTTTACTATTTACAGATTTTTCCTAGGAAACGTTGTTGCTACCTTTTTTTGCCCCCGTACGCATTTATGTTAAAATCAAAACGAGCGACTTAATGCGGAGAGAAGAGCGTAAATTGTAAATGGGAGACGCGAAGCAGACGACAACTTTGCTGCTGATGATGATGGGCAGGGCGCTTGCGGTCTATACGCCGCTTGCAGCTCATCTCATGCTTTTGTTCACGATTGCGCCCATTTACAATTGTGCACTAATATAATTAAATCACGAAACGAAACGAAATGTTGTGCAGCAGCAGCGCACACACAAAAAGTCGATTCAGACCCGACCCCGCACATAAGAATGTTTGGCCTGGAACTCTGAAATAACAGAGTTGCAGCGTAACAATATTTCTCTCGCTTGCACTCGCGCACCTGCAGGCCCGTCCGCATTTTTATATGGCCATCTCCCTCTACGAGTCTATATACAAAGAAAAACACACACACACTCGCGAACGAACGCATACGCAGGCCAAAGCCGAAGTATTTTCACTTTGTTAAAATTTATGCGAGTGCGGCTATTACGTTTTAGCCACATGTGGACATGTCGCACGGTTACGCTTTGCTTACTTTGCACTTTAATGCACCGCTTGGCTGTATTTAGCAATTTTTCGCTTGATTTTCATTGGTGTATTCACGCGTAATTCTTGTCTGCATCGGATATCGATAAAATATACCGAAATATACCTTCTCATTTTCATAATATACCGTGAATATACCGATATCGACTACCGATATATAATAATTTTTCGTTTTGCAACACTGAATGCGATGTTTTTTTTTTAGCATTTACGAAAAATCACTAATGCGTCAGGCGTTCCAGGACATGTTGCCGCAATATCCTCTCCCCAACTTTTTGTATCAACATGAAAGAGAAATATGTTGATTATACTTGGTTGGGGTGGGGGTATCGGCGGGGCGGTGACCCTTGGGGCAATCGAGGAAGGGGATTCACAGGGACACAACAGTTTTCCCAATGGTTGGTCCCCCCCAGAGGAACGTTCGGTGTGGGTCTCCGGCATACGCCGGACATGATCCCTACTAGGGATAAACTGGCCCACATCTAGAATATATACGTGTATATATATAAAGTTGCAGATTCCGATGTGGGCAGTCTTGTCCCACCTTTCTCTGCCATTAGTCCTGCAAGAGTTTCTGTAAATTCTAAAAAAAATTAGTTCCTAGCTGTACATACTGTACCAGCAAATCGTCAACAGACCCGACTCGGGGTCAATACATCCTTTCGACTGTACATTTATTTTGCGTTATTGCTTTAGAGATATGTTACTTACATTCTAACATCGATATGAACATGAAAAGAACAGATTCTTACTTTTTACTTATTGCGCCATATTAGATGCTGCATTTAGGAATTTTTACTGCGTAAGCATTTATTTGTTGACGTTCCCATAGATTTTCGCGCGTCCAGCAGATTCTTTTGATCGGAGCATACGTGTGTGTGTGTGCGTGTGTGTGACTGTCCCTTACAAGAACTCCTCGCACCAATCGTTGAGGCAATTGTAGCAGTCGGAGGCCTGCTTGGAACTGGCGTGGCACACGTCCTTCATCCAGTCCTTAAACAGCTCTTCATCTTTCTTCAAAACCAAGTATTGGCCCAGCACGGTGTATGCCTGCATTAAAAAGGGTTTATTATTAAAACGGAAACCTTTGTTTATTTGCGCACATGGCGTCATCAGATGTACACGCACACCAACACAAAAACATGCATCATACGCACCTTGTCGAATCCAGCTTCGGTCAAGCGGCCACCCAGCGTCTCTCCAATTCCGGCCAACTCTGTGACAGACTTGTTGCCCATGGGCTCGGCCACAAAGTTCCTGTATTTTTGCGTTGTTCCCGCCATTTCAAGTTGGTTGTTGTGTTTTTTAAAGCAGGAAAATTACAATCAACGCAAATTACAAGCAAATTTGTTCGCGGTAGAGGTGTCAAACCATCGAGAGCACTATCGAGAGTATCGATATTTTGCTGCTAGCCTCTACTATCGATGGTTTTGAGACTATTATGATAGTATCGAGCTACAGTCGTTTCGCTTTTGATATGTTTTTGGATTTGCTGCTCCAAAACACGAAGACAAATTTGTAAACAAATCGACAGATGGCATCTAATTTTTACAATGGACAAGTTCCTAAAAGGTTTCAATGGTTTTTTAATAATTATTTGAGCCCGATACTATTACGATAGTATCTATTGTTTTTTTTTAAACATTCAATGTTGATATTCCTTGATTTTGATATTCCGTTTAATATTACTAGCTAGTTGGCCCTCTCAGCCCTAAACAAATAATTTTATGCGATAGATACATAAATTTTCTACAAGATTGGCCTGTTTTCAGAAGTCCTTTTTATTGGATTATTTACATATTAAGGTTCAAACAAAAACAACAAAACGAATGTGACGTCGTTTTTGTGGCGGTGCCAGACTGGAGCAATTCGTAGTTGCTGCGGGCTGCCATACCATAGTATTTTGTGATATGAAATTCGTCAATTTTGATATTAAGTATAATATTACTAGATAGTTGGCTCTCTCAGCCCTAAAAAAAATAGTTTTATCCAACTCTTCAATCAATTTTGTTTAAGGATTGGCAAGCTTTCAGAAGTCCTTTTTATTGGATTGTTTACATAAAAAGGTTCAAGCAAAAACGGCCAAAGCATAAAACGTAAATGTTGACTAAATGTGACGTCAGTGTTGCTGGTCAACCAAGTTTCTTCTATGCGTATGTACGTTTTGTATACCTTATTTCTTTTAATTGATGTTAAATGTTTATTTTCCAAGCTCCACTGAAACATTATTTATGATTTTATCCTAGATTGAAATTTGTTTACCTATTAATGCATATGTTTTGTTATATATATATACATTTATCCCGGTTCCCATACCTATTATTGGAACCCAACATGCAAAAGTCCATAATATCCATTTACAACAGAGACTGGTAGCCCTGCAGTAATTGCGAGCCTAAATTACACAACAATGTCTGCTATTCAATAATATCCATTTTCCCAAGGTATGCAGACTGTTGCTCATTCCGTGCCAAAGTTGCACAACAATGCTGCTACTTCCTTTCCCCATGTTGCTGAAGTTTTTCCCATACAAATCGAATGTGGCTTACACCACGAAAATGAGGGGAAAGTCACCACGAAAACCTTGAAAAACCACCACGAATTGAGAGCGAAAAATGTCAGTTTTTGTTGTGCGCTAAATGAGTTTGGCGGTCATTTTCATTTTCAAAAGTATATTATTTCACTTATTTCACTTGATTTGTTTTGTCGAGTGTGACTGGAACCATATGCCGTAGATATACCGAGAAAAAAAAATAGCTTAACCCCGCTCTATTTAATTAGGCTAGTAACCAGTACATATCAACAAAAAAAAAACAATTTGAACAATCTTTGTATTATTTCGCTTAAAAAAAAGCATTTAATAGCATTTTTTAAAATATACCACAAATATATTATATCGATATTCTTGTGCGATAAGTGGCGTTTTATTTCAAAAATCGCAACAGTTAAATAAATCGGTCTCATTTAGTTGAAAGCACTGAGTTACACAAATTTAAGACGGTTGAGATGAATATCTTAATCGTAAAAACTGCCATTATAGTAGTCCGAAGGAAATTCCGTCGTCAGGCGGACAAAAAATATCAAAATTTACATAATTCGGTTTTTAGTATTAAAAACATCGATGTTACCATCGATTGGTTTCCAGCTCAGCTCTAACGACAAAATACCAATCGAGTAGCTTTCGAATGCGGACGTCCGGCCCGGCCATTTCTCCAAATTTTCTTTTTGGCTTTTACCTCTCGAGTGAAAGGTTGCTCCTGCTTTTAACCAAGGAACGTATTGGCTGCAACATTTAACGCATTCCAAGTGTGAGTTTAAACATTAAATTTGACCAAAAAATGGAAATGGAAGTGAAATTTATAGCTGCACATGTCGTGCACCAGTTTTGTGAGCAATTGGAGTATTCTTTGTGCCTGCTGGGCGTAAATTATTATATTTTTCGATTCTTGTGTGGTTTCTGCATGGTTTTCGTGTTGTTTTACGGATTTCGCACATCTTTAACGCGTCTTTAAATTGTTTTTCTCAAAAAAAAACAAAAACTACGCGTCTTTAAATTGTTTTTCTAAAAAAAAACAAGAACTTGCGACCATGACATTTTGTTTTTTGCAAGCCGCCATGTTGATTTTTTTTCGTGCCGTCACGTTTTATTGTTGTAAACTTTTCGCATGCTTATTCTTGTGGTATTTACGATGCTGCGCATCTTTTTTGATAACTAATTTGATTTCCAGAATTTGTATGTTCCCTATTAATCGCCATAAACGAAAGCTTAAAATTGCTGCATAATTTTATATATTTTTTTTTTGTTGCCAGCGCCGCCATCTTGTATTTTTCGCCGACTATCTACTGCTATCTAATCCTTTCCGATTTTGTGAATCTTTTTGTTTGATTTTCTTGCCATATTTCGGGATTTTCTAGATCTGAACGAGTATCAAATATGAACACCGTTTATGTACGCTGCCCAACAATGACCACACAGTCGCTGCACCAGCAGTCCCTGTACCAACAGACCTACGTGGATCACCATCGCAATGTGACCGACGTTTTTGTGCAGGAGCAATACTCGCAGAGGGAATTTTACACCCAACATGTGCAGCCAACAGTGTACGTGAATAATCCGTGCCCCTATGTGCCGCCCTATGTTCCGCCTGCGACACGCCCACCGATGGCATATGATCCGTACGCGAGTCAGTTTGCCTATAGGCCAACAACGGTTAGGGCACCACCCACGGCAGTTGGTTATTATTGTGTCAATTCGGGTATGTCTGCTGTACTTTGTGCCATATAAAGCTGTAATAATTTACGGATACTTCCCTGATGCAGCCACGGCAGCCTCTTCGAATGGCCGTTACATTTATCAGCCAGAGCCACGAACCTGTCCCCATCCAACGGCAAACCGGGCCTCATCCACCCCACAAGAGAGCTATGGGGCATATTCGTCCGATTCCAGTGCGTCGCTATCGCCGACATATTACATAACCAGTCAGACGCAAACGACGCCCATAAAGTGCGCAGATGCAGCCACACAGTCCAACATGGACTTGGAGGAGCTTGCAGGCGCCAAGGATCCAGAGAAGTGCGTAGAGTGGCAGGGTTCATTTCCTGTTCATTGTTGTGTATTTTCCTCCCTGTGTTTTTTTTTTTTTTTTAGTTCTGAAGCTTTCAACTTTTTGGCCATGGAACGTTGGGCCACGGACTTTTTGCGCAAACTGGCTGAGGTGCAGGGCGATCGTCGCAATTCGGAGATGAAACTACCCGAGCAGCATATGCAAGACATCATTCGATTGGCTCTACATGGCAGCGACATAGCCGAACGCGTGGCCAATACGCACTGCAATCGTCCGTGCTTCAAGAAGATCGACACATTGTGCGCCCGCCTCAAGCAGGACTTGTGCCGTGTGGATGGTGTGCTGGCCAATATTAATTCGCAGGGCATTGCCTGGGCTGTCAAGGATTTTATCTTCCTGTTCACGCGCATCATGAGCGCTTGGACCATACTGAAGAGTTACCTGTACAATCATACGGAGGGCATTAAGAAAATCATTGACTTATTGCCAGCGGGATTTATGCAGGTGTTTAATAACTGGCAGCTGGCCACCATACCCATGATTGACATGGTCATTCAGTCCATTGTCAATCTCGATGCCGGTGCGCGTCCACAGAAGACTTATGCCGGTAATGGCGGAGGCGGTGGCGGTGGCGATAATAGTCCTGGTGGAAATCGTCACAGTCATTGTCATAACTCCCCTGATGCTGGCAGCCGTCATAGCCCACCAAATGGCAATCGTAGTCCAGCTGGCAATCACTTTCGTACCATGAAGAGGCAAGAGGCAGGCAACAATCAAGACTCGCCGCCATACTATGGCAGTGCCAATAGTACGCCTCGCATGGATGAACATAAACCGTCCATGGATCAGCAGGGAGGAGCAGGAGGAGACTATCTGCAGGCAGAAGCTGCAGCAGCAGCAGAATCAATGTGCAAACCCAAAAGCTGTCAGAATCTCATTGATATGTACACGATGATCGAGAACTCCGAGGAGACACAGCGGCATGTGGATGCAAGTGGCACTTACCTGAAGACGGGCACCTACCAGCCGCTGCAGAAGGAACAAAAGTCGGAAATTATCCCAACCCGCGCAGCATTTGTGATGAGTGTGCCGCCAGGATTTACAGCATTGCCGAATCTGCATGACAAGGCCAATGAAATTGTGACACCAAAGCACAAACCCCAAGCCAAACCCAAGCCCATGCCGGATGCAGCTGCCGAATATAAATGCAAGGCAAAGCCCATGCCCGAATACGATCCTTACTTCCATGGCTGTGACTTGACGCCAATCAAGCGCCAGTCCCATGCCACAGCTGGCGCCCTACGCCGAAAATGCTGATGATCCGTCCAAGTTTATGCCAGATCTACGTTCCTATGTGCAGCCAGAGAATGCTGATGAGCCAGCCAAGCTGAGGCCGGAGCTGCGTGACAATGCCAAGCCGCCACAACCCAAGCTGGAAATCGATCCCTATGTGCCCTGCTTTGGTCTCAATCCTACGAAGACACAACCCACACCAGAACTAGAGACTTTTGCGATAGGCGACGCCATGGACGCGTACGAGACACTGTGGAAGGGAAATGCTATGCAGGAATTTTATCCCACACCGTCAGACACTATGACGCCGCCCGATATCATGACTCCGCCCGAAGAGGAAGCGACGCCACCAATGACCGATCCAGAGACCATTAAGATAAGCCTCGAAAAAGTTCAAGCTGAAATGGCAGAAGACGTCGAGCCAAAGTGCTTTGAGCAGAACACCAAAGCACACAAACAGCTGCTGGAGGATCTTGAGCCATTTGCCTCAATGCTGGGACCCTGCTACGCCTGTGTGCCGCCAATAGACAGCATGCAGAATATTAGGCAATTTATGAATCCCTACAGTCCCATCAATACCGAGGTGGCACGTGATCTAATCGAGCTTAAGGAACGTGTGCTGGAGCTGCAGAATGTGGCGCATTTCTTTCAAAAACAATTTACGCTGAATTATGTGAGTGTTTTCTTTAATAACCAAAAATGTTTAATAATATGTAAAATATTCTTTTATAGTATCCCGATTTCTTTCAACGCTGTCATCAGGATTTTATTGATCTGAGAGCCATTATACTCAAGTGCGAGAGTGGAATGTATCATCATGTCTATCAGGCTGTGCATGACCTGCGACGCATTGTCTTTGTGGCACGTTGCTATCTGAAGGTACTACTACTAATTAGCTGCCATAACCAAAGGAATACTCTGACACTTATACCACAATTGTATTTTCCATTTGAGTGTTTTTTTCTGCTGCTACTTTTGTACATTTGCTACTGGCCCCAAGGAAAACGATATACCCAGGTATCAGTATGGAGTGTGTTCGGCCTTATATATGGACTAATGTACTAATCACTGGTCTCATGCGCAGGCACTATATTCCCATATAACACACTAATCAGCCTCTGAATCTCCACCATTTCAGCCTCCACAGCACATTTTTAACATTTCATTCAATATTCAATATACCCTAACAATTCGGAAACTCTTTTGCCAAACCTTTTGCTAATAAATTCTGTATTTTTAATAGGTATATTTCAACAAAAAGCTCAGCAACTATATCGACTCGTACGAGTTTTCATTGGGCGAAATGTTGTCCAAGCCTCCGCATCAGCCGCATGAGCATGATCACATTAATGGCATACCCGGAGAGAAGGTCTTCAACTATGACATATTGTGAGTCGGTTCAAGGATAACCGCGGCCGTGACTCTTGGCGGCAGCTCAAACGTTAAACGTTAAAAGTTTTAGTCTAGTTTTGTTTATTTTTAATGTTTTTATTGGCTGACACCATTTGCCGGTTGAAATCTATGCCTTGTTCACACTTAAGTGGTTTTTCTTGTTGGACAAACAAATTTATAAAAAGCAGGAGCAGAGCCTAAAGTTAATTCAAATTAATAGTTCATTTAGTTAATTAATTCAATCATAATTTACCAGGGTTCTTTAAATTTGAATATTTTGTATTGTGTATTCAAAGTTAAAGTATTCAAAACATAAAAACAAACACTCACACAAAAGTCAAACAAATACTTGAATGACAAAACAAATCCGTACAATTTACATACGCAACAATTTACCTCATTTACAATTTTATATACATGATTTAATGCTTTACAAAAAAGAGTTAACAAAAAGTTGGTTCAAAGGAACATTTATAAAAAAAAAAGATGAATTATGCTAAAATTTTAAATTATAAATAGTTAAAAAATTATAAAATTGCGAGTAATCCCAAGACTGTTCCCATCCCTCCGTGTATCGGGATATCTTTTGCATCTTGATCCAAATTGGTTTTGCTAGAATATTTTAGAGAACTTTGAAAATTCAAATTAAATCAAAGATTTTATTCTGTGTGTTGTTTGATCGGAAACTGTTGGGTAACTCAATATAAGGGACTGATCAAACAACACAAATACAAAGTTACAAGTCCGTAACCCCTCATTCGTCACGATTGTTGTAGCCTGCCGCAGATCTTGCACAACCACATAAACATAAACTAAAACTCATAGAATACATGCTCATAGAAACCACATTTATATTTAGATATAATAATTTTTTTCAACACTTCAACTTTAACTTTGAATCTCAGAGACAATTTTCACTGTCTTTTTAGGCTATTCAGTACAAAAAAATATATTTTTCGAATTAAAATTAACATTTTTTGTTAGTGGCTTTTTGGCTTTAATAAAAGAATAAATACAACGAACACAAATATATTTATTTTTAATGGGAAATGGTTTGGGTAATGGACGCATAAGGAATACTTTACAAAAATTAAAACAAATTGCTACACTTATTTTTTGATCAAATAAATGTACAAATAAAACTAAAAACAAAATGCATTTTTTTTTATTGTTAATGGGAATTCTTTTACTAATAAAATTGACACTTCTTGTGGCTCCAAAAAAAAATATTATAAATCAAATAAAATTAATAATCGTTTTTAATTTATATTTGGCTTAAATAAATTTAAATGTAAAACTAAAAACTAATACAATTTCGTTATTTGTAAAGGGAACTTGTTGGATATAGGATTGATGAGGATTCTTTTGAGAAGACGATCATTTTTTAAAATAGTATTCAGATTAAATAAATGTAAATATAGAACTAAAACAAAAAATACAATTGTTATATTTGTAATCGGAACTCGTTGGATAGTGGGGACTCTTAAGGAGTCCCTTTCAGAACACAAAACTAAATATTAACTAAAACAATAAATAAAATTATACAATTGAAAATTGTACAACTGGTATCGACATATTTACAAGGATAAGAACATTAATTGATATCCTCAAAATCGTTTTTTTTTTTGTTTTTCGTGTGTCTCCTAATCTAGTCTAGCAAAGTCCTCGGGACTTATGTCCTGGGCCAATAGCATGCCATGGAAAATGGTCGTTGTATTCTCGGCCAGCTCCTGCGGCTTGCCCTCCTCACAGATTCGACCATCGTCTAGGACTATAATGCGATCCATGGCCTGCAGGCCACGCAACCGATGGGCTATAAACAGCAGGGTGCAGCTCTTGAAGGCGTTGCGCAGGGCCTGCTGCATGCACAGATCGGATTCATCGTCCAAGTTGGAGGTGCCCTCATCGATGCACACCACCTTGGCTTTCTTGAGCAGGGCTCGAGCGAGGCACAGCAACTGCCGCTGGCCAGCGGATAAATTATTGCCGCACTGCTCCACACGACCATCCAGACCGCCCAGCTGTTGCACCAACAGCGTGGCCGCCGCAGAGTTTTTGATGGCATGCCAGATCTCCGAGTCGTAGAAGCCATGACGAGGGTCCAGATTTTCACGCAGAGTGCCTGAAAATTCGCAGGAGTTCGCATAACAAATCAAATCAAATCAAATAAAATAAAATTTTGGCTCACCTTCAAACAGGAATGGCTCCTGGGTGATGACTCCTATCCGCTCCCTCAGCACGCTCAGCGGCAAAGTCTTCAGATTCACCTGATCCAGTCGTATCTCGCCCTGAGAGAGCGGGGCCACACGCAGAAGAGCCGCCAGAACAGAACTCTTGCCGGCACCCGTGCGGCCCACAATGCCAATGCGCTCGAAGGCCTCCGTATCGAAGCTGATGCCACGCAGAGCCGGCGTCAGATGCTCCCTGTAGCTCAGTTGAACCTCCTGGAAGCGGAGTACGCCCTGTGTGGGCCAGCCAAAGGGAGGATCGGCACTGCCCGCCGCATTCTGTTCGCCCTCCAGCTGCAGATATTGATCGACACGTTCGACGGCAACCAGTTCCTGCTCCGTTTCGGCCACGGCATGCAGCAGATCGCCCAGCTGTCCCGTTATCGAGAGCGCATAGGAGATGCACAGCCCCACCAGACCGGGATTCGTGGTATGCGAGGCTGTGATGGCGGCCAATAGACCTGCGCCACCCACCAGCAACGTGCCCAGCAACTGCATGCGCAGCGCCAGCCACTGCTGAGCCGCCGACTGTGTCAACTGCGCCTTGATGCTCTCCTCCAGCTTCACCTGGAAGTCCCGCTGAAAGCGTGGACTTGCCCGCATGCTTCGGATCGTTGTCAGACCCTGCAGCGTCTCCGTAAAGTGTGTGTACAGCGGCGACATGGCATTGCTCGACAAACGCTTGATATCCCGCGAGGCATGGCGATAGCGCTGCTGCAGATTCAGATAGATGGGCACCATGGGTATGATGACCAGACCCAGCCAGGGCATGGCATACAGACTGACACAGAGTGCGCCCACCAGCCCGGCCAACTGGGCCAACAGAATGTTGAGTATAAAAGGCAGCGAATCGTCCACAGTGTTCGTATCGGAGGAGAAGCGATTGAGGATGCGTCCCACGGAGGTGATGTCGAAAAAGTTGAACTTGGCCTGCGGCAGAAGAGCAATGGGATTACTATAAAGATTGCCAGCACATTCGATAGGAGATACTCACAAACATGACCCTCTTGAGCAGCTGTTCGTGCATGAAAATAGCCGCCTTAATGCCAGCATAGGCAAAGATGAAGGCCCGGGCCAGCGTTGCCAACGAATTGGTCACCGCAATGGCCGTAAAGATGCCCAAATAAAAGCCAGTGGTGTGACCCGTAGCCGAGTCGTTGCCCAACTGATGCGCCAGCGATGTGTCATTCGTGTGTGGATCCAGTGTCGTTGCTGTAACCCAATGCGCCAGCCAGGCATCGCTCATATTCCTGGTCATCTGCATGAGCAGCACAAAGAACAGAACGCCAAAGGCCAAGGGCGAGGTGATGGCACGCCAGTAGCAGGCAAAAACATTGCTCGAAAGATGCCCAAATTCGCGATATTCCTCGAGCAGCAGACTGTCTACGCTGCGATTGTCATCCTGATTGGATATTTCCACGGAACGGCGACGCACTGGTTGCTCCGATTCGTCTGCGTCCACATCCTCTTCGCTGAGATCAATGCTTTGGGTCATGTACTCGCTGGGTCCCAGCTGGCCATCCTTGACCTGCAGTATCTGATTGGCATGGAAGTAGAGCGGAACACTGCGCGTGACCACAATGCGGGTTTTGTGCTTCAGCAAACGGAGTATACAATGCTTGATAATATGCCTGGCCACATGGGCGTCCAGCGAGGAGAGTACATCATCCAGCAGGTAGACTAGAAACACACACAAAAATGATAAGCAAACGAAGCAGAAAACGATTCTCCTCCCACTCACCCTTCTTATCCTGATAGACAGCTCTGGCTAGAGCCACTCGCGCACGCTGGCCTCCGGACAAGGTTCGCCCATTCTCACCCACGCCAATGAGATCGCCGCCTAATATCTGCAGATCATCCTCCAGGGCGCACGCATAGATCACGCTCTTGTACCATTGCTCGTCGAAATGCGCGCCCCACACAATGTTGTCGCGTATGGTGCCACGCTGCAGCCACGGCGACTGTGGCACATAGCCAAAGCCAGTGGTTAGCTCCTGGACACAAACCTCGCCATCGGTGCACTGCAGCCCGGCCACAATGGCCGAGAGAAAGGTGCTCTTGCCGCCACCAATGGGCCCCTCGATGCAAATGAGTTGGCCCGCCTTGAAGTCCACATTGATGTCCTTGAGACGAAAGGGTGTGGCCACCTACAGAGGCAGCAGCCTCGCCGTCCTGGCTGTCGTGGCTGAATGTGGCGCCCTTCATCTGCAGCACACTGGCCTTGGGTGCATCCAGAGAACTCTCCTCCCCCGCTGAGTGGCTGCCACGCATTATGGGATTGTAGTAGCTGGAATAATCCAAATTTGGCACATCCATCAGCTGTTGCACACGGCGTATAGATACCCAAGCCTCGATCAGGCCATTGAGCACCCAGGGAAAGGCATTCAGTGGTCCAATGAGCATGTACAGCAATGCAACACTCGTGTAGGTCGTCGAGGCCACCAGCTTGTTGCCCAACAACACAGAGCCGCCAAAGGTGAGCAGGCACATCAGCACGGGTGTCGTGGCCCAGAAGTAAACGCACATGGCATCGAGATATTTACGTTTCGAAAGGAATCTCAGCTCCTCCTGCCTGAGGCCACGTATCTTTGTGATGAATATATCCTCCCAAGCATTAATCTTAATCTGTTTGGCTCCTTGCATGGCCTCCGTGGTGGCTGCAAGCCTCGCATCCTTGGCCGTCATCAGACCACTCGAATAGATGCCAATGCGTTTGGCCAGCCAACGATTGATGGGTATGAGCAGTGCGGCAAAGAGCACGCCCGCCAGGAAGGCGGCACCCAGCTGCAGATACAGCAGATACAGCGTCGTAAACAGCTTGAAGGGTATGCTCCAGAAGAAATGAAAGCTAATGCAAGAGTTGACAATCCGATCTGTGTCCGTGGACATGAGATTCAGCATATCCGGTTTGCTCTCCTTGATGCCGCGTGCCTCCAGCGCCTTGCGGTAGATGCTGTTCACCACGCCCACCCGCATCTTCATGCTCACCATGGCCATGCGCCAATCAAAGTGTGTGGAGCACAACGCAGACAGCAGCGTGCTGCCAAACAATCCCAGAGCATAGTAGTAGGCCTGCGACGAATCCGAGTCTGTGTCCTGGCCCTGACGCAGCAGTCCGCCCAGCAGCAGCGGACCCGCAAAGCCACTCAAATCGGCCACAAGTCGCAGCACTCCAATGAGGTAGAACTCCACGCCAAAGCACTTGTGCAGGGCACGCCACAGGCTCTGCGATTGCGACAGTGCCAGATGCAGGCGTTCGCTGAGTCGTGTGATATTCAGGGCATCCGGCAGATCAAACAGATCCTCGATCTTGCGCAGTTTGCCTGCCACTCCCTTGTCAATCAGCGGCTGCACCCAATAGAAGAGGAAGCGTGAGGCCCAATTGGCCTCATCCTGGGCATGACCCAAGTGGGCCTCATTCATGTCGAAACGGAAGTACGTATAGCGCGGGGAGAGCAGCGCCTCATCCTCCCTGCTGGCACCGCCACGCGTCTGACTGGCATATACGGCCGAGCCCTTGGGCAGCAGCGTAGCGCCATACAGCAGATCGCACAGCAACGTAATCAGGCTCCAGGGCCACCAGTCGTAATGCCGGCTAGTACGCAGCCAGACGCCATCTAAAACGACAATCGTCAGCCAGACGACATTCGTGAGGAGCGTGCCGCGATGACTAATCTCGCCACAGTGTCGCGCCGTCAACAGGAAACCTACAGAAGTTAAAAACAATATTGAATATAAGTAAAATCTGTTTAAAGAGAAAAACCACAGCACAGCCCCTCCTTTGTCGCACTTACCGCTGTGCACCACCCACATAATGCACTCGGCGGCCACCACCAGCATGTCGGCCGCATAGAGTGTAATGCCCTCGCGATGGAATGCAAATATCTTGGCCACGGGCAGCAGGGCCAGCACAAAGCTTATTATTGTGCGGCATGACAATAGCCGCAGTTGCGTCTTGTTGCGCACAATTTGTGCCGTCTGATTGCCGAAATTGTAGGCGGATATGGCCGCAAATATCGTATAGACGGGCAGCTGGAGCAATATCTTCTGGAAGCAGGGCAGCAGATCGTTTGTATCATTGGCAAACGGCTTCAAGCCCGTGGGACAGAATTGTGTCCAATTCCAGGAGAAACTTTTCCAATCAATATCCGACATTGTGGATCGGTTCGAACGGAGGGGGATTTCCGTTTAGTTGTTTTCCTTGGCGCCGTTGTGATAATTAGTCATCACCACCCAATTGTATTGCACATTTGTACCACTAAAACGTTTTTAAACAAAGCGCGGGGCGGACCTGATAAGGGGGTAAACCGCGGTCCCGTCTGATAATGTTCGTAGTAAAAATATTTAGCCGCTATATTCGTATTAGTGTTGCCAAATCAGCGTTTTTCCCGTCAGCTCTAGCTTTTTTAAAGCAGATGACCGAAACATATTGAAAACAGCTTGCAGCGGAATATATCTTATAATAGTGCGAATAAATAGGTGGAAAAATTTGGTGAAGTGTGGTTTGAAAGCCCGAAATTCAAAGACGGACTCTGCAAAGATGCGTGATGAATAAATCTCGCGTGTTTTGGAACTATTGCAAAAAACTTCTGAACAAGAAGTATTTATTTGCCAATTTCTTGGTCAACATACTGCTGCAGAATCTGCAGATCATTTCAGTAATATGTATGAAATTGTTGATGCTAAACATGTTTTTAAGCTGTTATACCCTGAATAGATTAGAGAGATAAGGTATTAAACATATTACAGTAAGACCAAAGCAATAAAAACATCATCAATCCGTTTTAGGTTATTTTCTAACTCTAGCCACTAACCATACAGTACTGTATGGTTAGTGCTCTAGCCACTAACCATACAGTACTGTATGGTTAGTGCTCTAGCTTTTGTTTGGATTCCAGCTTTATTTTACTCAACACTGATTCTTATGGCATGCGGGCCCAAACTCTGGCTTGCGCGTCCCTGGCAATGGAAAGAAGCAGCATTTGTTTACATTTATTTGTGCAATAAATATGACCACAGGCGATGGAGACGACGATTCGGCGGCACAGGGAGGTGGCAGTGGCGCCCAGTTAGCCCACTTGCCCACCCAATTAATGGACATATTCAAGGCACTGGCTGAAAATGACAAGATCATCTTCAAATCCCAGCAAATCGATGATCCAGAACTGCCCTTTGCCGAGAAGCAGCAAATCGCACAAGAATCCTTCGAAAAGAATCGCGAAAACTTTCTCATACGATTTGGCAGCTACTTAAATGCCAGTCAATTGAGCTGCTTCCAGTCGCTGGCCATACAGGAGCCCATCAAACCGGAGGAAAGCCTAGAGGAGATGTGCCTGCTGCTGGAAGACTTCAAGCGAAAGCTCAACACTCGCACAGTCTGTGTGAAGAATCGACGCTATCAGGCGCTGCAGCAGCTCTTGCACAAAGGGGAATACTTTAGCGAGCACGAGATGATGCAGCGGGCACCGGATCTGTATCAGGAATTGGTGGGTCAATATATGACCGAACAGGAGAAGAAGGCAAGGGACAGCTACGATGTGAGAAACACCAGCTTCTCGGGCATACTAATGCATACGCTGGAGAAGAAGCAACGCGATGAGTTGCTGGAGGGTAAACAGCAGCCACAGCAGGACGAAGAGGACTCCATGTCCGCTTGTTCCAGTCGAGCTGCACCTCAGTTATCCGCTGCTTCAGCTGCTCTGCAATCAGCCAACGAAGCCGAGGAGGAGGAAGACGGACTCCCACCTGTTGTTGCTGAGGACTTTTGAGGTGCCTGCCGCTTGCCGCCGTCAATGGGGTGAATTCGAAGAAGATGCACCCATAGCCTGTTCTACCAGTCGCCTGCTGCAGCCTCCAGCTGCGGTACAAGTCACAAAAATCTCCACTGCCGAGTACTACAATCCGGGGGAGCGTGAACTGTTGCGCAATGAATTTCTCAGCATGATGAAGGAACGTTTTCTGAGCGGTGAAGATCACGACTTTGATTACACAGCCGTAGATGATGATGCCACGTTGGATGATCTGAAACTCATCGAACAAGACGAAGAGGATGCCTATTTTGAGACCAGCGATGAGGAGGATGAGCAGCCAGAGGCAGAGCCAGAGCCAGCCGCATCCTCCAGCGAAGACGAATTGGATGTTTATATGAGGCATCTGAACAACCACCACAGTCTGCAGCAGCCTTAGTCTTTAATTTTAGTACTTAGCAAACTAGAAATACATGAAAATTTGAGTAGTAAATGTAGTCAACGATCGTTCGTTTGCTTTGCTACTATCTTGGTCTACCACGGCCACGTGGAAAACCGCGTCCACGACCCCGCAGCACCTTGCTATTCGGTGGCGGACTTTTGGGTCTTAGCAGCTCAATGCGACTGGTGCAACCGGTGGCTGGGGCCTCCGCGAAATACGTTTGATACGTTTCCGCATTAAAATTAGAGTTTGTTAGCTCCGGTCCCACCGTCAGCCAGCCCGGCCTGATGCTTGAATCGCGACCAAACACATGCAAACGTCTGCGGCCCAGACAAAAGTGTTCAATGATGTGAAAGATCTCGATGGGCTTCTCAAAGCTGCCGAATTCCTCCTCCTCGGATATAATCAAATCAATGTCAACATTCGCGTGTATAAAGTCGCCATCGGTGGAGCGTCTGACAGTGCCCTTGATGCCCATCAGGCAGTGTTCCTTGGTGCGTTGAAATACGGCCTTGGGTTCCAGTTGCTTGGAATGGCCCGGCTTGCTGATGTTTGTGCGTATCCAGCAGATGTCCTCGCAACGGCGAAAGCCCCATTTCTTTAGGCAATTACGACCCATGTCCAGACCCTCGGAAGAGCCACACCACAGAAAGACAAACGAACGATGGGCGGCAATTTCACCCACATCCAGATCTGCAAGGAAAGGAAATCATTCACTTGTGGGTTCTCCTGAGGTGTGAGGTCCTTTACTCACTGAGTATTTCATCCCAATTCCAGAAGACACGCGGTGCACCGCCCACTGTGGCCACAGCTGGCGCTGCCCGTGCATATTCCTCTAGCGGCGGCTCAATCAGAATAACATCAAATTTGGCACCCAATGTCTTGACATCCAGTGTCTTGAGATCCGCCTTCAAGTACATGGGAGCCGATGCCGTGTCCTGGATAAGCTTGTCCTTGAGTTTAATCAATTCCCTCAGCTTGGGATACTCCTCAAAACGATCGGCCAGACCCACGTCCCGTATAAAGTTCTGCGGCCTTTGGCCCGTGTCCACAAAGTGCTGGCAGTAGTCATTGTGCGGATTGGAGGATTGTGTGCCCTTTAGAAATGTCGAAGAGTCCCTGTAAATGTTTTCGCTGGGCGCATTTTTGGACGAGGAGGCGCCCCCATCCTCCTCATCACGTTGTCCGCCGGCACTGAGCTGCCGGCTGCTGTTGGTGTCCTCCGAGTTGCCCAGGACCTTCTTCAGCTCATCCACACTGCTCAAACCAAGCTGGGGTTTGGTTGGGCACATACATACAAAAAATTATAAATTTTAAGTGCACTTTTTTTCAAGTTATTTTTTTGCTTACAGTTTGGGCCAAAAGTAGCCGGCGTTTGCGGGAGCGCTCTTGGGAGCTCTTCAGTACATCGCTCATGTTTTTAAATACGATTAACTAGCTTAATATACACGGTATTTTAGACGTAAAACTTAAAAAATAAAACAAATACAAATTTTCCGACCAGTGTGACCGCGGATTTGTCAATAAAATATATCGCCTGACACTCAGAAATATACCAAAATATACCGAACAGAACCGCGACTAGTGATGGACAATGACTGATAGTTCTCATGGGGCTATCGATAAGTGCGACAGTCATCATCAGCTGCATGCCCCGCCGGAAAAAAATATTTTTATTAAAACGTTTTTTCTGTGATTTTATTGCTGTAATTAGTGCAAATTGTTAACTAATTTACTGGCAAAATGAGGCTGGTGCGCAACACGCTGCTGGGCGCGCTACTGGTGCTCGCCGTCTGCCTGATCTATGCAGCCGCACAGGCAAAACCAAAGGTTTGTTTTTGGCCACGGCCACGTCACTTTGGGCCCGCAAAGAATCCAGGAGCTGGGGGCCGGCAAAGCAATTATCCAAAAGGAAGTTAAACAATGTGGCTTCTTTCTACTTGCAGACGGGTCTCTCTTTATCGGAAAAAGTACAAAATCTGGTGGAAATGAACGCCAAGAAGCCGCTGCTGCGTTTCAATGGGCCGAAATTCCGGGAATATGTGAAAAATACACCACGCAACTATTCAATGATTGTGATGCTCACGGCGCTGGCGCCGTCACGACAATGCCAGATATGTCGTCATGCCCACGACGAGTTTGCAATTGTGGCCAACTCGTACAGGTTCTCCTCGGTCTATTCCAACAAACTGTTCTTTGCCATGGTCGACTTTGATGAAGGCTCCGAGGTGTTCCAGCTGCTGCGGCTGAATACTGCCCCCGTATTCATGCATTTCCCGGCTAAGGGCAAGCCCAAGGGCGCCGACACCATGGATATACATCGTGTGGGCTTTGCTGCTGATTCCATAGCCAAATTTGTGGCCGAACGTGTGGATGTTACCATACGAATTTTCCGTCCACCCAACTATTCGGGCACTGTGGCCATGATCACACTGGTGGCCCTGGTGGGCAGCTTCTTGTACATCAGACGCAATAATTTGGAGTTTCTGTACAACAAGAATCTGTGGGGTGCCATTGCGGTGTTCTTTTGCTTTGCCATGATATCGGGCCAAATGTGGAATCACATTCGTGGCCCTCCATTGGTGCACAAGTCACAGAATGGCGGCGTGGCCTACATACACGGCTCATCGCAGGGACAACTGGTGGTGGAGACATATATTGTCATGTTTTTGAGTGAGTTTTACAGACCCAGAGCCCCTAAAATGATGTGTGTTAATGTGTTTTAATGTTTTATTGTATTTGCAGATGCCATGATTGTCTTGGGCATGATATTGCTGATCGAATCGGGCACATCAAAGGGCCATAATAAGAACAGAATAATGGCCATGGTTGGTTTAGTGCTTGTGACAGTATTCTTTTCATTTTTACTGTCTGTGTTCCGCTCCAAGGCGCAGGGTTATCCCTATAGGTAAGTAACTCCTTGCCAGAACGATATTCCATTATTATAAGTTATATATTTTCCCCTCTTCTTCGTTGCAGTTTCTTGTTCAAATAGAATCGACTGCGCAGTGTGCCCCCCCTTACATCGTTTTGTAGTTAAAAATCTGATTAAACGAAGCACCGATTTTTTGCGTGTGTGTAAAAAAACGACTTTAATAAAATTCCACTACTAAATTATTTGTACAATAGAAAAAGCAAGTCTCGCTCTCTCTCTCACAGCAGATATGGCAGTATGGCACGACGACGCTTGGGATAGTCCTTGAAGGTCTCCTTGTACCATTGATGGCTGAGCAAGGCATTGATAGTTTGATTGCTGACCACCCACAGGAACACCAGCTTCCAGGTGCGCACTGGCGTGAACAGATCCGCCAGGCAGAAATATATAACCACCTCGAAGAACATGTGTGGCGAGGATAGCAGAGTGAACCAACCGCCCTTGGGCAGCAAATGTTGCTCCGTCTTCACGGCACCCGTTTTGGCATCCTTGCGCAGATTTACCAATATCATGTTGCTCGCGTACTGCTGATGCCAGGCAAACAGAAAGACCAGCAGGTAGATGACATGCAACTGGGAGAAACTCTTGCGCGTAACCTCCGTGGGCTGGGAGCCGCGCACAAATCCCGCCGTATTGGACAGCAGCGAGACAATGACACCAAAGTAGTGCACAAAGCCCACGGCATAGTGCGACAGATTCATTTTGCTCTGCTTCGAAAAGATTTGCACAAAGTTCGTCTCGTAGAAGCGCCGAATGCACTGCAACGTGAGCATCACTGTGCCCAGCAGAGCCGTCGTAGAGTCCACTTGCACTTTGCGATTGCTGGGACCGCCGCACACCAGATCCAGAAAGCGCAAGGCATATTCCGGCGCTGCAGTTTGGTTTGCAATGGAGGTGGCCAGCAGATACAGCGCCAGCAGGGACCAGCCAAAGGCAAAGATGTAGAAATGCTTGAACCAGGCTTTGGGCACTTCCAAGTAGCTAATTAGCGCATCGGCCTCACCCTTGTGGCTATGCTTTCCATAGCGAAACGATTGCCGTATGCTGTTCGGCAGATGGGACTCCAAAAAGGTCATCAAACTGCCAAAGAACACGATGGTTGCGATGAAGATGCAGAACGCCAGTTGTGTGAGGTTTATGTTGTAACGATCGATGAGCTCCTCCACGGAGCTGATTACGGCGAGCGCCATGACGAAATTTCAGACTGTTCTTATGCAAAAAAAATAAATTTAAATGGCTGCAAACTTTCTCCCGGTTTATCTTTTGCGGTACTTCCTAGAGGTGACACCGATGGAAACATCGATGCAGTCCCAGCAAAAGCTTTTATCAGCTAGACTTTAAACTTTTCGGAAACATCGATGTTCTATGGCGACTATCGATGTTACTAAAACAACAGAAACGCAGGAAGGTATGTGGGTAAATACCATGTTAAATTTATTATATTAAATTCTAGTACAGTGGAAGTTCGGAAATTAGAAAATTAGAATTTGTTCCTGGGGTTGTTCTAATTTCTGAAAAGTTATAATTTCTGTTAAATTTTACCATCAACGATCACCATGTTACGATAACTTTTACGAGCGAGCTTTTTTTTAAAAATCAATCATTTATTTATTGCCACTATTCAAAACTGTTCAAAACTACTTTCGATTATACATACATGCGTGTATATGCTATGCTATATGCTGTACTACAAATGTATATAAATTGATTAATACGATATGGTTCATGTGTGTGTGTGTTTTTTTTTTGTCCGGTAGGTAGTATTTGGTGTATCCATAAGATAAGTATGTTAAGCGATTGATTAGCCTGCAATATTGCTTTTGTTGTATTTTGAGGGTTTGTTTTGCTATCAGAGTATCTGTGGAATAAAGCGCTTTTCTTTTTGGTTAACAATACAGCACTCTCGGCGACATTTGTCATATGTCCACGCCATTGCGGCCCAGTGTGCCGCCAGTATAAGGCGGCGGCTTGGGACGTGGATAAATGCTAGAGGTGCCACAATCCAGCTGATAAAAGCTATTGCTGGGACTGCAAATGCAAACAAATTATTAATAATAAATAAATAGGATTTTTTGTGGATTTTTGCATACCTCTGAGAACGCATGCTGATATTGTCCAATAGATAATTGGGATCTTTAAGGCTTTTCAAGGTGTTTAGAGGCTGATCCGCACACTTGACCATCTGCACAGTGGAGGATATGGGCGATTCAAAGAAAACAGAGCTGCAAAAAAAGTCAAAGGAGTGGCTTAAATAATGGGACCAAAATGGTTTTAGTTGGGAAAAATGGAAACCAAATAAATTTGAATATCACCTTTCGGATTGATTATCCGCCTCAGAATCGCTTGGCGCTTGCGCACAAGACTCTTCGCAGATGTGAAAAATGTTTGCAAAGAAAAACTCCGAGTGCGGATCGGAACTAAAGAAACAACAAAATAATAATAATAATAATAAAAATCCAATACATTTTGTTTGATGACTCTCTGTGTGCCAACTCACAATTTTTCATGCTGAAAGCACAACACCGCCGAGAGCATGCCCATTAGGATGGCAAATATCATGCCGGGTATGGCAAAGGCAAAGGCAAACTCATCGATGTAGTTGCGCCGCGGCACATCCTCGCGTGTGATGCCCATCCAGCGATCGTTGTGCAGCTGCTCATCGCCGCTTGGCTGCTGTTCGTTCTGCTGCTTGCCGCTGTGGTAGAGTATTTCCGTGGGCGATTCCAGGCCCACCATCTTAAAGGCACACCAATCCAGCTTGAAGCCCACATTCTCAAAGATCTTTTGCACCGAAGTGCGCTTGTATGTGCAGGAGGGCAGCTTATACAGCGGACGCACTTCCTCCTGGAGCTCCTTGAGGCGTGGCGAGAACTGCGCCACGCTGCCCACATGGACAATGACGCTGGAACGAAAAAAGAAAAAATATAAATCCAATTTCTTGGCTGGATACTCTTTGAGTGCACCACTCACCCCTCACGCTGCTGTGGACGCAGCGGTAGGCGTCCGCCCATGTTGACAGCCGACTCCATAAAGACCACACTGAGATCCTCCTTGCTGCTGGGCCACAGATCCTTGCGAAAGATATTGCGCAAGTTTTCCACGCGCCCCGGATCCATCAGATGCACCCAATTGAGATTATCAATCTTCATTTGGACCACATTCGGTGTGTGAGACTTCTGGCACACAGACATGGCCAAGGCCGTGATGCGTGTCTCAAAATTCTGACGATTCAAGGCAATCACCTCGATGCTGATGGCCTTGCCCGCCTCCATCTCCGGCGGAGTGCCGTAGAGGAATCCCGCATGATATTCGTGGCTGTACTCGTAACGCATCCAAGTGGGCAGATCCGGATAGTCACGCATTGTGGGACGATAGCTGAACTGCTCGCTGATTACCTGGTGCGTCCAATTGAACAAATGCGGTTCGATTTTGTACGTAAAAAGTTCACCCACATTTGCCTGCAATGTGCCGGCTGCGCCATTGCATAGCAGCACCAATGCAACAACGATTAGGAGTAATAACTGCATTTTAGGGGCTGTCACCGATTCACATTGACATTTTAATTGACCATAAACAAAATTGCGAAAAGGCAATGAAAAATTCCCATGGTGTGTATCTGGCCGGGAGAGGCCCAGAGGAGTCTCTGCTCTCTTGGAAAAGAGAGCGCAGGCGCACTTTGTGTTTGCTGGGATGGCTACCAAACCACCTGTTGAGTTGCTGCCTCTTATAGGAATCATATAACTCTGTTCATAGTTATTTATATTGCTTTAAATTGTGGCACATTTAAATTTCAAAAACGGTTTCTGGCCTGGCAGTGTTATTCCTTTACATTTCAGTATTTCTCGTATATGTTTCTTAAGGTGCAGCCACACTTAGAGATGTGCAGTGTGAGCGATAGATGAGAATTAAATTTGATGTGGTAAAAATATAAGAAAAACAATATAAAATTAAACAAATATGAGGCGACAGAAATTAATAGTTGTTTAAGACCTTAAAGAAAGTCTCTTGAAATAAAAATAAGCAGCTTAAAAATGTTGAGCGATAGTTCTTATCTCTTATTTTCACATCTCTAAATTGTTTTATCAGCTGCAAAATTCGGCAATAAGAAATTCCCAGAAAAAATACGTGGCTTGCGCGTTTTTTTATCTCGCACAAATTGGAGAAGTAATGTCTGCCAACAGGTAGCCCAATCACACCCACAATGTGTCCCTGTTTGCTCCAGTTATTATTTTATCTGCTTGCGGCAGCAATCGCAGTGGTTTTTGTGGTATGCAAAGCGAAACAAACACACACCCCTGAGAAAAAGTCTTGTTAATTCTTTAATTTTGTACAGATTGTGACTGTGTTGCTGTATAAAACAAAACCCTATCCGAATATAGTGAGACACGCGGATGAAAAATCGTTCTTGGATCCACAGAGCATACAAACGATCGCCTTTCCCAGCATTGAGGATGCCCCAACCTTGGAGCTGAGCGTGATTGTGCCGGCATACAATGAGGAGAAGCGTTGTATGTTGCTTGTTGCCTTTTATGGAGCAGTCACCTGTGCATGAGTAATCCATCACATGATTTTTTGTACATTTTGCAGTGCCTTCCATGTTGGACGAGTGCCTGGCCTTCCTGGAGGACAAATCAAAGGGGAAATCTAATTTCAATTACGAGGTGATTGTCGTCAGTGATGGCAGTGCCGATGCCACGGTTTCCACCGCACTGCGCTACTCCAAAAAGCTCGGAGCTGAGAAGGTGCGTGTCCTGGAGCTTGTGGAGAATCGCGGCAAGGGTGGAGCCGTCCGCATGGGCGTGCTGAGTGCCCGCGGGCGTCAGTTGCTCTTTGCCGATGCGGATGGTGCCACCAAATTCGCAGACTATGACAAATTGGAGGAATCTTTGTCCAGCCTGGCGTCAGAGTGGCGACAGGATGGCATAGCCATTGGTTCGAGGGCACATCTAGAGGATGATGCTATTGCCAGTCGCAGTTTTTTCCGGTGAGCAGGGAAATAATCAGAAAACGAATTTCTTAATAAGAACTTTTTTTTCAACCAGCACCATTCTGATGCATGGCTTCCACACACTCGTCTGGCTCTTTGCCGTGCGCTCTGTACGCGACACCCAGTGCGGCTTTAAGTTGTTTACACGATCCACGGCCCGTAAACTATTCACCAGCCTTCATGTGCAACGCTGGGCCTTTGACGTGGAGCTGCTGTATCTTGCCGAGCGCCTGAAACTGCCCATGTCCGAGGTGGCTGTGCGCTGGACAGAGATTGATGGCTCCAAGCTGACACCATTCTGGTCGTGGCTGCAGATGGGCAGCGATCTGGTCATGATCTGGCTGCGGTATACGGTGGGCGCCTGGCGTATTGCTGCCATCGAGAAGAAGGAAAACTGAATTCCATTCTCCCACTAGCATTTTGAATCGAAATTTCTGCTATTTTCCGCTTTTAAATCTATTTTTGTAGGCCCCGTAAAAAAAAGAATACTAAGTATATAAGCACACAGTATTTTTGTGAAAATATAAAAAATATAACTCAAACGCATTTTGTTTGGCGCCTTCATTTCGATAGTAGTCATCGTTGCGCAGTAATGTCAGTATGTTTTGGTATATTTTATTAAAAAATACCGAATTATGGTATATCGATCAGCGGCTACAAGAATCAACCTTGCTGCAAAGGCTGCGTCGGCGCGTTTTGTACGGTTTTGATAGCGACATATGGTTTTAAATTCAAAACAGTCAAGTGGTTGCACGAAATACACTATTCGAGGATTAAGTTAATCCGCTAGAGAAGCAGCAGCTCTCATACATATATCCTCCGTCGCCGCCTGTTGCTCATTGCCTGCGTGTGTGTGTGTTTGTTTGTGATGGTGTCTGTGTGCGTGTCACAGCTGTGCCTGCGATATTGTTTATAATTTTTTTGCCTCCATGTCCCACAGGCGGTAAGTATGCAAATGCATGCTGAACAATCCGGTCGGTTGCCGTTTCCACTAGTCGTCGTAGTCGTCGTCGTCTCGCGCGTTTTGTTCGCCGCGTAAACGAAAGTGATTTGTGCCGGCTGTTCCGGGGGCCAGATCCATAAGATCGCCGCTGCCACCGTCGCGCTTTTCGGTCGGGTCATTGCTTCAAATTGCTCAATCAACGGCACTTGTGGTAAGTTGGTGTTGGCACAGTTATCACTAGTTGTTCCCGCTCCTCCATTCTCACTCTCTTTCTCCCTCTCTCTCTCTATCTCTGTTCTGTAATATCAAATTTCGTCTTTTGTTCTTTGTTTTATCAGCACAAATTGTTTTCATAGTCGGGCCAGAGCTGCGCTTTAAAATTTTCGAATACATTTGCCGATAAGCCTCTGACTCGAACATGATAATTTTCTAATCCGATTGGGTTTCCGTTTCAAGTTGGAATTTCTCCTTGCTCTTGCCCACGCCAGCTGCTGCAGATTTGTCAATTCCATATTTTAGAATAATAAACAGTATGAAAATTATTCGCAAAAAGATTCGCCACCATTTGCGTGGCGAAATTCAAAGTCACAAAAAAAAAGACAAAAACGAGTTGCCAGCCACGCCCGCTATAGCCCCAAACATGTCTGCGTATGTGTGTGTGTGTGTGCGTGTCCAGTCAGCTCGCTCTCCAGCTCTGGTCTGTTGTCTCCTGTCCCTGTCTACCTCCCCCCTCCCCGGGAAGATTTATGTACATTTTGTGCAAAGGATGCTCCACCGCTCTCTTTGCAGCGGCTCTGTCTGATTAAAGCGCTTGAGGATGAGTGTGTGTGTGTGTGTCTGGAGGGTGAGCAGATCTACAACAACAGTTGCGGGCGTCCCCTTTGTGTTTGTTGTTGTTGCTAGTGAATTTTTCGCTTTTGTTTTGTTGCATTCGCTGCTTGCAGACTTGGACGTGTCTGTTCTTGTTCTGTTGTGTGATCAGTGATTTGCCCTGGAGGCGACTCCACTCCGCCAGCTGCCTTGCTGGCTTTTTGTTGAAGTGTGATAATTCCAGAGAGTGGCGCGCATTGCTGTTCTTTCCTCTCCGTTTGTTTGCTTGCACGCTTCGTTTCCCCCACAAGGAAGAGAGACGCTTCAGGGTAATCCTTTAATCTGTTTTGTACAACTGGTTCGGCTCAAGGTCATCCACTGCGATGATCATTGTCCGCTTGGAGGCTAATTAATTGTGCATTTAATCGCTCGATTTAATGCCCGACTTGTAGAGGAAGTCTCTCTCCTCTCTTCCATACTGATTCTCCCATGTAGTTTTGTCTCTTCTTCCATTCTGATTGATGTCAGCCGTAACGCCCACGGCAATTAGTCAGCAGCGGAGGTAACTCCCAATGTTCCACGGTCAATGGCTTAGGGGGCACCGCCGCCACACACAACATTCGCACGCCCACGCCCACTTGGAACAGATTTATGGCCTTGTCCCCCTGGTGTTGTAACCAATTTTTATTTTTGTCTACTTCTAAAACTTAACAAAAATAAAACACTTTTCATTAACATGAAATTTTGGTTGTTCTTTTCCAGACCATCATCATCATCATCGTCATCGTCAGCATCATCATTGCCTGATGATGAGCACCAAGATGCAGAGGAATGCCCATAACCATGGCAGCATCAAATCTTCAGCTTCCCTCCGCTCCAGCAGCAAATCCTTTCAGGCCAAAATGGATAAAATGTCGGAGCATCTGTACGATGTTGTCAAGAGTGGTTCCATGGTGAAGCGTGCCCAGAACAAGAAGCGTTTCACACCGGTCAACTATAAGCATCGTTGGTTTGAGCTTACCAAGCGCACACTCTGCTATTTCGATGTGGAGAATGTGGAGGTAAGTGTTTTAAGGCAAACCAAGTAAGATATCGACTGAAAAATCGATCATTTTATTTATTAACTGCTCAATGAAGTGTCATTGATATTTATTTGGGTACCTATGGATATCTTTCAAAGCTTAATAGCATATAGGAATCGTTATTTATCTTAAAATTTGAGTGTTTTGATTAAATATTCGATAAGCTACAATCGTGAATCGATAATCCTAATTCATGTTTCGATCGTAGGCAGGATTATAGGCTCGTCCTTATTTTTATCGATAAATAATAATCGCAAACTAATCGCTATCATAAACCATCTCCCGATCAAAAATCGCTTCCTAATGGATGATATCAGTTATGAGTGCCACATACTTCTCCTCTTCCATACATATATCATTATAGGAAAAGTTACTCCCGTTAGCCAGTTGTCAGGCTCCCCGACAATGACACGTCTTTGTGGTCTTTGAAGGAGGCAGGAGGAGGCAGAAGGCAGAAAAGGCAAAACAGAACAAAACAGAAGAGAAATTAAAGGAGAGCCGTGTCCGTGTGCTTTCATTATTCATGTTCAAGTGTGCGTCTCATCTTGTCGTCATGGTTTCGTCATTTATTGCGTCGTTATTACGGCACCTACGCCGGCTACCAACCAATCTACGAACCATCTGGAAGGAGCGGGGCAACAGGGATGGATGTGGGTGTTAGGAAAAGAGAATGAAATGAGAGAGGAGAGAAGAGAAGAGGAGAGTGTAAAAGGTTACTCTACCACACGCAGCCGGCTGCTTTCGTTTCAAAACAAATGTCGGTATTTTTGTTGGGACACCCCCCATTCTGTACCCCTCTACCCGCTACTCTCCAACTTTCCCACACATCCTCCCTTCCAGTCTCCAGTGTACGAGTATATTGAATGGAAATGCAAAGCAACCTTTGTGGTTGGTCTACACTGTAGAGACTCTACACACACACAAAAGCAGCTGTTTCCCAACCCAAAAAAGCCGGCGAAAAACTCACCCCCAGGAAAGAGTCAGTGTCAGTCCTGTGCCAGAGTCGTATCCCTATCCCTGTCCCTGTCCCGTTTTTCGCTTCCAATTGGAAAGTAAAGTTTGGAATATCCTGGATGAACACGAACGCTTAACGTGGCTCTTGGTCGGGTGGAACGACGACAGGAGACGAATGGTTCATCGGCCTGGTGCCGGGAGTTTCTAGCGGTACTTGGTCGAGTTCGGACGTGCGTTAGATGGCACTCTCCGCGTTTTGTTTCTCTCCATTTACTCGATCTGTCTCACATTTAATTGTTAATAAATTCTTAAACAAGTAAATACATTTATTTGGAACTTTATCTGTGGTGCATCCTTTGAGACTTATTTGTGGTGCTGTTGTTTTGATGGCAAAAGGAAAAGCGTTTCCGGCTGCGCTACCCTTGAAAATTTGATTGGTTTTCAACTATTCCCCTCTGCTCTCGGGCCGCAAGCACCCACCCGAATCCACCCTTATTTCGTATATGTGTTTTTTTTATTTAGAAATTATTTTGCCGCATTTTCCATTGAAATATCGAAAATCAAACTGAAATTATGCTATAGAGTGGGTTTAATCATGAACATCCTTTTATAAGCTATAAATACTAACCGAAAGAAAGTCGTAGTTTGAAATACTTTTGCGTATATAAAAAACATACCCAAAAAACGGTGAAAAGAAAAAAACCACAAGAAAACGAGAAGAGAGAAGAGAAACCAACGCCCCACCCAAGGCACAAAGTTTTTCAAGTGTATCCTTCTGCCGCTGTATTGGTGTATCTTCGTGTGTTTGTGTGTGTGTGTGTGCGTGTTGTTGTTGCCGCACCCCGAATATCCTGTGTGCCTGTGCCTAAATTAAAAGGATTATCCACTGGACGCGTACGCCTCTGGCTGCAAAATATATCTACATAACATTGTAGCTTCTGGGGGTAAGCATTCTCTCTATGGTTTGGGATTGGCATGGCAAAGCCTTGGGGATTTTCTATAGTTTTTCCATTTATGTAGAAAGTTTTTGCATTTTCTAATTGAATTACATGATATTCTGTGTTAAGGGAGACGCCTAAAATGATGCAACAAAATTTGTTTATGGAAGGGAAATAAGAACCCTAAATGGGACATTTATTATGCGAGAATGATTAAGTTAACTCTGTTTTAGATTTTAATTAATTTTAGAAAATAATAATATGGTCTGCCTGTGTTTTATTTTAAGAAAAAAATCCATAGGCAATGGCTTACAAAAGTTTATTGATAGGAAAATGAATCGAAAACTAAAGTTAATTGTGTTTTAGATGTTATTAAATAATTCCTTAAAACTGGAAAGAGAACAGACCGAAATTTGGGACTAAAGAATGAGACTTTAAGGAGAGCAAAACAACGAAAATACAAATTAAAAATTAAGATAGACTAAAAAAGGGCAGCAAAAAATTCTCCTCCAAGATCCTCTAAAGATGGAATACCTCTCGTGACAACTACCAACGGTAGTCGCACCAGTAGCACCCCCACAACAACATGAAGTGTCAATCACTTTATTATCCTATAATATTTCCATCCATTCATTTCATTTTTTCTACCCCTGCTGCTGCTGCTGTTCGATGGGTCGGTGGGGGGGATGAGGTTCGATGAACTCATGTAGAAAATGTTTCGTTTAATTGATTGATTCACGCGGCCACCCCTTTTGTGGAACAGTGTGCAGAGGATGTGCTTCCATCTCCAGCTGCTTGCGATGGCTCTTCTTTCTTCCTTGTAATTCCATGTCCGAGCGGTCCTGTCATGTTTATTGGGGTCATAGCCTGGACATAGAGAGCGGGGCCTGATTAATGGGCCAGCCAAGTCAGCCAGCCAGTCAGCCAGTCAGCGAGTGCAACCGAGTAGCCACCAACCGGACCATCCACGTAGTCAACCTAGTCATTGCACTCCACTCCCGCCTCCTGGACTTCATCATCATCGCCGTCGTAGTCATCGTTGTTGGAGTTGGCGGAGTCGTTTGCGGACATCGTCGACGGTTGTGTCATTAACCTGTCATAAAAATCGCAGCTTGGGCTCCAATCGTAGTCCCCAGTCCCACGAGTAGAGTGTAGAATACTCCCCTCCTCCTTCTCCTTCTCCGCCCTTCCTTATTTTCTATGCCTCACCGCGGTGGTATGCTAATTGAACCTGGGACTCTTTTTGTTTGCAAACACTTTGCAGGTTCTCTACGGTCTCTCTCTACGTCTCTCCTTCTCCTCCCCTTTCGACTGGGTTCGTTCTGCTCTCTAATACATTTCGCGCAGATTAAGGCTGTAAATAACAATTTTCCTTTGAAAGGAGGCGGTTACGAATGGAGCTAATGCGTGTTAAATAGAGAAATGAAGATGGATATACTTGAAAGTGGTAGAGAGACGAAGGTGGAAATACCCTTCCTTTAGGATTATATTAAGGATTATAACTAAAATAATTTGGGATTAAAATGCATGGAAAAATATATTTTCCTGCTATATAAAAGTAGAAAAGTTTTGAGGGAAATGATAGAATTCAGAGCAGAAAAATATTAACAAAATTTTAAATATTTATGGGATCCTTAAGTGGAAATTAAAAATTGCATTTTAGTTGGAAATGTACGAATTTTATTGCTTTAAAATAACTTTGTGTAGAGTTTAATATGCTATGAACATCAGGGTTTCCTGGAAACATCAATTTATATCCAATCAAGGTGATAAATAATAAAGCGCTGCCTTTCCAAGCTCTATTTTCACTTGCCAAAAAAAGAAAATTTATAGTCGAATATTTATTTGACGATCACTCAAACGATCTCCCATATAAATTTATATTTATAGAAGAGAGATCTCTGAACTCTCTTCGTCTACAACATTCCCACATGACCCATTCGTAATTTGATCAACCTACCGTGTCGTTGTTCGATACTTGAAAGATAATTACTTTAGGTACGCATACGCATGGATGGGCAATGTTTTATGGGTTTCCCCTTGGCCGTCGTCGTCATAAAATATATATCGGCAAAAAGGGTTCGAAGAATATCTATTTCCAATGCCCAATGCCCCCATTGCCCTCTGGGCTAATGGAGGTGCCATCTGCATTTACATACTATATAACCCATTCCTCTGTTCGCTCGTAAAGTGCCTGCCCCACGACATGTGAGTGTGTGTGTGTGTGTGTGTGTGTGTCTCCTAATCCTTGCCACCACCGGTAGCCACTTTTCAAAATGAAGGCGCAAAAAGCAATATTTTTTATGACTTTTTCGGGGAGGTTTTACGACGGAACCAAAAGTGTTTCGGTGTCTGCGCTCATCAATCTGCCATAATTGTTGAGAATTTTCAATTAGACATTCAAATTTATCACCAGAAATGGACTTGGACTTGAACTAAGGGGTTCTCTCCTTCTCCTTTACCTTAAGAGGAAATAAGAGAAATTGTGTGTGTGTCCGTCTGTCTGTCTCACTGTCTCTGGGGATTATTACTCATCGTCTTGCATTTTAAAATTCTTCACGAATTGACACCTTTAGGGCCTCCATCCACCCCACCCCACCTTCTGCGCCACCGCCAGCTCCATCATCGAAATGGCTTAAAGCCGATTTCGTAGAATTACAAAAAGCCAACCCGCAGCAGCAGCTCCACCGCTGGTCACTGGTCGGATGGTTGATTCTCTTTTTTTGATTTTTTGTTGTTGTCTGACAAATTAGCAGAGTCTTTGGGCTGTCTTTGGTGTCTCGCTGTTTCGTGTGTTCAAGGTGGTCTGGTCCCGTTTCCCCAATCCACAATCCACAATCGGTTCGGTTTGTTGTCTTTATGCCTTTTATAAATCTTCTGTCTCTGCTGTGCATTTTGTTGTTGTTGCATTAAACTCGAAATTGGCGCCAAAGTCAAAATGTTTTTGATAAGCTTTAAGGGGTCCCGCCCGTCCTTCATCCTCAATGTCTCTACAGATGTCACCTCTGTCCGGGCCAGCACCACAAATGTGTGTATGGCATGTCTGCATGTCCTAAATATCATTGCCATCAGTTGCCTCCGACCACTTTCGGGGCAACCTGATGTTGCGGTTGCCCCCAGAGGAAGAAGGCCAGGAAGGCCAGGTTGCAGTTGCAACCGCAAGGCGGCTGTAAGACTTAATAAAGCCTGATTACAGTTACTTTTTTGTTCGATACCCTTTGAAAAGGAGTGGGGTATATGGGAATTGAAGTGCAATAACAAATATATTAATAGAAGAAAACATTTGACTTGATTTCAGCCGGAACTGTCTTGGAATAATAATAATAATAATAATAATAATAATAATAATAATAATAATAATAATAATAATAATAATAATAATATATATATATATATATAATTAATAATAATAATAATAATACACTTATATGACACAAAATAATCAGTAAGTGGAAAGGGCACCAGAAGAAAATTTAGAGAATTTGATTCTTAAACGAAAACTTTTATAAATATCCATAAATGGTATAGGGTATCAATTCTTCTAAACTCCTTGCCCCCCAGTCCCTATTCATGCAACATCCAAAACGTGACAGCTGTCTTATATGCTGACTAATTACCGCCACTTTTTGAGAGCATTTACATATGAATATGCATAATACGCGCATGATTATATGCCCCCAACACGAACCACCGCATATCAATTGTGCAGAGACCAAGCCAAGCCAAGCCAAGCCCTTTTTGTAAACACTTGTAAGCAATTATGAATCATAATCAAAAAGGTAACACTCGAAACAGCGCTCCAAAGCTGCGGATCGAAATGGAAATCGAAGTACATATCATGCCAGTCACAAGAGTCACAAAAATAAAAGTAAAGCCCGAAAGAAGTAACAATAAATGGAATTATATGGGAAAACCTGTTGGTCTCCTCTCACCCTCTCTTCAGTACATGATTTGCCTATTAACGTGGCCCCCCCCAAGAGATGGTGCTGATGATTCACTCAATGAACGGCAAAGGTGAATGCAGAATGGGAGTACTTATGGCTGGTACGATATATCTTTCGTGACGGGCATGCCAAATGAAGTTACATCTCCTCTAATGAGTTGAGTTAATCCCTAGGAATCGAAATGTGATATATAACCAGGGGCAGAGGAGCGGAGGCAGTCGAAGATATTCCCTGCTGAATCCTTTTGTTTGTGGCAGCCTAGACGAATGCTTTGTTCACAAGGAGACCACCCCCTCTCCTCCTCTGTCTTTCGGCATTCTGTGTTCATCGCATGGCTAAGCTTTTCATGCTTCATTATGCTGCAGCTCCCTGGAAATGAATGAATTCTGCCTCATATTTATGCTGTCTCGTCTCCGTCTTCGTCTACGGCACCTTCTTCTTTTGTCTTTTGTCGCCCACGGAACCTGGGACATTGAGTTATTACGCAGACAGGGTCGTCCGTCCCTGTCCCTTGCCGTTGCTATTAAAAACTCTACTTGGAAAACTCAACGCCCATTCCCTCCAGTCCGATTCCCATAGCAAGTGAGAGACTAAGCCTAAACACCTTTTACGCCTCATTATCATTGGGTTGGTTATACGGTTGGCAGGGGGGATGGGATGCTATCGTATAGGGGCTCCCAATAAACAAACGTTTAATTGGAATTATGTTTAAAAATAAAACGCCTTTCTATTGAAAAAAAAAATCAAAAACGAAAAGTTTGAAGCTTTTTTATTGGCATTATCGCCTCAGCTATTTCCGCTGTTAATTTGAGGCTCACGAGACAGCAACACCGATCAAACCAAAAAAATAATACCCAAAAAAAAAAGAAAAACAAAAAAAAAGCATAAACCGATTCCCAATAATTAGAAATCCAAGCCGGTTTCATATAAAGACCTGTGTGTGTGCGTGCGCGCATGGATGGGTACAGTGTATATAAAAAATATATGGCTAAAAGATCAGATATTTTGAAATCGAATTTTGATTTGCTTAAAATAATACAAATTTGAAGTAAAGTAATTTTTAATAACAATTTAATATTTGTATTTAGTATTTTTTTGTGTAATTTGAGCACCTTTTAGGTTTATTTATTTTTGTAAATTTTTAGCCCCTTATTCTTTTATTTCCATGTAATTTTGGTTGAACATTACGAATATCATTTCCATTCCATACATTTCGCCAATTCCATTATGTCCCTTAAGGGAAACGGACACAATTCGTTCATTCCCAACGATCCACTACGATCGCTTCGGATGATTTACCGAAGAAATCCCAAAGATCTTTTTCAAAATTTCGTTTCAAATATAATTGAAACGCATAGAATTTGGAACATTTTTTAAGTCTTTGTCTGCTCAATGAATATTTACATTTACATGAAAAGCTCCTACATCAATGTAACGCACTGTAATTTCTCATACGATTACGATGCCGAAACTTGTCTACTTTCGTATTCAATAGTGTTATCATGAGAGATGGCTTGAATGGTCAGATAGCGTCTTCGACTGGTGGCTTTAACCGCAAATGTTGCCTCGCGCGTCCAAGATCGTTGAGAGCTCGTTGTGGCCCCCTCCAAACCCCTCTGTGGTTTGATGATTGATCTTATCGCAAGACGCGCCGCTCCGTGAGTCATCATAAAAAACACACATCATTTTCTTCCTCCTCAGCAGCAGCAGCAGAAGCAGCCACAGCAGCAGCACCAGCAGCAGCAGCCGGCCATAAGTTGTTAGCTGTTTTGTACTTTATGGCCAAGAGGAGGAATAGAGAGAGAGGAACAGGGAACAGGGAGCGGTGTGCGGTTCGGGTTCATAACTCAATGTGGGATATGTCTTCGCGGTTCTGTTTAAGCCGCGTGCGAGATTTACTTTCCTCATTTCATGGCCCACACAAAGGCCGTTTGGTAAGAGTACTCTTCACCATGGGATGAAATCAGTTTTAAATGGCTTGAAAATACTCCTTTATGTTATGGGAAAATAAGTTTCGAATATTTGAAAGTCATTTAGCAAAGTTCTCATAAATAAATGTTATGGTAGGTTTTAATATCCTCTTTAACTATGGGGACAGCGAAAGAAAATAAAGGTTACTTTATTTCAGAAGGATAATACTGCAATATAATCCGCTGAAATGGCTACATATTCGTATACATGATATACCAATTAAATCCTCTAAGCAGTGCTCTAAAGTCTTATCGTACCTCATCATAAGATATGATTCTCATTCCCTGATTTATCTGAACTCCTAATGATTTGTATAATTTTTATTATTCTTCTTTCCAAGAACTTCTACTGTTCCACTGTTTCATTCAACCCGTTTGTTCCCGTTAAATGCGTAACTGTAAAATCATCCAGCAATTGTTTCCAAAATATAATGCGAAAAAGAAACGACACACAAATAAAATATGTCCAAAATGATAAATGACTTTCAGCCGGTATCAACTTTTGACTTCGACTAATTTCCGTTTTTTGGATGCAATTTTCGCCAAATCAAAATTCCCCTGAATGTGTCATGTAAAGATACTACCCAGCGGATACCAGATATAAATTGCAGCGACTTGTCCACACGACGGACCGTGCCGGATCGTGCCCGTATGGCCCCATCCATAGGCCTGGTCTGGCCTGGCCAATGATTCAATCTGTTTGGCATCCACCCCGTTTCCGGCTTCCATTACAGTCCCACACTCTCTTTCTCTGCATAACTCTCTTACCCCTCCCTCTGGGGGATAGTGGACTGGTCTTCTCTCTCTCTCTCCGGTCATCACTTTTCTTTTGGCAGAGGAATTATAAAGGGGTATTAGAAAGGGGTATATTGCCTTGGAAGAGATGTTGGCAAAGCAGTGGGTATAAATATGCGAGCATCACAATAACAATGGACACTCTAGGGTATCAAAGGCTACGCCACACAAAGCTATTCCTTTTTGCTGGCTTTTATTTTATGTAGTTTGGGGGCGTTACGGAGTCATCGCTCAGGAATTGGCGCAGACACTGCGCTTCTGTCATGGGAGGTGGAGGAGGAGGACCTCAGACATCAGAGAGCTTTGGGTCCCAGAGCCAATGCCCCCTTCCATACAACGCCATGCAGACAAATTGCCCAGCGGGCGTTGCTTGTGTGCTCTACTCGCTGACCGACCGCCCTCTTCCTGTCCTAATTATGTTGTTGCACCTCGCACCATATTTTCATTTTCATGAATGAAGCCCAGCCTCCAGGCTCTTTCCCACACTCTAAAAAATATGAGAAGAATGTATGGAAAAATAATTATTAAAATATTTTAAAACATAAAACAAAAATGAAAGAAAAAAGAAGAAAAAAATTGGATCGCCCGAGCAGGGACTTGAACCCTGGACCCTTGGATTAAAAGTCCAATGCTCTACCGACTGAGCTACCCGGGCACTTGCCAACGAAGGCGCCTAAGCGATACAAGAGCACACGAGCCGAAGCGAAGCAGAGCGAAGTGCAGCGAAAGCAAAGAGAGCGTAAATGATGTGAGAGTGTGTTTGTTTGCGGTAAATGCTTAGGTGTGTTTCCAATTTATGTGTGACTTTGGCAAGCAAAGCGCAGCAAAAGCTAAGAGAGTGGGTGGGCGAGTGGAAGAGGAGGGAGAGTGCGTGCTGTTTGCTGTGAGAGAGTGTTTAGCGCAAATGATGCTTGCTTTAGGTGTGTTTCCCATTTATGGGTGACTTTTCCTTGTATTGTAGTTAATTAATTGATTAATATTGGAAATTTGTAGATTCCTTGAGGAATTTCTGACTTGGTTGCATATTAATCAAAATTAACTGAGCGTATCTTTAGGGAGTTATATTTTCATTTGTGTTGTGTTTATTATTCGATGTTTTATTCTGCAGCGCACCTTAGCGTAGCCTTAGCTTTTGCGCACATGTTTATTCGCGTTTTATGTATTGTTTTACAGACAAAAGGCAGTACATATGTACATAAATATGTATGAAATATATTTATAGAATATACCATACAGTGTTAATATTTCTTTGGTATATTTTTGATTAATATTGCCACTATTACTAAAAATAAAATATCATGCATATCATTGCATTAAGAACCCAAGCGGAACTTATGTCCCAGCGCTAAACCATTTATTGATATACCAATTAGAGTTTCCATTCAATGGAGAACCGAGAACTTAACAGTGAACGACCTCCTCAACGTTTTTCTTTGGATGTGTGGTGCATGTTTTTCCCTCGATGCCTGCAGGAAAATGCATTTATCAAAACATAAAAATAAACACAAATTGCTTCAAAAATAGACAAAAGGCGGGGCCTTGAGTGAAGCAGGGGAAGAGTATTTGAACAGCTAACCAAGCAATATCCAACGAGAGATGCAGAGATCCCGAGTGTGCGTAGGGGTATTCCCTCCACCTCCTTCTGTTTCTGTTCTTTTCGTTCGTTTTTCCTTTACACATCTATCAAATGGTTGCGGTGCGAGGCGGGGGAAAAACTCTTTTGCGCTCGCATGTAATTATTTGATACTAGAGATAGATCTTTCCATATGGGATATCGGTGGGGGGATAGGAATTTCGGGATGACCTTATGACTGACAATTTCCTCTGGCACATTTATCTCTTCTCCCTCTTTTCAATTATTCCTCTTCGTTTTCTTTATTGTAGACAAGTTTTCCATATGAATGTGTGCCTGTGTGTTTGCTTAATACGTTTTAAGCGCTTTTTAAGCGTTCAAGTCACGATTTTCATATTTATGGGGCGAATGGATAGATGGTGAGAATGGAGGGGTAGGGACTCCACAGAGATACATATACTAGTATTGTGTGCTCACCTTTCTGATTGATCAGATGGTGTGCGCCTGCTTGTGCTTTGTTCGAGTGTGTGTGTGGTGTCTCTCTACAAGCTCTTCTTGATCTTTATCTGACTTCGATTTTCCTTTTAAATGCCCTACAAGAGGGTATTAGAGGGTATGTGAGAAGTTTGGTAACTCTTGAAAGTAGTTTTTAATATCATAAAAATATGGTATTCTCGTTATTGAGCTTAACGGTTTTATTTTATTATTTATTTATTTTAAATTAAGAACAGTCTTTATATACAATCTTTATATTAATCAAACCCTATGGGCTCTTCATGAATTCTGTAAGGTTGTTTAGGTATTAAAAGGTATTTTGTAGGAACTAATTTTAAAGTTAGATTTAGAAAGGATCGTAATAATCCGCGCCATTAACTCTTAAGTAATACTCTGAAATTTCAGCTCAATCGGAATATTATACCACATCCTGTAAAGAAAAATATCATGGCATTTGGTATTATTTTTGTAAAAAAAATCTTACTGGTTTCCCCTAAATATTCCCCAAACTAAAAAGAGTATCACAAAATTCATCAAAGCTTTAGTTTTCCATATCTTCTGTTTTCTTATGTGGGGGTTTGTTTTTGTCTTTTCTATAAATTTAATTATTGAGGTTTTCTTCGAAGTAAACTTTGAACTTTTGTGGGTCTGCTTATCGTTAATTACATCGCCAACGCTCGGTTCCCAAAGATTTCCTTTTGTATCTCTCTCTGTTCCTCTGTGGAGTGTCTCTATCTTTGCCAGTCTATGTGATCCATCACATACGAGTATGTAGATGGATCGGATCTGTTGTTTGTGTATGTTTTTTTTTTTTTTTTTTTTGTCTAAAGAATGAAATTCCAATGAAATCGCAGTTCATGGTTTGATGGTCTTTTCTCAGGATATATAATGCAAATTTTCATGAAAAGAGAGGAAGTCATTCTTGTACGCGTTGACAGGAAGAAGGCGGCGGCGTCGGCGGCAGGCAGATGGACATGCCACATGATTTAGCACAAAATTACAGAGCAGAAAGGGAAATTAATTACTAGAACAACTAAAAACTTGTAGGATCACCGAAGCATGTCCTTTTCTGCAAGAGGAGGAGGAGGCGGGGGCTTTGGGAACCCCTCAAAAAAAATCCAACAGAAAGAAAAGGAAGTTTTCATTTTCATTGGAAAAATGCATAAATTTGTGGAACTGGAAGATCGGTTGCTCCCTCTTTTCCTGTGTTTTTTTTATTGTCTTGGGAGTGGGAGTGGATGTGGGTTGTAAAATTGAAAACCCATTACGAAATGTTTGTTTTGTTTTGCCGCTCTTTATTACAGTTATAATTTATATGAAACGATTTTTCAATCGCACTCCACATGCGGTCGTCCGATCAATCATTGGCGATTGTCAGAAGAGGGGTCTCCGGTCCGGTCGCCGAGTCTGCCTGCCCCCTCTCTGTGATCAATCGCAACGGGAATGCGATGATTCGTTATGCAGCTCAAAATATGTGGCACTTGGAACATGCCACATGAAGACGCAACAGCAGACAGTCCGGGGGGGAGTTTTTTTTTTTTATTTTTTCATTAATCAACATTCAAAAAAAAGGTTCCACTTTGATGTTTTTTCACGGAGTGAAAGATGCACTTGAAGAGTGGGAGGATTGATTGTTGCTTCAATTGGAGAGCATTTTGATCGTTTCTCTAATCGTCATTTTGTTCTAATTGTGGGAATACCATTTACAATTAATGTTTGTATGAAGAGAGTGGGTAGAATTTCTGTCTTTTGTAGATCGAATCTTTTTGATCTTGAACGGCAACTGGCATCAAATCATTTACAAGCAGTTTTTAGCATTTTGCTATCTTAAAAGAAAGATCTTTGAATATGGATCGAAATGTTAAGTGAAATGAAACTTTGAACTCAATCAACGAATTGTAATCAGATAACATACGACTTCTTAGAGTTTGAATATCTTTCTCTGATGTTCGTATATTCGTTTAATAAAATGCGAGCATGAGCCGTCAATTCCTTTTATTATTTATCATTTAAGTTAATTTAATTTTTCACATTTTTCTTATACTTTACATTCCATTTTTCTGTGTAACACTTCTCTAGTATTTTTTGCTAGAACCTCTCTTTCTTTGTAAAACTTTTCTTTCGGAAAATTCTTTTCTCTTTTTTTTATTACTTGTAAATTTAATCAATTATTTCTTTCTAATTTGTTTCCATTTCCTTTCCCATTGCATTTTCTTCACTCATTCTTTATTCATTTCACAATAATAGTTTTCAATTTCCACGCTCTCTCTACATCTTTCTTTCTAGACCTCCTTTTCCCTTCTCTTTCTCTCTCTCTCTCTATCTCTCTGTGACCCCACTCCACTTTGACCCTCTGCGATGGCAATTTTCACGTTAATCGTTTCCCTCTTTGGCTGCTCGCTTTTCCTTCTACATTTTCCAAGAGCTCCCTTTGAGCTGCTGCTGCTGTTGCTGCTGTAGGCCCTTTTTCTTCTCTAATTTTGTGCGCCTACCTGAGAAGTGCAGTGGATTCGTCTCTGCTTTGACAGTTCTCTCAATTATGCACAGGTGATTGTCCCTGTAGTCCCATTATTAAGGGTCTCCTTCTCGGCTTTCGTCCTTGCTAACAATGGGATTAAAGAAGGATATACATGGTATGTGCACCCCCGGACACAGGTGCAACCATCGTTTCATGTTTCAACCTGTTGTCGTTCCTTCTTCTTTTTTCTTTGGGGAAATTCCATGACAACTTCACAGCTCAAGAACTTACAATAGAAGACCAATTTTCTGACTGTCAAATTATGCAAAAGAATACTTGTTCTTAGAGCAGGGAAAATTGAAGGAAAAACTTGAAGAAAAAACTGAAGAAAAACCCGTAGAAAAAGAACTGTGGCAGAAGAACCACTTTTCAATAAAACTTTCCCACTGCTGCTGTTGACAGCAGCAACATCCCATCTCCCAGGCCATCCTTCGGTTGGCCTGTCCAAACGAATTAGCCTCAAGAAATGCTCCAACCATCTTTCAACACTCGATTCTGTTCGAGTTTCAAACTAATATCATTCTCAATCGGGTGTTCAGTTCCTAACTCCATTATCGTTCTGTGGGGTTTGCCCCTCGAGGCAAAAAAAAAAAAAACCAACTGCATTTCGTTAATCAATTTGATTAATTAATGCCCGTTTCTTAATTGACTTTCACTTGGGCGGAGTCTCATTTTCTCGCTAACTGGTTTTACATTTCACTTAATGAATATCAAGGGGATATAATTATGAGAGGTATTTTGTGGAAGTAAAAGGATGTAATGCATTCGCGTAGTAGGATCTATGGCTAAGGTTTCATAGAAATGGATCAATAAAAATCAAGTAAAAATTCTTGCTAAATTTCTGTTGCCTTAGACCTATTTAAAAAAAGGTATTCCAAGTCTCTAGATTCGATTGATAGTTTTCTTTTCTTTCTATCCTTGTTTTGTTTCTTGTTTTAGTTGATGGAAAATTTCCATTCCAGTTTGTTTGCCATTGCGATCTTTGCCGTTTAATTGCCTGGCAATTTTTAGCTTCAGTTTTTCCCTCAGTAAATCAGAAGCAGCTGCAACTTCATTTCGCTTATTGATGCCACATGTCGCACTGTTATGGCATGCCCTGCCACTGCCCCAGCCCCAGCCCTAGCCCCAGTCCTGCCCCAAACATATGTTCAGCATTCCCATTCGCAAACGCGCAACCTTTGAGCTGCACAGAGAGACAGAGTTCATTGACCCACAGCCAAAGGCCCAGAAGGCACAAGTTTTGTGCAATTTTTCGTAGTTCTGATTCTACTTTTTCAATTTTTCCCTTCCCCAGCCCGTTTTCCATTTCCATTTCCATTTCAGTTGGAAACGGAGTTCCGTTTAGTTATGTTTTTTTGTTCTTTGGATTCAGAATTACCCAGCTAGTACTGCTATTCACGAGAAAGTGGCACGACATATATCTACTTCTTTCTCTGTGCCTGCCCCTCTGCCTCTCTCTGTGTGGCAGTGGCATGTTCAGGAAGCATCGTCTGGCGAACTGGGTTGGTTAGTTGCTGCCACCCCATGACAGACGCCGGATGCCATCTAGCTCTGTTGGACTATTTTTCTATACCTCCCGCTGTTGCTGTTGCTGCTGCTGCTGCTGCTGTGACTCCTCTTTTATTATTTTTCGTTCTATTGCCACTTTTGCTACTGTTTGATGCCTTCCTCCCACTTTCTCCCACTTAATTTTAGATGATGTTTTTCAATTTAGTAGCTGCTTAGCTGCTTAGTCGGGGACTGAGGCATTGGCTAATAGTAATACTAGGAATTAGCTAGGGGAATGCCAGAGGAGATGCTAGAGGGATAATTTCAGCTCATCTTATAGAATGGCTGACTGACTATTGAGCTGCTTAAAGATACATATTCTCGTTCTTGGCATTAAAATTTGATACTGTAAGTCGCGTGTTTGCGTGACAGAAAATCATCATCATCTTGGAAAAAAAAATAAAAAATAACAAAATAATAAAAAATTGTTTCAAGATGTAAAAAAGTTAAAAACTTAATTGTTATACTGTTCAAAATCAGATTAAGAATAAATTTTAATTGAATAGAATATATCGAAACTTTAAGGCAGTGTCTCTCAAAAACATTTCTATTAATTTTTAAAATTTTCATTATGATTTTTATATGATTCCGGCAAGGTGACAGAAATATAAAATTATTTTCGAAAAGCTTTCTTGTAAGAACTGCCAAAAATAATTGTCAGCAAAGCCTCCCCTTGTAGGATCTGCCACATAAATCTTTTCTTGTTCCTTCTTTTCCTACAAGCAACTGGTTGTAGCCACATCCCTTGCTTATTGCTGTTAACATACCCGTCTGGAGATTCTTAATAAACTTAAACTTAACTGCCGCCGAAAAAATGTGCGCCATTTAAATTTGTATTCCCCTTTTTTTTTTCGCCGTCGCCATCGTCCTGGCATTCCACTTGATGGCACTTGACGGAGCTCCTCAGCGTTGGCATCGTCATCCTTTTTTTGCGAGGGTAATTTTTGCACGTGTGCCGACACTTGACGGATATGCGACATGGTGGGGTAAGGAGGCATGCCTGCAGGAAGAGGGAGGTTGAGAGAGCGAAGGTTGGAGTGGCTGCAACAATCGGGAAGACCCAAAAGAGCGCGCTGTGCTGCCTTAAAGCTCAATTAAGCCAAGTTAATTGGCCTAATTGACTTTGACGGCGAACAAAGAAAGACCTGGCTGGCTGGTGGATGGCATCTAAGATGGCCCATAACTTTTCTGGATGGGAGAATGGGGATATCTTTTTAGGTTACGGCGGGAAGCGTTTGGGGAGATATCTTGAGGAACAGTTGGGGGGTTCTCTCTGCACTCTGCAGGTCTCCAGTGAAATTTTAAGACCAAAGCGATAAGCACGTTGTTTGTGTCTTGGTTTTAGCCTCTCGCAGGGAGGGCTTCCTTCTCTTCTTATTGACTTATCGCTGGAACCTATCCGAAGAAAACATCTATCCAAACAAAAGAGTGAGGCAACAGCAACATAAAAACCTCATCAACAAGAACCCAGCCCCAGCCAGCTAGCCAGCCAGCCAGCAGTTGACACAAAGACCTCAAATAAATAAGCAGCAATTTGAACAAAATAAGTAAACAAACACAAAAGCTTTACACGCAGCAATAACCTACATGTAAGAATGGGTAATTGGGATATGGTTGGGGGATATGGCGACCCATAGGATACCCTAAAGAATACTAAATACTGAATACTAAAGAATAAATTCAAACAGGAATGATCATTCAAATTTAAATACATGAACTGTGGGGAAAAATAGAAAATTAAGTTAACGGATTAAGAAAAAATCTTTATATTATTTTACTTTAAATTAAAATATTAAAACAATTTAATTTAATTTAAAAATTAAACTAAAAAAGTTAAAAAATTGAAAATTGTAATTAACAAAAATTTAAATTAAATATAGATGGAAACTGAACTATTAAAGCTTACATTTAAAGAATGACATACTAAAATAAATAAATAAAATGTAATCCGTATATAGTTTCTTTTTAGTTTCTAGTTTTCTTTCAATGTTGGCCGTAATAACGATACCCATTCGAATATGCTTTCGTTTTCTCATAGTCTTTGCCTCTTCTCGGATACAAAATACCCTCTTTGTAGCACGACAATAACAGGGTAAAAATAAATAAAAACAAAGCATCAAAACCGAAAGAGACTGTGTGGGAGGAAGGGCAGAGCCAGCGACTGGGAAAATCAAAAGGGTAGAAGGGAGTTCCTCTCGTATTTTTCATGAAAAGAAATTGAACTTCCTTTTCAATCTCTTCCGCGGCAGACTCTGACACAAAGTGAAGTTTGATAAAGCGAACAAACAAAATGTACATAAAACTTCAGCATAAAACGTCAAAAACTTATTCTGGGTTAAGCCAAAGGCTAAGTGGGGGTACAAAGCGGCATAAAGAGAGGGTTGCGGAGGCGCCTCAAGTACATGTTGAAGGCGGGAAACCATGAGGCAGCACAAAAACAAGACAGCCAAAAGAAATGAAATTCAAATTTAAAATGAAATGAAAATTGTTTCAAATGCTGTGCGGCACGGAAAAGCCAATTGAAACTTGCACTCGAGAAGGAAAAACCCCCATACCATTTCATTCCATTTCATCCGTTAAATTGGCGCTGCTAATGTGTGAGATATGGTCTTGTATGTGGGATATAATGAGATGGTATTGGGGGTATTGGGGGATGGCATGCATGCCCTCGTACGGGTTGCAGTAGATGACTTGGAAACATGATAATTGTAATGATAATGATGCTGCTAATGGAGCTAAAGATATGATGATTATGATTGAAAATGATTGAAGAAGCAAAGAGAAGAAAGGGAATACTTGTACGATGCAATGGAAAGTGTGATGCTGTAAAGTGGATGCTTCGATGGATAAGAAAAATTATGTCCCGCAGAGGGAGGGCTTTGGATGGGAAGTTAATTAATGGGAATCGTAAATTATGGATAAATCTTGTGGGAATTAATTAAAATTAAAAATAAATAAATTAATAGTTTAATTATTCTTGGAGAATCTTAAAAATTCTTCTTAGAAATGAAGGCAAAAGAGAGTACTTGTTCGAAGAAATTGAAAAAGGGCATTGAATATTAAGTAAATTAATGGATATTTTGTAGGAGAAAATCGAACCATAATTAAAGAGAATCTCATAGCTTCTCTTGTGATCAGAAATTGTACCCTTTAACGTTTGGCATCAACTTTTCTATTGCCTAAACTTTTTTTATTTATTTATAAATCGCTACCAAAACCCGTAATCATTTACCTTAATGGAAATCCCAACTAAATCCGTTTTAAACCAATTTATAAACCCCTCGAAAATTGTAAATTAGTTTTTATAAAAGTTAATTAACACTTTCTAACCTACTTTGTTTCTTTTTGGCTTTGTGCTGTATCTTTTGCAGCGGAGACGCGAACGCGGTCGAATACAGTTGAAGGGCGTACGCCTTGTGGAGGAGGCGACCGTTAACGGAGAGGGCGGCGATCCCTTTGCACCGGATGTGAGTAGCCACGAAAAGATTTTGTTGAGAAAATCCATTCATTCATTCATACCATCCATAGGGTTATCCATTCCAAGTGGGCTACTGTGAGATCTCCTCAACGCAACAGAAGCAGCAGCAGCAGCAGCAGCAGCAACAGCAGACGGAGCTGCAAGATCGATCTGGTGTCGAGGGTGGACAGCAGCAGAACGGTGGACGAGCAGTGCCACAGTACACACTCTACGTGATAGCCAACAGCGAAAAGGAGCGCAACGAGTGGATCCGTGCCATACGACAAGGTTTGGATCTCCCCAAAAAAAAAAAAAAAGAAACGACTCTCGCAGCTGCCTGATCGATCAAAGGCGATAGCCACACATCTTTATTTATTTTTTGGGTTAATCTTTTTTTACCTTGCCTTGTTTTTTTTTTTTTTTTTGCAGTTTGCGAGGACAGCAATACCCCCAAGTCATATCGATATCATCCGGGTTTGTGGTCTGGCAAAAAGTGGAGCTGCTGCAAGGGTCTCTCACGGTCAACATTCGGATGTCGAGCGGCTGCCCATTGGCGTGAGGCGAATAATAATCCAAGTAAGTGGAATAGTACTTATTGTATGGCAAGCATAGATCCTCTTTAATACAGAGAAAGTGAGTTCGTCGGACTTTTGTGTCCTTCTCGCTTTTATTTATAGTTTTTCTTTAATTTGGAATGGGGGAAAATACGCGTGCCAGATGGAAATGGGGAAAACATATGGTGGCGAATGGGCGTTGAAGTATTTAAAGGAATGCGAATGGATCGCCGGAACTACCCCCACAAAAAGAACTGAACTGCTCAGTATTTTGGGGATGAATTGTAGCGTAAAATATACGAAGAATAACTCTATTTTTCCACTTAATATACATTGTTCCTTATACAAAAATGGATGTATTGAATATTATGGATTAATATTTGCGATCAAAAGTTGTTTATTACGAAACACAAAATTTATTTCGGACTTCGATTATTTTTATAAAAAATAAAAAAATTAAAAATATTAATCATTTGAAATTAAAATAAAAATAAAATAATAATTACAAAAATTATAATATTACGAGGAAAATTTTGACATTCAGTTGAAATATTATATTATATTATTATATTATTCAAATTAAAATAATTTAAAACTATTTTGAAATATTTTCCCATTAAATGAGCTGTTCTCCCTTGTCAATCAGCTGTTATTAGTGATGGCAGCTGTAATTCGCATGCCAAATTGAGAACTTTCTAGTATTTTTTCGAAAGAATCCCAAGCAAAATCAGGGAATAATTTAATTTGATTGGGAAATAGCATAAAGTTCACAGCCTCTACTTTTAGTTGTCTAGGAATGGATTAGGCATATGTGGAAGAATCTCTTTATACATACAGGGTTTTCCATTCAAATTAAAACTCGTAAAACTTTAAGAGATATTCTGCCATTGTAGATGTGCCAGCATGCATTTCCCCATCATCTACATACGAGTTGAAGAACCTCTTGAAGGCCTAGCCTTGACTTGGACTTGAGGCCATGCCATGCCATGTTCCTGCTGCTTCCAGTGTCGTCTCGGGCGAATGTCATTGTCAATGGGGAGTGGGAGTGAGAAGTGTTCCCCGACAAATCCTCTCCTTTGTATCTCTCGTGTCTTTTCTTTTGCTCACACGCTTTTCCTTTTTCCTGTTGTCAAGCCTTATTTGACACATTGTCTGTGCAACGTGTGCAACACCCTCTTGTACCCCATTTGGTTCTTTATTTCTTTTTTTTTTTTTGTCGCCTGTGAGACATCCGTGTGCGTGTCTGAAGTGCGGCTGCCGCTGGTACCCTAAGCTGTTAATGAGCAGACGACGACTACTCGAAGGCATCCCAAAAGCACCTCAGAATTACGCAGATACTTGGCACCAGCAGCCCCAGAAGCAGCAGCAGCAGCAGCAGCAGCAGCAGCACCCTTCACCTTCTGCCTCTACGCTGCCCGCGGCTGTTTGGCCGGAACAAATAGGAATAGTACACGTAAGTAAGTACGTGGCTGTGGCTGTCGCCCTCTAATGCAACTTTCGCACCTGATGGATCTTTGGGGGGTCTGGGTCCGTCCTCTATTGACTGGGTGCGAATTCCGTATAATGGAGGAGGTATCTCTCTCTCTCTCTCTCTCTATCTGGTCAGCAAACAGTTGCTAAAAACGTTTGTCTTGCCAAAGAGAACCATCAACTATGGATGGAGACTGATAGCTAAAAGGAAAACGCTTTGGCAGTATAAAGAGCTAAAGAAAACTCCTTCTGCAGTCTGAAAATGAATGGAAATCCCAATTAAATCGTATGTTTTATGGTTCTACGAGTAAAATCCCATTCTTATCTGCCTCACGCGACTTTCTGTTTGATTGCGCAAGATATTGTATCTGGGAGATTGTGTCTGTTGAGATTCCATCCGTAAGATTCTGAATCATCAAAGTAAATGTTTGTTTTTCCGTAGAAAAAAATACACAGGAAAGGGAAAGAGTTTTTTTTAATTTATCAGAAACTTGGGGTTAATCTTTTATGGGAAAAGTGTTTTAAAACTATAAATTTACAGGCTGTAACAGGGTTTCCATCCTCGCAAACGCCTTTAATTGAATATAAGCAGTAGGACGTCATACCTCTAAGGAGTACCAAGACCAGGAGTCCACTAGTGAACGTCATTATTCGATTCCTATGAGATGATGTTGGTTGGTTGGTAGGGGGGGGGGGTCACGATACTATTTCCGCAAACCGTTGTACAATAGTACAATCAATCCAGCTACTGGGGGATTTGTTATGCAATGCTTTTAATGTGGCATGTCCGAGAAATTGATTTCCTGGAACAAAAATAAACTATAAATTCGAAAAACTTTGTTCTGTTGAGGAAGAAGCTTTGCTCAAGCTGCAGGTTTCTGTTTCTTCTGAAAGCGTAGGATACTTTATTTTCTACACCCGCCGTCACAGTTACATCCGAAAATATTGCACTTTCCATAAGCGCAACTTGGAACCTCTAACACGTGATCCATCTCTGCAAACCCCTTTGCCTTGAGGACTTCAGCAGTCGGACGTCTCACCGCCAACGAGAACTAAGCCCAGAAGTGCACTAATGAAATTCATAGCACGATTTGTGCGATTTGTGAAATTATATTATCGGGTAATAATGTAATTTCCCAAATCGCATAGATCTATGAATTTTGCTAGTGCACGATGGTTGGACTGTGGGGCTGGACTACATATAATATAAGTTTCCAAAACTGTTAATAAACCAATAAAATCAACAACTTGATGTGGTTATTATCTTAATTATTATGCTATGCTTCTAATGTGGAAATTTGATTTTTTTATTTTGGAACAAAAAAACAAAAAAGAAATTTAAAAAACTTTTTTTTTTTTAAAAAAGCTTTGCCCAAGCTGAGAGTTTATATTTTATTTGCGCTGATGATGATCGTCTGAAGATAAAAAGACAACATCTTTGGAAAGTATAGGATCCGATCCTTTATTTCCTTCACCGGCCGTCGCAGTTACATCCGAAGATACTGCACTTGCCATAAGCGCAATTAGGATCCTTTAGCACGTTATCCATCCTCCCAAACCCTTTTGCCATGGGAACGTCAGCAGTAGGATGTCTCGCCGCTAAGGAGAACTAAGACCAGGAGTGCACTAGTAAAATTCATAGCTCAATCGACATATGCGATTTGTGAAATTATGCTATCGGGTAATAATATAATTTCCCAAATCGCACAGATCATTCTATGAATTTTGCTAGTGCACGATGGTTGGTCTGTGGGGTTAGACTACATCTAATATAATTTGCCAAACTGTTTATAAACCAGTGCACTGGTTCAACTACTTGATGTGGATATTATCTAATTTGTTATGCTACGCTTCCAATTTGTTGTGTCCTTGAAACTGTACGACTCTTACACGTGCATATGCCGGGTTGGTGTTGTAGTGTTGGCAGAAAATAAACTAATTAAGCCATAAAAAAACACCTGCAGCCCAGAAATACTTTTGCATCCCGGTAACGGCATGCCCCCCTTGTCAGAGCGACCTTTCAATGCCACATATTTATAGATATATCGGGGGAAAGCGTTTGAAACCTTCCCCTTTATCACCTGTCATTTATTTATTTATTTATGACAAAATTTCCACATTAAGGAGATCTTTTAGTTAAGATTGTGAATAAAAGGAATTTCTGTTTTTACTGAAGATCAAATCAGAATGAAATGTAAACAAATACCTTCTATAGTTGCCATTATATCTCAATCTTCGCTTCCTTTGAGATCCGATTTCAAAGAGGAGAATCGATGTGTTCCATGAGAGAAAAATGTGGTCTTCCTTTATTGTAGTAGATCCCCAGAGATTGGAATGAACATAAACACCTTCTATAGTTCCCATTATATCGAAGTTCTTTTGCTTGTCAACAATTGCTCTCTTTTCCCCCTTTTAATAAACTGTCATAAATATTTTGATGTGGATGTGTCTGCCCCCGCTCTGCTCTGCTTGAACCTTGACCCTTTCGGCAGCTGTCAGTTCTATGGGAGAAGTTTTCCCATTTCGAAACGATTGTGTCAGTCAGGCCCTGGCCCAGCACAGCCCGCAGATGTCGCACGAGTAATACAAATGTCTGGCCTGATATTCTGATTGCTCATTTGTGTCATCAGATTAGATCCAAACCACCCTCCCAGGGTGCCCCAGGGTCATGTGTGTGCGTGTGACCCACACCATTCTGTGGCACGAACATTTAGGGCTCCTACAAACTTTACGCTGCTCTCCTCCCTCTCTGAAAAAAGCGTCGCCGCGACTTCCTTTGGGACATCAATTAGAGGCGTCACTTTAAATTGCCGTTAAGTCTGCCAAATTCGGCAAGTCATGCGCTGCTTCATGAAGGAGTCCCCTGGAGGAGCGGAGCGGAGCAGGAGGAGAGATACGATACCAGCAAGATCTCTGGAATGAAACGGAAATAACAATAAAAATCAGGTCGCCTTCATCTTCATTTATCAGGCGATGGAAGACAATGAAAGTGGCCTGATGCAGGCCCCCTGGATGCAGAGGCTGGTAGGATGAGGCAGGCCAGCGGCTGTGGATGAGGCACACAGATTGCGGGAGCTTGTCAGTTGCCGTTACAATAAATTAGCCTGTCAATTTTCTCTCTCGCTTTCGGCTATCATGCCACATCCCTTCTCCACCGCCACACGCCCCCGTGCTTGCACTCGCGAATGGGCCATCGAAATATTTCGGAAATTAATTATGCGCTTCTTCGGAGGAATGGAATCCTTTCCTTCTCGGCAGTTTGACTTTCGCCGCGTGCCATCGAAGCGAACAAGGCAACTTCAAAATTACTCGAAAATTACTCAGTAAACTCCGAATGACATCAAAATTATCTCAAGGTACTCCTAATTACTCCGAAGATGGAGTGGGCGATGCGTTTTAATGCCAAACAAGTTAATTAAATAATCTTTTATTGGCAAAGTCATATTTTATGGTTAATAATTCACACTCCGAATTACTCCGAAAAATATATTTACGCAGAAATTTAAACTTATGGTCAGAAACAGAAAAACATTGTTTTAAAATATTACCCTTCTTATATATGCTGCCAAAAACAATCAGAAATACTCCGAAAAATATATTTAGTCAGAAGTCGGGTTTTATGACCCACTGTTAATAGCCCCCACAAAAAATTCGAAAACAAAATGTCAACTAAAAGTATACTCCAAAATATTCCATAAAATATATTTTCTAAATCAAGAGAAATATTATCACTGGAAATGAAAGATTCTTTAAAACTGAGCTCTGTTATTATTAAAACCACAAAACATGCATCAAAAATTTGAAAGAATCAAATACATCGACTGTAATCTGTAATTCAGTCGAAATGTAGAAATAAATATAGCAATGAACCCGAACAATACACACAGAAAACTGCGCAGCGCAGCACTCGAAAAAATAATCATCCAAGACACACCACAAATAAAAAAGAAAGAAAAAGTGCTTCGAATAGCTGCAATTTAACGATGTCGTTGCTCTTTCTCTCTCCAGACTCCTCCACTCCGCCGTTGTTCTCCGCGTTTCGTTTCGTTTCGTTTCGATTCGGTTCAGTTTTAGGTTTTTGGGGTTTGTTCTACTATTCCCGAAAAAAAAAAAAAAAGATTTATGGGTCTCTCGTTTTAAGTGCTTCAAAAATAGTTTCATGTTGTGATTATTATCTGAGACTGCGAGCTGGAAATGGGTTGAAAAAAAAGTGAACTCCAAATCGAAAAAGAAATGAAATTTTCTATTAACTTTAAACTTGAGTTTGGAGTTTTTGTTTTTGGTTTTTTTTTTTGGGTTGCACTTTACACCCCCCCAATTGAAGAGTGTGGGGAGGGACAGAGACTTCCTTTTGAGCACAAAAAAAAAAACTGGTTTCGTCTCCTCCGAATGTATCCGAAAAAGAAGCCAGTTCGATATTTAAGAGCGAAAACCACCAAAGAGAAGCTGAAAACTGAAACTGGTTTTAATTTTGGCTTGCGTCTTGGGCTTGCGTTTGGGCCAATTGTTTGAAGACTAGAGAAAACTACCATAGGTAGGAGGCAGGCACAGGCACACGTGCAATGAACTTGCGCGCCTATAAAAAAAAAATAGGATGAATAGAAAGAAGTTGTTCCAGCTTCAGCTTCAGCTCCAGCTCCAGCCGCACCAAGACATTAAGGAGTCCTGTGAGTCTTTTTCTTTTGATGATTTGATTAATTTCGCTATTAGAAGTGGAATGTTTTCTTCTATATAATTAGATGGTGTGTGTGTGTGTGTCGCTACTTGCAACCAAAAATGTGCGTTCCACACACGGGTGATTGACCATGAAAACAGATACCCGATACCCAACCCGACTCCAATTTGGACACAGAGTCGCGGAGTTTGGAATCGGAGTTGGAGTCTCTGAATCTCGTTCCCGTTCTTAAAAACGAAGACCTGAAAACGCGCCTTTGTGTCCAGGTTTGTTCTTGTTTTCTGTATTTTTGTTGTTGTTGTTGTTTTTGTTATGTGTTGCCTGCATCTTCGGTGGCAACTTCTGCCGCGATTGCTGCTGTGTGGCTGCTGTGTGTTGGGATCTGCTTTTGGCGGCTGGTTTCTCTGGTTAAAAAAAAAAAAGTAAGTTTTAGGCCGCCTCGCGTTGGTTTTTGTACCCCCCGCTCGGTCAACCCCAAGCATCCATCCATCCTGCTGCTGCTGCCGCTGCCCTGTTGCCATGATTAATGATGCGTTCTGTTGTGATTCGTTCTAAACGTGGGAAATCGGAGGCAAGCAGCAGCAAGCTTTTTCGAAAGGTTTGAACCCTGTCTTCTACCTTCTACCTTCTTTCTTTTTTTTGTTTTTGTGGTTTCTTTCGTTCACTCAGAGAACCACGCAATAATTATTTTTGGCTATATATAGTTATGGGTATCCCAAAAAAAAAAAAAATTCTGTAGCCAATTAATTTTGTTTGACAAGTGTTTGAGTTTCAAATAATCGGAATAGAACAAAAAAAGTAGAAGAGTTTGTTATGTTAATCTTTGGATCTATAAAAGCAAAGGAAATTATTAAAGAATTTCTATGAATGCTGGACAGGCTTGGTTTTCTTTTGGCAATTGATTAAAGGCTTTGAAAAAGTTTTGGTAACAGGTTTTGGATCCTGTTTAATGAGTGTTGATTGATTGGGTAAAAAAAAAGATCTTTTATAATATCTTACCACAGAAAGTGCTCGTCAAAAGATCTTTTACTGTCCGAAAAAGGAACAGTTCTAACGCCTACGGATCAGATATTTTACAGCTTAATACTGCTGTATTATTATTCCTTAACTAAGAAAAAGGATAGCAAGGGAAGATCTTTTGCCTATGAATCCATCCTCTGTTTGATTTCGCCTATAATTCTTTAATTTCTGTTTAATTCTTACGGATCTATTACCATAAGAGCCCTTCTGGCAACCTGCCCACCACAGGAAGGAATACTTTTCTGTATTTGTTTTTTTTTCCTTTTTATATGGATTTACTTTTGCCTTCTTCTTTTTTGAAAATATTTTGTTTGTGTTTTGGGTTGTTTTTTTTTCTTTGTTGCTCCCAAAATGTTTTCCTAATTTGTGTCTTATAATTGATATTAGCCGTCGCTGCCTGTCGTCGTCTACGTACTCTCCAGCTCTCGATTCCTTACGCCCTCTCTCTGTCTCGCTCCCTGTCTGTTTTTGTCTGCATTGCAACTCCATTTTGGCCGGCAGCCAAAAGATGCAGCCAGCCGTCTTGCCACATCTCTGCTTGCCTCATGCCCCAATCTTTGCTCCCAGTGCTGCCGCCGCTTCATCTCCATCTCCATCACCATGCCCATCTCTTTCTTCCAACTTACACTCTCTCCTGCTAGCCATCTCCCTTGCACTCCCATGCATTCTCCCAATGTATTCTCTGTTCCCTCCTCACTCTTCTTCATCTCTTTTCATGTGTGTTGCCTTGCCTTGTCAAAAAAAAAACACAACAACAACAAAAATCTTGCTTCGCTGAGCGCACTTCCTCCTGCTTTAGGCTTTAGAACTTTATTTGACGAAATGGCAAACAGAAAAAAACTTATTAACTAGCCCGCGCTCTTTACCTCTGCCCCCTCACCCTCTTACTCATTCCACCACTCTGCTTTCCGTAACTAATTTTCAAGCGATTCTAACTGTAATTGTGCGAGAGAGGGGTGGGTAGAGGGAGAGAGGCAAAAGTGCACAAGTGCTCACTGATTTTGCTTAGGCTGCAGTCAACACAACACCAACACCACAAACATGCACTTGGTTATTCTTCTGCACTTTGCTGCTGCTCTCCTCTCTGGTGCTCTCTATGCCTCTCTTTTCTTTTTCTTGTGCTGTTTTATTACTCCACTCCCCACAGACGGCATGCAGCTGTTGTTGTTGTTGGTGGGGGCTCTCTCTCTCACTGAAGACAGACATATGCTGCCTGCTCTCTCCCCCATGTACGTCTCTCCAGCCCCTCCCCCCACAAAACGAGCTCAAGTCAACAGCAAAGGTAAATGAATAAAAGGTGAGGGGCGTAAAAAGACCACTCGGAGCATAAATGGTTTCACACAGACCCAAAGTGAGTGTGGGAGGAGTGCATTCTGAAAGGGATTTTAAATTGTTTTAGATTTTTACACTTCAATAGCTTCAATAAAATGATTAAATACACACTCATTGTATGTTTTATTGTGATTTCATTATGGGAAACACGGTATGTTTGCCTGTGGTTTATTGAGATTTTCTGAGGTTAGTATTAGTTAGTAGTATTTTTTTAACCGAATCCATAGGTGGATTATTTTCTGCTATGTTTAAGGAGAGTCATCTCTACAGTACATATCCTATAATTAGATTCCATCAAATACCATTACAGGCCGCAAAGGAGTCAAGCTTACCTTTTGTTACACAACTTGACCAGCTGCTCTCTCTCTCTCTCTCTCGACTTGTTTGTCTCTCTTCCCCGATCGTGTGCCATGCCTGCTCTTTCGCTCGCAGCAGAGCAACAACTTCTTGAGCCAGCGCTGATCGCTCGGACGCCTGCGTCGTACTCCGATATTTTAGTTTTTAGTTATGTTCAGTTTTAAGAGTTTTCAGTTGCTTCAGAGTCGTTTTCGAGTGTGCAACAAGGAACCCGGATCGGTGGGCCCATATTCCCGATACGATACGATCCGTTTTTCGATGCGATTCGATTCCATTTGTTGTTCTGTTCCGTCGTCTGTGTGTCGCGTGTGCCATCATTCAACACAAAACTCGCAAAATAATCTCCGAAATGTTTAGATGATTATTCTCTACAACGATTTGACACATGACAAAATCCTCAAGTCATTTAAGTGGAAATAATATATTTAAATAATTATCGTTAAAGCGAAAATAAGCTAAAAAAAAATAAAAATTGTGTTTATGAGCAAAACGTGCGGCGGCAACAAAATGTAAATGTTCAAAGCAAAGTGAAGTTTCAATAAGTGGCAGAAGGGCTATATAACCCCCTCCTAAAAATATCAAGTGTAAACCAACGAATAAACAAAACTAAAAATAAAAATGTAAATATATAGAAAGAGGAGGTGCATTTTATTTGCAAGCAGTTTCAAGTTGCGCTGAAGCGAGAGGAAAATATAGGAAGAAGAGCGCAGAAGCTCATCCAAAAAAGATTCATTTCTAACAGTAAAAGTTGCTTATGTCACGACTTAAAGAGCGAGACGAGACAGACACACACACAAAGAGAGAGATATGCCCACCATCCCATCCCATCCAGCCCATATATCATTTACTCGAAACGATCTGGCAACTCTCGCGTCTATCTGTCAGCCGTTAAGTAAAGTTGTTTAACTTGTTTCTTTTTTTTTCTGTTTTATTTTTTCGGCCATGCCACAGCAGTTTTTCTGCTTTTTTCTGCTGATGCTGCTGCTGCTGCTTATCTTTTGCGCATTTTCTAACAGGCAACCCTTTACGTCTCTCCTCTCAAAAAGTATTCATTATATTTCTTAGTTAATTAACTTGTCGAAACTAAAAACAAAAATTTACTTTCCATGAGAACTTTTCTATGGTGAGAGGCGACTTTCAAATGGTCTTTTGTGGTTTATGTATGATTCTCCATTGTGTTTGAAATGTTGGAATAAATCAATGGAATGAATAAATTTTGACTTTTGATGGAAACGTTGGGTTAGGCACGTGTATAGCGATTGATATCTAGACGTTATGGTTGCTTTCCTCTCATAAAAATATATACAAAAAAATGAATGTTGAAAGAATCAATGAAATGAATGAAAGTTTGGAACTTTTACTTGAAGATTTTGGGCACAGAATTAATATAAAATCAGAAGGGAACTAAGAGAAGTGATAAAAGATGTCGACAATGGTGAAATATAATATGACCGAAAATTAAATTATTTTATAAATTTTATCAAGTTATAATAGAATTTAAAATTTTGATATATCTAAAAAATATCGTGAATATTGTTTCCAGATCAGAAAGTCACTCTCTATAAGATAAATAAAAAAACTTGATCGATCAACTTGAGGAAATTAAGCAAAACTAAACATAATGGAGTACCGATTGAATTTGAATAACAGTTAAGTCAAGATCTTCCGAAGAACAATGATGAAAACTCATAGAAAACTGAGACTAAATATAGAATGAAACATGAATTGTAATTTTCGGATGGCATCATTGTATTAGGGCACGTGTATAGTAATAGATTTTCCTAGACATTATCATTGCCTTCTATCCCGCTCTAACTCTATTTGTATTTACCTTTGGCATCTTCTCGCTCACACGAAACCAATTAGCGAACCCTTGAGGGCGCCTCTCCTGCGACTCTTAACGAACCTTCAATTTCAAAGTCGTTTTATGGTCTAAGAACCAAACCAAAGGAAGGTTCTACTACGAGTATAGCAGGTAGCAGAGATCCTCAAAACGGATCTGTTTTTCGATTTCTCTCTCTCTGTTTTCGTTGTGTAATTCAATATTATTCTTCTTGTGGATAGACCGATGCGATCCTTAGAAGATATCTTTGTCTGGGTCTGCGACTGCCTCTGCATTTGGGTTTCTGTTTTATGTTTTGGGTTATTTGCTTTACGAATTTCATTTGATTACGAATTGAGTATACGAGTATGTACATATGTATTTTTCGTCGGGTTTAGGTCACTTTGCTTTAGCCAGAATTTCATTTGTCGGTTTGCTGTTTGGCTTTATGTTTGGTTTTCTTTGTCATTTGTTTCTTTGGCTCTCTGTGGAAAGGGGCAGCCAGCAGCACGTTCATGGCAAATGCTTAAGCCTGCTTATCACGTAACCCACCGACCAAACCAGCCAAACAGCTCTGAAAAACCTATGGAATAACATGCTGTTGGCAGAGGCTTATGTGGGTGTGGTAGCCATAAAGGAAGTACATATCAATCTTCATTCAGTTTTAGGTGATTTTTCACTGTTCATCGAATGAGTGAAGTGTTTCCTTTATTTTGCTGATGAATATCCATTGGTATGCATGGTTTTCTTAGTCCAAAGTTCTTTAAAAAGAACCATAAATTACAAATTTATTTAAGCTTTCATTGCTAAGAGAAAACACGTAAAAGAATGTTGCAGCATTTTTAAATTTTTTTTTTAGAGATATTTTAGAATTTTTGTTCTGTACATTTTTTGGAACATTTTTACAAATAAAGTACCCTTTCAAAATGTTATGCAGACATGTACTTTTGGTTCGCTATATCTCTGAAGTCAATTATGATCTAGACGGATTCCACAATTATAATGCCTTTATCCACTCTGTTTTTTCTATGTCGCAATATTTTTGTTGATAGAAAACAATGAGAGTGGGTTCTGTACAAGTTACAAATTTTCTAGAAGTTGCCTTCTAGTAATCGGGGGCATATGTACATACATATGTGTCACCGTCATCGCGGTCAACCCCATTTACAATATTTCTCAACATTGCACTCTACTTTTCCCCTTTCCTTCACACATTTCTCCTTCTTATCAGGCGGCCTCTTATCGCTGTCGTTTTGTGGCTTTTGTGTGGCTCCCAGGGCCATTAAAAAGTTCCGTTTCAAATTTCAATAGAAATCAATTCAAGAGCTGCTCCACTCATGTTCGCTCGACCTCTCAGGCTTGCCGTAAAGCTGTTTAAATCTTTTGTTTATATAGACACAAGCATTATTTTCTCCCGGGAGGGATCCGACCCCCATAAAAACTAATAAAAATAACAAACCAAAAACCCATTAAATGGTAGCTTGAAATTGTCATTAAAAAAAAAAAAAAAACTGAGAAATAACTGAGTAGTAACCGAAGAAGAACAAAAGAGTAAGAAATGAGCGGGAAGAGATAGAGAAAGATGGTCATAAAAATCTCACATATGGTGAGAGAGAGAGAGAGAGGAGGCACATTAAATTTGGTAATTCTGAAAAATGTACGAAGCAGTAACTACCGGCTGTGTGGAGTCATAAATGTTTTTGGATTACAAATATTTTGATGGCAGACGATTAAAGCAGTTAATTTTTTGTGTGTTGTACCCCACCAGTGTTTCATTCCTGGAATACGATTGGGATCCGTAAACTTATTAAAACTGATGTTACACTGGGAAAAACATGTAACTTAAACTGCGAGGGGCTTGAGATGTCACTGTAAGTTGGGTAATTACAGAAGAATACCTTGGGGATGAAATGTGTGTTTTAAGTTAATTTTTTATTTTAAAATTTTTATAAAAAAATTAGGATTTTTTAGTTTTAGAAAATGTTTTAAAAATAGGAAGGGTTTTACTAGGAACTTGGTTTTTAAGAAAACTATTTTTCTCAGTGCAGAAGAAAACTCCCCATAAAAAATACAACAAAAAGATCCTAACAAATGAGCAAACAGTAAAATTGTGCACAAAATGAGTACTTAAGAGAGCCAGAGGTAGGTGTGTGGCTGAATGTGTGTGTGGCAGGTACCTAAGAGCGTGTTATCCATTATCCATGTTAATTATCGGTAGAGGAGAAGGAGAACTCTCCACTACTCTGAACAGGCCAAACCACTTGTGTGGTTCGACAGAATCGATCCATAGGATCCTGTGTGCCTAACGGTTGTTAGGTTGTTGCAACCAACAAAAACGACAAAAAAGGTTGCCTCTTCGAAGGTTGCAAATTTGAAACAAGTTTTACCGATCGCTCTCTCTCTCCCTCTCTTTTTCTCTATTTCTTGTTGCTGTTTTTTTTTCAAACTGGTTGGCAGCCAGCGCACTCTTTTGCGTATTGCAAAAGTCCCTCCATTCCCATCTGCCCCCTCCCTTTGCACTTGGCTTTTCGGTACCGTTAGCAATTTGCCAAAAAGTAAATTGACTCGGGGGAAAAAAAGATTCAATTGCGGCTGCAGCGGCGGCGGTGGCGGCGGCGGCTCTCGTGTTGTTGTTCATAAAAATTGCATTTTTATGGTTGTTGTTTGGGGCACACCGCACCGCACACCGCACAGAGAGCGGGTCAAGGTCAGCTACGTGCCATTTCATTTCTCGAAAGATTTCTTAACCCAAAAAACCTAACCGAAAAGAAGAAGCAAAACATGAGAGAAAAAGAAAAAACATGACAAGCGAAAGCTCTTATCTTTCTCTTACCTTTATGCACTGCTTTCTTGCTGTTCCTTTGTTCCTTTAAGCTTAACTCTACTGCTTTGAACGATGATTTTTCTGTCACTTCTGTACCGCTGCTGCTGAAGCTTAAGCACTGCTTCACCGCGGCTGCTACTTCTCTTTCCCCCTTCACCTCTCTCCGCTCTCCGCTCTTCTTCCATTGCAGCAATTCTTCTGCTTTTGCTGCTTCTGCTGCTTGACCGCTTTAATTTATTTGGCGGATTTGCTTTGTTCACGCTTCTCCCAATTCTCCCGCTGCCGCTCCCGCTGTTGACTCTTTTGCGCTGGGCCTTACATTTACCTCTTTCGGAATCAGGTCAAAGCGGTTGCGCTTTCTTTCACTTTGCCACCGCCACGCCCTGAACGGGGCTTGACTTCTTTTTCATTTTTGTTATTTTTGGCAGCTTTCCTTTCGATCCCCTCGAGGCGATGGATCGCTCTCGCATCATCTTTCATCTCCCGTTGAAGGGTCAGGCAAGGTCATATGCAATTTATTCAGATGTTTTACGGCCCATAAAAAAACTTTAAAGACAGAATTGTTGAAGCTTTCCAGTAAAAGTTGAACTGCTTTTTTGTGGTTTGATTTTTTTGCGTTGTCGTACAAACTGCACTTTAGACTTTTAACACTTTTAAAGTATTATTAAAGTATTAAAAAATATTATAAAAATATGGAAAATACTTAAATATTAAAAGTATGTACATACTAGCAAATTTCTGAACTACTTAAAAATAATAATAATTTTCTATGAGCAACAAATACTGCAGAATACCAAGAATGGGAATTTTTCTGAAGTTCGTTTAAGACTTAGGGAAAAAATGTGGTTACATATTTGGTCATTTGGATATCGAGTGTTATACCTTTTTTGCCTAAAACTTTCATTAGAGCGAACAAATAGTTTCCCCCATCAATGAAATAAACCACAAGAAAACCCCCAACTTTAATCTTCCACAAAAATCTATTCACATTTTTCTTCCCCCGACAATTCACACCTGATCTTTCCGATATCACCGACTGTTGCTCCCAATTTGGATTGTAAATAAAAAAAATCCACATGCCACGCCTATTTTTGCGTAATTCCAAGCAATAGCCAGATTGTCGTTAATCATTTTGAAAGTTTATTAGATTTTCGTCTTTGGAATTGATGTTAATTATTGTAAGCGCTGACTGGCTCTGCCAACAGTTGCTACCAAAATGAGACGAACGCCCCTGTACAGTGGGGCGGCTCAATGAACTGCGAAGTTGCCTAGAGGTCTCTTCTCACTGCCCACGGGGGTTTGCCATAGAGATTGTTGACTGTTTGTTTGGGTTTTTTCTAAGGTGCGTTTCAAGGTTTGTACGCAGCTGGAGCTGCGGCGGAATAAATGTACTTCCACAAACTCATGAATAATCGTGCGATTCCACTTCTAATTATATTTGAAAAAGCAAATGAAAATGAATGAAAATTTTGTTCTATTTAGTTCAAAGTCTTCTCTTCATCATAAATCAATTTCTGGGCTATATCCATTGGATCCAACCCATTAGCTTCTTTGAACAATTACATTGAGCAAACAAAAAAAAGAAATCAATGAAGCTGATGATTGCAGATAATGATTGAGGGGGTTAACGTTAACCTCAACCGACTTTAGTTGCTGCTTCATCATCGATTAGCATTTTTGTTGCAACAGCAGCAGCCGCCGCTCATCAATGCTGCTGCAATCGAACCTCATTTTTGCAAGCAGTTTTTTTTTTTTTTCTATGGCAAAACTTTATTTAAAAGGGAATTATTCTGCGAATTATTCCACAAACAAGACACGTTTTTTATGCGGCAAAAAAGGCATTAATATTCTTTTGATTTATGACAGAGTAAACATCTATGCAAACAGTGCGTTTCGTTAGCATCAAAGCACTTGATATTCTCGGATCAAAACAGGAATCAAATTTTAGGTTTTTTTTTTGCGCTTGATTGATTGTTTTTTTTTTCGTGGGGGCAATTAAATCTATGATGGGCTCTTAAATAAGTTTTTAGCCTCGTGCTTCCGCAAAAGCAAATGTACTTGAGAAGAAGCAGCTCATTAAGTCTCAAAGTTAATGTATCTTACGGATACGTATCTCTCTCTCTCAGTGTGTGACTCGAATCAGTGCAAAAAAACAAACAAACATATCTAAGAAAACTACAAAAACCTCGCTACGAATGACTTCAAACTGATCTTGCAACAATCCAACAAATCACGACTCGGTCAATCACTAAACAAATTTGTTTCTTCCCTCCCCCCTCCTTCAAATTGAAGTTCGAATTGAAATAGAAAAAAGTTGAAGCCCGAAAAAAGACAGATCACTGGTCAAAAAGTAGCGTGAAAAGCGCTAGCTGTGTTTTTTCTTGTGTTCTGTTGGATACCACAAATGATTCCCTGCGTGAGTCTGGCCGAAACGAGCGTGATTGGCAACATGAAGGAGCGCGTCAAGGAAATGAAGGTGTTCGGGTGCCGCCTCAACTTTTGGAATCACATCGGTCACAGTTTGACCAGTTCCAAGGCCAAAGAAGGTAATTATCTAACAAGAAATATTATACATGGAATGCCACATGGGGGAGCCAAGTGGGTTACCCCATGGATAGTACAAAAAAAAGAGGGTATCAATGGATCATACACATAAAAGAGGGTAGTGGAATGGATTGTGCCACTAAAATGGATATTTTATAGAATCGAAAAAGTGCAAGCACAGAAACTTCCTGGGGCATTTGTTTATGCATTGCATTCCGTAAACTTTACTGAAAATAAACATAAACATTCAATGTTCCTGGGAGTGTAAATGAAAACCAAAATTCCCAGTGAAACTGGAGTGGAAAAGTGTGTCAGTACTTGTATAAACAGATTTTGAGGCGATTGCATTCCAAAAATGCCTGAACGTATGGCGCGTCATACAGCAGTGGCCCTCAGTCTTTGGGCTACGCCAGTTCTGGACTCATCAAATATCTCTGATTAATAGATTGATTCTAGCTTTCTGTAGTGCATGCTAAATGTAAGCTCATTGCGTATATAGATCTCGATAAAAGCCAAATCATCTTTAAGAAGAGGCGTCTCCGCCGATGGATGATGATGGCAGACAGACTTCGTAGCGAAGGCAGCATTTAGCGACAGTCGTCTGCAGTCTCCGCTTCGTCTCCGTCTGCTTTTCTGACAATTATCATGATTATATGGCCAGAAGAAAAGAGATGGCAGGCGGTTATTAGATGATCGTCAGGCAGGCACAGCAACAGACATACTCGTAAGAGTTGGAGCAAAAGCAAGACTATGACAGCAGACAGCAGCAGGAGGAGCATCGGACAGCAGTAGGCACTACCATCTGCTGCTGCTGCTGTTGCTGCTGGAAGCTTGAGACGATGCCAGGCACACGATAAAAGCCAGAAAACAGAAAGGAAAGACAGCAATTGCATAATTGAAATCAATTAGCAGGCGGCAGCCAAGCCCCAAAGAACAAAACAAAATGAAAAACTTGCCCCAAGAGATCCACACAGAGATGCAGCAGGCGGCGGCTTTATCCACAATAAAAACTGAAAGTGCCAGGCGAAGGCAGCAAATTATTCTCATTCTCGTTCTGGTTATCTCTCTCGTTTTCTCTTCAGGCAAATGCATCAGTGCCAATTCTGAAAAGAGGCAAAACTCCATGACAGATGGGTTTTGAATTATCGAATATTGTATGCGCTTCATGTGTTGGGATGTTTAAGAAAATTTCATGAAATAGAATTCGTAGTAAAAATATGTAAGAATATTTACTCAGGGGCAGGCAGGGTTGTACGAAAAAAATAAAAGCGTAAGCTCTTTGGGAGGTAAAACCTGGCATACAAAAGGTACTATGTGTACCTCAAATTTATTAATTAATTAATTAATAATAAATTAATGTTTTTAATAATTTAATCTACAATAATTTAATTCTATGCCATGGATCCATTTTTCTATTGTTCCTATTCCAGCCCTTGTTCTATTACTTCGAAAGTGCAAATGGAAAAGAGAATGAACAAGAATAAAAAAACAAAATACATGCCATGTGCATGATCATGTCTATAAGTTGATTGACTCGAGTCTCTTTATTCTGAAAGAGTATAAAAAAAAGAGGAAAAGTTTTCTGCATAGCAATTTCATATGCAACGAATGACAGCAAGAAAACGAAGATTGAAAGCTGCTCAATCATGCTGTATCATTCCTCACTCGTCTCTTGATCTTTTGCTCTATCTTTTTCGACCCCTCTCTCGCGCTCTCTTCACTTCACTACACTTCACTATTTTTTTTACTCTTCTTTTTCTGTCTCTATTTAGACGCCCATTTTCAAGCGTTTTGTGCGCGTTTTCAAGCGCTTGACTTTCGGTTTTACGCTGTTTTTTCTTTGGTCTGTGGCTTTGTTTTGCTTTTGGCTGATTTTGTTTTTGTTTTGTTGTGCGTTTTAGCTGATTTTGCATGCCAAAAGTTGACAACAACTTGTGGCTTTTGTTGCTGTCGTTGTTGTAGCCGTGTGCCTATTTATGGCCTTAACTTAACAATGACCACAAAAATTTGCAATTTGCATTTGCAATTTGAGCCCAAGAGGTCGCTCTATCTATGCCCATCCCTCTCACACTCATTTAGCCCCATTCACTGGCTCTCGCTGTCTCATGCGGCCCCATGCCACATGCCACTTGTTGATTGTCGGCTACGAGCGGAGCGGCTTTGTGCACATAGTTTTAAAGTTGACCAAAATCAATTGACCAGAAACATTCAATTTATTTTGTTCGGATTTTTGTATATTTTTTTGCTTTTGTTGCTGTTGAATTTTCTGTGCATGTCAAGCTGCGTTTTAAACGCTTTTACAGGGAGTGTTAAACAGATACCCTGTACATGGCTGGGAATATGTAGAGAGGTAAGGGGTTTTTTTGGGGAATTTTCGGTAATAAAAAAGTGTAGACACTCATAGGTTAGATATAAGTAGTTCCTTTAGAAAAGAGGAGAAGAATTGATTGATTACCGTCAGATCTATGAGAGTCCCATGACACTACTTAAACTCCTTCTGAAATAACAGGGTATAAACCTAGTGTAATAACCGTAATTAATTCAATAGAATTCCGTGTGTTTCGTGCATGTAGAATCGACTGAGATTGCCAGTCCAATGACGTCACAGTACCACAGATCGTGCCGCAATGCGAATTCACAGAAGCAATGGAGCGCGCGCTTGACGCAGTTGTTAATTATTATAAGTAGGAGATGGAGACGGAGCACCTGCTGGCACCAATCACCAAGAGGGGACTTAATTTGAGAGAGGGAGACTGACGTTGACTCGTTGTAAAAATGTTCCTATAAGAGATTGGCTGCATTCTTTACGAATGAGACAAACGGGGAGCAATCGACTATGGGCGCTGCAAAAAAATATCGATGTTGTTTAGAAGTTAGAACAAAAATATGACAAATGTGACATTCGTAAAAAAAACTAAATTTAAATTTAAAAAAATTAATAGTTATGAAACTTCTTCAGTATTTGCCAGGTACAAGTGAACGCGGGCTAGAAACACTTTCATTCGCACATGTGAATGTACTGTTAATGAAAATGTGCTTTAAGCTGAAATTTCATTTACAATTTGATGGGATTTTCATTTCCAATCTACTTGAAACAGCCTTCGCATTAAATTTTTAACCAAAAAAATGTCTTAAAATTGGTAGCTAAAGTCCGCAAAAGTGGGAAGGCAAAGCCAATCGCACGGCACGGCACGTTCACGTTTCTGAGTTGAGTAGCTGGTAGCTGCTGGTACGGAGGGGATTTTGTGGCAGTCAGTCGCCAAACCAGTTAAGCAGTTAAAAGCAGTTGCAAAAAGCATATTTAAATAATGTGTATGGATATTGTAAATTGTCTTTTAAAACGAAAGACAAGACCCAACGCAATCGACGGATGGTTTTCTGAGCCAGAGTCCGGATCATGGGCACTGCACTGCACCTGGGGACAGACTGTAGATCTCTTTCTTGGATCTGTTCTGTTCTGTTGTGATCTGTATCGCTTGTATCTGCATCTTATGTCAGGCGACCTAAAGATCTTTCAAATCCATCCGGTTCGAATATTTACATACGTCTTGCCATATTTAACGAGTATTTTTATTGTAAATTTGCATCGAGAGACATGAAAATTATTGACAGTCTGTTTCTGGCTTGAAAATGGGGAAACCCGAAAAAAAAGTGAACCATAAAAACAAAACAGAAAATATTCATACATCAAGGTCAACATCACATCACAGAAGAGTATCATCAGAAAAAAAAACCAAAAGTTGCTTATCAAGTTTATGATGTTATATATACAATACATGTGCATATAGGAGGGCAGTCTCGTATATATGTACATATGTATAATATAATCGTCTTTTTTTTTTAGATATTTTTATGTATATTTGTGGCTCTCATATGTGGATAGTTTTTTTGTTTTTTTGCTTATCTTTCATGCTTCTCTTTTAAATGATTTCATTATAAAGACTACTCCAAAAACAAAACAAAAATGCAAGCTGCGAGCAAAATATATATACAAAATTGATCAACCATTCCAACGCCCGCTTTATACATACTCGCATACATACGTTTTTTTAACATCATTTCTCATATGCAAATTTATTTCTAGTTTTTTGTAGTTGATTGATTTTTTCTTTTTTTCGTAGAGATCTGCCCTTTTGTTGTGTGTTTGTTTTATTTTGTGTTAATTGGGGGGACATAAAACTCCACGGGGTAGGCGTGACAATTGTTTGAAATCATCAAAAAATGCAAAGCTCAACCTAAGCTTTGTCTCTGCATTTTTTTTTTGGTGGAAGATTTAAGAGACTTCGGGGCGTTAATTTGTTGATGTTGTTGTATAATTTCTGTGGAAATTTATCTTGCAATCTTTTGAGATTTTTGGAGAGTTGCAAAATGTAGTTTTTAAATTTGTTTTTGATTTTTGATTAATTTTAGGACCAACATATTTTTTCTTAACCAAAGTAGATGGTTGCCTATGGAATTTCTTTGTGTCAGTAATATTCATAGATGTACGAGATGCCACCTTCAATCACATCACCCATTACATACTGTAAACGCACTGTACTTGAGCATGAGGTACATTTTGTTGTTGTTTGCATCAAAAATTAAGGTTAAATGTTTACATCCGAAGCTCATAAAAAAGCGTGTGAAAATTGTTAACTAATTTGCAAGTTGCATGCCGCATGCGGCGGCAACAAACACACAAACAAATTGCAAATAAATTGTTTGTTGGGGGAAAAATGTGCAGTCAAGTCAGCAGCAAGCAAACAGCAAACAATAATCAAACAGGAAACGTGGAGACAACAAAACAACAAATAATTGTAATTGTTGGTGCGAATATTTTGCTGCTGTTGTTTTTGTTATGCAAATGTAGGTTAATAACACTCGATAGAATGCTCGATGAATACACAAAATTATAGACAACTTTATTAGAAAAAGAGGAACAAAAATAATAGTTCAACAACATCAATAAATTCTCAGCAAGCGCGAAAAAAACTGTTTGGAATTCTAATTAATTTTTTCTTTTTTTTTTTTGCTGAGAGAACAAAAGTTTGTCGGAATGACGTGTACTTGCCACTTGATTGAATTGTCTCGAATATCGCCACCTCCCCATCTCCATTTCCATTTCCATCTCAAGTATCTGTGTCTAGTTAAGGTGGGTGTTCCTTTCCCCAATTAATCGTACTTTTACACGACTTGCCAGTTGATTAATTACCTGCCCCGAACGGTAATTTGCGCTCGGCCAATTTATGGCACGGAATGCAGGGAATTATGCACTCGTCGACAAGTCGTCGTCGGTTTAGCATTTTAAGCATTCGTCGTTTGGGTGCCCCTCCAGACGGAAGTGTTTGAAGTGGGAAGTGGTGGGTAGAAAATCACAAATAAGGTTATATTATATTTGATTATATTATAGATGGATGGGATGGGAACGTCAGGCAAAAGTCATCAATCAGTCGGAGAATTAGTGAAGGGAACTGACTACTGGTATTCGCAATTATAAGATTTATGAATGAATGGGAATCTTATTTGATTTGAATATTGAATTACCTGCAACAGAGTTCTCATGGCCGAAATGTTACCAGAAACGATATTTCGCCTTTATTTGAAAAGAAGAATTAGTTGCTGATGATAGTAAAAACTGAAACTAAACTATAAATATTTTACTAAAACATTCGCATGCCTTAGAGATCCCCTCCACATATATCTATAGATAAAATTCATGCAGTGGAGCTCTTTCCTTTTTTGTTCCAACCTTTCATGTTTTTCCTAGATTTGTTCCCCATTCCCCCATGCCGTGTCCCGCATAAACTTTTCATAGAAACTTTTCTCATTCTTTTCCACTCATTTGTTAAAGGCGCTAAATGGTCTTTGGGGAGAAAAAAAAACTAATGCTTAGACTTGTGGCAGCTGCTTCTCCTTTTTTTTTTTTCTGTGGCATGATCATCATCATCGTCATCTTTGTGCCGCCTCTTCTCTTGTTTCCCTCTGCACGTACCAACAATTTTCATGTTAACAAAATGCAATTGCATTGTTGGTGTTGCTGTTGGCAGATGATGGTGTTGCTGCACGCGCTGCCATGCCCCCTGCCCTGCCCTGCCCCCCGCACCTACAGTGGTTGTTGCAACAACAAAAGAGGCGCAAATTAGCAAAGCAAACGCTGGCTCTTGGCTTTTGGGGTCTTGTCTTGTGGTGTGTGGCAGCTTCAGTTCAGTTCAGTCAGCCAGCAGCTGTTGCAGCAGAAGATGCAGAAATGATGATGAGGCAAAAGGCGTCATCATCTAAAAGTGGCAACAGCAAGTCAGGGGAGTGCCAGTGCACTGCAGTGCTGCAAGAGTCGTAAGAGATGCCGAAAGAGAAAATGAAAAAACGGTAGCGGTTTTCTGTTGCCTACTTTCAGGCGGCAGATGAAAAATTTAATGGAAATAAAAGGAGTGGTTGAATGATGTCCCTGTTCGGATCATAGATACACAGTAATGATTTTTTTTGGCTATGGGAAACTTATCACCTATAGAAAATCAACCTTATTCAAAGCCCTTTAACGTCTGTTAACTTCTGTACTTCGTTTAGTTATCCTTGGGAGGCATTTTCCCTTATATATAATAATATTCTAAAATTTCCTATTGTTTTGATAGAAGTTTCATCAGAATTTACCCGAAAGGGAACAAAACTTTGAATTTCAACGTAAATTAAATTTAAAAATATTGAATGTTTTTAATTTAATTTAAATTAAATCACCATTTTATTTTAAAATTTCTCAACATTTCAATAGAAGTTTTTTTTTAAATATAAAGAAACTTAAAGCTTAAAAGAAAGCTAGGTAACAAATTAATTCTTTGGATTTAATTGATTGCTAACAAATTCCACTTAATAAAATGTGCATTATTAGCCACATGTTGCTGGCTTCATTTGTTGCCATATATTTTTACGTTACCGGCACACACATACACACACACACGCACCTCCATGGTCTTCACATCAGCTCCCTGTCTCTTTCGCTCGTTTACACACAGTTTTGCCTGTTGCTTCATCTTCGTCTTTGGCTTTGGTAACACTTACACACAGAAAAACCCAATCAAAGAAACAGAAAACAAAATAAAAGAAAAACAGCAATAAAAACCACAAGAAGCAAAGCTTAACTTTTTTCTTCGTTCATTTTTGCCTTTTTTTTGCGGCTTTTTCCATCCACTTTTCCGCGTATTATACAAGCAGGAGGAGAGCTTTTTATTTGTATTTTTCTCTTCATTTTCATTATTTAATTTTTTTTTATTCTCCCCCAAAAAGTTGATAAACTTTTGTTTCCCTTTGTTTGTGGAACTTTACCGTTCAACAGTCAACGGGAAAATTCAACAGAAAAATGCATTTTATAGTTGAGCAAAAGAGCTTGTTGTGCGTGTGGCAAGAGCACAGAGGCATGTTGCAGCTTCCACTAGTCCTCTCTGATCCAACTCCTCCTCTGCTTAATGTCGTCCTTTACCCCACTGCTTCAACTAGTTCTCTCCCCCACCGGCTCTCCTTCTCCTTTAGCTCCTTTCTGGCTGAAAGCAAAAGAAGAGGCAACACTACACTCCGAACTCTGCCCCTTGGGCGATCATTCAACACAGAGATCTCTGTCTCTGTCTTTGTATCTCTGTCCATTTGTCTGTCTCTGTCTCTCCCTGTCTGTTGCTCAAGTGTGTTGCCGTTTCGCTTGGCGGCTTCTGCTTTGTGAAGCCTGCTCTGCTCTCAATACTCTCCGCTCTCCTCTCTCCACTTTACTCTTTGCTCCACTCTACACTTCACTCCACTCCACTGCTTGCCTCTGCCCGGGTCTATGCCACTGCCTCCGCTTGTGTATGTCTTGCTACAATTAAGTTTTACTTTATAGTTATGGCCTCCTCCCTCTCCTCCTTCCTCTCTTTTGTATGTGTTGAGGTCTTTTTTTTTCTCAGCCATTTGGATACTCTTTCAAAGGTGTACTTTCTAACTTTCGCGTAAAACTTGTCTCAAATGAAATATTCCATAAGCTTTGCCTTGGTGTCGCTTGTGCCGGTGCACATGGGGAAGTGTATCCAAAGTTTCGACCTCTGTGGAGCCGCTAGTCTTTCTTTCTTGTTGCTGCTGCTGCTACTGGCTGTTCCGCTGCTCTCCACTTGCCAACAATCAACTGCTTGTCGTTGCTCACCTTCGCTGTTGCCGCTGCCGCTGCCGCTGTTGTTGCTATCCATCTACTTCGTAGCTTAAAAATTTCATTTGCCATTTCAGTCAGTTGGCTTTTAAACATTTACTGAAACAGATCGGCGTCGCGCAAAATACAAAAAAAAAAAAGTTGTTTATATTTTTAAGACAAAATAAGAATCAAAAGAAATAATATTTATTCATCAAGTTAGGCTGTTTGTTGTGGTGTTTTTTGTGCCAGGATTGTGTCTTGATTCAATGAAGCAAAATATTGTATTGTATCATTTTGTTTAATTAAAGAAAACAAGCATATAATTGTTTTCTTCAGCATGGAAAACGCTTTCAAGATGGCGTCGTCTGCGAAAATCGTAAAAGCCTAAAAAGAAGAAGTGGCAAAAAAGAGTGGAAATATTGTGAGCAAATATTGGATGATTCAATGTAATGCCAATGGAAAGAAATGGCATTTTATGATGATAATATTTAATATATATTGAAGGAAATATTACTGGAAATATAGGGAAATACTACAGAAAATATGACGACAATGTCTAATAAAATATTCATAGAAATATGTTAATTATATTTAGAATGAATTAGTATGGTAAATTGATAATATATTAAATAAAATATTACGCAAATATATACGAAAAAATGTTGAAAGAAATTAAGGAAATATTGAAAGAAATATGAGAAACCTAATTTTGAATATTCCAAGGATTAATATTATGAAAAAAGTGAAATAATAATATGATCATATATAGAAATATTCAATGAGGTATTTTAAAAATATAAAGAATTATTAAATGAAATCTTATTTTACTGATATTCTGAAATATTGTAATAAATACTGCAATATTCTAAAGAGTTATTCAAGAAACGATAATAATATATACAAATATTATGAATAAATATTGAAAACTGCTTTGCCGAAAGCGCACTGCTTTGTGGAAGCACAGGAAGCACCTCTCTCGTCTCGATACTTTTTTTGAGGGCCACTCCATTCCGCTCGAGAGCCGCTTAACGGTAAAAGCCGCCGCTTGTAGACGGACGCTTAAAGGTCAACAACAAACCGATAGCTAGCATGAAAATGCCAGTGCAACAACAACAACAACAAAAACAACAACAGCACAAACAACTGAAGCAACAATTGCGACGACTACGACAACAAATTGCAAAAAGGAAGCAACCATAAAACCAGTTATCCAACATCAGAAACAGCAACAACCTGAAACTGTAGTTGAAAGAATTGCAAATAAAATAAAACAAAAAATTAAAACAGAAAAAAAAATACTGTATAGACTGAATAAACGATTTATGTGAAAGTGAATTGACACAATTACGGAAAAGAGGAGCCGAGTCGACTGCTATATATAGATTATTCGTAGAGTTGGAGAGTGAGTGGAGTCTTCTCGAAGCCAACGCGAAGAAGTCTCTTCTCTATCAGCAGAGGAATATCGAGGAAGGCAACAACTATGATGCTTTTATCGGCATTGAAGCTGGGTAAGATGATCGTCATCATGTGGGAATGAGTTGTTCTTTAAGCTTAAAAACTAGATTTAAAATTAGCTATGAAAGGGTTTGGAGATGTTGGTGATTTTTAAATTGCTTGTAAAACTTTAGGAACACATCAAACCTAGTGTAAAGCTCACATGTTGTCTTGCCTTTTATTATAAGCCAGTAGACCAGTATCTGGGGCTTTGAATTGTGGTGGTGGCCCCTGATCTTGTCGCAGTATTACTTTTGTGGGCGTTTTCTCTCCACTTTGTCGGTTGCTTGAGTCATCGTCCAATCCATGTGGTGGATTGTGGTTTCACCTGCTCGAATACCGAATACTAATACGAAAACGAATACAAATACTCCCCCAGCAAACACGTGTTTGAAAGTCTCAATTGGAAACTGTTTGGATTTCACTGTGAGATATTCTCGAGGTCTGATGCAGCTGCAACAACAATAAAAACAAGAATTCCAATTTGCATAACAATTTGAAATGGGAGGGATGGGACGGTACGGCAGGGGAGGGGTATAGTAAAAAAAAAAACTGCATCAAAGACAATGAACAATTACACAATTAGCTATAAATACTTTTTGTACAGCGATAATGACAAAATGTTGTGTGTTGCAAGTGGCCCCGCATCTGGACAGATAGAGATATGAAAGTGGTGCATGCCACCGCATAATAGTACTCTCCTCTCTCTCCTCTAACCATTTATGAGGCAATTTATGAGAAGCATCGCGTTCATAAATGAAAAATGTACTTCCGTTGTGGCCAATTTTCAAGTGTGTGTGGAAAATTGATTAAAGAAAAATCAACCTGCTTTGCAAAATGAGGAGAAAACTGAAAATCGAGCTGAAAACTCCAAATACTCTTTAAGTTGGGGAAATAATGGGGAACTTAAAGAAATTTACTCTAAATGGTGTTGCTTAAAGATTATTTTTATTGTATTTTTTGTGTAAGCTCTTTCTTTAAAGATAATTAAAATCGTAAGAGGAATTTCTGAATATTCATTTAAATATTCCACGATATTCCTTTCTTAAGAAGACCCCCCCTCCCCAATAATATTTATTTGTTATATTTAATATTTATTTTAAATTTGTATTATTTTTTTTTTGAATTTATAAGTATGGGGCCTGGCCCACACTCTCTCAAAACGAGTCGCCAAAAACATTCATAAATCACAACAACCTCTTGTTGGATGGAAACATTGCAATTTTCCTATGATTATACAGTGTATACGAGAGAGTGAAAATGCCTCAAGTGCTTTTCATTTGCATGGTGGCTGGAAAATCGTTAAACAAAAGCCTGAAAACAACAACCGGCAAGTGTACGGAAAGTATCTGAGAGTGTGTGTACAATATCAGTATCTACGAGTGTGTGTGTGTGTGAGTGCTTGTGTTGTGTCTCTAGCTTTTGCTATGGGAAAGAAAAACTTTCTATTTTAGTTTCAATCTCTGTAGGAGTAGGCGGGGTACGAGGGTACGATACAAGTATTGTATGAATAGTTGGAGTGCTGCTGCTGCTGCTGCCTCGAAGGCTTATGGCTTTTGTTGTCATCTTTTGCCGGCGCACGTTTTGCTGCTGCCGTTGTTTGTTGAAGCTAAAAGATGGTGGGATGTGGTGGATGGTGGAGGGATTTTCACATGAAAAATGTGTGTTTGTCTGTTTGTCTCCGAGGAGGAGGTGAAGTCGAAGAAAATTGGCTTATCAATTGAAAGTTGGTGGCACAAACTGCAGGGCAATTTTAGCACTTGATTATACATACATACATATATGATTCATTATACATACATATGTATGAATGTACAACTGTATATGGTATATTGAGAAATCGCTAACTGCTTGCCACTTTCGCTTTACGATTTAACCTTCACTTTTAATTTTTTTTTGCTTCAATTTCGATCGCTCGATCGCAATTCTCGCCAGGCAGAGGCGCCACCCACTTGAGGAACACACACACAACATACTCCTCCTCCTCCTCCACCTCCTCCTCCTCCTCAAAAAATCATCCACTCCGAACGGATCGGAACGGTTTGGGTTGACTCATGATGGACTCATGGATTGGGGATTGGGGCACCACCATCGCCACCAGATTGCATAAGCGAACGCCCACTCAACGTCTCTTGACTCTGGCATTTAAGTTTCGTTTTTTATCTTTATTTGTTTTTATTTGTTTCTTGAACTGAAGCACTTTAATTGGGGTTACACTTTTGAGTTCACTTTTGACGTGCCACATTATTATTATTATTATTATAACACAAAAAATCGTTTTAGTTTTTAAGTTTTTACTTAGACCAAAGTCCACGAACGCGGAGAGCTGCAGCTCATCCAATCATCATCAGAGTTTTGTGGGCGAACGAATGCCTTGAACCATTGAAAATCGCTGTCAAATGTATTCAGTGTCGTTCGGTTAGCCCCCCAAATTAATTATTACCTTGACAAGAATTTGGCAAAAAACTACAAACAAATTTTTAAGGCGATTTGGCGATATTTTTGTCGATGGCTAATTAATTGGCTGGACAGCCCTGGGCATACACTCGTACGTTGCTCTTTTTCAAAATGAAAATGAAACAAAAGACTTGGAAAACGAACTTTGTATACGTTCGTACTGCGCACGAAATTCGGTCCACATTTGAGTGGAATATATTGCAATGAAATAGTTCTTGAATTAATTAAATATAATTATTGTAAATGCGGGAAAAAAATTAGTGTTTAAATAAATGTTTTGTATGACAGAATTCATTTCAATCGACCACTGACTAGCCTAACAATAACCGATTTATTCGGTAGATTAGAATTTCAGAGCAAAAAAAAAAACAAAAATAAATAACAACAACAAAAATACACCATTTTCAGCAAATCTGGAATCAAGCAACAATGTGCCGTGTCATGTGCACGCAATGTATGTTGTTTATGCAATTCTCGAGCGTTTTCTTGCAGCATTTGCTTGTGCATGTCGAGCATGGGAGTAGTTGGAAGCATAGTTCGGGTATTATAGACGTAGATGATGCTCTATATGATGGTTAATGCTCATTCACTATGATACCCATTCGTGGCTCTTCGTTCAAATGTTGTGCTAGTGAGCAGACAACATCAGTGGAATTTATTCTAGCCTGCACTTTAATTCCCTCATTCATTTACTTCTTGTGTGAAAACTTCTTTTATTTATTTCTTAAAATAAATTAATTTATTTCGTTCTATAATTTCTAATTTCTTGAATTTTATTATATTTTCCAGGCAACGGCAGTTCTCCAGCCCAGAATTCAACGCGCAGCATCAGTCCGAACAGTTCCACGACCAACAGTCAATTCAGTTTGCAGCACAACAGCTCCGGGAGCCTCTCGGGCGTCGGTGTGGGCAACGGCAACGGCGTCGTTGTCGGCGGAGGCATTGGCCTGGGAGTAGGCGGAGGAGGCGGCAGTTGCACGCCCACATCGCTGCAGCCACAGGTGAGTTTTTGGCGCCAGAGGGGCTGCTAATTACTCACGAAAGACAAATGTTATAACAACTTTCTTGTCTCTTAGTCCTCGCTGACAACTTTCAAGCAATCGCCAACTTTATTGAACGGCAACGGAACTCTATTGGATGCCAATATGCCTGGGGGTATACCAACGCCTGGAACTCCAAATTCCAAAGCCAAGGTAAGGATTTACCCAATTCCATAAGCTGAATATATAAACGGGAATTTTATAGCCGTGTTAGGCTATATTCTCAGGGATATAACGCTCTTAAAAGTATCTCTAATAATTGTTTTCTCGTATCGTTTCAGGACAATTCACATTTTGTCAAATTGGTGGTGGCTCTGTATCCCTTTAAGGCCATCGAAGGTGGAGATTTATCTCTAGAAAAGGTAAGCAATGAAATTAAAACCTTTCAAAATAGACACATATAAATATAATGGGATTATATTTTATCCTTTTTAGAATGCCGAATACGAGGTCATTGATGATTCACAAGAGCATTGGTGGAAGGTCAAGGATACTATAGGAAATGTCGGCTATATACCCAGCAACTATGTCAAACCCAAGGCTCTATTGGGCCTCGAACGTTACGAGTGAGTAAAGAATAAAAAACCCCTTCAACTTTAGGGTCTGTATAATCCCAATTTATGTGTATTCTTTTCTAGATGGTATGTGAGCGACATGTCACGACAACGTGCCGAATCTCTGCTAAAACAGGGCGACAAGGAGGGCTGCTTTGTGGTGCGCAAGTCATCGACCAAGGGTCTCTATACACTATCGCTGCATACCAAAGTGTAAGCTGGGAACAACTGAGAACCGTTTAGCAGAGATTCATCATTCAAATTCTTCTCTATTTGTAGTCCACAATCCCATGTTAAACACTATCACATCAAACAGAATGCCCGCTGTGAGTATTATCTGAGCGAGAAGCATTGCTGCGAGACCATACCGGATTTGATCAACTATCATCGCCACAATTCTGGTGGATTGGCCTGCCGCTTGAAGTCCTCGCCCTGCGATCGTCCTGTGCCACCAACAGCGGGCTTGTCGCACGACAAATGGGAGATCCATCCCATGGAACTGATGCTGATGGAGGAGCTGGGATCGGGCCAGTTTGGTGTAGTGCGACGTGGCAAATGGCGTGGATCGATAGACACCGCCGTCAAGATGATGAAAGAGGGCACCATGTCCGAGGATGATTTCATTGAGGAAGCCAAGGTCATGACCAAGCTGCAGCATCCGAATCTGGTGCAGCTATACGGTGTGTGCTCGAAGCATCGACCCATCTACATTGTCACCGAGTACATGAAGCATGGCTCGCTGTTGAATTACTTGCGGCGGCACGAGAAGACGCTCATTGGCAATATGGGACTGCTGCTCGACATGTGCATACAGGTCAGCAAGGGCATGACCTATCTGGAGCGTCACAACTACATCCATCGAGATTTGGCGGCCCGTAACTGTCTGGTGGGCTCTGAGAATGTTGTGAAAGTGGCAGACTTTGGCCTGGCCCGGTATGTGCTCGATGATCAGTATACCAGCTCTGGCGGCACCAAATTTCCCATCAAATGGGCACCGCCCGAGGTCCTCAACTACACGCGTTTCTCATCGAAAAGTGATGTGTGGGCTTATGGTGAGTGGCACTATCTTTGCCTCTAATAATTCTGTTAGTAATGTGCGATATTTGTAGGTGTTTTAATGTGGGAGATATTCAACTGTGGCAAGATGCCTTATGGTCGGCTAAAGAACACTGAGGTTGTGGAGCGTGTGCAACGTGGAATTATCCTAGAGAAACCAAAGTCGTGTGCCAAGGAGATCTATGATGTGAGTAAAGAATAATGCGTTCTGCTTTTAGTTGTTTCCTCTAATAATATATGTATCTCTCTGCCCTTTCAGGTCATGAAGTTGTGCTGGTCACATGGTCCCGAAGAGCGTCCCGCGTTCCGTGTGCTCATGGATCAGCTGGCACTTGTGGCCCAGACGCTAACCGACTAATCAGATCATGCACTGAACTTAAATTACAGAAAGGCATTAAGCATAAGGAAAATATATATTATACATATATAGAGATTTATATATAAGTTTTTAGTTAAGCGAAAGCCAGTTTATGATTATTATCCGCAAACACCACTGACATATATGGATTATTTGGATAAAAAAAGAGCCAACAGACAGAGAGAGACAGAGCTCTGATGAGCGAAGCGAAGCGGCGAATGATATCATTATGTTAACTGTTAGTTATAGTGGAAGACGCAAAAACGCAAATGCAAATGCAAAACTAACAGTCACATAAAGTACATATAGTAAACTGTAGTTAATAGTCCAATTTTTGATACATATTTCCACACACGAAAAACATAACGATAGAGGATGATGATTGAAACAGATTAAGATATATACGATATATATATACATACATATACCATACCATACCATAAATGATAAATGATATGTAATTGTGCTTTTTTAAAAATAGCTAGCGAGAGAGAGAGAGAGAAGCGCATCCATGTGCTAATTAAAATAATTATGAGTATCTCTTAAAAAAAGGAAAACAAAAGAAACAAGAAAACTGATTAAGCATTAAAAAAAAAACTAAAATATAAGCCTCAAGTCGAAAGCGAAATGTTTTGCACACACACACACACACAAACGAACACAACTGAATGGATGTATGATCCAGGATCCCCGAAGGATGGATGGATGGACAAGTTTTATAGTTTAGATTTTTATGTGTGCGCCTTAGCCTAAGTTTTGTGATTTATTGTTTAATTTTTTTGCATCAGATTTTTATTACATTTACGATGATGATAATTTCTCTCCCCACGCTCAAAGTATGAATCAAAAAGTACGCGACACGAGACATTTATATGCTTTATATTTTAACTGAATTCTTATGTAATTTTTTTTAAATCAAATCGCTCAAATCATGCCTACAAATGATTTATATCTTTATACATATTTTACTTGTACTTTTATGAAGAGTTTTACTTAATTAATTTTATCATTTTGTATAAGCAAAAATACACACACACACACACACATACAGAAACAAAACAGAACGAGAGAGAAAACAAAAAACAAACACAAAAAAAAATTCGAAATAAAAATGTATGATGAACATTTAATATTTTACTTTATTTTATTTATTTTTTATGCGAGAATTTTGCGACTGCATTGCACAGAATTCGGTTTCACGAACAAAAATATTTGCGAGCCAAGAATCCGAAATACCAGAGAACAGAACAGAACCAAACATGGAAATGCAACAGACACATAGACTTATGCCACAGACTATATACAATATATTTAGAGTACAACCAAAATCAAAATCAAAAACCAGCAAAACATCAAGTAAGCCAACAAAAAATAACACCAAAATAACCAAAAGAGAAAAACCAAAACATTTTCTACAACTTTTGATACAAGATTTTGATACAGAAATATATATATATGTATAAACTATGTGGTAGCCAGTAAGCATCCTTTGCATGACTATATATATATATACATATGTTTATGTATCGGCAATCGGTAACAGATAACAGTTAACGAGTATATATGTTGTCTGTATGTTGTGTAGAGCCAGATGATTCCTTATGCCATTCCGCCGTATTCTTGGAGTAGTTATCTCGCAATCTATCCAGACTAAAAAACACACCAAAAATCAACATATGCAATCTACAAATTACTCTACTATAACGATACGATAAAAATACGCTGCTTAGTTGATTTCTTCCGCCTATGCATATAGAAAACTATACATATATGTAGTATATGATATGACATACAGAATACAGTATACAAAAGCCCCTTCCCGAAGAAACAAACACCAAATCATCAACGTGATATTGCTAATAAAACAACCGAAATCAATGGTAGTAGCTGTGGTCTTTTACGATATGGTTGTTGGGGAAAGGATAAAGGATCCTTTCGGTTAATAATCCTCTACGAATGAGAATTCTGCGACACTCTTTAAAGTGGCGGTGATGTGTTGATAACAATATTCATATCACAGCCAGCTTTGAGGAGCGTTGCTGACTTTCCAAACATATGCGCCTGGATTCTACCTATGTATATAAAAGGAGATAAGGAGAAGTAAAGGAGATCTATTGGGCAATACTTGATCGATCTCTATATTTTCTTTCTTTCAAATGAATGAGATGTAACAGCGCACAACAATTTTAATAAATATACGAACCGTATTCTCAAGTCTCCCAAAGACGCCTCAAAGTATGCAATAGTTCGGTTTTGAAATTGCGAAAATACAAACATTTTTGTGTAACACATTTTTAGAGCTTTCCAAAAATATTATTTCTAAATTTTCACCGCATACTCTAAGGAATACTTTGAACGATTTTGGGTAAGCGAAATATTTATTAGATGTGAATTTATGGATATATTTCTCGTATTACAGTGCTTTCCATGGAGAACAAACAGAAGCCACATAAACCCTTTTTTATAGATTTGCAAATCTCATAGAATTCTTTCGTGTATATTGATATATTATTCCAAATTTATTGTTCATTAAAAAAAATATATATATCTGTACTTGGAAAATTTTTTCCATTACCAAGTTCTTAAAAATAAATACAAAATAATCAATAGTTGCTGTGCAAAACCGTTTTTCATGCCCCACTAGTCACGTGTGTGGGTGAAGGTTGAAACAAAATATATCTGGGAGGCAGGGGAAAGATCAGCCAGAGGCAAGATCTCGATCTCGAATTACATAACCACAATCGAGCGGCATTGTTTGTGTACCCACCGCCATAAATAGGCCTACAAACCCAAACGAATAATCGCAAATCAATGAGCCATAAAGATACAATTGAACTGTGGGCAGATGGCAAGACGGCGATGACGACGACCTTATCCCCAAGATGAGAAGTTCACAAAACAAATTAATAGTATGAACTTCAAGTCTTTAATACTTAATTTAATACTATAAACAAATTCGTCGTATTTAATTCAAAGTATAAATCAAACTGTATGAAAATACTAAAATAATAATATTTATTATTATTAGACTCCGAAATTCGCTTAAGAATAAACATTGCCGGTTAACAGGCTGCCCACTGTTAAATCGCTTACAGCTGACTGTTAAGCGCTCTCTTACTAACGCTCTCTCTCTCCCTGGTCTGTGTTTTGAGCGTGACTGTTAAAGCGACTGTTAAAAATTTGAAACGAAATGCAAACGTTGACGACAGCTGGCTCAAGTTTTTGTTCGACAGTTCGACAGTGCGGTTCAGCGCATAAATCCACCTACCAATCTATCTATAAAAATCAAGCGAATTGTAATTATAATACCTCGTAGTATTCCGACCGTCACTCCAAGCAGTCTGTCACTTGAACTCAATCAACGAAACAAACGAATCAACGAAATAATAAATCAAAAAAATAATATAAATAATAATAAATAATATAAAATATCTTCGAGTGTGTGTGTGTTGCTGTGTTATTGTCTTCCGCAACGAACAGATGGTTGCAAAATCCTAACAAATCAACGACTTATCCTCGCAAGGACTGTCTGCCACAAGAGCTGCTAGCCGCGGGCTAACGTGAAGTTTTTTATTGTGCAAAAGAAAGTTGGAAAAAGGCTACAGGAGTACGTACTCCACGGCAGTCAGACAGACAGACCGACGACTCTACTATTTTGTGGTAAGGATAATACAAAAAGTAGGCGTTAGCCAGACCCTCAGTCGCAACCTCAGCCCATAACCATTGCGTGTTGACCTGAAAGTTCAATGACTGACGCAAATGCAGGGCCAGGTTGTCTAACTATTGGCATTTCCTGGTTCAGACAGACAGACAGACCAGACAACAAGTCAGCTGTGCCTGTGCTCCTCCTCCTCCACCCTGCCATTGTTTTGTCAATGTTGGTGACCTCCCCCATATCGATGTCACTTGTTGGCATAGAATAAATGTAACCTCCTGTTCCGCAGGTTCTTTTTAGTACCCTGTAGTAGAGCTGTTCGAGCCATGACATCAGCTCTAATAACCGGTCGACGAGTCGACCCAACTCAAACTCATTTTTCAAAGTCAGTGATTATGAGAATCGCCAAACCAACAAAAAAAAATACTGTAAACAGAAATGTTGGCAAAGAAAAAGATTAAATAAAAACAAAAAACGAAATATCTCCACTGAAGCTCGCAGAAGAGTGAGAAAAGTGCAAAAAATAAATAAAATAAAGAGTAACCACAGAATAAATATTTGTAAAATGATATAACACGTATTTATTGTATGTGCTGTATGTTTCATATGCAAATTTTTAGCCGTGGTGATCTCAAGTGGATGGATGGATGGATGGATACTCCCTGCCCTGCCATATGATATCGTACTTTGCTCATAAATCATTGAAGCGGAAACAGCTGTCCCATAAACTTTACAAAATACAATAATTATTACATTACCATTTTGAGATTTAACGATTAATAGGGCTTGGCGGCTGACGGGCTTTCTAGCATCGAATTCTAGCTGAGAGTTTGCCAAAAATGTTGCCCCTCAACAATTTCCCAGCTTTCTCTTTGGGCTGGCTTGTGGTCTGATCAGTTGTTGTTGTTGTTGTTGTGTGGTGTGGCAATTGGAGAACCAAAACACGTTTGGAGGTAACTTAATTAGATTTGGAGATCACAAACTAGTTCATTCTGCCGCCACACCACAGCTGACGTCAGATTTCGTGTGTGCGCTTTTTATCAGCCATTCGGAGTTTCGGTTGTGTTTCTTCTGTTTTGGCTCTGAATCTGATTGGGTTGTTTTCCTCTCTTCTATTTGGCCTTTTGCCGGCTGTTCACTTGCTTTCTGTTGTCTGTTTTTGGCTAGGGAATTGCTCAACTTGTTGTTCGCCTTTTAATTAAACTTATATTGTTTAAGGCGAAAAAAAACAACAGCAACAACAAGAAACTGTTAACGTAATAGAGACAAAATGCGAATTATGTTCAAATGGCGGAGTCATGGAGTTGTTGGATGGATGGATGGATGGATGGATGGATGGTGTGTGGGTTGGGCTGCTGTCTGGAAACCCAATTCCGAACTGGCTTTTTTCGGACAACTCAATGTGGGCTAAAGGAAACGACAGTCACCCAGCAGCAGCAGCAGCAGCCGCCGTATTTGGGCGTAAAAGTCTCTGGGATAGACGTACGTCCGTTCGAAAATGTCTAAATTTTGGGAAATGAGCTCATGTTTAATTCGCCATTTGGAGAGCAGCGCGAAATGAAGCCCGAAATGAACATTAGTAGTAGTATATAAGAGTGATTGTTGATGATGTTGGATACCCGACAGAAGGTGGGTTTGCAAGGGTATATACGGATTGCCGATTATACGATTTGATGGACCATGAAATGGTCCATCCATTTTAATAGTAGTTTCCAGATGAAAGTCACACTTTCATGTAGAAGCAAATCGATCATTATGTGAACATATTTTTCATATTGAATAAAACTAAAGAGAATTTGTTGAAAATATATTAAGCACAGCATGTAAATCAATTCAATTCTATGAATTTCTCTTACATCTGATGAGTGTTTAAATTATTCATTAATATCTAATATTAATTAATGTAAGTGTTAATTAGCATTTCCTATAAGGAAAAAACCATAAAAGGTAACCCAGCTGTTAATTAGACTTTATCAAGAGGATAACCCTAACAGGGTGTAACCCCGATAGATAATATATTTTATATATATTTTATTAACTATTTAAGGGTATGAAAAATCATCAAATATGCCGCAAAATGCATGTACTCCCACTTTACTACCGTTACACTTAAGGTGTTTATCAGCACTGATGAAGTTCAGCTTAGCCAACACTACTTTGTTCAACACTAAAGAAATTTGAGCCAATTTTCTACACGAAGAAAATATCTGTTTCATCTTTTCAACATCCATAATATGAGAGCTTTCTATCATAAATTTGAAGATTCTTTTGCAGGTGAAAAACGGGGTATTAGAGAGTCGATTTATAGCCAAAGCTTGCGTGTCTATTCATATTTTAGATGTTGATATCATAAATTAAGGCTGACGTGTGCTAAATCTATTTGATATGATCGTTGGGTTGGTGCTTTTGTTATCGTTACGGGTCCACGGCTGGGGTCAATTTTGTGTGGAACATCAATTTAAATCAAATAAAATGTAAACGTCCAATGAAAATAAACAAAATCAGTGAAGGTCATCCACATGGCAGATAACAAAATAGGCGAGCAATTGAATGAGTACTAGGTACATATCTCGTCTGACAAGATTCGATTTGAAATAACTGTGACACAGTCTGCGACTGAGAGAGCGAGAGAGAGTCCCCCTCTCTGTGTGTCAGTGGGGGCGTCAGTGTTTCTCCTTGCCAGCCGGTTTTATTTAATATACATATGCATACAGATGACCCCCTGGCCGTAGAGCAGCGTAAATTATCGAGCATCACCATCTATAATTTGATTACTGGAAATCTGATCGCTGGCATGCAAATTTATTGCATGCGCCAAACGCTCTATTAACTTGATTAAATGCGACCCTCTTTGGCCTGGCCTGGCTTGGCTCTGGCCACGAAATTCGAGACTAACAAGCCGTAGGCAGGCAATGCAAAAATGTCTGACAGATGTCTGACTTCTGTTGGGCTCTATGTCTGGCGTCTGATTCATTCATGAGAGATTTTTCTCTGCCGTTTTTCTCGACTGATCTTGGCCCCGAAACCAGCAACAGCAATTGAATAAACAGTTTTCGTGTGTGGGTTCCACTCCATGATGTAAGAGTTCGCCTTATAAGCCATGAGCCCCGTCCGACTGATGATTGCTTTAAGAACACTGAACAATGCTTTTTGCTTTTTGTTTTTCCTCTGTGGCAGTTGCATGCACGAGGTCGGGGCCGAGAGTAACAAGTGCAGGACGTACCTTTTTCCCTTTTCTCGACAGCTCCAGTCGACGGCTTTATTGGCCCTGTTAAGAGCTACGACACGCCCCCTCTCTAACACACATAGTCTGTAATTATTTACGTAGCAAAAGAAAACACATTTCACGGTCATCCCCACTCGCGCAAGCTGCACGCTTTTCTTTGTGGGAGTTTTTGGGGCTTTAGGTTTTTAGTTTTTGTTTAGTTGCTGCCGTCCCGTCCCGTCCGTCATGCAATTGTCGGCCATAAGTCATTAAAAGTAATCGTTTTGTTGGCTTACATGCCCCACAAAATGGCCAACATTAGCACTTGGCATAGTTTTTAGCCCCAAAACGAATAGTGGAGTGGAGTGGAGGAATAGTCCCAAAACCTTGTTGACCAGAAATCACATGAATTGGTAGGTAATCCCACTGCCAAACAAAGTATCGATTACACTCCCCCACCCCACCCGATGGATGGATGGATAAACTGGAGCGGACCAGCTCCTGATACCAAGAGGCACCAAGTCGCTGGCTGGCTGGCTGGCTGGCTGGCTGTCGATTGGCAACACTTTTGGGTGCGCTGTGAAAAAGAAGGTCGTCACCCAGGGTAGCGCGGCAGCCAACGCTATGCGACGACGACGACGACGATGAGCCTACCGCACAGTTATTGCTATTGTTTGTCTTTCGCGTAGGCCAACAAATCCGTTACGTTTCGAACAACAACAGCAAAGTGACAGCCGCCACACGCCACACGCCACACACAGGCAGTGCAGGCCCTTACCCAAACGCCTTGTCATTAGCCACCAAACAGCGCCGTCTCGTACCTCGTACTCCTCCGTGGCGCTGGAATTGGCCCAGAAAATTCGAAACAAAACGAAGCCTAAAAAGGGGTATGGCCGATTGATTTTTGTGTCATCAGCTGATGGGCCTGGGGTGGGGTTGCAGCTGGCGTGGAGTGTAGGAATCTGGTTTATTAGGTTACTCGAAAATTTAGGGGTCGTATTGTACATATCACATGTGAAAGTTAGCTCCGCAACTTAAGTCAAATTTGAGTATAGTCCTTACAAAACAATTTCCACAAAACTTTGAAATTCTTTGAATTCCTAAGCAGCAGCAGCAGGCAGCAGACAGCACCATGACCAAAGAGGTTCTGCCACCCGCCCCACGAATTACAATTAAATGTGATTTAAACGATGGATTTTTGCCCTTTCTTTCCGCAGAAGGTATACTTCACCAAGAGGCAGCAGGTCGATCCGGGACCCTGTGCCCCACTGCGCAACATACGAACACTGAATATGGGCGGCAACATTGAGCAACGTCCCTGGACGCCAACGGTGCGTACGGGCAGGATTGCCGCAGAGACGGCCACACCGGGACCAGCCATTGTGCAGCTACCCACACTGATTGGTGAGTCTCAGTGTGAAGGTGGAAGTAATCCAAGGAAGATCAGCTAAAGGGGTTTACCTTTCCCCTTTGCAGGCAGCAAAGTTCCGGACTCCAAGAAGAAGGGCGCTCCCTCGTACTCATTTGGCCATAAGTTGGGCAGTAAGTACGAGACCTTTGGCCCCGGACCGGCGCAATATAATGTGACGGGCTTGCGGGCCAAAGGCAAGGATTATCCACGTGCAGCCACCCTGCAGAGTCGTCCCAAGGAGCTGTCACGCTTCTCGAATCCCGGACCCGGTGAATACAACGTACAGCCAGCTGCCAAGGCAGTGATCGATGCCACGCCCATGTACACGTTTGGCCAGAAGCCGCCCGATGCCAAATTTAGCCTGATTCCAGGTAAGTCTCGGTCTGCCTCTTCCGTGGCATATCCGCGCCATATCCGCGTGCTGGTGGTTTCGGTGTTCTCTTTGTTTTGAATGGTGTTTTTGGACATATGGATTATCGGTGTACTATAACGGGTTGTTGTTGTTGTTGCATGCGGAGAGATCATCAATCAATCAATCAATCAATCAATCAATCATGGAGCGAACTGCATTATTGTATATACTAATGAACATATTAGGAATGACTGATTTATATCAAGCAAAACTTTCATCTTCATTCAATTCAAGCAGTGCGTAAGTTGCTTTCTCTCTCTCTCTTGTCTACCTACCTACCTTCCTCCCTACCATGCTCTGCATTGCTGTCTCTTTCTAGCCACCCACTCAGTAGTTAAAGTACAGTAGTCTTAGCTGCTCTCTCTCTCTCTCTTGCGCTCTCTTGCGCTCTCTTACTCTCACTCTCTCTCTCTCTCTATTAGTACTCTCTGGTTCCGTTGATATGTAGTTGTTCTATAGCTCGTTGCTACGACACTCTCCTGTACCGTTTGTCGCATTTTCTGTTGTGTGTTTTTTTTTTATTTCCGTGTTTTTTGTTTTGTGTGTGTTTTTGTTTAATTTGATTTTAATTTGAAACGTTTTTCTCTTTCAAACGAATGATGATTGCCATCGACAAATAAACGACCACAAATACTCGTATATACCATATACCATATATATGATTTATGATATATATGTATGGTAGGTCCCAACCATTATCAAGTGGTGCCGCTTGATGTGACCAAGCGGCGTGCACCGCGCTATTCCTTTCGCATTAAGGTTAACGTTTACATTGTTAACAATCCAGGTAACCACAACTAATCGACCAACCACCCAACCACCCCATACTATCCCTTTCTCTCTCTCTGTGGTGCTGTTAACCCGCCCGTTAATTATTAACCCAACCCCCCCTTCGATCTATAATCTGTACTCACCCCTAGTGCGTAGTTACTCTCTCACCTTTAGTTACTACTAGTTTGATTTGAGTATGTTTGATTTATGTTTTATTAACACCTAACAGCTCCGAATAGTTATTGCCCTGAAAGGGTCACGCAATCAAAAAAGAATGCGCCACGCTACACATTCGGTAGACGAACTAAAATCCAACACGATCAGTCTACACCAGGTAATGCTCCCCGTCCAGCCAGCACCCAACCCTCTACCTAACCCCCCCACCCACCGGAGATTCGAATTGGAAAATGTATCAGTACTACCCCCCCGCAGTATCTAGTATACCGTTTCTCTCTTTTGGCACTCCACCCCCCTTTTTGTTAATTAGCGTAATTGTTGAATGTATGACATGTGTGTCTATCCCACCCCCACAGCTCCTGGCGCCTATTGCCCCGAAAAAGTTAATCCCAGCAGGACGCCAGAGTTTAGTTTCGGCATCAAGCACCACGAACAGAAGCCCGACTATACGCCAGGTACGCCCCCATATCCCATACACCAATTGCCCCTACACCTACAGTTAGCTTTCGAATTGCACCGATTATAGCGCCAGGCAGCTACAAGCCCGAACATTTTGGCCAAGAGCACATGCCCTCGTACAGTTTTGGCCTGAAGACCAAGCACACTCTGGTCAGTGATACACCAGGTAAGGCTTCAGGGTTTCTGGCTTTCTGTAGATATCAGAAATTTGATTTATATTGTTGAACCCAGCACCCGGTGCGTACAGTCCCGAAAAGTCAAAGCTGCACAGTACACCCGCTTACACGATCACTGGCAAGGCCACGCACGACGTAGTCGATGCCACACCCGGTGAGTAGAGCCTCGGCCCTTGAAACAGTCTACGCCCTTGCACCTTGACTGCTTTCCACAACCCGAACTCACACCAGAACTCACACGAAACCCCATTTGTTGTCTCTGTTCTTTCTTGCAGCACCCGGCGCATACGAACCCGAGAAGTGCGTGCTGAACAAGACGCCAGCCTACACCTTTGGGCATCGCGTGAATCTGGCCAAGGTCAGCGATACACCAGCACCGGGCACCTATCAGCCGGAGAAGGTGCGTCTGGATCACACGCCCTCATACACGCTGTCGGGGCGACATGAGCTCAAGTGTACGAGCGAGACCCCAGCGCCCGGTTCGTATGCACCGGAGAAATATCGCGGCGATCGTACGCCGGCCTTCACCTTCGGCGGTAAGCACGAACAGAAGCTCGACAGCTCCACGCCGGCACCAGGCGACTATTGTCCCGAAAAAGTACGGCACGATCACAATCCAGCTTACTCATTCGCCGGTCGCCACGACCCACACAAGACAAGCGACACACCCGCCCCGGGGGCCTACGAAACGGAAAAGGTTAGGCAGGATCACAATCCCTCGTTTTCTTTTGCCGGTCGCCATCATCTACATAAACCAAGTGATACACCTGCTCCTGGGGCTTACTCTCCGGAAAAAAATAGGCAAGATCACAACCCCTCCTTTTCGATGGCAGGAAAACACATTCAAAAGATTTCCAATGGTACACCAGCTCCTGGTGATTACTGTCCTGAGAAGTGTCTTACTGACAACGCTCCTTCGTATAGTTTTGGAGGCAGAAATGATCCTAAGGTAGAGAATAACACCCCTGCGCCTGGTGACTACCATCCCGAAAACTGTAGACAAGATCATAATCCTTCCTACTCCTTTTCTGGTCGTCACGATCTAAATAAAGCAAGTGATACACCTGCTCCCGGAGCTTACTCTCCGGAAAAAAATAGGCAAGATCACAACCCCTCCTTTTCGATGGCAGGAAAACACATTCAAAAGATTGCCAACGGTACACCAGCTCCTGGTGATTACTGTCCTGAGAAGTGTCTTACTGACAACGCTCCTTCGTACAGTTTTGGAAGCAGAAATGATCCCAAAGTGGAAATTAATACCCCTGCGCCTGGTGACTACCATCCCGAAAACTGTAGACAAGATCATAATCCTTCCTACTCCTTTTCTGGTCGTCACGATCTACCCAAAAAAAACCCCCAAAAAAAAAAACCCGAATAAAGCAAGGTGATCTGATACACCTGCCCCTCCCGTCGTGAGCTTAGCCTCTCCGGAAAAAAATAGGCAAGATCACAACCCCTCCTTTTCGATGGCAGGAAAACACATTCAAAAGATTGCCAACGGTACACCAGCTCCTGGTGATTACTGTCCTGAGAAGTGTCTTACTGACAACGCTCCTTCGTATAGTTTTGGAGGCAGAAATGATCCTAAGGTAGAGAATAACACCCCTGCGCCTGGTGACTACCATCCCGAAAACTGTAGACAAGATCATAATCCTTCCTACTCCTTTGCTGGTCGTCACGATCATTCCAAGCCCAGTGATACACCCGCCCCTGGAGCTTACTCTCCGGAAAAAAATAGGCAAGATCACAACCCCTCCTATTCGATGGCAGGAAAACATATCCAAAAGATCTCCAGCGACACCCCAGCTCCTGGTGACTATTGTCCTGAGAAGTGTCTTACTGACAACGCTCCTTCGTACAGTTTTGGGGGAAGGAATGATCCTAAAGTAGAGAATAACACTCCAGCCCCTGGCGACTACCATCCCGAAAACTGTAGACAAGATCATAATCCTTCCTACTCCTTTTCTGGTCGTCACGATCTAAATAAAGCAAGTGATACACCCGCCCCTGGAGCTTACTCTCCGGAAAAAAATAGGCAAGATCACAACCCCTCCTTTTCTATGGCAGGAAAACACATTCAAAAGATTGCCAACGGTACACCAGCTCCTGGTGATTACTGTCCTGAGAAGTGTCTTACTGACAACGCTCCTTCGTATAGTTTTGGAGGCAGAAATGATCCTAAGGTAGAGAATAACACCCCTGCGCCTGGTGACTACCATCCCGAAAACTGTAGACAAGATCATAATCCTTCCTACTCCTTTGCTGGTCGTCACGATCATTCCAAGCCCAGTGATACACCCGCCCCTGGAGCTTACTCTCCGGAAAAAAATAGGCAAGATCACAACCCCTCCTATTCGATGGCAGGAAAACATATCCAAAAGATCTCCAGCGACACCCCAGCTCCTGGTGACTATTGTCCTGAGAAGTGTCTTACTGACAACGCTCCTTCGTACAGTTTTGGGGGAAGGAATGATCCTAAAGTAGAGAATAACACTCCAGCCCCTGGCGACTACCATCCCGAAAACTGTAGACAAGATCACAATCCTGCCTTCTCCTTCGCTGGTCGTCACGATCTTCTGAAGGCCAGCGAAACACCCGCTCCTGGAGCCTACTATCCGGAGAGGGTGCGGCTAGATCACAATCCATCGTACACGTTTGATGGCAAACACGAGCCGCATGCCACGTCCGAGACCCCGGCTCCCGGCGACTACAGCCCTGAAAAGGTACGATTGGACCACACACCTGCTTACAGCTTTGGCGGCAAATACGACCCCAAGGCGGCGAATCATCATCCTGCGCCATGCGACTACGCCCCCGAGAGAGTACGCCTCGACCATACACCCGCCTACACAATTGCAGGTCGTCCGACCCAAGAGCATGTGACACACACGCCGGCGCCGTGCGACTACTTTCCGGAACACTGTCAGCCGTACAGCACGCCGGCCTTTACCTTTGGCATGAAGCTGACACAGGAGCGCATCAGCGATACACCAGGCAAGTGGCCCAAATCGTTCAAGTACTCTATACTCTGTTGCTCCGTTGCTCGAGCGCCAACACATAATTTATGCCCCGGCCCTTACAGCACCCTCTGCCTACGAGCCGGAGAAGCACAACACACAGCACGCACCAGCGTACACCTTTGGCTCGAGGTCCGAGACCAAGGTATCCAGCGATGCACCAGGTAAACCCCACTAGGGTGATACACCAGTAGTCCCAAGTTTCCATGTTGCATGTTTGTTGCCTGCTTTCTATTCCGCTCTCTAGCCCCGGGCACCTATCACCCCGAGCACGACCGATTCGACAGTTCGCCTTCGTATAGCTTTGGCCAGAAGACGCTGGTCATGCCATCCCTGCCAGGTAGGTGTCTCCGTTACCCGCTTTCGCTTGGATTGGTTGAGGATCCGGTACAATGCTATTTTTGTGTGTATTTTCTTCTGTTTCATGTTTTGCCTCACACACATTTCTGCGTTACTCTCGGTTCTGGCCCCATGCTCCTACTCTATCATCTGTATCCACTGCACATGTATCTCTGTATCTCTGTAAATATTCACCAAACAAACCACACACTAGAACATAGAGGCCCCTACATTGAAGATCGCATTCTGCAAAGACGCGAACGACGCTTGGCAAGTCCCGGTAAGATAAGTCTAAGGTTTAAGCCACATCCATATTCACGTCCATATATCCATATCAAACATCAAAATATGGCAAGGAATGCGTCTGATTTCACGCTCTAACCAGATCTAATGGGGCGTGCAATCCACTTGGAAATGGATTGTATTAACTCCAACAGGTCTTAGTATCGCAAGGTTTTCGCAATGAGGCTGTTGCTGCTCTGCGTAGTCCTTTGCTGGCTCTTTGCCCACACCGAACACAAAAGGAACTGTAAGAGCAATACCCCAATTTCAGTGGCAATCGTATGCTTGATACGTCTACTTAATTTATGCAGATGGTCGGAATCTTGCCTGCTTGACAAACAACAGATACAAGCACGAGAGTTCTTGTCCCGGACCACGTCGCATCTTCTATGCCTTCCATCGCATCATCTTCAATTGCACGAAAGTGTTTACGAAATGCCCAAAGATTCACAGGCACAACGAGTACCCAACCAAGAAGTTGTGCCAGGATGATTGCTACCATCACATGAAAATACCTACGACAAAGAAACCAGCCAATAGCACGGGCAATAGCACAACTACCAAAGCACCAGATGGTGACAAAAAGGGTGGTAAAGGTGACAAAGATGGTAAAACTAAATCGGGAGGTGATGATCTTGGCAGTGGTGAGCAATTTAGGCGTGCGAATCCCTACATATTTGTGGGTCGCCGAGGTGCTGGCACAAATCACAACCGACAGTCGGTACGTGCCCTAAGTAACATAACTCAAAGGCGTGGAAGGAGATCTAAACGGTTTCATTAGTTTGATGTATGAAATGAAATGTTTGCAATGGAAAAAGAAATTTAATAGAATGGAAATTCAGATGGAATTAGCTAAGGATTTCCAAGCAGCCTAGAATTAAACTAGAGACACTTTTCTTCTAGAGTTTCTACCCAAACCTAATTGCAAATAAATTTGTCGTAGCCAATCGAATTACATGCCAACTCCCAGTACCCCACGGAAAAGCCACAGTTTGCCATAGTTCATGCTCGTAGCAGCAAAGATGTGGGCCCCTCAAATTCTCGTGTGTCTGCTTCTCTTGTGGGTGAACACCGCTCCTGGGCGCTCCTCCGATCGCTGCATGAAAGCGAATCAGGGCAAGCGACTGACCTGCAAGGGTAGACCTCAACTCACCTTCTATTACGATGCGGTGGGCAAGAAGTGCGCCTCCAAGAGAAGCAAATGCCTTTCCAGCCCAGTGGCCAATATGTTTGCCACTAGGCAGTTGTGTCTGGCCGAGTGCCAGCATCATATTCTGCGAGATTGAGACGCATTCGCTGCACTAGGGACACCACCTCATTCACTTCACTAGAATTAAAGCACACGATTTGTTTGTAGAGAATTTTGGTTTTGAATTTTATTTTGTAATTATCCTCGGCACAGTGCGCAACAATGGGGAGTGCAGCAGCAACACGAACACAGGCAACACGAACACCACCAGCACCAAAACAACAACCACCACAACCACAAAGACATTTGTCAATGGGGTGGAACAGCCAGAGGTGATCACAAAGGTGAATGGACACTCAGAGCTGCTTGCACTTGCACCCAACACACTGAGCAATGGCAATCATCAGAGCAGCACAAAGGTAGTCACTACGACCACACAAAAGCAATTGGTCCATGGCCAGGCAGAGCGTGGCAATGTGAAGGTGGTGGCCAGCGGTAAGTCGGATGCCAGTGCCATGAAAGCGGCCAGCGCCAGTACCAGTACAGTGGTGCAGTCGGACGGAGCCATTGTGACCAGTGGCAGATCCTCGCGGATCAGCACAGTCAAGTACGCTGTCGAGGCGAGCAGCGTGCAGGAGAAGATCATCAGGTAAAAAACAGCCCCCAAAGCAACTTACTTACTGTTCTGTTCTGTGTGTGTGTGTGTATGTTCCTTTGCAGGCACATCATCAACTCAAGCTCATGCAACAACTAACCCCAAGCCATCCAAAAAAAAAAGAAAAAACACCAGTCAAAAAATGAGCCCAGCCATTAAACTGCGGAGTGTCCGTTACTCTGTTCTCTGTGCTCATCCCTACTCATCCCGATCTCTTATTTTGCCTCCCGACAGCTCCTAATGTCTACAAAATACCTACCATCTTGGGCAGCAGCAAGGAGGGTAAAATACGCTCCGCGCCGGCCTATACAATGGCTGGACGCGAGAAGCCGCCACTAATACCGGCGCTAGTCATGCCCGGGCCCGGCTACTACGACGGAGAGTTTACGGCCATTAAGCCCAAGCCGCCCATATATACAATGCGCGGCAAATACAAGTTTGGAGTCGACGATGCCAAGCCCGGTCCTGGTGCGCACTGTCCGGAGAAGGTATGCCAAATATAGGGCTACAATTTAATTATAATTAAGTACAAACACCGACCTGCCCACAGTACTGGGAGAAGCGTTCCACTCCAGCCATATCCTTTGGCATTATGCACTCGCCTTTTGCTGGCAAGCCGACAATGCACATGATACCCGAACGCTATATACAATGTATGCTGGCCAAAAGACCCGACAAGGGTTATCCCTAGATTGCACCTCTTAGCTTGATAAAATTTCCAATAAATACTTGATTAACTCATGATGCCATGCCCTTTCTGGTTTGGTTTTCTATATCCCATTCCGCAGATAAATCTCTCCCATGTGCCTGCCTACAGTTTTGGCATCAAACACTCGCAGTATTTGGGCCGTTTGAACGAGAAGAACACCGACTATGACTACAGCTTCTCGGGCATCTGCTAGAGCGTGCTCCAGCCTATCCTCGCTATGCTCAAGATGGTCTTCGACAACAACAGAATAGACAGAATAAACAGCTTCCCTATCATACCTAATACCTTATGCTACTCGTATCACAGACTAACAACTAAGTTTTATCATGTTACTGAAACCTAATTGTAAGTCGAAAGTGTTGTGCAATGTTACAATTGTATTTTAAGTATATAAAGGAATATTACTAATAGCTCTGCACTGCTGTTTCCACTTGTGTTTTCACGCTCCAAGTAGAGCTAATGGTGCGTGTAATTACCAAAGGTTTTTCACTATTCACAAACAGTTCAAAACTTTGTTCCGAATGGGGCGGCTTTGGCTGCTCGCTGTAATCCTCTGCTGGATCATGGCCCAAACAGAGAACAAAAAACATTGTAAGCTGTTACCATTTCCCGGTATCAATTCATATAATTGATTCAACCTCCATTCAGTTGGCTTGTATGATGGCTGTGTGAAAAAGAATCTGTACATGCACGAGAGTGTCTGCCCGGGTCCATATCGCTTCTACTTTACCTTCCATCGCGTACTCTTCGACTGCATTAGGGTGCGCACAAAGTGTCCACGTATCCACAAATACAACGAGTACGATACCCTCAAGGAGTGTCAAAGCGATTGCGCCGAGCTTATGGTTGTGCCAGAGGAAACCAAAGATAATGGCAATGAAACAACTACATAGGGAGAAGGAGGAAAATCAAAATGACAGCACCACCACATTGGCACCAACACGACGGTGATTTTGATGCAACTTTTTTTTTACTTTAATAAATACATATATGAATCTCCTCGAAGATACATACATACATGCTAATATTTTAATTATAATTAATTGTGTCCACTAATTACACTGTCCACGTTTTCCCGGCCGCTGGGGGTTAGAAAGGTTTGGTATTTTTTTTTGGTTTTTGTGGGGGGGGGCCCGGCGGGGGGGACCGCCCGGTGCTGCGGGGGGCCCGGGCCTTGGTTGGTTGTTTAGCCCGGCCGGCGTCCGGCCGCCCCGGGCGTTTTCTTTGTGCCGCACCTTCGTCCCGGTGGCACAGGTGGGCCTACGTTTATCTTCCGCGTTCACCGCGTGTCGGGTGCGGTCCCCGGCCACGGCGGTGGCCGGGGCGTGGTTATTGGCAAAAGCCAAAAGTTCGTTTGGGGCATCTAAATTACGTATACGCATCTCATTACAGAATTTGCCTTTGGTGGATTGTTGGTGACACAGGCCCCCTTAAAGTTGTGTCATCTGCATGTGCATATCAATGAAAATTAAAAATTTTAAAAACCATACAATCTAAATTATTTTTTAGTTCATTTAAACGAATTTGTCAGCGGGAGAAGTCAAATGAAGTTCTTTGCCGCAAACTACTTTTTACCTGGAAGACTCGGAACTTCGTAAAATATTATAATTATAATAATATACACGAATATACGAAACATTACACTTTTTCGCAATCGAAAACTAGAGAAACATGATGTTTGGACGCTGCTAACAGCCTGAAAAGAAGTTCGAATGTGAGTTTGGTCAGGCCAAAGGAAAGCAAAAAGGGGTACAATCATTTTTGTTACTCTGGAATGGCTTGCAACGAATCTATAGTACGAGTATAGGAACGAAAGTAAAGGAATAGAAAGGAAATTCAACCATAATGCGAGTACAATCATCGATAAGTACTATTATCTGTGTGTGTGTTTAGTGCACCTCAATACCAATTTTATTGCTTTTTTGCTTTTGTATTTAGAACTAAACAATTTGCAAGACTCATATTATAAATATAATTCCAAAGAGCTGGCGTTGGGCTCACGCTTTAGTTTTTGGTCAGCTCGATCTCAGCATGGAAGCAGGACTTGCCCTGGAAGGGAACAGAAACAAAAACAAACAATTAGCATAGAGTAATATCATCCACAACTCATTGGAAACTCACTGTGTCGTGCTTGATCTCTGAATCGATGATCAGGTGGCCACGTGCCATGCTCAGCATGGCCTTGTACTTGGACAGATCCACTGTATGCTCGTTGGCGCAGACCTTCTCCTCGGCCACGGGACAGGAGGATGGGGCACCGAACAGCTTCAGCATGTCCTTGGCCTCCGATGGGGCCTGATCCATGGCGGCGCACAGATCCATCTTGCCCTCCTTCATCACAATGCCGTCCTTCTGCACCTTAAACTTGGCCACGGCCGTGCCGAAGGGCTTGTTGATGATGCAGCCCGAGGGCACCAGTTCGCATTTCTTGTTCAGCTTGATGTTGAAATCGCTGGCCACCGTCATGATGGCATCATCGCCGGCACAGTTCTCCATCTTGACCAGCTTGGCCTTGTAGCCATTCTGCAAGGATACAAAGGAAGTCAATGACTGAATGACCTTGCCAAAATGAAGCTACTTACACAGGCCAAGGCCGCCTCAAAGGCCACGCAGCAGAGCAGAAGGAGTAGGGAAAACTTACGCAGCATTCTGGATTTGTTCGAGTTTCCAACGATTTTGGGGCAACACAGGATGGCCGTACGGGTATTTATATGCAGATTTGTGTAATTATTTGCGCATTAATCGGTGCTTGGCTATGGCGAAGCGATCGCTGATCGTTCGGCTCAATTGATCGCTGTCCGCCCACTGAGCAGCCAGACAGTCAGCCAATACAAATTAGACTGCTCTAAATACCAGTGCCATAATGGCCCCCAGCCCAGCCATTTTTAATTGCCACACGGAATGTCAGAACAGAACCCCAGCTTACCATGTAGATGGATCTCTCGATAACAGCTCAAATATGTTTGCACCCAAACTGTATTTATAAAAGACGAGTCATCATGAAGTTCATCTCTTTAATTGATAAGCCTTCCATTCACGTGTATTTTTTGGTCGCTTGTGCAGCAACCGATTTGTATGCAATTTAATTAGTTTCATAGTTAGAGATACAAATGATTTATGGCCTCCAATTTCGGAATGACAATTAACCTCTTTGATGGCATGCAATCGCCTACAACGCTAAAACTCAGTTAAAGTATTTAAATTATAAATTCAAATTTGTAACCCACCATACCTTGTGCACTCTCTACCAAGCTGATTGCTATAAAACGCCACAGTGGCGTTCTTAAGTATTAGCACAGCAAAATAATTACAGCTGACTGCTTTTCCATCGCGATTTTTATAAGAAAAATAACTTTATCACATAAATTAACCAATTTTCTATAAAATTGGGTAATTTATTTCAAAAAATTGTTGCCCAAAATAAATCCTACAACACATTTACAATGTTTATAGCCAGACCATCAAGCTCTTCAGTCTGGTTTTTTGATTGCTAAAGTCTTATATTTCACTTAGATATACTTATGTTTTGTGATGTATGTTTTTGGTATAGAAATTGGTCTAAGATAGGGGAGCAATAGTATTTATTTTCAATGAGTTACATACATATGTTCTCTATATTCGACCTTAGTTCTAGTTCCGTACAATATTCAATTTCAAAATTCCTTTAATGGTCGGCAAATCGCTCAAATTTAGAAAAATGAGAGAAACAAGTAAAACATAGTAAAATCATTCTACATTTTCTCAACGAAGGAAAACAGTTATCTGAATGTAAAATTTACACGAGGCAAATTGTAGGTAATATGCCGGGATAAGTAGATCATGTCGCTTATTTGATTTCATCTGATATCTGATAAAAGTCATCAATAACTTTTAAAAATTTTCAATTCTTTTTCTAAATTAACGAATTTATTTCCTAATTTAAAAAATTCCATTGTTATGACTACAATTTCCAGCGATATGGCAGCCCTAGTTAGAAAGCTAAAAACTCCAGCAATATAAATGTAAGCCGCACCTCACTAAAGGTACATACATATATGACATGAGTAAACATTAATGGTATATTAACATTTAAGGTGGATTTTACCTAGCATGCGCTGAATCATATTTTAAATTTTCTCCTGTTGTTCATACCTTCTTTTGGCTTGCCAGCAACATGTTTTCTAGCCACATGAGGCAGCAACATTTGGTTGCTGCCTTACCGCCCTCCCAAAGTATCTCACAAATAGCAAATGTATCGCGCAAGAAACAACAGCAAAAAAGTGCCGAATTTTTAACTGAATTCCGAAGAGTCCGTTAATAAGAAATATATAATTTTAAAATATAATTTACTAAAATTACGAAATTAAATTCTCAAGTAGATATGTAAATTAATATTGGAATTATCAATATATATATAATTATACAAAAACAAGTTGCGCCGCTGTCAAAGTCGATCGTCGGGGAATTAACGCGCGCTCTCAACGTTTTCGGTACGACATTTATATGGTGATCTGAGCCAGAACAGACTGTTCAAATTTGTCGACGACGCAGTTAACTTAATAATTATCTGTTATTGAAACTCTTCTCCCCCACGCAAGAAGGTTTTATTTAACACGAAAAATTTGAAAACGTAAGCGGTAATGGTAATATAATATAAGCAAAGTTTAAGCTAAAAAATGTGGTTGGTGCCCGCAGAGTTTTGGGCTGGCCACGGAGAAAACAAGTGATGCATCAAAAGGTGCTAAATAAATGAGCCGCCTTTCAAAAATAATAATAATAAAAAAATAAGCAAGATATCGATGCCAGTGCGAAAGAGTGAGAGCGATTGAGTGAACAGAACAGAACAGAACAGCTATACAAATGCAAAGACAAATACAAATACAAAGTCAAATACAAAACAAATACGTATCAATGTATCTACAGGTGTGTTGGGTGTGTTGAGTGTGTTGGGTGTGTGGTGGGTGACAAAGCACCAAGAGAGCAAAGCAAATGTGCTATGATATTGAAATCTGAAATTCGAGAATGCTGTTCAATCGCAAATAGTAGTATCTGAGTATCTGAGTATCTGAGTATCTGTGTTGTATCTGTGTGTGAGCCTGTTTTGTGGTTGCGTTGTTGCTCAATGCAACATTCAAAACCATCAAAAAACTTCGTTTAAATCGGTTTATGGCTATTGTTGTGTGTGCGCATTATCAGTGACTTTTTTGGGTGTGTCTGTGTGTGTATTATCAAAGCCCCAGTATTCCATTGATAAGTGAGCAGAGTTCTTGGCTGTATTGATGCGTGGCATACGTCAACGGCATTCCGTTTCTGTCGAGAGAGCAAACACGGTCACCACAACCCCAGCTCCAAAGCTCCAAAGCAGCCCCCAGGTATCCCCCCTCTATATTCATACGCCTCTGCCACGGCTCTTCGATTATGATTCATCGCTTGGCCGTGACTACCGGTGAATACTCGTGGTGTGGTGGTTGTTGCTATTGCTGTGTCTGTGTCTGTTGCTGTTGCTGTGGTTAACTGTAGACTGCGTAAGATTGTGAATATCTTCTACAATTTATTACACTATTAATCATCAGCCGGATATTTGGATAACTTCTTCTAGCATCTTCCGCAACTCTCCAATGTGTGTGTTTCCTGTTGGAGTTTTGCAACCAACAAAAGTTCACATTTCTTTTGTTTTCTTCAGGCCAAACACTTGTGATACCCTATAAAGTGGGGTATGATGGTTTCTTAGCAGATATTGGAGCAAAGATCAGCAGCATGATCCTCTTTTTTCATGCCAAATGCCAATTAGTCCATAAGTCTTTAATTTATTCGGCTGCAACTTTGAACAGATCTTTGTTTTTGGTGGATTTAGTGATCACACAATATCGTAATAGTATTTTATATAGCTGTCATAGTGCAAATCAGTCAAAAAACAAGTCCTAATGAAAAAAACTTCTTTCGTTTTAAAGATAATTCAACATTAAGGGTTCCTTAATATTCCAATCAAAAATGTTTAAAAATAGAATATCTATATATTACATAGTTGTACTACTATATTTAGTAGCTGCCATTCAAAATATTAGATCCCCCCGCCCCCACACAGAGAGTATCAAATGCTTCGTTAATCAAAAGCCCGCCCTCCTTCTCCTTTCTTGTTTCGGCTGAAACAACTTTCTTAAACCGGTTCTTCTTCAGTTTCTTGACCAACAAAATGTTGTGTGATAAACAACAAAGCAAAACAAAGCCCAAAAAAATGTATATGTATATGCTGGCTGCAAGAATCGAGCAGAGCAAATTAATTTCCATTACAAAACGTGACTCAGGATTGCCTCTCTCCATCTGCATTTCCATTTGTGTCTCTGGCCAACAAAAGTTCTGATCTGATGTGATCGAATCAGAGGCACATAACTCTTTTGCTCTCCAATTTGGGTCACCGCTGCAATTGCTGGCTGGGACCCAATTTGTTTATTGAATACAGAACAGACCTCCTACAGCCGTGCCCCCACAACACGCCACCCCACCCCATCCCATCACAATCCATTCCGCTGCAGTTCAATCTGCAGACACTTGAGATCGGTTGCTCCATTTGGACTTCAAACGGCTGGCGGGCTGCTAATTGTAGCTGCTGCTGCTGCTGCCGTCAATCACTGCTGGAAAATGCGAAAAAGTGAGTGGAAAATTGAGAATGGCAGGAGTCATATCAAGTCATAAAGTTGCCTCTCAAATGGGCGGGGGGAAAGCGTCCAGGAAGTGCATTTCATTTCTGGCCAATGGGCTGCATAAACATTTACTGGGAACTCCAATTCCCCCCACCCCACCAATTCGCCATGCAAAAAACATTCCATTCCGAACAACTGTTGTGTTGTGATAGCGCAAGGAAAATCAATAGGAAAAGCCAACGATTCTTGGAAATTTTGCCCCGTTGCCCATTGGACAACTCTTTTTCACACCTTTCCCATTTTGCACAACATGGCACATTAATCAGGCACGGTTTATGGCTCGACCATCCATGGATACGACGGCACTGCACTTGCAACATGGTCATGCCAGGGACTGCAACAGAACACCGGACTCCAGCTACGTGTCAAATTTAAGCCAGAGCTGAGCAGGAGTTGGGGGAGTACTCGTAGCTGCAGCTCCATTACGAATAAATTACCTTGTCTACTAGGATGACTAAAAAGACTTTAGATACGAGCTTAGCACGAGATCCAGCCTTGTGCCCTGGATGTGCTCTGACTGCTGCATAAAGTGGATAAACGCAGGGCCATAAATTTGATATCCACAAGATATCATCTACACGGGAGAAAAGATACTAAAAGGGCTTCAAATTATGAGCATATTTATTTTGGGGAAAATTTCTCATAATTTCCACTATTTATTTACCTTATGTAGCATTTATAATGAAGCACGATCTCCAGCTTGCTGGTACATTTTTTTTGCAGTGCACATAATTGAATTTAGCAATTACCTTTAGCCATACATAATTCAGATCTACCCCAACGAAAATCTTCACGAGTCTAGTCTGGCTTTAAGTTCCAAACGTTGCCATTGTGTTTGTTTGTTTGTTTGCTTGTTTGTTGTTGCGGTCGGCGACGGAACATTCTATGAATGGATGGACACGAGTGTGGGGGCTGGTCTGGGGTCTCTATATCCGCTGGTGCTGTCTGCTGCTGTCAGTGCTGTGCAGTGTCCCTGTCCCCCACACCGAAACAACATAAATAATAAATGGACAACGACAACAAATATTTTTGGCCAGGCCATTGGAGCTGGCTGTCTGGAATGGGGCGTAAGCGTTTAACCATTCACCGGGCCATAAATCTTAACAAAAGGCAGAACAAGCACTCCAGCTTTCACCTGATGCCTGATGCCTGGGGAGAGAGAGAGAGAACCCTAGAAGAGGAGCCTCATTTGCAGCAATCCATTCATTATACTATGCATAATGTTTTTGTTTGTTTCCTAGTTGGGGGGAAAGTCAGTTAACCGGATTTGCAGAAAGTTTTGCCGGCCGTTATAAAGTACTTTCAAGTCCAATAAGAAGCAAAGTGCAGTGCAGTTCTGAGACTCGCATCAAAATGAGCAATGAAACAATTTAATCTCGCTTCCGTTGGGAATAAAGCAAGATTGGGGGGGGCTGTGGCAGCCTCTCTACACGTCCATATCGATTCAGCCAATTCCAGCGAATAATTCCACAAGAAAGGCAGCAAACATAATATTGAGTAATACTCGTACTCGTATTTATTTTGCCCATCCATTGAGTGCACTGGAATTTTTGGGTCAAGGCAACGCTTTCGCATCGAATTGAGTTATTTATTTATTAATCAGTCGAAAACACAAACAAAACAAACAAATTAAACACTTGTCGGCTATTAAATCTATATCACATTTTCCACTATATTTCAATAAGTTTGCGTTTAGTGGCAGCTGCCGCTGCCCCCCAAAACAACTTGTTGTCGTTGCGGTGGGCAGGGTGCCAACAATTCAATTTCCCTGCCCAACAAGCGTGTGTTTTCATTGGATTTGCTTGGCAAAAGCGAGACAAATACTACACATGGATAACAAGGCAGGGAAAACTTTTATCATACTCGTATATATTTATTTGAAAGAAAGTAAACTAATAAATATGCATAGCTTTAAGTGGGCGCAGGGTTGTATGTAGAAGATATAATTAAAGAGAGGGAACTATAAATATAAAATGGTACCAATAAAAACATATTTATATGATATATATATAATATCTATATAGTATTCCCTTATGGATCAGAATTATTTACATCTGCTTAAACTCGGGTAATATTATTACTGCTTGGAATATTTATTTATCTTCAAAATCATAATTTAAAGTAATTCGACACAACTTCTATGTCCCTAGTCACTTATAGTCTAGTATTTTATTGTTGCATTCGTAGGACCGACCTTGACTTAGAGCAATGCAAGTAGATAGATGCAAAAGTTGGAAATGTAATGGCTCACTCACTGCCTTTTCCACGGAGCTGAAAATACTAGCTTTCCCTGCAATATTTCTGCTTTAAAGCAGGAAAAGCAATTGCTTAAATATGTAAAAAAAAATTAGACTATCATGAAATATAGAAACAAAGCTCAGGCTAATCCAGAAAGTAGCCTTAACGCTTCAGCTGTCTAACATTTCGTATACCTAGTATTAGCAGTATTATATTTCAGCCAAGGTTTCGCTTTACACTTTGGGTTTTCTTAGAGGCTGACTTACACAACCTCCGCCGACACTATAAAACTATCAAAGTTTCCCAAATGACTCATCCAAAAGATACATTTCCGTTAAGCGTTTTGTCTTGGACGTTATTATTGCTGCTGCTGATGCTGCTGAAGCATTTACTCTCGTAATTTCACTTTTATTTCCCCTGAAATTGGCGACTTTCTTTGCGGGTTACGTAAATGCCAACGCTGCCAGAAAGAAACACACATTTTAATTATAATTTGTACCGCTTCTGCTGGGGATTTGTATTCAGTGTTACCTTAGGTTGATATCTATTTCCTAGCCAATGGGGTTTAAGCCGCTGTGAAGATAAGAAATTGCAAAACACATGGCTAAACAGCCTGATAAGGTGGCTGCCTGGTTGCCTGGTGACTGCTGGCTGCTGCCTGTATGTATCTTTTAGATACAGATACCCGCATTTGAACAACATCTTGCATACGATTATATGGGCGGCCTTTATCTTACAACGTCTTGGGGATTTCTCTCTGTGGCAGCCACAGCCACAGCCGCCCTCCCTGCTGCGTTTTCGTTGCCAATTTATCAGCGAGTCAAAAGTTTATTTGTCTTTTAGCTGTTGCTTGTGCATCTGTCTTTCCAGATTAGAGCTGCCCCCGTCTCATGCCTCCGTCATGCCTCGTGCCTCATGGCCCATGCTAACATTTCAAAAATGCATTAGACCCGTATTCGAATCCAGCTGGGGAATGGGGCATGGCATGGGGCATGGGGCATGGCAGGGAACATGGTACGCGCTACATGGGCGTGGATGTTAGCGTGGGCGAAGGCGTGGCGGTACGACAGTAAAAAGAATCAACACATAAATTGCACAACTTGCCATGGCACAACTACTAGTGGGAGGTGTCCACAGCAGGAGCTGCACTTGCCCCAAAAAAAAAATTGTCAATTTATCCCCTAAGCACACGGAGGGACAGAGGGAATAGTGGAGCTGAGAGGGGGAGCTAGAACTAGGGAAGTGGCCATACCACGGACCATTAATCAATTAATTAGAACTCGACAGAGAGCCACATAAAACAAGATGTTGGTGAAATGTACCCGCTGATACGAGCAGGAATATCCCCCAACCCCTCCGAACGCCTGACCCCGAAATGTCTGCTTAATTAATTAAATCCCCCCGATCTGTTGGAGAGCCACTATAAATTTCACTGGCAATAGATAATACGAGTACATAATAAATTGTCCATTGGAAGTGTCATCGAAAAGTTATGGTCTTTAATAGAAGTGCTTGGAGAGCATAAAAGACAGAGGTCGCATTTAATCATTAATATTTGTTGTTTAAACACTTCAATAAAATACCACAGCACTCGCTTCTTGAATCGACATTATGTGACTTAGATCATTTTCGTAGGTTTATTCTTCAGAATAAATATTTTCGTTTTTCTTAGATCTTTAAAACTGAAATCTGTGAACTAGAAGAATTGGTTGGAAAGAGCATTTCATATAATGTTTCAGTTTCCATTAATTTGACAAAACGGGAAAGAAACGAGAAGGAACAAATTTAATTACTCTTCCGTTTAGTGATGCCTGCATAATAAATGTACAAATTCCCATATAAACAATAGACAGAGACAATAAACAATATAAGGAGTGTCTGCACGAGCACAGTCTTACAGATTAGCTTTCCTATGAAGAGACAAAAAAACAGAAAATGGGCAGTAGAACTTGGCAGATTTAATTGATTTAACTGCAAACTTCAATGAACATATTAAACTGTTTTCAACCCTGCTTTAAGATTTAATAAGAAATACAAAGACAGAAACACAAAGCTAGTTTTTTCCGATTTGGTCGATGAAGCTACAAGTTGCAGTTGCAGTGCCCCAATATAGTTTATTTATGACATTGGAAAAATTAAATAATGTAAAATACAGCTTCCCATCCATATATCTACCCGAGTATAACTAAGCAATTGGTATTCATACATTTAATCAAACGGACAGAAAAACAAAGCTTTTTATGTTGATATTTGTTTTGATAATTTATTTTGTTCCTCAGAAACCTCCGATCAAAGTTTAAATACCTTCTGTAAGCGTTCAATAACATCAACTGACAACTGAGAAAAACAAACATTTTGTGGCAGCGATGAAATGATATGAAAGATCGCATTTAAATTGATAATAAGCTTACAAAAAATTCCATAAATTAAAAACAGAACAAATGCGTGCATGGAATATGAAGAAAACAAATTGAATTGGAGGTGTGATGAAAATATAAGATAGATGCCATACCTCATTGCTCGTGAACACGGAATCAAAGAAATAAATTTCAAGTAAACGAAATATTTGTTTCGGCAAAATTAATTATAATTCATTTCATTTCATTGTTCATTTATTCTTGAAAATTCCAAAATACTCTACCATTTGCTAATAAGTACGAAAATTTCAACGAAAACTACATTATGTTTCCGCCTACTTATGACAATTTTGCTGGCCAGCAGCTGCCTCCAAGGAAGGGCCTGCGCCTGCACATGCCACTTGGTTAATGAAATTAGTTGGCTCTTACCTTGCCCCTTCTTACCTAATGAAACATTACCATGTCACCTACTCCTTCATCATGAGGTGGCACGCAACTCGCGTCATGGCCCAAAACGATGATTAGATGTTTGATTAGGCCCAGAGAAAAACATAAAAAAAGAGACCGAGAGAGTTGGCCAACATTTTGAGCGGGTCTTGAAAGCCCACACGCAATTTTTGGTGGCTTGGGTGTCCCGCCCATGGGCCATTCCTTCATGGATTGGGGGCTACTTATACGAGTGTGGGGCCTCCATGGATTGGATTGGGCCAATACCTCCACAGATTTGGCTTAAGATTTCGATACTGTTGTTTGCCGATTGCCGTTTTTTTTTAATGATTTATGTGAATTGTCAAGCACTGAAGGCAGCAGCAAATCTTTGCTTGCCCCAAATTGCAACCAACAAAATTTCCATTTTCCGTGCATTGCGTGGCGCTTTTTGAATTTGTAATGAACCGATTGCTGGTGCTGCACCACCCCCCGTGGAGCGGCCGCCCCTCCTTCCTGCCAGCGGCTGATCACTCCAGGCATTTGCAGAGATGCATAAAAATATTTCCAGATATTATTTCGGTTTGTTTTTCGGTCTGGCTTCCACTCATTATTTTGGCCAAGAGCCAGCCGCATGTTTTTGTGCAAATTTCTGCTGCGGGGCGCGGCATTTGTGTAAACTTTCCTTTAAATTTGTTGCTGGGGCCAACAATTATAATTACAATGCACAAAGAAAATAAAGAAGAAGGAAAAACTGCTGCCACTTGAGCTGCACACGCACACGCACACACAGGCCAAAGGTCAAACGGGGAAAAAAAAATCAAATCAAGGCAAAGTCCCAGCAAAAGAGTCGTAAATTGTGCTAGGTGGAAAAGACACTTTCCCCTTGGCTTTCGCTTGTACTCGGTAATTGCAGAAATAAACTGTGAAATGTGGCTCAATATAAAATTCATTTCGAAGGCCAGCAGGAGACTCAAATTAGAATGTACAGCAAGCAGCAGGGAAAAACTCAGGGAAATTTTCCGCACTGACAAGGCGAGGGTTTTGGTTCAGGTCGTTCGGTCAGTAAATGAATGCCAGGCACGTAGCCTGGAAAAGTGGCGGAGGGGGGGCTGCAACACGTGACAGAAACCACAAAAAAAAAAAACCAACAACAGGCACACGGAAACAGAAAGAGAGGCAACCACGAAAAACTGAATCTGAATCTGAATCTGTTGCACATGCAGAGCAACTGCATAAAATGCCACGGTATGAGGCAACTTTTTCATTTATTGCCCATAAAAAGTTGTAAAAACATGTTGAAAAGATTCTCGCGTCGCGTCCAGCGTTAAACTGTCAAAAGTTTTTTTGGGTCGTAAATAAAAGAAAGGAGAAGAGTTTTTCCTGGAGAAAATCCAGGCGAACTATAAAGAAAAGTTTGTTTGGTGATGGTGACGGGTGCAAAGTCTTTTCTTTATGGGTCTGACCGGAGGTGTTTGGTAGACAATAAAAGTATCAATAGATCATGTACTGATTCAGCTGCAGAGGATGCAGCAATGGATGCATAAAAGAAAGTCTTAGAAGATCTACTTTCTATCTTAAGAACTTATGAAATTATGTTTTTTTTTTCTGGCTGCGTTTATAGCTGAAAATATATGTCTATAATAATTATTGACCATCAAGAAATCAATTAAAATTAATTTTAATTAATTTGTACATTCATGACGTATGGATCCATAATGAATCGAACCAGATATGGTATTGTTCTCTAGCACTGATATCAATTATTAAGTGTAAACTTTGAATCTACTGACTCACGGGCTTCTTTCTGGTTTTATTCGCATTTATATCCAGCAAGAAACCTTAAAAGATTTATTTTAATACATATTCAACTTCTTGAATCATGAATCACCTTTAAATCCACCAAAATATGGAATCATTCTCGAGCTCTGATTGGAAGATTTAGGTTTTGAGCTACTCATAGCTTAAGTCGTAACTTAATTGTAGAAAATGAGGAATTCTGGGTAAATATTGACACTGAGACTGTCAACAACAATGTACGTCATTCTAGATCAGTGATCGACACGGCCCTATCTCTGCCCTGCCCTTCCCTGCCGATACTGCTGTAAATCTCTAGATTTAATTGCAAATCCCCTCAAAATGGGCCAATAAATGCATTCCTTTTCAGAGTATTCTCTGAGCCCCAAAGCAGCACTTTGTTCCTTTTATAGCAGCTTTCCTTAAGCGTCAAAATATCTTTTCTTTAGTATAAAGAACAGCTGTACTTGATCGAACCCATAGACAGTTGCTCAAAGGCCCCTACCCTCACCTTCAACCGCACATATCGCCCCTTACTAAAATGCATTCATTAAAACAGTTTGAATACTAAGTACATATTCGATTACATATATGTACATACATGCTCTCTCGCTTATAGTATTTATATGTACATATATATGCACGATTATATCTCAATTTTATTTGCCGCTTGAGTGCGGCGCGTCGCCGTTTAATTAATACGCAAATATTGTCACTTATGTGAACAGATTTACATGGGGAGTAATGCAAACGTGAGTGAATACGTCATACATGAGTGGAAGTAGGAGGTGGAGCAGGAGCTGGGTGGGTTGGACATTGGCGAGCGAGTGAGGGAGTGAGGGAATGAATGAATTCAGGCCGCAGGCACTCGACCATGGAATGACGTCATTCCGCTCATGCCATACTTTATACGATTCGACACGATGGGGCCATAAACAATTCTGTGATAAACATATGTTAAATATCGATATATGTCGAGACCATGGATCGACCTAAATAGTACTCTCTCTCCTCTCTCTCGTTCCGAGTTGGTAGATACTTGAAGAAATGATTCTACATCACTCTGTGAAAGACTTGGATAAATTACCTCAATCGGTTATCGGCTAAACATCTAAGAAACCAAACCCAGAGGCCCAGAGAGAGTGTGAAAGTCCCACTTTCCCACTTTTCGTGGCAGAAAAGTTAAGTGGAATCTTCTGGCGCTTATTCAAACATGTGGACGAAAGATAGCTCTAGAAATTCTTTATAATTTTTTGTGCATTCAATAAACAAACGAAAGCGTTGACTCAGAATATTTTGAGTGGTAAATCGCCGCTGACTAAGTGCAGAAATATGTTCTTAAAGATAGCTCAACAACCCACAGCACTGTTTCTCATTAAGAGTCCCGTCCCCGGGATGATTGCACGACCCAGTAGGTAAAAAACAATCAGAAATAATATCTGCGCTGAAAGGGGCCTGGGGGCAGGCAGCAGCTGGGCCTGCAATTAGGGGTCTCCTGTAATTTGCGTCACGCGGGGCACGTGAGAGAGAGAGAGAGATAGGGGGAGAAAGAGAAGAGGAGCTGCAACCAAGCCACAAAAGCAAACTGTTGCAAAGATATAAATAGCCTACAATCGCAGGAGCAACGAAAAGAAAGAAAAAACTGAGCTATGCGATTCGCCCTTGAGAGGAGGCACTGTGGGCGTGTCGCCATGACAACAAACATTCGTGCGACAACAGAAACTCGAAGGCAAGAGTGACGTGACGGTCCCAGCTCCAGCTCCAGCTCTCCCCCCACCTCTTGGGATTGGGGGTTGGGGCCTGTCTGGTTTGTGCAACATGTTGCCAGACACATTTGATCGGTTGTCCGCTACTGGGCATTGGAGTGAGTGGGGGGCTCCGATGTGAAGCTGGGTAATGGTAATGGAAGCAAGCAAACTTTACGAGCATTTATGTGCCTTCGATGCATACTCTATGATGTCTGTCTGGGGGAACATTTTCATCAAAAGCTTTTACCCAATTGAACTTTAAAATACATAAAAACTGTTTGGTATGTGAGTTGAAGAGATTAGAATCTGTGATAGTGACCAAAGGGAACGGCAGGTATCGGCTATGATATCTCGGGGATTGCACGATGGAAACATTTCAGCGAAAGCTTTTATCCAAATGAATTTCAAACATGCCAAAGCTCTTAGCGATTCGACTATAATTGAAAAGAATTTACTAACTGATTAAGTCGATCAAATACGTGTACATAAATTAATAACTAAACTAGGAATTTCCATAAATAAGAGCAACAATTAACATTGATACGAGACAGTGGCCGGGCTGCAGTGAATTTTTCACAAAAAAGGGAACTTTCAAACGCCGCCCTGAAAAATTTGGCTATTCATCTTACTATTTATATTTCCATTAGGAAAGTTATATTCCAAAAGCTAGTATACATTTCCTCAACAATATGATTTAGGCGGCCATTTTAGTACCCTTAGAAACCATAAAATAAATATTTTAAAGATTCTTTATTGATTTTCCCCAAGATATATATATCAACCAGTGGCTGTCATAATAATAGTTCTAGAAATAATAAATAAAAAAGAAAGAAATAAATCAAGTATACGTACTTAGAGCTCTCAAACTAAGCTATCATCTCCTCTGAAAGTGTATCCCATCAACGTGTATCCCATTGTGCCACAGTTAAAGTTTCTCCCCATCCAACAGAATTTTTGTCTGCCTTTTCATCGTGTGTTTATTGCAGCTCTCCTCAGGTGATTAGTGGCTCCAACCTTCCTCCCTGCCAGGCCTGTCAATATTTGCCAGCTGATTGGCTTCTTCGAGAGCGTCGATGCCTAAGCCCCAGTGCCCAAGGATTAGACATGGGCTGGGGGGACGCGGACAGGCGAAACCAAAGTAATTTCAATTAGCCGATAAACGCCTCAACGACCAGAGAAAGACGTTGTTGTGCCTGGGATGGACTCGTGTTTGTTGCACTGACCCCCAGTCCAGTCAACGACAGCAGATCCATGCCAGTGGCTACTGCGAGTATGACTGACAAAGATAAATGTTTTTATTTGCTGGCCAAATGGCAATTAGCCACAATATGCCTCGTCTGTATGTTTGGCCACTGTCAGTGGGTGTTAGCTAGGCTTGAATGTCATCAAGATGGTAAGATGGGGGAGGTGTTCGGGTTGGCACTTTTGAGGTGCGCCCTGAAATTAAATTCCTGTTTATTGATGTCAAAAGTCCAGATGGGGACTAAGGACACTTGTTGTCTTGCTGCGCTGCGCAGTGCTGTGTTGTGTTGTGGCAGTAGGAGGATTATATTTTAACGACATGGCCACAGGAAGTTGCCCATCAGCAGAGAGACGACACAGGCGACACAGCAGTCCAGTTCAATCCAGTCCAGCCAGCCATGGGGCATGCTCTAATTGCGGGGCAAACGATGGCTGGCGACGGTTAGTCAACTTGTTTAATTGTGCATGTCTCGCTGTCATTTAGTTGCTCCGAGTAGCTACCCCCTGCCACCATGTGTGGCCACTTTTGACACTGAGCTATGGCCTGAGCTATGGCCTGACCTGTTGCCAGAGGACCAGCTCCCAGCTCTCTTATAGGTGTGGCTTTTGCCTCCCCCCAACTTTGCTCCGGATGCTCGGTGCTCGATGCTCTTCCCCAATGCGGAAGTGACACAGAAATATTGTATTTCGAGTGGAAGATCTCCCCAACCGTTTCCCAATCCAACTTCTTGCCACACTCTTCGTATGCGTAATATCCAATGCGAAGCGAAGCGAAGCTCTTCTCCAGCCCAGAGCCCAGATCTCGAGCTCTTGCTCTTGTCTCTCCCGATCTCTGTTTTTGTTTATGCGCTTAAGTACTCGCATGTATGTATTTTTCTTCTCTTGATAGCCCCAGCTACGAATTTGATAACTGGCGACCGATGCTTCTGCTTGGCAGATTACGCGTACTCCCGCCGAGTAACCGACCGGGTTCAGTTCCAGCAATGGGCATTTTCTTTGGCTGCTCGTACCGAGAATCGTTTTGTTTTGTTTTTGTTTTCTCTTCATTCTGATTTCTGTGCTTTTTGTTTTTGTTTTTCTGGATGGTCTTTATCAAGCATTTCACACTGTAACGGACATCTGAATGAATGCAAAGGCATAAACAAGCACAGAAACAGCGTGCAAGGGAGGGGACAGGGCGCGTCTTATCGAGCTCGAGACTCCGTTCGGGATATGGATCGACCGTCCAGCGCCAAGTTTCAGTCCGTTCTGGTTGATTATGCAGTTGGTGTGTGCCTAAAAAGCGGATAAATCCAAGCGGAAAGACTGTTTTCATGTAGAAAAATTAATTAATTCATTTGAAGGAAAAAAGCAAGAAAAAAATGAAAACATGAAAATGAAATCGGAAAAAAAATGTACAGAAATGCTATTACAAATTTCAATTTGGTTAAGAATACTGATTGTTTGATTAAAAAGTAATTAAAATAAATAAAAATGAATAAGAAATAAATCATTTGGAATGAAAACTAAAACAAATGGATCTCTATTACTAATTAATAAATAATAATAAATTATATATAAATCAATCAATTTAAAATGAGAACTATAACAAATCTCAACCAACTTTCTCTTTTTAATCCTCTCCTAGTGCGTGTCTAAAATCTAAAACGTAAAAGAAACTCTCAAAATTAAATCCTTAAAGTGACAAAATTTCGGGCAAAGAAACTCAATATTTAATTTACATAACCTTTTCATTTAGATATATAATATTATAGCGTGAAAAGAACCACAAAAATGTTTAATTAAAAATATTCTTATATTTTTGTTATCCAACTCTAAGAAAATGTCATCCACCGTTTGATTTCTTTCAGTGCATCGCTAAGTGAGCAAAGTGACCGAACACCAGGCGTGACCATGGCATTACTGGGCCAAATGTGTTAACGTATATCTCGTATATATACTAAATATAGTCGTATCAAATTAGCTTAATATTTAAAAACACAAAAACCCCAAATAACAAACAAATTAAGCAAAAAGTGCAAATATGCGATTGGCCCACAATTTGGTGGTCTGCTGCTGGCTTCCCTTACTCATTTGGATATCGTGGAGTGATGCATGTAAGTACGATTTGCATTTACATACGGGTGGGGGGCTTATCCCCCTCCATTCAAGAAATTCCCAGATTATCGCAGCAACATTTCACTGGAATTGATAAGTGAAAGGGTCGTTAAAATATTAAAAAACAAAATAAAAACAGTGTACGCTAACGATTTCAATTTGCACAATTAAAAGTATTATACATTCGTGTGGGATTACGAGTATATACGTAAACATTCGTATACATATCAAGTGACTATATGTACAAGTGTCGGCACACGATTCGCTTCCTGTCAAATGGCCAGACATTCTGTATAATTTATGTGGACTGTGCGGCTCTCTCTCCAATCTCTCCATCGCTCTGGCAGACAGAAGCCGCAGGCTCCACATCTGAAATACTAGACACAATTGTGAACCTTGAACCCGCGCTTGATAAAGAACCAAATTTCATTTGAAAGACACTCATAAAAGTGTCACAAATAAGTCCAGAAATATATTAGATACTATTAAATGATCATATGATCTACTCCCCCTTCCCCATTTATACATAGTATATGTTTGTGTACCCTCCACTCGAATTACAATTGTCGTCGTCTTGAGGCTGAGAACGTACATACATACTCGTACATACATATGTACATATGCATGTACATAATTCCAGCCAGTATCAGAGGCAGCAAAAGGGAAGGCAAAGGCAAGGCAAGGCTCAATTGTTATCGCCAGTAAACAAATAATTGATTCTGGAGCAAAAAACAAAACAAAAATGAAAATGAAAAAGAAATAAAGCAGTAGCAGGCAGCTATAGCGGGAAACAGGGGTGTAGCCAAAGGGATTTAGTTTACAAAATGAGAGAAAACCCATATATTTGCTATTATATTTTTTTGTAAGTTTATTCGATCGTGAGGAGTTACATAAATTAAGTCTAATAAATTTGGGATATTTAAAGATCAGAAATAACATGTCATACCACATAAAAGTACTAGAATTCTCCCCTTACAAATGATGGGTAAAGGAACACTCTTCTACGTAGATACATATGTACATAGGCATATGTATGTATATGTAGGTATATAGTATAGTATATTTTCATTATTTATTGCTCTAAGAAATTTGAGATATTAAAAGATAAGAGAATAAAATAGAAGGTTCTTAAAAGAAGGGATTTTCTTCTAAAAATAGGCAAATAAAAAATAAATAAATATCGTCTATCTATAATAGATATATAATCAATTAATCAATTCTGAGATATTTAAAGACCCCAACTGAATCCCCTTTAAAAGTCTTCAATGCAAACCCGAACCCCTCTTCCACGCCCCTGCTCTCTCTCACGCTCTTTCTGCATACAGATGCAGCTCAAGAGCGTCGCCGCTCAATCGCAAATCACTTAAGTTCATTACAATAGCGCCACTGGGCAGAGGAAGGGAGCCATGGAGGGGGAGCGGACGGGAAGAATGTACCCGGCAAACGATAAAGAAAATACGAAAAAAACATTTGAACAATGTTTTTGTTACGATGCAGAGAGATCTTTACAGTTAGTTGTACAAGAAATCGTCTAATGTGACTCTCTTTTTTTGTGTGTTCTAGTGCCTCGCCCGCAATACGAGCTGGAGGATAACGAGGTATCCACCAATTGTGGAGGTGATAATGGCGCTCCACTGATAACGCCCTGCAAGGAATCCATCAAGCTGGAATACAGTACCAACTACACGCTGCGCTGTGAGGGCAGTGAGCCGATCATTTGGTGGGCGAGTCACGAAAGGCCGCTGGTCAGTAGCTTCGACAATACGGAGGAGGATCCCCAGCGTCCGTATGGCCTGCAGTTGCACCTGATCGAGGTGTCGGCGGAAAATGTGGGTGCATATTATTGCATCAAGGAGTCGGAGGCGGGGCGCCTCAAAAGCAGCACCGACGAGAAGCTGGGCGAGATGCTCGGCGAAATGGTGAACGACGATCTTGGCAGCACCATATATGTGTTTGTCAACGATCCCAATACCCTGCTGGTGCCAACGGGACCCATTGTACATGCCCGCCAGTACACGGATGTGGTGATACCCTGCAAGCCCTCGATGCCCGAAACGGAAGTGCTGCTGACATTCAATGGAGATGTGAGTGTGGGAGTTTCCCCTTTTCATGCAGCACCCCCTCCCATCCACAAAAGTAGTGGCTTAGAGAGCAGTCCTCTGGACCTTTGCCTTGCCTTTGGACCAACACTGATCTTTCCTTACTCTTTCTCTCTGATGCACACAGAATAATACGAAGGAGCAGATCAGCTCACTACGTCCCGCTCTGTTGGGGTTGCCAAGCTTCTATCATAATTCAAGTTATGATGCCCGTTGGGGCTTCACATTGCATATCATTGCGAAGCCACCGCCGAGCATCTACTGTCACGGCGATATGTTCGACATACACTACTCAAGTATGTGCCACACACACACAGTCTGTTCTACTCCGTAGTTTTGCCAACAATTGTATATACAAAATACATACTATATATATATATATCCAACAGTATCTTAAATATATTACATAATAATCCAAGTATTAGAGTCCAAAAAACACCGCGAAACATTAGAAGGGGGGGAAGATATACAGACCAAGTTGTTGCTTCTTGAGTTCTCTCTCTCTTTTGAGTTAAATCTAATATTCTGACGCATTTTTGAAAATCCCTGTGTAGATATTTTACAGCAAGACCTCTGGTCGTTACGATCCCAAGCGTGGCTTCACCATCGAAATACGCAGCATCATCGATGGTGGGGAGTATTATTGTGAGCCGGAGCACCCTGCCGCTGAGAATGAAGAGGAGAACACGGTCATAGTTGTGCGCTTTATCGGTAACGGTCACATTGATAGTGAGTTTTTGCACCCCAAAGTTTCGTGATTTGTGATTTCTGTCTCCCCTATATACGTATATACTACATGTCGTAAATATTGCTTTCAATCTATTGCCTCTTTATTTTTTTTTTACTTTTTTGATTTGATAATTATCGATTATACCTTTGGAAAGGTGGTTTCGGTTAACGATTATCGGTTATTGGTGGTTTTACCTGTGGCTATATGGTTCAAGGACGTCATCTAATGGCGAAACCATTCAAAATTATATCCATATCAATGCACTATCACAATATCATAGAAACAAACACAAACACACACGCACACAAGTCACTGTATCTTTTGCCATAGTTCCATTAGCAGGACATTCGCGGAGTGACTGCAAAGACTATAAAATAACCACAACATGTTGCATGTGGCACCAAAATTCTATGTTCTATGGCGATTCTAGGGAGTCGATGGCTAAGCCCAAGAGAGCATTGAAGCACCTTCCAGGAAACTTGGAATAAAATTTTAAATGGAATTTCTGCCCGCTGCAATTAATTGGTATTTTATAGTCCTTGTTATGGGCCAATCACTTCACTGGTGGATGCTTTTCAATCACAACAAATGTGTCCTTTTGCTTATGTAAACTTTGAGCAGCACTGCCATGAATGCTGCCCGTGTGGAACTCTGGTACAGTTGAGACAAAACACACACATGAACACCGAAACACTGCATCTACGATTGCATTTCTTTGTGCTAACAAAATGGTCTTTCTTTCTCTACTATTCTCTCACTATATCTTTCTCTTTTGATTATTTCCCCCCCCCAAAAACTTTCCCCACTGTGTGTCATTTAATCTGCTAACTCCTCCCAAGCATCTGGATTGGATACCACCATTCTGCCGCCTAACACAGAGTACGTTGTCGATGAGTACAACGTTGTTGCGACGGAGGTTACTGCAGATAATGATATTGTAGAGAATGATGATGATTTCCTCACTACACTAACTAACACAACACAAATGGGTAATGTGGCTCTAAACTCTGGTGCTGGGCTTGGTCGTAATCAATCTGAGACTGAAACTCAATCCGATGATCGCTCAAAATTAAATGCATTGCGTCATAAGCGTAGTCCAGTGCGTCTGCTGGCATCGATGAGTCCATCGCCCTCGCCAAATCTAGGGCGTAAGTGTTGCTATGCTTTGTTGGATGTCCTTGCTGTTGTACGATCCCTTTGCACTTTATGTTCCGAGGAATTGCTCGTTGTTGGTTTATGGACTGTATTATTTGTTGACTAAACCAACCAGCTAATTTATACCTATAAGCCATGTACAGAGTAACACAAACTAACTGCTTGACGATGTTTCTAATCCCAATCCTAATGTAGTTTTGTGTGTCCATGTCTATAACTAATCCCATTCCATAAATGCATGAATATCGCGCTGTAGAAATGCTTGCAAGACCCCCAAAGAGTAACCCAAGTGCCATGTAATAACATAAAACTCTCTACTATATGATGATACAGAAGCGAATGATCGCTTGAATAAGCCCTCGATCAGCTCCACTGCACGGAATCATGTCTATGCGAATGGCACATTCACCCTGGTCTGTGAGCTGTCTGCGCCGCAGGGCGTGAACTATGACATGACCTGGAGCACGCCCAACAACAGGGAGAAGTGGACACTGCACGAGGATTCCTACCATCTGGATGCTGCCGGTCGGATTACCTATACAAAGCCGCGCTTCGACAACACCATGAAGAACAACACCCATGTGGTGGGGAGCAGCAAGTTGACGGTGACCCAAGTCCAACGAACCGATGAGGGTCCCTACAAATGCATTGTCACCGATAGCTTTGATCGGCCCCAGTTCATCACCTACAAGATCAAAGTTATGCGTAAGTTGGGCGCCATTTTTTAGTAGCAGCTTAAATTAAATTCAATTTTTGATTTACAGAACCGAACTCAAGCTATTTGGATGTGCGAGAGCCCGCTGGCCACTACAATGTGAATGAGTTTGCCAATCGTACGATCACAATGACCGCGGAATTCGGTGGCTATCCCCAGCCCAGCTTCAAGTGGTACAAGCCCGATGGCAGTGAAATTTGGGAGGCGGAGCACAACTTCAACATTGTATCGGAGGAGTCGAGCACCACGCTGCGGCTGCACAACGCCCAGCTAAAGGACAGCGGCACGTATGTCCTCAAGGGCACCAATGGCAATGTCACCCGGTCGCTGGAGTACAATGTGAGCGTGATGTCCTCGCCAGAGCTCAGCATGGAGGATGTCTATGTACAGGCGGGCAATGAGGCGCATTTGGATTGCCTTGTGCGATCCTTTCCCCCAGCGGTGGTTACCTTTCTCTTCAGGCCCTGCACTCTCGTGCCGCGTTGGCCCACCTGTGCCACACTCAATCAGAATTTCAGTGTAAGTATCTGAGATCTGGTGGGCGGAGTACCTTTGGTGTTTTGCTTCGAATATTAACTGTCACATTTGTGTGTGTGTTGTCTTGTGTCGTTGTCTCTCATGCATGTAGTCACCCGATGTCCAAAAGGCATTTAAGGTATACAATTAATGCCACCTAACGCTGCTTAGTATGGTTCTTAAACTCCTTCTGCTTATCCACAGTTCAATGTGCAGCCACGGCCGGGCAAACTCACTGTGGAACGCATCTATGCCGTGTCCTTTACACCCACAGAGCCGGGCATACTCTCCTGCGTGGCGCAGAATCTGGTGGACGGTGTGCCGCGCATGGCCATTACCAAGTCCCATGTGCTGATGGGTAACATAGCGGAGAACATGACCATCTACGGCCTGGATGAGCATCGAAAAATTGCCAAAGGGGATGAGGAGAGTTTCACTTGCGAGGCCTTGGCCTACCATTTCGATGGCAATCTGCAGTGGTATCACAATGGAGAGGAGGTGGAGCCATCAGAGGGTATGCCGGCACTCATTCTTAACTCTCAGCCAATGCCTGATCTCTTCTGGTTTGTTCACAGCTCTTCTGATACAAACGAGCCACAGTAATTACTCCTACAAGAGCACGTTGAAGTTCCCATCGATGGGCGACGGAGATCGTGGCACCTACGAGTGCCGCGCCCATCACATACTCCACCCCAGAGAGTACGACAGTCGGGAGATTGATGTCTATGTTCACGATCCCAAGGCACCGCAGTGGGTGCACACCAATCTGAATGCCAATTCGAAGATGGAAAAGAAACTGGGTGAATCTTTGGCCTTGGAGTGCCGCTCCATGGCCGTGCCGCAGGCGAATGTGCGCTGGTTCAAGGATGGCAAGGAGCTGCGGGAAACAAATCTCACGCACATCATTGACGACCAGGAGAAGCTGCTCATCACCCATTTGTATCCCTATGACGATGGCATCTACAGGTGTCTGGTGGAGAATCGTTTGGGCAGCATTGAGAACTCCATCACGGTGGTCATTGCTGGTGGGTGTTTCCCCTCTTTTCCTTACTCTTGTGAATGATTCTCACTCCCTAATTGATTCTCACAGATATGCCTGGAATTAACAAAGCCTGGATTTGGTTTGGTGTCCTGCTCTTCCTCATCCTCATCAGCTTGTGCGCCTTTCTGGCGGTGCGCTACCACAAGGAACACAAACGACACTTGGCCTTGAAGTTGGCCGGTTTGGCCAACTTCGAGGAGGGTGCTGTGGATCACATAAATCCCGCCCTCTCGCTCGACGAGCAGGCGGATCTGTTGCCCTACAATCGCGAATTTGAGTTCCCGCGCGACAGCTTGAAGCTGGGCAAACAGCTGGGCGCCGGCGCCTTTGGTGTGGTGCTCAAGGGCGAGGCCAAGGGCATACGCGCCGATGAACCCACCTCTACGGTGGCCGTCAAAATGGTCAAACGCACCGCCGACAATGAGGTGGTGCGTGCCCTGGTCTCCGAGCTAAAGATCATGGTGCATTTGGGCCAGCACTTGAATGTGGTTAATCTGCTGGGTGCAGTGACCAAAAATATAGCAAAGCGTGAGTGCACCAGAAAGAAGCCTCAACCATCCTCCCCACTTCAATTATATTTCTACTTTGAGCAGGTGAACTGATGGTCATTGTGGAATATTGTCGCTTTGGCAATGTGCAAAACTTTTTGCTTCGTAATCGCAAGTGTTTTATCAATCAAATAAGTCTCGTGAACGATAGAATCGATCCGGCAATTATGATTCAACGGGTGTCGGAAAACTTTGAGCTAAATCGGTGAGTTATATTTATATTTTGATTACAACTAAACTAGAACTATGTTTATGTGGAATGATTAACACCCCAGTACTATGTTGTACTTATATGAGATGCTTACTAACGGCTGCTCTCTGTTCTCTTTCTCTCTCTCTCTCTGTTTTGTTTCTAATAACATACCAAACAACAACAAAATTCCAAACTAACCAACAAATAATTGTACACCGAAACACAATCTAATACAACATTTTACCCCCCACACACACACACACTCCCTACACACCCTGATTGTGCCTGTTCTTGTGATCATCCTCCCTGGTTGTGGCATCCTAACTCACTGCTCCATGGCTCCATGTCTCCATGGCTCTATGCTCTTTATGTGTCTCACTCTGTGTGTGTGTGTCTCTCTGTTGTGGATGCATAATTAAATAGCGATATAAATGGTGGCGGTGGCGGTGGTGCTGGTGGCTTGAAATATGCTAACGTCGGTTTCCCCAACCATCCGTATACCAATCACATGAACTCCGTAAACAACAATTATACGCAAAATCATCGCAGAAATTCGGACAACGATCCACGTTCGGGCACGCGTGCGGGTCGGCCGGGCTCCGCTGGTTACAGCTACGATCGTCAGACGGACACCTGTGCCACAGAAGCCACTGTGATGACAACAGTGCCAGAGGGTAAGAGCCACACCTCACACCTCACACAGCAAAAAGAACCAACCTTGAGTGATCTATGATTTATTTCGCAGATGAACATGTAATGTCCAACAATTCGATACAGCCCGCCTGGCGTTCCAATTACAAGACAGACTCCACGGAGGCCATGACGGTGACAACAACGGATCTCGTTAGCTGGGCCTTTCAGGTGGCACGTGGCATGGACTATTTGTCCTCCAAGAAGGTGCTGCATGGCGATCTGGCAGCACGCAACATACTCCTGTGCGAGGATAATGTGGTGAAGATCTGTGACTTTGGTCTGGCACGTTCCATGTATCGCGGCGATAACTACAAGAAATCAGGTGGGTGGCAACTATTTCGATATACCTGGCAGTTATTTAATCTATATAAATTTTGTTTACAGAGAGCGGCAAGCTGCCCATCAAATGGCTAGCGCTGGAATCTCTCAGTGATCATGTGTTCAGTACTTACAGCGATGTGTGGTCCTTTGGCATTGTGCTGTGGGAGCTGTTCTCGCTGGCCAAGGTGCCATATCCGGGCATAGATCCCAATCAGGAGCTGTTCAACAAGCTCAATGATGGCTATCGCATGGAAAAGCCGCCATATGCCAATCAAGAGCTCTACGAGATCATGCTCGAGTGCTGGCGGAAGAAGTAAGCGCCGAAAGCAAACCCCAAATGGGGCATACTGTATTCATATTTATTTGTGCTTGCAGTCCTGAGAGCAGACCCCTGTTCGCTGAGCTGGAGAAGCGTTTTGCCACCATGCTGGGCGAGGATGTGGCCAATGTAGGCAACGAAAAATAAACCCAAACTAAATACAAGAAATTCTAATAAGAAATCTCTCTCTTTGCAGCACTATTTGGACCTTAACAATCCGTATATGCAAACGAACATGGAGTACATGAAGAATCAGTCCACAGACTACTTGGCCCTCATGGGCTCCCCCGATGAACTGGCGCCGGCGGCACCGCGTTACGTGAATGGCCATATAGTGCCCGATATACGTGAGTATTGATGCCTGGCTGGGGGCTGGGGGCTGGGGGCTGGGGGTGTAGCTGACTAACCTCCATTTGCACACGATACACACACTCATTTTGCGCACACACTAAACACTGAACTAACCCCGCACAGGAATCGAGGAGCTGCCCGATGACTATCAGGCGATGAGCAGCAGCAGCCCACCCGATACCAGCACCGCCATCTATTCACCCACACGCCTCGATGGCGATGATATGGCACCAACAGCCAATTTCACAGAGTTTGCTGACTTCTCACCGCTACAAACAACCGACACCTCTTTCACCTTCTCAGATGCCACACCAGCCCAAGGACAACGCCCCGGACAGGTCGGCCAGGTGGGACAGCACTCGCCGACGCTTAGCAACAATATGAACAGCAGTCTACACAAGCCGCTGCGCAAGAAGAACGGCCTGCCGACGGTGGATGCCGCCGATCAGGCGCCCGAGGAGATACCCATGCTCCATCGCACATCAACATCGGATGGGGAGCCGAGTCCGGAGCAGGGGCGACGCTTCAATCAGGCGCTAAAGCAGCAATATGTGACGCCCAAGCCATCGCCACGGCACCACGTGGAGACGAAACTTAATGGCGATGCCGAGAACTATGTGAATGTGAAGCCGCCGCGTAAAAATCTCGTCAGTAAGCCCACAACTGGCGGTGGTGGGGGCAGCAGCAGCAGCAGCAGCAACACAGAAGCGTTCTCCAATCCCAGCTATCAGCCGCTTTCCGCATTGAATGAGAAGGAGGAGGAGCGACGATATTAGACGGGCGAGAGATGCAGAACGGAGCAGCCAGATTAGCTTAAGTTAGACAAAACAATACTACTTAGTGGCATTGTGATCCATCTGATATAGCCTTAAGACGACACTCACTCCATGTTATATATACCTGCATATATGTATACTTGATTAATGCCATTTCATGTTTAATTTTAGCTGTTACTTTTAAGTCGAATTATCGTTTATGTTTATGTATGTCTCCAAATGTGTATGCATGTACCTACCTACCTTTAATTACTCAAATAGAATGGGTATCAAATTAACATATCGATATCTGATCTTTATTTGCCTTGGAGTTGTTTTTCCAAGCTTTGATACTTCCCTCGAAATTTAAACGAATGCCCAATGTAACCCTACAAATCTTACCCTAAAAGTATGCAGAGAGCATACAGTATATTCCATCATGGAAGGCTGAGGCTCCGGCTCCAATTACACTACTCGACAAAATTGAACTTTTGATTTAGGCTGTGAACCAAAATGACTTTGTCTGATAGATTTCGGGATTTACAAATTTTTGTAGTACTTTATTTTTTTTTTTATGGTGCTCTTTTTTTAAAGAATTTTTAAAATCTGGTATTTTTTTTCTTGGTTTTTTCAGAGGTAGTGCTTCTATTTTTCACATAACTTTAGTATCTTATATCTTGTTGCATAGAACTTTGCAGCTCTGAAAAGCTGACAAACGCAGCTATAAATCCGACCTAGACTTTTCGTATCTGCAGCTTAACGCCTGGAAGATATTCAGCTTTCAAATTCAAATTTCATAATTTTTTTGCGGTATTTTTCCCAAAATTTTTACTTTAAAAACTCGAGAAAAGTCGAAAGAAAAATAATTCTTGGCATGCATTTTTAGTTTTAGAGCCGAGGTGAGCCCGTAGGCAAGTGAATATCCGGCCCTAGACCTCTTCCCTTTGTCAGACTTCATATTTTGTTGTCGCTCGACTCGACCGAGGTGACGAAGCCGAAACCAAACGATAAATAATGATTTTCTATCGCACACGGACTAAAAAGTGAGTACAAACTGGTCATGTCATGAGGGGGACAGATACATACATATACATACATATGTCGCTTTTGTTCCCTAAAGGCTTTTATCCGAGTCCGTTTACGAACATTTAGCAACAAAAAAGTAGCGAAATCTCGCTAACCCATCTGTTCGGTCTCCCAGCCGAGCATTATTCAGTATTTTTAGTCAGTGGTGCAGCTTTAAAGTAAATCCTGTTATTTTTTCGTTATTTGCGCTGCCCACTGTACCTTATTGTAATCGACATGTATCTACACCCGCCCCCTCACTTTAATAGCCGTTTCAACCGTTCTTTCGTCTCTTCGTCTTGCACCTTCTTTCTATCGCCCTTCGAAATCACTCTCTCGATCTATCAGCTCTCTCGTTCTCTCGAACACTCCCTCGCTCTCATTTCGTAGCATCGCGTAGGGCACGGGCAATTCGGTCCGTCTGCCCTAACATGCCTTCGCAATGGTCATGATCTGCTCTAGCACTTGCATGCCTTTGCAATCTCTCGCACTTTTCTTTCCTCGCATATATAAACACGAATCGCGGTTTATATATGCATCTAGCTCAGCGATGCCCAAAGCAAGCTGACGGCTGGGCACTCACCAATACTCCCAAACAAAAACACAAATACCAATAAGGGAACAGTGCAAACTCGAAGAAAAGACAACAACAAAAACACATTGAAATCGTGTGCGGCAAAAAAAATTACCGTAATTTTTGCTTGCGAGCGAATCAGAGAAGAGACAAAACCGGTTTTTGCTGGACGGATCGCATACACACAGTGATGTTTGCTTGTGTTGGGCTTTCGGTATGTTGGTACACAGCACAAACTGTGTATGCATAAAAGAATTGTTTGCCTATGCTGAGGGCAATTACAAAAACAAATGGGCTCCGTGGGCAATGGGCCTGGGCCTGGGCATCGCTGATCTAGCTTTCGTCTTTCTTTCGTCTTCGCTATCGCTCTCTTCATCTATCTTTCTCTCGCTTGCATTAGGGCACGGGCAATTCGGTCCGCCTGCCCTTACGAGAGTCTTGACGTAGCACTCGCACCTGACACATCGTCGCCTAATCGATCGGGCATATTAGCAATAAAAAAACATATATGTACATTGATCTGTTCGTGACGTTTCATTGTAAATAAAGGTGATACATTTGGTATCCAGTGAACAAAGACTTCATAAGCGATATCGCTAATGAGAGCTACGGAACACTCAAGCATGTAAAACTATTGTTTTAAGATCCAAAACGATCAAAATAAATCACTGATCGCTTAGTTTGTGTCAGTAAAATTATTTTCGATAGTTCGAAAACGAATCGTTTGGTGGCCTTTTATGATATCATTTGCGAGACGATTTAAATGTCATTAAAGGCCATAAGTAATAAAGTACGAAATTACAAATTTTTGTTTATCTTGGGGTTGAAATAGCGACGAACCGAACTGAGAATCTAAGAAATCAGAGCGTTGAAAAATAAGAAATACATCCTAATATGATTAAACGATAGACAACGACTAGCCCACCCCTAGCAATAAGTGCCATCACCAAAATGTGGTAACGCTCACACGCAAGGCAGCCATTTGCAAAACGAAGCCGATTCAGCGGCTATAAAAGGAAGCACCCCACAACCGATTGATCATTTGTCCTCCACCATTTGAACATTGAACATCGAATTCTGTATGTCTTGTTTGCTTTTTTACATTTTATTTACATTTATATTTTATTCTCCGGTCACGGCAAAACTCTCCACTCTGCCTCTGCATCCAAGTAGTTGGCAAAATATTATAAATATTAGTTCCCCGCTTTGGCCCCCGAGGCCTGCCGTCCGCTGTATGAAATCGCCGCGGGAAGCCCCCGGAGGAGGTGCCAGTGGGGGTTGTGGGGATTATTATTATTATTCTGTGCGTGTCTTTGTAAAGTGCAGTCAGGACAGTATCGACATGCTGTTTCGGGGCCTTTGCTTTCGCAAAATGCGTAATGTCCCATACAAACGGATATTTCTGTAAACCATAATTCACCGCCTTTCCATTTGCAGGGCATCCATCGGCAACACAGCTGTATCACAGCCGATCTTCTGCCAAAGCAGGTTATTACGCGCCTAGCTTCTGAATATATAATTTCAATCCCCAACCACTTTAAAGTGGATCGTCTTGTACTTCTTCCCGTCAACCGATTGTGCCGCAAACACTAGAAATTTCCAGTTTGCGAAAAAACATTCGGCCGGGGCGTACTCAGAGCTGTACCACTCGTCCATTAAAATATAGAACGGTCCGAACTCCTCCAATCCTGAGAAGTCCTCTATAAATTGGTCTCTGCTTATGTGCCTATGTTCGCTATTCACGAATGTGATCGCATCTGCTATTTCAGCAGTATGGCGCACATAACGAGAATTCAAGCGGAAAAAATTTTCTATGGCATCCATTTTCGGTATGTTTACTGTTAATATTCACTATTCACTATGCGAACTATTTTTCAATTGCGATCACGCTCACACAACACACACTTGCTGCAAGTACACACCTGCTTTAGCAATATGACATTGGGCTTTGGCACTTTTCTAGCACTAGAGACAACATTATACTTCTCTATTAGGAGTTGGTTGCGAAAGCATATATTATATTATATACATACAATAGTTTTTCTACATACGATCATCAGCACTGCGACGAAAAAGTAAGTACATCGCAAAACTATTTAAATATTTCTCCCTGCGGAAGGGTACATGCCGGGGGAATTGAGGCTCAGGCAATCTCGAATTTGTCCCTTTCAGACTGCCTTAGAGGTGAGCGGCCGGGCGAGGGATATCGTATGAGTAGAATCCTACGCACTGAGAACACTGGGCCAAGTGAAGGAAGAAGTTAAGTAAATGAATTTGCTGGGGAAATTAGAGCAAAAAGCATGCATCAAGTATCAGTATCATCCCGAATTTTTCCACCCGCTATTTTTCGGAGAATTAAGCAAATCAGTGCCGGAATATTAAGTGCAATATTCACACGCTCATATTGAAATTTGCAATCGCAAAGTTACATCTTCCACTCGTTGCCATTCTGCATACGAATAGAAGAAGAAATAGTCAATTTTTAGCGTTTAAACTGAAAATAACAACCACCACCACGACTACCAGGGAGCTGGTAGTGCCGGGACTACGCGCTGGAGCACGCGCTGATGCGCATACTTTTGAGCTCAGCCAACTTTGGAAGTGGACGTGGACATGGTGGACGTGGACGCGTCTCTGCCGCTCCTATCGTCCATGCCGCTCCTGTCGTCCATGCCGCTCCTGCCGATGATGAGCCAGTGGTGTCTCATGAGCGTTGGGCTGTTCAGGTGGCCCGCGCTGAGGCCGAGGAGTAATCATTAAAAATCATTAATTATCATTAATGATCAATAACGAATACAAAAAAATAGGTATATCAATTTTTTAGTTCATTTATTTCCATTAATACTACCTAACTACTAACTAATACTACCTAACTACCTTCCAGCTTCATATACGCTCCTACAAATTTAGCAAGAAATATTGGAGCTGTCTCTCCGTTCTTAAGCTCCGGTACGTGCCCGGCTGCTAACAAGCTGATCTCGCCCTGCAGTCATGTCTGGAACACCTCCAACTCATCAGTGTTAACATTGTGCAAGCTGATTTGGTCAGACGAGCACAGTCCGAAAAACTTTTCTAGTACCAATCGTAAGTTGGCAAGCTGCCTCTCCTTGTACTCCCGGTGAGGAGGCAGCGCTGCAGCTGTATCTGCCTGCTCCAACACCGATTGCCAAGTATCCTTTTTCAAAATGCTCCTCATGTATACCCTTCGCAATACTCGGTCTTTGTAGAGGTACCGCTCTGCCAAATTATTTTCAAATGTATGTAGTCCCGCAGCACCGGCAAATGCGCGTAGTGGTAGCAATACAATTCCGCTTTTCCATTTGCATTGCAAAACCCCAAAATTTTTTTTAAAAAAAAAATTTTTTTTTTTCTTCCCCCCTTGGGGGGGGCCCCAAAAAGGGGGAAGGGGGCTTTTTTTTTTCCCCGCCCATGGTGATGTCTTCTGTGACTGCCTGTTAAATACAAATATTTTCATATACTCTTTCAGATATGATATTGCTTTGACTTACCACCGCAATGTGGAGTACTGCAAGTCGGCTGTCCAGCTCAGCAGTATAGGCCACAATTACCAGCATTTTTATTCTGGATGGAATGCCATGCTATTTTGGATAACAAATATTGAGCAAATTGCAACAGCCATGCTTAAATAACATCATACTTACACCTGTTTCAAACTGTCTCACGTGCAGTTCGTCGTAAGTGATGAAGAACAGTGAGAACGTACGCAATATCTCTACGCTTTCCACAAAAAAAACGGCGTATGTGCCCGTTATTCTCTTCAGCATTAACAAATTGTATTGAGGATTCTATATCAGCAGGACGGTGCCGAAAATTTTCACTATTTAGGAAATAATCTCTGATTGTATCCATTGATTTGATTTTTGATGATTTGCTTTGATTGCGAATAGATCCAAATCACTGTTCTATTCTAATATTTGATCTTTTTGAAAGTATCTGACAACTTCATGTATTTTTATACCCGTACTCAAAAAAGAGTTAAAGGGTATATTAGATTTGTGGTAAAAGTGGAGAGAGAGAACGAAACTCTTCCGACCCCATAAAGTATCAATAGCCGAGTCGATATAGCCATGTCTGTCTGTCTGTCCGTCTTGATGAGCGCCTAGATCTCAGAGACTAGAAGAGCTAGAGAAACCAAATCTGGTTTCCAGACTCATGTGATATCACACTGCTACAAGTGTATTTCAAAATTTCGACCCGCCCCCACAAAAGACGAAAATCTGTGGCAGGCACAATTTTAAAGATACAATAAAACTGAAAACGCTGTATCGTAGATACAGATTCTAAAAAATCATAAGCTCAAAAATGTATATACTGACTGTGAACGGGTATAAGTAGAGTCGCGTCCCCAGAGCTTTAGCAAATCTAATTTTCACTCTGCCCATTCCTCATTTATGTTGCGGCAGGTCAGCTCTTGGCGAAGTCACAGTTTTTTTTACATAGGTTAAGCCACTAACCATACAGTATATAGATGTGCCAGTTCATACAACAAAAGGGGCACAAGCTGAGTGTTCTGTCCCGGCTCCCAGCGCTTCGGCTCTGTGAGGCTGAGACACTCTGGTCGGGAGCCAGGCCATTCGGGTCGGGAGCTGGGACGTTCGGGTCGGGAGCTGGGCCGTTCGGCATGTATGACTCATGTCGGGAAGCGAAAGCAAGCTGAGAATTGCAAATGTATGTGTGTAAACAGACACGACAAAATTTTGTATCAATTCTTATTTTCCGAAACCGTTTTGAGTTTGTTTTGAGTTTCGTTTCCAGGTTACGTAAATGTGTGTGTGCCATGTATTCACACATACTGTGCTTGTGTGTGGGCTCTACAATTGTTGGCCGCTTGAATTGGTTTTTCGTTTTGTTTTGAGGGCTGATGTGATGTAGCGACCTATTCAGGGCCGGATCAACCCTCAACCGGGCCCTGGGCAACCATCAATCTGGGGCCCTCCTTTATTTTGTATTTTTCTCAGTGGCTATTATATTTTGTATTCATTATTTGGAGTTTTGTTTTTTCAACAAAATTTTTCTGCTATTTCTAGGAGGGCCCTAGGCAACTGCTAATCCGGTCCTGGACCTATTCCCGTCGTAAGACTTCATATTTTCTTGGTGTGTTCTGTCGCTCGACTCGACTCGACTCGACGCGGGTCTAGGCATTGACGAAGCAGGCGAATATTTGAATTTTATCGACCATCCGGTCGTTTAAATTCATGAATTGAATTCAAGAATTTTTACATTTTATCGACCATCCCGGTCGTTTAAATTCATGAATTTCTTCAAGAATTTTTACATATTGATATTTTTAAAACTATTCAGTCTTGTCCAAACAGCCTATCCATTTCCATTTCAATCTCAAGATCTTCTTGAGAAGTTTCGGGAGGCTCTGGTGGTTCTTCGGGAGGCTCTGGTGGTTCCACCTCAAAAGGTGCTTCCTCACCCTCCGGTGGTGGTTCATCGAGCATTTGCATTTGCTCTATAATGCATGCCAATTGAAATGGGACTATTTCAATTAGTCCCATCGGATTGCCATCTAGGAACTGCATTTTTCTTTGACGCATCAAAGCCTTATTGCACTTGTGATGTCTCCTGAATTGTCCACAATAGCCACATTGCAGGCAAATGTATTTTTTCGGAGTGACAATGCACACTTTAATGAGCTGTTTTCGCATCTCCGTGGAAACCTTGTGGCTTACTCCACAAATAATACATGCATGCCGTAAGCTCTGCGCCATTTTAAATCCTGGAGGTGCCCAACAGCCTCTGGGCACTCTCCACCAGGGGATGCCGTCTATCGCATTCCCCCGGCATACGATTATCGGGCTGCAGGGGTGGACTATTGTGGTCGAAATAGCGCATTGGTGGGTAACAAATTTGCTCGTACCTTTTAGGTCGCGATTGCTTCAACTTTAATGGGGGAAGCCCCGGAAGTGAACTGGAGTTCACTTCGAATGAGAAATTAATCTCGTGCTTCCCTTTCATGGGTTTAAATGTGGTTTTAACCCGGGGAGTTTTCACTGCACCCGGCTTAAACTGAACAGTGAGCAGAGTGGAGTTGGAACATGGAGCTAAAAACTCAACGCCCTCGCCCACTCCCCGTTCCAGCCCAGAACGTATTCCAGTGCTGGTGCTGGGAATATCGTCGCTGGGAATTTCAGCAGCGCATTTTTGTTGGTATTCGTACCTAGTCTCAGCTGAGGCACTTGTGCTACACTCGAACGGCGTGCCTCCTGATCCATCAAAATGGACAGGTGGAGGCTCGCTTCGTCGCGAACGACTAAAAGAGCTGCGAGCTCTTCGTCGGGTGCTCCACGTACAGTAGCGGCCACCAGCTGTTGGTGCGCACGTGAGCGAGCTACGCGAGCTTGAGCCACCGGAATTGATTCCGTTGGCTCGAACATATTTTGAGTTTTCTTCATACTTACTCAGTATATTTTACGTCTATCGACGTAATTTCACATTTGTCTGGCAGACAACACGTACACTTGTACACACACGTACACTTGTACAATTCTGCACTTGAAAATATACTGAAAAATGAAGAACACAGAATACGGGAAATATTATTATTATACAATTATTATTATTATTATTCAATTATTATTAATTCATTTCTAGCAATTTCATAAAAACTCCTGCAAATTGCAACAAAAATCTTGGAGCTCTTGTTATGTTATTCAGTTCCGGTACGTGGCCGGCTGCTAATGAAACAATTTCGCTCTGGAGGCATCGAAGGAACGTCTCCAGGTCATCATTGTTTGTATTGTGCAGACTGAGATCGTCTGACGGGCATAAATCGAAAAATTTCCCTAACATTAATCTTAAATTCCTAAGCTCCCGCTCCTTATACTCCCAATGGGGCGACAACGCTGCAGCTGCATCTGCAGCGTCCATCTCCGACTGCCACGAACTTTTCTTGTATATTGTTTGCCTGTATACCCTACGTAATATTTTGTTCGCGCACTTGTAATTGGTCGACAACGTTATATCCAAGTGCGTGTAATCGGTAAGTACAGGAATGTGGGCGTAATGGTATGCGTACTGAACCGCCACTTCATTAGCTGGACAGCCGTCGCATATTACCGCCAATATTTTTTTTTGGATACTCTCTCCATTCACTCGTATGCCACCAATGCGGATCAGCACACGTTGAACATGATCCTTAATTTTATTGCTGCCCATGATGACTTCTTCTGTGACTGCCTGTTAATTAAAAATATTCTTTTTAAAGGAGCTATTATCACTTTTTATTATTTATCACTTACCACCGCAATGTGAAGCACCGCAAACCTGCTGTTCAGCTCAGCAGTTTGGGCCGCAATCACCAACATTTTTATTTTTGAAGATATTCCGTCCTGTTTTGAGTTAACAAATTCTCAGAAATTTATTTTAAATAATTTAAATAAATACTTACATTTGGTGCGAACTGTCTGAGGTGCATTTCGTTAAATGTGAGGAAGAATGGTGTGAAAGACCGTAATACATCTACGCTTTCCACAAATAAACGTTCATTAATATGCCCCTGCTCGGAATTGGCAAAGTTAATGGCAGAATCTATATTTTGCAGCTCGAACCGTTCACTGGCTTTAAAATAATTCCGGATAGTTTCCATGCTTGTTGCGTTTCGTTTTCAATGTTTACTTTTGAGCAAGTAACTAACTGTGAATTTGTCTTTTTTTTTTAAATCTGGCAATACCAATAATGCAGTATATACAACATAAAGTATTTACCATACCGAATTTTCGGTATATTTTCCGAAATCTACCAGGGACCGGGAAGGGCATCGAGGGATCGGCGTGCCTTCAATCGGGCCCTGCAGGCCGTCGTCCGAGGCACGTCTGCGAACGCGTCGCAGTCGGAATACAACCGAATTCAGCAATTGAACATGCTGAACGTATTAGCGAACTTCGGCCATGGTGGACGTCGACATGGTGGACGTGGACGTGACCGCGTCCATGCCGCTCCTGTCGTCCCTGCCGCTCCTGTCGTCCATGCCGCTCCTGTCGTCCATGCCGCTCTTATCGTCCATGCCGCTCCTGCCGATGATGCCGCTCCTATCGTCCATGCCGATGATGCCGCTCCTGCCGATGATGAGCCAGTGGTGTCTCATGAGCGTTGGGCTGTGCAGGTGGCCCACGCTGAGGCCGAGGAGTAATCATTAAAAATCATTAATAACACTACTCGACAAAATCGAACTTTTTTTTTCCTCAAGGATCCAAACCGACTTTTTCTGATAGATATGGGGCTTTACAATTTTTTAAAGAATTATGGTTTTTTTTCTATGGCAGAACTTTTTTTTGAAGAATTTTTGAAGTCTGGTATTTTTTTTTTAAGCTTTTTTCAGAGGTAGCGCTTGTTTTTTTCATATAACTCTAGTATCTTACGTCTGGTTGTAAAGAACTTTGCTATTTTGAAAAGATAATTGAAACAGCTAGAAGTTGAGCCCAAACACTTTGTGATTACAGCTTACCGTCTGGGAAATATAAAGCATTGAAATGCAAAAATGATGATTTTTGTGCGGTATTTTTTACGAAATTTTGACTTTGAAAACTCAGGAAAAGTCGAAAAAAAAAGAGAGGCGTGCGAGCGCCGGGGCGCGACCACAACCCGACCAGTCAGTATATACATTTGGCTATAATTTTTATTTATTTACATTTACATTTTTTTGCTACATAGGCACACACAAACAGTATACTACACTACAGTAGATTGTACATGTTCATTTAGATTCTAATCCCCCGCAGGCGTTGCCGCGCACCAACGCGGCAGGGGGAGCGAGATGGAATGAGTTGAGTTGTCGATGGGTGGGGGGGGGGGGAAAGCAACAGAATTAATTCTCATTCTGGCTATAATTATGATCCGACTGATTCAGATTGGCCTGGAGTAGGGCCACGAACTGGTTGTTTACGACTTTAGGCCGCCACGTCGCCTGTGGGGGGGGGGCGGGGGTGTCACGACGGTGATACACATGAGCTGGCAAATTTGGTTACCCTACCTATAGCTGAGATCAGGCGCTCACAAGACGGACGGGACGGACGGACGGACGGACAGACAGACATGGCTATACGACCGGCTATGATGCGACAGAATATATATACTTATGGGGTCGGAATTTCCCTCTGCGTTACACACACCACTTTACCACAACAATAACCCTACTTTTTGAGCGGGTATAATTATATCTTGTGTCCTCTATTTTTTTGTGTATAGGTGCGTTAATTTGGCGTCGTTTAAGGTATCGCTCATTAAAATCTATGGAGAGACTTTGGAGCTAAAATTCGTTAACCAAACCTAAAATATGGAAAAAAAGAACAAAAAATACCTTTTGGAAGGTTGCGGGCCAAACTGCCCATTGGGAACAAAGGAGCGCGATCAGGTACCAAATGTACAACCCTTGTTCGTTTGCTTTGTTCCCAATTGGCAGTTGGGCCCGCCGCCTTCAAAAAGGTATTTTTTGTTCGACTTTTCCTGAGTTTTCAAAGTCAAAATTTCGTAAAAAATACCGCACAAAAATCATCATTTTTGCATTTCAATGCTTTATATTTCCCAGACGGTAAGCTGTAATCACAAAGTGTTTGGGCTCAACTTCTAGCTGTTTTAATTATCTTTTAAAAATAGCAAAGTTCTTTACAACCAGACGTAAGATACTAGAGTTATGTGAAAAAAACAAGCGCTACCTCTGAAAAAAGCTTAAAAAAAAAATACCAGTTTTCAAAAATTCTATAAAAAAAAGTTCTGCCATAGAAAAAAAAAAAATATCATCAAACCATTTCTAAGCCCCAAATCTTTCGTTTTGTTCCTTGAGGAAAAATCGTGTTGACTAGTGTAATCAATAACTAATAAAAAAACTTATGTATATCTATTTTTGAGTTCATTTATTTGTATGAGATACTACCTAACGTCTTCCAGCTTCATGAACACTCCTGCAAATTTTGCTAAAAATATTGGAGTTTCCTCTTCGTTGTTTAGCTCCGGTACGTGCCCGGCTGCTAACAAACTGATCTCGCTCTGCAGACATGTCTGGATCTCCAGGTCGTCAGTATTGAGATTGGGTAGACTTATTTCGTCAGACGGGCACAGTCCGAAAAACTTTTCCAACAGCAGTCTCAAGCTCCTAAGTATGCGTGCTCCCCTGCATTTCCATTTGCTGCATTGCCGTCGCCTATCACGGCCAATACGTTTTTGGACAAACCTTTTCCGTGCACCATGAACTAAAATGTTTTTTTTTTTAGTGGCCTTTCTGGTTTTTCAAAGAAATCAGTCATTTTAGATTGTTTAGTGGCTTTTAAAGCTTCTTTGTAACGCTCTTTATGAGGTAAAAGTATTTTTTCCAACTCCCTTAAATCGTCTTTTGATGAGCGGATCAGAATTTTTAAAGCACTAAAACTATTCGGTAAAACCAAAATTACAATTCCCTTTCGTTTGTATTTGCATTTATATATTTTTTGGCCTAGTGCTACAAGTAAAACTTATTTTTAATGCACTAGTCACAGAAGAGTTATAGTTACAATTACAATATTTAATCTTATTTATCTTATCCTTTTCTTATTTGTAAGGCCCCAAATCTGTTAGAACAATTTTTGTTTTATTCACTGCGTACAAAAACACACTAAGGCATAATTGACAAAAAAAATGAACTTCGATATTTTGCAATCGTGTAAGAAAGAGGTCTTGAGCGTGCTAAAAAGGAAAAGGCAGCAAATTTATAGCCGTGTAAGACCGAGTTGTATTAAAAGAGTTCGTGTTAAGCGAGGGCCAGGACCTTCCTTCGAAAATAACTTCCGACATTGTGTTCTGGTAATAACAGTCATCATGCAATATTGTCATACCATTATGACAAAAAAAATGTTTGACGATATGTTTGATATATCGTAAGAAATATCGGAAAATATCGCTTTAAATTTTTATATCATTATCAACTTAAGTATCGCATTCCAGTATCGATATACTATAAATATTAGCATATCGATATCGATACTGCCGAGTAATTTATAAAAATAATTATTGTTTTTAGCCCCAATTAAATTGTTATAATTCACATTTACAAAATGATGGTAAGCTGCTGCCCCAGTAAGATATTCATCCTTGTGTTAATCCAAAAAAAAGCGATAAAAAGTGCTGAGAATGCATTCTGAACTAAATTCAAATGACGCCTCACACGCACACAAAGAAAATGCTTATCAACAAAAATATGGGCGTATGTAATTGGAATTTGTGTGTATTTGTTGTTTATTGCACTTGTAGGACGGCACGGATGAGTCAAATATACTAAACAGTCCCTCCTCGACCAACAATGGGGCAACCCTGGAGATAGCCTCGCCCACAAATCCACTGGCAGGACCCCCGCCGCCAGCAACAGGAACAGCAACAAATGGCAGCGGCTCGGCCACATCGCCGGACAGCTCGGCCTCCTCGGCCCCAGTGACACCCGCCGCGCTGGGTGAGAATGCCCTGCATGTGGAGATCTCTGATGCGCTGAGCGAGAAGGAGAAAGTAAAGTTCACGGTGCATACGCGTACAACGCTGCCAGGATTCACGAAAAAGGACAACAATGTGGTGCGGCAGCACGAGGAATTTGTGTGGCTGCACGATCGCATCGAGGAGAACGAAGACTATGCGGGCTACATTGTGAGTTCACTTATAGAAAACGAGAGACGCTGAACAAAACACTAATTGATGGCATTTTAGATTCCCCCCTGTCCACCACGTCCGGACTTTGATGCCTCGCGTGAGAAACTACAGCGGCTGGGCGAGGGTGAGGGCAATATGACCAAAGAGGAGTTTAAGAAAATGAAATCCGAACTGGAGGCGTAAGTGTAATCAACATTTTCCTATTAAAACTAAACTCATTCCTGTTGTTTATTTTGTCTACAGCGAGTACTTGGCCACCTTTAAGAAGACGGTGGCCATGCACGAGGTGTTTCTGCGTCGCCTGGCCAGTCATCCCGTCTTTCGTGTGGATCAGCATTTGAAAGTCTTTCTCGAATACGATCAGGATCTGTGTGCCAAGCCGCGCAAGAAGATGGCCATCTTTGGTGGCTTTGTCAAGTCTCTGGGCAAGACCACAGATGAAATTCTGTTAAGCGCCACAGTGCGCGATGTGAATGACTTTTTTGAGAATGAATTGCAGTTCCTCACCGAATACCATGGGCATTTGCGTGAGGCTGCGCTACGCACCGAGAAGATGACACAGCGCCACAAGGATGTGGGCGATTCGCATCAGAAAATCTCGAATGCTCTCACCCAATTGTCCACCACAGAGAAGGGAAACGTGGAGACATTTGTGGCCAAGACAGCAGAGATATTTGAACGCGTCAAGGTAATTGTCTATTATCTCTAAATCCTTTTATTTCCCATTTAAACCCTACCTTTATTTTAGAATCTGGAAACCCGTGTGGCCAGTGATCAGGACCTGAAGCTGGGCGACACTTTGCGCTACTATCAACGGGACAGTGATGCGGCCAAGGCACTGCTTATACGACGCCTGCGGTGCCTGGCCGCCTACGAGACGGCCAATCGCAATCTGGAGAAGGCACGCTCCAAGAACAAGGATGTTCATGCGGTAAGCATTTTGGGGAGGGTAGTGGCATAATCTCTCTATACACTTACAAGTGCAATTGTTTTGCCCTAACAAAAAGTTTTGCAGCGGGTCAAATAATTCACACGCTTCACTAATTATATAAAACAAAAAAACAAATTGTATTTTCCCTTTCACAAAAATATTACACATTCTGCTCTGACTCTCCGCCTCTCTGCCTCTGCTGTCTTCCCTCCTCCTCTGTCACTCTTTGTGCGTGTGTTTATTGTGGTTCATTGTGTCGTTCTGCAGCCTTTGGAGGTGCAAGAGGTATTTGGCATTTAACGTTTTTATATCGTGTACTCTTCAACCAATTAGTAGATGTGTATGCCGACCCCCACTTAAACGCTGCATGTCCTTACACCTTTATGGCACCCTATAGCATGTCTTGTTGTGGCGCAAACTTGCCTTTGATTAGAAATCCCATTAATTCTTTTAATTTGCTTAACATTTAGGCTGAAACTGCTCAGGCGGAGGCTTGTGAGAAATTTGAATCGATGTCTGCCTGCGGCAAGGAAGAGTTGATTGGCTTTCGCAATCGTCGTGTGGCAGCCATCAAAAAGAGGTAACTACATTATAGTTTTCCGTAAAGTTTCCTTATGACAATTCACTCTTATTTGCAGTCTCGTGGAGCTCTCTGAACTGGAGATCAAGCATGCCAAAACCCAATATGAATATCTGCGTCAATCGCTTATCTCCATCAAGGAGATTGCCTGAGGCACTGGCTAAGAGTCATTCGCACATTGTTTTTCACATTGCCACGCAACCGCTCCCCCCCCCCCACCCTTACATGAAGATGAAGTAAATCAATTGTTTAATTGCTAAGCAAACAGTTTATTATTACACGGGCAGCAGTAACGGTATAGCTGTCGAGCGCCCTTTTATTTGTATTTTGTATTAACGAATATTCAATTTGTTTTGTGAAACAGAGCGCTTTTATATTTGTCTACCGAGCATTCCTCTCCATAAACTACAACACACATAAATCTACGGTATAATCTCTATTGTATTTTAAAACTGAATTATATAAAACGTGAATTATTATTGTACAGAAAAACGCAACCAGCTGTTTGTTAGCTGTCAATAGGTTGTATTTATTTTATATTGCTTGGAACCGGTAGCCCCTGGCAACACAGCAGAAAAGAAACGTTCCAAAATTTAGCTTAACAAGAAGAACACTCCAAATTGTTTTCCACGCTTTATTCAGTTTAGTTTTTTTTCGGTTAGGCATATCCTCTTTAGCCATGGATGATTTTGGTTGTTACGATTATAAGCAGCCGGCCAGCACCAATGTGGCGGATATGCGCACCTCCACTTATCGCGGCCATCGCCTTATCACAGATCTACGCATGGGCAACAAACTGAATGCCAAGATCTGTAGCCACAGCAATTATGTGCGGGATCCGCTGATGCATGACAAGCAGTATACCGAATATGGAGCCAACTATGAGTGGCAGGTAAGTTTCAGGTGACCAGAAGCTTATTTTCCATAGTTAATGAACCCCCCCCACCCCTCCTTAATTCTCTTTTTAGTATGGCGATCCAAATATTTTGCGCAATCCATCGCTCAACATGAAATCACAGTACATGAAACCGTTCGAGCAGGGACATTTGCGTTTTATTAAACGCAAAATAAAACCCATTAGCAGCGTTACTCAGGACACCTTTGTGGAGAAAACATTGCCAGTGGATGTGGTTCCCATACGCAATGCCATGCCAACGCCTGTGGAGGCCACCAAACTGATTATCGATCGCTCCAAGATTGGGTTTAGCAAGTACACAGATCCCTCGGCCACCACCTACAATCTGTCGTACGTTCGATATCCACCCAATGAGCTAATGGGTGGCATAGCTGCCAACGATAATGTGACATTCTGGAACTGGTCGGAAAAGTTTACGCCCGCGAAGAAGGTCGCCCGCTATCCGGATGCCACAATGTGCGATGACTTCCCGGCCAAGGACTGTCCCAAGCGTCGCTGCGAGTTCCAGAATACAACCAAATCGGTGCCACATACGGGCATGAGCACAGAAGTGCGCGAAAACTACACCGATCCTCAGTTCCGCGCCATGAAATTCAATGTGGAAGTGAAGCCCCTGATGGTGTACGAGGCCATTACACCGTTTGCCAAGAAGAGCGAGTATGCCATCTACGGTTCGGGCGAACCCGTGGTGAAATATGTTTAAGGCTCGAGACACTTAAATTTATGTTGACGATTAAAGTTATTGCTTTATTCGAATGTACTGAAGCTGTAGGGCAACAGGCGATACACAGAGGTGACCAGCACCTCATCTTCGTCCTCAATGGCTGGAATGGCATCGGCCCTCTCCGGTCCCGGCGCCTTGGCTATGTAGATGGGGAAATCTTTGCAGGCAAACTCGCGTATAAACTGACGGCACACGCCGCATGGCATGGTGAAACCCTTGGGATGATAGGCCACCACTGCACCCGCTGTGTACGTCATTTGACCCTCGCTCACACCTTTGGCCAGGGCCGTGCGTTCGGCACAGCAGCCCGGCGTAAAGGCCACATTCTCAATGTTACAGCCGGAATAGACGTAGCCGCACTTGGAACGAAAGGAGGCGCCCACCGGAAACTTGCTATATGGCACATAGGCATCCTTGCGCGCGGCCAGAGCAGACTCTAGCAGCTCTCTGGCATCTTCAGCTGTGTTAATGCGAGACATTATTTTTTCTATAGAGGGTTCACTGCTCTCCTCTTTACTCACTTAAACGACAGAATGGTATGGTGTATTCCTCCAGAATCTTTTGATGTGGCAGATTCGTCGAATCACACACCCGTCCACGTTTTCCCATCTCAGCTTGTTTGCCCTCTCGTCGGCTTATCTCGCATTCCAATTCATTCAGAGTCTTCATGTGGGTCTTGAGAGTCTTCTTTAGCTGTCGCCGCTTCAGCTCGTTCTTCATCTCGTCCAGACATTTCATGTATTTCTTCAGCAATTTGCGTTTATCAGACATGATTTAAAATTTTAAAATTTAACTTTTGTTTTTTTCTATAAAGCCTAAAAGGGAATACTGGAATTTGTGGAGAAAGTAAAAAATGATAGACAAGGGAAAGAGCAAGCAGATTGCTATGATTAGAAAGCCTTCGAAAACGGTTATTCCCCTAGATTTAGCTTCGTTTTTTTTTATAAATATTTCTGTGCACCTTTAGGATTCATTTAATACGGCTATTACATATTTATTTTAACGGGCATTCCCGTAGTTTCAGCTTAGTGTTTTTTCTAAGAATTCTTTTGTTTTGCTTTGTTTTTATCTAGGAATTTTGATGCACTTTTTGGATCGATTTATGGCGGGTCTTATATACATATATTTTTTAACGGGTATTCCCCTAGATTAAGCTTTGTTTTTATCTGGTTATTTCTATGCACTTTTTGGATTGATTTATTACGAGTATAACATTTTTTTTGGGAAGGTTTTGTTATCAGTTTAATCAACAAATATATGGCCCATTCAAAGTATTATCTTCAATCTGTTATTCCAGTCCACACTCATGTTGAATAGTGTAATTTTCTTTATTTCAAATGATTAGATTGTAAAGATATAGATTAATTTTGATTATGGGGGGGCAGCTTCGAAGCTCTTCGCTTGTACCACGGGTTCTCCTCTCTCCGACGACTAACGACTACTTTCTATACGTGCGAAAACTGCTCGGCAACAGATTAAAAATTGATGTGCACAGCACGGGATCATCACTGCGCATGGGTTCCTCTTTATTTGCAATCCTCTCATCAATGGCCTGGGCTATGTAGATGGGTATATCGCTGGTGGCAAACTCCCGTATAAACTGCCGACACACGCCGCAGGGTGTGGTAAATACATCCTGTTCATAAGCCAAGACAGCACCCATCGAGAACTCGGTGGCACCCTCGCTCACGGCCTTTGTGAGGGCTGTGCGTTCGGCGCAGGAACACGGCGTAAATGCAGCATTCTCCACATTGCAGCCGGTGAAGATTTGATTGCTGACGGTGGCCCGAAATGCTGCACCCACCTTGAACCCACTGTATGGAGCATAGGCACGCTGACGCACTGCAGAGGCGGCCAGCAGTAGCTCTTGTACGGCGGAATCTGCAAGCCAAAATTTCACTGAAAATACACCACAGTTTTGCGGGAAGGAAGGGAATTCTTACCAAGACTGCCATATGTAACCACCTCTTCGGTTTTTTCGGGGCGGGCAAAGTTCTCCAACAGATGCGACATGATTATTATTTAATATTTTTTTTGGAGGAGTCTGGCTGGTCGTCAAAATGATATTAATAGCAAAATTGGCTGCGCGCGGTTCCGTGTTTCTCCTTCGAATGTCCGCTGGCAAATGGACGGTTTGTGGTGACGCTGCCGCCCAACGTTAACAATGGTTATGGCTGATTATTCTGTGCGTTTTGTTTTTATGGTGGTGGCAAAAATAAACACTTTGCCAGCATAGAGGGAGAGTCTCCGAGAGAGGGAGAGCGCTTCTTGATAAGAGCCGCAAGAGCGCCACACCAAAACGATCGATCGATCGATCGCTGGGAAAAGTGAAAACAACAAACAGATGCGATGCCACTCTTTTCAGCAGTAGTTCAATCAACAAGAGGGTAGGGGGGTGGATTTACACATAACAAAGTGGGAATTACACATAAAAGTATTGCACTTAAAACCGATGATGCCTCTGGCTTTCAGTTCATCCCCGTTGCCTGTCCATTATTTGCCATTGAGAAAGCGGAAACCGTTGGGCAGCAATTGGAGCACACTGGTGCAGAGGACACGCAACGGCAAATTGGTTGGCTGCGCAGCGTACAATGGGATGTCCTTGCCATTGACAAACTCCGACAAAAATTGGCGGCAAACGCCGCAGGGCGTGGTAAAGCCATTGTCCTGTTGGGCCACCACAGCACAGGCCACAAAGTCGCGCTTGCCCTCGCTGCAAAGATTCGAGAAATAACATATATGTACTTGTTGTTCCATTGCTCCATTGACATAAATATAATCACCTAATGGCCTTGACGGCAGCTGTGCGTTCGGCACAAATGCTAGCTGCGTAGGCGCCGTTTTCTATGTTGCAGCCCGTGTAGATGGAGCCATCACTGGTGCGTAGAGCAGCACCCACAGCAAAGTTGCTATACGGACAATATGCCTGTTTCCTGGCCTCCGCTGCGGCACGAATTAGCTCCTGCACCGATGGATCTGCAAAAGGAAACCATTTAGTGCGTGCCCTGCTACGTTTGTCGCAATCTTACCTAAGCTATCATGCTCTTGCACATTGAGCTCGTCTCTTGCGCCATTTATGAACACCTGTGTCATTGCTAAGACCTTTCAATTTCAATTACAAGTTGTCCAACCAGAAACGAAACCTCCTCCCCACGGCCACAGTATCAACAACAGCTGTTCGCTGTATAGCATTTTCCAACACTGTCAAAGTAAATATCAATGTGTGTGTTTTGTTTGTACATCAATTAACACACGCACACTCCTCGCAAGCGTATGTGTGTTAGCGCTTGTACTGCTTTATTTTCATCTTATCATAAAAGTTTACTCACAATCGGGAAATTTCGATCAATAAGTAGCATTCCGGCCTCAAATTAATTAGTGAGCGTGAGTGACTGTAGTTGGTGGTTTGTTGTTCATACTTTAGTTTAAATAATGCCGTCGCCGTCAGAGTCCAGCCCCACAAATCACGAGCACCAGAGACAGACGTCGGAGGACATCACGGTGACCATGGGTGGAGTAGCAGAACGATTGCCGCCCGTCAACAAGGATGATAATCGCTATCCCTACTGCATTGTGTGGACCCCCATTCCAGTGTTGACATGGATCCTTCCCATGATCGGTCACATGGGCATTTGCACCTCCAACGGTGTGATACGCGACTTTGCTGGAGCCTATTTTGTTTCCGAGGACCAGATGGCCTTTGGAAATCCAACGCGCTACTTGCGCCTGCATCCGAAATACGCCCAGGGCGGCACCAATGCCTGGGACGAAGCCGTGTCCAAAGCCTCCGTTTTGTACGGCACGAGGATACACAACATTTTCTGCGACAACTGCCACTCGCATGTGGCAACGGCTCTCAACAATATGCGCTACAAAAACAGCAGCAGCTGGAACATGATCATTCTCAGTATGTGGCTCTTTGTCTGCGGGCGTTACACTAGCATCTGGGGCATACTCAAGACGTGGCTGCCGTTTGCCATCCTCGTCACCATTATTGTTCTGCTGGCGGTTTACTTTTAGTGTGAGTGCTGCGGGCGGAATGGGGCGTCTTTCCAATGGTTATTCTAATTGTTATTGCTATGTCTAAGATATCTTTTATTTGTATTTCTTCGTAGTTACAAAATAAATGTATGTACTTTAACGTTAGTTAAACAAAACTCTATCTGCTATGACTCAGCGCTATCATTTTTTCGGGTACGCGCACGCACGTACGGTATATTAGTTTTCGACAGCTTTTGTGATTTCGTCGGCGTGCTCAAGCAGTTTTTTCCACTGCAGTATCGACAGGCAGATGCCTTTCTTGCCCGGCAACGTTTCACCGTTCTTCTCGTAGAACTCACGGATGTCGACCATTTTGCGGCCACGGAACTCGTTGATGCGTACCTGACGCATTCTCTCCAGCGTCCAGGTGGTGGTCTCCCCATCTCCGCCACCACCAGAGACAGGCTTTTTGGCCGCGGCTGCGGGTGCTGCAGATTCCTTGGCTTTCTTGCTTGCCGGCTGGTTGCGCTGTGTGGCAAACAAGTGTTTAGAAGAATATTTATGAATAGATTAATGGTTAACATACGTCTTCGGGGCCGCTGTCACTGCCGGACGACGAGGATTGTTGCTTCTTCTTTATTTTCGGCATTATTAGTTGATTTTATTCAGAGATTTGCAATAAAATGAAAAATTCGCGCTAATTTGACAGTAAGTGTTGCGAAGCACCGCTGGGTGCAGTAGTGGTGTGGTAGTAGTAACGAAAACAGCAGTATTGCCAAATCTGATTTTTTCCAGCCGGATCTAGCTGTTTTTAAAGCAATATTAAATCAGTGAAATCGTCGATATGCGTGGAAGAACAGGACTTCTGACTATTTCGTACATCCAGACGAATTTAGTATAGCCCTAAGCTTTTCGAATACCGTATATTACAATACAAATTTGTTTAATATGTTATATTTTAGCCTTTTTTAATCTAGCCATTTTACTAAAAAGTGTTGGCCACACTGGAAATCAGTTCTGTTAAACGCATCGCAGGACCGGCGTCACTTCAGAAGGCGCATTTTTGTGGGACATTTTTTTCATTCTGCAATATTTCGGCGAGGACGTTATAACCAGTATACCAAGCTGCTGCTTCTTCCTGTTTATTTAACCCAGCCAAGTGGTGAGTGTAGAAATCACTGGAATCCAAACAATTCGCCGCTAAAAGAGTTTTTTCCCCCCTTTTTTTTTGCGCCCGCATTTTTGCACTGGCGTGCCTGTGCGTGTATGTGTGTGCGTGCTCTCACATTTTCTTTTTCCATTAAACAAAAGTTCGCTTAATATACAAAAAAAAATGGGCAAAAAGACTGAAAATCCCGAAAATGCCGATGGCACACAGTCCGACGAGGAGGAGGAGGAGGAGTATGCCGTCGAGAAGATTTTGGATCGTCGTGTGCGCAAGGGAAAGGTGAGTTGCCGCCTCCGATAGTCCCCGTCTACCATGCTGCCCAGCCCCCTTAGACGCTGTGCTGCTGTTGTCTTCAACGGAGTTGTTTCAATTCGTTTTCCAAAGGTTGAATACTATCTGAAGTGGAAGGGCTATGCCGAGACCGAGAACACATGGGAGCCGGAAAGCAATCTCGATTGTCAAGATCTTATTCAGCAGTACGAGCTGAGTCGCAAGGATGAGGTATGTATGCGTGGCCTGGCGGGGTACAGTTGCTTTCGCAGACTCTAAAGTGGAATTCGTTTCTTGTTCGTTTTCGTTTCATCAGGAGAAGGCGGGTGGCGGCAAGAAGGATCGTCCCGGCAGCAGTGCCAAAGTGAAGGAAACGGGACGCAGCTCCACTGGCACCGGTGTGCCAGCCAGCAAACGCAAATCAGAGGAGCCGTCGGCAGGTGAGTGACCCCCCCAACCACAGAAATCCAAATTGGATTTTTCATGTAATTGTTGTTTTTTTTTCTAGCAGCACCAAATGGCAAATCAAAACGCTCAGAGCCTGACCAGGATAGCAGCGACTCGAATGGTTCGACCACAACAGGCTTTGATCGCGGCCAGGAGGCCGAAAAAATACTGGGGGCCTCCGACAACAATGGCCGCCTCACATTCCTGATTCAGTTCAAAGGTGTGGACCAAGCCGAGATGGTGCCATCGTCAATAGCCAATCTAAAGATACCACAAATGGTGATTGCCTTCTACGAGGAGCGCCTCTCCTGGTACTCCGATAACGAGGACTAGCATCTCCCTCCTCGGTTGCCCCAAGCGTGTGACCCATGAGTAGAAGTTTTTCCCCAGAAAAGCCCCGAGTACATAATATTAAACCCATATATAATTAGTTACCTAGTTTAATCTCAAGGACACACCCTTTTAATTTGAGATATATCCCGAACCGCGAGACATGCGCTTCGATCACAACAAAAGCACCCTAACTATATATTTTTTACGTCTCTTCATCTCCAACCCCAACAACAATTAACATGTATTTCCATGCAATTTAAAATGAATAAAATGGGAACTTGAGTTCTAAAAGATCAGGAAAAAGTACATAACATAGTATCTGTGTGTGCATCAGGGTTTGGTTTTTGCCATGTGATAACCATATGGAAGGCTGACTTTCTACCTGATATATTTATTTCTTCTACCATGTAGAGTGAGCGATGAAAAAAACCGAAATTTTCGGATTTAACGTAGTAAAAATGTCTGATACCTGCTGCGTTTCATTCCGTTTAGGGGAGTGACTTTTGATGGAATGCGAAAACTGAGACGCTGATTCTCACTGACCATACAATGCCAATTCCGAAGCGACTGCGTTGCATGTACATGCAGGACGCTAATAAATATTGCATATATTTTTATATATTTAAAACTTTGTTTTTTTATGCCCGTACTTGAAGAGTTAGGTGGTATACTAAATTTGTTAAAAAAGTGGATGTGTGCAACACAGAGAAGGAAACTTTGAAAATTTTGTTTCCAGACTCATGTGATATCACACTGCTACAAGTGTGTTTCAAAATTTCGCCCCACCCCCTTCCTTCCCCACAAAGGACGATAATCTGTGGCAGCCACAATTTTGAAGATACGATACAACTAAAAACGCAGTATCGTAGATAATATCCATATATACCAGGTTGCCGAATCTGAATCAGATCGGATCATAATTATAGCCAGAATGAAGTAATTAATTGAGTTGCTTCCCCCCCTTCTACAGCAATAATCCCGATATTCATTCTCTTTCTGACTCGCACACTCTGCCTCGTTAGGTACGCGAGCGCCCTCTAGCGGAGGAGATGTAGAATCTAAATGGTACATGTAGAATCTGCATGTTAGATGTATAATATACATTGTGTATGTAGATAAAAGATGTAGCAAAAAAAATGTAAAATGTTTTAAAATTCTACATAGATCATAACCTCACAAATTTATATACTGACCGAGTACGGGTATAAAAGTAGAGTCGCGTCCACAGAAGCGACTCACACGTTCCTTCTCGTTTTTTTTTATATTTTAAAAATTTTGCTAATCAAATCAGAAATGAAGCTTATTTATACCCAAGATTGATATCTATTTGGTATCCCAAGCCACGTGGCCCAGTGGAACAGGCTAAGCATTCAGCAACTTGTTGGCCACATTACATTCCGAGTTCTCTAGGACATTGCCACAACAGGACCAGTGACGACGTCCCGGATGCCCCGCATGACCATGCCCACAGCCACTGTAGCCCGGCATACGTCCCTCGCAGCTGCACTTGACACTCCGGCTGCCCTTGCCGGAACAGAAGGAACAGCAGTGATAAATGCCCGTGTGTGGACGAACTTGCCTGGCCTGGAACGTGAAGGGGCTGCTCTTGATGGGCCGCTCATTGATGGTGATCGTGAGGATCAGTGTGCCCTGAGAGTCGGGCGTGAAGGAGATGTTATAGCTGCCATCACGATTGTCCGCCACATCGATGGGCAGAAACTTTGAAGTGGAGTCCTTGTACTTGATCATGCAGTTGATATGCAGCCCACCATGACAGAGGGAAACGCCATCCGCATCGCGCGAGTGCAGCAGTAGATCGGCCTTCTTGTGGAGTCGCAGCTGGGAGAAGCCCTCCCACTCGAGAGTGCACAGCGATGGCTCCACCACCTGCATGGTAATGATGCCATACAGCGGTATATCCCGCTGATCCTTGGTGGCCGGTGCCCGTATCTTGGGCAGAAAGTGCAGCGAATCGGAGATCTTGGGATCCACTGGCGGCTTGAATTGCTGGCAAAACTCAAAACGTTTGAGAAGAATGCCCACAAAACTGAGTATCTCTGCATCGGCACCAATTTCGCACAGCTCCTGGCTAAAGCGTATAGCATCCATGGCCTCCTGAGTGCGTTTTTCTAAAGGATAAACTTGGTTAGAGCTACTAGAATAATTATTTTGAAGATAGTTCCTACCCAAATCCAACTGCTGCTTGAGTATAATCTCCACTTTGGACTCCCTAGCGCGACTTATCTGCTGCAGCAGCGTCCTTCGATGCACTTCGACTGCCTCGAAGTAACCCTGCATATGGCGCTCCACCTGGCTGTGTATATCATCGCATCTGGCATTGATGCCCCTGGCTATCTCGTTCAGCCTTTCGATCGAATGCTCGGCATATTGGCACAGCGGACGCGTCTGATCGGTGGCTTCTCTGAGGAGTTTTCCCTGCTGTCCAATGGCCCGGGCTATGTTCTCGTGCCGATGTCCCTTGTGCAGCAGCACCAGGCAATCCGTGCAGGCCAACTGTCGACACACCACACAAAAGGCCTTCAGCTCAAAGTTCGTGTGGAGGCCACACTTTAGCACCAGCTTGCTGCTATCTCCGAGTCCCAGCTGCTGCTGCTTTTGCTTGCGTGCGCGCCTGAGCTCCAGTATGCCTCTCATGCGATGATTGGCTGTCGAACGCTGCCGCTCGTGCGCCTCTTTGCACAGGGAGCACAGATTGAGGGTGCAGCTGATGCAGTGATAGGTGGCCTGGAAAAGCAGAAAGTCAAGACAGGCTCCTCCCAGGGAAGAACTCCTTTTGCTTACACTAATCTCATCGCTGCAGAGCGAACACCACACCCTCGAAATGACATCTTCGCCTGCCTGTAGGCGCAGCACTTCAATGCGCCTCACCAGCAAGTAGTTTTGTGGCAGCAGACGCACACCACCCAGTGGCACATCCGTTGGATACTGGCAGACATGGCAGCGTATGCAGCGTGGGGCAATGTCGCTGACAAAGCTGCCCGTGAAGCGAGTGCTAAAGGAACTAGTGGAGCGCTTGCCATCGCTCTTTGACTAAGTAAAAGAGAGCAGTCAAATTAGAGTAGAGCAAGTAGCAGTGCTGTCAATGACGTACCCTAACCACCAGTCGATCCATGGACTTCTTGCGCCTCAAACTGAAGCTGGCACCACGCTGCCTGGCTGGGGAAACCGTCGCCAGCTCTGCACTCGAACCGCCCATCTCTGAGCGCAGGCTGTAGTTGGAGGGCACCTCGCTCTGTGACTGATCCTGATCCCATGTGGCGCAGGCCTCCTCCTTGAAATTCTCATTGACCAGACACTGCAGGCAAAACGAGTGCAGGCAGTGCAGGGTGCGCGGATCCGTGTACACATCCATGCAGATGGCGCACTTGAGATCATCTGTGAAGGTGACCAAAGATGTCTCCGGTGGGGTGCTGGGTCTCAGCGTGATGCTGGGTGAGGGCGAGGGCGTGATGGCTGGCGAATTGGAGCGACTTCGGATCTGGGGACTGTGTGCATTGTAGATCTCCAGTGTGGGTGGCCGCTCCACGGAATGTAGGAGCAATCGCGGCAGCAACTCCTGCCTGGGCTGTGCGGTGTCCGGCGTGGGTGGCGACACCCTCAGCTCTGGGGAGGCCTTCAGACTCAGCAATCGCTTGGGATGCAGCTGCTCGGCCTTGGCTCTGATCTGTGGCTGAGCCACCGTCACATTGCTGGCCTGGCTGCTGCTGCTGCTGCTCTGCACGGACACCGACGAGGCACCGCTCAAGATGTTGTCCAGCAGCGACTCCGGGGAGGTGGAACTGCCACCCCCTCCAGCCAGGCTGCTGCTGGGCTCGCTGCCGCTGTCCTGGACTTGGGCTTCCTCCAGGGGTATCTCCGTCAGAGTGGGTTGGATGGGCCCAGGCAATCCCAGTGTCCGCGAGCGTCGGATGATGCAGTTGCTCAGCTCCAGTTTGGGCACGGTGGGCGTGTCCGCGGAGCTGCCCTCCACTTTCGGTGAAATGGTGAAGGTGAACAGCTGTGGCGCCGACTTGCGACGCACTGCCTCGGCAATGGGCAGGGTCTGTAGCTGCTGTCGCTGTTCCTGGGGCGGATTCTTACGCAGTGAAATCTTTGAGGAGGTCAGCTTGAGCAGCAGCTTGCCATGTCCTCCAGTGGGTGGTGCTGGCGCAGCTGCTGGAAGCATAGCCTTGGCTCCATTCTCCCCCTCCATGCGCTCATAGTCAATGATTAAGGGGCTGCTTGCGCTGGCGCTGGGGTTCTTCGTGGAGGCGCTCGTCCTTCGCTTGAAGATGGGTTTTATGTGGCGCTCGCTCATGGCTGTGGTTTATATGTAATCCTATTCTTGGTGGCATTTCCAGCTCTAGTTGTGGATCCGCCATGCCATCAGGCCTGCTGCGTGTTCCCCTTGTGACTGCTGCTGGCTGGGCCCCTGGGTCTTGGCCGGGCGGCGTGAGGTTTTTTTCCCTAATCCAATTAGATTTGGCCCGCAACGCAATGCAAATGGTAAATACGTTGGCCAATGGTGGAAATGGGAAAAACATTGCCACTGACAATTGTGCAATCGTTTGTTGTGGTTGCTCCCCGTTCGAAATACTCGTAGTACTTGTCGCAATTTATTCATGCCCTCAACTAGCGCTATCGATTGGAGTTTTTCAATACATATTTTAATACGGAAAACGACAAACAAAAAAAAAATTTTTTTTAAATTAATAAAATAAATTAAATAAAAAATAAAATATCTGAAAATGAATAAATAAAATAAGCACTGAATTGATTAGATTAATAAATATCAAATATGGTTTAGTTTTAAGTTGAAAAAAGCATTCCAGAATATATGTTACATATGGTTACTCTTGACTGACTTGTTGGGGCCCCTTTCTTGTGGAGGCCTCGGGGCAGAAGCCCCAAATCCAGCACTGACTTTAAATCATATTTATTGAGCTTTAAGTATCAAAGATAGGATGCTCGACAGACAGCAGACAGACCAAAAAGAACTTTCAAGAATGTCATTTGAAAGCTTTTACAGCAACTAGGAAATGGCAGGCAAAATCCCTTTACAACCCGAACTAAACCGATACGTTACGCAGCTTTAAATAACTCAAAATATATCTTAAAGCAAAGCTCACATGCAGCAGAGATGTTGGTTGTAAATGAAACAAAGGAAAGTTTATGATTACACAGTACCATATCATCCCATATCCGTTCAATCCCCGCCTAACAGCCCCCTTGAGCATAATATTACTGTTATCATACGCTGATCATACAGACTTGCAGGGCCATTAATAGAGAGCAAGAGAGAGGAGAGTGGATAGAGAGCTGATTAAAAACCCACAAGAAGCTTTCTCTCAGCCCACTCACACACTCTCTCTCTCTCTCTCTCTCTCTGGGTGTTGGGTGGGAGAGAGGTAGAGCTTTGGTGTGTATATTTGCTGTTGTATTTAACAGCTAGCCCCACCAGCCATCGGGTGCAGTTTCGATTCGGTTTGTGGGGTTTTGGTTGTCGTTGGCTTGGCGCTTCTCTGTTTTGCTCGTTCTCAATGTGTGTGGAATATTTCATTTATTTTTGGCCTGGCTTCCAAAGAAACGTATAGAATGTGTGCCGCATGAACTTTCATTTTCACTTTCAATTTCCTCGTCGTGTGTTCCATTTCTGTATGATTTATTATTACGTTCAAAGTGCTGTGCTGTGCTGTAATGAGTGTTTTCGAAACGCTGCCAAAATAGAGACATTCCGAACGACCCTTTTTTTTCTGCGTGTGTTGGTGTTTTAGCGTGTATTGCTTTTGTTGTTGACATTCGTGAGCAACGCACAATTCTGTTGCTGCTGTAGCGGCGTTTCTTTGCTCCAGTTCCAGTGCACAAGCAATCACTTACCGTTACCGGTACGAGCATGAGCGCCATGGAAGCGGTACGTACCTATCTCCCTAGCTCACACCACAAACACCTTTAATCAAAGCCCGCAATACGAAATATGGAATAAATTTGGAAATATGCAAAACAAAATCCGTGTGTGTTGTTTTTGCCTGTCTGTCCGTTGTGTATCAGTCAAAAAGGGAGAGAGAGAGACGGAGACGAGTGAAACGGAGTCGGGGGCATCTGTTACAAAGTCCAGAAGCGATAATGCTGTGCGGAGGCATTGCGTAAAAGGTTAAAGTCTCTGAGATTGGGCTCCAACCGTGTGTGGGCCATTACAGCCGTGATACGGAATGGTATTGTTAGGATTTAAAGAGTAAAGATCTTAACTCTGAGTATCTTGGCAGTGGAATGAATGACACAAATATAGCCCAGGATCTGTGATAAGGTTTAATTTGGGGTAATATTGCATGGGTTAACGAACCCAAATAGAGATTTTGGGAATGCAGAAGAAGGGTTTTTAAATTTATTGATTTATGGGACATCTCCTTTGACTTAGAAAAGCCGTAATTATCCCCCATAGGAAAATATGAATTATTTTTCATAGTATTATATATAGGTCTGTAAATGATCGTATTTATCCATAAAATATATAATAAATATCTACATAGTACTATTGTGCATATCTAAAGATATGTTTTATCTTCTCAGCGACATTGAAATTATGTTGAAATTGGGAATTATTCCATAATAAAGTAAGGCAAGTCTATGAACAATTTATCATATTATAAGAGTAGAAAATAACACCTTTCGTGCGTAATGCAGCAGCACCTCTCGGTCCGTAGTCAGTGTTTCTGGAAGGAATAAGCTTCAGCTGGCTAATAATAATCGCATTCTCCCCTACGTATAGAAGAACATCCTCTAAATTCGAAATTTTTACATTATGTCGGACATATAGACAGGGTATTACTTATTCTGCCAGTCCCACAACAACTCTCTAGATAGCCCCCCGTAAGGCTATAGCAACATAAGCCATAGGGCACTCAGTTAGCGTATAATCGTTTGTCTGGAAAGTTTTATCTGCATTTCGCGCACTTGTACACACAGAAGAAATAAAGCAAAGATTTCGAATCTCAGATTAGCAGTTGTAATTGCACCCCCATATCAAATATCAAATAACAAATAACAATACTTTTATTTCAGGTGGAGATTAACAATGAAAATACCTACAGATTTGGCACCATTGACTATATAGTATTTCTGGGCATGATTGTGCTCTCGACAACCACTGGCATATATTTTGGATGCATGAAGTGAGTAATGGGCCCATAGATTTTCGTAAATTGGTTAACCGGAATGACTCGTTATAGAAAGAGTAAGCCAAAGCTGGCGGAGACGGAACCCACATTGCCTACAACAACGCCAGTGGAGCGAAGGAAACATGATTTTGGTTCGGAAAAGATGAGTGAATATCTGCTGGGATCCAGAAATCTCAAAGTATTCCCCGTTGCCATGAGTCTAATAGCCAGGTGAGACGAGACACCTACCTTAATGATTATTTCCCTACATCTATTATCTATCTAATCACTGCGAATTTATTTCCAGCTATATATCTGGGGTTACGATACTTGGCACCACGTCGGAAATCTACAATTATGGCACACAATACTGGTTTATTGCCATCGCAATTGTTCTGCAGGGTATTGCTGTGTCCTATATCTATATACCGGTATTTTGTGCTCTACAAGTTGGCTCTTCCTATGAGGTACAATATCCATAAATAATTTGATTTACGGTCACAGATTTAAGCGCTGACAAGCAAGAGAGAATACTTATTATTTGTGTGTCATAGGTTTTTCGTACTCTGTGTGCTGTTTCCCATATGTTTTTTTTTTTCCTACAATCAATGGGAGAAACGGAATTTTCATTAATTGTTGCAGGCTTCTTTTTGGACTTTGGTCTCGGCCACTTGTTGCGTTCGTATAGCGTCCGGTCGTCTCAATGGGTCTACGATATGATTAATTACAAACTTGCTTTTGCAGCCACTTGACAACTGTCCGAAACACTATTGTTTATTTGTTTATTTGTGTCCCTTGCCTGTGCAGTCACAGAGCAATTATTTCCTTAAGAACAGTAAACAACAAAACCTCATGTGTGGAGAATGTTCACTGTTCTTTGGGAGGTAATTGCTCTGTGACTGGGCTTGCATGTCAGTCAATAGAACTGAACTGAATACTGAACTCTAAACACTGGCTTATGGTTGGCTTTGATTGCCAGCCTTTCAGACTTAACTATTTCGCTGCGCCCATTGTAATATATCTAATGATACTCGTATACATATAATACTCTCTGATGTGAAAGTTTGTATAATTCATTTGATTAAAACTCGCAAAATGTATTCCATTTTTGTAAAAAAATTTATATTATATTTTCTTCATATAAATTCCCACGATTTCTTTATGCGAGTATGGCGTTCATAACTTCTTAAATAACTATAATAATATCTTGTATTTCTCACAAAATATTTAAAATTAAAATAAAACTGCTTAGTCTTCCGGGAAATTTGTTAGAGTCTGGTATATAATTTTCTTCCTAAGAATTCCCACAATTTCCTTGCAAGTGTACGTTTTTTATAACTTATAAAATAACTATAATATTCTGCTCCATTTTTTCCCACAAAATTCTCACAAAATATTAAATTTCTTAGCCTACTGGGAAATTATTTTAATCGATGTATATAATTTATATACAATTTTCTTTATTAAAATTCTGACAACTTCTTTAAATTTGTTATAATCTGTTGCATTTTCTACACTGAAACTCTCTTTCCCTCTTAATTAAATCATAAATTTCTCTCTTCAATTTGCAGTACCTGGAGATGCGTTTCCATTCGGTTATACGAAGCATAGCATCTTTTATGTTCATTCTGGATGAGGTACGTACATGCTGATTCCTTCAATTATATTTTAATTAATATTTAAACCACTTCAGATACTATTTTTGCCTTTTATTGTCTATGTGCCAGCGTTGGCTCTAAATCAGGGTAAGATATATCTGTAAAATCTTCGGAAATACTTACCTCTCTAATCTTTAATTACTCTTACCTTTACAGTCTCTGGCATCAATCTGCATGTTATAGCAGTGGTCATCGTAGTTGTTTGCGTTTTCTATACGTTTGTGGTAAGAAATCTTGTTTTATTTTATTTTTGATTTTATTTTTTAATACTTTAAATTCTTATTCCCAGGGCGGCATCAAGGCTGTCGTCCATACAGATGCCTGGCAGGTGCTGGTCATGTTCCTCTCCGTTCTGGCTGTGGCTGTTTTGGCCACCTATTATGCCAATGGTTGGGATGCCCTGTTCGATGATGCCTCAAAGGGCGGACGTCTGATCTTTACCAACACGGATCCCTCGCCCTATGTGCGTCACACTGTCTGGAGCGTGCTCATCGGGGGCTTCTCCTATTGGACCTCCTTCAATGCGGTGAATCAGACAATGGTGCAGCGCTACATGTCATTGCCATCGCTGAAAAAGGCTCGTGCTTCAATGGCCATTTTTACCATTGGAGTGGCTGCCTTTGTCTCTGTATGCTGCTATGTGGGTCTGCTGATCTTTGAGCGGTACAAGGATTGCGATCCATTGAGTTCTGGTTTGATAACGGTAAGGGATTCGATTCAATCGGGAAAGGTTATAAATTCTATGCTTATCTGACTCTGACTCTCTTCTCCCTTAGCACGACGATCAACTGTTGCCCCTCTTTGTCGTCCAAAGTGTGGGTCATATCTATGGTATGCCAGGACTCTTTATTGCTGGCATTTTTGGCGCTGCTTTGAGCTCGCTTTCGGTGGTGCTTAACTCCACTTCGCTGGTCATCCTGGAGGACATTGTGCGAGGCTGCTTCAAGATGAAGCCCAGCGAAAGAGCCTCCACCATACTGGTCAAATCCACCATCATAGTCCTGGGATTTGTGGCACTTTCCCTGGTGTTTGTCCTCGAACAACTGAGTGGAATTCTCAGCATTTGCACCTCGATGACGGCCATTGCAGCGGGCACAACCTTTGGTCTGTTTACACTGGGAATGCTCGTGCCCTGGGCCAACACAGTGGGCACTGCTGTTGGTGGTGTCGCCAGTGCGCTGCTCGCTGGCTGGATATCCTTTGGCACACAGTTTACCATTGCAGCGGGTGGACTCAATTCTCAGAAGCTGCCCATTTCCGTGGATGGGTGTGTGGGCAATGTCACCCAGCCAGAGAACATTTGGGTGGATGAGGAGCAAGTGTTTCCCCTGTATCGATTGTCCTACCACTGGATAAATCCCATTGGTGTGGCCACAGCGATACTGGTGGGTGCACTCGTCTCGCTGGTGACCAAACCAACGGACATAAAGAGTCTAGATCCAGATGTCATATCGCCAGTGATTCATAGGTAGCTATAATGAAAAAGGGACAATATTTAATGGGATTAAATGTTTTTTCTTTTTATTTTCCATTGCCAGATTCCTGCCAAAAGAATGCTTTGAGGGACGCAATCTCCATGCGCAGGCGCACAAGAACCTCCTGAATAGCAGCACATGAGTGCCAAAAACCACTAGTTGGAAATCCTGAAACCCTTTTTGGCAGCATTGTATTCCAAAACAATCTAGTTTGTAGCTTATACCTTTAGTAAATAGTCTAGTACAAACCGAAGTACAGGAACCAATGAATCTGCATGGAATCGGAGGGCGTATCGCCCACTAGATAACAACATTCTAAATGCATAATCGTTTAGTGTAATTATTATTTGTATTATTAATTTAGCTTTATTGAAATGGTTCTTTTTTTTGTCTGTTTATTCCAGTTTCCAGTTTTTGTTAAGCATTATTTTTATTTTTGGCATATTTTTTTTTCTATTTGATTGAGCTGCAGCAGACCTGTGTCCTCATATGTATTCCGTGTGACTTTACAAGCATATAATGTCTGTGATAAAAATTCAATAAATACAATCACCACAATACACACGATTTTATAAGCAGCAGCTGGATGGGGGGAGAGGGGGAAGAATAAGATATGAAAATTATCTTCTTTGTCTGTTAATTTCCAACAAAAATTTCTAATTACTAAAAACTAAGCCCCAATTAGGCATTAAATCACAAAAGAGACAATTGACTCTTGTACTTTGCTCCGAAATACATTCAATTTATATAATTACTAATACAACTAGTTATGCTTTGGATGATGCTGCTGATCTGTGGCCAGATCGAGTTTGCTGCTGCGCAATGATTTCATAAGCTGCCAGGCAATGACCATAAGGCAGATTAAGCCGGCACACAAGTAACTATTATAGACAAATTGCTGTGGCAGCATTTTGCATTTGGAAACCACATAGTCATCGGGTGTTAAAGTGGCCTGAAAGAGCAGAATAAAATATTATCAGATTGCACATTTAAGGTGTATATGAGTGTTTACGCACCAGCATAAAGCTAGGATTTATCTTATTCCGCCAGCTAAACGAAGCCACGGTGTACTCATCAATGCCCAGCCGATTGACGCTGTGACAAAAGTGATGCGAATGCCCCGCAAAGGCCAGGCGTGGCTTCAGCAGCTCACCCAGCATATCTGTGGACTCCTTGGAAATCACATGAAAGCGCTCGCGATAGGCCTCAATGAAGGGGGCATCGTGCTCCTGGCACATTGTGTCCGAGATGCGGTATGTAGGAAAATGCTGCAGCAATATGGGCTGACTATACGGATGGCGACGTGTGCGGGCACACTCTGCCTCCTCGGGATACTTCATGCAGTGCAGGATGCGTGAAATATTCTTGAGAGCAGACTCGGCCTCGTTGCAGAACATACAGCCATCGGCCTCCATGGCCATGGAGTTGATAATCACAAAGTGAATCTGTTTAATGGTATACAAATGCACCAGCGAATAGTTTAGATCATTCTGAAAGCGCGACATGAAAAATGGATGCATTCTACAAGATAGAAACATGGCAATTAGTGCATAATACATATGTGCTAAATAATAGATTTATAACCTACTTGTAGTGGAAGCCCACGTCATGGTTGCCCACAATACTAATTAGCGGTATGCCAGGCGGTAAGCGAAACATTTGCAAATACCTCCAAACGTATTCTTTAAATTGCTTATCACTGACCATATCGCCCTCATCGAACAGATCGCCCAACACAAACACAACGTCCGGCTGGAAGAGACGTGAGGCCGCCTGGAAGGCTCGCGTCATGTGCCATTCCCTGTAGAACTGGTCCAGCCAGTGGCCGCGATGTGGACCCAGCAAATGGGGATCGGCTATGATCATGGCACGCAGAGGATCATCCACATACTTCTTGCGCTTTATCTCTGGCCATTGACACTTTTGCAGGACCACGAAATCGGCCACATATTCGCAGAATATGAGGGCACACAGTATAATGACGAAGCAGGCATAAAGCCAGCGCATTTTAGTTGCTTAAGACACTAAATTTAGCATAAACTACCGGCGAATTTAACAAAAATAAATAAATGTGACCGCGGACCGTGTGACCATAAGATATACCGAAATATACTTTGTCATTATCAAAATATACCGTAAATATACTAAACGACAGGACAATATGTGCGTTGATTTTGATATTCGGTTTAATATTACTAGCAAGCTAAGATTCTCAGCGCTGAAAAAATATTTTTCTACGATTAATTAATCAATTTCCTTAAAGATTTGCCAATCCAAAGTACTCATTTCTTGTTGGATATAGAATTGGGACCACTCCTGGAGAGTGCCAATCATAGATTATGCTAAAAACATAACATCAAGTATAACGAATTATCTGATAAAACTGTATTATCCTTTGTGATTTATTTCTAATTTCGACGTAATAAAACGTTTTTGAATGTTTCAGGCCTTGAACTTGAGCTTTCAGTTGCGCCGCAAGGAAAAGGTATAAGGTATAACGTCACAAAATTCAAAGCTTTCAAGGATAAAACCACCCCCCACCACCACATACCTTACCAAGGGGGGCCGCCAAATTTGAAAACAATCAAACCTATTTAGAGTTTCAAGCTAATATAGCAAAGATTTTATTTGGAATGGCATTGCATTTTTTAAATGCTTGCAATATGCTATTGATATTCTAAAAGAGATCGTAAAAGTAATTAAGTCCCTGTCCCAGCTCCCAAATGGATATCCCTGTGCCCAACTCCTGTGCCAACTTCACCCGCTCATTGATGGAATATAGAGTAGGATAAAACACAATGTGACGACCATTTTCGTTTCTAAAAGTAATCAAATTACAAGATGTTCCTCAAAGGTTAATTACTCACTTGATTTCGAAGAAATTTTCCACATCTCGCTCGTCGTAGGTTAAGTGTTTTTTCACATTTTTCACCAAATCCAAATACTGCGAAAAGGTAATGGGTCCACCGCCATCGGGTGTATAGTCATTGCCGTACATATTCAGACCCAAAAGAATCTTGGAACGCTTGGCCTCCATATCAGGACAGCCCTTGGGGGCGATTGTCTCCACAGCCTGACGCACAAAATACAGCGGAGCATTGGCGCCCGGTCGCTGTACACTGGAAAAGTCATATGTCATGAGGGAGAAGGCGTAGATGTGTTTGTACAGCGTATCCATGTGCTTCTCCCCAAACAGAATTCCCGTGTCCTTGCGATAGGGAGGAATGACCAGGATAAGACGCAGCTGCTGCTTTTGCAGTTCCTTGGCTGAAGAAAGACATGAACTTAGTTCAATTCCAAAGAAATATGTGCGAAAAACCAACCCATTTGCAGCACCAAGCTGAAGAGAATCTTATCGTCTATGCGTCCTGCCAGCTGTGACCATACCTCCAGCACCAGACCATCGAAATGATTGTCCTTGCAGCATTTAATCAGAACCTCATTGACTTTGGTGCGCTCCTTGGCATTGCTGAGGAGCAATTTGATGTCACGATCGGTGAAATGATCAAATATAAATCGAGGAAAGACTGAAGAATCATTAGTAAAGGCAGGAAACGGAGATTCTTCACAGAACTACCTTTGACGGTACGCTGAAGCTGCTGCTGTTGCACCTTTCCCTTGCGGCGGACATCGCTCACCCATCCTGCATCGATGTCGTGCATTCCCGCCACCGCATAGGCATCTCCTTGCTTAACAATTTGCAACCAAACGGGCGAGATGATGTCGAACTTCTTTGCAAATATCTTTGCCACATCATAGCCATGAGAATTCCACTGAAACGAGAACGAGAATGCATAAGCAGAGACATAACCATTTCCTCTTCCCCCACTTACGGGTGTCACATATCCAAGGGTGGTGCCATTGAACCGTCTCGCTGCCGTCTCCTTGTGGTAGGCTCTGTGATGTGCTAGAATGTCCTTGGCCAGGGGCTCTGGCGACACCAAACCAAGACCGAAGACATCTTCGTCTTGCGGACCACGCAGCACTTCTTTCTGTTGTTTGCTTTTCGGCTTGTCGTTGGGCGACAGCGTGCCCTGGACGCTGGACACCAGGCCGCTCAGCAGGACAGGTAGGAGCAACACGAGCGCATCGGACGGACGCATTTTTGTGAGCAAAAAAATGTCAACAATCCGGCGATCAAACGACACTTAACCCTCTTAACCCCCTTCTATTTAATAAGTTGAGCACCCTTTGTTAAACCGCGGAGAATAATACTGTTTGTTAAGGCTCCTTGTAGCTCCATCCTCCTCTATAATTACAAAACAAAAATGACCACCGACATCTTTCATATGTAATGCGTAAAATATGTTAAAGTTACATAAATTTCCAGGAAATATTAAATACCCCCTTGGTCGACAATGGGATAACGTTATATTTTATTGATTGAAATCGTATTCCATAATTTTGATATTCAGTTTAATATTAATAGCTAGTTGGCCCTCTCAGCCCTAAAAAAATAATTTTTATCCGATAGATACATCAATTTTCTACAAGATTGGCTAGTTTTAAGAGGTCCTTTTCTTGCATTGTTTACATAAAATGGTAAAAAAAAAAACAACATAAAACGAATGTGACGTCGTTGCTTGTGGCGCTGCCAGATTCTGCAATTCGTAGTTGCTGCGGGCTGCCACACCATGATATTTTGTGACCCGTTTCATTAACAATTCGCTTTGAACTGATCTGGCAGCACTAAAAACAAAAATCCGCAAAAAAGAAAAGGAAACATTTTCCGCAAATAGGAAGAAGAAAAACCTCTGGTGAAAATTTTTCAGCAGTATTTTTTGTGCTGCACTTTCCAACACTACGATGAGGGCGCTTGATTTGAAACATAGGGCATGCTCTTGTATTTTTATAAAGTTACAGGCGTTATACATAATTTACTTAGTTTTAATTTGCTTAGCCACGAAAAGTATTTAAATAAATCTTAAAGCATAGTTCTAAACAGAGTACTACATACAATCATATAATATATAAACTAAATGGTAACTAATTATCACTTTTAAAAAATGAAATTGAATTGATTTAAAAAATTGTGTAAAAATAACTTAGGGTTTTGTTTTGTTTTAGAAGAGGAGGGTGGCGGGGCGCTGCACATAATTGTATAAACATAGATACGTACATATATGTAGATATATATATACATATATCATATTTATATGTATATATTTCTCAGACAAAAACACGCATCAGATCGCTGCTGCTTGGCGTGGAGCCCCCACCGGGCGTTGAGCTTTGGCTCTTCCAAGGATTACTATTGGCATTAGGAGTGCTGCTGCTGCTGTTGCTGTTGCCGCTGTTGTTGGCAATGGCCAGTATATTGCTGCTGCTGTCGGACAGCGTGCGCAGCAATTGCTTCTTAAGCAGCGGCTGCGAATTCTGTCCAACATTTGAGTTGTTTTGTAGTGGAAGAGAAAAGTTTGGTGAACGTTGCCGCAGCACTTGCTCTTGTTGCTGCTGCTGCTGCTGTTGCTGGAGGTATTGTGGCTGCTGCTGCTGTTGCTGCTGTGGCTGACGTTTGGGAGACTGCTGTTGCTGCTGACTTTTGGCCAGTAGCTTTCGTCGCTTCTCATAGAAACTGTGTGTAAGCTTGTGGTCCGGCTGTTGCTGTTGCTGCTGCTGCTCCAATTCCTCCTTTTGCGGCTGCTGCTGCTCTGGCTCTTCGTTGTCCATTAGCTTTTCCTTTTTCACAGCCTTGCCCAACAGCAATTCATTCAAACGCTTGGCTGTCATCAAACCATTTCCATTACCCTTGCCCGCCTCCAGACGCGGCGGCACCAACGCCCGCTTGTTGCATCTCAGTCGATCCTGCGCTATAACACTCGACTTCTGTGCATAGATGGTCTTGCCAGCGGCAGCGGCTGCATTTTTCACCAATATACCCCCCGTGCCATTGCTGAGCGCCGTGTAGTTATTTGCCTGCGGTGCGGGCGGTGGTGGGCGAGCGAGCTGACCGACAACGCCCAAAGTGCCGCCATTCAGCGACAGCAAACTGTTGTTCGCCTTGCGTGTGGTCAGCAGATTCTTGCGCAATGTGGCGCCCAGACCGTTGGGCAGCTTCACCAAACCGAAAGTGTTCATGGCCAGGGGTCGGGGCTGGCCCGAATAGTGCATCACATTGAAATAGCTCTCCTCGTGGCATTTGGCATGGATCAAAGATGGTTGCTTAATGTGAATGTTAGTGGTGGTGGCGGAGGATTGTGTCTGGCTGTTGGTGGCTTCCAGTTTAACAGTCTTTGTTGTTGTTGTTGTTGTTGTGTCGCTAACAGTCTCCAGTTTTGTGAAATCAAAATCATTTAAGTCATCATTGAATTGACTGACATCCATTGTGGTGGTGCCTGCTGCTGTTGCGCCGCCCGTGGCTGCTTGCAGCACATTCACATCGACATTCTCATAGCCCGCTTGTGTGAGGAACTCTGCTATAACCTTTTGTTGCTCCAGCACCGACACTGGATTCGTGTCTGTAATCTCATATATAATACTTGGCAGTATCATATGCTCATCGAGCTGTTGCTGCTGCACCTGCACCTGCTGCTGCTGCTGCTGCTGCTCCTGTTGCTGCTGCTGCTGTTGCACCTCCGCATCGTCAGTCAGCGACTGCACATTGTACACACTGAACTGTTGTTGCTGTTGCTGCTGCTGCTGTCCATTTGCATTTGCCTGCAGCTCCTCAGGCAAATCCTGCTTGTGCTGCTGTTGTTGTTCTGCCTGCTCGAGCATTTGCTGCTGCTGATAAATGAGCTGCTGCAGCTGCATGGCATCGATGGTGGTCAATTGACTCTGGTTATCCTCGCCATAGACCTGTTGCTGCTGCTGGTTCGCCTGCTGCTGCTGCTGCGTCTGCTGCTGGTAGATGTATTCCTCACCCATTTCGCCAGCCACATCGTCATAGCGCAGTCTTTTTGTGGCTTGTGGCGCATGCTGAGTCGTGCCATTTGGCTGTTGTTGCTGCTGCTGCTGCTGCTGCTGCTGTTGCTGTTGCTGCTGGGCGGTGTCCAGCGCACTTTCATCAAAGTTTTTCAGAATCTCATTAATCAATTTGCTGTCCAGCATTTCGTCCAGTGTGAGCGAAATGGAATTCTCATCGGTTGTGCTAGGCAGCGGCAGTTCTTCCTCTTCGGTTGGCGGCGCCTCCTGTGAAGCCACCTGGCCGGTTATGGAGGACACAGCCTGATCGAGTTCACTCATCAATCCCACCTGCTGCTGCTGCTGCTGTTGTTCGTACTGGCTGCCGATCTGCACGACTGGCTTATCCTTGGACGCTTTTGTTCGATGATCGCTGGATACCTTCGGCTAAAACACGAATTTGATTAGAAAACGTTTGTCTTGGCCAAGCACACAGACGGAGCACACTACCTTCTTCTTTGGCTGGATTTCAGGCTGCTTCTCATCCACCACAGCAACACCCTGTTGATGATTGGCAGGAGAGTAATTCACGCTTAGACCCACGCCCACACCCACACCCACACCCACACCACCCACCAGCTCGCTCGGTGGCAGGGAGCAGGATGAATTCGAGGATGAGGAGAACACGGTTATGGGCGCCGGTACAAACTCTTCTTTAATGCTGCCAGCCATCGCTACTGCTGCTGCTGTTGCTGCTGGGGGCGCGGCTATGGCACTGCTGCTGCTGCTGCTACTCTTTTTGGAGGAGCCGCCACCGCCACACGTCTTGTCCTTCAACTCTGGCGCAGGTGCTGGCGATGAATGGTGGCGATTTTTCGATGATTTTGAACGGGAGCGACTGCTGGTCCCACTGCTGCCCTTGGAGGAGGAACTGCTACTCTTGCTGCTGCTGCTGCTGCTTTTGTGACGCGACGACGAGGAGGACGAGGAGCTGCTCGTTGCATTGGCCGCGGTGTGCTGGGATGCTGAGCTGCTCGAACCATTCGAGCAGCTGGACAGTGTGGAGGCGGACAGAGTTTCCGTGGGCGAGCCCCCAGCCAGATTGTCGCCCCCTGCTGCTGCTGCTGTCTCTTGTTGGCTGCTGCTGGTGGTGGTGTCGCCTGTGGCAGTGAGCGGATTAACTTTGTTCGATGTGGCCTCCCAAATGGCCGGATGCTGCAGCGCTATGTGGTTTTGGAATCCCGCCTTGGTGTAGCTACCGTTGCAGGTGTTGCACACGACCAGATCCCGGGTGGCCAGCTTTGGCACGATGTCGTAGTACGCCATGTCGGCAGCATTCAGACGCTGGACATGGAGCTTGGCCTGGTCACTGCCCGTGGCCTTGCTACCGCCGCCGCCGCCTCCCCTAAGATATGCCTTCTCCGCTGTGCGCAGTTGTTTGATCATCTTATCCATATCAAAGACCTGCGTCCATTTCTGGCCATGCAGGCTGGCCAGGGATACCCCACTGCCGCCAATAAGTGCTCCGCCGCTGCCGCCGCCGCCACCACTGCCACTGCCACCACCTCCTCCTCCTGTCATCAGATCTGCTTTGGATGAGTTGGTCATGGTTTTGTGCTTGGTGCCGTTCTCTGCATAGATTATGCCCGCCGCTCCAGTGGCCGCCAGTGCATCATTCAGGGGCATGGTGTGGAGTACAAAACTCAAGCTGCGGCTCCTGCTGCTGCTGCTCGTTGATGAGAGAGAGAGACAGAGGGTGGGTAGGTAGTAGACAAGCGAGAGAGTTGCCTTAGTGAGGCGCCTCGAGCGCAACTGCAAAAAGAAAACCAAGGGATATTTTTGTTAGGGAAAAGCTTACAGGTGAGTGTTGACCCCCCACCCCACCCCGCCACAAACAACCTCCTACGCACACCCACACATACGCACCCACACACATGCGCCCCCCTCCCCTATCACACACGCACACGAGAAACTCTTTGGACAATCGATCAGCTGTTTTTGACAACCGCTTCTAGTTTATTGCTATCTCATTCGCGCTCACACATGCGCACGCACTCACGGACGCACATCTGCACACACAACACTTACACTTTCCCACACAAACGCACGGCATACAAACAAAGCACAATTGAAAGAAAAAAAAATCGCACCAAATATCGAAAGAGATTTTACTGGTTTTGAATGATGACTGATTTCTACTTACATTCGCGTTAACACACTTCCATTTTGTTAGGGTGGCTTGTTTTGTTTTTGTTCAGGCTTTTTATCAAAATAAATTTTTCCTCTCGCGTAGAGGTGTCAAACCATCGATGGCACTATCGATAGTATCGATATTTTACTGCTAGCCTCTACTATCGACGGTTTTGCAACTATCATGATAGTATCGAGCTACAGTCGTTGCGCTTTTGATATGTTTGGATTGGCTGCTATAAAATACGAAGGCACATTTGTAAACAAATCGACAGGTGGCATCTAATTTTTATAAGGGAGAAGTTCCTGAAAGGTTTCAATGGTTTTTTAATAATTATTTGAGCCCGATACTATTACGATAGGATCGATTGTTTTTTTCAAAACATTCAACGTTGATATTCCTCGAATTTGATATTCCGTTTAATATTACTAGCTAGTTTGCCCTCTCAGCCCTAAAAAAATGATTTTTTCCGATAGATACCTTAATTTTCTACAAGATTGGCAAGCTTTCAGAAGTCCTTTTTATTGCATTGTTTACATAAAAAGGTTCAAACAAAAACGGCCAAAGCATAAAACGTAAATGTTGACAAAATGTGACGTCGGTGTTGCTGGTCAACCAAGTTTCTTCTATGCGTATGTACTTTTGTATACCTTATTTCTTTTAATTGATGTTAAATGTTTTGTTCCAAGCTCCATTGAAACATTATTTATGATTTTATCCTAGATTGACATGTTTTTTTACCTATAGATGCACATATTTGTGTTTTATAAATACATTTATCCCGATTCTGATACGTATTATTGGAACCCGTGAGCTGCAAAATTTCGTTAATATCTTTCAAAACAGAGACTGAGTAGTTTCTGGAGCCTGAAATTACAAACAGTATCTCAAGTCCATAATATCCATTTTCCCTAGGTATGATGATTGTTGCTCATCCCGTGCCAAAGTTGCACAACAATGCTGCCTTTTCATTTCCACATGTTGCTGAATTTTTTTCCCATACAAATTAAATGAATCTTACGGCGTTCCCGTTAAGAACATGTGGCTCACAACACGAAAACGCTCTCTTCACCTCTTAAAAAAAAGCAAATTTTGAAAAATCACCACGAATTGAGAGCGAAAAATGTCAGTATTTTTTGTGCGGTAAATGAGTTTGGCGGTCATTTTCAAATGTATATATATGGAAAAATAAATAGTTCACTTGATTTGTTTTGTCGAGTGTGACTGTCAGAAACCGAGAAAAAAATAGCTTAAGCCCGCTCTTTTTAATCAGATTAGTAACCAGTAAATATCAACAAAAAAAAATTTAATAATTAATAATTATTTGAGCCCGATACTATCACGATTGTATCGATAGTTTTTTCAAAACATTCAAAACTATCGATGGCACAACTATCAATCGCTTGACAGCTCTACTCTCGCGTACAGTGTGACGACCGCGGATCTATCGGTAAAATATACCGTCTGCCTTTCGGAAATATACCGTAATATACCAAACAATTTCTAACATATACTATACCATAGATCATGAACTAGTGAACGAACTTAACCGCCCTCAATTTAAGCAGGTGAACAACTTGAGGTAAGCCGCGGAAAAACATGGTGTTTGTAAATATATCCTTATCCTGTGTACTTGCAACAAAAAATGACCATATTGACTTTATTGGATTGTTTATAAAATAAGTTTGAAACATTGAAGGTCAACAAAAATGTTCCTTATTTTACATGCTAATTACAACACGGTAACTACACATTTGCTACATATCAAGAAGCCAGACGAATTTGGCGGATTGACTTTGAAAATCTTTAATATTGCGAATACCCAAAGGGGGGTTATTTCTTATAGCCTATTCCTCCTCATCACTGAAATCCTCTTCTTCCCTGCGTTTCCTTGTCTTCCGTTCGATTTCGCGGGCATGCAGGTCCTTGAAGGCCTCGTATTCGGGCAGTGTGACATGGCAGATCTTTGTGGCGAACGTCTTCTCGGATGTGTCCGTAATCTGGTACAATCTGTGGTTGGTGGTGGGCTCATCGGGATCTGCTTTCGGAGCACGCGGCTTAAACAAGCCCAAGCGCACGAGGAACTCGTGCCGGCAGCGCAGCTCCTCAAAGGCCATCGACAGCCCGGCGGACTTGACCAATTCTGGCACTTCTATGCGCATTACATCCATGATGTAGTCTAGTTTCTCCGCTATAGTTTTCTCTGGTTGTGCCAGCAAGTCGGGGCTGTTCATCAGCAGTTTCCACACATTTTTGTTGGTCGAGACGCGACTCTTCAGGAAGCCCACGTGCGAGAGCAACTGATGGGAATCGCTGACATCCAACAGCTCTGGATATTTGGTCAGTAGTAGGTGCAGCAGAGTCTCCCCAAACTGGCAGGCGCGCCAGATCTCCAGACTGCCGATGATGCGCTCTGGCGTGCGTCTCAGCACAGCCGGATTGGCGGTAACAATGCGCAGAAAGTTCACAGTTTCCAGGCCATGATTTACGAATGTTTCATGGGCTCGCCGCCACACCTCGGGCGTGTAGATGGATAGTGTGGGCTCCAATTTAATGGCCTCCTCGATGTGCACCGGCTGCAGTTCCAATATTTTTGGGGCAGCGGCTTTCATGGCCAGGTAGCGCGTGCATTGTAACTGAAATATTCAATTTTTAAACTGTGCTTTTGTTGATCTGCTGTATATTTACCTTTTGCTGTTGCCTTAATGCAATTTGCGTGTTTAATAATAGTTTTCTCAGCATTCTGCGAACAAATAAATGTGCGGGCGATGTAACAACAAAATCAAAACAAGAAACAGCTGATGCGGCCGCTATTCTTCTTTGAAGTAACAGCTGTTTCAGCTTTTATACATTTCTATGTAAACTTAAATGTAAACTTTAATTTTACTTACTACTACATTTCAAATTCCATAATTTCAAGCTCGATCTCAGAGAACAAAATTCGGTGGGTGCCATCCATATTATGCCGAAAAACTAGCCGAAGTTTTTAGCTATTAACGGAACAGAACAATCTCTGAAATTTTGTATAATTTCTTACAGGGCTGCACCACTAACCAAACAGTATATGGTATAAAGTATATACACAAATAGTGCTTCCAGTATCAACAGTGAAGTCTTTTAAAGTCGGACACCTCAGCCGTAGATTGTGTATAAATAGAACTGAATTCAGTGGAAAGTTTTATCATAGTTCTGCTTCAAGTTCAGGGTAAGAGCGCAATTTAATTAGGTTTGTGGGTGGTTGGATAGGAGTGTAATTATAAAAAAGAACATTTGCCGGTTGACATGTGTTCAAGGTTGTGCCGCATTTAATTATGCAAAGCGCTTTGTGATATATGTATGTATATATATATAAATATATATATATATTATATATTCATCGAACAAAACATTTTTTTAAATCGTTCAAACACCTGTTGCCAAAGCCAATCCAAGCAAATACGTTTCCAGGGAAACTGTAAAGGGGCGGCTTAAATATTAGAAGAGTATGTGAAGTGAGCCATCTTAAAAATCTTCCACACTTGGGGAAAAATGATGAAGCTATCATATTATCTGTGGGACAGTTTCGTCCAGAAAAACTGCAACTACAAGCTACGTATGAGCTTCGAACTCTGTTGGAACAGGAGGCAATCCTCTGGAACAAAATACGACTCGTCATACGTGGGCTCCTGCCGAAATAAAGATGACTACGAAAGGCTGAAAAACATGGAAGATTTGTGAAAGCAATTGCCTGTGGAAAACTGTGTTCAATTTTATGTGAATGTAAGGACGCTATCCATAAAATACCCCCACTGTTGCCAGAAGCCAAAAAGAAACTTGACTGTCAGAGCGGCTTGGAAATTGAGCCAATTTCGTACATTGGCATCTGGTATATTAGAACCGACCATTTGTTGATCACTAATCACGAAACACAAAACCAAACAGAACTCAGTTATTCCAGGTAATAGTGTTCCCAGTTTTCAGGTTTCCGAAACACTGGCATCTGATTAGAACCCCTTCCGAACGTCGCTGTGTTCGAATGAATAGCGCAATAAATTGCTTTCAGAGGGCTCGTTCATCGTCACTTGATGACAATCGCACACCTCAAAAATATGTCAAGTAATGGTTGGGCGTACACCCCCCGGCAAGGTCAAACTCAATAACATTGTGAAATAGGCGCGAGCTCCTTCTGTAAATTAAGATTCAAAACAATTGCCAGCCAAAAGATAAACCACACAAGTGTTTCAGGAGAGGATCTCTCTCTCTCTCTCTTAACTGATAAGAGCACACCGCACACACTCACATATTTTTTTCGCTATTTAATAAACGCCGCACACTGCCGGCCACAACACTCCTCATTCACAGATCACTCGACAGACATGGCACAAATCATACGTTGGGGCATCGCTTCGGCTGGAAAGATCAGCGAGGATTTTGTCATCGCACTGAGCACACTGCCCGCCAGCGAGCACAAGGTGCAGGCAATTGCTGCCCGCGCGCTGGATCGTGCCCAGGAGTTTGCCAAGAAACACGAGATTCCTACCGCATACGGCAGCTACGATGAGCTGGCCAAGAGCAAAGATGTGGGTGAGTACCGGGTGGCATTCATAACCCCTCCAAGAGCAGTATTAATGTGTCGCCTATTTCCCATAGATGTCGTCTATATTGGCGTCCTGAATCCCCAGCACTATGAGGTCTCCCTGCTAATGTTGAACAATGGCAAGCATGTGCTCTGCGAAAAGCCTCTGGCCATGAACAAGAAGCAAGTGGAGGGTATCCTTAGCGCCGCCAAGGCAAACAAACGCTTTTTCATGGAGGCTGTGTGGTCGCGCTTCTTGCCCGCCTACCAGCGTGTCCGTGAGCTGACCGCCGGCGGACAATTGGGCGAGATCAAAGAGGTGGTGGTCAACTTTGGTTTCCCCCTGGCCAATGTGGATCGCTTGCAGTGAGTCGGAGACGAAACCCTCCTTTAACCCTGATAGTTCCCATGTAAAAACTATTCTCTGTTATGCTTTAAAGGAAACGCGAGCTGGGTGGAGGTGTGGTCTACGATTTGGGCGTGTACACCATTCAGGTGTCGCAGTGGGCCTTCCAGGAGAAGCCACAGAAAATCGAATCGACTGGCACCACCAATGCCGAGGGCATTGACGATGATGTGAGTGCCACATTGACCTACAGCGGTGGACGCACGGCACGCATGCGTTTCTCCTCGAAGGAAAAGCTGGACAATACCGCAGTCATAAAGGGCTCCAAGGGACAAGTGACGGTAGGCATTTGAGGCGCCTTCGATTGTTGGAGTATAGTTTTTAATGTGAATTGTTCCAATTCACAGCTGATTGACTTTTGGACACCCAACAAACTGATTGACATTGATGGCAAGGAGAAGGAGTGGGTGCCGCCCAAGGGCAAATATGCCACAAATTATGGCAACTCCGAGGCCATGCGCTACGAGGCGGAGGCAGTGCGTCAATCCATAGTAGCCGGCGATGTTGAGAACAAAACTGTCAGCTATGCGGACAGTCTGCTCTTTGCCGAAATTCAGGATACCATCCGCAAACAGATCGGTGTGCTGAACAAATACGATGAGGAATAAATTTATAGATTGTATTAGCCCCACACCCAACCCATTAAATATATTAAATATTGTCTTATACACTTAAACACTGTGGCAGCCTCTTGGCCATGTTGGCACTTGCTCATTTCGATTGAACAAACACTGCGATAAGATGCGCGGCATATTGATTGTTAAATGACATTCATTCCCCTAGGTCGAAGTTCTCCCTATCTTTTGGATTGGAATAACATGATTGAGCACAAAATTTCCACTTATATACATATGTATGTGTGCTATAGATCACGTTTTCAATGCGTGCCGGAATTTATTCTTCGTGTACAAATGAGGGGGGGCAGTGGCTGGGGTTCCTCTTATCTTACGGTCTGGCGGGGTGTGCTATATCTTATCATGGTTAGGCGTCTGTTCGAGCTAGAAGTTCTGCAATGGCGGACTTCTTAGGGGGGAAAATATTAAAGGTTATACAAAAAACCCATCATAAATCAATTTTACACCCTAAAGTTCTATTAATTCTTTTAATTTTAAACTTCTTCCACATTTATTTGACACATTTCTGGGGGCTATCAAACCTTTTACACAACTGTACTTTTTGCCATTGACGTGTTGACGTTGGTGGCTTATCTTTTGATAGTCAGGAATGGAAAAAGGGGCTCGTCCTCTGAGTGATAAGCAGCAATTACGCCAATGCCCCATTGTTTCGTTTGCGTAGAACACTTGAAAGCTATAGAGTGTGCCCCTACAGAGATCCGTAACAGACCTTGAGATGCCTTCGAGAATTGAGAAATGATTGCGGAAATGGAAAATATTTACAGAGAATTGTTTCAGGTGAGTCTCTAAATGGTTTCAGTTTGATTTAACTATGAATAGAGGTTAAAGAAAAGAGAACGGAATGGGAGAATATTTAAGGAAACCTACAGGGAATCTTTCGGCATCTTTTTTGATACTTTTAGCTCTAAGAAAAGGATAAAGAGAAGAAAATATAATGAGAATTGGTTCCTAAAACTCTTTAGAGCTGTTTATCTTTCCAAAGAACCTTTTGGAATACATTCTAACGCTTAAAGTATAATAAAATTTAAATAGTTTTCCCATTCGCTTTAGCATCATCGGCATTTAGAGGCTTGGTGCTTGTGGGGCTGCTCTCCATGCTGAATGTCTCGTTATCAGTCGGAATGCAATGCAAAAGTGCAATGAATGCAGATGCCGTGGACTGATAGTACTCGGGACTCTACTCGGCACTACGTATCATTATCATATGGCGTCAGTAGCAGCCCGGACACGAGCCAGAGAGACAGAAGACGCCAAAGCCGCGGAACAATGCAGAGTCAAGCAACCACTTTGAACTGGGGCATAGCAGCCGCTGGTAGGATTACCCAGGACTTTGTCACGGCTCTCGGCACCATTGAGAAGTCCCGTCATGTGGTGGTGGCTGTGGCCGATGTAGATGGCCCGAGGGCGCAGGAGTTTGCCCAAAGAAATCAAATACCACGACACTATAATGGTTTCGATGACTTGGCTTTGGATCGAGAGGTGGATGTGGTGTATGTGGGCACGCTGAATCCCTTTCACTATGCTGTCGTGCATCTGCTTGTGTCCAGGGGCAAGCATGTGCTCTGCGAGACACCCATGTGTCTGGGTGTGGATCAGGCCAAGGAGCTGTATGCGTTGGCAGAGCAGCGTGGCGTTTTCCTGATGGAAGGTGAGACTGGGTGAAGAGAGATTTAAGTCATATTTTAATGGAGATTTCTTCTGCTCGCTTTAGGCATGTGGTCACGCTTCTTTCCCAGCTACGAACGTCTCCGGGAACTGCTACAGAGCGATGCCATTGGCGAGGTGACCCTCGTGAAGGTGCAGCATGGCTTTCGCTTGGCGCATGTCGAACGTGTCAGCAATCGAGAGCTAGGTGGTTCCATTATCCTAGATCTGGGCGTTTATGCTTTGCAACTAGGACAATTTGTGTTTGGTAGCTCGCCCGTCAAGATCCTTCCAAGTGGCACGCAGCTGAATAAAGATCGCGTGGATGTTCAAACCGAATTCATACTCGACTATGGCGATGGGCGTCGATTGGTGGCTTTGGTCACTGGCCTGGAGAATCTGGAGAACGATGCTGTTATTGTGGGCACCAAAGGCGAGATTAAGGTGAGGCATTATCTCTCTCTCTGACCTACAGATCAATGGGATTATCAGTGACAACATTGCATACTTTTTCTTTGTTTTTTCTTCCTTCTTTTGACAGCTCTCCAACTATTGGTGCTGCACACAGCTGGCCCGCTCCAATGGTCCACCCGAATTGTGGCCTTTGCCCAAAGCTAAATTTGATTTTCATTATACAAACACCTGTGGGCTGCGCTACGAGGCGGAGGAGGTGCGTCGCTGCATCGAAAAGCGGCTGCTGGAGAGTCCAAAGTTTCCACATGCCGCCAGTCTGGAGATTATAGCCATTAGCGAGCAGATGAGGCGACAAATTGGTGTTACTTTTGATGAGTTTTAGGTGTAGGAATATATAGAACATCTTGGGTGTACTTATGGATAAGTATTTTCACTCAATTAAACTTTAGCAAAATATTCATTGGAATTTGAGTGGACTTTACAATGAATTTGTTAGAGTCCCGTCCCCCAAAGTTTAGTCTATTAAAATCTGATACAAAATCTATTGAAAATCTTTTTAAATTTTGTGAAAATTAAATTCAAAACAAAATTTACATTATCGCAATTAAAATCGAATAGAACTTGCCTTAATTTTCCAGCTTAAGCTAATAGCAAATAAAATTAAGAACAAGTTTTTTTTAATACAAATCCTGCATCAAAGAATCTAAATTTGTGGCAATATTTCTTGCAATCTAATTCTATTTTATATCAAAAGAATTTTTCCTGAGATTTGACAATAGGAGGGGCTGCATGCCACAGAGCCTGTAAGAATAAAGAAAACATTTAAATAAGTATATGGAGTTTAAAATAGGAAATTTCAAATAATTTTAGAGATTTCAGATTAGTGGATCAACTTGCAGGAGACACAACAAAGATGTTCTATGCAGGGATTTCTCCTAATGCCGTGGAGATAGAAACTTAAATTATCTTCGTCTTATTGTCAGTGCCCCAGAATTTAATCATTAAATACACTTTCACATATAGCACGTTTTTTTAAAGATGTTCAGAGTGAACTCGTTCATTGTGATGGTCTTGAGGACAGCCCTTGTTAGCGTCTATGTATTCTGTTGGTACGTCACTATGACCGACAGACCATTCTTTCTTTTTCCCCCAAGGGTTTGGAACTGTAAGAATACAAATATTTTGCTTATTTTCAAACTAATAATTTGTAAAGAACATTAGGCAAAATTTTGATATGTAGAAAACCTTTTACCCTGAATCGGTTCCTAAATTCTTGTAGTATTCATTGAACTCTGGTTCTATTATTTTTGTATTTAATATTGTGATTCAAATAATTTGCAATGATTTTTTTCCTTTCTTTATTTTTATTTTTATTATTTTGTTCACTTTCATGTTGCATTCGTATCGTTTTTTCTGCTCTCTGTTTATAATCAATATACTTTATCGAGCATATACAATATTAATAAATCAATGCTCTAATGGTTATTGTTGCTGCCATTTGTGGTTTTTTGTGTTTAATTAGGAATAAAATATTTAATTAAAGGTCGGAAATTAGTGGAACTTAACAACTAAATGAATACTTAAACGCAGCTTAAAACCAGAGGAAAATTAGAACAAAATTCATTAATTAGTTTTGTGTTTTGTAACTAAATGCAAGAATACAAAAAAATAGAATATATATTAATATTATATTAGAAATTATTAAATGTTAATTTGCAATTGTTAAATCATATTTAGCGACACTATTAGTTTTTTTTGTTTTTTTTTGGAAATTCGTTGGAACTAAAAATAAATAAGATAAGGAATTTTAAACATTTCTTGCCTTAGATTTTTAGTTAACACAAAAAAAAATTAATTGAGAAACCATTTTCTTAAGTGGCTAACAAAACATTATACATTATATAATGGTAGAAAAACGTATTCATTTTCGCCGGAAGCAACGAAAAAAAACTTAAGCAAATTTTGCAAATTTTTTTAAATTACATTTTTCGCACTTACGAGACTAACTAGAATTTTGTTTTTTAACAATAAAAAGATGATTTTTACAAGGGTGTGAGTGTGTATGTGTGTGTGTGTGTGTGTGTGGAAGGCTTGCCACTGCCACTGCCACTGCCATGTCGCTGTCGCCGTTGCCATTGCCTTAAACGTAATGAAGTCTTTTGCTGTGTACAATTGCTATAAAAACTATTCCCAGCTCTCTCTCTCTCTCTCTGTCTCTTGGTTGTTCCCATACGTCTGTTTTATGCGTTTTCTGTCAGGGATTGCACATCGAGCGGCTGGCGTGGCTGTGGCGCTAAGGGCGGCGTTGGTTGCACGCCCGCTATCGTTGGCATTTTGCTCTCCACCACTGCCACAATGGGCGTGGGATTGACAAGTGGCGGCGGCAACGCCTCAAAGGTCATGCAGCTGCGCTGCGCATCCTCAACAATGGGCGGCGTATCAATGGAGTCGATCGTAGATGATGAAGAGCTGGTTCTGACGCCGCCACTGTAACCCTCGGAGACGGCCACCAAGGCGGCGGTGGTATTACGATTGTGCTGCAGCAGATCATTGATCTGGGAGAGGCGCGAGGAACTGGCTAGCGGTGAGTTTAGGCTAATGAAATCATTGGTCGTGGCGGAGGCGGCAGCGGCAGCGGCGGCGGTGGAGGCGGTGGTGGTACCACTGAGACGATTGCAACTGCTAATGCTGCTGCTGCTGCCACTGATCGATGAGGCAGCAGTCATGGAGGCGGCGGTGGTTTGATATTGGGCATTGCTCGACGCTGTCGTTGTGGCATTACCGAAGGGCGGCGCCGATGGCACCGAACAGGAGCTAAAACCGCCACTGGGTGCCACGGCAACGGGCGATGCGGAGAGCGGCTGATAGGCGGACTGGTAGGAAGTGAGCTGCAAAAAAAAAAAAAAGGTTTACAATCAAGGCACAATCCTTTAGTCTGGATTCTGGTAGCCACTAACCTGGGCACTGCCGTAGCTCAGCGATTGATAGAGTTCCCCGTAGGAAGGTGTGGCATTGCTTCCCGTGGCGAACAGACCCGAATCCAGGCCATCCAACTGGGCATAGGCCGTCGCATAGCTGCTCTGTGTCTGCTGCTGGACAGTGGTCGGTATGGGAGGAGACACCACCACCACAGATTGCTGCTGCTGCTGCTGGTAGTAGCTGACACTGCTCTCGGGCGTGTACGCGGGCGAAGCATAGCCCGAGCTATAGTTCGATTGCGTTTGCATGAAGTAACAGTGAGAGGCGGCGGCCGTGGGGGAAGCCACAGCGCCACTGGGCACACCTGCGCCCACGGAAGAGTACGTCAGGGAGCTGCTCTGCGGAGGCTGTTGCTGTATGTGGCCCTGGGCGCCCTGCCGCTGCTCCAGATCCAGCCGCATCACCGTATGAATGTAGTGGGTGCGCACACGCGTTGGATTGAACTCGACGCGGCCGACGGTGTTGCCGCAGGCCTCACGCGAGCAACCGCAGGGGAACATGGAGCGATCCACCTGGCATTTGATGCCCGCCTGGCTGCAGGCGCAGGTCTCCGGGTCGCAGAACTCGCGGCACGAACAGCCGCACACTTCGCGCGAGTTCCGGATGTCGCGGCATTCGATCTTCTCGCTGGCATCGATCTTGCGCACGCCCGCCGCCTTGAGCAGCGCACGACGCTGCTTGGGCGACATTGTCGTGAGGAAACCATTGGAGCCATCGTCCGCATCCGAGCCGCTGCCCTCGCTGAGGAAATCCTCCTCCGATTCCTCGGTATCGTCGCTGCTCGAGCCACGCGGCTGCACATCCTGATTCTGGCTGCGATGCGCACGCCTCAGCTCCGCTGCATGCTCCGCCAGGGTCATCGTCTTGAAGGCAATGTGGCGCGCACCCATACCAAGCGTACAGCCGCCGAGGGTGGGCACACAGCTGAATCCCTGCTGCCGGGGGAAATAGTAGATTTTGACATTGTCAAAGTTGATGCTGCGCTTCGGTCGCTTCTGTGCGGCCACGGTGCTGGTTGTCGAGAGTGCAGCGCCGGACATATCGGGCACCAGATCGATGGCATCGCTCTCGTTATCCTCCAGCCGGCGCTTCAGATTCGAACGCTTTGGCTCGGGCACAGCTGATGACTGCTGCTTGAGCGTAATTCTGGTCGTTTCGCTGCCCAAACCCGAGTCGGAGCCACCGTCACGCATCTCATCTTCTTTGGTCTTGGCCGCCTGCTGCTGCTGTTTCGCCTGGGGCACCACGACGCTGCTGCTGCTGCCACCACCTGAGCTCCCATTAAGCGGCTCCGATTCCGTGTTGAGCTTCAGCCAAAGCAAATCACCGCTGGTGTCCACCTCCTCGTTGGTGGTCACCGAAGACGAGTCCAGAATATTGTCTATGGCCAGGGGGTCCTCGGAAATGTTGTCCGCGGCCAGGGAAGTGTTGAGCAGATCTGTGCCGCCCAGGACGATAATTTCATTGTTGGGAAAATTATCCAGTTCCAGGAACTGTTCGTCGAGTTCGCCATCGTTGGGCGTCACCGGTTCGTTGGCAAAGTCTGCCAGCTCATCATCCATTTGAAGATTGGTCGGCAGCGGCAGCGTCATAGCCATGGCCTTGGCCTTGGCAGCATGCACTTTAGTGGCATCGATTATGGATGTCTTGATTTGACGCTCAATGTCATCCTCCATAATGAACTCCTCCTCCTCCTCGTCCTCCTCCAGCAAGAGCCCACTGTCCTGTGCCTCCTCCTCATACTCGATGCGTCGCCGCGTGGCAGCGCCATCCTCATGGGCATTCAATGGTGCCACTGCCACTGTTGCTTCTGCTGCTGCTGTGGCTGTGGGTGTCGTTGTTGGGCTGAACATGTTGGAGCTGCTGGCATTTTTTTGTATGTACGTGAAGATCTTCTTAAACATGCTCCTCGTGTGTCAGGCCCCCCGAAAACGGGTGGTGGGGAGGGGGGGGAGGCCTAGAAAACTGGGTTTCACTGTCGCAGGGCCCGCAACATCTGTGGAGGAAAAAACGTCTGGAATTAGCAAATAAAAAATAAAAAACTTTCCTATGGTTTATATAATGAAAATCAGAAGGGGAAGGCGGATATACGCAAATCCCAAATAGGCAGGCAAGGCACCGACCGAACCCCTCCGATCGGGTGTGTATATATAAACGTTATTTGAGACTTCCTGCGACTGGGTGGGCCACCGCCCCGAGGCCATGAGGCCAGGTGGGCACCCATCCGATCGCAGGCTTAGAACTTTGTTTTACTTGGAATTTGTTGTTTTCTTCTGCAAAATTTCCACTCGAACAAAAACCTAAAATCAATAATGTTTAGGTGCAGCGTGGGGGGCGAAGAGGGGAAGGAGCTTCTAAGGAAGGACTTACACACCTTTGCAAGCAGTATGCTGTGATTTCACGCAACGCAAGGATTCTGTGATTTGTTGGTTTTTTTGTGGCTCCTTTCTGGAATTTGCGACGTTGCGACGATGTGAGAGACAGAGAGAGAGAGATGACGAAAGGCGCAACTGTGTGTCTGTGTGTGTGCGTGGAAGGAGGCGCAGCAGCGATTGGCAATCGTACGAGTTGTGTGTTGGTGTGTGTGAGAGTGCGATCTCAGATTTTTATAGGACGCGGCAGTGTTTATAATTTATAATTTCACATTGTAACTAACTTTTTTCACTTTTTATGTTTTATGCGAGCAGAAAGATGTTCTGCTCTTGCAGTTTTTCTCACTTTTTTCTTACGTTTTCACTTGTTATTGCTGCGAACCAGTGTTACCGCGCATTTATCGGTCAAATATACCGTCGAAAATATACCGAAATGTACCTTCTTATTTTCATGATATACCGTAAATATACCAATGAAGATCATATTCCTTAACTTTGATATTCGGGTATCCGGTTTAATATTTAAAGGAGTTTCACCATAGAACAAATAATTTTATCCGATTGATAAATCAATTCTCTACAACCAACCCTATTTTAAGGACTACCATTGAATGAATTGTTCATAAAATAAGGCTTAATAAAAAAAGCTCAACAAAAATGTGTCTCTTTGTACATGCTAACTAACTACACATTTGTTACATATCAACTACTTTTCTGTGGAGTATGACACTGTATAGTAAAATTCCTTAAATTAATGTTAAATTTAGGGATTACGTTATATATATATATCTTGCTTCTGATTCATATTCTTGATACATTCTGTTCTAAAATCACGGTATTGGCACATCTCTAAAATCAAAATCCATATGTTATGTCGCCCGATATTTCACATCATCGATAGTTGTCCGTCAGTGTTGTCCGATGTTCATGGATAAAAAGTTGTATGGAAAAAATGTTTACAACATTAATCCAACACTTGCAACATTTCCCGCAACAATTTGGACTAATAAAATACCCTTGGGAAAATGGACATAATAGAGTTGAGGAGATGTTTGTCATCCCAGGCTCCAAAAATGCGGAAACAACTCAGTCTCTGTTTTGAAGTTATCTTAACCACAATTTTTCAGATTACAGGTACGGAGAATATGTATCGAGAATATATACAGAAAACATATGTATAATAGAAACATGTCAATCTAAGAAATGTCATTATAAATGCTTAAAAGCAGCTTGGAAAACTGAATTTTAACATTAATTAAATGAAATAGGGTATACAAATGTCCGTACTACCGGTTGACATGCAACAAGTGTTCAAGTGACGTAACGGTTTTTTCCTACTTGCGTTTCATTTCTATGCTATATATATTTAATCTCTTCTGTTTAATCCTTATTTTCTAAAAAATCAAATAAAAAAGGGGATTCCTTAAAATAGATCAATCTTGCATACAATTTATTTATCAATCGGAAAAAACTATATATTTAGCGCTAAGGGCCAAAGCTAAATAGTAATGTTAAATCTAATTTCAAAATCAAGGAATATGATTTCGAAAGGACCGTTGGCCCATAGTCGACCCATGAGGTCTCCAGAAAATTATGAAACTTGAACATTTTTACCGCATTCCAGGTGGTGGTAAAATCGTGTTAATTTTGTGTGCACGTAAAGAGGAAGAATGGATCTAAAAGAAGAATTTAAAAACAGCTTTATTTTCCGCGGTTATACACAAGTCGTTCACCTTTTTTAATAGAGGGGGGATTCAGTGGGCTTAGTTCGTTTCCTTAGTATATTTACGGCATATTTTGAAAATTACGTTTCTGAGGTTCCTGTCACTCTCGACAAAACAAATCAAGTGAAATATTTATTTATCCATATATTTACTTTTCAAAATGACCGCCAAACTCATTTCAAAATTTGCTCTCTTTTTCGTGGTGTGAGCCACATGTTCTTAACGGGAACGCCGTAAGATACATTTGATTTGTATGGGAAAATTTTCAGCAACATTGGGAAATGAAGTAGCAGCATTGTTGTGCGACAATCTGCATACCTTGGGAAAATTGATGTTATAGAATAGAGATATTGTTTGTAATTTCAGGCTCCAATTAATGCAGAAACTACTCAGACTCTGTTTTAAAGATATAAACGAAATTTTGCAGCTCACGGGTACCAATAATAGGTATCAGAACCGGGATATATGTATTTATAAAACACAAATATGTGCATCTATAGGTAAAAAAACATGTCAATCTAGGATAAAATCATAAATAATGTTTCAATGGAGCTTGGAACAAAACATTTAACATCAATTAAAAGAAATAAGGTATACAAAAGTACATACGCATAGAAGAAACTTGGTTGACCAGCAACACCGACGTCACATTTTGTCAACATTTACGTTTTATGCTTTGGCCGTTTTTGTTTGAACCTTTTTATGTAAACAATGCAATAAAAAGGACTTCTGAAAGCTTGCCAATCTTGTAGAAAATTAAGGTATCTATCGGAAAAAATCATTTTTTTAGGGCTGAGAGGGCAAACTAGCTAGTAATATTAAACGGAATATCAAATTCGAGGAATATCAACGTTGAATGTTTTGAAAAAAACAATCGATCCTATCGTAATAGTATCGGGCTCAAATAATTATTAAAAAACCATTGAAACCTTTCAGGAACTTCTCCCTTATAAAAATTAGATGCCACCTGTCGATTTGTTTACAAATGTGCCTTCCGTATTTTATAGCAGCCAATCCAAACATATCAAAAGCGCAACGACTGTAGCTCGATACTATCATGATAGTTGCAAAACCGTCGATAGTAGAGGCTAGCAGTAAAATATCGATACTATCGATAGTGCCCTCTTTGGTTTGATACCTCTATGTTCGATGTTCGTGGATAAAAAATAGATAGAAAGTTGTAAGTTTTAGCAATAACCTGGGCCAACTAATTGCAAACACAGTGAAAAACGCAACGAAAACCACAAGCTGCACTTGGGATACACGAAAAGTGCAAGTAACGCTGGACATTCGTGACGTCGCCTGCGAAATTGTCAAAAACAAGAACTCAAAAGTCAATCGTTTTCCGTCTCTGTCTGCGTGTGTTTGTTGGGGACTGGGTGGAGAAAGAGAGGATTTCGTTTCGGAGAAACGCAAATTATCTGTCTAAAAACAAAGTGGCTGCTGAAAAGAGCAGGAATAAGTGTGCAAAAATCGATTCTCGCAAAATCAATGTGCGTAACAATATGAGAATCAAGTGTTGGAGCCCAATATTGCGTTGTTGTTTTGCCATTAATTAAGAAAGTTGTGTAAAAATTTTTTCCACCATTATTATCGTCATCGATAGCATAGCCGAGCTGAGAGACTGTGTCCGCTGAAAGCAATGAGAGCGAGCGAGGGAGATAGATGGCCATGAATTTTTGGGTGCGTTTTATTCGAGCGTGTGTGGCGAAGCGAGATGGCACTATAGGCGGCTGCTGCTCCAACTGCAGCGTGCACAGTGGTTGACAATAGCGCAATAAATCAGGTTTCCTATTTTCGCAACATTAAAGCCAGTGCAGCCCAGGTGCAGGAGACGCATTAAGCTGAACCGGGGTCTCATTATCTATCGAATAATATGTACTCTTTCCCTCTCCAGGCAATGAAAATTGCTTGTTGCTTGTTCTTTGTTCAGCTTGGTTTTGCGTCTTAATTACGGTGCATGTGTGTGTGTGCTTGTGTGTATTTATCTGCAATCCGTTTCTTATCGTGCCAGTCACCGACCCCCCCCCCCACTCGTTCCCTGAGGCTGGATGGCTTTCTTCACACAATATTTTCCTTGGAGCCGAAATGTAAACAAAATCGCATCCACATTTTTTCTCAATTTCTATTTTGTTTATATTTGTGTCTTATTTCGCTTAATTAGCATTTTGTGTAATTGAGAATGCTGCCGGGGGACAAAGAGAGAATTGATTTATCATACTCTCCCCATCACCTACAGTGTATACATATATACCGTATGTTTGTTGTGTGTTGGCTGCCAAGTGTATTCCTATTCTCCTTTTCATGGAGGTCCGTTATGCTTACTGTGAGAAAATTGCACTTGTTGACTTTAAACTGAGACAATCCAACAGCCAAGGGCACACAATTAGGTCTCTGATTTTAATCAATTTTCCAGAAAATTTCCAAACCAATAATTTAGTTTTATTTGCTGACATACAATTCTGTGTGTGAGTATAGAATATGTTATTTGACCAATCATTTTAGTAAACCAACAGAATCATTAATAAATGATAAAGTACTACACTGAATTCGGATAATCATATTGGTGGTACGTGCTGACCTAAGATTAGGCATATGAATTCTTCTTGGCAACTCGTGACTCTGATCCTAGTTAATTGACCATGGCTGTGTTGCAAGTGCGTGTTTATGGCGCTCTCTACACTTTACCTCTGTTTCTTTCGCTCTTCTGGGTCCCATGTGGATGATTGTGTGGGTACTTGTCTGAATGACGCATCGTCAGCTGTTTCAAGACCAAAGCAGCGCCAGCGGCAGCAGTGTGGGTACCGTAATTTCCTGAAACCAAGCTGGAACGTTGTTTTATATTTTATTGAATTTTCCGCGGACGGGTCGAAGGCCGACGTTTAGTTTTAAAGTTCTATACATATTTAATATTTGCTAGCAATTTCCGTATGTGGGTGAGTTTTGCCGCCTTGCCAGCTGCTGTTGCTGCTATTGCGTTTGAACTCTTCGATATGGAAGTTTTCGCTTTGAAACAGCCCAAGCGAATTTGTCTATAATTTAATTTATAGCTTCTAAATTGTTTCGAAAAGTGTCTTTCTTGTGTGGTACTGTTATAAAATTGTCATAAAATGCTAAAATACGTCATTCACGAACAAACAAAAAAGCAATTGTCAGTGAAATTTATCGCAATTGAAAGAGTGAGAGAGTGAGAGCTAGGTAGACAAAAGAGTAAATTAGCCGCATACCAAGTGCTGGAGTGAGAGAGAGTGAGAGTGTGGCTTGACAACCTAACTGTGCACTTTGCTCCGTAAGTCTCTCTACAAAAACAATGGAAGCGAAAAAAAAGAGGTCTTCTGTCTCTCTCTTCCCCTTGCTTAACTTAATAATGCTCAGCAACAAATATGCCATGCTTTTACTTTCTCTCTACCCGCTTCTGCTGGTGTTGCTTATAATTCCAGCCAGCAACAGCCGCCCTCTGCCGCCCCTCACGCTGACTGTTTAATTTATTTTGCATTGATTTTTATCAGAGAATCTTGACAGCATCCGCCAGCGCAACGCCCCCACTTTCAGCTGCCTGCCCTTACATTCCCACTCTCCATTCATTTACACTCTTCTCTGCTCACTGTACGCCCTGTTCCACTCTTTCCCACTTGCACTCTCCGCTATGCGCTCGATTTCTCTACAAATAAGAATCCCGCATGATTTGTATACCCTTTTGTCGGAAGGTATAATGATTAACAACAAATGCTTGCAACGCAGAGATGCAATGATAGTCGAACATATGAACCATACATGCATTAATATGTATTATAAATCAACATCAATAGAAGAAAAGATTTAGTCAGTTTTAAAGCAAAACATTTTCTAACCATCACAGCAGCGATGGATCTGCTAGGGTATCAAACACTCGACTACCGGAGCTAGACATCATTGTTTTCTATACAACGATCCCGCATGATATTTGTAGAGTCTGATCCCTTGCTTGTGTAGATTTCTCTGTACTTTTTAGCATTAATGTGATAATTAATTTGTGGAGATTGAAATTGACGAGGACGTAAGGTAACACTCCTACTTGAGAGGAAATTTTTGTTTTAGATTCGATAACAGAAGGCAAATGGTGGCGATATGATTCACAAAAGTGCCACTGATAACAGATAGTGAGAGTCGCACAAACATACATATTTGCCAGCCGTGAATAATACGAGGCGTCCCCTTTTATATTCGTATGTATGTACATATGTATTATTAATGTCTGTTGTATTACGTACCGCCCTCGAAATAAATTATCAGGAAAATCCTTATGTACGAGTATTATCAACGTAGCAAAGTAGCTGACATTTGGTAGAGTAACAGAGAGATAACAGAACCCTAGACAGATAGGAATTCATTTTTATTTCTTTTAGGCCTTTATATTTGTGTTTAAAGACAAAACGCGCACAAGAAACAAAAAAAAAACAATAATTGCGCTTAAACAACATTTTTAAGGTTTCCCGGCAAGTATTTTTAGTTGTTTGCTAATTGTTTGTTTATCCGTTTTTGTCGTTTTGCTTCGGTTTGTTGCAATAATCTGAAACAGCGACACGCAAACAATCTTTAAACACATTCTTGACAGTGAACATTTTCTTTTTTGTCGTTTTATCTTTGCTGGTTCTTGGGATTTTTAGATTATCTTAACACGGGGTGGGTTATCATGTGAGATGATAGGGCAGTAATAATACTAATGATAATGCTGGGAAAATTCTATATAAAGAGATTTATGCTAATTTAAGCACGTTTTAAGACTGTATTAGCACTTGAATATGCCGACAGAATTTGGATATCGTGATTTAAATAAATTTATTATATTAGATTATTTTATTATTATTTTATAGCAATCTATTGGTCAGCTCGTGTCATTAGATACTTAATTGAGTGTCATACAGGCTTAATGATGATAATTGAATTCAATTTGTGCTTTCAATGCAACCTTAAGGGCGTTTCGCTTTCTATTTCCATGAGATTTATTGATTGCTATGCGCTCTCTCATTCTCTCTGTACGTTCTCTGTCACTGCCTGCTGATGCATATGGTATGGGGGAACATACATATCGAATTAAATTTGTGTTTAGTCTTGTCCGGTCATTAAGTAAACGAAAGGCGCCACTCTGCTTACATGACTATTCATATTTCCACGACACAAATAATCCATAATGTGGCCTGCTCTCTTTTCAGATAACATACACCACATAGCAACACACACACTCTGAGAGGGAGTACGTCATACCACACAGAATACAGGAACCGTCCGATAAAACCGATACACCCCGCATCAACAGTTTTGCATTGCATCCCAAAACAACACAAAAAAGAGGAGCCCGACAAGCGACACGGATTGATCATGGCCACAACACCACGCAGCGGCGGTGCCGGCTCTGGAACGGCACAGCGACCGAATGGAACCTCTCAGAACAAAAGTTGCCAATTTAAGCTGGTGCTTCTGGGCGAATCAGCTGTCGGCAAATCGTCGCTTGTGCTGCGCTTTGTCAAGGGACAATTCCATGAATATCAGGAGAGTACGATAGGTGCGGCTTTTCTAACACAAACCATTTGCATAGAGGATACTGTGGTGAAGTTTGAAATTTGGGATACAGCCGGCCAGGAGCGGTAACTATTAAATAAATATCAAATTATATTTATTTCAATTAAATCCTAATGCCTTACCTCTTTCTGTCTGCAGATATCACAGCTTAGCTCCCATGTATTATAGAGGTGCGCAGGCCGCCATTGTTGTCTATGATATACAGAATCAGGATAGTTTTCAGCGTGCAAAGACCTGGGTCAAGGAACTGCATAAACAAGTGAGTGTGCCAGGAATCGAGAGAGTGTCTCTGTGGGCAAGGTCAATGCAATCTCGTGCAAAAGAATGTTTTATATACATATGTTTATTTACGAGAATTATTGCCATTTATGATTGTTAATTCTCTTTGTCGTTGTGAATTGCGGCCCCCAGTTGGAAGGGGCATTGAACTTATTTTGTGGCATCCGTGCATTCATTCACGCCTCATTGCTTTCATACACTTGACTGGGGTTTCATTTTGGGGAGTGAGAAGGTTCTTTTTTTGTGAAGGTAGAAGTCGCGTAAACCTTGGACCATAATAACTAAAAGAAACTAAATTTTCATGGATATTTGAAAACCGCATTCTCGAACCGCATAGAAAAAGGCTAATCTACTAGAACCGTATACAAAAAGACAGAATGGAAATAATCTTAATTTTCGAAGACCTTAAACGATTAATGAATATAAGGAGCGATACCACACCTAATATTAAAAGAAATACTTATAAAATACTAACGTTTTCCCATGTTTCGTTGCTTAGGCCTCACCAAACATTGTCATTGCGCTGGCCGGCAATAAGGCGGATCTGTCAAACATTCGCGTCGTGGAGTTTGATGAAGCGAAGCAATATGCCGAGGAGAATGGTTTGCTGTTCATGGAAACGTCTGCGAAGACGGGCATGAATGTCAACGATATCTTTTTGGCCATTGGTAAGCCATTAAAACTGCTGAATAATCTCAACTTAATGACTAATTTAATTATAATATTTATAGCCAAGAAACTACCTAAGAACGATGGCGCCAACAATCAGGGAAGCAGCATAAGGCCGAACGGGAACGAAACAAATCGACCGACGAACAACTGCTGCAAGTGATGTCCCTTTGTAGGTGAGTGTCTAAAAGATCTATAGGATGGATGGATAGTTTCATAAGCAGTACATTCGCGGATACATATGAATTTCAAGAAGTGCGGTATACTTCTTCTAATGTCTCCTATAATATTGGAAATTACTATCTATATTTATCTGAAACGCAAAAATGTGTTCAAAATCAAGCAAATGTCTATGAAATCGGTCGATATCTTTATCGTATTTAGTTATAGAAAGTATCCAATTGCTCGTAGAGAATTTTCTTATTTCGGGTCATTCGTATCAAATGTTTCCGTTCGCTTACTAGAACTTTGTATTAAATTTGTGATGCCACGAATGTGCTCTAGTTTTAAGGGGCTATTAACTACTGATAATGCAACTAATTATTATCCTTTTTATCCTTCCAGAAAATGAAATTTCCAACGAGAGATTTGAAAAGTTTATGCTGATAATTATAAATAAAAAAATTATTTAAAAATTTAACAAAAAAAAAAAAACAGAAAAGAGAACACACATACCTAAAAAAAAAGAACCTGCTCTCATAGGGGCACGAAAATAAATTTTCATAATTGATAATTGATTGGTGATGAGATAAGAACCGAAAGAAAGATTATAATAAAAAACAAAACCATATAATATTAATTATAAATTAAATATAAAACAGAAAAAAAGGAACAAGCCTCCCCAAGCTCCGCTTCACTATCCATTCATTTAGAAACGAAGCGAAAGCGATTTCCATATCTGACACGCTTAGAGAGCCCCCACAACAGACCCCCCCAGAAAATGTGCTAATCAGAATTCCACACACAAACACACCATAAAACATTTCAAATAATAATAATTATAATACAAAAAAAAAAACAATACGAAATTCAATTTGATGGAAAAAACAGCGCGGAAAGGTTTTTGCATAGTTTGCATAGTAAAGTTTAAAAATGTATTGTATAAAAAAAGATACCGAAAACAACAAAAGAATATTTGTAAAATTTACATTTTCGTGTAAGTTTCTCAAGTAAAAAAAAGAAATTCCAGTTGCAGTTGTTTTCAGCAGCGTTCCAAAAAATAAGAGAAAAAAAATGTTCAGATCCAGCGGCCGATGAAGACGAAGATCCTCTTGCGCTCGTCCGCAACGGATCTGTGGCAATGTGTGTGTCTGTCCGGCTCTGGAGTGCGGAGAATCGCCTCCCGCCCCGCCTCCCAGCTGCGACGGACACGTGTGATAGTTGCAATTTATATAAATTATATATACACATATGAAACAAAAAAAACGAAACCAACAAAAACAAATTATTTCATAATTTTTAACTTTTTTTAAATGTATTTTCTTTTTGCATTGAGTTTAATTTTTTTCCACATTCTAGCAACAATCGAAGATTTAATGCTATTTATCTTTAAACAAAAACAAACAAAACTATCGTAAAACCATAAAAAATAAAATATAAAAAAAAACTTACATCTAGTATGAAATTAAGCGAATGATGGAAAACGGGAGAAAACGTGTAAAGTGAAGTCTTTAAAAATAAACCTTGAAATACTTTACCTAAATAAAAACAAAACGAACCACACTCAATATACCACAACAAAAATTCTTGTTTGAATCATCGTGCCACCCAATAATCTATTCTGTTAATTTTCTATCCATAATTATTTTGTAATTTGCAATCACAAACCAATCGGGTAAATGTCCAACAGAACAGCCAGCCCAGCCCACTCGTATTGGTTTCAAATCTATAATTTCTATGTTGTCTGTATGTATTTAAATTTAACATTTATAATAAAACGAATGCATCGTATATACTCATATATATATACATCTATATATGTATAATAAGTCATTCGATTTGAATCGAGAATGAAACGACATAGTACGAGTACACTTAATCTTTTGTGGTTTTCTCGCTCTGTGGCAGCATCTCTTCTCATCGGAAATTTTAGACCAAAGTTTTTCTTAGAACTCAGATGATCCTTTTGCTTTTTATAGAATCTGTTTGTATATGTTTTTTACTTTTGAAGATAGGAATTGGTTTGAGTATGTAGAATATAGTGGGAGTACATAAACAATTAGACTCTGTTTAAGCAAACTATAGAAGTTCTAACAAGATTAAAGGAGCATTGTAGCATAGGTATCCATTTGAGTTCATATCATTTAACATCATTTTGGATTGAGTTTTCTCAAAATCAGCGGTGGCAATGTGCTTCGTCATGCACACGAGCTTATGACTTTATAGAATTAAAAAAAAAAAAAAATTTTACATTTTACATTTTTTTGCTACACGAATCTCACTACATATACGCTACACACTAACAGTAGATTGTACAGTTCCCATATCACCCCCGCGGGGCCCTGAACGCGGCGGGGGGGGGGGGGGGGGGGGGGGGGGGGGCTGGCAAATAGACCGACGATTCAGGGCCTGGGGCCCGCGGTTTTCGACTTTAACGGCCGCCCGCGGGGGGGGGGGGGGCGATTTGAAATACACTTGTAGCAGTGTGATATCACATGAGTCTGGAAACCAAATTTGGTTTCTAGCCCTACCGGCCGACGGCAGCGGCGCGGCGGCGGGCGCGCGGCGCGGCAGGGCATCGGGGCGCGTTCCCCGCGACCCACTACCACAAAACCCAGCGGGATAACAAGAAATTTGGAATACAATACAATCCAATCGTATAATGACTGTCTCTAATGGTGGAAGATCGACCGAGTAGTGGAATTTAGTATAAAAATTGTTTAGGGGTATCTAGAGCATTGGGACTCCCCTGGAATAAGCAGACAAAAAGTAGACCTTCCTCGATAGCAACAAGTGCTCTGCCTATATATATTTTGCGCTCTGGAGAGAACATATTAAATTATTCTGTGGTGCTCACACTACTGCTCCACTAGTTAATCATTAAAGGATGTGATTCACTGCCGCAAACCTTTAACAGTGAGAAATCAAAGATCTCACTGGAGGTCTTTATTAGTCAGTGTAATGAGTACAGAACTGAACCTCTCAGAAGCGCAATGCAGCCGACAGACTACGAAGTTGTCCTCTTGGGTGCCTCCAATGTGGGCAAGACTGCCCTGATTTCGCGCTACGTAAAGGACGAAACGCCAGAGCGTGGACAGCCCACAGAGGGAGCTGAGTTTCTGGTAAAGACTATCTGGGAGCCCCATCTAAATGCGAAGCTAAAAATCTGGGATACAGCAGGTCAAAATCGGTGAGTGGGTAACCAATAGGCATCCAGATCGTCTTAAATTTTAACAGATTGATTTAGTTTCAAGGACATTTTACTAAGACATCATACAAACGTTCAAGGCGCTTTGCTTGTGTACGACATACACAATCGAAAGAGCTATGAGGCTGCGAAAGAGTGGGCTGTCGAACTCAAAGCAAAGGTAAAATACAATCCTAACTCTAAAGATGAATAATTCTCTAAATAATGAGAACTTTCAGCACTGTAAGCCCAGAATAGTCATAGCTTTAGTAGGACATAAAGCTGACATTACGGATCAGCGAGTTGTAACCACCATTGAATCTTTTGGGAGACTTCATCTGTTACAAATCTGAACATAAGCAAATGTTTTCTAGACGTGGGTTAGTTTTTATCGGTATATATCATTCGGGATTACACATAATACTAATATTTTGATCCCTCTAATGTTTTGCTGTTCAGCTTTGGATATGAAAAAAGCAGAAATCTGTAGCTGTTTCGAAGGGATAAACCGATCTTCTTGGTATTTGTAACAGAAAAATCTTGGAAAATAAAGCTGAAATATTTATAAGAATTTTTTTAATTATTTATAATTTTATTTTATTTTATTAATATTTAGTATATTATTTGATCTTAGGTATTAGTTTAGTTTTTCTTTTTTATTTAGAGAAATCCCACCAATAAAAAAATGTTCTCAAATCTTTTTGTGGTTTATTAACTTTTTCTATTTCCGTTTTTCTTGTTTTTATTTTTAATTTAAAATTATAACTGGTTAAGTTGTCTCTCGAAATAAATACATACTTAATGTACTGCGTTTTTTGGTTACAATTTACCAATATATTTTTTCATGTATTGTATATCGTATTGTATATATTTATATATGTATAAGGGTTTTTTTTGGTTTCTTGCTACTTGGTTTTTCCATATATAAGAATAATTATATTGTATGACTTTTCATAACTATAGACTTAGCCGTTATGGGCTTCTTTTTTTTTGTTTGTTTTGAGTTAGTTCTTTACGATAAATCATAGTTTATAGAGAGACAGAGATTATACACTAACTTACTACAAGGCAACTAAATGGCTTCAATCGGGAGAGAGCTTTATGCTATATAACGTATACAGATAACAGGGAAAACAATAATATTGTATTAATATTAGATAAAATTCATTTTAAAATTGAACAAATGAAAAATGGTAGAAAAATAGGGCAGTTTTCGTAGATAGTGTTTTGAGTGTATCGAATGGAAAGAAGAACACATAATCTGGATAGTCTATATATATATAGAATTTATAGTTACAACAGCATAACACAAATCCTCAATCAACAAACAAAAACGAATATGCATTCAGTTAAATAAATATTATATTGGTTTTTTTGGGTGTTTTTTTTATCCATTATTCCATTTGAAATATCACTTACGTAAGAGAAGTTCTATATCTGTATCTGGTAATCGGTATTCACTAGAGTTAGTTTTTAGTTCCTAAACTGTATAATTTTGTCTCGAGAGTTAAGTGTTTTTTGTTTTCTTTCCTTTCAATTATTTTTCAATTTTCATGATTTTTTTAAGTCTAAACTTTTTGTCTTTTTTTCAGTTTTTTCAGTTTTTATTTCTATAAAATTTACAAAATTACGTTCCTTTGCTTGTCTTTTTTATTAATCGATCTTTAATCGATTATTGCCCCAAAAACTGATGCCGGGAAATATGTCGTCGCCATTATCGTCCATTTCCTATTTATTCTTGCCTTAAATCTTAACTTAAAAGTAGTTATCTTCTCTTCATTCATAATTCGTCTTCAGTTTTGCTCATTTCCCCCTATTTTGGAATCTTCTTTGTTTTTTGATTATTTTGTTACTCGTTTTTTTTTTTTATACAACAATCGGCTCATCACCGTGAAGATCACAAGAGCCAATATTCTCGCCCTGATACGCCGAGAAATCGCTAATAATGGCCTGTGGTTCGGATCCAAACTGTATATCCTGCAGGCAGCCCTTGAAGGGCTCAAAGTAGCGGCCCAGCGTGCGTTTGCTCACCGAATCCAGATTGGGAAATCCGCCTGTAACGGAAAATATAAGATACATTTAGCATATGTTTTTAATTTGAATTTAGCGGTTAGCAGTTAACATAATTCATAGTGGGACTAACATCACTCTGTTAACGATTACAGCCACCTGTTGCGCCCAAGTTGGCAGCTTGGTATTTTTCGACTTGTTCGTGGTGGTTTTTCAAAAGTCACATTTCGTTTTTGTTTGAACCTTATTATGTAAACAATCCAAAAAAAAAAGAGTTCTGAAAACTAGCCAATCCTGAACAAAATTTATTGAGGAATTGGATAAAATTATTTGTTTAGGGCTGAGAGGGCCAACTAGCTAGTAATATTGAACGGAATATCAAAATCGAGGAATATCAACGTTGAATGTTTCGAAGAAAACAATCGATACTATCGTAATAGTATCGGGCTCAAATAATTATTAAAAAACCATTGAAACCTTTCAGGAACTTGCCCCTTGTACAAATTAGATGCCATCTGTCGTTTACAAATTTGTCTTCGTATTTTATAGCAGCCAATCCAAACATATCAAAAGCGCAACGATTGTAGCTCGATACTATCATGATAGTCTCAAAACCGTCGATAGTAGAGGCTAGTCGGTTTGTTTATGTTTTTCGCTGTGATATAAAGCAGAGCTAACAAACAATCAGTTGCCGAGTGTATGGAGCCTCAAGCACGCTCAAAAATACAAAACAACAACTCAACAAGTGGATTTAAGCCATTCGTCGGTTTTTAATGCGTTTGTTTGTGTTTTTCGGTGTGAACTAAGTCAAAGCTAACGAGCAAACAATTGCCAAGTGCATCAAGTGCCGGTGAGTGTTAAATTCTATTCAAATTATGGTTTCCAATGGCTGGAACTTACCCAAATAAAAGACATCCTCATAGCTAATGGTCGGCTCTTTGCCCGCTGCTCTCCGCCTGCTGGACAAAGCTGTGGCCTGCGTTGTTGTTGAATCATCTCGCCGGTTGGGGCCCTCCGGCAAACGTTCCGTAAAGATCACCTCTCCATCCAGCTGCAGCTCCAGTCGAGTGCGATCCAAGAGCACACTCGTCCAGTGCCAGGCGCCATCGGCTATGAAGCCACTGGCTGGGGCCTGGACCGTGTCATTGTTGCTGCCTAAGAGATTGCTGGCCAGCTTTAGGTGGCCGTTCTCCAGGCCCAGGCCCAAGAATTTGCGGCGATCGTGTTCGCTCCAGAGCAGCAGACCGTCCGGCTCGATGGTGGAGAAATTGAGGCTGATTTGAATGGCTTCGCGGGGGCGCACATAGAGCGAGGGTCCGCGTCGCTTGTCTTTCATGGGTATGCGGGGTGGCGGCAAGATCAGGTAACTGTTGCCACGGAAGCTTGGTGTTGTTGGTTTACTCATGGCTGAGAGAGGAAGACAGGAGGGGGTGGGGGGGAAATTGCATTAAACATATTGCATGCGATACATAATTAAATTACAGCATCAGTTGCAGTCTCTCAGTATCTGTAATAGACTCCGACTCCGACTGCGGATTCAATTTTCAGTCTTTGCTTTAGTCGAGAGTCTTTGCTGCAGCCTCGCCTCAGCTTTAGCTTCAACTGCATTGTTTAATCTACACCATCTTCGTCTTCATCCACATCTTCATCTCCCATCCCTATAGCCATCTTTTGTTTCTCATAATGAGTTAGCTCTTTACGAGACCTCGTAGACCATGATCTCGTTTGTTTCTAATTTTACCATCGCCATCTTCTACACAAAAAAAAACTGCAAAATCTTTTAGATACAAATCTTCGAAATATGTCATGTTTTTATAAAGTTTAAGAAACACCAGATTACTTATTTTTATATCAATATTACCCAAATATTGTAAATGTTTTCTTAAAGTCATATTAATAATAATATTAAAGGGCTTCAAGAAATGCGACTCGTAGGATCTAGTGTACCCCCTTCTAAGAAAAGAGATCTCTCGCCAGATCAATTTCTGGCAGAAAGTCAAGAATTTTTAATGGGTTGTCTTGTCCCCAAAATGGAGAGTGCCTTGATCTGTATTTATCTCTCCTAATGCAACAAGAATTTCCTTAAATCTCGACAAGAGTATGATTATGTGCCTAGCAATTGTCATTCAAAATAATATTAACATATTAGTGGCACAAAAAGGCTGTCTTTTGGTTGCAATGTCTTCCAGTAAAGTAAATCGTAAAACAATTAAAAAGTACCTACAAGGTTAATGATTTTCTTCACTTTTTCGTTCCATTTTTTTATGCTATTTTGTATAATTGCAAAATCATTTTTCTAAGATCTTCAACTATCCCTCAGATTTCCTCAGTGTACCGAAGACTTGCCTAATCTTTTGGTCTCATCTTGTCTAGAGTTCTGATTTTCCACTTCGCTTTCTGCCACACCGCTTCAACGGCTCTGCCCCTCTCGTACTTTCTTCTGTAGTACTTGTTCGTTTTGTTTTATATTATTTTCCTCAACTTCAACTTCAATTTCAACTTGTTTCTCTGTGGCATGTTAATTCACAATTTGCTAATAAGTGAAAGGCCGACCGACAGCCAACAGACAGCTGTGTGGAATATCTACACTGGAAATGGAGATGCAGACAGGCAGCCGTATGGGATTTCCCATCGTCAAAAAAGCTGGATTCGTAGATTGTTTGATTGATGTTTTGCTTGGGAATGATTATGATTTTCAGAGATCATCAAAAAGGTTGAATTATTGAGAGGTTTGGTAGGGGGAAAACAGGTGGAGCTACTGATTGGAAAATTTCAGCTGTGACATGTACTTGATTGATATTGGACTGGAAAGTGTGCGAGAAATTCATTAAAAACTCTGTTGATGATTTGTGTGGAATTTTAAGGAAGGAAATTCAGGGAAAAGTCATGGAGAATATTTTGTTTGTCTATCAAAGTTATTAAAAAGCTTTGTAAATCAAATGTAGAATTAGGATTTAGGCAAACCTACTATATATGGATGGATCTTTCAAAGTAATTATATACTGTTATATCAGTATACCTGCCGAATATTATTACTTTTTTTGTAGCAATCAAGAGAATGTAGTTTTGAATAATGTTTTATGGATATCGCCCTACTATGGATATGCTAATCTACCCAAATCAAATTCGAGGAGCATTCAACTTTGAGTCATGACTCATGACTGATTTTTAATTATTTTCCAACTCTATTATCATACGAAATTGTAGTGTTATTTTTTGTTGTTTGACTGCGAATCAGATTGCTAATTTCTGTGCCACTTCCTGACCCCGCTGTGCACTGAACCATCCCCAGACATCAAACCAAATGCTGCTGCTGTTAATGGTTATATTCTGTTGTTGTAGATCTCTAATTATAATAATAATATTGTTCTACTCTCGCTGCGGCTGAGTCCAAAAAAAACTTGTTTCCTCTCATAAAAAACTCCAAAAACAAAAAAAGAGATCAACAAATGAAATAAAATCGTTTTTTGTTTTCGGCTTCTGTACTTTTACTCGTGACACATTTACGAGAATTTTAAAGATTTATGAAACTTGTTTGCGTTTCCCCTGATTTAATGATGATTTATTGCTATTAATGTCACGGTTATTGAGCTGTAACTAAAATATATATATGTGTACCCCCGTCTCAATTGATTATGAATCATTAATATGTAAACCCAGAGAAAAAATATTCAAAATATTTTCATATATAAATTAAATAACTTCATATTTAAAAGAAAGTTGTTCAGTATGTAGATTAAATATTTTCATATTTAAAATAAAAATATTAAACATTAAAATGAAATATTTCTCATACTAAAAATATATATTTAATTTCCTATCTAAATTAAATATTTTTCATATTTCGATCAAATATATTTCATATATAAATTGACTAATTTTTATTAATATTTTTCATTTATAAAAGAAAAACATTTCGAATTTATTTTGAATATTTTCATATTTTAATTAAATAAATTTTGCAGTTTTTTTTCTAGATTTTTTCTCTGAGTGTACTCAATGATCATGTTTCGTGTGTAATATTTGGGGTTTCAATGACCCGCCATTGGAAAGTACTTACCAATTTCACAGTAGAAACCGCCCCAACCATTGGGACACGAACAGCGACCACTGCGCAGGCAACGTCCATTGTTTTTGCAGGGTATCAGCTTGCAGGATTCGGAATATTCACAACGATCGCCCTTGGCATACTCTGGACAAATGCAATGGGGCTGTAGTTTCTCATCCAGCCAGCAGTGTCCACCAGATTCGCAGGAATCACCGCCACAAGCAGTGCCATCGCAGTCACGAATATTACGAGATTCTGTAGGAGCACAAAATAAAGAAATTATGGATCGAAACAAAAGGGCGGGGAGGGCCGAGGGCCCCTGCCAATACTCACCCACAATATTGGTTTCATTCAGAACAATTCTTGTGCCGCTGACAACCAAACCGCGAACACAGCCACGGAAGGGTATGGGGAAGCCCGAGATGGCATTATGCGGCAGCTTGGACACATCCTTGAGGCCACCTACATACAGGAGGGAATCAGGTTCGACCAGAACCTCTGCGGATGGAGCCAATGCCGAGGAGGCACTGCCCTCCACCCAGAGTGTGAGCCAGCGACCCCTTTGGGCCATTTTGATCTTGTGCCACTCGCCAATGGCCAACATGCGGACACTGCGCACCACTGTCACATGAGTGCTGGGTCCCGAAATGCGGAATTCCACCACCCCGCCCTGCAGTGAGAGCGAAACGAAGCCAATTTTCTTGTCCTGGTTGTTGTTTAGTGTACCAAAATACAAGAGCAATCCGCGCTCCGAAAGCGGACGCAGCTGGAACTCAATGAAGAAGAACTGCACGCGATGAATCTCCTCGAAGGTCTTGGAACCCATCAGGGGCACGGGCGAGAAGCTGCGCTGCTTCTCCACTTCGTTGAGCAGCTTCATCACAAAGTGTGTGCTGGGCGTCGAGATGGGTTTGGGGGGCATCAATTTCTTGGTGAAATTTCGATAGCTAACCATTTGGGAACGCTTGGCGCCCAGTTTGTCGCCGCCATCGTACAGATAGGGCCAGCGAACGGCCAAGTAAGAGCGTCTGCCGGTGAGTGAGACATCGCTGAGGGAGCGTATAACTGAGAGGAAGAAATGGGATTATATACCGATACCGATTGTTGCATTGTGTAAAGACTCCCTTTCCTTACCCTCTTCACAATTCTTGCCCGTGCGACCCACAGGACAATCGCATTCGTAGCCATTCACCAGAGGCACACAAGTGGCATCCTCGTAGCATTTATTGTTGAACGAATCACAGGGATTCGTGGGCTGTGCACACAATGGACCATACCAGCCCTCCTGGCAGATGCAACTACAAAAAAATAAAATTGGCGATTCAAGCTCCATTTGGGGTACAATTCTTGCCGCGTTAAACTCACGTAAAGGTTGCTCCATGCTGCAAACAGGCGCCATCATGCTGGCAGGCATGTCGATGGCACTCCCTGGTGCCACATTGTCCGACTCCACGACCACGAACGCCACGTGTCTCCTGCAGGGGCACTGTCACAGCGCCAGCCTTCAGCTGGACATCGTAGATGCAGCCCTGGAAGCCCGAATGCAGCGGCAGATCGTGTGGCAGGGTATTAAAGTTGGCAATTTCATGACCACCCAAATAGAGTATGGGCAGCACCTCCATGCGACTAACGCTGCCCGGTGAACGTCCTGTAATGTTGAACTTTCCATCGACCGAAAGCCACGCCTGCCGCCCAATGCGACCCACTTTTATTTCGTAGGGCACTCGCGGAGCATCCAGCCGAAAATCGATGGGTTTCTGGGTGAAAATGCGACGTGGTCCGGCGCCCAGATTCCAGGTCAACATAATGTAACCCTGTATGAAGCTCACGGCCAGATGATCGCTCTTCTCATCGTGATAGCCCGATTGGCCGAGGAATGCCAGCAGCGAGATCTGTGACATGGTCTGGGGCAAAATCTTGAAGCTCAGCTCTAGGGAATACTCCAAGGGAATGGGCACGGTGTAGGCCACAAAAGAGGACAAACCATTAACGCTGCCAGAGAATGAGGGTAGCGCCACTTCGAGATCTGCAAACACGAGGAGCAAGCGTGGGATTAAGGGTATTTCTAGGCAGGAAGAAAGGCAACCGCGTTTTACTTACTATGCTCGCAGTAGTGTCCATGTTTGCCCAAAGGACACAGACACAGATACCCACTGCCCGGAAACTGTACACACGTGCCACCATATTGGCAGGGATTATCCTCGCACACGGATATCTCACAGGTGGGTCCCATATAGCCTGTCGGACATTTACATTTCCATTTCTCTGCCTTCTCGCCATTCTCGTCCAGATCATTCGTTTCGATCTTAATGCAGGCGGCACCATTGCGACAGGGACTCGATAGGCAGGCCAAAGAGCCGCATTCCGTAATGCCAAAGCCATCAAGGGCATCGCTATTGAGAGTGGGACAAAAAAGAAACAAAAAAAATGCTTTTACAGGTGTCGTGCGCTAATTTCATCAAGTCTAATTCGATGTGTCAATATTATGGGACGCGTCGTGTGTCGTCGTCCTTGTTGGTGCCAATTGACAAACAGCCCCACAGCTGTCAGCACATTGAACAAGGACACTATGACACTAGCAGAAAGTGTGACCCCCCCCATTTGGGGTGCCCATCTGTTTGCATTCGCGCTTTTATGAACGTTGAATGCTGACGAATGGCTTCCGCATTCGTCCCCCCCCTACTCGCTGCAGCTCTCAGCGCCTGTCCTTTTCATCAAGTTTTTGCTGCATTTTCATTTTCACTGACAGGCACAACTCTTTTCAGTGCAAAACTTGCCAAAGGAGTACGAGTACATAATGTATAAGCTTTTAGCATTGGCCATTTCGTTGGTGATTCAGGAATTTCTTTAAGAAAAAAGTTGAACCATGAAATAAATGGGACAATTAAGAGATGTTAGGAGAGGCTAACTTGATGTTGCGACTTTAATAGTTTGATAATTTGAAGTGATAAAGATTTAGGGACTTTTTCATTGAATCAATTTAACATATGATACGTATTTATACTCATTCATTTACATAGATCTTTGAATGTTCATTTCTTTGGGTCTTATTTAATGCAAGAGTTTATTCTTAGACTTATCAAAGATCAAAAGCATTATCTACAGTACAATTTTGCAGAGAAGGCCCTCTGTGTATTTTGTTTTTGCATTCTCGGACACTTTGCTCTTGTGCACCTTGAATTACTACTAAAAAATTCTACATAAATAAATTACATTCCTTCTACTCTGAAACATATCCTAATGCATACATATAAGTCTTTTGCTCAAGCTCTCTTCCCCGCAACCATATCAACTTTATTAATGCCTATCGCATATATGACTCGTGCTACCATTCTCAGCTTTATCCCTTCACGCAAGTCGAGCTAATTTTTTCATGGATATAGTACCACACAAAAAAGTTCTTTGCGTTCAGTGGCCATATAATCTGGGTCTTTTACTGCAACGCTACCATGAAAGCAACGGCTTTCAGCACCTGGCAACTTTGTATGTGTGTGTGTTTTTGGCCATCAAATGGTTTCATTTTATTCCCAACAGCTCTGCTTTTTCATACTGCCTTCAGGCACTGGCACGGGGGTACGGCCAGTGTAAGCGGCATAAACATTTAAGAGAGATGCCTCACAGCCTCACATCAGTGCCGCCCGTATCGGCCATCCGCCACAGAAAAGTCGTAACTTTTTTGGGCAGAGATGTTCATTAGCCGTAGTCCAGCATTCAAAGTGCCCAAAGGGCAATACACAAACCAAGCACAGAGAATATCGTGATTAATGGTTCAGACTATGGAATACCTGGCAATGGGGCTATATTTTGTTTTGTCAATGAGTGGCAAAATTGTTGAAATTTTGTCTAAAAATTCTGAAATTATCTAATCAACGTTCTCCAATTAATAGGAAAAGTGTTAGCAATGTCGCTGAAGAGAATTTAATTTATGACAATAAAATATATCATACATATTTTCGTGTCTTTGGCTGTTAGAGTTACACGATCGTAATGATTTTGTGTATATAGCTAGATAATAGCTTCATATACAACTCTGTGAAAAATAAACTCTCCAACTTAGAAATTGTGGAAACCACAACTAATTTCTTTTTCATTTTATTGAGAAAAAAATTCGAACCTCAAGAAGAAAAGTCTTAAATTGAATGCTGAAATCAAAGAATTTAGAAGGAAAAGGAAATTTGTTCACCTGCAACATATCTCCACACAAAATCAATACACCCTCGCTTACACTCCTCTGCTTAACAGGGTATGGCAAAAAGCGGCAGCTAAAGCGATATGTATCGATGGAGTACGAGTACTTACCCGAATATTTCGCGCCCTTGTCCGTTAATGCGCAACGTGTGGAGACACCCGGTGAAGCCGGTGCCGCTTTGTGCTGGCGGCAACTCGATAATCAGGCCAATCGGCGCTTGGGGTGCCCCGCCCAAGTGCAGCCATGTGTTCAGTATCGCCTCCGGTGTATGCAGTCGCTGGGGCAGTAGTTTCAGCCACGTCGGCTGATCCCCGGACATGGCCAATGTGTCGTTCACCAGCAGCGAGGCATTGCAGTGTGTGTAATTCCGGCTAAAGTCCAATCTGTAAAGAGGTATTCGGAAAAGTTCTTTTTAGTTCTTTTAGTTCTCATTTTCTTTTTTTGTTTTTTTTTTTGTGTGCCCCTTGGTGTTGCATCAAATATTTAATATGCCGCACGGTACGCCCTCATTCTCTCTGTGTGTGACTTTTCTCTGGATTCTGGATTCTCTGTGGCTGTGTGTGAGAGAGTGTGGGTGGGTTTGGCTTTTCACTGGATTCTGTTTGAGGATGGAACGGTAGACTTTTAAAGCAAAATTCCCAACATGCCGATGCGTGCAAATATTTATGACACCACAATATCCCAGGACCCCCACACCCAACCCAACCCATGGCTAAAAGGGTTCCATTCCCCGCTTTCAGTTATCCACCCGGCTGTTGTTTGGTTACCTTTTGCCTGTTGACCTTTCGCGCTGGAAACTTCATCGAAGGTACTACAGTGGTTTAAGATTTGGCAGGAAATTGTGTCAGTAAGAGGGGCGTAAGGTGCAAGGTGCAAGGTGGCTCCCTTTGTGGCTGGTTCTTTAACTATTTCAATAATGTCACATGCATATTTTGGTAAATATTTTTTACATTTTTTTGGTTGGTTTCAGGTAGTTTTTATAAAGGTTTTGTGATCATTTCAGACCGTTTTATTTTTCTACGAATTTTACTTAAATTATTTTGAGTCGCTTTATTTTAAAGTTAAAAATGTGAATAAGTTGAAGGTTTTTATTCTTAAGGAGAACCAAGGGGAGACGAATTTTTCCGAACAAAATGTATTCCAATAGAACTATTAGCTATGCATTAAGTCTGGATAAAAATTATCTAAGCCTGTAGGAACGTTTTAACACTTGTTAAATTAATTTAAATTTATTAAATTAAATTTTGTTTTACTGAGAAATCAAATAATTATCCATACATACACACATATCTTCCAATTCCTAGCTGGACTTTTTTTTTATAATTTTCCATCAGCCCCATTGTACTGTCCCTTGTCCAATAACAATTCCCTATAATGTCAATCGACTGTCAAATTTAACCAGCGCCTTCTTGTATTTTTTTTTGGTACGGCATTTTTTGTCCCTCAAACCTTTGATGTGACATCGAGGTGGAATACCAGAGGGTCCCTTGGTTTTTATTGCACCTCATGGCCGAGTGTCACCTGCTTTTATTTGAATGTCCTTTATTGTGAGGACATACATACGCCTTTATCAAAGTGTGTCTGATTTTTTTTGTTGTCAGGCGGATTTTTTTAAATCTTTTTTTTTTTTTGGGGATGTTTGGTTTGGAGATGGACGAACTGGGATCCATATCTTGGCGTTTATTGCATTTGAATGAAGATATTTTAACACAGCAAAAAGCCAGTGCAATAAATGCGTGAAAAAAGGACACCGATTTTTATTGTTATTTTATAGCAGGCGGACAAATGCTGTAAAAAAGTTACCATACGTGCATGAAAAAAGTTTTCCCTGATTGCATTTAGTTTTTATAACATATTGGATTGTTTGGAGTACTCTCCGTACTCGTACTCGTGCTCGTATGTTTTGTTGATTTCTTTTACCTTTTCCAACGAAATAATCGGATGGAATGATATTGTTTCTGGGAAATTTGTTGAAATTTGTTTGTTTTCGTTTTGATAGACGGGCACCGGATTGGGTTTGTTTTAAAGATTGGAAAAGTTCGGTTTCGAATTCAGTTTTATACTGATTAAAGTATCACTTGATGTGTATTCTGCAATGACACTTTTTTTACTCAGTTGTATAAATAATATAGTATGCGTAATATTTTGAGAAGAACACTTTCCATTGGTGTGATTTGTTTTATATAAAATATGTAAAATAAATAGATTCTTGTCATGCACTGAATGATGTCTGGCTTAATAATTGTATTACACTTTAAATTTAATTCTGAATGTGAAATTTATAATGAAACATTTTTTTGTCACGTTTAGATCGTTGCTTAAAGGCGTAATGTTTTAATGGAATTAGTCTGAATATACCATGCCTAATGCATATCCAAAAAACATCAATAATTTAATGCACTTCCATAACCCAGTTTGAAATCCATTTAAAATGCCTCATCCATTAAATCATTGATTTATGCAAAGTAATTAGCAATTTGCTGCACTCATTTTATAGTTTCGTTAACGATCCGAATGAACAAAACCCAAACAGCCGAACTTCCTTCACAATGTTATTTAAAGTTCAATTAGCTGCATTTGACTGAGCAACAAATTAAATTAGCATTGTTTACAAATTTCGGAGAGCCATTCCCACTCTTCGCCCGCTTGGAGTCCTTGGACATAAATAATTGACACGCTCAATTGAATGTTGTGGGATAAAGTTTTTAGTTGTTAAACTTCTCCAAAAAGAAAACACAAATCATTTTCGTTAATGAACTTAACTTTCGGGAATTGAATTAGGCAAATTTGTAATAATTAAAAGGAAATTCCTGTTTCTTCAAAAGCTCATGGGGATGGGAATGGATGGTGAATGGGGTGGGGTGGGGGCATCCTGAGCCGCAATTAGGCTCGACGAACGGTAATTGTTATTGCTTTCTAATTACACTAATTGTGCGCAACACCAGTTCGATGAAGGGCCTTAAGTAAAAATGTCAATTGTATAGGGCATTAGCCTCATTAGAGGCCTAGAGTGGGCATGGACCAGCAGGCGCCTCCCAAAGGATACATCCACAGAGCAGAGAGAGAGCGCGCAAGAACTATGGTTCATCGATGGCCACACAAAGCTTCCATTCCATTGCCTTGTCCGCCAAAACCATCACCATCACCATCACATCGTCATCATCATCATCATCGAGTGGCCCAGGGCGACTCAGGGAGTCCCTTGTGCTGCTACCCGATGCTCGGGCGATTAAGCACGCAAGGCAAATAAAAATAGGCAACGTACATAAATTTGTTGCTCGTAAATTCACTTGCCCAGACCCAAAAAAAAAAAAAAACAGAACACCAAAACAAGAGCCGAAAACAGGCAAGAAAGTTGAGATTTAGGAGTCGAAATACGTGATACTCTTAAGAATATATAGTTCTTATCAGAGCTCCGCAGGAATTAAAATTAAGCGAATCGTTTAAGCGAAATTCAATCAAAATCCGCTGAATATTCAGTAAAGTATTTAATTTTGAATCCATTTTTAAACACTTACGGGAAAAGAATTCATTTGATAAATTAAATATACAAGTTTCATTTATTATTATCAAATCCGAACAAAGACGACTTGTCTTATGCCACAAACTGAACGTCATACGAATCATATTTCTATGTTTTTTATCCGTTCTCTAGAGAACGTTATCTAGAGAATATGGTTTGAGGATATTACTAGTTTACCCAGGAATAGCTTAGCGAGCCACTGAATCAAGAGGATGATACAAAATATAAAAAAGGTACATTGTAGGGTGTACAATTCTCCAATTTCTCCACATTTCATTCATTTACCTTAAGTTAGAATACCCTTCTCCTACGGTATTAAACGTAAGGAATGAAATATATATGCCTACAACATGTACATATATATATATAGTATATGCATGTATATATATACGAAGCTCGCACCATTGGACATTGGATAGCCCCGAGCTGGGGACCAAGTGCTAAAAAGTAAATTTGTGGTCGATTCGATAGTCGTAAAACTGTGAACGGCAATGGAATACCGCTTGCTCTTTTCCCTCTTTTCTCTTTTGGTAAATTATTTATATTGGTTTCTCTTTCACTCTGTCTACCACTCTCCCACTCTCTTTCTACTGTTTTGTCCTACATTTTGATATATTTGATGCCCTTAATGTCCTGTTTATGCCAATGTTTTTCGACTATACTTGATTCGTTGTGGGATTTCATTTGCCTGATTCGCTTCGGTTGGCTTCATTTCTGTTTTCCATTGGGGCCGGGCCCTCTGTTCAATTTTATTTGTCTAAAACGATTATTTGGTCATTTTCCATATGCGTTTGTCCATCGTTGTGATGGCCATTCCATTTTTAAGTAATTGCCACACAGTTGAATTGCTAACAAGGTCGATGCAACAGCATTGAGTGTTTGATTAGCTGATAATTTGATGAGCACTGTAAGTGCTAGGAACGTTTGAATATTTAAAGAGTATTGAAAGAACTATTAAATCAACAGGTTGTGGAGGGGGACATAATGGGTAATTTATGAAAATTGGTTGGGCATTACATGGAAGAATTTTTTATTGGTGCAGGCCCAGAGGCAGTACAAAAGGTGGTAGAGGAAAGTGAACCTGCTATCTGCTAATCTGTTATTCATTTAAATTGTAAAAATATATATGAATCCTGCTGTTCTGTACAAAATATCAATAACAATAGTAATAAAGTAATAATATTATAACAAGATTCTAACTGCAATTTTTCACTAACATTTTTTATAGACAAAACATTCCCACATTTATTTGTAAGGCTTCAAATTAGCTTATACTCTACTCCAAACATAACCATGCCCTTCCAAATCCATTGCTAATTTCATTTTAAAAGTTTGCCCAAAAAGTTTATTTTTCCATTACGAATGCCATGGGGAAAATATTAGTACAACTTTTAAACCTAAAATTAGCCAAAGTGTTGGCTTTGGTCGATGGAAATTGTTAGTTCAACGATTAATTACGCACGAGTCCCGGCAGAGTGCCTGCCCAGAGGTCTGGAATTTTCCTAGTGGGCAGAAAATTTAATTTTTAACCAACGTATAATACAAAAAAAATAACGAAGGAAGGGCGGGGCCAAGAGGATGGAAAATCTACAAACTAATTACGCATGGATGGCAAGTGGAAGCCCCGCAGGATTTAATGTTCAAGGAAATGGGTGACCGGAAATGGTAGGATGGAGAGAGAAAGAGAAGAAAACCTAAAAAAAAACTGCAATTTATTCTACACTTGAAGCATTATAATTTGTGGCCTCGACCAAATGGCGAATGGAATTCGACACGGGCCAAGTTTAATGGCCGACGGGCAGTCCCACGTTTTGCCTCCACTGACAGTGACCCATATGCTGACCTCCTGGGCTCTGGGGTCGCAGTTTAAAAAGTTAATTAACATGCCAACAGTCGTGTGTCCGTGCTCCCACCACCCACCACCCACACCCATTCCCCTATCCATGCACCAATCACCCCGTCAAGTGGAGGGCGTGACCCGAGAGGAGGGGCCACACATAATTGCATTCCGTGGTACCCTTCGTCCATTTTGCACTTACTCAGCTCGAATGGTAATTTCGTGGCCCGTATTCACCGGCGTTTCCAGCTCACTCAGCAGCATCGTCTGCAATCCGCACGAGAACTGAAACTGCATCAGTCCCTTTTGGAGGAACAACGCCATGTAGTGTCCACCCTTTGTGCCCTGGGCGGCGGCCAGCATGATCAGTCCATTAGTGGCTCTTGTTCGCACCTTCAGCTGGATGTGCATGGGCAGCACGGCATCCAGAGCCTCGTGCTGTCCAATGTCCTTGTAGATGCGATGCGACACATACGAGTCGCCGGAAAATGCTGCATTCCGTATGACGATGGGCAGCTCACAGAGCGGGCCCTGGCGATCAAATCGACAAACGCACTGCAAAGAGATTGAAACGGATTATAAGATTGGATCACAAATTAGGTACACAAATTGGTATATATTTTGTACTAAAGAAAATAAACTTCAAGGGATTTACGATTGCCAGAAGCTTTTTTCATATTCTGGAATAGCTTAAGAATATTTTGAAGCTCCTTCTATTTGTCTGCCAATATGGTAAGAAAATGACAGAAAGGTTCTAAAATTTCTTAAATATTAATAAAAAAGCTTTCGAAAAAAAATGTTTAATATACGAGTAAAAGATTCTATAACTTCTAATAAATTTGGAATATTTTTACGTTTTTTTCAGATTGTAAATGGGTATCTATTTTTTAAATATGCTGAAATGATAAATAAACAGATTATTTATATATATAAATAATCTCTTGACTATTTTAGAATAAACTTAATCTTTCAAAAGTTTAAAAGTATTTCCTTTGTTCAGTGTTTTTGTTAAAAAATCAACTAATACATCATGTAGAAATAAATGACCGAAACAATTGCAGGAATTCATATATATTCCACCTCCAAACCTGCCATTTTTCTTCCCTAAACATATATCTTCAAAATCCTCTGAAAACTCCAACAAATTACCTTCTCCCCTCCTTGGTAGTCAATAGCTGAAACAAAACTTGAACAATTTTAATTTAATTTTTGCAACTCCTTCTTCGCTTCGTTCGATCGCCTTCTGGTGTCCTTTCAATAAGGAGACCGTTCCGAAAAATGCCAATAAATTGAAAAGTAATATGAATTAACTTTCTGACTCTCCGTCTTCCCTTTCCTTCCTTTTGTCCTGGTTTTAATAATTTATGCCGCCGCCAAGGGATACTTAAAGTGCAGCCAGCCAGGACGCTGGTGGAAGGAACAACTGCAACAGCGGACAGGCAGGACAATGGAAAGGAAAAGGAGCCACGCACTTGGCTGGGACGCGGCTGTCCCGAAAAACTTTTGTTGTAATTTTCTTTAGCGTGTGTCCTTTTGCTCCTTGGGGGTACCGGCATCCCCACTCCACTCCCCATCAAATTGAGCAAATGAAGTGCAAGGCGAGTGGGAATCCGGCGAAGTGTAGGTAGCAACGCAACAGTCACGCAGATTACATGCCCAGGAGTCTCCTCCCACTTGTGGGTCCCTGCCCCTCTAAAAGACATCCTCTTAATGTGAACTTGGCCATATGTTGGGGGTTGCTCAAGGGGTCTTGGTTGGTCTTGCTTGCAAGAGGTTCTTGAACAGGTGAAGAAAATGTTGCAAAGTTTTCGCTGGTCTTTGTCTTCGGGCGGGTCTCTGTTTTTCTTGAGCGAGAATCAGTTTCAGGCTGTTTTTGCGGGTTATTTGTGTTGTTTAACTTAAACGAGCAATCAGTTCAAGAAAGGTAATGTTTTGGAACGATTATCGATAATACTTTTATGATTTTTGCTTCTCTCTTTGATAATATTTTTACCAAGGAAATTCTGTTAATTTTCATTCCAAATTTCCTTCCAAAATAAGGAAAAGTTTTAAAAAATATAAAAAGTGCTGGTTTAAGAACGTTTCATTAAGTACAGGATACAAAATATGTATACAAATTTAATCAAATTTAAATCTAAGAAACTGATATTAATTTAATATTTAAACACCACTAAAAGCGTTTATTTTCCTTATTTTTGCATGACCCCACGCCACGTACAACTAAAATGTATACAATATAATTATAAAAACAATTTCTCAACCTGCTGTGAAAACATTATTCATATTTTTTTATATTTTCAACCCGACACGCATTACTAATGACCTTCTCCACTCCCCCCCTAAGGAGTACAACGGAAATTCCCAACCAGCGTTAAAGGATTCATCGCATAATATTACTTAACTGCTTAGACACCGCATCCTCATCATCCTCCTCTCTCTCTCTCTCTCTCTCTCTTTCTTAACCCTATCACGGCAACAAATTTCCGCAGCTCAGACGGCTTTTGTTTGGCTTGCTTTGGTTTTGTTGTTGTTGTTGTGTAGCTATGTTTTTCCCGGAAAAACATTAAAACCAGCGCCTGCTGAGACGAGTAGGATGTTGTACATCAGCATCATCATCAGCAAGCAGGTCATGATTTGAACTACATTGTACGATGGAAAACAATCATTGTACCCTGCGAGAGGGTATTATAATTTTGAAAAAATTTCAGCAATGCAAAGAAGGCAGAAGAAGGTACTTAAAACTAAATATGCCGATATATTTTGGATCAACATTAAACTTGGAATATGCATGGACCAGAGATAAAATTCTGATTAAACCATATGGCTTTTATTTTCATTAAAATCATACTACTGGCAGAGTATTTGAACCTTCGCTTTCCTTAGTTTTCCCTTCTTTCTTGTATTTTCGTAGCATACTTTTGGGAGTGCTTTTTGTTTTTCGTTATTTTAGCTGCATCCCTTGCTCCCAAACCTTTTTCTTCATAATATTTTTGTCCTTGAAAATATATATAGAAAGCGTTTTTTTTTTTGTACATTTTTTTAGCCGCTCAGCGCTGCTTCATAACAATTATTTGAAGTGTTTGCTGGAAGTTTGTTCCCATTTTTTTGTTGAGCCTTTTCTACGAAAATTCGCACTCTTGTTAGCCAAATGAAGCTGTGTTCGTGTGGGCTAACCAAAAGGAAAGAGAAAGGCTGAGAGGAGTGCGTATCGAGGGCTCCCCGCCGGGGCTGCATTTAGTTTTCACACAACATTTTTTTGTCGGCACTTTTCAGTGTTGTTTTTGTGTGTTGGCTCTCTGCACTGATGTGCGTGGGAATACTATTACGTACTCTGGCGAGCGCATGTGCCCTGCTAACAGGAAACATTTTAATTAAAGCTTTTGACCTTGCGGCATTCGCTTGGCGCATAATGAATGTTGGCCCAAACACCAAAACCAAACTGAACCAGCAAAAATTTATAAAAATAACAGAAATGAAAATGGGTAGTCAGGGGCAAACATGTGGCAGACTTTAGATTTAAATGCTGATGAGGAAGGGGTGTGGAAAAAATAGAATCGGAGGCTGAGGCAAACGGAAATGATGTGCCGGGGCTTTGTTTTTTTTTGGGTCCTTAAACATATGGAAATTTCTGAGAATTTATTTAAAATGTAATCAGGGGAATGTATGAATATAAAACGTTTAGCTATTCAATGCATTTTTTTTTAAAATTAAACTGAAAGTGAATGAAAGAAGTTAAAATTTGTGAAGTGTATAAAAGGAAACATTTTCGTATTTTCTTTTAATTAATTTTTTTATTTTTGTTGCATTTATTTTTATTAATATTAAGTGCAGAATTCCAAGACTCAGATCTGACTTGTGTTTGCAGCATTAATTTATTATTAAACGTTCTTTAAGTAGCTGGGTTTTTTTATTTTAAGTTTTCGAGTGTACGTATCTTAGCTGCTGGCTTTAATTTAAAGTTAAATTCAGTCAGTGTTGATTCAGAGCCAGAAAAAACCTATATTATTCTCAGAGATTCCCTTCAACCCCATCAATTTCATGGCATAATCCTACTCAAATATTCTCACTGCCCAGTATGACCCTCTGTTTGTGTGTGTTTCCTGTTGATTCGGTTTCATTGCGTTTCGGCCAGATGGAAATTAATTGTAACACGCTTTTTGAAATGTCAACGGGCAAATGCCTGGAATGGTCTGAATGTGAGTGAAGTGCACTCTTCATAAAGGCCATTGCAGGAGCTGAAAGAGGATGTAGAGGCCTGATACTGACAAGCTCAGGACGCATTAAGGACGGGGAGATATGTGGCAGCAGCGGCAGTGGCAGAGGCGCCTAAAAGGGCTCAACAAAATTTTCATTAGTGGCATTGGCGGTGTGCGGCAAAAGCAAACGCAATGCAGACAGTAGACACAGAGCAGCGGTATGAAAGAGCAGAAGGAGAAAGGGGAGGCGGAGGATTGGTTGGGAAAAGCCAGGAAAAACATTTTCCGAAAACCAAAAACTCGGCGGGGTAGCACTTGAAATGTGCTTAATGCCACTTTACGAGTGACTTTCGCCGAGTGCCAGTGCGAGTGCCACTTTGCCTGCACTTCTCCGTGTGCCACACGCAGCATAGCCTCACCCCTGTGTACCCCGTTGCCCTCTCTCTCGCTATCTCTCTCCTCCTTGGCTTATTTCCTCTCCCTCGCTCTTTTGGAGAATGCCTCCCCCCCACACTCATAACGCACACTTGCTTAACCAATATGACAGCTGACATATGTAAGTGTCTGTCTTTCCTGCCCGGTCTGTCTCTCTTTTCTCTTTTTTTTGTCTCTTTATACAAATGAAAAGAGTGGGGAGTGCTAGGTGGTGTGTAGAAAAAACGAGAGAATCTCTCAAAATTAACAAAAGCTTTGTCTTCTGTGTGTGTGTGTGCTCTTATGACTTTGTGTATGTGTGTGTTTGAGCAGTTAGTTAAATTACTTGGCAACAATAAAGTGGCATATGCTCTATGAAATAATTTTCGCCCACTTGCAGCAGACTCTTATGTCCCTAGCTCACTCACGCTCTGTCTCTTTCTCTGTGTCACTTTTACTTTATTGTACCCTAAAAGCGGGTACTACAATTTTGATAGGATGTTTGAAACGCTAAGAATAAAGTGTTCAATGATCCTCCTACTTCAGGTTTACAGATTTCTATTTATCACCCATCTTTTTGCTCAGTCTTTTAGGAGCCCTTCTGCTTTCTCAGGATAAAGTTAGGAAAATAAAGATAGCCCTGCAAATTGTAGTCTAATATGTTTTCACATTTCTCTGTTAATAATTCTCTGTCATTTCTTTGTTAACAATTAGATGATTATATCCCTATATAACTCTGGCTAAGTAACGGTTTTGTCTTCATTATAATTCGAAGACTGGGGTGTATAAAGTTGCGATCTGTAAGCTATACCCACAAGAGTACGCAGTAGCGTGGCTCTTATTTTTTAAAAACAAAATTTAAAGTCTCTATTCTTTTTAAATTTTATATCTTAATAACTGAAATTATATTAATTATTTTTTAATTATATTAGGTCATGTCGAAGCGTGTTAAAAGTTAAGTTGAGTATACAGAAAAATAGGAGGACTTCTCCTGCATCCTGTTTGGTTCTAAGCCTGCTTGTGGGCGTCCTGTCATGCCCTAACAAAGTCATCCTGCGGTGCTGTGTCACTCACTCAAGCCTTAAATTTATTATGAAAATTTAATTTTTTTCTTGTTAGCATGTGGCCAAACGACTCTCTCTCTCTCGCAGGCTCTCTCCGTGTATGAGTCTATGTGCATGGGTGTGCGTGGCTGGGTTTTATCTGTGTTAGTTGCTGTGTGGTGCATGATTCATAGGTACACTTTGGAGATCTACGCGTGTTGGCAACAACTTTCGAAATAAATTGCCAGTTGGCTTTGTTAACTCATTAACTGGGAGGGGGTGGGAACAGCGGGTACTCTCTGCCATAAATAAGTTGGCATTAGTGTTGGTTAAGTGTCTGGAGTGTTGGTAAAAAGTTGCAACAGCTGTCTTGTAGAAATACAAAGAAAGGAGATGTAATTTATAAAGTTTTAAAATAACATGCGTTATGTGGCAAGCACACGCTGTTTGAGTGCAATTTCCGCTGTTTTGATAGTGTTGGGTAAGTTTGAAGAGTGCTGGCAAGCGACTGTAAGTAACAGTAACTGTAACAGTGCTGCCAGACCCTTCGAATGCCCCACGGAAATTTAAAGAAATTTTCTGTACAAAGGCAGCTTTTACCTCGCACAAAATAAATCCTTATACAAATTTCCATCCATCCTATGGCCATCATCAAGTGTGAAAGTGTGACTGCACCTATGCCACCTATCGCTGTCCCTCGAGGGCGACCCCAATTCGTCATGCTGCTGCCTGCCCCTCAGCCCTTCTCTCTTTCGAGTGAATTGTACGTATAAATTAGCCCTGCGTCGGCGACTCTCCTATCGGCAGGGCTCACGTTTCGGTCGTAAAAAACTGGAATTGCATGCGGTGCTGTTGCTAATTTGGCTAACGGTTGGGGAGCCCTCTTTGGCTCTCTGACATATGTGCGGCCATATGCGTGGGGTGGCTCTAATAGACTACGCTGGTCGCTTGTGGTCATCCAGATACTGCAATATCCGTTGACCTTCATGGTCATGAAATGGTTTATGAATGAGGTGTAGCGTGCTGGGCTACAATTATCGGTATATGGGTGTTAAGTTATTTAATGGCAGGGAACAGCGTTGGGGATGGTCTCAATTTTTGTATATAAATATTAGAGTAAGGAGTAACCTTGAACGAGTGCTGTTTAATGCCAGAAAATGGTTTAATATGGCTTGAACTTTATGTAGAAGAAGATACTTTTAATGAATGTAACCTGAACTTCATATCTGGAAACTACAATTAAAACTGATTTAAAATATTGAAAAATAATTTTTTATTATTTATTATTTTAAAAAATCGCTGATCTGCAGAACAGTCTTGTGTAACACATAAAAAAAGGTTAAATTTCATTTAAAATCAATTTAGAATCCTTTTTTTAGTACACGCAAACCCTCTTGCAATTAATATTTCTGGTAGTTAAGCAAAACTGTCAGCCGGCTGCCTGCCATGCACAAACAATGTATTCCAATCCGCGTATGTACACTTTCCTTTAGTCAGTGTTCGACTAGGGTGAAATTGCTGTACAGCAGAAAATTTCAGGAAATATGAAACCGAAAACAATAGCAAATTACCACCCCCCCATGGCCCACTATACATATACCCCTATGGGAATCATGCATGCCATTGCTTTGTGCACAATTTTCCGATTTACCAGTTATTAGTAGTCATTCGAAATTTTGTTGCGTGTTACGCTGGGGACTGTCCATATTTTGGGTCTGCCTGCCTGCCTGCCACATTTAATGGCCCCAGAGTTGGCCAGGAAAATTCGATACTCCTCCCCCTCGCTCTCATCAGGTCATATTTTGTGTCTCTTTTTTTGGGGGTAAAATTACCGCAAGTATTTTCATAAATAGTTGAATAGGCATACTTTGGCATACAGAACCTGGCCTGCTGGCTGCCTGGCTTCTATTGTTTGGAGCGCAACTCTGGGGAACGCTTTTTGTGGTTTCGAAGTGAACATTTTGTTGCTATTTTGTGTCTGATTTTCTACCTGATATTTTGTGTCTGTTGTTAATGCTACTGTTACGTGTGCGAATACGAGTACGAGTACGAGAACGAGTATTTCCAAAAAGTTTTTAACTATTCATTTATAAGAGCAATTGGCATTTTCTGAGAATTCACATGCCGTGAAGGGGTACAGGGAATTGCCTGAAAATACGAGCAAGAGCAGACAGATTGGGCTGCTGTTGAATGGGGGGCGGGAGGGCGCAGAAGTTTTCCCCGGAAATGTGCCAGAAATACTTGTTTCAAAGTGATTTTTGATTCAAGTTCTGAGAAATGCAATTGTTCGGGAAACTAATGCATGAAAGGTATAGGGTTTTGTGTGTTTCTATGAATTTTGATTGCCAGTTGAATTTGATATTTATGAATATGTAGAGGGCTTAACTATTTTAAGAGCAGTATGATGGATGGGATGGAGTTTAGAGGGTTGGCTATTGATTTAAGACTGCTGATATAAAATGAAATGCTATCAGAGTGATTTTATGGGTAAGATTTATATAAATTGGTATTGAAATTCATTTGATAAAAATAAATTATGATGGGTTAAAGTGCTTTTTAATGATTTGAAACGTTTTCGTAAATATACGAAGTGTTGTGTAATTTTATAAAAAGGTTTAATATATTTATGCTGTTTAATTTATTTAAAAGGTTTCAGAAGCACAAAAGGATAACCAAAATGTACTCTTTCGTAAAATATTAAACATTTCTGATTGGTTAAGTTTTATGTAAGGCGTCTGTACTGGTTTTAATGGTTAAATGGCTCCCAAAATAGTGTTGCAAAGCATTGAATTATTTTCAGAATATTTAAAAATGTTTCCCAACTTAGTTTCTTTAGTTCTTCGTGAATCTTTTATAATTACAAAATTGCTTTGAACTTTTCTTGACACAAAACTTTCTAAAGAGTTTGAGCTCCAGAAGTGGTCCATAGGTTCTAGTGTTGCATAATGCATTAATGACAAAACTCTCAACAATAAGTTGTATTATTAACTGCCCTAATAACTTTACAAATTACAAAACTAAAGCACATCTAACAAGAATGGCTAGTAAATTTTCATTGTTTGAGCATTGGGCCCAAACTACATACTGGGAAGGTCCTGCTGCAAATCAGTGTATATCAGACCCCCACCGTGCCGTGCCCACGTTTCCCATCCACATGACTGATTATTTATGTATGAATGACCCGGCCACATCTGTGCACTACGCTCTATACGTATCCTCTACCTGCTGTATCTCTCTGGATCTGAAGTCGTGTGCACCTGGGCATCTGTGGGGCCATTTCAAGTTGTCAATTTGCAAATTTAGTTGCTGCTCGTGCAGCTTCTGCTTGTGGTGGGTGTGAGTGCTGCTGCTTCTAATTTATCCCATTAAAGGGTTTTGATTAAAGTTCCTCAATTTGCATAGACTCGGAATTGTAGCCAGAAATGCACCAGAGATTGAGCATAGCAACTGACTTGTTGTCGTTGTTAAGGATTTAAAGGTAGAAGGAGGGTATAGATCAGCTAGATACCCCTTTAGTTTGCTGGGATATATATTTAGATTGTCTATGATTGATGTTTCTGTTTTGTCAATTATAGGGGGTTCTCTTTTAAACCATTCGCTTGTGCGTCTCGAGCTAATCATTATCGAGCCATCATCTATGGGAGTAGTTGATCTATAGACATATAAATTTCCGTATATCCCCATTAAAATGATCAATGAATTCGCTAACTTTTTAGGGTACTCCTTTAATCGACTCCCCGTTGATTCCCTTGCTTGTCCCCTGCCTGCCCTGTTTACCTATTGCCTGGGCAATTCGGGCAGCCCTAGACTGGCATATTTAATGAGTTATTAATAGACAGAGGTGGGGCCTGGCAAACGGTGTAGCCTCCAAACTCCAAAGCTCCAAACTCCATGGCCAATTAGCAACTCAATGGGGCTGAAAATTGTGAAGTTGACTGCTCCTTCGATACGTACGCCCCTTTTTGGGTGTTTGTTTGTTTGTGTGTTTCTCCGCATCGAACAAACAAATCGAACGACTCCGTTGGAGGCGCCAAGTGTTGCTATCGATTGACCTACTCCCAAGTCGAAGTCAGAGTCGGAGTCGGGCGGAGGTCTAAGTGGATTCAATTGGTTTTACTTACCCTGGAACCCTCCGACGTGGTTACGCAGGTGCCGCCATTGTAGCAGCCCAACTTGATGCAGTCCACATCTCCGGCCTTCTCCTCGGGCACACCACTGGCACCCGGTCGTCCTCCACTGGCCACTGTGTTCGAGCCCTCGACCTCCTCGCTGCTCTCTGTGACGACGGGCTGCCTCGTCTGTGCCGGCGGCCCTTCGGGCGTGCTGTAGACTGCGTGCTGCGTGGGTGGCGGCAGTGTTTGTGCGGATTGTGTGGATGGCGGCGTAGGTGGAATCGTAGGGGGTGGCAGCGTAGCAGGCGGCAGAGTGGGAGCTGCAGTGGGAGGCATTGTGGGAGCCGCAGTGGTTGGTTCCGTTGGTGTAGGTCTCAGCGTGGGCAGAGGCAAAGGTCTTAGCGTAGTGAGCGGCACAGATGGCACAGGCGGCGGCATTGTTGTCTCTGGCGGTATGTACGGCTCCACTGTAGTCTCTGGTGCAGGCTGTTGCACTCCAATCAGATCCTCTGTCTGCATGGCCACTCCCGTGGTAATCTCCACCGGCATGGGCGTGGTAACAACCACATGCGGCGTGTGCTGGGGATGATAATGATGGTGATGCTGGTGCTCATCCTCCTCGATGGATGTGGGCAGCGTGCTGACGGTCTCGCCCGGCTCAACTGTCGTCTCGTGCTCGTGATGATGATGGTGATGATGCGTGGTGGGCGGCACTGCCGTTGTTGTAATCAGCTGTGGAATGCTGGCATTGCTGTCCAGAATGGTCACCACTATGTGGGGCGTGTGCACCGTGGATAGCTCTATGGACGATGTTTCGTATTCCTCTGGGGAGCCGGAGATTGTCGTGCCACGTGGTGGTGGTTGGACTGTTGTGAATCTGCCTGCGCTCGTCCTGTGGGTGGTTATCAGCACCTCGGCTGGATATTCCGTGAAGAACGGAGCCGCTGTGGTGGGCACCTCTGTCCAGAGGTGATGCGTAGAGGTGGTCTCCTCCAGCTCCAGTGGTGGCTCTGTGGCAAAGGTGGGCCTGGGCACAGGCACCACTCGCGTTGTAGTTGTCTCCAACTGTGGATAGTAGGGCGTTGGTGTGGGCGTGGCACTGCCATAATCCACAGAGATGCTCGTCTCGATGGTCGTCACACGCTGCACGAAGATCGACGCCGGGGTGGTGGCCATGGGCTGCTGTTCGGCAGACTCCGAGCTCGAAGAGGAGGAGGAGGAGACGGAGGAGGATGTGGCATAGTCCACAGCCTGGGTGATGCTGGGTGGTGCAGTGGGACGCAATGTGGTGGCTTCTTCGCTGCCACTGCCACTCACCTCGAAGCGGGGTACCGTGGTGAACTCTTCGGATGTGACAACCTCGCCAGAGGCTTCTGCCGAGGCAGATGTGGTGCGTGGCAGCGGTGGCAGAGTGGTGTAGATGCTGGGTGTTTCCTCCGAGGAAGAACCCGAAGAGCCAGCAGCACTGACCCCAGGAGCTGCGGTAGTGCCTGGTTGGGGGGGTTCTGGCTGTGGTTCGGGCACCTCTGGACCCACTGTGGTTTGCTCCACAGACACACTGTGACTGCCGCTCTCGGGTGGTGCCATTGTCAGTGGTTTAATCTCCACTGAAACCTCCTCGGAAGAGGCGGCCGCCGCTTCGGTGGTTGCGCCCACAGGCGGCTCCACGGGCTCTTCGGGCAGTTGCGGGGCAAGGGTCGTCTCCGGCGGCGTGACAGGCCGCACCGTGGGCGGTGCCAGCGTGGATGTTGTGGTCGTGGCACGTGTGGGTGTGGCCTGGGTGGCTGGTGCAGTGTAATTGCAGTCCAAGGACTCCTCACCCACCATCAGACACTCGCAGAGCATGCCCGTCAGCAGTGGGGGGCAGGAGCAGGAGAAGGTATCTACGCCATCGATGCAGACGCCACCGTTCATGCAGCGCGGCCCCAGCTGGCACTCATCGTACTGATACTCGCACTTCTCGCCATGATAGTCGGGCACACAGTAGCAGGTCGGGATGCCCTCCTCCATGAGGCAGAGGGCATTGTTCTGGCAGGGATTGTCCGCACAGATGAGTATCTCCTCCTCGCAGTTGATGCCCGTATAGCCCATGGGACAGGCACAGGCATAGGCCGCCAATTTGTCGACACAAACGCCGCCATTCTGGCACGGCGACGATTCACATTCGTTGATCTCCTCCTGACAGATGCGTCCATGCCAGCCAGCAGGACATTCGCAGGTGAACTCGAGGCCAGGTCCTTCAATGCATTCGCCACCATGCTGGCAACGTGCACCAGTTCCTGGAACATGAAAGAAAAGAAAAATGTTGAAAGAGTCGAGTCGTCCCCTCTTCGGCATATTTTCCTATAGACATTCGAGGCTTTTGTGACGACTTACCCGTATCGCAGACGGCCACATCCAGTTCACAATGATCCCCCAGATAGCCAGGCTGGCAGGTGCATATATAGCCATTAGTCCGGTCCCGACATTGTCCGCCATTCTGGCACGGATTCGACATGCATTCATCGACATTCTCCTCGCACTGGGTTCCTGTGTACGAAGGAAACAAACACAAATTGAAAGCATGTATAAATTTCGCTCACACCATTTTAATTATGGAAATAAATACGAGTACATGCCATTATTCTATTGTATAAACTGAAATGGAATTAATTTATTTATGGCCTCAATTTATTTGATATTTTGTTTTGAGGTTTAATTATTTTTGACCGGCTCCGACCTGCCCTGCCCGCAAGAATAATTGTTATTATTTTGTGGTTTATTTATGGCATTTAATTGCTTTACTTTTTTGTTTCTATTTCAATGCTGAATGTTGACTATTTTTTTTTCTGCGAAGAAATTTCTGTTTGTGGCTTAAGAAAAAATTGAAAGAAAAACTGGTTTCCATTCAACACACACACACACACACAAACTATTTTAATTAATAACCAAAAGGGAATGAAGTTTGTTTACATTTTCGAATTTTCGTTGCAATAAATTCTCTTTCAAATCCCCGGATAACCCTTTTGGACTCTCCTTTCGTTTGCAGTTCTGTGGGTATCCTTCAGCAGATTTTGCATGCAACTGAATGACCTTTCATTATGCATTTACCAATGGAAATTTCGCTATTTTACTCTTCAACCAATCCATCAATCCATCTATCTATCTATCTATCTGTCTATGTTCTATCCCCCCCCTCGATATTGGTTTTATTCCCTCAAAAAAAAAAAGCATCAATGGCAATCAAAACGCAACCTACAAGTGCTGATTTGGTTGTAAGCAATCTAAACAATTCAAAAGGATATCCACAAATACAAATACACATTGCAGATTCTGTTTGGAGTGTGTGCGCGAGTGTCTGTGTGTGTGTGTGTCCTTGTGTGTGGCACATGGCTAAAATTTGTTGCTGTCTTTCAAAACTCTCCGTATATAAAGTGAAACAGAGTAAAAGCGAAAACAAGTGCGGAATATAAATGGGAGAAATAGCTGCAATTGCATGCTCTTTCTTTATGAGATTATTGGCTCAGGGCTTAGGAATAAGAAAGGCTTTCCAGCGATGCCTTTAGTAATTATTTACAGAAGAAGAATAAATATTTTTCGATCAGCTGGCAGTTTAGTGCCATTCAAAAAAGAATAGAGACCTTACTGATCAGTCCTAAATAACGATAATTACAATGCTAGAACTTATATCATAAATTCCCATATATCAGAATTTCATTGATTTATATTTAAGGAAGAGAAAACCGCACACTCTTCGTATAACTAACGTGTCATTAGGCTACTGTAAAGTGGCATTAGTGGCATTATTTTATTAGTTTCATTTAATGAAAAATTTGCCTATCTATTGTCTTAACTTCCATACTTCCAAACCATACCAATAATATTCTCATTGTTTATCTTGCTGTGACTTCAACCAATCCCAAGCATAATTTTCCATAACTTCTCGGTAAAATGAAAGCCAGATTCTGTTCTGATTTTAGCCACCGTTCATGTTGGTTATGCCCAATATTGAATAGAGTAATCTGCACAGCTGGAGGATATCTAGTTTGACAGGCCAACAATGGCAACAAATGCTTGAAAATACTTTTCAATTTTCTGCTCAACAACTTGCAGAGACGTTGACTTGGTCTCCGCCGCTTCAGTTGCAGTCGCAGTCACAGTCACAGTTCCATTTCCAAAACTCCGAGTCAGAGTCAGTGTTTTGCCAAAAGGCAAAGCAACTGACAAGCGGACAGACAGCCAGCCAAACGACGACAAGTATCTGCTCTTTTGTATGTTTGTGTGTGTGTGTGTTTGTGGGGGAGAGAGGCACACAGACGCCCCATGGTGAATGTTTTAGTTGCTCATCCCAAAACTGCAACTGCAACTGCAACTGCAATGCGCTGCGTATGATATCATTCACGTATGTGTCTCCCTCTTCCGCTCTCTCTCCCTCTCGTCTTTTGTGTTCTTTGCAAATTTATTGCCAGCGAAATATTTTGTTTGGCCGAACTTTGGGTAAAATTTATTTGCCCCGGCATTGCCCCGCCTTTTAGTTTGCTTTCTGGCATCTTCCATCCACCTTCTTGGGGGGGGGAGAAAACTCTTTTGGCAACAAGTTGGCGAGAAATATGCTTAAAGTTTGTTCCCTCTCCATCGCCCTCCTGTTCTGGGCAAAAGTTTCCTCGTTTCGCCTATCTCTCTGAAGTGTCTGTGTCTGGGTCTGTAGCAAGTTTCTTCCTGAGTAGAAGAAAAAGGCAAAACACTTCAAAGTGTCGAAACAAAAGTGTCAAAAAAAAAAACGTCGGCGTGGAAATGTCTTTGCTCTCTGCCCAAAATTAATGCCCCACCAAAAAACAAAAGAGAAGCTCCTTAATTTAATGCGCAAAATTGCATCAACAGGGATGCCAGACAGGGTGGATGCCATTGAGAGGGCCAACTATTTATCACTCGAGCACATAAATTATAGAAATACTTAGTGCTCGTGTATACACAGACGGACATCCAGCCATAAAACTAATAAGAAGAGAAGGCATTGCGACTTGGGGATACCTGCTATGGGGGAAGTATCTCTGATAATGAGCTAAAAAAGATATCAAAGTTTTAAGATACACACATAATAATAATAGTTGAGCCAGACATATATTTCCAAAGAAAACCTGTTTATGTTTTACTCTATTATCTTCGTTCTGACTGTGATAATTATCCAAACGTAATGAACTCTGTTAATTTCTTAGATAATATTCTTTTTAGTTCAAACGTTCTAAGGACATCATCTATAGCATATCTACTGAAGGAAAGTTACTTCAGAGTTTTCTCTGAGTACTGGAGATAGCACAGATTTTTGGCATTAAATTCGGGCATGAAATTTGGTTGCTGGGAAGATAAAAGCCCTGTCTGCATTATTCCAATTGTAGATACAACAAGATTTGGAAGTCAATTTAATTCAAGGAATTCAATACAATTTTGTTACTTCAGAATTGTGTTCAAATATCAATATCAACTTTAGTGCCGGTGATGGTAAATATTTTAGAAATTAAATTCGCTGCTACACACACATTTACAACTATCCCATCAACTCTTCGAATACCGTGTAAAAAAGAAGAACAACTAAAACTGCAGCTGGCGAGCGGTCATAAAAGATAAATATGTGTATGTGTGCGTGTGTCTGTGGCTCTATATCTATGGTGTTGGAAGGGAGGAGCCTTGTCTGGCTTATAATGCAACAATAATGTAAGTCTATGCAAATGATATGAGGGAACTGGTAGACAGGGTAGCAACCATAGTTCCGAACACATATTAAATTTGCATAAGCACTAAATCAACACAAAAACGGGCGAACGGCAACCAAAAGCAAAGAAGCCAACGGACACTGAGAGATACCTAAATCCTGAGGAGTCCTCAAGAGCATAGGATGTCTGTCCAAGTCATTTGTTTGTCTTTGCATTTGTATCTGCATTCGAGAAATATCTAATCAAGCAATGTCTTTGGTTTGCTGTTGAAAATTTCAATTGCATATTTTCTCAGTCCAAATGATGATTGCATTTGCTTTGTCGTCCTGCTGCTGTAGATGATAATTTAAATGATAATTTTCATCTGACTAACAAATCATTAATTTATGTTGCAACACTTCTGGCAGCGTGTTTCCATTTCAGGCTACAAATTAGTTCAATTATAGTGCCTCCAAATGTGCTAGTGCCACCCAAGGATTGACATTTCCAATTTGCAAATGTGGCTTTGCTTGAATAATTATTTTGCCAGGAGTGTCAGGGTCTTTAAGGTTTATTTTCTAGCAATTTTAATGGGATGTGTTTATTAGTGAACGAATGGAAAATTATCACAGTGAAAACTAAACTTTTGAGGCCAAAAAGCTGTGCAGATATGCAGCTCAAAAATAAGCTTCTCTAGGAGCATTTGCTACCCTCTAACCTAATAGAGAATACCATTTTTTTTAGGGCGCGTAAAAAGAACACTCTCAATCATCATCTGAAAACATTTTATGCCATCATCAAGCAGTTTCAATATTTAGCATATCATTTCTTGGGTGAATTATTTCTTTGAAATACACACCATAAAAAAAGAAGAATCGTATACAAATTTATGGGTGCAAAGACACCCCAGGACTGTCCTGTTTTCTGGCTTTCATTTCGATTGAGTAATGGATATGGCAGGACAGTCAGCCAGCCAGCCAGCCTAGGACTGCGCTGCGGCACATTCTCATATTTCATGACAAGCAACAGTTTCCATTTCCCCTGCCATTCCTGGCCGTAAACTCACATCAAGTCGGACGCTGGGAATCTCTGGATGGACATTGCAATGCACATTTCAATTTGTTTATGGCCGGTATGGCAAAAGCAAGGCAATCGCATTTTGTTTTATGATATTTTACTGGTCTTTAAAGTTGTTTCGAATATATCAATTATCTTTATGGTTGGCCGTATAATTTAAAAACTGTACCCGATCTGGGTCTTCAATTACGGATCTCTACATTTGCTCATCTGCAGTGGCATAATTCACTTTATTGCGCATACGAAATGTTGCACAAGAGTCAACAATTTCTTCTGCTGTGGACTGCTACTGCTACTGCTGCTGCTGGTAAAAACAAAAATGGTTTTTTCTATTTTTTTTTTCTTCTGTTTTTGCGCCCCAAAGCAGACACATGAAATGTCACATTACGCTCCAATTCATGCACAAATACAGGAAGTGGTCAAGCACACACACACATACAAAACGGCAAAAGGCGTCCAGAGCAGACCCGAGTAGTACGTAGAAGGCACACCATACAGGCACAGTTCTTAACCCACCTACCCCCTTCTATATATGTGTGGTATGGTATGGTCTGGCGTCTGGGGTTACCTTTTCCTATTGCATTGACGATGATTTCTGGTTTTTCTTGTTCATTGTTTTGGCTCCGTTTGTGGTTTCATCGAGGCCTTTGCAATACTTTTTCTTACCAACTTCTCTCCCTCCAACGGCCCCCTCTCTCTCTCTCTCTCTCTCTCTCTGTTATGTGTGAAGTCGTTAAAGTGAAAATCGATTTTCATTTTATTTCACCATGTGCGTGGGTCTGTAAGAGGGTTGGCGTTAGGGATGGGCATTGGGGGGTAGGGTGTGCTCTCTGGTCATTTCTGTGGGCACGGAAAAATGCCGTGCTACACCCACTGCGCCGCAATCTACGGGCCATGTTTTATGAATGAATTTTTTCGAATTGAACGCACAATGTTCACTCTTTTTCCCCACTTGCATCGGTCTCTCTGTTTTTGTGCGCTTAATGGACGGAGCTCTGGTTGTTCGTGTTCCCTCTTCGGTTTTGGTTTTGGCTTTCCATTTGTGGATTTTCGACAGAAAAAATAAAAACAGAACGTGGTAGGCAATGCTTTATTTCGATTGTCGGAATATTTAAAACAAAACAAAAACCATTAATCAAATTTTAAGTGTTGCTCAAATATTGATAACGATTCGGGTTTGGTTTCACTCCGAGATTGATAAATGTTTCTCTGTAGAATGAATGGAATGCATTGAATGCATAAGTATTCGGGTAATAAGTTAAGCTTAAAATGGAAATTGACTCAAAGAATATTATGATCTAAGCCCTGATTTTCTTGGAATTTACATACCATTAAGGTATATTTTTTCATGGCTTAAGTGAAATGAATACAAATAATTTTTTGCCGATCATTTTGTTGAAATTTCTGTGTTTTTTCTCGTAACTGCTGTTTATTATTTGTGATTGTTCTATGGCTAATTTAACGAATTTTTATTGATTTTCGTGAGCCCGAAAAATCCCTATTTCCCATATAATTTGAATTCTTTCCATACGTTTCGGGTTACAAAATAGGAAAATCTTTTTCTTCTAGGACCATTCTGTTGTTGAATTTCTAAACCTACTTTAACCTTCTTTTTATTTTCTGTTTTGTGGTGATTTACCTTAGGATTGGTTATGTTGATCTGGACTCCGTTTAATTTCCTATTAAAACTTTTCTTTCCTCATAACTTGTATTGGTTTGTTGTGATCCCTTTTCTTGTTTCCATGACTAATGTTTAGTTGTAACTTTCTTTGTACTCGTAACATTTGATTGATTTTGTTGACCCCGATCTCACTCTCTCTCTCGAGCATCGCATCCCAGGGATTTCCTCAGAAGTTTCCAATCTCCACTCGTACTATTCCCCATAACTTTTCTCCATTCATCTCGACGCTTGTCGTTTGCCATTTTTCTTTATAGTTAAGTTTTGCCTGTCATGGTACTCGTACTTTTGCTCCTTCATCGTTTTCTTGTTATATTTTCTTATTGTGTTTGGATTCTTTTTTTTGTTTACTGTGCTGCAGGTTGTTGTGGCTGCTGGCAGCGAACTGTAAACATTTGTGCAACAAGGTACGAACATTTGTTTTGGCTTCGAGTCACAATAAACATGGCCATAGCACCCCCACAACCTTCTGTCCCTATCCCTTGTTCCGCCCCCCGGGGAAACCATCTACGCTCTCGTTTTTTCCCACCTCTTCCCAGTCCGTTTGCAGTCGATGCACAAATTGAAATTTGAATTTTATCTGCACACATTTTGTGCTTCTTATTTGCTTGTTACTTTTTCCCCCAAGAAATATACAATATCTATATGTTCAGTGAAAAAGAGAAGGAGGGAGAGTGGAATGTGTGTGTGTGTGTGTGTGCATTCGAAATCTGGCATCGTTTATACTCGTAAAGGTGCATGAGTTGAAAATATTGCACATTTCGTTGCCATTTTATGCTTCCATATTCTGTTGCTTTTGCTGCTTGCACATTTTTCCTGCATTTTTTCCTTCCTTTCTTCCGATGAAAGCAACTTTGAATGAATGCATAAATGAACGAATGAGTGCACTGCAAACTGCAAACTGCATCATGTGCCAAACAAAGATCAGGATCCATTCTTAAATCATAATTACGTGCAGGGGGGATTTCACTACAAAGGGGCATACGTGTTCGGTTATTGTGTGATTTGCTTAATCAACAATTTTACTTTGAAATGGAAAATGGAAAATCCTTTGAGTACGGTGAATCGAAGAGGAACATGTTGCACGGGATTATAGAGGATATAAGGTATGGTTTTAAGAGAATTTCAAGGAGGTAGCTAAGCTTGATTGGTTTTGTGATTCCCTAATGTTGGTTATTTTTGTAAACTTATTTTTTTTCCTCTTTTATGAATGCTTTCAACACCTCTGACTTCAATAGTCATAAGCGCATAATCTGGCATTCAATAATTAAATCTAGTCGATGTAGCGACCCCGATGCGAGCCCCCTGATATATTAGAAACATTTGTTTACGAGTGCATATAAGACTGAGCATAAATTCAGTATTTTCAATAGCTTTAATCCCCTACCCATTTTAGCGACATTTAAAATCCCCAACGAATTCCCATTTGCTGCAACTTTTGTTACCTTTCGCCAAAATAAGCACAATGGATATTGGTTTATTCATTTCGAAATCTTCAATTATACAGCACTAAGAATACCATTTAGCTTGTTGGAATTTGAGCCACGTCCCTTCGGCAATTTGTATGCGAAACTAATCTCAGCCAGTGCCTGGGCCAATCTATTATCATTGAATTGGGGGGGTTTTGGATTGGACAGCTATTCCTTTTGGGAATCCATTGCCGTAAATCGCTGCTTGGGACCTGCGACAGTGAGCAATGAAATGCACTTTGGGTTCATCTCCTGCTGATGCTGCAGCATGCCTCATGCTGCCTCGTGCTGCGTTCAAATGCGACGGAGAAACTAATCACGGTATTCATTCACTCAGCTATCCACACAGCCCGCAGTCGAGAATCTTGTGCCATTCATGTCACTCCGCTAGTGCACAGACGGGAGCGGCGATCCAGTCACCAATTCGAATTCGCATATCTAAGGTGGGTGTGAATGGTGGTTCGCATTGGATTGGTGGGTCTCAGCTCTGCACTTGAATGTCTTGTGGTGCGCATTGTTGCTCTTTCAATTGCCACGTTTCCATTTTGTATACCCTACAAGGGGGTTTGATTATTTTGGTGGGAAGTATATACTCAAAAGACGTATCATTAGAGCAAAACTAGTTCCTTAGTATCGAACTTAGCTTATATTTTTCTATATTTTCCCTAAAATATCAAATGACTAAATTATACACCTTTTATAAGAACAATTGATCTAGGGTATCTTATGTTTCGGCACTCGATAACAACCTTCGCTTCTTGTGTTTTCTATTTTTTTTTGCTACTGCCAAAGAGAAAACCTTGCCACTGGCAGAGGACAATAAGAACGAAGGCAAGGGAAGGGGCAGCTAGGGCACCTAGAAGAGAAGCTCATTTTCACGGCAATTTTAAGGCTAGGAGCTGCATAACCTCACACGTACATCTGCTCATGTATTAGCGCGTTTAATTAATTGCATTTTGTACAACATTTCCCCAGCACTGATTTCCAGTTTTTCCCCATTCGTTTTGCAGCCCAACCCCCAAAGCCGAATTCTATTGAATTTTTCACCTTGCAGAGAAATTTCTTTGGCTTTTACATTGAATGTGGGCGGAGGGCTGGGTGGGATACGTGGGATAAAGGAGCCTCTCTTCTGGCAATTTTCTATGGTCTGGCTCCGGCAACGTTGCGTAAAATTAGAAAGTATTGTGTGTTGAAAATTCAATGGGCAAATTTATGAGTGCGAAAATCGCATTTTCAGATTGCACAAAATCGAAGGATGAAGATATATGTACATACATATGTATGTATGTATGTTTGTATACATGTACATATGTACCATGTGCGCCTTATTTGCTATAAGTATGTGGGGGCTTTTCCTTTTTGGTGCTTTGAACCAATTAATTAACGAACTTCTGGCACATTGGTTGATAACCAAAGATCGATAAAAGGCGCTAGAAAAATAAAGTGTAGTGGCAATGCTTTGAGCTCTTTGGTTGGTTGTCTTTGACCTTAATCGGAAAATATTGTCAGGGATACAGAAAGCTTGTTTGCTTAGAAGGTGGGTAGAACGGGGTTGAAGGTAATTAAATGTATGAGTGGGGTAACTAATATGTAGGCTAAGGTTGGTAAACTTAATATTTTTTGAGGGCAGCAGCTCTCACAGCGCAACAGCGCAGTTGACACCAAATGCTAACAGTCTGTTAAAGATCTCTGTTACCGCTCTACATTAACAGCTTGTGTGCGCTCCCGGACACAGCTCACTGTTATCGCTCACTGTTATTGATCTTACGATCCACACGGCTCGTAATCGATCTTAGCATGTAAGCTTGAATTAATTACTCTCCATTTTAGAACCGAAATTATAGCTATTAAATTACAACGAAGAAAATCACCTCCAAATTTTCTATTTCATCGTTTTTACTTCGTTTAAGTATACTAACATCTTTTGAAAATAAGCCACCGCTACAGACCATATTAAATCTGACTTGCAACTTCTTTAACATTAAATACGTGATTTTTGTGCTATTTTGTATATTGTAACTGAATGAAAAAGATTATATTAACAGCTTACAGCAGATCTCTTAATTGAGGAATGTACTCATGTTTTTTTGTGAATTTAAACCAATTGAACTTATTTTTTTATGCCCAAACAATTTGCCATTCAACATTTTAATCACAGCTGCTGCACAGAAAAAATAAAAAGAAACCTAATAGCATTTGATTACACGACTAATCCCAGGACCCATAATAAACCATTTAAAAATATCTCACCCACGCCCACCCAAGTGTGTGTGTGTGTGTGTGTGTGGTTACGCTCTTAAAAGTTCATCAAACTCTGTTGCTGTTAACTGCCATTATAAAATCAATAATATCATGAATATTTTAAGCTGTTGTTGCAAACAAATACACACAGGGAAACAAACAACAAAAATGAGAACCAAAACTAATTCCCAAAGGGCCATTGATTAGCTCTCTGTTCGCGGCACTCTAGAATGAGGACAATACGGATTGGAAAATGGAAAATGCGGATTCTATATATAGAATACACTCGTGTATAAATGGTTCGTGATTTCAATTGGGGGTAATTGAAATAAAAAATGTATGCAAATCGTTGAGTCATGTGATTGAATGTTCGGCGATTTGTTGTGCTTCAACTAAAATTGGGGAATTATTCAAGTGAATAAATCAGGTAGATCCTATCAAAACTAACCCTTTGGGGAAGTTCTATAATTTTACACATTGCTTTAATTTGGAATAAAATGAAAGCAACCTCTACAAAGGCATAAGAGCAAGAGCATATAATATTTAAGTTTCATATGCTGATTAAAGAAGCTGCCATAAATCAATGAATGAATCAGCGAATGTGCAACCTGATGCTTGATTGAATGTACGCGTATCTCCCTGACTACATGAAAATGTGCACAAAATTTCGAATTGGCGGTGGCAAAAGTGCAATCAAATGTGGAGGAACACACACACACAGCCGACGCCTTCTGAACCGGTGAAATTTTATGCACACACACGCACACCGCTCAAAAGCCGCTGATGAAGCAAGGCTACTAAAAAAAAAAGTGTACTATAGTGCCCAGGAAAATTACGATAAAATATCAAGTGAGTGCGGAAAAAACAGAGCAAAAATTGCAAAGAAAAAAATGAGAGAAAAAGCGAAACGCGGCACAAACTGCATTTTGCTGCAATTTGAATGCATTTCCATATTATTACTCTATACTCAAAGGTTATTAAAACTTTGGGAGGATGTTTGCTGGGCAAGAAATGTATACAGTATTTCGAAATTGAATGGGGAAATTATAATGATCCCTCAAAAGAATGTGTGGTACAGATTTCTGGGATAGCTTATACATATATAACTTCCAATCCATATATCCTAATATCTTTTCAAAACCCTCTCAAACTCATAGTTTTATATCAGCACTTCTCTGCACTTCTGGCAGAGTATTCCCCTCTTCGCTTTGTATAAAAACTTACAGCCATTCCTTTATTCATTTTTTTATTGTTGATTTGCTGCATTTGCGTGAATGTGAAATGCGAAATTTCAATGGAGAATAGGCGCAGGAAGGACCTTCCTCCATTGCATTGTTTTCACGTTGCAGTCTCTCGTTCTCTCTCTATCCCTACAGTTTCCCTTCGCCTCTCAATGGCGGCTGCTATGATTGCATAAAGGCCAGCATCCAAGGAGCCATAGGACAAAGGCATGCCCATGCTTTGTTATTGGATTGCACAGGGAGTGTTGCGTATGTAGAGCATGGAGAGCAAGGTTAAGCTGTTGGGGATTGCAGGCTTACATGGAGAGAAGATTGCGAATGCCTTGGTGGAGGGAGCCTGTACAATTGTTAATGTCTTCATTGCAATGTGGTATCTTGAATACCATAACTGAAGGGAACATCACAAGCGGCAGCATTCAAGCAGATGCAGACAGATTCTCGGGTATTAGCTAGCGGATTAGCGTGGATTTCTGTACGATTAGTCAGTTGTTTTCGCAAATAAGGAGACTTAAACCAATGCTGGTGGGAGTAAATATGTATGCAGTCTAGACAAAAAAATTATTTCTTTCCATGGAATTTTTCAGCGTATGAAATTTTGGCATAGTACATTTTTAAGCTGTGAAAAAACGAGCACATAGGAGTATTTAAATTGGTTGATCCATCTGAATTCTGATTCTGTAAAGTAAATATGATCATAGTTTACCGCGACAAATAAAAAATATCGATATTTTAATATCGAAGCGTAGCTAGAAATTATATATTTATTATTATTTATTTTATTTCCTTCATTCTAATATCCTTTTATCTGTCGTATAATTTTTAAATTTTAATCCCTCTAATTTCGTATCCATTTCAGCTTCTCAATCAGCCTAATTAACTGGGCCAAAGCCCAGTCATAGCTGCCAAAAGGAGATACACCAAAACCAAATCAAAGGATCTACTTTTACCTTTAAAGAGGAAATCGTAGAAAAGCAACACAAAGAATTGGTAAGTGGAACAGTGAAAAATCATGATCCACATTTCTCTATATATCCTGCAGCCCAGCTGCAACCACTTCAAAAGGCATAAAACGTTGAGCCTCCACCCTTAAAAAAAAAGCCCGAAAAAAGGGAAAGGCCTGCCAAAAATATGCGCAATGCAATGCAGAGGTTAGAGCCATAGCCAGAGGGGTGGGGTGTGGCTCATAAAATTAATTAGAATACCGCTGTCTCTTTCTCTCCCCAGCATTAACTGGCGGTCTCTTTCATTTGCATTTGGAACATTTTTTTGTTAATGCCCACGAAAAGGGGATTGGACCGGAAGAAGAGATGGAATAAGTGAGGTTTTTGCCAAGGTGAAAGCTTTCCAAAACTCAATGAGCGGTTAAATAATGCCCCGAGGCGTCTGTCCATCCTCTCGCCCAGAGTTCCCCTATAAAACCCCGTGCCATTTTCCCACCCACTTTTCCTCTTTAGAACTCTTTGCATCCGTTACTTTCGCTTTGTTTTCTTTTCGGAAAACCTACGCCCCTCCAACAACTCCTTACCTACCATTGATGCAGTGCATTTCATTTCAAAATTTGTGCTGAATTTGTGTTCTTTTTAACTAAATTCTTTGTACCCTAGTAGAGGGTATAGCTGTTTTGAGAAGGCTGGGAAAAAAACACACCTACAAAAATCGAGAGCTAATAAAAGTTTGTCCTGTTCCAGAATACTTGTTCCCCTTGAACCCTATGAATCAATTCTTTCGATTAAGATTTTCCATAGACTAAACTGCCACATAAACGATAAAAATAGATCGGTAAAAAATTATATCTCTTCAGTAAAAATTTGTTTAGTTCTACAAATCAAAGTGTAGTGGCTGATGTTTTTATACATTCCTGAGCAACTTGTTCCATGAAATCCATGAGATTCTCATAGATCTCCAAGGGTATCTAAAGTTTTAACCGCCCAAGGCTGCTGTACTTCCTCTCTGGTTTCATGGCATTTTATTTTTCCGTGAACTTTTTGCATAGTTTATGGCTTCATTTCCGACGATTTCGCGTGCCTTTGGTAAAAAATCTATTTATTTTATATGTGTTTTGTATATACGTATATATATATATATAATTTTTTGTGCGGCCATTCTTGCCAAAAGCATATTTCTTTTTCCTCTCTTTTTTGTGGCTCTGAATTTGTTATGCAATTTTTTGTGCTTTATTTACATTTGAATTTGTCTTTTTTCCGTGCTTTTTTGGAGAGCAATTTGCAATGGAATCGCTTAGTTTCCTCTGTGAAAATCGGTGGAGAGTTGTATGGCTATGGGGGGAGATCAGGGGCCTGGACTCCACAGAGAGATTGCAGTGCATAATTTTATTTGTTTTTGTGTTGATTTCATTTGCAGTGCTTATGCTTTTGTGGGCCTTTGTTTTCCGTGCGTTCTGCTCGGCTCTGCTCTGCTCTCTATTCTACTGTATTTATGCTAAATTAATGCAATTGTTTCTGATTCTCTGAACTGTTTTTGGGGGGGAACGAGAAAACTTTGCTAAACGGTCGCATGAGTGATGTCATATTTGGGAATAATATTTTTGGATTTAAATGGGATTTTTGGCATGTGGAATATTTGATAATAATTAAATAATAATAAATAATGACATTATTAGTGTTCATAATGGTGAAAAATGATCAGAAAGAATATGTTAAACGGGTCGTATGCGTAATTTGGGTAATCTGATATCAATAGATATCTATCTTGTGTTCATTGCTCATTTTAAACATGGCCTCCCGTAAAATGGTTGCCTTTGTATCCATCTTAGCTTTCATTTCATTAAATAAATCTTCAATATTCGTTTCGTTCAACCAAAATAATTTGATTTAATTGATATTCATATTTCTCAAAAGCTGCAAAAAAAATACAAATTCCAAATTCAGACTTTTAATTTGAAAACTGCTTTTAATTAAAAATGGCATTTTAAATAACTTGGGCATTCCTTTCACATTATTTCCATTTGAAATGTATGCAACCAATCGACCGGAAAACACATGTATCTCATGTTGAGGGCTAAGCTTACATTTATTCGTTGATATTTAATTTATTCCCAAGACTCTTTGGGTCCAAACGAGTCAGTCAATGACTTTTCTCGCCCCATGCTGTCTGTTTTTATCTTTTAGACACTGTCCCTGTCTGTTTTTACCTCTTTTAGCCTGATTGTTCAGCTGGTTTTCCCCCGTTGAACTCATCAGGAAAAGTTCTGAGAACAAATTTGCTGCAATTTGTATTTCGGTTTTAGTTTGGCGTTGATGCGACTACAGATACAGATACATATCACACCTATACGCTGGCTATAAATTTCACTAAATTTTATAAAGTCAACTTTGTGGCCAACACACACACACACACACTGAGATGCCAAAGAGGAGCGAAGAGAGAAAAAAGGAAACTAAAAGAGAGACACGAACGGACACTAAGTGCTTCTCACACGTAGCATAAGTAAATGTGTTTATGTGTACGCGGGTTGGGTGGCAGGGGAGGGAAGGAAAGTACGAGTACACGAAGCCAAAAGGATGAACATTAGATACATTCATGGTTAGACTTCCGTACTTGGCCAACACTCACACACGGAGCACGGAGCTCGGAGCTCGGAGCAGTGGCTGTGCCAGCAGTGGCAAGTGGCAAGTTAAGCACCCAACATTGACTACCACAATAGACCACATTAAAGTTGGTTTGCCAGCCATGGGATCTCCTGCTCTCGTGCTTCTCCCATTTCTTCGTTTTGACGCCTCTGCAGATCTACTCTCACTGAGTAGATTGTTTTCTTTTCTACTTTTTCCCATTTACGGATACCCTCTAACGGATATTGATATTTTTGGGAAATGGATTTTAGGGGTAAATATTTGATTGACATTTCTGACAGGCAAAATAGAAGCCCGAAGTGGAATAGAAATTATAGTTTTGTGGGGGAAATGCTTAAGCATGATGACTAGATTACATTTAAGACGTCTGTCTTAACATTTTGCATGAAATCGAGTACTTTGCAACAGCTCAGTTGTTACATACAAATTTAAAAATAATCCCTACCTATTTCTCCTTTATAAATAAGATTTTTAAGACAAGATTCTAAAATTGATAAATGTATATTAAAGTGAATAATATGTAAATGTTTCCAGAAGTTTCAGATTAATTATTTCAAATATTAAATATTAAGTTATATATTTAATATACAATTTCTGTCTTATTTAAAGATTTAAAGACAAAGCTGCCTTTCCCATTCACATATCTCATCATTAAACCGTTTTAAGCTGTTAAATAATAGTAATAGTAATTATAATGAAAGTAAACATGCAAAACATAATCGAGTTCTGTAATTGTATTTTTGTAAAAGAATAAAAACAATATTATATGTATCTTACCTAAGCTATTGAAAACTACTTAATTTTTTGCATCTATTTTATTTATTATTTTGCTCTTGTCTTATTGCTCAAAACTTTCGCTCAAATCGTCTAGACCCCTTTCGATTCACTGGTCAATCGCTTAGGTTAGGGTATTAAAAGCATCTCCACTTCAATGAGTGCACCATTTTCTTTTCGTTTGCTTTCCGTACTTTTGGATGTTCTCCTTTTTTGACCCCGTTCCCCCTCTCTTTCAGTCTACACCCCCGCTTTTGGAGCACGCCTTAAAAAAGAAAAAAACAGATAGACATGTGTGAGCAAGTCCTGGAGAAATAAGTAAAAACTCGCCATTGTATGTTATATTTTTATTTTACACTACATTTTCCTTTTCTCGTACCCCACCGCGTAAATTTTACAAATACGTTTGCGGGCAGGATGTAGAGGTCCTAGCAGGAATTTCGCTCTATTTGCTGGAGTACGCGTATCCCCCATCTATCTGTCTGTCTGTCGGTGTGTCTGTGTGTGTGTCTCGGATCCAGAGAGACTCCTCCTGGGTTTGTTTTTTATGTTGGCTTAATAAAAATACATTTTGCACGTGGAAAAGTGGAACTGCAGGAGGAGAAAAAAACTTCAGCACTCCCACTTCAATCCGTATACCTTGCCCGTGCCCTCGTAACCCTCTATCACAGAGCTTTGCAGCGTTTTAGTTCTGTTGGGTTTCCCACCATATTCCATGGTGATGCTGCTGTTGCTGCTGCTCCCAAAAATAAACCTCATGTACCACACCCCGCATATGTATGTATTTAGTATATATATATATATATAGTACACTTACCAGAAAATCCTTCCGGACACGTACAATTGTAGTAGGCCACACCGTCCACACATGTCCCGCCATTTTGACAGGGCCCCGACCAGCATTCATCCCAATTCGTTTGGCACTGGATCCCTGTATAGCCATCAATGCAGTAGCACGAGTACGAGCTGTTGTTATCGTTGTTGTTATCGGAACACGTTAGTTTTTTTTTGTTCCCCCATTTTTTTGTTCCATGTTTTTGTGTTGTTTTTTGTTGTTGTTGTTGTTTTTGTAGGTGGAACGGAACGGTGTGTCAATGATGCATCAAACGTTGGGGAAAAAAGCACCCGCACATAAAAGACATGGAAAAATATAGAAAGGGGAGAGAGAGAGAGGATGAGTGAGCAAGAGAGTCAGAGGTAAAAAAGTAAAGCAACAAAAAATTTGCTTTAGATAAAAATATTTTCAGCAAATGGCACAATATGGGGAGTACACAGAACAGGAACGATATACGATATATATGGAAGTAAGTACTCGTATCCGTATGTACGCGTATTACGGTATACAACACGCCCAGACAATAACGGCAGTTTGTAGTAATTGAAGTGAAGGCACTGTCCAGGCTAGAGATGGCAGCGTGAGCTTAAAGGTCTATCGGCGAGGATTACGATCACGGAATCCAGCGAATGTTTCTTACATTTTATATTTAGATATTGCATACTCTTGGGAGCTATTTAAGGCTTCAGGCTAGATATGTATGGTACTGTGCGCAAAAGATGAAGTAAATATTAAGTAAATATGAAGTAAAATTATGCAGAACTATCGCTTGATTTTGTGATTTTAGTCACGCTGCCATCTCCACTTGCAGGAAAGAGTACCAATAATCAAAACTAAGAGCCATTGTTGAATGTCATTCATAGAGGAAATATATTGTGTATACTCAATGGATATTCCTTCCATTTCAATTTCCATGTACTTGTTTCTCTGCTTTTTTTTTCTTTATAAATAGATCCACCAATAACCCGAATTGCACACAGTACATACTCCTATCTATCCATATCCTTTAGCCTTTTGAGTGCAATAAACTTTGAGAGGCAGCGCCACATTACACTTGAGTAGTGGAAATAAATATTTGGTAGACATGGGGGATTGGTTTGTTTTTTTTTTGTTGTTGTTGTTTTGTTTGTGCTACTTCATTGCCTAACCCACTGGCAAAACCGATTCGAAATGGAAATGCAAAGAGCACAGAAAAAAAGAGAATGTGTCAGGGGAACACTGTGGCCGAGAGACTAGGGCCAAAACAAGCAAAACATGGCAGGATGCTGCCAGAGGAGCAGGAGGAGGAGCACAAGGAGCAGCATCAACAGCAGCTTAATTAAAGAAGTTTCCCCACCTGTGAGCAGGGCACAGGTGGGGATTGAACAAAATGGGTTGGAGAGATCTCTGCTGTTGTCCTTTATAATGGATTACATTAGGATGCAGAAGGCAACCGGGCTGCCAGTGCAGTTGTCTCTGGCTGTGGCTGTGTGTGTGTTTTTGGGGCTAAGTATGGAGATAAGCACCTAGGCACATACATACTCCTACTCGTATGTTGTTCTCTCTGGCTGACTGGCTGGAGAGCCCCAGGGATACAGCCTGATTACCGCCTTCGGCTCGACATTTTCACCCTGGAGACCATTTGATTTGTTGCCTTGGCAGGAACAATTGGGGAAATGACTATATAATGGCATTCGACTTGTACTTGGATCACTCTCTGGCATTTTGGCAAGAAAGGGAATAATCAGAATTTAAGCGTGGACCTTAGGGATTCCCTGTGCCGAATGTGATTCTTAATCTGAATGTCTGAATGATGCATCTACTCGTGGATCCTTGCTGAAGGTGGTACATAATTTTTGAGAGTTGCAACCACTAGAAAACTTATCTCAGCTAACTTTCACATTAAAGAAACTTCTTTAATTAGTGTTTTCAACTTGCTAAAACATCCCCTAAACCGTTGCCAATCTGTACCCTTAATGGCTGGAGCAATTTGCTAAACAAATCTTAAAGCTTGTCTCAACTTTTATTGGACTTTTTGGACTCGCTACAGTTTTAAGAGCCAGCTCATAAAACAGTTGAAAGCGAGGCTTATCGTGCACATAAACCAAGATAAACCAATAAAATATCAATGTTCTCAGATACGGAATGGCTGGGAAGCTGCTCCTCTGCGATTCTAGTCTTTCCCCCCGAGGAGGAAGGCAGTCTGGAAACTTGGAAGGAAGTTGGTCGAAAACTATTCAGTTAATCCGTTTAAATCTCATGGTATCATGTTAAATTTAATTGCAGCTATAAATTCCACTTGCCAGCACATAAACTTTCCCATCCATTCGCTGCCCCCCACCCAGCCAACGTCTTGGGAAGAAATGCAGGCAAACGCCCCGGCAAACAGTTTTCCCCCCCAGCTTCTTTCTGCTCTTCGCATTTCGCATTTGACTTGCAGCTTTTGCGTTGGAAAAGAAAAAACAACATACATATCTTAACCACTTTTCCTTTAGTGGGTGGGTGGCTGCAGGATTAGCGGTCGCATATATCGCGAAGTGAGCATAGAAAAATAAAATGCCAGTTACTTAGTCGTATAAATGGCGTCAAGAAGAGCGATGGCAGTCCATGAGGAAGGATGGGTCCAAACAGATGGAGAAGGGCGCTGAACAGATGCGGAACTACTTGGCTTCATCTCCCATTCCATCTCTTCTGCTTTCCAACTTGTTTGTGCAATTGGCTTTAGTAGGTGGTGGTTGCTGGTGGCAAGGATGTGTCAGTAGCTGCGGCGGAGGTGTGTGGCAGCTAAGCCTCAAAGTCTCATCCCATCCCCGTCGAATGGCTAAAGTGCAGCAATTTGAAATGTTTCTCCTGATTTGAATTTGAAGTAAAATGAAGATTTGAGTGTTATTTCGAATAGATTTGTGTGGATTACCTTTGCCTGAAGGATTTGCTTGGTGGATGAAAAACCGGAAGAAGTTTGAACAGTGGAAAGTGCAAAGTGGAAGGAGTGCAATTTGCACACAAATTGCGTCTCTCTTCTAGCATGACAATTTTTTGTTGATGGTTCTTTGAGGCATTGTTTTTGTAAAAATATATTTCTTATTTTTTTGAAATTTTCCTAACTCTTCATAGACAATTTAAAGATACATTTATTAATGTTTTGAACACTCAAACTTTATGGACTTTATAGGTAATACAATAATGAAATATTTGGAAATATATATATAAATTTTTGAAGATAATACCTCAAATATACAGATCATAGCTCTTATATTTATTCCTTTATCTGCCTGACTTAATTTACTTTTTTCTCAACTTGAAAAGAGAAAGTCCAATAATGAAAACTTGGCTGAATCCAACTTTATGGAATCTATAAGTAATATTATGGAATATTTGGAAATATATATTCCTCATGATGATAATACCCCAAATATACAGTTCAATAGCGCTCATATTCATTCCTTTATCTCCCTGACTTCGTTTACTTTTTTCTCAACTTGAAAAGAGAAAATCCAATAATGAAAACTTGGGTGAATCAAACTTTATGGAATCTATAGGTAATATTATGGAATGTTTAGAAATATATATTCCTCGTGAAGATAATACCCCAAATATACAGATCATAGCTCTTATATTCATTCCTTTATCTCCCTGACTTCGTTTACTTTTTTCGCAACTTGAAAAGAGAAAATCCAATAATGAAAACTTGGCTGAATCGCTTGGCATATATCTTGGCAGTAAATTTACCGCATTAAGAATGCACTTTGGCTCAGTCCAGCCCAGTTAATAATTTTCCAGTTCCGTGCAATTGAAACCCACTCAACACACTCGGCTGCTACGTCCTGCTGTCCTACCCTCGCTGTGCCCCATGCCACACACTGCGGCAGTGGCCGCAACTTAACCCCATTTAAACGGGCATGCATTAAAAAAGTGTGAAGGATGGGAGGGAGGAGCGAGTGGGCAGCACCCTGGGGCTGCACAGCAGATGGGCATGGGTTGGGGATATCTGCGGGAAATTCATTTGCCTGCAAAGTGGCGGCATCAACATGTTGGTCCAGCCATCGAGGGATGGTACGAGTAGGCTATGGCAAAATGGGATACACCACCGGAAGGCTTGGGATGCCAGGGACTGGGAATTGAAACTGGAACCGTACCCCTTCTGGATGTTCAAGTGGCGCAAGTTTATTGCCACTCGAAATGTGTTGGACGGGGTCTGTCCTGGCGATAATAAGCACAAAATGTGCACAGAGCCCCAACCCCCAAATCAAATGCAATTTTAAGCATATGCCAAGAGATGACCACCTGCCCTGCCCAAGAGGTATGGCAGCGTGATCTATCGCAAACGTAATCTGGAATATATAATCAGTGCTGAAAGGTTTCATTCGACTTATGCTAATAGGAGTGGCATCGATGGAAAGGATCACAGATTACTCCATTGGGTAGAAGCGTGTCTCCTCAAGTATTTTTAACTAGTTTAAATATATTTGTTTATTAGTTTATGGTAACTTTTTTTTAAGTTAAGGATTTATCATTTGTTTTTTTTTTTTAGCATTTTATAAAGTTTTTCTAGTTGTGAACAGAAAATAGTTACCCCCTTTGCTCAGTACATGTACTAAAACAACTTTAAATGAATATTTAATCATTAATAGTCTCTAGTTTTCAATTGTTATTATTAATTGAAAAATTATCTACCAAAAAAAATTATTATAGAGCGACTCCTTGTACCTATAGGTGGATTGCTAGCTATTTTATGTTGTGAATGTCAAGCAGAACTATAATATATTTTTCCAATATAGACACAATCATCATCTCTATACCCGGAAGTCACGACGCTACCTTTCGATTTACCATCTCTATACCCCAGAGGTCTTTGGCTTAGAAGTTCAGGGTGCAAGTGAGGGTGAACTCACCTGTTCAGGCCATCGATGCATACGCCAAACACACAGGGATTGCTGAGGCAGGCAAATCCTGCCTGGCCGCCACCCACCAGGAAGCCCAGGCATAAGCCGAGAAGCAGCAGCAGCCTGGAGTGGAAGCTGCCGCCGCACTTAGCTAATATCCTTAATGTCCAGGCAGAGTTTAATCTTGAAGTTGGTGCTGTTTCCGGGCAGCAGGATGCTGCTGGAGTTGGAGTTTTTGTGATGGTTGTTATCGTTGGTTTTTCTATTGTTGCTCTTGCTGTGGTTCTTGTCGTTGGCATCTTTTGCAGGTGGTTTCGTTGCATATCCGTTGATGGTTGTTGCTTCTGGTTGGTGGTAGCAGTCAGGCCCGTGGTGGTGCAACCGTTTGCTGTCAGCGGTGTGGCAGCTCGTGCATCATCCTCTTCAAGGATTCTCGCCTGCTGCTGCTCCTCCTCGTGCTGCTGCTGCTGCAGCAGCAGCTGCAAGGGACGTCTTCGACCAATTTCGCGTCTCATTTGAGGCGATTCCTCCATTGTCTGTTTATCAATCTGAATCACGTTGATCATACGCCCAGTGGGTCTTGAAAACTGCTTTTGATTGATGCTGCTGTTGCTCCGTGAGCTGCCTTCCACTTGAGTGTCCTTTTGCTTGTCCTTGTTGCTGCTCGTCTATCCGCTTAAGTGCTTTATTAGTTCTCATTGTTTGCCCCCACATCCACATCCACCTCTCTCCCTTGTTATCCTAGTGCGGCGCTCCTTGAATGCAATCTGCGTCGCCTTCGCATCTTCAGAAATCTTGTTTATGATTTTTCCCCCTCTTCCTTGCTACTTTCTCCTATCTTCTTCTTTGTTTTATTTTATATATTTCGCCTCGTTGTTGCTGCTCTTCTGCTCGTTCACATTTTTGCAGCCATTGCAGTCTGCAAAAAAAAGAAGCAAAAGAAAAAACTTCATGAATATTCAAGCAAATTATTTGCTCAACAATTTGGTTAGATATTGTGCATTCTGATTAAGATTTTAGTTGTGGCACTTAAATGTTTTAAATGTTGCACAAGTTTTTGGGGAATACTTAAAGGAGAGGTTAGCAGACGGTTTTCTTTCTTTATTCATTCGATGAAATATATATGTATGAACCTGAACTACAAATATATATTTATGTATATCGTATATACTATAAACTAGAATTTTATTCACACAAAGACTACATTTTCGACCGATTTCAACCGATAGCAGAAATATGATATTGTCAGAAAATGGAAATTTCTAATTAAATAAAGCAGAAATAAAGAAATAGATATTCACAAAAAGACTTGTTTTTCGACCCATTCTCCTGTGCTTTCTATATGATATATTTATCGAATCATAAGCATTATTTTTATTATATTTATTAACTTTATTTATACGCTTAATCAACTGAAATTGTATACATTTAGTTAGTGTATCTGTACAAATAAAAGAGCTATTCACAGAAAAGTTTGATTTGTGACAATTTCGACTATAGAAGCTATACGTTATAGTCAGCGGATATCAATACATTATGGTAGAACTCTTTAAGGACATGTATCAATTTGATATCTAATGATTGGTTAGTTTAACTTCAGAACCAGAAAAGCTAAGGATCGTTTTTCTTCGAATGATTTGCTTATCATGGATCCTATTAAATCTTAATACAAATTAACTGAGCTATGAATAAATATATTACACCTATATTTCCTAGATTTATATAATTTATAAATAGTTAAATATATGCTTAGATCTATCATCAGTATAAAAAATACTCGTATCATTTCCCATTTAATTTTTTTCTTTTTATTTAAAAATGTGATGAAATGCAGACCCAAACGTTTCATTATTTCAATTTCAAAAACCCAAAAAAGTGCTGTTCCAAAATGTAGCCACAATAATCTCTCGAAAAAGGGTTATGGCTTTGGTATCCCTTGAATAAACAATACCCTTGAATTCCCCAAAGCTTTTCCATCCTTTTCAGACAGTTGAAAATCGTTTTGTCCTATCCCCCTGTCCCCCTGCTGAAATGTGAATCTGCACAACTTATCCATAATGCCGCCATGTGGCTGTGGCTGGCTTTCCATTTCATTTCATTTCATTTTATTCTGCTGGATGGCACCCAGATGTACTCGCTGCTGCCCATCACATCACACATGTGTCAAAATAAACCCCAAAACTTGTACACACACACATCACACATACCCATGCGAACATATGTTGGATGGTTTTCGGACTCGGTTTGGGTACTTGGGTGTTTAGCTATTAAAACGCTGGACAGAGCTCATGGGAGAGAGAGAGATTTGGTGCAGAGAAATCGCAGTCACATGTGCAGTAAGCTGCAGAAAAGTTAACAAACATTTTTGGAACTCTGCTTTTTTTTTTGGCTGGGACTTTATTCTGTTCCTGTCAGCCTCTCTCTCTCTCTCTGTCTTTTTTGAATGCTACTTTTTTGTTATGTCTTTTTTGGGATTGTGACTAGAGAATAAATATATATTTTTTATGGTAGCCGCAGAAAATGCAGAGACAGCTCTCGTGACAAGTTCAAAATTGAAACCAGCTACGGACTCTGCACGTCAATTAAGGACCGAAGCACCAAAGCACCCAAGCACCGGACATGTGCCATGGCAACTGCAAAACTGAGAGAAAAAAAAAGTAGGATCAGAACTAGAAGGACCAGCCAGCCAACGCCAGACAACGCCCCATAACTTGGCTGCATCATCAACATAAATCCGACTTAACTCCGAGCCGAGCAATGGTCAGCAGTTGCAGTCTCGCTTATTGCACGAACGCTGGCGTCTGGAGTGGCTGTCTGTAATGTGTAGCCGTATTGTTTGAAAGACTGAAATGGCTGAAAACGATATGGCCAACGTCAGTCATAATGTTTTGGGATTATATCCTTAGTGCAGGCTTCCGTCCAGCTTCCAGCTTCCATCTTCAAGTGGAAATTAGTGTCGTTCTCTTGAATCGAAAGATGCAACGTTGACTGACTCTGCACTAAAGCTAAAACTAAAACACATACCACTAGCCCGTATCGTATCGTATCGTTAGAATAACTAGGACACACACACGCACACAGTAGTACCAATGTTAGGCAATAGATCCTGATGATGCTGATGAGGCTCTCGTTGTCCCATCAGTAACTGCATTGTCAAGGGGCCCAACAACAAAGGAAACAAAAACACACACACACTCACACACAACAGCAAAATCTGATATGGCCATGGCAGCAAAGGTAGCAAAGGTAGGGGTGGCGTGTCCCGTGTTTGGAGGTATCATCACATGGCCCGCTGACGACAGGAGTAGACGTCCGTCTGCTGTGCGGCCTCGGAGAATGAATGAATTTAGCCTGTAAACACAGGGACACAGCATGAAATGCACACGAACGGAAAGGTAAGGCTCCTCGCTCTCAGAACTGGCCAAGAGCCAAGTGGAGCAGGCAGCAGCCAGTGTGCAGCATGCAGCATGCAGCGGGGAGCTGCAAGCATGAAGAGGCAATCTCCAATTGCCGGCTGAAGCCTGAAAGTTGTTCAAGTTACAGAGAGAGAGGACATTGTCGAGTGTTTGGTTCTCCTCCTCCTCCTCCTCCTCCCACGTTGAGGATGATGATGACGACGATGATGGTGTTGAGTGGCGCCTCGAAAGCAGCCACCACCAACCATCCCACCGCTGCCGTTAGGGGAAGGCCATTCAACACTGAACAAACAAAATGTTGTCCACTTTCGTGCCACAACCCATTGGGAATTGTATGCATTACCAGTGAAAAAATTGCCCTGGAGTTTCGTATGTAGTTTTCCAAACAACGATTGGTATTGCACATTTCGATCTTTGAGCTAAAGTTAGAGGCGAGATAAATGTTTGAAAATATGTTCCATTTTCTTTTATTTTCATTGATTAACCTTTTCATACATTTTCCTCACAGTATTTTTTTCGGGAGAGGGTAAGAAAATGTTAACTGGCCAATGTCATCAAATTGCTTGCACCTGCAGCACACATTTTTCGGTGGAGAAAATTTTAACTAGCGCATAAAACCCAAAACCCCACAAAACCCCATACAATCCAAGCCAGGAGCCAGGCGCCAGACGCCAGCAATCAAACCGAAGAGAACCCGTGGACATACCGGCTTCTAGATGTTTCTGTTTTTATTGTTCCGGCTGCTGCTGTTGCTGCTTCTGTTTCTGTTTGGTTTTTATGGCATTTGCAGCAACTGCAACTTTGTGGATGGACCGAATTGGTGTTGTAGCTGGATAAGGTGGCAGAAGGCCTGGGGGGAGTCTGCGAAGCCTGGGGATTTGTCATTAACGTTGAGCCATTTTCCATTTGCCGACTCTGTGTCGACATAATGTTGCAGATTTTCAAACAGAAATGAAAGACGTTGTTGCTGCTGCTGCTGTCTGTTCTCCTTCATTACCATTTTCCCGCACCCGTACCCATCAAGAATTTGATGACATTAATGAATGGGCCTTGTTAGGCAATGTGTAATCTGGTGGGGTAATTATAAGCAGGTTTTCTCGATGATGATGGGGAGCCAGAGTGGCTGCAGCAAGGATTTGCCGTAAGATACACACAGATACACGAGTTTGAAAGATAAATGGCCAAATAATGATTGTGATGGATTGTTGTGTGAATTACAGTGTAGTCTAGTCGAGAGCAGACATCGAAAAGAGGTAATTTGCCGGGCTGTTAATGGCCAAAAAGGTAATCGAAATATTTAAATAAAGGAAGGAACTTTGTTGGTAATTGATTCCAAGGTAATTATCTGCGCCTTCAATCTATTGTATAAGGAAGTACTTTGTACTCAAGAGGATATTTAGGAAGGATACATATACATACATATATAAAGATATATTCAATGGATTTTTGTGTGTTCAGTAACAGTTTATTACGGTATATTTTTTCAACAATATTTATTACTTCTCTTCCTTTGCTTTACCCTAAAAAGTGTTTCGTATTTTTAAGACTTATGTTCTTGTTTATTTGTCAGAGAAATTTGCTTGCATAAATTTTAATTAAATTGTCAAGATTTGTTCTTGTCGGTTTGTTGTATTTAAAGCGAATTTATGCAAAGCGATGGCAAGTAAACAAGTGCTTCTCGACTGAAATAAAAAGTTTACTTGAAATATGCTGCTGAGACAAACAAAAACTGAAAGAGAGAGCTAGAGGAATGTGGGAAAAGCTTTTCCACACACAGTCTTCCGCTCCCTCTCTGTCCGACAGTTCCTCCCTTATATTGTTAATTAATTCTGACAAATATTGTGCAAATATTTATCAAAACTCAAAAGCCAACAACAGGCAAGTGCCATTGTCTTAGGGTGCTGTTCTGCTTTGCATATTCACTTAATTTTGTTGGAATTTTGAAGTGGTTTTGGAAGAAGGTAGGTGTTAGATAAATGGGTTAAAAAATAACTCGCATTACTCTTATTTATTAAATGCATTTAATAAATTAAGTTAAGCTCTTGAGCACGTGGCTATTTCAAATATTTTAGAAATTAATTAAAAATTTCGTGTCTTTTCGTTTGTTGAATTTTCATTTTTCAAAAAGCAAAACTCTAATAGAAACCGCTTGACTTTGCTTCGAATTAAAATTGTAAAATCATGCCCAAATTGGAGTACGTCTCGCTTGTGCAGCCGAAAAGTAGGCAGCACATAATGAAGCCACGAATATGCCAAGCAAGTCTTTTAAGCACTCAGGATCTTTCATTATGCAGATTATGTCTCCGCATGCGACTGAGTGTGTGTGAGTGTATCTATGTGCCAGTGGGTGTGCTGTAATGTAGAGCGCGTGAAAATCGATGGACAAAAATAAACAAAAGGCATGGCACACATACACACACACACACACATGTTAAAATAATTAACTTGTCTTTGACAGGACATATGAGTAAACACATTCCACTTTCTCTCAGCCACTCTCTCTCTCTCTCTTTCTCTTTGACACTCTCTCTAGCACCATTTCTGGCTCTCCTGCTCTCCCTCTCTGTCTGTTTGTTAATAAAACACGCCATGTTTGCAGTGCACAAATACAATTACCTTTAAGTACGAGTACCCCCAACGTACTGTCGTACCGTACCGTACCCCTTCCACTGGTCAAACACGTGCCAGTCCATGGCACCAGTTCCGTTTGCTTAATACGATTACATGGCCTTACCCCATACCCAGCAGCATTCATGCTTTTCCAGCACCCCCAACTGGCACCAACATCACAGCCCCATTCTACCAAAAACGTAGACTATAAGATGTAGGTAAGCTTTGGTCATGATTTCGACTACAGAATACTGGCTACTTGGGAAATTCCTATGGAAATCTCTTTTAATGAGTCTAAGAGAAGTTTCAATAGTACCAAAGAGAAGTGCGTTTGTGTTCTCTATTATGAAGAATATACCAAATTGAAGCGAAGTTTTAAGAACATACTCTCCAGAGTTTCATATATCGCTCACTTCACACCAACGAAGTTATATCCTAGCATTATATCTCCCTTTCTCCGTCAGAGTGAGCTACATTGGATTAAATTGGGAAATTGCTTTCTAAATTTTGTCTATGTATAATAATCTGACCAAAAGTCTGCCATTTGTTAGATACCATAATTTATGGGGATTCTGCATTTTCGGATCTCTCATAACTTCATTGAATAAAAACATAGAAGTAAAAGCAAGCATTTTAAACTGAAGCTTAAGATACTTTTGCATCTATCAACTATCTATTTATCACAGATATCTTACGCTGACCTTTCAGGCATTTACACTTTATGATAAACAAGTTTACTCCTTTTGTGCACTGCAAACATCTGATCAAACTCCTAGATACCCTCTTCAAAGGGTGCAAACAGTAGCTAACACAAAGCAGCTGGCCAACTGCTGCTACTCGTACTGCTGCCACTTCTGCCACAAACGTGGCGTTGTCCGAGGGATGGACGTAACGAGTTGGGGGCAGCAGTTATCAAGTTGCTTAGAGGACGTAGTCCCCCCCACCCCCATTCTTCCCGTACTTCTTGTTTGCTGCTGCTTTTATGGCTCGTTATAATTAATTGACTTAAATCAATTTCTGACTTTGAAGCATATTCGTGAGCACTTCTCTGTCACAGTTGCTGCTGATGATGTTGAAAATGTATTTCATAACTCATACGCAGCGTTGCCAATGATTCAGATATATTTGGAAGGTTCAGCTACAACGTTAGATCTAAAAAAATATTACTCTAACAAATGGCATCATTTGGTAGAAGAATAATTTACTTAGAATTAGGGTTTGTAAGAATCATTCATTGGATTATGAGTACAGTGAAAGCTCTCATTGGAAGACTGCTTCCTATTTCTGGCAGAAGAGCTGCAGGTAGCAGGTATCTACAGTACCCCTCCATCACTGATGCTCCTTTCACTTAGATAGCTCCTCTCCTGGCCATATCCTTGATTCAATCTTCACTTTAACATTCCATTTCCCATTCAATATCCCCGTTTTGCATTTAGTTTTTTGGCCTCCACAAGCTAAAACCCCTTTGCCACTGCATGACACTAGTACTCTTTGCTCTGGCTTTCATTTTTTTCATTTTGCTCTTGGTTGAGAGCCCCGTGGAAGAAGGATAACAGGCGACATCCGTTGCCTAGGAAGTTCAAAGCTGGCTGGATATATGACTGCCATATCCTGAGCTGCATCTGCGTCAGCTGGAAGATTAAGTGTCAGCACGCGCTATCCACAGAAGCACTTACACAGAAAGGAAGGACCAACGGAGCACACTCAGCAGCAAAACGAAACACAGACATACACACAGGACGATACAAGCCGAAGATTGCGCATACGCCACATGGCCGCATGGTCTTGACTTTGGCTTTTTTTTTATACCACGGTATTTGCAGAAGACAAGAACGGGTATATTCTATTCAGAGAAAATTATGGGAGGAGCAAAATGTCATTAAAAGCGCTGCATGATTTGTATTAGCTTATCTGTAATAGCTAGTAAGAGATCTTCCTTTATCGAATATTCCTGTTGCTAGTTAAATAAAATTAAAACTACCTTCCCCAAAAGGTCTCGCAGATATTTCCCAGGTATCTTTAAGTCGAAATATCTTTCATTTTTCGCTTTCTTTAAGCTCCTCATTGGCTTGCCTTCGTGGTGCTGCTGCTCCTCCTCCTTTTTCTGACCCAGCGCTTGCCTTTCCCCTATTAACATTGTTTGGCTGCCATTCTTTGTTTTCTAAATGTGTTTTAAAAATGTTTCGAAAATTGTCGTTGATTTTCCTTGGGCCTTCCTTTTTTTCTGCTGTTTGCCTTTTTCCTCTTCACCGCTCGTTGGGGGTCTGGGTGGTCTGGGTGGTCTGGGTCTGTGTAAACACATTTATGTTGGGTACGATATGGTATGGTGTGTGGCATCGTTCCGAATATTTATTAAAGCAATCTGTGCTGCCTGCAGATTTATTTAACCGTATTTGTCTTGCAATTTATACAATTCGCGTTGCATTGCGGGGGATACGATACTCGTATATATAGTTTGTTTTTGGGAGCTTCATTTTTGTGTGTGCCATATGGCCATATGGCAACCGATGCAATAAACGTAAATTGAAAGAAAATTGGTTATTGAAACATTTATCTAAGAGGAAAGTTCCTGGTTTTTGAGGGTGCCAGTGCAGAGTGGAGAGTGGGTTGTCCTGCTATGTGGGTGTCCGTGTGCTTTGAGGTGCAGATGGGGTGTCCTTTGTTTTCTTAAGCTTTAGTGGCTGCACCATTGCTTTGATTGGCTTAGTCGCTTCGATAACCCCCCAAACTTATGGGTTTGATCAATTAACTATTCAATTTGCTGTGATTATTGTTGTGGGCTTAAGACATTACCGTTTGATGGCACCAAACAGATTTGTGGTTATTGTGCGCCAACTATTAATTTCGATTGAGTGGTTCTTCGGTTCTTAGAATTGAAATTCTCGTGAATTTATTTAATCAAATGGTTTCAACCTAGATTTTTATTTAAGTAGAATTTTATTGCATTTGTAAGAAAAATTTTATTCTGAGTATTTTTTATTAAATAAAGTTCTTATAAACCTGTTCAAAAAATCTTTATTGATGTATTAAATAGTCTTTTTATTTCTCAGATACATTTCCAAACTTGTAATTGGTTTGATCTTTCGTAAACAATTTTTCTTATTTTTAATCAACTTTTTCTATATTTGCTCAATATTCTCAATTGGCATTTATTTTTCAATTTGAAGAAAACTAAAACATTATTTACAGACACGTTTTGTGGCAAGTGCAATTGCATGACTCTTCTGATTTATATTTTCTTTTTTTCTGTTTACTTTTGCCTATCAGAAATCAATATTAGAATGAAATATGGTTGGCAAATGCTACTAAGCTTAAATGTGCGCCATGCCTCTCTGCTTACTAATCCTCATGGACTACTTTTCCAGCAACAGAAAGTAGTCTACTTTGAGGTGGTGGTATCTCGTATCGCCACCCTCCTGGAACTATCATTCCCACAGAAAGTTTCTCCTTCCTTCACTCGCTTTTCGTGCGGCTGTCTCTTCCTCCTGCACTTGCCTTATCCTTGTTGCCACACCACAACAGAAAATCACACCGCAACATCGCAAATGCAATAAATGGAGCCAAACACACAAATGTGGCATAAACAACACAAAGAAGCCGGTGGAGGGGTATGGATGGGCAGCCACTGCTGGATGGTTCTGGGGGCATGGGTCTTGGTAGGACATGGGGCAAGTGGGCGGTTACTTTTGTGGGATATGCAGAGGGCATCGGCATGGATACATCGATTATACAAGTGGCCGGGAAAGCGAGCCAAACTGTGGGCGGAGATAACTCGGCTCCACTTTCTTCTTCCTCTTCATCTGCTGCTTCTTCTTTCTCTCTATATGTGTGTGCGTGTCCGTGTATTTGTGGCACTATGTAAAAATGTTGCATGCTTTCAGGCGGCCAAAAACATTTTCCACATTTTTCGGTAGTGGTAATAAAAGTTTTTATCGCTTTAAATGAAAATTGTTCGCTTCCGCAATGTGGATTTTTGTTCTCTCTCTCTCTCTTTATCTCTCTCTATCGCATTCTTGTTGCTGCAGTTGTCGTTGTATTAATTATACCCTCTCAGAGTGCGAGAGAAATGAAAGAATATCTGTCGTTTATATCTATAGGAGTATAGTGGGTATAGCAACAATTCTGTGAAAATAGTTTGAACCTATCTTGCTGAAACTTTCTAGAGACACTTCTTTTTTTTGTTTTGCGTCCAGTATATATGTACATATGTAAGCTGGAACAGTCAAGATCAGATCGCTATTTATATAGCAACATAGCAACATAGGAAAAATCTTTCGAAAATGTAGTCTTAGCTAAAAATACTTTCTTATATCTTAAGATGCAGTCAAACGTTAAATATGGGAAAAATTTATCAAATTTATTTATCATTCATCTTCCAAAGCTAAAATCTAACAAGAAAGGGTATTCAAAATCTCCTTCCCTGAAATCAACAGTGTCTATCATGTTTTTATTGTCTTTGCTGCCTTGTTTTTGTTTTTTAGCTGCCATTCCCCTCCTTTGACGCCCTCGAATTTGTACAGTAGGCGTGGCTCGTTGCTGTCTGTATTTTGTTGCCATTTGTGTTGTGCGTGTGCGTGTGTATTTTCTTGTTGTTGACGCTTGCAATTGTAATTAAAATTGTGCAACTTAAGTAAATGCCTGGGCGCCATATTTATGTGGGTGACTGTAATTGCATGCGAGTCGCATCCCATACCCAAAGTGTAAGGAGAGAAACAGACACTGTTTGTGCTTGCAAATGAGTAGAAAATTGAGTTAATTTAAATGCAGTGAAAATTGGTTCGTTTTTCGGGAAAAACTTTTGCAAGTGACATGTAATGTTTGTTTTTGGCAGAAAACAAGAAAATTCCCAAAAAAGAAAATGGAGTTTTTTTTTTCTGGGAATATTTGAAGAAGATTTGGCGAGGAGGGGTGGAAATTAAGTGGGGAAGAAAAGTTATTTAAGATGTTTTGGTGAATTTGCTCTAAATTCAAAGCGAAAATTCATTTTGGTTGGGTTAGACAAAATTCAAATTATGTAGCAGATACATAAATATGTACATTATAATGGTATACTGTTAATCGAATATGTATATATTATATATTATAATCATGCATGACAACTATGAAAAAACTGCTGGAAAAATTTCTAAAATCTTTGATTTTTAAATACATTTTTCGACCAAAATTACGGTCTATAAAAGGATTTTTAAAACATTATCCATATAATTTAAACATTATCATAAATTTAACCGTAAATACTCTTTTCATGGCAAAGAGACAAAAATCAGAAAGAAATATCGTAAAAACTCCTGATCAACAATAAAAATGCAGCTAATTTCCTTTTTTGCTTTACAATTCAAAGACTTTTACTTGAAATTCAATCCGTGTAGTCGCACCCAAATGATTTCCAATTAGTTCTTATCCGCTTAAACCTTCTGTTCCCTTTGCGCCCCTTCCGCCCTTTGATTTAAGCGTCAATATCACGTCGGGGCAATTAAATTAGTAGAAAATTTGATGGAAACCCTTTTGGCAAGCATTTAACTTTGTTGCAGTCAGGGCAGAGGATGGCTGCTGCTTAAAAATGAAATTCGCTCAAAGGAATTTTCGCAGGCAGCGTGTAGCGCGTTTGCGATCCGAGGCAAGAGTTAATTAACCATGGAGTGGCTGTGAAAGGGAAATGCCAAATGGAAAATGGCACAAGGGAAAACAAGGAGGCACAACCACCAAACAGTGTTTTTTTTGTTGCTGCTGCTGCTGTTGCTGGTGGCGGCGGTGCTGCTGTTGTTGTTGTTGGTGGTTTGCTGTCAGCAGTTGACCAAATGAAGAGCTGACCAAGTCCGGGGACGTCTTTTGTGTGGCTTGTTAGGGGGAAAGAGGCAAGCTCTGGCGACAGCCATCAAGGCAGGTTGGGGCATGTTCCTATGCTGAGGTGGGGCCACGGTCAAAATGCGGCGGGGCGGTAGAATTGAACAATGTTCAGGACAACCGTTTGCGGTTTGAATGTCATGTCATTGGCTGTTTTCCCTTCTTGTGGAGCTGCGGCGGCTATCCTTTCCCATTGCCTTTGATTGTTGCTTCCTCTGGGGAGCCATTGGAGTGCGTAATAATTCAATGCAGTACTTTGAGGTGGCTGTGCGTAAATATATACTTTTTTGCATGATGTTGGCTATTGAGCGCAGTTTTAAATATTTAATAAGGGAAATAAATATGAAAGGCCTGAGAATCGAATAGTTACATGTAGATCCAAAAATGTATATAACTTTTATATTTTTTAAAGAGTCAGAGACTCCAGAGGCCCGATAGTTGATACGTCCTGAACTCATCCTTGTTCAGAACTCTACACAACCTCACAAAAGGTATAAAAATCATCTAAAGACATACAATTTCCAGTTAATGAGGAATGTCAACAAATGGGTAAATGGATGTCTGTCCCCAATAAACCTGCAAAAGATGTTTGTTTTCTTTCTTTAAATCCCCTCTCATTTTCCCTGGGCCAACGCGTGAGTGAGTGGAAGGAAATGCATCTTGAGGCTTAGCAAATCGTCTCACACCTCTCACACTTGTAATCCCTGACAGTGCTTTTGTCTATGCATTCCCTTGCACCCCACAAAAAATCAAACCGGAAAATCTTGTCATTTGGGTTCCGCAGATTTCCTTGACTTATGGCCATTTGCAGCAAAAAAAAAACCACCAGCTGCGGACAGAATACGCCAGTGAAATGGCACCTTCCGCAACAATGAGCTGGCGAAGATGTCAAGAGAACCCAAGAACACCGAAACCCCCACACACACACACACACAAGGGTAGCCCTAGGGCTTACACACACTTTCAGACGGGCCAACAGCTGTGGCAGGGCTTCTCAGCCATTGACTCACACACAAACACTCATACCTGTATTCTGGCAATAGAGAGATAGAGAGAGAGAGAGAGAGAGGGGCAGAGAGTGGAATGTCCCTCGTGTAACTTTTTTCATTTCGCCGAGTTCTTAATTAAATTATGAATTATGCACAGTTAGTTAAATAGAGGAACCATCCTCGAACGTTCGCTCGTTCGTACTCTCGGTTGGTCGTTGAGATTTTCTTTTGTGTTCTATTTTGTAGTTTCGACAAGGGTATTGTGATTATTAGCAGATGTTTGTTATGCTAAAATGGAAGAATTTGATAGACTTTGATATTGTAGACTGAGCATATGTATACGCTCATATCTTACTATCTTTCTATATGTTTGTATAAAAAATGTATAGATAAGTGGTTTAAACTTAAGAAATTCGGTTGGGTTACTCGAATTACTATATTCAATTCAATTTTTCAATTAATAAATAAAAAAAAAAAATAATAAATTAAATTAAATAAAAAAGAAATAAAAAATAGTAATACTAAAAAAAATAATATTAAAAATAAATAAAAATAAATACTTAATTTTTCCATAGAATATGCAAAAAAATTAAATGAAAAATCCGAGCTTTATGTCTACATAAATAGCTGAACTCATAAAAATCAGGGTACTATACATATCTTATAACTGCCATGGAAACGGATCGCTCAAAGCAAGTATTTTTCAACTAATCAGCACGGTTGAAAGTAACTTAATATAAAAAAGGAGTGTTTTTGGAAAAATCCCAAATCTAAAGATTTGTGTTTGTATTTAATTTTGACTTTATATATATAACTTTCTATTTCAAAATTGGCTCCAAATCGAATAATTATGCTCATCATATAACACGCATAAAAAGTTCAGATCTTCTAAGGTATCTTCTGCTTCGGCTTTCTTTGTTTTATCTTTGTTGTTTTAAAGATATGCCAGGGCTTACATTGAAGACGGATTTACCGGCATAAACATAAACGTAAAGAGAGCTCATTGTTGTGGCTCTTTCTTCTTTACATTTTTACATTTTTGTTTTATGTTTGTTTTGCCTCGTAAATGGTATTACTAACCCAAATACACTTGCTTTTGCTAAATATATGTGTGGGTGGGTGTGAGAGTGTAGGTGTATTTGTGTGTGAAGGGCATAAATAAGTCGCTTATTTATTGCACGTACCACACACACACACACAGGAAAATTCCATGCACGACCTTAAATGGGCACAAAGTGAAAGTGTTTGCTTTGCCTTAGCTTTCCTCTCTTTTCATTTTCACTCGCATTCATATCGAGTTTCCCTTAACTTAAAGAACAAAACTCCATGCCCGCACTCACATTTTTATTCACACTCTTGTGCGAGTATATATTATTTTGGTTCGTATTTGCTCATAAAATGTGTGTAATAAAATTGCATGAATCTGTCGTTATTTATGACCGCAACGTGAACAAATCCTTATAACAAATACATTTCATGTAGAGGTCACTCAAGATTGTAGGTTGGTAAAGATTGTAGCCAATTTTGGGAGAGTTCTTGAATGTCGTATTGATTGTGTGGTTTGTTTGATATTTATTTGTTTTTAACTTCCTTTTCCCTTAGTGTAAAATATTTTAAATATTTACTTAAGATTGTATTGTTTGTTTGTATATAATAAATAACACAAATCATACAACGTTCTGCCAACTTTCATGAACCTCAATCCACATAACCTCCATAACCAAAACCTCAACCGACATAATTTCCTTAAACAATCTTCACTCCTCTTGTCATTGAAATAATCAACCCACAAATTGTCCCCACAAAAGCGGAGAGGAGACCATTTCCACGTAAATTACTCAACCCACGTGACATACCCTTGAGTTGTGCAAACAATCCACAAACTTAATTAGATCTTCAGGCAGGGGCGAGGGCAGAAAGAACGCAACTTTCGAATTTAAATTTTCACCGGATTCAGACAACAGATGTGACAACCGACAACAACAATCTCAACAACAATCACAACAACTTCAACAGCAATTACAACAACAACAATAGTCGTACGTGAAAAAGGTGAACCACAATGCAGCCCAGGAAAAGAAAACTCTCCAAAACGCTCAACATTGGCATCCTTTTTCCCCGAGTGTGTTGACTGGAGGATGGTGAATGTGGATGGTTGTGGGGTATGTGGGGTTGAACGGATGTGCCACCAACTTCAAAATAAGTATGTTTTATGCTGTGCCGCAATGGCAGCAACACCAACAACATTTCGTTGTTCACTGCGGAAGCGGAAACTTCAAAGCGCAAACACTTGGCTTTATGAAGCTGTTAAGGGGAAGAAAAGTGGGAAAAACCAGCTGGAAAAGCTGGGTGGCAGTCTATAAGGCAGTGTAGTGGGGAAAGCGAAGCTGAGTGAGGCAACAGCGACAGCATGCGACACAAGTGTAGCACACTTTGTGGCACCGAAAAAAGGGGGAGCCACAACAGACAAAACAGGGTGAGAAGTATCTTTTTGACAAGTGTGTGGTGGAGTGACACTGCGAGAAACAAAGGAACGTGAAATAAAGCTAATAGCAATGAACCTAATATTTATTGGAGTGATCAATCTTTAATGAGTTTTATTTCTGGAAATGGTTTTCGACTTGGTTTTTATTATAGAATTTTTACACTCCATATATTTCCCATGCTCCCAACATCTTTACTCAATCAATATCTGCCTTAGTCTCCACTACTCTTTGGGACTCACTAAATATCGAATCAATCCCCAATCACAGGATCCCATCCCTTTCAACCCTGTTTTCTTATGGGCACGCACCTGCTCCTCTGCATTGCGTGTGTGTTCTCCTGTCGTCTCGTGTCTTCTGAATTAATTTACGCATTGCGGAGAATTTTGAGTTTTACTTTTGGGAACACGCCGAGCCGCTTTCAAAGTTGTCAACTCGGCTTATTTCATTTGCAGCAATCCCCGTATTCCCCCCTGTTCAGGCTGGCTGTTATTGTCACCGTTTTGTTATTAATTCACAGAGAGCACTTGTTGTTGCCACTCGTATTGTTGCCACTGTAATTTATAACCTGCGTCACCAGCTGCGCGACAAAAGAACAAAAAATAAAGAAGATGGAAAAAAGGGACAAGGAACAATAAAATTTTGAGCAATTTTTGCTGTCAGTTGGTGCCGTAAAATTTACTTACTGGCAGGTTCTGGCCGCTCTTGGCAGCTTTCTTGTTCACTCTTTTTGTTCTTCATTATTTTTAGTTGTTCTTGGAATACCCTAACTGAGGAGAGTATGGTTTAGCTTTTAAACTACGGTTGAAAGTATTCTCAGAAAAGTGATTTAAAAGTGCCAGAAAAATTCCCAGAAAACCTAAGCATCTTATTTCTTTCCTGAAAATCTCTCTGGGCAGTTAATCTAAAAAAAAAACCCTAATAATCTTTAAGCCGTAAACCATTTTTTTGGGTTCTCTTTTCATTCAAGAGTGTTTTGATTTCGTTGTGCCTTGATGAGTTCTTTTCACCTGATTTTATTTTGTCTTGTCTTGTCGTCTCCCTTGTACAGGTTTGTCTTTGGCTTGTACATTTTTTATGTGCCTCCTTCTGCCATGTACATATTTTATCCTTTATTTTTTTGGAGCTGCACCATGCCACGCCACGTTCCCTGTCCTGTTTCTGCTTTTGGTCCTGTTCCAAGTGCACTAAAAATGCGTAAACTTAACTTGATTTCACAGACATTTTTTCGTCCTTTTCTGTGTTTGCTTTGGCCAAACAATTCCTTTTGAAGGTCCCTGGCCAAGTGCCTGTCCGGGGCCAAAAAAAGAAGAATACAGAAAGCCAAAAAGAGGATGCAAGTTGTAATTTCATTTCTCACAACTCTTTGGGACTTCACCCCTGTCGTACCGTGCCTCCCCTTCCACCGTAACATACTTTCTTGGCCATATGGGTGGTGGGGCGTATGTACATGGGGGCGTGTTTAATTCAAGTTGGCAAACAACATAGAGATAAAGTTTGTTTGGATTTCACCAAAGCCCGCTGCTGAAATTGTTGCCGTTTCTGCCTGTGCCGTTCCCTACTCTCTTTTCGGCGCACTCTCTCTCAGGGCCTGTTGTCATATCCTTTATTGCATTTGTTTTCCTGCCTTGCTGCCTGCCGCGTTTTCTTTTCCGCGTCGTCATCGGGAAAATGCCAACTTGGGCTTTAAGACAAATTCCCGCAATTTATTTTTAGCATTTCCACTTGGTATTTGCCTTGGCTTCCGTATTCATGGCCCAAAAGGAAAATCAATTCAAGTTTTTTACTCAAAAAAAAAAAAAATGTAATTTTTTATAAAAAACTCTCTCCTAACGTTTAACTCTTGCCAAATGTTTGCATTGGTTTTCATTGCTGGCTATCGAATTTTCATTATCGGAAGGCACACCAAATATGTAGTTTGTGAAAGCAATTAAATTTGCATGGAAATGGCATTTACCTAACACCATTTTGCTTTATATTTAGCATCAGTTCAGGCACATATAAGGGCTTGTAGGTATTTTATAATAATTATATGAATTAAAAAAAATGTTTCATCTACCATAATATTTGACAAAAAATATTTTATGAGCAATTTTAAGCCTCAAAGTTAGAACTAGTGTGACATTTTACTTTTAATCTCTTCTGTTAAAGCTTTGTAGATTAAGCCAAAAATAGTTGTCATTTATTGTGATTAAAAGTTACAAAAACATTTATAGAATGAACATTTACAGCAGCTCGAATCAATCTATAGATAAAGAGACTCCTGAAAGGTTATCCTTGAGTGAAAGGTTATCCTTCTGAGTGAAATATTACCCATGTCTTGCGAAAACTTATTTTACCTTCATGAAAAATTTAATTTAATTTAAGGATCCGTTCCTGCTTCATTTAAGATTCTTTGTTGTATAATAATAAATTTAAATAATTTAATAATTTCTGAATAATCATTTTCACCATATGTTTAAAGGTCCTGACTTAATAAAGAAAGCATTCCAAAGTCTATTCAATATCTGGAAATTTAGTTTTTTCAAGATTGCATTTTATAAACTTAAGCTGCATGTTTGGCAAAAGTTTGTTTGCTTCCGTTTTTGTTTTTCTTCCATAATGGATTTAAAAATATCCCAACTTTGTTTAAGCCGAAATATTGCAAGAAAACTTTAGTTAATCTCACAAGGAAACAACTTCTCAAAGGCCCGTCATATTGTTTTGGCTTGAAAAATAACTAACTCAGAAGCATAAAATAAAATACAAAATATTGCAATAGAAATTTTCTTTAAATAAAATAAAAACTTTAAATATTTTGTAGCCAAAATTCCTTCAGAATCCATCAAAATGTCCCAATTTTGTTTGCGCCAAATACTTTCCTCACTCCATTTCCATCCTTAACTACCCTTTTCAAAGAAAACTATCCACTTAATCTGTCACAGAATATCGCTTGTGAATAGTTCTTCAGTTTTTGGCAACTTGGCCAAGTAAATATTTTAATTTTGCATAAAAGTCATGCCCACTAATTGGGTTAAGAGAGGACTTCACAGACAGAAAGCCCAAAGAAAGACTACTGCACGAAAAGTGTGCCTTCCCTTTGACAATTTTCTTCATTCAAGTTGTGTTCAAAGTTCCCTTGCAGCTTGTTTGTGGAATGTCAACTTTTGCCTTTGGCATCGCAGCATCTCTTATCTCTTTCGATCTTGAAACGTCTGCCAGCCGAGACTTCAGACTGCGTTCAGACCACAAAAGGGAACCACAGAACTTGCTTTGCTTTTACTTTTGGGTGAAAACAGTTAAGAAGCTTAATGCTTCACCATTTCTGGGCTATCAAAAATGAATTTCGTTGACCGCAACACTTATCAGTTGGGAGGCATTTTTCTTTTCAGTTGTTGTTTTGCTTTGTTTGTTCTGTAAATGTGTTGATTGCCACATGCTCATGGAAAATTAGTTAATGGTCATTATCCCTGACACATTCACATTCCAAGATAAATAGATAGGGGAGGATGTCTAAAACTTTAAGGGGATTCTTTTGGCCATGCTGACTCATAAGTATAAAGATAGTCGGGCTTGAATAATTAAAACAACTTCAATAAAGAACTTACATCGTAAAGCAAAGGATATACATATGTATATGTATATGTATATGTATATGTATGTATATCTAGAACACCAGGGTAGACTATAAGACCCAGAGCAGGAGTAGCCGGAATGCCTTATCAAAAAAAAAAACTTTTAATCGAAATGTTGCATGTTTTATTTTATTTGCAAATATATTAATTCCAATATATCCTTTGTCATTTTAGCACCTGTTTGATGCATATGCACTCCAGAATTCAATTTTTACAATTTTAAAGATACTTAGAATCATAGTCTTAAGGCTCATAAATGATGAGATGATAATATATACTGATATTTCGAAATATTTTTTTTTAGGTGTTTGCCTATTATTATTTCGGCTATCATAAACTAATTTTCTTCAGCCGCTACAATTATCACATAGCTTAGGGTAATTTTTCCCATTTTAGTTTTTGTTTGTTCTATAAATATGTTGGATTTGCCACATACCCAAAATCAGTTGATGGTCATTATCCGAGTGTTATCCCAAAATGTGAAGAGTGTTTTCGGTGTTGTTTGCCGACAGTTATTTTGTTGGTTGGTTGTTGGAGTGGTTTTTTTTTTGTGGTCACGTCATCGATTAGCAATGTGTTGCCATGGCATCGTCCACTTTACAGCAGCAGAACACAAACACAAAGCACGGCGGTTAAGGACAGGACTAGGGGTGGGTGGTAAAACCACACACAAACTAACACGGTGACCACGAAAGACACGGGGGACACCCTCCACCGAGTCCTAGACCCACAAAAATTCAAAGTCCTGACCGCGAGTTGTAAACAAAAATAAAGGACAATGTCTCACTGTTCTTTTGGGGAGGTCTATGGGTCTATGTCTCCTCAGGATAATGCGGCGGTGTATCCTTCGTACTCGCGTCCCTTGATTGCAGTTTTATCTTGGAATGCACTGCACTCCGCAGTGCTAATTCCACACTCGGAACACACCGTAACTATGATGATAGTGATGGGCTTTTTGTTTGGGCTTCGGTTTGGTGTTTTTTTGTTGTTTTTGGGGGGCCACTTTCCTTCTAGCAATTGCGACTACAACACGACCGTCTGCTCGCACGGCTCGCCGTCAACTGGTTTCGCCTCGCGACTCCAAGCCGTTGTCGTGGACGTGGCGACTCGTGCCCCCGTGCAACCGAAGTCTCGTGCCGCCACGAGATCCAAAACACGAGCTGGGGATATTTCCTAGTGAATTATGCATTTTCACCTCTTTTTGGGGGGCATGCAACGAGCTGGGAATTTTCCCTGGCTCTCTCTCGTCTCTCATAGACTGTGTTTTGGGCAATTTAAGGCATTTTATTCAGATGTCATGGTGAATTTCCATTTGGTGACAGTGGTTGGTGAAGGTGGAATCGGATTTAGCCGGTTTGTTTACGTTTTTGGTCTGCTTTCTTTTTGGAGCCGGCTTTCACCGCTATATGGCCACCATATGATTGCCACAAGGGTTGCTGCCACTTTTCTATGAAGTGCTTTTAATTGATTGAACAAAAGGGTTCTTTTTATTAGGGCGGAAATGGAGGAGTTTATTTTCAATGAATTTTTTGTCCTTTTTAGCTGAAATGGATTCACTGTTTTTTTATATATAATTATCAAAAATATAGTACCTAGCCCAAGAGTATACCCTAGGAATCATAAATAGAAAATTCTGAAATCTGATATCCGTTTGGGAGCCTTCAGATATATTTTATGATTTATCGAATCGTACGATTGAATTAAATAATTGGGGAAATTGGTGAGACTTCAATTTATCATGATAATCAAAATCGATATATTGTAACTCCAACATACCTTATATGTATTAAAAATATTGAGCAATCCACAAATTTATTTTCAAATCAAAAATCGAATTTTAAACGTATTTTAGTACCTGTTTTTGTAATTGAATAGATTTTCATGTCTGGTCCTGATACAAGGTTTCGTTCATACGTTCCTATAGCTTATTTAAGCCCTATATTTCAAATAATGATGACAAATGTCACATTTACCAGGAAACTTTTTGGTCGAAGTCCGTGTAAAGCACCCTGCTCTTCCCCCTGTGTGTCCCTCCCTTGTCTTTCATCTAACTGTCGTGTGACCACAGAAAACTGCAGGCCGCCTGAATGTTCCGGGCAAACCGCTTTACGGTCGCAACTTTTCCTGGTTTCGGCTTATTTACAAGAATTTTTCGTTTTATTTTCAGGCCCAGGGGCCAGGCACTAAGCCACAAGCAGCAAAAAGGAGACAGGACACTGCCGAAAGGGGGAGGGAGTGCCACAATAGACAAAGTGTATCAATTATAATACGGGTACGGAAGCAGAAGCAGGACCCCAACAGAAAGAGGTACCAGAGCCCAGAGAGGAGGAGGAACAAGGTGAAGCAACCAGGAGGAGGATCAAGAGGAACATCCAGGAGACCCCACACACACACACAAACAGATACACACAGATATGTCGGCAACGACAAGTACAACCACAATTACCTCAGATCCGGGCATCCTCTGTTTTCATCATTGCAACGCAAAAGTTTTCTGCTTCACTTTGCCCCACACTTGTCCCCATTGCAATGCGCCACTGGATGCGGATGCAGATGTGGATGCAGATGTGGATGCGGATGCGGATGCCCAGTCCACAATGGACATGGGTGCGACAGCTGCCGCCAGTGCCGCCGCCCGCCTACTGCCATTCCGTCTGCCGTATCCCTTTGTGCGGGCCACACAGCATCCGTGCGCCATTGTCCTGCGGCCCTCCACCGGCGATTTTCTCAAGTGAGTATCACAGGATGGGTTTAGTGGAGGGAAAAGGGTATGTCCACTAAAACATTTTTACCCGCTTTTGACTTTAAAATCCACGAATATATCAGCTTACAAAATTTGTATAGTAGTTTGGACAGCCGTTTAAAATAAGACATTCTGTATCAACAAATTTTCTGATTCAAATTTCCATAAAATAAAAGATTTTGAAACATTTTTACCACAGAAAAATGTTTGTTGAATGCTATTCGATTCATATTACTCAACTCAAAAAGTATATTTTGAAACACCTGATGGTAGAACACGATTCAAAGAAGATTCATAGTCGCTAAGTAAAGAATTTTCATCCTTTTTATTTGGATATTTATCCAGTCAATCAGTTCCCAGTGAAACATCCTAAAACAACAAAAAATGAGCAACAATTTCCATCTGCTCTCTTTCTTTTCTACTACAAGGTCTTAAAGTAGTTTTTTTATTTTCATTTTTTGGTAGAAAGGATGCTCTGTGGTGGCTCTCCCTCTGTAATTTTAAATATTCCTGCAGATCTTAAAAGCCAGACCAATTCAGACTCCCTAAAATCCACTGCCATAGCGCTACCAAACAAAAATCTTTGTGCAAATTTCTACCATTTTTTGCTCTCACACTTTTTTGGTTTTTTGTATCTTTCATGGCTGAAATACATATATATTTTTGATGCGATGCGTTGTGTGTTTCCGCAGCGATTACAGCAACGCAACCGATTTGCATATCGCAGTGACCACATCCGGCGGCGACATCGTGGAGTTCGATCGGGACGGACTGCGGCGGCATCGGCGGGACGATAATCCGCGCGAATGGTGGCAGAGTCTCCTGGTGGGCGATGTGCCCGAGCCCTGGCATGACTACTGGGACGAGATGCTGCAGCAGGTGAGTGGAGTGTCGGCTCCCTTCTTTGATATTCATGCAAATCCCTAAGCTCACTCGGACCACGGTACCCACTGGGTTCCCAATTTGTATCCCCTACCATTTGCATTAATAGATTTGCGCCCAATCTATGCGGTGGTCCGTTGCCAGCTACGTGGAGACCAGCCACAACTGCTATGCCTTTGTCCTGGCCTTCCTCCAAGCCCTGGGCCATGGCCAGTTGAGTGAAGCGGCCCGCAGTAAAACTGCCTTCTGTGAGAAATACATTGTGCCCCGTACGACGACGGCGGGCAAGTACATCTCACTCTATCGCAGGCTGCGTCGCAACGGAGTCCATGTGCATCGACAGCAGCCCAAGCTTAGGACTAAGCTGAAGTCATCCACCGCCTCCTCATCCGCAGATGTCTGTGATGGTGCCAGGAGCACCAGCAAAACCTCAGCAAATGGCTTCGCCAGCAACAGTATTGGCATCATTGGTTCACGGCCCCGTCCAAAGCTTTGCACTATTGAAGAGTGATCGATGAAACGGACTATCAAATGGCAGTTGAGAGTGGGATGGATTCAGGTAAATTATGTGGATATTATTGAAGTAATTACTATGGAAAATGGGTGTGCAAATTGTAGGAAACAATGTAAAGTTACAATGAAAGACACTTAAAATGAGGTCTGAAAGAAATTATACATTTTGATCTTCCTGGGAGTCGAAGTAAGAACCTTTTAAGAATGTTTCACCCTTTACGAAGCGCATTAGATTAATTTAATTATCTTTTTGTCTATATACCCTGTCAGAGTTTGTTGAATAGATACTTCCTGTGAAGCTATAAATTATTAACATCGTATTTTTCCATCACTATCCCCAGAGATTCGATAAGACACCCATAACTATACCTAGTAATAGACTCTCAGCTACAACAAGATAGAATATTTATATATTTAAAAGTATTGTGTATATTTATGTTTTGGGTATGTTTGGGAGTTTTATACTTATAATATGTATATTTGTTCACAATATAAATTCGGTAATGGTTGCTTTGGTTTCAATGGAATGTTTCAAAGGAATGATATACCCTTTTACAAAGGTTATATATGTATATATCATATGTTTCATAAATATCTTTGGAATGCCTTAAGTTTCCTTTAGCTTTTAGCGACCTTTGGGCAATACATTTTCCCGGAACATATTGGTGTAGTTACCAGGGGGATTGTAATTGCACACAACATAGATGACGTTTCCCCTAAAAAAGAGATAATCAAATATATATGTATATTCAACTGTATATAGCTTTGCTGAAAAGATGACCAACCTTTTGGCAAATCCCACACCCAACTCAGTGGAGTTTTTCCACACCACTTGGGTGAAGTGTCCCGTGCCCATTCTGAAAGCGGGACTGTGCCAATTGTATTGATTGATCTCGTTGTACCAGGAATCCACAGCATTGGCAGCAGGCATCTGGCCACCCATGGCCATATAAATGTTCTCGCCATATCCGCTATTCTGACGATGCTCCATGCGATTGTTGGCCAACAAATGCTGAAACGATAAGTTGGATGGGTATAAAGAGTGCTTTTTGGAAATATATTGTGTATATGGATCCTACCTGAGCCCAATTGGTGGCCAATGCATTCAGCTTGGGACTCAGACTCAGCGGTGGGGCATGGTGCAGTGCGCGATATTTATTGTGGGCACTGAGGCATTCCTGGGCAAACTATAATAATGAGATTTACAATGATTAGTTAGCTATACATTTGTTCTTCATAATATTAGCTTCAGATTGGGTTCAGATTTGTTCGTTTTCACTGTTTTACTCTGTTGCTATGAATCTAGTTTCTAGCAAACTCCCTAATGACTTAAAAATATCTCATTATAATTTACCAACAAAGATTATATCTTAAAGCAGGTTAAGATATCTTTTTAGAGCTTTAAATTTATATTTGCAGAAATTTCTTATCTTCTAAAGATATCCTTATAAAGCTTTAAAGATATCTTATAAATTCAAGAAAGATTTGGGAAGATCTTCAAAATATTATTTTACTAGATCTCAAAAAAAATCTCTTCATATATCATTAAACGGATTTTAGTGCATTCATGCAGTGTGTTTTGGCCTAATACATTTTAGCACCACTCTAAAGATCAATTGCAATATTTTGCAATCCAGCGGCGGTCACCGGCACTGTCCGAAATCTGGTGATTCTGACCCAGAGCGATAATCGTGCTGTGAGCTACTTCCGCCGCTGACCGTAATGTGACGCATCAGCAAATTAACCGGGAGAACAAAAAGAGGGCTTTTCGGGCCAACGCCAATAAGAAAAAATTAGAAATGTGACATGTAATATGTTTCCTGTACTTTTCTCATTTAACTTTATGGCAATGTCATTGATTTGCAAAGGAACTATTTTCTTCTATCTCATTATTGTACCACTCGTCAGTAGGTCATGCAACAAATTGTTCTCTAAAGATTTTCCATTTCATTGCCCTCTTACTTGTTCCACACTCATTTTCGTTTCGTTTAACTCGTTAACACTTGGTTGAATTTCACTTATTTTTCACTCGTTAAATTGTTGTTGTATTTAAATCAAATTAAAATTTTCGCACAGTTGTTGTGTTTTTTTGTCTCGACAGTTGTCAAGTTATGCTGATACTGCCTCTGGCAGCGGCTCAGAGGTGGCTTTTATGGGGCCTGTCCGGATTTTCTTATCAGTTGACTTTCCTACAGACCCCCGCACTACACATCGCTATGGGTATTATGAACTGTGCTCCATTGTTAGTCATCTGATCTGCCCCACTTTGGTATATCCCAAGATATATTGTATGATATGAGCTGCATTGGAAGTTCTTGCAAAACTGTTGCGAGGGTCTTTTTTTAGAACTTATCTAAATTATCATTTCGATAGGAAAACAATTTGATGAGCATTTAGTTATTAAACTAGAAGGGTATCTTGTATTTGAGGAAATGTTACACGAATAGTTACACTTAAAAAATGTATATCATTATATAATTGTCAAACAGTTTTCACTTACATTTCATATTTCAATAAAATATTTGTATTTTTAGATTGAATATATTTCCTACAATTTCAACATATTATATTTAATTTACAGTGATTTATCATTTGATTTTCAATATCGCCAGAATGATGAAACTAATTCCCAAATTCCCAGCTGTGCGTTTCTTTCGACTCATTTATATCCTCGTTGAAAGATTAACCATAGCTTTTCCACTTATTCAAAGCTCCTAGTTAATTTAATATTAAAAACTCTATAGTGGAATTTGCTCCCATGATGTGCAAAAAAAAATCAATTTTGTTCGCCTGCGGAGAGTGGATTCCTTGTGATTTACACACACAAGTCAAGTCGGGGTAAAAGGTGTTTGTGGCCAGGTTTTACATCCTGTGGCTGTCACTCGCGCCTGCCTCATTAATGAACGCAATAACCCAGACGCTGAGATGAGGATAAAACACGAGAATGGCGATAAGGAGGGGCACGGTAATGGGAACAGGAACAGCAACGGGCTTTTGGTTATGCAAAACTGTCATGAATCGGGAAAATGTAATTACATTCTCGTTGATGATGCTGATGAGCAACCATCTCGCCCATCCAGCCCACAGTCTTCCTGCCAGCAAGAGCCATGGCCGACAACGATACCGACGACGACGGCGACATTTCATCTTGGATAGAACGCAATACGTGCATATAAATTGTATAATGTCGCCTCAGCCAACGCCAACATCAACGACACGTAATTTCGAAGTAAATAAGTTTTCCCCAGACTTCGAGCTAAAGTTTTGCTTATGAGTTTTAGCCTCGTCTCTCTGTTTTACCAGCTGCACCCCACCTACCTATCTGACTACCACCATCAGTCCTTCCCATACTCGAAATATATCTAAATGTTCCTGTTTTGTAGATTGTTTTTGTTTCGGCGACAGTGTGGATCTGGTATTGGTATTAGTATTGAAATCAACAGTTGCTGAAGCTTCTATTGGGCGGCATTGACGTTAGAAACGTGAAATTGAAAACGCTGAGGTTTAACGTAAGAGCAGAAGCGCGGGGAATTGAACGTGCCAGTGGGATAGGTAAACATGGGAATAGTTTAAGGTACAAAATACTAGCAAATTGTGGCCAATTACTCCTGTATTTCCTGTAAGATACTCACAAGGAAGACTCATGAAAAACATTCGAATCTAAGGTAAAAACTACTCAGGAATAAAGGAATATATGCATGTATAGAATACCTTCTTCTTCGCACCTGAAGTAAGATGTTGCCTAATTTGTGTTCTTCCCCAACAAATCGTAAAAGTTCTTTACGATTATAGCACTCATATCACTCAAATGTTGTTATTTATCATTAATTATTTAATTGCTGATATAATAAAAGGTTCCATTCATTAGGCAAACAAATTTGCACACGTTCTTGGGTTTCAATGCAGAATTTTTTGTGTGTATAGACCTTGGTAGATAAATAGTAATGACAATCGTAGCTTTGAGTCACGATTGCGCTTTAAAGTAGGGCAGTGCCGGGGGTCTATAACTTTACGACATTGAAGTGGGTGTGGGTGTGGGTGTGACTGGGGTTGGGATTGCGTTAATGTAGTATTTGTACGGGTATTTCAAAATTTCTCATGAGTCAAACAAAACCTTGCCAAATCGATTTTAAACCTGGCGCCAACAAAACATTAGCCTCAGCTGTTCTTCGTTCCCGGCCTCTCGTCTTCCGCTGTTATCTAATTAAAATATATAAATAGACTTTTAGCATAAATGCGTAACACAAGAAAACAGGCCAGTGGGTAAGGGGAAAATCAAGTCGAAAGAAAGCCCCGACAAACAGACCTTGAGCGTCATTTAAAAAAACGATTCGCAATATTCCATTTTCTTTCTATTTTGCCTGCATTCTTTCTGCAGCTCGCTTTGCATTTGGCCAAATGGCGGGGCGAACTTTGTACCCAAAAAATAGTTGACCCAAGTCCCAAGCTGCAAGCTGCAAGCAGAAAGAACACTGTTTAGACCCCGCCGGCGTCATGGTAATGATGTAGATGCCTTTCTATGGCTGCATGGCACGGAACCAATCTGCTGAGGCTCTCGTTCTCCTTCTCCCTCCCTCGCTACGATTTGACACGTTTTCAACGCTGTTGCAAGTTGTAGGGTGGGGGAGGAAGGTCTCCAGTGTGGAAAGCATTGAAAATCTCAACTAATGTCAAATGCTTTGTTGTCGCCGTCGTCGTCGTAGTCGTTGTCGAATATTTTCACCCGAAAAGGGAACAAAGAATGCCAACAGGGTGGCATGGGAATTGGACACTGTTCTGGTGACACTTTTAATTTAGTAGTGGAATATTTATCAATCGGATGTATTAATAACAGGCAATGCATCAGGGTCCACAAGATGAATGCATTTTCCTGGATGATTTATGCAGCAGCTGCCTTTACTTGGGATTCCCCTGTAACTAGTAGGTACAGCATCTTGGGATATTAGTCATCCGGCTTATAAAATATGCAAACATATAATAAAGGCTTTTGCTTTGAAAAAGCCAAACACTTGTCGCCAAGTGTGCCGGGGCAAATATTGACACACTGTCGACGCCTTTATTCACGCTAAATTGATTCCGATAAGGTGAACAACGCAAAGCTCTGCTCTGATAACAACTGATTTCATTCACAAAAGCAAATAGTAAATAGTAAATAGAGTAGTACTGCATTGGATAATTGTGTGTGAAACTACATACATACACATATAATTGCACGTAAGCAATGAGTTGAACCTTATCTGGTAACCTGCTGTTCACTCTATCTTTCTATAATACATACTTCTCCTCTTAAGAATTCGTATCTCATCAGCAAACTCAACTAATACTCAGCTTACAGTAGTCGTCTGATAATAGCAAAGAAGTGTTATCTAGTTAGCAGATTACTTTGATAATATTATCCCAATCCTTAGAATGGCACTTTAATTTTTGTATGACCCGGCGAAATTTATTCATTATGTCATTAATGTATTATGATTATGGAATTCGTTATCACTAGTAATTTAAACAAACAAAGTTGGCATAACTTTTTATCAAAAAGTTGGAGAATAATTTTTTGGCTGTGACTATGACTATGAATTGAATTACGAATATCTTTGTTGGGTTTTTTCAATGTTGTGCTTCTTAGATATAAGAAACCCAGAGGCTTCCGCACAGGAATGATTATTAATCAGTCAATAATTTCATCTACAATATTAATCAATTATATACATTTTTTAATGAGTGTACTCTCACTCCATGTAAAAAAAATAATTTGCAATCAAATATACATAAAGTATTTTGCTTCCTGGAATTGTGATTCATTTAGCTATGAATATACATAAAAACCTCTCAGATTTCTGATTAAAGCTCACTTTAATCTTGCAGCAAATATTGCATATAAAAATATATGCAACGAAAATTACGAAGATTATACAAAGTCAACAATAAATGCAACATGCCCTTTCCCAGCATAGCCACCACTTGAGTGTCATGAGTCGCATCCTCGGAGCTCGCTATCTTACCCTCTATATATATTCCCCACTCTCTTTGTCCTATCTCGGTTTTTGAAGAGTCCTGTTCAGATCCTTCTCCAGAGGAGGCGCATAAAAAATGTATTCACACAAATTTCTTGTGTCAACTGTGAAGTTTTTAGCGAATTAGCAATTTGTGCAGCGGTCGCAGTGAAAATTTTATACCAAATTGCAAATTCGTGTTGACTTTGTTTCAGTAAATTTTCCACCTTCTTTTTTTTGGCTGTGTTGTCTGCTGAAGAAGGACTTTTCTTTTCTCTTTTTCTTTGCTGCTTGGTGTGCTTTTTCGGTGGCGCTCCGTGTTGACTTAATGGAAATGTAAATAAAAAGTGAAGTTGATGCGCTCTCTCCTCTCTGGCCGTTGCTGTTTTTCACTGATAAGTTTTATTACACCCGTAAATATATATTTTTAATAGTATGCATATAGTTCATACATACATATATTGTGCATATATTGTAGTTGTGCTTTGGGGAAACATTTCACGCTCGATTGGTGGTTTAATTGTCATCTCATCTGTCTTCATTTCTCAGTTTCGTTTCAGTGTGATAATCTGTTGCATTGTCATGCATATTAAGTGGATAAATTTATGAAAATATGCATATTTATCACAGCGTATAATATGCGCTATTTAATTGTCACAGCTGTTTTGGTTTTTGATTTTTCACGTTTTCACAGCGAATATATATCACGTATACGCAGAGTTGTGCACTAGCTATCAAAACATTCCCACTGCATTGCATTTTCTTTAAGAATCAGTCGAAATGGCATTTGGGAATTTTCTTAGAATGCGTTTCATTGCGTATACGCAACGTTTGACGTGCCTTAAACCCCATCTCTGTGGTTTTCCTTGCCATTGCAAACCCTCAACTAAAATGTTCTTTGCGCAAACCAATATTGCATTCCCATCGATATGATGTGTACTCTGGCCGTATTATGTTCCAGCCACATAACCGGATACCCGAAGCTATAACCTCACAAACTGCTGCACAGCTTTCGATTGTTCACTAGATACATCTCAAGCAACTACTCAAACATACATATATATAGAAATATATATATAAGCATGACCAATAGGAGTGTTTCTTAGTGGCTGTTGCTGCTGCTACTGCTGATGAAAAGTCTTCTTTGGGTAAAATGTCTAGATGAAGTGCAATAAAACTAAATCGAATTCAAACACAAAGTTCATTTACAGTTCATCAACTCTGGCCAAAAGTAAACAAAATGTGGCCCAAAACTATGAGGGTTCGTACTCCTCTCACTCTCTCTCACTCGCTTTGGAAACTTCTAAACTTGGCTTTTATGCTAAATTAAATGTGCTATAAAGTGTGCTTGTTGCTTGGCTGCTGGTCCAACGAGTAAGCCAAAAAGTGGTGGACCTGCTGCTGCTAGGCGTTTATGCGGCAATGTTAAATGATTTTGCAATTTAAGTTGCTTAGGTGACTGGTGATTTCAGCGGTTCGTTTGGCTGGGGGCTGTAAAGAGTTTACCCCGCTTTGGTTTATTTTTGAATTCAGTGAAATTTGCCATTAGCCTGATAATGGCCATCGACTAAAACACATTTATTGTCGACCCGCTAAATGCTGAAAGCATCTGCGGTTATAGCATTGTCCGCGTCAATTTTCGGTTATCGTGGTGACACACAAAAGTTTTCACAGAAAAATCAACCGACAATACCACCGGATATTCCCATTGATTTCGTTTAATTTTCCATGGCTTTTCTGGTCAATTTTTGTGTGTCCGAAAAAATGGTTTCCCCGCTAATTGTGTGTGTAAAGCGTTTGTATATGTTTTTCCACATATTCCTGATTCTATGCATTTAATAAATTTGCTGATAATTTGATTTTCCACAAAGCACAAACACGACGAGTCTGGCCCCCCGTGTTTTGCATACTTTTGTGGGTAAAATTTTTAGAATTTTGTGGCTGCCATTATTTTCCATGGACTGCTGAGGGTGCACAATGGCGCAAAAAGGGTTTATGGGGTTCTTGGCCATTGTGCCATTATGCGATTTATTCAAGTTCAGTCGAAAGGTCGCTTCGCTCGACTTATTCGCGCTCGACCGGACACTGAAAAACGTTTCCAAGTGAAAATGCCAAGGAATTTTTCTGCGAAAAGGCGCCGAGGCGTGAAAAGCTGAGACTCTAAAAAGCTGAGTAACTGAATTTTCTTACATTTGAGGAATTGCCAAATTATCAAGGGGCACGGGGAACATACCAATGGGGAAAATAATGTAATCAATTTAAGGAAAAACACTTAGGAATCAATTTTCAAATATTTTGCTATATTTTGGGAATTAATGTTTTTCTCTGTAAAAGAAATCAATGTTTTCTATAATTCATTTCGACGGTTGTAATGGTATCACACTGTACTGAAATCGTTTCAAGTTCGTTAGAATCTCACTAGGTTTTGTACAAAAATATGGGAATACTCGAACCAAGGTTTCCTACACCCAATAACACACAGTTTCCAGATCATTTTACACCAAACACAAGTATACTCGTAGCTGGCAACTCTTCTGCTTTCCTTTCAAATTTTCACACATTTACCATTAGGATAAATAAATATTTTAAAGGCACATTCCCTAGACGCCATTTGACTTCAGTTTTGTTGTAATTTGTGTGCTAATTTCCTGCCACAGAGTTCTTCAGAGGGAAGGAGCCAAACATTTGAGCAAGACATTCCGTCAACAGCCACCAAACGGGGAAAAGATTTGCATATCTTTTGAGCCTCTCAGACTCAGCCTGTGAAATGCAAGCTCTACCCCCTTAACCTCTGCAAGGGTTCGGGAACCCAGCCCACTCCCAAGCCCAATCCGCAGCTCCATGGCGCCGCCTTTAGTGGTTCCTAGAGCCCAAACCCACTCTATTTATTCGTGTTGCTGCTGCTCATCCTTGTGGCACTGTGATGTGGCAGCGCCCACATTCTCCATACGTTTTGACAGCTGCTTGGCTGCTGCTGCTGCTGGTGCTGCTCCTTCTGCGGTTGCCAACTTTGGCTTTTGACTGGAGCAGACATCTTGCCTGGCAAATTACCACAGCCAGAACAGAGAGAGAGAGAGAGAGGCAGAAAGGGATGGAATAGCGGGATGGAGGGAGCTTGGAATTTTCATCACTTAATTGACATGTCTGGGATTTGTGCGTAACCTTTGCTTGGATAGTGATTAGTCGCCGTCTAACCGAAGAATATCCATTAACTGAAATAAGGCAAGACAGCAGCAGCAGAGCTGAAATTATAGCTCGATAAACAAGACTCCATGTTGGAGTTTCGGGTTGGAAGTGGATGTCTCGTCTGTACCGCAAAATGCAAATATCTTTTGCACAGAAGCGGGTCCTTGCTGACTATGATGACTGACAATGGTCATGGTTTTGTCCGGGTGCTCATGGTTTCTACATGAGTCTGTTCTGAAAATTGCAAAACGGGTTCAAATATGCAAAAGCCGAGGACCGAGGCCAAGGGTTTCCCCAGACACTTTTACCAGGTAAAAACCACAAAGCGTAAAAATGGTATATGAAGCCTGTCAGGTCGTGTCCTTCCCTTACATCTCCAGCTATAGCTACAGCTCCCAGCCACCCAACCACCCAGTCGCCCAATTGTTTCGTGTGCATCTGCCAATTAAACCCGAGCCGGAGAACGATCTGTCGTTGCCCGGAGTTTGAGGCCCGCCACAAGAAAAGTGAAACCCGTTTGTCATTGACGCAAAATGTCACTTGTCGTTGTCAGGCTTCCAGAAAGACCTCCTCTTTACCGCTCCATCCTTCGTCCTTCATCCTCCATCCTTCCTCCTCCTCCTGCATTGAACCACTCTACAGTGCGTCATAAGCGGGTTATGGCATTTTCCTTTTGGTTCGAGAAAACGAGCTGAAAACTGGTAGCTGCAGGACAAGCAGGAGATGGAAGTGTAGACGGAGATTGGGAGCTTCATCTGGATGTAACTACGCACAGATGGCAGTTAGAGATATCTATGTGACTCACTTGCTATTGGAGTGAAGTTTAAATCTAGTTTGGAAATCCATTTGGATGTGGTTCGAAGGCAAAAATGTATTTGGCAACCATTTGAAGCTGTTGTCACAATCTTTGTCTCTAAGCTGAGTGCCTGATATTATATTTACACTATTTTTCCAATGGAGTCTACTCAGTTTTAACAGCTGTTTGCTAAACAGCAAGAATGGAAAGGGAGATCACAAAGTACCAGCTTAACAGGCCAGGCTATATAGTTGTTCGTTAACAGTCTGTTAACGCTCTCGGTTACAGCTCACTGTTAGCGGGCAATGTTACCGCTCTTACGATCCACACACCTCTCGAGTGGCTAAGCTTGTAAGCTAGATATACAACAACAACTTTCAGCTCTTTTCAAATAAGTAGCCCATAAGAAAGAGTATCTCCCGTGCATGCCTAACTTACAGTATTCTCCCCAAATTGACCTTGATTGGGAAAGTTGCAAATCCAAATCCAAATCGCAAGTCAATTTAATTGAAGGCGAGTACGAGCAGCAGCTGTTTGCTTGCCGTTACCCTTTTGACATTTAATTAATATGCAAATGACGCCAAGGATCCCAGGCAACCCGGCAGCAGCAGCAGCAGCAGCAGCCTTCCAACATCCGCTTTATGTCCCTCCATGCCAACTGGCACTCCGTGTGGCACCTCCGTGTGGCCCGCCGCAGCACATGCGATGGCCACTTCTTTCGGTATCCTCTCACAGCATCTCCCTGGCAGGGCGAACAAACAAAGACGAGGAATTAGAAAGCCAGCTTAGTCATTCCGCTGGCGTCGCAGGATTCGTGCATAGTTTCAATTGCCACCGCAGCAGTGCGAATGGGATGGGGATTGGGGTATAGGGAATGGCTGAGGGAATCGCTGGATATCCTTGGGTGTCCCACAGGAATGCCCCGCTCGGAATTTACGAGCCGCTTGAGATTAGTTTCTCCCCTCTGGTTGTTTGCTTTAATTGCGACCATGGACACGGGGCGTGGCAATGTCGTCGAGTCAGCAGCCAGAGGACAACAGCAACAAAATAAGCAAACAGCATAAGTCGCGAGCCCAAAGGCACATCTCCATCCTACATCCTTCTGCCACATTCCACATACGCCGTGTGGGGCATGGCAATGGAGCCTGTGCCTGTGCCTGTCTGGTCTGCCCCCAAAGATGGGTGTCGCTGCATTGTAAATATTGCATTGGACAAGCTCAAATAAACACACTTATCGCAACGAATGGGTCGCATGGGGGATCGTAAACCTATATGTTTTGTATATGTGTTTCGTATCGTATCTCTGATGCATAAATTGTTGTCCCTCTCTCTCTCTCTTTCTGTTTCTCTGCGTGTGTGTGTGTGTGTGTGTGTATTTGTGCCACAATTTTATATCTTATTTATTTCAATTTTTTGCCCATTCGTTGTCGCGACGTGTTCTGTTTTATTCGAATGCTTTCATTCTTTCATTCTCTCTCTCGCCTTTTTTTTCTGTACCATCCTTTGGGATGCAATTTTAAAATATTGCACAGACGACTACGAGCACCATTTATTTTATACTTTTTTATTGTCGCCATTGACGGGGCCGTTGAGTTGAGTGATTGCAATAAATTATTACCGAAACCCATGGAGCAGGCAGAGCTTGGAGTGTATTTTCTTAAGCGTTTCTTAAACGAAGATTCTTGAATGGAATTGACAACTGAAGAGGATTGAAAATATGTACTTTCAACTCCAATAATTTATGCTGGACCTGCTGGATGTTAAAAAAAAAACAACTTTGAAGTTTTGAATTTTTCTAATGTTTCCTATGTTGAAATATATTTCGTAATAATTTTGATACACTTAAAGGCTGCATTTGAAGAATAGAAGCTTCCATATCAGCACAGAGGTGCTGTCACCCCCGTCTATCTACTTGCCCTGGACTTTGAACGCGGTCCGCGGCGATTTACTGATCTCCTTGCTGGCTGTCGGGAATATCCTCTGTCCCGCTGCCTGGCCAGGCGCTGCTCCCTCCTTTCGTTTTTGGCCTCCTGCTCGGCCACTATTGACAGCACACTCTCTGACGGGAGATCATCTATGACACCGAAGTACAACTGCAGTCCATCCATCTGGATGGTCTCGAACACGAAAGCCATTTCCACCGTTAGCATACAGATGGTCCATGCGAATGGCTGCACTGTGTTCAGTTTGTCAACGTGTTTGTCACTCAACAAACTGCGTGCACTATTGAAGAGAGCCTCCACTATGGCCTGCAGCGAACAGTAGGCGACATACCACACGGTCACCAAAAGCACCTGCATCGTCAGGCAGATGAAAATTATCTCCGCCGTTGTCTCCCAAAGGGTTTTGTATGATTTCCGGTAGCCCTGCAGTTTGTTTAGTGCCACAATGGAAATCAGTATGAAGAGCGTCGACTCCAGTCCCACATAGCCGGCGGGATCGTAGCAGAGCTCCATTTGTTGGCAGAAGATTGCTATGATCGTGGCAATAACGAAGCTCGGTTCCATTTTGATTAAAAATATTATTTAAAAATATAATATAATTTTTAAATTTACGGTAGAGTATTTCTACTCCCTAAACTATACTGACATTAAAGCCAAACCAAAGCTACTGCTTAACATACATTTTTTGTTTATTTTGCCTTTTCAGGTTCCTTTGATAATAGTTTTGAAGTATCAAATATTTAAAACCCAATAAATGCCGGGTCTGGACGTTATTTTATAATATTTTTATTATATTGCTTAAGTTTTGTAAATAAATGAATTAAGATTAAAGAAATATTTTCTTTTTTTCCAATCTGGCAGCGTCGCATCTGCAAATCGAAACAAAGTTCAGGTTCCCCTTGCGGTTCCACTGAACTAGTTTAGTCTGTGGTTCATTGTAGCGTCCACTGCATATGTTTATACAAATATACTCAATAACAAGTAGTATGTGTTAAATAAAGAATATTCCACAGATTTTTATTATATAATATACAAATTTGTTTCAGTAAAATAAACGCGAAAGCTGATTGTTAAAGCTTACTTTTATTAGTTATCGATAGTCGTTGGTGAACTAGTTCCGAGGACTGTTTGAAGCGTCTCATCGCTTCATTGCCACCTTGCACCTTTTTTGTGATCCACATTCAAATAAGTTTACTTCGTTTTTATTTATGTACATAGTAGGCCAAGATATGTATCTTTGTTTTATTGCCACATGGCAACCTTTTTGATGAATTCATCAGTTTTAATTGTGCTTCAGTCCCGAGCGGATCTAACTTCGTAAAAAACGGAATAAATTGTTCCAAAAGAATTGTGTTTTGTTTAATTTGCTTGTGCTTAAATTGTTTATTGAAAAATGCAGTACCTGTCCGATGCAAACTATCGTCAAAATGTGAATCTTCGCGTAAGTTTCAGTGGAGTCCAGTGGGATAGGGCCGTAAGCATGTATTATAATTCGAGTGTTTGCAGATGCCTGGGCAGAGTCCGCCCTATTATCCGGACAGATTGACTGACCGCTCTGTCCCGAACGTGGATGAGATTCTTAGGCGTGGCGAACCCATGCCCGACCGCTACGGGGATGTTCGACGGGCCACCAATTGTCCGCCGCCACCGATGCCACCAGCGGCGCCGCAGAGTGTTGGTTGGCTCTGGAGTCCACGTCGCAACGCATTGCCTTTGGATCCTCACTTCAATGCTCGGCGCAATGAGCTGCCTGCTGATCCCCAGCACGAGGATTTCTCAAAGCATGATGGAAACTATACGTACGCATTCAATTCAATGCGGCCAGGAGGCCGTGCCGATTACGGCTTTCCTATTGACACACGTCGCAGTGTTTCCCCCATTGCCACACGCCGCAATGGATCCCCAATTCATACACGTCGCAATGAACCGCCTACTGATCTGGCAAACTATATGAACATATTCAGTGAAAACCTTCCAGAAGGTCGTGCCAACGAATCTCCTACTGATCCACGACTAAATGTATCCTATATTGGTCAGCGTCGCACAGGATCTCCTATCGGTCGCGGTCGCAGTGTATCCCCTATTGATACACAACGTGACTATGCCAACAGCTTTAGTCAAAACCTTCCAGGCGGGCCAGCAATGTTCAATGCCATGAGTGCCCTACCCGTGGTCCGCAACATGGACTCCATCAATCCATCTGGTAAATATTGCCGGCATGCTTTGGCTGGTTGCTGTTCGCTTATTGTGGGCTTTTGCAAATACCTTTTCAGATCCACACTTTCATACCCAAACTTCGCATCAAGAACGTCACCCTACACACTTCAATGCAGAACGCTGGTCCAACTACGATGATGGCAGCTCTGAAAATTACAATGGCAATCGCAGCTTTCAGGATTTCGAGGCCAATCGCAGCTCTCTAAATGTTGATGGCTACGGTGGCTTCCAGAATTTTAATATCAGTCGCATCATCCCTAATATGGATGCAAATAGCCGCTTCCAGAATTTCAATGTCAGCTTCCAAAGTAGCGATGGCAATCGCAGCTCCTTATACTTTAATGACTACCATAGTGGCAACGATTCCGGATTTGTAAACGATCGTCCCAGCTATGGGTCGGAACGTCGTAACTTTGCCAACTTTGGCAACTTTGGCGGCTCATACGATACGAAGAATTATAGTCTGATTGATCAGGGCTTCAATCGTCAGGGAATCAATTCGCTGCTCCATTTGAATACATCTTACCCTCCGGCAAAGGAACGCAAACGCAAGGCAGAGAAACTTGATGATTCCTTGACAGAGAAGCGCGCATGTCCGGAACGTATAGAGAAAGTCTTTCGCATTGGTGGCTTCAGACTGGAGTACGCCACTCATAATACGTTACTCGAGCTGCCCCAGCCGGAAAAGAGATCTCACGCGGTGCGTTTCTTCAAGAAGTATCCCGCCTATCGTATTGGTATCAAGAAATCCAATCCGCCAGCTGCAATCGAAGTCGAATGCAGCTTAATTGAAAGTGATGATATGGAAGACGCGATCATTCGTCACACCATAGCCGAGGAGTGGAAGAAGGTGTATCGCGAGAAGAACTATCGCTCGTGGGGCAGTTGGTGGAACGACTACAAGGATTGCGGAGATGACATATGCAAGGAGCTGCACCAATTCGATAACTACAATGTGCAGAAGAGCTTTCGGCCGCTCGAGGGCCCCATCGATTCAGAGGAATATATCCGCTTGGCTATCGCTGCGCTGAAGGAGAACAACATCACGTATCTGAAGAATATGCAAGATATTTACCGTCTGGTGGACTTTACTGTCCTGGAGAATCTGACCGCTGACGCGTCGGGGCATCTGCAGGACATCATACGCTCCATACCAAATCATTTGTGGCGCTACAAGATGCGCTCCATGATTTTCACGTGGACCTGGTACCAGAAGCTGGCCAACTGCGAGAACCCCGTCGATGAGACGCGCCAGAGCATAATGCCTTTGTGGAACAATCCGATCTTGCACTGGCTGGCCAAGCAGGCCTTCGATGAGTTGATTCTCCTCAGCAAGGTCGAGAGCAGCAATTTGAAGGAGGCTCACCCCCAGGGTCCACCCAAGCAAAGCAGCGATCCCGACCAAGAGAAAGAGTCTTGAATTTCCTATTGTACTTTTGTATAATCCAAATTGATCGAATAATATAATTTAGCCAATCAATGAAGCTTTATCCCTTTAGCACTGGTACGAGCCCAGCCATATTTTTAGCTCAATTTATTCCAGCTGCTTCAGCTAGCTGCATAAAGTTGTTTAATTTGTTATCCCCAAAGTGCACCTGAGTCTGAGTCTGCAGAAAAGATATACACACACAAAAAAAATATAAATAAAGAAAGAAAACCAAAGGCAAAGGCAAATGAATAAACCAACAGCCACGGAAAATGACGATACAAACCAAAGAGAAGAAGGAAGGGAAACCAACAAAAAAAAAATGCAAAACGCTACTGCATATTAATCCGACAGAGTATTTCACTCAGAAGAGCCCTGGACCTGGACCTGGATCCCGTACAGGGTGCTCTGCACAACGGTGGATGGCGGGACATATCGGGACACGCTGCCTGAGAGATGGGCGACCGCGAAAGACATTTATTGTATCCTTAGCGCGGTTGACAGACGCGTGCTGAGACGATGATGAATTTGCTGCCGCCAATGCCGCACGCCGCACCACCATTTCGGCCTGCCTCCAACTCCATCCGCAGATGACGATGACGGGAGCGTTGAGTGTACAAAGTGAAAAAGGAGGCTGGTGGCGCCCCCGACTGTTGGCCCAACCAAGCGGCAGAAATGGCGACAGACAGCCCTGGAGACAGACTGGGGCTGAGGCTGGGGCAACAGCAGCCCGAACAAGTGACGAAAAAAAAAATGCAAATAAAATGCCGGCTTATTGAGTCAGTGGTGGTGGGTGCTGGTTGCTGGTTGTTGGTTGCGGGTGCCACAGAAAAAGACACTCGTGTGTCTTGGCTGTGTGGTGCCTGGCAGTTGGGGCCAAAGAAGACACTTTTTAGTTGATTGAAAAAGGTGATGTCAAGGCTCATTTTTTTTTTTATCCTTTCTGCTATTTTATGCTTTGTTGACCTTTTTTTTCTCAGTTAAATATTATACAAGTTTTTCACTTTGATAGGCAAATGCTTTAGCTATTCCAAGTATTAAAGTGGAACCAGTACAAATATTCAAGAAAATTCTGGTAGGTTGATAAATATTCCATTTGTGGTAGGGAATCATAGAAAGTGGCTGATACATGGTGAACAATATATTTTGTGATAATTATATACCTATTTAGTGGTATTTTATTCATATTCATTCTTTGTGCTCGTTTATTCTTTTAGTTCTTATTTATTGTTGTTGAGTCTCTGCATTTGGTTGCCTCTTATGAGATTCTCGTGTTCTTGTGGTGATATTCTGCACAAGTTTCACCAAGGATTATATTAATGATACAAACTAATAGAAAACTTTTCCATAACTTCTTCAGGGTGGAAAAAACACACAAAAATAAAGGTATTCCTATACTAAGGACTATAACTCTTAGAGGAAGTACTCAGCTTGAGGATTCATCCGGGGTGGGCCGCCGCGAGTCGCCTCTTTAGCTGGATGAAAGATGGAAAAGCTAAGCTGCAGGTTCTCGTTCAATTTCAGAAAAGCGGCCACATTGCCGCAACGATAGCAATAGTTGGGTGCCGACCAGACGGTCAGTACGGTCTGCTCAAAATGCCATTTGTATCCCTCCATGACCAGCTGGTGGGCCCGACAGATGACATCAAGATCGTTGACTCTGTTAAATTCAGCAACAACGTCGTAGCCGAAGAGATAGCCGGCTCCACGTGGAGAAATACTCCAGCCAATTTGATCTTCTGGATCGCTCCACATTAGGTCACACATGCTGCCATCGTGGGGCGTCTCCATCTTGCGATCGATGACGCGGATCTGGTCCAGGCGCGTTATTGACGGCGATAGGCCACCGTGGACACAGAATATCTTGCCATCGATGATGGCCGAAAGACTCAGATAGTCAAAGACTTCCGTGAAGTAGCGCCAGACGGCCGAGGTTCCATACTTGAGCAGGCACTCATCATAGAACCCATAGACCTGGGTGATCTGGCGACACTCGTGATTGCCGCGTATCAAAGTAATGCGATCCGGATAGCGCACCTTCAGGGCCAGCAGCAGCTGGATTGTCTCCACGCTGTAGAATCCACGATCCACAAAGTCACCTAGAAAGAGATAATTGTTGGCGGGCACATCGCCGCCAATGCGGAACAGCTCCATGACATCGTAGAACTGTCCGTGCACGTCACCGACAACAATCACGGGTGTGTCCACACGCTGTACATTCGCCTCTTCAACGAGAATCTCACGGGCTTTGTGGCACAAGACTCGCACCTCGTTCTCCCCGAGGGCTACGCACCGCTTCAGCTGCTCGATCTGGCGATCTAAGTCGAAAGATTGGGACATGTTGTCTGCAGGAAGAAATGGTGGCTAAATGTAGAATAAATGGGGCTACATGTTGCTTGATTCTTACTTAAAATTTAGGTACAATTCTTTCAACAATATTTTTATTTGTGGTTAGCAACGTGCACGCTCGTTTCTCGTTTTTGTTTTTGCTTCTCGTCACTTTTTAGTAGCAGCCAAAGTTGTAGCCCGGCTGTAAACTTTTTCAAGGAGTTGTTTAAACTATTTACCAACACAATTTGATTGATTACTTGAATTATTTTACACTCGAAGCAGCAAATAAACAAATTTTCAATGCAGTGTTGTTGTTGATGTTGTTGAAGCCGCTGCCTCGTGGGTTGTGCAATGCAAAACAAAAACATGTGACGAGTGTGGAGTAAAGAAAATTGTTGAAGACTGGTGGGAGTTTAACTAATGCAACTACAAGGAGTATTCTTTGGACTATTTACCTGAACAATAAGATGAAATATTGTATTTATATTAATCTGCGTCAAATTCCTTGTAATGTCAGCCACCAAGTCCTATCGAGTACGTGCTTTGTCTGTCGATGGCACACGCAATTTGATCGATGTATCGATCAAGCTAATTGCATACCAGAAACACTCTGAAAGATCAAACTGATTGATTCTCGTATTTAATTTACAATATTTACAATAATGCAAAAATGCATAATAAAAATGCAACATTTTCTATATAATTTCTGCGTAATATATTAGCTATATGCTATCGATATGTCATTTAAGTTTAGTCGAACAATCGAGCAGAAGTAAAAGCAGGAAAAGTTCTGCTTGTCCCATCAAGGTAGTATCCTTTAGAGGTTTCCTTGTACTAGTTTTGCATTGCAACTAATTAATTTTATTTATCATTTATATATGTGCCATCACCACATCTCTGCCTATCGAGTCAGCTGTTTGCCGTTGATAGGACTTGGAGTCCTATCGAAGCAACTCGAATTCAAGTTTCAAACGAATCGAATTCCATTCGCTGCAGGAATCAATAGGAATGCATTTCCTTCACAGATATTTTGATAGCGAACGCACATAATTTGCGTCAGTCGCTCAATGACGTCGAGTGCAAAAGGAAAATCAGCGCGAGACATGTAGGTGGAAAAGCAGAAACACAAAGGTTATATGCTAGCAGAAAATTGTAATAAAATGGTGAACAAGACGAACAAGTACTATACGTGTCGAGTGCAGATACAAGCAATGCCGCACGGCAGAGTCAGATAACCCGCCTCCTCGAGCACAGTTGGATATCGCATGCTTACGCATTTATCAGGGCCGGGACAGAGCCAGAGGCTGCCTACACATGAGGCCAGGTCAACGCTATAATATTTAATTTAAAATTGTATCCCCAGGCATTTGCTTTTCCTTATGACTTTGCGAAGGCAAGCGAGCGGCAAATGAAAAAGTGTCACACTTTACCAGCTCCTCGCCAGAGAGCCACTGGCAGTGGCTTATAAAAGGAAACTGACTGTCTCCCAAAAAAAACTCTCCCTAAGTCGCTCTAAATCAAATTGCAGATGGGGGCAGGGAAACGATTTTTGTGGATTTGTGTGCCAAGTTGAACGATGTTTTATCCGCAGGGAAGGGGATACACTCTGTCAGATTGTAGGTGCAAATGTGTACCAGGCATCGGGCTATATGGTCATGGAAATATTACACTTTATTTTGTGACATGTATCGTTAACCCTTTACAAGACAAATTTTGAGGCTTCTTTCGAAGCCGCACACACACTGCCCTGCATTGTAATTAATTAAATTCAATTAGGAACAAAGTACGCACGTACAGAGCCACAGCTACAGGCAGCAGCGCTGCTCAATCATCATTTAAATTTTGGCCAAAACGAAATTAACCAAAATAGCGGGAAAGGAGAAGATAAAGGGGAACTGGCAGGACAATGCATGACAATGTAATTGGTAATCTGCGTACAAAGTGAGTGTGCTCCAATGCTAATTGAAAATTAAATCAGATTCTCATAATTCACTTACACGAAATTTCCACCTTAAATTGGAAGCTGAAGAGCGAAAGCCTGGCGCCTGGCGCCTGAAGCTGGTCGGGTCGGGTCGGGTCGAGTCTGCATTCCCCCGTTGATATATCATTATCGCCTTATGCAATTGATGAAATATTTGCAGATATTTTCAGATATTTGCAAATATGGCCAATGATTTCACTGATTAATAAATTATTCTTTATTAAACATCGTTATGCAAATTTGGATGCAGTGAGGAAATCAGAGGTGACAAAGCAGCGGAAATACGACACATGAATAAATATTTATACCAAAAAAAAATATCAATTAATTTGCAATTAATCACAGATTCATTACAACGTTCAGGAGTCAAAAACAATTTAAATCAATGCACTGCAGAGTTGATTAAATTAAATAAAAATAGCTTTAAATATGAAGTAATCAAGTTAAATATTTTCTATGGGTCGCCTATGCAAATACTGTCCCACAGCATGCTCAGAATATGTCAGTTCTCTGGTAGAACAAAACAAGTCAATAATAAATTTGATCATATTTTTTATATACAGTAAACAGAGAGAGAAAGAGCAGCGAAACGACATGGCATCGGTTAGCAACCCACAAAGTCTGATATTTAGTGCTCCATACAATCGCGTCCAGAGGCAAGTGCTTACATTGATCAATCCCACGAAGTGGGTGCTGCTCTTTAAGCTGAAAACAAACGCGGTGCAACACTACAGCGTCCGTCCCCCCTCCGGGCAGGTGCAACCCTTAAGCACCGCTACGGTCATCATTACCCTGAGCTACTTTCAGTTCCAGTCGAATATTTGCTATCGCCATCGTTTCAGCGTTCAGTCCATCTATCGTCCAGTCAATGGACTGCGCCAGGGTGAGTCCGCTCTAAGTATCTTTCAGCGGACTCCACGCTCAGATATATGGGTGGCGAGCATTCCCGTGCGCCTGGAACCCCCTCCACTGACACCATCCCAGTTGAATCTGGTCTTGAATGTGAACCATGGCGACAAAGAGATCGGGAATGTGTTCAAGCTCTCAGATATCTTATCCAAAAGCGGGGATGAGGTGGAAGAGGAGCCGCTGCTAAAGAAGATGCCGCAGCGGAAGGAGCTGGGCCTGCAGAAACAGACAGCGAAGCAGCAGGAGAAGAAGCAGTTTGATCCGGAGGTTTTACAGCAGAGGCTACAGAAGTCAAACCACAAGCAACGTATCTGGTTGCTCTTGTTTATTTGTTTAATCCTTGGATTCCATGTGGCAGGTAAGCAGTGGAGAGGGAGGGTCATTTATCCTGAACAGTTTACATGGGCTTGATCGTTTTATTCAGTTATATTTGCAGGCTGTCTGATAATTTCGATTATTGTCAAGTGCATCCAGTACACCTTTAAGTTCTCGAACTATGAGCAATTCTTGAATTATCTAAACATATTAAACTTTGAGAAATTTTGGAACTATTGCGAAAACTCAATTGGGAGTCTCTTGAAATATGAGAAGCTCTTGGATGGTAAGAATATCTTGACTGTGGATCTCTTGAATTATCTGAAGTCTTGCTGTTATGAAAATGTTTTAAAATATATGGATTTGAGTAATTTGCTCACCCTTGGAGCACCACACAAACAAACGTTTCCTGACAACTACGAGTCCATGCTAAATTTTTCTTATGTTGGTAAAGTTTAATTAATAAATAATGATTGTGAAAACGATAAAATATATTTTAAAGGTGCAAAAACATATTAAATTGCAATTCGTAACAAAATTAAATGATTCAAAGAATTGTGTATCAACTTATTGTTACTTTGGTAGCTAAATAAAAATAGAGATATACATTTTATGGAGTGGGATATACTTATGCATATGTGTTATGTTTTGATCAAGACATAGGGCATACAGGAAATGGTATATCGGGTGAGGTTTTGATGAAGATCAGGGAATATATGTACAAATATAGAATAAGGAAAAGGCCTATTAAAGTCAGAAATTATACCTCTAATCGATATGTCTTGGGCAAGGATTAAAAAAATAAAACCCTTTCGATAAATCCAATAGTATCTTCCTCCCACGTTCCACAATATCCACCAGCTCCGCTCCACAAAGGTGGACAGCACATGCCAATCAACGCAATGCATCAATAATTTGTGTATTGCTTTTTAGCTTTTGCATTAAAATAACCACTAGAAGCCAGGAATTTTTTCCATAAATATTAAAATGACATTGTTACAACATTCCACTTAAAGCAAATAGTCAAATGCAAGCATAAATCACCAACAAAACAGAACCGAACAAAGTGGCAAAAAGTGAAACCTGAAATTATTATTTTTATTCTTCTTTACTTTATAACTAATAAAATGCGAGACGAGTGTTTGCAGACTGCATAAATTGCCAGAGCATTTGTAAATATTTTAGTTTCGTGTGCAATGCTGCACAAATAACATCGGAGTCAGCAGCCAGGGGAATGGGAATGGGACTGAGGAGTCCTCTTATATTTTTTATGACAGTGCAACGAGTAAAACTAAATATTTATTCAACAAATATGCAATAGAATTTATGACAGCATATTGCCAACTATTTTGGTTGCATTTCTACCCATTTCAAACGTCCACTTTGTACCCCCTTAACAAGCATTTCTACAACATTTCCACCTATAACACCCATTTAATAACAAAGTTAGAGATCATTTTGCACATTTTGACTTTTCGAGCATTGCATGACAAATTGCATTTGAGGTTTTTCACCTGAACATTGATTTAATTATCAAATGAATTTCCTTTTTCCTCTTTTGACCAAAAATGCCAGAAAGAACTCCCAAAAAAGGTGGTTTAATTTTGCCCAATTTTCACCAAGCCAATACATACAGAGGCACAGCACACACAGAGGCACGGCATGGCACACACACAAATGCATATGGAATTTGAGAGCTGAGTTTCCATATTGACTCCACTCCTTGCTTCCTGTGCGATGTCCTTCTGTTGTCTGGCGGCTGTCTGCTCGTTTGAGTAATTTCATTATGAGTTTTAAGACTTTTAATTAATTTAAAAGTGAACAATTTTACACTCTTTTCATAACAACTTCCAATGGGTCTGCCACTGCCACTGGCACTGGCTCTTGCTCTGGCACTGACTCTGACTCTGTCCCGCCAGTCCATTCGTCTGAGTGTCTGCCTCTCTCCAGATGGTCTGCCTTTGTCCGGCGTCTGAGTCTGGGCGTCTGGGGTCCAGCTTCGGGTCCGGAAGAGTGGCATAATTTCCGCACAAAACTTGATGCAAGCATTTCATCTGCAATTCGAGTGCAAGGACCAGACTCAACAAGGAGCAACTGGCATCAACAGCATTCAATTAATTTCCCAAACGAAACGAAACTTCTGCCCCGTCCAGCATCCGGCATTGTTACGAACTTTAATGCTTATTTGCGGCAACAAAAGTGCGGATTATGCGGCAACATCATGGAACTTGTATCGACTCGTTAAGTTTGTTAACTTGCAAATGAAATCAAAGTGAGCCATGAAATGTCAATAACATTCCCAAAACCAATCCGTAGTGCTTCATGGAATCAGTATAATTCTGACATTGAAACTATACACAACAAACGAAAAATTCTCTCATACAAATACTCGACAAAAACTTACTAGAGAAAACACAGCAAGCATGTCGGCCGAAGTGGAGGAGATGCTGAAGCGTTTCCAGTCCTTGAAGAACGTTGTGGGCATCATGGTGATTGACAACGACGGCATACCGATCAAGACCACCCTGGACAACACCCTGACTGTGCACTATGCGGCCACGATGCAGACCCTGCGGGAGAAGGCACGCCAAGTGGTCTTCGACTTGGATGCCACCAACGAGTTCTTGTTCCTGCGTATGCGTACGCTGAACCATGAGGTTATGCTGTGCCCGAAGGACGATTACTTTTTGGTGGTCATACAGAAGCCATCCGAATAGGCAACAACAACCAAAAATTACGTTACTGAATAAAACTTAAAAATTGAATTGCAGTCATTAAAGTATTTATCATATCGGACATGTGTGGCTTTACCACACACTGTTGAGCCTCCTCCACATCTCATTTGCTATAAAAGTCAATTATATTGAATTAAAGAAATGTTCGGTAAATGAAATGTTATTAACATATTCACCAATACGCACAGGCAGACAGGCCCATGCCAATGGTTGGGGGGGATTGGGCTCCTAAAGGGCTGGGCTTTAGGCATTCGTCATTGAACATTTCAGCAGCACCATTAATGGTATTCGGCTGCGCTGCAAATTATTTGCATTGGGAATTGGAATTGAATTGAAATGCCATTTGTGCGTGGTGAGTCTTATTCAATATGTATCCGTATACCCACACATTGCTGCACAGTTCTCGCGACTCCACGCTCTTCTCCACCATTGGGCCACAGCCTGATCCTGTGCCGGCAAACTCATTTACAATAAATGAAGACTGACTGAGGCAGCAACCGCCACGAAACAAATGAACTTTTTTTTATATTTTGTGGCCCTTGACAGGATGCAGGAGCACATGCGAGGCTGGTGGTGGTGCTGCTGCTGCTGAGGGTTTTGCTATTTTTCATTTAATTAAATATTTAACATGCAAAGTGCATTATGAGCCACCAGGCAGAATGAAGGAGGCACGAGCACATGAGCACACGAGCTCTCATCCATACACCGCAGACGATAACTAAGTAAAGTCTGTCGGTGGGAATGGCACACAGGATGGATGCTGGCTGGGAGGACATCGACGGTTATCCATCTGTCTCTGTCCCTGTTCCTGTCCCTGTCTCGTTTTGTCGAGGGCAAAGCTGTTGGCTTGTGATAATTCCATAAACATCAAATTGCATGAAGTGCGTTCAAGCGAAGTGCAAAATGGTTGCAAAATCGGTTAAGTGTGTCACAGGAGCAGCACCAGAACGAGGACAGGACCAGCACCAAGACCACCAGGACCAGCACCAGGCACTGGAAAGGACAGGACATCTCCTGCGGTCACTTGCAGGTGCTCTCAATGATGCAGATATACAGATATAAGGGTCGTTGATTTGTTAGTCCTGGCTGAGTGAATCTTGAAGCCATTGCAGGCAAACATTAGCTATGGATAATAGATGAAACTATGGATTAGTAATAAGTCGTGCCATAAACATTAAAAATGCTTGATAACTTTAAATTTATCTCTGAACATCTTCAGGAATAACCATTGTTTCGACTCGAATAAACCAACCCTATGCAAGGTAGTACAATTTTCTTTTTAACCAATCAATTGTTTTGGGTATCGGCCCTGCAAATGTCGTGTCAAAATTATGCTCAATGTTCACTTCTAACAGGGCAATAACGCTGTTAACACCCCAGTTACAGCTCACTGTTAGCGCGCTCTGACAGCGCCCTGCTCGACTCTCGAGCGGATTATCGTTTTCGAGCTCATCGTTAGAGAACTCCTCCTTCATCTACAACTTTATTCACCCTTTTACAAACACCATCGATTTATACTTAAGGAATGTCAGTGGTAAACGTTACTGTCAGCAGCTCAAAGAATATACAAATTTTCGTATCACTCATCATAACAGTTTAGAATCAGCCTACAAATATTCTTTTTTTACCTCAGTTAACTTTATGCCTCTTCCAAATCATTTATAAATTAGATGTAGGTCCCACAACAACCGATATTTATCTGTCAGCATGTCCAGTTCAATTGAATTTTTGTGTATCACAACCATCCAAGTAATAGATAAGTAAAACAATAGCCGAAAAACTGTTTCCTGCATCTGCCGTTTATCAGACCCGTTCCTGTGTAACCAACCAGTCAATTGAAGCTTCAATTGGCGAAGCAACAGGAAGCCGCGTGTAGCGCCATGTCATCATCGAAACAGGCTCCGCGCACAATGCCAAAACCCAAAAGTTGCGGCCACCTACCGTGGCTGCGAGAAGCCTTCAAGCAGCACGAACATCGCGGGGATGGGAAGATATCCGTGTCCCATCTGGGGGATTGCCTGCGCGTGATGGGCGCCAATCCGATGGAGTCTGTGTTGCAGCACCACGTCCACCAGCTGCAGGCAGCGGATCTGCAACGCATCTCCTTCGAGGAGGTCCTGGGCATCTACTCCAACCTGGGCAAGGACTCGGGTGTGCTGTATGGCAACATGGGCCAGCAGAAGGCTGAAGAGTTCATCTCCAGCTTGCGCTTGCTGGATGACCAGGGCACTGGCTACCTGCCCGCCGCCAGATTGCGACACGTGCTAACCAAATGCAGCGAACGCCTCAGCGAGGCGGAGATGGATGACCTGCTGGAGGAGCGTGTCAACGATCAGGGCCTGGTCAACTATGCGGAGCTGGTGCATGCCATTTTGGATGGTTAGAAAAATAGAGTTTGAGTTGACTTACAATAAATGTGTGTGGGACCATAATGTTCTTTCTATAGCCAATCATTTCGCAACTCTAGGCCGCCAGGCAATTCCATTCTGCACTGGCCACGACCCAGAAATGCAACTCGCGGCATCAATTGACAGTTGAGTTCATCATCATTTCGGTTTTGTGGGTATGACTGGACTAAAGTGGAATTGATGGCAAAAGCCCCCACCATTTGGCAGCGCAACGGCATGGTTATGCGTGAGAATGCCACCACCAGCAGCTTTGGTCAGCGATTCAGTCAGCAGTTGGTTTGGGCACTGGGCCAAACACGGCCTGGCCTTTTCTGGATAGTTGGAATGGACGAGTAGACGAGTATGCAAATGCTGTCAAAAACATTTGTAGCTCAAAATTGCCGACACGATTCCCAACAAAATTCAGTTCTCATGGACGACAACAACGGCAAAAGTAGCAGCAAACACGAGGGCAATCATCGCTCGAAAGATACACACGGGAAGGAATGTGATGGCTGCGACCTTCTGTGCACCAGTCCAAAAAACATTATATTCTACGCTCCGTACGATCGGATCCAGAGGCGTATACTGACCCTTACGAATCTCTATCCACATCCAGTGCTCTTCAAAGTGAAGTCAAATGCTGGGCAAACCTACCACGTCAGTCGAGCCACCGGTCTGGTCGAACCCTACAGCTCCCTGGAGGTCAACATCTCTCTGAATCACTTTGACTTCCGAGCCGAATGCCAGTATCGCCATCACTTCTGCGTTCAGTCGATCGTGTGCCCGTCTACTGGTGTCAAAAAGGACAGCGACTCCACTTCCATTCTAGCCATCTTTAAGAAGATACCCGAAACAGAGCTTTGCATTAGGCGCATCAACGTTGACCTGCAGACCGCTCCCGTGGCGCCCCCATCTAGGTCGCTGCTGGACTCTGCGGCTTTGACAATCCGTAGGGCCTCACAGCGCGTGATTATCAACCAGGTCGTAGCGCTGGCAGCTCACAGCCAAAATGAGCCTGCCAACGAGTTCAATGAAACTCGTGCCAATCCGACCGCTGAGTGCAATGATGCCATTACCATCAGTAACGACTCGGAGGTGAATGATTTGAATATCCGAGCGAATATTCGCATATCCTTGAACGAGTTTCCAGAGACGTATCAGATAATCTTACTGGGCGGAGCCGTTGTGGGAGGTAAGCAGAGGCTTCTCTTCCGTAACAATTAACATGGCTTTGATCCTGCTTTTCTTCCTTGTAGTTATACTTATAGTTATAATGAATCCTGACGAGATAGATACGCTTTTAAACATGCTCATGGGCTTCGTCAGCTCCAGAGTACTAAACACTTCAGCGGGCTCAGAGTCGAATAGCTACGACACAAAGACTGCTCCTCCCACCAGCTGCCAGAATATGCCAGATGGTGCTCCGTGTCATCAAGAATAATGTTTCAATTTATATATTGGTTAATTAAATTCCAGATTTAAGCTGTGCACAATAATTCAATGTATTATTTTCCCTCCATCACTCCCAGGACTGGCGGAAACTGTGGGTCTGTTTTAGGTTCAGGTCATCTCTGCATCTCCTCCGGCTAATCAGTTTGAAAGCGGAGGCCATGGCCATTGGCTAATTGGCGGCCATAGTTCATTAGCGTGTGAATCCCACGCTGATTAGGCGATTGCACTCGCATTAGGTGTCGTTCCCATAAACACAATCAGCACCACCCAGCCAGCGCCCACCCAGCCCCAAACAACCACAGCAACAATAATAGGGATGACCTGCGGTGAGGTGTGCATGGGAGTGCGCTCTGATTGTTGTGACCTAATTGGAATTTACCTGATATAATGCTTTATGGCTAAACACGAGCATTTTATGAGCTTCTCGAATGTTTTCAGTGAATACCAATACCGATATGACCACATCATAAATCGCTAAATCCGCAGCCTAAGCTATAATTAGTATGCGTGCTGGATAACGGTTTATTTATTATTTGATGTCTTTATTTATGTATATTATAACACACAGCATTGCAAATAAGTGCGGTCTTTAAAAGCGTGTCGATCGCTTGGCTCTCTCTCCTCTCTTAGCTAAAATCGCAGACCGCTTTAAGTCTCTCTCTCGGTGTTACTTGCGCTGTTAGCTCTACAGCCTATGTTACTCTCTGTTAGCTCTACAGACTCTGTTACTTTCTGTTAGCTCTACAGATTCTGTTACTTTCTGTTAGCTCTACAGACTCTGTTACTCTCTGTTAGCTCTACAGACTCTGTTACTTTCTGTGACTCCCACACTCTTTTATGATCGGTGGGCTACACACAAAATCCCACATATTACGTATACCATTTAATGTTTGTCATATAATAAACGTAATATATGTACATGTTTTCGGCTTGTTGAATTGAAAAGTGAACAGCAAGAACAAGAACTCAACAATGTCAACGGCATACCATTACCAGACAAGTCTGGTAACAATTCCAACTAATCTCAGCTTATAAAGTTTTGCCGAAAACTCCTGGTGGCAATGCCAGGCCAGCCAGATAAACCGAGCAGCAAATGAGCAAAGTCATGCCAACGTCCTTGTCCACGGCCCTGTTGTCCCCTGTATCGGATTCCCTTGGGGGAAAAATGACCCATCCCATTCATCGGAGATGGGCAAAACGAACAAGAAATGCCAGGGCCATAAATTAGCATCACTTAAGTGGGCAGACGTTGGGTGGATGGGAGCATCGGATACCATTGAGGGCTGAGGACCACTGAGGGGGCGTGTAATCCTTTCAGCGATTAATTGCAGAACCTGCAGGCATTGCACGGGGGACGGGACTGTGAGGGAATGTGAATATAAATAGCTAATCAGACAGAGTCTCTGACAAATGTCATATGGGACTGCAAATGATATCGCTAAATCCCCAAACTCAATCAATTGGCCAATTGGACAGCAGGCAGAACCACAATCAAGAGCATTTGATTAGAACTATTTGGACTGTAAGATGTAAGCCCATAATGGCATACAACATGTTGTTGAGCCAAGGAACCAACAATTAAAGACAGAGAACTCAGGTTGAAGTTCTCAGCAGTCACTTATGGGGTGTAACCTTGCGCACCCATTTACCCTCCAACGCTCACGCTCTCTGTCTCTCCCTCTGTGACTCTTTGGCTCATTCTTTCTGTGGTGACTGTGGCTGGGACACACTTTTGATACCATAAATCGTTTTTATGGCTTTCCATTACGTTGGGCAGCGGTAGCACTGTTGCCGTTGCCGTTGGCGTTGCCTGTGGCAGCCTTGCACTCGTAACCCATATTCCATATTCCATTTTACAGTACGCACCGCTTTTTTCGCACTAGGCCACACATTTGTGCAGCCTGTCACCAATCGGTGACTTATGGCATTTTCCATGGTGGGAGTGGTAGTGGGCGTGGGCTGCCCCACCATCTACCACCACCCATCCAATGCAGTGCAGTCAACTGAAAATGCACCGAGCAAATAAACAAAGGAAAAGGTTAAGGAAAAGTCTAAGGGAAATGCATTCAGCAAGGCCGATGCGTGTGGAGGGACTTCTTGGGGTCTTCTCCCGGACTCTGGGGCTTCATTTGCCTGCCAGCAGGGATCTTTTGCCCAAAGAGGGACAGAGAGAGAGAATGTGCAGCACTCTGTTCACCTTGACTCGTTCGTGGATTTTCCTCCTTCATCTGCATCCTTTTCTCGCTCCCTCTCCATTTGCACTGCCCCTTTTTCCGTTGGCATTTCCCGTTTGTTTGGCTTTGTTGTTGGCCTGCCGCTTTAACATTTTTAATGAGTTGCGAGCCAAAGACGAGGGGTGCCGCAGCTGCAGCCGCTGCTGCACCTCTCAAAGCGGTCAAAGTGCAGCAGGGGGCACGCAAATATATGCAACATTCGGGGGGATCAAAGCTTTGAGCGTTTCCTTTAGCTATCTTTAGGGTAACTTTTGTGCTGTTTATAAGAATAATATTAAAACAACATTTAATGTATTTAGCAATATTTCCACCAATTGAGTTACTCTTATAGATGTGTATGTTTCCTTTCCTTTCGTTTAGTTTTTCTTTGTTGTACCATTACAGTTGTTTTTTCATCTTTTAAAATATATCCAATATTTGACTCTGTGTTTTAGCTCTCAATCCATTTCAGTTGATGTGGTAGACAGATAGATACATATTTAAACAGCTCTTAAATTGCTCCCCTAGGCTGATTTCCATACAAACAATCAAAAACTCTGTAAAAAATGCAGAAAAGTTAATTTACCCTTTTCGCATTTTATTTACCCTTCAGTGGGGGTGGGGCAAACAATCTATTTGTTAAGCAGCTACACAGGAAACTCTCATTAATATCACCCACGATTGGACAGCCCTTCGATTTTACTATATAACCGTTAATTATTCGTTGCAAAATCGATAAAAAAAATAAAAAATATAGAGTGTTTCACATAAATACACACACTTTAAAGTTTAAACCAATAATTCATTGGTATTCCACATTATATACATGGATACATAAGATTAATTCCTCAAAGAGATTATGCATTCATCATGCTCATATTCCTATTTAACTTTGCTTATTCCATACTTATATTTATTATTAAATTATAAATTGGTATTCTTAAGTGTTATTTGATATGCTTTAGTACCTCGAATCAGTCTATTAAATAGGTTTCATCTTAATTCAAGATTGATAAGATTGATCGTCTGACTGTCAGGCTCTAGGTTGATTCATTAAAAGAACCATTCTGAAAGGGCATACAAAATATACAAATTATGGTGTGCACTTAAGGCAAGGGAAGGGAAGTGTTCATTTAAATAGCACTCCGGCCATTTAAATTTTTTCCATAACGCGAATTGCAGTTTTTGTTTCGTCAATTCGCTTTGAGTTGATTCCACGCCACTCTGCATATCAAAATGATATTATGTCAGAATGCAATGCAAATTATTGCACTTAAAACAGACATACAGAGGCCTGGAAAATGGCAAACAAAAAAAGGTTAAAAGATATGTACGCATGTAGGAGAGCAGGAGGAAAAAATCACTTCACTGTGAAATGACTGGCTTACGCATCGCATCGCTAAATATTAAAGTGGCAATGAATACAAATTGTCTCGTCAGAAGCCTGACAATCGCTTCTGCCGCATCGTAGTCCTCCAGAAGTACATTCAGTGTAACCGCAGGACAATGGAGTGGCAGGACACACACACGAACACATGGCATGGCATGTCCATCAAAGCCCATAGACCAGGGACCAGGGACCAGTGACCCAATTGAAGAATTGATTGGGTAAGCATTTAAAGAGGCGCCTCCCGTGTGAGCCAGACCCTCAAAGTGTTGTCCAACTGGCAGTAAACTTTCGACCTAAGTGATTCTTAGTTAGTTAATTGGATCAACTATGTTTGTGCCTCCGTTTCGAGCAGTTTCCTGCTCTGCTAATATGGAAATTTATGTGTATAAAAGTTGTGCGCAAGTGGGCGGAGGAGAAAAGAAAAAGTTTTTGCCCAGCACCAGCAGCTGGTGCCGCCAGCAATAAGTTGGATCAACTCCAAGTTCAATGGCTGCCAGGCACCGAGTTGGGGCTTTAATAAGCTGGCCAATTAGTCGAGTCCATTAGGATACACGAGGCTGGGTAATCTTTAAGTTTCTCAAATGCCTCGGATAGATCCGTGTCAAGTGGCATTCCACTCGGCACAAAAACTGAAAATTATAGAGACAGACTGAAGCATGGAATGGCCTCCAAAAAAAAAAGAGAAATAAGAACATTCCTCCAGTTCGTGGGGCCAAGGCCAAATCAAATATTTGACAGCCAAAGAGGGAGAAGCTGTCGAAAAAAGTGATGGAAATGACGGCCGGCCTCCGAGGAGCAGTGCAGCCAGCGCCAGGCCGTGTCCATCCATCCATTATTCAAAATGCTCAACAGACTCCACGAAAATTAAACGACAATCCATTTAATATACAAATTCAATTGATGAAATAAAATGAAAATTTAATTTCGCTCCCTGCTTCCTCTCGCTTCTCTGGTGCTGATTGAAATGAGTTATGCAGCAAATTCGGCTGTAATATTTTGATGGCTAAGAAAACCAATCCAGAAGTCGTTGTTAATGGCATTTGCACAGAGCTTGAGTACAGGGTTTTTGGCTGGCTCAATTATAAAAATGAGTTGGCTAAATTGTTGTACAGCTTGTGGCTGGCAGCCGCACACCAAAGCAGCCCCAAGAAATTGCAGAAAGTGGAGGGAGACTGAGGGTGAGAGAGAGAAAGCTGTGAAAATTGTGGCAAGAACAGAACTTAATGACATTTTAATTTATGCTTTTCTGTAGTTAATATCGCAAGTGTGTGAGAGCATTACGTATACAAATTATTAGTACAGAAACGATTCAAGTTGTGGAAAGTGCAGAGGAAAGTAAGTTGAAGTTATGGGAAATTCGAATGTTTCCTCAGAGTATACCAACCAATGGGGCTAATGCCACCCCGCAAACGACTTCATTTGGAAATCAAGTGCTTAACATTTAAGCAGCTTACAAGGTGCCCTAAGCCTTATGACCAAGGTGTCTGACAGCAGATCAAATTGAGCCGAGACACCACCGCAGCACAACACATCAACAATTGGACTTGTAAGTCGGTTAAGAACTAACAAGAAAGTAAATCCAGCCCAAGGGTAAGTCGAGGCTTTAGATACACTCGCGGAGAGAGTCTGCCTTTTTTGTACTGCCTACAGAGAATGATTATAAGGTATTATTATATTAATATTATAATTATTATTAGTAAGTAAATTACATCTAGCTAACAAACTAAAGCCGCTTGAGAGCCGTGCGGATCCTAAGAGCAGTAACAGTGAGCTGTAACAGTGAGCGGGGTAACATTATGTTAACCTGGGGTACTAACAGCGCTGTTGCTCTGTTAAAGCTGCTGCCCTGAACATTAGCTTAACAAAGAAGCGGATTATAAATATATTCCTATCAATTTCTGCCTTCCAAATCACTGCTAAAAATCATCGTACCTTCTGATAGAGTAAAACGAAAGTAAGATGTCACAGCTACTACTACGAGTTACATCGATGTAACCATGTCAAGAGCTAATAAGCAAGGGATACGCCCATGCCCATGCCCATTCCCATGCCACCTCTTTGGACTGGATCGGATTGGGCTCTGGAAAGTTCATTAAGCTTATGTAAGTTAATTAAAACGCAAACAGGCAAATGGCAAATGATCAAAGTGCCAAAGACAGCGGCGGCAAACTGGGGTACGGAGACAGCAGCAAGGAAAGGTGGGTCACTGGGTGGCAGGGTTGGCAGGCAGGAAGGAAGGCAGTGTGGCATAATGGCAAATCACTTTGCACCGCAAACAGAGTCCACTTGCCACTCCATGGCATTGGAAGCGAAGAGACGGAGACGGACACCCCACCACATCCACTTGGCCATGTTAGCTGCAACATGTGTCAACTGGTTTTTGAGGTGCGGGGGTGGATGTTTCCCACCCCGTGCGGTTTTGGGATGCGTGGATTGTAATGGACACGAGTGGGGGTGGCTGGGTGGCGGCTGCGGACTGGGGACACCATGTTCACATTTTGTTGCTGGTCAATTTATTGAGGCACATCAATTCGAAAGTCCCCGCAGAATTTGGCAAACGCGAGTGGCAAAGGTCAACACCAAGTGGATGTCAGGGTCCGCTGGTAGGCGTCAGGGCTATCCGTTGGATGATAATTACAGCGACTCTTCATTGCAGCGCAGGGAAATTAATCTTTGTGTAGTAACTGGAATGCAATTGCCACGCCCACTTGTCCAGGCATACCCCAGGAGGGTAATTGACAAGGCTCCAACACCATCCAACATCGTGCTGCTGCTGCTGCTGCTGCTACTCCTACTCCTCTGGGTGTGCTCCCCTTTAGTTACGCATTTGGCTGTAATTAAAAAAGCAAACTATGTAAATTACGTTTTTGGCTAAAGTTTATTGTGTCCCTGACAGGCAAGTCAGTGGCAGTGGCAGGGGCAGGGGCAGAGGCAGGACACGTCTCCTGCCAAGTGCTGCACTGCACCTCCATCAGAGGTGCACCTTTTGTGTGGCATGGTTTTGGGCGCCCACAATTGTTGACTCTTGCATAAATTATAATTATTAAGTGCAGCCGCAACGCCAGCACGAAAACACACACAATTTAGTTTTGCTTTACTTTTCTTCGTTTCGGTGTGTTTTTCTTTTGGTTTTTCTTTTCTTTTTTTTTTTTGGCTCCCCCCCTATAGAACACATTTTCTACACCCACCGTCTTTGGTGCCCCATTTGGGCTAAGCAACATTTTAATGCAGTTTGTTTTACTTTCTCCAACAACAACTTGCAACGATGCGTTCAAGTACAATTACAAACACAGGTATGTACAAACCAACCTTGTTCCCAATTCTATTTCCGTAAAATTGTTGTTTGAAAGGGAAATTGCGAAAAAGGGGGAACTACACCATCCAATATTTGTACTCACAACTTTCAACAGCGAACAAACACCTCCATAAATTGGAGAATTTACTGCATTCTTTAGTTCTTTTTATCGGAAGAAGCAATACTCCTTTCAACGTAGAATCTTTATTTAAAAATGATTGATTGGCTTTGCTATAAGCCAAGACCCTTTAAAAGAGTTGCATTCTTCCATTCAAGACAGAACGAAGCCCACAAAATGCTAATCCAAGTCTCTTTTCTACTCGCGGCAGCCACCCTGCTGTGTGCTGGACGTGTGCCGAGAACGGAAAAGCGCATTATTGGCGGAGAGGATACACCCATTGAGAATGAACCTTGGGTGGTGGCTCTCCTCGTGAATGGTAAACATATTTGCGGTGGTTCCATCTACACGAAAGATTTTATTATAACTGCTGCCCATTGTGTTAATACGATAAATCGTGAGGAGCTGCAAGTTCGAGCGGGCTCATCAAACCAAAATCATGGCGGAACAGTCCACAATGTGGCAGCGATTAAATATCACACTGGATCTCCCGGTTTTTCATTGGTGAAGAACGACATTGCAGTCTTACGATTAAGTGAACCACTCATATTTAATGATCGAGTGCAGAGTATCCCCTTGGCGGAAGAAGAGCCCGAGGCTAGGAGCGTGGCAAGGTCTACCGGTTGGGGTTGCAAGGATTCTGAAATTCTTTTCCCTGAAATCCTTCAGAGCGTTGAGACTCCTATCTTAAGCAAAGAAAAGTGTCAGACGTATCGCCAAATGGTGGGACTAAGAGAAGATATCATTTGTGCCGGAGCATGTCGAAAATCGGTCTGTTCGGGCGATTCTGGCGGCCCATTGACGCTTGATAATAAACTTGTGGGAGTCACGGTATTTGGTATAAAAAATAGGGTGGGCTTCTATTCAAATGTTGTGTATTTCAAGGATTGGATTCAAGATGCAATTGAATCGCTTTCATGAATGTATTTGAAAATGTTTAAATTTAAAATAAATTATAAAGAGAAATGCCTATTTTTGTTATTTGTTATTAATATTATTTGAAGCTCCAGAATATCCCAACCACCTGCCCTATTTATGCAGAAGCTCTTGGGGATATCCTCAAATGATGAACAAATGATGTATCTTCGGAAAACCTGATGAAAGTTGTAAAATTAATTTAGAATGTAGCGCCAAACTCAATGGATTGCACCACGTCTTTGGTAATTCGTTAGTTACTCAACTGTAGAATGTTTGAATATATAATACATATAAAAAATATATTTTTAAAATCTTGGGTGACGGCTTTAAGGTATATCCATGACCCGAAGCGTATGGAACACACTCAACGTAATAAGTAACTCTAACGAACCGTTAATATAAATCATTGAGCAAAAAACCAACTTTTATACCTAAACAGATTTTATTTTTCAGGATCAATCAAAATAAAATTGTTTTTAATTACCTAATTATTTAGCTATTGAATTAATTAAATAATAATTCGAGCTGTTTCTATTTAATGTGCATATGCATTATTTATAGCTATGTATACATATGTAAAGCGATAGGGAAATAGGCGTAAATATCACATATTTGTGTATGCAAAAATTAACGATATGACCGATTTGTATAGAACAATAAGATTCCGATGGTGATGTGATGAAGATCAGCTCAAGAGTAACTGCAAAGAGAGTGAGACAAAGCGATAAAAGGAAAGCCTAAGAGCAGCTCGAGGCTGCCAAGGCTAAGCCGAGCACATGCGATAGACAGAGAGATAGACCGCGAGAGAACATCTTAGATGCTGTATTGTGATATGAAGCCAGAAGCGAAGCCCGACACATTCCAAGGTCATACAAACCTTTATATGAAACAAACTCGTGTGACCTATTACTTTCAAAAGCACTTCATAAATCAGAGAATTTATTGCATTCTTCAGTGCTTCTTATCGGATGAAGCACTACTCCTTTCAAAGCAAAAGCTTTATTTAGAAATGATTGATTGGCTTTACTGGAAGCCAAGACCCTACAAAAGGGCTGCGTTCCCTCCATTGAAGACAAAACGAAACCCACAGAATGTTGATCAAAGTCTCCCTTGTACTTGCGGCAGCCACCCTGCTGTCTGCTGGACGTGTGCCCCATTTGGAAAAACGCATTATTCTCGGAGAGGATACAACCATCGAGGAGAATCCCTGGCAAGTGTCTCTTCTCAAGAATGGTGTCCATGGATGCGGTGGTTCCATCTACAGCAGTGATATTATCATTACTGCTGCCCATTGTGTGGACCAGAAAAAAGCTAGCGACCTGCAAGTTCGAGTGGGCTCATCAGATAAAAACCATGGCGGAACAGTCCACCAAGTGGCAGCGATTAAATATCACGAGGGATTTTCCCGTTATACTAAGGCGGCAAATGACATTGCCGTCATTCGATTATGTAAATCACTCATATTTAATGATCGCGTACAGAGTATCCCTTTGGCCGCAGAAGAACCCGAGGCTGGCACCATAGCAAAGGTTACTGGTTGGGGTCGGAACTTGAAGGGATCTGGACACGGCCCTCTTCAAGGCATAGAGGTTTCCATAATAAGCAAGTGGCTTTGTAAACTGGATTATCTTGACTTGAGCATCACAGATGATGTCATTTGTGCCGGAACCTGGGGTAAATCGATAGCAAGTGGAGACTCCGGGAGCCCTTTGACTGTTAATAGGAAACTTGTGGGAGTCGTCTCTGCTCGTAGCAGCTCCGCTATTTCAGGACAGTATGTCAGTGTGGTTTATTTTAAAGATTGGATTCAAAATGCAATTGAATCGCTTTCATGTATGTAATTGAAGAATTGTAATTGAAAATATATTGAAGCGAGCATTCCATATTATTGTTCGATTTTTTAAACTATTCGTAGACTAAGTATTACAGGAAAGTTAATATATATGTACTGTTGCTATGACTCATTGTAAAGTGTAAAAAAGGGTAATTTGACAGCAAAACATATTTTTTCCCTCAATTTCCTTAGGTGTCCCTGTCCAGATCTTTGATCCGCTAATCCTCCAACCAAACCTTTACGAATCTTCACACAAAATGGAATAGTTTAGACCAAATTCCAAAAAATTCCCTCTTCAAATTTCCCTGTGGGCTCTTTGAGGGAAATTCTTATAGGGAATTTTGGTGAGTTTGCGTTGCGCATTAAAAACTCTCTTCTCTTCTCTGGGATTCAGTATTTTCTCTTTCACTCTGCTTCTCTTGCAATATTAGTGTATCTCTGTGTGTGTCCGTGTTCACGCTTTGCTTTTCTGTCTATGTATGGGTGAATCTTTTTGCCGGTTTGTTTATCTTATATTTGAAATTTTTTTTATGCGCTTCTTAGCCGGCATTTATGGGCCCATTCAACAGCGAAACAAAAGTGCGTACCGCAATATCTGTCTGTGTGGATGGGCTTATATATGTATCTGTGTGTTTGTGTTTTTATGAGATTTCAGCTGCCAATTGATTGTTCGTGTGTGTGTGTGTGTGGGGCGGTGGATATCGGTCTACGACAGCAGACTACAAATATTTACAAGAGCTTTCATTTGTCTGATAGATTTATTTAAATATTTATGCAATTGGAAATTGTTGTCTTGTTTTCTCAGAGATAGGATTAAAGAGGGGGGATTTTTTTCTGCAATTAATTAGTTAATTAATAGAGAATTTTCAACACAGATATTTGAAGAACCTAAGATATCCATTGAGATAAATATATAGCGCCTTTTACTTCAATTCTCCTGCTCTCAGCATGTTGAATTAATATTTTGAAGGAATTAAAGAGCAAAACCTTCAATAGAAAATTTAACTTTGAGTGCTTTCCACTTATTCAACTAAATAAAACAAAGCCCCAAATAAAAAGAGCGATATTTCAGAGAATGCATCTGCAATTAATGTTAAACTTTATTGACAATAATTTACGCTTACGACTTGTCCATTTTATGAGCCATAATTCAATTTATGCCCCGCCAGCAACAGCCCCATAACCCACTTTAGAGCCCAGTGGTACCGCACCAAAGATACACTTGGACAACAACAAATATAAATATAAATCAACATTCTGCGGGAGAAGTCTGTCCGTTCAACTGGTGTGGCTTTTGGGAGGGTGGATGAGGGAGAAATGATGGGGATGAGACTGGGGTCTGGGGTCTGGCCGGGGCAATGGTCAATGCGATAATATCCAGTGGAAACTTTGCCCCCAAAGAGCTCAAAGAGTCATCGAAATGTGGGACACCTGTGGTAATGTCTGCAGCCATAGAAATGAGACCCACTGGAACCAAAACCCCAACAAATGCGGCTGCGGGCCAAAAGATATTTAGTTATTTAGAAAACCCCAGAGTGCAATGCGAATGTGCCAATTTTCTGCCTCCATTTTCCACCCCACTCTCGCTCTCTCTCTCTCTCTCTCTCTTTATCGCTGTGTATCTCTCTGTGGAGGAAACAATTAAAAATTCGTGTCAAAATACAAACGCAAAGAGGTGGCAAGAATTTTAAATGCATTTCAAGGTTCCAACAGTGCAACACGCAAAGTGGCACAGCGATTGCATGGGTGCCACATCATGGGTGGAGTGCACAGACCCCGTTTAGTGTAAATTAATTTTAAATTACATACGCGGCTTGTCCAATGGATCCATCGCCTAGTGGAGGCCTTTAATTAATTGCATTTGCCGCATGAATATATGTTTCAAATTTGTATGCGCCCTGAAATGTAATTTACATTTACATTTTTGGCGCCTCTTTTCGGTTATGGTTCATTAATTCAGTTGGATCATAAATAAAACAGAGTCAGAGTCACGGTCACAGTCACCATCACCATCACGTTCTTGGTGTCAAAGGACACAGACAAATAACAGAGTTCGAATTTGTGTTACGTATACGCAGTGTTATTTTTAAAATTTATTGATGGCAGCAAGCTCAATGGAAATAAATTATTTTACGTAACATTTTCGGCTCTGAACACACTGAGAAATGATTTTAAATATAATTTTTCGACTATAGAATTCTTTTTATTTTTATTATTTAGGAAAAGTCTTGAAAGAGCTATACAAATTATTACTGGAGAACAAACCCCTCACAAAATTTACAAATTTTAAAGCAAGAGAATATCTTAAATATTTAAGCAACTTCCAGTAAAAGTACCTATCAGCATTCAGACAGACATCGCGACTTTCCTAATAGAATCCTTTAAGCTATTTCTTTACATCTTGATTAAATGAAATTTTGAATTTAGTTTAATCTTTACAAAGGCTTCAAACTCCTTGACTATTTTCACATCCTCCAATCCAATCCCCCATTCAATGTCGATTGCCTGGCATTTTTGAGTTAGCTTTTTTGCAATTTTGCGGCACTTGACTCAGTCGGTTTATTGACACGCCCCGCACATGTCAATCACTCGATTGATAGACAGCCAAACACTTGACTTGGAGAGCAGACCTAACAGACAGACAGGCAGACACGCGGACGAACGGACGGATGGAGGGACGGGGCTGAGATGAGATTCTATGCGATGAGCAAGGGGTCTGTTCTGCTATTTTGTTGGATGCCCCTTCAAGCCTTTCGCCAGACATGCACTGCTATCCCATCACGAGTGCAGCTCAACCTCCGAACTGAAGCCCCAACCGATTCTCCCCCAACTGCTGTTGTCTACAAATATTTTGTATTCAATCTAAACATTTGTGAAGCCATTCAGCCAGACATCTTGTGTCGCTGCTGGTAACTGATTTTCGATTTGCGCAAAAATTTATTTGATTTCATTTTGTGATGTGACTTTGATGATTGTCCATATGCTATCCCCCATAATTCAGTGACCCATAAAGAATCCCCTACATAATTCATGAAGATTCTGTATTAAAGCTCATTAATTATTTTATTGTTGCGCAATTAGTTTTTAATGAAAAATACCAAATATTTGCATTCATTTCCGGTTTTTAAATCAACGCATTAAAAGCGACCAAACAGAAAAAAGTCAGTTGTATACAGAATTAATTTAAGTTAGTTTTGATATAATAAATTTATGTAAATATTTAATATTTCTGTATTTCTGGAGTTATTAAAAAAAACCCAGAGGAAAGCCTACCCAGTTTATAACTTTTAATGAGTGCATCAAGATGGACGACAGGGTGTTGCATGATTCGAGTCTTGCCTTCGTCTAAAGACCTCCATTTCTGATATAAAATCAGTTAATTGAGTTAACACATTTGGAAGAATTTTTTTTGCAGAAGATAATTACGAAGCAAAGAATTTTAAGGATTTTAATGAACATTATTTTGTATATAGTTTAAGGGGTACTCTGGAAGCAATCTTCGTTAAAGTTAAAGTCATCAAATTCCCAATAAATGCTTCATCATTCCAAAAACTCCAAAGAATAGTAGTTATGTTTTGTGGAAACAATTAAATAATTGCTTTGGCTGGCATCAAGTGCGCTTTGTTGACCATTTATCAAATTAAGTATACGCCACAGAGTGCCAGCAGCAAACAGCAAATGCTTGTTCGCCTTTTAATTAAGCACATTAAAAGTATCTCTGGCCAAGAACATTTTCAGAATATTAAGCGCACTAAAGTATCCCCCCAATCGGCCATTTTCCATGGCTTTTCCTCTTCGCTGCTGATTGATTGCCGGCAATTACGTTGTTGTTGTCACATTTATCCCTTCGTTTAGCTCTCCTTGTTTGCCTAAGTCCACACACATGTTTGTTCATTTGTTGGCTCGGACGCACAGGACGCCAAACACCCAACAAATATGAAGAACAAACAAACTTCGAGGCCGACGAGAATTCAATTAACAGAAAATTAAAATATTCCAATTTTATTCGAATATTTACTAAATTGCAAGATTGGCAAATATTTGCAGGGTTTTTCATTAGGGTTTCCATTAAAATGGATTTTGCAATAAACCGCAAGCAGCAGTAAGCAGCTACTGGAGCAGGACCTCGAATGTTGCCACTCACTTAGGAATAAATTTTGGTATTAATTCAAGGTACTCCACGTATTTACTTTGCAATTTCATAGCCATTTAATTAAGTTGCTGGAAAGAGTTAAGATTTTAAACATTCAAACACTTTTGATTAGTAATATGTGGGAAGCATGTTTAAAAGTTTGATGAAAAGTTGCTCAAAAGTACTCCAAAAAGTAGGTAAATAATATGACAGTGGGTTCAAAATACAACAGAACTATAAAGCAAATATATCATTACAAAAAATACCTAATGTAAGGAATGCGCTTGAATTATACCCCATGATTTGTAGCGCTAAATAATTATGCAATTTTTAATATTAATACAATCGATTATTTAATACAAAATACAAACACTTTTAAAATGCATATGATGGCTTAAGTATTGTTCAGGGCAGCTGCTTTAACCTGGAAACAGCGCTGTTTACACCCCAGGTTAACAGCCTGTTACTGCTCTTCAGTAACAGCTGACTGTTAGTACCCTCCAGCAGCGCTCTCATGATCCACACATGCTTATCTTTTGATTATTCCTTCTTCTACAAAAAATGCACCAATGTACCAATAAGAATATGTGATCCAATAACTCACAGCAATACTTTTCTCAATAAAACTTTTCTCAATTTAAAGTTCTGTCTCCACTAATCCACATAAATCAACTCACTATAACCAACGCTTAAATGCATGGTTAACTTTCTAAATTATTTAACAATTTTAATTATTACCCCAAAATTGAATTTCTTCCACAAACTTACAGATTTCTGTGAATAAACTACATGGATATACCCCCGAAAGTGGAACCATTAATCATGAAAGTTAAAACGGAATTGCCTAGAATCGCTTTCCAAGCCAGAAACCAAAGCGAAACTCTTTACATAAATCTTAACAAACTTTGCTTTGGTTTGCTAAAAACACAAGAAAAAATGTGAAATTATATTCCACACTTCCTTGTTATTTGGCTTATTATGTCATAGCTGAGAGAGAGAGAGAGAGAGAGAGAACACAAGCAACAACTAACTCAATAGAAACAATAACTGTGTCCCAGCATGTAGGCCAGGCCAACACTATTTTCATTTGGCCAAAAAGTGGGAGGAGGAAGACAGAGTCAACCGCCATCCGGTTATGGCTCTGGCTCTGACTCCAGCTCTGACAACGTTTTCCGTGCTTCATTCTACGGCTCCAGCCAAGCCAGTTAACCGCAATAATTTATGCCTTTGAGCCGTGTTTGAGTCAAAGTCTTTTGTGTGTGTGGGTGTGTGTCTGTGTGAGCTTTTTTGTTTGTGTGTGTTCGTTCGCTCTCTTGTTTGCTGTGTAGTGTGTGTGTGTGTGTGTGTGAGGCAACATAATTTTGCCTATTAAAGTAAAACACTAACAGCGCTTATCATTACAGGCCCGGCCCAGGCCCAGGACACAGAAGCACCAGGACCAACACCAAACAGCAGTAACAACAACGAGGGACGGCTACTTATGGTCGAAGTTTTGTATACCCTTTACTGGTTGACAGCTTTAAGGATAAGTGCCATCGATTTTTATACACTTTGGCTTATCGTTAAAAGATTGCTTGGCTTATCTTTAGAAACAAAAATTTGAATGCAGCAATGGAGTTCCTTTGTTCCAACTGTTTAATATAAAGGAGTTATCAAAACGTTTCCATATGCTTTGGAAATCTGTGAAAATTTTATAAATTTTAATTCCCCAAACATTGGATTGCTTTCTTTGCAGCACATTCCTCCAACATCTATACCCTCTGCAAGGGTATAACAAACTGCTGCCTGGTGTGAGCATCTCAGTTACGTAGCGCATCCTTTCGTCGACGCCATTTTGTTTAGTTTATGCTGTGTTAGTGTGTGCGTGCGTGCGTGTGTGTGTGTGTTTGTTTGTGTGCTGTATACCGGAGGGGTAGTCTCTGCCTCGCACTTCCTAATGCAAAAAAGCGACTTTTCAGCACAAATTTTTAGCAAAATTAAAATATTTATGTTGCCGACGTGCTTAATGCTCGGTACTGGTGTTTCGCTGAGTCCCAACCACACCTCACCCAACCCCCCTTGTGTTTAGTTTTTAGAGTGTGTGGGTTTCCGGTTCCCGGCTGCCGGTTGCCGGCTACGTGCGTGGTCTCGTTGATGCTGACGATGAGCGGTTGGTGCACCCTACCTAACGGAGACAAGAGCTTGGGATGCGGTGGAAACATTTTTGTACAGCTGGAATTTTTTATAGATTTTCTATAGATCTGCTAAGCATCTTTAAACTAAGCTAAGGGTATTCCCTATTCGATCTGAGCGGTTAAATTAAGTATTCCCTTCCTGTTTTAATGTTTCTATATACCCACAGTCTCCCACAAAGGCATTGCCCTGGATTGACTTCCTTCCTGTCCCACTTTATGCGCCAACCAAAGACGACAACGCCGTGCAACGCTGCCACTTAATGTTCGCGCTTTAGCAATATGAGATGCAAGGCATCCCCATTCCCCCTTGCCGGAGTGCAGCCGCAGACAGCCATATTAAAAACAATATATTTTGCCCAACTTTGGTACACTGACGCGCTGTACCCTTATGGCCTTTCAATGGCCATTAACTATTCACATTTCGGGCTGCACTTTTGGACTCGAAAATGATTTACATTCCAAGCAAATTGGATGCACTTTTCGGACTGGCGCGCCATCCTTAAAGTGTCATTAGTGGAAGATGTCGAAGGAGGAACCAGAGAACAGAAGAAAAAGTAAATTAAAGCAAACTCCTTGGGCGTCTTTTTCGTGCCTCGCTTTAATCTACGGGTATTCTCCAGATATTTCTTTTCTTTTTGCTTCTACATTTTTTCTGTGCCTTTTGCCTTTGCTTTTTACTATTTCTCATTTTCCATTTTCCATCTGTTTCTTGTTAAAAACGCTAGAAATTTATGACTATTTTGGGACTTGCCGCAGCTTGCGGCTGAAATGCTCTCAGATTTTTCAGCTCTGCCTTTTGCGGTTTGTGCTGTGCCTTTTTCCCTGGGTTCCGTGTTCCTTGTTCCGTTCCGGCCCATCCATTGTCAGGGCTTGTGGTCACGGGGTTTAAAGTTTAAACAATTGCAGATTTGCCTTTTAATTGTCGCCAGAGTGTTGCCGTTTGTTTCCATGAAAAGTTATTTGCTAAAAGAGGGTTGCACTTTTTCTTTTGGATGTATATTTGTTCTGTTCAAAGAAGAAGAACTTAAGGTCTCACTTCCATATCTTCCATATGCTATTGTAGAATCAAATCAAATTTAAATAAACTTGAATTGAATGCCCAAAATAATGCTCTTTCTTGCAGCGCATTCTAACAACGATTTTTCTTTCTCTTGGGAACTCCTTTTACTACCTGCTGAACTTTTGACTTCTTCTTAGGGGTGGGTAAGATTCCTAGTATTTCCAACATCTCAGCAGCACTCAGTGTGCTCGTTGGCAGCTCCTCCTGCTGCATCAGAAGCTGTAAATGGAAAATACTTTGGTATTCCGTAGCTTACCAATAGATTTAGTGCCTACCTTTTGTTGCAGATATTCGCTTCTTATGCCTGCGTAGACTACAGATTTGATCATAATGTTGCGCATCGATGTGGCGCATTTTAACTTGGAGGCCCGTCGTCTCGTCACAGAGTCCTCGATGGCCACAGGATTGGCGCGCAGTATCAGCGCGGAATAAGCCGCTGCAACATTGCATTGGAAATTGCGTAAACCAAATATATGTGAGCTCGAATATGCATGGAACGCATTGCGTGGGACTTACGCTCAAGGTGTTTGTCAAGATCAATGTTCTCCTCGAAGACTGCCTTGAAATTCTTGGCAGCTTTGCGCAATGCCCCGTCGGATTTGCACACTGCAGCTAAGGAGTTCATTAGAGATGGTAGTAAGTTCTGTGCCGTGGTTAAAAGATGCTTCTGAAACACATACATAAATGCATCAAATAAACTAAGGAATATTAATATCATTTTTTGGCTTACCTGCTTCGCTAGCAGACTGGCCAATTCCTTGGTCATTTCCGCCACTGACTCTTGGCCACATTCCACGTCCTGTTTTTGAGCATTAGAGTCGAGTGGATTTTTATAACCATCAACGTAGGTACCCATTTTAGCGTTTTGAATTCACAGAATTCTTTCTACCCGAAAGCCACGTGCAACTTCTCGAATTCTATTAGCCAGTGCTGGCAGACGCGTGCCTCTGCGATCTATCGATACTAGGGCTGCAAAGCTGCTGTGACGACAACTTTTATTAATGTACCAGAAAATTACTTAATGAGACTGAGGCGACACAAACTGTAGTCCCTCAGATTGAAAAACAACTGAAGACAAAATCTTGCACTTATTCTGCTATTCGATACTATCAAGCATTTTGAGCTTGACTTGGTTGTAGGGCTGCAGAATCATCCAGAGATGCATTTTGCTGCTCCAATTGCTCTTCGTAACTATTCGATCGACTTATTGTTATGACTGGTTTAAACAATCGTACAATTAATTATCTGATTGGCTTTTCAAATGCTTTTTAAGTGCGCTTAATTAATAGTCTAGACTTCTAGACTCCCAGCTATTGCAAAATTCAAAAACCATCGATATTACCTATCGTTCCAGTTCGATAATTCTTGCAGCCCTACTTTCAATATGGCGTTCATTTCACATTTTCTTCTCTGCTGACTATTTAATTTAAACGAAACTTGGAGCAGCCGCTCGATTTGGTTGTTTGTGAATTGTTTCCAAGTGCGTGTGTTCCCATAGTTGTATTCCTTACATTAAATCTTATTCATTTACAGAACAATGGAGGAAACATGTAGAGTTTGCATGGCAAAGTCCGGAGCATTCACAAACACATTCGACGAGGGGCAGAACAGGGAAACTTGCAGTGCTGACATGATAGCTCAGGCTATCGGGTACGTGTTGGGGCGAGGCGATTCACTGCCAGAACACATCTGCCCACCTTGCCTGGAGGATGCAGTGAGTGCATTCAACCTGTTGGAGGAGGAGGCGGATAAAGAGGAAGACCTCCGTCGTAATCTCGTACACGAGCAGATCCGTACGCAGACAGGAGAGCGGCCATTCCAATGCACTCAGTGCTCGAAGTCTTTCGCTCGCAGCAAGTCTCTCGAGCGTCACATCGGGACGCACTCGGGGGAGCGACCCTACGCATGCTTCCAGTGCTCGTCTTCGTTTTACCGAAAATCCGATCTCAAGATGCACACTCGTGTACACACTGGCGAGCGCCCATACAAGTGCGAGCACTGCCTGAGGTGCTTTGCCCGACCCTGTGTTCTCCGGGAGCACATCCGCACGCACACGGGAGAACGACCATACAAGTGCACTCGCTGCCCGAAGTCTTTCTCTCACCGCGGATCGTTCCGGCTGCACAACAGGAGGCACCACACACAGGCGACCAGCCATGCCCCGGCTAGCCCTTCTGCTTCGTAGTGTTTGTCAATTATTGTCAACATAACTACTTATGAAAATATACTCGCCACACCAGAAGTATTTAACAAATACTATTTATTCAGTTGTTTTTTTTTATGTGGCTTGAACTTGATAGAATGGGGAAAAAAGACAGGAGGGCGACGGAAGATGTACAGACTCCTGGGCAAATACTGCCACTGTCTTTCATAGGTTTGGCTCTGATTCTGTCCTGTTTTTTGAAGATTATTCAGTCTAAACTTTGACACAAAGATGCCGCAGCCTGGCCTGCATTGAAGCCATCAACTCCTCGTCGACTGTCAATGGCCGTGGGTTCATTTCCTTATTGTGAGCTTTTTGAACTTGGCTTTGCTCAATTGCTGGCTATCCTCACTCAGAGGAGGTATGAGGAGCTGTGTTGGCCACGGCGAAATAACCGGAGGGGCGGTGGTCTTTCGACGGATTTATTGACTGCAATACGGAAAAATATGCAGAAAAATAAAATATTTTAATTTATTTAAGGGGGCTTTTACCACAGGCTGATTGGTTTGGTAACAGCAGTCATGCCGCAGAGGCCAGTAGTTCTAATATTTAAATTCATTGCAAAAAGGAAAACAGCTGTTTTTATCCATTGAAATATCGCAAAACAATTGGAGGAAGGGAAGTAATAAAAACTATCGATAGCAAAAAGCTGCAAAAGCCGTAATGTTTTCCGTCGTGCTTGTGTGTGTGTACTGTTTCGAAAATCAACCCATAAATCGCGTGCTGACTGTTTCTACAACTGTAACTGTACCGACTGTGTCCACGTGCCGCTCCAAGACCAAAATGGACAACTATAAGGTGCTGAGCCTGCATTGTAGAGCTGGAAAAAACATCGATGTAACATCGATAGTATCGATGTTACTCAAAAATGTTCAGCATCGATGTTTTTTCTGCAAACATCGATTATCGTCACTTACAACCGAAAGACAAAACTCGTTATAAGGTAAGAGAATATTTTATGCGAATTTGCTTACAAAAATTAATCTATTCTACTTACTTTAATAGATAACATTTTTTGTGGTGTTGGCGTGGATCGTAGTAGCGCCATGGACAAGTTTGTAAAAAGTAAGTATAATGAAATACAGTTAATTTTGTACAATGTGCACACATATGTATTATGTATGCGAATAAATTTGTATACATGCATATACATCTATGTATGTATTCTCACTTTTTCGCATACTTTTTTACATACATAATTATGTATGTATTTAAATGTGTAAAAAAGTATCAAATTAACTATTTTAAACTAATTTCTTTAAAACAGTAACGGCAACTGCATTGGACGACGTTGGAAATAACGAAGAAGACATCATATCTAGTCCCAAGCGACCCAAAAAGGACCTCGCTAAAACCTAAAATCAACAAAAACAGCTTCCTATCAGATCTCAATTAAAAATTTAAGCCGCAAACAAATTTTTGTATTTTTTATGTCGATAATCGATTATAATCGATGTCTTCGCCCTAAAACATCGAAAACATCGATGGTGGCAAACATCGATGTTTTTCCAGCTCTACTGCATTGGGACTATCACCAGAGAACGCTGATCAGCGCATTCGCGACGCTACGGGAGACCGAGACGCTAGTCGACTGCACGCTCTGCGCCGAGGGCAAGTTCCTGAAGTTCCCACAAGATGGTTCTGTCCGCCTGCAGTCCTTACTTTGCCGCCTTATTCAAAGCGCATTACGACAGGAATACGATCATCCTACTGAAGGATGTCACGTACCAGGAACTCCGCGTCCTGATGGAGAACATGTTCCGCGGCGAGATCAACATCTCGCAGGACCAGCTGGAGGCGCTTCTCAAGGTGGCAGAATCGCTGAAATCAAGGGCCTGTGCGCAGTCGCAGAGAATGGTGAGTTTTGTAAAAGGTTTCCCCCCCTAAGTAGCAGTTTGATCTCACCAATCGTTTTCCCTCCCCCTCGACAGAGGCCCACGAAAGCGCAAACTCTTCTGTTCTGCAGGCCGCCGCCTCGAAACGAAAAAGTGCAGGTCTCGCCGCCGCGAAACGGAAAAGTGCAGTCCTCGCCGCCGCCGCCGTGATCAGCAAAAAGCTTTCCGGTGGCGGCAGCAAGTTGCCGACCCAGCAGCAGCCATGGATCATTTGGAGGATAAACAAAATCACGAATAAGCCGCAGCTGCAGACCAGCGATGCCAATAACACCGAGAACGTATTACCACAAGGCCAAGGCGCAGCTTTCGGTGGAGTCACTCTGGCGACTCTAGGTGCTGGTGCGTGCGCTGGAGCCGTGCGCACCATGGTCGTGGGGAAGCAACTGACAGCCGACGTTGGTAAATCATCATCCAATCGCAAGCAGAAGGACAAGAACAACGATAGACAGACGAATGCACACAGAGGCTCCACAAACTCCACACTGCGGGTTCAGGCCAGTAGCAGCAGCGGCAACAGGACCTTCAAGAGGCGCAATGAGATCGGCATGAAAGGCAAACCAGTCTACGAGTGCCAACAATGTGGCAGGCAATATACCTGGAAGGAATGTCTGCGTCGCCACGACAAATTCGAGTGCGGTGACAAGGAGCCAAGGCATCTGTGTCCCTATTGTCCATATAAGTCAAAGCAGAGCGGAAACCTTGGCACCCACATGCGGAGGATCCACGCCGATCGCCCAGCAATCATTAAGAAGAGGGGCAGAGTTCCCTTGCACCAGCTGAATCTTCCATTTAATTTGTAACCCTGTCCAACTTTCGCATACCCATGCAAGCTATTTGTATAGAAGCTGTCTCAATGAAACACACCCACACAACCTTAGTTTTTATTTTATATATATTCATGCAAAAGATCTCTTATCGGAATTGACTTAGCAGCCAGAAATGGTTAAGAAAAAGGAAACTAATGTTTATACGAATGAATTAAATGAATAATGAATAATAATCATTCATAGTCACTCCTCCACCTAATCTTTATTCCAAAACCGTTTTTAAAATTATGCTAAAGCTCTCCGGACCAACAGACCGAACGACCACTTTACACCTCCCCGAAGATTCGATGTTCGACTTGTCTCCATTAAAAAGTTTGCTGCTCCATAAATGGTCACAGAGAGAGAGAGAGAGAGAGCGAGAGAGAGGGTGGAACTTATTCCGCAACTATTCTTCTCAATTTCTCGCTCGACTGCATTTGATTTCATTTCATTTCTCAGGCCAGCCATGACAGATGGCAAATAAGTTGCTCATACGCCGCGTTGTGCACCAGACACACAAATGGCAGAAGATGGGTACAAAAAACCAACCCCCCCCACCCCAAGAAATTCAATTCCATGACAAATGAACTGCAAAACAGATGTCCATCTGTTGGCGAACGAAAACCACTTCGAGTGCGGTACGGGAACGGAAATTAAGTCCGACTGAAGCTTTAGAAAAATAGTTAAAATATTCAAACGCTGGCAAAAAAAGGGTAACAACTGAATTCGGATGTGACTTTTAGTCCTTTCTCTCTATAGAACTTGAATTTAAACAACTAAAAGCATACACATACGCTCTCCCTATCTCTCTGTGTGTGTGTGTGTGTGTGTGGGAGAAAAAGTTTGGAAAAAGTGCAGAGGAATTTCGGTAAAGCGAAACGGAAACAAAACAAACTAAAATCCCACAAAAACCGAAACCGAATGTGGATTGGGATTGGGATGTGGATGTGGATGATGGAGAGTGTTTGTGTCGACGAGACTGCGGCCGCATTTCGCACAAATATTGACACATGTGTGCGATGGTAGATGGTAGGCAGGAGGTGGGCGGACGGATGTTGGATGCATCGCCACACCTCCCCCATACCAAATCGAAACCCAAACCTGTCCTGTCCATTAGATGATTTATAGGTCAGAGATGCCGAGCGAACCACTGCCGGAGTACCAAAACGGAAAACAAAAGCTGAATTGAAACCGAATCCAAAATCGCCATCGCCATCGCCATCGCAATCGAAGACCAGCAACAGCGATTGACAGGGAAACAGTCTCGCCCAACCCACCACCGACCAACAAAAAAAAACCCAAGAAAAACGAATTGAAATGGACACTTTATGGACATGTAGCAGCTCCCTGCGCGATTGCCACATGCCGCCTTCGTCTCATGTAATTAACGAAAATTGCTCTAATGAAAAATACTCTCCCACATGTGGATCTGGATTGTATTGACAGGAGTCCAGGTACTCTCCGGTGCTGTATGCCAGTAGTACAAGCGAATGGCCTGTGGGTAATACTTTCCCACTCGTATGTCAGGGCTGGGCTGTGCTGGGCTGTGGAAAAGTGTTTGGTTCCACTTGCATTGTTGTGCTGTGCGCTTTTCCATTGTTGATTAATAATGCATTCGATGCTGGGACAATGGAGTGAATCGATTGGGGTCATGGCCTGATCTCTGCTCTGGTCCATTGAAGCTGCCGCAGGACCTGAACAGCAGGACATCCAAATGTATGGAATTTGACATGCGATATGCAGAGAGCATCGCTTTGTTGTTCAACTAAAAGCTGTTGGCATTGTTTTTGTGTTCTAGTGTTTGGCTTTTAATAACTTTGATTTGCCCTGAAAGGATTTTGGAATATTAATAAATTAAAACAAGTACTGCGAAAGGTAAATTCCTTTTTCGTTTCTTCACTTTAGTAATTTGTTTTATTAAATTTACACAATTTTACTTAACAACAAATTCCCATTTAAAGATTAAACTATGTCACAAAATATTCCCGCGCAAAAGTTTACCTCATCCTCCTCCCTCCCACACTCCCTTTTGCTTCCTACGCATAACGTATCCTATTCCCATCTCGTATCCCACCTCCCTCCCACACATATTAACTATTCATAACTTTGTGAATTCAATTTTAGCAACATTTTGCCACTCCCCCTCTCCCATATCATCCAATCAGCCAATTCCCCCGGCAACAGCCAGCGACCAGCTCCCAGTCTGGCCAACACTTTAAAATGTCATATGTAGCTAATGCTCTACAATCTCGTTGCGAAACTTTAGACAACGATCGACGCTTTGGGGGACTTGGGGAGCGAGCACAGGAGTTGTTACTGAAAAGGGAACACCACACAAAACAGGGGCTGACCACAGCAGCAGCAGCAGAATATTGCAGGTGTTGGCAGGACATAAATTCAAATTTGTTACACAACTTGTTTCAGTCGGCAACCGAAAAATACCCCTGCTCGTATATACTCGTAAAAAAATAAAAGTAGAATTGAAATTAAAAAATTGTTGCTGTTCGCTGGATATATAAAAGGGGGTGGGCATAACAAGGGGGTGGGGCAACCCACCCACACATCAGGCATTTGTCGTGTCCTGTTCTGGCATTTGCCTTTCACTCCATCTCCATCTGCATCTGCACTCACAGCTACATTCACATCCACATCTGTGTTTGGCCATGTCCTTGGTGGGTGCTGGCTGCCTGCGTCTCCTCTCCTCATTCAGCTGCTGTTTGTTCCATTGTTGTATGAATATTCGTGTGTTGGACTCGCTCGTTTATTTGCTCGCATTACAATTACCAAAGGACCAAAAGGACCTCGTCGTACCCGTACACGTACGCAATTTGTTTGCACACCTCCTGCTTCCCATCCAGCATCCAGCACCACCCCACCCCTTGTGCCCATTGTGGATCTGGACTGAGGACTGAGAAATGAGGAATAGTAGTGTTAGTTTGCCCGGTTACACAAACAAATTAATTTCCAGCCAGACACTCGAAATGTTTAGGAAGAACATTCAGCAATGTTTGTAATTGAATATTGTTGGGGGACCCATGGACCCCATCGACGGGCACGCACTGGAATGCCATAGTCAGCAGAAACACTGGTGGGTCAAATTATGCAAAACTAATTATGATTATAGCATCGCATTATACATAGATACGAGAATGCCCAGGTCCAGACCAACAAGAATCGAGGCCACAATGTCACAATAATGTGTGAAATGACGCGTTGCGTCCAGTCCGCTGGGGAATTAACTAACATTTTGTTTAATTTTCGACATTTTAGTTCTACGAAAGTTACAAAATATGTAAATATTTGTTTGGTGATTGTTAATTGATAGAGTCATATGATTGATGACAATGAGACAGGTGATTGGGTGATTTTTAATGATATATTAGTAAATTAGTTTTAAGGTAGTTGATATAATCCAATTTGCGATACTCGTCCATCATAAGTTATGCCCAAATTTCATCTAGATATTTTCTGTCAAGTATTTTTAATTAATTTTTAACAATTTTACTGCTAACTTAAACAAGAAAATTTCATTTAAATAATTTATGTAGCATTAAATGTTTGTTAAATTTTAAAATACTATTTAAACTGTTTCCCGGATAATGGAGGTTTTTCTATTCAATTTAAATTTCCATTTTTGTGAAACACTTGAAATCCAGCACAAAGAAAAGAAACAAACACAAGTGCACTCAAAACATATCCAATTAGTCATATTAAATTTCAATAGTTAAACAATTGAAACAATTGTACAATGAACTAAACAAAAAATCCAACAAATTATGGTTTGTTATGCGTATTAAAAATACACAAAAACTTCCACAAACATGTTTGTATTACCACATAAATATATATTTCATGTGGTGCACGAGTGTGAGTGCGAGTACATATATTTCGTGACATTTTTATTTATTTGCCAGCGGAAGTTTTGAAGCGCCGCCAGTTTCAGGATATTAAAAGGACACGTAGTCATGCATGTAAAGTGCCAGCGGCACCATCGCCTCCACAGGACTGGCCTGGCGGTCACATATGGAGGCTGTCGTCGTGGGTTTCTCTCTTATTGTGTGCACTTCCAGAAGTTATAATTTTGGTGTATGTTTGCCAACGTTGGAATCATATTTATACTCGCAAAAAAATATTTACAGTGAGCTGTAACCAGGAGCTGTCACTGGCTGTTAACGGATACCGCTAACAGGCTGTTAACCTAGGGTTCCAACAGCGCTGCTACCTGGATCATTTCAATAACTTCTACTTCAATTCGGTTGAAAATATTCTCCATATTGTAGATCTATCATAACAAAGATGAGCACTGAAAGGGCATATAAATTTTCGGTCACTTAAATTATCATTTAATTTCATTTCTTTTCTCCTTTTTCTTTATGTTCCCTGTTTTTCTTTTGGCTATTAGAATTATGAGTCGGAAAAGGGCAATGCCTCACCGAAAAAAACTTCTGTGCACAAAGGCAGTCTCCTTTGTTTTTTTTTAGTTTATTTTTCTGCAGAAACTTCTTTTGTGAGACATTGGCGATGTGAGCGAACGCTAAGTGTTGAAATGGCGCCTTTGTCGGTGCACAGAGGGAATTTTAATTAAAAACTCCTAATGAATTTTTAACAGGAACTTAAAGAGCAAACAAAAAGCACAGAGATAGTCCCTGGAGGAGTGGAGTCATGGCGTTGCATATCTGCGAGCAGCACTCGCAGTTTCCTTGAATTGCCTTCTTCCGTTTGGGTTCGTGCTATTCCTCTTTTTGTGGCTGTGAAATTATGACCACAAGAGCAGCGCCAAAAAGTCATCACGTGACCACACAATTGTGTGGTCAACACGATGACCATTCTGCTCTCTCTCTCTCTCTTCCGCTCTTCGTTTCCCCGGATGATCCTTTGGCCCAGTGCCTGCTGCTCCTACGGCCCTTTGGTGCTAATGACATTTCAACTATTTTAATCTTTCGCTGCCTTTTTCGCTCACTCGTCCAACCCACTCCACACTGCCCTATCCCCACTCACCACTCCAGCATTAATTAAATTGCCATTTCTTTTGGCCAAATTTTCACTGCGGTTTTCTCTTTGGCTTCATACGAGTATATGGATTACGTTACACAAACTTCTCCTTATTCCAGAGGATGGGACTTAGCGGCCCCAAACAACTTTCCGTTGAAATTGACAACCCAATTAGCTAAGGACCCTCGGGGGCCAACCATAAATACTTCGAATATCCGGCAGACAAACAACAGCAGAGCAGAGCTGGGCAGGGCAGGGCAGGGAGATTGCATAAATCTCAATCTAGGGTAAAAGGGAAACCCAAGCGATTGCCAAGCTCCACTCCAAGGATAACAAAAGGAGAATTGGATGCTGCTGCTGCCTGCATTAACCCGAGGGCTCCTGCCCGCTGCTGCTGCCGCTTGGCATTATTTAAAATCACAGAGCCTTCAAATTGCATTTTAATAGAATTTATTGCGCCGAAGCCAAGAGGGGGGGGGAACAAAAAAATACCCGCAGTAGCCCCGAAGCAGCAGAAGCAGCAGATCAGATCGGAGGCCAGAATAATTGCGCTAGACTGCAACACTTGACTTTCCATGTTGTTTGAAGCAATAAAATGCTATTCTCAAGGAGTCGCATTGATATGCCACCAAATGGAAAATAAAAAAAGCGAAAATAGATGGAAAAAAATTGAAAATGGAAAACGAAAACGAAAAAAAGGAGAAGGAAAAGAAACCGGATACGATAACAATGCCAGGGCTTTGGCTTCTGCCACGGTTCGTTTGTGCCCTTGCCAGTGCTGCTCCCCCTTCGCTTGTCCTGCCGGATGAGCCCTAGTCCCAGGGCTCAGTGCAGTCGAGCGCATCAATTCCGCCATTTCACAATTCAAAATACGGAATACGGGATACGGAATCCGTTACCACGGACAAGATGCAGCCGTAGAAGCGCAGCCATGGCACAAATTATTACTTGGCTGCGCTCCAAAATGTTTTAAATTACAATTTGCAATATATATTTATATGTCTTGCACAGCAGGTCCCGAAACGGTGGGTGTAGACTGCTGAGGCGGATGCGGAGCCGCTGCACCCACAGGAAGCCATTTAGTTGGACTCTCCCACCACCCGCGGCGTGGGCAATAATTCTTCTATGAAAAATCAACAACCAAATGGAAACTGAAGATAAACTTTTCGTGGCTACTTTTGTGAATAATTTATTTGGCCTTTTATGGTGGCTTGGCCTTCACTGCGTATGCGTGATATTCATAATTACTGTGGTGGCTTCCAGGGAGGGACCCTTAAGTAATTATGACGGTGAATGATGTACGCGACTCGACTCGACTGTCTTTGTTTTTTTATGGAGGAGATTCTGAGCATGGAATTCCTCTCAAGATGCAAGACACTGTGACTCAATGTACTTACCCAAAAGGAAGGCGAGTAAAAAGTTAAAAGAATACTCGTAATAGTTAACTTTAAGGCCGATAAGTCGGCCTTTAAGTAACAAATTTTAAAACATCCCATTATTCTCAAAGCTATGTGCCAGAGAAGCACAAAAACATTCACATTTAGCATGTAAATAAGTTGAAAACTTTCACAGTTAAAATAGTAACACACAACAAATCAATCGGTATGCTCATCTGCAAATATTTTCCACTCCAGGCGGCTACTTCGTCGGCTTTTGGTTTGTTTTCGGAGCTGGTTGATCTCATTGCGGACAGTCTTACAATATGCCCTATCAAGCCTCCGTTCAGGTTAATGGAAAATACTGTTGCCATCTATAGCCAGGAGATCATTCTGACTGCCGCTAATCCTATGCTTAAGAATCTTTCCGTAAGAGTGGGATCTGTGGTGAAAAACAATGGCAAGTACACAGATTTCGGCTGAACGCTTTAAGATTTCGCCCTCATACTGCTGAGCTCTTCTCTCTCGGCTGGGAGCACTGTGAGGAAACTGTCTGAGGAAACCCCTGCCTCAGTTATTGGCTGGAGAAAACTGAAAGTGCTACTTTCTGTATCGGATAAAAGGACATTCTGGTGCGTAAAACGTGCAGCTACTCCAGACATCGGTCCGTATACCTCTCGGGGGATCCCTTGTTGTCTAGCGGCTAAATTGTGGGAATTGTGGCCTCGGGCAATGTAGTCAATATTCCTGAAATCTATGTTAATGTAAATGTGCTCAAGCATGGATTACCTTAACGCTCTGCTAAATTTAATTTTTGTTTTTATTTATTTAACTGCACTTAAATAAACAAAGACCCAAAAAAGATCCCACTTCAACAGTGCCCGCCAAACAACATTTGTACCATAAATCCAAAGGCAATTAACTTCTCAAAAAATTGGTGACATATATTGGCCACTTGACCCCACAAAAAACTACAACAAATATGTATACAAATTGTTTCGTTAACCTATAAATGTTTATATTTTTTCGCTCCTCCCGCCTTGTTTTGTAAAATTGAAATTTAATTCATTTGCATTTTATTCTAGGATCTGGGGAGCGCGTGCCGAGCCACACAGAATGAATATTATTAATACGACCCATAAGCCCAATAAATGCTCATGATTCCACATCGTCTCATCCCCTCCCCTCCCCACCGGCGTTGTGTTGGCTCCCCTCTCCCTGTTGGCGCCTCGCCTACGCGCCATTATTCGCGTTTTCGATGTCACTGGGCGCTTGTGCATTTTTTTTATGGTTATGAGCTTTATTGTAATGACCATTAAAATTGGCATTGTTATGGCCGCTGTCTGCCGCATGGAGGGGGGGTTTGACCCACACAAAATGACAGTGCAAATGACTGGAAAGCCAGGGATGGGCTGGCATTCAATAATTAAGCGGCAGAAGGTACAAAATCAGCTTTTGTTGTGTTTATTCAAAGTGAAAGTATTTTCTTTAAAGTGTGGAAAATATTATAGTTTTATGAAATCCAAAGGAAAACAAAAATCTACTTATGTAGCTGTCGAAACTAATTTTCTGCAGAAGCTTATTTAGCGGTTTTTGTTACATGAAATTTCTCTTGTAAATTAAAAAATATTTCATGGTTTAACATCATGGGGCTAAGCTTATTCATTTCACTTTTTTACAACCGTAGTACCGTTTCTTAATCGGTTATGCATCCCTGCGCAAAATCAACGGGACTATCAGCCGCGCAGCGGTAGCCGAGAAGCAGAGCAGCAGCTGCAATGTCAGCTTAATAATTACAACGCATACACGCACAAAAAACACACACACACAAACACAGATACAGGACACACGCAGACACTCATACACAGCTACAGAACACACGCAGCTACAGACAAACAATTGCAGTTGCATCTGCAAGCAATTTGAACATGGTGGAAAGCCCGCTATGAAAACTGAAGGGAGAACTGAAGGGAAAACCTGCTGCTGCGAAAGCTGGCAGACATTTGCACGTCGTCAGCGTCGACACATTAAAATAAATGAGACTTTTGCCTTAAAGCATCTGCCAAGCAACGTTGTTGGTGTTTGTTGTGGCCCCCTTGCAGAGGGTATGATGATTTTTGAACATAGAAAGGATGTTGCGAGCAAAATGAGAAAAGGTAGCAATTTGCAGTTCAGTAAAGTATCCATGTATCCACATATGAGCATCAGACACCTAGGCAATAGTCGAATTTCCAGCTCAAAAGTATACAAATATCTTTCTGTAAGAGTCGTAACCCTAAAGATCATATCCCTACTATATTATGTACCTGCCATGTTTGCTACACATTTCAGGGCAATTTTAACAAATACATCCTTCAGCTATCCTGGCAGCTCTGTATGCCCAAGAGTATCTCCAGCTTCGGTGGCTTCCCTACCCATTTATTTTTGTTGTTGCAGTTGCAATTATTACTCTTGTTGTTGCTGCTGCTGCTGCTGCTCTCATGATGCAGAAGCATTTTCACGTTTTTCCCAACGCCTTCAAAATTACACGCAAATTACAATGCATAACGAAGAAAGCTTTCATTGAGGAAAAAAAACAAAAGCGAGCGAGCGGGAAAAATTCCTTTCCGTTTCCTTCTGCCATTCGACTTTTTGGCTTCCTCCTGCCTGCCCGCCCTTTACGCACTTTGGCCCGCCCACTGGCTGGTGACCTCGTTGGCCCCTGCAAAGGAATGCAAAAAAAATAAAAGTTTTCAGTCAGCTTAATTACATTGTAAAACTCATTGGCAGTCGGGGACGATTCATTGGAGTTGGAACCTGTAGTTGGAGTCGAAGCTGGAGAGTTCTGTGTGGCATGGCATTGCATCTTTCTGATGCTTGCCACGCTGTCTTTGTGGTAATTAAATTGAACTTTTGTATGCGGTTTTTGACAGCTGAATGCATTTAACCGTTCCGTTCAACAAGGTGCAAAGTGGAACAATGAACGCTGTCACAGCAGGCAGCAAGCAGAAGCAGCAGCCGGCAGCAGGCAGCAGCGGAAACAAAGAAGTCTTCAATGGAACATCCATTCGTTTGAGGTTTATAAATGCATTGAATTTATTTCCCAATTATCCCATTTTGCATACAGAAACTTTACAATTTAAAATGCTCAGAATGGTGGCTTATCTTTCAGCTAGCATAAGATGAAATCTTGACTGGTCATAAAAAACTGTGCAGCATATAAAGTTTATGTCATATTGATATCTTACTTCCATAAGCATTATATTTCTATACAAATGTCACTTAAATCATTGCAAAAGGTTAGTCCAGTTTGATATTCTGCTCTGCTCCAAAAAAGTTTTCTTTCTTGATTCTAACAACGAAAATACCAACTCATTTATAGAACAAATATAGACCCATTTATTATTCGTCTAAAAATATCTGTATTCGACCTTTCGTAATACCTTTGGGACACACTGTTCGCCGCCACTTTATGAAATTAATTTCTGTTTGGCCATGTCCCAGGGAGTATACAAGAGGGACTCGCTTCATGGGCAGCTGTGAGTGTCAAGGTTGCGTTCATCGCCAAAAATCTGACCCGAGCAACCCAACTTGCGCGTTATTTAACTTGAAGAAAAATCCGTGAAAATTCTCTTTAAAAATTCATTGTCTACGTTTTGTTGTCGCGACCCTTTTGATCACTTCTTGGTGTTGTTTTTGCTGCCTTAACTATATGTTTATTCATATTTTTTCACGCTTATTTTTGTCTGTTTTTTGTTTTGTTTGCTGACGGTCTGAGCTTTTCGCACGCTGGCATTTTTCACTCCTTGAATGTTTTCACATGCTTTTGTTGTTGTGTGTGCGAAGGTGATGTAGCCAACAGAAATTCCAGTGGCCTGATGCCAGCCAACTTTGACCAGGCACCAACATTGCGAGTGTGTGCGAGAGTATTAGTGAGTGTGCGAGTGTATGCATCCATGGGTATTTGCGCTGGTTTTCCAGTCACTTGTTGACGGTGTGAAACTGAAGCCAATGGGAACGGGGAACAGTCGTTTACCCTTCCGCTGTCGCTCCTAAAAGTGGTTTATTGGGTTAACGGTTACGGCTACGACTACGGCAACGGCGGCTTAAAGTTATCGCTTACTGCCAGGCTGGGCTGGGGTGTCTGATGCCAATGCGAAAACTTTAATATGGTGCGAATCAGGGTACGGGAATTAACCAGATTAAGCGGAGATTTTCACAGTCAAAGTTACGGATGCATCAGAAGTTGCCTGAAGTTTTAATGGGAATTGTCAAGGGGCACAGGGACAGCGCACAGCTGAAGGGAGAGAGATCAATTCAATGCTTTTTCCATCGCGAATAACCAATTGATTTAAATTGTAGATGAAGAAGTTTTCTTTGAAGCAGATACAAACAATATATACACTTGATTTAATATTTATTTCTATCCATAAACGAACAGAGTAATCTGTGTCTTTGCACGGTACTTAGCTGCTAGTTTAACAAATCAAAAACTAATAAATACCAAAATAAAAATGGCAATTAAATAGCAAATTTAAATCACCATCAATAAAATCCGCTTCCCCTTAATGGAGCATTGCGAATGGGAAAAAAATGTGTTGCCTTTTAATTTCCATGCACAGCTGACAGACAGTCCATCAACGGTTGAGATGTCAGTGGGTGGGTGGGGTGTTCGAACCTGCTGTTACCATAATTTTTAGCCTTGACACCGCCGTGTACCAACAACAACCGCTGCCAGTGCCATGTTCGCTGTCCGCCTCGCAGGATATTTATGACAAAAATTTCAAATTAATGATGTGTGACATGAAATTCTCAACAAAAAACGAAGGAAAAGAATAGCGCAAAAATTACAAAATAACAGAGCAGAGTGAAATAAATACGCGTAGACAGGAATGTAAAAGAGAGTGAAGAGGGGGAAATTTTATAAAATTGTGCCGCAGCTGACATGAAAATTCCTAGAAAAAATTCTAAAAAATATACTATATAAAATAAAATGGAGAATGAAACTAAATCCGGGCATTGTCCACAGCAGCAGCAACTATCACAAGAGATCGGAGGTAAGTGCCGCTACCCAAGAAGATATACATCACAGTTCTAGAAATTAAGTGGGCATCACATCTGCGTAGGTTGAGCTCTGAATAAAAAGCAGTCTGTGGTCCAAAAGTGCCAGCAGCTCTTACTGGTGTACCTTTTCCCTGAGAAGAGAATATTCTGAATGTTCTCAGTACTCGAATAAATCCACAACACAAAAACCATTGCTCTGGTCAATTTTATAGTGTCCTGGATTTATATTTCTTAATTTCTTTACCATTTACAACCAAAGTTTAACTCCGCTTTATTCCTTTTGCTTTCTGGGCACATTATCCCTGAATTGACCCACAACATTGCCAGGTGGATTGTAATTGCAAACCACCCAAGTCCTGTCCGCTCTGGGGAAGGAAACAACATTTAAGTCAGAGGGAAAAAGGCCACTTCATCGACTGCAACTCACTTGCGGGCCACACCCGAGCCCATCTCCTTGCAGCTCTTCCAAATGAGCTGCGTGAAATGGCCCGAGGTGGGCGTAAACTCTGCCTTATCAAAGTTATAGGCATTGATCTCCCGATACCACATATCCACGGGCAGATCACCCGTCACATCCATGCCGCCCGAAAGGAATATGTTTTCCCCATACTTGGGATTGGGTCGATGTTCCATGACATTCTTGTCGCGCAGGTGCTGGGTGCGAAGAGAATTAGGAGTGCACTTCTGACAGGACTGTAGTACACTGTACATACATTGGCCCACTCCTGGGCAATTTTGTTGAGATCATTGTTGATCGTCAGCGCCGGGCAGCCGTGCAGGCCCCGACATTTGTTTGTGGCAGTGAAGACCTCCTTCAGGAATAGATCATTGTTGGCCTTCGTATCCTGTCCGCGGGGACCCGGTGCACGCGGCTGCGTTTTTGGTATGGGCGCTGGTTTCTTGGACATGGAGTTTAAATTTTGATGTTTTTTGTGTGGGGGGAGCACCCAGGACAAAATCAACTACAATTCAGTGACATTTAACGCAATTTTCTCTGATGTTTCTCTGATGTTTCTCTGTTGGAAAATTAGGTTGTACTTTGCCTAGACTTTTTCTATTCATTACCGAAATTAATGGGATATTTCTTGGCTATGCCAGTGTGCAAAAGGGTAACATATCCATTCCTTAACTCCCTGATACTTACTCGGATTTCGCTACTAAATACTTGGGCTATCAGTCAGACGGATGGGGGATGGTGTGTGGGTGGTAAGTGTCTATGTCTGAACCCTTTCAATCCCACCCACCTAATTCCACATAACATCCAGATTAACATTGTGATTGATACCGCAAACAAGGGAGCGACTTGGTAGGGGAATGTGGATGGATGTACCCGCCCATAGACATAGATTAGACAGGCTGTCAGTAGGGCCGCCGTCACACACACAGGGCGCGCGGCTCCAAAAGACAAGACATTCGGTTCGTTTGTCTTTGATGAATGGCTGAGCCAACATGACGTATGAGTGATGTATGAACGATTGGCCTGATTATTAATGAGCGAGCGATTCTTTGCCATATGTTGCCATATCTTAAATCATGAAAGCCCACGCCTAGACACATCTGAGTGGCATTAATTGCCGATTGAGTCAAGTAGAATTTGTCAGACAGGAGCCGAAGCAGAAGCAGAATCAGCAGCAGCAGCAGCAGCACCAGCAGGAACAGGAACAGACATGGCGGCTGCTTGTCTTCCGTCCGCAGCCTTTCGCTTATCGATGTCGAAACACACCGAACATTCGATTATTGATGTACGTATGTGTTTGTGTGTGTGTGTGTGTTGGGTGTATGGGTGTGTGGTGTGTCGTGAGTGTGTACTCAGTGGGTGGGCGTGGGGGCAAGTGTGAATCCTTAATGAGTTGTGCAAATGCAAATCAATGGCACTGATGTCCTGCCAGGGATTAAGCCAACTCGACTCGACTCTTTGAAATTATCAGCACTGTGCATAAAGGCCAAGGCCCATATACTCGTATCTACTAACTAGCAGATACTAAGCAGATACTAAATTAAACGATATACATGGACTATGTATTCAGCTCCGACTAACTGATTTAAATAAGCTTCCGTGTGTACGGGAACTTCATTGAACTTTATTTCATATTGAAAAATTTCATTCGTTGGATCATTCTTCCGCGTGAGCACGGAATTTGTGTCTCCGAAGATTTCCGGATTGACTAAACTTCATTTCACACTGATCGCATTTAAACGGTCGCTCTCCCGTGTGTACACGAGTGTGCACCTTGAGATCGGAATTTCGGTAAAACGAAGACGAGCACTGGGTGCATGGGTAGGGTCGCTCCCCTGTGTGCGTCCGGAAGTGACGCCCGAGAGATCTTCTATGGGAAAAAGACTTCGAGCAGCCAGAACACTTGTACGGTCGTTCGTGTTCGAGACTACGAACATTCGCTGGATCTTCCTCTTTATCCGCCTCCTCCTCCATCAGGTTGAACGCACTCTCTGCATCCTCCAGGCAAGGTGGGCAGATGTGTTCTGGCAGCGAATCGCCTCGCCCCACCACGTACCCGATAACCTGAGCTATCATGTCAGCACTGCAAGTTTCCCTGTTCTGCCCCTCGTCGAATGTGTTTGTGAATGCTCCGGACTTTGCCATGCAAACTCTGCATGTTTCCTCCATTGTTCTGTAAATGAATAAGATTTAATGTAAGGAATACAACTATGGAAACACACGCACTTGGAAACAATTCACAAACAACCAAATCGAGCGGCGGCTCCAAGTTTCGTTTAAATTAAATATTCAGCAGAGAACAAAATGTGAAATGAACGCCATATTGAAAGTAGGGCTGCAAGACCGTCGCTGGAACGATAGGTAATATCGATGGTTTTTGAATTTTGCAATAGTTTGGAGTCTAGAAGTCTAGACAATTAATAAAGCGCACTTAAAAAGCATTTAAAAAAGCCTATTAGATAATTAATTGTACAATTTCGTGGTGGAAAAGATACTGTTTAAACAAGTGGAATAGTTACGATGAGCAATTGAAACAGCAAAATGCATCACTGTGTGATTTTGCAGCCCTAGTTGAAAGCCACAAAATGCTTGATAGTACCGATAAGCTTGATGGTCACATTTGAAAAATAATTGCAAGCTTTGTTATTAATTCGATAGTTCTAGAATTCGAGAAGTTCCACGTGGCTTTTGAGTAAACAAAATTCTGTGACTGGAAAACGCTTAAATGAACACTTCCGATGATGATCCACTCGACTCCAATGCTCAACAGCTGGCGGAAATGAGCAAGGAATTGCAGCCCAGAGCTGATCGACATCCAATAAGGTACTATGAATTGAAAAATCTGTCATAACATCGTGCGGAAGGAGGACAACGGCATTGGAGGGTGACGAGTATAAAGTAAGACTTTTTAACAGAATTAATTTGTGAACAAAAACCCGCTGACTAGCAAATCTCACTCTGCCACTCTTTTAATTTATAAGTACTGTGTCTCACGTTCAGAGTCAGAGTCCAGAGTCAACGGCTTTAAACCTGCTAACATTTGTCGTTTCCATGGTGCTGCCTCGATTGTGATTCACAGTCCCATTAAACTATCCGCACAATGCACATTTGCGGTGCCCCAGGAGTGTAGTGAAGTGAAGTGTGTGATGCGCGTGTGGTACGGTGCAGTTCCGAGTGGCAGGCATCCATGGTGTATTATTTGGATTGTAAAACTGGCCGCAGTCAAAGCGTTAAACCAAAGCGCACACGTTACATTGCTGTCGATTTAATTAATTTCGCAAATTTGGTTTTCGTTTATTTATGCATTGTTTGGGCGTGTGACGGGTCCATGGCGATCCGCTGCAATGTATGCGGGCATTATCCATTGCAACATACATATACCATACACCAACGAACACACACTGGACAAACATTTCCATGCGCTTGTTGCAGTGACACAACCGCACAACATCTGCTGCCGGATGCGCTCGATTGCACAGGCAATCCATGTTCCGGATTGGCATACGGATTCACATTCAGCTTCAGCTGCGTGGATTCATATTCGGGATACACCGAGTGCCACTGAAATGGTATTGGCCGTGTTCTGGCATTAATCGAGAGCACCTCAATTAAAGCAAACCGAATGGAAAAAGTGCACAAAAAATTGTGTGCATGGAGAGAGGGAAAGAGCGCTGTTGGTTTGCATGGAAGAAAATAAAATATTATTTATTATTTATTTTTGTTTACAAAATTGTAGCCTAAGATAACTCCTACAGTACAATTAAGAACATAAAAGAGAAGATAAGGTAAATTATTATTTATTTTGTTCAGGAATCTATGCTTTTAAAATATTTTATAAACAATTACGTTAAAGCTCTCTCTATCGGAAAATAGCCATCCCCAACAAGGGTACTTCCGAGTGAGTATGAACCAAGAATGAGATTAAATTAATGGTGCTCAAAGAACACAGTGCTATACGTGTAATACAAATTAGATAGCCCAAAGATAGATCCTGTAAAATTCCTCTTTCTTCATGTTTATTCGATAAAAAATTCTCCCTATTCCAGCTGCTAATGGACATATCTGAATAGCCTGAAATAGATATCTCTACCCCTGTGCAGCTACTCGCATATCACTTCCAATTAAAACCGCACTGCCCACTCCCAAATGAAAAGCTTTTTCCGCTTTTCCGGAATTCAATTAGCCGTTGCTCGTTTGCTTGCCTCCCACCCAACCATTTGACCCTCTCTATAATGTCATTTAACTGTAAACTACAGTAATGGAAATAAGTCACCCGCGAATACCCCAAAAAAAAAAAAAAAACAACAGCAACATGCACATGCACTCCTCTCTCACTCGAAAGCTCCTTGAATCGCTGATCCGTTTGCAGCCAGCGGCACAGAGGCAGCCGATTGGAAATTTTTCCACCTAAGCGACATAAAATTTGCTACCAAATCGGTTTATGGCCAAACGAAAAGTTTGTATTTTTTCTGTGAATATTTTCTGGTGTGGGGGGGGGCCCTAGGAGGAACATTCTCGTTACGTTACTTTTTGTCCCCCCCCCAGCGAGCGACTTGAAAAAATTGTTGTTCGTATGCGTATGCCTGAATGCCACAGACGTAGACTTTTTGGCGTAGAAATTTTTGGAAATTGCATATTCCACGTACCGACATGTGTGTGTTTGTGTGTGTGTGTGTGTGTGAGTGCGGAGGGGAATCACACATTCTACCCCCCCTTACGGCCATAAAAGCTAAAATGTTTGCGGCTCAAACGAAATGCAGAAAGAAGCGTAGGACGCAAAAGTGGATTACGAATGGTGGCCGCCAATGCCTCTCAATGCCGCCCCCCCCCCCACGTACTCCTGTCATTCCATGCTGCACGTAGCACCAAAAAATCGCTGTTGCATGTGCCGCCTGTCGATTCCTGTGCGCCTGTTCCGAATGCCACCTCCCCAGATGGGCGGCGCGCGGTGTACACTGTACACAGGAACGTGTCTGCGAGTCGACTCCTTTTTGTCTTTTCAATTGAGCGGGTTATGGGCAGAGAGTCATGCCACACTGCCCCCGCCACGGGCTAAATGGCCGGGTCCGGGCTCTGGCTTTGGCTCCGTTGCCCCGTTTTTATTGGCTTCGAGCACTGATGCAATAAACTTGGCTAAAAGTTCTCGCGTCAATCGGTCGCTAGATTTTACCACCAACCCATCCGCGGGATGTGTGTGTGTGTGTGTGGATGTGAAAAGTGCGTGTGTGCCGTGCCGCTGCCTGATGCCTCTCTGAAAGCTTCGTGATGAGGCAAGAAATCTGCAGAATTGCGCCAGTTTGAAATACATAAAGTTGCAGCTTAGCTCCAAGGAACATTGCAAAAGATTGGATTTTATTTATGCAGAGCAAGAAGGCAAGCAAAACAAGGCATAAAAATATAGCTATAGTTATAGCAGCTATAACATAGCTATTAGCTATTCATAGTTATAGTAGCTATAGGTTTAACGTTTAATAGCAAATGGAACTGCATTGGTTTTTGCCCATAAAAATAAATCCGTAAATATGCGCTGTTAAGTGAATAACTTGGCAGTTCATTGCCTCTAAATATTCACCCTAAAATACCAACAATAAAGTACATTATTGTGCGTATAGTTAGAGTATCTATTTAAGAACGTAATTAGCATTAAACAGTTAATATCAATTACATTTTAATACCCCTGTTGAAAAGTTGTGTAACCAGATATAACCAGCTCAAGCTGTATATTTAAATGTAACCTAACCAACTTCATCAGAATTGTTTTAAATTAAGTTTTACATTGTTTTCAATTCACTTTCATGGCACAGGAATAAATCAATTCCGTGGCAATAACTGCACCGAAAAATTGTACAACTTTTTTGTTGCTGCTACAGCCACTGCCACAACCAGACCGAAACGAAACGAAACAATTTGGAATGCATTTATTGGCACAGGCAGCTGCCAGTTTTTATTATGCTCATCAAATGTGTATAATTCAATTTTTCCAATCGAAGAAATCGCAGCACGATTCGCTTTTCGCATACGTTAAAATAAATGGCGATAGGGTCACGCCCCCTGCCCCCCTGGCCCAACACTTTCAGCTTTCCATACCATTTTGCTGCACTTTACACCCCTCCAAAATTGGGTTGGAAACAATCGTCGTACATTTTCCATTTTCAAGTTGCAGCCATAAATCATCCGGGGCCTTGCATTTGCTTGCATTGAAAGTTTTCATTTTCCTTTTTGCAGCTGCCATTTAGTTTGGTTTTAGGGGTTTTTTTTTTTTTTTGTTTAAACAGTTGGCATCGGTGCATTAATCATGCGACAGTGCTGGAGTGTCTGCAACATGTGTGCAACTTCTTTGCTTGCCGAATGTTTCTTTAATTGCTAAACCCAAGAAATCTTTGACATTTATTAAAACAATAAACAAATCATGATGTGAGTGCCCAAACGGGGAAAGAGTGAGTCGCAAATGCACTGAGGGAGCTTAAGCATGTGGCTCACGTACAGTCCATAAATATTTTAATTCTTGACAAAAATTTGTTGATAGTTTTATGGGCGACATGTCTTCAGCTTAAGTATCCTTTTAGCCCGAAAACAATTTCGCATTTCAATTTACGCTTAGATAAAAAAAATAAAAGTTTTGCTCAAGAAAACTTGCATATAATAATATAAAGTTTATCATGTGATTATTTGATGGATTTATTTTTGTTTCTGACGATTTAAGTGGAGACTAATGGGTTTGCTAGGACAGGAATAAAATTAATATGATGCGTGCGAGGGGAAGTGCCAAATTGAATAAGCGAATAGAAATTGGAAGCTTACTAGCTTTCTTTATGTTTTTCCTCTCTCATTTCCTCCCAATTAGAGTGCCATAAATCATTTCAAAAATTCGCTAATCTTTTGTAAAAAACTGCAGCGATATTTGACTTGCAACCAAAGAGAAAAATATTCTTTCCCCAAGGAAGTTGACTTCCCCTCAACTAATTTGTCAAAAAAGAAAGTCACTTCCTTGGCATAAAAATCATACAAAGAAACTGTCAAAGGGGGGAGGAGGCGAAGGGGAAACGAAGCCCAGCGGTGCATAAAACTTGAACAAACATATGTAAATATTTGTTTACTCTGGGCAACGCTTTCCCCTCCCGAAGATGCAACTCTGTCTGCAGCGCAACTTTGTAAAAAAAAAAAAAGTAAAAAACGAACAACCATTTCGATTACCTCTCCGTACATTTCCGTAGCGCATCCCAGGGTCGTCCCTTTGAGGCAGCCAACTTTTGCTCATGTTTCCTCTGCTGCCGTTGCTGCTGCTGCTGTTGCTGTCCCAGCTGCCCCAGCTGCTTGCTGTTTACGGCTTCTCGTGTTGCACTCTGCCAAGTACGAGAAGCGTACTCTCCATTGGGATGCAATTAAATACTCCGCCCGAGCGGACAAATAACAGTAGCTATGAACCTTCCTTCATCTGGCCCTCTCCCTTCCTGCCTCTCGTTGGTGTAACGAGAGGAAAACAATATTTGCCTTTGGTTGCTTCACTTTGTAAGTTCCTTCATTTTGCTTGTCATTTTTGTGCTCTGTGCTTCTCGCATTTTTTTTTTCTGCTCTGTGAATTTAATGCTTTGGATTGCGATGGTTTGCATTTAATTAAAATGCCAAAGGTTGAACCACAGCAATATTTAGTTCATGCCATTGACTATTTGTTTTCGTTCATTCTGTTATATTCTGTTCATACCTTAGAGTATTCCCGCTTGGTTTTTTTATGTATTTCTTTATTTTTTTCACAACAAATATTTAAATTAAATTGGCCTGCACTTTGGTTGTTTTGCAGATATTCTCGCAGTGCTGGTAGCAGCTGATGATTCGTTGCGTTTACTTATTTTAATTTATAATGCAATTGTTGGCTCGAATCGGTTCGTTTCAAGCAGCAGGCGACTTGCTCCTCCCTCCCCCCAGACACAGTGGAAATGGATATGGCTAAGCACGCGTGTTGTGTCGCCGTCTGTCGCATTGTCTTTCCCCGTGTTTGCTCTCCGGAGATTTACAACGTGACAGCGCACAAGTCCAAAAGTGCCGTAGCGATGAGGCAAAGGAGCAGCAGACAACGGCGGAGCGCCTTTGGGTGCAGAGGAGACACCTCTAGGTGGGGAAGTGCGCATGGCGGAGGCCCCTACGAGTGGTGAGGTGCGGGCAGTCATGCCGTTGGAGACCCTTTGGGTTGACCCCAGGAGCGCGCACCTGGGGGACACAACTCGAAAGCCTTCGACGACAGCGACACGTGCCAAGGACACTGATTTATATGTTTTCCATTTTTGTTTTATTAGCGGCCTCTCGTATCTCCCCCATTCCGTCTGCCCTCTCTTCTTCTCTTTGAGAGCACGGAATCGTGCGTGGAATTAATGAGCCTTTCCCGTCCCCTTCCCTGCCATTTAATTTCTGAAAACTATTTCCCATTTTCCGACGCGCCGCGCCACACCGCACCCCACCGTCTTTAAAGTGGTCTGCTGAATGCGCAAATTAAAACGAGCATGAAATAATCATAAATTGCGCATTGGCGCATTAAAATTTCCATCGCTTAAAGTCAAGTTTCCATTTGAAAGGGCGCCCACAGAGCCAGACACAAACGGGGCAGCGGGCAGGCAGCAGGGAGCAGCAACTGAAGCTGGGTAATGATGGAGCTGGAGCATCCCAGACAGACGCACACAGTGGACGCCTCTCTCGCCTCCACCAATCCTCGTCAAAGTGCGAGGTGGCACGGACGGAAGCTGGCCTGGCCTGGCAGCAACAGCAGCAACGGAAATGGCTGCGTATATCCGGAATGGCAGGGGCGGAGCCCCAACTCTTTGCCCCCCCCATCGTTGGCAATAGTTTTGCGGTGCTTTGAATGCAGTTGCATTTGAATGTTTTACGATATGAATAGATTGTGGATTGTGGATTGCTGCGGGGAGGCCACCAACCTATGGGGTGTTCCGGCTTGGCATTTCCACTGGATTTTAGCAGGGTTGATATGGAAATGAACCGCTACACAGGTATCGTTGGTAATCGTGCAGCTAACGATGTGATTGTTGGTGTTGTCTCATCTGCAATCACTTCAAAAGAAAGCCTGCAAAAAGTGTGCAAATTTTTATTAATTTTGTGACAAATTTCAGTCGAATCCCTTTGCCACACGAATCCAACCACGTGCCTGTACTTCCGACCATCTCTCTTTATCAGCATGCAACCAGCCGGGCCATCGTCCTCTCTGGCCAACAAAACCATCGAACAAAGCCAGAAAACCGCGGCGAGCTTTTCGTTTCAATTTGCTGCCAAAAATGCCCACAGATGTGGCACTAAAGGAGGAGCAGGCAGAGCCACTGAAGTACCATTGCTGGTGGGTGTGGGCAGGGTGGGGCACAGCAGACACGCAGCCGTTTGGTCGCTCGTTGGCCAATTTAGTTTTAACGTTGCAGCTGGTGCTGGCTGCTTGCTGCTTGCTGGTGGCTGCTTCTGTTATCATTCAATTGCCGCCATCCCTGCGATTGCAATTTTGAATGCCACCTTCGCCCACCCTGCAATTTTGAATGCCAAGTGCATGGCAGTGGAGGTGAGGTGAGAGCGTGCCATGTGGCCACGTCATCGTTTGGCGATGGGGAACGCTGGTAGGCATCGGTAGGATTATAAAATATATATTTACATATAATGGATAATAACTTTTATTATTTGCAGGCTTCTCACAGCACGCTGGCAGTCTAATCAGAGTACTGGTAAATCCACGCGATCGTTAATGTTTTTTTTATAACATTTTTAAACATTGGAAAGCTTTGCCACATAGCCATAACTGATTTTAATATAAATATCTTCCAGATGCTCCATAATCTGATCGCTAGCAATAGTTGTAGCAAAGATAATTCAATCAAAATGGCAGGAATTGATTAACTTGATATTCATGGCCAAGCTGAAACTAAAATTAATCTCGTCTAGACACTATTAAGATCTCTATTCATGCCCTGAATAGTTATCCTAACAATAACTAATCCAAAGGCTTATTGGAAGGATATTTATGCTTGATATTTATATTTTTATTTGAAACTTTGTTTCATTTCTTGCAGGCGCTCATAGTATGTATTTCTATTCCAATTGGATTGCTCCAAGCTTCGTTTTGGACCATCCATTGCTGTAAGAATCATTAATCCTACATGCTCCTTGCCATAGCCATTTACTGACATTCGTCATTTCCAGTGGACTGGAATGGACTCTATGCCATTCGTGTGCATCTTTACCGGATTTTGCCATGGGTTTAATTGGGCGAGTGCAATCCCCCCCTCCCACTTTGAGAAAGCCACTTGACTTGGCCTTTGACTCCCCTTTGACTGCTGGACAAGCAGCCAGCAAGTTGACTCCAACACTCCCGCCTCGCCCCTGGGACACATTGTCACCTAGAACAGCTGGCGACGAGGCAATGGCGATGGCGATGGCGTTGGCTGTTGACAACGACAACAGCCCCTTGGGCATTCATTCCGTCCGAGCGTCAAGTGCATGACTATCTGATTGCATTTTGTGTGTGAATTGTGGATAGGAAAAGCGTTTAAACACATTAAACTGCGTCCGGTTACGTGACTGGAATTCAAGTTCTGAATAGAAAACAGAATGGAACAGGAAGAGGAGCAGGAGTATCAGCTGACTGAAATGGGTAAGCCTAATCCCAACAAAGCAGTGGGTGGGTGCTGCTGCTGCTGCTGCTCCACATGCATACCAAATTGGTTTAATTCAATAAAATTTTCAAAACAAACTTGTTTCAGTGGTGGTGGGGGCCACATCGGTTATGAGTCAGCGTTTGAAATTGCTTTTGTTGTAGAAGCTAGCACCCAACAGCCAACACCCACACCCATGAGCCATGATCCATGCTCTGCACGCAGACAGCCAGCCATATAGCCATATAGCCACGGGCCATTTTCAGTTATGTTGCTCAAAAGTCTGGAAAGTAATTCTATTAAAAGAGAAAGGAAAATAACTGCGCTCTCGACTAAAAAGAACTAACTACATCAACGGCCACGGGAAGGAGCTGGGGGTCGGTTCTGAACGTGAGCTCGATAACATTTTAGCGATGGATAAACAAATTTCTTTGGTGGGTGAACAAGAGCAAAGCAAATATGAAATTCCATTAATTTGATGGATGCTTCAGGCAGCCGGCAACGGGCAGGGTAGTAACGGGGGGCTGACTGGAAGTACGAGTGATAGGAATTCAAGTACAACATGCACCACGGGACGTATGATTAATGAAATTTCTACCGCACTGCCGGAGAGTCGAATCAGTGGCTAGCACAACAAATGAATTTATTAATGAAGTGCACATTCCCCTTCTAGGATTTCCCTTTGTTGCATCTACAATATGTACATATGCACTGCACTAAGTGCTGACAACTTTGCAAAATTAAAGCATTATCCTATCCTATTATATTTCCTAGCAGTTCGAGAACTTTTTATTTGCATATAACTATAACAGAGTAACTATATTTTTAATTCATGCTTCAGGTGGTCAATAAGCCTCTGCCCCATGATGGATGATGTATGCCAATTGCTGGCCCTAAAAATGTCTTGAATTCTCATCTGTGCAGCCATTGAGTACTTAACTCGAGGCAAAACAGATGTCTCAGTCTGCTATATGCTGGTCAGTTGTCACATCAGATTGTATTTATCATTGGCGAACAGGAGACATCCATGAAGTATTTTCTTTGGCAAGTTTCCCCTGCCATCTGGGGGTCATCATAGAGGCTGTCAATATGTATTAATGCGCTGACAGAATTTCCTACAATTTAAGGGCAGACATGTTTGCAGTGTTACCATCTAATGCAATGATTTCGTTTTGGCTTTCGATCCGTTCTCTAATTGAAAATTTAAGACACCTTCTAATAATGCATTATTTCCATATAGATTTCAATATGCAGCCCATGGACTTGGCCCAAAAAACACCCAAAACTGGAGCTTAAACTGGCTGGAGACTGCGACGTTTCTGTGCCCAAAACGTATGCTTTGTAGAGCCAGCCAAGTGTCGTCAGTCCTATGAAAGTTTTACCTTTACTCAGGAAATTATACATGTCGAGGCGACTCTGGTGGTCCCATTGTCTTCAAAGGCGAGCTCTTGTCAACGTTTCGTGGGGCAACAAGTGTGCCCTATGCTCAAGCTATGAATCGTTGAAACTGGTGAGAGAATCTCACCTCAAATAAATGTTAAATAAAAGCTTTTTTGATGTAAAGAATTCCCAAGACAAATGTCTTTGCAGGTTTTCGTCTAGGAAAATATTCTTTCGAAGCCCAGACAACTTTCAGATACTAAAGAATACACATTTAAACCCTCAAAATTAATTACACACAATCTTCCTTACGCATTTTCTGATTTCCATGAAATTCCATAATCCATTCATACATTGGCTCCAGCGTGCAAAAACTTATTTCGCGACGTCTGGAACTATTTGAATGCCTTACCACACGCCACCTACTGCTGCTCCTCGACCGCCAACTACTGCTGCTCCTCGACCGCCTCCAAGTGGCAAAAAGTGTCTGCAACTTAATCTGTCTGTTGGGGCAGGGCGAGTAGGAGCGTTTTCCAAGTCATTGGGCAACGCAAACTATGCCATATAATCGCATGATATATGCCTAATCTCTGCTGGCAACTTCTCTCTCAATGTGGCAGCAGGGCAATGTGCTAAGCCTGTGCAAGTTCTCGCTGGTGGAGAGTCAATTTCAGCGATTAAATTAAGAATGCATAACTTGCAGGCTTAACAGTGCTACGGGGAGATGGGCGGGGGGAAAGTGAAGGGCAGTTGCCATGACAGCAGGAGAAGGTTGAGGTTGAGGAGGAGGTCAGTCTCCTGCAGCCCGAGCACGAACGGGGGCTCTGACTTTTATTTGCCATTCTCTTTGCTTCACATTTCCCTTTCGTGGGAGAGTACGAAGCTCATGCTACTTAACTACTCTTTTTTTTGTTTTTCAATTTGCGATTTGTTTGCCGCTCTCCTGACTCAACCCAATACCCCACCATCTGGGTAGATCCGTGTCAGCGGGCAGGCTTCCTGTTCTTATTTCCTTGTTGGTTTGCTGTGATATCTTTCCTCTTTTTTAGAACACACTTGCAGCGTATACTTTCCCTGCAAGGCAGAGAAGAATCAACACGCACCTCAGCCACAGATTTCAAGCTATACGACCATCCACACGGCTCTCAAAGCGTTTTGCATGTAAGCTAAAATGACTTAAGCATAAAGCACTAGCTGGAGTAAAAATACATACATACACGGTGAGGGTTTATAACTTAAATTTATCGCACCCATACTTTTCCTTCAGGCTGATGGCTGTGGCACTCCTACTACTCTCATCTCCGACTCTATCCACCCTCGTACCAACAAGGGTATCAAAGTCGCCGGCCCCCATCCCGTTTGCTTTGTTTTCCGGTTCTTCTTGTTTCCTCTGGCTGCTTGGACATGGTACGTGCCTGGTCGGACCTTCTATGAACATCTTGCACAATAACTAGCCTGGCGCACTGTATTTGTTTTTAATGCAATTCCCTTTTTTCCCTGTACTTTGCTCGGCCTTCTGCAAATAGTTTTCAGAAAAGGTTTTTTTCGCCCAGTTGCGGATGGGCTTTAATGGGTAGCGGGTGTTGTATGATCTGCACGAGGCAAGTCCTATTAAAATTAAATTTTTTTTGTATATTAGTTTTGTGGTCTATGTGCATGAAATATTCTGTTCCAGCAACTAGATCCACTTGGCAGATACAGAGCAGAATAATGATAAGGATGCAACTGCAGGTAATTAATTTGATATACCAGTGATTTTATATTCCACAGGTTAGAGCAGCCTTCTGCCCAAGCAGTCATTGAATTAAGCTAATGATTTATGATTGGTACGCAACTGAGTTTACAAATATAATAAAGATGTGTATAATATTGATGTTGCCTTTATTTATATTTGAGAGCAAAGCTAATCTCCGTTTGGGTGGGTGTAGTATGTGTCTCTATGGGATATTACTTATGCAGAATTGTGCGTATACAAACGGAAAATATCGTTGGCCACAAAGAAAGAGTTGCCGCTGGCCCTCAGTAAAAAGGCCTGCGTGAAGGAAATCGGGGGATCATCATCGCTCTGCAAAAATGTAGAAAGCCAACAAGTATTAATCAATAAAGTACAAATAAATTCAAAGGCGAAAAAGCTATTCTTTGTTCCATTAATTAAATTTAAATGTGAAGGGTTTATATAGATATTCATGTTCAGGATACTTCCTTCGATTGCCTCCTGGGCGCGATCTTCAACGCTTACCTTAAGATGTCCGATGACATTGACCAAAACTCCTCCCGCCAGAGTGGGCTGCGTGTCCACAGCGCTTAACACTCGTACAATCTTTTTGAAACTCAGATCCTGTAAGCAAATGGCATTACTAGAGAGTTCTTAAAGATGTATTGCACATGTGACGCTTACCTGAATTTTCTCTAATATCTTTTGAGCTCCCTGTATCTGATGGCCCTCGAAGGTCATGTACGAGTCTGTGGCCTGAAAAAGATAATTGTTGCATGAAAAATCATGTCTCATTCACGCTGCACACATGCATACATATATTTATATGTATGTATAGGCGCGCGTGTATTGGGAGTATGCAACACGGACCAAAACTTCGAGAAGATGCAACAGTTACTCATACAAATATAATTTTGCATTTGCATTTTCGCATTTGCGCGCCCTTTTTATGCCTGCTTCAGCGGAGGCTGCACATGAGGAGGCGGCGCCCTTTTTCAAGGTCGCAAATCACCTATGCCCCAAGAGGAGGCACCACTTCAGCAGCAGCAGCCACAAAAGCGATCAGAGATACAAACTTACGCTGTAGAAATATGCGACGCTTGCTCGGGTTTCCGGATAGTCGAATATGGCATAGTACTGCTCGACAAAACGATTTCCAATACTTTCGTACTGTGGATTTACAGACGACATCGTGTTCAATTTACTTTAAAGTCTGCAAATAATAATGAACCAAAACTATGGGCAAAGTTCTTCACACGCGAACACACGAACGTTGGCCAAGCGACGCTTTCAGAGAGGAGATAGTGATCGGTAAAACATCGATAGGCCACCATCGATGTATTGAAATACAGCTGTGCATGGTGGGATAGAAAAACAAGACGCTTCCACTACCATTTATAGCTACATGACATTAGACTTTAGGCAATTTTTCTTAGGAAAAAGGCACAAAATGCAAAATTGTTGTTTCGTTAGATTATCTTTAGGATACAGACGGAACTATATTATATCTTCTCTCTATAGGGCTATACATTTTGCGGCCGATGTCGTTGTCTTTACTGATGGCTTTTAAGTGTTAACATACTGCGTGCTTTGTCCTGAGCTTAACAGACATTAAGAGCGACAGCCAGGACGTAAGCAGCAGAGCACATTAAACGCAAAACATGAACTTTGCCTTTTAATAACGAGAGGGGAGGGTCAACAAATTCGAAAGTAAAGTTTGAAGAATTTTAGTATGCATTTTAAAATGCATTATGAATTACAAATACATTAAATTACATTAAATGTTGTGTCAACTTTAAATTTAAGATTTAATTTTAATAATTTTAAAGCAAAGAATGAGCGGTGAATTTTAGCAAAAACTGTACCAACGTACATATGTACATACATACATATGTGCATATGTATATCTTTTATTTTTGGTTTCTTGGGACTGACTTGTTGGATTCTGGTCACCGACTCAGCTGCCCAAGGCATTGCCCAACAGTCAAAGCAGAGTTGGCAGAAGGCCGCGGTCAGAGGCGACCATAATTGAAAAGAGAATTGAATTGGGACATACCATGCAAACCATGCAACATAATGCCAACTGTATAGTCTTTAGTGTTAGCCAGACATCAATTAAACGATAGAAAAACATACAGACAGATGTGTGTGCATACCAGTGGCTTCTGAAATGCCTTCTTCTCGGGGAATGCAAACATCTGGTCAAAGTCAGTATGTACATATGTGGAACAATTTTGTTGGCTAAACTGTATTTTAATAAACAATATTGCTTTTGCCAGAATAATTAAAGTCAAATTTATAAAAATAAACATTGTGCAAAGTAAAACCGAAACCGACACCGAAACGAAATCTGTCTGGCACATTCATGTTCTCTTTTTTCGGTAGAGAGAAAACCACACGACACACTCGACCTGTCAACACATGACCGACCGACCGACCGACCGACCAGCCGCCTTGCTTTGCCGTCAAGACTTCACACTCTCCTCGAACAGCTTTGTGTGTGTGTGTGTGGCTGTGACCACACTACTCGAAGGATTCGCCTCTGACAGGGGGCTGGGGGTGGGGCCATATATCGTATATTATGCATGCAGTGCAAGGCAATGGCCAGAAGAATATTCAAAGCATTTAGCAACTCATTGTCCCTTTCAGCAGGCCGCACAGCTACAGCCACAGCTCCAGCTCCAGTGCCAGCTTCAGGCCCAACAACAGCAACAAGCAACAAGACGTTGACGACAACGAAAAATGTATTCATGGCCCCCCCAAAATTGTATAATTTAAGTTTTGCACATAAAATCACACCGCAAACTTGGGAAAGGCCCGAAAAAGCGAGCGGCAACAAACACTCAAGTGAACTGACATACATACATACATACATGTGTGGGTGTTTATGGAAATGTGTGCGTGTGTGTCTGTGTGTGGCGGAACTTACGAGTAGCTTGGGCCTGAAATGTAGAAATTCTTTTCAGTCCAGGGATGGAGATGCCAAGAAAGTAGCCAGAAGTGAACAGAAGACCCTTAAAACTAAGAGCTAAATGTAGGTCCTCCTACAATATATTTTGTCTGCTAAATGTCCATGGTGTCTTATCAACACTCTTGATGACTGACCTTTTAAACTCTTAAACTTCTTTGTTTCACAAAATTAAACTCTACAATTTCCAAGCCCTGAATCTCCGACTATTCCCATTTTCTGCAGTGCTTTCCCTTTAGCACTCCCTTTCCATTACTTCGAGACGGCCGCCTCTATTACACAGTTGAGCACACAACGAAACCGAACCCTACCCATACACATATCAAATTTAAATATTTTAAAGAGGAAACCGGACGCAGGACACCCACTCCCACTCCCGCTCCCGCTCACGTTCCAGGCAGGCACAAAGTACAAAACTTGTGTGCCATAAAAATGCTATAAAATTGCACAAATAGCATTGGATACGATACGTAGATACAGGAGTACGAGCCGTAGTCGTACATATACATATGAGAGTGATGGAAGATTCTCACTTGCCCGATATGTTCGAGGCGAATCTGCTGGCTGACCTAAGTGCGTGTGCACATGAGCTTTAACGAGTGTCAATGGGTGTAACGTGTGTGAGAGTATGTCGTGTCCTGCTGCATGTCCTTTGACGAGTTGTTTGTAAGTCATTGTCATCGGCTTCCATATCGTTGTCCTTTGCAGGGAGACTCATTTGTTGGAATATCTCTGGGGCTGCTGCCTTTGTAACCCTTTTTTCCTCACAAACAGCAAAGAAACTTGATTTCATTTTGATTTTTCCCGTTCTTTTCTTTGGCTGCTTGAGGCGACAATCTCAACACCGAAACACACATCAAGTAAGTTATGACACGGTCCAATTTCTACCGAAAAAGGGTTGACCAAGTTCTTAGGCAAGGTTTGTAGTCACAGAGTGGGAAGCAGATGGAGGAGCTGGTCTAATGACCATTTTAAGATGCACCACTGCTCGGAGAGTAGTGCCAAAGTTCTGTGATCATCTAGGGAGACATTTTGTGGCATGATGTCCTAATTAGAATGCCATAATGGTGTGTGTGCCAAGAGCTCATGCATACTCGTACCACGCCTCATAAATAATGCATATGCCAATGAAAATGAATGTGAAATTTAAATAATAAAATTCAGTGGGCAAGAAAACCTCCTGGGGCATCACACACACAAACAGACACACACACACAATCATCAATCGACATTGTAGTCGGAGCCCACTTAATCGAATTCCAACCCAACTATTTTCGGTAAAAGGTTTTCCCATTGCTTCTGGGGGGGCGGGCATCATCCTCAAGAAAAGGTTAAATGATTTTGCATAAAATTTAAGTGAAGCCATTCTACACCTGAGATTTAAACCCTGAATGCAGATGTGTGTAAAGTGTAAAACCTCAAGGATTATTCTCCTTGTGGCTGGTGACTGGCTGGTGGCTGGCTGGTGTCTTGGCTTTCATTTGGAATGTGCTCATCAATCTGTCAATTTAGTACAACAATTACGTTAAGTGCGTTCAGACGTTTATTAAGCCAATCAAAGGCTTGTGTCGGAGCTTCAATTGTCTTTCAGCTTGTCAACTTTCTGTGATGTGAAACTTGATATTTTCCTTTAAATATTACGTTGCCTTTTTTGGCAGTTGAATAATGAGTTCCCATTGCATTATTGTCAGCTGTCTATTGTATGTTTAATGTGCTGCTGAAATCATATTTTGAGGCATTAACTTTTATATTCTCTACATAATGGCTTATTGAAACCTAATTGGGGATGGTCTCATGTCAGTTCTTGTATTTGGATCGTTTTGTGTGCGCAAATGGATGTTACATTCATTTCCTCTTCTACTCCAGATATGTCCGAAGCCAATTCCTGCAGAATTATTCCTATTCTGAGCCCCTTTTTGTGTCACACACAAAGTCCCCCACTGACTCCGGTGAATACTCTCGCACTTCTCGCCTTCCAAAAATCATCTCCACATGCCTGGCGTGGGCCATCCTGGACTAACCTCTAGCACAGCACCCACAAAAGCGACAACTTTAATTAAGTGAAAATTATGATGTTCGCTGGAGGGGAGAGAGGGCAGGAACAAAAGGTTAAGCACACTTGGTGGTCACACGTGGCTATGAATAATGTAAAATCTCAACTAATTAAGCCGAGTAAATGTATTAACAACAAACTTTACCCAGGTCCAGGGGGTTTCGCTACGAAAACTGCAATATTCTGCAGCTACGGAAACCCTACCAGTCCAGCAACAATTTAGGTAACATATTGTTTGTTTTAATTACATTTTTTTTTTGTTTAAAATTTTGTGTGCATCGTAGAGGAAGAGCAGCAGCAGTGGCATTGTCGAGGGCAGCAGCAGCCGTGGCATCATCAGAGCAGACCTTAATATTCTGAAAGTAAAACATGCAATTATTTTAATTAGTTGCAAAAAAAAAAAAACATTTACTAAATTGGCCATTGATATGCTTCCAAATCCTGGTAGTCGTCATCCGGATCGTCTGCATATGGATCAACATCGGTCACGGCTGTGATCATCAGCAAAAAGCTTAGAAAACCCAAAACACATACTAATGATTTCATTTGTTTGTACATTATTATTTCAGTAAAGATTTGAGCTTAGTTGCAAGTCTACGTAGATGTTAGATAAAATAAGTAAGGCTCAGAGTCGGTTTAAGCACAGGAAACAAGTCAAAATTTGATGTTTTTATTGATAACTATCAAATCAGACGGGTCAGGGTTGAGATAAGCAAGGGAAACAGCAGTCTTGAGGAGCACCATAGCTACCACCATATAGGCCATAGCTATATATAATTACGAGGTGAGCCAGGGCACTGCCTCATCACATCCCCCCACGAACCAGGGAAGGAAACAGTAGCAGATCAGGCTCCTAAATTCCATAAAATCAAACCTGTAATTATTGCCATTGGCCAGGGAAAACCCTCTACTTACTGGCACCCAAAAATAGGTTCATATCGGGTATAGCTGTGTTGGATGTTCTTCCATTTGGTGTCTGTTTGGTTACGCAGCCAAATAATCCGTAGATCATAGTCAGTGGTGCAGCAGTAGAGTAAATATCTATTATTGTTCGTCATTTATGCTGTATTAGGGCACGGGCAATTCTGCCTGCCTGCCCTTGAAGTCAGTCTGCACCTAGCACTCACTTCTCGCATATCGTAGACCTGATGTTTAGTCTTGAAGCGGCCCCGCGTCTTCAATCGACCCCGTCTTCGAATCGAGCAATCGATCATCGTGAACTCTCTATCAAATCTATCACCTTGCGCTATTTTTGGATACTACATACGAGTATATAATGATTGAACTACAATAAACTGTGAATATATTGACTGAATAATCATCGTCTCTTTAATAACCTCCCAAAATAACGCTACTGAAAACAGTGTCCTCCGTATAAATCTCATGAAAATATTTAGGCAACCAGGTTGTTAGCTACCTTCAGCTTCGGGCCTTCGCCTAGGGTTCTTTGCCATGGCAGAAAATATTAATTTTATTGTGAAGTCGTTGGACGGGTTACATATTAAATTCACATAATTTTAATGCTTTTGGCACCTCTCAAGAATTCAATTTTAAAGTATAGCAATGTGTCAAAAGATTTGTTTTTTATATCTATGTAGTTGGGGCTTTTTGCGCAATTAAAATGCTGAAAATGCAATTTCTAAGTATCACAATTAACTGGTAAAACGCATCTACTTACTGCTCCATTCATTCACATCTTCATAGTCCGTATCTGGTTGGAGTAAGAACGGATCCATAACGGGTACAGCAATGGCTCCGGTCAGCAGCAAAACAGACAGAAATACGAAAACACACAGAAATGATTTCATTTTAAAGCAATTTATTGTTAGTTTAAAAATTTCAAACATATTTTGAGCTTAACTTCAAACAAACAAATAAAATGTTACTATAAATTGGAAAAATAAATAAGCAGAAGATACTACTGGAATGTAGTCAGAACCAGCATAACGCCCCAAAGAACCACTCACAAATGTCTTCTCCATATGTCTCCTCGTTTGATTCTTCTTCATTGGGCCAATCCTCAATTGTTGGTTCCTCTGTCATCTCAGTCGTTTGCCCGCTGGGTTTTGCAGTCGTTTGCCCGCTGGGTTTTGCAGTCGTTGGCCCGCTGGGATTTGCAGTTGTTTGATCGCTGGTTTTCGCAGTTGTTTGATCGCTGGGATTTGCAGTTTGATCGCTGGGATTTTCAGTTGTTGGATCGCTGGGTTGCGCATTTGCTCCTTGACTCGCGCCATTGCTTGTTGCTGTTGTTGTGCCGGATCCCACAATTCCCTGCCTATATTTTTTTAATTTTAGCTTCTTAAATGATCCCTCGCCTGTGTCCTTGTTGAGTCCAAGTGGCTGAAGGAACACCTTGAAAGATTCTCCAAGCAGTTCATTCAATACTTCAGATGATTCTTCATTTTCCAAATATTCATCACTTTCATCTTCAAAAGATTCTTCGAGTTGCTTTTCTATAACTTCTGGATAAGAGTCTTTTCTGAAATTCTCAGAAAAGTCTTTCTTGGGTTTCTCCGTTTGTTCTTTAATTTTATATCCAGCGGCGCCCTCGTCAGCAGGCTGATCTCGTTGAGGCCTCGCCACAACAATGGCAAGTAGCACCAAGAAAATCGCGCAAAACCTTGCAACTTGTAACATTTTCTACTTGTTAATGGAACAATTATGGAATGCTCTACCACTATATATACTCCATTCCATGCTCGTAGAATAGTTACCAACTGGGTTACGTCAAAAATCTACTGTGATTTATTCCAAACAAATTCTTTGCGTAACGTTTTGTCGTAAATTTAAAATTACTTTAGAGATAAGATGTTTTAGCACAAACGAAAGGTAGAAATACATAAGTAATACACTGACAAAAATGTTATAGTAATAAGAAATATAGTTATATTTAATCTAAATATTAAATTACAAACATAGTGAAATTAAATATATTTAATTCAAATTTTAAATGCGTCCGATATTTAACGGAATATGTACGTATAACACTTTAACATCACAACTATATTAAATTTGTGGGAAATATATTTAATTTTATATTATATAATAAATTATAATATAATATAATTATAATATAATTATATATATTAAATATATTTGTATCTTTTTAAATTAAATATATTTAAATGAAATATTTTCATATTAATGGTGAAAACCCTTCCATTTTAACAGTTCCACTCTCGGTGGAAATATGTTTTGTATAAATATTTAAATCGAAGTGCAACTTTTCGATTTTCAGTGCTTTTTTCTCTGAGTGTACATACATATGTTCAGGCAATTTTCTTGGAGTTTTTTATGAGGTGTTACTTTTACTTTCGGAGGTACAAACAACCCATTTAAATAACACACAGTCCAACCAAAGAAAAACCCCCAACAACTTCGTTTATATTCCTACAATATTTTATTCACAGTTCTGCCAAGATTATATCTCCCATCTGCTCCATGCGGCTATTCATCTGTTGCGTTCTCATCGTCATCTTCTTCGGGGTCTGGCTCCATCTGCCATCTGTGGCCCATGGCGTATGGTGGCTTGGCATAGGTCTTCACATAGAAAGTGCCATTCTTGGGTATCGATGGCTCGCCGCCCATGCGGAACTCCCCCTCGCTGAGCAAGAGGATCCATGTCCCATCCGCATGACGTTCGGCACGTGGACCCCAGAAGCCAGCGGGACTGATCAGCGACTCCATAAAGTAGTCGTGGGACCGCTTATGTGAACAGCCATAGACATAGCATTTCTTCTGGTTCTTGCCGTAGTTCGGATAGAAGGTGGCATGCCCCACGGGCTGCTCGAAGCCCAGGCTGACGCTCGTCTGGATGGACTCCACATAGGTGGCATCACTCGCATCGATGCGGTACTCATCTGTTTGATCACGGAACTTGGGACCCGCCGGATCCAGCGCGTAGATCGTGTTGAACCGGAATGGCTGTATCTGCTTGCCCGCACTGCCCGCGATCTGTGCCCCCAGCGAATGTCCGATCACATAGACATCGTCGTAGTGCAGATCGGCATTCAGGTGCAGATAGCGCACTAGATCGGCCAGCAGGAAGCCCATACTCTCTACCGTGTTGGCCACTTCAAAGTAATTCACATTCGTTGAGATCTTGCTCCAATCGCAGACGATGACATTAAAGTCCTCGTAACGCGCGGGCTCTCCATTCGGTCCCGGATGGGTCAGACTCAGATAGGCATTCTTCACTTTCCTTATATGCGAACCCTTGCTCTGACTCATCCAGCCGTGTATGACGATTCTGTAAAGAGGGAATACAAATTTAACAAAAAAAACAATGAGAAACCTTTGTTAAAACTCCACAAAATCGAACATCTGCTTCACGTGTCAAAAACTTATCTTATCTTTATTTTGTATGTTTTTGTTATGCCAAATCTGCTGTCACTACTCTATTTCCCACATTTCATGGCTCCACATATTTACGTTTATTTTAATTGCTAATTAAAAACGTTTCAAGAGCAAAAAAAAATGCCAAATGGCAATGACTCAATGCGATAAGCGGGAGTAAAAATCCAAAAATAAAACAAAAACCTGTTTTCGTCTGTACGCTCGAAAAAAATTAATAATATTTGGTGATAGAAATTAGCAAATGTTTGCCGTATATTATAGATCTAATACACTCTATGACGTTTGTTTGTGCCTCAATTTGAACAGCTTTCAAGCAATTATTCCACCAAAACGAATTTCGAGAGTACAAAAGGTATACCCCCCCATTCATTAGCCGTAATGCAAACAACAAATACAAACAAATTCCCCGCCCTACAACTGAAAACAATCACAAACATTAATCTTTTGAGGAAATCCCCCTTGCCCGCCGCTTACCTTGTCGGATGACGTGCATCGAAGCCAGAGTTTTTCAGATTTTCCTTATTGTCGATTAACATTTCCCTTCCGCAATCGGCAAAGTCCCGCTTAAAGAGTATAAATTGCATTTTGCTCCGTGAGCTACCCACAAAGGGTATCAAATGTGTGAAGAACTTCTTCCAGAATGAGGGATCTACGCCAAGGGTCTTCGTTTTGATTAGCGTGTAATTGCATTGTGGAGATAGCTCCATGGATAGCTCTGTGGGCGATGCCTCTGTGCTGGGACTGCTGGTGGTGCTGCTGGTGGTTGTAGGTGCTGCTAATTAATGAGAGTAAACACTTGTTTAGATCATTCAATTATGGAGTTACATGTACTCGTAAGTACTATGAACTCACCCACTGCTAGAGCACTCAGTGCCATCGCACCAACGATGGTGATCAGATTCAGTTGCGAGATCATGGCTGGCTTGTAGTTCGCCCCGGGGGCGCCTGAGAGCTCGTGTGCGTGCGTTGCTCTGATCTACCGATCTTACCCGTACACTCTCCCCACCAATTCGATGTTCTCCGCCGACCAGCTCCGACGCGAGCTCTGACCTGCTCAATGGTGCGTGCACAACTGACAAAATGCTCTAGGTCTGAGCTCTGAGCTCTGGGCTCTGGCTGTGAGCTCTGAACGATCGCCGAACGGCCGAATGGAGAGAGATAAAGCGTGGCACCGTCATGTCTACCCTCGCTCCCTACCTCTCTCCAATTTTCACTGCCTCTCCTTCGTTCTTTCTCTGTCTGTCTCTTTTCATGCTAATTGTTTTGGGAGCGTTTTCGTTATAAGTTATAGGCTATAGGCGTTAATTGCTAATGACAACGATCAGCGACAAAAGTAGGTATCTCTGTCTAATGATGGGTGATCTTTGCGAAAATACAAAAAAACATGGGAAGTAGAGATTAAAATCACCTTGAGAACCTTTTTGGCAAGGGAAAAATACAAGTATATGGAAATATGGGTAAATATGGGAAAATATGTTTGAAATGACAATATACATTTTACGAACTTTCATTATAAAGAAAAGACAAGAAGTAAAAGGCAAATTGATACGGGAATCCTATAATGGAAAGTCAAAATCAGTTTTTCTAAACTTCTCTTATAATTTCCATAAAAAACTATTTGAAAAGATTAAAGATCACTTATTGAGATTACCTAATGAAAACATAAAACGAAATCGTTTATCCAGCCTGAAAGCCTGGCCTAATATTAGGCATTAAATTAAATACGGGTTTATTTTTTTGTGGTTTTTATAAGTATTACAGATATAATTTTTGGGGATGATTACATTACATTAAATTACAGATAATTAATTAATTATTTAGTAATGATTTTTATGCCCATTTCAAGTCAACATAATTATGGCTAAAATGTTTCAAAATGTTCCACAAGAAACGTAAAAACTAAACACTAATCCAGAAAATCAAAGCAAACCCCAATTAACAGATCACTTACATTTAAGTGCATCCCATTTTTAAACACTCCCTTCAGGCAATATACAACACCCCCAAAAACATGTTTCACTTATTAACCAAGTCAAAAAACAAATATAAAATGTTCTACCTACCAATCCTTCCCCACACCATCCGCATCCACTAAGTTAATTACCCCATTAAGTGGGCCCGCAATAAATTCAACGAAATTAAAAAAGAAAACGAGTAAAACGCCCCGAAGCATTAATGAGTTTGGTTTTCCAATCCTCGGGCAACATTTTTATGGTTGTCAGTCAGCAAATAATTATCGCATATCCACCGAAACAATATATATCCCAGCCACACGGCGGGTAAAGAATTTTCCGACTCTATCGTCTAATTGCCTGGCCCCTAATCACATTTGAAGCTCGTTTAATTATTCCGCCCCCCGAGTACATAATTCATTAACTCCAAACTCAAATGGGGCGACAAATTTTCAGTCACTTAGCCCAGTCGCCCAATCCTCCTTGAAAGGCAGAAGGGCTCGCTCTCTTGCTTTTGCCTCATTTCGTGGCACACCTGAACAGCATTTTAATTATGCAAATTTTCGGCGAGGAGCCTTGTTGATTAGAAAATCCGCAAAAGGAAAAACGTCAAACCCTTGACACCAGGACCACCAGCCAGGCTGAGGTGCATCTAAGGGACTTCGCCCCCTTCAGGCACATCAAATCAATCAATATGCAGGAGCTGGAGAAGCGCAGGGCAAAGCCAAAGGGCAGAACAAACACACATCCTCGTTCCCTAATGAATTTTGGCAAACCACCAATTAGATGTTGAAAATTAATTGGCAATGCCTCGGGGCCAGCCTCAAATTGCAAATGGATTTTGAGGGGAGAGTTCAAGGAGCAGAAATCTGAGCTCTCCCAATTTGGCTTTGACAATGATGCCTATCTGAGACGGCTTCAGGACATTCTCTAAAATTCGCTCTTTGCGTCTACAAAATTTACTGCACTTCTGCGTTATTTTCTGGGATTTTTCTTCTTTTTTTTTTCTATTTTCCGGAACCTTTGTCAAGTGTCGCAAAAGTTTTTCCCTTTTTTGCCAAGGCTAAATTTTTGCTTACAAACTGTTGGCCCAAAACGGATCCATTGCCCGGGGGTTTTTTTGTTTTCCACCCCAAAATGGTCGTTTGTCATTAAAGGTTTTTGCTATAAATTGTGTTTGAGGAATTGAAGTGTTTAATCTGGGGAAAGGATTGAAAGATAGGGATTGCGGGAACATGCAAATGGCTGCCAAATTGCTGCTGAAGATACTTTTAACGAATTATATATAGTAGATACAATTTTGTGCCAGTCTCTTAACTAAACATTAAACTTTTATCTGTATTATTTCACTCACTAATAAGTTGTACAACTTACTTTGATAATTTGTAGATGATTCCTTTCAAAGTTTACAATTTTCTGGCCAAAACATTATTCAAAACCCTCCACCGCTACCAGTCCACTACAGTCCACCACTTCACCTTTGCCAACTTTCTGCCCAAAACTTTCTGACCAAAAACCGAAAAACTCTAAATCCTCAACTAACATTTTTAAGCATAACAAAGTACGACGAGATTTGGCATATAAATCTTAACGCCGTTTTTGGTTTAGTCAGGCATTGCCATTGCCTTTGCCCCTTCCCCCAAAAACGCTTATTATGTAGTTCAAAAAGGGGGGGAAGCACCCAACCCAACCCAGGAGAGGTTTTTGGTAGGGACTTTTGACTGTGACTGAAGCTGAGGCTGGGGGTGTGCCATGGGTTGGCTTTGTCCCAAGGGCTTTCTAGTTTTTGGGGACTCTGCGACGATGACTGCAACTTTTTCTATTGACTTAATGCAGTTGGAAAGTGCAACGAAGTGTTGGCTGTAGATTTTCGACAAAAGGCAACCGGCAACTCTTTGAACTTGGCACCCAGCAAACTTTAAAGCAGGGAAGAACACAGCCAGAGAACAGGCAACATTTTGAAACAAGGGAAATAAGACAAATGTACAAGCATGGGATTTTTTTCTTAAATTCCTAAAAAAAATTCTTAGTTTATAGATAAGATATGTTAAGGTACAGTACACCTAGAAATTAATAAAATGATTAAAGATAGAAATATGCATGAGTCTCAGGGGTATATGGTGTCATTTCGGAGAAAAGGTTGTCTAAATGAATGAATTTAAATGCGTTTCCACATAATTTTAGGAATTCAAACTAATGCAGAACCCTCGAGATTTTAAACGAAGAAATCACCACTAAAAATCAATTTATTTCGAAACTTTTTAATTAATTTACGGACAACTTTAGCAATATTTACCTTATGGTTTATGAAGCCCAACCGGGATATCAGTTACCCAAGGAAAATCATTTAATTTACCCAAAATATCAAAATGTAACTTCGGCATCTTCCTGTTTATCCGGTACCCCCTCCAATGCAGCAAAAATGGCAACTACTGGATCTAAGTCTTGTCCTGAGCCTGACCACCGTCTGTGCCTCCTTTGTGGCAGGTTTTTACACTCATCACGAGATGGCCAGTAGACGATTGAAACAGTTAATACAGGGAGATCCATATGCCTACTATATTAGTCAAAAAATCTAGGTTTATTGTAAACAATTATCACAGACAATAAAGTACAATTACTTAACGTACTGTTACTGTTTATTAGCAACTTTTGTTAAGGGTCAAGGACAATTTCTGTTTACTATTTACTATTTTAAGCTAAATGCGGGGGAGCAGAATTTCTCCATCAATCCTTATCAGTTATCATTATCCCCCAATTGAAGTAGTTTTCTTTTTTTCTTCATCTAAAGATGCAGCTGATCATCGCCTGAGGCAGATCATGAAGTATGGTTTTCCTGGTCTGGATGATTTACTGCCGTACAGTGACTTTGTGCTGTCCTACGATCGACGGAATCGTGTGGCCTATTGGGTGTGCGAACATCTGCAGGTGGACACACTGCACTCCAGCCAAGTGAGAGGTGCCCGTGCCTCGTATCGACCGGATCTGAGTGTGCTCTCGAATTCCCAATCTACTCTTGCGGACTATCGACGCTCTGGCTTCGATCGTGGTCATCTGGCGGCAGCTGAAAGCTAAAAAGCGTAAAGTACTCCAGAGCCACTGCAACGAGACCTTCTTCTTGAAAATTATGGCAGTGCCAACGCACTTCTTCAAGGTCATCATGGTGGGAGTCGAAACTGCCACAGGGTAAACCCTAAATGATGGGTTACGTTCTGCCTAATACTGCCCTTCCAGATGGCCTCAATTTGAGCTCTTTCCTCTGCGACATTCGCGAGGTTGAACACTATGCGGGACAAATGTTTAAAAAATACAAGCAATCCAATTAAATTGGATTGGCCCAGCATTAACAAACTTAAATATTTAGGCGAAAAGGCCAACATTGAATGGCAAAAATGAGCAAATCATGCTTCAGAAAAAAAATTTTTGGTTGTGGTGGGGATCATTTCGCAATTTCATTGCTATCATTATCATACTTGTGTTTTTTACTTTTTGTTTATGTAGTGCAAGCTTAAATCAACTAATAAAAATTAAGATCACCTTAAAATTCCAGAAAAAAGTCATTTTATAGAGCATTATTAATCAAATGACATGAACACATAAAGGTATAAACGGTCACCAATAACACGATCCATGCATGTATTATACGGTAGGGTGACGCGTAATATTATAGAAATTTTACCCCATAAAATTTTTATTGTTTAATCAGACTTGACAAAATCTAGTGTGCAAAACAAAAAATTTGAATCTTTCACATTTGCCATTAATGTATATAATTAATGGCCACATGACGTCACAAATAAACTTTTACATTACACGCACCACCTCGAAATGCTATAACAGTGCGCTAACAGCACGCATTGTCAGTTAACAGCGAACACGAACAGCTGTTGAGCAGTGTGACCGCGGATTTATCCATCAAATATACCCCGCACAGGCGACAACTTTACGTGGCAAACAACTGTCAAATGGCTGCAACCAAATGAGCAGCAAAAAAAATCGAATTAGGGAACTGACGTGGAAGTTTGTTTTTGCTTGAAACTAATTTGCGCTTTTAATTGCCATTCCGTGCCGTGGCCAAGGAAAGTTCCCGTGGAACGATTCAAGCGCAACCAGCAGCGGCAGTCAGTGGACAGAAATTGGCCCAAAGAAGCCAGGAAATTGTGTTTTTGCCTTGGCGAACTTTGAGCTGCTGCCAATTTCTTCTCCTGCCTCTCTCTCTCTCTGTGTGTGAAAGTTGTTGTCTGTCTTAATTGTTGGCTGAAAGAATGAATCCGAATATGTACGGGCCGCCGCCTACGCAATTCCAGCCACAACCGCTGCAGCCGCAGCAGCAACAATATGCAGCACCACCGCCAGTGGCTGCACCTGGTGGTTGGCCACCTCAACAGCAGCAGCAGTCGCAGCCGCCGCAGCAGCAACAACAACAACAACAACCACAGTATGGAGCTCCACCCACATCGTCGGCGCCACAAACGTACCTTAATGGCAACTATCAGCAGCAGGTAAAATATAAAATCATCTTCCGTTGGCCTCTTGGATTGGAGTCCGTTAAATCCCTCGCCCCTGATAAGCTTTCCATTCATTAAAAAGAGGTCAAACCCAACCGATTTCGTAATGCGTGGAAGAGTTTAGAAGCTGTGCTTGGGAGATAAGGAAATTCTAATTGAAATTGCTTTAACATGTTCTCCGTTCTCCCATCTAGCTGGCCACGTCGATGGGCGGCCTAAATATGGGTGGTGGTGGTGGTGGTGGGGTGCCGGCATTGAAGATTGCCCAGCAGCAGCCACCGTTGGGACAGGCACCACCACCCACCGCCGGTCAGGGTGCACCGCCCACGGGTTTCAATCAATTCAATTCGAATTCTGCGCCTCTGCCTCCGACCAACAATAATAATGCTTTTGCTGCACCGCCGCCGTCTGCCAGGGAAGCAGCAGGCGGCTATGCCAATGGACCGACACCAGTGGGAGCCCCGGCCGGTGCTCCGCCACCGCCTACCAGTACACCGCAGAGCGTCGCCAGTGGAATCAATCAGATGAGCCTGAACAGCGGACATTTGGCGGGATTGCCGCATATGCCGCCGCCCAAGTCTGCTACGCCCCAGAACGCAGCAGGAGCTGTGCCGCCACCACCCCTGGGTGCACCAGGAGCTCAACCAGCTGCAGGACCCTTTGGTGTGAGCACCTCAAGACCCGGCCAGCCGCTGTTGCCCCCCGGAGCAGGTGCGCCACCAACATTTACGCAAGCAGGACTGCCGCCACAGTCGCAGCCGGGATTGCCACCCATGCAGCAGGCCGGTTTGCCACAGCAGTCGGGTCTGCCGTCCATGCAACAGCCGGGACTGCCGCCGCAGTCCCAGGCAGGTCTGCCGCCCCCACTGCAGCAATCAGCTAATTCATTTGGTGCACCACAGCAGCAGCAGCAACCAGGAGCGCAGTTTGGAGCACCACAGCAGCAGCAGCAGCAATCGGCAGCGTCCTTTGGTGCACCACAGCCAGGCGGCTTCCCAGGCAGCTATCCAGGCGGTCCACCGCCACTTCCCGGCCAACAATCGGCGGCACCACCACCACAATTTGGAGCGCCACAGACTGCAGGGTATCCTGGTCAGCAGCAGCCCGCAGCGCCAGGATACCCACCACAGCCCGGACAGCAGCCTGGAGCGCCAGGCTATCCCCCACAACCCGGCGGCTATCCAGGGCAGCCAGGACAGCAGCAACGTCCTGGCTTTAATGTTAGTAAAAAGCGCCTTTCCTTGTTGATTTCTTAATCACCTACCCCATTCTCCGCTCGCAGCAGCAACCTCCGATGCCTGGCGCTGGCAACATGTACCAGCAGGCACCGCAGCAGCGACGCCTGGATCCCGACCAAATGCCGAATCCCATCCAAGTGATGATTGAGAACCAGAGGCTAGCCGGCGGCCCGTTCGTGACCAATCAGCCGGGTCTGTTGCCGCCGCTGGTGACGACCAAATTTGTGGTGCACGATCAGGGCAACTCGTCGCCGCGATTCTTGCGCTCCTCGCTGTACTGCATACCCAACACAGGGGATCTGCTGAAGACCACAGCGCTGCCATTGACGCTGAACATCTCGCCGCTGGCACGCACCGCCGAGGGAGAGCTGGAGCCGCCCATAGTGAACTTTGGGGACATGGGTCCGATACGCTGCAATCGCTGCAAGGCCTACATGTCGCCCAATATGCAGTTTGTGGATGCGGGACGCCGTTTCCAGTGTCTGATGTGCAAGGTGTCGTCAGAGGGTGAGCGCTAGAGGAGCTTCAAAGATTTCCTTATGTATGCTAATGGTTTGTTTCGCTTCCCTTGACAGTTCATCCCGATTACTATCAGCATTTGGATCACACAGGACAGCGTGTGGACAAGCATGAAAGACCTGAATTGCTGCTGGGTACCTACGAATTTCTAGCCACCAAGGATTACTGTCGTGTAAGCAAAAGAAAACACCCAGCAAAATGCAATCCCTTCCTCATGATTTGTATCTCTCTCTCTCTCCCCTGCAACAGAACAATGTCCAGCCAGAGGTGCCTGCATTTATCTTCATCATTGATGTGTCCTACAATACGGTCAAATCGGGTTTGGTCCATCTACTGTGCGCCCAAATCAAGAACATACTCAAGCATTTGCCGGTGGACCAGGGCCAGGATAAGTCCAAGGTGCGCGTCGGTTTCATCACCTACAACAGCACCGTGCACTTTTACAACATCAAGAGTAATCTGGCCCAGCCCCAGATGATGGTGGTGGGCGATGTTCAGGAGATGTTTATGCCCCTGCTCGATGGTTTCCTCTGTGATCCGGAGGAATCGGCAGCTGTCATTGATGCTCTGATGGAGGAGATACCGCGCATGTTTGCAGACACCAAGGAAACGGAAACGATTCTGTATCCGGCCATACAGGCCGGTCTGGAGGCACTCAAAGCCTCCAATGCATCGGGCAAGCTGCTGGTGTTCAACTCCACGCTGCCCATAGCTGAGGCGCCGGGCAAACTGAAGAATCGCGATGATCGTAAGCTGCTGGGCACCGACAAGGAGAAGACTGTGCTGACACCACAGACCACAGCGTACAATACGCTCGGACAGGAGTGCGTGCAGCAGGGCTGCTCGGTGGATTTCTTTGTGTTCAATAATGCGTACATCGACATTGCCACCATTGGACAGGTGGCCCGTTTGACTGGTGGAGAGGTGTACAAGTACACCTACTTCCAGGCGGACGTGGATGGACAGCGGCTGATCGAGGACATAATCAAGAATGTCTCACGACCGATTGCCTTTGATGCGGTGATGCGTGTGCGCACATCGGCGGGCATACGACCCACGGAGTTCTTTGGACACTTCTTCATGTCCAATACAACGGATGTGGAACTGGCCAGTATTGGTGGGTGCACAGTCCATGAGATAATCCCTTTCATAGCTTTACTTATGTCTGTTTTTGAAACCCTTTTAGATGCCACCAAATCTATCAGCATTGAGATCAAACACGATGACAAACTGCCGCCCGAGGAGAATGTCTATGTGCAGGTGGCTTTGCTGTATACCTCCTGCAGTGGCCAGCGTCGCTTGCGTGTCCTCAATCTCGCTTTGCGCGTAACCACCACCATTGCGGATGTATTCAAGAGCTGCGATCTGGATGCCATTATGCTGTTCTTTGCCAAACAGGCCTGCTTCAAGCTAATGGAGCATTCACCCAAACAGGTCAAGGATAATCTAATTCATCGTTCGGCACAGATATTGGCCTGCTATCGCAAGCATTGCACTTCGCCCACATCCGCGGGACAGTTGATACTGCCCGAGTGCCTCAAGCTGTTGCCGCTGTATGCCTCGTGCCTGCTCAAGAACGATGCGATATCGGGTGGCTCCGATATGACGCTGGACGATCGCTCCTTTGTCATACAGTTTGTGCTGTCCATGGATCTGAATATGTCTGTGAACTATCTGTATCCCAGATTCATACCCATACACAATGTCAGCCCCGAGGAGACGGAGCTGCCGACACCAGTGCGCTGCACGCACGAGAAGATCACAGAGGATGGCGCCTATATACTGGAGAACGGTGTGCATTTGTTCATTTGGCTGGGTCAGTCGCTGTCCCAGAACTTTGTGCAGTCCGTGTTCGGTGTCCAGGGACTGCAGCAGTTGGCACTCGAAAGGTTTAACATTACAGCGGAGACGCCACTGGCGCGACGCATCACTGATATTCTGGAGCAGATTATGCATGAGCGCACGCGCTATATGAGGGTAAGTGAAAACACTCTCTTAATGTTACCCTAAGCGAAAGGATACATTTTTCTTTTTGTCTCTTGACAGATCACTTGGCTGCGACAGAACGACAAACTGGAGAGCGTGTTCCGGCATTTCCTTATCGAGGATCGGGGCACCGATGGCTCTGCCAGCTATGTGGATTTCCTCTGTCACATGCACAAGGAGATCAAGGATCTGTTAAGTTAGCACGTAGGCTACACGTACAAGCTGCCCACATCAGCAGCGGCAGCAGCTGCCTCCGCCTCCAGCGCTGGTGGACGCGACTGGTGCGATAGCTATTCCCAGAATCGGGCACGTATGCGACGGCTATCATCGATGCGCAGTCGCTTTGGCAAGTGAGGCAAGCAGTGGAGTGTTGTATGTCATCGTGTGGAGTGAAGCAGGCGCTGGAACTTCAATTATATCTACATATAAATACATACACATCTATATACTATATATATCTAATTATTAATTGCTATCATTTCGTGCGTATCAAATCTTCCATTAATTTTATTAAAGTTTTCACATTTTCCGCATTGTTTCCAACAAATTTCCACCCCTTTTCGATCTAAATAATTCTTGAGCGCCCAGGGCCTTCAAAAGAAATGAAACATTTTGTTAAACGAGGCCAACAACTAGCTAAAATTTTACTCTCTTATCAAATTCCATAAATATTTAAACAAGAAAAAAAAATGTAATTAAAAATTACTTGCAAATTTCCTCTCTCACACTTGAGATCTTTTAGGATGAGGTTTGATGATGATGTTAGATCATGATTAGTTTTTAGAGTGTTTTCTTCTACCATGTATTTTTTTCATATTTGTTGCAATCATTTTGTGTGCACTGCGCCCTGCTTTTTATTCCCTTTACTTAATGTAACTGAAACGATTATTATTATTATAACAACATAAATGTTTTAATGTGAGAATTATTCTAATTCTTTGGTATATTGCCCCCTCCCACACTACTTCTCGTCCTTCCCATCTGCTCCTCGTTGTCCACATTATCGATAGAAAAACAAAAATTAAAAACTGTGTGTGCAACTAAAAACAAAAGATATATTACAGATAAATGAAGAAAAGGAATAAAAACTCTTTAATAAAAACACAAATTCTCTCGAAAGTATTTTTTTGTGTTTCAGAGAAGATTGAGTGGGGGATTTTGAATGAAGGCAAATATTTATAAATATTAACTTCGTGTTAAATTTGAAGAAAATTAATGGGAGTAAGAAAATTATGGAAATGATATGTTGCACAGAAATTACGATTCAGATTTTGTATAAAGGACATTTATCCGACGGTTTCTGTAAAATAAATGATCGAAGAACCATCGCTCGGTAGATTGTAAAATATATTAAAGATCCTAGAAATAAGGTATAAGAACTTGATAGTAAAAATATAAAATCTTCAAAATTGTTTTGAACACAAGATCGTCGATATGAGGGCTGGTTGATATATTGGCCTGTTTAAATACAGAAAGTTCATGGATAATTTTAATGCATAAATTCTCTGAATTTTAACTTACATACAGCTGTGTTCATAGAAATGTTCACTCTTTCAATTTCAACTTTTCTATACATTTTGCTTAAAATGGAACTTAAACATTAGAAAATAGAAAAATTCCGCTGCCTTTGCACTCCTTCTTCCTTTGTTTTACGACCTTCTACATGGTATTCCTTGAAATATATTTAGATATAGTAAAACCGTTGGATTTCAATCTTGATATATCCCAATTTCGCATAAAACATTAGAATTTTGCACTGTTGAATATATAAGTTATATATGTAGGTATGTATGTATATATATATTGTATTATATTTTATTAGGCCTTTAAATATCTAAGAATTATTATTATTTGACGTGCACATTTTACATTTACATAGATTGGGTTTGTTTCGTACTCCTTTTTGTGTTGTCCTTTCTAATTTTATTTTTGTTTTCTTTATATATTTTTTGTTTGTTTTTTAACATTTAGAAAAGGTTTTCTTTTAGCTTTTAGAAAAGTTTTTCCTCTTTAGCTTTTAGAAAATGTTTTCCTTTTTAGCATTTAGAAAAGGTTTTCTTTAGCATTTAGAAAAGAATATTCTTTTTCTTTCATAAATTTCAATGTTCCCGAAATTCAATAACAATTTAAAATAAAATAAAAAACATTTCCTAAGATGAATGTCTCTGCGAGTGTTTCTGTCTGTCTGTCTGCCTTTGTGTGTGTATCTCTGGGAGAGGTGCACATATACTTATGTGTGTAGCTGTACGCAAATTTAAATACAAAGTGAATGTGCGGAATTTGATAAACGTTTTGAACTAATATTCCGCCTGGCAATCACAAAATAAATATATCATAAAAAACACAATTTGGGGGGTGGGGGATTACATTTAAATATATATGGTATGTGTAATAAAGTAGGATCATCAGACAAAAAATAGATTTGCACGGCACTTACAATTAGGTGTTACAGTTTATAATTACAAAAACATTGCCATAGCTCCTATCTCCTTCTCTCTCTCTCACACTCCCGAGCTACACCCTCAAAAGTTAACTGATTTTTATTTTTAGCTGTTTAAATTTATTCTCAAGTCAAATACTCTGGAACACAAGTTATTCTTTATTTTGTTTAGAAAAGAACTTCAACTATTGGCTAGCATTTCGTTTTGTTTTTATTCGGAATAATTGTTGAATACGTAAAAGAAAAGAAATAATTAACCGAAAGGTGAACGGAGCAGTTGGATTTTCGATACTATTTTGCATTTTGCAGCTTCTCTTTATATCGTGTATATATATATATATATATATATAGATTGTATATCTTTTATGGCTGCTCTTCTCATCTCTCTGTGGGGTTTCTTAAAGTATATATATATATATATTTGATTGAAACTGAAAGGAGTCCCAGTCACAGCAAAAAGTTTCGTTTCTTAAACACAAAAAGCAGCAAAAATATGTATTCCAGAATCTGTGTGTGTGTTTTGTTGTGTGTATTTTTTTTTTTTTGGGGGGTCTCTGTTTCTTGTGTATGTTTTTTGTGTGTGTATGTGTGTGCTGTTGAGAGGATCTAAGGTATCCCATTCTATTTCGTAAACGCCATAAAGACCGCCCAAAGTATCTCGTTCGCATTCGGCTTGGCCGCCTCCGTTTCAAAATCAAGATCCAACAGCTCTCGCACACGCTTCATGGCCACCTCGTAGTCATCATCGTTTAGCGGTGCAAAGGCATTCTCAATGACATCGCTGGCATGCGCCAGAAAGATTAACGCCAACATACGCTTGTCCATGCGCTGTGGATCATTCACCCATTTGGACAACACCGAATCTTGTATCTACAAAACAGACAGAGAAGACGACTCTTTAGAAAGTTTTCTTTTGGGTGCTAGGATTATGGCCATATTCCTACCTTCTTAACCAGACGACATTTAACAACATTATCGTTGAGCGGATGTGTCGTCATATCGAAGAGCAGAAAATTTTGCTTTTCCGTTGTTAGCACACCCTTCTCCACCAGATTCTTGGCCAGACGTTCGCGTACATTTTTTAGCTGGTAGCGTAATTTCAATGGATTCCAAGTTTCACCTGAAAAAAAAGCCAAGCAAAATTAAGTAAATATAATCAAGTTTAATTATTATCTAATAATAAATACCACTAAGATATTCAATCCAACTCTGGACCGTCTCTGGTGGATCTGTTTCCTTAATGTGTTTCAACGCCTCATCCAAAAGAACATCACCCGTCGCCTGATCAGATTTCAATATCAATTTTCTAAGAAAGAGAAAATAGAGGTAAGTATTATTTAAAGGGCAGCACATATACATATTTCTTTATGAACCCACCTTGTACATAATCCACGTCGTCGCATGCCAGACTTTTCAATCATTACACGTCCACGGATGCCAAGTTCTATGAGAATGCAGCCACGCAATCCGCTTGATATGCAGTCATTCCAGAACGATGTGTAACCCTGCAACAAAAAGGTTAAGAAATTAGAGAGTTATAGTCAATTAATGAGTGCCTTTAGAGGTTTATGCTGGAGTTAATTCCCACTAGTATATAATTAGTTCAAGTTCAGTAACTCTAAAGTTATTGGGGAAGTAAGTGGGGAAGTGCCCCCAGGGCTCATAGATGTATTTCAGGAAAATGCACAAGCGAATAGTTAAAAAGATAATGTCCGAGAATGCAAGAACAAAATACATGCCATGCCATGGACGAACTGTTTGATCGCTCCAAGTTCAGAAAATGCTATAAAAAGGGGATAAATGCTACAAAATTTGAAAAAGCTTACTAAAAAAACACATCAACATTGTTTCGCTTAACCTTTTTCTAAATATTACACTTTGCTTAAATATTTTGAATATTTTCACTGTCATTTTATAGATTTTATTTTAAATTCCGATAGTTCATGAATAGACTTTTATACACCCCACTTAATATAAACGATGCAGAAGATCTGTTTACCAGTTTTAAGATCCATTGACACAGCAACCTTGTCTGGCTTTCCATTGATGGAACATTTCCGAGATCAGACTACAGCCCGAAAAGTTGGATTGTGCTCGGTTCTCGTTTATAAAGCCAAAACAAATTCAACTGTTCAAAAGTTTAAACAGCTGTTTGATTCCCGTTCAAAAAAAAGCCTCTTTGGCCCTGGCAACATTATAATTTATTAATATTGCCTTTCCAGCTTTTTTTCCCCTCGTGCAATATGTGAAAATTTCATTTTTCTTGGTAAAAAAAAAAAGGCGATTGCATATTAGCGTATTTTGTTCGGTATATAATAGACTTTAACTGTAGATTCCATCCAGAAATTTATCGACTGTTTCCAAAGAAACCAAAAAGCTACAACAAATGCTACAGATCTTTTCTTCTATCAATCAAGCCATCGATTATTATGAATAGCACCGGTAAAAGGCAGCCATAACTTTTATTTTTCTTCAAGTGATTACCAGACTCTAATCACGCATGAATCATTCGTACTTTCACGTACTATAAAGCCTTATCATTAAGGCTCATTCTTTAATGTATATCTTTTCAAATATTGAGTGGCGTTCCATAGGGCTGATAAGAAACGATGAAAACGGATGAGTAGCAATCATGTGCGGTGGAACATTTTCTGTAGAACTTCCTCAAACAATTAACCAAATGGTGAAAAAATGTCTCTGATAAGGGACTACTACACAGAAGAACTTTGAAGCGAAACAATGGAGACGCGACACGTTCACGTCCACGTCCGTTCGCTGGTTCCTCCCGCATACTGCAGGCATAATATACTACTAATAAAAACAAATAGACGTCGTATCACTCATTCACAGAGGCATATATACCGAGATACATACATATGTATATATATACGAGTGTACATACATACTTACATCACTGAGTACGACAATTGAGCGATAAAGCAACCGAGCGAGTAGTCGGAGCCCACCAAATGAAATACAATACAAAAAAAAATGTATACCCTCCAATGGGGCACGTATTTTAATGGCAAACATACCAAAAATTATGCAAAATGATTTACTGAATATCTCAATAATATGCAAATTAAGCAACAAACACTTGAACGAATGCCGTAGACAAAAAGAGAGTGAGAGAAGGGAAAAAGAAAAACTCGTTTGATGGCGGAATGCCCCAAGCCGGAGGCTGTCTTTGATTTTAAGTTTAAAGAAGAGCTGAAGCGTGGAGCACGCGTTGTAACAGGAAGATAAGAAGTGTTTCTAATGGAATAATTCTAAAACAATTGTAGAATGTAGGCTCCAGTTGTACTTCCAAGGTATTCAATAGCTTTTTCGCTGTGGCATTGACAAATTTCATGACATGAGGCTACCATTTCGTAGATAAGAGCAACAAAATCATTAAAATTGGAGAACAGTTAAAAACAAAATAACGATTGACATAAGTTTGATTTTACACATATTGAGCACATTGAATCCTAGCAAAGATCTGTTTCTGTTTAGCTTTACCCAAAATACATCCAATTACCAACCAAGTAGTCTGTCCATCTCTTGGGGGATGTATTTATAGAAAACTGAGTAATTTAATCGAGTTTATGCTGCCCCAACAGCCTGTGGATTGGATAATTTAAACGTAGTCAATGCAGACCCCAAGCGAAACAAACACTGATAAAACGAGTGACGGAAAGTGAAGAGATAGTGGCAGAATACCTTTAGATAAAAGCCAAAATAGAATTTAAACAAATTAAAAGCTATAGGCATTAGCTCTGCATGAAGTATTAGCCAGCAGTTAAGCAAAACGTCAGAGAATACAGATTTATGGCCACAACAAATGTCGGGAGGGGGAGGCAAAGTGGACACTCGCTTGTAAAGCAAGTGTAACTTACATACATGGAAAAAACATTTAAAGTTTATTGCACAACAGACCTCAGCAAATGGGAGACGAACGAACTAGTATGGGGGCCACGACAAGCCAAAAATGCAACAAAGGGTAAAGAGCAAGAGATCACAGTCGAACTTGCTAAACATCTTCAGCGAAGCAATTAATTAGCGCTCGAGCACGAGAGATAAGGCGGGAACGTACTCCACTACCCTCCTCTCTCGACGAGTGTTTTTTTTTTTTTTGGGGTAACGCACCTCTTTGTCCTTGAGGCCCAGCAGCAGGACCTCCTCCATAAGCGTTAGCCGTGTCTCCTTGGAGTCACCATCATCGATGTTGTCCTCCTGATCCTTGTTGCTATCATTTGCATCTTGATTGTCGTCTGGGGTATTGGCGTTCAAGCCACCAGCAGCACCCTCGGCACCGTTCTCGCGATACTTCACGGTGCGCCTGACCAAGCCATCCGAGCGATTCATTTTCTGATGGAAGCTACAAATGCGATGATGATGATGATGTTGTTGTTGCTGTTAACGCTGGCTGGCGCTTTGCCCTGCCTGCCTGCCTGGTTGCTGCTGTTGGCTGGTTCTTTTTGTGTGTGTGGCACAAATTGCTAACCTGACTCGTCGGCTGCTGCGGTTTGCTGGTGGTTGCCTGTTTTGCTGTACGCGCGCGGGGTCTCTGTATATATTTTGTGTGTTGTTATTTCTGCTTCTTTGTTTGCACCCCCGAACTTTTCTCTGTTTCTTTTTGCACACACGCACTTTTCACTTCTCTTCTTGCACTAGAATGCACTCTAAACTACGTCGTCGTTGGGTCTCTCGTTGCTTGTTTACCGTTTACTTTGGCTATATAACTCTGTAATTTAATATAATTTAGCTACACATCCTAAATATTTAGTCGCAAATCGGTGCGTTTACTTTAAATATATGAAATCTTGCACGAAATAAGCTTTTTTTGTATTATTTGTCGTCGCTTCTGTTTCTTCGACGTGACATTTTCTTGCCTAGTGTTGCAAAGCGCATCAACCATTGGGCTGGGAAACTGGCTTAAACACGGATTCACACTCTATATAAATGAAAACTAACAAGTCACTTGACTATTTTGTATTAAATTGGTAATTGAAACACACAAAAATATACAATTTAATGCATTTTTGTGTACACCCAACAGCTGTTTGGGCAGTGTTGTAGGCTGGTTACACGATATTTCACCTGCTATCGATAGTGGTGCAATCGTTGTGTGCTGCCAGCACTAGTAAAAAAAAACATTGGACAGCAGGATTTTCCTAAAATTTTCTATTGTTTATCAGTGCCACGCCCACGTGACTCCGTAACCATGTCGTATTTAGCCAACTTCAACAACGAGAATGCCAAGCAAATCCTAATGGACATCATCCGGTGTGTGAATCAGCCGGACAACTCGAAAAAGCTGTCGGAGGCCAAAGCCTCCGCTGGCAAGGAGATGGTGCTAATGTTGCAGCACGTATTTCCGCTCGTGATGAACCTGCAGCTGGAGGTGCTCAAAAGCCATGGCTTTCCCGGAAACCGAGAGGGCCTCGTGCAGTTCTCACAGCTCATACGGGAAATGGAACGCGAGGATATGGAAATTGCACGCCTGCGCAGTCAGATTCGTGCCATCTATTTGCCGCCCATAGCTATAAATACCACAAATGATATTCTCATTTAATAGGCAGTGTATTAGACCGCCCCGCTGCACCCAAGACTGTATCTAGGCTTAAGTTATCTTTCCACACATAAAAGAGGAAATTCTTGTTATACATTTTTTGTGTCTTTCTGTATTTTTACAAGTTTTGTTCGTCTATTGCTAAAAACAATAAGTAACATGGCATATGGTTTCATATCTATAAACAATTAAGGATTTGTGCCAGTCCACGACATACATACATACATATATACTCGTATTTATACATATAAATTATCGTCAGTTCCGAGTTTAGGATATGCAGGCCCCGCATTTGGGACCAATTTGTTGTTAACTATAAGTAAAGGGTTGCCTTAAAAACTAAGCATTTATGTACACGTCAAGTAGTGAGAGCTGCCCTCGAAATAATTAAGCGAGCATAACTAGTGGTTAGCATGCCCATTTGTGGTTGGTGAATTATTGTTATTGCCATTCTGATAGTCTGTCGCCGTCAATTTAATTGGATCTATGCTGGCCATGTCATTGCCATTCAGTTTATGCTGCAACTGCTCTAGCTGCTGGACAAAATGTGCATCCTCCGCTGCTGTTGAGCTGCTATCGGCATCGTTTGTTAGGGACATCGACATGGGGGAGTGCGGTGTTACAGGCGTTGTGCTGGCACACAGCTCCTCAATCGTTGAATCGCTTTGATTCGAGGGCGTGCTGGAACGTGAACGCACCGGATATGCATCATCTATGGGCAGGGCAAAGCCCTGTGTAATCATCAAATCGCCAATATTCAAATCAGCTCCTTCGGCGGGATCAAACAGCTCCATGCCTGGCAATGGTGTGCCCTCGCGGGTGGCTGCATTCACGCCAGCCGTCACCTTGGGACGCTCCTTGTAGGTGACAACGCGTGCGATAAGCTTACGCCAGTGGGCCACTAAATATAGACAATTTTTATACCCAATTATTTTCATTTCAAAAAGGGGTCTAAGGCGCCTTAACTCACCCTCTGTCATCTCTTCAAACTTTGCTATGGATGATTTTTGCCATGTATTTGGCTCATTGTTAATGGTGGACTTGACATTGGCCAAAAAGCATTCAACCGCTTGGAATCTGAGGGGAAATATCAGCAGAAATTATAGCAATAGCCACGCCTAAAGCTATGCGACTCACCTGAGTGTTAGGAAATCGGTGCGCAGCTCACAAATATCCGCTGGGGAAATATACTCGCTGTCGCCATAATCCACAAAATAAAGATCAATCACCAGCTCCTGGGGATTGTATTGATTGGGCATAATGTCCACAATCTCGGCACGATACCATTTCTCATCAAATTTAAACACAGCGGCCACTATCTGACCCACATAGGGTGCTGTCAGGATATGTTTGGCTCGGTTTTCGGCACTGCTATAGTAGTTGGTCATCTCCTTGACCATATCATCGAGTTTCTTTGACTGCGGACCCACCAGCTGCACCCAAAACTTTGTGGGCGAGGCCACAGCGGAGACATACACCTCCATGGGCTTATCATCGCCACGGGCAGCCATCAGTTTGTCGCGCGGCTGCATAGAGCTGAGCGATGTCTGCGACGAGTACAGGCTGGAGGAGGCCACGCTATTGGTGGGCGAACGGCGTGGCTCACGGCGCTGTTCCACCTCCTCTACGGAACGCAGCAGCTCTTCATCCTCCTCGATCTGATCGTCCAGCAGTTTGCGTGCAATATTCACCTGCTTCTGATTGCCCACCAATGTGATCTTGGCCTTGCCATTCCGTCCATTCGTATCGATTGTGAGCTTGGCCAACGAATTGCGACCAATGTCTTGAATGATTTCGCCGCCCCGTCCATTCAGTTTGCTCACCAGCCGCTGTGGCACTTGCAGCTCCACTTTGACAATGGGCGCACGCTCGATTTCACGTATGAGCAGCACACGGGCTGCCTTCACGGCCTCGGGTATGCCGCTAATGTCACAATATTTGTGTTGGCTGTCCTTGTCGCTGAAAAAGGGAAGATGGCAACCCAGGAGGGAGTGTTAGCGACGGCTTTTTCGGCAATTTATGATCAAAAATGTAAGTCCAATTACCGTAATCTTATCTTGGCCGTGGTTCGTTCCTCAATCAACTTGATATTGGCACCTCCGCGTCCCATAATCAGCGGCACATGCTCATTATCCACCACAATTTTAAGTACAATTTCCTTTGGCCTCTGCTGCTGTTGCTGATGTTCCAGTTCTGTTTGATTTCTGGTCTCTTCTCGGTCCTCCTCATCGCTGCGATTCTTAAAGTACGCATACAGCATGGCACCGCCCAGGGAGCATAGACCCAGGCCCAATATCAATTTATATGTGGGCGTGCCACCAAAAGGAGTATTGCGCAACATTTTTGTGGGTTTTTATTTATATTTAATAATTTTAAGTCTCAAAACTTGATTATTCCTTGGAGTTTGCTGTCAACCTGCAACACAAAACAGATCAAAGGAATGTTAATGGAAATAAGTTAAGACTCTTGTCAAGGTCGCGCTCGGTCGTGTATATTTATTGCGTGTGGTACCCGGTACGATACTTGTACCTAAAATAGAATATAATACGACTTTGGTTAGGCATTAAATGTGTAAGGGAATCGATAGAAGACGAGGGTTAGGGGGTCTCCCTCCCCTCTGCTTACATAAACACTTATCAACTGGACATTCAATTTGACAAATTTCCGACATATTGCAGGCCGCAAATACACAAATGAAAATTTTGGCACACAATCCCCACAAAAAGTGACTTCATAATTGAAATTACCAGAGAGAGAGAAAGAGCGTGCCCGCTGCACAGAAAATAGATGTGTGACGTTACCTGGTGGCGACAACACTATGCAACAAATTTTTGAGTTGAAGCAATTGCAGCAAGGGATTTTCCTTGTAATACTTATGGTATGGGTTCACCTTCAATTAAAGCAAATCAATTCTAAACATAGCTTCCATATCATGGTGTTTGTGATAGAGAACCCAAGAGATCAGGCTTTGTTTTGGCAATTCAAGTGCATTCTCTTTTGCATAATTCGCCTGGGCATCACGAGTCGATGCGAGCAGCAGTAGTTTTTATCTATCTTTGTTTTTTCTACTGCAAATTTGTGACTTGACTTGTGTGTCGGATAGTGCCATGAAAAGCCATAAAGTTTAGCCATTACTTTACAAATTAAACACTTGGGGAATGCAATAATTAACCAAAAATAGAAACCGAAAAAGTAGTTTCAAAAAGTTCTCCCTTAGCCAGTGTCCACTGTCTTTCGTTTTGTTAAATCTCAATAAATCACAATATTGTCGAAGCTTTTGCACTGGTTCTTTGGACAAGTTAAACGTGTTTATGCGCTCATGTGTGTTATCAGACCGGTTTAACATTTATTTCCTTCAACTGCACTATAGAAAAACTAAGCCTCTGTTTATCTATTTACGTTACTGATAAAAAACGAATTAATTTTGGGGAATACATGGCAAACAACACCAAAAATAACTCATATATAGCACATTTAATTGACTCTTTTTGTTTTGTTTTTGTGGCGCTGACCTTGATCGTAATTTTCTGTCGACTGTTTATTTTTGCATTAAAGCTTTTCCTTTGTTTTTCTTTTTGCTATTAAAACAAATGCTTAAACTCAATGAAGCGTCTTATTTGAGTCGACAATCGTTGCGTTGTTTAGTTCTTCCATTTTCACGTCGTCTAGTTCGTTCGAAAGTCGTTAAATTATTAGAAAATTATTAATTCTCGCGAGAGATAGAAGGCTAGGCTTGCCGTCGTCTCCACATTTCAGTATAAACTGTTGAAAAGAAGGCAATTTGAATATTTGGACCCACAACGGTCGCACGGAGCAGTTCATATTGAGAGGGAGAGAGCCGCCATCAGCTGTTCTTACTCTCCCACCAACACACGCACACGAGACAGAGAGCGTCTGGCTGGGTTCTTATTGTTTACTTTGCCGGTTCATTTTGCACGGTATGGGTGGTATAGGAAGGGTATATTATTTCGGTGTACATGAATATAACAGGTGGTAGACAGCGTTGGCCAGTCCATAACGTATACGTATATTATAGATGCATTCTTAAACGCTAATATGTAAAACTATATATTAAAACCGGTTGCATACCAATTGGATGCTTTTTCTTTGTGTACATCAGCACACAAGCCCGATTACAGGGTATCCCATAGTCAGGTGAGTAACATCAACTTTAATTTTTTTAAATTGAATAGAGCTGCATAAGCACATGTCCGTGTATGACTCTGGTAACACTACCGCAAAACGAATTTTTCCCAAGGTCCAAACCGACTTCTGATAGATATGGGTTTAAATTTTTTAAGGTTTTTTTTATGGCAGACTTTTTTGATTTAGCTGGATTTTTTTTTTTCAGGGTTTTTATACGTTGAGACTTGTTTGAAGTAATTAACCGCAGAGAAAGATTTGGTGGGGGGAAGAGGGGGTTAGGGGGGGGGCCGGACAAGGGCGGCGGGCCAACGCGGGACAAAGAAGCGGCCATGTACAACCCTTGTTCGTTTGCTTTGTTCCCATGGGGGCCCGCGCCTCGGTTGCATTCCGGGGTAGGGCCTGCGATACTTGCAATACGCCCATACACAAAAGGTTCCGGGTGGTCACTTTTGTTCGCCCGATACGGTTTGGATCACTTCTAGCGTCATTACTTTCAAAGCTGTCTGGTACTGGTTAGTGGGTGGCTTATACCGTTTATCTTTAGTCTGCCTTATCATCAAACCTTTCTAAGCCCCAACTTTGAAAAAGTCGTTTTGTCCTTGAGGAAAAACGTGTTGACTAGTGTAATTAACAGCAATACGACTATTGGCAGAAAGTCAAATAATGAAAAGCAAACAAAGCGTAAATTAGCTAGCGGCAGCCTGTCTGATGCAGAGCGGGAGAAGAGACAGAGTGAGAGAGCGTGTGAGCACTAGAAAAGCTTAAACAGAACAGTGAGAGAGTGTGCAGAGTGCTAAATTTAGTGAAATGACATAATAAACCGTTCGCTTGGCTTAAGTTGTGGTTGTGACGCGTAAGGACGCCTAACTGTACTCTCGAACAGAGTTGATTTATGAATGATTTCTGAGTGGATTACAGCTAGTTTAAATAGATCCACCAACAAGTGTCGCCATTAGCTTTTACCTAGGGGACGGTCTCAATTCCCTCGCAAGGAATATTTTCTATGCCATGCCAACAATTGTGCGTTTCGTTTGCGAAGAGGTCACGCGGTGAAAATGCTTAGGATGAGTCGAATTTTCTATTGGCAAAGTTTCAAATTTTATTTCGCATGTACATACGTACATACATACGTATGTATTTATTGTCTCCGCCTGCCTGTTGCTAAATAAAGCCGCATCTACAACACAACAAATATCGACGTCATTTTAAGGTATTTAATAATCCGCGAGGCTATTTGGAGAAACGTTTTCAAGCAAGAATAAAATCTATAATTCAATGGAGTATATTATTTGCATTTTAAATTGGTATGCGCTGCAGGCTTGAAGCTTTGTGGAGTTCTTAATGGAAAACCAGTTTGTTGAGGAGAATAGGCAGTCAAAGATGCTGGAGATGCTACTCGTAAAAGGTAAAAAGGTCAATTAAGAGGTTTTTAAATGACTTAAAACTTGAATAGTTATGTACGTACACTACACACATATGTATGTATGCATATATTCGCGTCTGTGCGTACAACTGATAGTAAAAGTGCTGCGCTGCGAATTCCGTAGAACGGTGGGCATGTGTGTGTGTGTGTCCATTCAATGCGCAAACTTACCCTCTGCAGGCTATCCTTGATGCCCGTCTTTATGTTTTATCAATTTCCTGTATGTGTTTGTTCTATATCTAAATTATTTACGGTTGCACTTGTAACTATATTTGTAAGTCTTTGCCTGGAAGCACGATTTGTTATTGCAATTTTGACAAAAAAAAGCCGATTCCGCTTAAAAACGTGCGAAGCAGTGTGACCGCGGCCTTTTGGACGAAATATACCGTCTGGCCCTCAGAAATATACCGAAATATACCTTTTTATTATCAAAATATACCGTAAATGGACCGTACATATACTGACGGATGCGTTAATATTCCTCGATTTTGATATTCGGTTTAATATTAAAAGCTAGTTAGCCCTGTCAGCCCTAAGCAAATAATTTTGTCCAATTCATGAATCAATTTTCTACAAGATTGGCTGGTTTTTCAGATTTAGTTTTTATTGGATAATAAGGTTCAAACAAAAACGGCCAAAACATAAAACGTAAATGTTGACTAAATGTGACGTCATTGTTTCTGGTCAACCAAATTTCTTCTATGCGTATGGACTTGTGTATACCATATTTCCTTTAATTGGTGTTAAATTTGTTAAAACATTAATAATGATTTTATCCTAGATTGACGTGTTTTTTACCTGATATGCATATGTTTTGTGTTTTATAAATACATTTATCCAGAACAGTGCTGCTAATACATTTCCCAATGTTGCTGAAATTTTTCCCATACAAATCAAATGTATCTTACGGCGTTCCCGTTAAGAACATGTGGCTCACACCACGAAAAGGAGAGCAAATTTTGAAATGAGTTTGACGGTCATTTTAAAAAGTATCTTAATATATTGAAAAATAAATTGGAACTTGATTAAATATACTTATACTGATATACCGTAATATACCTTCTCATTTTCAAAATATACCGTCAATATACCGAGCAGCGCAGTACAGAGAACATTGATTCCAAAAGGGGACTTTCCACATTATTTCCTTTCGGTTTCTAGAGCTTGGTGCGAACAGTCGATGTGACTTTTTCTTGCTTATTTTCTTCGACGTTTTATTTAAAATTAATCATGAGGTTTGAACAAGAACTGCAAGGAATTTTGCAAAAATTGCGTGATACCGACAGTGCACGCTTCAAGTACCTTGGAGATGCTTTCGAAATCGTAGAATATGCACATAATAGGGCATCTTCCTCCGGGGATTCATTTGGCTTTATTCAATCAGGTAAGTTATTGGACCTCCGGAAACTCCAATCAAATGGGTAATTCTGTTTTCCTTGCAGGAAGCTACTTGGATAGAACGAAGTTGAAGACTCATGATGAATTTGATTTTCATATGAAGGTAAAGTTACCATTCCCACTCATCCTGAAGAAAGACGAGAAGGGATTCGTGTTCTTGTATGCAGATATCTACAAGCATCCTATGGTAGTCAATAATTACGTAAATAGAAAGAAACTTCATGATTGGTTCGGCAGTAAAGTCAAGAGTGTGGGCCAATGTCAATTTAAATGCAATTCTGGAGAATGCTATGATTTGAAAGCCAAAGACAACGGATGCGCCCTGACCATTGAAGCTGAGGGAAAACATATTGCATTATCGGTCGATTTAGTGCCAGCATTTGAGTTTACTTTTGATAAGTGGCCGTTGGACATGCCACCAATTTTTGCTGAAGTGAACTCCAAATGGTACGCTGTACCGCACTCCAAATGGTACGCTGTACCGCACTCCAAGCGGGGATCCAGCGGGGACGAGCGCACTTTTATGGTGTGTTCCCCGCACTGGGAACGTGAAGCAACAAAGGATTTGAAAAATTTCGACAATGTGTTACGCCTAATGAAGGGAGTGAGGGACGCTAACGTGCATGATTTGCCCCATCTATCAAGTTACATGTTGAAAACTGTCTTGCTCCATCAACTGGGACGCGTTGATTGGAAAAAAGATTTGGGCACTCTTTTTCTAGAGATGTGGTCCTGTTTGGTAGATCACCTTAATTCTGGAAACTTGGACTTCTTTTTGTGCAAGGGAAATAACATTTTTGATGATATGCCATATGGGGCATTACTGGATTGTCGCATTTCAGCTGAACGCCTACTGGCTGACTTCAAAAAAGCTGAGAATAATTCTCTAGAATCTCTATGTCTAGACCCTATGTTTAACGTTTAAATAAGAGCCATCTATTATATGCACTTAACGTTTTGTATTGGAAAACTGTAAAACGAAAATTACATTTTTTATTTCTTTCAAATAAATTCATATCTTTACTCACCGAAAGTCATTGGGTTCATAATTAAACCGAATAAACCTATAATTCACTAAAAAAAATCTGATTATTGATTTAATGAAAATGTTTTGTTTTTCTCTTATTGTTCAAATAAAGAGTGTTTTCGGGATAACGTGCATTGAAAGCCACTGCATTACAATTCCCAGAAAACGACGAATAAAAAAAAACATTTAATTATCTAGCAGAATTTGGATCAGATCGAAATTTAATTATGGCCACAATGTTTATCCACGGCATCATCGATTTCTTTAATATGCATAGAAACAGACAATGATGGGCGAACGCTTTGGCTATCTATTAAGATTGATGGACCTCTATGGCCACAGAGCTGCTGATGACCAATATCAAACGGCACCCCAAACGGAATTCATGCATCTGCTCGCTCACAGTGATTTGAATGGAAACTCCTCCTGCTTACCCAATTCTGTTCTCTTATTTAAACAGAAGGTTTGAATTAATACGCTAGCGGGCTGGAAAACCTTTAAATGCTCAGTGAACGGTCAAATTGAAAGCGCGCACTCTTCCCTATATTGTCATTTATTTGAAATGTAAGTATAAAATGCATTTGAGCAGCTAAAAGCTGTTAGGTCATAATCACTAACTCTACGGGCACACATTTACCCGTTTATGTCTAAGTACAATGAACACTTTCTGAGTTGCAAGGCGAGCGCGTGCGCACACACACATTTTGGAAGAAAAATCAACAACTTAAGGCATTATGGCATGGGCTGGCGTGTCTAGTGGGTTGGCTGTGGCCGTAGCATCTGCCCACACACCTGGACAGCTAGGAAATGTCTCTTAACGTATTTGGCTTGCTGCCATCCATATCAAAGCAGCGACAATTGCACGAAGAGACAGGACATTCCGAATTTTGTCTGCAAATAAAGGAAATTAAATTCAATTAAAAATATTTCTGGTGTTTTTTAGGACTCACTTGAACCACTGCATAATGTGCTCGGTGTGTCCGCCATGTCGACATGTCTGACACCAGGAGAACCACTTGGAAAATGGCTTCGTTTGCCAGCCCTGCACCTCGGGCGTGGTGCTGGGCGTCTCGCCGTTACTCATATTAATCATCGTACCCATATGCATCAGACAAAGCGAGCAGCGTGGCAGTGGCTTGCGGCAGCTGGGACAGGACGACAGTCGATTTGTGCTGGTCGTGGTGCTGCGTGGCCGTGGCTCATCCAGCAGGGCATTGGAGACGGCTTTGCCACAGAAATTGCACGACAAATAGACGGTACGCGAGCTGCGCGCCGACGAGCGTATGCCCTCGATTTTGATGTCCAATTCGGCACGCTTCTCCCACAGGCCCCAGCTGTTGAGGTAGTCCAAATAGCTGGCGATCCAGTACTGTATGCGCTTGTCCGTGAAATGCTCCTGCCGGAAGTAATTGATGGCCACCAGGGCCACAGTTTGCACATCAAAACTGGTATCCATATACGACTGCAGTATGCTTATGCCATCGAGCGATTCGCCGGTGAGCAGCAGTCCATTGAGATCGCCACACTCGATGGCCGCTTGTATCTGTTGCTTTACATAGTCCGTCAGCTTCGTCTCCGACAGATATTTACAGGCAAATGCCATGCGATCGGACAGCGATACGCCGTCCTCCTTCAGCACAGCCTCAAAGTTATCCTTCTCCATGGTGAGAAATGAGAAAATGGCTCTAAGATGTGGATCCTGGATCTGCATATTCGCACTGGAGCGTTGATTACGCGACGTTGAGCTACAGCGATCCGCATTGAAGCTGGACAGCGCAATCACCGTGATCCTGTACATGCTGGGATCCCGCATGTTATCCGCCGCCGAGGACAGTATATTGCAGGCATGCATAATCTTCAAATGGAACACACAGATCATGGCCGCACGGCTGTACTCCTTGCTGGCATACAACTGATCGATAAAGCGCTCCAATTCATGCTCAAATGTCCAGCCACACAGCTGCAGGGCATGGTCACGCTGTTCGCTTTTGTAGCACAAAAGTTTGTTGGAATTATTGATGCCATCTGGCCACTGCAGCTGCTGAGATTCGATGCGTGAGCTGGCCATCAATGCCTCCGATGTGTGGCCCAAATTGATGCCCAAAGCGGACTTCAAACCGGACAACTGATCATCGCAGTAGACATTGTTGAGCGTTGCCCAAACATTCCGTAGATACGGAGTGAGATGCAGCTCTGCAAATCGCTTGTTATCCGGCTTGATGCCATAATCCTCGAGCGCACGCTGCCGCGTCTCATCCACCAGATCGAGCTCAAAGAGTTCCGGCACCAGAAAATCCACATTCAAGGCGGAATGTGAGCCGGGTCCACTGTAATCCAGCGAACTGCCAGCACTGTTCAGACTGCAGCTGCTCGTCGGCTGCTGTGTGGGCGTAGCTGTCGTGGATGTGGGCGAAGCGGGCGCGTACAGCTGACGCTGCATGAGCAGCGGTAACTTCCTCCGATTGCTATGCGCCGTGTGCAGCGTGGCAGGCAGTCGGAAATCCAAAATATTCACAGCATCCGCCAGCAGCAGAGCGCGCTCAAAGTCACGCGAATGCCAGGACAGACAATTGACGGACGCAAACTTGCCACTGTGATGATATTTGGCCGGAAACGGACTTATCTGTCGCTTCACATGATAAATCTCCCGGGAGTTCTCGTTCTCCACGGTGCGAATGTCGTAGAGCGTAATGTAGGAGGAGTCACGCTGCAGCGACGATAGCAGGCTGTTTCTGGTGGGACACCAGGCAATCTGCAGATGATTTCTGGAGGATTGTATCTGCCGCAGTGGCTGCTTAATGGAGCGCACATCCCACAGCATAATGATGGAGTCCACATAGCTGCACAGATCATTGCCATTGGGCGCCACCGACAGACCCTGGACAGTCTTTGTTTGTATGCTCTGGCAGGTGGCATTGTTCTCTAGGGAATTACAGGATGCAGGATGCAGGATTAGTGTGTGGGTTTGTAGAGGGTGCCCCTGGGCCACTCACGTCTCAGATCAAACAGCTTGATCATCTTCTGGCTCATGCCTGCTATTAGCATGCGATGATTGCGATCCCAGCAAAGCGAATTCGCAGACTCGGCCTGGCCAAAAAAGTTGGCCGTCTCCTTGGGCACACCCCGTTCCGTGTCCCAAATGGTTATGCAGGAGTCCGAGCGATGGCGATCGTGGCCAATGGCCAAAATGTTGGCATCCAACTCATTCCACGCGAGGCAAGTGCACATACGCTGCTGACGCGGCGCTGCAAAACGAATTCAAGTGTTAGCCGGAACCACAGCGAAATGTAAACTCTACCCACTGTACTCCCAGCTGCTGTCGTATGTGTCTCGAAAGTTGCATATGCCAATTTTGCCATCTGCCAGGCCCACGGCTATGATGGGCTGATGGCTGTGGTAGGAGGCGGCCACACATCGCGCATACTGATACCGCGACTCGTTGGCCAGATAATTAACCGAGATATAAGGCAGGCGACCTGGTGATAGATGAGAGTAATGTAAAAGTGTCTCAAAAATCACCAATATGCTACACTCACTTTTCTGTGGGGCATCATCCTTGCTGCGCACCTCATACAAATTGATTTCCTGGCCCCACGAGACGAATTTGTCGGGAAAGTTGGGAAACCAGCTGAGCCCGTGTATGTTGCCACTCATCATAAGCTGTTTTCCATTCGTTTAGCAGTGTTTTTAAACAGATTTTCACAGATCTGCAGCCTAATTGCGTCGCGTTATCAGTTGCAAAAACAAAAAACGTGAGATAAACACACACACACACCCAAGAGAAATTGTACTCACACACATGCAAGGCCGGTCAATCAGCTGTTTGTGCCGCTGGCCATTCTTCAGCATTGTTAACACTAACATCGTTACGGCGTATGCAACAGTGCTGCCAACTTGTTATCAGGAAAAAAGCGGTTTCTGACTTTGACAAGAGACAAAAATAGCTGAAAAATTCCAGAAAAAAGCCCTTTTTAAGTTTAATTTATGGGTTATGTGTTTAATTTTGTATTTTTACAGTATTAGCCTCATTAGCTCATCATATCTTAATTCCTTAATTTCGACTACACCAGATTAAACCCTCTTCCCGCAGTTCCCAAATTTTTTACGCAGTTCTTCAAAAAGAAGTAGCCGAATCGGCAGCACTAGTAAGCAATTCATTGTTTTTATTTCCGTGACGATTTGTTTTAATTTACAACGTGTCCTATTCCTTTCAATTCTTGTAATGTTACCAAAAACACCCAAGCCTGCAATTTGGAGATTCATCAAGGGTAGCGCCAAGACTCTGTTTGTAGTGGAGGCTGTCTGTTTTGCGGCCAGCTACGGAGTCTATTACCGCATGAACACGAATCGAGGCAAGTCCAGTGGCCGGGCTTTTATATAAGTTTTCGAATAATAAATATTTCCTAATTCACAGAGTTCCGTCAGCATATACACGAGAACTATCCCTTTGTGCTTGATTACTATTACAAAATCGGCGAGATAGTCGGCGATAACAAGGCTCGTCAGACGGACGCCAATTATTGGGGCACCCTGAAGAAAAGCGACTAAATCATGTTTGGCAATCCGTATCTAAAGTCCCTGTTGTGGCTTGTATCCTTCGGTGGCATTGGCTATGGCCTGATGCTGCTGACCGAACCAAATGCCGAGAAAATTGAACGTATAAAGGCCTCGTCCCGCGGTCATCCCAACCAAACCGACGATGAGAAAAGGAAGGCACTGTTTATGAAGCGTTTGCAGGAGGCGGCCAACACCAGTACACCACTGTACAGGACACCAACAGGGGACAAAAAAGATTAGTTAAGAGCTTCTTTTCATTTAAATTGTACGTAAATTGTTAAACAAATTCGAAAAAAAAAAATATAAATGTTGAGCATTTAATTCATTCGCGCCTTGTGCACACACTGATGGGTAGTGCTGCAAAACGCTACTATTCGCGCCTTTCAAGCCAAAGCAGATGTTGCTTTTGCCGCAATTTGCGTTTAAATTAGTTAAATACTTGCATTTAGGTGCACGCAGAACGTAAATAGCAACGTCAACATGATTCCGGAACACGTGCCATTGGCATCCATGGCGAATATGCCATCAGTTGTTCAGTTTGGCGCCAACAAGGATTTCCAAACGCGAACCCATCAACAGGAGCTGGACAAATCATTTCTGGGCTTTCAGAAGCGTAACTGGATGCACTCCAACGGCAAGTTAGATACAGCGCGTGAGCGGGAGATACTCAAGTCGCTGCTGGCCACCACCATAGATACGGATCACTCCGGCCGCAGTTTGGACGACCTCATACCCAATGGCATCTGCTATCGCGACTTGGCCACGCTGACCGACGAGGATCTGCAGCTGTTTGGTTTCACCTCGGCTCTGCATCGCAAGGAAATGCTCAACACATTTGCCCAAATGCCCAACCAGGATCCCAGCTACGATTACCTCTGCAATACAGAATTGGCCAAGCAATACAACTCTCAGATTCTGGGCAAAACCACAAATCATGCCATGTCGCTGCGCGCCTCCTTTGCGGCCACCAACTACAAGATGCAAGTGATGCCTGTGGAAGATCTTGTGGTGGGCGATAAGCGCTATGCCAGTCGCTTTGCTCTGGAAACTTTGGAACAGATGTCCAGGGACTTGAAGAAGATTGAGAAAACAGTCAATGAGCTGCAGAAAATTGATGATAACCAGGCCAAAGGAGGCAGCAAGAAGGTGAAGGAAAATATTCATACTTATTGTGGTGTGGTTTTATATGTACTTTGTTTTGCTTTCAGAAGAAGTTAAATTTCGTTACTTGCGCTTACTACGCAGCCATGGCTTTGGGTTTGTCCTGTGCCTGGTTTTGGTGGTGGTCCAAGCATAGTGCACCCGCACGTCTGGACCGCATCTCGGTGGCAACTTGAGCGTAGAGAAAAAGACAAAGCTAAGCATTCAATCGATGCATTCCCCCGTGGAAACAGTTTGCTTTCCAAGCTCTCAATTGATTTTAAGATATACGAAGGTTTCGATTCTATTTAAGTTGAAAACGTGAAACATGAACATCATTTAGAAAGTGTATTATTTCGGACAAAGAAAAGCCATAACTTAGCATGTAGCCCACACATATATATAATCGCTGCATTCCCCCTTGGAAACATTATTAATTTCCAAAATTCTCTCATAGATTCATAAGATTTTGTAATTAAGAAGAAAACTCTGAACATTAATTATATAAAAGTGTATGGAAAGTCTTTATAATTAATTATTTTAAACTTAGTTCCTCGGCCAGCAGCAGAAATCCCAATTTAACATAGATATCGACTTGCTCGGGATACTCCCAGAGGGATGTGTGCGCTATCAGTTCGGTTCTCCTGGTGCAGTGAGCAATATTCTCTACAAATAAATAGAAACGTAAATATATAATCTCCCAGTGGCATCCCTTACACTGCTCACCTGCAACCTGTGTCTTGACCAGCGCCTCCTGTTCGTAGCGATCCGCCAGTTCCATGGCAAACGCCACAAACTGCGCCAGCCGCCAGGAGCGAAAGAATATCGTGTCGGCCGCCGCGCCAGGCAGTTTTGTTAGCGCACGCAGCTGCCTCAGCGTTTCCCGCGTGTTGTTGGTAATGTCCCCAAAGATTGAAGCAATAATGGCCAACTTTTTACAGGGCAGCAGAAGATCATCTGGATAGGCAGTGCTTCTGCTGCTGCTGTCATCATCCTCGCTTTTCTCCAGGCACTTGGTCTTCTTGGCCTCAATGGCATAGCATATGGCGGTGCCGCGCTGCTGGGCTAGCTGCCATTTGGCATAGTTATCCTGCAGTTGTTTTACCAGCGTTTCCAGGCGCGTCTTGCATGTGGCCAAAGTGGCATCGTGACTGGTCGGAGATTGCAGGCAAGGGCTGTCCAGATCTACAAGCGCTCCAAGCTATTATAGATACAGACGAAATGATTAAGCCAACTCACATCGCACTGGAGTTAAAGATGTATTTTGTATATCTGTTTCGCTTTGTTTTTGCGGCGTTTTGTTTGTTTTGGTCATTTTTTCAGGTTACATGAGAATGATTAACCCATTGTCCACCAGGCGTTATTTAAATACTCCCACGAAAATGATGAAATTTTAGCACAGTCCAGGTGAAAGGTATCATGGTCATTTTGTTTTGTAAGTAAAGATATCGGTGGATCTACAAGGAGAATTAAAAAACTTTATACTTTTCCGCGGTTTAACTCTAGGTAATTATGCATGGGTGTTAAAGGTGTTAAGGGGTGTTAAGAGGGTTAAGTTCGCTTATTAAGCTTAACAACACTTTGACACCACAAAAGTGCCGGTAATTCTCTGTCAAGTCAAAGCCATTTTGCTTTAAAATTTGTATTCAGAACCGTAATTAAACCGGAAATTCTAGAAAAATGTCGACCTGGACGCCACTCGAATCGAACCCAGAGGTATGTACTATAACTATGAAGAGTTGCGGCTGTTTTTTCAACTTTTGCCACTGCGATATTGGCTGATTGCGGGCATTGCAAAAAGGGCTCCTTTGCAAATTGGCAATTTTAAGACGCCATTGATATTATACCCATTCCTAGGTGCTGACCAAGTACATACACAAGCTAGGCGTGTCGCCGGCCTGGGGGGTGATTGACGTCATTGGTCTGGACGAAGATTTGCTCGGGTTTCTTCCCCGTCCAGTAAAGGCTTTCATCTTGCTCTTTCCATGCAGTGAGGCTGTAAGTGCCGCCGCTCAGCACAACAAAATTCCTTAGATATTAACTTAGATTCTTGCAGTATGAGAAACACCGTGCTGAGGAGCATGAGCGCATTAAGGATGTGAAGGAGCAGCATCCCGATGATCTGTTCTATATGCGCCAGTTCACTCACAATGCCTGCGGCACTGTGGCCCTCATCCATAGCGTGGCCAATAACAAGGAGTATGTTGCCATTTATTAGCATAACCAAAGATCTATTCTTATCCTGTGTTTTTCCCTGCAGGGTGGATGTAACTGGTGGAGTTCTTAAAAAGTTCCTGGAGAAAACCGCCGCCTTGTCGCCAGAGGAGCGTGGCAATGCCTTGGAGCACGATACCGAGTTCACAGCCGATCATCAGGCTTTGGCCCAGGAGGGTCAGACCAATGCCGAAGAGCATGAGACTGTGATCCATCATTTCATTGCTTTGGTGAACAAAGAGGGCACCCTCTATGAGCTGGATGGACGCAAATCGTTTCCCATTAAGCATGGCAAGACCAGCGAGGAGACCTTTGTCAACGATGCGGCCAAGGTGTGCAAAGAGTTTATGGCCCGTGATCCCACCGAAGTACGTTTCACCGTTTTGGCCTTGACTGGTGCGCAGGATTAGGCGGGCCGGCTGCCTGCCAAAAGAAGAATACGATGATCTCTGATCTGCCAGATACAACCACAAACATATACCACATACATTATTATAGCCCGGCTTAAAGGCGCTTGCGGGCACGCCTTGAAGCCAGTTGAAACACATAATTATGCATACATAATATTTAATTAGCTTGGAGCCAAAAAAAAAGAAACGCCACACTGTATGGGAAGCATTTAAAATTTGTAATTAAAGAGTTAACACTCAAAGCTTGAAGCTAATCATAAAAGAAAGCCTTCCCATATGTATTTGTATATATTTTTAGAGATTTTTGCTTGTTTAAATTTCCCCCCCCATTTGGCACAGCTGATAACGCTGTGACCTCCAGTGCGCATGCCTTGACAATTGGACATGCTCCACGTCGTCGCTTGACAGTTCTACATTCCACCCCCTCTCGCTCTCTCTGCAATTAAACCAGGTTTTTCTTGCAGGCCAGCTGTCAAAACGGTCCCCAAAACGAAGTGGAAAAGGATTTTTTTGGGCCAGAAAACTTTCAACTTTAAGCCAGCGAACCCTCTGAGAGTGCCGCCATCGAGCATATGCCCTGGGACAGTCGCTGCGTGAAGGGTAAGGGCAGAGCGAGGCGGAGCAACGTCGTTTTAGCATGTTGCTGCTGAAGGAACTGATGCGTCTGGCCACGCAGCATCGCACCTTCTACTGCTATGTGCTGCTCAGCATTTGGATCTTCCTACTCATAGCGGGTGAGTCCACACGGCACTCTGAATCTATCATTTATCTAATCCATGGAAATCCTCCCTCCATCACAGGCATGTATCGCTATATGGGCAATGTGGAGAGCAGCTCTGGTGCTGGCGCTGGCTTTGGCCCCAGCTCGGGCACAATCAGTTCCTTGGGCGACTCCTCCGCCTCCTCCTCCTCCTCCTCCTATGCACAGCGCTTTGCCAAGTATCGGGAGCGTTGTGCGCCGCTGGCACAGCTGCAGCGTCTGGACGATGGCGGCATCTTGGAGGGTTGGAAGTTGCAGGGCGTGCTGCTGGTCATTCGGCACGGGGACCGTGGACCCATGTCGCATGTGCGCACCACTGGCATCAATTGTGGCGTTGCTGGGGGCACTGAAAACCTGGTCAACAGGTGGGTTTGGCTACTACACCACCCATCCCAGTTGGGTAATCTTATGCTCTCGCTCCCCCCGCAGATATCGCAGTTTTCTGCACAATTCGAGCAGCTCGTCCTCGGGCTCGAATCACATGTACTGGAACAAGGTGGGACCCTTTCATGGCTTTCCTTTGCTGCCAGCCACAGAGCGTGGCTGTCCATTGGGGCAGCTTACCTACAAGTAAGTGCTGGCATACACAAAGGAACGCATTTCATATTCGTTCTCCTCAGGGGCATCTCCCAATTGCTGCATGTGGGCGACATTATGCATCAGGTGTATGCCCATCCATTGGGTCTGCTACTCAAGCCGCCACTCAGTCGCGGGGGAGCCATGGAGACGACACCGCACACGCTGCTCAATTCGGATGAGGTGGTGGTCTACACCACGCGCTATCGTCGCACCTTTCAGTCCGCGCTGGCCATGCTGTTCACCCTGCTGCCGGCGGACAAGTGGCTGGGCCTGAACGTGCGCGAGTCCCACAGCATGGCTTTTTGCTTTGGCGAGTGCTCCTGTGGCCAGTCGGCGCTGCTGCGGAAACGACTGCAGGCCATGGGCGACAGGCAGCTGCTGAGGCGATCCGATGTGCTGGAGACAATGCAATGGATTGGCGGCACCTTGTTGCAGCACACGCCAAATGGCATCACCAATCCCTTTGAAGTTGTGGACGCAATGCTGACGGTGCTGTGCCACGAGGCGGCACTGCCCTGTCGCCGCAAGAAACGCAGTCCGACGGAGAGGCCGGCGAGGAAGAATCCCAACCAGGAGCTGGTGGATGTGATCAACATTGATCAGGATGAGACGGCGACGAATCTGCAGCAAGAGGCAAACAATGGCAACCTGGAGCCAGAGTCGAATGAGGCGGACAATGGCAATCCCGCCCTGCCACAGGGTGAGGGGGAGCATCCAGAGGGTTGCGTGGAGGCGACACATGTGGACGCCCTGATGTCCTTTGCCGATGATCTGTCCAAGCGTTCCGCCAATCATGCGTACTACAAGCTGTCCGGCCTGCTCAGATCCTATGGAATGATTCGGCACATCGTCAGCTATATGCTGAAGATGATATCCGGTGATCGCACCAAGTTCGTCCTATACTCCGGCCACGACTGCACCATGCAGTATCTGACAGCGGCGCTTGGAATCGCCAATAGCCAGGGCCAGACAATTGCGTATGCCTCGCGGCTGGCCTTCGAGGTGTACCGCAGCGAGGCGCACACAGACTACTATTTCCGGGTCGTCTACAATGGACGGGATGTCACGCAGCAGATTGACTTTTGCGAGGGTGGCAAGAGTCTGCGTGTCACCCGTGACTCGAGGGGCAACAAGGCGGATCTGTGTCCCATCGAGAACATTATTCGCTTTCTGCACGAGGATTACTTTGCCCCGCTGAATGCCACCAATTTTAAGGAGGCCTGTGGCACCACCAATCCACCAAAGGCAAACGAGTTCTAGGCCCATCGAGGAGTCTCCCACGCACTTCTGAAACTGTGATACGTAGTTAAGATGCCCCCGGCATAAGCCCAAAGCCAGCAGCAGCTCCACAGTCCCCAGTCCAATGCCAGCTATCCAGGCACATCTACGAAACGACCGCACCCTTGCGATGTTATCTATCTAAAGTTAGACGAATTTTTAGTTACTGAAAGATAATTGTTGATCCTGAAAGTCGAAATCGATACATATCAAATCGTGAATTCGAAGCTCTTACTTTGCTATATCCGATGCATATCAGTGTGTGAACGTTCGTTTGCCTAGACCTAAGTCCAAATCGTAAGCATATCAAAGCGAAACTTATAAATTAATTATACAACAAAAGTGGAAGCAGAAGAAAAGCCTTCCTGATTTTAGTATGTACTTAAATAAATGTTCCCGAATTTTAAAGAGTATAAATAAAGCTGTTGGATCCTATTTCACTGCAGTTCGAAGGAAATATTCCATCGATAGATGTGATTTAGATTTATACACATGGTAATTAGGTGTGTGTGAGAGAAGACATTCGGACCAGCTCACTTGGGCGTCTTAAAGGTCCATTGTGATCCTGCTCGGGCCTGGAGCCCTTTGAGTCTGCCTTCTATGGTTGCACATGTACGGAGAAGAAGTATATCTAGCTCCGTCTGCTGGGGGGAATGCATCACAGGCGCATACAAGATAGTTTGTCCTCGTGAACGCAACCTTTAATTTGTTTTACTTTTTCTCCACTTTTTTTTTTTTAATTTTAACTTTATTTTACTAAAAAATATTAACAATATTATGTATTCTATTTGCTTAAATTTTAAACAACTATTTCTATTTAAAAGTCCTAGTTTCGTCATTGTTATCCCTCGGTTTGTTTGTAGATGCAGAGCCAAATGCAATGGCCAACTTGTTGTGAGGCATTTTGGCACATGAAAAAGAGCTGGAAGCCCAAAGCGGGTAGCTCCATTGGCGATAGATCCTGCAGAGTCTCGGAGAATTTATTTAACACTGTCAACATTTCTCCGTTGCTGAGCTCTAAAGCCCAAAAAAAAATGGAAATTTGAGTAATTTTTAAGCATTTTATGGTCGCAACTTACTCGAACATGTCAGCAATGGGGGTGAGGATTGAAGATGGCCTCATACCTCTATACTCGGTTCCATCCGAGGCAACCCCATTGAGTATAAAACGTGGAGTTGCCGAAATCAGAGAAAGCGAATCTGGCAACAAATCCTTCCAACCAACACCTTGGCGTCTCCCTGTCGCATGCCATCCAAACAGTGATCGATAATCGCGGCCCGTTCATCAGCAGAGAGAGAGAAGGTGTGCAGGTCCCGGGTCAATCGTGTGATCAAATCGAACGATTGTTTATAGTTTAATTCTACACTACGCAAAACGTTTCTGCGTAGACTCTTCTGCCTCAGTGTCGCAAGCCAGTAGAAATTCCAGGAATTTATGCCTTCACTTCGGGATATCGTGGCATTCAGAATGTCTGTTAACTGTTCGAACAACAAACAATATTAATTTGTGTGGACACACACAAAAGTTTTATATGCATGCAAGAGAGAGATATCGGTACGAAGTAGCTGATTGCTTCGCTTTGGCTTTGGCTTTGACGGTTAGATGCCCCAGCGTCGCTTTTTGATCGATCGTTCGGCTCGTAAGTAAAAATATTATTGCACTCTCGCGGACACCCTGTCCCTTGCCACGGTCCCTAGTGGGTCAAAAACACAACCAGGTCTGCGCCTCACACCGCGAGTCTGGTTGCTGGGAAATTTTGTGATTTTACAAAACGATTGACTGGAAAAACCACTGAAGTATGCACCTCAAAAAGTAAATGAAGGTTTGTGCAGATTTCAATGGGAACGTGGGGATTTACACGGCTAAGGAACCATCACCGATTTCATAGGAAATCATAGGATTGTTAGCAATCCAGCTACGCTAGCTGTTGCTTATGAGCGTTTTTCCCCCAGTAACGCGCTCTCGAGCGCTATGACTCACCACGCTTACGCTTACGCTCCCGCTCTCGCTACCGACAGCCACCGGCAGTGGCTGAGCGCAACCCCCCCCGGTCACTGAATGCTCCTCTACGCCGATCTCCCTGTAATATACCGAATATAACCCTTATTTGACGAACTTGGACTTGCCCTGTCTTTTCTTGGGAAGTGATTGTTGGATTGAGACGCCTCTTCGCTCAAACAATGTTCATATATAGTCCATATATAGTGCTGACTGAGTACCCGATATAAAAGCGGATGCTTGGCTCGGCTCCGCTTTCAGTTCCGCTTACAAGTCCGAACGCGAGTAGTACAAAAAGTTTTTATGCGCCCAGCGTGCTAGAAAGACGTGTAGATTTTCCGTATATTTTAAAGTGCAACTATAAGGTATTTTTTTCATTAATATAGCCTGCACTTGATGCCATATTAACTACAAAATTTTAATTTTTAATAATAACATTACAAATTATGTTAAAAGAAAACTTATATAAAACGTGCATATGTATGTGTGAGTGACTCACTAGACAAGCAAAAGCTTTCCAGCGAAACAATAAAGTTAATTAAAAACATTAAATATCGATAACCAACTAAATAAAAAAAACATTTCGCAATTGTAACAAATCAAACACTGTGAGAAAATTAAAATGAGTCAAGTGAGCATTTTCAATTTGCCACCTGAGATCATCTTTAAAATATTTAAGTACGTAAAAGAGAACTGCGAGAGAGAGAATCCTTATGAGCGCGACGAAATCAAGTATGGAGATTTCATTAGTTTGGCCACTTGCAGCGTGTGGTTCGGCCATATTGCTGTTGAATGGGATAAGGGTCTATATAACAGGCTTATAATGTTAAAGTTTAGCAATGACCCCATTCACTCCATCGATCTTGGACATGTGCATACCTTCTTAAAGAATATGTCAGCAAAGTACAGGGAAAACTACTGGAGGCAGCACAGCCAGGCCATCAGGAAATCACCATATATAGATGTCGATTTGTTTTGCGCTCCCGAATCATTCCACAGTGATCACATGGAAGCATTTCACACCGTGATAGCTCAACTCCAAAACAAGCCAAATCTGAAAGAGTTACGCATTGATGTGCGGGGTGAGAGCATTATATGCCTAGGTCTAGGGGCATACATATTTAACATGGAACATTTGTTTATTTCAGGCTACACCCTAGAGGGTCTGGGAGCACTTAGAAGCCTCGAGGAACTTACATTGAATGTGCGGATGGATATTGATGATTTGATTGAAATCTGCCGCCTGAACAAAAACTTGCGAGTTTTGAAATACATGAATAATGAAACGGGAGGAAAGAGGCTGGCCGAGATCGCCCCACATTGCAGACAGTTGGAAGAACTCACCTTCAAAATGAGAACCGACTGCGATGCAAGCGAATACAGGCCTTTGGCTAAGATTCCCAGACTGAAATACTTACAAATCGCAGGCGTCCACGAGAAGGGCACTCTTCAGCCCCTGCTGGAGGCATTGGCCTGCAAAGACCTCTACACATTGTCCATAGTCGATGCAACATTGGACCACAATGAAACGCAGGAAATGGCCCAGATCGATACATTAATGCGAGTGGAGTGTGGATTTGACGATCCCCAGAGCATTGGGCTCTTGTCCCAACTGACCCAACTCTACAACTTGAAGATACTGTCCAAACACGACTTTGGCGCGATATCGGAGCCAGTTCGGAAGATTTTAGTGGAGTCAGACGGGAAAACGAATATTGAGCTGGTCAATTTGATAATAAATTACTCATTAGGGCTTGCGCTTTATTTCAGCGAAGAGAATGCGGATGCCTCGGACTACAGTCCACTTTTTACGCTGCCAGGTTTGGCTGGCCAGGATAGCACTTTGAGAATTCAAAAATCGCCCCAAGTTGCTTTACTTAAGTCGATTCTCAATGGATTCAGAAACGCACCTACAATGCCGAAATTGTGGTTGGAAAATATCACGGCAGAGGAATTCGCAGCTGTATCTGAAATCGTATCCCTGAAGAGGTTGACGTGTGGATTTGCCGAAACACAAAACGCTGAGCTCCTATCGGAGCTACCGGAGCTCGAAGAATTGACTATTACATCTGAGCCATTATCTCCAGGATCCCTCCAGGGCCTCCTGGCTGCTCTGGCCTCGAAGGAGCCGCAGACACTACAAAAGTTGTGTTTGGAAAAGATCTATACCGTGGAGGCAACGGAACTGGCCCGCCTGAGATCTTTGCGAGCTTTGGAATGTCAGTTCGCTGATCCTCTGGACATTCAGCTTCTGTCTGAACTAATCGAACTCGAAGAGCTGAAGCTGATTGGCGATGAAAAGTTAGACAATATGTTGCCTGGTGTCCTTGCAGTTACAAAGTCCTGCAAGAAGTTGGCTAGAATTGAGATAGACTGTTCTTCATACCTGTCCCCTCGTGCCAACTTGGAATTGGGTGAGATCCTCGTCGAAATTTTGAAGGACTGTCAAGATAAAATTGATTTACGGATCCACTTCGATATTGTGACATATGCGATATTCTTCAATCGGGAAACAAATAAATTGTACCTTGACATGGATTTTTTTGGACACGAAAGTCTCGCGATAGAATCCTTAGCCCGCCTTGAATCTGTAACCCATATGGATCTAGTAAATCGTAGTGGTGGCTCCCTGAGAGAACTCTTTGCCGCCCTTGCAATGAAAAATAATTCCAATCTACAGAGTCTGAACATACCAGACCAACTTCTCAAGTTTGATGACACGGTGGAATTGGCCAAGATTCCTTCGTTGACAAAATTTAGAGTCAGGATATCTGAAGCAAGTTTTCAGCATTTACTCCATTTAAGCAATTTCGTAGTAGAATATCCGGGAGCCGATGCCAGGTTTGTAATCTCAATTCTATGGCAAAAATTTTAATTGTTTTTCTATCCATTTATCCCCTAGAGAAATAACGTTCGATCAGTCCACTGGGAAATTGTCTGTTTCTCTATTACATTTCTCAATGAAGGACATAAATCCCCTAGCTAGCCTGCAGAATTTGCGACACGTTACTTTTTCTAATGTGCGCATACGTGGATCCATGCTTAATTTCTTGGGCCAGCTGGCCGCGTGTCAAGGCGAGACTCTGCAGGAACTGAGAGTGGACAGGCGTTATGAAATGAGCAATGAAGAGCTGAGGGAAGTGAGTCGAATGAAGTCTCTCCGAACCCTCGTCTGCAGTGTATCCCATGCTAAGAACATAGAAATAGAACAGCTGGCTCAACTTCCCCAGCTAGCAGTGCTGGATGTTGGTTCCCACCGAGCGGGCTCCCTGAAGAACCTTCTTGGGATTCTTGCCGCCAGCAAGGGCCCCACACTGGTACATCTGGCTGTAAGGGGCGCAAGTCTCACCCCCCAAGAGGTGACCGAAGTGTCAGCTATAGGTTCCTTGAAGGGACTCGAGTGCGCGTTCTGCAGCACAGAGGGTCTCGAAGTATTGTCACAGCGAAACTGCATCGAGCATCTGGGCATAACAACTAGGGAAGGTGAAGCCTCTCTGGTAGATCTGCTCTCTGCTTTTGCATCTTCTGGCGAATCAAATATCCAGAAATTAACTATCGATGGTCTGGCAGTCGGTCAGGAATCAATTACCGTATTAAACCTTCTTCTTCGAAATCCGAAACTGAAGTCGTTGAAGCTCCTAATCAAAGATACCCAGGGCATTGAGGGTTTGGCCGAGTCTATGCACCTCGAAGATCTGACAATATCCTGTTTCCCCAAAAGGGGTTCTCTAGCAGGTCTCTTCCGCGCTTTTTCACTGAACGACTCAACCAAATTAAATAACTTGGTTATAGAGCGCACTTTTATCGACCTTGAGGAGACTCGCCAGCTCGCGCAGGTTGGTTCAATCACAAGACTAAAGTGTGGCTTCAGAGACGGAGAAAGCTTCTCCCTCTTGGCTAAAATGACTAATCTTGAGAATCTGGAAGTCACTTCGAATAATAGTTATGGAGATATTTGTGACGGTCTCCTTGACATATTTCAAGAATGTCGAAAGCTTAAGAGTATTTTTGTGGGAAAAGCATTGTACTCCATCGAACAAATCTTCCTAAAAAAAGCACTGGACATTCTGAAATCAGTGAGAGATCCCTCAACTCAAGGTCCATTGGAGATACGGGTTTCGTCGTCTTCATATGATTATGTAGATGGCCTGGTAAGCGAAACGTATATCCCGCAGGATAGGATAGGCATACACAAAGTCTCAATTTATGTTTTCGTACTTTCAGACCTCTAGGATGACTGCCTTTAACAAAACTTATTTGATTGTCACCAACAACTGGAAAGATTCCAAGGACGAGCCTGAGAGCGATGAAGAGAGAGATAAAGAGAGCGCTGAAGAGAGTGAGAAAGAGAGCGAGGAAGAGAGCGAGGAAGGGAGCGAGGAAGAGAGCGATGAAGACGCGTATCCACTGTGCATAGGACAAAATTTCGGGCAGTGCAGTCGGCACACGTACCCCGTAAATTCAATTCAATAGAGCGATGAAGACAGCGATGAAGAGATCTACAAAGAGAGCGAATCTGAGAGCGATTAAGGGAGGACTTATCATCAATATTCAATGCACATAACAAATAAATGCAGGCTTGCGGAGCCGATACACTCGGGAATAGGCAGAGCCGCAGCTCGTTGCAGAGGGCGGCCAGTGGGTAGAAGTCCAGAAGAGTCTCTGGTGGCGCAAAGGCGGGATCCACCTGCTTGCGGGAGTGCAGCGTCACCTTGTTGATCAGCGTGAACCTCTCCAACTCCTGCTCAATGCTGGCCTCGAATTTGCGCTGCACCACGCCCATAAAGATGGGCGCCATGAGGGCCCGAAAGTCGGCACCGACGCGGCTGAAGGAGAGCCCGAAGTATATGCACTGTCCCAAGACCGTCTCAATAGATCCAACGTCGCGTTGCAGATCCTTTTCGAGGGTCTCCAAGAACGCATTGATCTGAGAAGAGCGAGACATTAAAATCAACAGGAGGGCGTACATTTTTTTATTTTTATATATTGTATTTAGTTCCCACCCCCACCCCCACCCACTCTGGCCATTCCTCATTTATGTTGCGGCAGATCAGCTCAGATCGCTACATCAGCCCTTCAAAACAAAACAAAAAACCGAAATTCAGTTCAAGCGGCCAACAATTGTAGAGCCCACACACAAGCACAGTATATGTGAATACATGGCACACACACATTTACGTAACCTGGAAACGAAACTCAAAACGCTTTCGGAAAATAAGAATTGATATTTTGTCGTGCCTGTGTACACACATACATTTGCAATTCTCTGCTTGCTTTCGCATCTCGTCATGAATCGAACATGTCGAAAAAATGTGGAACGTCCCAGGTCCACCAGCCGAAGACCTGGGGACCTGGGACAGAAAACTCAGCTGCGACACGGTCGGTGTGTGAACTGGCACATCTATATACTGTATGGTTAGTGGTACTAGGCTTTAACGAAACACTAAAACTTGACCGACTTGCTAAAAGCCACGGTAAATCTGTGTGACTTTATCGATAAAATATACCCGTCTGACCCTCAGCAATATACCGAAATATACCTTATTGCAAATGGCTGCCAATGCGTCAGTATTTAAATTTTGTTTCAGCCAACTTCACGTTGTAGAGTTGCATACAACGTGAAGTTGGACGAGGACGAGGTGTAGCGATGTAGCGGCGGAAAATGCTCGTGGTAATGCCCGGGAGCAGAGGCAGGACCTCATAAATGGGGTCGAGCCCATCCTCGCCGACATTCCCGAGGGGTAACAGAAGGTGCAGCAGCCAAAAATTGCTATTACCCCTGGGAATTTTGGGGATGCACTTTATTTTAATAAGCGCCAGACACGAGCTTAGAATCTGTGGCTTTGGTATATATTTATTATTATTGTTGAAGTATTGAACTATCCATACACATAATTAAGTGCTCAGATATCTTCAACTAATCTAGTGTGGATCATTTTTTGTTTGATTCAAAAAACTGCCGCGGAAGAAAGAGAAATTCACTTAGACTTGTGCATTGTTCTCATAAAAAAATACATTTGTCTGCAATGTGGCTTTTGTGCAGATAAAAAGAAACGGCACGTGTCCCTGCAAAGCCAGCCAAAAATTCGCATTTTGGATGGCAACCCGACGGGAATAATTGATTTAGTCCAAACTCAAAATGCCAAGCGAAGATTAGTTGCAATCCAATAACAAAGTGCAAATGCACTGAGTACTTTGGCTAGCTCAACCGTGTCATTGGGAAAGAGTAAGGTGGCTCCGCAGCAGCAAGAGTGTGCATTCGGTTCTTGGTAATACTAACGTCAATTTTATCTGAAAGATTTAAACAGCATTGACACAAAGTATCAGTGTATTGAAATGTCAATGGACTTTGATGGCAGCCCAGCTACGCGCACCCGTGCAAAAAGCCGTGGACGCAGCTGCAGCTTGGCTCCAGCCACCAAATCCCGGACAACCTGTCGTTCCAGACCCGCGCACTTCGCTGCTTACTAAATGCATTTTTTTGATTAATTTCTAATTTTGTGGAACCTATTTATAGAAAAGTAAAAACTTTTGTGTAGAAACAATGCCACATACTCTGGCTGTCATTTAAAATGCAATTTGGTGCACGCGTTTCGGAGAAATAAAATAAAATATGCGTTCAAACACACAGTAACTAAAATATTCAAATACATAGTACATTCAAATAGCAAAAGCGACCTAGCTAATATCAACTAATGCTCGAGATAGAAAGGTCAAAAATTGTGATCGCAAGTGCAGGGTGCGCAACCAGCCTTGGAGTCACCGTCTGCTCAACTGTCCCCAGAACTCCGAAAACTGTTCATATCCAAAATAGAAGAACCCAAATACATCAATATTGAAGATTTCGCCATCACTATTCTAGAAGACTAAACACGAACAAGACCATGACAACGTCACATTAATACAAGGCTTTGAAAAAGTACAGAAAGTACAAAGAAAAATCAATGAGACGCACACGAGGAAGTCTTTAAAGTGACTCAAATACGTGTCAGTGGAAAAAGCATGTGGAAGATGTAGATGTCTTCAAATAGCTATGAAAAGCCTTAAAAATATTAAAATATCAGCAATGGCTGAAAGAATTTCCATGATAGCAACTGTCTGATCTACCAGCTTTTGTTTTTGAGGATAAGAAAAGATCGCTGATGAGGAAAAGTGATTTCTTCCGAATGATTGACATTTATATATAGCTCCTATATTCCAAACAGCTTTGCCACATGCTATTTACAGCAAAGAGCCGAGAGCACAAACACATCAATCAGAGTTAGATGTTAACTGTTCAAAATTTTATTTCAAATGACGCTTCGTTTCAGCTGCGCTCCCCTTTTTATAAGTAATCGGCAACGCCACCATTTGCAAAAATGCGCAGTAGTGCTGCCATTTTAGCTTATTTCACGCTAGGTTTTTTTTTTTTAATTTTAAAAAGTGGATTAGTTTAAAAAATTTGCAAGTATCAGTTTAGCTTTTTTGTTTTAATAAAATCATTTTTTTTTTTTGATTTTATTGTTGTGTAAAAAGTATGGTATATATTTTTTGTGCAGGAAAATTTGTTCTAAGACTTCATGTGCTGTGCGGTAGGGCTGTTATCGTGTGGATGTGAGAAATACCTAAAATAAGTTATGAGCAACTTTTTCGAGATGATTGAATGGTTGTAACAGCTACGAATTACCGTCAAAATCTTTGAATTTTTTTCAAAAAGTAGAAATTTGATAAAAAAAATCCATAAAACTTTATATTTTTTGAGTTTAATTAGTCTAGCTTAATTTTGAGCTTCTTTATTCTGTTTTTTTCAATCTAGCTTATTGACTCTCTGATTCTGGCAGCACTGGTCGCCGCGTGTGTGCTTGCACGGTGCTGCTCGCCCCGGAAAAAACAGCTAGTTACGGGCGAAATCTCGCTAAGCCATCTCAAACGGACTTAAAAACGAGAAACGATGCGCCTAAGAAAAAACTCAGTGGGCAAAAACTTCCTGAGCGATATCGCTAATGAGAGCTACGGGAAACTCAAGCGTGTAAAACTATTGTTTTGAGCTCCAAAACGATCAAAATAAATCAGTTGTCGCTTAGTAAAATTTAATTTTCGATAGTTCGAAAACGGATCGTTTGGGGACCTTTTATGATATCTTTTGCGAATCAATTTTAATGTCATTAAAGAGCCGAAAGAAGAAAGAAATTTTTTACGGCAAAAACTGTTTTCTAGGCTCTGTACGGAAGGCAGTACTCAACAAAAAAAAGGTCGGTATATACTGGAAAAGTATCCGAAGTATTTGCTTGTTTTTTTGGTATGTTTAAACCCACCTCGAAAATTATATCAATTTGATATATTTTGCCAGCAAACACGAAGCAAACATTGCAATATGATAACAAAAAACCAAATAAAATATTTAAATAATGAAGACAATTAGAACGCAGTATTATATGAATAACAAGGTCGGCACGGGAGGCGTCGCCACCTGCTGCTGCTGATAGTCAGACACATTACCTTGCCAATAAAATATTGGGGAGCCCAGGATATGCTTGGGGACGAGCGACGCCAGCCGAAGAAGTGCATTTTATTAACTTTAATTAAAACCAAGCAGCTGTCTGAGCAGTGTAACCGTACGGAATGCAGTGCAAACCTCTGGTCACACAGAATAATATATATGGAAGAATATATGACATTTGTTTGCTGGCAAACAGTTTTTGGATCTGAGTACTAGGCTGAAATGTCTACATCTTCTCCGCAAATGTCGCGCATTGCACAGGGCAGTGTGTGCGAGCGAGAAAGAGATTGAGTGTCGTGGTCTCTTGCTGTAGGAGGTGTACGAAGCAATTTCTTTATTCTGGCTATAATAATGTTCCGATCTGATTCAGATTCGGCAATCTGGTACATATTGGTATTCTCTACGATACTGCGTTTTTAGTTTTATCGTATCTCTAAAATTGTGGCTGCCACAGATTTTGATCCTTTGTGGGGGTGGGGCGAAATATACTTGTAGTAGATTGATATCACATGAGTCTGGAAACATTTTTTAATTGCTTTAGCTCTTATAGTCCCTGAGATCTAGAGTGCCTAGATGATCGCCATCAAGACGGACGGACAGACCGACATGGCTATATCGACTCGGCTATTGATGCTGATCAAGAATATATATACTTAATGGGGTCGGCAACGATTCCTTCTCTGCGTTACAACATCAACTTTTACCACAAATACAAAATACCACATTTTTTTATGTTAGTGTTGACATAGCGACGAACCGATCTGAAAATCTAAGAAATCAGAGCGTTGAAAAATAAGAAATACTACAAGAATTATTTGTTGCTTATATCCTAATATGATTAAACGATAGTCACCGACTAGCCCACCCCTAGCAATAAATGTCATCCCCAAAATGTGGTAACGCACACACACAAGGCAGCCATTTGCAAAACGAAGCCGATTCAGCGGCTATAAAAAGGGAAGCACCTCACAACCGATGCCTCATTTGTCCTCGACCATTTGAACACTGAACATTGAATTCTGTGTATCTTATTTGCTCCATTGCCAACATTTACATTTTATTCTCCTTGATGGTGGTCACGGCAAAACCTCTGCATCCAAGTAATTGGCAGAATATTATAAATATGTATAAAAATATCACATATTAAGTTTGGGCGTTGGATGGTTGACTGGATTCAACTGCACAGGCTACGGCGGATATATGGAAATAATAAAATAATTCAGTACGTCCTTTTTCTCGTCCTCCTCCTCGCTTTCCTCATCGTTTTCCTTGCCTTGCGTTCCGTCTCATTGCCACCGACTTGCCCTACTTCCGCATATTGGACGGAGAGAATATTACTAAGTCTAATATTTTGGAAAATCATCGTTGTTTTCTACTGCAGTTTGACGAGTCAAAAAATATTTAGTAGCAAATGACTTAATTGATTATTATTTTTAAGGATTGTATGTAAATATCTTATACCTTTTCGGACCCTATGATTATCTTGTTGATTATCCCTATTGGATAATCAACATCCCAATTGTGCTTTAGTCAAAATATGGTCATATGGATATGGTCAAAATCACCAATCCTCGCACCTCGTCAATTGCTCGAGCCGGCCCTGCCCCCTTCAACTTCAACTTCGAATTTTCTTTGAAAATGTTCCTTTCCTCATCAGTGCAGTTGGCGCAATTTGTCGGGTACTCTTCGCAGGCCTGTGGGCACCCTTATCTTAAGTCATGTCTCAAATAATCTTTAATCTGTGGCTTTTAATTCTAAGATTTTTGATTTCTTAATTATAATTAATTACACTAATCAACACGATTTTTCCTCAAGGAACAAAACGAACTTTTTCTTAAAGATTTGGGGCTTAGAAATGGTTTGATGATATTTTTTTTTTTCTATGGCAGAACTTTTTTTTGAAGTATTTTTGAAAACTGGTATTTTTTTTAAAGCTTTTTTCAGAGGTAGCGCTTGTTTTTTTCACATAGCTCTAGTATCTTACGTCTGGTTGTAAAGAACTTTGCTATTTTGAAAAGATAATTTAAACAGCTAGAAGTTAAGCCCAAACACTTTGTGATTACAGCTTACCGTCTGGGAAATATAAAGCATTGAAATGCAAAAATGATGACTTCGAAAAGGTATTTTTTGTTCATTTTTTCCATATTTTAGGTTTGGTTAACGAATTTTAGCTCCAAAGTCTCTCCATAGATTTTAATGAGCGATACCTGGAACGACGCCAAATTAATGCACCTATACACAAAAAAATAGAGGACACAAGATATAATTTTTTTTCGACTTTTCCTGAGTTTTTAAAGTCAAAATTTCGTAAAAAACCATATCTATCAGAAAAAGTCGGTTTAGATCCTTGAGGAAAAAAAAAGTTCGATTTTGTCGAGTAGTGTTATCAATCCACCAGGCCAATAAAAACAGATTTCCAAATACTTTTGTACCGCTATTATTTTCTATATTTTTCCCAACACGGATTGTACTTTAATACCACAATACCACAACAAAATTGTTGAGCACCCAAAATATCGAATCAATGGGTTATCTTCCCTTCAGAAATGTCTTCACATCTAGATGGATATTTTTTGTTCCTATCTAAAAAAAAAATCGAATGATCAACGTTTTTTAAGCATTGTTCCAGAGATACTTTCTTCTGAGTGCCAAAAGTGTTTTATTTAAGTTAAAATGTTTCAAAATGGAGTTTCAGCTTCCTAGAGAATATTGTAAAAACACAATAAATCTCTTTTCAACCACCAAAGTTGGTTTGTTCATAGTTGGGACAGAAACTTAACTAGCAGTCTACGTAATTAAAGTATTTGTGAGATTGTAAGGCTCTTAACGTTAGCATGCAGGCGATTAGCAATATTGTTAAAATAATAGCTAGAAAGCACAAATAATCTTTGTGATAAAATCCTTGATATATGTATACGTTTGCTCCAAATGTTGACAAACCCAATTCCAATATCCCCCATGAGCCTCGATTTCTATTTCAGCAGAATCCCCCAAAGAAGTTATCTCTTTGCCAGCCGAACGTCGAATGAATGGGCTCCCCAAAAATGCATTTGCAGTGTTTTTTGCGCTGCAACGCGCTGCTCTTTCTCTCTCTTTTAGGCCGTCTTTCTCTCACACACACACACACACACACAGAAAGCGCATCAGAAAAAAGGCAAGACAAGACGAGAATGATAAAGCAAAACGAGAGCAAAGACCCCGCCAAAGGCAAAGGCATACAAACACAAAAACAAAACACGTCAACAGGGGAGTGGAGCCACAGATAATACTCGTACTGGGTTGGGGAGAGGGCGGATTGAAAGGGGAGCAGCCGCGCAAGTATAGCGCACACATACACAGTACAGACACACGCACACGGCGAGTACACACAAAGTAAGAGAGGAGAGTGGTTGTGGATGAATGAGAGGGGGGAATATCGCGCAATGAGCGTGTACCGTACTGAGAGCCCCCCACAAAGTCCGACGACAGCGAACAGCGTAATGTAAAATCGTTGCTCTACAGAAAACTGAGAGCCTGATGACATTCAGTACATTTTGTTACTTTTGTGCACGCAGCCGGCGGACCCCAGAGTGTTCCGAGTTGGCCGCCAGCTGGAGGAGGAGCCGTAGCCGTACACCAGGAGGAGAACCTACGGCACCACTGGCGGGAATGGAGACCGCAGCCCCCAATGGAGAGGGATTACATGTAATGGCAATGAACACTGAAAATGGTCCCTAACCATAATCCTGTTCCCCATCTCCGAGAGAAATCCTACATCCATCTCAATCCAGGTTGGAAGAGCTGTAAAAACCACGTCCACGTCCACACCATTTTTGTCGTAACGGGTCCCCTAGGGGCCATCCGCACTCGCATGGTGCATGGTTGTGTTACATTGGGAAAAGGAGCCCAGATTTCGTAGCGACGCGATGCACTTTTTTGCAAAAAACAAAAAAAATACAGCAAATGCAAAAATGTCTGTGTGTGTGTGTGTGTGTGAGAGCGAGCGAGAATGGGGCGGAGCAGGTGCGCGCCTTGCTTCGCGTGGAGGAGATTTGCAGTCAAAGGCCTTTCCCCCATACACAAATCTCGATACAAGTTAATATATGTCCAAGTGTCAGGTTTGCATGCGTGTGTGTGTGTGTGTGAGAGACGAGCAAACGTCATTGCTCTCCGTTTGCTGTACGCCGCTGTGTCTGCCTTCGTCTCTTGGGGTGTTTTGGTGTGTGGGGGCTGCTGGGAGCTGATGCTGCTGCAGCAGCGCTGCGACTGAGATGCACTTGCATTGCCTCTTTTGCTCTTTGCATGGCTTCGACTTTTTTCAAATCATCGCTCTCTTGCTCCCTCTCTCACTCAGCTGCAGTTACACATGCAAGCAGCGCAGCGGTGTGTGTTTGCCTGCGAGTGTGAGGGAGAATGCACCTGCACAGTGGGCTCATATCGGTGGATGGTTGAGTGAAAATTGGTTGGGTAAAGTTGTACAACATTTTTAGGAAGCTTTGCTCAGTTTAATGTGTAATTTAAAGATCGACTAAAAGTATATTTTCCGCATAAGATATAGTCTAGGAATTGAATTTGTGCAATTATTTAATACACCATAATATTAAATATATTTCGAACTTTATTTTTAGTCAAATTAACTGTTTTGGTTGTAGTAAATTTGTTTTTAAAATGTACTATTATTTTGGACATCTTCCAAATGATTTGAGCCCACTGTACCCAGCAAAAGTTCAATTGCATTGCTCTTTTGCTCTTTCTTTCGTACCGCTTATGTCTGGCTCGCTTGCTCTCATTGAACAAAAACGTTCAAAGCAGGAGAACACACACAGAAAGAGAGACAGCAAACAGACTCACACACATGCATACAGGTACATAGAACTGGGGCAATCGACTACTGCATTTGGAGGGGAAGTAGAAAAGAGTAACCGATGTGGAGGTGACGTGAAATGACTGTTCCCTCTCGCAGTCAGTCTCTATCGCTCTATCTCGCTCACACCCGGGCCGTGTGTGCATTTTTATTGTTACACAAGTCGTCGTCGGATCCGGGGAATCCGCTTCTGCATCGGTGCTGCGTCTCTGTTACAAAATATTGACGAAGAAAAATCATACAACGTTTTTTTCAAACTTTTTTTTCAACCATTTTTCATTGGTACGCGTGCAACGTAGGTTGGGGTAGAAGTATCCCCAAAGCAGCGTCCGCTAGGAGCATTTGGCCACCATTTGCAGGGAGGGGAGTCTTCTATGGAGCCGATAGACACACATTCGTGTGGTTTTCATTTTGGGGAAAAACTGAGGCCAGGATTTTTCCTAGTCATAGCCAAACGGCGGGGCAATAGATGCAACCAGTTGCAGTTGCATGTGCCCCCAATAGGTGCATTGGTTGCATTGGATTGGTCTGGCGCTGCTGCTGCTGCTGCTGCTGTCGCTTCGTTGGTTCGTTCATGGATCGTTGGTCTATGCCGTCTGGGCTCTGTCTAACAGAAAACTCAAAGAGTTTTTCCAAGCAGACGACGCGTCGGACTCTAGGCTCGACTAGGCCTCGGTCTGGGGCTGCGCTTCGGCAGATGCAGGGCGACAGCGGGTGGAGCGGGTGTCGGGTGCATCGTGCATGGGGAGATGCACTTTTCAAACAGTTTTCCATCAGCAGCCGCTCTCTGGCTGCACTGGGCTGGAGGGGGCGGCAATAGGAGCCGGCTCGAGACTCACACTCACACCCATAGACCAAAGAGAGCTATGGAGAGGGAGCGAGAGCGCGAGGGCTAGCTCTGGAGAGGGAGATAGAGATAACTGCAGCTACGTGCATTTTACGAGCAGAGGAAGAAATTGCACACTGTACGTAGACGCGATGACGTTGTCGTAATTGCAACATACTCGTAGTGCAGCCACAGTGCATGGGGCGGAGGGCAGTGCAATGTCGTTCTGCTCTATGAGTTCTCAGTGCATCTTTTAGTGCACTTGGCAACCAGGTAGGAAGTAGAAGTTAACAGGTCAGCTATGGAGTACTGGTACTAATGGATTATCAAGGTACAGAGTGCATAGTAGGTAAAGGTAGAGAACAGTGGTAAATATTTCATATAATAATTGGACAGCTTAACAGAATGATGTAATGCACTAAAGAAATATAACCATTTATCAGTGATTACTTTTATTATGCTTGAAGAATATGACACTGTACATATGTATATTTCTAAATGGAACTAACTCAAGGGCTTTCTAATGAATATTGCATTTGCAATTAATCGTTTATTTTTTTTTAAGCCACTTGTTACGGTAATGCAAATCAAGAACAAGACTGACGGACTCATTATTTATGATTATTATCATCATTCAAAGGAGTGCCCAAAAAAGAGTAATATAAAAAGGCAGTTTGGTCTGTTGATTCAAAGAGCTTTAGAATAAGAGTGCCTGCTAGTAGATTATTCCATATAATTATTCTCTCTTTGACATGCACTTACGTAGTGATCTCTGTACTCAATTAACATACATACAGATTAATATATGTATCTAGATCAATTGATCTTCTCCTTCATGTGGGAGAACTCTCATCAAACGCTTGAGCTGATCTACCCTATACCAAAGAGCGTCTCTTTTGTCTTTGCTCTTTTCGTCCGATCCTCAAACTGAGAGCGAGATACAGAACAGCGCGAAGAGGCATAACAAAGAGGATTGGTGTGAGTGAGTGAGAGTGCAATGCACCGACCGAGTACATTGGCCCCACTCAGTCAGACACACAGATACGAAACACACACATGCTATCTCTGGCGCACAAACACACACACACACACACACACACACACAGTGAACAAGTTGTGCGACCTTCTGTTGTCTGTCCTCTCCTCTCCATATATAGCCATCTCTTTCGCTTCGTTGCGCCGTTTGCCGTTACGTCTTACGGTATCCATCGTCTGGTCTCTGTTCGCCTGTTCCCTTAACATCGAATGACGCAAACTCCACCAAGAACGTACATTTCTCAAACGCGCCACGAAACGCCACACCGCACACACCAGACAGAAGAGAAGACACGGCACATTCAACAGATTGTTGCCAGGCGGCAGGCCCATACACACTACACCGTCCCCACAGTGTGGATCCGCGCAGTGCGGCGGTTGCCGCCGCTGGGGGGGCTTTTTAACAGCGGTGGGCATAGAAAATCATTAGAAGCAACCCAAGAGCTACCAAGTTTTCATAGAAATGGCAAAAATCTGGCCGCAACTTTGCCAGGAACACTGGGGAATCGTCGCTTGGAGTTGGGTGCCAGAAGCTGGAAATGGGCGGTGGAGCTGCAGCTGGAGCTCGGTGACTGGAGGTGGAGATGGTGCTGGAGTTGGGGATGGTGACTGAAGCTTGGAAAGCGGTTTGAGTAGGGCTTGGAAGTGGTGTCTGGAGTGCGCTCTACAGCTGTGGACTTGGGCGACTGGCGTTCAGGTTTCAGTCTACATACTAACATCGAATGGCTGGCGTTGGCTGTAAAATTAACATAACAAAAAGATAGATAGATAGATAGATGGATGGGGGGGCATTTCCCATTTTCGAATTATAATTTTCAACGTTTTCTTTTTTATTTTTTATGGCGTGGCATTACTTTTGCCGAGCTTAACATTTCTTAGAGCCTGTTCGTTTATGTTTAAAACACACAAACGAAGCGATGCCCACAAGAGATGGCCCCCAGGTGGTGTCCGACTCCCCCTCCCCACGAAGATGGGGCCCCAATTCGTATGCCAGGGGAAGACTATTTTGCGTATGGGGCACCGCCTTCTAAAATTATAATTTATTATTATTATATTTCGTTTGCTTAATTACACCAGGAAAACAGAAGTCGTGCACCACCTCAAAAAATGGTAACCGTACAATCGAATCCCCAATGCCGAAAATCAGGGGAAGAACTGGGCCAGAACGGAACGGAACCACACGCCTAGACATGCATACAATCCGCAACGCGAACAACAGGCCACCATCCTCAAAGAGACCGTGGTTCCGTTCCGTTCAGTTCAGTTTAGTTCCGTTGATGCGAGAGCCGATGTGGATTTTTGTCTTGTTGGGCAAAAAATCGAAAAAGATGGCTACTAGCAAAGCGGGCTAACAGAAAGCATAGCATAGTGAATGTTGCGGATTGTATTCGTATTCGTATTCGCAGAGTGTTCCCCAACGCCAATCGGTTGGGGAACGTACGAGTAATGTAATCGTGAGTATTCTTCGTATTCGGTTGTTGGGGGGGGGGAGCAGAGCCTAGCAGAGCAGAGACTGAGCCAGAGAGAGATGGCGTTATTTAAGGGGCACGCACACCACCATTACACGAGACCTTCTCAAGGCTGTTACGGCCTACGACTGGGAGGCTCCACTTGCGGGGAGACTACCTTTGGGACAGCTCCACTTTTTAGTCGCAGTTGAGGCGCGCGCACACACGCCGACATGGGGAAGTCTTGACTATCGTAGCAGGCGATCAGAAGGCGGCAGCACACGGGCCACGTGGCGCTCTCTCTCTCGCTCTGGAAGGTGGGGCAATGGTGGGTTGCTTTTTTTGTTTGTTGTGCGAGTAGGCGTTTGGGAGGGGGTGGTAGGCAGTGTAGTCAGGGGAAAATGCGATTACCCGACACTCCACTCGGCATTGCACGAGTACTCGTGTCTGCCTCGCGTATCAGTAAAATGAGTTCCGTTCCGTGCCCCTCCACTGTCTGTCTTTACGCCTTTTTTGTGTGTCCGCTCGACTGTTGTGTTACGTCGACATTATGAACGTTGTGGTGATTTTTTGTTAGCCCACCTAGAAGGGCAATGCATGTGGCATACTGGGGAAGGTTTTTGTGATTACTTGGGGAAGGTACGAAGGAAGCTAGAACTCTGAATGCGCATGGCATACATTTAGAAGTATGTACGCATATTGTACCCCTATTTGAAAAGGCTTGAATAAATCTGAAAGTGCTTTTTGTTGATTGTATAAGAGTTTGGTGGGCTAGGAAATTTACTTATAGAGGAAAAGAAGGTTCATAATTGATTTATCCAAAATTTAATGCAATATATTCTTAAAAAATTATAAAAAGAAAGCCCTTTGCACTAAAAATTCTGTATAATTAAACTGCTACGCTTCAACTGTATTTTTTAATTTAATACCGATTCCAATTACTTTTAAAAATATTTAAATCGATTCAAGACAAGGATAGAAAATTGTGGAACGCCAAATTTTCAAGAAATCTGCCATCATTACATAAGGAAATTAATGAAAGGAAGCATCTAATATGGATGGAATACAAACGAAATATTAAAATAATTGGAAATAACAAGTATACGCGTTGCATGTTTAAGGGACATCATGAGCTGTGCCCTTTGTAAGGACTTATAAAATCCTTAGATAACTGAAAGTGACTTTAGATTTCCCCCCATATCCTGTATAACCCATTTCTCGCATTTCCCCCTTTTACATTTCCAAAAAAACCCCCTTTAGACAACGTCACTGTCCTTTCCACCCTACCAAAAATAATGGCATGCCCGACCCACATATCAAATGAATTCTCCAACTTGGAGCCAAAGTTGACACAACCCACCTGGCCAACAGAACCCACCACCTGAAACAGAACGACAATATTGCCCAAAAAACCACTGAAATTTGTGTACCCCTTTGTTTGGGGCTGTGCCGCGGCATCTGAATGTTTGCTGGGGGGTGCGCCAAAAGGATACTTTCATTTCATGCCAAACGAGAGAGTGCAAACAATTTTTAGTGAAATTTTCGAATAGGCGAACAGCAAATTCGTAGGGCTGTAGCCCAGGTTTTGGTTCTGTTCGGGTTCTGTTCCGTTCTGGTGCTGCTTCTGCTTCTGCTTCTGCCGACGACACTTTGATGATGATGATACTCATATGTATATTCGCATGTGCGCTGCGGCGGGGTGCTCAGAGCCCGCCCCATTTACTTTTTTTGTTTTGTTTTGTTCTCATGCGCAGGCCGGGCCGAACAGAACGGTTCTAAATGATGACGGGAGCACTGGCGCAGGAGAGCAGTTACACAAACAACAGCCACTTAGAAAGATAAAACAAACCCCAACCACACCGTGGGAGTAAGAGGGAGAGGGAAAGACAAAGAGCGAGCGAGTTCACGGAAAGCGCACACGCAAAAAGGGGGGAAAAGGGCCCACATACGCTATGTTTGCTCACTCGCACACACGACATTGACTTTGAAACACATTTGACAGGCGCAAAAGCTCATGATCACGACGGAAGCAGCATGGCTAGCGGTGAGGACCAAATCTTTTGATACCCTTGCAGCGGAACAGGCGACCAAAGCTGTGCCCTTCAATAAAGGATATTTGCTTTCCCATCCATTGTTATATTTGTATGTCTCGCACATGCAGCAAGCAGCATCTACCATAAAGGACGGATCGACGATTCGGATACGCAGCAAAATAAACAGTATGGTCAAAATCATCATCCCCTCTGTGAGGGCATAAGCATAGCAAACCTCAACCAACAACATGTTGAATGAGCAAACATTTGAGTTCTCATACTCATACTCGACTCCTCTCTCAATAATTAGCATTTTAAGCTAAAAGCCTACAATATTGCTGGCTCGCTCTCACGCGCAAGGCAACAACAGCAAAAGCAAAGGCATCTAATTCTCCAGAAAAAATTGAGGTAAATGAACTGCTCGTGTGTGTGTGTGTGTGTGTGAGTGAGCATGAGCGTATTTTCATTGTCAAGGTGTCACTCGTCTGCTCTCGCTCGCTCACTGTTGCTCTCTCAGTCACTCGCAATGCCACTCAGAGGTCGCGTTTAAGAGTGAAGCAGCCTGCTGTCCGTTTCTGCGTCACTGTTACCGTTAAAACTTAAACTTAAAACAGTTCAAACATTTTTTACAACATTAATCGAAAACAAAATCATCAGCCAAGTGGAGAGCCAACCCGAACCTATTCACCGTTCTTGAATCACTCACAATTCCGAACCCACTCCGAGTGCGAGTGCGAGTCCGATTCCGATTCCGAGTGTTGTACTTCAAATTCAAAACGATTTGCAGTGGCAATCCAAGTCACAGTAGTGTAGTACTCCCCAGTCCAGTCCAGTCCCCAAAAGCCCCACTGTACTCAGATGTCTAGGGCTGGCGGACTGCTTGCTCTCAAACGAGTACGAGTATGACACAGAGGCGAGTGAGTGAATACTGTGAATGCCTTATATTCGTAGCGGTTTTGTGAATTTTGTAACAGGTTCGCAGCACTCAAATGTAGGGGGCGTGCACATGTTGGCCCCTGGTTGGGTGTGCTTTTTGGTCAAGCAGTGCGGCCGAGCGAGAGAGATGAATATACGACATGTTTGCTCAGTGTTCGATGGTTCGTCCCGCTCTCTGCTGTTCTCTCTGCGCGCCTGATAACTGTTTTAGTTAAAGAGCAATCCATTTTGTTTTGCGAAAAGGAAAAGGAGTAGCGCCAATGTTCTGGCCCCCATTTCTGTTATTGCTGTCTCGCACCTCTGCTACTATTGCCGTCTCGCCGATTCGTCATGGGGCAAAGCTGCGAGACAGAAACGGACGTGACGCAAAGCTGAGCGAAAAAGGTAGCAGATGCTGTGGGTGCTCTTTTGTTGGAGCGTCGAGTCGTCCCTCCCGAAAAGGGTAGTACGACTATGAGGGTTTATATTTAATCAATAATTAAGTTGAATTTCTTAAGTTTCAGTGCAGCAACAAAGCTTGTCTGCCTTTGCAACGATTAATTGTTATTGAGGTCTTAAGCTTTAAGCGCATTGAGATTGAGTGACACAAAAGCTAAGTGAGCATTTTGTCTACGCTATCTACAATAAACACAATTTAGCATATTTACAAAGCTCACTAAACATAACATTTTCAATTAAAATGAAATTAATATAGAATTTTTTTTTTATTTCAATCTTGTTTAGAGATTTTCCTTCACAAGTTCCACTGACTTTAGGGCTCTCTAGGTCTGCTGCCGTAAAGAACTTTTGTTTTGAAAATAAGCTTATCTCTCAGGCCGAGATTTAGGCTTCCAGTCAGTTTGTAGACGGGAGGGCACCACCCCGCATTTTGGCTTTCTGATAATGCTTTTTTTGTGCTTTGCGGATTGAAAGTTTTAACAGCGCTTTTCATGTATGTGGGATTTCTGCTTTTGTCCCGCTTTTCATCTGCTTTTAACTAGCCTCGTGATCATTTTGTCTTTTTACCGCATCTTCTTCCGTCTCCTAAATCAGCGCTTCAGATTTCGGGACTTTTTCGTTGATTTTCCTGCTGCTGCTGCTGGGGCTGTTGTTGGTAGCCACCAGCAACGCCACCAGTCTGCAGACGAGTCCAGAGCTTGCTCAGATCCTTCTTTATCTTTCCCAGTTCACCCAACTGTGAGGGATGCTTTAGACAGCCATGGATAGCGGATGCGGCCTTTGTACATAAGTATGTTAGTGTGTGTCTATTGGACGGATGTGAGAATTCAGGTGCTTTTTGATTTCTATTTCTAATTAGAAATATAATGGGGCTCTAAACCAAAGATATGTATGTATGTTTTGCGGAGCCAATTCTAATTACTTTTTTTTAAGGAAGACCGAGGAAAATATTCAAAGTATTGTATCTTTCTTTTCTGATATTTTTATATACCAAGATGCTGCATGAGCGACCAAAAAGCTGTTCTATGCCGAGGCTTACCGGTGCGCCCCATGGACAGAGGGAGGGCCCAGCTTGTTAAATTATAAAGTGAAAAAGGGTTCAATACATTATTGTACATTTAATTTTCATATCATATGTATCTCTGATCATATCTCCTAAACTAAAATTATCTTGAAACTTAGATTCGCTAAAGCTCTGGAAATTTATTTTATACAAAGCGTTCATAAAATATTTTTTAATTTTGCCACCTCTTTTCGGCGAGTCCCCATTGTAAATATGTATGTACACACAATAAAAACAAATAACAACTTTAAAACCAAACTTGACCTATTCAGGACCGGATCAACCCACAACCGGCCCTGTGCAACCCGCAAAAATGGCATCAAAAAGTTAAATGTTATAGCCGAGGTGAGCCCGTAGGCAACTGAATATCCGGCCCTAGACCTATTCCCTTAGTCAGACGAAGCCGAAACGGTAAATAATGATTTTCTATCGCAAACGGACTAAAAAGTTTGTACAAACTGGTCATGAAGGGGGACATATATGTCGCTCGATTTTTGTTCCCTAAATGCTTTTATCCGAGTCCGTTTACGAACATTTAGCGAGGATGGCAACAAAAAAATAACGGAAAAAGCAGCTAGATACGGGCGAACATTGCGACATTGCGACTAACCGAACTGAAAATCTAAGAAATCAGAGCGTTGAAAAATAAGAAATACTACAAGAATTATTTGTTGCTTATAGTATTATATCCTAATATGATTAAACGATAGACACCGACTAGCCCACCCCTAGCAATAAGTGTCATCACCAAAATGTGGTAACGCACACACACAAGGCAGCCATTTGCAAAACGAAGCCGATTCAGCGGCTATAAAAGGAAGCACCTCACAACCGATGCCTCATTTGTCCTCGACCATTTGAACACTGAACATTGAATTCTGTGTATCTTATTTGCTCCATTGCCAACATTTACATTATATTCTCCTTGATGGTGGTCACGGCAAAACCCTCCACTATGCTTCTGCATCCAAGTAGTTGGCAAAATATTATATATATTAAAATATTACATATTGAGGTTGAGCGTTGGATGGTTCACTGGATCCAGCTGCACAGGCCACGGCGGATATATTAAAATAATAAAATAATTCAGTACGTCCTTTTCCTCGTCCTCGTCCTCGCTTTCCTCTTTCTCCTTTTCCTTGTCCTTACGTTCCGTCTCTCTAAACCTACTTTCGATAGTTTTAGGGAGTGGTCCAAGTTGTTGTCCCAATAGTATTTGACAACAACTTGGACAATCTCTCCCCTCTCGTCGTTTTTTAAACGTGTACCGTGAGGTTTATCGAGAAATCCAGCATTACTTCCATGGATGGAGGTGTTGTCGGGCGTGGTGGGAGCTCCAATTGAGTGCTACTCTCGGCGGCTCCACTCGACTCTGCCGTGGTGTAGGATAATATGTAGGATAAAAGGAAATAATAAAATAATTCAGTATGTCTCTATTTTAGTCTGCGATTTCCTCATTTTCCTCGTCTTCCTCATCGTTCTCGTCGTCTTCTTCACCATTATCCTCGATAAATGGAAATAATAAAATAATTCAGTATGTCTATATTTTAGTCTGCGCTTTCCTCTTTGTCCTCGTCCTCGTTATCCTCATCGTTCTCCTCGTCTTCGTCTTCCTGTTCCTTATCCTCGATAAATGGAAATAATAAAATAATTCAGTATGTCTCTATTTTAGTCTGCGCTTTCCTCTTTGTCCTCGTCCTCGTTATCCTCATCGTTCTCCTCGTCTTCGTCTTCCTGTTCCTTATCCTCGATAAATGGAAATAATAAAATAATTCAGTATGTCTCTATTTTAGTCTGCGCTTTCCTCTTTGTCCTCGTCCTCGTTATCCTCATCGTTCTCCTCGTCTTCCTCTTCCTTATCCTCGATAAATGGAAATAATAAAATAATTCAGTATGTCTATATTTTAGTCTGCGCTTTCCTCTTTGTCCTCGTCCTCGTTATCCTCATCGTTCTCCTCGTCTTCGTCTTCCTGTTCCTTATCCTCGATAAATGGAAATAATAAAATAATTCAGTATGTCTCTATTCAGTAATTTCCCCGCTTTGGCCCCCGAGGCCAGCCGTCAGAACTGTGAGTGGCCGACCTTTCTGCTCTTTTGATACATTTTTGACATTATCTACAAAACAAATCAAATATGATAAAATTATTTTAATTAGAGATTTTTTTTTTATTCATATAATTTAAAAAAACAGAATGCAATTCGGGTTTCTCGTTCAAAAACTCACTCGCATTTTAGTTCCTTTTTGTAGCCAACTTTGACAAAGTTTTCTATTTTGTACGTGTTGAATTGAACAGCAACCCGCCCGAAGCGTCACGCCAGTCAGCAAGGTCTTCTCCTGTGAAGAGCTCGATTAACTCTCTGTTCATTACTTTCGATAGTTTCAGGGAGAGGTCCAAGTTGTTGTCCCAATAGTATTTCACAACTACTTGAACAATCTCTCCCCTCTCTTTGTTTTGCAACCGTATACCGTGAGGTTTTTCCCAAAAAGCCAGAGGATCTCAGAATGCCTTCCATTTATGAAGGTGTTGTCGGGCGTGGTGGGAGCTCTCCCCCCCCCCTCCATCATCTTTTTGGATTTCTGATAAAAGTTTCAGTCCGCAAAGGAAAGCACAAAAAAGCATTAACAGCGCTTTTCAATGGATTTATAAGTGTGTGTGTTGCTTTTGTGTGGGATGGATGTGTGAAAATTAAGATGATTTTTAATACAGAGATTATACCACTTTGTGGTAGAAGCGCAGATTGCATTTTCGAATCACTTAAGTCTTCAGAGTCCTGTTCGCAAAGTATCTGCGTCTTTAGCGATCTTGGCTGATATCTTGCATGTAGTTTTACTCTTCTTCAAAAAGTGATCATTTTTTAACGGCTTACTAGCGCTTTCTAAAAATACATTTCCCTACGAATACATGTCATATGTTTGAAATATAACGCTTTCGGATTTAGTTCTTAGAGGCATTTCCTCAGAACTTTTACACACTCAGAGAGGCGACGGAACACAGAGAGCAAGACATGGTCAGACGATGCAGCTTGCAAAACAAGTTCAGAACTTGAATTATTTAGCTTGGAACTTTTCGAGAGCGAGGAGAGAGAGAGAAAGAACCCAGCCGCAGCCCTACCAACCGAACACTCGTGAATACACTTCCCCCCCCTTCAATCGTCCCCCTGCCGTCATAGGGAATGTATAATAATAAAAGCACTCGGAGGTGAACTTGACAGATTTAACTTTTTTCAAGTTTCGTTTCGGAATACCAAAAAGCAGCCGCATCGCAACTTTGGCAAGTTAATTTCTGATGGAAGCTACAGTTTTTGAAAGTTCTTGTGCTGGGCGCTGAAAATCGTCGAAGGCTTTAGCAGGGCGATATGTATTTGTTTTAAAACAGGTCGATGGTCGTCGCAAAGGGGGGAACAAAGCGACCGATCCGAGCGTAAGCGTTTTCTTTTTGTTTTGTTTTTTGGCGAGAGCTTAAACAGCTTTTTACCCAAAGAAATTATATTATTTGTTTGCTGCTACAGTACTTGGCGGCTGTCTGTCGGTCTAAAATTAAGTTCCATTTTTTGCTTGTGTAAATAAAAGAAATCGTCGAGTAGAAAACCATATTTTTCAACACCCAACACCACCCCCACACACACGACGAGAAATGGAGAAATACGAATCGAATCTAACGGAATCTTTGCCGCCTTTCGTTGTGTCTACAAATTTGATGAAGCCCGGCCGCTTGGAGCCCGACCGCCAAATTGCACAACATTCGGTGTAGAATTATTGTAATCCCCACTAGGAGCACATAAACGCCCAGCAAACGGATATCGCCAAATGTCTTCGGAGTGCTTTTTAGCCTCGCGTCGCCATCCGCCATGTGTGTGGGAGCGGGACAACGGCTGTGCGTAGCTTTTTGCCGCGCCCCAAAAGAGCGAACGAGCATACATATGTATGTATATGCCGTCCCGCTCTCGACCAGTGTTGCATTCACATGCGGCCGTAAAATCGAATAGTGCAGAAATGACGCAATCTGCGTGCCTTTTCCGCTGTGCGCCTGCTGAAAAATTCACAAAAAGCCAAAATAGCGCGGAACGTATAAATCGGGTACACTGGACGTTCCGCGGCATGGCAATTGTAAGGGAACTAAACAAAATACTAGCCGATTTAGCTCTTTTTTCTGTGTTAAAATTTTCGTATTTCCATACTTTTGAGTTTTGTTAGTTCTTTATGCCTTGACAGCCTGTACCTTATTGTTTTAAAGCGTTTAATGTTATTAAATGGTTAAATAAAGTGATTATATATTTTTCCGTTGGAATGTTCTTTGTTCTACGTCGCACTTTTTGAATTTTTAACGTTTGGCGGAGCCCGCGGTTATTCAAATTCTGGCAGTATATTTTCGCTGCAGCCTCTGACAACTCTTGAATGCAGTTTTCGTGTCAAAGACATCTGTGTTTGAGTCTATTTTTAGAATTTACAAAGCAATTACAGCAAGTATATTGCGATTCGTAAGTTGTCACAGAAGTTGCTTAAGGTGAGAGATTATTTATAGTGGAATAAAACGAAATTAAATCAAGGAATAAATATTGCTTTAAATTCGTTCAAAAGTAACAATATTTTGAGCTTCTTATATTTGCTTTTATATTGCTTTTATTGCAAATTTTTCAGCAATTACATAACTGATCAAAGAGACCATGGCGCTGCCCGAGGGATTGTCTAGCAAAATGAAGGTTTTCCAGGTGAGCTATTAACTCGTAATCCAAGTAAATCATATTTAATAACTCAGTTTTCATCAGGCTGTCAGCGATGTGCCTGTTTTCCTGAAAGGTGGACCCATTGACAAGGCCTTGTTTGGCATTACGGCGGGTCTGTGCGGACTCGGACTGGTCAGCATTGTCCATATGATCTACACAATGGGCTTTACCAAGAAGAAGGCCTAATTTAAGCGCTTACATGTCATTTTTTGTCTATTAAAGCAAAGGAAACTTAAAATGATTATATTATTAAATGCATGAGATTTCTACATTTTGAATACCCGCCCATTGAAATTTTCCAAAAAAATCCAGCAGAGCAACACTGTTTTTAAAACGCAACTATGAGTTTTTGCTATTTTTCACATTCTAATTTTTGAACTTTGTTCAAATTTTGTTTGTTAATTTGCTGCTGTCCAGCTGACGCTTCGATTTGGTTTATTTGGACTATATTATTATTAATCACTTCTTCGGTATTTTCTATTCTGTTATTATTAGCGCTCGCAACAAAAAAAATTGAATTTGTTACTAAATATTCCACAAAACCTGGTCCGAACGCTCCCAGAGGCGGTTCTTTTATTTTTACAATAAATTTTGGCCTAGCATCTTGTTGGAGATATAATTGGGACCACTCCTGGAGAGTACCAGTCATAAATTAAGGTAAGTTGAAAGTTTCAAGCTTTGAACTTGAAGTTGAACTTTTAATTGCGCCGCAAGGATAAGGTATGAGCAACGACAATATATTAGAAAAGACTATCTCCAAAGAGCAGTTATTTAATTGCTATTTTTATTTGACATACATTTTATTTAAGCATATGGGTTGTACGCCATAAAAATTGTTCAACCCTAAATATAAAGCAAAATTTTGTATGGCTTTGCTGCAAAGTTTATTTTGTTTTCTTATTCCCACAAAACCAGCTATTTTTACAGCCAGGCAACACTGATTTGGACAATATTAGATTTACGAAGCGATCTGGCAGCTCTGGCAATATTACCAACGTATATCGATATTCGATTGGCGATTGATTCGATATAAAAAATAAAATTGTTTAATTTAGCAAAACAAAAGGAAAATGGAGCCTAATGACGAAGTGGTAGAACGCCAGAAACTCGTGCCAAACGATGTGGAAACAGAGGAAGAAGCTCAAAGCCAAAGCGCACCGAAATCAGCTCAAACCCCTGCCTCGCCCGCGGTGCCAAATGTAAAGATTCCCACTCCCCACCAAACAAAAGAATTCACACCCAAACCCCGTCTAAATCCTACGCCCTGAACAAATTCCTCGTCATATATTCATTATATATCTATATTCCAGATCAAAATCAAAGGCATATCCAGTGGGGACACCACACGTAGCCGGAACTCTGCCTCCTGCTCCATAGAGCGTACCATATCCGAAAAGGACAAGGAGAAGGGACAACAGCCCACTGCCACCAAGGTGACCTATGTAAATGAGAGACGAGCACGCCCCCAGGCCCAGGGCGGCAGCGGTGGTGCTGGCGATGAACGTTTCGAGTTCAAAACGAGGCCACGCAAATTGCTCAAAGGTAGGTGCTAGCCGTTGCAAACAGATTTGCTCATGGATTTCTCCTTATCTTCCAGTTGCCATGGACGCACGGTATTTGGTATTTGGTGTGTCAGCTGTCTCTGCTTTCGTTTTATTGATAAGAAATAGCTTGTCTCGCGGATGGATGGGTGTCCATCCAGCCACAGACCGCACCTCTTTTTAGCTATGAGTCACTCGTCGTCACCCCCATATGGTGGAACTACATTAACGCTGAATTATTCACAGCCCATCTAGACACGCGCCCAGTCCACCCACATGCTTCGATAACTCGTTATTATTTTAATAATTGAAATTACACTGCTTTTGTCTAGCCCCAGCCCCTCCCTAGCACCTGTAGTGTGTCTCTTCTGTACTCCTGTGCCTCTCCTATAGGTTCTCTCTGTGCCTCTTCTTTAGGTTCTTAATGGCGCTGTGCCCCTCCTTTTAGTTCCGTGCGGCCTCTTCCTTTCGATTCTGTCAGGCGCTAGGCCTCTCCTATTACTTATGCGTAGACGACCTATGGCTCTCCTTTGGCGCCTAGCCCTCTCTCTGTAACTATGTGCCCGGTTGTGTCGCTCCTTTAGGCTCTGTGTGCCAGCACAAGTCGATTCATTCGCACGTCCTTTCGTTGATATTTATAAAAATTTATATTTGGACCCTTATTTATTCATATATACCTGTAATTAGTGTAATTCTTAGATTTGTATGATTATTTTGTTCTTGGTTTATTAATTTTGTATGTTTATGCTTTTTCTTTTCTTATATTTTTGTATGTAATACCACTCCCACCCGTATGATTTGGCATGAAGATGGCGATGCATTGGAGCCCACACACAGCAGTGCAAATAGTTTGAATGCCATTACATTGGTGAGCAGCGAGTGGCTATCACCAGATCCAACTGTCACAGCCAACAACAACCCCGCCACCAGCACCACCACCACGAATAACAACAATGACAGCACAAAACCCAACCACAATGACACCAGCAATACGTGTAGCAATAATAATAATAATAATAATAATAGCAATACAAATACACCGCGATCGCAGCGTCGCAAAGTACCGCCAACGGCAACGGCAACAGCAACAGCAGCCGCGCCAGCAGCAGCAGCAGCATCGATGCCAAATGCCAGCGTACATAGCGACAAATTTGATGATCGTCCAATAAAACATCATTCCTTTGTCTCCGAAGTGCCCGATGTGAAGCATATGGAACGCGCACTCCTCGGCCTGCTGGATGACTTTCATTCGGGCAAGCTGAAGGCATTCGGTGAGGCTTCAATCGAAACGAAACTGAAATGATAATAGTGCCCACTAATTAAATAATATTTCTTTCATCCCCCCAAACAAGCAGGCTCTGGCTGCACCATGGACCAGATGACCAAGATACGGGAGCAGCAGGAGAGTCTGGCCAAATTGCATTTCGAACTGGCTGCCGCCGAGGAGGATTCCCTGGAGCATGGCAACGAGTTCAACACGAACAAGGCGCAGGAGAATATGCTGCAGCTGATGCAGCGCCTTGAACAATTGTCCATCTCCATTGAGCAGCTGCAGACGAGTCACACGGGTCTCTGAGACTTGGCCCAGCCCCAAAGGGGGGACACACGCCTGCTCTGGCTCTGAACACGAACATGAACACACACACACACACATACACGCAATGGGATTCAAACATGTTTTTACACAGGAGATTAGCAAAAAAAAACAAAAAACAAAAAACAATAAAAAAGTTTTCAATATTTGTAGGATTTGTGTAAATATCTAAGTTGTATGCTTAAGTAATAGGACTCGGATAAGCTTCTTATGCTAACTAAGACTTGGCACACTCGCAGTGATTGTGAATTAATTTAAATTTAGGTTTCTTTCGCCCAGCAAAGACAGTGCCAAGTTGTAATGTGCTAAAAACAAAAAACAAACAAAAAACCATTGTATTTCCATTAATTGGAAAGATTTTTATGCCTTTCGTTTGAGTGCTACAGATTGGAATTTGTTATTCAGGCTTTTGCTTTGTTCTAGTTATTTGCAATATACATACATACATACACACATGCATACATAAACCTACCTATATACATACATCGGAACCTATTAAAGTTATCATTTTTATAACAATTAAAATATTCAGCAAATGGTTTCATAGAATTATTACTAATCGAATTTATTTGTGTGGCGCCAAAGGAACCTTTTCCCCCGAAACGGAATTCCCCATAATTGTGGAGGTTGGGCCACAGGTTCCTCCGCCCTAAAGAATGTCCCCATTCCAATGCCCAAGCGCACTGCATGTTCCGTTCTGCATGCACAATCCGTATTCCGTATGAATCGCCCCCGACTCTGGATGGGCATATTCAATGGTGATGTGAACCTTTGGACAAGTGCATTCGTACATAGGAAATTTTAATTCCACATTGATTTAATTTATGGATTTGTATTCAGTTGGTGTAATCCCTCCAATGGCTCCTCCACCTCCACCTCCACCTCCTCCTGCTGCTGCTGCTGCTCCTACTCCACTCCAAGCGGCGAGTCTCTGGGCTGTCATTGCGCAGTCGCAGCCGGGTTTTGTTCTTCTTCTTGGTTTATTTCTCCTTTTTTTTCTTCTTCTGTTGTTTTGTGTTTTGTGATCGGTAAAAGTAATTTGTTGTTCGTTGTTCTTCTTTCTTTTTAATGGTGGTGTAAATCCGGGTTTCAAATAACAAGAACTCTACACTGCGAGAAATGGTAGGGGAATATTGGGGGATTAGTTATATGTTGGAAAATGAAATGGATTAGGAAAAATGTGCATATAAATAACATATCGGAAGACATATTAATAGATATTGGAATTTATCATAAATATATATGAGATTTTAGTATTAACATGGATTAAAGAAATTTGCTCGTTTTCTTTGCAAGATATTATTTCGAAGGCCTCTAAAGAGCATCTTCTGGCTAATATCAGGAGTGGCTATCAGTTTCAATATTTTTGCAAATGGGTAGACAAAGGTATTAGCGATATGAATAATTTTAGAGCATATTAAAATTAGTTTTTTGGAACATGTGCCTCGATAGAAATGCTCCAATTGATAAAAATACCTATGTACTACATATCTATTATTTTATTAGGGTTGTTCAATGATATATCTCTGAGAACTATTGCTCCCCCCTCTTCTGATCATGTTTCACTTTTCTAAGATACTAAAAATAATAAAATAATTAAAAAATGAATGTTGTTTCTTGTGTTTCGTGTAGAGAAATCTACAATCTAAATTATGTTTATTTTGTTTACAAAAAATGTCTTAAATATTCCTTAATTTTCGTGTACCTCAACAGAAGTAAAAAAACTTAGCCGAATTCCAAAATCCATTAAGCATCAACTTACCCTAATTATCAGTAACTTCATTAATTTTGCCCCCAATTTATGTGCCTTAAACTAGTTTTAATTTCCATTAAATTTCGTATAATTTTCCCTGTAATTCCTGTAATCTTTTCTCGAGTGTACTCCCACTTGTTGTATGCCACCGATCCACCGTTCGCCTTGTTGCTTCTCCTGCTCCGTAACTCTCGGGTTCTTTTGGGGTTTCGTTGCTTAGCTAGCGGTTTTAGTGCATTCCATCCAGCCTTGTGTCGGCCTCTGGTGGGGGTTTTGGAACATCATTTGCCTCAAGAAATGAAGAAATAAACGCTTGGACCGTCGCATCCGCTGCGCTGCATACAAATGCAGTGTTTTGGGATCGGATCGGATCGGATCGGACAGGGCGTGGCAGGCAACAAACAAAAACACGCAACATCTATCCCAAAAACAACAAAAAAGAATTGCTACCACAAAGTGCCACTGCTGCTGCTCCACCTCTCTCTTCCTCTCTCTCAGACAACAACCTTCCTTATGCCACATGCATCTTTTTGCTGCCACATCCCATCCCATTCCCCATTTCCCACTTTGTCCGGCGTTCCATCACGTGCAGAGGTCGCCGCTGTTGATCGAGGCTTGGACATGGAAATGGGGAATATCCGCGGCATTTGTCTGTTGCTTGGCTTGCCCAACCCTAGAATGTGTGCGCGACAAGTGCCGCCTTGTGTGCTGTGCTGGCTGGCTGGCTGGCTGGCTGGTGGGTGCAACAGGGGATCCGAAACGAAACGGATTGGGATCGTTGGCAGTTCATCGAATCTCTCCCGCCCCCCCACCGAAAAAAGACAGGGAGGGAGAAAGAAGAAGTCATTAAATATGTGTAGCGCATATCAAATTTCGAATGAATTGAACTTACTTGGCTTTTGGTCACATGAGAATTTGATGAACTGCCAAGAGTCGTTGATACCTGTGTGCAGCCATAAGGGGAGTTGGAGGTGAAGTCGAAGGTGGAGTCGAAGGTGGAGTCATGGTTCTGGGCAAGGGTTGACACTTGTTGCACACACACACACACACACACACACAAAGCAATCTGATACTTGATTAACCTGAACTCTGACTTTCAGTGGCGAGCATTTCAGGCATTTGGCTTAAATAAACACACAGAGAGAGAGAGAGAGAGAGAGAGAGAGAGGAGTGAGTGAGAGAGGTCCTCTGTCTGGACTTAATCCTGCCCACCCAAGAACAGACAGACAGACAGAGGGACAGACAGAGGAGACACACAGAGGGGGAGACAGGGCAGAGCAGTGGCAGTGGCAGTGGCAGTGGCTGTTGGAGACCTTTTGCGGAAATTACGTTGCTGATGAGCAGCTGAAGGAAAAGCGGAAGACGCACGAAGCTTTTCCTACCTACAGGAAGTGCGACAAAATTCAAACAGACTCGCAGGCAACACAGCGAGGGAGGCAGCTGGAGAGTCCTTCTTCTTGCTGGTGCGGTGCATCCTGCTGCCACTGCGGAAGCAAAATAAGAGAGAGAACACAGGGGGGTGTGGGTTGTGGGGTGTGAGTGCTGCTGCTGCTGCTGGTGTGGCTGAGTGGGTGGCTGTGCCACATTGAGTTTTGGGCTGGCATAAATGCGCACACGGCAAAAAGGCAAAAAAGGCAAAAAGTTTCCTGCCCGAAAGCCAGGAGGACTCTCTCCCAAAGAGGAAGTGACTAGTGGTGGGTGGCAGCAGGCTGAGTGCGGGGGGGCTGGTGGCTGGTTTGCTCTCTTTTTGTGTGTGTGTGTGTGTGTGTGTGTGTGTGTGTTATCGTTATCCCCGAGCGAATGGTGGCGGCGGGGGGGATGCAGAGCAGAGGGCGACGTACTTTATTTCCTGAAAATGTCCTCGAAAATATGAACATTATATCCCGGAAACGGAAGCTGCAGCATTTGCAAGGAAGTGACGGGGCAGGAAGCAGCAGCAGAAGCAGGACGAGCAGGACGAGGAGGAGGAGGATGATGATGGCAGGCTGGCAGGCAGGCAGCCAGGGGGGGTGGGTGGCAGGGAGCACAAAACATGGACATGAATGTGGATTTGGATGGTTTGATTAAAGCGGGTAAACAGCGACGACTGACAGGCAGGCACGAGGCACGAGCACCCGGCAGTCAGGCAGGCAGGCAGGCAGGCAGGCAGTCAGGCAGGACCCCGGACGAGCACCAGCAACAGAACAACACAAGTGGAACAGGACACGGGAGGATAAACGGAAGAGCAGAGATGGGGGCGGGTGGGTAGGAGTGATGGTGCAGCAGCAACCGAGAGTTGGACATCTCTACGTTGTCGCATCCTGCAGGAAGCGTGACGGTTGCCGCCGGCCAACCTCCACTCCCGCCGCCTCTCGCCACCCGCCTTCGCCTCCACAAAATGGCAAACGGAATCCGAGAGGCAAAAGCCTTTACATCAAGGAAATGACGGAAGCAGCTTCAGCTCTAGCTACTGGGAGAGAGAGAGAGATGTGGGGCACACACACACAGAGAGGACACCGGAGCACTGGCAGGAAATCATCGTCCCAGCGACGTAAATTAAATTCCATGCAAAGTTAATTTTTGTCACCCCACCCAAGGAGATCCAAGAGCAGCGACAGCGGAGAGAAATGCTTAGGAGCGAAGGGGTCTGCGGGTGCAACTATTTCCTCATGGCAGGGCAGGAGATGGATGCCTCAGTGGAAAGCAAAGGAGATGGAGATGCCCCATGGAAAGCCAAAGGAGCTGCAGATGCCGCCATGGAAAACCAAAGGAGATTCACTGTGTGGTTGCGGGATTTATGGGTGAATGATATGCTAAAAGTTTATAAATCATGAAGCCGAAAGGGAAACAGCCAGGGAAACTTTTCCAAATGGAACTGAATGTGTGTGTGTGTGTGTGTGTGTGTGTGTGTGTGTGTGTGATGGATAAATATCAAATTGAATTGAGTTTATGGAAAAGAATGGGAAATCTACTTATGCTTTAGATGGCTATGACAAGGAAGGATACTCCTGGAGGATGTACATATTTCCATTGAAGGCAAATGTCGAGTGTAAAATAGCTTCAGCTGTGGCTTTAAAGGGGAAGGCCTTGCAGTACTAAATACAATTATTATACCCGTACTGAAAAAAGAGTTAAGGGGTATATTAGATTTGTGGTAAAAGTGGATGTGTGTAACGCAGAGAAGGAAACTGACTGAGTACGGGTATGAGTAGAGTCGCGTCCCCAGAAGCGACTCACACGTTCCTTCTCGTTTTTTATTGCATTAAAACATATTTTATTAACTTACAAATTGACATTCTGGCAGCCGGACACTGCCAGAATCTGTCCCAGAATCTTGTGCAGAAAATGTATCCAAGATCTTTCTTATGCAAATCATCAGCAGATGATCTGATGAGGAAATCCGTGTCAAGAACTTCTTGAGTAATGATCCAACCAAATAGACTTTCTAGCCGTGAAATATTTTTCTGTTTTGTGGCTTAAAAAACTTTCATTAAAATATCCACACTTGAGTGCCACTGCGTTTATTCTTCATCAAGCATTTTGCCCTATTTTCCCGCCCAGTTTTCGTCGTGTAGATCCCAGCTCAAAGCTGCAATCCAATGGGCTGCTGAATCTCAAGGCTTGCGCTACATTTGGGATATCCTAAACATGACTTCCCCCTTTCAAGAGATTCGATTCGATTCGATTAGATTAAATACAAGCAGCACACTTTAAAAGCCAAAGCACCTGCGAACATGCCACACTGTTACCAGATGCCGTTGCCTCTGCCGCTGCCTCTCCTAATGGCCAACTTCCTTGAGATGCCATTTAGAAAGAAATGTTCACATCCTGCCGCTCAGCAAGCCAAGCCAGGCCAAGCCCGTTAGCCAAATCAGGAACCAGCACGAGCACGAGAGAATCTTCTTCGGCGCGAGAAATGTGGGGATATGGGGTATGTAATTTACCTCAATGATTGCCTCTATTCCCCGTAGCCGTAGCCGTACCCTTTCCCGTGCCGCTGCCGGTGCCCCTGCTTTGGGGCAATCTTCAATCTATGGCGAATGTACCGCTAGATGCCGATGGATGCCTGCTCCATAAACAGATAGAGAGAGAGAGAGAGAGAGAGAGGGAACAGATCCCCAAGCCAATGCGAGTGCGGCGCTGTAATTGAGTTCCTCCATCTGGAAATGGTCAATTGGCAAATAGCAGAGACAATAAATGAATCTTCATCGAAGAAAGCCAGAGCCTGGGCCAAAACCGAGAGATTTGTACAGACCAGAGAGAATGAGCCTCAGCCACAGCCAAAGCTCCTCAACTGCAGTCTGCAGGCCACTCTCTGGTTGGACATTGGGATTACGTGAAAGGTGAAAGTTGTTGAGAACCGCAAAAGAGGCAAAAGAGGCAAAAGGCGAGCATCAAAGGGGAGGTAGCCTACCATAGCGGGTCAGGCTAAGAAACGGTGAGAAAACCGATCGAAAAACCCGAACCAAAGACACCGCAGAAAACGACAAACCGAACCGAACCGAACCGAACCGGACCCCACCTGTCGGCGACCTGTTGTCGTTGTTGGCTGCCTACTTGCAGATATTTCCGTAATCCGAATGTGGAACAGTGGCACAGTAGTCGCTTGTCGGCTGTCAGTTGTGTAGTCGTCTCCTCCAGTTTTCTCTCCACTGCATCCTCTCCTTCTCCTTCTCCTTCACCATCATCATTTTCATTGCGAGCTTCTTCTTGTTGGATCTTTCTCTTCCCATTTATGGCGCATGCGCGCAGTGCAGAAGTCACACTGGAGCTAAAGCTAAAGCTGTAGCTGCAGATGGATATGGAGATGGAGATGGAGCTGTTGATGACGCCGTCGACCCACTGGCTGACTGTTGCTGTTCCAACTACCAGACCCCCAAGACCCCATACCCATACCGGAGGCCGGGCTCGTTGCAATCTTTAGGCGCTTCTTCGTCGCTTTGGATGGTGCATTACCTCATTGCAAACCTGAATTCTTCGGTGCTGTCTTTTCAAAATAATACTCTTTCCGGTGAGAGAGGCGTGAACATATTTGGTGTGGAAGATCGGTTGGGATATACCTATAGAGATGGAAATAGATGGATAGATCGAGGGATTACTATTTGAAGAAGTTTTCAAACGAAACATTGGGAATTGATTCGTAAATGGGATTGCAGTGGGATCGATTCTATACGATTATACGATCATTCTATTGCTGCTAAAAACAGACTTTGATTTGATGAAATTACCAGGAAAGGATACCAGAGGATACTATCCATCGATCGCTGTATCCACGATCTTCTTTTAATGTTCATGTCTTAGCCCTTTCCTTAAGATATTTTAGCTACTCAGATATGCTGGAAAATATATCTGCAATATCCATCGAATCTGCCAGCAGGGATCATTATATATATTCACCCAATTATCCACTGAAAGATAACACATGATCGTATGATCTTTTATCTGCATAAAATCTAAATGCTTAGCCAACGGAGAATTCTCCCACCGTCAGGCAACGATCTCTCTACGCTTCTCTGCAAGCCACAAGAGTATCCACAGATCGCTGTAGCCCAAAGCCCACTCTTTCGTATGTCTCGTGTTTCTTTCTTTCTTTACTTTATTTTGGCATAACGATTCCGGATGCTGTCTCCCTCTGACACCCTCTCTCCATCCATCCATCCATCTTTCTTTCTTTCTTGCTCTGTGGGGCTTGAGCGAAGTTTTTTGTGTGCAACGGGTGGTGGCAAAATAGATTATGAATGTAAGGCAGTGGGTGTCTGAGTCGGAGTCCAAGTTGGAGCGGGAGCGGGAACGGCAGCTGTGTGGCTGGTGGCTATGGCCAGTGCTGGTGCTGGTGCCGGTGTTGGGGTCTGGTGTGTGGTATCGGGAGTATCGTTAGACGGTAGCGTGTCTGTAACACTTTTTCTTCCACTGGTGGAGTTTCGGGGGGGCGCTCAGCTTAGTGTCTGGTTGTCTGCGGGTCTCGCGTCTTGCGTCTTGCGTCTGGTTCGAGGAAGTTATATAATCGAGACAACATCGCGATATGTCGGCAATATGCCTCAATCAATTTAACATTTATGAGCCCACCGCTCTCCCCAGCCCCTGCCCCAGCGCCAGTCCCAGCCTGAAAGTTAATAACCAACAACAACAACAAAAAATGCGAAACTCTGGCTTCAGACGGGAGGGGAAGCCGCTCGTCGTCATTGGGGATTATGTGGGTGGGCAATCAGGTTGGGACGATCGACTGAAAGAGTGGCACAACAGAGCCAGAGCCAGAGCCAGAGAGTGGGAGAGGGAGGTAGTGGAGGGTAACTGATCCGTTTGAGTGCCCACCGAAATGCTGTTATGTGAGGTGCTTCCTCATTAAGCCTCGGAGACTGCGGTGACTGCCTTTTGCCGTCTGGTGTGTCTGGTGTGCTACTCCTGAGATTCCCATTAGCCGATCGATACGAGGATCAAATGATCGTTTAGCATTTAAGGCGGGATCGATCAACCTGAACACTTTCCTGGGAATGTTTTTTATTTTTTTTTCCGGGATTTTGCTGGGGTTTTATAGTTGCTGCTTCGATTGGAATTGAAGTCTCTACTGATCGATCCATTAGAGCGTTTTTTATTGGATTGGATTGGTATGGCTGGGCCATAAAAATATGAAACTTGTTTGCTGTTATTTCGTCCCGTTAAATGAAGAATAATGATGCTAAGCCAGCAATCGTGCAGGCTCGAACATTTCTGAATTATACATATCATAGTTGGACAGGGTTTCAATTTAATGTGGGATTCGTGGATGGATTGGTCTGCACAGATATTAAGTGAGACAAATAATTAGAGATTCGAGGGGTTTATATCAGGTGCTATATGCACAGAGTTATACTTACAATTATTCCATTATTACACTTTATTTGATGACTATATGGCTTGACTTTATTGGCTCAAGAAATTTACTTAGCTTGCTGTTGGAAACTAGCTATTAAATCATCTTTTAAAATGGAGATACACATTATGGAGATATGATTTCTCTTGTTTTATAAGAGTAGAAAATAGTTAGTTCTTGCAAATTTTTCTTCTATAATTTCATCTTTATATTTTCTGTTACAATTTAATTTATTTATTTAAATTATTAATATAATTTACTAATTTTAATTATTAATTTAATTTACTAATTTAAAGTATTAATTTAATTTAATAATTGAAATTATTACTTGAATTATTATTATTTTACTAATTTAAATTATTAATTTAATTTAAATAATTAATTTAAATTATCAATTTAATTAATGGAATTCAATCTGTGGCTCCCCCGCCTAAGAACTTATGTGCGATGTCTTCTTACCTATACATATATTCCTGTATATACCGATTTTAAAGGTTACAGAAATACTTTATTTTCATGGATTGCTATAGTTAAATCATCAATTAATTTCCATTCTTTGCTTTTACATACGCCTACTGAAATCAATCAACAATCAAATCCAATCCTCTTTTAATTAAGATTCTCATATATCCTTAACCCTTACCCAAGCCATATCCATCATCTACTCCACTCAAGTGTTTCCTTTAGCCTTATCTTTATGAACTTCCTTCAATAAAAAAATGGCACTTACATATTCCCTATCTCTCGGTGCATATAAAAAAAACCCCTTCTGGTGCTGGTGTGACTATCTAATTGTAGAAAGAGCTACAAGCAACACGCTTGATCGCATCAAACAACGAAAAATGGGCAACAGGATTTTCAATTAGAGGCCAAACAACACTCTACAATAACACAGCACTAGGAGTACTCTCTGGAGCCTCATAAAAATGGGAAATTTATGTATTTTTTACCAAATGATTTTCATGTGTAATTTCCCTTTGTCGCTCCGCTCCGCCCGCCCCATATACACAGAGGGGCATAAAAGTCGATAAGCCATGTGCTAACCCAAGGATAACTTCACTTCCTTTTGCTGTATGGAACCGAAAAAAGGTTCTCATGCCACTCGATATGGAGGGTTTACAACCTGCCGCATGGCTGCTGGCTGCTGCTGCCAGTCTTTGTTCCCTCTATCTCCTATCCAGCAGACTCTGCTCTGTAATTAATTACACAGCGTTTTCATTTGGAAAGAGAAGAAGAGATCTTCCTGCCTGCTGCCCGCTTCCCCGCTGCCTGCTTCTTATTTGCTGCCATTTCCACGCTTCGAAACGTTCAATCTTCCAGCATTTGGTTGTTTGGTTGTTCTGGTTTTAAACGATTTCCAAGAAACGCTCGAAGAGATCGAAGACAGCGGCTGAGCTGAGCTGCTGAGCCTCAGCATACGAGCGGATGTTGGGCACATTTTCCAGCACTCAATGCCGCCTCATGTGTGCGTGCAGCCAGCAGCAGCAGCAGCAATTCAATCCACTTCTGTGTCTATCCATCTCTAAATATTCTTCCTATCCATACATTCTATAGATGCCTTCAGTGCCTCCAGGCCTGATGCCTCTGCTGATGCTCTGATGCCTCTGCTGATGCTCTGCTGCTGCTGCTGCTCTGCTGATGCTCTGCTGCTGATGATGATGATGAGGCCCCTTTCTACAGCGATTATTTAATTGATAAAGATTTCCACATTCCACAGTCGATGAAGCTGAAGAAGCCTGAAAGAAGCCAAAGAAGCAGCGAAGGGGCAGGAGCAGCAGCAGCAGTAGGGGCGAGCAGACGACACTCTCTGTTTATCCTGTCCTGGCAGGGGCGAGGATCGTATCTCAGTTGCACAATGCACTCGAATATGGCATTCCAACCCCCGAACAAACTTCCCCCCATCGCTATTCCTATAGCCCCCGACCACCGACTACATCTACCAGATGAAATCTGAAACCTTTCACCGTCATTTGGCTCTGGCGTTTCGTTCTTGCGGTAAGGTGCCTCTCAACACGCACACACCAATACACACACACACACACACACACACACTCATAACAGGTCATACACTGTTACGGCAGAGCGGGGGGTGGGGGGTATGGGGTATAACCTGCCAACACTTGTGGATCGATCTGTGATCACTTTTTTTTTTCATCCCTTAAGTGCACTCTTGGGTTTTCGATACCCATTGAATGGACATGGTGTGAGCAGGGGGGTACATTAGGCAGGGCAATGGGTGGGTAACAGGTGTGAAGGGAAGTTGATGAGTAAAGAAATTATGCAAAGAAAAGTTTTACGTTTTGAATATTATTTCTGTTTTTTGCAGATTTAGGCAACATATCAACATATTTGACCCACAACTGACTTGAAGAATACTTGAATTTAATTCGTATCTGATTTCTGGGCAGTAAAAGCTAAAACTTATTTGTTTTGGCTTAGAGAACAATTAATCCGCGTATAGGGAGCTTTCAATCTCCAAGGGATATCCAATATATCCCAATATATCCCAATATATATCCCATATTTGCCCAATGAATGCCCATAATTATTACAACATTTTTTTATTGTTCCCAGGTTGATCCTCACTAAACATTAATCTCTATTTAAATAGCAACTAAACTTTATGGAAGAACTTTTAAATGTGCATTTAATGTAAAGAATAAATGTTATATATCAAAATTTCTTCCAGTTCTACATAAAGCATACAATATAAATCTCTTAATTCCATGGAAAAAAATTATGGTGTAGCCTGCTCTTCAGACAGGTCATCATTCTATTCGATCATCTCTTTTCCTGATATATTTTCTTCCTCCTGGCAGAGTCGTTCGTTCCGTTCTGCTTGGCTGCACTTCGTTTGGGCGCTAAATTGGAACGTTTCTCTGTAGGGCTGCCATAATCCTGACCAACAACGTCGCCAGCAACGACGATGACGCCGACGACGATGGCATCGAAGATTTGTAGCCAAAGATCGAAACGATATTTGAGCGTTGGGTTGTTGTTCGATCAGTTTTCCGTTTTCGGCTTTTGTTCGGGTGGCCCAGACAGGCGGGCAGGTTTCCCACGGTTTCTTCTTTCCCTTTTTGCAGGGTGCACATTTCATATCCTGCACACAGTGTGCTGGCAGTGGCTGTGATTTGTCGGGATACCAACTGTCAAAGGACCAAAGCAACCTTAGATCCCTAATGTGCCCAATGGCGGCAAAAATCTGACAATTACCCATTGTTGCACAAGGGGAATGTGTAACAATTAGGCCAGTACGAGGGCGAGAGAGAGTCTCGGGATCTTCACGTAATATCCTTTACAACACACACACACACACACAAAAAAATCAAGAGTGGAATTCAATGCAATTCAATTATGTTTTTGTTTGGGCAGGAAAAAGTGTAACGAAAAGGATAAGAGAGATCCGATGCGATCCGATCCACAGATCCAAAGATCCCTTCCTAAACCTAAAAAATGATGTCATGTTATGTGGGTGGGTGTACGTAGGCGATCCTGCAGCAGCAGCCTGCATTAGTTGCGCTTCTGTGATGGGATGGGAGGGTGGAAACATTTGTGTGTTCCGCCACTCCTTCTGGGAAATGATCCGATCCGATCCGGTTATAGTTAATTGTGGCAGAATTATTACTACAATGGATGTGTTCCTTAAATATAAATGAGTTTTTCTTTTCGAATGAAGATTGGCAGGCGCATTAATTGACAATTATCTAAGGAAAAAGGTATTGCTTGATCTTAATATGGGGCGATATTTTAAGTTAAAATAGGAAAACCATTAAATTAGAAACTAGAACTAGAAGAGAATGAAACAATGAAGTTAATAATGGAGAACTTTTAATCATATAAGCATATAGCATAGAACCTTGGAGAATATAATAATGGAATCACTTAAATATTTAATATGAAAACTAATTCATTAATTGTACATTAATACATTATATGTTAATTAGATATTTCAAGATCTAAAGCTGTTTTCTTGCAATAAATTATCTCACTTTTGAAACACATATTGTGGTGCCTGGATACGCCCTTGTATGAACCTAAAGACTTCTGTTGGAAAATTTCCATAAAACACACAGTTTTACCGAAAGGAAAGACTTTTTGAAGGGATCTTAATAGGAAATTGATCATTCCTTGACATTTATTACAGACTTAGCAAATATTTTAATCAAAGTGCACTGAACCTACTTACTTAAATAACCTCAATCTATCGATCTTTCTCCGGCATACATCTCTGTTTTAGTGTAACAAAAACACTAGCATTCCCTGTTAGGGTAAATCTTTCCTATAAATTGTATATCCGCTCCAGACATTGCATTTGTTCCTACGTATAGCATCCAGTCAGACACACACCTTCCGTCGAGACACTCCTTCCAAGTCCACTAGCCAACCCTCTGCCATCTCCTCAGTGTTTTTAGTAATTGGCAAATGACCAACAAGAGAAATGGGCGAGAAGTAAGAAGAGCACGCGAATGAAAATTCGCGTCTGGAAATACTTCCGCATCGGGAGGAGACTTTGTCGGGCTACGGACTACGGACTACGTGGACTATTTATAGAGGGGCCTCTACTCTAGACTACTGCTCGTATATAGTGCAGGGCATATATCAAATCGCTGGCTGACTGTCTGCTCTTGTCTATATGCATATTTATACTACACATAAAATGAATCTTGTGTTGTGTTTTGCTGTGTGTGCTCGTGTATGAGGAGCGGAGGCTCTGGCATCAAGTGGATGCCACTTGGCTGCCTCTGGACATTGGCATATTCTATTTTAATGAATTATCTGCACTTAGGCATCGAACTAAAATATAAGAACTATGACTATGATGACGACTGGGTGGAGAAAGGCAAAAACGCGTGAGGTTTAACTCGGAATGTATGGAGTTCTAGGGAGAGATACGAATAGGGAATTACACTTATACTAGCAGTAATATGATTTGCATTGCAATGATAAAATAGGTCTACCAATTTATAGAATTACGATATAAAAAATACCCAATATTTGGGTTTCTTTTGTGTACTTTTACTCTCATAAATTAAGGAAATATGGTTACTATATAAATCACACTTCTAAGGTGTTATGTTAAAGAAAAGAGCACCGTTATCTTTATATGAGAATTTGGACATATGAAAACTTTTTACGAGCTCTGAAGGAGGTTGAATATATCTTATCCTTTTCTGATGACACCTGTAGGATCTATGGATGGTAATAGCCTATAGTACATAGTAATAATTCTAATGAACAATGGGAAGAGGGGTTTTAAGAAACTGCAAAAAAGTCTATTAAATACAATTACGTATTACGTGATTCTGCCTTTAAATACCATTAAATTGTAATGAGCTTATCCAGATTTAGATAATGGCTGCATAATAATTTTCACTGAATATGATACTCAGATTTTTGGATTGAAATATGATTGCTACAAAGAGAGGTACAAGGAAAATGTAATAGTTTTTTCTAGATTTGTAGATGATAATTCTATAAATAATTCTAACAAAAAACATTTCAAATATCTTCAAAATTGAAAGCCCCACAGTTTTAATCTTTCTTCCCGAAGTTCTGTGGGGGTTACCGAGTAATCTTTATAGCAGTTTTGATTCCTCAAGCTTTGAAAGTCGCCTAAAAATCGGCATACCCTGGTAATCCCCTGGTAACCAGCATAAATATTCGTACTAACGGACACACAAACGTATATATGTTGATTGGCTCAATTGGACGACTATTTGAACTCTGAACCCCGACCATGCACATCGGCAGCTCTCGTCTTCCTCTTCTGCCCAAGAGCCCTCCTATTCCCTTGTACACCGTCCCCTCTACCCCCCCGCTGGGCGACGCACCATGACCAAAGCTACTAATTTGGGCCAGTGAAGTGATCGTCGTCGTCGTAGTCGTCGTCGTCGTCGTGCTGTTGATCACTTGAAACCCCGTCGATGTCGTTGTCGTAGAGCAATCGATGGGGAAGACACCACTAGGGAGGGAGGGGAAGGAGAGCGAACGGAATCTGGGGCGTGGGCGGGTACCCGGGGGCAGGGTCGCCACGATTGTTGGCCGTTTATGGGCATTTGACTGGAAATGTCAACCGTTTGCTTAGGGGGAAAAACTGGTTAACCAACCACACAGTGAGAGAGAGAGCGAGAGAGAGACTCCCCGACCCACAAAGCGGATGCAGTGCAACTGAGCGCATCTTTGGGTCGCCATCAACCTGATGAGAGTTCCCATTTCCCATCTGTAGCCCCCCTCCACGCGCCCCAGCCAAATACTTAAAGACTAAAGACCGAAGAGATCTTTCGGTTAGCAGCGAAGCGGAAACGCCAGAAACAATTTATAATTAAAGATTGCCAACTGGTTTTTATGGGTTCACAATTTATGGGATCGCAAAACAGATATCTGCTAGCACCTCCTCACCTCTGAAATCTTTATGAATTACACAAAAAGGCCTGTAAGCAGGTGCGGGGCTTCAATTGATTTTGGAAGGGATGAATATTTAAAATATTCAACAAATTATGGGTACTGAACGTCCTAGGTATATTTCTTATCAGCTTGTGCTAACATATCATCAACAGTTCCCACAAAAACAACAATATATTTGCAAACTCTTGAGTTAAAGAGAAGACACGGGTACTTGTGCCGATAGGAAGAGCTCAAGTCGAATACTTAGGAGCTTCAATCTCTGTATACAGGTTGTCAAGCACAAATGGAATCTACAAATGCTGTAAAGTGGTTGTGTTTTTATTTTATTTTTTTATTTTTTATTTTTATTATTGCCTGGAGTATATCTCGAAAAAGGTGCTGCAACTTTTATAAAACACTTTGTGTCCTGAGTTTGTATACTCTATGAACAATCACCTTTAAATTCCCAATTTTTTTTTAATTTACGTATGTATCTGTATAGCTTTTAAACCTATGAAAGTCTTTGTGATTTTATGTGAATATTAGCCAAAAATTTCACACCAAGTAATCTATTATATATCCTCTATATAAACCTTTCAAATTTTACCCCATGAAACGCACGAACCGAATTCCTACATATACCATTTTACCATTTTAACTTTCTTTGGAATATTAAGCCAAACTTTACATGACATCATTATAATATATCTCTACTAAAACCCGCCAATTTTCTATCAAATCGAAGTCCCTACATATGTATATCACCCATCCTAAACAAATTATATTCTCCAATGGCTACTGCTAACCCCCTTTGCCCTCAGCGCCCCTGCTCCATCCTATCAGTTTGATGAAGCAACATTTGTTTAAACTTTATCTTCTATTGATTAACAACTATATGTGGCGCCCCCCACGCGATAGCCGCCGCCCACCAGCTGCTAAAACGAACTGTGCTCTGGCGGTGCGTATTGAGATGTTCCATAGTAAACATTTTAAAATATTTAAATTATTACCATTAATTGTTGTTGCTGCTGCTGCTATTGTTGTAGTTGTTGCCAAGGAAGTGAACGAAAGGAAAATCTGTTGATGTTTACACATAAAATGATTTGTTGTTGGCTGTGTAGATTCCGTAATAACATAATTGAGATTATTATCGCAATTTACATTTCTGGAGAACTCATGAAAACAGAGAAACGGCTTGGCTTCTCTTTTCATATTGTTTTATGAACATTTTTTAAAAATAATTATAAGCATTTTTTTGTTTAATGATTGAGTAAGATATATTGTTCTTTGCTGATATTCCTGGATCATCATATTCCTTAACGATTCCTTAGTTCCCAAGGCAACCCGCAAAACGATTACATAATTTACGAATTTTATACCATCGATTAAACGTTATAGAATTTTCATCTGAAGATCCAGACTCATAGATAATATACAATCTGCGGTCTTAATATATTTATATTTTCAACTAATAATGCTATTATTTTGACCACATCTGTGGATATCGTAGATTTATCATCGTTTGTTATAGCCACGTTCCACTGTACTCTAAATATGGCTTCGATTTATATTTGTATCATCATTTGCGGCCAGTTAAACGGATTCGATGCAAGCTCGACTTCCTTAAATAATTTTCTTAATTTTGTATTCTTCTCAGATGGCGCCAGATGGAGCGGCTCCAGCGTTACTTACGCTCCCCGACTTAGGCTCGTCCAAAGGGGTATTAATATAGGGTGAGCTGTTGCAAAGGTGTGCTCTAAATAAATCGAAACCATGATTTAGTTGTGAAGTAAATTAATAGGAATTTTAAGCAAACCCACTCTCTGGTCTTACTAGTTTTCACTAGCGTTCCATTTGCATATATCATAACTACATATTTATTTAATTTTCCTCACACAGATGCACATTTCAAAGAACGAGTTATTCCACACCCATCCATTCAAATATACCTTGCTCTGGCTCTCTTCCGTCTGTTCTCTCTGTGTCTCTGCGCATGCACTCTCACGTTGTTCGGCTTCCCGTTTTCGCTTTGTTTATTTCTTGCGCTGCTTCACGTCAAAACGTAAGAAACTGTCGTGGCGAACGGACGTGTGTGGTTTCTTGTTCGTTGTTCGTGCAGCGCTTGGGAGGAAATAGTACACACAAGCAGAAAACAGAGCAAGACATTTTGTTGTTCACAAAGAATTTGTGCAAAGATAAATACAAAAAAATATACGATTTAAATTGATTAATGCACAATTAATAGAATTTAAATGACGGCATAACGGTTCCACTTACGTGCGTGCGTGTGTGTTTGTGTACGCGAAACGGAAATAAAGAAATAAACAAGAAACAACCGACCGACACCAAGAAGTGTATGTGAAAAGGAAGACACAAAAATTCACTGTTCTATTCCGCGCGGCGCCCGCTCTTTTCCTTGCTCTTCCTCCGCAAAAAGAGTAGGAAATGCTAACACAAACAAAATACAAGTGCAAGTGCATCGCGTGAGAGATCTGTGTGTGAGTGTGTGCGTGTGTTTGTGTCTGTGTGTGTGTGTGCGAAAGCGAGTGCAAGGAACACAGACGGAAGTACCTTTGACTTGTTCTTCTGCTCCTCCTACACACGCTCTCTTTTGTTTGCTCTGCTTTGGCGCTGACATTCGCAAAGACAACAACAATAACGGCTTTCGAGTAACGGTCAAATGCAAGCAGTGTGAGACAGGATTAGCCCCAAAAACACAGCACCACCCACCAGACAGCACCCCACTCTACGACAATGGCCCCATGGCGCAGCAGATAGCAACAGCAGCGATAGAAACAGCGCTGCAGCACAACCAGGAAATCATCAATGTATCAGTAGCAGCAGCAGAGAACTGCAGCTAGAAAGCAACAGCAAGCAAGCGAGCAAGCAGTGCATTAGCAAAGTGCATGCATTACCTTACGTCGCACACCGATACGTAGCCATTAAGCGCGACACGTAGTGCAGCAGTTGTAGGCAAACCACAAAGCAACAAGAACACAACGCCTGTCGATTGTGTCAGCCATTCTGGGATCTGGACATATCCGCTTCCGCATTGCTCAAGAATCGAAGCCCAGAGCCCCCCGCAAAAAACGCCCGCGCCAGAACGTCACAGTGGAGCAAACAGGTAAGCAATCGCAACCACAGTGTTAACACAAATTGAGAGATTATCATCTCTCGCTGAAAAAACATGATATAGTACTACGTCACAGTGGTCATGAAATATCAGTACACGACGATTGTCTCAGAACAACTGATAAATGCGCCCCCCACCACACACACACACACACCTTAATCTTTATGGTTTATCTCTCTGCTAAATATGATTTTGTTCCCTCTGTCTCTGGTCCGCCAAGACGAACGAGTCTTACAATGTTTAAGTTTCTTGGGTTCAACCATTCGTGGGATCTACACACGTGTAAAAAGATAAAATAGCCTCAGATATAATTAGGGTAAAATTAGATAGGGTAACAGACCCAGTAACAACGGGTTTATCTAGGGTTGTTGGTTGATTTATTAACTTGGATTTAGTGGGGATTTGATTGTGGCATCTTCATAAGACTGTTGTAAATTTGTAAAGAAGATAAATACTCTCTTAAACCAGGGATTCGTCATGATATTTCTCGGGAATAAATTCCTCACTCTATTGATCATCGTTCACACACATATGTAGAACTATTTCACTAATTTCACTTTATTATTCCAGTGCTAAAAGTCATTCGCATTTTATTGTTTCGATGGGTAAAAAAGGTTAAGAGGTCTATGAATATTGCTATGGTGGAAATGGGAAATATAACAGAGGTTAGAGGTTGTAAGAATCTATAGGAAAGGAATCTTATAGGCAGCATTTTTGAAGAAATGATTTAATGCTTTTAGAATATTCTTTCGATTACTTAAAGAAGTTCCTTGTGTAATTTCGAAGAGTTAAAACGTTAGAACTGTTTTTTATCATGGAGTAAAGTTTACGCTCTACTGCTCTTGCAGACCCAGAAAGCTCCCACCTTCTATATTACATTAAACATCATTTGAGGGTTCCTTCTAACAGAACATTGCAATTCGAGATATTGCTGTTTTATCGAGTGTGCACGAGTTCTGCCTGTTGCATCATGCTGGTTGGTTGGTTGGTTGGTTGGTTGGAAACCGTAATTATCCAGTGTCCAGTGCATGTCTTGGACTGTATCGACTGGGCTGCTTGGTATGCCATAGAGTGGGGTTTACGGTTGGTATATGGTATGGCATGGAACGGTTCACTTAAGTTCGGTTCGGTTCACGGGTCTCTTGTTGCATGCACTTTTCTATGGAAGTGAAACAAAAGCGGAGTGGAGCGGAGCGTTGAGCTCCAATTAGGGTGCCGCGCGACTCTCTGTGGCTCACGTCAGCGAAATCTTATCGCTGGGGCGCTATGGCAAAAAGAAGAAGAACAAAAATGTAAAAAATACATAACTGCGGGGCAACGAAGATTAAATGCTCTTCACCTTTGTAGGATCAGAAGAGGCTCCAGATCTCATAGAAAAATATTTTCCATAGAATATAGTGATTTTAATATCTTCAATTCTAATCGGAAACATCTAAAAAATCATACAGATATCTTATGACGTTCGGAACTGCTTCCTTCTTTGCGTCTCACTAAACCTCCCTCCAGAATCATAGCACCCCATCCTCCATCCTAGGGTATAGAAAAAAAGAAACGTAAAAAATGCCAGCAGAATTCTGTTTATTTATTTGCCTGCGCCGCCGACGACGACGCCAACGTCGAACAAATCAGCCAAACAGTTCCTGCTTCTGCTTCTGCCGCAGCCCCAGCTACATTCTCCCTGTCCCCCTCACTTAATGTGGTAGTGTGTGTGTTTGTGTGAGGGGGGTGTAAACTACCGCACACCTGATCGTGTGATGAGATGAGAGCACAAATCTCGCCCATACACGTGTGCAAATGTGTGAGTATTGTGCTTTATTGAGATTTGAATTGCTTCTCTCCCTCTCTCTCTCTTTTGCACTCGCTTCAATTAACGGAAAACGTAACAACAACTTGTAGAAGCTGCGTTTTAAGCTCAATTTTGTTGCTTTTACAATTTTATTTTCCTTTCCTGGTTTTCGGTTCTCTCCCGTCTCTGCTCTGCTCTGCTGTTAGGTGGCCTGGTGACCAGAGTTGGCAGCAAAAAAAGCAGCAAAGCATCAGCGCGACGGCAGCGCAGCGTAAATACAATAAATTAAATTCACTTCCGCATTGCTCCCCTCCCCAACGAAAAAGCAAAAAAAAAAAAAGACAACGTAATGGGTGAGTGTGTGAGGCGAAAAGACAAACGACGTAAGAGCATGGTAAGTGCGCGGAAGCAAGAGAGCGGGTCAAAAGCGGTAAAAGAGGGGGCAGCGACGCGATCGCTTGGGAATTGTTGGTACTGGCAGCTCAGCTAGAAAGAGGAAGAAAAGAAGTGCGCAGAGGGGAGTGAGGTGGGTGAGGCAAAAGCAAACAGGTATAAAAACTGTTGATCGCAGCCAAGCGAAAGACAGAGAGAGGAAGAGGGAGAGAGAGAGCGCGCGCCAAGAAAACATCGACCTATTCCCTCACACTCGCACACACACACATGCAAACCACTCCCGAGAGTCGTGTGAAACTGGCTGACTCACTCACACACACGTGCGATCGCAGCCAGCGGCGACGTCAACGTCGACGCCGAATCACTGCCAAGAAAAGGAAAAAAAAATATAAGCAGCGGCGGCAAAATAATGAAAGAAAGAGGAAGAAAACGCCAAGCAGCAAAAAGCAACAAAAAACGCCTTTAAGCGGCAGAGATATTAACACAAAATGCCGAACCAGCAAAGCACTGCATGTGTGTGTGTGTGTGTGGGCAAGAGTGTGACGCTACGCTGCTCTCTGGCTGGTGCTTCGCTCTCTTTTTCTCAAGAGTGTTATAAAAACAAGTAGGAACAGTGCGAGACATAACGCAGTTAAATATATACATATGATGGCGGGGGGGAGGGAGGTTCAACTATGGAATAAATGATGTAAAAGTTAAGAATAAAATCTTACACAGCTTGGTTGATATTCTTGAGTTGGAATAACATGTGTTCTCCATATTAACGCACAGTGGCGGGAAAAAGTACTACACATTGCAGGTTGCAAGTAGTAGTACCCCCGCTTGGGTCAATTATGGCCCATCTAAGGGTTAAACCAAGGGCCCAAACGCATTTGTTGTGGCTTTTCTTGTTGTTGGAGCCGCCCCGTTTCTTTCTATTTGTGCTTCCTTTTCTATTCGCTGACGCCTCTCTTTTGATGCACAATGCAAGAGAGAGAGTCTCGAGACATTTGCTGTTGATGACTCTTTTGTTGTTTTTATTTCCACATTGCATGCGGAAGCGGCTGTACAGTGCAGTGTATATGTAAATGCAAAAGTACATATGTATATGTGTGTAAAAAACATATTTATATATTGTATTTCTTGTTGTTATCGCAGCAGCAGATGTTGCTATTGTTGTTGCTGCTGCTTCTGATGCGCTTGCATGCACTGCTTGTGCCATATTGATGTTTTGCAATATGAACGCATACACTTGCACAAATAAATATACGCACAGCACACATTGACACCAATATAAGTATACGCACACACTTTACCGCACACTTTCACTCTAATAAGTATATGCACACACTCACTCCAATAAGCATATGCACACACTCACTGAAATAAGTAAACCCCCAGCCCTATATAGAAATGTAGATGATATGGAACGCACATTCATTGCAAACCACTTGTGTGCGGCATTTCCCATTGTAACCCATTTTTATAGTACAGCAAAAATCACACTAACCTGGTTTATGCCACCAAATGCTTGAGACGGCGAGACTTTGGCAGTGTGGCAGTGCAGCCTCCATTATGTCGTATCAAATTCGTTGAAGAAAGTACATACATATGTACATCTGTATGTGGCAAGAAAACGGGGTGGCCTATCTTTCATCTTTGTATGAACGTCAAACGATCGTGCGAATTTTCCATTAAAAGCGGTAAACCCATCACCAAAAGCTCGCTCTGTGTCACTCCATCTCTCTCTCTCTCTCTCTCTTTCTGTCTGTCTCTATCCGCCGCCACACAGCTAGTGGCATGGCAACCACCTGGCTGCTGAGGTCTGTCGATTGCTCACACAATACAATACACTGGTCGTGCGGTTTTGGGGATCAAGGATGTTTGGGCACTTGCTCAGAGGCAATTCCCGACCATTGCAATTCAATGAGATCATAGAATGATATAAACTCGATTCCTGGGGCTTACTTCATGCGATGATTTCATCCAGGAAATCCATTCAATTGCAATTCTTTATCAATTTCCTTGATACAAAATGATTCAACTTCCTTCTTATATTCTCATGATTATTCTTGTGGCATGTGTTATATAAAGTAATTACTTTCTATAGGTCTACCATATATACATAAAACATATAAGATCTGTTGTCATTTGTCTAAGATCCCACCCAGAGCAATCTTTTCTCACGATCATCATTTCCCTATATTTCCCAATCTATTCCCGCGCATACAAATTCCACTGTAAAAAGACTGCACTGCACTGCACTGCTTGCTTGAGTCTCTGCAAAAAGTCAACTCCAGTGACTTGTTGTTGCTTATCGCTAGTTGTTGCTCTTACCTATGCCTGCGTCTGTCTCCCTCTCTCTCTCTCTCTCTGTCACTCTGTTTCTGTGTCTGGCTTTGGGGTAACCTGTTGTGTGAATTATGTTACGAACGTAACGTGTTTCAAAATATAGGAAGTCTTGCTTGAGCTATAACGCAGCACCGCCGACGCCGTCACTGGCGATATCAACAGCGAGGTGCTTTGCTCCCATCTCTGCTTTGCGCTCCTCTCCACTGCCTAGGCCAAACTTTGATCCTAATGCTGCTGCTGCTGCTGCTGCTGTTCACACTGTACGTTTTCCAGCGATGGTTTTTTTCTTTTTGGTAACAAATGAAATATTTATCCAAAGATTTTTAATCTTATTTAATCTGTTTTATTCATGGCAATGTTTCCATCGATGCATCTCTAAGAGTAAAAATATTTCTCGCAGCACTGGTGCATCGGTAAAAACCGATCGTGTATGAGCGCAGCAGCAAGCGCAGCTTTGCCTCTGCTTTCAAATCCTAAGCCAGCGTTTGGGTGCACTGCTTTTACAACTGTTTGTTTGCAAGAGCTTTAACGGTGTCTTGATATGTAGTTGTTGTTGCTATTATCTAACTGCAAAGAAAGAGAAAGAGTGGGGAAGAGGGAGATAGAGTGTCGAAAGAGAGTGGGAGAGACGGCGAAAGAAAGAAGCAAAAAGGCAACAAACAACGAAACAAAAAAATATGCACCGCATTTTGCAGGTTTGTGGCACATTTTATAGTTGCTGTTGTTGTTGGTGCTTGTGGCACACATACGGGTTATGGGTGAAGAGGGGAAGGCAAAAGGCGATAGCATAGTTTCAGAGGGTGGCTTAACGTGGGGGGGGGGCAAAAGTACATCAAGCAAGAAGTGGAGTAATGTTGTGGAAAGTCGAATCGCTTTGGTCTCAGTGGCTTGCTTGCTGCTGCTGCTGCTTCTGCTGTTGCCTCTGCTGCTGTCGATGCAACACAATTAGGTAATTTTCTTTCTTCTTATTGAACTTCCAGGAGGCGTGGAGAGCAAGAGGGGTAGAGTAGAGTAGAGTAGAGAGACAGAGAAAGAGAGTAGGGTATTGCGTGGTTAGACGTAACACTTTTTGGGTGCACCACAGAGCAGCTCCCCATTCCGTGGATAATGATGGCGTAACGCCAAAAAAGGAAGTATCTGTAACGCGATAAAAGAGAGCTGAAGTTAGAGAGCAAAGAGGAGAAAACAAATTTTTGTTAGCCCGAACCACACCCACATACCCGCCCACGCGGCATGGGTAACAAGGGACGCTTCCAGTGGGACAGGAGAGGGCCTTAGGACCACCGTTACCATTGATTACAGATCCATTATATTGTTGTAACTGCAACTGTAACTGTATCTATGGGAAAACTGATAAAAGAAGCAAAGAACTATCCATACTACCTGAATGGAAACCCCAGGAATCGATAGGAACCCTCGAATGAATCGATCTACCTGTTGACCAACAATGAATGATGAATGCAAAAGCGGAACAGGTCTTTGCCACTTTCTATGGATGTATAGATGGGTGGGTGGTCCCTGCACAACACTAATTGTCACTCTTGAGAGTGGACCGGGACCACCGCTGTGGTTGCAACCCCTGATTCGATACGACTTGACCCCGACCCGGGAGTAGAGCCCAGGACCGACCTCTTAACAATGAAGTTTTTGGCATTTGGCACTTCAACGGAAATTGCATTCAAAACGCGCGGAAGAAGGAAGAGGGAAGAGGATGGGCCCAGCCAGCAGAGAGGAGAGGCCACTCGAATGGAGAACAATGCAGTGGCAGTAGTTGTCCTTGTTCCTGTTCCTTTTTCGCTAAGTCCTCTCGTTTTTTTCTACTTGAAAACTCTGCGGGATGTTAAGTGTATACATATGCATCTAGTACCTAAATGTGTATGTATTTATGTATGACATTGCAGTGTAAATTATATAATTTTGTGGGTATGTAACTGGAATACTTCAGAAGAATGGAAAAGCTATAGCTGGAAGTATATCTGTAAACACTACAGAAGAAAAACTCAATGTTTAGAGCACTTTACAAAAATCTTCAAAAATCAAATCCAAACCAAACGAAACGAAACGCACAAATTGCTCACAAATCTCATTAAACCCCAAAAAATACCGTTTTTCGTACGATCAACCTTTGATCGTGTAGCCGAAATACGCTTTATCTATTTTGAATAGATTTCAAGTGTTCATAACTTCTCAACTTCTCTATAATTTAAACAAAAATAAAAATACAATTGAAAATAGAATCTTGATTGACGCACACGATAGATACGCTGCGGATTCCCATCGTTTGCCATAAATAATAGCCTATCTTTTGTGCGAGTTTTTGCATATTATATCGTTAGTATTCTGACTTGTGAGCGTGTTCCAAATGAGAATAATAATAGTGCTTGCAAGGCAAGGGGTAGGGGTACTGCAAAAAGCCCATTAGATGTACAACTTCCGACAATAAGGAAACACCCAATAAAATATTTTTAAAATAGTTGAAGTTTTAAGATATCAAAGGAATCTATTTATGTAAATTTAGATAGTTATTAGATCGACGTTTATGGAAATTCTATTTGATTATTTCCATTAACTCTACAAATTTAGTTTCCCAGAATTCCTAGAATTTTATTCCACTTTGTTTGGGTACTATAGAACGAAATATTATATATTATATTTATTTATTTATTATTCTATTATATATTATAATTAATAATAATAATTAATATAATTAATAATTAATTTGATTATAATTATAAATATATAAATTTATGTAAATATAAATTATAAATTATAATTTAATATCTTTGATTTTGTCGTACTTGAAGATCTCTTAAAGTTGTAGATTATATCCCTTCGTTGAATAGAAACTCTACACTAATATTTTTTACTCGTAATGCTCGCTCACTTTCCATTTCATTTCGTTTATACTAGACATATGTATATGTACATGAATTTTTGTGCGTGTAGGTTTGAAATCGCATTTTGGCAAATCTTTAATAAATCAATTTGATTTCAGTGTCGATAGGGCGATTGATAAGGTGGCCGAAATAAACAAAATTCCAACTACATAGGTGGGAATCAAGTATAGGTGTATCTGAGTGTGAGTGTGTGGGGTGCTTCTGTATCTGTATCTGTGTGTAATCAGTGGCTGATAAGCGACACGGAACGAAAGTCATGTGGGTGTGTGGGGAAGTGCTAGAAGGGGAAAGGGAAACGAAAGCAAAGGAAGCTATAGGGAGAGGGTAGGTGCTGAAAGGTGCTTACGATACGACGCAACGAGTGAGTGCGGCCGGTAGGGGGGGCGGGTATGGCCGATAGGGAACCGGAAATGACGCCAGTCGACAAAATTTACGCTTTCGTTTTGGAGTAGTACTCGTACCAGATGGGGGTTTTATTTGGGGTGGGGTTCTTAAAGGGGGTTCTGCCTTTCGTGCGTCGAGTGCCGCATTGTTTCTTCCTCTTTTTCCCAGTTTTTTTTTTTTTTTTTCTGTGCAGGGAGTGGGGGTCGGGGGTCTTAATTGATAGAATAATCAGTAAATTATTATACATATATATTTTTGTTGTATTTATTATCATTTATATACCTTCTCTTCTTGAAGAAGCAGCAGAATATAAACGTAAAAAATAGAAAAGTGGCATTTATGGCATTTCATTTTTGTTCGTTGTTTTTTTTTCTTAATCATATCGGCTAGTGGCCATTCCACAAGTGTTATTATAATGATTGCAGTTGTTCCTATCGGTTGTACCCACGGAATTGGAATATTGGGCTGTTCAGTTATTTACACCTTGATACGAACGGACCCGAGGATCGAGGTGTTTTTTTTTGCCCGATTACTTTATGACCCGGTACTCACGGGCTGTGCGCTCCTTTTTTTCTGATGGTCAAACACTTTGGGAACTAAGGCTATGCTTAGGAAGTGTGTTAAATGGATGGGATTATCGCTATCAAATGTTTATTTGGCACTCAAGTTCGGTGCAACAAAAAAAACAATACAACAGCGACTATTATTATATATTATTTTTGCGTTCTCATGTCCTAGAATTTCTACATCAGGCTTAGTAGCGCTAATTATAACATTATCATTATGCACACGAAATGCATGTTTTTTTTTTTTGCCATTCACGAGCATTCTCTTTTGCACTTTTCGCTTGTGCGACGTTTGTATTTTAAAATTATCCTTTTGCAATTTTTTTCATATTTCATGGAAAGAAATCTCGGCCGAAAAGACTTGTTCATGGAAATAAACTTCCCTTTAGGTTAATTTCCAACGAAATTCAGTTTACATCAAAGTTCTATGCACTCGAAACTCTTGGGGAAGTCAATGGATGGATGAATGTCTCCTCTGCTCTCAGTCTCTGTATGTAGCTTCCACCTAACACGAAAATTGTTTCATTACAAGTTGGGAGAAGATGCTGAGAAATATTTTCAAGAGAATGCCGCCTTCGCCCTGTTGTCTGAATGGACGCAAGTGTCAAATGTGGCAACAACAACAACAAGAAGACACAACGCCTGAGGGCAGAGAGGAACACACAGCAGCAGCAGCAGCACCAGCAGAAGATTATATTATAATTTCCAAGTAAAGCAACAAAACAACAACAAGCAGACACAAATTAAAACAAACAACAAAATTGACACGAACATCACGTAGCAAAATGATGTTGAAGGAGAGCAGAGCAGAGAAACATATTCTGAGATTTACACAAGATGAAGATGGGGAAGACAGGCAACCGGCAACCGTCAACCGTCAACCGTCACCCACTTGTGTCCAAGAGTTGGGTTTCGTTTCCTTTTCGCCAAATTCATAATTAGCAAAAGACTCGACTCAAATGAGTTGTTTAATGCCAGAGGCAATGCAGCAAGGCAGTAGCAAAAAACCTCAAGAGCAAGAAGGATATGATACCAACCAACCAACCAAAGAGGTTGACTGACAACATGTCATCCATCGTTTGTCTGTCTATCACAATTGTTAGTTCTGGTTGGATTGTTCTTCGCTGCGTGTGTCTCTCCCACTTGTCTTTTTATCTCATTAGGTCGCTTTGCCACGTTTTAGTGGCTACTTAAGTGCAACTTTTTGCGGCATTCAGCTACACAGCTACACAATTGTTTATTGTTTGTAGGAGCCTGCTGCTGCTGCTGCTGCTGCTACATGGCATTGTCCGTGCTTATCATGAAGCTTTTGCCTACCCCTACTCCCTCTCCCACTCGCTCTTAGGAACTTGTAATAATTATCATCATTATTTGTTGGATTGTTGAGGCGACTTGTGGCTACAATTATATACAATATACTCGTATGTGCACAAGTATTCCCGCAGTCAAATCTCTCTGGAGAAGCCTATTCAAAATGCGCCCGCTATCAGGTCCGCCTACTCGCTCGCTCTCTCTCACTCTCTATCAAAGTACTCTTGTTTGTGAAATTCCGCCTGGAAACAGAGAACTCAAGAGGCGGCGTCGGCGTCAGCGTCAGCGGCTGAAAATGCATCCGCAACTCATGAAATTGATTGATTCACTTTATACTAGAGACATTTATTTCCCTAATGATAATCGTTAGATCTATCTCGGTGTCGGAATAGTTAGGAACTGGTTTCAAAACATTTCCCTAATCTGAATCGTCAGATCTTGTCAGAGTTCAAACAGATAGAAAAGTGCTTTAGGAAGAGATTGTTGTGAATTCCGTTTGAGTCAGGGCTTTTTCTACGAATGATGACGAGTGAAGAGAACTTTCTTTTTAAATGGATTTCCTAATAGTCATAAGATTAAGCCTTTATTTCCCTATACCCTGCGTATAACGCACCATGCGGCAGTGCACCTCTGCTGTAGGTGTATGGGAATATGCATGAAATATGTTTTAAAGGAAGACGAGCAATGGAAAGACTTCCTGCTTCTATATGATGAACAAGGGGCACAGAACTTCCTGTGATCGATCGTTCAACCAAACTCAAAGTCAGATCTCAAGCAGAAGAGACGAAAAAAAAAGCCGAACCAACCAACCAAGCGATCGTTTCGTTTCACTTCTGTGTTCTGTTCGCTGTTCTGTACGTTGTATCTGGTCGAGAGCATCTAAACCGGTAGTTAGTATTTGCACTAGTAATCAAGCATCGTACAGACAGGCAGACGGACAGACAGACAGACAGCCCACATAGCTAACATCTAGGCATGCATGGAGCCAAGCCAATCCGACCGATCCGCAAAGAACTTCCAGCGATCGCGCGCTTCGCATCTTAATTACAGAGAGCCAGCCCAAGCAGCAAAAAACTAGTGAAACAAAGCCCCAACAGACCAGACCAGACCATACCAGACCCGAGACTGAACAAAAACAAAACCTGAATTGTAAAAACGTTCTAAACGAACGAATCCAAGCTTGAACTGAACTCAAACGAACCGCGAACCGAACAGAAAATCGGAGGAACGACGTCCGTCGTCCGTCGTCGTCGTCCGTCGTCTCGTGGAAAAGACACTTAATAAATGCGGAAGCGGATGTTCAGAGACGGAGAGAGACCAGAGACGATGACGCTTGTCTATAATCACAAATCAAGTTCCCAACAGGGAAAAGCTGCAAAAAGAAAAAAAGGGGAAAAAAAAGAGTACAGAATATCTTTTGTGAAAAGAGGAATCGTGAAAGGAGGCAGCGTAAGGTGTAAACACCACGCACAAAAAGATCTACAAAGAATCTTCAGTGGTGTGCAGATGTGTTATACACGGACATAAATATTTTATAACATGTTCAGGAAATTGGCTCATATCTTTTCGAGTGTATTGTCGAACCACGAAATTATTGATTAAACGAAGAGCATTACAAACATTGTAAAAAAGCGGAACCGGATTACAGATAAGTTGTTTAGGGGCAAAGCCAGAGTGAGGCAAGGGTAAAGCAAGGGCAATTGGGGTTTCAAGATATGACAAGTAACTTCATAAAATAAATGTACAAGAAAGTTGTATACTTACAGAGAGGAAACCTCTGATAAACAGCCAAACAAATAGAAAATCTACAAAGAATTGGTACAAATTAAGCATTGATCCTCATGGAATAAAGAAAGAATTCAAGTGCTTTCTAATAGGTGTAGGATTCCTATTCCACTGTTCCAGTTCCGCATTCCAAGGCTGTTGACTTGCTGTACAAGTTATCCATAAGTGAAAGGACACTATCTTTTCGTATGCCATTTAACTCCGTCTCCAAGACCAACTGGAAGCTCAACTCTTCATCCGTTGACGGAGCTGGAAGTCAAGAATGAAGAGAGATTGCTGTCTTCATTTTTTTTTTTTTAATTTTTTGTTCCTTGCAGTATCTATTGGTGTTATCTTATCGGTATACATATTTGTTGTCAACTTACTGAAAAACCTCAAGCAAATCGTAAACATTTCATAATACACTTAAACATTATTATGGTCGGTCGGCATGGGGTGGAAGTGGTGCTGGTCTGGGGCTGGGGCTGGTGCTGGGGTTCCAACGGAACATGTTGTATCTTTTACGAGTATATGCTCTGGGGCTCTGGGCTCTTGTCTATATCTATCTGTCGTCTCTTTATCACAAAAAGCAAAACGCAGCCCGCGACACCAAAGACAACAAGTAATCCTAGTTCACAGATATCTCTGTACATCACATGTGTGTGGCGCTGCCACCAAAAAGGCCTCCAAACGGCACACAGGTGTTGTGTGGCAGAAGAGCCACCACTGGAGAACTGGTACTCTGTGGATTCTTATCGCGGATTCAGTTGGCTTGATGGACAAGGTTCCTCCTACTTCTACTTCAAGAGGTGGGCACCAATCGAGGAGTGGGAGAGGAGTGGACTGTCCACTGTTGGGGTAACTGTTCTGTTCAAATGCGGAAGTGCTAGCTGTGTAAATTGTTTACAGGAAAGCGGAATTATCTTTGATCATTGCTTTAGATCAGCGGTGGGCAAATTTGGAACAACAACAAGTGAGAATCCTTCTCAGCGATGTGCCAATGTATATTTTTGTTGCATTCCCGTGCATTCTCTTTAGGACTTTTCGCTTGTGCATCTCGGGTCGAGCATTAATCTTTGGAATTCTTAGTGGGAAGTGGATTTTTCAGGGGGTTTCCATTTCCAAGGGGGTTCCTATAAGAAGTACGTTTGCTTTAATCATTTTTCAAAGCTTTCCCTTTCCACCAACTGTAATACTTTCACATATTAAATGAATTTGTGTGACTATTGATTTGCTTTTAGTTTCCATCATGCTCCATACACCCTCTCCTCTTTGGGGCCTACTAGCGAACCTCCTGCCTTCTCCCCCGCTTGGTGGCAAGCTAACCCACTGCCGCCTGGGCATCCATCCACTCATTTGTGGTCTTCAAACACGGAAGCATCTCATGTCAACCAATTGAACCCGCACTGACCCCGACCCCAAGAGAGACAGAGAGTGAGACATGTGTGACTGTATGTGTGTGTGTGTGCGTGTCCACCCTCTACCCTTCTACATCCCAAGCCCCCCACATGCCTCCTCTTTCTACGTATCAAGAGGCAAAACATTAAATTCTTGCTGCAGGCAGCAGTCCAGTCCAGTACCAATCATCATGTTGATGATGATGATGCCTTATTAAGTTAGGAGATGCGGCAGAGGGGGTCTTTGTGATGTGGCAGCGACTATCGCAGAGGAGTGGCTGCCACAGCTGCCACAGAGATGGGTTGCAAGTGCGAGAAAATCGCAAAGAGTTGAAACAAAATGTAAAAAAAAGAAAAAAAACAGCAGTTGCGACTAATTGAATGTAATGGGCACAAATGATGCGGTTGATGCGGTCTAGGTCTACGTTCAACAATTCCCCACATGCCACATGCTCGATGCTCCATGCCCCATGCCCCAATGCTTCTTCGGAGGAGGAATGAAATGATTTTGAACTCTTGTCTGGCGTTTGATGAACTCATCCATCGTATGGAAATGAAGTATCTGCTTGGAAGAGATCTCTCGGTTCTGGTTCGGGTCTGGGTCTGGGTTCGCTCTCTCCTCACATTTCTAGGTAGTAGCTCCTTTCCGATGATAATGATTCCCATCATAATGCTACCGATAATGATCATAATGATGATGCTGTGCTTTTTTTTGTCTTTATTATTATTGTTCTTTGAGAGAGACCCCCTCCATTATGATGGTGGAATCTACTACCCATGATGATCCGAAAAAAGAACCGAAGCAGTATGTTATCTTTTGTTGTCTTCTCTTCTCTCTACTCCGTTTTTTTTTTTCTATTCAAAAACAACAGAACAGAAGACTCTCTTTCGTGTTTGCATATTAAAATACCAAAAGGTTATCGAACGTTTGATATCATTAAGTTTTTTTTGTTGCTATTGTTCGCCCCTCTTTTCCGATATGTGTGCGAAGCATACACAACATACGATATAATAAAGATGGAACAATGAGGCAGCAAAAACACAAAATACTTTCGAGTTAAAGCCAAAAGTTTTGAGATACATTAGAACCAAAAACAAGTCACGTAACGCCTACAGGCGTCCAAAAAAAATGTGTTATTTCTTCTCTCTCTCTCCCTTGGCACATCAAAACAAAATAACTTGAAAGATCTTCGAGGTGAAAAAAGAGGTGGAGATCTTGTCGCCTGATCAAATGGGAAGAGAAAACTAAATTAATAACAGACTAGAAATACTAAAGGAAGAAGAAGCAAGAAAAGAGGCAACATGTAAGCCCTCTGGGTGCGCTTTCTTTTGGATACACCTCCACTTAATCTACGATCTGTTGCGATTGGTGCGACTGTTGTATTATTTTTTAAATATTTTTCAATGGTAACCATCTCTAGTCCAGGGTACCTTCAGCTTCGACTCTGCCCTTTCTTTCCTTTGCTTTAGTTTCTTCTTTTTTACAGCTACCGCAAAAGGCCTCCCTCTCCCACCACCTGATGATCACAGCTTCAGGTCGGCTGATCCCCCTTCCCCCCTCCCGTCTACCAAGTGCGTAACGATGATTGATTTGCTTGGGCTTGAGCTTTGCGCTTTCATTGTTGTTATTGTTTGAGGGCTTCAAGACAAAAAAAAAACTGAAGAAACAAAAGAAAATTGCCCACGGCGCTTGAGGAGTAGGGGGGAGAGCTGGCTTTAAGCTTAAGGTCTCTGTCTCTGAGCGGGGGCATAAACTGACGAGCTAGACATAAAACTGAACCGCAGACATTTGGTTTTTGGTTTTTTTTTTGTTTTGTGCTTCTTTTTTTATCTGCTTTTGCTTCTTTCATTGTTTGTGCTTCTTTTTTATATCTGTATAAATTCTATTTTGTGTACCCTTATCAGAAGGGGATACAATAAGGATTTTACAGGGAAATAAAGACCTTAAAATAAACCGCACAAGCTTAAATAGATCTATAGATCTACATCTAAATCCCAAATTTGATAAAAATCGAAGAACTCCTCCAAATATGGTAACTGTCATAGGAAGAGTATCAAAAGCTTCGTCTCCCTTCCGAAGCTAGTCTTTCCTTTTGCTGCTGTTGTTGTCGCCGATCGCGCGAAGAAGAACCCGGAATTGGCGTCGTTTTTGTAGTTGTTACCTGTGTGTGTGTGTGTGTATTTGTGAGGTGGGTACCAATACGAATGCCAATACAAATAGCAAACACGATACGCTCACGCGCTTGTTATGCACGCTCAGCGCAGCAGCAGCGTCTATTTGAGAGGGGGAGAAGAGAGAGAGAGCAGCGCTAGTGTGCAAAGGTGTAGAGGGGGAGCGAGAAAGAGCAGTTACCAGAGAGGTGTATCCGGAGGTAAGGGTAAATCATGTGTGATCAAGATCGAGAGGGGGGTCGCCTCTATAAGCGGGGGCTTGCTTGCTGCTGGCTGTTGTTGTTTCTCTTAAATAAACGAGACGCTCGAAGACGCGAGTGTGCCTGTGTGTGTGTGTGAGAGAAGTTATAAAAGCAAAGCAGGTCGTTGACTCGACTATTTTGGATTTCGGATTTTTGAATACATCGTATATCGTTTTTTTTATGCTTATTAATTGAGTATTTGATATGTATGTATTGTATGGCATGGGGAAGAAGGTGATCGATCTAAAAAAAAAAACAGCTGGCATACACGTGCAAAAAAAAAAAACTAGCAATACAGTGAAAGCCCTCTAGGGAGGATAGCCCATAGAGACTCACTCAGTCTGTTCCTGAAGCACATTTTTGCGTCTGATTTCTTCAACTCTGAAAGCCATCAATGTCCCCGCTCCTAAATAAGCTTTCATTATAGAGTTTACTCTAGGGCGATTTTACTGTACCATATCGAATTTGAACCCTGAGCAAACTCATTGAATTACAAGCAACATTTTTGTGGTATAGTAGGGTCAAACCCCTCGCCTTTTAATAAGGGTTGATTTAGGGCAAATAAAAAAAAAAAAAAACAAAAAGGAAGAATGGGAAAAAGACAGAGAAACAAACAAAAAGAAAAGGAAAACGAAGCTGCAATATCAGAGGGCATACACAGCAAAGCACTTGAGCCTCAAATCCAAGGAAAGACCTCATAAAAGAGATCAAATGTCAACGACAGTGAGGAGACGACACCGCACCACTATCCATGCCATGCCACACCACACAGCATGCCTCGTCATTCCATTCCATTCCTTCCCTTCCCTGATATTCACATATCTGATAGTTGTTTTTCGGTTCGGGATTCCAAGAAGTCCTACAAGATGTAAAGTGCATCATATGCCCGTAGACAGAATAAGATGGCAAAGGGGATGGGATGGGACGCATTTCCTCATTCTCTTCCTTCTCTACCTGACACGAGAGTGGGAGAGAAAGAGAGTGAGAGAGCAGATAGCATCCATCAGCATCTTAGTTGTAGCCATCTCCCTCTGGCACCTTACCGCGATCGACTGCTGTTGAGCCGTTAATCTTAATGCGCCATGGCGGCTGTCGCTTCTGTCTCTCTTCTCTCCCTCTCTCTCTCTCTGTGTGTTTGTTTGCTATCAGATTTTTCTCCTTTGCTCATCATTCTTACTGCGCAGCACTTGATGCACCGTCACCAGAGTGCAGTGCCATCGTCAGAGGGGGGTCCCAAAGAAGGATGCGCCTGCGGAAATTACTCATTAACTCCCGGGGCCCTGTCCCTGTACTGTCACTCTCTCTCTCTCTCACTCTTCCTTGCACATTTAGTGAATCATTCCAGGCCGTCGCTGTTGGAACTGGAATTCCAGCTGGGTCTAGGAGTGGATGATCAAGTGTCATCTTGAGGGAAGAGAGGCACAGATAAGGCATCCGATTCTTTTTCCTCCAGCTTATCTGATTTCTTCATCATTTTAGTATTGCTTTTCATTTAATCCTTCCCTCTCCCTGTAGTGCTGCTGCTGCTGACTTTTTTTTCTACGACTTCCTTATCCACTGGGGGCATCTCTATCTTTCTCTCTCAATCGGGTCGTGTCCCATTTTCTCTTTGTGGATTTCCGATCCCACGGCCAACATCATCAACTTGTCACCCACACGCCCCCTCACATTGCGATGCTGCTTCGCTCGCTCGCTCTCTCTTCTCGTTCTGTCCAAAAGCGGAAATATTGCAAATAAAAGAGAGAGTGCGGGGAGCAGAAGACGTTCCTTAACCCATTTGTGTGCAGTGATGTAGTTTTTCACCTTTCTTGGTTTTATGCCTCCCTGTCTGCTTCTCTGCTCCTGCTCCTGCTCCTGCTCCCCCCACTCCTTTTCCTGCCTCTCATCTGCTTTTTCACCTCCCTCTCCTGCCGTTCATCTACCCCCTTGCTGGTATTTATTCTCTCCCTCTCCACTCGACTCGTTTTTTTTGTCTTTTTCTAAACTGATCGTTTTATAATTTTCGTTTGTAATTTCCGTTGAAACCGGTTCGACATCGTCCGCATACCTTTCGAACTACCTGTGTGCCCGAGAGTCGTTTTTACGTTACGGAGAGGTGTGCTGGTGCGGTGCAGTGGGGTGGGGGTGAATGCTGCTGCTGCTGCGCTTCCAATTTCTTCTTTCATGCCGCGCCTCCTTCGCTGCTGCTGCTGCTGAGATTTAGAAATATTCTTTATACTCTCTTATTGCGTGTTGCTATACCCTTTGCAGCAAAGGTATGATGATTTTACGAGTAGTTTGGAAACGAAGATTATAAATCACTAAAGCAAAGATCGGTACACTCGACATAGGAACAAAGTCTCTCAATTGGATCTACTTTTGAGCCAAATCGGAATACCATATCTTAATTTATGTAATTAGCAAGGGCATCAAAGCTTTCGCATCTGAAGCTAGTGTTCCTTGCTTGTCTTTCGGCTTCTGCTTTAGCCTGTTCCTCTGTCTGCCTCGGCTGCTGCTGCTGCCCCTTCTCTGCCTTTTTATGCCCGTTGCCCCTGCCTCTGCCTCTGGCCTCTGATGATGAGCATTCATTTGTCATTTTACTACGTGCCACCGACTCCAACTCTGGTCCGAATGTTTATTTGTTGTTCCCCGAAACATGTGTGTGCTGCCACTAGAGGAATATATGATTTGAGTTTTATTTTAGTGAAAATTCTGCCATGTGTTATGGTTAGGTTCGCTGTGTGTTTTGTGGCAACCAAAATAACACGTAGGATCGTGTACATATATGTATATCTCCCCCATCTCCCACCATATGTGCGCGAGTGCTAGTGTATGTGTGTGGAGCACAATCAGCAGCGGGGCATCTCCTTCGCTCTCTCTCTTCGAAAACAAATAGATCGGATCCGACCCCCTCTAAGAGACATGTATGTACATGCATAATAAAATATTCAAGATGATCATGATCATTGGGGAACATCATCATTGCATAGTCGATCCCCCCCCTCCAACACTCATTCTTTTCAGCCACTTGCCTTGCCTGCTGCCTGCCTGCCTGCCAGCCCATTCTAGCGCTGCTCTCTTCTCACTTATTGAAAGCGCTTCCCGGAGAATGAGGAAGTTTCTTGTGTGCGAGCAGAGCAGAAGCAGAGCAGAGACGTCAGCAGAGATGTGAGATAAATTTTAACATGCCAGCAGCAGCATATGGATGTGTGTCTGCCCGTGTGTGTGTGTGTGTGTGTGAGTGCACAGGCACTTTGTCTGGGAATAAACAGGGTGCCTGAACAAGTTGCTCCTCCTTGGCCTGTTGCTGTTACTAGTACTGCTTCTTCTTCTACATTTACTCATGGCTTGCTGCTCTCTTTACCCACTGGCGGATTTATTAGTTGCCCCCCATCCATCGTCGCCAGCACCGTCTTTCTCCAACGTGGTTGCTGCTACGCTGTTGCCTTTGGAAACGGGTTTTGTTGTGTGGAATGTGCACTTCCGTTTGCTGCCTGCTGCTGCTGCTGCTGCAAGATATGGCCCGAGAGTGGGCAATGGGCACGGCTTTCAAGTTTTCGAGAGACGTTCGTTCGTTTATTCCACGATCCCTAGCTCCCTCCCGCCAACTACCCTGCACCGCACTTGTGCCCATCAATACATTCGTTTATGTTGAAATCTTTACAGCAAAAATGATCACCGCCAAAGATACACACACACACGAACATGTATGTACATGCACATCTCCCTGTATTTGTTTGTGTGTACACATCCGGAATATGACTGTGGGGCGGGACGCCCATGCACACACAAACACATGCACATCCAGAGATCACACATTTTTTATGGAAATTACCATATTGAGAAATTTACAATTAAAATGTTAAATGAGTCTGACTAGGCGACTACCGAAGGCGCTACGTTTGCACTGCTCACTTTCCTATGCGCATTTGATAGGGACGCTGATCTAATCTAACGAAACATTCCACTCATTCTGTAGCTGTAGCGCATTCTTGTGTTCCGTTATGCCGAACCATTTTTTTGTTGTTCTCCCGAAGATCTTCCTCTTTGCTCCACACAGCAGACAACGTCCGTCGCTGCGGGGGTGTGTGTGCCGAAGAAGATGCGATCGAGAGAGAGAGAGAGAGGGAGAGAGCTAAGAAGAGAGCAAGCATCAGCAGCAGCACAGCCTCAGCTTCGCTGCCTTCTTCTGCTTCTGCCTTGCTGCGTCTCTTCCAGTGAGTCACACTATCTTTTTGGCTCTCCTCCGATATTGAGGTCCGGTCCGGTCTGCCAGTTTGTTCGGATGCGCTTGCCTGCTATACAAATATTTGTTGTATTTCTTGGATAGTAGCGTCTGCGTCCGCGTTCGCGTCCGCATCGTTGGAGATATTTGTATATTATTTGTTTATTTCAACCAAACCCCCATCCATTGGATACTTTGCGCGGCGGCGGCGACGATTATGAAGAAATTTGATTTTGTTGGAATGCGAATGTCGGCGGCGGCTGTCTGACTCTCTCGCTCTCTTCGAATTGGATCGCGGTATGTGTGGTGTTGTTGTTGTTGTGTCTGGAAAGAGAACACATGCCGATGCTCTCCGATTCCTAGTGTTGCTCTTCTTTGGAATTTTGTGCTAACGGAAGTGTGTACATCCTCTGCACTTTGAACCGTTAGAATAGACATATAATAGACATACATATAAGAGTTTCCGACTTTAAACTAACTTGTGAAATTTCCCTTTTGTGTCATTTGCAGATCACAAATCAAATCCCCCCACCACGGATACCCATCTAGTGGCTGCCACTAGTCGCGCGTGCAGGATTCATTTATTTTAAAGGTGGCTGCATGTCCAAAATGAAAATGCTCCCAGTACAGTTATCATTGAATTCGCTCAATCCCGGCATCTGGAGCGATGTGCTGTGGCGCTGCCCACCGGCACCGTCCAGCCAGCTGGCGGAGCTGAAAACCCAGTTACCCCCATCGTTACCCTCCGATCCGCGTCTGTGGAGTCGCGAGGATGTGCTCGTCTTCCTGCGCTTCTGCGTGCGCGAATTTGATCTACCGAAGCTCGACTTTGATCTCTTCCAGATGAACGGCAAGGCGCTGTGTCTGCTGACGCGTGCCGATTTTGGACACAGATGCCCCGGCGCCGGGGACGTGCTGCACAATGTGCTGCAGATGCTCATCATTGAGTCGCACATGATGCAGTGGCATTTGCCCAATAGCCCGGTGACGCCAACCAGCCGGTACCCACTGTCGCCGCAAAGCCACCCGCCGACAATGACATGGCCGCCATTGAATGCCCCGCCCGAGAGCAATAATCCCTTCCACAATACGGCGCACCACCTGGCGGCGCATCATTTTATGGCGCCCAATTCGGTGACGCTCAGTCCCCCGCCGTCGGTTGATTCGCAGGCCAGCAGTCCGCCTCAGGCACCGTACCAGAACCAGAACGGAGGCGCTCCAGGCTCGGTACACACCACCAACGGAGGATCCAACAGTGTGGCAACTTCAAACAGCGGACCATCGGCGCCGCCCTCCTCCAGCTCTGGCAGCAGCACGAACAGCAATGGCTCGGCCATGCCCATGAAGGGGATCAGCAGTGCCAGCAGCAATCACAGCGACTCCGAGGAGGAGTACTCCGCGTCAGAGCCAAAGATGGCAACCGGCGGAATGCCACCAGCGCCGCTCTCCTACAGCACGGCCAGCCCACCGGGCACGCCCATACTGAAGGATATTAAACCCAATTGGACGCAGCAGCTGACGAATAGCTTTGTCAATTCGTGGTCCCAACAGCAACAACAACAACAACAGCAGCAGATGCAGGCGGTGCAACAACAGCAACAACAACAACAACAGCAGCAGCAGCAGCCACAGAAGCTGACGCTGGATAACACAGCTGGACCAGTGGTGACACCCGCTGGGGGCTCCATTTCGGCCCCGACCACGCCCAGTTATATGTACAAAGCCAAAAGGGAATTCTTTCCAGAGAACTCCGAGCCCAATACAAGTAAGTGCAGCATTTAAAAAGCTATCCAAAATCTATTGCTAACACATTTTGCTCTCCCTTCTAGATGGTCGCCTTTTGTGGGACTTTCTGCAGCAGCTGCTGAACGATCGCAACCAGAAGTACAGCGATCTGATTGCCTGGAAGTGCCGCGATACGGGCGTCTTTAAGATTGTGGATCCCGCCGGGCTGGCCAAGCTGTGGGGCATCCAGAAGAACCATTTGTCCATGAACTACGACAAGATGTCGCGTGCCCTGCGGTACTATTATCGCGTTAATATCCTGCGCAAAGTGCAGGGCGAACGGCATTGCTATCAGTTCCTGAGGAATCCCACGGAGCTGAAGAACATTAAGAATATATCGCTGTTGCGGCAGTCCACACCTGCAGCGAGTGCTGGCAATGGCGGAGCCCAGGGGATGACGCAAGGCAATGGCCAACCAGCGCCCAGCAGCCCAGCAGCGGTCCAGAACTGGAGCCAACAACAGCAGCAGCAGCAACAACAGCAGCAACAGCAACAACAGCAGCAACAGCAATCCCCCCAGCGTCCTGCCTCCCGTAATGGTCCCATGAGTCTGCCCGCTGTGGCAGCAGTGGCTGCAGCAGCAGCTGCCGCTTATGGTCCGCCACCCACATCGCCGCTCTTCATGCACGCCATCAACGGAGCCTTCCACTATCTGTCCGCGACGGCGGCCGCTGCCGGAGCGCCACCCAATTCCCCAGCGCTGCAAACGCCCGGAGCCGTAGGGCCGGACAAATTTCAATTCCATCCACTGAAGCTGGAGAATGGTGGTGGGAGCTCGGGATCGGACAGCGCCGGCGAGGACCTGAAGCCCACGGATCTGAGTGTCAGCGGCAAGAGTGCCGCCGCCGCAGCTGCCAGCAACGAGGACTGCTATCCGTAAGTGGCCTCCCCGCCTACGCGCTTCTGTTGCCTCCTAATACCAAGCATCATCATCTCCATCCTGCAGGCTCATACGCAATGCCGATGGATTGACGACCATTAAGCTGATACGCTACAACGATCATCAGTCGGCGCCCTCGCCCGCAGAACAGTCGCCCAAGCCGGAGGAGCAGCAGCAACAGTTGTCCGCTGGCTCCAATTCGCCAAAGCCCATGGAGGCGAGCGATCAGCAGGCCCAGCCTGTGCCCATGGACAGCAGTGATTGCAATGGCAGTGTTGAGGTGTCGGAGGAGGCGTTAGCTGCGTTCCGGCATATGCGGCAGTAGAAGCACCCCCTTCCACCCCACAAAAATTACCTGAGCTAAAAATGGGACCAGCACACACACACACACCCCCTATGCCCGCCCCCTAGCTGGATGTGGTTGCCTTTTGTACATAGAAAAAACATTTGCATCAATATATATATATATATTTTATACATCAAATTATTTATTAAGCTAAGCTAACGTGAGAGAGAGAGAGAGGAGATACCGAGCGAGCATGTAATTTCGATTTTGTTGTAAGTAGATTTCTTGAAAAAAAAAAAATACGGCGCAGCGCAGCCTTTGATTATGTGCCAATTTTTACATTAAAACAGAATTAAATTATAAGTTTTCACACCTCCCTCCCCCCACACATCAACAACAATCATACGAGTAGCGAGTAACGAAGTAGATTCTAGCGAGCGCCCCCCCTTAGCGAGTAAGTGTTGCCACCTTTGAGCTTTACAAATGTTGCCTCAACAAAATGGTTTCAAATTTATGAAAACGAAAAACAAAACAAACAAAAAACATAAAAAAACAATTGTTAAAAATACGATGCGAAATATGAAAGAAAGAAAAGAAAATTGTTAATTGATATACAACAAAATAATCAGCGAGAAGAGAAGATAGAGAGAGATTGATTTCTTGTGATAACAGATTCATTGGCTGGAGAAGAGGTGAGCGAGTGCACAGAGGAGGAGTAACGACGGCCACAGAAAAGCAAAACAGTTATGGGAAGCCATGGAGTGTGGAAACTGAAACAGTATCCTCCATACTGTTGCTCTCTGGCGGCCTACTGCTGCTGCCTGCCTGCTGCCTCTCACGACAGCCGCAACCAGAGAGCTTTCAAAATTCAATTTCAATTGGAGAAACCCCCTTAGCCCTTAGATACAAGAACATGAAGAAAATAAAACATTGGCTTCCATTTTTATAGCAATGATTATGAGCATTATAATATATATACACATTTAGTTTTCAATTAAAAACAATATGCATAGGATTATTATTATTATTATTATATATTTGTATGTTAGTTTTCTAAGCGGCTGCGCCCCCACCCCACCCCCAAGGAAGATCTGTGGAACCGCAGCAAAAAAAGCAAAAAGTGTTCATTTAAGCATTAACAATTTTAGTTTGTAAAACAATTGCACCACGCCCCTCCCACCCCACCACCAACCGCCCATACAACCCATAAACACACAATAGAAATTTTGTACATTTTTGAAGCACACTTTATTAATTATATTAAAAAGAAAGCAAAAAAACATAAATGGAATGAAATGGAAATGGAATGGAGATCCACACGCACGCTCATCCAACTTAGCTTTTAGTGCCTGTAATTATTATTAATTATTGCATAGATCTTATAGTAAATACATCTAATTTTTCGTACATACACATACATATACATATATATTTTGTATCTGTTTTTTTCGCTTACGCATTAAGTTTAAACACACCGCCAATAGCTAATAATTAGCACTCTAGTGTCGCCACAATACCTGTTCTTCCATTTGCAAACAACAAACAAAACAAAAAGAAACCTTTACCGATTATATCTTTCGATCAATACATATGCATACATAGTTTATGTGTATAGAAAAAAATATTAAAGAAAAACGGAAACAAATTTATATGCAATAAATAAATGAAAAAAAATGATACACACTGGATACATCCTATGGATCCATCTATGCATTTCCTTTCACTTCTTCACACTTAGATGAGTTCCTGATTGTCCAGAAACTCTCGTATCATATTGCGGCAGGACTTGAGCAGCACCTTGTTGCAGTCGTTGTCATTGCGGCGTGGCACAGGCGTCAAACGCGACTTGGCCTTCACAATCGATGAGGATCCTCCTCCTTTGGTGGCGGATTTGGCTGGCGTTAGGGAGCGTCTCAGCAGATGCGTGGGTATGGAACGCTTCTTCAGCGGCTGAGCAGAGTCCGGAGTGCGCACTGCCTGATCCTTGGGCGTGCGTTTGTCGGCGAGACGATGCGGCGGTGTGGGTGAACGTGTCATCGCAGTGGAGTGCACTGGCATCGCCTGTCTGTCATACTGATAGCGTAGCATGAGCAGTGCGGCGGCAGCCTCCATTTCCAAGGCACCATACGACATGGTTCCGAAATCCTCGGAGCTGGCGGCGGCGACTGATGATTCCCTGGCTGGCGAGGGAGTCTGGCTGCTGGTCTTCCGTTTGTTCATCACGCGGTTGTACTTCATGGTTGAATTGTTGGCAAGGAACTGATGGTCCATTGGCATTTATCGCAAGGTTTTATAGGACAAAAAGGAGTTACCTGATGGATACAAAATCTACCTACCAATTGGGTAAATCCGCGAGACCGCTGCTTATTAGGGATCCCTCGGGATATTCTACCTACACGTTTGCTTAATCCCCGCTAGAGATATCCCTAATAAGTTGAGGGCCGCGCGGCTTTAGGTACAAATCCTCTGCCGTTCTGGAACAGCTGCCCGCCCAAGTTCCTATTACCCAAAACAGGTACAGGTATATAACATTTTAAAGGATAATTTATTATGGAAAAACACACACGAAAATTCAACACATGTCCTCGTCACATCACTTTACATATCATATCATACCTTTGGTATGGATCTATCTATGTGGGCATGGAGTGATTGGACTAAAGGGTGGGGGAAACGAAAAACTAGAACTAAAATTTCTGTTCGATTGCGGCAAATCGCATATGTACATATAGTTTTTTTTTGTGGGGAGTTGACGGGAGGTGGTTAGGGTGGTGGGTGGGGGGGGGCAAGAACCACTACTAAGAGTGAATCTCAAACAACTTGGCAACCTCATTGAGGTCATCGTACTTCTTATTCTGATTAATAATTGTCCTAGCTAAGCCTACGCGATTAAACAGGTTCCACAAAAGAACGCCCACGATCTTTTCGTTCTTCAAATAGAAGATCACACCACGGCCATAGTTGGGCTGCTCCTCGTTGGCATCATCATCACAGGTCACCGCCTCTGCATTGGTTTTGTCATCAACTATTATTGTGTGCTTGCTGCCATCGTCTTCCTCGCGATTTTCGGTCAAGTTATCTGTGCTCGAGCGTCCGCCGGTGGCCGATGGCAGTGCAAAGATGCCCACAGTGGGCAGTGAAGAGTCCGCCAAGCCAATGCCCTCGTAGCCAATTTCAGGGCCCAAATCTGACCAGAACATGCTCTGATGCACATAGGGTTTCTCTGTGAATGGGGGGGAAATACACAATGGAAATCTTGTTGAGAACTCCTTTGAAAGGGGAAACTCACTTGCTCCCGTCATATTCTCGCCGGCCAGTTTGCCGGAGACCACCGAATGATCATGATGCTCCACACGTCGCCGGCCCAACAAAGGATCGTAGAAGCATGAGGCATCGCCAGCCACATACAGATTACGGCGTGCCTCCAGCTCTGCATTGACCACGAAACCGCCCAGGCTGCGATCCACCTCCAGTTTGCTGGGCGATGCCAGATTCGTGTTGGGCGAACAGCCCACACATATCACCACAATATCGGAGAGCAGGGTCATGCCATTGTTCAGTTCCAATTTGAGTGAGTCCTCGTCTCTGGTGGCAGACTTGATGCTGGCATTGGGTATGACACACACACCCTGATTCTTCATCTTGGCCATGGTCCAGCGGCTCAGATAGTTGGGCAGGACTTTGGACATGTTGCCGTTCTCCTGGAAGATCTGATAGACCTTGCCACCGCCATTCTCCTTTGAGTAGTGGGCCAGGGAGCAGGCCAGTTCGCTGCCAATGAAGCCATTGCCCACAATCGTAATTGAACGCTTCTCGGTGGCATAGCGTCGCAGGCGATCAAAGTCATCGGGTGTGCGATAGACCATCACCTTCTCGCGGACATTGGGCGCTGCATCACGGAACATGGGCAGATTTTTGGGGGCACAGCCTGTGGCAATGAGGCACTCATTGTAAGTGATCTTACAGCCGTCGTTCAATGTCACAGTGCGATTTTGGGCATCCACCTTCTTCACTGAGAATCCTTGGGCGACGGCTATACCACCATTTACACTGTCCTCCAGCTTTTCGGGATCCACGAAAAACTCATCCGGTTCAAAGAACAAGCTAAAAGGGTGCCACAAAAACCTTAGAGAATGTGCTGAGAAATGTGGAAATGCTGAATAACAGACCTTCGTTCGGAGCCAGTCCATTGCTTAAAGCGATAATCCTTGATGGGATCTTCGTTGGCATTGGGCGTGTACCACAGCTCCTTGGATAGGGGCGGACGCATATAGGGTTTGCGGTATTCATTGCTAACAATCAGCACCTTGGCCTTGGCATCGTTCGACTTGATGGAACGGAATGCAGAGAAGGCGGCCGTGCCACCGCCAATGATCAAGTAAGGCACATGTTTGGGCAGCTTCTCAGAGCTGTCAGGACCTGAAAGCGAACGAGCGTTTTGCTTTAGAATAATGCATCAAAGCGGAAAAGTTTTGTCCCCCTTCTCACTTGTTAAAAGTCCTGCCAACTGGGCGCGTTTCCTAGCCTCTGCTGAATTAAGTCCAGCGCCGGCGCCACTGCCATCGCCGCTGCCTGACCCTCCTGACTTATCATCTTTTTTTGTACTCGCCAGAAACCAGGCAATCTACAGCAAGGGAAAGAAATCAATACAGGGATATTTCTCATAACATTAAGACATACCAATCCACCAGCCACCAGTGCGGCCAGGGCACCCATAAGGCATTTCAATTTCAGCGATTTGTTTGGGTCTTCACAATCCTTGCCGCCGTCTCCAGCGCCTCCACCGCCGCCGCCGCCGCCACCGCCAGCTCCTCCACCCGGCGGACATTGTACCTGTTCAGTTTCCAAACGCATTTGCTTAAACTGATCACAAGGATCCTTGGTTGTTTGTTTTTTGTTGCAATCCATCAAGGGGCCTGTAACTTCTGAAGACTTGAGCACCTCCTTGGCGGTGGACATGTACTTGCTGCTGGTCGCATAGGCCTGCAAGCAGAGGCGAGAGAGATAAAGCTTTTAAATGAGTATCTCGGGGGTAAAGTGGGTAGATTGGATTGTTAAGCGACTCGATGTGGGAGTGTGGTGGAATGACAGATGACAGATTGGTACCCCTGGGAACTTTGACTTATGGTCAGCCGCCTGGCTATTGTACTCTTGATATTTTGCTTGAAAATGAGGCGGAGGCAGTGGTTGTTGTTGTTGTTGTGAACAAGAAGGAGGAGACTCTGCAACATCGGTATCGTACTCCACCTCCTCCTCCTCCCTGTATCTTTTCACACAAACATTTTGGTTCGGGTATTTCTGAGCCTGAGATTTAGTGCGTGCCTCAAGCGTACGCTTTTTTACCATTTCATATAGTTTTCCATGAGACGAACGTCGGCGATCTGCAAAACCGAAAAAAACATGAACATTCGAGGCAAGACCTGCTAGACATAACCTCACAGCACACTCACCATATACCGGCGCGGCATGTTGTTGCGACGGCAGCACTTTGATTCTGTTTCTGGCCAATATATGGGCCTGCCGGATCAAGCAGTGCATTACCGATCGGGCAGTCCAAAGATTCATCTTTGATATTCCACAGAAGCGAAGGCCAGGCCACAGATTTCCACCGATTATAAGAGGCCAGGCCACACCGCTGATTTCACAGTAGGATTTAAAAATTGTGTAACTGTGTAATACTAATACTCTGTTGTGACAGAATACAAAACTAATTCAATGACAAATGTACCCGGTGTGAAATCAGCGTTACTTTTATTGATATTCCTTGGAAATTTGTACTTTGTTTGCTATGTTTTATTATTTCAAATCGTCATTATATTTAGTTTTAGTGTGTGGTTTCAGTGTGACCGACCATCAGACATATACCGTAATATACCAAAGAAATGATGAAATATACCGTAATGTACCAAAGATATGATGAAATATACCATTATATACCGAGACATGAGTGAACGAATTCAGCCCACTTAAGCTCCCTGTAATTAAACCATAAGTTTATCAACTAAAGTAAGAGTTCTATAACCGTTATTAACATAGAACAAATTGCACGAAAAGAGCACCGCGTGGGTGTGGTATCAACTGAAGACAACGGAAACGGTAACGGAATATTGGGTACTTTATACCCTCCAATTATTGCTGCGACAGCACCCAAAGAAGTCTTCGGCTATGGGAGCTCTGAAGATAGTTTTTATGGGAAGATACTTTCTGCCATAATTAATCAATTTAAACCAACTATGTTTCCTTAAATCAAGGTAAAGACACTCCTCTGGCTAAGCTTTAAGCGACCAAAATGTATATTAGTAAAAGCATTTAATACACAGTGATAATAAATAAGCTAAACTTTTGTAGAAATTCATTTATCTGCTGCTTCTGATGCTGCTGCACCACTAACTGGTGGCTTAATGCCCATCAATTGGCAGAGCTGATTCCGCAACGGACGCACCTCCACCAGGGGCATGGTCCAGTCTGTCTCCGAGAGGAGTGTCAGGATTTCATCCATATTATCCTCGGGTATATCGGTAACATCGCCATGCAGGGCCAATGCCTCGTACAGCTTTGTGGCAGCCGTTTTGCGGACATGGACATGCTGCAGGCCCAGGAATACTGACAGTTTGGAGAGCACACGCCTGCTGAGTCGCGGCACTTGGATGAGCTGGCAAAAGGCGCTGATGCTGGTGGCCGTTTTGTACAATTTCTTGTAGCCCTTGACCTCCAGATTGAGCAGACGATAGATGTCCTCGACAAAGGTATTGGACTCGTCGTGCAGTACCATGTCGGTGGTGCCCGAACCAATGAGTATGTCCAGGAAACTCAATATGGGATAGGTCACGCGCTCGTTCAGCAGATTCTCCTGAAAGATCTCCACAATTTCCGTGCACAGGCGCGGCACCATCGTCGGATTGGAACGTAAAAATTGGAATAAAGCCGTCGAAGCATATTTGATCTGTGCCCCCAAAAGAAACAGCTATTAGTAGGCATCCTACCCAAATGCAGTGCCCGCACTCACCAGAGATTCAGTCAGTTGGCCAATGCTGGCGGTTAGACCCAGCAGCACGCGCTTGGAGTAATCCGGCAGGCCCAGCAGCTGGCAGAACAAGGGGAATGTATGATCGGCAAATAGCCAGAGAACAGAATTCACATCCGCTGGGAATATCTCAATGAGTTTCGCATGCTCCCGTATGTGCGGTATGGGGGGATCAGCATGGATCAGCTGGCAGCAAAGACGTCCGGCCAGGCCGCGCGTACGATCGATTTTCTCCACCGCTTGCTGCATGAAGCCGACAACAATCTCATGGACATGCGTGGCCGAGAGCATAGCCGGTGGACACTGAGTGACTATCTGGTAGAGCGATGACATGGCTGCCTCACGAACCCAGGCGCCAATATCGCCGCGATTGTCCAACGTATACTCCTCCAGGGCACTCAGCAGGCAGACGATGACTTTGTTGAAATTTGCCTGCTCCGAGAAGGTATCTAAAGGGTAGCCAACGGGATCATTAGCTGCAGATTATAATGCTGCTATAATGCTAGACTCTTACCAATCGATCCCTCGTAGCCCACAGAATGGACCACCTTTGTCAAGGCTTTGATGCTCTCCATGCGCGCCTCGCTCCAGCGGTAGGTCTGGATATTCTCATGCTCCTGGTGGACCATATCGCCGGCCAGTACCGCCTGCAGCGGCGTGAGCGAATGCTTCACTAGACTCTCCAGCACAGCCGACAAATGGGGGCGTAGCATAAACGAGGGCACGACACCCAAGGCGGCTATGTAGCCCATGCGTATGTGCTCGTCCAGATCGTTTTCGGAGCCCTTCAGATACGACCTGATGATGGTCTCGTTCTGGTCGCTGCGTGTATCCACACAGTAGTAGGCCCGACACAGCTCGGCAAAGGCCTCCACACCGGACTCACGTATGGCAGGGTTTTTGGTGACCAAACACAAGTCAATGACCGATTGCCACGACACTGAAAGGGAAATTATTTTTATATGGGGATAGTTTTAAAGATTTTAATGGACTCACGCAGACAATCGGGCGTCACCTGCAGCTTGGCCAGACTGCAGTTGCGTATGAAATCGGCTGTGCTGGATTTCAGCAGCTCCCCACTCATGCCACGGTAGTAGTTCTTCATCTGGAAGTTCCGTAGCAGCTCATTTAGCTCCACAATCCGCTGATTGGAGAGATACACAATGGCCGGCTCACTAGCCATTTCCTGTTTGCGCAGAGCTAGGGTGACTTCGCCCATGGCCAGGACACAGCCATGCCGACTGTTGATGTCAATGGTGTCCGTTTTGGCCAGCAGCTGTGGCAGCACCACAGCTGCCATGTATTCTGGCTCCCACAGCGTGAGCTTGTGCAGCGCCTTGGCTGTTAGCTCGCGTATGGTCGTATCCCAGTGGCCCACTTTGTGCTGCACCAGGTGACTGATCAATGGCTCGCGATATACCTCATATTGTGCTATAAAATCGCTGATATTCAGATACGAATTCTGTCGTATGCCCACAGAGAAAAAGTCCGTGGTGACGGAGATCTCAATGCCAAAGGGAAAGTTGCCCAAACGGCCAACGCTCTCCTGGAAAGCAGCCGATGCTGCACGCCGGCAGTTCACTTCGCGATCAAACACCGCCACCGTGAGCAGGCCAGAGGAGATCTTCTGGACGAACGGCTTGACATCATCGGGATTGTAGGCCCGGGCAAAGGCCCAGCACATGTAGCAGGCGGCATCGCGTATATGCTGACCCACGGACATGTAGCCCTTCATCTCATCGTAGAACAAGGCCTGCATGAGCAGCGGCACCAGCTCCTCGAGGCGATGTGGCAGCAGCAGACCACGCTTGGCCAGCTCGGCCAAAGCCAAACAGCCGCCATGCCAGGCCTCGTGCGGCTCCAACGGATTCAGTATATCAATCACAGAGCCAATTACCTCGTCGGCCAGCTCTTTGGGCAGACGATTGGTCACCCTGCCCAGACCCTTGGCGGCATTCCATCGGATGTCATTGCCGCCACTTCGCAGCGCCTGCAGCAGCTCCTCGATCACCTCCTCAATGGAATCGGGCACGATAATCTCCTCGCCCGCATCCCCATCGGCGCCATCGACAGCAGCTCCAGACTGCGCACCACCGGCGCCCGGATGCTGATTGAGATTTGTGGCCAATGAGCGTGTGCCTGAAAAAGAGCAGCTTTCGGGAAACGAATCTTTGTTGTGCGCCTGCTCCACTCACCCCGCTTGTAGCGCCAGCTGGCAATGCGTGGCTTCAGGTGCACCAAGCCCAATCGCTGGACAATTTTCACATAGTACTTGTACTTGAGAAAATCATTGCCATCCTTGTACTGGCAGGAGGTTATCCAGTGCAGCAGTTTGTCCGCATAGGGCAGCAAATCCTCACGCTTGCCATGCTTCAGAATGGCCGCCACAGCAGCCAGTTGGCCAAATTTCACATTCACAGTGTCCGCCTGATGCTGGCCAATGATCCAGTCGAGAAAACGCTCCAAATACAGATCCTTAATGTCGATGCGTACGAAAAACTTGGCAGCCAGATAGGCGGCCATGCTGCTGCACGTATCATTGGTGGAGACATACAGCTTGCAGAGCTCAAAGATGCGCTCCATTTTGGTGGATTTATTGGACTGCACGTTGTTGGTCAGCACACAGTTGACAGCCGGGACACTGGGCGAGGTTTCGTATGCATCCAAACGTGACATATGAAACGGGTTCAGCACAACAATGGACATCCAGAGGAGCAGTATGTAGCGTGTCTCCCATTTCTCGAATGCATTGGGATCCTGTTGGCCCAACAGATCCAGCACAAACTCCAGATCGCTCAGCTCGTGGGGCATAAATTTGACCAATACTTTGTATGTGCGTACCTTGCATATGATATACAAATACTTGAAGGCTGCATCACGTTCACCCACCGGCGACTCCTCCACCCTAATCTTGGCCAGCAGGCGACCCAGCAGCAGCTCCAGATGGGGATCCAGCAAGTGGGGCTGCTCTTGGTAGAGCGACAGCACTTGGGAGTAGTTTTGAAATTCCCTTTCGAAAGAGGCGTCATCGATTGATTTGATATTTTCGATCATCTGCAGCACCTGGTCCAGTTCTGTGAATAGTTCCAGGGTATTTGCCGGCAGTTCATCGTCCTTAGACTCCACCCCGTGGTTGGACATCATAGGTGAATTTAATTTAAATGTTTATTCAAACAGCCGGCTGTAACAAATTTGTTTTCTCTCTTTCTTTCCTCAGTGTTGTTTCGTTTGGTTTCCACTGTTCCAATCCACACATCTGATTCACGCCAGCTGTTCAGGCCAGAGTTGCCAGAGTGTTTGTTGTGCAGCAAAAAAAAAGTGAAGCGCGATGAAAATATTCTTGCGAAAATTGTGACAAATTAAAGAAATTAAATTAGATCCTCGACATTAAATAAATGTTTGAGCGTTGTCACAAAGTGCTGTCACACACATACGCCTGCCCGCATTTGTTGTAAGTTGGTCGCTGGCTGGGCAGCAGGCCATTTCATTTGTTTACACGCCACGACTTTTTGTTTTGTGGTGTGCGATAAAAGTTTTCTTAGCAACGCCAAGCTGTATATTCCCATGAAAAGAGACGTACTTCGCCTCATTGCGGAGGTACGGCCGCGGCGTGCACTATGGGACACCAGCATCCGCTTGTCCAACCGCAAGGACGAATGGGCGACGCAGTGGTTGGATGTGTCTGCAAAATTGCAGCTGGACGGTAAGTGTCGCGCTGGTGGTGTGGTGGTGGCGCGTCACCTTTTTCGCTGCGCTTCTATTAATACCCATTGCCCATGGCTCTCGCATCGTTCTAGTTATTTCATGCAAGAAGCGCTTCAAAGGTCTGAGGGACAGCTACCGCTCCGAGATCCGAAAGATACAGCAGGGTCGCATCGAAATGTCCAACTGGACGTACTTTCGACCCTTGGAGTTCCTGCGCATCATTTTTGATCCCACCGGCCTCGTGGGATTCGAGCCAGAGGATTACGAATTCGATTTCGAGTCGGCCGAGTGCTCCAATGACTATGACCAAACACATATGGATGACTTTATCATCGATCTGGACAATGATGATTCGGTGGACTTTGAAATTATGGGCGACATCTTCAAGCGTGACTCGCCCGAGCAACAGGACTCGGGCTCCGATATGTCGCTCATGAAGCCGCTGGACTCTGGCTCAGATATGTCGCTGATGAAGCGCCTGGACATGTCCATGGCCAACAGATCCGATATGGAACTGTCGCCGCGACTGCTGTCGCCATTGCATCAGCCAGTTAATCATTCAATGCTGCCCAGGCCGCCGCCAACGAAACGCAATCGTCGGCGAAAGACATCGTCCTCGTATGACGGCCCCATATCCAATGGCTACTGCCACAACAACAGCAACAACAACAACAACAGCCAGACAACACACGTGGCGGAGACACCGCCGCCAGCAGCCAGCAGTCAGTCAACAGTGGCGTCCAAAGACGATGCTGACTACAATTTTCTGGTTAGCCTAATGCCGCACATGAAGTCCCTCTCGGACATGGGCAATCTCAAATTTCGCATGGAAATCAGCCGCATACTAGTGGAACTGAAAAAGGAGGAGACGACGCCAGCACGCAACGATGCGGCGGTTAGGCCGCAATATTCGCCAGCAACAATGCCAAAGCTAACACCAGCTCCGGCCGCACAGCGATCTTCGCTGCAGCAGCATCAGCGCCAGCAGCAGCAGCAGCAGCAGCAACAGCAGCAGCATCAGCATCAGCATTCGGATCCAGAGAAATATTTTATACCCAACAGCTACCTGAACGGCTACGTGGACAGCTCAATGGTCGAGTGCGATGTTAAGATAGAAAACGAACCTTTGCTTTAAGGTTTGCGATGATGTGGAATTTTTAGTCGTTATTACAAGCACGCGTACATGAGGAACTATAATGCCGCGAGAGATAAGCTGAGAAGAGAACTTTAGGAGGAGAACCTTATATAGAGCATAGACAAAATGCGCTTAATCCAAATTTAATTTACGATTTTTACATTCATAATGGTATCCATAAGAGATTAGAGTTGAGCATTTCTACATCGATTCATAGAAACCCGCAACTCTACTGCACACACATACATTCTTGTAATTATTATGCCCTTAATGAATATGTTTTTCCAAAATATACGTAAAGGTTGCAGAGGTCATAGCCCACCCCCCAAAAACAATCGTGTTGTTTCGATAGGGCATCCTACTAACTATCCATCAATATTCAACAAGAAAATGGGTGTACTTAATTCTGATAAAGTTTATTTAAATAGTTAAGCAATAAATTCATTTGATCATTTTCACAATAGCCAACCAGCAGTTTTTGCTCTTATTAATATAACAATGGGCTTGAATACGATATGGGGGTTTCCTTTGTGCAATAAAAACTATTTTTTGTCGAGGCACATGGGTCTCGACATTAAGATACCCTGGTAAATACATGTACATACGTGTACATACTTATGTAAGTACTTGTGAAAAACACGCTAATCCCAGGTGTGTAGACGAGAAAGGGAAGGGAGTAGTTCTGCGAGAACGTGTTTCACGTCGAGAGAGCTAGCGGTGGAGAGAGATGGAGCGAGAGAGAGAGAAAGATGGAAGTGGTTTGCATGAAAAGTCACCCTTTACGGCCACATAAAATCAGTCAAAAAATGGGGAAAACGCCACAAATATTATCTTTATTATTATCTATGTAGTAGAATACGAAAAAAGGGCAAAACTATACCCAATTTCAATCAAAAATGAGAGTCATCAAGAAAAAACAATTTTGCCGAAAAATTGCCGAATGTGGCGAGCTGCAAAGACACACTGGAATAGAGAGTGAGAGGAAGTTGCGCTCGAGTGCCAACCTTTTACTGCTAAGACACCCTGGAAGAGAGACAGAGATATAAAGTCAGCAACGTGTGGAATCGGAAACGCTTCTTTATGGTTCTGTACATACATATGTACATACCTACATATATACATATGTTCATAGTGAGATTTGCGATTACTTGATATTCCTCTATACTCACATTCGGTATAAAAAAAGTAAACTTCCGCGAGAGTAATTTGATCATTTTTCAGATCAAATGACTAGCTCCATTTCTTTATATCGATCTAAAAATGTGTTAACGAAGGCTAAACAGAAATGTCGATTACGAAAAATGCAAATTTTGCATTTTTCGTGCATGGTACTCAGAGCATATAGGGGTATATTAGACTGGACACTCGGATGGAAGCATTTCCAACGCCATAATTATATTTATACTTTGTCAGCAGATGTGCATCTACGAAAATCTGTGGCACCAATAAATGAAGATTCAATAAAACCGAAAATGCAGAATTACATAAAAATTATATCTACCAGACTACAGAATTTCAGATCATAGCTATGCTCTCACCCACTCTCTTTTCCACGCCCAGTGTGCGCTCCCTGGTGGAGTGAGCGTGATGATGATTCGTTGGTGCGGAAAGAGAGAGAGAGAGAGACAGGTGTAGTGGAATAAGTGGTATGGAAACATACAATTTTTAAATGCGAATGAAATATTTTCTTAGGCAGAAAGAGGATAAATGAAGGGAAAGGCCGGGGCCTGCCAGATTAAGCTGCGCGGCCTGCTTTGCCTGTACTACCTCAACCCCCCTTCGGTTATAAACCAACCCAATTAATCAGTGAGACTCCGGCTTTCACTTAATTTTGCGTTTAACGTTTTCAGCCAAGAGGTGAGGTCACACTTTTAATTTCATGTCCCTCCGACATTCGCAAACGTGTGGTTTATTTCCTGCTGTATTGTTAAGCGCAAAATGTACTGCTGTTATACACACGCGCTAGTGGCAGCTCATACAAAAAGCCCTCTATTATGTTTAACAGAGATTTATCGATAACCAAATCGGGCTGCCACAGCTGTTCGGAGGAATTCAGTGTTTGTTGTTGCCCTGACCAATTTTTTCAGATTTAATTCTGAGGTTGGTTTAAATAAAAAGGGCACAAGCTTTATTGCACTGGTAATGTTTTCACATTCATGTTAATGCATCAATAAGTCATCTATTTTTATCTTTTTGCATCATTTTTGGTTTTTTTTGTTTCGTTTTCAAAACGGCAACGAAAACGATTTTCGTTTGAGAATGCGGGTGCGCCTAACTTTCCGTTTTTAAAGTAAATCGGAAATATTTTGAGAATGGTAAAGCCAGAGTCTGTTTGAAGATGTTTTCCAGCTAACGCAGCCAGCAAAACTGTCTCTGAAAAGTACAAAAATCGATAGCTTTTGCCGCAGCGCTGCTTCCAGCTCAACTGGAAGCCCAACTCCGCCGACTACAGGCATTTCCCTTAAAGCTATCTCTATATTTCCAACTGCAGTTAAGCCAGTTAAGCAGTTGCACACTGGCGGAACTGGCTTTATGGCAAATGTCTGCAGTCAGAGCGAGAGAACTATATGCGTCCAGCTGGCTGTCCAGTTGAGCTGGGAGCAGCGATGCGGCAGAATTGATCGAAAAAGCCATTAGACGTGTCTAGAGACGGCTACGAACAATAATGTCTCTAGTGATATCCATCTCTACGCAGCAAAATTGTCTAAGTCCTATGTCATGTGCCTATTAGCAAAGTCTAAAGTCATAACACCATTAATACCGCGACTCACAATATTTTAGTTACGCATTTTTGGATTTGGTTTTTTATGATGGCAACTTCTCATGGCAAATATGTATTTGAAGCCGAGCAGCACTGTCTGCCACGATAACCATTTTTTTAATAAATAAATAATTTTATTTATGATTTAAATAATCAATTATTAAGAAAAGCAAATAGAAAATACTGGAAATTATAGAGTTTCTCCGTAAACCCGAAGTGCATAACGGCCCTAAAAACTGGAATGTTTATTGCTGTTCTGTTTCATTTCCAGAACGTTCCAGTTCGAACTGCACATAGTAGGCCATGCGACTAACGTACATATCGATAGCTGACAATCGATGATCACACACACATCACTAGCGACGGTGAATGAAAAGTGTGAAAATTTATAAAAATATCAAAAGTAAAACGAAATAATTGTGTAAAAAGCCCCGAGCAGCACATTGACTGCGTGTAACAAAAAACAGTTTTTATGCGGCGCCTGAAGAAATTGTCGAAGAGTCACAGCGTGACGGAGAACGATGGCAGCAGTGCGACGACGACGGCAATGGAGGTAGCGGCGGCTGCACCAACGACGGCGTCCGATACAAATGGAGGGTCCGGCACAGGCAATGTCCTGAATCCAGATATATTTAAGCATTTCGACAAGGCCGGCAGAAGTGAATTGTACGTGTTTAAAGCCAACTCCTCTCCCACGATAGATAGATACATCCATGCAGGGCAGCACACATAATCCACGCGCGCGTTTTTAATGCAATTGCTGTTGGGTCGGCTGCTGAATGATGATGATGATGAAGTGTCTTCGCCGTTTTACTGTAGCCTGCATATTGAACATTTCGTTTTAGTTTGAAATACCTCAAACAACAGCTGCAGGAAAGTGCCGACAGTCCCGTCTACGATCGGAATGGCGTCTTCAAGCAGGGCGTCTCGAATGCCATATACGAGCTGCTTTGGCAGGCACTACGCTTCACCCACAAGAAGGATCTTGTTCTGCATCTGCTCATAGAAGTTGTGGTAAGCTAAACCATGAATGCATGTATAAGGAATCAGCAATTACATTTTAATCATCTTCCAGGCCATACATAAGGATTTCCCTAGTCTCATTGTGGATGTGGTTAATATTTTGGACAGCGAAACGTCCCTTATGACGGAGGGCCTGCACGAGGAGCGTCATGGCTTTGTGCAGCTCGTCAAGGATATGGACAAGGTGGTGCCAGAGAGTTTGCTCAAAGAGCGCCTGGAGATTGACACGCTGCAGGAGGTGGGAATTGTGAAGAACAAGAGTTTCTACTCCAAGTTCATCAAGGTCAAAACCAAGTTGTAGTAAGTAAACAGCAAAAGGTGTTTAATCGGAGATAAAAGTACTTTACTTTATATTTTTCTGTGTGCCACAGCTATAAGCAGCGTCGCTTTAATCTATTCCGCGAGGAAAGCGAAGGCTTTGCCAAGCTTATAACCGAGCTGAATCAGGACTTTGAGGAGAGCACCACACCCGAGAGCATCATGGACATTATGAAGTCGCTGATAGGTAGGTGTAGACATCCATTTGTTTGTGCAAATTGTGCTAGAAATCTTTGTCATCCAATCCAAAGGTTGCTTTAATCTGGATCCCAATCGCGTGCTGGACATCATAATTGAATCGTTTGAAACACGACCGGATCGCTGGCATCTGTTTATACCCCTGCTGCGCAGCTATATGCCCACGGGTGCCATTATTTGTGAGGTGCTGGGCTACAAGTTCTGCCACTTTAAGGACTCGCGCACGCCACGATCTCTGTACCATGTGTGCGCCCTGCTGCTGAAGCACGAGGTCATTGAACTGAACGATGTGTACGTTTGGCTGACCCCCAACGATGGTTCGATCAAAGCCAATTGGGAGCACGAGCTCGCCGATGCCCGTGAAATGGTGCGCAAACTGAATCTGATCTCCACCAACAAAAAGGAAGACGATAAAGAGCCACCACCGCCGCCGCCAGCCGTCAAGCGGTTCGATGAGGAAAAGTACAACGTAAACCAAAAGTTTGGCCTCTGCGAGGCTCTTCTCAAGGTGGGAGACTGGGAGAATGCCCACAGAATCATACAAAAACTGCCAGAACAATCGGTGGTCATTCAGGAGCCCATTGCCCGTGCCATTGTCGAGCTGATTCACTTGTCGGTGGAGCATGTCTACTATAAGAAATGCTTTAAGGCCCCAGCCGGACGCAAACAGAGTCGCAGTCGTTTGTACGATGATGCCAAGCTGGTGGCCAAGATGCAGGCTCGCGAATTTGTTGATCTGCGCAAGTATACGTGGCCCATGGCCAATGTGTTGGGCCCTGCCATGCACTGTGACACGGTGCTGATGTACAAACTGATTCGAATCATGAGCAAACTCATTGTGGAGATGGGTGTGGACAGCATGAATGGACCGCCGCCTAATTCAGATGCGGAGAAACACTACTACGACATTATGTCCTGCATGGACGCCTGCATACTGCCATCGCTGTTGTATTTGGACAATAATTGTTCCATGTCCGAGGAGATTTGGGCTGTGCTCAAGTATTTCCCGTATCATTTTCGCTACAGTTTGTATGCTCGCTGGAAGAACGATAGCTATCAGCTGCATCCGAATCTGATACGACGCAGCGGCTTGGCCATGCGCGACATCAAGGGACTGATGAAGCGCGTCAGCAAGGAAAATGTCAAGCAATTGGGTCGATTGGTGGGCAAGTACTGTCACTGTGCTCCGGGACTGCTGTTTGATTATGTAAGTACAAGCAAAAGACTATAAAACACCAAGCATAATGCATCAGCAACAACGATTTTTTTGTGCCTCATGCATGGTGCCTTTGGTTTAAGTTTTATCTTTAAAATTTACATATTTTAAACCCTTTTTTGTTTTGTTTTGTTTCTTTAATAGGTTCTCCTGCAAATTCAAATGTACGACAACCTCATTGCGCCTGTCTGTGACATGCTGAAGTTCCTGACATCCCTCTCCTTTGATTGCCTGGGCTATTGCATCATTGAATCGCTGACGCTGACGGGTCGTGGCCGGTTTAAGGACGATGGCACTTCGCTCTCCCTGTGGCTGCAAAGTCTGGCCTCGTTTTGTGGCACCATCTACAAGAAATACAGCATTGAGCTGAGCGGCCTGCTGCAGTATGTGGCAAATCAATTGAAGTCACAGAAGAGCTTGGATCTTCTGATACTACGCGAAATTGTGCACAAAATGGCTGGCGTGGAGTCCTGCGAGGAGATGACCAACGAACAGCTGCAGGCCATGTGCGGGGGCGAACAGCTGCGCGGCGAGGCCGGCTACTTCAGTCAAGTGAGGAATACGAAAAAGTCATCGAATCGTTTGAAGGAGGCGCTGGCCAACAATGATCTGGCCGTGGCCATTTGTCTGCTGATGGCACAGCAAAAGCATTGTGTGATCTATCGTGAAACGGCGGCGCATAGCCATCTGAAGCTGGTGGGGAATCTATACGATCAGTGCCAGGATACCTTGGTGCAATTTGGCACCTTTCTGGGCTCCACCTATTCGGTGGATGAGTACGTGGAACGACTGCCATCGATTATAACGATGCTGAGGGAGTATCACATCAACACGGATGTGGCATTCTTTCTGGCTAGACCCATGTTCACGCATCAGATTAATGTAAGTGCAGCAATAGACTCGTTTAAGGTGTACCCCCCTAATCCCCTCTCTCTCTTTTGTTTGCCCTTAGCAAAAGTACGATCAATTGCGCAAATCCGATCCCAATGCCAAAAAGCTGACCACCACACAAAAGCTGCAAAAATATCTGGAGGCGACAACACTGATCATGAATCCCATTGTGGAATCGGTGCGACCGCTGCACAGTGCCAAGGTCTGGGAGGACATAAGTCCACAGTTTTTGGTGACCTTCTGGAGCCTGAGCATGTACGATCTGCATGTGCCAAATGACAGCTATCAGCGTGAGATTGGCAAACTCAAGCAATTGGCGCAACAAGCAGCCGACGGCAAGGACTCCAATCAGTCGAAGAACAAGAAAGAACAAGAGCGTTACATAGCTCTGATGGAGAAGCTAAATGATGAGCGCAAGAAACAGCACGAGCATGTCGATAAGATACAGCAGCGTTTGCAGGAGCAAAGGGACAGCTGGTTCCTGCTGCGTTCGGCCAAGTCGGCCAAGAACGATACCATAACACAGTTTCTGCAGCTGTGCCTGTTTCCGCGCTGCACTTTCACTGCCCTCGATGCGCTCTATTGCGCCAAGTTTGTGCACACCATACACAATCTAAAGACGGCGAATTTTTCCACCTTACTCTGCTACGATCGGGTAAGTTTTAGGGCTGCCTGCCAGCAGTATACAGCTTTGATTTTTGCTTTGTTTTTCTGGTTAGATCTTCTGTGACATTACCTACTCGGTGACCTCTTGCACGGAGGGTGAGGCCACACGCTATGGCCGCTTTCTGTGCGCCATGCTGGAGACTGTGATGCGCTGGCATGCCGATCAGGCCGTCTTCAACAAGGAGTGTGCCAACTATCCAGGCTTTGTCACCAAATTTCGTGTCAGCAATCAATTCTCAGAGGCCAACGATCATGTGGGCTATGAGAACTACAGACATGTGTGCCACAAGTGGCACTATAAGATCACCAAGGCCATTGTCTTTTGTCTAGACTCGAAGGACTTTATGCAGATACGCAATGCATTGATCATACTCATGCGTATACTGCCACACTATCCCGTGCTGGCCAAACTGGCGCAGATTATCGAACGCAAGGTGGACAAAGTGCGCGAGGAGGAGAAGACCAAACGGCCCGATCTGTATGTCATAGCCTCCAGTTACATAGGCAAACTGAAGCTCAAGACACCGAATATGTTCAAGGAGAGCGACTTTCATCAGTTGCCCGAACGGTTGCCCACTAAAGAGTCGCAGGAACCGGAGGCGCCGGGCACTGGTGCTGGTCCCAGCATCAAAGTGTTGGCCACGGATAAGGTGGTAGCTCAAAGTCCTGCCTCGCCCTCGATCATCAAGGCAGTGGGTAGTGCTGCATCCTTCTACAGCGAGCAAAATGCAACCTCCAGCAAAGAACGTGACGGAAAACCATGTAATAATATAGCCAGGAATGTCTACAGTAAGAAAAATAACCAATTAATTATTGCTTTGCAGCTTCTAACACGCGCAACGACTCGAAACCCACCGATCCGAGGGCGCCATCATCGGGCACCACCAACTCAGCGCCGTCTACAAATGAACGTGAGAGCAAACAGCGAGAGCTGCCAGCACCCAGAGAGTCACACTCCCGCAGCATCAAGGACGAACTGCAGCAGGAGCAGCAGCAGCAGTTCCAGGCTGCCAGCAATGGCAGCAGCCTAAGCGATCGACGCAGTCGTGAAGTGGAACGTGAACGCGAACACGAGCAACGGCACAGCAGCCTCACCAGCAGCCATCGCAGCTCCCGGGAGAACAACAGTCGCACCAAGGAGCGCACCGAAGCAGAGCTGAATCAGCGTGCCCGAGAGCGTGCCCAGCGTCAGGAAGAACTGGAGGCGGCTGCCGCCCAACGCAATCAGAAGCGTGAGAAGACATCGCGACGTGAAGAGCGCCATCGACACGAGGGCCTGGAGACGGTGGATCTGGTGGCCAGCACCAATGAGCATCGGCAGTTTGACGAGTACGAGGGGCGACATCGAGATCGTGATTTGAGCTCTGTTTCCAATGAGAGCAATGGATCCATGCAACACAGACGCAGCCTGGAGGCCATTGATTACGAAAAAGGTAAGACGAACCAAAGACTATAAGGAGGGACCTAAAGCATCGAACGAAAATTTAATTTAAATTTGTTCCTAGTGCAATATCCTTGTAATCAGATATGAAATAATTTCTTATTTGCTGTAATTTTTCACCATGCAGATTCAAAGCGTCGTAAATTGGAATCATCGTCGAGCAGTTCAAAGGTTAGTACCATATGGTTGCAGACATAAGTACGATAAGACAACAACAACAACAACAAAAAATACAACAAAAAATCTACGATGACGACCAATATCTGGAGCAGACTGCGCACGAGAGAGATTTTTTGGGGGGCAGGCCATCCATCAACCAACCAAAAAACATCATCTCTCTCGAACACCTACCCAATCTCGCGGAAGTTGAGGAACACAAACAAAAAATAACCCACAAAAAAAAAAAAAAAAATCACTTCTGGACTCTCAAATGGAGGATATATCATGCTGATCAATGCAAGCCCTTGAAAGAATTTCATTGAATGAAATTTGATAGTATTTTGTATAGCTCATTTTATAGTTGTATTGTATAGTTGTTAAATAGTTTTAGTAGTTTACGATTTAAGACTGTAAATCTGTAAATCCCATGGACCACTGGAAGTTTCTAAGGCGCCTGTCGATAACACACCGACGACGACACAATTGGGACCACAAAAGATGACAAAATTTGAGGCCAGAGGAAGTGCAACTTTAGGAAGATGATTAAAAATCATAAGGAAAGCAAACTTTTACTGCCAAAAATAACACAAACAACAACAAACAAACAAAAAAACAACGAAATCATCAAAAAAAATCAACAAAATCATCAGAAACGAAATCTGCTACAACGAACGAAACCAACGAATCGCAAACCAAGCCACAATCCAAGAAACGCTGTAAAAAGAAGCCCAGAAGAAGTCTTTAATCAAGCGAAAATCATCCAGCCATCGTCTTCAACCAGACACAAACAAAATCAAACCCATTAAGACATTCAGGGAGATGGAAAAATGAATATTAAATCTGGAACAATTCTGGATAAAACTACAAAATGCGCTACAACACAACCACCGATGTCACTGCTAGCGAAAGCCCAAACCTAAATTTACAATTTTAATTGGAGAAATTCCAAATTTATTACTTCAATCATTCCAAAAAAAAAAATACTACAAATACTGTTTGGAATTGAATGCAAACATCGTGATCTGCGATCCCATCATCAAAGACGTTCAATGGAAATGAAGCTGTGAAGGACAACGCTACACAAGAAGGAAGAACCTCGGAGAAACTGTCGTCAAAGAAGTGAATTCCATCTGCAGGGAAAAAACGCAAAGCTTTTAATATGCGTTTCCAATCTACATTTCAAACGGAGCTAAGGAGTACCCATAGAAGCCGAAGACGAGCGAACGAAATGGATACGAGCTGCACACTGAATTAATCGGATTCGTTACAAAGTACCAAAAGTAACAACTGGACTTCCTGCAAAGAGAAGAGAAAGCTGCATTATCTTCCTCCTCATCCGTGCCAATCAGAAGATCAACTGGAATCAGGTCCCATCTTCTGGAACAACTGCAAAATCGAACAGAAATAAATTCTGAGCTGAATCCTGCTGAGCGGAAACACAACTGGAACCTGAAAGCTGGAAAATGAGTTGTCCGATCGAGTTAAAATATCTGGATTCGTCGTGCGCAGAGAGGAACCACTGCTCTCTAAAATGGCGGTCACATATTCCGCTTCACAACCTAAAGCTGAATCTGAAACGCAATCCAATCATTCATTGGAGGTGCCATTTATTTACCTCTTCAATGGCTTCCATTGTGCCTGCATCTGGACTATATCTACTTGAAGCTTCGTAGCATCTGTCAACTCGCTCTTTCTCTTCGTGGACCTAGTGAGTCATAGCATCTATTGACACACTCTTCGGGGATCCGGAGGCTGGTAGCTTCTGTCAACTCTAGAGTCATAGCACATCTGTTGACTCTGTTTTTCGGGAGGCACGTTTAACAATCGTCTGACCCAATTTGCTGTTAAAACAAATTCGTGGGAACACGAACCTCTCCATCCTCGTGGATACTGATTCGGCCTTGCATTGCAATTGTTCTGACACTGCTAGCCTGTGCCTAGCGATACCTGTACCTGTGTACCTGCACCTGACTGCAGTTTAGTTGTTAATTCATTCGATGTTGCGACCGTGCCACGGGTAAGTGATGATCGCGAGATGAGGGCGGCGGACAATGATACTTGTACACCCATGTATATATAACCATACCTATCGTAGGAATCCAAATCCAGACCAAGACACGACCACACACAAGAGACTTTCTGTCACTGCAGAGAGAGACACACACACACACACATACTTAGTTACACAGACACACACTCATATATCTCGTGGATGCGTTGTGGATGCCTATTCTTATTAATCATATGGCCATTGCAGAAGGTTGAGGAGCTCGTCGACAGCGTGAAGAAGGCGCGTGGTCTCAAAACCAAAGAGCGCAACAAGGACAAGCTATCTGATGAGGAACGGGATGCGCGCAAGGATCGCAAGCTGGGACGCAAGCGGGACCGCGTTGAGGAGTCCAACAGTGCCGATCACAAGCGACGGCGCGAAGGTGAGGACTATACCCAATCAAGATTTCAAGACATACGATTTTCAATCAACGATTTTAGCACAAAATGGCGATGATGATTTGCGTGAGCGCGAACGACACAGAGTGAGTTCTTTTAACTAATCCTCTAAATAATAGATTAACTAATGTTTCCTATTTTTTTCAGGAAAAATCGCCACGAGAGCGTTCACATGAGAAGTTTGACAGAGAACGAGGCGGGGGTGGAGGGAGTAGCTCGCGAGGCGACGATCGTCAGTACTCCATCAAGTCAACACGCTCCTCGAGGGTCAACTACTAATCTACCCCATTATCGGATCAATCGGATCTTCTGATGCATTTTGTTAAATTTTAAAACTATTTCTGAATTGTCTATTCAACCAACAATCACCAACACCCACTTATTATAAAATGATTTACAATTTTCTTAGGCGACTATTTTAAAACAAAATCTAATATACTGTACAAAAAAAAATTTAAAGGGGAAGCTTTTATTTAACGAAATCTGGCAATCGGAGGCATAGCCCATAGCTTTAATCAGCACTTTCGGATGAGCGGAATATTCAATATCTGGCTCGTACTCGAATGCGAGACGGAGGAACGAAGCGGTTGTAAATTCTCGATGTAGTTGTTGGCGTTGTCGTTTCTCTGCGAGTGTCAAAATATGTCATCGAAAATTGGTCGAGCTGTTTGGGGGGAGTTCAAACAATCACCGTGACACCAGATTTGTATATGCTAGAGAATATTTAAACATTGGCTAAAAAGTGATACCTACATACATGGATCCCACATTTCCTTTCCATTTTCAAATCAAAAAACAAAACCAGCTCCGAAAAGCAGTCGTGCACTTAAACTTCTACAGCTTCAGAGCACATGCCAGAAACAGTTAGTCAATACAAAACAAGTTGGAGTTGTAGAAACATCTCCAAAAAAAACAAAATAAACAACTTCAGGTGACTAAAGGTATGTCGTAAAGAAATAAAAATAGAAATTTAAAATTAAATCAAATATTCCAGATGATTAATAAATTGAGTTCAATGCTTACTGGGGGCAAGTCAAACCCCGAGCCAGCACCGGAAATGACGCTGTGGACACAGGCTATGGGTATGGCACAGGAGCACCGCAACGATATGGCACTGGGAGCAATTGTGCTGTTATCGATCCATATTTTGATTAAGGTGTTCATGACCAGGAAAGCTCAACGTGCTCCTGCTCCTCCCGATGAACCATCAGAGCCTCCTCAACAGAACATAAAGAAACGTCGAGCCCGCGGAGCCCGCGGAGCCCGTTTAGCCCGTTTGCCCAATAAGCAAATCCAAAATTTGAACTGTCATATATTTTAATATTTAAATTAAATATTTGATTTAAACTATATTTAATAGATTTTCGTAGATAGTGGCAATTGTGCGAAAAAAATGTTTGCATTTAAATTTAAACATATTTCAGATTTAAATGAAATATTTGTGTATTCAAATTAAATGAGAGATTCAAATTAAATGACATTCATATTCTAAATATTAAATTCATTTCCAACAAATTATATATATTTTATTTCTTTTAAATTGTCTTATATATAAGATGCCCAGATAGTCTTTAAGCCAATATTTTATGCTGATTTTCACTTGTTTTCAAAGATGGAGGGACTGCAGAATACTTTCATACATTTTTGTATTTAAATATTGTATCCCACATTTTGTTTCCATTTTCAAATCAAAAAACAAAACCAGCTCCGAAAAGCAGTCGTGCACTAAAACTTCTACAGCTTCAGAACACAAACCAAAAACATTTATTCAATACAAAACAAGTTGGTGTTGTAGAAACATCTCCAAAAAAAACAAAATAAACAACTTCAGGTGACTAAAGGTATGTCGTAAAGAAATAAAAATAGAAATTTAAAATTAAATCAAATATTCCAGATGATTAATAAATTGAGTTCAATGCTTACTGGGGGCAAGTCAAACCCCGAGCCAGCACCGGAAATGACGCTGTGGAACTACGCCGAAATGGTCGTAACTATGGCACAGGAGCACCGCACCACTCTAGAGCTGGGAGCAACTCTTCTGTTTTCGATGATGTTGCTCCTTATTTAATTAAGGTGTTTATGCCCAGGCGAGCTCAACGTGCTCCTGCTCTTCCTGCTGTGCCGGAAGTCAACCATCGACTGTTGACTGATAAGCCACCAGAGCCTCCTTCACAGATCGTAGCTCCCTATCATCGATACAACTTGAGAAGCACCGTAAAACGTCGAGCCCGTTTAATTGAACAATAGGAAAATCCAAAATTTGAATTGTAATAATATTTTTTATATGGGTACCAAGACGCGAGCGACACAGAGTGAGTTCTTTCAAGTAAAATTCTACCTGTGGAATTTACATATGTTAACTTTTTTATTTCAGTATGAATCCCAACGAGACCATTGACATGATCCCGTTCCTACGCTTGCCTGGAATCGGTAGTATCATTTTCCGTTAACTTTTGAAAGCGATTTCTAAATTGTCCGAAAAGCGTCCCATTATATTTTGGTATATACACACATTCACCTATTGAAATTAACTGTAGCTTGGATTATCACAGCATTGGATGAGGCTCATTCCTTGAAGTCCTTCAGTTGCAGTAGCTACACCCCAAACCCCACTAAAATCTGGAAATATTCAACTTCGTCAGCTGTGTCCTTTGTATCGAATCAAATTTTATTAATTAAATTTAAATTAGTTTTTACATTTAACATTTTTGAGTTTTGGTCTCATTTTTAAAATACGCAAATCGCTGAAATGGTCGTGGCTATGGCACAGGAGCACCGTACCACTCTAGAGCTGGGAGCAATTGTTCTGTTCTCGATGATGGTGCTCCTTATTTTAATTAAGGAGGCGTGGAGGCGTGGAGGATCTGATGGTTCATCAGCCATCGGTCCGTGGTTGACTTCAGGCGAAGCAGGAGGAGCGGCACCTCCACAGTCCACAGCGAAGTTTCCGGTTCTGGCTCAGGGTTTGACTTGCCCCAAGTAAACATTGCACTAATTTTATTAATCTGGAATTTTGAATTTTGATTTAGATTTAATTTTAAATTTTTATTTTTTTACGACATACCATTTTTTTTCACTTGAGGTACTTTATTTTGTGTTTTTGGGAGATGTTTCTACTTGGAGTTGTGTTGTTTGAATGAATGTTTTTGTGGTTTGTGCGCTGAAGCTGTAGAAGTTTAAGTGCACGACTGCTTTTCGGAGCTGGTTTTGTTTTTTGATTTGAAAATGGAAACGAAATGTGGGATACAATATTTAAATAAAAAAGTATGAAATGGCCAATCTTTGAAAACAAGTGAAAATAAGAATACAAAATTGGCTTAAAGACTATGAAATTGGTATTAAATAATGCTAATGCCTGTAAACGTATTTTATAAATATTTTCCCCAGTCCCAATTTATTTAATAATCCCTTCAATCCGCTTGTTAATTTCTTTCAGCGTGTGTACTACCTCTCGCTGGAGTACTACATGGGTCGCTCCCTCACCAACACCATGATCAATCTGGGCATCCAGAGCGAGTGCGAGGAGGCCATGTACCAGATTGGACTGGACATTGAGAATCTCGAGGAGATGGAGGAGGATGCCGGTCTGGGCAATGGTGGTCTTGGTCGTTTGGCCGCCTGCTTCCTCGACTCGATGGCTACTCTGGGCCTGGCCGCTTATGGCTATGGCATCCGTTATGAGTACGGTATCTTTGCCCAAAAGATCCAGAACGGTGAGCAGGTGGAGACGCCCGACGATTGGCTGCGTTATGGCAACCCATGGGAGAAGGCACGTCCCGAATTCATGCTGCCGGTTCATTTTTATGGCCGTGTGATCGATACGCCCGAGGGCAAGAAGTGGGTGGATACCCAGAAGGTGTATGCCATGCCCTATGACAATCCCATTCCCGGCTATGCCAACAATCATGTGAACACGCTGCGTCTGTGGTCGGCCAAGGCCCCAATTGACTTCAACCTGAAGTTCTGTAAGTATCAAATACTGATATTCCCTCCCACCCATACTCCTATTGAGTGATCTCTCATCTCTCGGATTACAGTCAACGATGGTGACTACATTCAGGCCGTGCTGGATCGTAATTTGGCCGAGAATATCTCGCGTGTGCTGTACCCCAACGACAACTTCTTTGAGGGCAAGGAGCTGCGTCTGAAGCAGGAGTACTTCATGTGCGCCGCCACTCTCCAGGACATCATTCGTCGCTACAAGGCCTCGAAGTTTGGTTCCCGGGAGGCGGTGCGCAACTCCTTTGATCACTTCCCCGATAAGGTGGCAGTCCAGCTGAACGATACCCATCCATCGTTGGCCATACCCGAGCTGATGCGCATCCTCATCGATGAGGAGCATCTGACCTGGGAGAAGGCATGGGATATTACCACCCGCACCTGTGCCTACACCAATCACACGGTGCTGCCCGAGGCTTTGGAGCGCTGGCCCGTGTCCCTGCTGGAGTCGATTCTGCCCCGTCATCTGCAGATCATCTATCACATTAATTTCCTGCATATGGAGAATGTGAAGAAGAAGTTCCCCACCGATCTGGATCGCATGCGTCGCATGTCGCTCGTGGAGGAGGATGGCGATAAGCGCGTCAATATGGCCCATCTGTCTTTGCCCATGCTGTCAACGGTGTGGCTGCCATTCACTCGCAGATCCTGAAGGATTCGCTCTTCCATGACTTTTACGAAATGGATCCCAGCAAGTTCCAGAACAAGACCAATGGCATCACGCCACGCCGCTGGCTGTTGCTGTGCAATCCGGGTCTGTCCGATCTGATTGCCGAGAAGATCGGTGACGAGTGGCCCGTGCATCTGGATCAGTTGGTGGCCCTGAAGAAGTGGGCCAAGGATCCCAACTTCCAGCGTAATATCGCACGCGTGAAGCAGGAGAACAAGCTGAAGCTAGCCACCTTACTGGAGGCTGACTATGGCGTAAAGATCAATCCCTCTTCGATGTTCGATATCCAGGTGAAGCGCATCCACGAGTACAAGCGCCAGCTGCTCAACTGCCTGCACATCATTACCCTGTACAATCGCATCAAGAAGGATCCCACAGCCAGTTTCACGCCGAGGACCATCATGATCGGTGGCAAGGCCGCACCCGGCTACTATGTGGCCAAGCAGATCATCAAACTGATCTGTTCCGTGGGCAATGTTGTGAACAACGATCCCATTGTCGGAGACAAGCTGAAGGTCATCTATTTGGAGAACTATCGCGTGACGCTCGCCGAGAAGATCATGCCCGCTGCGGATCTGTCCGAGCAGATCTCTACCGCCGGCACAGAGGCCTCCGGCACTGGCAACATGAAGTTCCAGCTGAACGGCGCCCTCACCATCGGCACGCTGGACGGTGCCAATGTGGAGATGGCCGAGGAGATGGGAATGGATAACATTTTCATTTTTGGCATGACCGTCGAGGGGGTGGAGGCCCTCAAGAAGAAGGGCTACAATGCCTACGACTATTACAATGCCAATGCTGAGCTCAAGCAGGTGATCGATCAGATCCAGGGCGGTTTCTTCAGCCCCGGCAATCCCAATGAGTTCAAGAACATTGCCGATATTCTGCTCAAATACGATCACTACTACTCGCTGGCCGATTTCGATGCGTACCTGAAGGCACAGGATCTGGTGTCCAAGACCTACCAGGTAAATATTCATAGCTAATAATTTGCCTGTAACTCTCTTTCTAAACTCTATTTGTCTCTCTGTGCGTGTGCAGAACCAAGCTAAATGGCTGGAGATGGCTATCCATAATATTGCGTCCAGTGGCAAATTCTCATCGGATCGTACCATCGCCGAGTATGCACGCGAGATTTGGGGCGTGGAGCCCACCTGGGAGAAGCTGCCGGCTCCCGAGGATCAGTAAAATAAATCAATTAACATTTTGCATATTATGTTAATATTGATTAACTTTACTTTTTGTTAAAGTCAAAGTCTAAAAATTTTAGGAGCCAAAAAGCAACACCAACTAAAGCTAACCCTTGGGCCGCTCAGTGCCCACAAAACCCCGAATTGTTAATATTTTATTTAATAAAAATCCAATATAAACTATTAAAAAAACGCTCTCTAATCTAAATGGAAGTAAAGCCGCTTTACTATGGAAACGAATCACAGGAGCAGCGACTGGCCCTGGCCTCAAACCAAATAAAACACCTCAGGAAAACTTTCAAAGTTAAAAAATTATTAAAGAAAATAAATAGCAAAAGAAATACCAAAACAAAGAAGTTGAATAACCCAACAAAATATAGTCGAACGCTTTCGTCTAGTAATGGGATATGCGTGTTTTAAAAATGAGATCAAAACTCAAAAATGTTAAATGTAAAAACTAATTTAAATTTAATAAAATTTGATTCGATACAAAGGACACAGCTGACCATGTTGAATATTTCCAGATTTTAGTGGGGTTTGGGGTGTAGCTACTGCAACTGAAGGACCTCAAGGAATGAGCCTCATCCAATGCTGTGATAATCCAAGCTACAGTTAATTTCAATAGGTACATATGTGTGTATATACCAAAATATAATGGGACGCTTTTCGGACAATTTAGAAATCGCTTTCAAAAGTTAACGGAAAATGATACTACCGATTCCAGGCAAGCGTAGGAACGGGATCATGTCAATGGTCTCGTTGGGATTCATGCTGAAATAATAAAGTTAGCATAAGTAAATTCCACAGGTAGAATTTTACTTGAAAGAACTCACTCTGTGTCGCTCGCGTCTTGGTACCCATATAAAAAATATTATTACAATTCAAATTTTGGGTTTTCCTATTGTTCAATTAAACGGGCTCGACGTTTTACGGTGCTTCTCAAGTTGTATCGATGGTAGGGAGCTACGATCTGTGAAGGAGGCTCTGGTGGCTTATCAGTCAACAGTCGATGGTTGACTTCCGGCACAGCAGGAAGAGCAGGAGCACGTTGAGCTCGCCTGGGCATAAACACCTTAATTAAAATAAGGAGCAACATCATCGAAAACAGAAGAGTTGCTCCCAGCTCTAGAGTGGTGCGGTGCTCCTGTGCCATAGTTACGACCATTTCGGCGTAGTTCCACAGCGTCATTTCCGGTGCTGGCTCGGGTTTTGACTTGCGCCAAGTAAACATTGACCTCAATTTCTTAGTCATCTGGAATATTTGATTTAATTTTAAATTTCTATTTTTATTTCTTTACGACATACCTTTAGTCACCTGAAGTTGTTTATTTTGTTTTTTTTTGGAGATGTTTCTACAACTCCAACTTGTTTTGTATTGAATAAATGTTTTTGGTTTGTGTTCTGAAGCTGTAGAAGTTTTAGTGCACGACTGCTTTTCGGACCTGGTTTTGTTGTTTGATTTGAAAATGGAAACGAAATGTGGGATACAATATTTAAATACAAAAATGTATGAAAGTATTCTGCAGTCCCTCCATCTTTGAAAACAAGTGAAAATCAGCATAAAATATTGGCTTAAAGACTATCTGGGCATCTTATATATAAGACAATTTAAAAGAAATAAAATATATATAATTTGTTGGAAATGAATTTAATATTTAGAATATGAATGTCATTTAATTTGAATCTCTCATTTAATTTGAATACACAAATATTTCATTTAAATCTGAAATATGTTTAAATTTAAATGCAAACATTTTTTTCGCACAATTGCCACTATCTACGAAAATCTATTAAATATAGTTTAAATCAAATATTTAATTTAAATATTAAAATATATGACAGTTCAAATTTTGGATTTTCTTATTGGGCAAACGGGCTAAACGGGGTCCGCGGGCTCCGCGGGCTCGACGTTTCTTTATGTTCTGTTGAGGAGGCTCTGATGGTTCATCGGGAGGAGCAGGAGCACGTTGAGCTTTCCTGGTCATGAACACCTTAATCAAAATAAAGATCGATAACATCACAATTGCTCCCAGTGCCATATCGTTGCGGTGCTCCTGTGCCATACCCATAGCCTGTGTCCACAGCGTCATTTCCGGTGCTGGCTCGGGTTTTGACTTGCCCCAAGTAAACATTGAACTCAATTTATTAATCATCTGGAATATTTGATTTAATTTTAAATTTCTATTTTTATTTCTTTACGACATACCTTTAGTCACCTGAAGTAGTTATTTTATTTTATTTTTTTTTGGGAGATGTTTCTACAACTCCACCTTGTCTCGATTGACTAACTGTTTTTGGCATGTGCTCTGAAGCTGTAGAAGTTTAAGTGCACGACTGCTTTTCGGAGCTGGTTTTGTTTTTTGATTTGAAAATGGAAAGGATATGTGGGATCCATGTATGTAGGTATCACTTTTTAGCCAATGTTTAAATATTCTCTAGCATATACAAATCTGGTGTCACGGTGATTGTTTGAACTCCCCCCAAACAGCTCGACCAATTTTCGATGACATATTTTGACACTCGCAGAGAAACGACAACGCCAACAACTACATCGAGAATTCACAACAGCTTCGTTCCTCCGTCTCGCATTCGAGTACGAGCCAGATTGTAAATATTACGCTCATCCGAAAGTACTGTTCCAGATGTAATATTCATTTTTCCCTCTTCCTGAATGTCTGGTTGAAGACGATGGCTGGATGATTTTCTCTTGATTAAAGACTTCTTCTGGGCTTCTTCTTCGGCGTTTCTTGGATTGTGGCTTGGTTTGCGATTCGTTGGTTTCGTTCGTTGTAGCAGATTTCGTTTCTGATGATTTTGTTGATTATTTTTGATGATTTCGTTGTTTTTTTGTTTGTTTGTTGTTGTTTGTGTTATTTTTGGCAGTAAAAGTTTGCTTTCCTTATGATTTTTAATCATCTTCCTAAAGTTGCACTTCCTCTGGCCTTAAATTTTGTCATCTTTTGTGGTCCCAATTGTGTCGTCGTCGGTGTGTTATCGACGGGCGCCTTAGAAACTTCCATTGGTCCATGGGATTTACAGATTTACAGTCTTAAATCGTAAACTACTAAAACTATTTAACAACTATACAATACAACTACATATAAAATAAGCATCAAAGTACCAAAAGTAACAATTGGACTGCCTGCAAAGAGAAGAGAAAGCTGCATTATCTTCCTCCTCATCTGTGCCAATCAGAAGATCAACTGGAATCAGGTCCCATCTTCTGGAACAACTGCAAAATCGAACACAAATAAATTCTGAGCTGAATCCTGCTGAGCGGAAACACAACTGGAAGCTGAAAGCTGGAAAATGAGTTGGAAAAAAACAAAACTAGCTCCGAAAAGCAGTCGTGCACTTAAACTTCTACAGCTTCAGAGCACAAACCAAAAACATTTATTCAATACAAAACAAGTTGGAGTTGTAGAAACATCTCCCAAAAAAAACAAAATAAACAACTTCAGGTGACTAAAGGTATGTCGTAAAGAAATAAAAATAGAAATTTAAAATTAAATCAAATATTCCAGATGATTAATAAATTGAGTTCAATGTTTACTTGGGGCAAGTCAAAACCCGAGCCAGCACCGGAAATGACGCTGTGGACACAGGCTATGGGTATGGCACAGGAGCACCGCGCCGATCTGGCACTGGGAGCATTTGTGCTTATATCGATCCTTATTTGTATTTGTATTATTTGTATTATTGCTTCTGCTCCTCCCGATGAACCATCAGAGCCTCCTCAACAGAACATAAAGAAACGTCGAGCCCGCGGAGCCCGCGGACCCCGTTTAGCCCGTTTGCCCAATAAGCAAATCCAAAATTTGAACTGTCATATATTTTAATATTTAAATTAAATATTTGATTTAAACTATATTTATTAGATTTTCGTAGATAGTGGCAATTGTGCGAAAAAAATGTTTGCATTTAAATTTAAACATATTTCAGATTTAAATGAAATATTTGTGTATTCAAATTAAATGAGAGATTCAAATTAAATGACATTCATATTCTAAATATTAAATTCATTTCCAACAAATTATATATATTTTATTTCTTTTAAATTGTCTTATATATAAGATGCCCAGATAGTCTTTAAGCCAATATTTTATGCTGATTTTCACTTGTTTTCAAAGATGGAGGGACTGCAGAATACTTTCATACATTTTTTTATTTAAATATTGTATCCCACATTTTGTTTCCATTTTCAAATCAAAAAACAAAACCAGCTCCGAAAAGCAGTCGTGCACTAAAACTTCTACAGCTTCAGAACACAAACCAAAAACATTTATTCAATACAAAACAAGTTGGAGTTGTAGAAACATCTCCCAAAAAAAACAAAATAAACAACTTCAGGTGACTAAAGGTATGTCGTAAAGAAATAAAAATAGAAATTTAAAATTAAATCAAATATTCCAGATGATTAATAAATTGAGTTCAATGCTTACTGGGGGCAAGTCAAACCCCGAGCCAGCACCGGAAATGACGCTGTGGAACTACGCCGAAATGGTCGTAACTATGGCACAGGAGCACCGCACCACTCTAGAGCTGGGAGCAACTCTTCTGTTTTCGATGATGTTGCTCCTTATTTTAATTAAGGTGTTTATGCCCAGGCGAGCTCAACGTGCTCCTGCTCTTCCTGCTGTGCCGGAAGTCAACCATCGACTGTTGACTGATAAGCCACCAGAGCCTCCTTCACAGATCGTAGCTCCCTACCATCGATACAACTTGAGAAGCACCGTAAAACGTCGAGCCCGTTTAATTGAACAATAGGAAAATCCAAAATTTGAATTGTAATAATATTTTTTATATGGGTACCAAGACGCGAGCGACACAGAGTGAGTTCTTTCAAGTAAAATTCTACCTGTGGAATTTACATATGTTAACTTTTTTATTTCAGTATGAATCCCAACGAGACCATTGACATGATCCCGTTCCTACGCTTGCCTGGAATCGGTAGTATCATTTTCCGTTAACTTTTGAAAGCGATTTCTAAATTGTCCGAAAAGCGTCCCATTATATTTTGGTATATACACACATATTCACCTATTGAAATTAACTGTAGCTTGGATTATCACAGCATTGGATGAGGCTCATTCCTTGAAGTCCTTCAGTTGCAGTAGCTACACCCCAAACCCCACTAAAATCTGGAAATATTCAACATGGTCAGCTGTGTCCTTTGTATCGAATCAAATTTTATTAATTAAATTTAAATTAGTTTTTACATTTAACATTTTTGAGTTTTGGTCTCATTTTTAAAATACGCAAATCGCTGAAATGGTCGTGGCTATGGCACAGGAGCACCGTACCACTCTAGAGCTGGGAGCAATTGTTCTGTTCTCGATGATGGTGCTCCTTATTTAATTAAGGAGGCGTGGAGGCGTGGAGGATCTGATGGTTCATCAGCCATCGGTCCGTGGTTGACTTCAGGCGAAGCAGGAGGAGCGGCACCTCCACAGTCCACAGCGAAGTTTCCGGTTCTGGCTCAGGGTTTGACTTGCCCCAAGTAAACATTGCACTAATTTTATTAATCTGGAATTTTGAATTTTGATTTAGATTTAATTTTAAATTTTTATTTTTTTACGACATACCATTTTTTTCACTTGAGGTACTTTATTTTGTGTTTTTGGGAGATGTTTCTACTTGGAGTTGTGTTGTTTGAATGAATGTTTTTTGGTTTGTGCTCTGAAGCTGTAGAAGTTTAAGTGCACGACTGCTTTTCGGAGCTGGTTTTGTTTTTTGATTTGAAAATGGAAACGAAATGTGGGATACAATATTTAAATAAAAAAATGTATGAAAGTAATTTGCAGTTCCTCAATCTTTGAAAACAAGTGAAAATAAGAATACAAAATTGGCTTAAAGACTATGAAATTGGTATTAAATAATGCTAATGCCTGTAAACGTATTTTATAAATATTTTCCCCAGTCCCAATTTATTTAATAATAATCCCTTCAATCCGCTTGTTAATTTCTTTCAGCGTGTGTACTACCTCTCGCTGGAGTACTACATGGGTCGCTCCCTCACCAACACCATGATCAATCTGGGCATCCAGAGCGAGTGCGAGGAGGCCATGTACCAGATTGGACTGGACATTGAGAATCTCGAGGAGATGGAGGAGGATGCCGGTCTGGGCAATGGTGGTCTTGGTCGTTTGGCCGCCTGCTTCCTCGACTCGATGGCTACTCTGGGCCTGGCCGCTTATGGCTATGGCATCCGTTATGAGTACGGTATCTTTGCCCAAAAGATCCAGAACGGTGAGCAGGTGGAGACGCCCGACGATTGGCTGCGTTATGGCAACCCATGGGAGAAGGCACGTCCCGAATTCATGCTGCCGGTTCATTTTTATGGCCGTGTGATCGATACGCCCGAGGGCAAGAAGTGGGTGGATACCCAGAAGGTGTATGCCATGCCCTATGACAATCCCATTCCCGGCTATGCCAACAATCATGTGAACACGCTGCGTCTGTGGTCGGCCAAGGCCCCAATTGACTTCAACCTGAAGTTCTGTAAGTATCAAATACTGATATTCCCTCCCACCCATACTCCTATTGAGTGATCTCTCATCTCTCGGATTACAGTCAACGATGGTGACTACATTCAGGCCGTGCTGGATCGTAATTTGGCCGAGAATATCTCGCGTGTGCTGTACCCCAACGACAACTTCTTTGAGGGCAAGGAGCTGCGTCTGAAGCAGGAGTACTTCATGTGCGCCGCCACTCTCCAGGACATCATTCGTCGCTACAAGGCCTCGAAGTTTGGTTCCCGGGAGGCGGTGCGCAACTCCTTTGATCACTTCCCCGATAAGGTGGCAGTCCAGCTGAACGATACCCATCCATCGTTGGCCATACCCGAGCTGATGCGCATCCTCATCGATGAGGAGCATCTGACCTGGGAGAAGGCATGGGATATTACCACCCGCACCTGTGCCTACACCAATCACACGGTGCTGCCCGAGGCTTTGGAGCGCTGGCCCGTGTCCCTGCTGGAGTCGATTCTGCCCCGTCATCTGCAGATCATCTATCACATTAATTTCCTGCATATGGAGAATGTGAAGAAGAAGTTCCCCACCGATCTGGATCGCATGCGTCGCATGTCGCTCGTGGAGGAGGATGGCGATAAGCGCGTCAATATGGCCCATCTGTCGATTGTGGGCTGTCATGCTGTCAACGGTGTGGCTGCCATTCACTCGCAGATCCTGAAGGATTCGCTCTTCCATGACTTTTACGAAATGGATCCCAGCAAGTTCCAGAACAAGACCAATGGCATCACGCCACGCCGCTGGCTGTTGCTGTGCAATCCGGGTCTGTCCGATCTGATTGCCGAGAAGATCGGTGACGAGTGGCCCGTGCATCTGGATCAGTTGGTGGCCCTGAAGAAGTGGGCCAAGGATCCCAACTTCCAGCGTAATATCGCACGCGTGAAGCAGGAGAACAAGCTGAAGCTAGCCACCTTACTGGAGGCTGACTATGGCGTAAAGATCAATCCCTCTTCGATGTTCGATATCCAGGTGAAGCGCATCCACGAGTACAAGCGCCAGCTGCTCAACTGCCTGCACATCATTACCCTGTACAATCGCATCAAGAAGGATCCCACAGCCAGTTTCACGCCGAGGACCATCATGATCGGTGGCAAGGCCGCACCCGGCTACTATGTGGCCAAGCAGATCATCAAACTGATCTGTTCCGTGGGCAATGTTGTGAACAACGATCCCATTGTCGGAGACAAGCTGAAGGTCATCTATTTGGAGAACTATCGCGTGACGCTCGCCGAGAAGATCATGCCCGCTGCGGATCTGTCCGAGCAGATCTCTACCGCCGGCACAGAGGCCTCCGGCACTGGCAACATGAAGTTCCAGCTGAACGGCGCCCTCACCATCGGCACGCTGGACGGTGCCAATGTGGAGATGGCCGAGGAGATGGGAATGGATAACATTTTCATTTTTGGCATGACCGTCGAGGGGGTGGAGGCCCTCAAGAAGAAGGGCTACAATGCCTACGACTATTACAATGCCAATGCTGAGCTCAAGCAGGTGATCGATCAGATCCAGGGCGGTTTCTTCAGCCCCGGCAATCCCAATGAGTTCAAGAACATTGCCGATATTCTGCTCAAATACGATCACTACTACTCGCTGGCCGATTTCGATGCGTACCTGAAGGCACAGGATCTGGTGTCCAAGACCTACCAGGTAAATATTCATAGCTAATAATTTGCCTGTAACTCTCTTTCTAAACTCTATTTGTCTCTCTGTGCGTGTGCAGAACCAAGCTAAATGGCTGGAGATGGCTATCCATAATATTGCGTCCAGTGGCAAATTCTCATCGGATCGTACCATCGCCGAGTATGCACGCGAGATTTGGGGCGTGGAGCCCACCTGGGAGAAGCTGCCGGCTCCCGAGGATCAGTAAAATAAATCAATTAACATTTTGCATATTATGTTAATATTGATTAACTTTACTTTTTGTTAAAGTCAAAGTCTAAAAATTTTAGGAGCCAAAAAGCAACACCAACTAAAGCTAACCCTTGGGCCGCTCAGTGCCCACAAAACCCCGAATTGTTAATATTTTATTTAATAAAAATCCAATATAAACTATTAAAAAAACGCTCTCTAATCTAAATGGAAGTAAAGCCGCTTTACTATGGAAACGAATCACAGGAGCAGCGACTGGCCCTGGCCTCAAACCAAATAAAACACCTCAGGAAAACTTTCAAAGTTAAAAAATTATTAAAGAAAATAAATAGCAAAAGAAATACCAAAACAAAGAAGTTGAATAACCCAACAAAATATAGTCGAACGCTTTCGTCTAGTAATCGGATATGCGTGTTTTAAAAATGAGATCAAAACTCAAAAATGTTAAATGTAAAAACTAATTTAAATTTAATAAAATTTGATTCGATACAAAGGACACAGCTGACCATGTTGAATATTTCCAGATTTTAGTGGGGTTTGGGGTGTAGCTACTGCAACTGAAGGACCTCAAGGAATGAGCCTCATCCAATGCTGTGATAATCCAAGCTACAGTTAATTTCAATAGGTACATATGTGTGTATATACCAAAATATAATGGGACGCTTTTCGGACAATTTAGAAATCGCTTTCAAAAGTTAACGGAAAATGATACTACCGATTCCAGGCAAGCGTAGGAACGGGATCATGTCAATGGTCTCGTTGGGATTCATGCTGAAATAATAAAGTTAGCATAAGTAAATTCCACAGGTAGAATTTTACTTGAAAGAACTCACTCTGTGTCGCTCGCGTCTTGGTACCCATATAAAAAATATTATTACAATTCAAATTTTGGGTTTTCCTATTGTTCAATTAAACGGGCTCGACGTTTTACGGTGCTTCTCAAGTTGTATCGATGGTAGGGAGCTACGATCTGTGAAGGAGGCTCTGGTGGCTTATCAGTCAACAGTCGATGGTTGACTTCCGGCACAGCAGGAAGAGCAGGAGCACGTTGAGCTCGCCTGGGCATAAACACCTTAATTAAATAAGGAGCAACATCATCGAAAACAGAAGAGTTGCTCCCAGCTCTAGAGTGGTGCGGTGCTCCTGTGCCATAGTTACGACCATTTCGGCGTAGTTCCACAGCGTCATTTCCGGTGCTGGCTCGGGGTTTGACTTGCCCCCAGTAAGCATTGAACTCAATTTATTAATCATCTGGAATATTTGATTTAATTTTAAATTTCTATTTTTATTTCTTTACGACATACCTTTAGTCACCTGAAGTTGTTTATTTTGTTTTTTTTGGAGATGTTTCTACAACACCAACTTGTTTTGTATTGAATAAATGTTTTTGGTTTGTGTTCTGAAGCTGTAGAAGTTTTAGTGCACGACTGCTTTTCGGAGCTGGTTTTGTTTTTTGATTTGAAAATGGAAAGGAAATGTGGGATACAATATTTAAATAAAAAAATGTATGAAAGTATTCTGCAGTCCCTCCATCTTTGAAAACAAGTGAAAATCAGCATAAAATATTGGCTTAAAGACTATCTGGGCATCTTATATATAAGACAATTTAAAAGAAATAAAATATATATAATTTGTTGGAAATGAATTTAATATTTAGAATATGAATGTCATTTAATTTGAATCTGTCATTTAATTTGAATACACAAATATTTCATTTAAATCTGAAATATGTTTAAATTTAAATGCAAACATTTTTTTCCCACAATTGCCGCATCTACGAAAATCTATTAAATATAGTTTAAATCAAATATTTAATTTAAATATTAAAATATATGACAGTTCAAATTTTGGATTTTCTTATTGGGCAAACGGGCTAAACGGGGTCCGCGGGCTCCGCGGGCTCGACGTTTCTTTATGTTCTGTTGAGGAGGCTCTGATGGTTCATCGGGAGGAGCAGGAGCACGTTGAGCTTTCCTGGGCATAAACACCTTAATACAAATAAGGATCGATATCAGCATAAATGCTCCCAGTGCCAGATCGGTGCGGTGCTCCTGTGCCATACCCATAGCCTGTGTCCACAGCGTCATTTCCGGTGCTGGCTCGGGTTTTGACTTGCCCCAAGTAAACATTGAACTCAATTTATTAATCATCTGGAATATTTGATTTAATTTTAAATTTCTATTTTTATTTCTTTACGACATACCTTTAGTCACCTGAAGTAGTTATTTTATTTTATTTTTTTTGGGAGATGTTTCTACAACTCCACCTTGTCTCGATTGACTAACTGTTTTTGGCATGTGTTCTGAAGCTGTAGAAGTTTAAGTGCACGACTGCTTTTCGGAGCTGGTTTTGTTTTTTGATTTGAAAATGGAAAGGAAATGTGGGATCCATGTATGTAGGTATCACTTTTTAGCCAATGTTTAAATATTCTCTAGCATATACAAATCTGGTGTCACGGTGATTGTTTGAACTCCCCCCAAACAGCTCGACCAATTTTCGATGACATATTTTGACACTCGCAGAGAAACGACAACGCCAACAACTACATCGAGAATTCACAACAGCTTCGTTCCTCCGTCTCGCATTCGAGTACGAGCCAGATTGTAAATATTACGCTCATCCGAAAGTACTGTTCCAGATGTAATATTCATTTTTCCCTCTTCCTGAATGTCTGGTTGAAGACGATGGCTGGATGATTTTCTCTTGATTAAAGACTTCTTCTGGGCTTCTTCTTCGGCGTTTCTTGGATTGTGGCTTGGTTTGCGATTCGTTGGTTTCGTTCGTTGTAGCAGATTTCGTTTCTGATGATTTTGTTGATTTTTTTTGATGATTTCGTTGTTTTTTTGTTTGTTTGCTGATGTTTGTGTTATATTTGGCAGTAAAAGTTTGCTTTCCTTATGATTTTTAATCATCTTCCTAAAGTTGCACTTCCTCTGGCCTTAAATTTTGTCATCTTTTGTGGTCCCAATTGTGTCGTCGTCGGTGTGTTATCGACGGGCGCCTTAGAAACTTCCATTGGTCCATGGGATTTACAGATTTACAGTCTTAAATCGTAAACTACTAAAACTATTTAACAACTATACAATACAACTACATATAAAATAAGCATCAAAGTACCAAAAGTAACAATTGGACTGCCTGCAAAGAGAAGAGAAAGCTGCATTATCTTCCTCCTCATCTGTGCCAATCAGAAGATCAACTGGAATCAGGTCCCATCTTCTGGAACAACTGCAAAATCGAACACAAATAAATTCTGAGCTGAATCCTGCTGAGCGGAAACACAACTGGAAGCTGAAAGCTGGAAAATGAGTTGGAAAAAAACAAAACTAGCTCCGAAAAGCAGTCGTGCACTTAAACTTCTACAGCTTCAGAGCACATGCCAAAAACATTTATTCAATACAAAACAAGTTGGAGTTGTAGAAACATCTCCAAAAAAAAATAAAATAAACAACTTCAGGTGACTAAAGGTATGTCGTAAAGAAATAAAAATAGAAATTTAAAATTAAATCAAATATTCCAGATGATTAATAAATTGAGTTCAATGTTTACTTGGGGCAAGTCAAAACCCGAGCCAGCACCGGAAATGACGCTGTGGACACAGGCTATGGGTATGGCACAGGAGCACCGCAACGATATGGCACTGGGAGCAATTGTGCTCTTATCGATCCTTATTTTGATTAAGGTGTTCATGACCAGGAAAGCTCAACGTGCTCCTGCTCCTCCCGATGAACCATCAGAGCCTCCTCAACAGAACATAAAGAAACGTCGAGCCCGCGGACCCCGTTTAGCCCGTTTGCCCAATAAGAAAATCCAAAATTTGAACTGTCATATATTTTAATATTTAAATTAAATATTTGATTTAAACTATATTTATTAGATTTTCGTAGATAGTGGCAATTGTGCGAAAAAAATGTTTGCATTTAAATTTAAACATATTTCAGATTTAAATGAAATATTTGTGTATTCAAATTAAATGAGAGATTCAAATTAAATGACATTCATATTCTAAATATTAAATTCATTTCCAACAAATTATATATATTTTATTTCTTTTAAATTGTCTTATATATAAGATGCCCAGATAGTCTTTAAGCCAATATTTTATGCTGATTTTCACTTGTTTTCAAAGATGGAGGGACTGCAGAATACTTTCATACATTTTTGTATTTAAATATTGTATCCCACATTTTGTTTCCATTTTCAAATCAAAAAACAAAACCAGCTCCGAAAAGCAGTCGTGCACTAAAACTTCTACAGCTTCAGAACACAAACCAAAAACATTTATTCAATACAAAACAAGTTGGAGTTGTAGAAACATCTCCAAAAAAAACAAAATAAACAACTTCAGGTGACTAAAGGTATGTCGTAAAGAAATAAAAATATAAATTTAAAATTAAATCAAATATTCCAGATGATTAATAAATTGAGTTCAATGTTTACTTGGGGCAAGTCAAAACCCGAGCCAGCACCGGAAATGACGCTGTGGACACAGGCTATGGGTATGGCACAGGAGCACCGCAACGATATGGCACTGGGAGCAATTGTGCTCTTATCGATCCTTATTTTGATTAAGGTGTTCATGACCAGGAAAGCTCAACGTGCTCCTGCTCCTCCCGATGAACCATCAGAGCCTCCTCAACAGAACATAAAGAAACGTCGAGCCCGCGGACCCCGTTTAGCCCGTTTGCCCAATAAGAAAATCCAAAATTTGAACTGTCATATATTTTAATATTTAAATTAAATATTTGATTTAAACTATATTTATTAGATTTTCGTAGATAGTGGCAATTGTGCGAAAAAAATGTTTGCATTTAAATTTAAACATATTTCAGATTTAAATGAAATATTTGTGTATTCAAATTAAATGAGAGATTCAAATTAAATGACATTCATATTCTAAATATTAAATTCATTTCCAACAAATTATATATATTTTATTTCTTTTAAATTGTCTTATATATAAGATGCCCAGATAGTCTTTAAGCCAATATTTTATGCTGATTTTCACTTGTTTTCAAAGATGGAGGAACTGCAGAATACTTTCATACATTTTTGTATTTAAATATTGTATCCCACATTTCGTTTCCATTTTCAAATCAAACAACAAAACCAGCTCCGAAAAGCAGTCGTGCACTAAAACTTCTACAGCTTCAGAACACAAACCAAAAACATTTATTCAATACAAAACAAGTTGGAGTTGTAGAAACATCTCCAAAAAAAACAAAATAAACAACTTCAGGTGACTAAAGGTATGTCGTAAAGAAATAAAAATATAAATTTAAAATTAAATCAAATATTCCAGATGATTAATAAATTGAGTTCAATGTTTACTTGGGGCAAGTCAAAACCCGAGCCAGCACCGGAAATGACGCTGTGGACACAGGCTATGGGTATGGCACAGGAGCACCGCGCCGATCTGGGACTGGGAGCATTTGTGCTTATATCGATCCTTATTTGTATTTGTATTATTTGTATTATTGCTCCTGCTCCTCCCGATGAACCATCAGAGCCTCCTCAACAGAACATAAAGAAACGTCGAGCCCGCGGAGCCCGCGGACCCCGTTTAGCCCGTTTGCCCAATAAGAAAATCCAAAATTTGAACTGTCATATATTTTAATATTTAAATTAAATATTTGATTTAAACTATATTTAATAGATTTTCGTAGATGCGGCAATTGTGGGAAAAAAATGTTTGCATTTAAATTTAAACATATTTCAGATTTAAATGAAATATTTGTGTATTCAAATTAAATGACAGATTCAAATTAAATGACATTCATATTCTAAATATTAAATTCATTTCCAACAAATTATATATATTTTATTTCTTTTAAATTGTCTTATATATAAGATGCCCAGATAGTCTTTAAGCCAATATTTTATGCTGATTTTCACTTGTTTTCAAAGATGGAGGAACTGCAGAATACTTTCATACATTTTTGTATTTAAATATTGTATCCCACATTTCGTTTCCATTTTCAAATCAAACAACAAAACCAGCTCCAAAAGCAGTCGTGCACTAAAACTTCTACAGCTTCAGAACACAAACCAAAAACATTTATTCAATACAAAACAAGTTGGAGTTGTAGAAACATCTCCAAAAAAAACAAAATAAACAACTTCAGGTGACTAAAGGTATGTCGTAAAGAAATAAAAATATAAATTTAAAATTAAATCAAATATTCCAGATGACTAAGAAATTGAGGTCAATGTTTACTTGGCGCAAGTCAAAACCCGAGCCAGCACCGGAAATGACGCTGTGGAACTACGCCGAAATGGTCGTAACTATGGCACAGGAGCACCGCACCACTCTAGAGCTGGGAGCAACTCTTCTGTTTTCGATGATGTTGCTCCTTATTTTAATTAAGGTGTTTATGCCCAGGCGAGCTCAACGTGCTCCTGCTCTTCCTGCTGTGCCGGAAGTCAACCATCGACTGTTGACTGATAAGCCACCAGAGCCTCCTTCACAGATCGTAGCTCCCTACCATCGATACAACTTGAGAAGCACCGTAAAACGTCGAGCCCGTTTAATTGAACAATAGGAAAACCCAAAATTTGAATTGTAATAATATTTTTTATATGGGTACCAAGACGCGAGCGACACAGAGTGAGTTCTTTCAAGTAAAATTCTACCTGTGGAATTTACTTATGCTAACTTTATTATTTCAGCATGAATCCCAACGAGACCATTGACATGATCCCGTTCCTACGCTTGCCTGGAATCGGTAGTATCATTTTCCGTTAACTTTTGAAAGCGATTTCTAAATTGTCCGAAAAGCGTCCCATTATATTTTGGTATATACACACATATTCACCTATTGAAATTAACTGTAGCTTGGATTATCACAGCATTGGATGAGGCTCATTCCTTGAGGTCCTTCAGTTGCAGTAGCTACACCCCAAACCCCACTAAAATCTGGAAATATTCAACATGGTCAGCTGTGTCCTTTGTATCGAATCAAATTTTATTAAATTTAAATTAGTTTTTACATTTAACATTTTTGAGTTTTGATCTCATTTTTAAAACACGCATATCCGATTACTAGACGAAAGCGTTCGACTATATTTTGTTGGGTTATTCAACTTCTTTGTTTTGGTATTTCTTTTGCTATTTATTTTCTTTAATAATTTTTTAACTTTGAAAGTTTTCCTGAGGTGTTTTATTTGGTTTGAGGCCAGGGCCAGTCGCTGCTCCTGTGATTCGTTTCCATAGTAAAGCGGCTTTACTTCCATTTAGATTAGAGAGCGTTTTTTTAATAGTTTATATTGGATTTTTATTAAATAAAATATTAACAATTCGGCGTTTTGTGGGCACTGAGCGGCCCAAGGGTTAGCTTTAGTTGGTGTTGCTTTTTGGCTCCTAAAATTTTTAGACTTTGACTTTAACAAAAAGTAAAGTTAATCAATATTAACATAATATGCAAAATGTTAATTGATTTATTTTACTGATCCTCGGGAGCCGGCAGCTTCTCCCAGGTGGGCTCCACGCCCCAAATCTCGCGTGCATACTCGGCGATGGTACGATCCGATGAGAATTTGCCACTGGACGCAATATTATGGATAGCCATCTCCAGCCATTTAGCTTGGTTCTGCACACGCACAGAGAGACAAATAGAGTTTAGAAAGAGAGTTTCAGGGAAAAAAATTAGCTATGAATATTTACCTGGTAGGTCTTGGACACCAGATCCTGTGCCTTCAGGTACGCATCGAAATCGGCCAGCGAGTAGTAGTGATCGTATTTGAGCAGAATATCGGCAATGTTCTTGAACTCATTGGGATTGCCGGGGCTGAAGAAACCGCCCTGGATCTGATCGATCACCTGCTTGAGCTCAGCATTGGCATTGTAATAGTCGTAGGCATTGTAGCCCTTCTTCTTGAGGGCCTCCACCCCCTCGACGGTCATGCCAAAAATGAAAATGTTATCCATTCCCATCTCCTCGGCCATCTCCACATTGGCACCGTCCAGCGTGCCGATGGTGAGGGCGCCGTTCAGCTGGAACTTCATGTTGCCAGTGCCGGAGGCCTCTGTGCCGGCGGTAGAGGTCTGCTCGGACAGATCCGCAGCGGGCATGATCTTCTCGGCGAGCGTCACGCGATAGTTCTCCAAGATAGATGACCTTCAGCTTGTCTCCGACAATGGGATCGTTGTTCACAACATTGCCCACGGAACAGATCAGTTTGATGATCTGCTTGGCCACATAGTAGCCGGGTGCGGCCTTGCCACCGATCATGATGGTCCTCGGCGTGAAACTGGCTGTGGGATCCTTCTTGATGCGATTGTACAGGGTAATGATGTGCAGGCAGTTGAGCAGCTGGCGCTTGTACTCGTGGATGCGCTTCACCTGGATATCGAACATCGAAGAGGGATTGATCTTTACGCCATAGTCAGCCTCCAGTAAGGTGGCTAGCTTCAGCTTGTTCTCCTGCTTCACGCGTGCGATATTACGCTGGAAGTTGGGATCCTTGGCCCACTTCTTCAGGGCCACCAACTGATCCAGATGCACGGGCCACTCGTCACCGATCTTCTCGGCAATCAGATCGGACAGACCCGGATTGCACAGCAACAGCCAGCGGCGTGGCGTGATGCCATTGGTCTTGTTCTGGAACTTGCTGGGATCCATTTCGTAAAAGTCATGGAAGAGCGAATCCTTCAGGATCTGCGAGTGAATGGCAGCCACACCGTTGACAGCATGACAGCCCACAATCGACAGATGGGCCATATTGACGCGCTTATCGCCATCCTCCTCCACGAGCGACATGCGACGCATGCGATCCAGATCGGTGGGGAACTTCTTCTTCACATTCTCCATATGCAGGAAATTAATGTGATAGATGATCTGCAGATGACGGGGCAGAATCGACTCCAGCAGGGACACGGGCCAGCGCTCCAAAGCCTCGGGCAGCACCGTGTGATTGGTGTAGGCACAGGTGCGGGTGGTAATATCCCATGCCTTCTCCCAGGTCAGATGCTCCTCATCGATGAGGATGCGCATCAGCTCAGGTATGGCCAACGATGGATGGGTATCGTTCAGCTGGACTGCCACCTTATCGGGGAAGTGATCAAAGGAGTTGCGCACCGCCTCCCGGGAACCAAACTTCGAGGCCTTGTAGCGACGAATGATGTCCTGGAGAGTGGCGGCGCACATGAAGTACTCCTGCTTCAGACGCAGCTCCTTGCCCTCAAAGAAGTTGTCGTTGGGGTACAGCACACGCGAGATATTCTCGGCCAAATTACGATCCAGCACGGCCTGAATGTAGTCACCATCGTTGACTGTAATCCGAGAGATGAGAGATCACTCAATAGGAGTATGGGTGGGAGGGAATATCAGTATTTGATACTTACAGAACTTCAGGTTGAAGTCAATTGGGGCCTTGGCCGACCACAGACGCAGCGTGTTCACATGATTGTTGGCATAGCCGGGAATGGGATTGTCATAGGGCATGGCATACACCTTCTGGGTATCCACCCACTTCTTGCCCTCGGGCGTATCGATCACACGGCCATAAAAATGAACCGGCAGCATGAATTCGGGACGTGCCTTCTCCCATGGGTTGCCATAACGCAGCCAATCGTCGGGCGTCTCCACCTGCTCACCGTTCTGGATCTTTTGGGCAAAGATACCGTACTCATAACGGATGCCATAGCCATAAGCGGCCAGGCCCAGAGTAGCCATCGAGTCGAGGAAGCAGGCGGCCAAACGACCAAGACCACCATTGCCCAGACCGGCATCCTCCTCCATCTCCTCGAGATTCTCAATGTCCAGTCCAATCTGGTACATGGCCTCCTCGCACTCGCTCTGGATGCCCAGATTGATCATGGTGTTGGTGAGGGAGCGACCCATGTAGTACTCCAGCGAGAGGTAGTACACACGCTGAAAGAAATTAACAACCATATTCAAGGGATTATTATTAAATAAATTGGGACTGGGGAAAATAATTCTATAATACGGTTACAGGATTGAAAAAATCCTCATGGATTATTAGCATTATTTAATACTAATTTAATAGTCTTTAAGTCAATATTTTATGATAATTTTCACTTGTTTTCAAAGATTGAGGGACTGCAGAATACTTTGATACATTTTTTTAAATATTTTATTCCACATTTCGTTTCCATTTTTTTAAACCAAAAAAAAAAAAAACAAAACCAGCTCCGAAAAGCAGTCGTGCACTTAAACTTCTACAGCTTCAGAGCACCTGCCAAAAACATTTATTCAATCAAGAAAAGTTGGAGTTGTAGAAACATCTCCCAAAAAAAAAAAATAAAATAACTACTTCAGTCACCTGAAGGTATGTCGTAAAGAAATAAAAATATAAATTTAAAATTAAATCAAATATTCCAGATGACTAATAAATTGAAATCAATGTTTTCTTGGCGCAAGTCAAAACCCGAGGCAGCACCGGAAATGACGCTGTGGACACAGGCTATGGGTATGGCACAGGAGCACCGCAACGATATGGCACTGGGAGCAATTGTGCTGTTATCGATCTTTATTTTGATTAAGGTGTTCATGACCAGGAAAGCTCAACGTGCTCCTGCTCCTCCCGATGAACCATCAGAGCCTCCTCAACAGAACATAAAGAAACGTCGAGCCCGCGGAGCCCGCGGAGCCCGTTTGAGTGCCCAATAAGCAAATCCAAAATTTGAACTGTCATATATTTTAATATTTAAATTAAATATTTGATTTAAACTATATTTAATAGATTTTCGTAGATAGCGGCAATTGTGCGAAAAAAATATTTGCATTTAAATTTAAACATATTTCAGATTTAAATGAAATATTTGTGTAATCAAATTAAATGACAGATTCAAATTAAATGACATTCATATTCTAAATATTAAATTCATTTCCAACAAATTATATATATTTTATTTATTTTAAATTGTCTTATATATAGATTCAATTTTAAATAAAATGATTTTAACATGCCCTTTTCTTTCGCGAGTATAATTCTAGCAATCATAAACCTGAAACACTTCGATAAACACTCAAAAATAAACCCAACCATAAATTATGTACCCTCTTTAGTGAATTAAAGAGCGTATCTTTAAAGAATTTAAGAGAAAAGTTTAAAGAGTTTAAACGAGAAAGGGAGAGAGAGAGAGAGATAGTTGGCTTTAGATGATCATTCCAAACAAAGCAGAAACCGGTTTTGTTTTGCCCGTGAATTATTATTCGCCAAGTGCAAGGTTCCATTACGCCTTAGCCCAGGCTCAACTGTACAGCATGCACCCGTACAGCTATATGCACATTGCCACCTGATAAGGAATCGTATCGATCGATCGATCGGAGACTCAGTTGGTGTGGGTGCCGGTGCCGGTATGCCAGATGTTTACCCCACAAGGTCACCCAGTGCTCTCCAAACGAACATTGCCATTATCAATAACTGGAATCGTTTGCTAATTTCAGGGCAGCCTTAGTGGAAACTATTAATAGAGGTTATATTCCATTGGGTTAGCGATTCGATCCGATTCTTATCGGTTGCCCGCTGATTGCCGTAATGTTACAAGGGCATTGGATTGTTTGTAGCAACAGTTATCAGGGGGAAGTGCACTTTGTATGATTGAATGCACAGCATGAATCAAATGAATCGGAATGGAATGTGAATCTATCTGCTGCACCCATCTCTGGTCAATGCTAGGGTTATGATGATCAGCTTCATCATCGTTGGCAGTGTCGCCACTTAAAGGCACTAATCCCCAAGCTCCAAGGTATGCGACTATGCGGCGAACATTCCCTTATCAGCGGCTAATATGTAAACTATGCCCTAAAAAAGCGCATACCCCAGGCGCATGCTGGCCTGTTGCTGCCTGCCCCACATCTAATTAGTCTGAGATTTGTTTGAGGGATCTTGTTTGTGCATAATACTCGTAGCACGTCTAGGTGAAACGGAGGTTAAAGGGTTGAGATTTATGATAAGAAAACATTTCGCAAAACATTTAGACAAGTTACCTATAGATTTTGGGGTGTGGGGTACAAGGTACAAAGAAGTAATGGACATTGAAATGTAATTAGTTGTGGGATGAAATTAGTAGAATATTTGCTATATATTTTTATAGACTTTTGACAGTAATATGCTTGAATACTATTGGTTCGATTTGGTTCCCAAAGTATCATTAGTTGGACGTGGGAATACAAAGGTTGTATGATGAAAAGTTAAAAAAATGTAGAAGAAAAGTTAGTTATAGAGTTTCAGACATTGAGAATGGGATATAATGTTTCAAAGCGGCGAGGAAGGTACACCCCAGTCATTAAATATATTATTAAATATAAATATATTAAATATATTTGCTATTGCAAAGTTCGTAAGCTAAGGTTTTCCCCCTCGCTTAGATAAAAGTTGAGCAGTAGATTTTATTTAGATCACCTAAAAATTCCCCTCATTATGAGCAGCACGTCTAAGCATGACCCTACCTCACTCTCAAAATCTGTATAAGCTTTCTTCGCTTATCTTATCAAAAGCCGGTCGAAACGTAAATTTTTGGGTCAATATACTTCGTAAAAGCTCTTCAAGTCATTCAACTTTACATGTTCCCTACCATTTCACATAGCTGCAGATAGCTGTAGGGCCTTTGGCAAACGTTCTGGCCCAAACCGAAAGCAAATTATAGCCAGACATCTGTTTATTTGTTGTTGTTGTTGTTGTTTGCTGCGGCTTTTGATAACAACAAATGATATTTGTTAGCTTTTGTTTTTCCTATATGTATATCATGTATAGATTGGCTGCATTATAACCACAATATACGTATATGTTAAAGTTTAGCAGATGTGCATGAGGAAGCGCCATAGGGGTAATTTAATAGTTTTGCTGTTTCGGCATTAAACAATCATTGATGCCTGATAGCCAAAGGGGTATTAGTTTAATTGACTTTCCATTAGGTGATAAGTCGTGGAAACATATGGAGGAGATTCAGTGGCACAAAGTTTCCACTTAGGAAACTTACAGAGATCTCTTCCATTCTTTTCACAGCCAGCGGAGGTTATCAAACCCAATGAACTTTCTTCAATTTACATAGCAGTAAATTACCGCAGATTGGAATAGATAGATACAATGAAAGTGGACGTACTCGTAAAGTGCTTTTTCAATTAGATCCAACTCTGGACACAAGCACAACAGCTGTTCAAGTATCCATGAGATAACATCAACCCCATGCGTGCTCCCTCTCCCACTCTATGTCTCTCTCTCTCTGCTCTGATGGTTGCGTGACTTAATTGCATTGTATGTAACTGCCCAAAAACTAAACAAAAACATCGAATCTATTAATGGGTAACATAAAAATTCCATAAAACTGAACGTAAGGGAAAAATTGAACTCAACCAAATGATAAACGACCAGCCAGCGCATACAATCCCATCCCATTCCCCAAAAAGTGTACCCGAAATAAAAATAAAAGAAAAACCTGCAAAGAAATATACATATACATATATACCCAGAAATTTTCCTTGATATTTTTGTCAGGCGGCGTCCGACAAGGGGGGCAAAAACGCTTTCGTTTTGTTGTTAATAACCTTTGATTGACCTTGAAAATATGTGTGTCGGTCGGTTGTTGTCTATATTAATGCCAACTATACCTAGCTTGTTGTTGCCACACATAGAAGCAACAACAACAGCAGCAAGTTCTCCTCGAAATTAGTTAAATTGAAAGAGTCCAAAAAATATATATGTATGCACTACACCCGGAAAGTTTTTTCTTTTGGGTGTCGAAATTGGTGTGGCGCACCAAATATTTGTGCTCAATGAATAATTAATAGATTGGTGAAGTTCTGGTTGTATCTGTGAGATATTAAGGGGGGGTTGGGCACCAAATTGAAAGAGATTTAAGCTGACATTCAGACAAGGACAAAAAGTTGTCATGCTGCAAAAAATATTTGCTAATGAAAAGCTCTCACGCTTTGGGCACGTGTTGAGTAACTTGTGTATCTGATGGATACGGTTGGTGGAGCCGGTAATAAAATATACGTGTATGTATGTATGTAAAAGTGGCAGAATAAAATAGAGCTAAGCTTGGGCGTATTTTCTACGAATTTAGCTACAAAATGTATCAATATTTCTAGTGCGGATATCTTCCATTAGCCCTAGAAATGTTGAAAGAAAAGAAATTGAGATGTACACTCAAGCAAATTGTATGCCAATTAAGTTGGAAACATTTGTCAATGAGAGACGACACTGGACTTAGCTTTTCTCAAGTAAAACTAAAAAACATACAAAAGGAAGCCTCTTTCAGCGACAAAGCTAATATACTTAATAGATATTCACTTATAGATATAGTGTGTATATGTAGTTATAGATTCTATAAGCAGCACGGCGACAGCTGAGAAGCTATTTATAAGCTGTTTAGCCCACAAATCAGCTGCTAGAGCAGAACACTCTCAGTAACCGGCATTTCATCTTGCTGTGCCTTTTGGTTACACCTCCCCCCAGCACCAAAAAAAAAAAAACAACAACCAATTTTGTGTGCAGTGAAAGTATTGCAATGGGAATTTTGGGCATTCTCTCGTCACACATCATTCTCACGTTTTTGGCATTGATCCCAATTGCAGCAAACAGATCTCTATGGGACATGTTGCCAGAAGAAATTGGTGTGCAATTAGGCAAGAGGCGAGAGATAATTGCGAACGGGTAGGAAAACAAAAGCGAAGGAAGTGCAGCAAGCGAACAGATGTGAAAAATAAATTTGGCCACCGAAGCGGACAGCGCAATAAATTGGCGGATAACAGGCCGCACCAAAAAAAAAAATGTCGTAATAGCCAAATAAAAATGAAATATAAAGTAAATTGGATCGAATTTCTGAGGCGCCCTTTAGCCTGGAGCCCACAAATTCCGGCGCCAAAGTTAGGTTAGGGGAGTTTCTCTATGTTTTGTTTGTTTTTTTTTTTTGGAAATTTCCATGAAGGTGGGCCCCGTAAAATCAATAGTCCGCCCTGGAGTGCGTGCGGTGGGCGGTGGGACGGAGGTAATAAATGTCATCCGCAATCTCACCTTGGGATCCTTCTCGTAGTAGTGCTGCTGTGTGCGTATCCAGCGTCCCACCATGTTGTCCTTGACGGTGTTCGCCAGGGCAAAGTAATAATCGCGCAGCGTGGCCACATTGCGATCCTTCACCAGGGTGTAGTGGAGATGGCGATTGAAGTTCTTCTTCACTTCGGTCACATTTCCCACCTCGGCTATGCCGCGCACTGAGATTTGCTTGCGTCGATCCGCGTCCGATTGGGGCTTCGACATGGTTGTCCTAGTTATATACGGTATATGACTCTTTTTTTACAATTTATATATATACTATATATATTTAGGCAGATTCTGTTCCGATGCGTGGGTGCGCGTGTGTGGAAAACGGAAAAGCGAATGCGACAAGAATCGAACAAGAAACCAAGAGGACCGTTCGCTGCCAATTCCGGAGCACTTCTCAGACGACGCTGTGACATTAGCTTTTGTTTTTTTTCATCAAAAGCTTTCTCGCGCTCTCTTGTAAAAATATACATACCACACAGTGACACACACGCGCACACACAGTGGTTCTTATCAGCTCTCCCAGAGCGTAGCAGAGCAGAGCGTCACTTGCATTCCGTCATTATGCACTCTCTGGCACACAATCTTCATTATGTTGCTCACTCTCCCACCCTCGCTCGCTCGCGTGCTCTTCGGAGTTATTCTCTCTTTGCCCCAGTCACCTTGTACGAAGGTCATACATGCGTATTTTATTTTTTGTTTGTGTGTTTCAGCGCGAGCATAGTCATGCTTTTTGTTCTTGTTTGGGCGGTAGGGCTGCAAAAACATCGATGTTAACATCGATTCCGTCGATGTTTTTATAATTGTGCGATGCATCGATGGTTTTTTTTGTATCATCTACGTTTCACTGCATTCACTGACATGAGGCATTTGTTTTGTTTTGTTTATCTCAATTTGGTTGGTGGTTCCTTCGGTTAAAATGGACAAGTTTTTGCGCATATCAAGTTAGTAATGAAACACAATTTGGTTCTCTTGCGCAATGCTCAAATAAATATTTATCAGTTCCAGCAACCGTTTTTATCAACGAACCAATGGCTAAATGACGAATAGATCTCAAACAAAAATTAATAGTTTTAAGAAATGAGTCAGTATTATTGTTTTTTTTTTAAGAAATTGATTTTTTGTTTTTGCTAATTATTTTAAGCAATGAAGCTGAATTTATGTAATTGTGTGTTTGCTGTTGTTTTTACAAATTTCTAGGAAATTTTTTTATTTTTTAACAATTTTCGATGTTGAAAACATCGATGTTTCCACCATCGATGATTTTGCAGCTCTGTTGGGCAGCAGCAGCTGGTGTGTGGTGGTGCCCTCTACGACTGCCTGTCAAATGGAAAGCTTTGGAACCAGCTGTTTAAACGCGCTCTGTTTAGGGTTGACAGCCTAACTAAATTCTGGAAGGCGCCAATTATTTAAATCTTTGATTTGAGGCTACATTTTTAGTTACGAATTTTAGTTCGTAACTCTATATATTTAATGCTATATTCTTTATTCTTGAATATCCTAAAAAATAGACAAACGGGCCCATGTCCGTCCAAAAAATACTTTTTGGAAAGTTGCGGGCCCAACTGCCAATTGGAAACAAAGCAAACGAAAAGGGGTTGAATTTTTCACTTTTGAGGTTTGGTTAACGAATCATAGCTCCACCGTTTCTCCATAGATTTTAATGAACAATACCTTAAACGACGACTAATTAATGCGTCTATCTAAAACTAAAAATGCATGCCAAGAATAATTTTTTTTTCGACTTTTCCCGAGTTTTTAAAGTATAAATTTCGAATAAAAATACCGAAAAAAATGATGAAATTCGAATTTGAAAGCTTAATTTCTTTCAGGCGTTAAGCTGCAGGTACAAAGTGTCTGCGTACGATTTATAGCTGCACATGTCAGCTTTTGAGATCTGCTAAGTTCTATGCAACCAGTAGTAAGATACTTAAGTTATGTGAAAAAAAGCATTAATTTCAGGTAAAATTATTTATGACTTTTTTTGGTTAAACGGCTCCAAATTGACCGTTTATCCATAGATTTTAATGAGTAATACCTCAAACGACGCCCAATTAATGCGTCTATTTAAAACCAAAAATGTTGGCCAAGAACTATTTTTTTTTCGACTTTTCACGAGTTTTTAAAATCAACATTTCGAAAAAAAATACCGAAAAAAATGATGAAATTTGAATTTGGAAGCTTAATATCTTCCAGGCGTTAAGCTGCAGGTACAAAATTTCTGAGTTACAAAGGTACGATTTATAGCTGCATTTTTCAGCTTTTCCGAAATATACAGTTCTATGCAACCAGTGATAAGCTACTCAAGTTATGTGAAAAAAAGAAGCACTACCTCTGAAAAAAAACAAAAAAAAGTACCAGATTTTAAAAAATTCTTTAAAAAAAACTACACCATAAAAAAAAACCATAGTTCGTTAAAAATTTTTAAACCCCGAAATCTATAAGAATTTAAATTTTGGTCCACAGCCTAATTCTAGTGTTGACTAGTGTTATTTAAATCTCTGATTTGAGGCTACATTTTTAGTTACGAATTTTAGTTCGTAACTCTATATATTTAAATCTATATTCTTTATTGTTGAAGATACTAAATCTGCCATGGAAAAATATGCATTATTTATTTAATCATTATGTTATTCTTTTATTTAGCTATTGCAATGTTCATGCCTTCGATTCGTGCTTGACTTCTTATCTGTTAGACAGCCTAACCTGATCGATTATTATCTTCGGATCTAGTTGATACTAGAAGTACTGGCATTATTGTCGATGCATTCGCTTGAAAAGTGATGTCACTCCACTACTCAGCATTTCACAATGTATTATTTTAGTTTTTTGCATTCCGTTTATTTATAGTTTTGTTTACAAATCTCTGCCCTCTGCCACCTGCTTGTTGCGTGTTGCCCGAGCAAGATATGCTAATCCCAGAGACCGGCAAAGGGCATCTAGTATTCAGTCTGAAAGCAATTTAGCTATTCCATTTTCTTGTTTATTACTTTCCATAATGGCACTCCCATGTTCCACTACTTGGGAATGCATGCGGAAAGAGTCCTTGAAAGGTGCGGTAGCACAGAGGGCAGCAGGCAGAAGGATAGTAGGACGAGTACGAGTGCGAGGGCGAGTCCGGGTTCCGGGGGCCAAGCAACATCTTGTATTCTTGTATTCTTTTCTTTTCATTCTCCTCCACACACTTTTTCCCCTTGTGTTCATTGCAAAATGAAAATGATTAGCACATTTGCCAGGGCGGCAGGGTGAGGGTTGGGTGAGCAAGAGGGGATTTCCTGGCACGTCCTGCCAACCAAAATGAACGTCATCATTCATATGTATGCTTCTGTCTGTGTAAAAATTTAAAAACTTAATTGGAATCTGAAATCCGCTGAATCTCGGGCAGCGTACCGCTCGCTACATAACCCTCTCACGCTTGTTGACTCCGATTCCGATCCCGACCATATGTACAACACAGCCCCCGTTTTTGTTTTGTGCCACTATTATGCAAAAGTTATACCCCCACACACACACACACACATCCAAATTTACACTCACAAAAAAATAGTGAGAGGGCAGTGCAAAAAAAAAACACAAAAAATAATCTCGGCTTAAAAAACGCATTTGAAACGAGAAGGAACGTGTGAGTCGCTTCTGGGGACGCGACTCTACTTATACCCGTACTCAGTCTGTATATACATTTTTGAGCTAATGATTTTTTAGAATTAAAAAAAAAAAAAAAATTTTACATTTTACATTTTTTTGCTACATCTGTTATCTACATCTACATCTACAATGTATATTCCACATCTAACATGTAGATTGTACATGTACCATTTATATTCTACATCTCCTCCGCTAGGGGTTGCTCGCGCACTGAACGCGGCAGAGTGTGCGAGCGAGAAAGAGAATCAGTAGCGTCAGCAGCGCTGGAGAAGGAGAGGGAACCAACAGAAAATTCATTTCTTCATTCTGGCTATAATTATGATCCGATCTGATTCAGATCGGCAATCTGGTAGATATTTGCACTCTACGATACTGCGTTTTAGTTTTATCGTATCTTTAAAAAGTGCCTGCCACAGATTTTCGTTCTTTGTGGAGGCGGAGGGGGCGGGGCGAATTTTGAATACACTTGTAGCAGTGGGATATCACATGAGTCTGGAAACCAAATTTGGTTGCCCTAGCTCTTATAGTCTCTGAGATCTAGGCGCTCATCGAGACAGACAGACAGACAGACAGACAGACAGACAGACAGACAGACAGACAGACGGACAGACAGACATAGCTATATCGACTCGGCTATTGATGCTGATCAAGAATATATATACTTTATGGGGTCGGAAAATTTTCCTTCTCTGCGTTACACACATCCACTTTTACCACAAATCTAATATACCCCTTAACTCTTTTTTGAGTACGGGTATAAAAAAGGACAGGTAGGGCAGGGTAAGGTAGGGTGCGGTGCGGTGCGGTGCGGTGCGGTGGGGTGCCGTTCAAAAGTTAAAGTGTTGCCATTTTTCATTTGTACATACATTCATGGGTATCCATACCCTTGCCGAGCAGAGCAGAGCAGAGCATGTCGGAACGTATCTGGGAGCAACATGAGCAACCGAATCCATATTTTGGAGCTACAACATTAAACAGATCCTTCTTCATTCTTGTACGCGATATATGTACATACTTATGTACCATGAATGTATCATTATATCGTCCAAAACTGACATAGGAAAGATAGTTAGAAAGAGTAGTCTCTGTGGGTCTTTTAAAGACAATGCATCCCAAAGTTCCATGCAACAAAATATTGCTCCTTTAAGCCTATGTAAGCTTTAGTTTTATAGTTTAATAATCTCCATGAAAAGAACTGTATTTCTTGCGTAATAAAATCCAATAAAACTCAACAAGCTGTAATCATATTTTATTCTGATGTAGATTGATTCTTCTGATTCTGCCATTAGAATGTTAGATCAGATCTGGCAGGGTATCAAAAAACTTCAGCACTCGAAACTACTCTTCCTTTCATCTATTTTCCCTCTTCGCTCTCCTCTCACACTGTTTGTTGTTGTTTGTGGGTTTGCTGCTGCTGCTGCTGCTGCTCCTTCGACTGCACAAAAGCTCGAGTGTGGGTGTGGGTGTGTGTGTGTGTGTTCCGTGCCCTGTGCATCTGTGTGTAGTAGGTACGCACACACCAGCAAACATGATGAAACATATGTGAGCTACGTTTTTCGTGTGAAAAAAAAGAGCGATTCGAGTGCTTGTTAGACGCAGAAGGAGTGGGGCTGGGCTGGAGCTGGCTGTAAGTGGAAGAGTGGAAGGAAGGAAGGGATAGAAAAACACGTGAGAGCCAGAAACTCGTTTTGCCGCTAATTGGATGCTAAAGGTGTCTGTGTCTGCGCCAGGGCCGTATCAGTGTGTTAGTGCAGGGGATTGTGGCGGGCCTGGAGTTTAAGTTACCAAACATCATTAACAGCAGCACGACATGCCCAACGCCCCACAAAACACCTACCTGCCGCGCCCCCCAAAGCCCGAAAAAATGGGCATTCCAATAATTACAGTTTTTTTTTTGTTTCTTGTAATTCTCTACAGCCTCCTGACGAGATTAAAGTTTTGGCATAATGATGTCTCATTAAATTAAATGGCAGCATTTGCCCATACAAAACTGATGTAATTTGCCTGCCAGAACAGCCTCCTTCAGGACGCTGTAGCAGGCCTGATTAATGTGCCCCATCCAGGGGCAGGCACTCGGACTGGAAAGTGACTGGAAATGAATTTAGAACAGACAGAGAGAGAGAGAGAGAGAGAGAGAGCGTTTCTAATTTGAGAACTCATTCATTCCCCTCTGTGTAAAGTCCCCCCCCGCCTTTATGGTTAGCCATATCTTATTAACTGGTTCCTACGTCAGTCATCCACTTTTTCTTTCTTCAATGAAAGCTGCCTGTCCATCATTCAACGCTAACATGTGACGGGCATTTTGACAATTGGTGTAAGTGCAACAGCAGATTTTCTGTGCCAAGGCAATATGCAATTTTCCTTCCCTCCCCTCCCCACATGGCACTACATTAAATCGGCTTTGAATTAAAACTCCTCAAATTTAAATTCAAATTCCGGATGAACTATTCAACAATGTCCTGTATAAGGGATGCAATAATTACCCAACACTCGTTTCCTTTTATTCAAATTAGATTAGTATCTGCTCATATTTAAACTAAATCGCATCACTCCCCCCGTGTCATTCACTGAGTGAATTCTAATGGCAGTTGTCGGGGCGGGACTGGGGGTTGGCCATTAAATTGTTTGGTATATTCCAATTTCCGTGCATGTTTCGATTTCCGTTTTAAGCCCTTTATTTTTGCAGTTTAAATGTTGGCCATAAAAATGCAATATCAATATCAATATCGGGAAGGAGACTTCGATTGCCCAGGCCCCACCTTTCCCTTGCCACACAAATTGATATCGAATTACAATAAAATCTGCATTTATCAAAGTTCAAATAACGCACACAGGGACACACACATGGACACACACGAAAGCAGACTCTCGCACACGCACACGTACGAACACGGACACGAACACTAATACACATGCAACAGTTGCATGGCGGCGGCATTTCTGTGCGAGTACTTGCGTGCCATTTTGTAACCTTTAACCTTTTTTATGGCCCCCGGCCATCAAGCAAAATACTCAAATGCAACTAAAGTGGAGAACCAGTGTGGGGAAAACTTTTTTCTTTGCTTTCCTTTTGAAGTCGGAATACCCTGGAAAGGGCTTTAGGAGTATTTAGAGGAACTTTGCAATATGCAGAGTTGTGTCCGGTCCTCTTGCTGCATAGATCTTTGATGGTTCGAGCTCTTAGAAGTTCTAGTTAAGATGCAACAAAGGGTTGCAACTGGCAAGGTATTTAGTTGAAGTGCAAAGTGAACATTAAAATTTTTAATGTAATTTAATTTTAAGTTCATGAATGAACAGTACACGGGGAATATCCTTAGTTTCACCTTTGAAGATATCAGAGTTATGTCTTTAGTGGCCATTTAATAGTTCCCTTTTAAGGCTATAAGATATACATTATAGACTTACAGAGAATTAATATACATATATGTATATGGAGATATTTTCTGATTTTTCTTGGCTTTCCAAAGGTCTAAGTAAAAATACCTGCAAGACGCTGATCTGTTTAATAGCTTTTCAATGCCGGAAAAAAATATACTTAGAGGAATGTCATCAGTGGGTCGCACACCTAGGGGTCAAAATGCACATTTCTCCACGGTAATCCCTTTACGAGTATATTATACACTTTCCCGTGGCAAGCAATTGCTGGCTCAGACGAGACGGTCAAACACTTTAAAGGGGTACCTGGTACTGGTACTGGTACTGCGATGGTGCCATAAGAACAAAATCCCAATGGGAACATTTGGAAGCCAGCGAGCGCGGCGGCGGCCATTATGAGCTACTTAGCAACCGATTTGTGCAGCATTTGCCACCTCCAACGCCCCACACGGATATATATACGTAAGCACTCTGCTTTGGCATTAGTGTGCGTGTTGAGGGAAGCAAAATAATAGTAGAAGGCAAATTGTTGAGGATTTGAGACGGGTATCAGGTTTCTGAGGGTGTGTGGAATCATTGGATTTGTTTTTCTTTCGCTTCTCGTTTGGGTTTTTGTTGCGTTTCGTTTGTTGAATTGAAATTGCTTAATTTAGCAGATAATTTAGCCAAACAAATTGTTTTCTGTGTGTGTCCACCCCACACACACACACACGCACACACACGCGCACCCGAAAGTCGTACAAACACACGGACACGAATGTAATTAGCCCGCTTTTCGGCGTATTTGTTTGGCAATTGCTTTTGTGGCTTTTATGCTCCAATATCCACCCAATAAGGGACTCTCCCTCCATTCGATACGGCTGCTACGATATGAACACTCCCATGTGGCTATTTGTATGCGATTTATGGAGCCAACTTGGCTTTTCTGTCCTAGTCGGCACTATTGTTGCGACAACTATTCAATTACCTCTTACAAGCCTCCCTCTCTCTCTCGGCGCCACTTTCTTGCTGCCTCGTACTCGTACTCGTACTTTCACTTGTGTTGCCAAAAGTCAATGTTTAATCTGGTTACTGTTTTTGTGTCTGAGGGGAGTTTTGCTGGCCAAAAACAATGCCGTGGCATTTGAATGCAAGCTGCAAAGTGCAAGCTGCTACCGGCAACGTGTAACGTGCAACGTGCAATGTACAAAAATACCTACCTGTGTGTATGCCCTGGAGAAACATTCTTCAATGAAAAACCAAACTACAAGCTCCTGCAACATATACGTAACACAATTTGTTGTGGGGCACAACAACACACCAACATGATTTAATAGAATTATGGCCTGCAGGGATTTCACAATAAATACGAGTACTGTGCGTTTCGTCGCTGTAAGACAATGGACAGAGAGACAGAGAGAGACACAGAGAGACACAAAGAGAGAGACGACTTACATTTCCAGTAAATAGAATAATAATGATGGTAATTGTGATTGTAATTGTATGCGTATGGGGTGTAATTATGATAATCAAAGCCCATTAGGCAATCATCAAAATTAATGGATTAAATTAGCTAACACATTTGCTTTAATTGTACACCGACTTCAATTTATGAATTATGAATTATAAATATGATTTTTAGTTTGAATTTGATTTATTTCTGTTAGCTTTTGTAAGCTTTTCGCATGCAAATATTCAAAACAAAACTACTATTTGGCTCAAAGGAACAAATGACCCCCCACCCCCCCCCCCACAAACAATGTTATAAATTATGTACATACATATGTATGCATGTAAACATGTATGTATGCTTAATAATATTACAAAAATCATTCAAGTGAATAGATTTGTGGCGAAAGGCTTGGTAAAAATTATATAAAAGCTTTAAAAGCTGGCTGCTATGCCATTATTTTATTTACTATTTTTCAGAGCATAAAATATGCATTTTATTTTTAATAATGTCAAAGAAATCATACAGATATTCTTCTTCGTTATAAAAGTGCATGCAAACGTAAGCACTTTTGTTGGGATTAAATACTTTTTCAACGCTCTCAAACAAAAAAAAAAACAAAACCAAAATGTTGCGCAAAAATCCTTTTTAATTAAGAAAAAAGAAAAAAAAAACAAAGCATTTTTGTATGGCTTAAGTTTTGCAGAAAATAAATCAAACAGTATCTAAATTTATGCAACATAAAACCATCAACGACTTGAACACAAAATGTTCATAAAGAATTAACGAGCTCTCGCACTTGTTCATTTAATTGCACTAAACTAGCAAACAGTTGCACAATTGCCAATTAACAATTTATTAGAACCACTTTCTAGTCGAAGAATATACGTAAATGCAATTTCCTTATCGAATTTATTTTTATTGATTCAATTTGTGTTGAAAAATGAAACCAATCTGCCATTGAGTGTTTTATAGGAAATACAACACACCACATTTACACAATGGTCACACACAGGCAGACAGATAGACAGATAGACAGACAGTCAGACAGATAGAAAAACATTCATAGGATACATGGGAATGCATTTATAATATTTTATAGTTTTTATGTGATTTTTATGTACTGGGTTCGAGGGGCATAAGCGGTTGAATCCCTTGGGTTGTTCACTTTTGTGGAGGGTCATGAATGTATGTAATAAATATATAATATAATAAATATAAGAACCATTCCTATACTGTTTTGTTGCAAGATTTGCCAGCACTTTTGTCTCCTTTCAGTTGTAAGTAGAAACAACTTTCAGCTTAAAGGTAAAGGGTATGCAACATTCCATGGCTTCACCCTTTGCATTATTTCTTTTGTTTTTTTATTTGAATATTTAATATGATTTACGAGCATCATTGTGAAGCAGATAAATCAATTTACAGGCCATATATGATTTATTGTTATCCCGAATGTTCTCACTCTGTAAAGCCTTCCGCTTCCACCTTTCAGCTTCCACCGCCAAAGACCTTGGCTCTTCGCTCTCGCAGTTGTTGCACAAAGTTCGTTTATCATCTGGCAGGGTCTTGTCAAATGCCTGTTATAATTTCGCAGCGAGTGCATTCAATTTTGTGATGAGAGCAGAATGAGATGCTAAGCGGCTTTGCGAGGTGAGGCGGCAGAAAAATAATAATAGAAATCAATTTCCATAACATTATTACGGCCATGATTGTTCTCACTCTCTGATGGAATTATGCCGCCGGGCGGGGAAAATTGCTCTGTTGGCCCCAAAACGGGGGAGGAGGAAACACTTGAGTGGTTCGGTAATAAATTTGAAACTTGTCAAGTGAGCAGCAAAGTCGAAAATTCCCCAAGGATAGCCGTAGACAAAAGGAGTTGAATTTATTTGCTCTGGGCTTTAAATTATTTCTCGTTTATTTACTTAAAGTCGGTTTTTCCAGGCGGGGGCGGGGCGGGGTGGAAGCAATGGACAATGGTCGCTGGACTTGGCTACGACTTTGACTTCATTCAACTGGAAGTATTTTCAGGAGGAGGATTTCGTGTCCGGCTTGTCCTTGGCCACATCAATAATTCATTGACCTTCTGTGGCCGACAATGCAGCACTTTTATTTGTGTTTTATTTTGTTACGTTCTATTCTATTTCTCACTTCAACTTTCAGTGAGAGTTTTATGGCTGTGTGCCAGGGACACCAGAAATTCCCGAATTAAATGCATTTTCTAGTGAAAAATTCAACGGATTTGGCGCTGGTTTTGGTTTAAGCGGATTGCGGGTTTTCCTTAAGCTGTCATCAAATGCACAACAATGATTTATGTTTGCAGAGCCAGAAAGCAAGCCAAAAGGTTCATTAGAACCCGGTCACCCGTCCCCGCCCACTCTTTCGCTCTGCAGCTCTAATTCGCTTCTCAGTGTGTCAACACTGCGTATGCGCAATATCAAAAGTCTCATCAATAATTGCGGGTTCCCAAAAATTGATTGCTGTGTGATAATTGTGAGCTAATTGCAAATATTTGCATATCCATGCCCATACAATATGCACAATTTGAATGCTGCCTCCCATGCCACCCAAATGCGAGTTGCATGTCGCGTGTTGCATTCTACTTAATCTCAATGCCTGTGGGGCTCAACTCTTCGGCGCCTTTTGTTCAGTGTGTGTGTGCGTGTGCTGCTAATTGTTTGTTTACTTGCTTTGTTGCCTTGTTGCATGCATAATATATAGGGCGGGGGGTGTGGAGTGTGGTGGTGGTGGGGGCTCTTCTGCTGGCTAAAAGAAAACCATGCAAATCAAATGAAATTGAGCGCAAATAATAAGACATTGACTCGGTCGATAGCGGAGATTAGCCAGCTGAAAGGCAACTCAATTTATGCCATGAGGAGCAGCAGCAGCAAGCAGCAAGAGGCAGAAGGAGATGGAGATGCAGAGAGGATTGTGCCAAACAATTATCCTGATAAACGTGATTGATTATGCAGCAGCAGCAGGGGAGGAGCACAGTTTTTCCGTTTTCCTCTTCCGCTTGCCTCTGCCTCTTTCTCTTTCTGAGCTAACTGGCGAATTTTCAATCAATGAAATAATTATGTGTCGTCCTTCCCAATGTCGTGCCCAATGGCGTGTGCCAAATTTTCAATCAACGAATGAGGAGGAGTACGAGGAGTACCCCTAGCTACGACAACGACTGGGGCTGTGACTGTGACTGTGACTGCGACAACGAAGGACATCAATTGAGGGGAAATCTACTTAACCAAATTGATGACAATGCGATAAGTCAGAGACGGGCGAGTTAAGCCGCTTAAATGCTTATAAACTGGCAGTGCCCCTAGCTCCTGCACTGCTGCCTGCTGCCCGGGGTACCCACAAAATTCAGAAATATATGTATGTGATCCGCCGCTCCACCTTCACCTCCACCACGCATACTATTAAGCCAAGTCAATGCCAATTGCTTGAGAGGGCAACGTTTATTTTTATTTTTTTTTTGGCCAGCTATGCGAATTATTTGCAATGCATATGCTGGCTGGCATGCCCGAGGCTCGGGGTTCGATCTAGCATAAATTCCGCATTAAATTCAGCCCTGGCACGTACAACAATTTGCGAGGGCGATGGCGAGGGCGAGGGCAAAGAGGAGGATGGGATGCCTTGGGTTCCTTGGGTGCCTTTGCCACCCCTTTTTTGCTGGCCAGGTTGTTTCGCTTGTTTTGCTGTTTGGAGCACAAAAAAATATTGTCGTAAATATATCAAATATTCGTATCGTGCCATAAATAAGCAGAATGCGACTACTCCTCTCTCATAATTGGCAATTTGCGTTTGCCACTCGTTAGTGTTGTGTGGACCCAACTCAATGCCACGGCTACGATCCCCTTCCCCCCCTCTCTCTCTCTCTCTCTCTATCTCTGTGGCAAGGAGCAGCTTATTAGGCCCTGACAAGTGTCAACACATGCAACACATACGTGTATCCTGCTCCTCCTTACGCATACCAAATATACGGCCTGTCATATTGCAGTTTGTTCGTGGGGCAGGTCTATGGATACGAGTCTTAATGGCCCAAGCTGAACGCTTTTAAGTGGCTTAAATATAAATTATAATGTTAATATTGCATTAGTTTGAATGATGTTAATTAGGCGCAGAGTCGAGTGCAGTTTTTGGATAGAATTAGTATGAAAAATTTAGATATAAATTTCTGTAACTCCTGCTCCCCCTTCTGGTTGGATTTGAGGTTGAAATGTGACCACAAATTTATAGATGAGTAAAGAGCAGAAATTGAGCAGGCAAGAGGTGAAGTTACACTACGCCAAGCATTCCACATACGCCACGTGGTACCGAGCACATTTTCTGCTTTGCGGCTGGCCAAACAACTTTCCAGCCACTTCCAGCCTTCCCAAAAGGCCAAGTCAAAGCGAGCGTTAAAGGCAAGGTAAAACTTTCCTGCAGAAGTTGCCGGGGAGGGGAGGGGGGGGGGGTGGTTATTCTTGTGAATTGGCACTCGACTGTTGACCCATTAAGTGACCACAGCCGAGCGGCGACTTGCGGGGTAAAGGAAAGGGAGAGGGAAAGGAAAGGGGCAGCTGAAGCTCATCTTGCTCTCAATTGCACCAACACCTTCTGACAGCAGCAGCAGCAGCAGCAGCACCCCGTCCACTCCAGCTACCCCCCCTTCTAAACTGCTAAACAACTCTTGACTGCCAAACAGGATACTTGAGTCCTTTAGCCTGGTCCCATAAGAAGCAGCAGAGTGCCGAGTGTAGAGCGCAGAGGGGCGGGTCTTTGAGGGGCTGGCGTACAGCAGGGGCAGAGCTGAAGTCAAAGTGAAATTACAGTATAAAAAACTGCTACCGTACCGGCACGTGAGACTGTCCCGCACCGCTTGGGGGCACGGGCATGGGCACGGGTACGGGGCACCGGCACGGGAAGTCGAGTTCATGGCGGAAGTGATGATGATGCTGATGATTTCCGCAAACAAATATTTCGTTTGTTCTGCCAACAATCCACGGGGTGGTGGACAAAGGCAGTGAGAGAAAGAGAGAGAGAGAGAGAATGGGATGTACGTACGTATGAGCAGCGGGGGATTCCCCGGTTGTTCAGCATTAGGACAACATTAGGCCAAACAATCTTTTTGGGTCGTCCTGTTGCCGACGGCAGGTGTAAAGTTGTTTGGCTCTTTTTTTATGCTGCTTACCTTTCAGCATTCAAAAGGTGTGCCCCCATGTGTTTAAGCCAGGATAACCCTCATTCTATGGACTACACACCCACCCCCCTCACCGCCACACATACGCATACACACACACACACACACACACACATATCTCATCTCACCTGTGCTCCCCTGTACATTGTTTTACTTCCGGTTTTTGTGGTTTTGTTGTTTTTGGCATTTGGCTGGGATGGAAACGAGCTCAGTGGGTTAAATGGAAACATCTCCGCAGCTCCACAGCTCCGCAGCTCTCCATCGCCATTCTCCATCCCTCAACTATGCAAATGGGCTATGCCCATCCCTCTCACCATGCGTCCCTTTGTCCATGTGTCCGTCCGCAACAAAATGCGGCACATTGCTGTCCAAACAAAGCAAAATACAACACAAAAAAATTAAGCACACACAACAAACAAAAAGAGGAAAGGAAACGGAACTAACCGAGCAGAGTCGAGGCATTGGATACGCTCACAAAATGTACGCTATATAGAATTATATAATTAAAATATAGAATAAAATTATAGAATTTTAGGCAATTAAGAATTCAATTTCCTTTGCAATAATTCAACCCAAGAAAAACCTACTCAAAGTTGTAGTATAAAGAGTTCTTCCTTTTATTTAAATATCAAATTAGATTATATTAAAAATATACAGAAATTGTATAGGTTTAATGGATGACAACATAAACATTTTATAAATGGAGAGGCATCTTCCCCATGTCATATATAGAGCTGAGATATGCTTAAAGATATGCACCTGTATTATTTCAATTATGTTACAATAACGCGTGGAGTTCTATATTATAATTTCGCAGTGTTACGAGCGTGCGGAGACATATTCGACTAGATAATTTAAATACAGATTTTAGACAGAGGATAATGGCTAAATGAAATGGTCTGTGGCTTCGCATAAAGTATACATTTATGGTCCGTGCAGTCTCCAAAGTGGATTCTCGCTTCTCGCTTGACAAACTTTGGCAAAAAATGTACAATACCCCCAGAGAGTGCATGGGAAAAGCGACTGTAATAAAATGGATACAAAAAGATAAAAAGAGTATTCTCTTTTGGGTTGAATGCCGCTGTGGCTGCTGTTGTTGTTGTTGTTGCTGCTGCTGCCGCTGCCGTTGTTGTTCTCTGATGCTGCTCCTGCTGCTGCTGCTGTTGCTGTTGCAGCTCCTGTGCTTGACACTTGCAGATTTAGCGCTTCATTTGCAGCAGCAACAGCAGCAGCAGCTGAAAGAGAGATGGGCCATGAAGGGTGTCATGGAATGGAGAGCAGGGTGGTGGGATGGTTGATATGCTTGATGGGACAGAATATCCTTATCCTCATACAAATTTGATGTCAAGTTTTTGGTGGATTGTTTAACATAAGCAAGTGCCTGCCTCTGCCGGTGGCTGTAGAGTGTGGCGGCAAACTGAATGCTGGGATTTTGGTGGATTGCTTCGCTTAGATTTTCATTTTCTATTTTCCCTGCCTGAGGAGAATTATTTTGTTTAAAGTTTTGATTGCTATGAAATGGCAAGAAATTTAAAAGGAACAGTTTAGATTGATTTGTGTTGATACATAGTGAATTCTACTTTGTCTGAGGAATACCATTCAGTTGGTTGATTTTTAAATTCTTTTAAATCAATTAAAAGTTTTTTCAAATGAATAAAGTTTTATTTCCTTTAAATCTGTAAATAAACTCGCTGAAATCATATAATTGTATGGCTTTATATAGAAGAGGAGGTACTAGAAAATCAATGCATATATCAGAGTATTTAGCTACCTGCAAAGATGTCCGTATCATATGAACTCCTTTCAAAGAGAAAAATTTTTAATTATTTGTGGAACTAAAACTTTGAGAATTTACCAAAAATATTTCTCTCTATTTCTCTATTCCTCAGTTTATTGAGCGTACTCCAAATTATGCATATGAGTCATGAAAATGTATGCAAATTACAGAATCATGAATAAATTGTTGTAAAACCTGTTAAGTGTAATAATTTGTTGATAATTTAATATGAGTAATTTATTCATAATTAGCAGCCACAGCAAGTATCCACATATGTAGATTTATTTATGGACTTAGATTAATAAATGTGTCGTCCTGGCTGAAGCAGCACACAACAGAACAGAACAAGAAATATGAGCCCTAAAGAGGCTGTCACTATAAATCATTAAGCTCGAACTTCATTGTTAAGTACAAACATTATTTAATTTAATGAGCTAAGGATATTTGTAATCTTTCAAAATATTCTAAGCAAACTCTTGGCCTTTTAGCTGCCCCACCACCACTTTCAAATTCGCCTTTTCACAGTAGCCAGTGGAGCAGTGTTCTCCCAACAAATTGCCTAAATAAACAGAATTTTCTGCTTTAACGCATACCCTGGTTTTTTGGGCTGTGGGGAACTAGAACCCCTCTCCCACTCTCTGGTTTTCTGGTTTGGTCTGGGCTTGGTCTGATTCTTTGGTTTGGTTCAGCTTCTGCTTCTGGGGAGTTTTTTGGCTTTTTTTTTTTGCTGGTTGCTGTTTCTGGTCGTCCAAATCGTTTGTCGTTTAAGCTGCTCGCGCAATTCAAATTGATTTATAACGAAGAAAATGTTTTATAAAGTCGATGGGGGAAATGGTTTTTCCTTCACGTTCCTTCGCTCCACTTTTTCTCTCTCTCTCTGTCTCGCCACCCGCTTAAGGAATGTTTTTGTGTATGTGCTCTGGCAAAGATTTCTCCTGACATTTGGCTCCAACGATTTCGAAAATATTTTCCTTTGCTACGGCTCCTGCTCCTGCTCCTGCCCCTCCTGCTTCCCTGCTCCTCTGTTCCCCCCACTCGTCTGTGCTCATCCTGTGCTCCTGCTGCACAAATATGCCAGGGCCATGGCAACATCTACGTAGTTGAATCGTGCCCAAGCTGCAGTTTGTTGTACGTGCAATGGCAGCCAATAGTCAAAGTTGTCATTTATATGCCCCGCTCGCTGTATTCCCCATCTTACACCCCACCCCCATCCACTGCCACCCCACCTCTCGCTATGCCCACTTCCGTGGGTGGTTTTTAGTGGGTGGGTTCAGCTGCTGGGAGTACCACTGATTTATGACACTCAAATGAACTTCGACGCTGACTGAATAAATTTTTGAAGGCGACTTCTGTGTTGGGTTTCCACTGCTACGATTTGTTTGGCATTTTTCCTCGCGCTTTCTTTTGGCTGGCTCTCGCTTTCGCGCGTTCTCTCGTTCTACTGTCTCTTTCTCTGTTAGTTTTTGGCGCCAAAAATTTTACTTTTTTATGACATATTATTCTTTCCTTAGATACACTTTGAAAATGATATTATAATTATATAAACGTATTTTTGTGAGAAAGATTATAACTCGGAAAGAGAGTGACTCAACGTTAAAAAATATATGTACTAGACATATATTGATTTTTAGTATTGCGTAACAAAAATAGATGTGGCTTTCTGCTTGTCAGCTAAATATTTTTGTGTAAACTGAATACATTAAATAATCATAAAATATGATTGGTTTTCTAAATAATCCAAGCAAATGATTGTATGGAAGCTCTAAAAGTTCTATATCTGAATATTAACATCAAGCTATCATATGAAAAAAATCCTGATTTTGTATACTAAACTAAGCGTTCTCTTTATTTATTTATTTAATTATTTTTGTTATTCAGAATAGTAATAGTCTAAGTCTAATAGTGTTCTCTTTAAGTTTAGAAAATGTATGACAATTATTTGACATAATCAAAAACTTTCAAACTATTCAGATGCATTATCTTTTTTTTTATTTCGAAATAAAATTCGTTATTTCTTTTGCTTCGATCTGAAAGTGTATGCAAGTTTTTGCTTTAGCCATCATCTGCAGTTTTCTTTCTAACTTTTTTTTAGTCATGCGATTGTTTGGCTACTTTTTTGTTTTGTTTTGTTTTTTGTTTTGTATGATTTTTTAATGCATTTTCTTGTTGTTGTTTGCTTGTTCGCTATGGCGATGCTTCTTGCTCCTGCTAGTTGCTGGTCTCGTGGATTTATGAACCTGCCACAAATTCGTCAGCGAAAATCTCTGGAAAATTTGCTGTTGTTCTTGGTTTAATGTTCTTGTTTTGGGTTTCGCTTGGTGTTGAGTTTGTCAAATTTTTGACATTGAATCTGTTATGCAGTAGAGTGCATGGCAATGGTGTGCCAGCGCCAGGTTGAAGTGTGGGACGAAGATGGAGCAGGTGAGGCAATGTAGAGGGAGTTGCATCCAGAGATGTGGCAGTGGCATGACTAGGAGATGGGGTCCATGATCATCAGCAGAAGGATGAGCATGGATATGTCTGCAGGCTGCATCCAGGAGCCACTGAAGTGTTTGGCTCACTGATTTCCACCGACGGCAACGTCAGGATTTATTTCACTTTTTTTCACCCCCCTTTTTTTTTGAGCAGTTTTTTCAGTGCAATTTTTTTCTATGTTCCGCATTGGCGCCATAAAAAAAGCTCACTTGTGAAATAATTGATGTGCAAATGTTGAGAATTCAATTGAGTTCACCTTGAGGGAGAGCGAGATAGAGAGTGAAAGTGGGTAGTGGTGGCGGCAGCGGCAGCGGCAGGAGTGTGAGTGTGAGTGTGAGTGGTGGTGCTGGGAAGGTACATGACAGTAGCATCAACCGCGGAACGAGCGAGGAGATAGCGGGACTTTCACTCTGACGAATGGCAAATGTCAATGGAATGATGGGAGATGGATAGGAGTACGTGTAGAAAGGGATGCGAGGGAATGGAAGTGTAGAAAGTGGGTGGGGTGGAATATTTATGGAGGTAGTAGTACATATGTACATATGTTAGTTATCTACATATCTTTATATGTATGTGCCTGTGAATGTATGTATATGTATGCATGAACACCTCAACGCAAATTGGTGGTTTAAATTGATTAAGCTCTAAATGCAATCAATTATCAAATATTTAGTGCATAAGCATTTTGATTTTGTCACACAAAAATACATAACAAGTTCATGGACATTTTGGGGCACACCTCAATTATTCAGCTACTCCCAATGCACGTTTATTAAACGACAGAATTATTATTCACAACAAAATGCTAATTAAATTAGCGGAAATGTTTTCTTTAATTGAATAATCATAATGAACCATAAAGTGATATTTATGTTGATTTTATTATTATATTTTTTTTATACATATACAAATGTATAAGTTTAAGCTTTTAAACATATTAAATTTTAAAATGTATCGTAAAACATTTTTTAAGAATTATTTACTCCGAATGCCAAAATTTGAAGGGGAAATAATACCCCAACCAAAAGCTCATAATATTACATATTACATACATATATGGAAAATGTTAGGTGCAGCCTTAACAGTCGATTCTTACAGTCTGTTAACAAAATCAGCATAACATTATACAGCATACCATCAAGGGATATTATCTGGCGGGCAATATATACATATAAGGGATGTTTTGGCACTAAAAGCAAGCAGTGAACGTTGGGCAAAATCAAGCAGTTTTGATACTAAAATGCACCATAGAAAACATCGAAAAAGGGACATATGAAATTAAAGGGAAATTCAAGCTGCCATTTAGTTCGTAAGTTCAAGCAGTTGAATCAGGGAATATAAACTTTTGAAATATCCCCAAAAGGAAATTCAAGAAGGGTAGTTTTTTTAGACTATATTGCAACAGTTTAAGGTATTTTAAATATTTAAATATTAAGTCCAGTGTCACCTAACGAGAAAGCATTAACAGCTCAAAATAGTGATTTCTTATTGGTTTTATGCCAAAATTATCTCCTGTCTTAAACTATGCTAAACGTATATCGTCTGAGTACTGGGATATAAAAATACTATTATGTGTATCGCATGCTTCCATCTATACAATATGGCGTTTAATATAGGGATACAATAATCTCTTGACCAACACTACGTTCCCCTGTCAACTATCAGACGGCAATAGGAAAGAAAACTAAGCTAGAAAAACTCTTGACAAAGCAGCGGAAAAGCAAAAAAAGCGACAAAAATGTCTCCTAAAAAAACGGAAAAACCCAAGAGGAAAATTGCCAAAGAGTAAGTAGAAAATTGTGCAGGATGATCCGATATATAATCTATGCTTATCTACGCTTATCTGCATTAGGAATCATTTCATCTCTACGGCGGTGTACCGAGTCAGTTTGCCAGATCCCGACGAGGGCCTTAAGTTTCTGCCTTGCGGCAAAGCCCTCGAAGAGTACGCCAAGGAAATTGTCACCTTCCCGGAGGTGGAGGCCCAGTACGACCACCACTTCGAGGGGCTGGAGGATATCCTGGATGTGGATCTGATCACTCGCAAGTTCGGCAGACGGCGCTTGAAGAAGAAGCAACTGAATCCCGAGGAGGCTGATCTGCTGGCGGACATCGGGGCCACGCCCAGCCGCGACAGGGAGTGTGCCCAAATGTTCGCCAAGGAACGAGACCCGGTGCCACGCCCACGCGCGCCCCTAAAAACTCGACCAGCGGAGGGGCAGGAGTCCAAGGAGTTGGAGGCTCTCAGCCAGGAGGAGCAGACACGGCTGATCAACCAGACCTTTGAGGACGTTCAGGTGGCGCCCAAACCAAAGAAAAATGTCCATCTGGTGGCGGAGTTTGACCTGCTCCCAGACGAGGAGCAGACCGGAAATAATTTTGTGGATATTCACTTCGATGTGGCCCCAAGGGCAGTTTCCACGCAGACAGTCATGCGCGATTGTGGCGCCTCCATAGTGAACTTTGTGGCCGACCCAAGTCGAGCTCTGAGTCCCTTCGGAGGGTCGCGTACCTTTGTCTCGGATCAGCGCTTCACGGTGGACCACACTGCGGAGAGCAATGAGCGCGGGGAGCTACTGGCGGTGACCAGATTCACGGACGCCTACTACTACGTGCCCCTGGAGCGGACCATCAAGTTGAAGCGGCAGCGCCCCAGCTCCAAGGATCAGGCTGACAACTTTGAGCTGGTAAGTGGAGCCAAAAGAGGGAATTTAAATTATTTTTAATGAGTCATTAAACGCCCCTAGCTGGTCAGGGAGCAGTAGACGGGTACACGCCCGAAATGAGCTACTCAGTTCCCGGTGGACCCATGTTTGATTTCGGATATAAAAAATAATAAATCGGTATTATTATTTATATATTATATATATATTATATATATTATATAATAAAATAAAATAATAATAAATAAAAATAATAAATAAATAATAAAATAAAATAAAAAATTCACATTAATGTGCATTAAAGTTAAGAGCGACTAAACAAAGAAAGAATCAAGCAGTAATGCGTGTAAGCATCATATGTAAATAGTAGAACGCTTTAACATTATAAAATAAATTGCAGAACTAATGAAAAGCCAAAAGAAAATGTTTACCTTACCCCTGAAAGTGTCAGCAGTTGAATGTTAAATATATTCAACCCCCCTAAAGCTCCACCCACATCAGGGGAATGTTTTTATTTCCCCTGTCGTCTCTTGGCGCAGCTTTCACTCACATTCGGAGTGCGGCGAAAAAGTCTCGTCTCCGCACAAAAGCTCAGACATGACTTCGGCTCTGTTGCTTGGTGTGCGAGTCCTCGTTGGGGGTCCGGTGCGGTGTTCGTGCCGCCTCGTACAATGTAGCGTGCCTCGAAGAAGGGAGACTTCGCGATCTCCGACCATAACCTCGTGCAAGCAGTATTGTAACGGCATTCAGGGGCTGCGGAAGTGCGACACGTGCCAAGAGAACGAACGGTAAATGGCGAGACCAGACCCCAAAAATAAACGCGAGTTTTCCATCAGCAGAACGTAATTTAACAGCCGAGCCGTCCCAGCAGCACAGAAGGAAAACCAACGGCAAACGCGTTAACGAAATAAACGAAGAGCCGGGGCCGGGACCGTGGCCGGGGCCGGGTTAGTGGTTAGCAGTGGAGTAGAGCGGAGGAGAAGTTTTTTTTGGCAATAAGAGCAAAAGGGTTTTCGCAGTGCGGGTAACCAACCGCAGCCTAAACAACAATAGGAATTTAAATATTCATGAACAATGTCGATTGTCATCAATTGTGTTGTGTCTCTCCTTCCCTTCCCTTCCCTTCCATCAGTGTTTTTTGTGTCGTGTAGCTGTTTGCACGAGTGCGTGTGGGTGTAAGGGTGTGTGTGTAAGGGTGCCACAAAACATGGCCAACAACATTTCCCCCCCTTCCACTCCCTTTGCTTCCGCCTCAATCATCAACTGGCGCCGCTGTCATTGTCAATCAACAAACATACAACAATAACGAACTGTGTCAAATGTCAGCCGCATAGAATACCAATTCCAATTGTCAATTGTCAATTGACAAATTTACGCCTGGATTTCTGCATATTTAAGATACAACAGACATGCAACTGCAATTAGCGGCTTACAGTGGATTGCTGTGGGGTGTGTGCTATAGTCAATAGAGTGTGTGCTTGTGTGTGTGTGTGGGTATTACTCTAAGCCATTGTATATTGTATATTGTTTGTATTTATATCGCATTGACAGATGACATTTGTAGCGGATTAACCATGAAATTAAGCACCCTAATCGGTGATTCGTTCGTGCGTGTCCATAAAACTGTCAAAATGAATAAATAAACTGTCGATTGCAAGGCACCCAAAAAAAACCCCCCCAAACCAATCACAAACAACACCTCTGTCCCGCTCTCAACCCTAGTTATGGTTAGAAGTATGCGGAGCATAGCATGCAACTAAAAATGTGGTAAATCCCCATTCAAACAAACATTGAACATTTATTCCTACTTTGGTGTGATTTATGCCCAGCCAACCGTGCAGACAGCATGCGGTGTGCAAGTGCTGGGGTTATGCCCCAGCGGAGGCCAGAAAAATGACGCGAAAATCGTCAAGCAATTTACTTTTGGCCCCTTTGCCATACGTGTGAGTGTAATGGAGAGTAAGTGTGTGTGTGTGTGTGTGTGCGCTCTAGGCCTAGGCCAAAATGTGGCCCAAACATGCAATGAAGCTTCCACGTTGATGGCATGGCTTTAATGCCGCCGCTTTGGGCCGTAAACAAGTGCAGAAAAGTGTTCTGGCTCTGGCTTTGGTTCCGGTTTGTTTGGTTTGCTGAGCGGTTAGGGTGCGGGGCGGAGCGGGGCGAAGCAGGGAGCAGGGAGAGAGGACAGACCATGGATTAGCTTGCTGGCAAAGTGCTACACCAAACTGTAGCTGCAGTCTGTGTTTGAGCACCGCAAATGTTGGTTGGTTTCAAACACTTTCAGGACTCAAAGTGAAACATAATTAAATTTTTCATAGCACACTTTTAAGCTGAGCCAACAAAAAGAGTTGCAACTATTCAAAAACTTGCAATATGGCCATGAAAGATAGGGCCTTCGAAGGTTTTTCTCTGCTCTATAATGGCTTCAATTTAATGTTGATTAGAGACAGCTTTTTAGGCACAGTAAACGCAGCTTTTGGGCACTTTTTAAATCAAAAATACACCAATAAAACTTTTAAGCTGAACAAAATGTAAATTCAACAATTCCACCTGACATATGCCAATGAAAGAGAAACCTTTCAGCACAGCACATTCCATTAAATGTGACTGCGAATATTCCTCAATTTTAAATTAAATTTGAAGCACTTTTAAGTCACTCAAACAGCACAATCCTAATTAAATATTTCGCCGTAAAACATTCCGGAATGAAAACAAAAATGAACTTAAGGAATTTTTCCAAACAATTTTAAATATGTCAATGAAATTACAAACGAAACCCTTCAGAAGTTTCCAATGAAATGAGCTTAAAAAGAGAAATTACAACATTTCCAGGGAACTCTTTTCTGATGTACTTTTCATGAAAATCTCTGGTTTAATTAGGCAAACAGAATTTAAGCATTTTTAAACACACTTTGGCAATTACCCAAACAACGAATTGTTTGCTGGTCGCCTGTCGCCTGTCGCCCGCCCTCCGCGGCTTGGCAATAATTCCATTTTACGGCTCTTGACTTATAAGCCAATTAAAAATGGCAGGCAATACGTACGCTGGTAGCAGTACCAGTGCCAGCAGCCAGTAGCCAGCAGCCAGCAGTACCAGGCTGACAACAATCTCATTTACATGGCCATGCATCTTGAAAATGTCACGGAAAAGCCTTTGTTCTGCTTTTGTTTTTCGGCAGAAGACCCTTCGAAAGCGGCTTACGATTGACACCTGACTATTCACCTGACTTTTGGGCGGTTGCTGGTTGGCTGGCTTGCTGGTTGTTTTCTCTGGCTCCTTGTCCTGCCACCAATCAATCAAACTTGCCACTGACACAAAGCTCTCCTCGAAGGTTAGCCCAAGCCCATGCTGAGGGCCAGGTCGGTCTCTTCTTGCCGCTTCCTTTTTACAGCGAAGTTTTCTCGTTGAAAATTAAAATGCTTCAGCACGAAGATGAAAATGTAAAATACAAAAAAAAAAGAGTATGAAATATATATGAAAAGGCTGTCAAGGGTCGAATAAATAATGTAAAAAAAGGGAAATGCTTTTTTTCTTTGCATCGTTGATGCTCCTTCTACCCTCAAGGGTAAAAGTTGCTTTCCATCTCAAGGGGGCAGGAATAACCGCACGCAAAATTTAAGCCAAAGAATTTAAGCACCCAAAATGCTGCATGAATTTTACGCCACGTAGTTCGATCACTAATGGAGTGTGAACACACATAATATGAGCAGGGCTGAGCCCATTGAAGGCTTAGCGCAGAGAGGACAAGCCAGGGATATGGTTCTGAATAATGGACATAATTGTTGGTGGCCAGTTTTCGGCTACTTTCTGGCTAATGAGCCAGTCCCAGTCCCAGCCCGGCTCCGCTCGGCTCAGCTCGGCCCATTAATAATTCAATCGAAACTGTGAATGCGCTTTGAGCGCATTACATTTAATCAAAATTTGTACAGTGCCCCCCCCCACATGCTGCTATGTGGGCCGTCTGTCTGTGAGTGTTTGTGAGCATCTGTGTGATTGTTTATGCTAATAATTCATAAACACGCGCCTGTGAAAAGCTTTGGCAAGCACAAAAGCACACGCAACCTCACCATCAGCCTAAAGAGGGGGAACAACGACAAGGACAAGGACATATACCACACATTCTCATACGGGTATGAGAGATGAAATCTTGTAGAATAAGGCTTATTGACAGACAGTCCTGGGTGCTGCTGGCTCCTTGTTGGTGTGCCTTGGTTCCCCTTGGTTCCTTCATCTGGGGAAATCCGCTTACCCATAGACTCCCGACTCCCTGACTCCCTGACTCTGACTTGGAATATGCTAGGGCTCCGCACATAGGTATCCTGCATAAGGCTTCCCCCAAGCTGTTGCCCGCACACTTTGTGGTCTGTGTGCCTCGGCATCCAAGGATAATAAAATGTTGCCAGGCTGAGCACGGCCGCTCTGCTCTGTGGAAAATTCCTGCTACTGCTGCTGCTGCTGCATCTGCCACAGGGACAAGACGCACACGCACATACGAAAAAGAAGCTGGTTTTAATCTTTATGAAGAATATATTTCATATCGTTTTTGGAACGTTTTTTACGACTGCCTGGGCAGGTACTATTAAAGGGAACTTTATTGATTGACTCTCGGGAGTCTCCCCATGGGGAATACGACTGGGCGGGCAGGTGAAAATGCTTGGCCAAAGTAAGTTTTATTTTTGGCAGTGGTCTTCATAACTTATCCAACGAAGAGCGACTGAAGTTTCCCCACCTGAAACTATCTTTCATTTTTGGTTAAAGGTTCAACGCTTAAATTGAAGCTGTTTCCATTGCTTTCTATTCCATTCCAAACAATTCAATTTTATAAACTGTTTTCCACAAAAAGGTTGTTATTTTTATGAATCATTATTCGTATCGTTTTTGGAGCTCATTTTTTATGACTGCCCGAACAGGTGCTTGTGCGTTTTTTTTCTTCTTCAATATTAAAAGGAATTTTATTGATTGACTCCCTGCGGTCTGTGCATTGAACATAAAAGCTGTGGGAAATCATGGGAAATTTTTCGTTTCCTTGGCTGCGGATTTTTCGCCATCTAAAAATAGTTTATGTAGAGTAAAGTTTTCGCTGCTCTTTAAGAAACATTAAATACACAAACTAATTTTATATTTTGCTGGATTTTTTGACATTAGGTTTCGATATTCTATTTTAATATTCAAAGAAAATAAAGCAGCGTATTTTCATTTTTATTTTATTTTAAAACTATCTTTGAGCACTTTTTGCTCTCCTTGGTATGATATCCTTATTCCAGAAAAATATTACACTGCTAACAACTTTTTTTAGCCAAAAAGTTTTAATTGTTTTGAACATTTTTGGATGATTCCCTATTAATGCAGCGAACGATACCAGCAAACTTAATCCTTTAATGTAAATAATATTGTATGCTTAAAGAGAGTATAATAACGAGCAGCGAGTAAAGGCTTTCTTTTTGTTAGCAAATGTTTTAAATGAAAAATAGTTCAGGGTTAAGCTTCCGCTCTTCATTCAGAAAAAAACTTTCCATTATCTCCTTTGCGTTTTATGTATTTCATTCTTCTTTCTGCTCTTTGCTTTTCTCCTTTGCTTAACTCTTTTTTTTCCAAGCAATTTCATGAACTTTGTGCAACCGAAAAAAGTTGTCATCCTTTTGAGGCACATTACAGCGAGTCTTTTGAATGCCTTTTCACTTTGAGCGTGGTCTTTCACCCACATTGTAGGGTATAACAGGAGATAAGAACTTTTCGCATATCATGTCAATTTAGTTTCGTAATTAATGATAGTTGGTATAATTAATATTTGGCTATAGAATTTGATATCAGATATTTTCGTGGGTCTTTTTTTGTTAAAATTTGAGTTTGAGAGCATATAACCGCGCTATTAAATCGCTTGATTAATGTTCAAAATATTTGAGAAGAGTTTTTTTTAATAATTCTTGAGATTCAGCAAAAGGGAATCCATTTCTGGCATTTGAATAAAGTAATTCTGTGGGATGTAATCTCTTCTGCTTTGCAAACTATTACCTTTAATCTCTTGTGGCTTAAGTTTTGCCTTTTGTAAATAGTTACCACATACCTTGGTTCTATCCCTATCTCCTGACTCCTTGGGAGGAGTAAGTGCTATGACCAACAATTCAATTGGATAAGCCCACTCCGCAGCAATTACAATTACCTGGAGGAAAACCAACACGCTCTCGGCTAATCAGGAGCAGCCTGAGACCCATTTTCAGGCACCATTTATTTATGGCTGGCTCGGTTCAAGTGCAAGGCAATAAATCTATGGCAAAGTTTTTCCGAGTGTGTTGAATTTCATTTTCTGTATCATTAATTACAACAGTTTGTTTAAAGAGCGAACGAGAGGGCGCTAGCAAAGACAGAGAGAGAGCGTAAACCACAGACCGCCACCATTCGATAAATCGTTCACCTTGCTGTTGCTGTTGCGAATAAAACTAAAAGTAAAAGTGTGGCCCACACAAAACAGGGTCAGCAAAAACGCTCAGCTATGCCATGTTTGATTTTAATACCCTTGAAGAGGGTATTGCGATTTTTCTCGTTTGATTTTTGTTTTTAATACAGTGCAAAAAGCAGCGCTCCACAAAGTACTTTATATCAGTGAATTGCAATTTCTCTTGGTTTGTTTTTGCGTGAAAAATAGTCCCTGAGAACTACCAAAATCTGCAAATATATCCACAGATTTTGTTTTCATTGAAGCGAACATAAAAAATACAAATTTCAATCAGAAAAGTTCGTATTTCGAGAGGATATCTGAACTAGATCAAAAAAAAATCGTATAAATAAATCTCAGCGACTCTCAACGTACGGAATTTTTGCCAGGGTATCAAGAGCTTCGGTAGTTTTAGTTAGTTTTGAAATATTTTTTTGTTGTTCTTTTTTCAGGTTTTTGTCGAATTTTTTCTTTTTTCTTTTTGTTGGTTTTGTTGTTTTTGTTGTTTATTCTGTTTCACTGGAATTGCAACTGATAAGGATTAAGAGGATAACAAAACAATGCATAACAAGGACAAAGGGCAGGTCAGGGTGCACAAAAAAAAAACGAAACGTTGCACACCCCAATGGAATCTCACTCGAAAGCTCTCCATTCTCTGCCTCCTGTTGCCTCCTACTACTATGTATACGTAACGTGGCAACAATGAGCAACAGAACGAGCCACGAATGCAATTAAATTAGACTAACAGCAAATGGACAGGATGGTATGGGGATGGGGATGGGGCTGGGGCTGGGCATGGGCATGGGTGCCTGCAGGCGGCAGTACTGCAGGAGCAGTACGATGGAAAAATAGCTACGTAAACTGACGGCCAAAAGGGAAACTAAGAAAGAGACACAAACAGAGAAATGGACTCTCCTGCCATTTCTGGCTGTCGAAGTGTGGGCTGAGGGGGGGGGGCTGAGCGCGGTATGTTGCAGTAAAACAGAGTGAGGTGCAGGGAAAGTGGCAGCTAAAATGGCAAAACTGAAAGGTTGAAACTTTGGCATTCAGTGCCAGGCGAAAGCAAAAGTGTTGATGCAACAGCAGCAGCAACAGGCAAAGGCAACGACAACGACAACAGCAGCAGCAGCAGCAGCAGCAGAAGGAGGCAGCAGCAAAAGCATTCCCAAGCAGCAACTAAGCCATACCCAGCAGGCATAAAAAGCATATTAGACTGAGAATTAGTATGCCATGCATAAAGCCGGAGCGTGAACTTTTTAAAGCTTTAATCTCTGACAGATTTTGGTTGTTGTCGAAGCTTTTATTAGCAATGTTGCTGCAGGCGGCAACAAACAGCAACAAAAGTCCCGCAGCGACTGCTAAGCCATATACAGCAGTGGGCAAAAGCATATTATGGTAATTCTTCCTCTAGGATACTTCGGGCTAGAGCTACTGCTTGTGGCCGACCCATATTCATTGGGTATATTGTGCTCCTTTTTGCTACAGAAGTTTTAAAAGCAGCTTAAAGAAAATATGTGACATGTTTTTCCATGGAAAGTCTCCCGTCTCCCAATTAAGACATTTTCCTGATGTATTTAGGTGTATGCTTACCATGGCTACAGTACGGTTTGTCTCTCCCCTTAAATCTTCATTATTTTCACCAACTTTCTTAAGATTTTCCTCACTTTCCCATCAGCAATGTTGCTGTTGGGTATAGGCCATTCCGTAGCCGAAAGCGATGGCTTAATGCATTTTTTTTTGCTCTGTGCCGGTAACTGGTAAAAGATAAAGTTTAAGTGAACTGTTACATACAAAAAAACAACAAGAAAAAAAAGAGAAAGTAAAATGGCAGCAAAGCCATTATAGGACACAATAACTACAACAACAGCAGCAGCAGCAACAACAGCAACAGCAGCTAAGAGTATTGCTTACAGCAACAGTCTTTAGTGGGTTGCCATGGGGACCCTACCCTTAACGGACTCGTATTTCATTGACGGCTCAAAAGCACAGTTACGTAAGAGCCAAAGCTAAAGTAAGCGCCACATTAAAACCAGAAGAGCAAAATAAACATAGGAAAAAAAACTAAACAAAACTAAAAACAAATAGAAACCAAGAACATTTGTCCTTGTTCTGATTTTAGATTTCGAATCGAAGGAAAATCGAGGCATTTCTGACAATCAGATATGGGATTTTGAATTGTAAATCTACTGTAATTGTAAGCGAGTACCAAACACACATACGAGTGCGTATGTGTGTGTACAACACTCAATCCTAAGAGCTTTACTTGTTAGAGCCTGGCCAATCCATTTACCCCCTTTCATTCGATTTTATTCTTTCGCTCCCCAGCCACTCAATTAAGCATCGAATTAGCCCTTACATATTATCTCTTTTTTTTTTGGATCAGTGTACCCTTGGTTTCTGCAGCTTTAAGCATCGTGATTTGAATTAAAGAACATTTCCGTGTGGCACAATTCCTGACAATCAAATTGAAAATCCATTGAAAGAATTTAAGTGAAAGTGAAAACGGGAACAAGGCCGAAAGCTAAAGAACCAACAAATGGCGCATTATGCTGCTAAAGTCGCCCACGACTGCGGCAGCAGCAACATTAGCAGCAGTGCCAACCACACTAGCCACAGCAGCAGCAGCAGCAGCATCAGCATCAGCGAGGCAAACAGCAATAGCAGCGGGCAGCACTTAAATGCAGCAGCAGGGAAAATCATCTGAAAACTGGCGAATAAAACTCAACGACAGGCGAAAACTATTAAATCTCGCTGGATGCCTGCGGCAATAGTTATTGTTAAACAACAGGAGAAGCAGCAGCGGCATCAGGAGGGGCAGCAGCAGCAGGGGCGGGGGCAACAACAGGAGCAGCACCAGGAACACCAGCAACAAGAAAGGAAACAAATTTGCAATATAAATTTATGCGAATTTTTGCGTCGCTGCGGCGCCGACAACGACGTCGACGTCGACGTCCAGGCCGAGCGTAACCCAGGCCAAGCTGCGGGCGTCGACGTCGCACCAAGAGCAGCAATACCAGCACCAAAAACAGCAGAGAGAGCAACAGCGAAAACACTAGCAGTAGCAGCGGGCGTAAGCAGGAAGAGAACAACAGAAAGAGCTGCCATCAACGGCAGCGTAGCAGAGGAAAGCGTAGGAGCTGCAGTGGAGGTGGCAGAGGGAGCGGCAGTGGGAGCGGGAGCACCAGGCACCAAGAGGAGAGCCGCAGCAAGAGCAACGCGTACAGTTATTATAATAATGGCGTTAGTTGTTAGCATAATGCAGCAACAACTACAACAACAGGGGCATCAAGAGCAACAGGAACAACAGCAGCAACAACAGCAGCAACAACAGCAGCAGCAGCAGCAGCCGCTACTCTGGCCATTCTATAACGGTAAGTGCTCTGGCTCTTTCACTCACACAACCAGTCATCCATTCAATCGCTCTCTCGCTTACTCATTCTCTCTCACTCCTGTGTAGAGGCTACTTGAACCTTTTTGATACCCTATAGAAAAGTTGCCATGAATATTATTACTCGTTTGCTATGCAGAGAAAACAAATTTACATATTTGTGTATGTAAATTCCTTGAAGTTTTTTCCTGATACATCTCACACAGCTTTCGTTCAGGCTGAAGGCGGTATATAGTATGTATATTGAATGGAAACCACATACATACATAAAGCGCATCACATAGCTATCATGGGACCTCTATTAATGTAAATTAGATCATCCAGGGTATCAAGAGCTTCGCAACCAATAGCTAACCGTTTTTATGTTTTATGTTTTATGTTTAAAGAGCACGGAGAAATATATGAGTGGGGGCAAAAATTTGTATTGCATACTTTAGCTGTTTCCGGAATATTTCACAGCAATGCAAATTATGTTAACGTGCGTGGAAAATAGCTAAAATGGCCGCCGTCCGTCCGTTATGTCCGACATGCGAATGGCGCTGAAAGTATGCTTTTAATAGTTCAAATTGCATTTAATGTATTATACACAAATTGCACACAACGGGCCACAGCAGAAGCATCAGCATCAGCAGCAGCACCAGCAACAATATTAACATCAAGAGCAGCAACAGCGGGCAGGCAGGCAGGCAACATCATCTGAAACATGAGAAATTCATTTTTGTTCCCCTCAACAATTTGTTAATAATTAATTTTGTGCATAAAAACATAGCCTGACGAGCGAAGGGCTTTTTGTTTTATATTTATGAGGATGCAGTTCGATGGACAACGTATAATATGGATCGTTTAAAGTTTAACATAAATTGTAAAAACAGTTTTATGATAATTAATTGTTGAGCCAAGTGTTTCATAAATATTTCACATTTTTCATTAGTACGCAACAAAATATTTATAGCTGAATGGGAATATTTATTAAACAGGATGTACACATCCACACATACATATGTACGTACATAAGTGAATGTTTATTTTGATGGATGATTGCAATATTGCAAAATCAACACATTGTTGATGTATTTCCAACTAGTTTGGATTTAAGTTGGTGTAAGTGAATCCCAGATGGATTGATTTTATATCTATTTATATTTATATTTTTTTGTGAAAAAGTGAAACAATTTTAAATCGATAATTTACATGAAATACAACACATGCACATCCATTTATATTTGTATATTTTGTATCATATATATGTGTGATTGTATATCTGAGAAACTAATCAAAAAGTCAGCAAACTCGTATACTACAACCACTAGTCACACATCAAAGTTGAATCAATCAAAGAAGATTGATTGCATTCATATCTCAGAGTTTCTTTTTATATATTTTAAAATAAGAAAGTTTTCCACATTTTCTTTGACTGATGGCCTGACTTCTGCCGCATGATGCAAAGTAAAAGGGAATGGTAGTGACCTTGAGCTACAAGCTATCTGCATCAAAAAGAACTGAGATATCATATATATATATCTCACTTAATTAAAGTTAAATGAAATTCGTTGCATTCACTCATAGAATACTCTTCCTATCTATTGCAATGTGAGATTTTTATACATTCACATTTTTTCACATCAATAGCTGCAACTTTAAGCTAATTGTTAGCGTTGTGTCCCAGCAAGCCTGACAAGCCAACGCCCAGAGGAAAATGAAATTATTGACGTTTTTAATTAAATTATTGACTCTTCTATTAAATGATTGTCTGTTCTATTGAATTATTGACTTCTCTATTGCTGCCTGCGCGTATCAATAATATTTGCACTTTATTTATTGAGTGGCATAGACTTTGTTCTATGATTTGAAGAGCTGCTTAAATTGAGTTGATATTTTCAATAACAAAAATTAACGCCCCATTAAAGCAACTATTCAATTGAAAATTATAGATACATTTACAAATTGAATATTCACTAAAATAAATTATTGAATATTTGAAATTAACTTTGAATTTTTAAGTCTCGCTCGAATAAGTTCCTGGCACATATTACCTCTTAATTTGAGTTGAACATTTGGCGAAATTATACGGAATTTCACACAATTTATGGTCGGACAATATTTGCCAATTCTCTCTCTCTCTCCCTCTGTATTCCCCCGTATCTGCCTACCTCGTCGCTTTCGATATCTGCTGTCTCGTGCTATCCCCACTGACCATCTCTCTCTCTCTCTCTCTATCTATCAGAGTGATTCGAAGTGATTGCCTTTAGCTCTTGTGGAAGCTCCTCTGCATTTGCCTGAACGTGTCAAACGAAATTGAATTCCAATTCTCGATGCGGAATGCATCTCTCCAGCAGCAGCTCGACCATTCCGAGCTGGTCAATATTTAATATTTACACGAACATTTTCCAGTGCTGCTGCCAGAGCGAGAGAGAGATCCACATTGTTCCTGTCCATCCGGCAGGCTGTCTGCCAGGCAGAAGCCTGTCGTCTGTCTGTCTGTTTGTCTGTCTACGCTTCCAGCTGGATAGTTCTGGCCATATTGGCGTAATTATCTTGCACATCATCATCATACTCGTTTCTCGTGATTGGGAAACTGCTTAAATGCGTGCGAGTTGGCTTTTGGGATGGAGTCTGGCCCCAACCATTTCCCACAATTTCCATTCCACATTCCCTTGCCCCCCAAAAACTGTATGCAGTTGCCTCTGTCTGGCCACTGCGTTCCACTGATTTATGGCTGGCTCATTGTCTAGCTCTGGGCTTCCCCCGAACACCCCAGCTGCCATTCTCTCTCTCTCTCACTCTTTCTCACTCTCTCTCACTCTCTCTGCCTCCCCTTTTCCCACCAACTGTCTGCGGTTATACCGCAATAATCTTGTTTTATTAGTCTCTAGCGTAATTTTTCTACAGTTATTTCTTTTTGGGCTCTCTGGCTTTAGCTTTGGCTATAGCTTTTCCTTCTTTATTTTACTCTGTGGTTATTTCCTCTTGCGGCTTGGGGGGTATTCCCCATGGGTGTTTTTTTCGGTTTTTCTGGTTTTTCTGGTTTTTCCTTTTTCTTGTTTTATTTGAGAAGAGCTCCCAGACCCGAGCCGGTCCTGTCTTAGCTCATAAATAATTCATTAATATTTTTCAATTGATTTATCCCCCCATTCGCCAATCCTCCGGTGGCTCGTTGCTCGTCGCCCCGAATTTGTCAATCGCCGTAACGGAGTTTCCTTCCCGAAATTTGCTATACTATATCCGGTATATCCTTGAGGAAAGTGGCAAGCGGGGAAATAAAGCAGGAAAGTGGAATATTAGACAAGTTTGTTTGTTTATCGTAGCCTAGCGCCTGTCCAGTCCTGTCTGGGGAGACGGGCGGACGGGGGGGGCTTAAAGATGATGGCTGCTTAAAGTTGGCCAAGTTTCTTTCGCCTGCAACTTGAGTCCACACAGTCTACGATCCGGGTGGCAGGCAGCAGCCACAGCAAAGGGTCTCGAGGTCGAGGCAACTCGGAGCAGCATCAAATATTGGTTGCAAGTGGGTTAAACTTGTGGCCACAGCATAACAGAGGGATTTACAGCAACAGGACGACTTTTCATATTTGACCACAAAACTCTGGTTGATCTTCTTTCGGATAAATTCCCTCAATAAGTGCTCATTATTCGGACTTCAGGCAGGCGCAGTGGCAGGAGCAGGGGCAGCAGCAAGCGCTGTGGCAGTGGCAGTGGCAGTGGCACGACTCTTGGCTCTCATATCATGCATCCATAAACCCATTTGGTTAATGACCGCAGAGGGCCGTAGCAAATGGCCCCAGTGGCATTAGCAAATCTTCAAAAATTGTTGCTCCCACTAAGGTTGTGGGCCGGAGCAAATTTTCAACTAATTAATGAAATTTATGTCGGTCAACTTTTCGTCGCAGTCGTTGCCGTTGCCGTTGTCGTCTTCTTCGGGGATGGCAGCGAAGACCCTTGGACTCTCACGGGGACATCAACAATGGGGGGGACGTGGCCCAGGGAAATGGGGCCAACTTTGCAAGTGAGAAGAGACGCAGAGGACGAACAGCTAATTAAATGCAATTAGAGCGGCCTTGGAATGGTGGGGTGGGGTGGGTGGTCTGGCAATGGCTTTGGCTCTGCTTCTGTCCGTTGCTCCAAGCGTTCTTAGATAGTTAGTTGTAGGCTGCAAAATTATGTGCGAGAGGCATAAAAGTTTGCCTCATAAGAAGTTCGTTCGTGTTTGCTGCTGATTCGTGCGGAATTTGCGAAAATTTATAAATCAATATAATATGCTCCAGTTATGCGGGTCTCTGCACATTTCTCATAAAGCGGCTGGTCGACAGGGCCAAAGGGGGGCGGTTAGGGTAAGGGGGTAAGGGGGTAAGGGTAATGGCCCAAGTTGTTAAACTTGATTAGAACATTAATTCAGTTTTAGTTTTAGTTTCAGTTCTGGTTTCCGTTTTGGTTTAATGTTCAATTCAGGTTATGGCTACGCGTATATTTATACTTAAATTTAAGTTCTGATTATAGATTTGGTTTGATGCCATTTATGGCTGAGGGCTCTGTAATGGGTTTCGGTAATTGGCTGAAACTTAAGTGGCTGCTGCTCAAGTTATGTTCAATTTATAGTTTTCCCTTGCAACAGTAAGATTTTAGTTTAACTCTTTATATAAGTCAGAATTTATCGTTTGGTTTGGTTTCCCTCGTAATCACAGAGATTATTACTCACTGTTAAGGGCAGCACGAGCAGAGTAACAGCGCTGTTAACAACCCAGATTAACAGCCTGTTACCGCTACCGCTTACAGCTCACTGTTAGCTGTTATCTCTCTGAGATGGATCGCGTTCGCTCTCACGATCCTTGCGCCTCTCGTGAATTACAGTGAATTAAATATTGAAACAAGTATATACCGCACCTCCACATTTTCTTCGTACTCATCGCTTGAGCACTCCCACATCTGCAACTCTATCCATCCTCCTACAAACACTCACCTTGCTGAACTTAGCAGGCATTAAATATCACCAGAGCTGTGGTATGCAGCAGTTGCAGTTGTAATTGGAGTCACGTTCGGAGTCGGACATCCGGGCATGGGGGATCCTTTTCATTCCATCTCCTTTACCAAGTTCAAAAGATTAATTGCCAGAAATTCAATTCAATTCTCGCACACACATGCCTCAAATCTGCATAATATTTCTGCCCTATTGGGGCTTTAATCAACGTGTAGTATTGCGGTGTGGGAGGATACAAATTCGGGCATATTTTAGGTTGAAAATTGGTTTTCAATTTACTAAGTCTACCAGTTAATCTTCCCATATCGCGCAGCTATGTACTTATAATTTCTTCCCTACTCAGAATGCAGTTTATATTTGACTTATTCTGCCACTTTCAGTGCCCGACCTTGCTCCACTTTCTCCCCCTGGTTCAAGGTTCACTTCTCGTTCAAGTTCCCCCCAGCAGCAGCATTGCTACAGCCACTTCATCATCAGGAAAGCCCAATCCCATCCAGTCCCATCCATTCCATTCTCGTATGCTGTTCATTTTGCGAGTTAAGAGCTGCAAAATCCATCCAGGCAATGCACCTAATTAACACATTCTAGAAACATTCTTTCAACTCGCAACAAACTGGAGTGTGTGTGACTGTGTGTGTGTGTGTGTTCGTGTGTGTTGTCCTCGTCGTGGCGGCTGTGTGCTCTCCGGGTGTGGGGTGTTGCCATGAAATTAATTTTGAGCCATGTGCAACATTTCCAGCCAGCCAAAAGTTGTACTTACCAACATGTGTATGTCAAAAATGTTCACATCGACATGAACTTAATTATGGAAAGCATAAAATGCTAAACAAACCAGAAATGCAGGCACACGGGGATTTGGCTTTTTACGTACCAGAGAGAGAGGTTTGGGGATTTTTCGTGGAGCTACGAAAGCCTCAATCCCTCGGCTTTCGTGTGTGGGCCAAAGGGGATGAGTATTTGGTAAGGCAAATGGATGGTGTTACGGCACAGGTAAAGCATTTACTTTTTGGAAGAGCTAAAGGATTTGTTTTTTGGCAGAGTGGCGAGTGCACCTCCCCTCCATGGCATCTCCCCGATGGTTTGAATTTTTCGAAACAAACACATGGGAAAAATGAAAAAAATGAAAAAAATATATAAGCTGGAAATACAATATTGGGTAAAGTGCATCCTGCGAGGCGGCAAGCTGCACATCCTGCAGTACGTACGTATCCTGACCGCTGGCATCCTGGCGGCAAACCAGAACCAAAGCTAAACGGCGACCATTACCGCGACGTCGAGAAGGAAACAACTCGCTGGGGAGGAGTGCACATCGCTGGCTACTGGACGGGGGTGTGGGGGGAAATTAGGTCAATTGCGTGTAGGACGCGTTGCGAATCGAGCATCCTGTCTGGCTGCGGTTCTGGATGGGAGGGCACACACATTCCAAAGTGTTTCGTGGTGTGCAGCTCCTGTGACCAGGATGGCGTTGTGTTGTTCATTTTCCCCCCCATTTTTTGGCGCTGACCTTTGGCAGTTCCTTCCTTCCTTCCAAGGGTTGACAAACGCATATAAGTTTAGATATACATATACATTTCCTTCTATATATGTATATATGTATGTTGAAAAATTATTCAACTACAAAAGAAGCAGGGCGATAAATTAAAGCGAAACTCGCTCCAGTCGCCCCAAAAAAGTTGCCGGGCCAAAGTTGTGCTTATAATTTGAATGAACACACACACTCAGAGACAGGGAGACAGGGAGAGAGAGAAAGAGACACAGAGGGACAGAGAGAGAGAAAGAGACGGAGAGAGTGCTCCATTTGGGCAACTTACTTAAGGAAAAAGCCCAGAAACACGCACAATGTGACTGCTCCTGTGGCGATCTTCGGACTTAAGGGTTACCTGCTAGTTAGATTTACCTCAGAGAATGAAGTATAAGTGCATTGATATTACTTAAAAAAAAACTATTAAAAACAAAGAGAATGTTTTGAACTTTTTTTTAATTTATCTAGTATTAGTATATATTAACACAAAAATAACAATATTATTTCCATAAACTTCAAGAATAACTAAATATTAAATGAATAATTTTCCATCATATGTGCATTCTAAATGAAAATTAAAAATATTAATGAAATAATTTTATTTTTTTATTTTTTTTGTTTGCTCTTTAATAGTTTATATGCTTATATTATATATATATATATATTATATACACTAAAAAAAGAGCCCAGACCAAGAAATGATAACGGATAAATTTTTAAATTTATTTTCAATTAAATATGAAAGAAAAAAGTAAAAGAAAAGAAATATATAAATATGACAGCCTCCTACATTTGAGAGAAGAATAACCAGAATGGAGGTGAACAATTCAACGGATGTGACTATCAGTACATATAATTGACATACTACATCTACATAGTTTTATGCATAGTTTTTCGACACCTTCTCTATTACATTGGTGCTGTTTCCTTTCCTCTAACATTTCTAGTCTCTGTGAGCCAGGGCTGCTTCTATAAATCTTCACTGCTAAGCTTGAGACAAGTTCTATGCTTGGTCATTTAGTTATCATGCAGACCCTTGATCGGCACAGAAAGAAGAACTTGCTCATCTCAGCTCGAATCCATCTGAAAGTCTATGCTTATGTCATATTCTCGGCGTGGAAGTCTCGTGCTTGCGTGTAATTCAATCCATTATATACCTTATCCCAGGGGTATGCCAGGGTATACAGTGTAAACTTTTGGCTGCTTAAAACTACAAGAAAAATTAAATTTTCCCAGAAAGAAACTAAAGGAAAGAAAAGGGCAGAGCACCCCGAATGGGGTGAGTCAGACACAACTGGCGAATGCCGAAGCAGCAGTAGCAGCAACAGCAGCAGCAGGCAGCCTCATTCGAAGGACAAGAAGAAGACGACGAAGCCCGGCAAAAACTGCGCTAATAATGTGAAACTTTATTAATTTGCTTTAGACTCCAGCTGTTGGCCAGGGCTGGGCTGGGCTGGGCACGACTCTGCTCTGGCCAGGGCTGTGGTACAGAAGGGGGAACTGAACACTGAATTTACAGCTTGCTAATTTGGTTAATTTGGTTTTGCAGTAATTTTCTTCCATTGGTGGTGGCGCGCGTGGCTGCATTGCAATTTTCACTTATTTCTCTTCATTTTTATTTTTCGTGTTTTTTTTTTTGCCTAAAAAACTCTACCAATTTTGCGGCAATTTTGCATTTGCTTTACCCCCCCTTCTTCATGCACTCGAATCCCCGCCCATGCATATTTTGGCCCGTCTGCGATGCATTTCATTAATTAAATTGCAATTTCTAGCTGAATTTTTTTCAGCTTTCGCTTGTTAATTTTACACTCTGTAAAGCAATTTTTTGTTCACACTCTTCCCCTTCCGGACGGAGCAGAGATTTTTATTTCCTTTATTTTTCATAATTTTTTATCCCCAGAACTGTGTGGGTTTTTTTTTTTTTTTTTTAGCTGGTGGTTCTTTCGCTTTGGCGTTTCGTGTTATTTTAGGGAAAATTGTTTTAAAAGAAGTTTTATTGCAATTTCCCTTTTGATGAGCTTGATTTTGGTTTCGGAAGAGTAGAGGACACACACACACACACACACACACACACTGACTATGGCGAGGGTAGAAAATATTCACAGAAAAAAACTGTGATTTTGCATTAAAATTGCATTCATTTTGTCGGTCAGTGGGAAGGGCGAGAATGAATGAGAGAGCAGCCGAGGATGAGGGCAAATGTAAGCTTCTTAACTGTGTGTGTGTGGAGAGAGTGCGGTTTATGTACGCTCCCATCCAGCCAATTATACATATATAGATATATTCCCTTGCTTTGCACGCAACACTGAAGAATCAATCCCTCAATCGATGGAAAATATTTTCATTGAATCAAAAGCCAGCGAGAAATCAAAGCAACTTCCACTTGGCAACAGTCTGCATGAGAGTTAGTGATGGACGTGCACGGTGGCACGGAGCGGCGTGGTTACTCAATTGGAATGCTCCATCCGATATCTGGAGGGTATATATTTTGATGGGTTCATTGAGTGGATGCAACAGCTTCATTTACATATACAAACATGTACATATGTATGTGTAGACTTACTGTTCATTAACTTTTGCTTTCGCTTGAAACTCGTGTGTTGCTTCATGTCCATCTCTAGTGCTTCGCTTTGCCTCTCTCTCTACCGCTATCACGGACTGGCTGGTTGACTGACTGGTTGTCTCCACACTCCGTTCGACCCCTTCGGCCATAGTCATACAGTTGTTTAAATTGTTCGACAGTCATCATCATCATCCATGGCAGCATACGAGCGACATGGAGCGACAAAGAGAGATACATGGTGAGTGGGGTGTGGGGGGTGCACCCCAAAATACATGACAGCCAATTAGCAAACGATTTGTTTGACTTACGGGATACGTTTTTTGGGGTGGGGAGCAAAAGCTTTTAACCAAACGAAGAAAAACCTTTCAGGCCCAAAATGCCACATTTCCGCCATCGATTTCGCCATCTTCCTCCCCGCCCCGCCGCCTTACGCTTTTTGTGTATGCGGATGGGCTTTGGCTTTGACTTGAAGAAAGCGGAACTGTTGCAAAGACGCACAGGGATTGAGTGTGAGTGGCCTTAATGTCTTGGTTGGGGAGGGGTAGGGTGAGGGACCTTGTAACCGTAACATAAATATTCAGCTAAGAGAAACAAAAGGCCCAAAACCGGAACACGTGCGTATGTGTGTCTGTGTCTGTGTGTGTGCGTGTACTTAACATGCCACAAAAGTCATTCAACCGCAAAAGTTTTTGGCAGCAGCAGCCGTGCGCCAGCGCCAGCGCCACCAACTACCGACCCAACTACGAAATTAGTTGTGCAAGTATTAAAAAGTCTCACATCAGCTGCAGTGCATAAGCAGAAAATAAAACAAAACAGAAAAAATATTAAAGGAAAATATATAGCTGTGGACTTGGACTAGAGAGTGCCCTGTACGCGGATAAGCTTCTCTTCGAGGCAGGAAATGGAATGGAATGGAAGTGTAAGAGACTCTTAATATTCAATGGTTACCATTCTGATAGTTGTAAATTGAATATAACAATCTCTAACATACAAATGAGAGATCGGTAGTTTACTTATACATATGTAGATATACCAAATGGCTTATGATTTATGTACATGCATTTATGATAAGTAATATTTAAGAGTATCTTGGCTGCCTATAGATCTACATACTAGTACGTACCCCTTAGGGCTTAAACCAGCGGATAAGCCCGTCTGCTGATTCCGTACAAGAAAACGTACGACTCTATATGTATGAGCTATTTTTGTGTCGGGAAATGCTTTCTCCTTGCTTGCTCCACATAAAACACAATATGCCCGCGCGTAGCGGATGTGAAAACAGCAAAAGAATAATAATAATTTGCATTTTTTTTTTTTTTTTGCAACTGCCGTTTGTTGTTGTTATGTGGCTTGCCTCAATGCCTCCACAGATTCAGGTGTGAGTGCAGCAGCACAAGAGGCAGTGGCAGTGGCAAAGAGAGGCCAGGACAGCAGCAACAGCAGCAGATGCCGCATTAATTGCGCCCGGCCAGGCACAGACAGCACATCATTTGTGTCAGCATTTTGTTGCTGTGTGCGTGGGTCGTCTCTGTGGAGGCAACATCCATGGGGGCACCAACAAACATGCCACAGTCAAGATATGTTCAAGAGCGGGTAAGGCAGCAGAGCTGTCCCGCTGTCCGTTACTCCTTTCGCTTGTGCATAAATTTGCTTGCAAATTCTTCGAGAAAGAACTTTCTATGGGGAAGAAAGGTCACTAGCTGGAATAGCCACACCTTCTGTGTCATACACCTTGGCCAGAGACAGAGCCAGAAGGCACATTGCTAAACAGGCTAAATACAAATGTTGCACATACACACACACACAGATGCAAAAACAGCAAAGGAAATACAGACACAAACATAAACACACATGAGCATTTTGCATTGCGGCAATAAAATAAATTGCAGACAAAAAATAGAGCAAAAAGGGAAACACGAAAAGCCCAGGAAAATAAGGAATGAAAACATATGTAGCCCGTGCCACATATGAAAAAGCCAAAACTATTTGCTTGCGTGGGTGTCTGTGTGGGGTGTGGGGGGGAATGCTGTGCTGCAAACGGAAATACTCTTTTGCAGTAAAGGTTAGAAAAATTATGTCCAAGTGTGTGGGTACAGGAGGAGGTGGATGAGCAGGGGTAGGCATTTTGGTTGGGGCAGAGTGTTGTTGTTGATTTGATATTTATCTGGGGTTTTAGTGTGCGAAACAAAGTCATATTCTGGATTGGTTAGAGAGTTGAGGTGGGTGGCAAGGGGGAATGTGAATGGGGGTGTGCGGCTTGAGTAGGATGGATAATAGTTTGGATTACAAGATAGCAAACCAGGAATGACAGAGGTCTAAGGGCAAGTGAATGGCATTTATCGTAAAGATTATATTCGAGTTTAATTTTTTGTATTTCTCTATTTTATTTTCAATTTTTGTTTGAACTTTTATTGGAATATTTTTGGTTAGCAATTTCATGTACGAATTTTATGCATGAGAACGTATATTGAAATATAATTGTTTGTTGGTTGGGCCATAAATAGCTGGCAATCTAAAGGTACATTTTATTCAAATGGAAATATTGTGTGGCAGACTTTGTTAGGAACTTTCATTATTTGTGGAAAATTCTCGTGTAAATGGGAAAAGAAGGAGACAAATCCATGCAACCGTATAAATGAGTGGCTTGGGTTGTGGTCTTAAACGACAGTTGCCTGTGCGTAGATTTCGCTCAACTTTTGATTTCTATAAAATGTCATTTATTTGTATCTTTTGGTAGATAAATAAAAAAATGTCTGGAGCAGGCAGAAATTTCTTAAATTCTGTTTGTTTACTTCCAAGCACATTCCAAGCACATATTCATTTATGCATCCTATGGATCCATGAACAACTAAAAACTATTTTGCTGGCACAAAGACTGACCCCATCTGGCCTAAACAGTCTTTCAATAATAAAGGAGAATGCAATCAAAACCGAAAACCATTTTATTCCATTCATTCGATAATGTATTCCACATATACAAACAAACAAACAAAAGAAAAACAAAAAAACATCATAAACCACATAATTTCCTTTTATTCGCCTTTATCCATGACATTTCTTTCAATTTGTAGACTGAATACCGAGCCAAAGTGTTTATCTCGGGAATGGGATGGGGATGGGGATGGCATGGAATGGGATGCTTACGAGTATGCTAAAACCAGATGATAGCATCTCTATGTGGAGTCATCTCGTTATGCTGATTAAGAATCAACAACTCTGTTGGCTCCGCTCCTAGAGGATGTCCTTTATGAGCAACTTTTCTCCCTCTCTCTCTCTCTCTCTCTCTATCTCTACATTGCAGTTACAATATCATATTACTGTCTCCTTCTAAGGATATAAAGAGCAATGCACATACACCAATACACATGCAAACAAATGCAGCTGCCGCCTGAGCCTTTTCCTTCGCCTTCGCCTGTACCACCCCCCGCTCTACCACCGTTGCTTCTTTTTACTGTTACTTTTTCTATTTATTTTTAGCTCCTGCTCTGCGCTTAATATAAATAAAAATAAATGTAATACGCGTACAACTGAAAACCGTTATAGTCGTGCCCCTGCTGCTCCTACACTGCTCTTGCCTCACTCTTCTCTCCTATATCCGCCTTACACTTTTTTATACCCTTCCGCCTGCAGGCGCTTTGCTTTTGCCCTCTCTCACTGCCTGCTCTTCCTCTCACTCTCCTCATCATCTTGTCATCGTTTTTCGTACATTTTAAGGCAAACAAGATGGGGGGGAAGACTAGTAGTGTAGTAGTGTCTGCGGGTACCAGAGCTTACGATACCCTAACAGATTTTTAGTTTCAATGGCAGATGCACTGGCGGTATACATATTGTACATGCCACTTTCAATCATATTTATCATACAGAACTGAAATCTAAAACGTTTTAGGAGTGGTTGTTGGAATATTCTTGCCCATAGCAATAATATTTCCATGCAAATTCGCTAAATATAATTTAAATAATAAATAAATAAATAGATGAATAATAATAGTAAAATAAATAATTATAAATAATTTAAATATATAAATTAAATTTAATTTTTTTGAAATAATTGCAGAAACAAGTGAGTTTTCTCATTCACTGCACATAATGACGTCTCATAATGTGGGACCTATGGGAGCTACATGGGCTTGTGTACTCTCTGTAATAGGGAATTTCACTGTATTGGGTGCAGCAGAATATGGCTAGTGACTATCAAATAGCTAAGTTCATAATATGCTGCTAATTGAATATTTAAATCCCTTCCAAGCTTGGCAATGCTTCCTGTTTCTTGGGGTTAAAGTTTACATCACAGTACCTGTACCCTCTGAAAGTGTATATTGTAAAAATGGAATTGCTTTTGGCTGTCTGCGTATGTGCTCTCTCTTTCCCTCTATTTACGGCTAAAGACTAGAGTGTGTGTGTGTGTGCGAAGAAGAAGACTTTTGTGGTTAGCCAAAAAAGAATTTTGCTTGCGTTTGCTTTTGCTTAACCCAAAAGTGCAATGTTTGCAAGGATTCCCACCCCCCCATCACTCTGCTGCCCATCAGTCCCAGGGCTAGGATGCAACACCCTGCACCCAGCACCCTGCCTGCCACTCCGCCTGCCCTGCCCTGTCCTGCCCAGCGTTCCATGTGTGTCAGTCAAACAGACATTGTAGCTCTCCTACTACTACTTCTTGCTGCATTTCTGTTTTTTGTGGCGCAAGGACATTCGGCTGCCTGCGGCTGTCTGCTGCATGCTGCAACATAAATTTGCTTAAAGATTGACCAGAAACCCCACAAAAAAATGATGTAAAATGCAAGCAAATACGAGAAAACAAATAAATAGACAGAGACAGACAATAAACAAACAGAGAAAGGGGCAAAGAACAGACAGAGACAGGGACAGGGACAGACAGAGAGACACAGGGGCAGCGATAGCGACAGAGACAGACAGACAGACAGAGTGAGAGAAAGACATAAAGGTCAGACAGAAGAGAGAGTCGGATAATTTGGGTACAATGAGAGTATGAAAAATCCATGGCATACTACATACACTTTGGGGGGCAGGCAGACTGTCTGGGGCATGGACATGGACACGACCACGGGACGCACTCTCTCCTCCACTTGTCTAAGTCCGTCTGGGCCGGATTCTGTTTGTAAATGAACTTTAAGCCACTCGTTTGGGGCCTCACCATCCATGCCACGCCTCATCGCTATTCATTTCAATTTTCTAAGTCGTTGTTTGCCTCTCTGCTCTGCTCTGCTCAGCTCTCGTTTCCGTTTCCTTTTTTCAACTTCATACCCTTCGTTGCCCTTTCGCTTGCCATGGAAATCTTTGTGCTTTTATTAACACATTTTGTTCGGAATTGCCGTAGTTTTTTCTCGTCTTTTTTTTTAAACCTCTCCAAAAGGGTTCCATGGGGCCACACAGCACCGAAGGTATAACATCTGATTAGATGGCATTGCATGTGCCGGGCGACTGCTGTCCAATTTGTCCCACACAAATTGTTTGCTGGGGATGCGAACATTCCGCTAATCCTCGCTCTCACTTTCCGCTCCCTCCGTTTACTCACTCACGACCCGACGCATCACATTGCTTTGATGAGTAGTGACGAAGAGAGGGAGAGACAGAGAGAGAGAGAGCGCTTTAATAAGCTCGCTCTATCTTGCCTTCACTGCAGACGACACTTGTGCGTGGGCGGGGAACACTCTTATCAGCTGCACAATTTTGCGGTTCCTTCTGTGTCACGCTCCTTCGCTAATTGTTGTCGTCTTATGAGTAGAGAGCGTGTGTGTGTGTGTGGTTCTGTCTCGCTTGCACTTGAATTATATTCAAGCACTCTCTCCTCTCATTTATTGCGTTCTGTAAGCACTGGCTAAATGAGGCCGCTGCTGCACTGCAACGCTCGTGTTGGTGTTTCACGATAAGGCTGCTGGGGAATCATAGGAGCAGAAGCCATTGTGATATTTGAAGGATGCTTAGGGTACAAATACCGTAGGATAGTGAACAGCAAGAGTGCGAGCGTGAAGTCACATATTGAACGTACTGATATATATTTTCAAGACTTAACCCATTAATAGTCTGAGGAGAGCTAGCAAAAGATAACAGTATATAAAAATAAAACAAAGAAAAACATTTTATTGCGTAGTTTCCATTGGATTCCGTGGTAGTTCTTCATAGCAATCCATAATTGGCTTACAGATTCTACCTTCATAATATCTTTAACTTCCCTGACTTTAAATTTCCAATTTAAATGCATCATTTAAGTGTTTTAGAATGCCACACAAATATGTTATACTATAATTTACTTTGTCAAGCATATAATTTTTATATATAATACAAAAAAAACCTTACCCTACAGGGCCTACCACCCATAACTTATCCCTAAAGCCACATCTTTGCACAAGCTCCAACGACTCAAGGCAGAAATATTTCATTTCTAGCTACAAATTGAAAAATACATACACTTTGAGACTTTTCAAGCAATTTGAGTTATGGCCTAAGAAAAAAAAACATTTAGTACGTGTTTTCAAAGTTTGTGCTGGACTTCTGCTGCCTGCACCTTACCTTCCTCCAGTCGACCAATATCATGCTCCGTTTTAGCCATAGAAAATTCCTGCCGAGTGGCTGGCCATCTGTTTGCATTTGTATCTAAATAGTTTTGGCTAAAAGTTTTAATTTGTTTGATACAAAATGTTTGGGCAAAGCATACAAAAAAAAAAAAAAAATAAAAAAAAAAAAAACGTAGCATTCGTTGTTGCTGCGATGGTTTAATGATTCATGATTGGAAAGTTAAGTTTATGCAGCTCATGATTTGCGCTACGAGTTTTCCCTATAATTTATTCGCTCTCTCAAAGAGCGCAAGAGGAGGAGCTGCACATAAAGTTGGGGCAGAAAGTTGTTCACAGAAAAGAGCAAAGTAAAGAGTAAAAATGGTTATATTCGATAATTAATAAAAGTGGAAACTAGAAAAGTTCTTGGATAAATCTATAAATTATTACCCGGAATAAATCTCTGAAGCAGATAGAAAAATATTTTCTCAATGTTTTTCTGTGCTGTGCTGCCACCCCACCCCCAATGGGGGTAATCACATTTCAATACATCTTTTCTTGTATTATTTTTGCATACGCTGGCAAAATGAAATGAATAAAATCTTTAAGGAAAAATAAATATCCAGCGACGTTTCGAATTCGTTGCTCAAGTTACGCCGGAGTCGGAGTCTGGAGTCCGGAGTCTGAAGGTCCTTTATCCTTAGTCTCGAGGCGAATCCTTGCCTGGCCATTGATTACCTGGAAAGTACCTGGCCACATCAATCAATCGAGGCGGCAAAGTTTTATGCAACTTTCTGGTCCGTTGCGGTGTCTAACCAAGCCAATTAATTTGTGGTTTACATGCCGTTCCGTCCATCCATCCATCCATCCACTCACCAATAAATAAATAACCTCCTCACCCTCGCCACACAGCCCAGGGCATTTGAATAGCAACCGGTACATGAATAATGGAAGTCGTCGCCATTGTGCCAAATGGCTTGGAACTTCTCCGTGTGAATAAATGTGAGAGTATTCTTCATCATCAGTCTTTACGCTAGCTGTATCCCTAATCGAGTGGGCCACATCGTTTATTGAATCAAATTCTTTTTGCTGACTTTGTGGTAACACAAAATGGCCCAGAACTTTTGATTAAGGCATTTTTGTCGATTTAATTAACTGTTTTGTCTCTGTTTGAGTGTGTGTGTATGCCTCTGTGTGTGTGTGGGGTAAATAGGGGTTGTCTGGCAACAATGGAATAAATTTCAATATTGTGCGAGAGCACACGGCATTTATTTGCACTTCTTTGGCCCGTAATTGATTCAATTTCCCCTATTTGACCAGACCAGAACCGAATTGTAATTAAAATCAGACGATTTTAAACTTCTCTGTCAAAGTAAATTCTTTCCTTCCACACTCTCTGCCATTACCGAAAGTTAAATGCCTCAAAATACTTAAAATAAATCCCCAGTACTTTGGCCTTCTCGGAAAACTCGTTCGCATTTAATGATTTCTGTCAAAAACAAAGATTTCTGCCTCAATCGATAACGAGCCCTCTGTGGTGGGATGGAGTATATTTTCAAAAATAATAAACATAAAATCCTTGGCAAATATGAACGATGGGATGAACGGTTGCCATGGGGGAGGGGCGGCTCGTTCGAGTGCATTTTTGTGCTGATTATGAGTTTTCGTTTGGGCCCCAAGAGGCTCATTAGGGCGACTGCACATGGTGTGGCATGCCACAGTTTAATGTTTTTTTGGGCTAATCTGCCACTGCATTTAGCACTCAGCAGTGGCCATCATCCAGCTCCTCCTTCGCCGTTTAATGCAGTTCAGAGAGCACTCGAGTGAGAGAGACAGACGGAGACACACTGCCAAGGGGGAAGAGAAGGGTCTCTGGTCAAGAGGGAGACAGCTGAAGGCCTGGTCAAGAGGTATAGCGAACGAGAGAGAGAGAGAGAGCGAGGAGAAGCTGCCTATGAGTAGGAAAAGTTGCAGTTGACACCATCTTATGAAATTAGTTTCTTTCTTTTCTTCTCTTCTCCTTTTCTGACTTGACATCGTTTTTGGCCATTGCTGGCACTTGAGGCACTCTCTCCTCATCCTCATCTTCGTCTTCGTCTTTGTCTCCCTTTACATCTTCTTGCTGCTGCTGTTCTATCCTCTCCTCTCCTCTCCAGTGTCGTGTCTCATTTTTTCATCTTGCAGTGTAATGTGAATATTCCGTGCGTTTCCTATGCTTCCTTGCTGCCTTCCGCAGACGGGCGCACAGCGTTGCCAACGCCAACAAAAGGCAATGTCGCAGCATAAATCCGCTCTTCTACACTCTCCTTCACTGTCTCAGCCCCTCTCACCCTGCACCAGCATTGTGCCTGGCTTTGTGTGCGCGCTAAGCGTTTTTGTTTAACTTTACACTTGACCTATGGCTTGGCAAACTTCAGCCAAGGATTTATTCTTGGGGATTTTGGCTTATTTTTGGCCATAACTATATGTAAACGGGGCTAAGCGACGGCTCTGCAGGTACTCCTCATCTCGTATGTCTCTCTCACAGCTTACGCTCGCTCCACTTCAGCAATAAACTCCGAAGCAGAGAGCCAGCCAGCCAGCCAGCCCAGCCAGTGAAGTGCCAGTGAGAGTGGAGAGTGAGAGTGGAGAGAGAGAGACGTTGACATTGTATTTTAATGGATCGCAACTGGGTTTTATTGGGAAAAGAAGATTACCGGCATGAGGGAGGGGATGAGCTGCAAAAGCTAGGCTACACTGACAAAAATTGCATAGCTATTATTTGTGAATAAAGTAGTGCCAGAAAATGAATGCTACATTTCGTTGGGGGCAAATTTTAAATATTTATCTTGCAACAATTATTATATTTGACTTACAACAATTTCGACTTGATTTTAATTTTATTTTGCTGTGTAGCTACTATAAAATAGCATGAACCTCCGCACTACAACGTTTCGCTTGTGATTTTTATTGCAAATGAGAGATTAGCCTCTCCTGCAAAGGACAGAGAGAGAGAGAGAGACAACTCGTTGAAATTTATGTTATGTTTTGCGTAAGCTTAGAAGCAATAAGTATTGAAAAGTAAGAACCAATTTGACCTTTTTGTGTGGCCATAATTCCTGATGGGGGGCTCTTTGTTTAACAGGGCAAACACTGAACACTGAACCAAAACAGAGTGCCGACAAACAAATCTGTTTAATTAAGGCAAGAGTCCACTCAGGCCCAAAGACTTTGCTGCTCTGCCTCCGCCTCCGCCCCCATCAGCTCTTTCGATAGCTCTTTGGGCACCCTTAGCCTTAGTGAGTGATGAGGTGTTGGTTGGCCTTTAGGGCCCGGCAAATTGCTTGGTCAGTTCTTTGAGGCCAGTAAACACACACACACACAGACACACAGCCAGGATACCGAAGAAGAGTTCAGAGTTAGCCAAGCCAAGGGATGTGGTAGGGAACAGGAACAGGAACAGGCAATGGTGGGGCGATGGAGGGGCAATGGCTAGGTGCCAGAGCGATAATTTGTAGCCAGCCAGTCGCAACCTCTCGTAACTTAGATGCTGCCAAAAAAAGAGAAGCTCAATTTATAAATGAAATCGTTCCGTTTCCTTTACTTACTTACCTACCTCTCATCTCTCTCCACCCTCCCCCCCCCTCCACTCCAGCATGCATCCGCTTGCTCCGTTCTCTTGCCATTCTCTGCCCCATTTTGAGTGAGATTTGAATTTCTTTCTTTTTTCTTTCTTTTTTCTTTTTTCTTGTTTTTTTTTTTTTTTGTTCCGTTACTTATCGCCCGCCTTGATAGATACACTTGGGTCCATTTGATTGCTTTGATGTATGGCGTAGTGAGATTGCTGAAAGATGGGTTCGTTTCTCTTCGTCTCTCTCTCTTTGTCTCTCTATCTCATTTTGATTTGTTGCGGACTCAATGCACTTGAATTTGTTTGCCTTTGATCTGGGCAGAGGCACATTAGTTTCTGGCTGATTTGAAAGCCATCGCCTTTTGTCCCAAAATGAACTCTTTTGGTAACCAATACAAATGAAAAGCTAGAAAGGGGTGCTACATATAAAAGTAATCGGTTGAGTGGAATGGGAAGAGATGAATAAAAAAAAAGTGGTTCTATATTGAAAAGGTAATTTCTTTGTGTCGATTTGAGGAACTGAATCTTGAACGCTGTTTGTACTCTTTCGTCTGGATATTCGCTATAAAATTCTTACAGCCCGCCACTTAAGCATCTCTTCAGCTAAATTGCCCGCTATGCAACAGCTTTTTTTTTTTTACTTTTCCGGCATAGGATTCGGTATAGGGATGTGGCAGATGACACAGAACCAACCGCAGGAAATGCATGGGCTAATCTATTTAAGCCATCGTGCATCCAGAACCCGAACCCGAACCAGAGCCATCCCATGTACGTGTATGTGTGCTGGCCAACAAATATGTGGCAGGTTAGCATTGCATTCCCCAAAGCGACAGCTGCTGCATGCGACATCATACAGAAAGAACAGAGGGAGAGCGAGAGAGAGAGGTCAACAGGGTGGACTGTGTTGCCTGCCAAATCGCTGCCACAACAAATTCCAAGAGTCTGGGCGAAATGAAATAGGATTCCGCAGTGGCACTGCCATCCCCATCCCGTCCAGAGACTGTGAGTGGGAAATACAAAAAGTAAAATAAAATGGTGGCTCAGAGGAAACGTCATAAAAATTGTCTATTTCTCGCTTAGATTTTTATATTTCCCACAAACAGACATCCACATCCACAGACACAGAGACGGAGACACACCGATAAATATGCTTCCAAATATATGGAGCACATATACTATACACACACATATACATATGTATATATATATATATATGATGGGGCTATTGAAATACTTTGAAATCGTCATGGTGGCTTTTGGCCAGGACTGGCTGCCAGGAAGTTGCCTGCTGCTGCCGCTTCATCAACCCACATGTTGGCGCATGGCGTGGAGTGGCGTGGCATGGCGTGGCATGATGGTCTGTAGCAGGTTGAGAGCCTGTTGCCTGGCAGCGGCTGTCCGGCATCGGAACAGAATCCAAACCATAAGCAAACATTGGCATTTAAGCTTAACTTTTAAATTGGGACTTGCATTTCAGTAGAGCAAACGACTTGGGGTACACTTTCATTTTTTGAGAGATTTGGACAGACATTTGAGGGGATCCAAACAGGTTCATACTAAAGTAGATAGATGATTTCGATCGCTTTATCGAATGGATTTAGAGGAATATTATTTATCAAATAAGACTTGTAATAAAGACTTTTATCTGGGTATATATGGAAATATTATGAGTTAATCTAAACAATTTTTGTAGGCCTAGAAAACCACACAGCCGAAGACCCTGAAGCTAAAGCTCCACATATTTAATTTAAATAATATTTTCCAATGAGTTAAAGTTAATTTTAATAATATTAATATTTTATTATTGATTGGTCTTAAAAGTGTATACAAGAACCGACTTTCTTTAGCGATAATTGATTTATTTTCAATGATTTCCTATTGAAGTGCATTGCTTCGAGGTCGATTTTCTTTTCTGTTTGTTTCTGTTGCCTTTTTGGGCTATTTTTAGAGCGTTTCCTTTTACAAATAAAAATTAATTGAGGCGAATGTGGGTTTTAATTCAAATCAATCAATAAACGGGATCGAGTGTTGCGAAATAGTTTCGGGCGTTGAGCTACCAGTTCCCACCCGGCTGCTGCTCCCTGACCAGCTATGGGCGTTTAATGACTCATTAAAAATAATTTAAATTCCCTCTTTTGGCTCCACTTACCAGCTCGAAGTTGTCAGCCTGATCCTTGGAGCTTGGACGCTGCCGCTTCAGCTTGATGGTCCGCTCCAGGGGCACGTAGTAGTAGGCATCCGTGAATCTGGTCACCGCCAGTAGCTCCCCGCGCTCATTGCTCTCCGCGGTGTGGTCCACCGTGAAGCGCTGATCCGAGACAAAGGTACGCGAACCTCCGAAGGGACTCAGAGCTCGACTTGGGTCGGCCACAAAGTTCACTATGGAGGCGCCACAATCACGCAGAACTGTCTGCGTGGAAACCGCCCTTGGGGCCACATCGAAGTGAATATCCACAAAAGTATTTCCGGTCTGCTCCTCGTCTGGGAGCAGGTCAAACTCCGCCACCAGATGGACATTTTTCTTTGGTTTGGGCGCCACCTGAACGTCCTCAAAGGTCTGGTTGATCAGCCGTGTCTGCTCCTCCTGGCTGAGAGCCTCCAGTTCCTTGGACTCCTGCCCCTCCGCTGGTCGAGTTTTTAGGGGCGCGCGTGGGCGTGGCACCGGGTCTCGTTCCTTGGCGAACATTTGGGCACACTCCCTGTCGCGGCTGGGCGTGGCCCCGATGTCCGCCAGCAGATCGGCCTCCTCGGGATTCAGTTGCTTCTTCTTCAAGCGCCGTCTGCCGAACTTGCGAGTGATCAGATCCACATCCAGGATATCCTCCAGCCCCTCGAAGTGGTGCTCGTACTGGGCCTCCACCTCCGGGAAGGTGACAATTTCATTGGCGTACTCTTCGAGGGCTTTGCCGCAAGGCAGAAACTTAAGGCCCTCGTCGGGATCGGGCAAACTGACTCGGTACACCGCCGTAGAGATGAAATGATTCCTAATGCAGATAAGCGTAGATAAGCATAGATTATACCGGATCATCCTCCACAATTTTCTACTTACTCCTTGGCAATTTTTCTCTTGGGTTTTTCCGTTTTTTTATGAGACATTTTTGTCGCTTGTTTCTGCTGCTTTGTCAAGTGTTTTTCTGGCTTAGTTTTCTTTCCGACTTCCTTCTGATAGATGACAGGGGAACGTAGTGTTGGTCAAGCGATTATTTTGTATTCCAATTGTCGATTTATATTCGATATTCCAAATCTTACGGACCATCCCAGAAATGGCAGTCTGTGGAAATGAGCTATACAAAATATAGTACTCTGGCGAAATACATTTTTAAGCCTCCAAAACAGGGATGATATTCGTGTGGAACCCATGGAAAATCATCCCTGTTTTGAGTAGTTTCGAAGTATCGAGCAGGCTCTGTCTGATTCGTTCCAAATGGAAGATCCAACTTTAGTGCTAGACTTAAAGCATTTCATTTTACACTCGAATTAAAAGACTCGACATTGTAGTAATTTTAATTCGCAAAAGTTCAAGGCAGAATGTTTCGTCGCATAAATAGTATGTGGATGGTGACACGTTCCTTGACGCGCGGTGAGTATTTCCATGCAACTGCGGCGAGATCTGGCCATTATGTCGATGGGTTTTTTAAAGCTTCAGGTGCGCAGCGGCACTTGTCTGTGGGGACTCTGCGCCGAAGCAAACCCAGTGCCCAAAAGGATCTTCAGCCCAGTGCCGTACTGCAGCAGAAGGAGAAGGAGAAGCAGACCGTCACAGCAAAAGAAGGGTCAGCCATCGTGGTGGCGCTCAAGTCCGAAAATGGCTGTGCCTCCGATAGCCAGCCGCAACAATTGGAAAACGTCTACAAGCTGAACCGCCGCGATGCCCTGAAGCGAATGTTGAAGGAAAAGAGCAACAAAGAGGGCAACGAGCAGAAGCCTGGCGAACAGAAGACGAGCTCTGATCATGGCCAGTCGCCACTGGGGCGTCAACCTATGCCTTGGGTGCCCCAGCCCAGCTACCGGGGTCCCGAAGTCAAGAAGAAGGCCACCGCAGCGGACGAGGCCCCCAAGGATGAGCAGAAGAAATCGAAACTGAATCGCCGCGACTATTTGAGACAGATGTGCAAGCAGAGCCTGCTGAATCCCCAGGAGAAGAAGCCCGGCGACGATTTGCAAATGGAATCAGTAAAACTCAAGAAGGAGTCGCTGGATCCGGCACGGGTGGAAAATCTCAATCTGAAGTGGAAACAGCACCAGCAGGAGATTGCCAAGCGAATGCAGAACGCTGACAAGAAGAAGTTCGTCTCCCGATTCGAGATGAATGCGGGGCGGAAGGAGAAGATAAAATAAATGATCATTCCCCGATCTCTGACACTCCCATTACACACATACACACACACACATACAAGCACGTTGATTCGCAGGCATCCTTAACGTGTAATTGTTAATTGTTAAAATTCTTGTTATAAACCAGCATAGAGCCAGCCAGCAGTAACTATACGTACAGAGATATATATATACAAAGCTTCAATCATCAGTGGACGATTGTGGGAGGGAGGGTGGATTCCGTGAGTTTTTCCCGTGGACGTCGTTAATCCCAAGTCACTGGCTCCCAATAAATAGTCGTGGGAGGGGGTACTTCTAATATACATATGCGTATAGTTGTGGAAGGATGTAGGAAGAAAGTTCGGTGTGGAACGAAAATAGTTCTAGAATCTAGATGTTCGGCGAAGCTTAAGGCTAGCCGCCAGTCTGTAGAGCCGAGTGGATCGTGACTGAGCAGCGCGAGTGAGAGAGAGCCAGCTAACAGTCCGCTGTTAGCAACACCGTCAACCAACTGTTAACTCTGGCATGCTAACAGCGCTGCGGCCCTGAACAGTGGATATAATTAAAAATCATAATTAAATAAAAACACAAAAGCAAATAATTATTAAGTGATTGATTAGAGGCAACTTTGATGCAAAGCAAATGACAAAGCAAGAATGAAAGTAAATAGTTTAAATAATTTAAAATAAATTGTAGCCTGGAGAAAACCTTTTAAAAATCTTCTTTAGAATAGAGCTTTCACTTTCTGTCCGCCTCTGCCTTAGTAAATGTCTCTTATCCTACCGCATCATGATTAGAAAAGATTGTGAGTAGTTTGCTGGGGGGATGTGGGATGCAGAGCTGGCTTTTATGTTCCCTTCCTGTTTCAAAGTGTTGAACACAGCTACCGGGAGCTGTGCCACACAACTTTTCAAAGGGCCCGGAGGCCGCGTGGCTTTTTAATCAGTTTTTGTTCGCAAAGATCTCGCCCACCTACAGTCCACCCACGCGACTTAGCCTAATCACCCAACTTTAAAATCCCTTCCAGCGTGCCGTGGCATCCTGGACGTCGCGCGCTGACAGCAACAAGATGTCCGCCCCGCAGCGTTCCAGCCAGCACTCCACTCCACTCCACTCAGCCGTAATGGACAGTGACTTGGCTGGCCACCTTAGGTTTCCGCCATCAGCCGAACGCTAAGCTCATTACGTGGCACGCCGCATACAATTGCAAGCACTGTTGTTGTGGCAAGGGGGCTGGACTGATGGGTGATAGGAGAATGGGGCTCCTGATGATGAGTGAGATGTGGGCATGGAAGAAGGCGGTCTGGTCTCGTGGCTCGTGGCTCGTGCGGAAATTAATTGATGCGACAATGGCTGAGCAACGACTAACTTAGGCCTCCTCGAACTCAATTCAGGCCGCCGCCACATCATGAGCTCATCATCATTGCAGGGGGTCTGAAACTGGAACTGTGGCTGAGGCTGAGGCTTGCCCCGTGGGCGCCACTAGGCGGATAGAAGATGCCCCCGCCCACCCATTCCGGCGGCTGTGCAATTTGGCGTGCGCAATTTCATTAGAGGAGTCCGGAGTCCAGACTCCACCGGAGCCCACCCAGTTGCCGTAGAAGCGAAATCAAAATTTAATTTATGCTGACATTGAAGTGTCTGTGGGGCAATTAAATCGACAGCCCCCCCGCCGCCACGGAGGGCGTGTGCCACAAAATGAAGTAGGAGAGCGACCTCCCTGAATGGGGGGACGCGCTGCAGAGCTGCAAAAAGGCCTTTGTGCTGATTAAGTACCGCCAAGCAATATTTTAGCATAATGGTGTCCTGGCACGCAGTTTCCTTCTCCCTTTGAATTGAGTTTATTCCTTTTTTTATGTTATTCAGTTCAAGCCTTTTACTCCGGGACTCGGACGGCGCCTTTGATGGTTTGATGGCTGCGCCTGATTAGCTGCGCCTGATTAGCTGCGCGCGATTAGCCTTTGTAGCCGAGAATTTACGACAGCTAGGCAAATTTTTATTCGAGTTTCTGCTAGTAATTTGTTGATGGCCCACTTGATGAACCGTCAACCATTTGGTATGTGCATAATCCAGTTAACGTGGCAGATCATCTGGGCAGGCAGCAGCAACTCAAACGCTTAGTTCTAATGGCTGGAAATATGTCAGGACTTAGGGACATGCTGTGTGCTTCCGGTGGCTACTATTTCGGCCGGCTACTCCTTTGGTGCTTCGGTGCTTCGGTGCTAAAGTGTGTTATTAAGTAGCTGCAGATACATTTCATTGGCCTGAGAAACTTTGCTGTAACTAGATATTCCTCCAAGCAGCAGGAGCAGGAGCATGGCGGGGAAACTCTTTGCTAGTTAAGGGTGCCATTCCGTAGTTAAAGATACTCTGGCTGTAGATACTTTTCCAAGGTTAAAGATAGTTTTTTCGTGGCTCAACATTTTCCAAAAAGTTAAAAACACTTTTGAGTGCTTAAGCACATTTTTTGGTAGGTAATATGTGAGAGTTTTGCCTGGCTTAAGATAGCTTTTCGGTAGCTTAAGATAGTTTTGCGTGGTCGCAGATACTTTTTGTTAATTTAAGATGCTTGCTTGTGGTAGATAACGGCACCTGCACGCAGCATGTGTTGACAATAAATACTTGCAGATTCTTTTAGGTAGCATTAAGCTGAAGATACTTTCCGATAGCTGGAAATAAATCTTAGGGAACTTCCCATACAGCAAAACTTAATCTCCTAATGGAGTATTTGTGTATGCATTTCTAAAAGTTATTTTCCATTATATAACTGACGATACTTTGCAGCAAAAAGTATATACTATTTTTTTTGCATATTTTCGTACCTAAAAAAAAATGTTGAGTAAAGTTTCGTTTTGGCAGCTTAAATGACTTTTCAATTGCCAGATACTTTTCTGTGTCTTAATACAGGAGTACTTTTTGGGTAACTAAATGTAGTTAAAATAAGTTTGAGGCAGTTAAAGTAACTTTTTAGTTGATTAAAATTACTTTTGCTCGTAATTAACTAATCACATCTGCATAACCTTTTTCCATAATTAAGACACATCGCTTTTGCTTTTGCTTTTCACTTCTCACTTCTCACTTTTCTCATTCACTTCCCTTCCTGCAAAAAGTATCCCTCCACTTATTCACACAGCCACCAATCAATGGCTAAGCATCGTGCCTATTTTCCTTTCATGCAGAATTGTTTCTCCTGCGTTTCCACAATCATTCGATGGCCCACAAGAGCCCGCAGCCATTCTCGAGTCGTTCGTTGCCAAGTAATTAAGCGCTACAGCTGTTTGGGCGTACACGCCCACTTTTAAAATCGGGGACATTCTACTAATTAAGTGCGAAGCATCTCCCCCTCCCCCATTCTCTCTGGCCGCCAGCGTTCCCCAAGGACATGCCACGTTGACAATGCGGCGGCATTGATTACTGATTTTTCAATTGTTCGGCCGGAGTGTGTCCATCCTTTGTGGCCTATGAATGTGGGTGGATATCCATCCAGCCCTGAAAGCCTTCACTTTCATTAACATTATGCCAGAGATCAGGGCCACACAATGCCATTCCTGGAATCCTTTTCAGCCAGGTCAATGTGCGCCCTGATCCCCCTTGGCCCTGGCCGCTGGCCCGCTGGTCAGCTTGAATTATTTTAATGATTGCCAACCAGACTCCAAAGAAGTGGCACAGCACGGTGTGTGTGTGTGTGTGTGTGTGGGGGGAGGGAGAATGTGGCATTAGCATGCATTACATCATGACACATTTTGCACGCCTCTGGACCCCCCTCCCCCCCTCGTAGGTCTTGGCGTGTTCGCTTACCAGAGCCACAGCCCGAGCCAGAGCCAGAGCCAGCATCCTGTAATTACTTTATCTGACAGTCGTGTTGGATTTCCACTATTTTCGGTCGGCTTGACATAATGGGCGACAGACAGACAGGGCTGGGCAGGGCTGGGCAGGGGCAGCTTGGAATGGAATGGAATGCTTGCCTCATGGTGGGAGCTACTAAATAGAGGTAGAGGTGTGCGGCCGGAGGGTGGGAGCACATAATTGTAGCCATAGCACGCCCACACAATTAGACGCCTTGCACATTCTCCAAAGCGACATAAATCATAATTACTTGCTCGACCTTTCCTCTATATATCCCTGTCTCTCCCTCTCTCCCTGCCTCCTGCACCGTTTTTGGGTGTTGTTTGTGGGTGGCAGATTTTTGGTGGTTGGGTGGTTGGGTTGGGGGTTGTCGAAGCGTTCGATCGCTGGTTGTGCTGGGTGGAGCCGAGCGCACTCAAGTGAAGACGTTTATTAGGCGCCATTACCTCGGCATATAAAGTGCTTTTTGGAGGCACACTGTGTGTCCTCTCCTCATAGTCTCTCTGTGGCACACACCACACCACACACTCTTTCTCTTTCCTCCCCGCTCTTTCTCTTTTTAGCACCTCTCTCTCTTTGCTCTTTCTCTGCGTTTCCTCTCCCTCTCTCTCACCGTCTGACTGTGCTTTCTGGACCACTACAATTGATTGCACTGTGGTTACGGGTCGAGTAATTTGTTGTTGCCATTTTGGCTTGCTTCCTGTCAGCGATTCCCCCAGCTGGCGCTCTGGCTCTCTGGCTCTCTTTCTGCTTCCCTTTCGCTCGCATTCAATGGGTTTTCAGTTTGGTTTTCCTTTGGTTTTCCACTGCAGCTGGTAAAGGTAATTTTGACTGCGCGTTTGCTTTAGTCAACAGGAAGCAATTCCGGCTCCATGTGTGGTTCTGCATCCACAGCCATTGATACGAATATATCTATGTACACAGTACACTGATTAGAGAGTATCTTTGAATGGTTCAGAGTATCGTAAGTTGTGCAGGATTAATCTGTAGCTGTAATTGAATGACTGCAGAGGCAGAAAGGTCACTTAATTGAGTTAAATATATCTGCAGTTAGTTGATTAGCTGCCCATCCAGCTAATTAAATGCAAAACTACAACTAAAGCAGCTATTTAAATAATGCAAATAATTGTTGGCTCTTTTCCTTTCAGAACTTTATTTTAATGCTTCCCTTTAGCTGAAAATTCAGCTCACAAAAGCAATCTCGACGGAATCCAATCTGAGTAGATCCCATTAAGCACCAAAAAACGTCTTCCAATTCCAGCATTTTCTTATACATTTTTCAATTCAATTCACTTACTCTCTGATTACTTTTCCAAAATGTTAAATGAACAATTTGCTGCAAAATCCCAAAAGCTGCAGGGGCGGAAAAAATGTTTTATAAATTGTTTAAATTCGTAAAATATTAGTAGACTTTAAGAAAGAATTTCAATAAAATCGATGGCTGGCTCTCTGCACGCCTGCTCTCGCTCTTTTTCGGACTCCTTTGTCTCAGATCCCAGACACTCTCCTGGCCCAGATACAGGTACTAAAGGTACTCAAATATTCGGTGTCCCTTGGGCCACTTGTCTCCCATTATTCCATTCCTTTCTGTTTGCTTTTGCCTTTGCTTTGGGACGATGCTGCCACTGTCCTTTGCCACTTTTTCTTCTTGCTGTTCGTTTTCGGCCAAGCACCAAATGAAAATTTAAGAGGCCTTCATTATTTATTTAGCACAGTGCCGTAGCATTATTATTTTCTCCTCTTATTTTTTTTCCTCTCTACTGTCATCGATTTACTGCCCTGTCACCTGAGCACTTTCCCAGTCCCCCCCACACAGTTTTTGTTTTGTTTTGCGAGGCGCATAATTAATAGATATTAATTTTGTGTTTATGAAATATTCGCGGTTTTGCCTGTTTTGTGTCTGTCACAGAGGGAGAGAGAGAGACAGAGTTTTGTGGCTTCTCGTGGGCTGTGCCTGTTGCTGATTTTAGGTACAGAATTAGCTGGGAAAATAGCTGAAAATCCTGTTTGGCATTGTTGCTGGATTATTTTAAACTAACCAAAATCCAATTAAATGCATGAATTATGTTAAAATGTTTCCATGTAAAATGTTGAGGTATGCCAAGAGCTGATTGGGTTGATTATCATAGTAAATTAGCATAACAAAGGGCCATCGAACATCGTACATTCTATAGTACTTGCTGATTTCCGGCAGTATGCTTTTTCCATGCCTTACTGGATTTTCCCCAGCAACAAAGTGTGCAGTTTTCCGTGTGGTATGAAGTTTATGAAGTGTTTCGTTTGCTCCTTCTGCTGCTGCTGCTGCTGCTGGCCTCAAGCGGAAGTCGTGTAGCATTATGCTGGAATTATTTAATTAATTCCAAGCACCGTTTCAATGCCCGGAAGTGTTTGTAGTTTTCCTCAATTACAGGAACTTCTTCTTTTTTTTCTTGAGATAATTTGCATTTCAAAGCAGACAACAAAGCTCGCTTAATGGTTGCTACGGATAAATAAAAACAAACATATCAAGTGGCACACGGCCCGAAGCGGTTGGAGACTTTTGACGCAGGTGTAGGCCATAATTAATTTCCAATTAACGACCGCCAACGCTCAAACAAACCCTGCAAGCAACTCATATTTCGGTTTGTGTAATGGGCGCTTAAAACTAGGAACTTTATGGGTGGGTTAGCTGCCGCAGAGGGTGAGGGTGCCTGCGGCTGCCTGCCACTTGTTGTACGAGTATTTATGTTTATCTTGCGACACAGTAAAAAACCGCAAAGTTGACTTATGTTTTGTGTTTAGGCCACCAAAAATACCAAACACAAAACTGGGGCCAGGGCCAGTGCCAGTGCCAGTGCCCTGAGGCCAGTCTCGGGCAGGGCAATAACTCTTTAAAAGAAAAGGAGAAAGAAAAGTTAGCAAACGCTTCTGCCATTCAAATTGAACCCTTGATCGTGCATAATGCACAGCCACAAAACATCTACACCGGGTCCCTCAAGTCTCCATTCCATTTTGTGCCGTTCTCTCTCTCGTGTTTACATCATTTGCAATTCCCATTCGGTCGCCCGGCATGCCAATGGGGGGCTGGTGGGAGGTACAACTTGAAGTAGTCGTCTGGAACTGGCTCTGGCTCTGGCTCTGGCTGTTGGAGCAAAAACTAGGTTTCAGGTTAATTAAATTTTATTTTAGTTGCAGAAAAGCCGCAGTGGCTGGAACGGATGGAGCCACAAATCCCACACAGAATGGCCCCTTTCAACTGGCCAAGAGCAACCACAACAAACGTTTGCCTCTCAGGTACCAGGACCTGGACTAGAACCAGAACCAGGACCAGGACTCGTCCATGCCAGGAAGGCGTGTATTCGTGATGCAGATGAGGCAGACCAGACCAACCTTTCAACCACTCGCCCCCCGTCTGCTTACTCTTTTGCTCTTTCACTCCCCCCCACGCACTCTTCCACTTCATGTTAGCTCCCCCCGTTCACTCGCTCTCTCCATTGTGTGTGTGGTTTATATTACTTTCTCAATTCATTCTAAAATTCATGATGAGCTCCTTATTATTGCTTTGTACTCGAACTTTTTCCTCAAGCGCAAAAGTTTTCTATTTGTACCCTGTACTTAAATCGGTGGCGGTTCGAGGGTATGTCATGCACGGCTGCTTAAGAGACAGTAATAATAGTTTCTAAATGCAGCAATATTTATTAATTGGGTTTTTGCCGTCAGGCTTGGCGCGCTCTTGAATGAAATGTTCTAAAATTGTGTCAAAGATCAGGTTCTCGTCAATTGATTTCTCGCTTTCCATCTCAAAAAAAAAACACACACAAAAAAGGAACAGAAAAAGTCCTACAAAATTGTGTCTAACAATTTATTTAATATATTATTATTATTTATTTATTTAATTTTAATTTTGCACCCACATCGCTTCACAATTCAAGGACTTTCCTTTTTGCGGTTAAACTTTTTAGGCATCTAAAATGTTTGTATTTCGGTTTAAATATCATCACATATTTGCTGCACAATGAATACAAAATTAATTATTCAATTGTACCAATACACAGTTTATTTTTACAAACTATTTCTAACAAAAGAGCTGACTGCGCCTTGATTCCAGTGAGTAGGAGCAGTAAGAACCCTTGGCAGCACAGAAAGCTATGAAAAGCCTCTGAAATATTCCGAAAATCGTAATCGGGGGATAAATCTATTAAATGCCATGGCTACAGTGGATAATCTATGGATGGCAATCCTGCCTATCTTATCCGATGATTATGACACACAGAAAAAGCAATTTGCTGGTATGGCAAGCAGTGTAAATAAAACTCTTTTTGCCTGCAATGCCATACTCGATTGCCATTCGTATAATAATTGTATTGTGATTGCTGTTTCGGCAGTTGAATCCTCATGTTAAATCATGGGCTATACGGAGTGCAAAAAAATATGACTTCCGTGTAGCGGGTATCACATTGTCGAAATACTCACTTTTCACTGGAGATTCTTTCTTTCTACCTGTATTTTTTTTTGTCCGCTGCCGTTGTTGTTTGTTTTGCATTGTTTCAGGCCAGACCAAAAAAGGTGAGGGCAGCAATTGAGTGGGTATTCTTTTCTATCCAGTGTGTACTGTGCGAAAAGTTTTGCATTGAACCATCGAGCCGAGTGGCAAAAAGGTGGGGGAAGAGAGCAGAACCACTTGAACAAAGGAAATTAACCTCATCCAAGCTTGGATCCGAATGCGAATCCAGACGCAGATCCAGATCGTTGCCTGCCACTTTAAGTCTTGACAAAGGAGTGCGCAAATCCTGTGAGCTGAATTTATTCACTTGGCTAACATATCTAATATTCAATTACTCCCTGACAAAACACTTCACGGCCAAGATGCAGCTGGAATTTGTAGCACTTGCCAAATTACATGACATTTCCAGTGTGTCGCTGTGATGGTGAAAAAGGAGATGCAGTTCAAGCAGCAAATGCCGGGTGTGAGGGAGGACCTGTAGTTAGGTGGGCAAATTCGGCAGGAGCTGTGGACAGTAGTGAAAAGAGCAATCAGCAAGAGGAAGTAGCAGGCGGCAGGGGGCGGGACATGTATGTAGATAGCTATGGCAGCAGGAGTCACAGGAGGGACGGGACGGGACGGGACTCTGTCAGGGAATGTGCTCTGCAGTCAAGGGGAGCAATCATGGAGAAGCTGTAGAGTCCTGTAGGATGCCTGGCAACGCTGGCCATCATCCATCAGCGGACGCAGGATAATGCAATTGAGCAGCAGCTGTCTGCTCGGACACGCCCGCTCATCCACTCCACCCCACTCCAACCCACTCAACCCTCCTTCGTCCACCCATTCATGCCAATTCCTTGTGCCTCGGCTTTGGGGCAGCAGCTTCAAGAGCTGAGCAAAGCAGAACGGAGACGAGAATGATGAAAGTGCGACAATGTAAATAGTTGCACACACACACACACTAGAACTCCCATATGTGTAGAAATGGAGAAAGGCAGATAAAGATGTGTAGAACAAGAGGCAAGGGGCTGGGGGAAGTTAAGACGTGCTTGGCTTAGCACAACATTTCCGCTTTCGTTTTCCATCTGTTGGCATCAAATTCTTGGCTTCAATTTTTTTTTTTTGTTCCCTCGCTCAATTCCTTTCACATTTTTTCTTTCTCTTCTCTTTTCTCTTTTCTCCTTTGGTGTGCAATTTTCTATTGGCAAACGAAGAAAGCACTTGATGCATGTCTCTCCCACCTCCCTCCCTTTCCCACCTTCTTTCTCTGTCTCTGTCTCTGCCTGTTCCTATGTGTGGCTGAAATTGAAGCATTACATTGTCGAGTGATGATGCCATGCTCGTTGTGCCCCCCACCCCCACCCCAGTGCTCCTTATGTGCTGTGCTGCGCTGTCCTTTGCTGTCCTGCCGCTGCTGCTGCTGTTGACGCACCTTTCCTTGTTTTTTTGCCGCTCCCCACATCGAACCTGAACCTAATCCTGGCTTCCAGCTTGGTTGTAGATGCCTAGTCGTAGTCCTGTTGCCGGGTCCAGGCTCCCAGGGTCCTTGGTCCTTGGTCCTGGCCTCATTTGCAGCTTTCAAGTTGCCGCCTCGTTACACGTTAGCTTGTTATGCTTTTATGCGGCCCTTGTACTTTTTCCATTATGCTTTGGCGAGTGGTTGTCACTGGTGGTGGTGGTGCACCCCACGTCCCCCCCACCCACAGCACTCTGCTGTCCCACTGGCCCTTTTTTGTGCTGCACCTTTCTTGCTTGCCCCGTTTGGTGCTGTTGTCCTTGGGCTTTTATTGCATGTTTTATGGAAATTTTCAAACATTAGACGCACTCTGCACATCAAACGCATTTAACGCATTTCACTCTCCCACTCTGCCACTCTCCTGTCTTACTCTTACTCTTACTCTGTCTCTGTCTCTGTATTGCTACATCTCACTCCTGCTGGCATATCCTCTACCGATTTCTGCTTAATGTTTGTATGTCCGTCGTGTATGCTGTCAGCCAATTTGGCCGGGCCACAACGCACCTGAGCATGACCATGGCCATGTGCATGGGCCTCTAGTTTCAACTCAATCTCCTAGCAACCAGCTCCTGCTACCCCCACCCCCACCCCCCAATGGGGGTTACTCCCACATGCTGGGCCAGTCTGTGCATTTTGGCTTTTCCGAACATGGAACACAAACTGCTAATTTGGTTTGATGTATTGCTCCAGAGACATCCATCAGCAGCTGAAGCCTGGGCCTGGGCGTGGGCCTGCATCTCGCATCTCTCATCTCTCCCTCTCTCTCTCCATCGAACAATGAATGCCTCAGGCCTAAAACCAAAATTGATTATGTGAAATTTGTCTGTCTCTGCCTATCAGTGTCTCTCTCCATCTCCATCTCTGTCTGTCTGTCTCGCACTTTCCCTCTCGATCTCTTTCTTTCTCTGTATGAACACTTTTTGGGGCTATCGATTCTTTTGCAGCTATTTGCCAGCATTTGTTTCGATTTGCGTTTGCATAAGGAATGGGCAGGAATGGGCAGGCAAGGAATGAGCTCGCAATGATATGTGGCTGAGTTCATTGAGCAAACGGAAGTGGTTCGATTCGGTGCCTAGGGAATCGAATCGATGCTGGGTCTCAACTAAATTGGAATTCGGTTGTGAATAGACATAGACCCAGACCAGTTCTGATTAATCAACTCGAAACATCTTTTCCCAAAAAAGGGGAAATATTCCGATGAATTATTGTGATTTCTTCGGTTTGCACAGAACAAAAGAGTTTTGATTGAAAGTGTTTAACAGGTGAGGGTGTGGCTGGGGGTGTGGCTGGGGGTGTGGCTGGGGGTGTGGCTAGAACTTTATTGTGGTGGCTCAAATATGCAGGAATATTCGAAGTGAAGTGGTTATCCCAGTGTGTGTGTTCTTGTACCCTGTGTTTGTGTTTGTTTGTTTAAAGTTTTAGATTTAGGAAGATATTTTCATTTAATGGAAGGAGCATGTCGCCTTATTTGTAACTTGTTTCAGTAGTGGCAGTGGCAGCGCCAGTTTGATATATTGCAGCACTGCATTTGCATCGTTAAAGCAACGTATTAATAATCATTAATAGTTTGTGCTTGTGCTCCACCCTCCTGGACAAAGCAGTAGATGTAGGAGGAATAATCCAATAATGAGCATACAGAATGAAAGCCTTTGTATGCTATATGTATGTGTGTATATTCGTTGCAAGTGTATCAGTGTATTATTTTACGTTTGTTCATCCCACACTAGCTAACAAGCTAAGGCTGCTCGACAGCCGTGTGGATCGTGAGAGCGAGCCTCAGAGAGCGCTAACAGTGCGCTGTAATTGGGAGCGCCCACATGCTGGGCTGTTAACGAAGAGCGGTAACAGGCTGTTTACGTGGGAGCGTTAGCAGTCTGTTAATATGGGGGGTACTAACAGCGCTGTTGCTGTGTTTGAGCTGCTGCCTTGCACAGGTGGAATTATGAGCTGCAATTAATATGTATTAAAGAGAGATATTACCAACTGAGTTGTATATATTTATATGACATTTTAGTAACTTGTTGCTCTTTTTATGAGCCATTTAATCCAATTTAATGTCAATGTCCGTTCGCTGTTCGTACGTTTATTAGCACTAATGAATGTCACAGACTCTAAAAGCTCTAAAGCAATCAAAATTGATGCACAAACCCATTCAGAAGTAAATCAAATTAATAACAGAAGTCAATCACGTCCACTAATGCCAACACACAAGTCTATTAAATTGCAGACTTTTTGTTTGATTTTTTATATGGATTCCAGCCCATTGATTTTTGTAGTCCGCTTATCTGTTAAAGCCATGGAATCTGCCCAGGATCTGCTATAAAAACTAGAGGGTCGTGTATGTAAACTTTTCACACAGAAGTAAATCAAATTGTCATCAGAACACCCACTAACACCCCACTAACACCCCACCACACCCCACCAAATACATTAAATATGTACGAGTGAAGTGAAGTTAATCGACTTGTCGTTTTTCTGGTACCTTTTAACCGTCAAATTGCATCAATTAAATGGCATTTCACTACACCACTCAATGTGTATGTACATATGTATGTATGTGCGGGTATTATTTATTTTGTTCAAGGTTCACCCTTTCAGATTGATGTATTATTGTTGGGTATTGGCTGCAGTGTGGGTACGTCACACATACATATGTCGTTAATCCAATCAACTCAGTGGCAGTGGCAGTGCCATGCCATAGCACACAAATGCTATTAATTTTGCGCCCAATACAAACATAGAGAGCCTCGCCGACAGGCGGGGGAGGGCGGGGCTATAAATTCATTTATAACTTTGATGCAGCAGATCCAAATGGACACCACACACGACACGACACCGACAAACACACGAGCACACACACAACACAACAGCAGTGTTTGTCCGAGTCAAATCCACTTTCACTTGACACATAAATTGAGTTAAAAGGAAAATGCCAAATTGAATTTTATTTACGTTGAACATTCACGCTCGATTTCACACTCCCCCCCACCACCGCAAGTTCAAAGCCGAAAAATAAATCCAACAGGCAGCAGCAGCAGCAGCCCCTCCAAAAAAATAATATATATATTATATGAAATGAAAAGAAAAGAAAAGAAAAGAGAAGGAAAACTGAGGAAAACTGAATCTGCTAGGCCGGAAAATAGAAGCCTCACACGTGTGATTGCGGGTGTGGGAGAGGCAGCGCCAAGAGCTCCTTAAAGTCAAGCCAAATGCAATTTACATGAGACGTAGAGCTACCCCAGAAGGCCCCGGTCCCCGGTCCCTCATCTGCCAACATTTCAATCCAAATCCCATCCAGATCCCTGCTTTGTTATGCCAAGACATTGTCGTCATCAAATTATGGGGCATGTAAAAATAGTTGCCATCCTCGGCCATATTGTTCGGCATTATGTAAATCCGTCCGTCGCGTCGCCTCGTTCGCTCACCCAGCTACCAGCTACCAGTCAGCAGCAAGCAGCAACCAGCAACCAGACGACACTCATTTAATTGCTGGCAGGCGAGAAGAGAGAGGGGTAGAGAGAGGGAAGAGAGAGGGGGAAGGAGAGGTTAGAGCTATGGCAGGAACAGGTTGCAAGAAGAGTTTACGACTGGCATTACACGACTGGTGTTAACGATGACAATGAGCGTGGCAGATTGGAGGTGCCCGACAACGTGAGCATTTCCGAACGTGAGCTCAACCAAACTCATTATAATTCGTCTGGTGTTTTCCTATTTTTATAGACACTTTGCCAGCGCATAGTGTGCTTGGCTGGGACCCCCCCCATGGGAGGGCAGACGCCACGGCACTCGGCACTCGGCACTTCATAAATAATCAGATTTCTGCGAAGATGAACCCCTGACTGGGGACGTTTATTGAACTCAATCTCTCTTGACATTTACCCAAAAACTTAAAGCAAAAGTTTCCATTTAATAGCTTTGCCTTGCTTTGCTTTGCTCTCGTCCTTTGCCCTTCCCTTATGGCTACCATTTTTGGTACCCAAACTTTTATGTACTTGTGTTTATATTTACTGGTATATGTATATGTTTGTATCCTTGTAAGGCGGAGCCAAAACCAGACAAATCCGTGGGTAGTTTTCAATTGCCTGCCATTTCAATTTATCTTCATGTTTTTCCATAGATGAAGGAGCTTTTCCCCGGGCATGACCCCACACACACACACACACACACACACACACACACACACACACTCATGACATTAGACGGGATTTTTGTTGGCTCGTGGCGCGACTCGACGAGTCTTTAAATAGAACAGACTGTCAGCACAGTATGCCCTGCAGATGCAGATGGAAGGGGGTGTTCTTGAAAGGGTTAACCTTAGCAGGAGAATTAAAGGGTGAACAGAAACTTATCTATCAAAATCGAAGTGGAATTATATTTTAATATATAATCAAAATTAATAAAATATTTACATGTTAGCTATTCTTTAAGATTAAACCCAAAAATATACTTCAAAGCTAAAGCTACATTTTAAATGAATTTATCTCAGTCTTAACTGTCTTCTTGAAGTCTATGAGAATGTCTGCGGTTGTTCCGGTTGTTGGTGCTTGTTGTTGTGGTTATAATAGGGGCTTAGCTTTATTGCTTAATGTTGCCATTACACAGAATACCTTTAAGCGGCTTCTGACCATTGGCTTGGGTCTTATCCTTGGGCTGTCTTGACCTTTGCCTCTCAGTATTTAAGTGTCTGACTTCAGACAGGAGTCAGGGGCTCCGCTCCCCTTGTTTAAAGCTAAATGCGAGCATAACTGCTGCCTGCCTTTGTTAAACTGTTTTCGCCACATTTGTTATTTAAATAATGTAATATGAGATTTATTACGAATTTTGAATGGCTTCTGCAACGCTGTGTTTGTGTTTACTGATGAAAACAAAGCAAGGGCATCGCCCTCATCATTGTTGTATGAACGATATGTCTGTAAATATTAATTTCACAGCATTTATTTGATTTGCTTTTTGAGCTATTATATTTTTATGTATTTTTATTGTGTTATTAAATTCAACTTCAACCAGATAGCTGCCGAAACCAAGTCATCGATCTAAGGCTTTGCATCCCGCAGGCCGTTTCCTTTCTTGTGGCTTTCCCTGCCTCCATTTCAAACTTAAATTGAACGAAACTTGTTTCTCTTGCAATCAAAAGTTGCGCAACATTTTCTTTAATTTCCTTAACAAGCCCCATCGCATCCATCAATTTGCATCTTATCCATGACAACAAAAGCAGAAGAGCCACCCCACACACAGAAGCTCTGGCCCTGGCTCCAGAAATCTCTTTCTGTTCAAATGGTTTTCAGGAACATCTCTGCCACAGATCTCTTTCGGTGTTGGGCCGTGTCTGGCCTGCATTCCCTCACTCTCTGCTGGTGTACTCGGAGGCACCTCTCTCTCATCGCTCTTTTGTTTGTTTCGTTGTCTATTTTGTTGTTATTTTTGTCATTTTAAGTGCTTTGCCAAATGCACACGATTCGCTGCAGGCGCAGCACGAATGCCATACAAAGATACACTCGCTCACACACACACATACACACACACACACACCACTTGAGTGTGTCACACAGCTGTGTGCATGTCCCATGGCTGCTCCATGCTCCGCCAGGCCGGAAGCTGTTGAGCGCGTGAAGTGGCGCGTAGGGGGGCTACGGGACCGGCAATGGGGAATGGGGCTCCAACCGGCGACCTACAGCAAACATTGGCCAAAAACACAAAAAGCCGCGACCAACTTTGGCCGCCTTTGGCTTTGGCATTGCGAAATCAGTTAGAGGCTGTCCGTGGGACGGGACGGGATGGGTAGGGGTAACGCGGTAACGCGGCAAGGTTCCAGGGACTTAACACACAAAAAATAGGCACGAAAAATGCCGCAAAACTTATATCAATGCGGTGAAATTTTGGATACCCTTGGAGTGGCGGAAAACTGTGTGAGATTCTCTATGGAAAATATAAATTTTAAATTTTGCTGGAAAATTGTGGCAAATCTGAATCTGAATATTTTATATAGCAGAGTGCAATCTCCGGACATCCATTAATTCTTTGAACAGATTGGCTAAGTCTACACAGATTTGTGTGTTATTTTTGTATACTAGAACGGAACGAGGAGCATCCACAATTTCTTTACCATTAAAGCTTGAAAAGTAACCAAATATTGTTCAAAATGTGCCTAAAAGGCACAGGCGTATGCCTGTCTATATAAGAACTGTCAACTCTGTCACAAGTATCCTTCAGCAATGCTCTTGGGCTGACAAAATAAATCTGAGCGAATCAAATAGACATTCTGCCACTCGGCCATTGAGTGCTAATCAATAAAGAACACAAAAACTTTCTACGATTCCTTCCATGTGTCACAAACACCACAAATGGCTGTACCCCTCAGCAAGTGTATGAAAAAGAATATATTTGTTTTTTTTATTTGGTTTTTTGGAAAAAGGAAATACTCAAAAAAGCATTGCGGCTCAGTCGCCGAACGAGTCGCGCACAAGCACACAGAATTTTTACTGCTTTTTCATTTGCTTAAATTTGTTTAGCAAGTTTCGCCGTTTTGCAGGCTTTTTTTCTTTGCTGCTGCTTCTTCTGCTTCTATTGAATTGTAGGGAAAAACTTTTTGAAGTTGTTTTGGCGACTGGCGATGATGAAATTATTGATGATGATGAGGGAAAATCGTTTTCGTAGCTGCCGCTGCTGCTGCTGTTGCTGCTGATGTTTTTTTGCTATGAAAACTGTCTGTGAATGTCCCTGCAGCATTTTGTTTCTGCTTTGGCTTCGCCTTTGAGCAGCTGTGTGGAAAATGGCATGCTTTTCCAGCAGGGTGGGGAAATCACTCATTCGCAGTGTTGCCAGACGCAGATATTGTTATTCTTGTTGCCTTTGCTGTTTTGCTGTGTGTTGCACGCCCTCGCCCTCTCGTTCCCCCTTTATGTTTTTTTTTTTTCGCCTTTCCAATGGCAAGCGACAAACAATAAAATACAAATTTGCTACTTTATTTTACAGCAGCGCATAAAGAAAAAACAACAAACGGAAAACATTTCCATGACCTCATGTGGTGAACCCCAGACGAGTCACAGCCAGCCATCTAGGGGGTGTGGGGTGGTGGGGTAGGGATGGAGGCGCCACCACCATCTGTAGGATGATGGTATGATGCCATGATGGAATGGGAAATCAGCAGAGGCGGCGAGTGCCGAAGCGGAACCCTTAAGTAGGTCGCAACAAAATAAAAACTTTGTTTGCCAGCTCGCAGCTCCCCCAAACAAGCATAAAACAAGGGAGCACAAGAGGCCTATATAGAAGTTGGGTATACCCTGGAAGAGCGAGGGATATGCATGTGGATCTGTCGACCTCAATGAACCCCTGGAATTGACTGAAAGATTTGTGGGTACAGGCAGGAAATGTTGAGAAAAGTAAACTTTACTCCCACAGAGATATGCATAATTTATGGGAATATGTCAGTATATTCAGGGCCGTCTCAGGAGGGATGTAAGCTGTGGCAGAGCCCCCACAAAAGATTTAAATAATTTATATAAAGTCGAGGTGAGAGTACGCAAATTTCTGGGAAAAATCCTCGGGCTTACAGTCACACCTCCAAAAAAAATAATTAAATCATTTCTAGGGTTGCAATCGAATGGTAATATTTGACTAACAATGAAAACTCTTTGTCAAGATTGCTCTAGAATATTCATGCACAAGCGAACTTCTATGAAAAAAACAAAACAAAACCAAATACTGATGAGAAGTTTTTCTTTGTAGAAATCCAAGCAGCTTGACAGGCTGTGCTGATGAGGGTTTAAACTCATCAAATGAAAGACCTTAAATTCTTTTCTAATGAATTGGTAGAGTTTGAAAGAGGTGCTGATGGAGAAGGTTCAGATCAGAATACTTTTTAAGGCAAGCATAGGGAATATACTGAAAGAAGTGTTGATGTGGAAAGTAACGCTTTGTTTTCGGTGTATATTTTTGAAATTATGGGAATCTTTGAAGACTTAAAATGTCCAAAAATAATTGACATATAGATGTAAAAGATTTATGGAATTTTTGCTAAATAAAATATGGCCTCGAATGCAATATTTTCATAAATTCTAAAGCTATTCGGAATTTCTCTTCTAACAACGCTCTAAGTTTTCTTTTTTGAGTGTAGATCCATTGAAATCATGAAGTATGCCATACAAAATTCCAATCTAAATTCCTGTCAAGAAAACCTCGAAGCACCTCGATAGCTGCCAAATTCATTTCGATACCAATACACCCCGTACCTTTCCCCAGCGTGCACATTTCTCCACCCCCCTCGCGTTGCGGCACCCGCTCGTCAACATCAAATTCCCTGTTGATTTGAATTTAAAAGTAATTCTTTCGTTTTTTTTTTCGCTCCGCTTTATATTTAGTTGGCATATTTGCAAATATTTGTTGTCGTTGCTGTCGTGACAACATGCCGTATGCTTAATATTTCTTTTTATTTATTTCAGTATTTTCACCATTTTTTCCGCCCTTTTCTTTTATTTTTACGCTGTTGCACATTACATTTTTTATACATTTTTTTGGTGTGCACTCTTTGCAGTGCACAAATTGAATTTGTCACTTTGCGTTGAAATTGGGGTTTGGATTGGGAATTAAACTGGAACTGGGACTGGAGTTTGGGGGCTTGGGGTTTCGGGGTTTCGGGCTTTTCGGGCTTTTGGTTCTCACTTAAATTGACAGCGTAGAATTGATATGCAAAAAATATTTGCACATATGCAGCGTCAGATAAAACTGGCGAATCGCTAATAAATTAAATGCAAATGGCCGGTTGGGTCGACGAGGCTTTAAGCCACAGCACAATTTATATGGTTACATTTAGCTGTGTAAAGAGCCAAACAGAATCGAGTGGAAGTTACTTTGCGGAGTGGAAAGTTGTGGCCAAAGTGGAAACAAATCAAATCAAAATGCCCAACAAGATGAATGGCACGGCCCAAAGACAAGAGGGGGAGCGGGGACACGGCTGACGGGGAAGCCAAGTTATAAATTCATTTGCAAAACATGAAGCAGGAGCCAAGGGCTCTTCTTTTACCCCCCGCCCGCACACACTCACCGTTTGGCTGATGTCTCTGCCATTCTCCATTCTCCCTTTCGTTTTCCTCTATTTGCCTCTGGTGTCTCTGTGTTCCTTTTCTCACTCTGATTTCCCTTCTTCTTTCACAGGCCTCTTGTTTGCCGCTGCGGCCACAGCTCCTTACAACAGCTCCTCGGATGACTTCAGTCTCGGCGGCTCCGTGGATGGGCTTGGGCCCATGCCCCCCACCCTGGCCACATTTCTATCAGCCCCATCATCACTGGGCTCATCATCGTCTGCGGCGGAGGTGCCACCGCAAACGGATGCCACGAATCACACTTTCAAGAGTTTAGCCTTCCTGGCCGACGACGGCGTCGAGCAGCGCAGCGGCCCCGTGTCCTTTGGCTCAGATCTCTTTGCGCTCGGAACGGAAACGGAGATGGACAGAGACAGAGACGGGGACCGGGACCGCGACCGGGACCGCGACCGGGATACGGACTTGTACTCGGACCTTTCCCAGTCCCTGCCAATTTTCGACTTTGGCATGCCGCGCAACATCACCGGACGCACAGGCCACACCGAGGCCATAATTAAATGCCGCGTGGACAGTCTCCATGATAAATCGGTGAGTGCGAGAGCGAGAGCGAGAACGATAGCGAGTGGTCGGGCACTCCTCCAAGGGCCCTGCGGTCCCAGGAGGCGGGCGATGGTAAATAACCCGATGAAGATGCGTGCCAAGGACATCGTCGAGTATATCATGTGAATGTGCACTCGTTAATCAAATTTCTTTCACCCATCTGCTTGTGCCAACAGGTATCCTGGATACGGAAACGTGATCTGCATATCCTCACTGTCGGCACAGCCACCTACACCTCGGACAAGCGTTTCCAGGTTTGTCCTGTATTCACTTACTAATTGAATGCGATGGGTTAAGCGAGGTCTGTCCTCGAAAGACACTGCCACTGACAGAGGGCAGAATGCAGGACATACTGGCACATTATTGGTAGCTGTATTTCATTCCAGAATGCTTACGAAATCTCTCATCACAGGTTCAGCGAGAGAGTCACAGTTTGGGAGGCGGCAAATTCGATTAGTTATTGATTTCTGTAGCTGTCGATTTCTGATGATTGGACACAGATTAGCTACAGAGTGCTGTTTGGCATTAACCTCAGATGTTTAGTTCCTGATTCTGTATTGATTTTTGGCTACAGCTTTTGGCTAATTACTTTTTTTAAGGGGGTCTGGAAAGAGCTAGCCTTGATATCTCATTAATGTTAATCAAGTTGATTGGCTTGCAGCTTCAACTAAGTTGATTAGCTACTAAATCCTAATAGACATAGTTCGTTAAACTACTGGAAATATCATCAACTTAGCTGATTTTGGAGGGCTTTCTGTTAGAGTTGCCGTAGAGCTTCCCTGCTTTGATTTAAGATTTATATAAGCAATTAGTTTGAGGCTAAATTGAGAAAATTAATCAATATATACGCTTTGGTATCATTTTAGTTGATTCTTGATAGATAATTTCATTGCTGCACCTCCGGTTATTCCTTTCTCAGTCTTTGGTCACAGAATTTCTTTGAATTTCTATAAATTATGAGAGAAATTCATTCGTGATTCTTCAAACACATTAACCTTTCATTCATGACTAATATTAATTGAATTTAAATTCTTGGATAGGATATTCTACCTTTTGAATGTGCCTGAAGCATAAAAGGTGTACCCAAACATGAATAAAGTCAAGTATCCAAAAGGCAAGAGGGTTGAATAGCCAAAATGATGGAGTCCGAAGTTCATTGATTAAGTGCGAGAATTAGTTAGAAGACAGACAGCAGCCTTACCCTTGTCGTTGTATTTCAGGCAGTGTGCGACGTCATTGAGGACTATAATAAGAAATACATTTCTTTATCAAGTCACCTTCAAAATAAATTCAAGAGAGGAAATTCCTCCTCATCTTAAAATGAAAAATTTGATTAGTGTAAAGCTCTTTTATTTTGCCCAGCCCATTTTGCATTTGAATCCAACGGAAATCCACCTCAAGTATGCTTTACGTGAAATCCCTAGAAAACCCAACAATCTATTAGTACAGTGAAACCACCCCACCAGCCTCACCCCACACACCCAACGCAAATCCATACACACAGAGCCCCCCTCCCCATTCCAGCACCCAGATCAACTTCTAGATTAGATACCTGAAACACGGCAAATCCCGATAAACTTTCAATGTGGAATGTGGAAGCCCAACAACAGCCACAGCCACAGTCACAGCCACAGCCACAGCGGCATGTAAAAGTTAACTCCGGCTCTCGGGGGTTATTATGGACATAAAGCCACTTTCATTATGCATGCATAAACGATATTTCAACGGCTAATCCGAGTCATAACTCAGGACAAATCTGCACCCGTGCACCACTCCCCCCACCAGTCAATACATATCCAACCGCTGTGCAGCAGTTGCACAACCAAACAAACAAGTGGCAACAACAACAGCAAGCTAGCAAGCAAGCAACCAACAAACAAACAAACAAACAATTGCATAATTGCTTAATTTCCATGAAAAAATAAAAAATAAAAATCGAATACAAAAAAAAAAAAAAACAATTTGCTGCATTGCAAATTGTTGCCTTAAAAGCGAATAATTATTCCAGCGAGACATGACAGAATGAATGCAAAATTGAAAACTGAAATCGAACAACTGAAAAAAAAGAACATTTATGGATGGCATGGCAGCTCGTATATTTCCATGTTACTGCTGTAAGGTTACCCTCTACTACAGATTTATTGAATGCAAATTGGAGCCAAACAGATGCCAACTATGCCAATTAAACTTAAACAATGAGCAAAGGAGACAGAGTGTGCATAACCTTTATAGAGAATTTGATTGGGTTTCCGATATGTGCTACTTTTTACCATCATTTTGGCTGTGGATTCTGAAAATTTAAGGCTCGTTTTTATTAAATGCCACAGCTTTCTTTCAATTTAAATAATAAATAATAACAATAATAATATTAATAATAAATAATAATAATAATAAATAATAAAATAAACTACACAATCTGTGGCCTCCCTGGCTCTAATAATGCGAATATCTAGCTCGAAAGATTCATATGTGATTCATATACTGCGGATAAATAATAAACCTAGGAATTTCCCCATCATTTGTAAAGTCAAAAAAACAAATCTCTTGTAGATCTAACAGATATCTGAGTAGCAAATGTGGTTCCCCTATTTTTTCTATTTTAAAAACAATTCATAAAATGTAAGTGCTTAGATGGTCCCTGCAAGATATGATACGTATAAATTGCCAACTTCATTTAGTTTATGGTTTAGGGAACACTTTAAATGTGAAAGTCACATATTTAAATCCACAAACACATACACACACAGAACATACCCCATGCACACACCACTTACCACGTACTATTAAAAACTGCAAAAACACTGAAATTGTATCTCTGTACATTTTTTGTTTGTGTGTGTGTGTGTCCTTGTCAGGTAACCGAATCGAAGGATGCCAGGGAATGGACGCTGCATGTGAAGTCGCCGCAGGCACGGGACAGCGGCATCTACGAGTGCCAGGTCAACACGGAGCCCAAAATGTCCATGGCATTCCAGCTGAATATCATCGGTGAGTAGACCAATTGTGATAGATGATACACATACACATACATCGTACATACATCGTACATATGCGTGCGAATTTGTGTTAGAAAAATTCCGATTAGCTGCCACTGATAGCTGACTGATAGCTGCTGACACATTTCAATCAGCCGATCGAATGGCAGTGGATTGCGGACAGTGGAACTTCTCTCTGCATTTTCAGTTTAAATTAATTTCATTATTATTTTGATAATCGCATTTATTTCGGTCTTATTTATTTCTGTTGTTGTTTCTGATGCTCCGAGTGATGTTTACCTGCCGAGCCTGGGAGCTGCTGCTTATTAAAAATGTTAATACAGTTTCAGACCCGCCAGCAGCAATAGCAATTATGATTATTTCCATCGTGCCCCAACGTGCAACATCCCCTATCCCTATCCTATCCCAATACCCGACTGGGGTTTCAGTTTTCGGTGCGGAGCGGTGCGGTGCGGTACGGCCCCGCTACGCCTCTAGGCATACATTTTTAATTTCGCATTTCGGCCCATAAATAAATAAATAAATACAAAAAAAAAAAAGAAATCAGCAAAGGAGCGAGCTTCACAGCTGCAGGCGGGTGCGCCTCCGGTTTCCAGGGTCTCTCTCTCTCACTCTCTCTGTCTCTCTCTTCGTGCCAACAGATGGAGCGGAGCTTACATGTCGCTTGCTGTTTTGGAGCCGGATCCAGAGCCGCTGAGTTAATTAGCATGTCAACCCGGCGGGATTACGAGCCGGGGTCCGATTGGATCCGATGTATTCAACGCTTTAATGAGCCATGAATAATGCCTGTGTCCGCATATAATTAGCTCTCAGTGTGACGTCCCTACTCCGGCCTGTGCTCTGTGTCCTGTATCCAAAACAATGTCTTGTCCATCGGTAATGATTAATTGATGATGGGGCCTGATTACAAAATGGAATACTGAATCCCATGGCAGGCTGGCAGCCCGGCAGCCTGGCAGGTGCCACCTAGTGATGTGGCTCTGTTAAAATAGAAAATTGCATTTGGGAGGGAAACTCTAGAAGCGCTATGAGAACAGAAATTTACAGCTCTCTCTGTTCTCTGTCCCCTGGGGAAACTTACTTGGGGGATGCCATAATTTTTCTTACGGAAGCCACATTTGAGTTGAGTTCAGTTCAGTTGAGACTTTTTGCTCTTCATTTGCATCGGCTTTTAGCTGTGCTTCCCTTTTTCATTATCCTCGGTTTTCATTTGGCTAAACCTTCGCTGATTGAGGGTTTTCCTTGGCTAAAAAATGGGCTTTATAATTGAAGGACTCTTTTGGTTGCTAATTCGAAAAGGAATACACACAAAAATCGTCACTATTTTTCCTCTCATTCTTTGAGATGGAAAAACGGCATATACTCGTACTCGTGTGTAGATTTATACGAAAGACAACAATCATTATCTGCTTAATAAAGAGATTTCTTACGGCACACAAGACATAGAATAATTTTCCGCACGACAAAGTTTTCTTACTTATGGTAATTGCACTCCTCTGAGCCTTCGTTAGAGCCTCCTTCTGCTAAAGAACAAACACGTATCTCATTTGAATCTTGATTCCTGCATGGCTTACTCTTCATTAATTTCACTCACTCCTCCTACGGAATCTCTCAATCACCTTTAATGAAATTCCTTCAATCCATCGACAGCACAGCACAGCACAGCCTCATTTGCCTTTCAGTTAATTCCTCAATGTAAACCGTTTAAAAAACAATCAATTTGAATATTCGATTTAATGGATTTTTAAAGAACTTTGTGCAAAATTTAAGGCTTTTCCATTGAGAGTGGCAATTTTGTTGGGTGCTTTAAACAACAGGCTCGATAAGGGGCCAAGTGCTGTCAAGTGGGGAAAGGGACTCAGAGATTGAGGGACTGAGTGGGAACTGAGTGCGGACTGAGGGGACTGAGCGATTGAAGAAGCAAGAAACCGAACGACTGAGAGCTGTTGACAGGCACTGTTGGCATCTGCTGTCAGCCACTTATGCAAATCAGTTTGCAATGCCTTTTTAAGTTTCCGATTATGCACTTGGGCGCGATGCATTTTTTTTTGTCGCAGTCCGTGTCCGTAGCTGTGTCCGTGCCTGTGCCCAATTCTCGTATTCATCCTCCGTCATGTTGCCCTTCCACTGGCCGCTCTGACGCTTACAAACGCATTTCCGATTACATTTTCTTCACGGCCGTATGCATTTTAATTTACGTTAATGAAACAATTTCAAAAGAAGTCGCAGCCTACGAATGGAGTGGACTCTGGTATGGATAGGATAGGAGTCGAGTCGAGTGGAGTGGAGTGGAGTGGTGTGGAGTGGAGGGAAGTGGAGTGGACACGACAGCACAGAGCAGGCGTCTACTCGACTGGACAACAGTGCTGCTGACAGGCATGGCAAACTGGCTGCGTCCTTAATAACATTATCGGCATACGTGTCGTATGAGTGACTTTCGCAAGGCGCTTAACTGTTCACTCTGCCTCCGGGCTCCGTTCTCCGTTCACCGTTCTCCTGGCTCCGGTTCCAGCACCGGACGCGGCTCTCCGGTTTCTACAGCTGCCCCTTTTCTGTTGCCTCGTATTGCATTTAATTAATGTCATTATGCAAATTTATGCGACCAACCCCAAACGATTTTATTTTTCCCTCGCCTTTTGCTGTTTTTTTTCTTTTTGTTTTTTTTTTTGTTTTTCGAAGAAGGAAAAGAGATTTATTTCTGTTATAAATTAAGGTTGGACGGGGGGGTGGCTCCAGAATAAATCCAAATAAATATGCATGGAAAGTATGCCCTAAGATGATAATTTAAAAGGTCGTATAAATATGGAGGCATAATTCTTGAAAAATATTTCATCGCAATTAGTGGCGTAATTGATTGTTAAATCTTGTGGGAAATTATGCTGGAAAAGTCTGGTGTACAACAATGCGTGCGTAATGCGCGGGGATTTTTATGAACATTTTTTTAATCAGTTTTCCAATTCATTTGCCGTAATCTTGCGTGCAATATTTTCACCCGTTTAAATGGATTTGCATACATACATACTTACATATATTAATGTATTTGTTAATTGTTGTATTTGCAAATATTATTAACCTCCAATTACATGATTATTAATTGTTTAATTATTTGTGGAAATTAACGGGGATTTTTCTGCAATATTTTTTCAATGACAGTTCATCAGTTTTTAAACATTTTAACATTACGCATATTTTTGTAAGTAGTTCATATTTATGGCATTCATTACACTTGAAAAAATATTATCTCATTGCAATTAGCTGCGTAATTAATGGTTAAGTCTGGCGGGGAAAATTAAACAATAACAATGAAATCACAATGAAAGAATCACAATTCACATTAATGAGGGTACACATCTGTACATACTGTATGTAGTATGTACATGAAACCCCTTGGCAATACCCAAGCCTTTTTCGAGCTGCTCCTTTAGACGCCAGGGCAAGGCAAGAGAAAAATAAATGTATTTTTAACCTTTCTCGGAAAGGGATAGACAGCAGAGGAGGCTGAAAGCAAAGGATGAAAGCATTAGAAATCCGAGCTGGAAGGTGATCTAATGATGGTTTCATTTTCAAGAGTCCCACAATTGTATACCCTTAAATTTGCCAAGAATCTTTAAGCTTTGCGTAATTATCAATAATTTCTATGAAATTTCCACTGAATATTACAGAATTCTATGGAGAAGGAAAACAATGAAATCACAGCGGGAGATGTTGTTTTATATTTATGTGGTTTTTTCCTGCAATCGTTATTGGAATGCTTATGTGTTTTTTCGCGATAGCCTCAAATATTTTCAATCTGTAAAAAATGACACAATTAAATATTTTTTCAATGCATTTTTTGCTAGTTGTATTTTATTTTCATATGAATAAATTTAGAGGGAAAAAATGCATCTAAGGAATGTTTTTATGATAATAATTTATGCATTTTCCAATGCATTTCCTTGAGAATCTTTAGCACTTTTTCATAGCATACTTTTCCGCACTTGTGCTGAACATTTATTCAGCCTCATTAGGATTTGTTGCTGCATTTAATTTTGGTATATTTTGGTATTGTTTCACTTTTTTTTTTTAGCTGTAATTGCATCCAATTGTTGCTGTTTTGTACGCCGCATTGCATTTTATTTTCATGAAATATTTAAATTAAAAAACTTCATGGGCGGCCACACAAAATGCACGCAGAACTTTAGCGACAGCTGGCTGAAAAATGAAAAATCTGAAATGAAATGAAAATAGTGAGGAAAAATGCCTGTGTCTCGCTGCTTTTCCTTCCTCTCTCTCTCTCTCCGCTCTCACTCTTTGCTGTCCCTCTATCCAGTTTTACCCCTCTGCCGCTTCTGGGTGTTAATTGCCTTTAACGCAGTGACACTGCACAAACGCACTCGCAAAAGAGGAAGAGACGGCGAGGGGATGGGCTTTAGGGCTGTAGGGGCAGGCGGAGACACACATACATACGCACTTAATGGCGCAGTGGGATTTTTTAACACACACACACACACAAACATGCCCATGCCCATGCCCACACATGGACTCGCTCACACAAACTCAACATATGCCAGAGATACAAACAAACAGACGAAAAAAAGCACACCCGAGCGCGATTTTTGGGGAGTGGCAGCAGGCGCAAGCGGGACAGCTATAGGTGAGGGGAAAGACAGAAACCGCCACTCGGCAAGATCTCCTGCCGAAGCCCCATGCAAGCCCCCCACCCTTGGCAGAGGCGTCCGTCCTGCGACCCATGTAATCATCATCATATGCACTTTTATGAGCTGCGTCGCACATCTGGCCAAACAGCCAGAGCGCGGGGCACAGTGGGTCAGAGACTCCATGTTGGCTGCCAAAAATTTGCTAATCGTAACGGAATGCCCTGCAATCAGAGTGGGAGAGCTTAAAGGCTTAACCCCGCTAAGCTACATTTGGTAAATGATTGAACCCTAATGGGGCTACAAGAGACTGCTGCAAAAACAGCGAAAAATAATAGCAATTAAATTTTGTGTGAGTCTTTTGGGTTCCCTAATAGCTAGCAGCATCCGCTCGCGTAGCGGATTGTCTCTTATGGAGATGTTCGCTATGAAGCGTATTTCCCACTGGACAGCAAATGCTGTTAAGCTGCAAAGCTCCCTAAAATGTTTGAAAATTGTCTCATTGTCTGTGAAGCGGTGAATGGAGAGTCTGCTAATATTTCTGCTTGCTGGAGGGACCTCTGCTCTGGAGATGGAATATTGTGACGGTGAACATGAATATGCTGCTGTAAATATCCCATAGGTTAATTGAATTTCTTTTCGCTGTTGCCTTGAATATTTATTTGGGGTTATTGATGCTTGCTACAAGCCCCACAATTCGCCTTAGACTGATATCCAGCTGCTTAAGCCTTCCTTTAGAGTTCCACAGTGCACCACATGAACTTTTATTTCAGTTTACCTCGTCGTGTCTCCGCTTTTTGGGTATATTTTTTAATTATTATTATTTGCACAGTCCAATGCATAATAAATATTATTATTAACCCAGTTTTTCAGCCGGGCGAGTGTGAGAGAGTTGCCATATGGAGTGTACGCGTACAAACATATATTTGCATACACATGTACATACACTATATGTGTGAGTGTGTGTTTGTTATGGTTACATGCAGCTGTGTGTGTGTGTCTGGTGTGATTTTCTCACTTTTATCTGCCGCGCCCTCTTCTTCCTTCTTTTTTTCCACGAATTTACTTAAATTTAGTGCAATTGAAAAGTTATTCCATAAAGTTTTATGATTAAAAGTTTTTATGTGCATTCAGAGTTGGCTGGGAATTCGTTTTACAAGCGATTGCCCCAAATTGATTTCGCTTTTTTCACACCTCCCCTCCACCGCTCCCGCCCCCTACACCACCCACACTGATGATTGCTTCTTGTTTTCGGTTTTGGTTCGTTGCAGAAATCTCACCTGACGCCAAGGCCGTTATCAGTGGGCCACCGGATCTGCACTTTAAGGCGGGCAGCGCCATAATCCTTAATTGTGTGGTGCAGCAGCCCTCCGTGAAGGACATCGGACCGATATACTGGTATCGCGGCGAGCACATGATCACTCCCTTTGATGCGGACGATGGCGAGGCATCCGCCCCGTCATCCAACTCCAACTCCAGAGAGGAACAACAACAACAGCGACGGAATCCCTCAGAGAGGGACTCCTCACCGAACGATGTGCTCAGCGAGGTGGACCTGCAGCGGGAGTTTGCCACACGCATCGCCATGGAGTCACAGCTGGGCGACACCCTCAAGTCCAGGTGGGTTTTGGGTTTTGGGGTATATGGGGGGTGGGGTGCAGCATAATTGAGTTGTACTCAGTGTCTCCTTCTTAATCCCGACAGGCTGCGCATCGCCAATGCCCAGACGACGGACACCGGCAACTACACGTGTCAGCCCACAACGGCCAGCAGCGCCAGTGTCCTGGTCCATGTGATTAATGGTGAGTCCCTGGGAGTCATTCAGTAAGTGAGTGAGTGAGTGCGTCCCGGCTCAGGACTCAGGCTCAGGCCCAGGTCCGTGCCTGGGCCCCTGGGTCGCTACTCTCTTCCGGCTCAGGTGGTGCCAGGCGAGGCATAAGCCTATTATTTACAGTGCCAGCACGTTGTTAGTGTACCGCATACATACATATGTGAAGAGAGACAGAGAGAGAGAGGCAGAGAGAGAGGAGTTCTTGCCTAAAAGGAGACGACTCTTAAAGCTTAGCCATGGTCCAGTGAGCACTGACCTGACTGCTCTAAAGACTTGCAAGATGTAGCTTGGACTTTTGTTTGAAATGTAAAGAAATATTACATGGTCTCCGCCAGCTGTTCTTGGCCAGAGACACAAAGTCAGAGTCCCTTAGTGCCTTTGTAAAGGCACCTAAAATTAAATTCTATCATTTAATTGTAATACGAGAAAGCAAATTGAATAATAGTACTTACCATTCCTTTTACTTCTACTTTTGAATGATTCCAGTTTACGCTTTGCATATTTTAGTATTTATTCGAGTGCTTGCAGGCAACTTTATTGCACACACTGTGCACAGCGCCCTCGCTCTCTGTCTCTGTCTCTCTCTCTGTCTCTCTTTTCTATTCATTCCCAGACACGCCCTTTCGGGGCTACGAATAGAGACATACGAATAGAGGCCTAAAAACTAAAAGTTTCGCCACACTTTCCCCACCTCCCACCTCCCGCGCCGGCAACGTTGGGTTTTCTTTTGGGCTGCTTTTTTGTTTGTTTTGGGACACGCTCGCGGGACGAGGGACGCGGGACCCCTTGGCGTATGAGTAATGTGGACGAGGAGCGAACAGTCGGCGGAGACTTTGGCGTAGTCGCCATTTTGGCTTTGCATATTTTACACATAAATTAGACAGGAATTAAGACATTTTAAGCTGCGAAATGAGGGGCATAAACTTGACGCCTCTTTTGTCCTCCAATTTCGAGTGCTGCTTTTTATGCTCCTTTATGGCAGGACATTCGCAGCAAATTGAAGTCCTACGACTCCACCACCACGTCCATGACTCCGTGTCCGTGTCCGTGTCCTGTCCGTGACTCCGTGTCCGAAGTGCTAGTTTTTTTCTTCTTTATTTTTTATGCGATATCAAATGTTAAGCGAAATGGCCAGCACTTAAGTTGTTAAGTTGTTTATTCAAATGAATTTGTTGTACGTACAGGAATTTGCATTTTAAAGAGCAACTGTCTTTGGGCGGGCTCCTCTTCTGTATCGTCGTCCTGCTCTAGTGGAAAGCCATAATAAATATGATTAAATGTCAGAAGTAACTTGCAAAAAGGCACTTAATCATGCCCCACATGTGTGCCCCAAGAGTCGACCAGCGCGTGGTGAAGGGTGTGGATAGCAGACAGCACCCGCCCGTAAATGGAGGAGTCTGTGACTCTGACTGGTACTGGTACTGCGACTGAAAGTGGTACTGTGCCTGCTGCTGGGACTGAGACTGGGACTGGTACTGGGACTTCCATAAATACAGATAATAAATCAAAGGCAATAAAATTTTAAGAAAAATGATAAGCACCGAGTGCTATCTATAGCTAAAGCTAGAGCGACTGGGTTATACTCTATGACTGAATTGAATTATTACAAGTCGTTATATATCGGTGGGAGTGTCTGTTTTTGATTGAGAATCAATTGGCAGTCGTACAGGAAGCAAAGGTGCTATATTTCAAGCAACTGTTTGACATCCACGAAGACAGATATATACCCGACTACTGTAGTTATTTTCCCTTAGTCTATATCTTGGCTAACCAGAGTCGGAAGCTCTGTCCCTGCCCTTGCTTTCCCGCTTGACTCTAAATTCAAAGAACTTATGTGGTACCCCAGTATACCCTTCCTTCTATGGCATATTCCAGCCATTACTCATCTGACATGGGCTTTAAAAATCAGTGGCTGTGCGAACCGAGATGGGTATCCCTTTGTGATGAGTCAAAAGAAAGCATTGACAAATGATGCGCCTGGAATAACATTTGCTCCTAAGGAGCCGCGACTGCAGGCGGGCAGGAGGCCGCAGATATATAGCGTACACGCTGAAACACATATGTCATTTATCTAGTCTGCGTGGACGGGGGACTTGGGACCCGCACACCACACCCTTGTCACACAGCCAGCCAGCCAGCCAACCGGCCAGCCTGCCACCCACTCATAAGTCAGTTTCAGAGTCCCCTACAATTAAATTAAGTTATTTACCATGGCATAGTTAATGGGGCGGGCGTTGCCACAGATTTGCATACATATGTTACGTAATTATATTCCACTGTTTGTCCAATCCCTAACGTTCTCCCCTTCTCTCTCTCTCTCACCCTCTTGCAGATGAGAATCCCGCAGCGATGCAGAAGAGCGAGGCATTTGCGCTGCCCGGACTGGGCCTTCGCCTGGAGCTTTGTTGGATGTTCCTCTTGGTATTAGCTCTCAGTCGTTGAAAGCGAAAGTTGTACCCCAGCAGCACCATGATCCTCATCATCAACGTTGTCTTTAGTCTCATTATCATCATCAACGTTAACTTTGTTATTGCCAGCAGGAAACGGGACAAAGAGAGATATATAGAGAGAGAGAGAGCGACAGGGATGGAGAGAGTGTTGTAACAAATGGAAAGACACGAGCAAAAATTATATGTGTGTGTGTTTTTTTTTTGTCGCAGTTCGCTCTTCGAGAGATGTTTTTTTAGAAATGCTGGCTAAAAGGAAAGGCAAACACGCGCATGGTGGCATGGCCCCGCTTTCCCTTTCAGGCATAATGTGTTTCCTTTTTAATATTTACATTTCATTGTGCAAAATGAGACACTGAGCCCCGGAAAATGCAATGGGAAATGCAAAAGACCAGCAGACGCGCAACCACAGAAGGACAGAAGGCTGACACTCTCTGTAAATACCACAAAGATGCAGCACAGCAGCTCTGATAGAAGAGAAATACATACATATATATGTGGCTTACGTATATGTAGGTATAGTGCCGTGTAAAAGTCTATGTACGAGCGTAGATTCATTTCAGATGCCAAATGAAAAGTAATCGCTTAGTAATATTATTAAGAACGGACATTAAAATATCTATTAGGGACTACCTATTTTTATAATATTTTAGTTCTGTTGCTTTATTAAATATATAAATAAACAAATTTTTATTTTCCTTTTTCGTTAAGTTTTATCATTAAGTTTCCTCAACTTCAGTTATAACTCTCTCCCTTAGATAGCCACAAATGCTTGTCAAACGCAGACTTTCATTCGCCACTGTACGTATAGTATTGTCGTTACTCTGCCCCCAGCTCCCTATCCCTCTCTCTTTATCTCTCTTGCCATTCTCATCGGGAAGACAAAGGAACGTAACACGCATCGCATCGACTTGATAAACATTTCATGCTGTCTTAACAGAGAGAGCAAAGCTAACCCAAAAGAAAAAAAGAATATACAGAAAAGAAAAGGAGAAAAAAACCCAAACACACAGTCTGTGGCACAAGTATGCAGCCATACCCCACACTACTACTACCCGAAAATTGTAATATATATATAAAACGACAAAAAAAAAACTCTCAGCAAATAACTAAAAAAGAATAAAAAAAAAACCACACAGAGAAAGAAAGAAAGAAAAACTGTCATCAAATAACAAAATAAAATAAAACACAAAACAAAACAAAACAAACAGAACGAAGAACGAAAGTAAAACTTAATTATAAAACTAAATTGCATGGAATATATTTATGGGCAAAATGAAATTTAGTCAGGCGGCGAGTCCCATATTCAAATGTAAAATTGGGAAATGTAGAATGGCAATCGAAATGGAAATGCGAAATGCGACCCCAAGCGGAATTCGTTAATGAAAAGCGAAATCAATTGCGGCAAGCTTGACTAAATTTGATGTTGCACATGGATTGTGGATTGTCGATTGTCGATTGTGTGTGTGTAGCAAATACATATATTACGAGTACTCGCATGGGTACTATCCAATGGTAGGCATGAATTTACTACACGTAAGCCAGTAAGCAGATTTTAGATAATTTATGTGATGACGAAACCAAATGATAAATAAATAAACAATTCAATGGAATGAATTCTTTCAAAAACAATAAAATGAAATGAAACTAAACATAAACATAGATGAACCCCCCAAAACATTATTTTATTTTGGGCATCAAACTTTCTGCTTTTTCGCTGGTAAGTATTTTGCAAAATGTTCCAATTAAGTGAATTCCAAACTCAATTACTGGGAAAAATGCTGTCAAATATGTTTCAGCTTTGAGCTGGTCCCCAGTCCTTGTACATTTATGTGCCAGTGTGCCCGCAATAAAACTGTAAAAATAATCATCAAAGCGAAACCCGCAAAAGCATATTTGCTTCCAATCAGAATTCTAGTTGGGGGGGGGGGGCATGGATGGCGATGGCGTTTTCAATTCAGTCTACAGCCGCCTCCGCGCTGCCTCTCTGGTTCTTTTTCTGCTTTTTAATGCATTGCTCCATGCAAGCTGCACATAGAAAGATTGATCTAATCAGTGCTATCAAAGCTCTCCCTCTCTCTCTCTCTCTCTGTCTCTCTCTCTGTGTCCCTCGTTTGTAGCACTATTGAAGGGTAGTGCTCTTTTGACCAACAGTTTGGTGCGTAGCAATGGAAGGAAGAATTTGCTACCCCATATAGAAATTGTAAGTCTGTTTCTATATATAAATAGTCGCTCAGTTTGTCAGCTATTTGTATGAGACATTACACAGGATCTATATATACTATATATACATAAGTCGAACTATATAACAGCTCCCCTATGAACAATGAGGGGCAAAATGAGACGCCATGCATCAGCATCAGGGTATCAGCAGCTTCCACCTCAAAGCCAGATTTTATTCATGATTTTTTTCAGACAGTAAGCAAGACAAATAGAGATCAAAAGAGTAACATCATTCTTAAAATCAGTTGAGTAATGCAGTGTCGGATTTAAGCTGCTGCAAATAAATAATTCCCAATGCAACGAATACTTCAGGAATTGGTTTAGATCTTTCTCCATCCTCTATCTAATAAAAATAAGCTCTCAACAATAATTATATCAACAGCTTATATCCCAGCTTTCAGCGCGTTCGCTTTAATGTGAAACTTGAAGAAAATTCTGCACTAATTCAACGTAAATGCCGGTCCAATCATTTGCGCCAGCTTCTACCATCGTTTGGAGGCTCAAATTTCTGAAATTATAATTGATATTTGCAGCGGCATCAAACAGAAACGGCAAAAGAAAAATATTATTACAACAAGACAGCTCGGCAAAAGTTCGGTTCAGCGTGCCGCAAGATGGCGCCCATAAAAACGCCATTAATGTCTGTACCACACACACAGAGAGTGAGAGAGAGGAGCTACTACCCCACACTCATTCTCATTCTGCAGGGACCGTCATCGTCACTGGCACCATCGAAACACCAAAACCCACCCCACCCCACCCCACCCAACTGACCCAATTAATGTGCCCATAGCCGCAAGTGTTTTTCATTAGTTTGAATCCGCACGAAGAGATCATCGCCGGTATTTAAATGAAACAATTACGGGCTCCGGACAGCCGCCACTTGTTGCGCTTCACAAGAACCAAAAGGACCAACCCCCAAGGATCCCCCACCACAAGACAAGGCCATTTAATGTCCGTTCGGATGGAGGTTTTTATTTTAATTTAAACAAACAGAGAAGGACAAATTTGTTGGGCTGCAAACCAGCATCCGAGCATCCGAGCATCCCAGCATCCATGCAGCCCCTCGTCATCCGTTGGCGTGGCAAATCCAATTCTGGATATCAATCATACGCCGCATAGGCTTACAGAAATGTCTTCAACAGTGTGATATATGAGCCGGTTGTGCTGAGTATCTGTGGGGGAGGTAGATGGTATATGGTAGATGGGGAAAAAGGCGGTTAAAACAAGAGAAATATAAACATTTATTATCATAATCAACGGGCAAGAGAGACACATCCATGCCGAACCATACCGAACCGAAGGCCGTGAGGGAGGGCGTAAAAAACGGAACCGCAATTGTTTTTGCCCGCTGCGAACGCCGCAATATCATTAAAATCATTTTTCTAGTCCTCGCATCGCATTTGTACCACTCAATGTCGTACAGCACGTCCGCCACAGCAGCGCTCTGCAAAAGAAAAAAAAAGAGGAGCAGAAGAGTACGGTTGAAAAAAGAAACCTCCAACTGAAACTGGATCAGGGAACTGGAACTGAAACTGATGTGGCAGGATGATGATGATGCCACGCGGAGGGGTGCGTGCGCCTGCCTCATGATGGGTGCTCTTCCCCTCCAAGTGCTCGGTGGGGCGGTGGGGCGGTGGGTTCCCCACTTTGTTGTGTAATTAAAATTTTATCACAAGTGCAATTTGTGTATGGCACATCATTTTTTATGTCGGGTGCCTGGCTGCTTAATGTTGGGCGTCAAATTGAAATTACAGAAATTGAAAAAAACCAGAACCGAAAAAAAAAATAAACAGCCACCACTGGAAATGATTGAGAGACGAATGCGCAGATACTCTTATTGGAATGAAAAAGAAGCTTGCGGTAAGAGCTGCGTACTTATTAACAGATGGTAGATGAGATTGTATCCCGGAAGAGTCGCTTAAGCGTAGGATAGATTTATGACTGATTTACGGAAATGAGCGGAGGAGAGTGGCACGGAGAGATTACAGCTGGGCAGCCATGTTTCACATGCTTACCAGATCTATGAACATTTTTATATATAGTTAGAGCACAACCCATGTATAGCTAGAGAAATACACAGTCATATCTACAGACAGAAGGATTCAACAGACTTCCATGGAGTTTATAGAAAATCCAAGGACAGTCCATGGAGAAAAGCTCGAAAAGGTCTTGTAACACCTTTCCATACAGCACAGAGCTATACAGAGGCCACAAAGCCTTCCATAAATGCACAGACAGACACTCCAAACACTTCGCAAAGATAGTCTAACAAACATTGTATATAGACCAAAGAATATATCCAGTACACTCGCCAGAAAAGACTCGCATCAGACTAACGATAGACTAGACCTGAAGAGCTATACAAATGTACTCGCGGACAATGGACTAAAGAGCTCATCTCTTGAGGCGCTCCTGGAATGCAAACTGGCAACCGAACCAACGATAACCCTTTTGCGAGTGTATAGAAGCTGTAGCTGAATGAATGATGGAAATGGCTGTGCTGGAGTGGTAATGGAAATGGGAATGCGACTAGGAATGGGCATGGGCATGGGAATGGGAATGGGAGTGGAGAATGTGAGGAGTAGTAGAAGTGGACAAAAGTCTTACTAACACTCTCGCTGACGTGATTGCCGCCGTAGCTGTAGAGGAAGAGCTGCGTTAGGGCCGCGACTGTATAGCAGATGTAGGTTAAGCCGCTCAGCGACGACGTGTTCTGCCCGGCGATGCCCGTCGAAGAGCAGGGAGTATAGCATGGAAGAAGAACAAGAACAAGAAATAAAAGAGACTGAGATAAGAGCCGCCATTAATTGGAGAGAAATTGCTTGTAGTGAGAGAAATAAAAAATGGTAAGAGATTATTTAATATATGTATAATCGCGAGAGTTTTGAAGTAGTTGCCGAGAATGCGGGACGAAGGAAAGTGAAAATATAAAAAAAAAAACTAAAAAAAACATCAAAGAAATTCCCTCGAATGGTCTTGGGCTACTTGCGGGCTGGCTGAAAGTCTGATTGCTTTTCCGTTCCCATTCCCCATTTCCATTCCCAGTGACATTTTCAGTTGGGGCAAAATAGGGATGGAGAGGGATGCAGAGGGATGGTGAGGGATGGGGAGGGGGTACTTATAATACGATTTCTGCATGTAGTAGAATGCATAAAGCCGTAAGCATGCTCGATTGTACGAGAGTGTAATAGGATTTGCCATAAATAAACTAGTTTTATGTTTTCAGTCTCCCCCTCTGCCTCTCTCCCCCTCTCGTTGCTTTTTGTTGCCCCTCTAAACTTTGTTTTTGTTTTGCTGCTCACAACGTTGGGCAGGGGCAGGTCGGAGTCGAAGTGCTGTGCCAGCTGGCGAGGGAGCACTCCAAGGGTATACCGCAAGCAAACCAATGGCATTGTTGCAATGACCAAAAACTTGCAGAGAGAAATAAAAATAATAAAAACGTTGGATTGTCAGCACCGAAGAAGAAGCCGATGGACTGCAGCAGGGCTCTTAATTTTTGGTTGACCGATGCCCCGAGTGTGCTCTTTGTGCCAGTTTTCATTCAAATGCAATAAAATAATCGCAGCAATTTTTCAGTAATTATGCTGAAAGCTATAGGGCTAAATATCTCCCGATATTTTGGGAACGAAAGCATCTGCCTCTCATTTCCATGCAACTAACCTAACACTCAATGTGGCAACTGCCGATTAAAGTGATTTTATAACTATGCGACAGACAAAAGAGCAATCAAACAGGTAAATAGCAATTGAAGCATAAATAAACACAATAAAACACCCAAAGGCTGACCGAAACAAGCAGCTTTCTCGCTCAGATCTTTTGCCTAAACAAACAAACATAAACCCTAAGGAAAAAATACAAAAATCAGACAAAATCTTTCAATTATCTCGCTCTCCAAGCGAATCAATATCAGTCGCATACTTTCACTGCTCCCCAAACAGGAGGAGATATGAGCAAGTTTTCCGAAATAGATTTTCGCAAATACCTTAAACAGCGAGCAGCAGCGCCCTGCCTCCCGGAAGAAAAGCGGAGCGCTAAAGTGTCGCCTGCATTTATCCCATTTGGGGAGAGGAGTCTCGAAAACATTTTCCAAACATTTTGCAGCGGGTTTTGGCCCGAGCAGTCCGCAGCCAACGGCTTATGGGTCTCACGGGCCATGCCGGGGACACCGGAAAACGTGTGAAAGTCGCATTAAAAACTTTTTTCGTAGCAGTAACAATTCATGCGCTTATAAATTGCCACCGGAGAGACAGAGAGAGAGCGAGAGAGAGCGAGCGAGTCACACGGCATGGCACGGCAGCCACAAAACAAACAAAAACGAATACGAAAACGAATCTGAGCTGTACGACAAAATACGGCTGGTAAAAGCAGGCAAAAAGCGAACGAAAAACAGGGAAAAACTTTTAAAACGGCCGCCAAATTCGATTCGACTGTGGCAGGGTCGGTGGGGAGAGTGCTGGGTGCGGGATGCGGGGTGCGGTAAGGCTTACCAACATGATGTCCAGGATGGTCGAGCACAGGACGAAAGCGGCGGACAGGAAATGCATTAAAACGATAACGGTAAACTGGCGTGTTAGGTCCGTGCACAAATCGATAATCGCATTGTGCCGCTCGACGATAGCGGCCAGCCTCTGCCGAATGTCCACATTCATCGACTCGGTAAAGACCTCCACGGTGTCTGCAAGAAGTCAACAAAAGTCAGAGCAGAGCACAGCTAAAGCCCCAGCCAAAGCCATTACGCCATCTTGCAGGACATCGAGGGCATCCAGGACTCACCGCCATGCAAATCGGCAAATACTCGTCGAATGTCCTGCTGCACCAGGCGGAAGCCACCACAGATGTACATGCAGCAGCAGAGAAAGAAACCATCCACGAAGCTGAAGGCAAACACTGTGCATGCCCCGGAAGCGGTCAGCAGCACGTAGGTGAGCGGAAACAGCGGCTGCTGCACGGCAAACGTGGGCAGACTGCAACCAGAGAGAGAGAGAGAAGGGGAGGCAAAAGACAGTAGACAGTAGACAGCGAGAGATGGTGATGATGATGATGGAACGCTTTTTCCATCTGAGATTCAATTTTAGCGGCATCTACCGAGTGTGTTTTGTTGACATAAGACAGGTGGGAAGTCCCTGGAGCAGAGCTATGCAAATTATCTTTGGCTTACAGATGGCTTAGTGAATCGACTGCACGAGGGTGTCCTTTAATCGAGTTATTTTAATGAATTAAATAGGTTTAAGCGGAACTTTGATTGACTCTTTCCCTTCTGCAGACATGAGTGTGCCATGTGCCAGCAATGGGTCGCCAAAGGCCGTGCGCTTGTGGTAGACTTGTTGGATTTTTCAGCCCAAGAAGAAAGTATTTTGTAGGCCTCGACAAAGACAAAGACATTGCCCAAGTATTGACGAACAGCGGAGTCGAGAGCCAGAGGCAAAGAATAGCCCAAAACAAAATTTAAGTCGCGAAATTTGTTCCTTTGACTGTGCCGTGTACACTCCTCTCACAGAGAGTGATCACTGCTCTTGACACTCACCACATGCACTGCCTCACCGCCCACACTTAGCCCTGCTCTTACTCACATGATGTTGAAGGGCAATTCAATTTGGCCCGGCAGCTGGCGCATCCAGCGATACAGACCCATAATCAGGGGCTGCAAATTGAATGCGGTATTCGTCAGGGTGCCCGAACTGAGCAGCAACAGGCTGAGTCGATTGGCTATGGTCGAGAGTTCCACCAACGTCTGTTGGCCCTCTGGCTGCCGGTGGGCCCAGAGCATGCCGCGCAACCGCTGGACCCAGTCATGCCACCTTCTGTGGCTGCCAAAGAAGACGCACAGCTTTAGCACACAGACGGCCTTGGTGGTGCCGGGGCAGAAGGCCTCCAGTGCTGTTACTAGGTTATCCAGGTGCACACAGCCGTACAGAATCTCACCCACAGCCCCCATCAGCACCACCGCGAGGGCGAAGATGAAAAGGATCTGGGCGTGGCAGGGGCGTGGATGCTGCGGCCAAATGCCCACAATCAGGCCGGAAATGCGTGGTATGCGATAGAAGTGTGCCGCAATGGCGGGCTCTCTGCCGTCAATCATTTTCCAGAGAGTGAAGATTGTAGTGGAGATGTCGAGTGGATAGTGGATACTGGAGAGGGTTGTGAAGTGGCGTGGAGACTTGCGAATGGAGATAGGTGACGTGAAGTATCACGAGTATCGATGGAGCGCGTTTTCCTTATAGTCGAGTGGTCACCCGTCTCCAGGCGAGTGTCAAGAGCAACGTTTCGATTTTTCCTTTTTATATGCTTCCAATTAAGTGAACAGTGTGTGGGGGGGGAGGAGCTGTGATACGGGGAGGGTGGGGGTGTGGCGGAATGGAATGGACAAGGAATGGAGGAGGTAACTTTTGGTAAGTTTTTTGCCTTTGACTTTGGCAAAAGTTTTAATTGTTTTTGTGCTTACGTCTGCACTTACACTTCCCTTCCACTACCAAAAAGTTGGCTCCTTCCACTGCGAGAGAGCGCTCTCTGCTGCTCCATTTTACCTGGATCTATACCTGTCACGCCCCTTAATTATGGCTCTCAGTTACAGTTGGAATATTTTAGTTTGTTTATTTAACATTCCCGCCATTGTTTGACATTCAATATTTTGTGTGTGTGTGTTAGTCTGTGTGTGTGTGTGTGTGGCATAACAAAGAGAAAGCAAAGGACGAATTCCGCGTACGAAATGGAGACTAATTTAATTAATTGTTATGCAGCCAAACTTTCACTCAAACCTCACCACTCCACTTGCTCTATTTCCTCTTTCCTCTCTGCTTTCTCTGTCGTTTGTTTTGATTTTAATTGGTGTGACCACGCCCCCCATCAAACCCCCCAAAACCCTCAACCTCCTGTTTGCCGAAAAGTTCTTAATTGTGGGATTTTTTTTTTGAACCAATAGAGAAAAAATAAAACGTAAAGTTTGCTGGGAAAAAAGTCAACTAAAACCTTCCTTTAATGAGCTCTCCGAAAATCACTTTCACTTTGAGCGAAAAATTGAGGAACAAATTGTTTTATATTTGCCTTTGGTAGAGTTTATTTTTGTCTCCATTTTGTGCAGAATATTTGTCTCTCTATTTTTGGTAGAATCTATAATAGAATGAAAGTCATTTTGGCCAGATTTAGTCGAGTCGGGTTCAGGATAATCTAAACCAATGAAAGGCTCAATAATGAGAGAATTTCCATTTGCATGCCTAACCAGCTGAAGGGTCTGGGGTGTGTGGGTCAATTACAGTCACTGCCAATAGTTAACAGACAGGCCAAAGCCAAACCAATTAAACACAGGCCACACAAACGTACAATGCACTGACAGAAAAAGGAACGAACATATTTAGTATAGAGGAAAATAAATCTTGAAATTTCAAACTAGTTTTGAAAAATGTCTTATATATTTCGAAATTTATTGCTATTCATGATACTAGTAGATGATCGTCTCATAGTAGTAGTAGAGTAGATTGTGATCTGTGCTTTAAGTGAGTCTTAACTAAAAATTCTTGGCGAATTATTTATTGCTGCGCTTCTTCCATTTAAAATTATACTGTAAGCCCTGTAAGCTCTAACAGATCAACAGCGCTGTTAACGGAGAGGTTACAGCTGTGGTGTTAAAAGCGCAGCTCTAACAGATCAACAGCGCTGTTAATGGAGAGCGGTTACAGACTGTAGTGTGAACAGCGCTGTTGATCTGTTAGAGCTGCGCTGTTAACACCACAGCCGTAACCGCTGTCCATTAACAGCGCCCACTGTTACCGATCTCTGACGTGCTCGCGCTCGCTCTCACGATCCACACGGTTCGCCAGCGGAATTTGCTTATAAGCTAGACCTAGTCACCTACAAAACAGACTACAGAATAGACCGTAAATATATAACGTACCCCGATTTCTCTTCCATTCTATCCACCCTGCCTGAAACACCTTCCCAATTCAGAGTATATTCAGCAAATGTTTTTCCCAGTGTATAATAGCACTCCGATGGCTGGGGCAATAATTGCATTTTATTTTTAGGGCCAACTACGAATAATATTTGACTGCAGCATTGCTTTGGGCATCGGGTGGCAGCCAGAACGGACCTAGAAATGTGTATGTGGACACGGAGCGTGGGAAGCCAATGCAGTTGAGGTATTTCATTGAGGTCGATCCATTAACTTGCCGCTCTCCCGTTTCAGAGTTGTCTTGCATATGGCTGGAGGACAGACATTGCAATGCCATTGCAATGCCATTTCCACACCCACACCCACTGCCAGTCCCAGTCCCAGGCCCAGGCCCATTCGAACCCATTCGTCACTTGGATGGCAAACACAGAGTAAAGCAAAAGCTAATCCTGTTACAGCAACTGTATCAACGCCTCGCTCTAGGAAGGACGAGTACGAGAGTACGATGACGAGGACGAGGACGAGTACACTGCTATCAATGATGGCCAGTAAGTGGGGCAGACCACACCCACAGAGACAGAGCAGGCCACCCACTTTTGCTGCAGTTTATTTTGCAAGTCTGTGTGACATATATCAACATGCGGAGCGGCTGCACCTGCAGACTGACATTGGCATCGGCATATTCAATAAGCGGCATAACCAAAGAGCAGCCAGCCATTCAAACCGACCGAAGAGCTCTGGCCCTCGTCCCTGGCCCTGGCCCCGGCCCCGGCCCACACGGCGTATGCGCAACTTGCTGCCGCATAAGCGCACGTCAAGTGTTTGCCTGCGGCCACCTCTGCCCCTGCCCCTGTGGTGCTCTGCCCTCCATCACTCTCAGACCCTCAGACCCTCATAGCCCCTGCCAGTGCGTGCTGCAATAAAGTGACCATAAAGCATTGCCTTGATGGGTGCCTGCCTGGATGTGTCTTCTATAGCTGCTCTGGCCTACTGCTCCTGATACTGGCACACCTTGGGCCTGGCTGGTTCCACTCAACCACTCAGGCAATTATGTAATATGCAAATTGAAAGATTAAGCGCGCATAGAGCAGGGCCCAGGGCCCACAACTGCAACAACGAAGTGGGGGTGCTCTAGGTGATCAGAAATAACACGGGAAACGCTCGATAGGAACTCAGCAAAGTGAAGAGTGTGCTTCAGCTGTCGCTAGAGGGACAGATACTCCTGTAGATCCATCGATGCAAAGTGCAAGCCAGACTTGTGGCAGCATTTCCGAACGCACTGCATCTGTCATGATACCCTCTGCAAGCGTATGACAGCACCTGAACCCTGTACTAAACTTTTCAAGTATTAACTTCAGGGTTTTCAATGTAAGACATTGTGCGGTTCACCCTTCCCAAAGCAACATCTAATCGAGACTTTCCTCCTGCGAGTGTGCACTGACTGTTCCATTGAATGTTGGGCAACAGCAAAGTTATTTTGCCCTACCATGTCTCACTCACACCCGAAGGAAGTTCTCCCAGGAAATTGATTGCACTACCTTGGATTCCTTGGGCCACTAGGCTCGGATTGAGACCTCCTTGTACCCCCTACATGGTCTGTGGCTCTTGCCTGTTAGTTGTACTCGTCACTCAGCTGTCTGACGTCAGTGGCAGAGGAGAGCAAAATGAATACTGGGCAGAGGGCTGTGAGGGTGCGGGTTCGGGTTCGGGTACGGGTACGGGCTCGGGTACCCCTTGTCCAGCCCATTCAGTGTTTGGGTCCTGTTGTCTATTCGCTTGTTGGCTGTCAGCTGTGGTGGAGGGGGGGGAAACGATGGCTTCCCCCTGTGGAAATGTGCGGACTGCGGGAGCAATGGGGCCACAGCGCCAGAGCTGGGCCCTTTTATTAGCCAAGAACGTATAGAAATGGAAGCTTCATTTATTGCCACGACGAGTACACCAATTTTCCATTAAAATTTCACCCCATTTCGGGGTGAATATTTGTGTGTGTGTGTCTGACAATTGCATTTGCGCATTTCCGTTTCCGCTGTCGTTGTCGTTGTCGTAGTCGTTTTCTTTTTCCACTGCTGCCACTGCTGCTGCTGCTGCTGGCTCCTGCTTTTGGCAGCCACGAAACCGTCCTTGGCCGTAGCGACACCAACCACCCACCCACCCATCGACCGACCAACCCCCTCCCTTCTTAGCCACTCATAAATTGCCAGCTGCATTCATTCATATCTTGGTCGGCTTCCTACCCCGCCATGCATCATCGTCAGCGGCATCATCTACCCATTGAATTATGCGCCAATAAATTTGTTTGTTAAATTTCCCCTTGCCACGAATAGGAACCCCCCTCCCCATCGCCAGCCAGCCATGCCACTCCCCTATGTCTGTGTCGTCTGACTCTCTCTCGCCATAGTGAAATTATATATTTAATTATTCATTATTTTGGGGAATTATGTGCCAGTAAATTTGTGAAAATATTTGTTGAAATTCCTACTTCAGCAATTGCGTCATTTTGTCGCCTCTTTGGTGGCACACTCTCCCGCTCTCTCTGTCTGCCTCTTACTCCTTCCGCCTCCTCGGTCGGCTGGTTCTTTTGTGTGTGTTCATTTGTGCATTGATTATGCAACAACAGGATGCAACTGGCATGCAACAGTGCGTATGATTAACACTAAATGCGTTCCCTGTCAAAGTGCATAATTCCAACTGCCAATTGGCCAAAAAGAGATAAAGCTACAAAACAGTGAAAGAGCGGAGGTTAGGCGAGAGAGGGACAGGGACAGGGGCACAAGGATATGGTTGCAGAGTGCTCGCCCATCCATTTGCAGGCTGAGCACATAATTTTGCTTATTTTTGCAATTAGCCGGAAAATTGATGCTGCCAAATCAGAGCTAATTTTTGCCAGCGAGGGTGGTTCCAATAGAACCAAAAATAATTAAGGCCAATTAAGCTAACTTTAAGCATTTTTAGAATTTTTACTTGGTATTTTCAGCACCGAGATCCTTAAGCAATTAATGGGTTGAACAGAAAATCAAATGAACTTTCATACGATTTTTTATTCGTATCGATACTATTTCTTTAGCTGAATATATTTATATCAAGACAAAGTTGAATTTTTGCTACAAATTTTAATGATTGTTAGACATGACCATTTTTTAGATATTTTTGTTTTATGTTATGATTCTTAGTTTAGATATTATCTTCGGTCGAAGTACTATGAACAGGATTTCTTAGCCCACACCTGTGGCCAGCTCACAGCCAATCTTAGTCGTAGGCTTAGCAGCCAGCTAAGCAGCTCTGCTGTAAACTGTAAACTATAAACCCCACGATTATAACATACCGTTCCGTAATCCAATTCAGATTTAATGCTGATTTGAGCCTGTGCGTAATTTACGCTTGGATATTAATCAAGATTTTTAACACCACATAACCCATAAGCCCTGAGAGGGGGGGATATAAATTACGCTGTATATGACATGTCCTCCGGATAAACTGCCCTGAAATTATGTTTATTAAGGAATGAAGATTGGAGAAATGCATCACACATGGCGAATCTTCTATGCATAAGTGACACTTTCGCCCGTCCTTTAGCCTCATTTCTCTCGCTCTCTCCCTCTTTCTCTGTCTTTGGGTGGGCGAAAGTTTTTTATGGCGCCACGTAACTCAAGCAGGAAGAAAGGGGGAGTGAATGGGATGCCTGTGTGCCTGTGTGTGAGTGTGTAAAAAACTACTAAAGCAACCCACGTGAAAGTTATAACTTGGCATTAAATGCGGAAAACGGAACGTGGATAGCAGGGTGCAAGCACACACGCACACTAGCACACACACACACACACACGCTCCCCCGCCCATAGATACACACATTTGCAGCAATAAAATGCAGTTGACTGCAACGAAAGGAGGGCCGCACTGAGTGGGCTGAGTGTGGGCGTGTGAAGATGCTATCCCTCTGCAGTAACAACAATGATGATGATGATGACGATGATGATCAGGGGCAATGTGTTGCACATTTTGGTGGCAAAGTTGCGCAAATGTGTGAAAATTGTACAACGTACAAACAAACACACACACGCACACACACACACTGTTGCACAAACAAGAAGCGGTGCGGAGCGGTGCGGAGCGGAGCGGAGAAAATGGAAACATGGGAAACCGGAGGAAGCCGGAATCCGGAACCCGGAGGAACCTTACAGGACGAGTGTAAAATGCAATTGAAAAATGCCACAGTTTTGCATAAATCAGCAGGAAAGCGCCGAAAATGGCGCACAAACAAGCAACAGCAGCAGCAGGAGCAGCGGCAGCGGCAGCGGCAGCAACCGGATCCGGATCCGGGCCAGGGCACAGGGCACCAATAACAACATGCAGGAAGACGAGCAGCAGGAGGAGCAGCAGCAGCAGGAGGCCAGGAGGCAAGGAGCAAACAAACAGGACCGCAGGCAACCCGTAAACATGGCCCACATATCTGAGGGGCATGCCAAAAGAGAGAGAGAAAGAGAGAGAGAGAGTGAAGCAAAGAGCGTGCCATGCAGCCGCAGATATAATTTACTGATAATGCAATTGCCGTTTGTGCAGCGCCGCCACCGCCACCTGCTGCAATCCCTGTGCCGTCCCACTGTCCCACTGTCCTTCTGTCCAGCTGCTGTTGATGTTACTGCTGCCTGCTGCCATTGCTGTTGATGTTGCATTCCAGGCTAAGCCAACAACAACAGCAGCAGCAGCAGCAGCAGCAGCAACAGCAGCAACAGCAACAGCAGCAACAGCTACTTCCTGGAGTCCGGAAAAGCGCTGAAATGTGCAGAAAAAAATTGAGCAATAACGATTACGAGTATGCACTCAGCAGAACGAAGGTGGAATGCCCTTTTCCAAGGGGAGGGAAAGCTCACGAGGAAGGAAACCACATTAGCCTTGATTTTATATGGGAAGCAGAGACAGAAACTGGAGCGGATAGCGCTTATTGCTTCAAATTATGCGTAGCAGTTCCCCCAGTTCCTTCCATTAAATTGTTCCTTTTAGCTTTAATTCTTACTGAGTTCTTTTAGCCTCACGAACGAGCTTACAGGCTCTTTAGTCCTGGGTGTAAAAATATGCAAAAAACCCTTTCTAGCAATTGCTTTTTGTGGAGAAAGCTAATCGGAAAAAATCAGAGAGTCTTAATTAAAGATTAAGTTCTACTTAAGCACTCAGACTTTCCGCAGAGGTAAACTACCCTCACGATCGTGGAAGAGATTCCACCATTAGCCGCCAGCCATTCATTACAGTGATGTCTGGTTAAATGAAACGAGCTAGTTATTGCCCGGCGAAGGGCAGCCTGTCAAATATAGCGAACGTGGCGCAAACTGCATAAATATTGCAATGCCATGACTCGACGATGTCAGCGATGCCAGCGATGCCAGCGATGCCTTGGTCATGCTGCAGTTGACATTTTCGTCGCTTTTTTTTTTTTGCTGTTGCACTCTCCAGCCGCTCCCCTGCTTTGCGCACTTTCGACAACCATGAAACTAGAAGTAAAGTAAAGTGAAGTGAAGTGGTGCGGAGTGGAGTGGAGTGAAGTGGTGTGTATAGAAAACAGTTCAGTCAGCGAGTCGAGTCGAGTCTGACCGTGGTTGGGCTTTGCAACGCATACAAATTGCATTTGCTTCCGTTGCGGGATTCCAAATTAAAGCTCTCTCCCTCTCTCTCTCTCTCTTACCCTCGGAATTAAACTTAAAGCAGAGTTTGTACGATTGCCCCAGAGGAATGAGCGAAAAAAGAGCAATCGCTGAACTTTGAAATTAAGGGAAAAAAAATAACAAGAAGAAAAAAAAACCACAAGAACAACAAAAGGCATGACTTTCCATTAGAGTGAAGTGAAGCAAACGAAGCCAGAGAAAAAGTGTCGTTTGATTTTCAGCGATTCCCTCTTCATACGAAGGAAATTGGCAAAACAAAGCGCGTTTCGTCTGTTATTTTTTGTCTGCGCCAATTGTTTTTTTTATACCCTTTAGCAGTGGTGGAGAGAGATAGAGAGTATAGGACAATTAGTTCAATGAGAGGCACAGAAGAAGGCAAGTAAGCTGAAAGCATTCAACAGCCGAGAATACGAGAATATCATATCCAACTAGAAGCTTCTTGTATGCTGTGGAAAACCCAGAAATTTTCACACTATTCTGTACGAATTTTCTAGCAACCATCTGTCGAAATTTAGGCCTTGTCAGTGTGCCTATCCTCATGTAAATACGGCAGCAGCTTTATCTTATTAAAATCACAATTTTACAGGATATCCAACCCCTCGACTCTCAATGAAGTTCCCTAATTCTGGTTGTTTTCGCGTATTGTTTTTGTTTGTTTAACAATTGAATGACTCTGAAAGTTTCTATACGCGACCATGTACCATGTATAGTATAGGTCGTTACGCGTACTATTCCCTACTATTGTATATCATGTCATGTTGCCTTCAACTTTAAGCCCTACTCGTGCCTAATTAACTCAATTCCAGCTTCCCAGCTTCCCAGCTTCCCAGCTTTGGAAATTCTTCATTAGCTGGAAGTCAAACTTTACGATATGCGATTATTTCAGTCCAGTGCCTTGGCTGCTGTGCTGCCACCGCCTGCCTTTTGGCCTTTCAGCCTTTCAGCCTGCCAGCCAGTCGGATGCCTTTATGAAAGCAGGCTGGCCTGCCGCTGCCTGACGAGGTGAGTGTTTGTTTTATGAGAGAAAATAATGGGTACTGTACTCCCCCATGCGGCACATAGCGCCACCACTTCAGCTGCCCCCTCCCCACACACACCAGCACCACTGAGCATAATTGTTTTAGCCCGAGTTGGCAGCAAGTTTTAAAGGTGTGGTTGGCATTCATACAGCTACCATGCAAAAATGTAGACCAGTGGGGTATACTGTCTAAGGTACAAAGAAGAAAGAACCACGTATTTAGCTACTATAATATTACTGTTCAGATTTGATTGATAGTATATCCACGAACAGGAATATTCATTGCATATAATGAGAAGAAAAAAAAAATTTGAATTTTGGAACCAGATCGAGGGAGATTTAAGCTCGCGAAGGTATGATATTTGTCTATCTAGGCAATCTTATTTATCACTGATATATTTTAGCTATAAAAAGTTTCGGCTTTGAAAATCCTTTTTATTCAATCCTTTTGGTATTACGCCTACAATTATCATACTCCATTACGATTTGTAATTCATTTTGTAAATATTTCATTCAAAATTGAATCATTGGAGTTTTTATGTTTTTCTTATAGCGTGTACAAACTTTTAGGTCTCTATTTCTGGGGATTACTATTACTATTTCATAAAAAAAATAAGTTTCTTTACCTATATATATTTTAAAAATGTATTCAGACATCAATTAGAGGTCCCAGTTGTTAGAACTCATTAAAATCATATTAATTTGAGTATTAATTAATAAAAAAAAAAATTATTAATTAATTTAATAAATAAAATATGTACAATTAATCGGATTAGTGGGAATCCTCACAGTCTAACATATAGATAGAGGAATATGCTTTCAACCTATTTTGGATACCGCCCAAAGATGCCATGCACACGCACACCTTGCTTCACCTGTCCTGTGTAACATACACCCCCCCTCCGCCACTCATACTCAATGCATAGTCAGGGGCAGGGCGAGTTATGACACTCTACATAGTTCGGAACAGATAACTATTTCCCAGAGTCTGGAGAGACTCGGAACTAACTATAATCTTGGCATTTCCACTACAAATACACAAACAAACAAACAAACACACACAGACACACGGACACAAAACATTTTCTTTAGCTTTCGCACGGAAAATGCATACTTTTGTGGCTGTACAAGGGTATACACATACATACACATACATATATAGTATATTTTTGCTTCAGTTGTTGTTATTGTTTAATTTGCGCAAAATGTTGTCTGTTTTCTTGGGCGGTGCTCCTGGGGGTGGGGTGTTGGTTGTGTGGTGTGGGCCATTGTTGTTTTTGGACGGGAATTTGCATTCAAAATTTTGCATTGTACTAATGTTTGTTGTGTTGGCTTTCACATTTCCATTACACTAATTCATGTATTTTATTACACTTCCTTGCTTGCTTGGTTGCCTGCTTGAATTTGCTTTTGCCTTGCTTTGCCTTGCCTTGCCTTGCCTTGCCTTGGATTTGCAAAAGGCTTTAAAACATTTTGTGGCAATGGAAATAATTTATGCAGGCAGCCTCACTGTTTAATTGCCACACAATATGCATACATACATACATATATATCTATGTATATATATGAGAGCTGCAACAGTTGCAAAGTCGTCGCTGGGGCTTGCATATCTTCCAGCTGAGTAATATGATTATTAGTTCCACTCTAAGGCACAAACACAGACGCATTATAAATCTCACCCCCTAGCTAAATCCAACTCTCTGCCACCCACCCACTCTCCCTCCATCATCATCATCAGTCCTTGCAGTTCTGAGACCTGACTCACCGACCACTAAATTAATGCCAATCCACAAGCAGCTCGTCTTCTTCCACACCAACCAACCAGCCAACCAACCAACCGCCTGACTGACAATAATTATGAAGCGGAAAAATATAATTTTTATGAGGGTTCCCCTTAAAATACACTTACGTCATTAGCCGTATAATAAATCCCTAATTATATTGCATATTTTGTAGCATTTAATGGCTTGGGGGAAAACTTTATACAATGTGGATTTGTTCTGCTCAACTTTTGACTCGAATAAGGTACGAAATTAAATATAATTGCAGCTAATTAAGTGAAGTTTTTCTGTATGTAAGAGATCGTTCAACTTAAGTTGAATTTTTTGTTTAAATTCAGTTTAAAATTTACAAAAAATATATAGCCTGTAGATCCTTTTGCTTATACAAAGAGCTATTCTCTTTGGGAGAGAGTAGAACTGCTGCCAATGATTCATTCAAATGTCAATTACATGAACTTAAATCCAGGCCACGGGATCAAGGCAGTGGCAGTGGCAGTAGCAGTAGCAGCAGCCAACACAGAGGGAAGGAGGCACGAGCCTATTGTGGCATACAGTTGACAAATTCAATTAAATAAATCTGTGAAATTCAAGGAGGAATTACTAAGCTCCCAGCTTGATATTTGGCTCAAAGTGAAAATTACGAAACACGCAAATATTTGCTTAAATTAAACTCGTGCCAGATTCTGTTGAATGTTGTTGATGTGTATGCGGATGTGTACAGATAAATGTATGTATGTGCTGCTGCGTTTGTTTAACTAACATTGTATCTCGCCGAGAGCCTTCCTGCAGCTGCCTGCCTTGGCTACTGTTTTATCCATAAGGTGACGCAATTGCCTCAGCTTCTCCTGGCGCTCTTGTATCTCCACCATGGAAGGATACAGAGGCAACTGCAGGGACCTGGGGTAGCTGCCTTTGAACACCAGCGAGTACTCAAAGTTCCGCATGTGCACGTTGTAGGCTTCGATGCTGTCCATTAGGTGCTTGCGCGTACGCTGCCATCGCAGCTTGGCTATGCTCAGACGCTCGGCAATATCCTGTTGCCGACGTCGGTACACCTGCAGTTCGTCGCAGCGTTCGACTTGCAGGTCAAGCAATCTCGCATACTTCTGGTAGCTGCACCTTTGGCTCCTCACACGCTGCTGCAGTGAGTGCAGCATTTGCTTCTTTCGCCAGGTGTCAGTGCACAAATGACTGAACCTGCGCTCATAGTCCGAGGACTCGTCCAATAATGACTTCAGCTTATCCTGGCAGTTGGTTAGCTCCTGCTGAAGGCTGTGCCTTTGTTCCAACTGCTGCTGTTGCTGCTGCTCCTTAACATTGCTCAACTCCAGCTGCTTGGGCTCCAGTTGCAGGGCTTCCAACTCCTGCTGCAGTGCCACGATATCATCGGAATTGCAGCATTCCTTTAGTAGTTCATTACGCTTTTGTTGCTCTAATTGAAGACTTTTTTCCGCTCCTTGCCACAGTTGGTAATCCCTTGCCATCAGCACAAAGGTTTTCTCATCCAGTGACGAGTCCCCCACAAAGGGAAAATCACAAATCGATACGCCCCGTTTTGTGGCGACGACTGCAAAATCCAGTAGAAAGTCCAGCAAGTCCAGTACATGAGCGATGACATGCTGTGTTCCCGGCATCAACAGCCAGCTCCTGTTCACCTTCTTGGGATACTTGAGCTGCTGCAGAGCATCCATCAGCGGCTCCGCATAGCAGACGTTGCTCATCGACCCCGCCGCTACCCCAGAGTGGGGCAACAAATGCCTCACAATGCTCACAAAGTCCGCAATAGTCATCTGGCGCAGCCGTTGCTTCGTGCTGCTGCCCCAACCCTCTAGCTCCTGCTGTAGATAGGCTGCGAGCCTTTCCAATTTCGGCCCCATCGACTCCTTGCCCTGCACGTGCCGGAACTCCAGCCGTCGCTTTGTTATGCCTAACTTGGTTATGTGGGGTGTTTCCCTCTCTGCTCTCGATGCAGATGCGGATGTGTGGGGGAACAGCTGCTGCTGCTGTTGCTGTTTGGGATACGAGAAACCAATGGAGGGCACCAACAGCCTGTTTGTGTTGATGCCTGGTATTGGGGATTTGTGATTTTGGCGACCTATTCTCGTTGCGGAAGCTGGCCGACGACTGCTCCTGCTCTCCCTCTCATCCATCCTTCGCCATCGCTCCAGCAGCTCCTTGGTGCGCACTGGCTCTGAGCAGGGTATGAATGCGATTCTGGGACAGCTATGGGTGTAAACCATTTTTGGGCATCAAACTTTTGCTTTGTCTTTCCCACATTGTTGAAACATTTTACATACCGCATCTCTGGTGTTTTGGTCGTGTCTTCACTGTCTGTCATGTTTCCGCATGCGGGGGCCGATGGTGTACGGACTGCTCTGGATGCAGATCCAGATGCAGATGAGACCTGACGCTGTCTCTCCAGCAATTCCTTGGTGCGCAGCGGAAGCGGTTCCAAAAATATGGCAGTGCTGGTGCTGAAATTTCGAATCCACAAAATGTTACATTGATCTTCACGTACGCGAAGTATTTACGAACCGCATCTCGGGAGTTTTTTGTTGGTCCGCTTTGGATGCGGATTCTGTGCGGCTCCCCTGACGCTGTCTTTCCAGTAGTTCCTTGGTACGCAGCGGACGCGGTTCGGAAGTCAGTGCAAACCTGCCAAACCTGTAATCTCGCAAATAATACATTTATTTCCATGTAATCCAACTGTTACCCACCGCTTATCTGGTGTTCTGGGTATATCCAACAAATCTGGAGTTCTTTTGGGCATCTCCATCCTGATTTTGGGTGTTTTTTTTCTCTTATTTTCAGTGTTTTTTCTATATTTTCAATCTGTAGCGCACAAACGATCAACAGCTAGAGATGGAGCAACCGCGATGGAAATATCGAAAACACCTATGTCCGAAAATATCGATACAAACAATGGCAAAATACTATATTACCTACTATCGAATGATCTCGATAACAATACACATACTCGACGTTAAATTCAAATGTTGGACTTAAATAGATGCACACACACACATGATGAGAGGCATTTAAACAAAGAGAGCCATCACTCCACACACAAAACGAAATAAAATATGCGCTGCCATGCTATGCAGGCAATCAAACAATGGCACATCCATGGAATTTGGGGTCTGGTTAACTGCATTTTCAACCAATTATGTGCCGCCGCCACTTCGCTTAACTTTTATGAACCTTTAAAAATTGTATCCGTTGGCAAAGGCAACGCGAAACGCCAGGCAGCCAGGACAGGACAGGCCACACTACAAATGCATAAATCATGAATGAAAGTGAAAATTGGTTGCACCTACCAGGTGCTCCCAGGTGTAAAGGCCACACACCTACACCTACACCTACACACACACACTGTCCTCGCACGCTGAGAGGTGCCACCATGCTGGCACCATGGATGGCATGGCTCTTGCGCTTTTTGGGGGGCATAATTACAAAACAATACAAGCGACGGGGGTGCCCAGGCGGTGAGAGAGCCCTGCAGCATCCATCCTGGAGCCGCACACCCACCCCCACCCCATGCCTGCCGTGCCCAGCGGCAAGCAACAAGCAACATCAACAACAAAAACAGGAGGCAGAAGGCAGAAGGTGTTCCCGTGTTGGTTTGGGGCGTGGTTGACTTTTTATCTGTTTGTGTTTGTTGTTGTTTTGACTGCTGCGTTTTTGCAATTTAACCGCAATAAATAATGGAGAAGCTTGTTAAATTTCGCCGCCGCCGCCCCCCACACACACAAAACTCGGTGGGAAAAATGTAGGTTAGGCCACGCCCATTTGTAACTATAACGATGATGTTATCACTGGCTCGGGTCTCCATCGCCTCTCCACTCCACTTCATTTGTGGTCGGATGCTGCAACCGATTTGGTGGCTGGGCTGGTCTGCTGCTCTCTGGCATGGAAATTCCAGTGTTTTTCCGCGCATATTTAGTTATACAAAAATGCAATGCAATGCAACCAAAAATGCGCTAAAAATAATTACATTTATTTGCCGCATCAGCAGATTTGAGAGGCCTGACTAAGCATACAAATGTCGATGGCTGGGACATACATCCCTCCCAGGAGGCAGGACATTGCAACACCTTCTCTTCCGTCTCGTATATCACTAAATAATTTTGCATTTATTTTATATAATACAGTACACATTGCATTAAACTAAATAAAATCTATTTAATATATAATATATATCATATATATTATTATATATATATCTATATATAATATGTAATCCGTACCACAATTAACTCTTTTACAACACATTTCCATTCGCTTCCACTACCGATTGCTCACGCTCACATATACGACGAGTATAATCATAATCAGTAACCCCTTCCAAGAGGATATTCTCTATATATATACTATTATTATTATTATATATACGTGTACGCATCATCGCCTGCCATTTGATCCGTTTCGCGTCCTCTCCTCTCCTCCTTTTCTTTCACTACTTTATTAGCTTTTTGTTAACAACAATTATTGCTATTTGAATTTATTATTATTGATTTGTTAAGTGTATTTTGTTTGCCTGTGTGTTAAAAATCCTAAACATATTTGTTTGCGGTGTGTTTCTTCTTCGGTGTTCCTCTCTCTCTGTCTGTTTATTTGTTTGTTTGTTTGTGTGGGTGATATATATATTTAAAATATAGTTCTATATATATTTATATAGTATTTGTGGTGTGGTTAAACATTTGAACATGTTAAAAACAGTTTTGCCTTGGCGGCTAGTAAACCCAAAGAATTTCCCCCGCATCCTCTAACAATTGTTGCCATTTTTTTCTCGTGTCAAACTATTTACATTAAAATTATGGGGACGGGGCAGCAGTAAGGGCGGGGCAAGGGGACCAGGGCTCGTTGTACAATTGAACTAGAAGCAAGGTGGTGGCGAGGGGGATCAGTAGCAAGTGTGATAAGGGGGGGCTTGGGTTGTTGCAATCTTATGGCAAAATACTCAACACTTTCGGGGGTGCGATTGCAGGCGGTGTGGGCGGGTGTAAACAATTATAGATTATAGATTACAGATCTTTTTAGGTGGTAGGCGAACATAGGAATTATATAGACACGACACCACACGACACGACATACATACATAAATACTTCTGCTGCTGTGTGTGTGTGTGTGTGTGTGTGTAATACATATACATATACATTCATACATACGTAAACGTAAACGTAATAATAATAACAGTAACTATATCAACGCAACATTTGGACGTTCGTTCGGTTCACAAGGATATAGGGTGAGGGGGGGTGTGTGCATGTATGTATGTATGGGGGGATGGTGGTGGGGATGGATGGATGGGACAGGCGCTCAATTGGAATTAAACATTAATCAACAAACCGACCACAAATCAACTGCCACTCATTCCTGGCAGAAGCCCTCAGTCTCCTCAATGGCAAAGGTCAACTTCTCCACCAGCTGGTCATAGCTTTTGTACGGCGGCAAATCCAATCGATTGAAGCACGTATGCGAGCGCGGCAGCCACGTCTCCTTGCCCACCTTCTCAATGCAGAAGCGTTGCGGCCCATTGGAGCCCATCAGCTCGGCAAAGCCACCCACGGGGACACGACACGTCCCCGTCACAAACTGCAGCAGACGGGCGCGCTTCTCGTTGTCCGTTTCACGTACAAACTACATATATGGATAGGGATAGGGGATTGGATTAATGGGGAGTAGAATGAGTAACCTTTTGAGCACTCCACTCACCTGCCAGAACCAGACGACCTGCTTGGAGTTGCGATTGTAGTGCCTGTAGATGGTATTGCGCTGCCAGTCCTCCACATCCACATCCTGCATGCCGCACAAGATCAGCTCCAGTTCGCGCTCATCAAAGTACTTGAGCCACTCCAAGGGCACAACCTCATTGAAGCCCTCCAAGAAGGTTTTAGTCTGCTGCTCAATGCCACTGCGGAGGGAGCAGAAATAAAACACAATTAAAATAAGCATAAAGATGAATCGTTTTCGGCTGTTTTCTTACCGTGTCATTCGCCATTCCGTCATAAGCGTTATGTACTCCTCCTTGTTCTCCTCGTTCACGCGCTCCTTTTCGCCATTCTCCTTGAGCTCGTGATGGATTATCTGGCCCAGGACTTCGAAGTCCACGCTGAACCACAGCTCCAGGCCACACTCATCGATATTGTTGTCCTTGACCCAGATGAGCGAATTGTAGAACTCCGGATCGATCGTCTCGATGTCCTTGATGGTCAGCTTCTTGTTGAGCATCCGCTTGTAGAAGGGCATCGTGAAGCCGCTGTAGATGAAGCGCCCGTGGTACAGGGCCATGGCAATGAAGCGTCCAATGAACTTGAAGTACTGCAGATGGTCGGGATTCACATAGGAGGCGGGATTGATCTGCAGACTGTAGTTATTCTTGTTGGCATACTCGAACAGGCAATACATGGGATTGAGCACCTCGTGCGACAGCAGGAAGAACCACTCCCTGGAGACGCCGCCATAGTCGAGTCCCTCCTCGCCCCGGAAGATTATGTACAGGCGGCGGCGCAGCTCGTAGGCGGGCAGACGCATTATCTGATGGTACGAATCCTCGAAGAGCGTCTGTCGGGTCACAGTTATCTTGATATGCGACGGCAGGGCGTTGCTCTGGCACAGGTATCGAAATTGCGACAACTTCCAGCGGAAGCTGCGCTCATAGGCACGCGGAACGCCATACACGCCCTTTGCGCCCTTGGGCGCACCCGGACGCGGATCCTCGAAGGTGGTTCGCCTCGTATTGTGATCCACAAAGAAGCGCTCGCCCGCCGCCGTGTAGCGTATCTCCCAGCCGGGCGGCAGGGGGCCCTCGTTGATGAGGCTCACCTCCTGGCCCTGGGTGCGTGGATCCTCCCACTGGGTGGTGCGATTCTTGTGGTTCACAAAGTACACACGATTGTCCGATTGCACCTTCTTCTCCCAGCCATCGGGCAGCACACCCAACGCATCCTCATCGTCCTGCGTCACCGTGGCGGTCACCGCCGTCGGCTGCTGCTGCTGCGAGTACAGATACCGCTGATTGCCCTGCGACACCACGTGGGCCCGCTGTCCCTGCCAGTGCTGGAAGTGCATCAGTCGCTCGCTGTTCGGCCGCTGCCAGGTGGTCTTCCTTGTGTTGTGATCCACATAGTAGACGCGTCCCCGTCCATCCTTGCGTATCTCCCAGCCGGGCGGCAGCGGTGTGGGCTTCTCCCAGTATGTAGAGCGCGTATTGTGATCCACGTAGTAGCGACGCCCGTACTGATCCAAGCGTATCTCCCAGCCAGCGGGCAGCGGTTCATCGTCCGCCGGCTGTGGCTGCAGCTGCGGATCTGTGCTCTGGCTGACGGGAAGTCCAATGCCCGCCTGCTGCTGTTGCTGTGTATCCATGGGTACTCCCGGGCCCGCTGGCATGTACACACCAGCTGGCTGTGGCTGTGGTGGATTCTCTGGCATCACTCCATTGGCATAGACCTGCGTCATGGGCCGTGGTGGCGGCGCCACAACGGGTGCTGGCGGCTGTTGTGGATACGGTGCTGTTTGCGGCACAGCCGCTGCTCCTCCTCCGCCGCCACCATTGACCATCCTCAGGGGTTGTGGTTGCTGCTGCTGCTGCTGTTGTGGCGCCTGTTGCTCCCACACGGGTGGCCCTAGTATGGCCGCTCTAGTATCCACACCATTCGGACCCGGACCCAGGGAACGATTGGCCAGTGGCTCCGGATTGCTATTGCTATTGCTCGAACGCAGCCGCATTCGGGCCCTCACTCCGCCGTAGATCATGCAGCTACGGCCAGCGGCGGCTGGATCGCTTAGGGCTGGATTCACCGCCTGGACGGCATTGCCATTCTGTTGCAACTGCAGCTTGCTCATGTCCAGCTTCAGGCCGTTCAGTATGGCCACAAGTTCGCCGCTTTTGGTCTGTCGATTGTCCGACTTGGAGGTGACAAACAGATCGATGGTCAGCTCCAGGAACTCGCAGCGTCCGTTGTAGTGCTGCAGTATGTGGGCCAGATTGATGATGCGCTCCCCCAGCATGGCATCCTTGCGGAAACTCGAATGATCCAGCACCTTAAAGTGCAGCGTGGAATTGGGCGTAATCTGCCAAAGGGGGGAGGGAGGGAGTGAAAGTGGTTAAGAGTGTTGCCCCAAAGGAGTTTAATTTCTGTTTTGACTCACCAGCACTGTAAACTCTTCGTTCCATTTGGGCAGATAGCTATTCTTGACTTGGTCCGTCTTGCGCTTACTTTTGCTATCGATCAGCAGCTCCACATAGGGATTTGGCTTGAGGAAGCCATTGTTGCGCAGTGATGCCTCCTCGACTGCAAAGAAATTTTGGGGGTTTAATTGGGGGTTTTCCGATTGAACTGTTTCCTTGGGCCACTCACTTGTCACGCTTAATTGATGATATCCTTGATTGACAGCACTAAGGCCGCCACTGCCATTGCCACCACCGCCACTGCTGCTGCTTAAGCTGCTGTTGCTGGCACTGCTGTTGCCACTGCCACTTGCCACACCCACACCTGCACCCTGCACACCTACACCCACTGGATTGCCCACATTGGCTGTGGCCACGCCGCCGCAATTCAATGTTTGTCCGCCCTCAATGATGCCACCTGCACCGGAAGCTGCACCTGCTGGCAGCCCATTTCCATCGGCCATTTGTGTTGCTTTTTATGCGTGTGTGTGTTTTGTCGTCTCCTTCCGACTGGACGCTCCTTCTGGGCGCTGCAAAAACAGAAAGAAACACGCAGAAGATGTGAATTTCGTACATGGAAAAAAAAGCACCCAAATTGATAAGAACTGATAAGATTGTGGGGTGAGGTGAATGGTTGGTGTGCCGCCACAATGGAAGTTCAAGGTGCTAAATATATGTATAATTAAATAGTGAATTTCCAGGAACCAAACTGACTTCCGTTGCAACAAAGTTTCCACGCCGATTCCACAGAGGATTATTTTGTGGCTGATTTACTCTTTAGATCACGTAAAGGCTTTAATCTTTTTGGCAGCTTTCGCGATAATTAAAGCTCTCCACTGTATATCATTACGAAAGCGAATACCGATAAGATAACGCTGTTTAACTATAGTACATATATATGTATATTACTCGCAGATGTCAAGCAGTATCGCCCCCACAAAACAAACAATAAAAATAGCCTACACTTTTTGCAATGATTCCTCGAACTGCTTTGGGTAGAAGAAAATTCCCCTGGTTTGGGTTTTCTTCGATTATAAGTTAGCTTATTAAATATTACCACTGCACATGCCACACATCACGGGGTACAAACAGTGCGTATCATGCATGTATGCACAGCACCAGGGGAAACAAATGTTGAATGCCTTTCTCGATGGATTTCCATCCATAAAAAGCTAAGCCCAAAACCTTGCACAGACTTTTAGTTCTGACACGGACTGCCCATTAACTAACGATAAAATCGAAATGTGTTCCACATCGATCTATGGAAAGTGAAACCTTAAGCTTACTCCCTCCCTCCCCAGCCCCCCGCCGACCCAGCACATCTGCAGTTCTGTGAAGCACCCGCACCGCGTGTTATTAATTTTTCGCCTTTAATTTGCGGCTGTCATGGCATAGTCGTACAATGTATGTACATTTTCCCCACCAATGGGCTGGACTGGTCATCCATAATTTCGATAGCAAACACCCAGACACACAAGCCGTAAGCAGTGCACACACATCAGCAGCACATCAGAGGCAGACAATGGACATGTACATACAATAGAGATTGTATAATAATAATACTCCGTGTATGCGGTGTGGGGAGGGGTGGGGGGGAGTGTTGTGACTCATCAACAACGGTAAATCGTATACAGTTTCGATTGTTGAATGGACATGGAATGCATATTGCATATTGATTTGATTGGTGTTTCATTTGCTTTTGCTGGGTGGTGCGGGCTGCTGGCTGCGGGCTGCTGCTGCTGCTTCTCTTGTTTATTGAATGCACAATTTTGTTGGCGATATCGCCACCTCAAAAGCATTTCGGAGAACACGTGAAACAACCGTAGACAGGCGTACACGTACATACACGTTACACTTTTGTGGGAGACGACGACTACGACGACAGTTTGTTCAATTATTAAAAACGATCAACTGTGGGGAGGCTCTAGAGACAGCCTGTGATTACATGGAAGTGTGGTGCATAAAACACGACTCGAACAAAGTCTGTTTGCTGATATTTAATGCAAACAATCAGCCTGCTGGGGCACATCATTTAGAATGCAATTAGCACTGGCTTTCCCCCATGCATTGACAGCTTTATCTTGCGTAAATATTATGTGCAGAAGAATAAATCTTATCAACAAAAATGTCGAAAGTTCATATATAAAAAAAAAGAGTTCATATAATAAAAACAACAAAAAGTCCAGCTCCGAGTATTTCTGAGTATTTTGAATGAAAGATTCATCCGCTAATTAGAATTATTTATTGTATTTTTTATTTGCCAATTTAATGAGCAAATGTTTTAAGTATTAATTTCAAAATCGGAAAATTAAAAACAAAAATACCAGAAAATTAGAGAAAATAAAGAATATAAATCTTGCACAAGGCACGTGCATGATATTCATTTCTGGTTGCATGTATTATATATCGGATTGTTATGATTTCGGCTAGATAGGTAGATTTTCGCTTTGTGTATACCTTGATCAAATATCAGCTTTATATAAGGAAAATTGTGGGTTCTACAGCATTTGGGCGCAGTGTAAAAAAGCTTGAGAAGATTGCGTGATTTATCTGGGATTGATGCTAATTCATGCTTTGATTTTCTATAATTTATAGTCTCCCATCAGTAGACTGACAGTCTGTGTACCAGTTTGTAGTATCTGTATAATTTTTGTGATCGGTGGCACTTCCTCTCGATTGTCAGATACACTCAGATACACCCATAAATGATGATTCATGGGTGCCACAGCTAGAATGTTTATTCGTGCAGAATATTCTAGAACTTAGATCTAGCATGAAATATTGCATATCTTGACCATTAAAACAATATACCCCCACTAATACCACTTACTCCGTAATGACGATAATAAATACTTGAAACAAAGAATCGAAGAGTCGCCTGATAGGGGAGGACTTATCTGTGAGGGAAGGAACAGGCTGCGTAGCGGCAGCGGCCATTATGGGCAGATTGAGTGCAGTGCAGCAGGAAAAGCAAAAATGTGTAATCAGCGAGGCGAGACGCGAAGAGAGAGAGAGCGACAGAGACAGACACAAAAACAGTTGCAACAGCTGGCCCGGGTTCCGCAGCGAGAGAGGGGGCTGAGAGGGGCTGAAGTTGTCAATAAATCAAGCGACCAAATGCATTTTTAGCTGCTGGCGGGTGGGGTGGTGTGTGTGTGGGGGTGGTATCGGCGTTAGTGCACCTGAACTACACACACACACACACACACACTATCAACTTGAACTTCCATGACGCTGGCTGGCCGCGGTCGCTTCTTTATAGAAATAGAGTATCGACCGATTGGTACACGCACTAGCGCACCCACACACATACGCCGCCACTTACAATTACAGTTACAAATATTCGTGGTCATGTAACGCACGCCAAAAAAAAAGCTGCTCCCTCGCACACACACACACATGTGCAGGGGTGTGGGTTGGTGTGTGTCACTTTTTGTTTGTAATTGAGGCAAAGGTCGCGGCAGTGTATGTACCGCCCGATGCGGCCCTAGCCAGAAACACCTCTTAGAATGTTAGCCACAGGGAAATTCCAATGCACAAAGGTGTTTGTTTTGCATGCCCGCAAACAATTTCCATTTTCATGTGTACTAACTGGGGGCACTGGCGTTTTTTTCTTCTTTCTTCTACCTGCGCCTTCTTTGCCGTCGTCTTACCTTCTTCTGGCGCTCTGCTGCTGCTCCTCGTTCGTTCGTGTGTGTGTGTGTGTGTTCGTGTGTATTGCTGGTTTGGTTGTTGGTGGGTTCTGGGCCTGGTTTTCTTGGCTGCTTCACAATTGCTCGCGTTGCGAATTTGTTGCACTTATATCCGCCAAGCAGAGGGTTTTCCACTGCGTACTTGCTGGTAATTGATATTTTAAAACTAATAGTTTATTTGAAATAACATTGTATTGTTTTTTTGGCTTTGCAGGCAAGCAACAGTGTGACCGTGACGATAACAATAAAAAATACCATCCGGCCAAAAAACAAATACCATTAAATACCAATTCAGATTCGAGAAATACCACTTAAATACCTCACCATAAAAACGAGACTTAACCCACTTAGCACCCCTCTATTTAAATAATAATAATTTTATCCAATTCATCAATAATTTTTTTCAGGATTGGCTAGTTTTCAGAACTCTTTTTCATTGGATTGTTTGCATAATAAGGTTAAACATAATAAACAAAAACGGCCAAGGCATAAAACGTAAGTGTGTACGAAATGTGTTGTTGCTTGTCAAGCAACTTTTTAAATTAATTAATTAATTATTAATAAAGCTTCCATTATTTTTCCCGTTAGATACATGCGGCTCACACCACGAAAAAGAGGGGAAAATCATCACGAAAAAGAGAACAAATTTTGAAAAACCAAGTCGAAAAATACCAGTCTAACGTTAGAGATGGGTAACTGAGGAAGTGGGATAGATATTAACTGATATATCGATACATGTTTTTGTTCGATATTGATATGAAAAACAGCTTCTAGGGAAGTGGATGGAAGATTAGAAGCACTATTTCACGGATTGAGGAGCGGAATCAGAATCATAACAGACTAGACCGTTGGATAATTTCCACAGTCGATGGATATATGTCGATGACATTATCGGTGGGAAGTCGGTAGGTGTGAAATATAGCCACACTTAGAGATGGAACTAGTTCAAAAGAGTTGCCACAAAGTTGGAAATTGAAGCGCTGAATTTGAATATTTAAATAATTGCTGGACAAATTTAAACATGAAAGAAATTTTGCTTTTTGCTTTGTTTTATGATAATAAAAGTTGAAAATATTTTTGTAAGCCCCTTATTTTTAAGAGGCTCTATATTTCCCTTCTGTAATTCATTTGGTGTTGAATAATAGTTCAATTTACAACTTTTTGTGGCTTGAAAAATTTCCATGGGAATTCGAATATGTTTATGACACAGATGTTACTTAATAGTCTGCATTTGATACGTTTCAGGTTTTTATTACATGTTATATAGTTTAAATAAATACGTTACTGCAGACCAACAACGCACTAAAAGTGAAATTTCTTGAATTTACTCAAAATTTCGAATGGAAATATTTCAGTTATTTGTTTGAACAATTAATAGCAACTACCCGAAATGCGAGAGACAAGTAACATTCGACGCCACACAGAGTGAGAGAGAGAGAGAAACGGAAATGCTCCAACTTAAAGTCTGCTCGCATTTTGTTGCTGTTTGCTTTGGCTGCTGCTCTTTTTCACACTTTTTCCACCGAGAACGACGCGACGACTCCGCCGTCTTGGGGGCCGCGACAAAGTGAAAATGATCAAAATTTAATGTCAAACCCCCAGCGGATGGGAGTCATTCGTGTCGAGAGCTCTGAACGCAGCGGAAGTCGCGTGGGATTACGGGTGAACCCAAAGGATTACGGGGATTAATCGCACAGGATACGTAGAGGGAAAACTCAAGATGAGAGGCCTGGTGATCTACGCGTGGTTGCTAACGGGTTTATTTTACTTTTCCGAAGGTAAAACTCAACAGAAAAGTGCAGTGGAAAAGTTCTATAAGAAATAAAAGTGAATTTAATTATATATCCTCAATATCCTCATTTATTTTCCATTTTCTGGCCACTTTTCAATAGGCAAGCCCTGCCCTGAAAAGACACGCCCCCACAAGACACGCTGCGACGCCTACTACAAGTGTCGGGCATTGGCCAGCAACTCGCATGTGTGGGTGCCGGTGAAGTGCCACGAGGGTCTGGTGTACGAGACGAGTCTGGGCGGCTGTGTGCTGCCCGGCGATGACTGGGAGTGCATCACACCCAGTGAGCTGAACAGCTCGACGCCTGCCAGCAGTCACAGTCAGCAGCAGGATGCGGATATACTAATTGTAAACGACATGGATGAGGCGGGTCTGCTGCTGCGGGAGCCATCGCCTCATCACGGCCAGCACCATGATGATGGCACTGTGGAAATAGTCCTGGACTCAACGCTCAGCAGTGAGGAGCATGAGGAGCAGGAGCAGCAGGAGGAGGAGGGCCACGACCAGCAGAGTTCCATACAAAGTGACGAGGGGGAGAGCTCATCGCTGCACCACTTCGACTCCAGCGGCGATGGCGAGCTCATGGAAGTGGACAGCCCACCACCACCGCCGCCCGAGATTGAAAATCGCGAGGACGAATTGGAATTAAAGCACGAGCATCGCACGCCGGATAACCAGGATATGGAGCAGCTGGGGGATGTGCAGCACCGACCGGCTGTGGAGCAGCTGGAGGCGGAGATAAAGCAGGCGGCGGGTGTGAGTGAACTGGCCAAGCCGGGCTCCCACATCCATCCCCAGCTGACGGCCCATCTGCAGCGGCTCTCCCAACTGATCGATGGCCTGCAGCAGAAGTACCAGAAGACGGACAAGCCGCAGGCGGATATGCGACCGGATCAGCTGAATGCCTTTCTGGCGCACTTTGACATCAAGAACCGATACGAGATGATGAACCCCATGGAGGCCACCACCGCCACAGCCACCAGCACAACGACCCCAGAGCCATCCACATACAGCAGCAGCAGCAGCACCACGAAGCTGCCACCCCAAGCGAATACGAACAAGACGCGCCTGCAGGAGCATCTGTCCAAGCATCGCCTGGAGCCGGAGACAAAGCTTATACTCAGCAATGCGCTGCCCTTCTCGGGGGGCACGGGTCAGGGGTATGCCAACTCGCAGATTGTGGTCAATCGTCCGGAGGGTTCGGTGATGTTTGCCCTGCCGCCGCCCCAGTATGGCATGAGCCAGGAGCAGATGGGCCCCGCCTATAGCCCACAGCAGGGTCACTCGCCGGGTCACTCCCAGAGTCACGAATATGGCGATCATGAGCCGAAAATATCCGAGGATACGCTCAAGACAGTGCTGGAGCTATCCAAGCAAATGATTGCCGCTCAGAATGTGCCCAAGGTGCTGCCGAATCCGGGATTCAATGGCTACTATGCTCAGCCCATACTGCAGCCGGTGTACCTGTCGGCACACGGCAATCCCTTCCAGCAGTACTATGCCCCGCAGCCGATGATGCCCAGCCACTATATGCACCACAAGAAGCACTCGTCGGGCGGCAGTTCCAGCGGAAATGGCGGCTACAACAAGCCCAGCACCACCATCATACACAACAATGTGATTCCCGTGCATCTGTCCAGCACCAGCTCCGGCGAGAAGGAAGTTCTGGACACGTACGGCCACAGCTTGGGTGTGTACCCCAGTTTGGATCAGTCCAAGCATCAATCCAATGACTACATGACCACAGCCAGGCCCACGCCCACTCTGTCCAGCCAATATCCCTCGCCCTTTGCCGCGGAGTACACGCTGACGACGCCGCGACCCTTCCAGGAGCAGCCCTCGGCCGCCACAGTGTCCACCTACTACACGCCCAGTCCACATCTCAGCGAACAGAATGTGCATCGCATCTTCCAGGCCACCGAATCGTATCCCACAGTGAATATGCCGCGACCCATGGACATGTCCATGTTCCCGAGCGGCCATTTGGAGCCGGGACAGGTGGGCATACGACCCAATTCGCAGAAAATCGAAAGCATGGAGATGGATGGGCCCATGGCTGACGAGATGATTAAGGCCAGCAGTTATGGGAATGTGAATGGGAATGGGAATGGGAACAGCTCCCCGCACGTACTGACCTACAGCAGCGATGGAGGAGGCAGCTCTGGAGGCGGCGGCGGCGGCGGCAGCGGCGGCTACGGTGGCATGAGCCATCAATTAGCACCTACGGGCGCATATCTAGATCAGAGCTACAATCAGCAGCAACAGCAGCAACAGCAGCAGCAGCATCATCATCATCCGTACATGCCCCGACCGACAATGAGCAGCAGCATGTACAGCGATGCCGATGGCAATATGGAGCTCAGTATGTTCAGCAATCTGAGTCCGTATACGCCCGAAAAGATCAAATATGGTGCTGGATCCTCCGGATCCCCCTCGCCCAACGGGCAGCTGGTCAACTTCAATGGGAACTTCATTAGCTTGGATGTCTTTCAAAAGTCCATACTGCCACTGATGACCAAAAACCCAGCGGCAATGTCGGATCTGAGCAATGTGGAGGTAATCACCTGCCAGACGGGTGTGCGGCAGCCCAATCAAACGGATTGCACGCGCTACTTTGTGTGCAGCAAGAAGGATGGCAAAGTGCTGTCCTACTCGTGTCCACCCTACACGGGCTTCAACAAGCAAACGCGCATCTGCGATGCCCAGACCTATGCCCAGTGTGGCAGTGTGATGCCTGCTTTCAATGGCTATACCATAGACAACAACAGACGCCTGCAGATGGAGGCCATCAAGATGTTGAGCGAAGCTAAGAGGCGACAGGAGGCGGCACTCAAGGCCCAGAACATTGCCAGTCTGCTGCAGCAATACGGAAACACCCAGCAGGGTGGACTTTCAGCGGGGATCTCCGCCAACATTGAACAGGACTCCATGGACAGTGCTTACATGGTAAACCTGCCCGATATGAGTCCTGCCACAACCACAGCCAGACCCATTATCATTCAGGCCAGCAGCAGCAATTCCATTGGATCCTCGGTGGCTGGCTCGGTGTCTGCCAAAAAGCGAAAGTACTACTGCAAGGAGGGCGACAAGATACCCGATCAGACATCGATCAGCAGCTACTTTGTGTGCTACAAGAACGCCCAGGGCCAGATGAAGGGCCACAAGATGACCTGCTCCACGAGCCTGCTCTTCTGCCCCAGGACGCTCATGTGCACGCTGGCCTCCAAGTGCCAGGACTAGACCCCACTCGGAATTTGGACAATGAGAATTTTTCCACATTTGCCACCTAAGTTATTATTTGCCTAGTTGTCTAAGTAATTTATTCTAATTTAAGTCAGACGCCCATTAAACTTCTAAAAACCCAAAAAACAAAAAAAATACTGCAGATTTTTGTTCTTTTACTTCTTTGTCGTGTGGATCGTCGTTTTTCTTTTCTTTTGTTGAGGTCGCGTGAAAGTTTCTTGGCTTGGGCCTGTTCTAGACGGGAGAAGACCTTGCCCTTCCAGTTTTTTTTTGGGTAGATGTGTAGCTGGAAAAAAACTGACCTTCTTAAATGAATCCAAAATGTGATATATGCCAGGCGGTCACTAACATACAGGAGCGGATTGGGGTAGGCCAGGGGACCAGGAAAGGCTTAATGAGTAATTAAAAAATTTATAGGAACAAGAGCAGATAAATTCTCTAATTTATATTTTAATAACAAATTAATTGGCAAAGAAAATTATGATTTTATGATTTCTTAGTCGTGGGCTTTCTTTCATAGATTTTAAATGTTTTGGACATGTCACCGGGAGAATTAATCTTCTAATAAAATCTCATTCATTGTTAGACTCATAAATTCCAATAAAATTTCTGTGGGTAATGCAAGAATCTGCAGAAATGTTTTCAATAGAAATGCCATAGGTTAGTTATCTTTAAATCAAGTTCTGTAAAATTATCATATTAATACATATTCCTGTTGAATGTTGTTGAATATTAATACACGCGAATAAATTATATAAACTGACATAAACCCAAACCACTTATGAGTAATAAAATAACAAATAATATTTTGTTCCCACAATATCTCCACCAAAAACAAGTGCCCCCACTTCAAGGTAATTCCGCACCTGTACTTTGGCAAGATTTTCACTTTTTTAATGTCGCCATGAAGTCTCTTACTTGCTAGTGTTTTCTTTGGTTTTTTTTTGCTCAAAGTTAATATTACATGCAGCAGTTGACATTTATGCTCCAGCACTCAAGATCTAGTTCAATTACAAACCCATTCCATTAATGTGCGCATAAAAGCAGAGTGCAAGTACATATACCGAAAATATGAATGTACATAAAGCTGTGAACAGGTTTGGACAAACTTATGGCTCACACACTCGTAGTAGAATATGGCTTGGGTTAAGATGGAGTGATTGGGATGGGGATGAATGAAAGTTCATTAAAAGTTAAGCAGGTGACTGAATGAATATTATATTCCATATTCATTTATCCATCCATAATATAAGCTATCGGCCACATTCCCTTTGCTACACAGAAAATTCTTCTCATATTCCCCATATCATAATATCTAAAAACAGAACTTGAATTTCAGCAGATGGAAACAGATGGAAAAGTGCCTTTTTCTTCAACTCAATACCGAAAAACAAATAGTTTCAACATATATTAATAAATTAATATTCTTCTGAATATTTTTTATTAATTACTAAATCTGATAATTTATTGCCAATAATTTTTTAAATAATTTTTTTATTTTTATTTTTAAATTACTAAATTAATTAGTTCCCCTAAGTTAATAAATTTCCGTAACAAATAAAAATAATGTAAACAAAATTGTGTTAAACTTAGTTTAAACTTTTATTTTGGTTGTGGAGCAATGAAGCGTAATCACGTGATCAAGTTACAGCAGAGATCGAACCATCATCTGGACGGTCTTGTAGCTATAGTAGGATCCCCGCCATCGATCCCAAGAGATGCCCTTGCCATACAGATCCAGAGCCTTAGTAACGTCGCAGAGCACCTCAAATACCTGTCCACAGACCTTTATCTCTTGGATGTTGCTCGTTTGGGGATTGGCAGCCTTGCAGGACGATGGGAAATCTATGTTAATCGGACCGACTATGGCACATTGAGCGTTGGCCAGCGCCACAAGGCAGGGCACAGGGAGCACGAAGCAGGCAACTTTCATTATTGGTTTGCTTAGAAAATACACGAGCCAACGGCAAAAATGCGCCTGATTTTGTGGGAAGAGTAATTATTCGGTTCTGGATAGATAAAAGCACTGAAATTTTAATATATTCACTTTAATTTACAGATTTTTCACTTACATTTTTAGAATTAATATGAAAATATTTATTTTCAATATATTTAAATATATTTCCACGCTTCTTCTCATCCAGTATGCTGATTCGGCAATGTTCCTAATTCCCAAAGATTAAATCTGCTTGCAGTTTCTGAGAACATGTCAAACTGCCCAAGACTTTCGCTTAACCTTCCTCTGGGTTGGCTGGCCTTTAAGCTCTTTATTCGTATTCTTAGATTTTACTGGCGGCTCTTCCATCAACGAAATGCCTCCATTGCAGAGAGATCTTGATCTCCGGTTGGCGCGTGGCGCGTGGCGCGTCTGCGTGTGCCCGTCGTCTAGAAAGTGACAGTTTTTCGATGAACTGAACACTTCTGGCTTGAGATCCACTTTCTCCCTTGGTCGCACTCAGGCGTCAGGCGTCAGGCGCCAAAGGCCTCAGGCCCTTTCGTGCTGTCTGCTCGTAGTAGATTCATACTCTAATTAGTTGCTAATAATTGTTTAAATGCATACGCACACACACAGATACTCCATATGTGAGTGAGTGTGTGTGTGTGTGGCGCACGCGTTTGCTAGAAATTGTTGATTTACCTTAGCCATTTGTAATTTGTCACTCACGTTCCCTCAACTCTCACTGGGGGCCTCCGCCCCAAGACATCGCATGGCTGAAGACCTCAAAATACAATAAAGTACAGTTCACAGATGCGATATCTTTTAGTTGGTTACTGGTGGTTTGCTATGGTTAAGTCAGGCCTGGCTTGCGTAACCCCCCCTAGCGCGGGTTCATTGACAGCGCTCGGCCCAAAGCGAACCCCCATCGTGTGACCTCTGGGACCTTGGGCCAACAAGCGAGTACGCTCGAAGAAAGTTGTGCGACACTGAGGCTACCGGTTTTCTGCTGCAAATAAGTGTCAGTGGGTACTAGAGCATATTAAATGTTTTGGCTTAGCGTTCAGTTGGGGCATGGAATTGTATGGCTAGTCAGTGGATTTTTATGCATTTATTTTGTAGTCACCAATGCTTACTTTACTTGAGTAAAGTTACATATATCTTTGGGATAAATTAATGGAAATTATAGGCAATGTAATTCCTTTGTAAGAATTTCTGTGATGAATATTCCACAAGATAATTCCTTAGGCACTCCTCCCGCATTTAGGACATTCCATAAAGCCTATTCGGCTTTCATAATTTTTATGAGATTTTCCCCTTGAGATAACTCACATGACTCACTCCTTTCCCACAATAAATAATGCTAAATACTATGGTCCATATTCACTACAATATTCACTTATTACTGGTCCTAAGCTTAACCATTCCATCTTCAGTTAGATAGAATCCCAAGCTAAAATGCTATACAAGTTCTATCTCTTTTGTTAGATAAGATCATGTACTTAATACATACATGGCTTCATCTAAATCTAAAAATATAAAATATGAAATATATTATAAATATATTTATATATTTATATTTATATATATTTTTTATATTTATATATATTTATATATTTATATATAAATATAAAACTGTTTACTTTCTTTATTTAGCCGTGTTCAATTTTTAAGATCTTTTTTTTATGAGTGTTAAAAGAGAAGCACAAAAATCCTGCAACAATCCACCTAAATGGAACCGCATAAATACAGCTCCGACATAAATATCCGAAAATCCCCATAAAATTCAAATAAATTATCCAACAAATATTTTCCGTTCTAAACTGTAGATTTTTATTTACCTTGAACCTTGAACCGTTTTTAAACCGCTTTTTTCTCCATTCTTCGTGATATATACTCGTATCGTAAGCTTTTCGTTTTCGTTTTGTTTTTTTTTTTTCTTTTTAGAGTTCCTTCAACAACTACAATTCCATTACAATTTCTATATATATTTGTTTTTAAGTATATGATTTGTTTGATTTTTGCTTTGCTTTTTCAACAACATTTAAAAACTACAATTAAACATTTTTGCTTCCGTATTGCTTATAGAAGGGGAAGGGTATAGCAGGGGGCAGGGGCACAGAGGGAGGGGCGGATTTCCATTTGAAGTTTTTTTTGTGCCAGAATTTGGCAACATTTATATTTTGTTTTGTTTTTTATTCAATATTTACTTTTTTTGTGTCGTATTTTTGCTGTTGTATATTTTGTTAGAGGAAATGCATATTAACATTGCTTTTTAGTGTATGTTTTTTGCGTTTGACTATGGATATTGATTCGTATTTAAATTTTACAAATATTCTGTGTGTTTTTTGTTTGTTTGTTTGTTTATTTTTACGTACAATATGCTACAAAGTTTTAGTGTTTCCGTTTTAGCTTTGGTTTTCAGTTGTTGAGTTTTACACACAGCGCCAGCTAACAATTAAAAACTAAATTAGTTTTTGGTTTTAGTTGGTACACCCGAGAGAGGGGGGTTGGCTTAAAAGTTGTTTGGTTTCCCTTTACGCTTAGGTTGCATTACTTTATAATACAATTATCACATTCTTTTTGATGATGATATATATTCAGTTTTAATTTGCATTTGTTTTGACTCGACTCGACTCAAAAACTACTTCAATACATCTTCGGGCTAATCCGTAACTAATCCGTAACTAATTATTGCTCACCCACGCACATAAAATATCGCATATCGAATATCGAGTTTTCAACGGGGGGCCGGGGGCGGGGAAAAGCAAATCAAAATTTCGTTCAATTCTAATCCCTAGGCAGACTTACAGACTAGTTATAGTTTAACTCTTAGCATCTACCATGACATACATATAAAGCGCTCAAAGAGAGGGAGAGAGAGGAACACAGTCGCAGCAGACACAGCAAATGAACTTAAAACTAAAACTTTAAAATGCGTGAAATTACATTTCCATCCTTCCATTTTCCATTTTGCTTCGATTTTCCTTCCTTTCTGCCATTTTTAGACCATGCCAAAGCCCTCGCTGCCCTCGCTGATGGCCAACAGCAGCGACTTCTCGAACTGCTCGTAGCTCTCGTAGTCCGGCAGGCACAGCTGATTGAAGCTGCAACACACCAAGAAAAAAATGTAATGGAAAAAGTTTCAAATTAATCAACAACAAAAAACAAAAACAAAAAAAAGCTACAACTTTTCAGCCCAATCACCCACCAAGTGTGCGCCGTGGGCAGATTGCCAAATGTGGGTGCAGCCGTGATCTGAAACTGTGGATTCAGCTCCTGGAATCCGCCGGGCGGCAGCTGTGAACAGCCCGTGGTGAACTGCAGCAGGCGGGCCATCTCCGTCTGGCTGAAGTTGCTCACTCCGGCCCAGAACCAGGCCAGCACACGCCGGAACTCCGACGAATTGCCATTGGCAATGTGATGGGACTTGAAGTCGCTGATGGAGTACTCCCCAGTGCCGCACATGAGCAGCTGCAAACGGTGGAAAAATTATTTATAAATTTAATTAGGCTACAAGTAAGTTTAAGTTAAAAGATTTTCGATTTTAAGACGAGCAATAATTTAGTTTATAAGTCGAAAATAATTATTTGTTGAGGGCAGAATGTTGAGAAGAATTCTATTTCTTTTTTTTGCTATTTTTTACTGCAGAACAAATACAATTATGAGCAAGTAACTCTTACTTACTTATTATATTATATTATTGTTATCTTTATCTATGGAAATGGGAAATGGAAATGGGAAGAAACAAACGACTTTGGAGCAATTAGTCTAGAGACCAAAATCTATGACTGAAGCTGTGGTGTGAGTCCCTAACACCGATAGAAAAAAGCCCTGAAATTTTAATATTTTCACTTAGATTTTAATATTTATGCCATTGATTTTCATCCAAGAGTGGTTGTATTAAAATTGATTATTTTTCACTTAAATTTTGATATTAATATAGAAATATTTAAATTTAATATATTTCATATTTAAATTTAATATGTTTCATATTTAATGTTAATATGCTTCATATTTAAATTGAATATGTTTAATATTTAAATCTAATATGTTTCATATTTATATTTATATTCATTTTTAGCTAATTGGTTATTATTTTGCGTGCGCAAATTACATTTCAAGTCCTCATGGTGTGAATTGGTTAAAGTTTTCAACTAGAAATAATCGCAACATGAGTAGGACTGCATTGGTTGTGATTATGCCCCTGCGCTAAGATAATTTTACTGTGCATTCAAGGCAGCAGCAGCTGGAACTAGTTGGGAATTCGAGGGACATAAAAAAATAGTATAAACATAGTTAAAATAAATACAAAAAATATTTGATTTCATTTAATATGGAATATTTAAAATAAAAAGTTTTTCCTTTGGATTTTAAAAGGAAAATTTTAAAATTAAGTCATAATAATATTCAATTTAAATATGAAACATATTAAACTACAAATTTAATATATTATAGTTATTTTGAAGTGTTTTGTATTTAGATTAAATATGACCGTATTAAAAAAGAATTTTTAATACATTTATACTTGAATCAAAGTGAATTCTATTAAATTTTACTATGTTTGTATTTAAAAATGGCATTTTAAATTCAAATATGATTGTAGTTATTAAAAAAAAAAAAAAAAGGGGGGAGGGAAAAGAGAAAAAGGAGAGAAAAAAAGAAGGAGAAAAAAAAAAAAAAAAAAAAAAAAAAAAAAAAAAAAAAAAAAGAAAAAAGGAGGGGGGGGGGGGGGGGGGGGGTGGGGGGGGGGGGGGGGGGGGAGAAAAAAAAAGAGAGAGGGAAAGAGGGGGAGAAAGAAAAGGGGAAAAAAAAAAAGAAAAGAAAAAAAGAAAAAAGAAAAACAAAACCCCGCCCCCCCCCCCCCAAAAAAAAAAAAAAGAGGAAAAAAAAAAAAAAAAAAAAAAAAAAAAAAAAAAAAAAAAAAAAAAAAAAAGAAAAAAAAGCCGCAAAAAAAAAAAGAAAGAAAAAAAAAAAAAAAAAAAAAAAAAAAAAAAAAAAAAAAAAAAAAATTTTTCCCCGGCCCCCCCCCCCCCCCCCAAAAAAAACCCCCCGCCCCCCTTTTCCCTCCCCCCCGGCCGCGGGGGGGGGGGGGGGGGGGGGGGGGGAGAAAGGAAAAAAAAAAGAAAAAAAAAAAAAAAAAAAAAAAAAAAAAAAAAAAAGAAAAAAAAAAAAAAAAAAAAAAAAAAAAAAAAAAAAAAAAAAAAAAAAAATATTTTTTTTTTTTAAAAAAAAAAAAAAAAAAAAGGAGTATACCGGCCGGGGGGGGGGAGAAAGGGAGGTGTGGCCCCTGAAAAACCCCCACCTTTTCCTCTCTTTTACTATGCCTTTTTTCTATCAGTGAAATTATATGTTTAAACATAAAATAACATCTTGACGCATAATAAAAGGTGGTTAAAGCTTTTAGAAACCCTCTACCCCATCCACTTTAAGTACGCCGCATAAATATACACAAATAAAATATAAATAATAATTATTATAATCACCTCTAGTTCATTCTCATCGAAAATGCTCAAAAGATTATCGGGAATTATAGAGTTGAGGCCCTTCAGAAAGCTGTCCACCTCGTCCTTGACACTGTTGCACAATCGCTGCTGTGCCAGGGAATCCAAGTACTGGTTCTTGCTGGCATTGGTGACCCGCGTTTTGGCGCCATTCGGAATGAGCTCAATGGTCTTGCTCAGCTGTCCATTGCTGGCATCGTACAGCTCCTCCACGAAATACAGCTCCAACGTGTCTGTGGCATCGAGATCAGTGTCCAAAATGTACTTGATTTTCGACAGATACAAGTCCGGATCGTCCTGCTCAAAGTACTAAAAGAAAGGGGGAGATTATAAGTAAATATCATCATTGGGGGGGTGGATGGGATTGTAATGCACCCACCTTGTAGTGCACCCTCAGACCTATGAGCTGGGCCAGAAACGAACGGCTGAAGCGGGCGCGGACCAACTGGCGATAGCTGCCGCCCAGGGCGCTCTCGAAGAGGCACTTGCCCACCATCTTGCCGGCAAACTCAAAGTGCTTCAGCTTCAGGTGTGCGGCGCGTGTGGGATTCGGATGGACGAGCGCCTGATGCTTGTCATGGAATGTGCAGAAGAGGCCGCCGCGAGCGTCGAAGAGCGAACTGCAGACGAGCTCAAACCACTCGCGACGCAGCCCGCCCCAATCGATGCCCTGCTCGCCCTGGAATGTCACCTCAAAGTTGCCACACCAATCGGACACGGAGAAGCCCTTGGTGGCCTTCATGCTGCTCTCGAGTATCTTTTCGCGCTGCACCTTGAGCGCCATCTTCTCGTGGTAGTAGCTGGCATGGAACTTGCGCACCTCGTGATAGAAGAAGTCCTGCTTGTCCTTGAACGTCTCCGAGCCGCCAATGTTCTTCAGCAGAAAGTGCGTGAATGTGGCCGCTATGATATTGCGATCCTTCGAGGCCAATTCAATCCTTGGCTGTGCCCCATCGTCAATGATGAAGACGGGCCCGTGCAGCTGCGAGACCAGCTGCGGCAGAAAGTGAAACTTGGTGGAGGGACACAGCCGAAAGGTGGCAATCCGCTTGGGTATAAACTTCAGTATCATCTCCTTGATGGTCACCTGAAAGATCAGCGAGTTCTGAGCCTTAACATTTCACTAGTTCCCCACCAGCAGAACGCCCGGGGCCGTGGCCACTCACCTGCTTGGGTCCCACATAGCAGAGCACCTTGCGCGGCTTGCTCTTCGAGGAGCCGAACACACTCAGCAGCTTGGCCTCATAGCAAATGTTGTGCTTGCGCGAGGCAATGTTCTTGTGCACCAGCGTGGTGTCGCTGCCTACAGGGGGACTCAATAGTTTACAGCTTATCCTTTGCATTCAGTTTTCTACTACTTACTGCTCAGCACAATGATGTCGAAGTCTCCGTTTGGCAGCTGTTGATCCTTGTAGCTGATCACAGCCCTGAGGCATGTGGGCTCGGGAAAGAGCGCTGTGACCGAGACCCGGGAGTTGACTCTGTCATAGTTGAAGGCAATGGCATGGTGCAGCTTCTCCACGGCCACGCCATGCAGATCATAAACAGCCACCTGATAGCCCTAGAACAAAAAAAAGAAGAAGATATATTTAGAGTAAGAAATTAAATGCAGGCCCATAGCCTTGCTGCACTCACCTGCAGCGCGTCATCCGACTGGGACTGATCGAAGAGGCAGGCATTGCCGAACTCATCCCTGGGCTCGATGTGCATCAGGGTGGGTGATCCGGCACAGCAAATGACGGTGCTGGCGGGACGGATGAAGCGCGACCGGCGGGCATCGATGCAGCCCGGCAGGAAGTTGCGCAAGAAGGGCGACCCAGCTATGTGGCTGGCCCCAATGAGCACAGAGATCTTGTACTGGCCGGCGGTGCGGACGGTGAACTTGACCTTGGCGATATTGGCATTGTTGGGATCGGTGGAGGAGCCCAGCTCGCTGATGGTCACCACCTTGCGTGTGCCCTCGGTGACCTCCACGAAGAACTGGTCCGTATCACAGATGGGATAGGGCTGGCCGTTGCGCTGAAAGAAGCGCACCACAAAGCACATGGTGCCGCCGACACGGGCCGGATCCTTCCAGTCCCACTGCACCTTGCAGTTGGCGGGCAGCAGATACTTTCCCGTGACGTACTGCAGCAGCGAGTGGCGGGCCTCGGGGGCCAGCGAGGGCTGGGTCATGGCTGCGAGGGTAACCAGGCCGGCAACGGAAACGGACACCACCAGCATGCCACCCCATGTCCAGGCGTCCTGGTGCTGGCTCGACTTGACCACCGTCGACCAGAGCTGCGCCTTGAGTGCGTCCAGCTGCGACTTGGATGTGGGCAGATTCTGTCGCGCCGAGGACCACAGGTGCCAGTCCTTGCCCAAAATGCTGCTCGCCCGCGAATCCTCCAGCCAGTAGACGTCCTCCAGGGAGGCCACCTCAACGCCCAGCAGCCGCTGGTAATGATGCTGCATGCGATGGTCCCTCAGCCATTCGCGCAGTATCAGCTTCTGCTGCAGATGCAGAGCCGCTCGCTGCAGTCGCTGCTCGTCCAACGGCGGCAGTTCCGGCAAACGTTCCGGGTCCCCGCAGCTCGACAGCGAGGAGATCCCTGCAAGGACAGAGAGGTGAGGTCCCTGGTTAGGGCAGTAGGCAGTAGGCAAACTTTTGCTGGTAATTGAGTTTAATGGTTAAAGTTTTGCCCGAGTCGAAACTTCTGTTTCTGCCGCTGTCCTCATCAACGTTCCATCCATCAGCGGGGCACAAAGCCAACTTGATGGCGTCTAAAATTACAAGCCAACTAATTTGGCCAGGCGACTGCGTCAATGCCAGCCACGAGGCAGTGGGTTGCTTGGGGGTTCGCTTTGGATTACGGCTTCCGGTTTCCGGTACCTCCTCCCACACACACACACACACACACACACACACACGACAAAACTTTCAGCGGACACTGCCAATCAATTATATTTCAATTTTTTATGACTTAACCATTGCCAAATGTCGAGTCGGGTCGGCTTGGGGGGGGCGACAAGACAACGGGGGGCACGGCACCCGCAAGAAATAGCCAAAGTTATCCAAAAGAAAGAATCCAAGAACGACATTTAATGCGTCGTTGTGTCGCTTATCGCGCTCTGACATCAGCTAAATAAGTTGAGTATTTCCTTCGACACACTGCGAGAAAAGGCTCGGCGATATTTACTGCACTGTCCAAAATCGCAAAGGGAGCATCTATAATATTCTAATTTGATATGCAAATAGTTCTGTATTTTTGTTGCTGCAGAAAACACTCTCCTTAAGGAGAATATCTCCTTGGTATATCTCTAGCGCACCGAAATTCGAAAAATATTAATCCAAAAATATTATAAGAGTTTTTCCTTTAGTGTACAAATAGCCCCTGTACCCTCAGTCCCCTTAAAGGCTTAACCCACACGACTAGCAGCGAATCTCCTTCTCCCCCCTCCATTTCGCCTTTGACTGCAAACTTTCATTTGCCATTATTGTATTTCTGTAGCTATTTTATCATTGGCTCGTAGTCAAAGTCAAGTGGGTGACAAGGAGCGACTTCACAGAGAGGCAGAGGTAGAAGCAGGGGGAGAGAGAAAAGTGAGGAAATAGAGGAAGCAAAGAGCCAGAAAGAAACAGCAAGCAATCTAGTGAGGAATTTTGTGCAGACTTTCCGTGATGAAGTTGGTTCCATGAAAAACACTTGACGCCATAATACGTATACGAAGCAATTTCCAGGAGAAAACAAATTGAACGAAAGAAAGAAAGGAAAATATGAAATTATAGTTTATGTATTCATGGAAGGGATATTTAATAATGTCTGGGAAAAACGAAAGATAAGCTAGGAAAATGTAACAGCTACTGAAGCAAATTTTAAAGTTTCAATTTAGTCTTAAATATAACAAAAGAGAAAAGATGTACAAAATATGGGGCTAAATTAAATGGGAAATAAAAGTTTCTGAAAGGCAAAAGTGCAAAAGTTAAGCCACAGATTAATTCATCAAAGTAGCTTTAGAAATCCCAGAGACTGGAATTTAATGTACCAGTAATATTTCGTGGCAAAAATGGATCCAACAGGAAATATAAATTGTTCAAACATTACAGAAAAATCGTTAGGATAGATGGAAGTTAAATAAGATAATCTTAGCCAGTTAATATTCAAGCAAATCTTTTATTATAAGAACCCATAAATATCCCACGAAAATACACACAAAACCAATCAACTAATAAACCCCAGAAAAGTAACATAAATATCCCCAGAAAAAGGAAAAGCCTCAGGATTAATAACAAAACAAAAATAAGCCAGAAACTAAAGAACAAAATCTCAAGAAACAACTCTAGGGAAATAACTAGAGATTTAAACTAAGAGTGGAAGAAAACTCAATCATATTAGAGTGGAATCAATGCAAGTACAACTAAATTCCATGCCAAAATCCTAGCTATATCAACACCAGATTAGCACAATGAAAAATGCCACAGCCAGTGATACCCAATCCCAGATGTCAATCCCCGAGCTCCCATAGAAAATCCAGCTAAGCTAGAAAAACTCAACTGAGTCTGGGGTGCTGCTGCTGGGGGACCACAACAACCAACAAAAAAAAACAAGCCACAAAACAAGTAACGTGCCAACCAGCCAAAACCCCAAAACTAATTGTGGTCTCTGGCAGAGGGTGTTGGGTGAGGTGAGGGGGTGAAAGTGAAGTAACAAACAAAAAAAAAAAGAGAAAATACAAATAAGGGAATGTTCATGCGATGTGGAGGAGGTCGATGATGGTTTAGTTGGCGGAGCTGAAATGTACAGGTAGCGAGCGTTTGGTAACACGTTTGCGTGCACGACATTCGAAAACGAATTCATTTCGTTACCAATTTCTTACCCATTTCTAGCGCCACATAGCCGAACCCCACCCCGTCCTTTAGCCCCTGCAAAGCCCCGTATTACCTCCAACTAAAGCCCTGTTAGAGTCCCCCCCATTTGGCTCTGCCACAACCCAAGCCAACCCAATCCAACTCCAACGTGTGTTCATATTTCGCGCGAAACGAACAACTTCCGTTTGATTTGGATTTTGATGTTACCAAAGCGATAGCTTTATATGGGTATTTTTGGTTTCCCTTCCGTAGCCAGAAAAATGCCTGAAAATGTCCAAAGTGCCAACAATGAAAAGTCAATTTTTATGTGACCTTTGCACCTACAAATACATACATATGCCTGTGCCAGTGTCTATCTATGTATATAATCCCCTGTTATTTGTATAATTAAAGTATTTCCATTGCATATTTAATGGCGCCACTGCACCCGAACGACCTTTGGGCCGATGTCTGAACAGGAATTGCTAATCGTTTTTAATTAAGGGTTAAAGAGAGCAAACTGAAAAAAAGATGGCTGGAAAAACAAGCAGGGGAAAAGTCACAAAAGTGGCAGTCAACAAAGCAGCAGGGAAAGCAGCGTGGGGGGGCAATGGAAAAGCCAAAGGGAAGGGCAGGAGAACAGGCAGTGGGAAAGCCAGTGGAAAAGAAAGAGAGAGAGAGAGAGAGAGACAGTGAGAGCCGCTTAATGAAAATGCCTTTTGAAGGTTAAAGCGCGACGTGCAAGGATGATGAGGATGGGCCTGGGAATGGCTGTAGGGAATGGGCCTGAGGATGATGATCATCATCATCATCATCATCATGATAAATGTCAAGTGAGCGCTTCTGTGTGGGCTGATTGGTGGATTGGTGGATTGGAGGATTGGTGGATTGACGGCGCGCGGGTGATTGTTGGCTTGTGGGCGCAGAGGTAATGAATGATGAGGCCGACTTTTGACAGCTGATGCAGAAAAAGTGTGGGCGAGCAGCAGGTAAATACGACTACGATTATGGTTGACTGAGTCCGTCAGAGCCAGAGGCCGCCGCGTCTGAACTCAAAGCCCATAAAGAAGTCAAAAAGGGAGAACCACAAAAAAAAGATAGTTGAAGGAATGTTTAAAAATAAAGGTAAAAATAATTTGGACTGCATTACACGAGTATTAAATTATTGTGCTGTAAGCTATATAAATCTATAGAACGGGAAAAGTCATTAAAAAAGATTGGCATGCGAATTTGGGAGAAAAAAAACTACGCCCCGAGACTTTGGCAGCAATAATAGCCATATGAGAGTAGACTTGGACAATTTTGCTGCGTAGAGAGGGATAGCATGAGAGACAGAATGCAACAATCACGTCTAATGGCTTTCGGGCGAACAACTAAGGCACTACTTGATACAAATAATGATGTTTTCCAGCTAAACATAGCCACCAAGCCAGCGAAATTGTATCCGCAGAGTAAAATATTCGATCAATTCTGCCGCAACGCTGCTCCCAGCTCAACTGGACAGCCAGCTTGACGCATACAGTTCTCTCGCTCTGACTGCAGGCATTTCCCATAAGGCCATCTTTATTTTTTTGCAGCTAGTCACTTAGCAAAGTCTAATATTATGTGGCTATAAAGGGTGCCGCAAGCGGAATGTGTTTTGTTTTTGTATTCACTGTCCCAGTCTCACCCAGCGTAAAAATACTTAAAAAAACACCTGAACTAGTGCTTAAAATTAAATTAAAGAGAGAAAATCTCGAAAGTTCAAAGACCAGCAACCGCAAAGAGTCACAAGAACTCATATCACTAGAATTATTCAAGAATAATTACTATCCAGCACTACCAAATGAAAACACCAGAGAATCATGGGCTTATAAGTGCCACACCCATTCTCTACGACTTACCCGCAGCACTGCCAAAGCACAACTTAAGTGCAACATTCGGGAAGATTTTCCTCTGCATGCATCTGGGCGTCCAAGCCACTTGGATGTTGCTGAATATCAAAGCCACTTCGCAGTTGTTCAGAGTCTGCTGGAAACCCCTATAGGAGGCGCTGGTACGAATCTGAATCAACTTGCGACTGAAAGCCACGTCTGGGCAATCCTCGACTGTGCTCTGCAGCTGTCCCATGGTTTTCGCATGAATTTCCTTTCTTATAACAATTTTTTGATGCTGATATTGTTAATTTTGACAAACAAATCGAAGGGCTACTTGCTACAGATTCGAAACGGAGCCTACTCACACACACACACACACACACAGACACATTTGCCCTGGTTGTGGGGGTGGGGTCGAGTTTACTCTTTGTTCGCTCATTAGCCCGAGTGGCAGAGCAGCCGAGCAGCCAAAGCCTGGCCCAAAGTGCTGGGCAAATGTTTGCAGAGCGAGCACAAAAGTTGGCCTATTAGCCCTGGGGCTGCCTTAGGCCTGAAATACGAGAGTACTGTGTCCCAACTCTGCCCAGGAGACTCGTACAGTGGGGTATATCAAGCAGAAAGCCCTCTGAATAAAGCCAATTCTGTATCATGTTACCACAAGCAGATATCAGCGTATTTTGTTAACGAGCAAACACAAATTAATAATAATAAATACCATAATAACGAGAAGGAACGTGCGAGTCGCTGGGGCGCGACCCTATACCCGACCGCAGCATACATTTGTGAGCAGATTTTAGTTAGATTAAAAAAATTGTTTGTACCGTTATCTACACTCATTATGTATACACACTTACATGTAGATTATACATGTACCATTCGTTCTTTTTACTTCTTGGGATTTTCTTTACAGTGTCTCTGCAGAAGTTGCAGTTCCCTTTACTGTAAATGCTTTATATGTACATTCAGGGAGAGCTATAGTTATCTACTGAAGATCTTTTTGGCTGCACTCACAGCTGCACCCCAAAATTAAATTAACTCGAATTTAAGCTTATGAGACTCTTCATTTAAATGTTGTGCATCCGCGTCTTTCGTGAGCGCTTTTATTCACTTAAACTCCATTGGCGTAGCAGTGGAATTCACTCAATTTATTTTTATAATTGGATTATGAACAAAGCTCCGTGCACTAGACTTTGTGAGGAAAATCTTTTAAAATAGTTTCAATAGAAACATCTTTTCTTTGCCAGACATAACCGAAACGCACTGTATTGATATACACATATGTACATACAAGTAGTGGAGTGCAAGTACCCAAAGCAGAAGGAGCTTCACAGGGGAAGGGGCCAACAGAATGATTTCGCTGTTTATTGTTTGCTTTTAACTGTCTGCTCTCTCTCTCTCTCTGTCGTTCTCCTGCTCCCTCCTCCTGCTTCTATCATCTCTTTTGTGTGCGCTTTTCCGACCATTGTTATCCTGGGCACATTGTTGTGCTGTTTTTCCATTTTATCCTTTTCCATCGATTGTTCTCGAGCAGAGATGATGTTGCAGGGTAAAAAGAGGCAACAAAAATTACAATTTGAATGACATTCGATCGTTGTGGCATGGTGGCAGCATAGCTATAGAGTGAGGCTCGGCGCGGGGGGTGGAATGGGATGGTAGGGATGGGTGTCTGGTGTGTGGTGTGTGGCAGCGGTGTAGCTGGCAAGCGATTAAGGTTGGCCCCACAACAATAGCCGCAATATTTCCTTCATGTCTGTCTACCCTTTCCACACCCCACCCCGTTCACTGTTTTCACAGCATCTCCCCTTCGCCTTGTCCGCTCTTTGGGTGGATTTTCTTCCTTTGTGTTTGTTTACCAAAGTGAAAAATGATAAAATTGCCAGCATTCGTTTTTCCACCCGAGGACATCCTGTCTTGGGGAAATGCTGCACTACATCTTCCCATATCTTTTGCCATATAACTCTGTCTCGCTCTCTCTCTCTCTCTTTCTTTCTATAGGGCTTTCGTTATTTTTAGATACCCTTTAGACGGAGAGTGCAGAAGGAGTCTCCGTTGGCAGGTTTCAGCTGAAGAATTACAGCTAGAATAATGGTTGAAGTGTCGGTATTCAATATAAAACGTAGTAAAATTTATTGCAATGACGACCAGCTTATAGTTTCGATATGAAATTCCCCTCTTAACACGACTACTTATAGACATATTATCTAACAATATCTAACAAGATTCGTTGCAATCGGAAGATTAGTCCAGCCAGAAAAATATGCTCTCAGTTTTTCTTTCATTTTCCAAGCATACCCCTTAGGTTTCTCCTTGTTTGCCCCTCTTTTTTCTCCCCATTTTCCCCATCTTGTTCTCTGCACTACTTTCCCTTCTCTCCGTTTGGCTGTGCATTTTTCCGCCCTGGCAATATTTTGCAGCAAACAATAGCAGCGCCCCAATGACTGCACTTGCCAGGCAGCTTGTAACAAATTCATCCACAAATATTTCATCTGCTTGCAATAATTTATGTTTTCCTGTCTGCAGCAGGACCTCCTCCACAAGAGGGAGGGGGACAAATGGAGAACAAGTGGCAGAAGGCAAAACGTGGCACAAGATGGAGGGGGCGGGGCGAAGCAGAAAGGAACCAAAACTTGAAGAATATTTGCATATTTAATTTAAAATAAAGCGCACTCTTTGCTCTACAGCCCACACAAGCAACCCCCCCACACACACACACACAGACACACACAGACGCACAGCACACAATTACACTTACACCCACATCGTGACACACTTACACTTGCCTCAAGTGGCGGCATAAATTCAAATGCCACTTTGGCAACAGTCTCTGCAAATTACGTATACGCAATGTGGGCCCCACAAACGACAAAAGTCAGCGTACGGCTCCTGCCTCTCCTTCGCATGCCTCGCTACCCGTGCGGTGGGTCCCAAGTGTGCTTAGGGCCTGCCCCAAGCCTTCACTCTCGCTCTCTCTCTCTCTCTCTGCCCGCTTTACTTCTGCAGCAGGCAGGGACCTTTGCCAGACGCTGCCTTCAATACAAAATTTTTGCGAATTAAGAGGAAATCTGTTGCCAAAAATCCAATATGCAATTCCACTGCAGTTGCTGTTGCATATGAATAAATATTTATATCCAAAGTGCTGACTAGGTACAGTGGGCAAACACTTAGAGTACAGAGTCCCTTAGGTGGACATTTCTACTCACAGGACAATGGTTTTCGTTCACATTCTGCCACTTTTCCACCTCTCTATTGAACGAATATCTCACATTGGATGGAGATACTTGAAACGGGAATATACGCCCAGGAGAGCAATCACTGTGCGAGCCTCTATCGTAGCCTTGAGTGTATGAAGATATGAACAATATTTGCCAGCTCTAAATGGACATTTAGTGGCTGTGTTTCCATGGACTAGAGCATGCTCTAGGGACTATTTATAAGTAGGAAAATATACCAAATTAAAAAGCCTTCTGCATGTACTTGCATATACCAGACAAGTTCCCATTGTCAAAGATACCTTTGACGGTATATCTTATGCTGATATATGCATTCCAGAGACAATTCCACAGGGCTCGTACAGACAAAAAACCCACGACAAAGCAGACAAACATCAAGACTGTTCTCTGACTTGCTGAATAAACTTTTAGAGTCGACGAAATCCCCATAAAATCTGGTTCCAAATCTAACTCGACTCCGATCAACATAATCCTTAGCTTTCTCTTATTTGCAAAACATTTCGCTGGCCATTATCCAACTGCTCAGTGCACAGAACGAGGAGCCGCCAGGAGAGCCTTGGCCTATAGGGGAGAGCCATGGAAGCCAGAGAAAGCCATCATCAAATAGGCTTCCCGGCTTCCCGCCTTCCCGCTGCACGGGGCTCGACCAGAGATGCCTGCAGCTTACCCAAGACTTTGGGCGTACAAAATGAGTGGGGCAATACAGTTTTAAACACTCTCACTTTGGGGTCGACTTTAGAGCAGGGGAAAGCGGGGGGACAGTGGCAGAGGCAAAGTGTGGCCATAGAAATTGCCTGCAAATGATGCCACAGCTGAGGCTGCCACTGTGTGCCTGTAGATGACATCCTAGTTTACAGGCTGTAGCCAAGAACAAAAAAAAAGGGGGGAAAAGAAGGAAAAGTGTAGGAAAAAGGCAAGAAGAAAAACTGTCAGGAAAGCAAGCAGCGAGAGGTGTTAGGAGAAGACACTGAGGGGAGGCCAGCTCCATGGCTGGCACCATCTCTGCCTTGGAGATGCCTTTAAGGCTTTCCTCAAAAACCAGCCCGCAGCTGTTGCACCTGTCTGCACCCCACGCTCTCTCTTTGCCTCTCTATCGTTTCCCTGCTTTACATTTTTGTGGCATCCCCCGCGCGCGCTTCGTGTGTGTGTGTGTGTGTGTGTGTGTGTGTGTGTGTGTGTGTGTGTGGGCATGCGGGTTGCCCGCATAAGCCGCACGAGGCAACTTTGAAGGCAAACAGATGTTTGCCTCTCACTTGCAACACTCTCAAACCCTCCCTACACCCCTCCTGAATGACATTAAATGTCGCTTAATTTGAGTGCCCGTTTTGGCTGTTGCAAGCTCCAGCTGTTCGGATGTGTTCGGATTCCCCCTTCTGGCGTTAGTCGACCACAAAACACGAGCTTGAACGAGTGGCAAATGCATCAGGAATGTCAGGCGGGAGTGGGGAGTGGGGAGTAGAGCGGTAAATGTGGTTTGGGTGCAACTCGAAAAGTATTTCACAAAAATGTTTGAAATTTCGCCTCCACATAGCGGGAGGCAGGCAGGCAGGCAGGCAGGCAGATGGCCAAAAAATAGTTGCCACATTTCTGTGATATATCGATTTATAATTGACTCAAAGTTTTCCGCTGGCAAAGAGCAGCAGAGATCCCCAAACTCTTTCTTTAGTTAATAATTCGCATGGAATTTCCAAAGAATTTGCACATTTTGCATAAGGTTAGTTTATGGTTTACTGTATTTATGGTAGAAGTAAGAAATATGCAGCAAACTTTTAGCTTGGATTAGAGATTTAATAATACGATTAACATCGCATTTCCTGGTTAATTCATTCATAGAACATTTGTACACACCATAACCTTTTTTTCTGGCTAAAGGCTAGTAGCTAAGGCTACGCAGAAAAGTGTTTTCAAAATATGAATACTTAAAATTCGTCAAAAGGCGAACCAAACTATTTTGTGCAGCTCACTAGCTTAAAATAAATAAAATAAAAATAATAGAAAATAAAATAAAATAAAAATAAAACATAAATAAAATAAATAACCATTATTTATGCATCGATTGCTTTAAAATCCATTAATTTCCTTTAAAAGTATTCAACTTGGTTTTTTGTTAAGCGCAAAATTCCTATTTTGTATCAAACATTTAAATGGCGAACGACAAAAAAAAATGCAAAATTAAAATGCAATTCCAGTTCTTCAATTAAAAAAACATTTGTGCCAGCGAACACATTTAAATGATAGCGTAAATATGCATTCTGCAGAGGCGGAATTGTTATGCAAACAGCTGCAGGGCCAACCACTCAAGCACCTCATCAGGCTGCACCGCCACCACCATACTGCCATACAGCCATACTGCCAGCACCCACTTAACCCATTTAAACCACTTCCTGTATTCCGAGTGAGCGGCAGCGGCAGCGGCAGCGGCGAGGCAGCATAAATCCCATTATTTATTCATTAAATTAAGGCCCATTCTCGGGGTCTCTACTCTCCTCTCCTCCCCTCCCCTTTTAGCCCATGCTCATCCCACGTCCTTAATCACAATTCGCACTCGGTAGTCTGTTGGGCGAGTCCTTTGTTTTCTCTCGTATTTTCGCTCCGAGTTTTCCTATTTGATTTCTGGTCTGTTTCGGGCAATTTAATTAAGCGCTTCGTTTATTCTTTTCTAGCTGGGAAATGTGCTTATACGGTGAAAATGAAAAATCCACAAAAACCAATTTGCAACTTTAATACAGACAGACACACACACACAAGCCACGCCCACATAGCGCATCCACTGACATTAGGCGGAAACTTCTACCTTTGGGTTTTCCACTATTTTTCATCTGTTTTCTAACACTGCAAAGAGTGGGCCAAATTGGGTTAAAGCCATAATGCCAAAGTATTAATGTTGCACTCACGTGCTGGGTGGAAGGGGGCCATGCAGCTTGGGCAGCAAAACCAAAAACCGCAGACATGAGCCGGTTGAGGTTGCACATTCACACAGATACATTCTGTGAGCATTTGTATACCCGTACACGTACACGTACCCGTACCCGTATGTGTGTTGGCCCTCTCCTCTCTGGCAAACATGGCAGAAAACATTTGCCAAATGCCAGCAGCAGCAGCCAGCAGCCAGCACTGGCATTGGAGAGGCTCCTGGCAACGGCCAACGGCAATTAATGGCATCGAAAGCAAAATTCGAATGAAAGGATTGTTCAATCGGAGATTTCAATACCCTGGAAAATATATATTTTCATATTCTTAGCACTTTTATTCCCAATCCACATAGCCTTCGTTGTGAAACATTAGGCACGGAATTTTTTAAGCTCGAGTGCACAGCCCATAAATATTAATGTAGTGTAATGAATTGTAATGTAACTGAATGTAGTGTCATGTAGTGCCAGGTAGTGTATGGCTTTGTAATGTAGAAACGTAAGTAATTTAATATTCCAACTGAGTTGGAATGGCAATTTCTGTCACCCACGATTATGGGTATTTTCGTATTGAACTACATTATTTTTTACATAGGCCAGTGAGCGGTGTGTTCCATCGATCTCTACTGTAAACTCAATTGAAAGGCCTCTAAGCTTGCAAACAAAAACAGGCTAGAAAACCAACATAAGGAAAGCGATGGCCACAGCTCCCCCTTCTCACTCTCTTATGAGTTTTTTTTTTTTGGGTATAGAAGTGCACTTGTGAATAAAGGTTCCATTCAGTATCAGGAATTATATATATACACGATATAGGGCATTTCATTTTGAATTCCTCAAAACAATCTATAGCTGTTGCCAAATATATTGTTAATATTCTATTTTGAATATTCTTTGAGCTTTGAGATGCGAATCATATTGCTTCAACACAGTATAAAAGTGATACTGAAATATTAATATGTACTATGTATGTTGTGATCTCACATCGTATGATACAATTACAATCCAACAAAAATAAAATTGTATATGGTTCTGGTATTACCATATTTCGATACGATATTGTTCATTTATGTTAAAAATCCAAACATATATATAGTATATAGTGGGTATTATCATACTAATAATAATAATAATAATAGTATATTTATGTATATTCAGCATAACATTCAATTTACCTTCTATTAAAATAAAGCGCGTTCATTTGTGCGAAAATTCCCATTTTCCAATAAATCGGAGAGGTATCAAAAATACAGCAAACGTAGGTTGAACATGGAATATTTTCCCTGCCTACACACATTTACCCTCTCCTCTCTCTCTCTCTCTCTCTCTTTTCTCTTCCCTTTCCTTCGCACATTGTATTGCCCGCTCGCTTTATGGCAGAGTGTGCTGGCAACATGGAAATTCGCATAAACAAATTTGCACGAACGAAGCTGCAACACTTTGGCATTTTCCAATTGGAGTTACGTATTTGTGCTCACATGTGAGTGTGTGTATAGCTGTGTATAGGTGTAGCTGTGTGCGCGAGAAATGGGCAGGTGTACCTTTAAATGTTTATGTGCGTGATTGAAGGTCTTGTGAGGGGCCTGAGGCTCGGGCCCGTACACTCAACGAAGGGACACACACGCTTAAGGTTTATGGAAATGTTTATGGTGGAATTTATTTACTTATTGCACATATCTTACTCGTACGATATACACACATATATATATATTTCACTTTTAACGGCATTTGTGTGTGTTTAAATCAGAGTGGATCAAGTTATAAATTGCATTTTGGATTGCAATACAGATCAAACAGATACAAAATAGTTTGCCAAGTGAAAAGGAGCAAAATGTATTCGACTGGAATTTCGTATGCAAAATTAATACATAGAAGTCCCGAAAGGAGAAAATCTTAAGGGTTCGGTGGGGGAGCAATGCTGAGGGTTCAGTTGATGCGCCAAAAGATTGTCTAAGCTCAAAAAAACGAAAACTCGGTAACAAAAAGATTGACCAAAAGAGTTGTCCCTCGTGAGTAACTTGAAAATAAACGCCATATTTATTGGTAATCTTCGTTTTGGTTTACAATATCAAAGGATTTCTCGCAGATGAAGTTCATTGGGTACTTGCATTCCCTGCGTTCCATGTCCACTGTTCCAGTGTTCTCTCCATATCTTGTATATTTCGCTTCTAAACAAACGCAATGCCGTGACCCTGACGTGTCGCGTAAATTTTTAAGGTAAGTTCCGCGTAGCCCTGTAGTGGACGAAATAAACTCTCCCTCTTTTATTTCATCGGTCAGATCTATCCAATATCCATCTCCAAGCATCAGCATCCTGTTGAGTGCCTCGAGCTCCTCATCGCTCTGCAGACTCACTAGATGAGCCCCCATCTGATGGCATTTATCCAATGCACGGTACCAGGACAGCTTTTCCTTCTCGTTAATGTAGTAATATTTTGAACCAATTTTTCGAAAATTTTTTCTATCTGTAAGGTTTTCTCTTCTGTCGTATATTGCAGTCAGCCAGGATGACAGTTTTGTCAACTGCTCTGCTATAACCTCCAATTTGTCGTTCATTTGGGCAAGTTTTGAGAGAGTATCTTCTGGGTGGGGTCTTCTTTCCGCCTCTAGAGCCATTAACTTTTCATCTATTAGTTTTGAGAGAGCGTCTGCTGTCAGCATTTTCACAGCTAGTCCGCACTGAGAATCCTCGTTTTGAGATGCCGCCACCCGAACAACATTCATTGGTGCTGATTCATTCTTCAGTGGAAGAACGTTTTAATGGTTTTTTATACTGAATAAACTGAAAAACTGAGCGATGCACTCACCTTCCCTGACTGTGACTGGGACCTTCCGGAGGTTATCGCCAATAATAGAAATATAATCGAACAGCGCATTGCTAGTGCTACTTGTCTGAATGCAATCCAAAATGAGACTGAACTCTAAATGGAAAACATTCTGAATCTTTGGGCTCAAATGACTGATTAACTGATTACAGCTGAGAGGGGCTGCCGCATGACCCGGCACACGTGCAATCAAACCGACGCCATATAAGCAGGAAAACAAAGACACAGATTAAACTAATTACAATTATCGAGGAAAAAAAATATATGTATTTATTAATTAGTATGTTTATTATATTCATAATGTAAAGGAACGATTTAAGCTGCCTATTCGTCGTTCTTCTTCTTGATTGTCGTATTTGAATAATTTGTGCTCATCGTTGTCTAGGCATTATTGTTGCCTATCGTTATTGTAATTTATGTACGAGCTAATGTGTTATGTTAAATATTTAGTAGCTTATCTTAAAGATTATTACACCTTTGTGATGCCATTAAGCACACAACCTTCTAAAGTTATACCCGAACTCGATGAATTGCAAAAAACTTTATTGCCGATTTATTCGTGTATATAATGAGACAAGCAATTAATGCCAGCATTTTAAGCCCACCGAATGACACTTATTGACAGTGGGATAATTGGATGAGAGAATGTTAACAACTGAACTGCATTAAGGCTGTGAAATCAATTCGTGTCAGTAGTCGGTGAAGTGCCATTTAAAAAAGTAAACCAAATTAATCCTTTCAGCCGTCAAGCTGCACAAACATTAAGTCTACATTTAAAATGGAAAGCTGTCAATAATGTGCATCAAATTGTTATCACAATTTTCGTTCGTCACTCAAAGAGAAAGAGAAAAAATTAAAATACAATTTAAAAAATAAAAAAAAAAACCTTTTTCTACACCAAAGAAAGTATTTTTTGAAGTAATAAATGTTCATGTAGTTTTTTTTTGCAAATATTTTTATATAATTAAAGTAAATTTGTTCATGCCAAAAAGTACCACTTTTTGTTGCAGTCTGTCGCATGTTGCATCATTATGGCTCTTGCTCTTTGCTCTTTGCCATTTCTATTTCCTTGACCGCAACTGTGGGTAGACCTATGCAGCTGCCCACCCACTGCGCTTCGCCCACTTTCATGAGTCGTTTACACATTACGTGCATGAGAGCACTTTGCCGGCCACATTCGGCAGTCATCTGCCCCGCCCCACCCATTCCACCCACAGTATTTTTTTATATTTTTGAGGTTGTGGTTGGGGTTATGTCATTGGCATGCAAACGGCATCGAAGAAACGGCACAAAAACCTGCTCGAGCCGCACTCTCGACTTTCGCTTTAATTAAGGATACATAAAGGAGGCGAAGGCGCACAGCAAACCGATTGCACATGTCAGGAGAACTCAATGCGAAGGTTAGTCAGGGTTTAGGGCAAAGGCAATTTGCATGATGGTTCAAGGCAAAAGTACAGCCACACGAAAAGGGGTGGAAAGAGGTACGGTACACGAGTACAGTCACAGCAAAAGGCGCGATGCGGAAGTGGAAATGGAAACGGAAACACTTGAGTATGAGCGCCATATTGCGCATACGCTGCATTAGCCGTCAGTCAAATAAAGAAGCCAAAAATTTGAATTTAATTCACACACGTTACCCCTCCCGCCGCAAAACCTTAGCCCCAGACTTCAGAGGAGGCCTTAACCCTTGTTCAAGCCACAAAAACTTAATAAAAAAAAAATACTCACCTGAGGACGAGGACTGCGAATGCCGCATGGTGGTGGCCATGGCAATGGAATTTATTTCCGATTCCGGCGACCACATTCTGTTCACACGAAAACTCTTCACTCTCCTTATGGAAATTGTTACACCTTATATATACGTATATTTATCGTTCACAAAACTTAATGGCTAAATCATGTTTTTCACTGCCTTTTATAATTAGTTTTTCGCTTTTTCTTTACCTTCCTTTTTTTTAACTTATTTTGTGTGTGTTATTTTGTAATTTTTAATTTATTAAAAAAGTTTCTCTCATAAAGTTTTGACATATTTCATGCATAGCTGCGGATTACTAAAGAGGGTGGCTGCCAGAGCACGGTTAGGGGGGGATTGGATATATATTATATATATATATATATATATACATATATATACACACTTTTCATACAAGTTGGGTAAAAGTTTTTGCACGGAAAAAAAACACATAAAAATAGAGAGAAAAAGTTGAAAATGTATAATAGAATGAAATGGATAGGCCAATGCCTGAGGAAGCAGCGTGGATTAAGGCCTGTCAAAAAGTGGAATTACACAACGACAGTGCGTTTCAGTAGTGTAAGACACACACACACACACACACACACACACACACACACACACAGGGGGAAGTATGCAACTCTCTTGGTAGATTATTGGAATAAAGGAAGGGAATAGGGAAATAAGACCCCAAACGGCTCATGTCAGAAATAATTAGATCTATCAACCGGAAGGAAAAATGGTTTAAAGTTTCTAGTGAAAACTGCACAATGGAACACGAACAGTGAAGTTTATTTTATATTTCTTAAGTAATATCCCCTAAAAGGATGCATAGTTTGAGAATTATATAGCTTATGAATTACTGATTAAGTAACGAATTTCATTGTAAATTTGAGTCCCTTCAAGCCTATAATTTTCTGCATCATTCATCTGATTTTTATTTTATTTTTAAATTTATTGCTTATATACTCTTTAATATAATTTTTTAAATATCATCTGTTTTATAGTCTTGAAATGCACTTTAAGGACTTAAATCTTCCTTCTTTCTCTATTCTCCATTCTGCCCTTTTATTTTCTCAACATCTCCCTTTTTTGCTTATTTCCATGTAATTTTTCTCTTTGGCTGGCAAGAAATTATGTACGACGCTTGCCAAAAGCTTACTTCGAATAAAAGTTTATGTCTTATATATCCATTCACTGGTTTTTACGCTCCTTTATCTTTCCTTATCTCTTTCTTTCTCTCTTACTGGAAAATTATATCCCTGCCATGTCCCATCTATAGCTCCATTTTAAACACACTTTCGAGTGGCAAGTGCAGCAGAGGCAACAACTTCATTGATCTACAGCGTGGAAGAGGGAAAAGTTGAGGGAAAACCCTAGAGGGCAAGCCCGAAGGGAATGCCAGGCAGGCACACCAAGGAGCAGCATTTGATGGCATTGTAAACAAGTGGCACCCTCTATTACACTCTGCCACCCAGCAGCCCGCAGCAGCGCCGTTCTGCACTCGCCTCAAATTGCTGTCATTAACTGGAAAGTGCAGGGAAGCTACAACGAAATTACAGCAACAAACGGAAAAGACAAAGAGCTCTCCTTCTTGTTGACCTGACAAGGACAACTATTCCAGATATATATACTATAAGGACATGGCGTGTGTCACTCCTCCCCCCCCGCGTGTCTTGTCCCGCCCTTCTGACTGTCTGTCAGGGTGTTTTTATATAGTGCCCTGATGTTTATTTACACAGCTGAAACAATTACATTCAAGTGTGTGTGGAAAAAGCTGAGAATGTGGAAAGTGGCGTGGTGTGGAGTGGAACCCTCCTCTGTAAAGACACAGAAAACAAGCTGAGAAATTGCTGAGAGCAGCCCAATAAAAACTACAAACGATTTGCGCGTGCCATGCCCGACAAGGATAATAAACAAGGCAGCTCTCTCCAGCTCTCCCTCTCTCTCTTCGAGACAAAAGAAACGAATCAAAGGAAGAACTTATCTGGACCGAAGGAAACTGGGGAAGGAAGCTGGGGCTGCCCAGCTGAAGAGTAAAGAATGTATTATCCAATGAAATACATGGCACAAAAAAGTGTGCATGAAAAAGTCAAGAACAAAATAGAAATATTATTTCATTTGCTTAGTTCGTTTGTTAGTTTTATTTCTCTGAACTATTTCTCAGTTTATGTGGCAGACAATATCATCTTTCACTTTAGTTTCTATTACAAAATAATACCCACATCAAGCTTCATTTTGCACCAATCATAAACTTGAGCCCACTGCTGCTGTAAAATACAAACAACCCTGTCCACATTTCCTATGCATATCCAACCATATCTCTAGCTAAATCTTAACTATCTCCGGCTCCATTCAAGGCCATTTCCGCAGTCTGTCAGTGGCTGCCAGTTCGAATTGCAGGCGTCACCAATCTTTCTGGCAGCGCAAAAACCCATACCATAAGAGTGCCATGCCCATCGAAAGACATTGGCAAATATTTATTGATAGCACTCTGTGACTGTGTGGGCACAGTGGCAGGGGGCAGACGTGTGCGAAAATTATGCGCCAACCCACACACACACACACACACTATCACCTTTTCCCCCTCTAAACCCCCCCACACAGAAGTCAATAATTTCGTAACAGCCAGCGAAATGGAGGTAGCAGCAGCAGCAGCAGCAGCCTCCTTCTGAACCTGATTATCATCATCATCATCGAGCAAGGAACGTGGCCATTGATGGCGCCATTTTTGTTTTTGTTTGCTCAACCAAACATCAGTGTGTGTGTGTGTGTGTGTGTGTGTCACTGCTCCTGTGTGTGTGTGGTGTCTAGTAATGGGAGCGGACAAAACTTTCTCCGTGTTTGGTGTACCAGTATCTGTATGTCTGGTCTGGGCATTTGTTTGTGTGTTTACTGTCGGAATTTGTAATGAAAGTGAGCTGTTCATTTGCTTTAGGGTCGCCAAGTGGCCCACACACACACACATGGTCTGTCTCCATGTCCCCACCCCTTCGCTTGCGTGTAAAATAAATGTTTGCCATATTTTGTTGTTTTACGAGGTTCGTTTTTCGCAAGTAAAAAAATAGAAAAATAACTTAAAAATAAAAAAAAAGTAGGCCTAGTCCCAGCCATAACTTGTCATAAGTCGGACGGGGTCTTTTCTGGGCTAGGGTCCTTAACTTTTGTGTTCCTGTGTGTGTGTGCGGGTCGAAGATAGAGCCAAAATATAGGCATGATACTGAAACTTTTATGACTACAAATTTCTTTAGTGCAAAGCCAGGACGAAATGTTTGCTTTATGTTAATGCCCAAGCCAAAAAGGAGGGATCGAGTTCTGTGGCAGCCCCACAGCTGGAGAACGACTAAGCCTATGCAGGGTTAGTGGGGGGAATGCAGGAGATTGAGAGCCTGCGGCAAAAGTTTTTATCCGGGTGTACCGGGACTTTTGAGAATTTTAGCTGGATTTTTTAGCAAATTGTTTTGCAGGCATAGTTAAAGATTGAAAAAGGTGAAAAGAACTACAACTAACCAGCTTACAGTTGTCTTTTTGTGTAAGCTGTCAACATTTGTGGATTATGTTACAAGCAGTTCTTCACCCTAAATTATATTATAAATTATTATAATTATATCTTAAAAATTTAAAGTTTATAGATCTATAAGGAAACATCGCAAATCTGTGTTATTTTAATATGTTACTGAGAGAGCAAAGAGAGCCTTCAGAAATCTCTGAAAGTTAAGCTGCGTCCCATTATTTATGTATGTAAATCGGATAAGCAACAACGTTCAGTTTATTCCAACACCATCACATCATATCCAAACCATTAAGCTACGTTTTGCCCCCATTTTCATATTCATTCTTTGGTAATACAACACCAAAAATCCCTTTAATTAAATTCAGTTCCGCGCTGTTTTTCATTACCATTTTCAGGTTTTGCTCGTTTGCTCGTGTTGTTCTGTTCATTCCAGAGTATCCTTTCGCCGTATCCCTCTTCAAACAGGAATTTAAACTGCTTTCGCCTTTTTCTGGCTGCTCTGCTCACGTTCCTTTATGTTTTTTGCCTATTGTTGTTATGCAAAAAGTTGAAAATAATCTTTTGCGTTGAAATGCGCAAATGTTTCTTTTCCCCCATACGCTTTGTTTGTCCATTCAAGGACGCCACAAAAGGCACCAACAATATGATAATTTCCAAAAGAAAGAGAGCACAATTGAGAGGAGTGGAAAGAGGGAGAGAATGAGAGAGTGAGTGAGCAAGGGGGAGGGCGAGGAAAACTTGGCTGCTGCATTATAATAATTGTGGCTGACAAATGCGACAGAAACAGCGACGCGAGGAACAGGGACAGCGAATAGAGAACCAAATGCCGTCGAGGGGGATGGCAATAATGATAACTAACCGCAAAAGAGCGCCGCCAGGCGTCAAAGCAGCACGCATAACGGATGAAGGAGGGAGGGAGGGAGGTAGGAGCAGCTGCAGCGAAGAGCAGCGGCTGCCCAGGATGAGGATGTGTGTGTGTGTGTGTGAGTGAGACAGCAGCCAGATTCAGTCAAGCTTCCGTTCTCTGACATCTTTGGCCTACATAACAAAAACAGTTGCAACTGTTACAGCACAGCGAGTGAGTGGGACAGAGGAACAGAGAGAGAGCGGGAGAGAACGCGGTGAGCGGTAGGCAGAGTGTGGAGAGCGGGCATATAACTGAATCAGAATGTGAGGGGGTGGTGGATGGGAGGTGGGTAGGGAAGACACACAATGAGGCCTCTTGTTATTTGCACATGTGTAACTGTTGTAGTTGCTGCTGTCTGCTGATGTCTCTGCTTGTGGGGGATGCCCTCCGTAGCCAGGGCATAACGATTCCCATCAGAAGTTTGCAAGGTTGATGGGAGAGAGTATCAGCAGATCCGTCGTAAGACAAAACTTTGTCAGAAGTTCAAAAGTTTCGAGTGTAATATTATTACAAATATTTATTTTAGTCATGGCTAAGACAAATGAAACTACAGGGTATCCAAAGCCTCGTACTTTGCACCCTGTCCTGTCCTTTCCTTTCCGTTTCTGTTGTTTCAGCCAGTTAGCAGCTACTGGCGTTTCATGTCCCTGTCTCTCTCGGCACTTGTGTCGTTTTTAACTGCTTTTGAGTCTTCCGCCACAGACTCTCCAAGTTGGGGATAAAAACCTTTTAATTTGCTTCGCCGCATACTACTCGTGCTCCTAAACCACCCACCCTCCGCTCTGTAGCCCACTCCCACCACACTTGTACAAAACAAGGCGCAATTTCCTTTTAATTTCCTTGCAGGCATCGAAGGAAAAAGTGGCGGGGAAAGCGGCGCCCACAGAAGGAAAAGGCTGGAAATATTTTCTGTTTTCCCTCTGCCGGCCTGCTTTTGGTGCTGTTTCTTGTGTCGGACATTGGTCAATGTTTACCAAACAATTATTTTCTCTTTTTGTCGCACAAACTAAATGCTTCCGACCAGGATGGGGCGTAGCTTCCTCTCTTTCGCTCTGGCCATAAAGGCGGTCGCTCTGCGCTCTCTTTCCACCTTTATTGCTAGCTACATTCCCCCTCCCTTTTTTGTTTTTGCCTTCTTTGCAGCCGTACCACCTCTGATTTCTCGAGCGATTTAGTCGGCTCTGCAAAAATGTTCAACTTGTATTTCTGGTCTTTATGGAAATATTTATTCAAATGTTTGCTTTGCTTTACATTGTTTTCTTCTGTCTCTTTGCGGCTTCTTCTGTTTGGTTGCTTCTTTCTTGTTGTGGCATCTCTTTTCTTCGCCTTGTTTCGCTATAGCTATGATCTCTGCTAAGACCGCTTTCGGGGCTATTTTTGCAAATCGAACAAAGCTCTTTGACGGCCGTGGTTCAGTGGGGTTCCATGGTGTAATGGTTAGCACTCAGGACTCTGAATCCTGCGATCCGAGTTCAAATCTCGGTGGAACCTAAAGGATGTGCGCGCCACCCACCTCATCATAATAAGGGGGGGGGTTGGGGTGTTTATTTTGAAGTTAATATTTTAAATCGGATATTTTCTAAGGGATTCTACTTTTATTTATAGAATCTTTAATTCTTTCCACATGTGGCTGATCTCTTACATATATGCTCATGACACTAGAAGTGGGTTGGTTAAGGTGAAGGTAAATTCTGATTTCTTATCATCAAAATTGTCAAAGTTCGTATGGAATTTAGCATATCTAATGCATTGTTGATTTGATATATTAAAATACACTTCTACATTCAACAAAAATATATAAGTTTCATTGGGATTTTCCATGGCAAAGAGCCTATTTTAGTTCAGGTTATGCAAGAATTAAAGCTACATATGTATGTATGTGGATATTTGTTCTTCCTCTCATACGTAAATGGGAAAGAAATCGGAGAAGAATAATCAAAGTAACTTGAACAGATATCAGTAGTGGTTTTATGAAGTATTTTAAAAACTTTCACAAAATCAAGGTAAATGTTTCGCCTACTCCAAAGCGTACAGCAAACTACATAAAATGGGGAGACGACTGTCGCCTATTGTTTCTTCTACAATATTATGTAAGAACGGGGCAAAACAACGGTTTTCTCGAGCTGTTACAGGCTACCCTTTTGTATAAATGTACATGCATATATTATACAATTACAATTCATTCCCCAAAATGCCACTTAATGCATAATTGACCGCACCAAGACCCTTTCTTTTTTTTGCGGCCTGTCGTGCTCTTAACCCATTAATTAATATGCAGGTCAAAAGTAAATGCGATTTAAAGGTTAAGGGCGTATGAGTGTGTGTGGGTGGGCGGCTCGGGAAAGGAGTAAAAAAACCAGAATTCAAGTGGACATGGACCTGGACACGGTCAAGTGCGAAAGTGGAGTGAAGCGAAGAGAAAAGTGTCATCAAAATTAATTGGCAATTAATTCTTTATGAGCGGACACCGATGCGACCAGGCCAAAACCCCAACATCGAGTGACATTAACCATTATAACAGCAAAACAAACATGTAGAATCACACACCACACAGATACTCGCACACACACAAGCACACACTGCGAATGAGTCAGTTTATTTAGATAGGATAATGGAACACACGAGCCGAACGAACAGAACAGAACAGATGGGTGTCTACAGGGGGGGGTCTTTGGGAGTGAGGTGGAGTGCTCAGGCCTATAAAATAACTGCGCATTGAAGTGTGAACACCCCAATGGGGTAGACGCCGCCGTCGTACTTCTCTCCGCGCCCACAAACAATAAAAAATTAATATGCCAAAATGTGGAAAATTGTACGGCGCGAAATTTGCTTTCTTCCAGCATTAATTTTCTCCTAACGCGTATTATAGGGATTAGCCATGCATCATTAGCTTTGAGTGGAACCGGCTGTGATATCGCTGTATTATATTGTATGATGGGGGAGTATGAGGGTCTGGGAACACGTGCTAACCGAAATATGTAGGTTAGGGCTAACCCAAAAATATTGTTTTCTTCTTTTTGCTTTTTCGTATGTCTCTTTGGGTTAATGTCTCTTGGCTTTATTGTCCTCGGTGTCACGAAAATGTTTTGACAACGTTTATGTGGATAAACACAAAAGTCGAACTTAGAAAACGCGATGGAAACTAACACACAAAAATTAGAACTTTCAACTTCAGTTACAGTTTTTTTTTGGTTTTTGATTTGGGCTATTTTTGTTATTTTAAATATAATTTTTGTTGTAAGATTTATTGTTTGCTTGGTACCAAAGAAAAACGGGGGAAAAACGCGAACAAGTTGGAGTGTGAAACCAGCGCGCCTCAAAGTAAAACCAAAACTGAGCATTTAAGGACATTTACGATTGATTTTATACCGAAACCCTAGTCAGGCCCGAGTCCGAAAAGGACGCCGCGACTGGCTCCTGGGCCTCTGACACAGAAAACGTTCGGGGAATCAGAAGCCGAAGACGAAGACCCGATTCGGAGTAAAAAAGCTTTTGCTGCATCCTGGGGCCCTCTCTCTCTCGTTCTCACGGAGTGTATATTCCAGCAGGTTGTTTTTTTGTTTGGCGCCCTTTATTAAAAATTACATTACAATTATTCAGGGCACCATGTGCTTAATTAGCTTATTTCATTGTTACGAAAAGTTCAACACGTAATCAAGCCAGTTAAATCTCATTAAATTTTTGGAATACGTATTCATTTCTGCAGCCCCAGCAATACAGTTTCGCATCTCTATCTCTTGGCGACCAGCCATTGAACCAAACAGAAACGATTTCATTAACAATAGATCAGGTTTCTATAAATAGCCCTCAAATCTTTGATCAACTTTCTCTTTACGATCTGTGGCGGCAGAGTGGTCTCTGCTTGACTAGAAAACTGCCTCTAAGCGATGAGCGTTCAAAGCGGTTCTATGGTGTAATGGTTAGCACTCAGGACTCTGAATCCTGCGATCCGAGTTCAAATCTCGGTAGAACCTGAAGTTAAATTTTCTTTTTTTCTATTGTTTTTGTATTTTTCTATAAAATAAATGTATATAGGTAAGCATATATATCTTTTTATAAATAACTTCAGTTTTTTTAAGAAAAACGAGATGGAAGATCATCTTTGTGCGGCTTTTACCACTAATTGTCTTTCATGGCGTTCAGAGAGGTTCTATGGTGTAATGGTTAGCACTCAGGACTCTGAATCCTGCGATCCGAGTTCAAATCTCGGTAGAACCTTAATTAATTATTCTTTTTTCTTCGTTTTTTCCCTTTTGCAACTCAATAATATTCTATTTTATTAGATTTGTATATTAAGTTGAAATTTCGTGGCTCTGACTTTATTTTTCGTACAGATTACTCACTTCAACACGTGTTGAAAGCCCATTCAAAAAATATAGCTTTTGGGAGCTTACAAACTACCAAAAACTTGTTCACACAAACATACACACTTGACACGTGAGAGAGCGAACACTTGCTGAGTGTAAGAGTAAGAGTGAGAGAGAGAAAGAGAGAGAGAGATAGGTTGATACAAACAAATAATAAATATCAACAAAAGAAACCCGAATCGCAAAAATTCACAGCTGAACCTGCGATAAGGCGAAATATGGCAATGCCCCGGACATCTGTAACCATAAACTCTATAGATTGCATTACAAGACTCACCTTTATCGCGAAATAACTGTTTGTAGCCGGACAATTGCTCGGAATCCAGCCATTCGTCAACGGTGGGCAGGGGGCGCTCGGCGTCGGTGTAGCGTTGCAGCCAGGCGGGGGGATACGAGGTCCAGATCAATAGAACAATCTTCACTAGGGAGAGGGTGAACATCAAGCTCAAGATGAGGGCTACTAGTACTTTGAGCGAGCGTTTCCACATAATCAAAGTTCTCGGCAGGTAGACATAGGACCCGATAAATGCATGGGAGAGCTACGCAGCTGTCTCTTTCTAAATATTTAATGCGCGCACTTTGACGTCGCTGCCCGCTGCGTTGCAGGCGGAAGCAACAGCACAGCAAACAGCAGCAGAGGACGTTGCAGCAACAGTGGCGGCCACACAACACACAACAGCGCGAGCATTATTTCCAGTGTATTAAGTCGTATTTAAGTTTCTTACAGTGTATATTTTATTAATAATTTTTTGCACGAAATAAGCAGCACAAAGGTGGCAAAAGCACAGCCAGCGGAGAGCAAAAACAAATGCTGCTGCTGCATTGCTCTGCTTTGGGGCTCTTTTGTCATTCGCTTTGGGGGTGGATGGATGGGTGGCATGCTTTTGGCGTTCTCAGTGGGGCGCTCACAGAACAGCTGTCAGCAGAGACACGAACCATTTAGTCGGCTTGTAAACCAAGAAGATAAGTCCGAGCCTTTGTGGATTTGTTTTAATTTAATTTAACTTAATTTATGTAAAGATATTTTAAACTGTATTTAAGAGCAAAGTGTTATTTCAAAATAGGGAAAAATACAAATTCGTTTAAAAAAAGCCAATCGTAGATTTGAAAATACTAAGGTTCCACCGAGATTTGAACTCGGATCGCAGGATTCAGAGTCCTGAGTGCTAACCATTACACCATGGAACCGCTTGACAGCTGTCGGACAAAACTCATCAAGATACATCATAGAGGAAAAAAACTGCTGAGTTACCAATTTACAGGCATTGATTTGTTGTATTATTTCATTAAATATGGAAATCAGACTAAAATGTACAGTTACGTTTAATAATATAAGATGAAAAGTAATTTATTTATGTATATAAAACTAATGAAACCTACCTTCAAACACAAAAATAAATGATTTGGTATATACCATATTATACTAGGTTTACAAAATAAGATTGAATTTATATTAACAAGATAATCGAAAAAAAACATAAAAATACTTTAAAAAAATCCCTTTACAAGGTTCCACCGAGATTTGAACTCGGATCGCAGGATTCAGAGTCCTGAGTGCTAACCATTACACCATGGAACCGTTTGCGATGCTGTCGTCCAAACTGATTGACAGTTTCCACTGGGCCGTACTTTTGTTTACTTCTGGCAACAGACAAAAGAAGAAGACAGACGATTCCACCAAAAACTAAATTGTCATCAAAAATCAATATTTCCTTACTTTTGCAACATTTTTATTTGTTCATCATTTTTTTTTGTGCGCTTGTTAAAGAAGCTTTTATGACTATACATAGAGAAAAACTTAATTAGCTCAAATTCCAAAGTCCATTATCATGTCCATTTATACGTCCATTTGTGCGGGTGTTTGTTAGCCATCCAATTCACGGGTTAAGCCACAGCACTTAGCCATAGTACGAGTAGGGAGAGGCAGCATAATAGCCGCCGGAATAGGCGTAGGGGCTGGCGCCGTAGTAGAACTGGGGTGCGGGCTCCGGGCTGGCAACGGGAATGGGTGCTGGTGCGGCGCGTGGCAGTGGTGCAGGAGCAGGCACGGCCAGGGCAAAAGCAAAGAGGGCGGCGAAGACAACGACCAACTGGGAAGTGCAATGGTGGATTAAAAATTGGATGAGAATTAGGATTCAGGAATTAGGAATCAGTGAGATTTTATGGTGTTAAACGGAGTTTAAATTTTGAGGGTCCGAGAAGGACACTGAATTTAAACGGAAGCCATAAGTAAGAATTTGAATTCTTTGAATAAATATGCCTTAGATTCCATAAGGAATAAGCTTATAGCTCTGAAGTCCTTTCCTGAGTGTAGGTCCTTATCTGCTCTATAACTTACCAGCTTGAACATTTTGCTTGGATTGATTGTTTGCTGGTTTCTGATGCTACTGAAGCGATTGCAATTTGTGGTTTGATGCTGTTGAAGCTCACTCCGGGTTCTTATATACTCGTAGCTCTCTTCCAATCCGAATTTGTCACACTCATGACTTATTTATGATGTCGCACTTCTGAAAGCACTGTGATAGGATTTATGGCCATTTCTGTTTTGCTCACATCATTCCGCAATAGTTTTCGTTTTCGTTATCGTTTTTTATTTGTATTTTGATTATATTTTGATAGTTTTTGACAATTTCCCTTCGCATTCTAATGACTTCTTATTCTTTGTCGATCTGCGTTGATGGATCGTCACTCTCGATTATAGAACTGGCCTTCAATGTGACGCTCATTTCAGCACAGTGAGACAGTAGAATTTTGCGAGCTACGCTCAGTGCATTTTAATTGGGGATTTCTTGTCGCCACTTTTGGCTTCCATTCAGGTGATTAATGATCTCCAGACAGTCGGGTGTACTCGTATTGGTTCTTAACCAAAAATTTCAAGTATTTGGCGACTTAGATCAATTGCGCAGAAATGTTGTGGGTGAAATTTAAAATCATCAAAACTACAAAACTTTAATTGATTAAGTATGGAATTATATTTATGGAGATTTAAGCTTAAACAATTGTTAGATAGCCAACATCTAATGTTTATAAGTATTTATTTATCTTCCAAAAAATTTGTTAAATAGTGGAATTGATATCACTGTACTTTGGTGGCTCGAGTGTACTCTGTACTCTTACACGAGAGTAAATTTTATTCCAGGTTGTGTAGCTCTTTTTCGAAAATCTTTAGAGTCTAGACTCTAGAATATATGAAATAAATTTTAAAAGTTAAAAAACTGTTCTTAGCTAGCTTTGTGTATTTTCTAGTTGGAAAAAAAAATTGCCTTTTTATTGGATTCCATAGAATGGCTATATCTGAAGATATATCAAGCCAACGTTGAAAGTAGTTTACTACCATTTTTAAGGTTTTTAAATTTTGTCATGTAGTAACAATATTTTATTATTTTAATACATTTTGTGTAATAATTAAAAACGAGTCTTTTGGCTCGAAGAGTATAATATGCAAAAATTGTAGAAATAAATATAAATGGAATCAAGGGTATATAATGAGGTTGAGGCATGAATAATTTCTGATTTAAGAAGCTTAGACTTTTCTGCTTAAATATTTACGGAAATATGTGTAAGCTAATGTCCAAAAACTTGCATAGTCTTTAATAATTCTGACACCAAGTCTGCCAGAAAATTTAGGATAGGACTAAGATTAAGGATTAAGGTAGAGAAATTTTTCATTATTATTTTATTATTATGATGTTTTTATTCTTTAACTTAAAAGATTGATACTCCTTTGGTACACATTAAACTCTCTGCTACTCCACATTTTAGTTATTATTTCACATTTAATTCCTTAGAATAATTCTCTCAAGTTCTGTGCCATTTTTGTTGCCAAAAACAAATCCTCTTATATCATCCGCCTTCATGCCGCCAAAGTGTATCACATAAAAACTGGCAACTCATGTATTTTTCAGCTCCCAAATCGATCGAATTCAACCAAAACAAAGCCAAATGTTTGCCCAAGGCAAAATGCGAAAGAAACCAAAAAATCCAGAAAAAAGAGAGTCAAAAATAGAGAGTGAATTGACAAAAAGAGCGACAATCTTTGGAGGATAGCGGATGGTGAATGGTGAATGGGAGGAAGTGAGGAGGATGTTAGCTGCTGCTGCTGCTGCTGCTGATGATGATGGTGACGATGTCGTCAGTGGCATATAGTAGTAGTGGGCAAACAGATTAAGAAACAATAATGTTCTTTGTGTTCGCATTTGGCGGGCATTAGGAAGCCCGAACGCGTTAAACCCGATAATGAGCCATAAACTTGGCCAGCGGAATGCAAATGGAATATCAAAATGCGGCAACGAGTCTCTCCCCGGGTCTCCCTATGCAGTCAGCACTGATGACAGCAGAGCAATACAATTAAGCTGCTTAGACCCGCCTCCTCCCACCCCCTATGACCCGCTTCTCCTTGTTCTTTCCGAAATGTTTGTTATTCGAATATAAATAGCTGCAATCGAGCAAACATGGAGTGCAGTTCGATTCTGTTTGTCAAGTCGTAGCATTAACTGCTTTCATCATGCTGAAGCTGGTGAGTGTTTGCCACAGGCCTCTTTCCCAACCCTTTGATCACCCGAGTGTTTCCTCATATGTTCCGCAGGTATTCCTGTTGCTCGCCGCCCTGCTGGCTGTTGTCCTGGCCGTGCCTGCCCCTGCTCCAGGCCCCAATCCGGCACCGGTGCCCCAGTTTGTCTACTCCGCCGGCTATCCCGCTGTGGGCTATGCCTCGCCCTATGTCTACTACGGCTGATGTCAATGATTCCCGATTGTATGAATAAAAAACTTTTGCATCAGAATTTATAAGTGTTTTTTTTTTAATTATGGAGAAGCAGCATTTTCTTTTGAGGGTTTGCTGGGAAAGAGTTATCCCAAAAAGTATACAGGAAAATGTGAATTTTAAGAGGTATATCCCAACATTTTCCCAGAAAGTTCCAACAATGTTTGCTGAGTTATTTTGAAAGGATTTTGGGTTGTAAAGGGAAAACTGAAGCTGAAATTAACTTTCGCTTTTAGTAATTTTAATTTTTTGATAACACTAGTCAACACGATTTTTCCTCAAGGACAAAACGAACTTTCTAAGATTGGGGCTTAGAAATGGTTGATGAATTTTTTTTTTTGGACTTTTTGAGATTTTGCGGATTTTTTTAAGTTTTTTCAGGGTAGCGCTGTTTTCACAGCTCTAGTAGCTTACGTCTGGTTGTAAGAACTTTAATATTTTGAGATAATTAAAACAGCTAGAAGTTAAGCCCAACACTTTGTGATTACAGCTTACCGCTGGGAATTAAAGCATTGTGCAGAGGATTTTTGGGGTATTTTTTGCTTTAAAACTCGGGCGATATACTGGTTTTATTTTTTTGTGTTAGGTGTTAATTTGGGTCGTTTGGTACGCCATTAAAATCTAGGGATACTTTGGGCTAAAATTCGTTAACCAAACCTAAAAATGGACAATACCTTTTGATGGTTGCGGGCCCAACTGCCAATTATAATATAATAATTATAATACATTTTTGCTGAGTGTTATAGAACCTCTGTTCAAAGTGCTATAAATATTCATACATTTTATATTTCTACTTTATGGATGCTCAAACTTGGTTTTGGTTCTCTTTATAAAAAATGTTGCCCATAAAACAGAACTCTTTTATAAAAGTAGAACTCTGTTGCACCCACGTAGGACACCAATTTATATCCAATAAAGCTCTTCTTTAACTTGTATAGCAAATAAATATAATTTATTTGAGACTCGATTCTACTCTCCAGAGCTTACACCACTAAAAGTTCCACTAAAAATTCCACTTAAAGTTCCACTAAAAGTTCCACAAATGTTACCCCTAACTCAAGGGGATGCTTTCCACCCCACAAATCCTTACCCCTGAGTTATCCTCTCGCAACATTTCGAACTACAAATATGTCCCTAAACAGCCTGCACTCTGGCAACAATGTTTCCGGGCACGAAGGATATGTGTGTCAACATTGCGATTCCCACGAAGTTGCGTGCTGGAAGAAGAGTTTTCCCTTTTCGGCCGACTTCCTGGCGTTACGCCAAAAAGGATGCCACAGGACACACGATGACTTCAGTGTATTTTCTGATTTCGCAACGATTCGAACGTGAACGCGGCTGAAACAGAGGAAATTGAAAGGCCAGAAAAGGAGTCGGTCGTCTAGCGCTCGCGTGAACTTCGTTGAGAGCCGCCGAGTCCTGTGTGCTGTCCTGTCCTGTCGTGGAGTATCCTCCGTGCGAGAATGCACTTTCAGTCGATTACCGTCGCTCGCCTGCAATGGATCGCCTGAATCCCCAAGCGACAAGGCCACAGCCTTGAACGACGGCCGTTGGCCAAGTAGAGCGCGAGAATTTGAACGTGGCAAAGAGTCGCTCGCAGCTAGCAGGATATGTTGGCGGAAATGTTAACCACCGGCCCCTCACCGCTGGCTCTGCCCATCTCTCACTGAATCCAAGTGTTTCCCCAAGTGCCAGTGCCTAAGAAAAAGATATAAAAACGGAAGCAAAAAAAAAAAAGAACCACAAAAAAAAAACAACAACCGAAAAGCGAAGGATGATGATGTTGGCCAATGGCCATGCCCATGCCCGTGCCCATGCCCATGCCCATGAGGCTGATGATGTCATGCCATTGCCTTGGCTATTGTCCTGGCCAAAGTGAAAGTGTTGTTGCTGCCGCTTTTCCGGCCACGGTTGACACATGAGAGTCGCCACGGCAGGCATGTGCCATTATCCCTCAAGTGAACAGCCACGTAATTAACTGCCAAGGTTCTCCCAAAGAAGGCATAACACGAATGAAAAGAATCGCCACGAAAATCCAAGTGAAATAAACTCAGAAAAATCTACAGTAGAAAGCAATTTCAGTGAAATTAACCATTTACCATTAACCATTAAGGATTATAACGAAATAAAGGATAACCCACTGCTGGCAGCCATGGATACTTTGTTTGCCGTCTGCTCGCTGCTGCTGCTGCTCCTCTCACAGAATGGTAGGATAATCTCAGATCATCTTCAGCTGGTCCCCATCCTACATCCTCCATCCTCCATCCACAATCCTTAAAAGAAAAGGCTTCTATACTGTGGTTTTCCCCTCGAAAAGTACTCGCAACTCTTGCTTTTGTGTGGCAGAAAGTTCCTCTTTTCACAATATTTTTTCGTTTCTTATTCTGTTTCCATAAATGAAATGAATGCCAAATGAGTTCATTTGTTTTTGGCATAACTTTTGCTTTTGGCCATGTTAATTTTGGCCCCACTTTCGGGCCCAAGTGGGCTGCTGCTGGTGGGTGGCTTGGGGTGTGTTTGGGTGGATTCGTTTGATGAGGCTTTAATGTTATCGGATACAAGCTTAACAGATGCCAGAAATGGGCGATAATAAGTAGGCCAGCAAGCTGATAAAATGATTATCATAATGATTACAATTATATTTGTAATTTAAATAAATCGAAGATATAAAATTATTAAAATACTTAAAAAATTCAAGATACATTTTAGACAAAAATAAATCCATTTGAATTTTTATTTCACTGATTTGTTGCTATTCTCTTGCATTTTTGTTGATGTTGTATACTTTTTAGTGTGAAATGTTCAACCAACTAAAAGAAATGTTTGCTTTGTTTCGCTTGTTCTCTGTCGCTTCTCAAATCTCTCTTCTCGTGTTCAAATCTAGTGGAATTAAGCACTCGGAGAGAGAGAGAGGGATTTTTTGTTTTGTTGTGTGAAAAACTTCTGTTGTCTCTGCAGCAAAACATCCAAAAAGGAATATTTTGTTTGTTGTTTGCGGACTAACGCAAATGTGGCAAGAAAATATTACACATACGCACCATGCACCGCCTAAAAGTATGGAATGAAACATTTTAGACATGGTAAAGAACGTGAGTTATACTAAGCAAACCCCATGTGTGTGCGGCAAGATGGGGCGTGTTGGGGCAACCTTAACCCAAATTAGCCCATGGCCATGAGGCCCCTTGAAGATGAAACGCAAAAAGATGGCAAAGATGTGGGAATTCATTAGACCAAAGGGAACACAGCGAATTGAGGGGATGGGCAAATATAAAAAAGAATGTGGAAAGGGTAGGTGGTAGGTGGTAGGAGATGGGGTCAAGTAGGGGTAAGTAGATGTAGGAGATGTAAGTACCCATCTCAAGTCACTTGACAAGCTTTGAAATGCTGTAAGAAAAGGAGAACAAGTGACTCAAAGTAAAGACATTTTATGTAGAACAAAACATTCGATAGAAGTGTAAGATAAAAAAAGGGTAGGATTGCGAAACAAATATCTTGATATATTTCAATAAATAAGAAAAGAAAATGAAAGCTTTCAGAAAGGTTAAAATCTATATTTAAATGTAGGATATATCCTGCTGAGATTTTTTAGGCATAAAAAAAAACACGAAATACCTGAGCAAAAATTCCAAAAATGTCTGAAAAATTCGCGATCCTTTTTTTTAATCTTTGCAAAAATTCAAGCCTTTTTTCAGTATTCTGCGTTAATTTTTCCATAAATTGTATAGATGGTAGTTTTCTTACAGATAGATGAACATGGATAGCAAATAGCTGGAAAATACTAGATTATAATGAATATTAAACACACCCTAAAAGTAGTGTCAATGCAATGCTTGCTGCTACATTTTACTTACATTTACAACAACAAAAAATTACACAAAATGTAACAATATTGGATTCGATATAAAATCGCATAAAAAATATGCTGATGCAGAACAAATTGAGTTGCCATTGTAAGGATATTACCTCTGAGTAACCTACTTCTGCTGCTCAACCTCTCCTGCGTCTACCAGCGACTTCCACGTTGATTGATATGCAGCACACAAAGGAGCCCAAGCCTTAACAATCCAATTGCAGAAATTGTACCTACGTTTAAACTCGTATGTGCAAGTGTGGATATATGTATGTACATACGAACATAAATATCAAAGTGTATATATTATATGTTACGTGTGCGTATTGCTTACTAAATTTGAAAAAGGCGAATTTGAATTTTTATTGGATTTAGTCGAACATTTTCCGCACACATACGTACCTACATAGTACTTTGCCACTCAAATAAAATATTATTAAATTCAATTTGATGGATTTGTTGCTCTGCTCTCTCTCTCTCTCTACCTCTCTTTCTGGCTGGGATGGCAGGGCTTGGACCAGGCTTATCGATTGAAATGGCAAAAGCGCAAATGATATTAGATAAAATGTTCAAAAACAATTGGCTAAAGTCTCTGATGAAGCATCGTTTAAATATATTTGGAAAATTAATTTTATTTCGCTATGCAATTGAGGCCTGCCTCAGTTGTGTTTTGCCTTCAATAAAATTCCTAAAAAATCATAAAACTACTGTGTGAATATTTCAATAATCAAATGGGCATATTTTAATTATTAAAATGTCTAACTGTTCTATCGATTCCCTTTTTATTTTATTAAAAATTCAACCAGAATTTCGTGAAAAACTTTTAGCTTGAATAAAACATTGACTTACCTAACCTGCAGATTGAATAACAAATAAATTGTGTGCTCTGCTACCAAAAGATTCAATTACCAATAATTATTTTAGCCAGCTATCAGAAACAGCAACGAACTAATAAAATATACAAAAAATCAAAGCAAACAAAGGAACAACTTTTTCTTATCCCTTTTTGCAAATAGTTTTGGATATTTATTTTCAATTTCGTCTGCACCAAAAACCTCTCAAATTGTTTGTCGGAAATTTTAGTCAGTCCCGGAAGAGGTGGGGAATAAGGTATAAAGGTTAGGCGAATGGATAGGGGGGTGGGTGGCCATAAAAAAAGGAAAAAACCACGCGTGCTGGGTAATTCAGGAATGCGTTCCTTTGGGGCTAACAAAATAAAAGAAAGATGACGAATGCTCTACTAAAAAAATTAGCTAGAAATGTGAACAATAAATGTTCAGCTACAACAAATTAATCAGAAAATGAGTGGTACTGTTTTACTGGCTACTCTTTATGTATATTTTATAATTAATAATTAAATTAATAGCAAAGGTTCCCTAATCATAATCATTGCCTTTAGCAACTATGTTCCCAAGTCAAATGATTTCTCTTGGGTTTTTAAAATGATATAATTATAAATATAATTTCCAAGTTTTAAAAACTTAAGAAGAAAATTTTCAAAAGAATTTAAAATGAGCTTTTGCGGATTGTGAATAGAAAAAAATGTCTGATCAATAGGAATTCTTTATACTCTTTACGAAAGCAGATATTTCGTTCTCTCCGTTGGCAAGCATCTATTAAAAATCGTAGCACCCTTTGCCAGGGCATGTAGCATACAAATAGGCAACAAACAACATTGAATCAATGCAAATGGAATACAAATTTAAGCATGTTCTTTTTTGCACATTTTCATTTCTATGGCATGCATTTTTTTGACTAAATTTACTGTTCATGTAAATCTTCCATTCAATTTGCAAATTGAATTGAATTAATTTTTCTGTGAATGGGTAAACAATATTTATATATTTTTAATAAACTATACATTCACATATTCTACCATAGTTTTTTTTACTTTTGTTTATTCACATTATAATTTAGGTAAATCTGTATTTCTTTCGTTGCTATAAATTGGATCAACTGAAAAGATTTTTTCTTAAAAAAGCAGAACAAGAAATGAAAGCTGCAGCAAAGGAATTTCTATTAAAAATTCAGCACAAAGTTGAGAGGGGTAGTACTCCGGGGTTAATCAGATGCCTTGAATATTAAACAAAGGAATATACTCGTAGATCTCTATTTAGAGATTCATGCATTCAATGGAGACGGAGGCGCATGCAAAGCTAATTAAATTTCAGTCAAATAAAATAAAAGAAATAACGATAAAGAACTGTGAAAAATGAAATAAAAAAGTTACTGCCTGCCCATATAAATTATGATTATTTTTTATGAGCAGTCGGTGAAGTTGGGGTACCACCATCTAGGTCCATGCCTTTGACCTCAGCTACCATCAAACCTCTGGCTGACAGACTTTTCCCCTTAGCCGCATGCCATCCAAACTTTTAGCTCATGGAAAAAGTGATAAATTGAATGCAAAAATGTTCTCTCTTTTTGTGCGCTACTGCAACTGCAGCTGCAATCCTTGGACAGCTGGAAGGCAACACATCTCCCGCCTCGTCTTTGCCACCGTTAAGGCTGCAGCCATCGACGCCATCAATAACGCATTTTGTAAATGACTCCTTCATCATATTCTGCCAGACAGTACAAAAGGATATCGACACCAAGTGGCGTGATCCCCGCGGCCAGACCCGTGAGAACACCAAGGGTCGAGTGCACATCGAAAAGAAGACGGGTAAGACGGGTCCAGTCCAGTCCAGCCCAGTCCAGTCCATCCTCTCCTCTCATCCACTCAGTGGATACTGTAGCCACGGGATGTCAGTGCGGTTCATAATGCCTGCGATATGCGTATCCTCTTCTATCTCTTTGCAGGTCTTCTGGCTCTGGTCTTTGAGCACATCTCGCTGGACGACAGGGGCAACTGGACCTGCGAGGTGAATGGACAACAGAATCGGAATGTGAATAACGAGCGAGAGTTCTATTCCTCCTTTGAACTTCTCGTTAATCGTAAGTTGGCTTCAGATTTGTGTGCAAAAAAGAAAGAGACGATAAAAAGAGAGTCATAAAAACAGCTGCAGGACCTGTTTACATGGAAAGTCTTTGAGTTGAATTTTTGTTACAAAAAATAAACATGAAAGTCAAGTTCCGAAAACAGATAAAACACATCTCTGTGAAGGTTCTGGACCCATAAATATAAGGTTTTTTTTCGGCTTAATTAGGAGTGGAATTAAATAGCTCAAACTTCCAGCATTTGTTTTTTTTTTTCAGCCATTTTTGGTACATGTTTAATGAGTGTTAATATTTTATTTAGATCGGGAAAAGCTTCTTATTAATTATTGAATATCAAACCTTACTTAATCTGATAGAAGTAAATGTCCTCTGTCCACGCTCTATTCTAAATTTCCTCCCGGCTGAATGAACCCGTAAAAATGTTTGTAAGCTTGCCAATCAAAATAGCTTCCATGTGAACAGCACAGAAATCAAAGAATCCCATACACACAGATGTACATATGTAAGGGATACTTTCGAACAGGATATCATGACCATTGTACAATATTTACTCAGTAATTTGACCAATGTATTTCCTTCTTGTTCGTTGCCATAGAGAAAATCTCATTTGGCAAAACGGAACAAGTGCAGTCGGTGCGCGAGGGACGCGATGCGATGGTCAATTGCTTTGTGGAGGGTATGCCAGCACCGGAAGTCTCCTGGCTCTACAATGGCGAATACATAAACAGTTAGTATGCCCTCGAGTATAACCTCCCCCCACACTCGCCACGTGGCATGGCAAACTTGTTAACTATGCAACTATTTCTCTCCCATGCGAACTTTGTGTTTCGTTTTTTTTTTTTTTTCATAGCAGCTGTAAACTCGTCGAAGCATAATCGCCTGTCGAACGGTCTGTACATCAGGAATGTCAGCCAGGCGGATGCCGGCGAGTATACGTGTCGTGCCATGCGTATAACACCAACATTTTCGGATTCCGATCAAATAACGATATTGCTAAGGATACAACGTAAGTACAATGAGCGAAGGCGATACGCTCCCATGTCCCTGCTTCGGTTTTTCTTTTTCTTTTTTTTTTGTTTGGCAAGCTCAGATTGCAGCACACACACACACACACACTTGCATCTTTTGCTCCTTCTAGCATGCCCCCCAGCATACTTGCTACGTGCCACACTTGATAATATTTAATCTAGAATTTATTCTGTACCCCCCACTTGTTGGCAATTGCATTTCCCAGCTAACCAGCCACCCCACTGCGTGGACTCTCTCTCTCTCTCTCTCTCTCTCTGTGTGTGCGTCTGCCCTTTGAAAGCTGAAAATTGAGCTTAGACTTTGCAACAAAATCTTTTGCTGATAGCAGCTTAAAGTTATTTAAGCAGTTTCCACCCCCCCATCACCCCGTGGCATTCTGGCCCTGGGGAGTGGACCATGCTTCGTTGGCTCTAATGAGATTTCAAGCTGCTGCTGCTGCTGCTGCTGCTACTGAGACCCTACACACTTCTTAGGGAGAGAAGGCAAAGCAAAGACAGGCAGCTCCTTCCGGCTGTCAGGGTCAAGTAGCAGGAAAATGCAAATTATTGATGCAAATTTTCTAATGAACATATTACTTGGCTGCTGTCCATAATTGGCTTTGGGGAGAATGACTTTTGGAACACAGCTACTCGTAAGTGTGAAATTGGGAGTATGTAATGAAGGAAAACAGTAGTTAAGGGAATGGATTGACTGGCAAGGGGATATATACATATGGACGATAAAGCTGAGCATCGAGTTTAAAAAGGAAAAGTAAATCCTCGTGTTTTTTTCGAACATTTTCGCATTAATCAATGGAACATAAACCAAGTCAAAGGGGTACAGCGATTACTCAAACATGGCCAAAACATAGTTTGTGCATTCGTATCCCATAAATTTGTAGAGCAACAAAAAAAAACAATCTCTTGAGACTCATTAATATTGCTGACATAGCCAGGGAGCAAGCAGCAGCAGCAGCAGCCCAATCCAAAGTACCCCCCATCAATATCGAAACATATGTATGACTTCATAAACAAACCAACACCAGGCAAACCAAATAGAAGCTCCACACCACACTCCCAATGCGTTTTGGGGGGGGGGTTGAGTTAACACTCTCCAGTGCCCTTGATGCTGCCCAACAGTTCCCCCCTCTCCAATTGAGCTGCCGTCACAATTTTACTAATGACTGCAGAACGAAGGTTTGCACAAGCCAGCAGCAGCAGCACCACCACCACCCAAATAGGACCAAAAGGGGGGCCAGCAGTATCCCAAAATGGTGGGTTGCCCCCTGAATCGGTGCAGTGTGGCCAGCTGGCACTGAAAAGCAAACACCAAAAGGGAATGGAAACCGAAACTAATTTGCAGCCCACTAGCTACAGGAATGGGAATGTATGGAGGAGGACCCCAAAGCAGAAGTGGGTGGGTGTGGGTGCAGTAGAGGAGATGGAGCGGGAGGGGGTAACAGTTACAGATGAAATGCGGCAATATATAGGTTTGCATTTCCTCAGCAATAAACTTCAATGAGCCGCAGTGGCGACGACAACGACAACGAAGCGACAAGGACGAAAAGGACGACGACGAAATGCTAAAATGTGCTATTAGTTTACGCTTCAATGGAGCATCGTGCTCAGGGTGAAGGCGGTGTCCCCAGAGGTGGCAAGGGTATCGAAATGTGTACTTAGGTATGTACAGTGGTGTAAATATTGAAAGGGCGCGCTCAATAGATGCATGGGTAGGTCAATGCACAGGGGGTCTTGTTAGCGTTGAAGGACTGGTCTTAAGTTTGCCCACTGAATTGCATCGAATTTAATTTCGTTTAAAGCGACACGGAATACTCCGCTAAGGCAATATTCTCAAGCCTCCCTAATTTCTTGACCACCACTGTCACTGTCGCTTTCTTCAATTGCGTCTTTTGCCATTTACAAAGTACCGCTTATCCTTATCTGCAAAATGTAACGCCAGCCTCTGCCAGCCGGACGCTTACCCATGCAATGTCAGCGAGCAGCGACGCCGACTGCAACGGGAGAGACAGAGCGTGTCAGTGGGAGTAACAGAAAGAGAGAGCGTGAGCGTAAGCGTGAGAGATGCAAATGCTGCTGCTCTGCTGCTTAGCATCGATTCTTGATGTTTCTCTTGCTCTTTCTAGGGCTCAAGGTCGAGCATGTCGTCGCTTGTTTGTTATTGTTTTTTTGTAAGTAGCAGTTTAAAGAGAGTAAGAGGCAATAAGTGTTATTGTTAGCAGATTAATTATTGCAAGGTGCATTTTGCGATGCTGAGGCCTCCTGCTTGCATATTCCTCCCTCGCTTTTTTTTTGCTCACACAGTCAATACGCAATTGAAACAAAATCTGCGAATATCACGAGAGCGCTCTCAGACAATGTCCCGCCATGTGGCTTGGCTTCTTGCATTTTTACATATTTAAAATTAATTTAATTAGTTTATTTATAAATCTAGCCCAGTATAAATTGCACATTTTTTACAACGTCCCACGCCACTGTACTTCATAGGTTAACGGTTAACTAGATGCAGAGCACAAGTAAAATAAGAGCTAACAAAAAAGAAAAAAAAACTATAACTGATGTGCCATGTGCGGTGTCAGTGGGGTCTCATTGGGGGATTTGAGCAGAGACAACGACAAAGTGCACCAGCTCTGCACCTAGTATCCCTATCTATTCCGCTTTACCCCCTCCCTTTGTGTGTGCATGAATGAGCAAACGAAACCAGGCCGAAGCACCACCCCATCCCCCATCGCACTCTATCTGTGAAGCTTAGGACTTACAGCAGCTGTGACTGCATCTCTCTTTGGCTCTCTTTACAGATAAGCCCCACTGGTTCTATAACGAGACGCTGAACATGCAGTACGCGTATGTGGGCGGCGCTGTCAATCTGAGCTGCGACGCCATGGGCGAGCCGCCGCCATCATTCACCTGGTTGCACAACGGCAAGGGCATCCTGGGCTTCAATCATCGCATATTCGTCGCCGACTATGGGGCCACGTTGCAGCTGAACGTCCGGAATGAGAGTCAGTTCGGGGACTACAAGTGCAAGGTGGCCAATCCGCTGGGCAGCCTCGAGCGCCTGATCAAACTGCGGCCGGGCGCCAAGCCCATGGGGCCCACACGCTTCCAGCTGAAGCGTCTCTATACGGATGCCTTCGAGCTGGATCTGCGCACGCCCCGCATGACCAATGTCTCCGATGAGATGCAGATCTTTGGCTACCGGGTGGCCTACATGAGCGAGAATGAGTTCAAGTTCAGTGCTGGCAACTGGAGCCATGCCAAACAGCGGGATTTCTCGTTTCATCGAGGTAAGTCAAGCGCAGGATGTGGGGAAATTCCTTCTCGTTGCCTGATTCGTGTAGCATACATAATTTTTGCTGAATATTCTACCAATCAGTAATATCTCTTTTCTCTTTAAATTCAATCCGTTTTGGCAGGCCAGCGTTTCATTATTTCGCATCTGGTGGGAAACACAACGTATCTGATGCGCGCTGCCTCCCGAAATCTGGCCGGACTCAGTGACTGGAGTGGCGTGAAGATCTTTGCCACTGCCGGCTGCCGCAGCTGGTATCCGTCTCCGTATCCGGTCTACGCACTCATCCTTGCTTTGATTTATGCATAGAGCTTGTACCACCAGTCCCCAGTTACCAGTTTCCAGTACCAACTCCCATTCCCAGAACCCAACCCCAACCCCTTGTTATTGTTGCTGCTGAGTTCTCTATAATTTCTTTGTATCTTCTGTGATAGAACTTTGTGTGTGCAATTCACTTAAACCTAAACCTAAACCTAAAATCCGAAAATTGAGAGAAATACGTGGAATTATTATTAAAGAAAAAAAATGCTTTTTGTGCTATATAAATATATATATAGAGAATATGTTACGCCTATTGCCAATTTTTCGCTGCCAACTTTCCATTCATCAAACACACATTTTTTGTACGTTTTTTAAACTAAAAAATCGATTATATTAACGATAGAGCAGGGGGAGAGGCAGAAAACGATGTTTATGGAGAGGCGAATCCTTACGATACATACAATACATATGCATTGTCAACTCTACCTTCTAGTTAAATATGAAAATGCCCAACTCTACATAAATGTTGTTCAAGCTAAAACTAAACCGATAAAACTATGTAAACCGAAACAAAACAAAACAAAAAAAAACAAAAAACCACTACAACTTTGATGAATTTTACAAAAACAAACAAAAGAATGAATGTCCAAATTATTGATGAAAACAAAAGAGGAAAGAACATAAGAAAACTAAAAGCAAATCAATAATAGTAAATGGATTCAAATTAGCTTAATTGAAATGCAAACAAAAAAAAAACGAGAAAGAGTTGCGAAAAAATGAGGAAGAAAAGAATCCCGAAATGAAATGTTTAGCTGGTAAGCAGTGCGTATGAGTATATGAGAATAAATTCAACTGAATGTGTATAAAAATGACTTTGATGGGGTGCTTGCAAAAGCCGAAAAGGGATACTATAGAGATGGTTATCTTTGCTGGTCTTTGGAAAACATAAAAGTTCCCATATAAAAGCCTTTTTTATCCCACTGTAGAGCATCAGTGATTGCTAAGACAATACGAATTTGTCAAAGAAGTGGAAAGAAATTAGTGCAGATAAAACCGCAGGGGTTTAAGTGTCTTAGTTAAAATTGTATCAAAATTATTTACAGAAAAACACAATATATAAATACAAATATTGATGACTATTTATCTTCTATAGTTGCTTAACTTGCCAAAACTTTTCACCAATACTCCTTGATTAATTGAAACAAGCAAACAAAACTTCTACCCCACCGTCTTATAAATTTCACTTAACAACACAAAACTGTCAACACATTTCAAGAATAATTTCCTGACTTTCCTTTTCCCCAAGGTGTCCCCAGATGATTATCTAGTGTGCCCCCTCCCTTTTAACAGCCATTTGTTTATCATATTCATTAGCGCAAATCTCGTAGCATTTTCAGGCCATAAACATTAAGGAAAAGTCCTTGCGCCCTAAGAACCTTGAACATTATGGCAGGCTCATTGCTTATGCGAGGCACGCAGCCAATTACACGGAAGTTCCTGGGGAAGCCTCCCCTTGGGCTTACCCCCTTTTTGGCAATAAAAAAAACATGGGAGAGCGCATAATAAACTAACTCATAAAAGTCAATAAACTGTCAAATGGCAAGGCATTTACATTACTTAAGCATAAATCTCTGCCACGGATGACTCCCCAACAGCAACTCACATGACTGGGCATTCCAGGCTGCAGGATGCCGGCCACGGCGGCTCGCCAGCCATTTACATAAGCCCACAGCTTCAGCCCGGCTATAAATGATCATTAACGCAATCGGCCGCAATAACTTATTGTATTTTATTTAACTTTTATTTCAGCATGAGTTTTTTTTTCCCGCTCTCCCCTCTCTCGCTGTCTCTTTCGCCGTTGTAAAAGCACAAAAGATGGAAAATGGTTACGCGTCAATGCGAATCCGGCCGCAGACGTGACAACGTGAAACAAAAATAAGCAAATTATGGCACACAAATAAATACAATTCATTCGGTGTGCACACAAGTACATATTGCGCTTTCTTTGTGTTGGTGTGAACTCATTGCGTAACTGCGTATAATCGGGCCACGCCCACACTGCACCGAAACAGATTATTATTATTATAAAATTGGTAATTTTCCGGTCTGCCTTTGGCCTGCTTTAAGATTGATTAGCTTATGAATCAAAAAAGGTTTTTGTGGCAGGTTTCATTTTAGAGAATTTTTGTTGCATAGTTAAAGGGGTATCTAAGGAGTTCGAGGCACATTTTATTTTATTTTTTACTCCTTTTAATCATGCAGAAAGAATTGTCCAAGAACTACCCAGAAGGGTTTGGAATAATTAATGTAATAAAATGGAATATTTTATTGCTTCTTTTTTATTATTTTCTCTCTCAAAGGTAATTGGGAGAGGCAATTACCCTTCTTTCACCTTTACCCAGGCAGGACTTCAGAACATGTCATTTTCAGCTTGTGCAACATTTTCACCCACCATAAAATTATATATGAAATTAATCTGCTGCCGCAACAATCACTTAAATGCTGATATTTACACCTTTCCCACAATCTGCCACCTGCCGCTGCTGTGTGCAGCGCCACCACCACCGCCCACCCATTAAGCAAATAAGTTAACCCACTGATCAAAGTCAGCATCGAATGGCCAAAGATGTCAGCCTCTGTTTCCGTTTCCGCTTCGTGTTGCAGTTGCAATTTTAACTGCAGTTGCAGTGGCAGTTCCAGTTGCAGTTCCAGTTGCCGTGGCAATCTTTCATTATTTATGATTATTTTTACTTCCACAAGCACGTCTTTTCCTGTGGCAATTAATGGGGATTTTTTGTGGGTATATACATATCTGGCATGAAATATATATATATATATACATATATATATGCGTGCAAAATGGGGGTGGTGCCTTATTGGTTTGTATGGGTATAAAATCAGTAAACATTATTACCTGGCCATCAGTGGCAGAGAGTTTTTGCCTGGGACCAAACCGACCCCATTTCCACCCTTTATATGTCTCTCTGTGCTGTGTCCGTAATCGTTTCGGTTTATTTTAATTAAAATTTACAATTAATACTTAATGAGTCGGGCGAGTGACATCAGCAACAGCAACAGCAGCAGCAGCAGAAACTGCACCATGAGCATCAGCATCAGCATGCATCAGCAGCATCGCTGGCACGGGCAGCGTGTGGCAGTGGCAGCATCAGGTTGATGTGCATCAAATTGAATTTCCCCATATAAGATAGTCATCCTCACTCACTCGCTCGCTTGCTCGTGTGTGTGTGTGTGTGTGTCCTCTGTGAATGATAATTTTCTGAAAAGTAATTTCTACCCGCACAAACACACAACCGTTAAAACAGGCATAACACACACAGATTGAATACAGTGAATCCTTTGGGTCGGCAACCACAGCCACTGGACAGGAGTATGAAGATCCTAGATGCCAGTAAAAGCCCCATTTGCGGATAGATCTATATGGAATGATGAAAGCGAACAAAAATATCTATAGCTTGGCATGTCTGCCATAGAGTAGATTTACTTGAAGATCTATTTCGATTGGACTCTTATCTGAGTTCCTGTCTACAATGTATTTACTCCTTTAACTATCTCTTATGCAAGAATGTACCCGAGGGGCGATCAAACAACTAGAACGATGTACCTTTCTGTAACAATTCCTGCTACTTTTACCAGACAGACTTCTGATACTCAATATAGATTGAGTATTCATGCCTTTACCATCTACAATAGCCAGAGAACCTACTGGAAACATGCTGTGGATACCAAATTCGTTGCTCAAAATTCCCCCTTGAATGTCCCAATTAATGCACGTATCCATTTTCTTTATAGCACTTAATTGGACAGTCTGTTTTATAAGAACTTCACTGTACCACACATACATATAGAAAGATTTTCTCACCATTGTTTTATTATTTTGACTTTCTTTTTCACATATGTATCTTCCACACCGTTCGAAGTCTTTGCATTGTTCCATTGTTTCTTCTTTATTAATAATTGAAGGCTGTCAGCATATTTAATTGACGGAATGGCAAATTGATGTTGCTCTGCCACTGCACTGGCCAGAGAGCTCTTAGTTCTTGGCATTGAAATGCCATGAGGTGAGAGTGTGAAATTCGTTGACATAACTAGGCCCCGCTTCCCCGCTCACACATTATATAATATTTAAGTCAATGGCAGTCAAACAAAATGTCCGATTGGCATCCTAAATTATATAATTGCGAGAGAAAACTTGACTTAAATATGCATGTGATTGAAGCTTTGGTCAATTGGGGCTGTTGTTATGGCAATAAATAGACAGGGGTGGCTATGGGCAGGGGTAGATTTGTGTGCTTGTGTTTGACAGCTTTGATTGGACACTGACATCGAGAGGTTTATGCGGTGAAGGAATAATTATTTAATATGAGAATGAAAAATGACTGGAGGTATTTTGAAGTAAGTTTAATAGCTTTTTTTTTTTTTTTATCTGACTATAGTCAGATAAAGATATTTCTTTAAAGTTTAAACAGTTTCTAATAAACTTTCTCACCAGCGTGAAATATTTTAGATATTTTCTGTGATATTTTAAGACTGAAATAACTTTCAGTTCTGCTCAAAATTGAGCAGTTCTGTTTGGTTTACATAACTTTATTTGCCAACATGTATCCGTTACCGAATCAAAGCCATGCTTGCCACATAATTTGTCCAAATAACTCTGCTTGCCACCAAATAATCCAATTCCACACAGAGCTCTGGGCAGAACTTTTCTAATTACCATTAGTGGGTGGGTTGCTTTGCGAGAGGTTGGGAAATAGCTCGAACATTAATTAAAGGGCCATTGGCAGAGTTATGAACAAATCATTAAGCTGTCAATTTTGTAAAGTTTTGCCGATAGGTGTAATAAATGAATGCCTGGCCTGCCTCATAACATTATTTATGAGTGAGGGCACGGACACGGACACGGACACGGCACGGCAGTGTGTGTGTGTCTGTCTCTTGTGGCTGTGTGGCAGGCGGGCAGCAGGCAAATGAGATAAATTTCAAATTGATTGCAATCCACGCCTCAATGTCTTAAGCTGTCATTGTGTGTGTGTGTGTGTGTGTGGAGTATCCATGTGTGTGTGTTTCCCTAGTTATTTGTATTGATGTGAGACAACTCGCTTCCAATGATCCTTTGCGCCGAGTTAACTCAATTTCGGGCCATGCTAAAGTTTTCGTATTTTGTGCCAAAGTTTCTAGGCAAATATTTGATTGAATTAAAACCAAATCTGTCCATAATGTTTCCCCAAGAAGAGCACCCAAAAAACTTTGAAAGCGTGTGACAGGGAGACCATTTTTGGGGGGCAATTAAAAAGAATTTTTTGGTTTTTCAGTTTTCCTGCTCAAATTGATGATGGGAAATGCCTCTTGCCATTGCTCGCCCAATGCTCAAGTGGGTCGAAAGTGTAGTCTAGCACCACCCACCTCCCCAGGCTCTATTGACATATGCAGGCTGTCTATATAGTACCTCTCTCCCCCCCTCTCTCTCTCTCTCTCTATATGTGGGCCATGCACTTCATTGTCATTGTCTCTGCCTGGCTCCACGTTTTGACATAGAAAAACTTTTGCACCTTGTAACGACTTTTTAAGTGCCCCCCCAGTACACTCTCTCTTTACAAAAAAAAAAAAAGGAAGATATATATATATACGTATAGCACTAAAATGTAGAGCAAAATGCAGAGCCTCCTCACACCCCTCTTGCAACGAAATGAAACAAAAATAGCAGGTAGGAAAAACGCGTTGAAAATGAAAATAAATGTGAATATTTATGTGATTTATATATGGGGTGGGGTGGGATGCTGCTACTGCAAATGATGGTGTGTTAGAGGCTGACAAAGAGGGGCGGAACGGGGGGAGGGGCGAATGGAAACGTAGGTGAGTTAGGTGTTAGTGGTTTTGGGGTACGACATTTGCATATGTATGTCATAGAGTCTGGCAGTCATTCATAGCCTTTTGTCCGTCTAGACAAATGGGGGAATACTCAACACCCCTCTTTATCTAACTAACACCACACTCTCCCGCTCTCTCTCTCTCTTTTCATTAGAAAAATAACTCTTTAAATTTGTGTATTTGCTGGGTAGCATTTTAATTGCGTTCGTTTGTGACTGTATCCAAAAATGGTTGCCAAAAATAATCAACAAATTGTGGCAATAAATGGAATATTTTAAACCTCCAACAAAAGTCCACATTAGACATATAATACTGCAAAGCTTTATGCGCTTATTTACTGGCAACCAGTCATTGTGCATTCATTTCACCTTATTTGGCAGTTTTGGCATTACGCATACGCCGCATGGACCAGGGCATATTAATTGAACAACTCTTCAGGCGAAAGCAGCACCACAACAACCCCCTACCCCTTCGTTGTTGTATTTTGTTTATGGCTATTTGTTGTGCAGCGGATACACTGGGTTTTTCGTATCATTCGTCGCTCATTATGCAAATGGTTTGCTCTTAAAGTGCACCAAATATCGCTCGTATGCCGCATGTGTACCAGTCGGCGAATAAACCCATTCGATTTCTATTCAAACTATAACCAGCTGTAATTTGCTTTCCCTCTGCGGCAGAGCCCAGCCCCCCTGGGTGCCCTAATTCAATCATTTTAGTTCGCTACAAAGTTCAAATGTAGTTTGCATTTTGCAACCAAATGTGCGGCCATTCCACGTGTGCGTGTGTGTGGGGGAAAATATTTGGAAAAATATTTCCAATGTTAATGAGCAGGCAAAATGGTTGCCGTTTCGAACTACATTCAAGACATTAAGATTCAGTATTGGATAATTATGGAGAGTAATGCTAGATATCAGCATTATTAGCGGATGGGAAGTCTGTGGGCTGTGGAATCTGTACACTGTACAGTAAATGCCAGGTGCCAGGTGAAGCTACATCTAGATAGTTCTTAAATATACCACAACATAATCATATTTTATATTAATTACAAAAATTATTTTTGGTTTTCTACGTTTCACACTATGCTACGTGGCAGGGGTGTTGGTGAATTGTTTATGGGTTTCCTATGATTCCTACAAAAATTCTCAAATTGGAGGCACTGAATTTTTGTTGTTCCAAAACTTTGTTTCATTGCATTATTTTATTCGACAATTCACAAATAAAATGGAAACTATTAAAGAATTTCGATAAGATATTTGTTAAAAACCCAAATAAAAATAAAGAATAAATGTGTAAAATGTCCTGAATTAATAGATGTTTCCACAGGAGAGCATTCCATGCAGTTTCTTACGATTTTACCTCGGAAAACATAAATGTTTAATGTAAAAAACGAATTGATTTTTGAAGCTGGTTTGCAGTGCTTTTTTTTCTGTTGCATAAGCTGGCAAATTGAATTTCCAATTACTCTATCGAATACGCCTGTGCGAGTACTACGAGTATCATGGCTTAATCTGTGGCGCTTCCGTTCCGTCAATATCCCATGAACTTCTTGCATGGGAAACCTCTTAAAAGCTGACGGAAATTACACGTAATTGACAAATAACAGAAAGATATAAAAAGTAGATATATCAATAAAAATACGGCCTGTTTGTCTTTCCAATTTTTGTATTGTTGTTGTTGTTGTTGTTGTTGCTCATTGCAGGAGAATTAATTTAAAATTAATTTGTTTTTAATCACGCACATTATGGCAAAGCGAAAGGCAGCCAAGTGAAGGACACTGGCGGATAATTTGCACATGTGGGCAAACAAATGAAAGCACATTAAAAATGTAGAGGTAATCAGGATGCTAATGGCCAGTGCACTGGCCAGCAAACCGAGGACAGAGGAGACACATCGTATATCGGATGCGGCGGCGACTCCGTTTGACTGCTGTCCAGGGGGGTTGGTGGCATCCATTGCAGAAAGCCAAACAAAATGTAAACGAATTAAGCTATCTGTTTCGCCATTTGATTAATTGCTATGAAATGCAATTTCAATTTTTTTTACTCCCTCACTTCGCTGGTTGTCTGTCGTGTACCTCCCTGCCATATCATAACTGTCAGCATCAGCACTGCAGATTGTTCCTGTTGCTACTCTTTTTTTTTTTTGCTCTTCCCCGCCGTGTCTGTTCTGACAAAAAAAAACTGTTCAAGAATTGACAGCTGAAGGTTGGGGGTGGGTGGGGGCCAGTGAAGGGCGTGACACTTTTTGGTCCCTATGAAAAACTCGCTTATATGTAGTTATGGCTTTCAATGAATTTCCATGTTGTTAACAACGGACTGTCCAAAGGCCACATGCAAATAATTAAGATAACTGCAAGCCAAAACTGACAGTGAATGCGATTTATTTAAATATTCCAAACCGCAGCAGACTCCTGCAACCAAACAAAAACCAAAGCCAACAAAAAAATCACCCCCTACACCCCCTCTGTTGCAGTAAAAACTGCCATGAAGCAGGCAAAAAAAAAAACCATTAAAATGTACGCAGATGAATGCAATTTTGATCAGCCAGTACTTAAGAGTGTCTGTCTATCTACTATGAATAATATTCGGGCATATATGGGACATTTGAAATCTGAGAGATGTACAAAAAATCTTTTCTTAATGTGCGCCTAAATGCAGAAACAAAGTTTTGAAATTTTTGTACAGTACAGAAATGGAATGATTTATCGGCTTATTCCTTGCGATTATAATATGATATTAAAATATATAATATAATTATAATATATGTATAATATAATAATATGCTATAAATGATCGTTGAAAGCGTTGAGACCAGCGTTGCTGAGACTCACATCAAGCTGTCATGAATAGCCAAAAATAATCAAATATTCAAATTAATTACTGGGAATCTGTTGGAAAATATGTGCAATAAATGCCATATCTATTGTCTGCATATCTGCTGAATATTACAGCGATGAAATATTTGTTATATAGTTCCTTCTCCAAACCCTGATCGTAATAACTTTAATCAGAAAAAAAACTTTAATCAGTAAACTCTTGTCCCCATCAAAACCATCAAAGCATCTCCAAAAAAAAAGTAGTTCAAACTTCTAACAGAACTTCTGCTATAATTATTTTAAAAAAAAATCCTCTAACGACATGTGCCACAAACAAATTTCCAACTTTAACAATTAATCAAACAAATTGTGTCCCGCACAAACCCAAACATATCTCTAAACAGACAAAAAAAAACTCTAAAGTTTCGACCACTAAAAGCCCTTCCAAAACAAAACAAAAAGTTGTCATTTAGATGGGTCAAAATTATTATTAAAAAATGGATATAAACCAGGAACAAAAAAAAAACGCAAACAAAAGTTAAGCAGACTGTCAGCGGCAGAGCAACTGCCTTCTTGCTTGGAGTGCCCTGAGTAGCCTGAGAGGTCCGCAAAGTGGAAAACTGGCAATTAACGGAACTTAAAAACAAGAAAACTCGCTCTGTGGTAAAGGCCAAAAAAGGGACATGGCCAGCGCCGCTGCAGCTCGAATTTATTTACGCTGGCAAACCGCACGGAAACGAAAATTGTTCATATAACATTAACATTCGATTCCTGGCCAAAAGTGTGCGGTTTTTTTTTTGTGGGTGAGGCTGAGGGTAGGTCAGCAGTGGCTTGGGCTTGGGCCTGCATGTTGCATTTAACTCTTAAATGCAGCAAAAGAGACACGAAATGGCTGATACCTGGCACTTGTGGTGTCTGAAGGGTATGTTGAAATAAAGCAGAAGTGGGCTTAAAGTGGACTCAGGTGATTCTGATTTCACAAAAGACATTTATTTATGTCGATTAATCGAGTACACAATCTCCATAAGACGTAGAAAAATTGACAAAATAAAGACGTTCAATGAACTTTGGACAAGGGATCGCATAAAAAAGGGAACCACGCCCATACATTTCCTGGGTAAGCGAATTTTTTTCAGCTTGGCTCTTAAACGGGACCTCAGGCTCTATAAAAAGATTGTTTAAAAGCCACAAGACAGCGCTTAAAAGGCACTCTAAGCTCGGCCGCCTTCCCGTATGAATCTTAAGGCAGCCGACAACTGAAATTTCACTTTGTTGCATTCAATTTTGTTCACGCATTTTATTTGTGTTGGTTTGAGGAATCGAAAATTCTCGCTTTGTCTTTGAGGTGTATTGGGTATCCAACAGTGCGAGTGTTGACTGTGTGTAGACTTTTTACTTGGCTATTTTCATTTTCAAAACGGGATCTCTGCACATGCTGCTATTTATGCAAGAAATTCTGTGCAGACACAGCGGCTTACAAGGGGGTGTGACAGCAAAGCAAGTTGTGGGCGCATGGGTGGGGTGGGGTTGGGGTTGGTGTTGGTGGTTCTACTGATGCACGGGTTGACTCCTCATATGATATGCAGCCAGAGATGGAGGCAGTGCCACCATCAGAAGCAGCAGCAACAGCAGCAGCAGCAGCAGCACGAGACATGGCTATATCCGCCTACATATACTTTTTCTTTTCATTTTTCCATTTTATTTTTTCTGTGTATTTTCCCTCCACTTTCTACTCCACCTCCTCATCCTCATCTTTTCCTGTATTCTTTCCCCGCCGCGTTGTGTCAAGTTTTTAAACGTCAGCTGTGTCTACAGAGGGAGTGTGTGGGGGCTGGGACTGGTGCCTCGAGGGGCAGATTGGGGGCTTGGCCCACATTTCTTTGGAGTTTCGGACTGTCGTATGCTTTATGCGGATTCATATGTAAATCAAGTGAAAACATCAGGGGTACTGGCGTAGAAGATTCCCACAAATAGGAAGTGGACTTCTGAAGGCCCTAACCGGAAGAGCAAAAATAAAATTGAAGTCTTAGCAAAGAAAATGCCGCAGTTGTGTTACATATAATTTAAGACTATATTTTTTAAAGCTAAAGTTAAACGTTGTTTATTACTTGAGTTGTTTAATAACTAAACTAGTTTTAGCCAGCAGTGAGAGATTTATTAATACCAAAACTTCTTCGTGTATTAATTAATTTAATTAATATTAAGTCTAACCCTCTAATCCTCTTATCGTATATAAATAATAACTAATAATTCTGTCTTGTTTTCTTGCCACCTTCTTATGTTCTTCCAATCCGTTTTCTTTCCTAAATTCTTCTTACAAGTCAAAATACACCGCCACACACACCGATCACAGTTCAAATCTCAATCAATCCCAAACCCAAATAAAAATAAAGCATTCAAGTCAACCTTAAGCTGTTCAGAATGTATCTGGGGGAGTGCAACAACTGATTAACTGAATAGACCCGTGGCAGGGGCATGGGAATCAGAATCTGCATTGCATTTCATGCAATTCGTGGGGCAAAGTGAATGTAATAAACCGATTTCTTTTGCTTAAATATCCTACTCGTCCGCCGCCGCCTTCGCTTTTGCCTGGCGCACTGCGGATAATTCTATCTGCACCGAGGGCCCCGCCCCCCCTACGTCCACCCATAGCCCTACCCTTATTCCCATACGTCATCCGGTTCGCTCAGCCTTTGCATTATTTGCATTTTGCCATATGGTATATGCACGAATGTGTGTGTGGGTGTGTGTGGGTGTGCTTTGGCGGAAAAAGGAATGGAAATTGAGAAAACGAAATGGAAAGCGCTGCTGCTGCTGCTGCTTCTGGGTGCTGCTGCTGCTTCTGCTTCTGGCTGCTTCTGCAGTTGATTTGTGTTTTTACTTGGTTGCAGCTGCTATCCCCAAAGACCCCCTTCAGGTTGCCTCGCTTCACTATCTACTCCTCCTATGATTTTGCAGTTGTTTTCTTTCCGCGTCTTATCAGCTCCCCAGTTCCATTCTTTGTGCCGAAGAACGGAATACGTAAGCGAAACCGAAAGCCGAGAGCCAGGCCACCGATGAGTATTTTTTTCAAAGCTCTTACTCATTATCTCTGACACACAGGGGGGACTGAGGAGAACTGTGAAAACAATGCTAGTGATTCGTAATCGGACAACGATACGTGTGCCAAAAGTCAATTCAAAATTGCCCTAGTCTTATTTATCAGTAATAAATAAAGAACAGAATACGTAAGGGATACCGAAACCGTAAGCCAAACCACTGATGAGCAATGTTTTTGATACGGTAGCACTTCTGTTGGCTGTACGGCGTACTCTTTCCCAAACAACCAGACACAAATGTCTGGTTTCCAACGATATATCCAGCAAAGGAACCAATCCAATTGCTGATCAGTACAGCAGCACTTCTAATACTTCCATATAAAGCCATTCATACCCCTAGCAGTTGCCTGTTTTCTGCCCCAACAGTTGTCGGTTTTCTGCCCCACCAGTTGTCTGTTTTCCATCAATGAATCAACATATCCAGTTGACAACGAGGAATGACTTTGAAACTCTAATTGATGCAGTGGAACTTCTAGGTGTACGCGTACTCGTTCATAAACAATCTGTTCTGTGTGTTGTTCAGCGTTGTACCCAATTACTGCTGAAGGTGAGGAAAGAAATGATTATCCAGATCGGTACAGTAGCACTTCCATTAGGTGTACCCGAACTCGATCATAAACCATATGTTGCCCATCAGCAATTGTCTGTTTTGCATCCAAGTATGCAGTCAGTCGAAAATTAATAAGGAGCAAAGGCTCTCAAAAATTATTAATTTGAGTAAATTTAAAGTGATTTCAATTTTTGTAAATTTCATTTTTCTTACAATCCTTAAAGTAAAAAACCAAGCGTAATAGTAAATAAAATATATACCATACGATTTTACATACACACATAAAGCACTATTTTTCCGAGCTTCGAAATTAATCAACTTTTTTGCATAGAAATATAAGCTCATACAATTTAGAAGAACGAAAAACCTACCCTTTCTGCGTCGCCAGCTTCTGATCCAAATAATGGGACCCTTCTCAACCCTAGGGTAGACATACTGGTCAGCTTTTGCAACGGTGAAGATTGTAGCAGCCGTCCAACCGTCACAGTTAACATGCCATTAACATTCCTCTGTTAATGTAACATTTGACTTTTGCTCGAATCTCACTATCTGTAGCGTGCCTGCCCTCCCCCGCTCGACTGATGGATGACCGGAGGCAGCAGAAAGCGGAAGATGCAATCAGAAGCGAACAAAGGAAATAATAATAAAAGGCCTAGCCCGAGAACATACTCACACTGGCACACACGGATATATATAGACACAGGCACAGGGCCTGTGTGACTCACACACACAAAAGTTAGTTAATTTGTTGTTGTGTTTTTTGTATTTTTCTTTATTTTAAATTAGATTACAATAAGGAAGAGGGGAGAGAGAGAGACTACAGACAGGCTGAACTTGGGGGGCGGCTTCCGCTCGCGCTCGCGCTCGCCGCTCTTCATGTTCCAATAATTGCAGAGCGACGATCCCGTGGATCAGCGAGATGGATCTACTGGATCTTGGCGGGTATCTCCACACAAATGATGTCTTCGCTGTTCTGATCCTGCAGCTCCCACTTGACCAGCACGGAGACCTTCGGATAGGTCCTGAGCACGGGCAGGGTGGCCGTGTAGCGATACGATGCCCCCTTCTCCAGGGGGCACTTGAGGCCGCTGTTCACACAGGCATTGGGATTGGCCAGCGGGAAGGGCATCTCAATGCCCAGTACCTTGCCATGGACGACAGTCTTGACGGCGGTGGCCTCCTCCGCCAGGGTAATGTCTATCGAGAAGGACACCGTGGTGTTGCGCTTGAGGATGCATTCCGATTTGGTTGTGTCACAGCCCTCGATGACAACACGGGTGAACTTGCCCGTCTTCGAGCCGCAATCGCTGAACTCCAGGCCCTGGACGAAGGCCACCAGCAGACAGGCAATTACAGCAAATCTCAGCATTTTTTCAATTTTCGCTTTATGCTTTTTTTCCTCTGCTTTATTCAATTACAAGGTAAATCCACGTTTATCGAGCGCAAGACTTTTTCTGTTTGGCTTTTTATTTTTTTCGTTTTTCAACCCCGCGGACGGCTACGAATCTACTGAAATCGCTAAGCTCGACAAATCTTACAAGAAACCAAAAGCGAAAGAATATCAATAACGAAAACAGCACAGACAAAGCTCCAAGAATACGCGAACCGAACAGCTGTGCGAAGAAAGCTTTCACCGGGAGCGAGATGGACTTGTGGCGATAGGAGGGAAGATTATACGAGTAGTACTAGAGTCTTTTAAGCACAGTCACAGTTATTTTTTGATGTGATCTTAAACTTTGTAAGATAAGATTCCAAAACTATGGAACAGAGTCTATTTCAATTTATTTTGATTTGAATTTAAAAATACAGAATTTCTATTTACAAAAAGATATACAAAGTTTCGCTATTATTTGATCGTTCGAACAAGGGTACCCAGAAATTTGACTAGAAAACTATAGGTAATTTCCAAGAGAATATTTATTCCAAGCATGCTACTGCCCAAGGAATTTAATTTATTTAATTGGGTAAACTCTAAAGCCCAAATAAGGAAGAATTGAAACTTGGAATAATTTTTTGATTCTTTGAATTGATTTATGTATTTATTTAAATATGGTTCCAAGAACCCAAATGATGGTTCTAAGCAGTAAACAGATAGGATTATAGATTATAGAAACATTCAAGGCGCTAATGGCATATATATCTTGATCATATAGAATGAAATTGGATTCAAGCCGCTTTTCAAACCGACTCAGTTCCTAAATGGTGGCAAGAGTTCTTCAACACCGAGCGGCCAATGATTCCAGCTATGTTCAAAGACATGCCCGTGGGTCTCTAGCCCGCTTCTTATTTTATAAAGTGGTTTCTCTCAACTCAATAGGAACCATAAGCGAATTTTAGTAGTAAAACTCTAGCAGATTATTTAAAGAACGACTGAAATTCAAAGCTTTTGGTGAAGCTGCCAGATGCGTAAACAATCAACTTTGTGTCGCGAATATACGAGTATTTTGTGTGTCATTGGTAAGCTTTTTATATTTAAGCTTTTAGAGCTATCTTGTCGTTCCCCATGCGGTCACATTTCACGTAGCTTCTGCGACTAGTTTAGTATTCACCTGAAATCCATCGGTCGCTCTACCGTTTGCCGGCATTTTCCGCTCATAATTATTACGAGGAAATACAGTACATTTATTTTGTGCATTTAAAGCAAACATGTCGCAGATCTGTAAGCACAGTTTGCTGTTGAGCAACCGTGTGGCACCCTCGGCGGCTGCTGCCTTGCGTTGCAAGTAAGTAAAAGAGATAAGGGAGCGAGAGAGAGAGAAAAGGGATTGTTGTTGTTGTTTTTGCAGTAATAGCACAACCACGTTGCAGATTGCAGCGGCGCAGTGTCATCTGTCAAGGTCATTCATTGCAGTTGCCGGTCGGTCGGTCGGTCGGTCGGTCGGTCGGTCGGTGGGTCTCCAGTGATGTTTTTTGTGTTCAATTACTGCTGCAATTTGTGTGGAAATGCGAATTCTGAGTGTGTTTTTTTGAGGCTGATTTCATTATGTCAGCCATGAGGGACGGAGAAACTGGAAATGGGCCTGTCTGCGTGTGCGAGAGCAAGGGGCTTGAATTTCATCATTTCATGCTGATTTATGGCAGACTGTCTCAGCTGTTCTTATCGCGTTGTGGCAATTTCTTGCTAATATTTGCATATGTTTGGGATCTACTGAGGTAGATGGTACAGTAGCAGCTCTGTAGAGAGAACTGTGATTATTTATAGCAGAGATTTCTGACGAAATCGATGGCACTTTTACATCCATGGGTTGCCGAAAAGTTTCAAACTTTTCGAAAGTAATTTCAAAGAGTTAAAAGTACGTGCAGCTGTTCCTCTATAGAGCTTTCTCTACATAATACTATAAGTGTCTAAAATATATATTTTTTATGTGTGAATTTATCATAATGAACGGATGGATATGTATTTAATTTTAAAGCTAATTTCATGACGTTCAATGGGTTCCTTTTTTTGTTGTATTTCTATTTTTTCTTCCCGCTTGAAAGAACATTCCAAAAGCAAATGTTTGAATAGCATGAAACCCAACGACTTGTAGATGCCCTAAATAATATTCAGAAACTGTTTGCACGAATAAGAAAATCAAAAAAGGAATTTTTATAGGCTTTTCGTTTATATTTCTGTATTACAAAAATACAAACTAAATATATATTTTGTTTTTAATTTAAACATTCAAAATATCTTTTAACTTGTAATTTTTCGGATAAACTATTTTTATTTTTTTAAATTTTAATTTTGTTAGTTTTCTGAATAATTAAAAAAAAAAATTAATATCTTCTTAATCGAAAGATATTCCCATTTATTTGTTTGTGATTTGTATGAAGTTCTATGGCAACCATACCTTTAGTTTTTTACGTCACACTTAAGTTATATATTTTATACTAAAATTGCTTGTATCATAATGCAAAATTCATTGCTTCTATTGAGACGGCTGTGCTCCAGCGACTGTAAAGTGGGGTAAGCCAATGCCAAGCCTCCACTGGCACTGATATGCCGCACACACACAAGTTTCGCAGGGTGGTCTGTGGACATATCACGCTTTGGTCGCGTGCTTTGATTTTTATGGTACCGTACCTGCCTCTTGGGCTTTTATGAGAAAAGTTTGTTTTATCGAACTGCAGCCGGAAACTTCCTTCTGTGTATTTATCAACACAATCGAAAGCGAGTGATAGGGCAGGCGGCTTCCATAATTGAAAGAATTTTAATTAACTTTGAGAACTTCCTGGCATTCTGCATAAAATGTGACAAAAGCGAATACGTCAGCAGAGGGACCTGACCTTATCACTGACGCAGGCAACGTGAGATCTATGCATCTGTTCGTGCTCGCATTTGGGTGGGGCTCGGTTGGAGCTTGTTTACAGCGGCGCCAATGTGATAAGAGAACTGTTACCCGACCCCCCATTAGGTGTGCGAAGAGCGGGTGCTAGATCCAAGTAAACCTTTAGATGACTTTCAAACTTTAGTCATGAAACCCAAATGATAAATTCAAGTGGCAGATAGCCCACCAAGCAGAGTTCGCTAATCTCTTCAATTAACTCTTGGGGAAAGATAAGAACACATTAGGGGGGGCTAAAGGTTAATGGAACACAAACGAAAGCAAAGCAAAGATATTGGAAAGATCTTTGAGCAACTCCTTTCATTTCTACACACTCTTTTGCTCTCCTGCAGATCATCATGGTTCACGGAAGTGAAAATGGGTCCACCCGATGCCATTTTGGGCGTAACAGAGGCCTTCAAGCGGGATCAGAATCCCAAGAAGATGAATGTGGGCGTTGGTGCCTATCGCGATGACAACACCAAGCCATTCGTGCTGCCCAGTGTGCGGGAGGTGAGTCCAGACAATAACCAAGAGAACCACTCAACCAATACCAATACCTTTTCCATATATAATTTGATAGGCCGAAAAGCGTGTGGTCGAACGCGGCTTGGACAAGGAATATGCTCCGATCATTGGCTTTCCCGAGTTCTACAACAAAGCCATCGAGCTGGCCTTGGGCAAGGACTCGAAGCGGCTGCAGGCCAAGCATAATGTCACCACCCAGACAATCAGTGGCACGGGCGCTCTGCGTGTGGGTGCCGCCTTCCTGAGCCGCTTCTGGACGGGCTGCCGCGATGTGTACATGCCCAATCCCACCTGGGGCAACCATGTGCCCATTTTCGAGCACAGCGGACTGTCCGTGAAGCGTTACCGCTACTACAATCCCGCCAGCTGCGATCTGGACTTCAGTGGCATGATCGAGGATCTGAAGGTGAGTCGCAGCGAAGCCGGAACCCCATAGAGATGCTCTATATTTGATGTGTGTTATTCCAGAAAATACCCGAGGGAGCCATTGTGCTGCTGCATGCCTGCGCCCACAATCCCACTGGCGTGGATCCCTCGGCAGAGCAGTGGCGCGAGATCTCCAAGGTGGTGAAGGAGCGCAAGCTCTATCCGTTCATTGACTTTGCCTATCAGGGCTTTGCCTCCGGCGATGTGGATCGTGATGCGCAGGCGGTGCGCATCTTCGAAGCCGATGGTCATGACTTCTGCCTGGCGCAGAGCTTTGCCAAGAACATGGGTCTGTATGGCGAGCGTGCGGGCGCCTTCTCCGTTATCTGCACCGATGAGGAGGAGGCGGCACGTGTCATGTCGCAGGTGAAGATTATCATTCGTGGCTTGTACTCGAGCCCGCCCATCCACGGGGCACGCATCGCGGCCGAAATTCTGAACAACGATGATCTGCGCAAACAGTGGCTGGTGGATGTCAAGCAGATGGCCGATCGCATCATTGATGCGCGCTGCGCGCTGCGGGAGAACCTCAAGAAGCTCGGCTCCAGCCGCAGCTGGGAGCACATTGTCAATCAGATTGGCATGTTCTGCTACACGGGACTGAAGCCCGAACAGGTCACCAAGCTGGCCAAGGAGTACAGCGTCTATATGACCCAGGATGGTCGCATTTCGATGGCGGGTGTGTCCAGCAAGAATGTGGATTATCTGGCCGAGAGCATACACAAGGTAACCAAGTAGATATGCGCACCTAAGCTGGGGAGTGGGGAGTTTTCAATGGAGCTACTTATCGATCGGCACCTGTACGCGGCGGCACCAAACAAAACGAAATTTAAATTGTGAATTTTTTTAGTCAAACTAATTGCATTTTCTCACACACACACACACACACACACTCTCGCTCTCTCTCTATAGATAACTCTTTGTAAATAAGCTAAAAGATCTGCCTTTTGGATTAAAGTAAAGCATTTTAAATGTTAATGGAAATAACGAGATTTGTGTGTTCTGTTCTTTAATTTCGTACTCGAATGGGGATTTTATGGTATTTTGATTTTGATTTGTATTTGTTACTAGCATATGCCACACACTGTCCCAAAAAATATATACCTATATATATATATATATATATATATACAACTAGGATCACGGTTTGTTATAACGATACCTTAACTTATCGCTTGGTTCGCAATACTCCTTGATTATAAGCTTACACAGGAATATATGAAATACTATAATTATTGCACACACCGATACCCAGAAGAGCGTCGGCAGTCCACCCAATTGATGGCCATGCTTGTGCAAAGCAATCAAATGCTGTTCATGGGCGGGAGCTATAAATGGAATACAGAATACAGGTATAATGATTTTCCCCTACCATAAAGCATAGCTGGGGGGGGGGAGCTTACCCTCAACCACTTCCTTGACATGTATGGCATGATGCAGCTCCTCCATGTGCTGTTTGTCCTCGGTTATGTATAGTATTGCTGTTAGGGGTTCAGTCAGTTTAACTGGGAAGTGTCGACGGCTTTGGCTGCAACAGAAAACACACAGTTAAGCAATCAATAGGGTCAAAGGTTGAAAGATATTTACGTGAGCAGCACGGGCTCATCCAGACAGCCGCCATCGCAGGCATAGTAACTGCGATCGGAGCGATCCAAGGCCACGTTAATGATCGCTTTATTGTCGTCCTTCACAATGATGGTGACATTTACATGCGTCTTGTTGCCATAGTTGAGGCGTCGAAAGTGGAAGTCTCTGTGCAGGAACTTGGGATGTATGTTGCACTCCAGGTGCTGATTGCTAAAGCGAAAGCTGCCAAAGCTCAAGACCATGGCCTGTATGACACCGGAGGCGCCCGCACGTATGAGATTGTGGCAGCCCTGCTTCTCGAGCGTCAGCATCCAGGAAGACACCAGCGAGTTGAGCTGCTGCAGGCTGGACATTTCGCGCCACAGATTCTCCGCCTGCAGCGTGTGATAGGAATCGTAGCAGCCCTCCGCATAGGTTAGGGCCTTGGCTATGTCCTCCTTTTTGGCCGTGGTGACGGCAGTGCCCATTTCCTCGAACTCGAAGCAGCGCACCTGCGAAAGCACCGCGTACATGGTGGCATTGATGCGATCGCCGTTCAGGCTGTGCTCCGCCTTGGATGTGCTTATCGTGAAGCCGGTGGCCCAGAGATCCGCCCACACGTCGATATGCTCCTGGCGATAGGTATTGATGCTGTACGCCGAGCCCGTATTGGTCGCCTTTGAGCCCAGTTTCTGCAGGAGTTTTATCATGGCCTGCGTGGCCTGCTGCTCGTTGGCCTCGATGGTGGCCTTCAGCTGCGCCTCGGCCACTGTCTTGGAGTAGTGGATCGCAATGGGATACACAATGCGGACTGTGCCCCGCTTGCGCACCTGCAACTTGGCATCCAGCTGGGGCTTCACAATGCTCACGACAATCAATTTACTGGGATCCTCTGGCACCGGTTGCACAACGCCCGTCAGCACCTCCAGCTCGTTGTAGGCCACCATGCCCGCGGATGCTGGCTCACTGCAAAAGAGGAACAACACAACACACAAGTCAGAGAAATGCGAGCGGCCAATCGAAGACAGACGGTAACCTCAGCTTCAGGGTGCGCTGCGATAGCCTGGGCAGGCTAACGCGCGGCATTATCAGCTCCACGTCCTCGATCATGTTGCGGGTGTTGGTGATTTGCAGCTCCTGCACGAGGATATTGGGCTGCGTGCGATGTGCATAGTAGGTGTAGGACGCAAAGTAGCCCGCGAAGCACTGAAACCGATGCACCATGCCCGTCAGATACTCGACAACGGTGGACTCCTTCTCGACGCCCACACCCGGCTGTGCCACGGACACAATCGGCTGGAAGCGGATGGGCAGCTGCATGGCACGTCCGTGCTTGATGTTCAGCGACGCATCGTGGGCTATCTCCAGTCCGATGTAGCCGTTGCCAATGTAGGGCGTGAAATCGCGTTCGCCCGGCAGCTTCGATGGCGACACGTGACGAATGTTGGCATCGAACTCATAGTTCTGCAGTATGTACGGTGTCAGACGGTCGTCCATGCACATGCTATGGGGATCTGTCAAAGACAAATGCTGGTTAGCTATTGGCACTCAAGGAACGGCCCAAGTGGATTGCGATTACCCTTCTGCTCCGGTGCACTTAGAAATATATAACGAAAGATCGGCGGCAGCATATAGAACACTGTGCACACGCAGAGGAGCAGCAGAAACAAACGGCGATACGAGGAGAGGGTGCCTTCGGCCAGACGCTTCAGCCGGCGCATCACATCCACAGTCTCGAATTTGTTTTTGGCTGAGCGGAACAACATCGTTATTGTTTGTTGATTGAGTGTTCATTGGGAAATTAGTTGTTTAATGTTAACCAAATGTTGATTATACATTGTGCGTGCTAGCAACTGTGAATGGCACAAATTGACAGCTGTTACGGCCCACGAGCAGTGAAACCAGACTTTAAAGAACCAGAAATCCGAAAATTCCAGCTATATTTTCTACGACACCATGCAGGGAGACGGCCTGAGCCTGTTTAAACGCAAGAAAACAATCTTTGCCGCGCTCGCAGGACTGGGCCTGCTCGGCCTAATCGCAGTCTACAATTGCGGAAAAAATAGCCCAACCGCAGCAGCCGGGTCTCAGGAGCAATGTTTATTTTGTGATTTTGCCAACGGAAGACAAGGCCCGCCGCCCGTGCTGGAGGTTCAAACCGACGAATACGTCATATTCAAGGATAAGAGTCCTGCGGCAACGTTCCACTATCTGGCCATACCCAAGCAGCACTTTGATAGCTTCAATGTTCTGAACAGATCCCACATTGGACTTGGTAAGTCAGCCACGTCCCAGCCAATATCTTGTTTGAAGCATATACATACAGACATGTATTGTATGCTTATAATGTATTCATGTGCGTATGTATGTGTTTGTTGATATCCATCAGTGCTGCGGATGGAATCGGGCATGGTCGAGCTGCTCAAGTCGAAGAATGTGGACCCTTCGCAGGCGATTATTGGATTTCACATCCCGCCATTCATCTCGGTGAAGCATCTGCATTTGCATGGCATATATCCGCCCTCGGAGATGAGTTTGTGGAATCGTATCAACTTTATGTCGTCGATTTGGTTCAAAACGGTGAGCGAGTCCGAAACACACACCTGTGTGCATTTCTCACTTTTAACTTATTGTTGTTGCCTCCCACCATGCAGGCCAAGGACGCCAACGAAGCTCTGGAATTGAGAGAGCTGTAACAATGGAACGTTTAAATATACGAAAGCTGTGTTTTTCTTTGTGTGCTAGAGTCTTGCATTTCCAATTTGTAAATAAGTAAATCTGTTGCTGTTACTTAGAATTAAGTGAAACCAGCTACCTGTGCATGTAAACTATCGTATCGAATGAAGATATCAGTATCAGTGATAATAAGTCTTAGCCAACGACACTAGTTAAACTCAACTCAGACCCAAACCATTAAATAAATAAAATTCTACAATATATATATATATGTTCAGGTCCGATTTACTTTTGAAAACGAAAAGTTACGCGCGCTACCGCAAAAATTTTCCGTTTTCAAAACGGCAGGCAATTCCTCGCCGAAAAGAAAAGTAATTATTTATTTTATAATTATTGATGCATGGACATAAATGTGACTACCATTGCAATTAAGCTTGAACCCTTTTTATAAATAATTTTTATTTAAAACTTGGTCTATGCAACAAAAAAAAAAAGTGATTTTGTTCGAACAGCTGTGGCAGCCCGATTTGGCTATCGATAAAACTCTGTTAAATATAATAGAGGCCTTTTTGTATGAGCTGGCACTAATACGATTTTTACACTGCCGCATCATTGTCGTAGGTGCCGAAAAATTATGCGAGCCGTTTACACCAAAGCCGCATTATTTTTTTTGCATAATTTTCCAGCTATGTGATTATTGTTTGATGCGACAAAAGCAGCTGTTTGCTATCGATATCCCGAATAATTGCAGTATTTTGTAAAAATACTAGACAGAATACGGCAATACTTGCCGATGATTTAATAACCTGTTTACACTACGGTTGAGTTCTTACACTGCTTACACTGGCGCTGCGAAGTGCTTCTTTGCGTCTTGCCGGAGACGCAGTTTTTTTTTTTACATAGGTGAGGCATAGGGCCTTTTTGCCTTATTGGCTTCTGCGCTTAACAGCACATTTTTGCACTTTTCCAACTATCAGCGAAACTATCACCACCAAAAACAACAATAACTTGTAGGTTAAATATCAAATTTTGGCGCTAAAGATGTATGGTTGTGCAAAAGGTAAAACTATACCTAAAATCATTAAATAAAATACTTCAAACAGATTGTACCCCCTGATCCATTAAGACACTGCTGGAGACGACTAAATTTGATGTTAAAAACTCAGGAAAAGTCTAAAAAAAAAAATGTCCTGTGTCCTACGCCACTGATAGCTACGCCATCTACCGCAAATGTTTTTAACACATTTAATGGTCACACCACATGGACTGCCGATTAGTATCGTCAGAGTTCAGTGTTAGCGAACCAATCACGGCTGCTCTCACGCTCTCAATTCGTGGTGGTTTTTCATAATGTCCTCTCTTTTTCGCGGGGAAGAGAGCATTTTTGTGGTGACTTTCCCCTCTTTTTCGTGGTGTGAACCACATGTAACTTACGGGAAATAATAATCATTTTTTAAATTTCGACGATAATAATTTGTATCAGCTCGCCGTGTCTTACCCTGCCACTGTCTTCAAAACAGATTTCTACAGCATGGTGGCCGAGCAACATAAAAATGTCCTAGCAACATTTTGAATTTAAACGTATGGAACGTAGATTCATTGTTGCGACGTTCCTACGCATTCCCGAAAGATACATTTGATATGTATGGGAAAAATTTCAGCAGCATGGGGAAATGAATAGGCAGCATTGTTCTGAAAGGTTGAGAAGGCCAGCTATCTAGTAATATTAAACTGAATATCAAAATTGACGAATTTCATATCACAAAATATCATGGCATGGCATGGTAGCCCGCAGTAACTACGAATTGCACGAGTCTGGCAGCGCCACAAAAACGACGTCACATTCGTTTTATGTTGTTTTTGTTTGAACCTTAATATGTAAATAATCCAATTAAAAAGACTTCTGAAAACTTACCAATCTTGTAGAAAATTTATGTATCTATCGGATAAAATTATTTTTTTACGACTGAGAGGGCCAACTATCTAGTAATATTAAACGGAATATCAAAATCGAGGAATATCAACGTTGAATGTTTTGAAAAAAACAATCGATACTATCGTAATAGTATTGGGCTCAAATAATAATTAAAAAACCATTGAAACCTTTTAGGAACTTGTCCGTTGTAAAAACTAGATGCCACCTGTCGATTTGTTTACAAATTTGTCTTCGTATTTTATAGCAGCCAATCCAAACATATCAAAAGCGCAACGACTGTAGCTCGATACTATCATGATAGTCTCAAAACCATCGATAGTAGAGGCTAGCAGCAAAATATCGATACTATCGATAGTGCCCTCTTTGGTTTGACAACTGCCTGAAGAGTTTGTTTTAATTCGCGAAAACCCTTTGATTTAAGCTAATAACCACGGATTCACACTGATATCCAACGGCTTGGAGTGCATTTAGCATACGGTGTGCAAAACAACGTGCACAATGTGGCCACAAACGTTGGAAATGTCGCGGGACGAATGCCGAGGCATGCTGCGTCGACTTGGTAAGTGTGGAAGGCAGCAGAGGCTCATCGCCACAACCAGGAGCAAGCGGCGCTCGCATCATGGCTAGTTATCTAGCCAGACGCCCAGTGAATCTACTCTAATGTGTTCTCTTGCCTTTCATTCGCTTAGAGCTTGAATCCTACTCGCATATAATAAGCGTTTTTCGCGCGCAAGGCTCGCTGAGCGAACCGAAGGGCAAAATGCTGGAGGAACTGCGCCAACTTTTTCACATAACTCCGGAGCGTCATCGGGCGGAAGTGCGGCGTGCCGTCAACGATGAACAACTCTGCACCATAGCCGAAAAGTAAGTGGCAGTGGAGCAACAAAACCCAGTGCAAAAATAATGCCAATTTTTTAATCCCAACCTCGTTTCGTTTCGTGTCACTCCCGTGCGTGTGTGTATCTCGCAGTGTCTGCGGTCCGAACACCTGGCAGGAATGGTCTCGCGAGGGCCGTCGTCCGTATCCGCTGCTGCCGCGCATCAGTCCCCAAACGGCGCTCAGCATTGTGGCCAACGATCTGGCGGCGAAGGCGTGTCTGGAGAACGCGAAACTATTGCCGCCCGCTGAAACGGGTGCCCACTATGCCGATGCCCTCATCGACCAGGCCAACCTGATGGCCCTGAAGCATGGCCGGAACAGGGCCCAGGAGCCGACGCTAGTGATCATGGATGAACCGGTGAGAGAGAGAGAGAGAGCATTATATAATCCCCCTAGCCACCGATGTGGCGATTTGCCTCTGCTTCTGCATGCTGCTTGTGTGCGCGCGCGGGGGCAGTGAAAGTACAGTCTGCCTGGGCCGCAGCCGCTGGCATTTGTCGTCGTTTAATCCGCGTCTTGGTTGCTGGGCGCTGGGTGCACGTGTGGAGTCTTCCTTAGCAGCATTATCATTGGAATTATCTCCTGGTTTCATTTAATTGTCTAGCATGATGGGGAGTCGGGTTTTAAGTGGAGATATCTTCCAGGTCCAATTGGACATGTTACAAGTTAACATGACACTGTTAGCAGTCAGCCGTTTTGTTATGTTATGTTATGCCTGGAACTGTTAAAACAGTTTTTTAGATTTAAATCGATTTTTGAATGAATTAATAAGATTTTTAGAGCTGCTATAGGTCGATTTTGGGCATTAAATGCAATATTTGTTTTTTGTGGTTTATTTTGTTGGTAAATTTGACATTTTTCATGAAATTATACGACAGCTGTTGTAAAAGTTATTGCTGGAGATTTAACAGTTGGCTGGATGTAATTAAATTTGTAATCTATAAGAAATTTAGGATTTTAATAATATTTTATTTTAATATTAATCTATGTCCTTTATCCCCCTCCCGCAGTTCAAAGTACCCGATGTGCCCAACGAGGTGAAGAAGGCCATACAGAAGCGCAAGGAGAACGAGGGCATCGATGCCAAGCCCAACAAGAAGCGACACATGCAACAGCAGCAGCAGCAGCAGCACGACAAGCTGGAGCAACATCATCTGCACCAGCAGCACCAGCAGCAGCAGCAACATATGCAGCTGCTGGGCCAGCTACCCGTACAGCTGAGTGGCCCAGAGGACGGTGAAATGGTGCCAGTGGAACCGCGACCCAGTCCAAGGACGCAGCAGCAGCGCTTCTTCTACCAGCAGCAACAGAAGCACAAGCAGCGGCTGGCCAGCAAGCGGAATTTGGCCAACAGCTTGGGGCCCTATCCCGGTGCCATAGCGGCGGGTAGAGCGGCAGCAGCGGCAGCCTCCTCAGACTCTGCGAAGCGAGTGGCAGCACCGGCCAAAAGCGGACGACGGGCACAGAAGCAATTGCAGCAGCAGCAACAACAGAAGATCCAGCAACACCAGCAACAGCAGCAGCAGCAACTAAAAGTATTATTGCCCGTACCGGAGGCGATGGGCAATCATTTGGTGGTGCAACCCCACGTGGAATACATCCTGGACGAGGCACTCAAGTCGCTGGGTGCCGCCACAGCGACACCAACGTCCACGCCCATAGCAACGCCATCGCCCACAATGACGGTGTCGCCACCCACGGGCTTCCTGAACAAACTGAAGCCGCTGCCAGCCACCAGAGTCGTCTATGGCCCGACATCAGAGATGGGTTCACCCACAACGCCCGGTGCGACCAGTCGGGGCTTTGCCAACTCGCCAATTGTCTTTAAAGAGAAACTGCAGCCGAGTGTGATGCCCGTACAGGTGCAGGTGCAGAGCCACAGCAGCTCCGGACAGCTGTCCACGCCCGTCAAGAAGTTCATTTTGGAGGAAACAGCAGCGGGGCCCCCATTACCCTTGACGCCCACATTACCCATGCCCATCTCGACGGCCAATCTCCCGTTGGCGCCGCAAATCATCAGCGTCCAGCAGATACCGGCACCGCCCATGGGCGCCAAGCTGCGACCTGCCCTGGGACCTGCTCTGAGCAGCAGCAGCAGCAGCACCACCACCACCCTACTCCCACCCGGCACCAAGCTGACGCCGAAGAAGATTAATTTCCTGGACGGCACACAGCTTGAGGCCAAGCCCAAGAGCCTGCCCAGTTCGGCAGTGCGGCTGCTGCCCTACACGACGGATGCGACGGGAGCCACTCCGTCCTCGCCGCAGGCCATGTCCAGCAATCTCAAGGAGCAGCCGCGGGGGACAGTGACGCCCCTGAGCAGCGCCTCCACGGTGAATATTATCAAGAATATACCGGCCAGCAGCTTGAACAATACGCTGATCACACCACTGGCAACGCCCACGGCAACGGGCACGCCCATCTTTCGGGCCAAGGCCACATCTCAGCCGCAACAGCTGCCGCCGGGCAGTGTGACCCTCAAGGCGGCGGGCACGGTCACGGGCACTGCCAGCTCCGCCACAGGCGGCCCACAGATACTGGGAAACATCAAACTGACGAGCGGCACAGGGACGGGCAGTGCCCTCAACATCAAGCAGGTGCACAGCAGCGCGTTGCGCAACATCAAGATCTGTTCGCCCAATGGCAAGGTGTTCCTGCAGCCCGGCAAACTGCCCGCGGGCAGCATCATCCACAAGCTGAACAATGTGACGGGTGGCGGCGGTACGACAACGACAGTGGCCACGGCCTCACTCTCGCCAACGGGAGCGCCCAGCTCACCGCATCAGAGGATCAGCATACAGAAGATGCAGATACTGCCAGCGCCCACGCAAGTGATGTCCAGTGCGGCGATCAGCAGCAGCACCAACACGTTAACTGTGAGCAGCGGCAGCGGAACATCCTCGAGCAGTGCCAAGCTGACGACAAAGCCCACCACACTGACATTTTCCACTGGCGCTGGGGGCAAAAACAATTTGGTATTCCTGCCGGCCAGTGCGGCGAGCGGGATGCGTGCCGTGACGCTGAGTACCAAGCCCAAGCCGAGTGTGCTGGTGATTGGTGCCTCCACCTCGGCCTCAATCGTCTCGCCAACGGCAGCCTCAGGCTCGCCCAATCTTCTCACCGGCAGCAGCAGCAGCAGCAGCAGCAGTGGCAGCAGCTCCGCGAAGCCCAAACCGAATCAACTGATTACAGAGGACACGCCCATCGACATCATCAATATGCCCATCATTGTGGCTGATAATGGAACGTCGACGACGACGGAGACGAAGGTGAAATCCGGGCCACTGGTGGTGCTGAATGCCACCGACTGGGAAATGGAGCTGGACCAAGCGGCCACCAAGACGGTGAACACAACGGGTTCTTCCAAGCAGAGTCTCGATGATGATGTCATTATCGAGGATCTCGATGTGGATGATGATGATGATATGGTGGCTGTGGAAGTGGAAACGGAACAGGAACACGACACGCTGGAGCTCAACAATCGCAGTGAGTTGGGAGTAACGAATGAAATCCCTATTCCTTGGGTGCTCTCCCCCCTAAAGCCCAGACATGTGCTTATCCTTTTTTGTATGTTTACTTTTTTGAAGTCATTGAACTGCATCCAGAGGATGACAGCGCCATCGAGTATGTGGACATGGATCTAGAGCAGCCCATTGAGATTGAGAGCACCAGCAACATATCCCCAGAGACGTCCCTGAAGGCAGCCATCGTTTCGCAGGGGGGACATCCACAGCAGCTAAAGACGAAGCAGCAGCAGCAACAGCAAATGGAGCAACAGCCACTGGCCAGCACACTGTAGAGGCGCAGCCTAGCCTGCCTGTCAAATCATTATTAAACGGAGTTGGAGAGGAACGCACAGCAGCAGTCGGAATCGGAATCGGTTTGAATTAGGTTTAGTTTTTTTTCAGTCCTTAGTCTCAATGTCGAGATGTGTCTCTTAGATTATCTCGTGTCTTTTGGGGCAAAGTGCAAGATTACCGTATACACAATTTTCTTAACTTGAATGGAAAGCAAAGAGAAAAGCAAAACAAACGTTTTAAATGGCCAAAATCATTTTTAGAAATATCCCCAAAACCCAATTCGTTCTAAACATTATCTATCGTATATAGTTAAAGGAAGGTTTTCTTTTTACGTTTATAAATATATTTTAAACCTCTCCCTCCCCCCCTTTCTTACTCTCTCTCTCTATCCTGTACATAGGGCCCCATTGCCATTGACGTCTAAAATCCTTTTTTGCCGGGTATTCCTACTCCCTGCAGAACAGAACAGAACAGAACCCTTAACTTGTATTTTGTATAGATTGTACATAGAGTCTACGATTCATTCAACCCTCACCTCACCCATCATCAACCAACCACACACAGTCCCAGCAAGCCCCCCACCCCCTAAAACATCTTTTTTGCCTAGCATAATTTCATTTTAGTTTAGTTCTTTAAGTTTACTATCGAAAATACACGCTAAATAACAACAACAACAAACAACAACAGCAGCAGCCGCAGCCAGTAAGAATGGAAAGTAAAAATTGTTTCAATGTTCAGAAGGAAAAAGAAAGAATTAATTCTTAATTTGTTGTATGAGATTATAGAGCCTAGACGACCCCTCTCCCTGCTTCCCCACACACGAAATGTAAATAAAAAAAAATATGAGTAGATCATTCGAATGTCGAAAATGCAAACAATGCCCCTGCCCTGTATAATGCATAAATATAAATATATACAAATGTATAGATTGTCCCCCCACAGACCCGTAGTTCCATTTAGAAGTGGTTGGGACACAGCTTTTTGAAGGAATTCAAGCCCCAAACACACAACAACAACAACAAAACAACATCAAGAAATGCTAGATATTAAGTATTTTATGGGTCGATCTTTTGTCATAAGAAAATGTTGTAACTTTTAGACCAAAACGAAAAATGGAGATAAAACCCCTAAGAAAACCAACCCGCAACAAAAAAAAAGAGAAAAAATATAAACTTAAGAACAAAAAAAAAAAAAAGGAAAAAAACTCTTCTCTCCCTCCACACAGAGCAAAAGAGTAATAAGTAAATTAATATTAAAAATAAAAAGAAAAAAAATTATATTGTTGAACAATTTGCGTGTCGCTGTACAATTTTTAGCATAGAAATTTTAAACCGAAATAAATTTAAATGTAACAAAAAAAAAAACAACAAACTATTGATTGCTTTTTTTTTGTAATGGATATATTTAAATATATCTACATATATATAATTTCATTTTTTATGCACAATAATAATCCTCCCCACTTAACAATATTTTTACTTATTGCTGCTGCTGCTGCGGCTGTAGAATCGAGCGATGATTGGAAAAAGATCAGGTTTTTGGACTTAGTTTGTTACAAAAAATGCTAACCAAAAATTGGGATCTATATGGTGGATGTGTCTGTGTACCTAGTTGCGACCCAAAGTCATGCCCCTGCCCCAGGGATTTTCGGGTGCACGCGGTGGCGCTCTGCTCTCCGGTGGCACGCCAAAGCCACCAAACCCGCCAGAAGTGTCGGGCACCAGGCGTTTCCTGCAAGAAAAATCAAAATTAATCTTGTTGCTGGTGAGTTTCCCCACTTATAACTTACAGGAACTGCGGCGTCTCCAGCAGCGCATTGCCGCCCAGCTCCTGGGAATATTGGAATTTGAGGAAAAAGTAGACATGGCCATTGAAAATGCCCAATAACGAGGCAAGAGAGCTGCAAGTAAATAGGTTATAGAGCGCCCCCACTGCAGATATAGTCTGTAGATAACTTACAACTTGAATATAAACTCAAATGCAGCCAGCACCCAGGGCAAATAGATGGCTTTAAAGCGACTGCCAAACCAAAAGCTGACTGTCACATCTTTGTTTAGCTGGCACCAAATGTACGTCACCGCCATCACCATCATGTCCATGAGGAAGCTGACCTTAAACAGCAGCCCACCTACGTTGGCCAGCACTGCTGTCACGATGAGCAGATACAGGTAGTCGGAGGGACTGCGCGAGTACTGATCCTTCTCCAGCCTGGTGCTGTACTGCACAATGAAGTAGCAGTTGATGAGAAAATGGAAGGCCGTGTTCGGTGTGATGGGGAACACAAACAGCGAGGTGACACATCGCCATAGCTGCAGGCTGCCAAAGACCTTCGATCGGTCCAGATGCAGAGCCGAGAGCGATAGCAGGTCAAAGCGGCAGAGCAGGCTGAGCACCACCGTTGCCGTCAGCCAGTAGCGGGTGAAGCGCGGCAGCGACCGGTACCATTGGCCAGCGTCCATTATGATGTGATTTTGATTTTAGTTAATTTATTACAATGTTTTTCATATGATTTTGCATTTATTTCGAAAGATTTGCTGTTGCTTTACGTGGTGTTTGTTCCGATAACGATAAAAATACCATCCGGCCAAAAAATAAATACCATTAAATACCATAAAAAAAACAGGGCAATCCGGCGATCAAACGAGTCTTAACCCACTTAGCACCCCTCTATTTAAAAAGTTGAGCACCCTTTTTTAAGCCGCGGAAAATAAAACTGTTTGTAAGGGCTCCTTGTAGCTCCATTCTACTCTTTACTTACAAAACAAAAATGACCACCGACATCTTTCACCTGTAATGTGTGAAATAAGTTAAAGTTACATAAATTTAGTGGAAATATTAAATACCCCCCTGGTCGACAAAGGGTTAACGTACAATAGATTTATTGATTGAAATCGTATTCCATGATTTTGATATTCAGTTTAATATTACTAGCTAGTTGTCCCTCAAAGCCCTAAAAAAGAAATTTTGTCCAATTGCTGAATAAATTCAGTTCAGGATTGGCTAGTTTTCAGAACTCTTTTACTTTGCATTGTTTACATAAAATGGTTCAAACAAAAACGGCCAAAGCATAAAACGTTGACCCAATGTGACGTCATTGTTGCTGGTCAAGTTATTGGTACTTAACCCACTTAACACCCCTCTATTTAAAAAGTTGTGCACCCTTTGCCAAACCGCGGAAAATAGTACTGTTTGTAAAGGCTCCTTGTAGATCGATCCTCCTCTTTACTTACAATATAATATTTATGAGCTTGTGCCCTTTTTATAAATAATTTTTATTTAAACCAACCTTGGCCTATGCAACAAAAAAAAATGATTTCGTTCGAACAGCTGTCTAAATTTGGCTATCGATAAATCACTGTTAAACTTAACAGAGGCGTTTTGCATGAGCTGGGGGAAATAAACGACACTTTTGCGAATGACGGAGCGCCTTTTGGCTGAAAACGTGAAACGCAAAAGTAAAAGCCGGAGCCTGCCTGTAGTCCCCTTTATTCCCAGAATACATGTATTTTTAAAATAACATCAATAGTTGCATACATCGATATTACGAAATATTTCATGGTGTATGCCAAATATCGCGAGTATGAAGTGTGACCGTGTATCACGAAAATACCAACTGTAATGAAGTTACAATGAATAATGGCCATAAATGCATACAATCATTGGGAACAAGAATACGGTGGTGATGAATACGAAGTTGGTGGCGGGGATGGATACGATGGTGGTGGCGGCGATGGATACGATGCTGGTGGCGGCGATGGGGAAATGGTGATGGAACATTCGGGGGAACGCCAAATTCATATAAGCCTATTGGACTGCTTTTGTAGTGGAGCAAACGTTCCCTGAAAGCACAGAGTATTGTTAGGAAAAGCCATAAGAAAGTCTGGAAAACTTACAGGATTTGAGGTGTTTTCAGCAATTCCATTCCGCCAAGCTCTACAGGGTATTGATATTTGAGAAAATAGTAGACATGGGCAATGACATAAGCAATTAAATTGTCTCGGGAACTGCATAAAGAAGAGGGAATATAAATTGTGCCTGCATATGTTAGGATTATCCACCACTTACTATAGAAATGTAATCCACAGACCCCAAGTCGATTTCTTGCGCACAATATTCGAGATTAAGCCAATGGATACAATCATTATGTCCGTTAGGTACTTGACACGAAACAGCAACCCAGCGACATTTGTGAAAATGGCTGTAATGATTAGTAGATACAGATATTCGGCTGGTCTGTGTCTGTAGCAATATCTCTCCATTATGCCGCTGTAATAATGCAAAAGGCCAATGTTGACGAGGAACAGTCTGTTGATGGGGTACACAAACAGCGCGGTGACACATCGCCACAACTGTCCACCGCTGAGCACTTCCTTGCTGTTGAATTCCAATTTTTCGATGCGCAAAACTCCAAAGCGGCAGAGCATAGAGCCCAGAATGAGAGTAGCTGACCAGATGCGTCTGATGCTGATCTTCGATGGCTTGTACTGCCAGACATCCATTATTCTGCTTCAGAAATTTCTTTAAAAAAAAAGTATTTTTCTCCCTCTTGAAGTTACTAATACCAGAAATGAATGACTTCTGGACTGACAATTTTGTGCAGTTTAAGGAGAACTTGTAAAATTCTCCAGGCCTACTGGACCATAGTCGTCGGAGAAAGCTCAGAATTGATTCAAAAAAATAATTAGATGCTTTAATTAGTTAAACTCTAGTAAATAAAATTGATAATTAGAATTAATTATGATACATTTCCTGTAATTAAAAGATTTATATTCGTGCTCTTTTAATAGTGATGTGAGATTTGAAAAGGTCAAGCGAATGTTAAATATCGCAAAAGCTTAGTGTGACCAAAGGCCACAAAAACGTCAAGCTCTGAGTTGCATGCCTCTTCTTCTTCATGGCTGGACATCTTTGGCGCCCTTATTTCGAATTTAACAAAGAAAATGTGATTATTTTTCATCAGTTTTTCGTTTCAATAAAAATGGACAGCAAGCACACCTTTATCCGCTATCCCCCATATTGTTTGTTTCCATTTTTGGCTATTTTAATTTTGTTTTCCCGCTCAAAAGCGAACCCCCACAAAGGGATTCGCAACTACAAAAGAGAATGCACGATGCATACGATGCATTGTGTGTGTGGTTGCAGGAGGAGGACACTTAATTCATAACGGGCGAAGGAACACAAATAAATAGCGGAAATTTTCATTTCATTTTTTGGCAAACGTTTTTCATAAGGTTATATCTTTGAGGCCTTTGTGCAAACTTTTTGACAGCAGAGCAGAGCAGATCAGGGCAGAGCAGACAGGTAATGGAAGCGTGTGCCACAGCAGTACACGTACACCGCCAGAAAATCCACGAACAATTGCAGTGCAGTCGTGCGAAATTAATGAAACACTTGGAAACTGTGCGCTTTTCCAATATTCTGAACACTCAAGAGTTCCGATGTACTCGACTGAGTGGTGTGGCGTGGTGTGGCGTGGCGTGGCCATGGCGAATTAATTTGACAGTACACACGGAAATTTCCACAGAATTTATATGTAGCTGTCACAAAAACCGTTTACGTTTCCTTTACGTAGATTAGCGCAAATTGTTGCTAATTGTTGTTGTTTTTTTTTGTTTTTCCTGCGAAACAAAAGCAAAAGCCGGTTTATGGGCTCTGGCTCTAATGTAAAGTTCATATTTCGAGTGGTATGGAAATTCCGATGCATAACCTTACGGTATTTTGCTCTCCCATTGCAACTCTACAAGTGCGAGCGAGGCGGCAGCTGTGCGGGTGGTTTTGCCTGTTGCGTTTCAGCGCAAGAGAGAGCAGGGCCAAAGAGAGACAGAGAGAGAGAGAGAGAGAGCGCGTAACAGTTACAAAATGTCGGGGCTAATCAAGTGACTTGCGTGACCGGACCGGTTCAGTGTGTGTGGCCACACCCACCCGGATTGGCCGCACATGGAAAATATGGCTGCTAGAGCAGCGCAGACGCATTTCCCCTGCCTGTTTGATACGCCCACTAACGGTACTCGTTTTGCTCATCATGAAGTTCCAGGCACACGCACACACACACACCCACATACAGTGGGATTTACATAGCATTCAGTTGGTTGGTAGCGGGTGGGGGTGGGGGGGTCTTCGTTTTTATTTACTTATTCGTTGAGCATTTTGCCTTGGATCCTGGGCCTGTGCCTGGGCCTGGGCCTGAGCCTCACCTGGCACTCACCTGGCCGGCCGTCATTTTGTTGTTGCTGCTCGCTCATTTCGTTGCGTTCTATTTAGAGAGAGAGAGAGAGAGAGAGAGTGTGAGAGAGAAGGAGCAGAAGAGTCGTTACCTCGCACTGCTATATCCTCCCTGCAGTGTACACTCCTTCATTGCGTCTTTTATTTAATATTTTATATGCAAACATTTTATTATACCTTTTTCAACTTTCTCTACTGCTTGCACAATCCGTTGTCATCGTCATCATCACCATCGTCTTTTCAGCCCTGCCTGGAATTTTTGGCTTTTGTCCATTTCAATTGCTGTAATGAATGCCTTACCTCCGTACCTCCTTCTCTACTTCTCTACTTCTCTCATTCTCTAGCCTCCAGTCTTACCTCCCACACCTTGCCGCACCTCCCCACCACCTAACTTTACCTGTTCTTTAGCCTTCATCTCTCTTTTTCCCTTTTTATATTTCTCGGTTTCTCTCCTCTGCCTTATTGTTGCAGACACTTGAGGTGTGTAAAATGCAAAAAGTTGATTTCTTGAGCTCTTTATGGAAAAATCTGTGGCAAAAGTTGTCATTATTAAATGGAATCCTCTGGCTGAAGAAGTCTTAAAAGTTTTGGCAGAGATGGGTTTTTATATAGAATTTTTATAGGATTTGCTACATGCTGATGCTGTTATGGTTTCAACACAATGATAAGCATGAAGATATCGGAACTTACAGAAGAAACAAAACTTACAGAACGTTACTCTTTAACTTTAAAAACTATTTTCTTGTTATTTATAGAACTTTTTAAGAGAACTTATGTATCTGTATTTGAATGGGCTTTATATTATCCGAGAGAGAGGATATTCTAAAGAAAGACTTCTGGAAGTAACAATTTTTTGAATACGGAAATGGAAATAATAGGCCAGCAAAGATCGCAAAAATAGCCAAAAAGGGGAAAGGCAAAGATCCAAAATCATCTAAAGTTATTGGAATTTAATTAACTATTAGAGATATTAAATACGAACTCCTTTTAGCTTTAAACCTCCATAAAGGATCATAGAATCTTCATAATAAAAGCTAATAAAAAAGAGTAAATCCATGAATACGATTAAATTGCAGGCACCTCATCATATTACATATATTTTAAGCCATATCTTCGATTGTGGTATTGCAGATTTAATTAAATCAGCATCAGACGCGTAATGATGTTATTTCTGGACGTTTCCAAAGTGAAACCATGCCAGTTTCTGCTCCATACAACACTTGAACGTACAGCCAACTCTTACAAAATGAACATAAAACATTCTCTTGGATTGTTCCACATCGAGTACTCGTCGTAGTCCCTTTGCTGAATTGTAAATTCTCAGCGCGTAGTCCTAGTCCTGCCTTCCCTTACCGCCTGGGAATTTTTGTGTGCAATTCTTTTTTGACATTTTGCCTTGCATCTAATTACAGTAATTATTTGATTAAAAAATCTCCCAGGGTGCTCAATCGTTTCACCTTTTTGCCACACATTCTCCCGCTCTCTCTCTTCCTCCCCTATTTTCTCCTGCTCGCTCCCTACGTGCTCTCTCTCTCTTTCCCACAGCATCTCCATTACAAAATAACAAAGACCCATCCATCCATCCATCCATCTCATATGTGTGTTTTGGTTGTCATGGAATCCAGAAGGAGGAAAATTTCATTGCGTAGCATATTTCACAGGACCCCGTACCGATGAAAACTACACAAAAATGCGATTCCATAGAGCATTTCTGCTCCGATAATGGCCCAGCGGGTGAGCGAGACGGAGCGAGCGCACCATATAGGGGGGGCACCCAAAAAAAAATAATAAAAACATAAATGAAACCAGAGAAATACTGGCAAAAAGTAGGAAAATACTCACCTGTGTAAATGAGAGCGCAAAAAGAGGCAAATCACAGAAGCATTGGCAGCGCAGTCAACGGCAGAGCGGGGCGACGCGACGCAGCCAAATTGCAGTACAAATATGTACTCTGCTCTTCAGGGGGGTGACAGGGCAGGGCAGGGCATGGGTGATGACTCCAGGGGGCGTTAGGAGGAGATGAGGTTATGTAGGGGCAAATGCTTAGTAAAAGGACAGTCAGCATTGAGGGTATGCCGGCAAGAGAGATTTGATTTAGAATATACAAATTAAATATGGTTACGAATTAATGATTCATTAATTAATGTCTAATCTATAAATTCAGATATTTCCAAATATATCTGTAAATGTAAAGGAAACATATAGATTCCAAGCTATCTCAATTGATTGGAATTTAGATTAGTTATTATAATATCATAGTTACATACATACATATGTATGTGTTTTTGATTAGACTTTGATTTTTCTTCTCTGGATATTTAATTTTATTGTTGTTGAAATATTATTTAATTTTCCTATACATAATTTTATTATCACACTCTGCGTATTAAATGGAATACAAATTAAATTCAGTGTCGTATATCTCTCAGGAATACCCTTAGTATCAATGATAAAGTTATGCAAATTAGACTTCGATTTCCTTTCGTTGCGCATTTAATTTTCTCATGGTTAAACTATCACACTCTGCTTGTTCCATATATGTATGGAATATAACTACAAAGCAATCCCGCATATCTTTCAGGAATACCATTACTATGAACAGCGACAGCAGCTGCTGCATCTAGGCCCCGAACCCCGCGCGTAGCAGATGATGACGATGATGAGCATGATGGCGTTAAAATCACGCACACTCTGACACACACACACACACACACACAGTGTGCCTCCCGCTCACACACATTTGACACCACCGAAAAATCCGTAAGCCATGGGTGCGAATGGGACAGGAACAGTGGCGGGGCAGGGGTGGGGAGGGGATCAAATGATAATGATGTTTCGTGTGTGCTACGAGCAGGCAGGCAGGCAGGCAGGGCAGAGGCAGCGGCAGCCAGCTCGTCGCCCTGAAACATAACGGCAGTTAGTTTGGCGGCGGGAGAGCGACAGAGAGAGAGAGCGCGCGCATCAAATCGCGTTATGTGCTTTTTATTGCTTTGACTTTGCCGTCGGCAGGACGACACCACACCAACACCAAACGAGAGGAGAGAGTGGGCGAGCGAGACAGAGACAGAATCAGAGTCAGAGCTAGAGCGAGGACAAGAGAGCAGGCGCGCTCTTGTTGGATAAAATTACCGTTGGCCGTTTGTCGTCTGCCGTTTGTCGTTTGCCGTTATCGTGCTTAGCGTCGCCATATTTGACTCTGGCACGCGGGCCACAGGACTCGTCCGTCATACATCCTGCCGTCTCCCACATCACTCTCTCTGGCTGTTGCTGTTGCTGCTGATGCTTTTTGTTTTCGCCTTAATTTACTTTGAATTCATAAATCAAATATTTGCATTACGAAATTGACGTCTTGAACGCGCGGTCGCAAAAAGTATATTCTCGCTGCTGGCTGGCTGCAGCACTACCATTACCAGCTCCTTGAAGGACTCCTCCTCCGTGCACGGAAGCGAGCGTCTCTGTGTGGCAGTAGTGTGAGCGAGCGTCTCACAAACACACACACCCACAGTGTGGCACAGTGTGTTCGAGTGTGGGAGATAATCCCTAAAACAAACAAGAATCTGACCTGTAGCCGATACGCTGGCTGGGTGATACGTAGAGCAACGTTGCCCCTAAAAAACAGACTCTTTGAAGTGCCAAAGAAATTCTCAAATCCCATTTCAATATTAACACAAGCTCAAGACATCAAAAAAGGGATATTAATTGCTTCGGGTAAACATTTCGAGGAGCATCAGCATCTGGCAAATAAAACGAACATCTTTCCGTCCGCCGATTGGCGAAAGTTCATCCTTGTTCTGAGGTAAGTCTGAATATATTTACACACCTTTCATCTTTGTATGTTAATTGTTGTTTGTGCAAAATGCAACGGTTTGGCAGTTTTGTTAGATTTTCAATATTGAAATTGATTTTGTGTGTGTTTGGGAAATTATGAAAAGTTTTAGCAAGGATTATATGTACATATAAGCCAAATGGAATTTATGTAGATTTTTAGCGAGTTTGAATTGGGACTGGTCATAATCAGGAATAGTTTTTAACTAGGAAGATACACACACTTTTTATAATTTTATATATACATTTTTTTTTTAATTTTATATAAATTTCCATCGAAATACTAAAATAATCTAGGTTTTTGCTAGACGAATACGATCATGGTTGCTATAATATGGATAACGTTGCCGAAAATTAATTTGGTGAGGAAAATCTGAAGATATAAGCGCCAATAAATATATAAAATAATGCCAGTTATGTAGCTCAGTTATCAGTTATAAAGAACCGATTGGGCTCACAATTTTCAGCTTATAATCGTTTCGTAGATTCACTATTTTACTATCAATAAATGCGCTCAATACCTTCCAAAAATGGGGCAAACTCCCATATTCGAAAAATAAAACAAAAGTAATAAATTCGTTCCATCATTCTAGAAACACAAGTCAATCAGTTGTGCAAATAGAGAGACGAAAAGAAAGCCCAAAATATATATTTAGCACATAATATTAATCTGCCATAACTAAACGCGCGAAACCGACTTGAATTGAGGCAACTTACACCACTAAACCCTTGGCTAGTTTTCCAACCTTACTCAATACAATTACATTGAGATGTATTTCACGCCCGTACTGCGAAGGCAACTGTCTGTCTCTCCCTTCAGACGCCTCTAGCCGAAAAAAGCCACTAGTCCCCCTGGGGAACTTGCCCAGAAACCCACAGAACTGAATTATTTAAGCCAGCGACTGTTAAATGCCAACTAGCGGCTAAGCCAGGCACTCGACTGCTTGCTTGCCACTTGCCCCAGTGGCGCAGACGGACACACAGCAGCCCGAAAAAAGGGAGCCACTCGAGCGAGGAGGGGCACGGTACGACACGGCACGGCACGGCCCATGACTGGGCTCGGGATTTGTTGGCCCCGGAGGCAAACTTCACTAAGGATCAGACGTGTGTGTGTGAAATGAAATGGAAAGTGTCCTTAGAAGCTGCCAACGGAGCGCGACAGTCTGTCAAATGTTCAGTTGTTGTCGCCTGTTGGCGGGTGTCGTCTGTCGTCTATCAATTGTTAATGTCACAGACGCCCAGCAGGATGGAAGGAAGCAAGCAAGGAAGGATTCTCCTCAAAAGGATGGGAAACTCGGGAAGCTTCACTTCACTTAACATGAGGTTTTTGGCCTGTTTAACTTTCGTTTTGCCTTGCTGGCTTTCTTTATTTTTAATTGGGATTTCTGCGGCTGGTTAGAGACCCAACGCCTTGACAGGACTCGCTCTCGCCCTCGCCCTCGCCTTTGTGGTTTCTACGCCTGAGTGAGCACCGTCCACAGTCGTCTGCTGATCCTTGCTGGGGGGTAAATCTTACTTCAGTCTTACAGCAACAGCCACCAGCCACGTGGTTGCTGCTTCTCACTCCCTTGGTACCTCGGAGTGAATTCTCCCACCCCCCTGTAAAATGCGCTTTTGAATCAAACACAATATTCAGAAGTCCTTCCAAGGGTTTGAGGAGCCCTCTACTGGTTTGGGGGTTTCCACAGAAGCGTTTACCAATTTCTTTCTTCTATTTTGTGGTTTTTTTTTTGGTTGTATTTTTTGGTTTTTTGATTTCCTGACACGGGTAAGCCGGCAATCATTGTGACATTTTAATTGTTTATTTGCACAGAGCTCTTTGCGGCTGCTGCCCTCGCTATATCCTGCTGTACGCGGAAGCGTAGCAGGAGCTGAAGCCTGGAGTCCTGCAGCAGCGGCAGCAGCAGCAGCCCACTAAAGTGCTTGAGTCGCGTTGCCAACTTGCATATATTTTCATAAAAGATTTAGCGGGTGAGAGGAGTTTTTTTTGTGTGTGTGTGCCCTCTGAGGAATTGCGTTCTCTGGTCCGTTGTGGTGGTCCTGCGGTGGAGAGTCCTTCGCTCTCCACTCTCCTGGTTAATGTACATTGGTTAATGTAAATATTTGCCTTTTGTTGTCACTTGAAGAGCTCTTCACTGCTGTTTATTATTAGTTCCCTTTTTTTTTTTGTTTACTGTTTTTCTACTTTATTTTATTTGGTTTAGTTGGGGGGTTTGCGAGTGCGAGCTGCAGCGGGACAAGCATAAAATAAAATACCTACCAAATAAAATGCATGCAAATTATTCATAGGGCAAAGTAATGTGGTACATAAAATGCACAGACATCATTTATGATTTTTGCATGCTTTAAATAAAGTTAGATAGATTTGGGTAGTGCAAAAACTTATTTAAATTCAGGAAAATTTATATACGTATGTATATTGTACAGGGTACTGTTCAGGAACTGTTGTTCTTATGTTTGCTTTTCATAGAAGAACAAAGTTTCTTTGGCTGTACAAATTTTCTATTATTATTAAGTAATAATGTAAATTCATAGAAAGATTTTTATTTTGGCAGACTAAATTCTACAAGGCGAAAATGCCGGGACACCTGATATACCTTCAGATTTAATGCTAGAGTCCAAGCTACTACTTTTGACCTGTAAAAGGAAAAATCGTTTGACATTGATGCTACATAATAACAATATTTTTGTTTTGTTGATAAGACAAACTCTCAGGCACTTTTATTGGTAGTTTTATATCACTAAATATGTAATTTTTTTAGGCATATTCGGTAACAAAGTAGATATGGATTCCTAGAATTATTATTAGTTGGTTTTTAATTTTTGTGGATTTTTTTAGCTCTTCTCTAATTGTACATGATAGATGTACAATACCTTTTTCTACCCATTTATATTAACTCTATCATAAAGATGAAAAAAGAACAATTAATTTTTGTATTACTAATTGACCGAAAACATTATACTTCCCTTTATTTTCTAACAACAAAGGCGCAAAGTGGCAACATCTGCTGCCTAATAAAATTATATTCAAGCATTAAAAAAGGCATTTCAAAAATGTAAACCTCATATGCCCATCTTTTGCAGCACTTCTATCAAAAATGGTTGCCATAGCACCCCGAAACGTTTCTTAATTAAGTCAGCTTATCTGATGTATCTTTTACATATCTCTGACTTTATATCATATCAATATTTAATAATAAAAAGTACCCCCTCCCACCCCAAGCCTCAACCAAATCACTCAACGCGTTGGGCAGCACTTGAACAGTCCGTCAGTCAGCTGGAAAAAAAAGAATGGTTAAAAAATCAACATAATCAACTTGTAAGTGCAACAGTGGCAGAGCGTACCAGCGAACCACCACCGAAAATCCAGCAATAAACTGCCATAGCTCTGGGCACCCTCATATGTCTGGTTTGAACTCAATCAAACAGTTCAGGCCCAATAAACTCAGCTACGGAATGGATGGCTGGCTGGCTGGCTGGCTGGCTGGCTGGCTGGCTGCATGCTTGCATATGGAAGTTTATTAGATACAAATTCTGGGGATTTCTGTTGGGCTGCTGTTAAATGGCTGCCCACTCCCCTGCCCTGCCCTGACTTTCAGCTATAACAACACAAGAAAAAAAAACAAAAAAACATAGACGACAACCATTTTGCTGTTCAGATAGTTGCTCTATTTTTTGCTGTCCGCTTTTTGGGTGCGCCTTGACAAGGGGGTAGGAAAAGGCAGAGGCAGGAGGCAGAAGCAGGAGGCAGGAGGCTGGTAGAGGCCATGTGTAGCCATTTTTTTGTAACAACTGGTGATCCAGCAACAGAAGTAACCCCTATAGTATATAGTAGAGCTGCGATTCAAGTGCGCAAAAAAGGAACTCGCTACAGAGTTCAGGCCGGGGTTCGTTCGTTTGAAAAACCCGCAATTAAGTCTGCGTTTATGTAGTTTTAATGTAACCCCCCCCACCCCACCAAACACCATTCAGCAGCACACTCTCCCTCTCACCCCGCACACCCTCTCCGTTTCGATGCCTGTAACTTTTTGTTTATTATGCCTAATTGCAGTTACTCCATCATCATTCGCATAGTCCTATCCTTGTGCGCTTTTGTCTGCGCTCCTTTTGCAGCTGCTTTCATTCTGTTCGGTTCGGTTCGGTTCTGTTCGCTTCTTTGTTCTTTTTTTTCTTTTTCTTTTTTATTCTCTCTTTTTGGCTGTACCACATGGCGCATGCTTAATATCGCACTGAAGTCAAAGTTTGTTGAGGCGTTTCCCCGAGCCACTTGCATGCTTAGATATTTGCATTATTTGCCACTTTTTTTTTGTCGTCTTCTTTATCCGCACAGCTCTAAAAATAGCTTTGGACCTCGTTAGGGGTTTTTTTTCTTCTTACGCTTTGGATTCCACTTTTTTCCTGTGGCGAAAATTGTTAGTTGTGTGGAAGAGTGGAACTTTCCGTCGACTGTGCACAGTGGGTCACAATTTTAGCTCACAGTCGATAGTGGACAAAAAAGGGTTACACAAATTCCTCATGGGGGGTTGGCTTCTTATGTAGATCTCCTGTGTGCGCAGAATGGGAATACTTGTACTGCATTGAACTTGTTTCTCAATTGGTTAATACATGTTTTCTCTTTCCATTTTTCGTAGTGCGAATGATGCTGTAGAGGAGCCAACAAATAAGATCTAAATGGGGTTGCAGCATAGCTTGTTCAGAGATAGAGAAGAGGTTCTATAAATGAACAAAAAAAAGAAAGGTGCACACGGGTTGCACTGAAGCAGAGATTGATGTAACAAGGGAACTGGAAAGATGCGATCAGAGATCAAATAGGGATAAACTATACAGGGCATATTGGAAGCATCTGCTGCTGAAAGTAACTGAAAGAGAGGACTAGATATGCAATAACTGACTGTGTCTCTGCAAATTAAGTAAAGATTGATTAAGAGTAGATAATATGTACCAGGCTAGTGGCTCTGTTCCATGTGTGCTCGTATTTTAAATAGAGATAGAATATTTACAGAAAACATAGACCCTACATTAAGTGGAGCTCAAATATGAACTGAGTAAAAATTAACTAAATTGAAAGGAGCGAAGAAATGAACCAAGAAGCCTTCTTTAGATCGATTTTAACCATCAGGATTTCTGCTTGAATGCATCTGTCATACATATCTCTGCGAGATCCTGCCTTGATCCTTCCTCTGACTTAATTTATAAGTGCAAGATTATTTCAAACAAATTTTCCACTTTCATTTCTTTGACCTGGAAAAGAGCTTTCAGCACTAAAAAATGCTCCACTTAGTACAACAATCAGAGTTCCATGGGGAAGCAGGTCTTTGGCGCAAGAAAATCCACCATGGAAATCATTTAAAAAGAGATTACCAACATGCAAAAGTCAGTCAGTCAGTCAGAGAGCCCCAGCAGACAGCAACAGAGGTCGATGAAAGCTAAATTATAGTGCCAGCCAGAGATATGTAGATAGAAGGGGGGCTGGAACCCAGACTGTCGGCAAATTACCCACCAGTAAATGGGGAATTTATTTATATGCGCGTGTAAAATGTGCGCCAAGAAGAACATCGTTTTTGGTTTAGGGGTCTGTGTCGGGGTCGCGGTCTCCCACTGACTCGAATGATTGCACATTTGAAGGCGTACCAGTACCAGGAAACAAAATGGCGGAATTGCATTTGATTTGGATGTATGTATGCCTCTGTGTGTGTGTGTGTATCTATGGGTGTCTGTGTGTTTGTGGATAATTTGCGTGTGCGGCGCTGATCATTTGACAAGCGACAACAAATTGCCGCGCTTCTATTATAGGAAAGGTACGTGTACCTCATGGATAAATCAACCAACCCCTCTATAAAGATAGATTCGTAGTAGAAGGGAGAACAGAGAGAGAGAGAGAGAGAGAGAGAGAGAGAGGATGAGCGGTGGAGAGGTAGAGCGAAGCCCTGCATCATTCTGTCAATATTTGCATTGGTCGTGTAAACAGTTTTAATAGGCTGTTTATCAGCTAGTTTGCCATTGCGCTGCGAAATGTATCTACCAGATACCCAGATACTCGCACTCGTACTTGACAGCTGTTGCAATTTACGCTTGAACTGCGCGATTCAAAAAATTTCCGCCTTATTTGCGTTTGGGCTTGCGGCAGTCGAGATTTCTCCACTCCACTCCACTCCACTTCAATCTCACTCCAGTCTCTTTCTCTCTCTCTTTCTCTGTAGCATTTTGGCTTTGGTTTGCTTAATGTATCTTGTAGATACTTATGGATGGTGTTTGCCCCGTGCAAATAGTTCTGAAGAGGGCGCCAATTTGTTTGCCGTTTGTCAGTTTATTTTTAATTGAAAATTACACTTTTTCCAAAAACACAAATTTCTCATACCCCACACCCCGTCCCCGTTGAGGTTTTTGAGTAACACACAAAGAGTGACAGGGAGAATGAGAATGGGAGATATTTGCTCTGCTTAATGAGGTTGAAAGTGGGCGGTGAGAGAACACGGCCAATTCCCTACCCCTATATCATTTTTAATACTAAATGAAAACATTTGTAACAACTCAAAAGCAAACTGACAGAGTACCAAAAATAAACACAAGATTGTTTTCATTATTATGTGAAAATATTTCATTGGAACTATTCAGCTATAAAGTTGTCTCAAAATTATGTTTAAAACTAACCCAATAAATATATACATATGTAGGTATGTATCTATGTGCATCTCCCAGTGCTTAGCTTTATTATCATTTGATGTTCTCTAATTTCCATAACAAAAGAAATAAATAAATTGAAACTAAAAAAAAAAAAATAAATAAACAAACTCTTTTGAGGCATGGTTTTCAATTTAATGAAATTTATTTATTTAAAACCATAATAAGTATCCATAAATGTAGCAAAATTTGCTCCGAGATTTATTGTTCGAAAAACCACGCCAGCCAGACGCACAACCGAAAAGTGCCAAAGAGAATACCAGAGAATGCAAAAGCAAAATACACTTCTCAATGCCTCAAATACTAAAAATATAGAATATCTGAGACCATAATCGGAACACGTTTGAAGTTCGATGAGCAGCAAAATTGGATTGGATTTTATTCTTAAGAAATTGGCATGGAAAATTAAAATTAGATTCTTACCTACGATACACCAAGCTCCGAGCTCCATGTATAATCTTCAGCAACATTAAACAACAACTCTGTGTCTCCCACTTGAACTGTGTTTCAATCCTCTGGAAGCTAGATGACAGTTATATATTGGAATACAACTGATTGGCGTGCATAGAATCACCTTGGGTAACTAACGATCGTTCCCTGGGATGCTGCATGATTTAGTCGGTAGCCATAATTATACGAGTATTTGATCATAACAAAAAAAGAATATAAAGAATTTTGATTGCATACAACCCTTGCGGGGATCGAACCCGCGACCTTTGGATTAGAAGTCCAACGCGCTATCCGCTGCGCCAAAGGGTCTAACAGACAACGGGCGGCATTTTACGCACGAAAAAGACAAATTCAATCCGAAAAATTCAATCCAATGGAGTAGCCTAGGATCCGAAATACAGAAATATTAAACAGAGAAATGCTAGGAAACAATTGTGTAAATATACCCGTGCTTATGAGAGCAGCATATAGAGCTATCCGAGAGCTATCCGAGAGGCTTCTCTCTATAAAGCAGCTATTTAAATAAACAAATTTTGTATGCGTGTCATTTGCTTTTGGGTTCTACTCCGCTGATGTCTGTGGTGCGTGCCTAATTATTTATAGAACAATGCGCACAATATTCAGGTATACGTATGTACATACAAAAGTATCTGCATAATGTGTCGCTGGCTGGAACTTGTTGTCGTCTGCTTAATGTCTTTTGGGGTTAATCAATAGATCCCCCGATTGAGATAATGCTAAGGAACCCCTAAGGAACTCTACCCCCCCGTAACCCCGCCAGTTGGAAGGGCATTCAAGTGCTCAATTTTGTGCCTTTCATTTGGTTTGGGTACGGTCTTCGGTTCGTTGCTTGTACGTTGCTTTCCTGCCTATCAGCCCGTTGAGATCTTCATGCGCTTTTAGCTAATATAGGGGTGAGAGAAAGAGATAGAGAGAGAGAGGGAGAGAGAGAGTTTCGAGTAGGGGTTGTGTCCTGGAAGGTTTCATTCTCTATCGTGACTCTCGGCAATTACTCAACGCATTCGCCGCTTGGCTGTTGCTACTTTCAGTTTGTTAACAAATTAATCAAATTGAACCAGACACTGGACCTGCCACCCACTCAACCCCTTGTTCCCTGACCCTACTATCACTGACTACCCTGGCTGAAATTCCTTAAATAGAGTAATCGTCGAAATGTGAAAATTTACCCATTTGAAGTGCACAGCTTTTTTTTATCTGTCGCTTATCTTTCCGCGCTTTCGTTTTCGACTTCATTGAAAGTGTCCTCCATGGGGGAGTTTTCTCACTTGTTTTCCATTGTCCTGCTACGTGATTTATCTACACCTTCCGACGGTTTTATTTCTGGCTATATACGTGTCTCGTCTACCGTGCACTGTGTGTCCTGAGGGCAGATTATGCAAAACATTTTTGTGCTTTGGCACTCGAGGCGGATATTAAATTTTATTGCTCATGTTGCCATGGACTCTGGTGCCACGGGGGAGTCCTTTGGAGTCGGGAGGAGTAGCTGATTTCATTGTTGCGCTCATTGAGCACTGAAGTGGCCGTTTGGTCAATTAGCCTGGACAACTCGTAAAAGGAATGTGGAGAGCGTGTGTGCAGTGCAGTTTTTGTATGGGGAAGGAAAAGGCGAAAGGACACACAGCAGGAGAGCAGGTTCCATTTGGTAGGAAGCAAGAAGGAGTTCAGGGATTAAAAGTTGCTTTAAAGACACTCTGAAATTTGTTATTCGAGATCGTTTTTGTTGGCAAAATGTCAGGAATCGATGGATACAAAATTTAAACTGGTAAATGGTAAAAAAAAACTTAAAGAAAATATTTGGAATAAATTTGAGGCATTCTAACAGAGATTAAGGATTTCTTGAGTTGAAATAATTGATGAAACTTTTGCTAAATTACGCTAACACAAGCGCAATTAAAGGTTTACAGATCACAAAACCAGCCCGAAGGATTTGAAGTTTTATTCAAGTCATAATGATTCCGAAAGATCTACAAAATGATCCTCCCTCCATGCTTAACTCTCTTCCCCACTTAAGAACTTCATTCAAGAATTTTACACATGATCATTGCAAAACCCGACAGACTTCCAGCTGCATAGAAATATTCTTAAAGGTGGTACAGTTCCTCTTGGAAGAAAAATCGTATATTCTGCCGTTGTGCCTAAACACTTTCGGAGATTGCACCTTGTCCTTGATTGCTGTACCTTCAATTGCCCTACTGCATAGTCCCCCTTATAAGAAGTTCATTAAATAGAGGGAGAGGGAGCGGCAGCTGCTGCTTCGCTTCTCAATCTTAGCTCAATCAGAATAATACCCTCAAAAATAAGATCGGATGACGTTCTGCAGCAGGCGCTACACGCCCCATAGATGACGCCTCCAAGAACCACACGGCACGCGCTAGCCCGCCAAGGACAAGGATAAGGACAAGGACAAGGACGTACGGGTCCTTTTATCGTGAAGTTATTTGCACATGTTCGGATGAGAAGAGCGGGGCATGTTAATTGCTACATATGCGACACACACCAAGGTATACGCCTCCAAAAGGATGCTTCGCCTACTCAGCGAGATGTGGGGGACGGAGAAGTGTGCTGCTAGGAGCTGTGCCTGTGCCTGTGCCTGCGCCTGTCCCTGCCCGAGCAACCCTCTGATAGAGACGGCGCTGATCCTTCCGGTGCCTCGACTCGAAGACAGGAAGCAATGTGCCGGAGCTCTGTGCGAACAATTGTATTTATGCTGCGGCTGCCACCGAGATTCCTTTTCACTCTGGTGGTGCAGCTGTCTCGTCTTGCCTTGCTCCTTGAAGTGGGCAAAAAAAAAGGATAATCGGGCGACTTGTTTGCCCTTACACAACGATCAACGATCAACATCATCATCATCATCATCATCGTTATGTTCCGTTTCGTAGCGATCATCATCGTTCCATGATTATCCTGGCGAAAACCGGTTGCCTCTTCTCTTGTGGGGCGTTCACCAGCCATCGTCCTGGCCTGACATTTGATTTCGCTTTCGGCGGAAATGCTTTTTCTTTCTACGGTTGTTGACACGCGATCCGATCCTTTGGTTCCTACTGTGGAATGTCCTCTCGCCTCCTCGGAGCGTCTTCGGGGGTAGCGTCGGCGTGCGGCCTTCTACTTCTACACTCATCCTGTTCGCGTCCTGCTGGCGCGTGTGCCGCGCTTCCGGTTAATTATATTCGAAATGTGCAAAGCAGTCCGGCGAATGAAAGCGAAATTTTATGCTTTCAATTCTAGAATTAAATGCATATGTTCTCGCTCTCTGATTTCTCTGGTTCTCTGTTTCTCTGTTTCGTTCCCCCCGTGCTCCCTATTCTGGCATGTCCTTTTGTGTAGGCTGTCAGTGGCAGTGGCAGTCGCAGTCCCAGCTCCTGGCATTGTCCTTTGAGTGCTTTGCTAACTAAACAACTGCTCATTAATTGCTGGTTCTGTGCGCTTTTCTTTCATGCTCCAGCCAACGAAGACTACGACTACGACGATGACGATGACGAGATGTTTGGCATTATAATTTGGCTCGTGCCAGCTTGCTGTAATGCGAGTAGGCGACAGGATGTCGTTCGCTGTGTGCTCTCTCCTCTGTGTGGGCTCTAGGGAAGATTCCCTTCCTATTCCTTCGTTCAAGGTGACGCTGCCGGCCTGACTCTAAGATTGCGTTGTGGCAAGGGGGAATTTAATGCCAAAAATCTATAATTAAATGCTGTATATTATTTGTATTGCTAACTCTTGGGGAGATTTTGTCAACATTTATTCAAATTACACAAGAAATCAGATTGTAGAAGTATTTGTTGGCCTTTAAGCAGCTGTTCCTTCACTTTAAATATGAGCAGAACATTCAGACCCCGCAAAGTCAGATCAAATCGAGATTGTATCTAAGTAACGAATACTTGAAGGCGGTTCAGTAATAAGCGCTAAAGCTTTCCAGGCGATCGTTTGCCAAGAGCATTCATTATACCAAAGGCAATAAAAAGAGCGCATATTCGATAGCCGATCTTTGCTTGTATGCCCTGAAAATTATCTCAATACAATTTGCATCTGTGGGATACACAAATTAGATGGAAATCTCAGAAGTGTCTGCTGTCAGGGAGCAGTATTAGTAGTAGTAGTAGTAGCAGTAGTAGAAGTCTCTCACAACTTAGTGGGATTCTTAATTAAGCCAGACCACATCCAACAAATATTTCCATATTTATTATAATCCCTTAATTCATTCAACATGCTGTCCAAGTCCCTCGTAAAAACATATTCCCATCAATTTAACTGTCATAACCATTCCATTCCCATACCATTTTCCGTTAAAGCTAATTACCTTGTTACACTTTAAACCCCTTTTTGGAAGCCGCTTGCCACTTCCAACACCGCCCTCCACTGGCATGCCAAGCCCTAACAAAATATTTAACTATCATGTCAAAACAGGAACAGAAACAGGAACAGAAACAGGGAGAGGAACAGGGACAGGCGACAGGAACACGGCATTCTCCCACGCTGCAGCAGCAACAGAAATCATAATAGCAAATAAAACACTTCCCAAATGATTAGCATAAGGATATGAAATGTTATGTTGTTCGGTGGAAAAGCGGTGCCGTGTGCCGTCGACTCGCTTCCTGTCATAAAAAAAAAAGCAACAACATAACGCGGAGTGTCGCCCACTTTGCCGGCACAAGCGCCGTACAAGGGTTGAGTTCCAGGCAGGCGACTGACAACCTGCCAGGACCAACCAACAAAAAAAAAGGAACTCAAACCCAAACCCGAAGCCGAATTGGTAGGCCTGGATCCAAGTCAAACTTGGCTTGTCCGAGTCCCAAGGAAAATGTTAAATTTTCAACGCGTGTCAACGTTTTTGGGCTGGCAGTGGTGCCACTCCCTCTGCGCCTCCCCCACTCTGCCAGTGCGGTTAAGCGGGTTATGCAACATTATGACATCTCTGTTGTGCCGGACACGCGACCCAGGGCCAATACAATTATAATTGCAACAAATTGAACGCCGCCACGCGGGCAAGCGGGCACGCGTCTCTATTAGCTCATCTTCCGGTAGATCAGTGGGTGGAATGGGTGTGTGCCGAGTGGAGAGTGGGGTTTACTTTGTTTTTCCTTCAGTTCGATTTTTCCCATTCGTTGTGTGGCTTTTTCTCTCTTTTTGTGTGTGCGTCCTCTCTCATTGGTTGTTTGCCTGACTTCCTCTTTGGCTGATTTATTGGCTTTTACTTATTTCCGGTCATGTCCGCATAGCTCCCCGGGCTGTCCGCTTGGGCGGAGTGGCGTGGAGTGGAGTGTTGTGTCGTGTCCGGCGACACTTTAAGGGCAATTTCCCCACAAGTACTTATTATTGGCTTTCTTTTGAGACATTTCTTTTATGTGTTGATGGAAAAAAATTGGGCTTGGTTTTGGGGGGTAAGGATTTCATGCTGATTTGCAGGATATTAATTATTATTCATGCATAGAAATGTTTTTCTTGGTTCAATACTAAATGGAATTGGCATGACATTTTATTTCCGATACATCCATTCAAAGTAAGAAATATTTAATTTAAATATTTAAAATATTAAATATTAATATTAAAATATTTAATTTAATTATTTAATTATTTTATAGTTTGTTTAAATATTAATATTAAAATATTTAATTTAATTATTTTATAATTTGTTTAAATATTATTATTAAAATATTTAATTTAATTATTTAATTATTTTATAATATATAATTTTTATCTTTATATATCTCAACTGTATCACTTACTTTAATTTATATAAATTTTTTACATTTCTTTACTCCAAAAATAACTCTTCATTTTTATTTGCACTCCCATAAAGTTCATCTTTTACCACTTTAACCTCAGGCTGCATACTTTAACTGTTTCCCAGCCTATGCACTGATGCACACATTTTGTCTGTGGTCTCAGGCATATCCTTTCCCTAGGACTGACAAACAGCGTAGTGTTTTGTTGTACCCTTTCTTGATTTAACCAAAATATTTAAGGCAAATATTTTATAAGCTATGCATACATTTAAGCACAATTAAACGACTAAGCAGTCCAAATTGCAGGCCTAATCCGAGCAGAGGTTCGCTAGGCCTGGCCCAGAGCCATTCCGCGATAGGGGCACAATAGGGGCACCCACACACACACACACACACACACAAGCACCGCGTTCCATAATGGTAGAAAGATCTAGGGGTTTTAGGTAGCCGAACGGAATTGTCGGCCCTTTTCAAAGCTGGGAAACCTTTCCCAATGCCGTGTCCCTCTCCAGAGAACAATTGTGCACAAGTGCAGAGAGAACTACAGAGATTTGGGATACGTATTGACAGTATTTTGACATGTTTCGACTATATTTTGATGGGTTATTAGACAGCGGCAAACATAAATCCTTTGCTACTGCTCAGCGGTGCTCCCTATTGTTGTCTTCTCTCTCTCTCTCTCTCTCTGCCTCTTTCATGGGTCTGTAGTCCCGGCCATCTAATGGACCCAAATTAGCACAAATTACTGCCAAAATCCTTTGAGCGTTTCCACTCTGCACAACTCAATGGGCATTTATTTTTTGTGGAACATTTTTCAGCTGGCAAAGTGTTTCCTCTGCTTGTTCAATATTGATCAATGATCTGATAAACGTAATTTCCTAATTGTGGTTAATTTCTGCGGCTGACCTACTGAGCCACTGACCAGAGAAATTTCCTTCAGCTGCAGCTGCGGTTTGCGCTTGAGCGGAGCCAAATTATGTAAAATATTTGTGGGCATATGCAAAAATTATTGAAAAAGACCACCATGAGTAGGGGGGGAGATTGCCATGGTGGATAAGAGATTGTGCAGGATTTTCGAATATTTTTGGATTTAAAATTACAGCTGTAAATGCAACAGTGGCAGTGGCAGGCTTAAGAGAGTGGAGAGTTGGAACAGTTGAACTAAAAACCTTTCTCAATTCCGTATCCCTCTACAGAGAACAGGGAACTCTCTATATTTTAGTAAAAATATTAAAATAAAGAGATTATTTGGGAACAAAAATTATATTTAAAGTACCAACTAGTATTAGAAGGTATTATTTCTATTGGAAGTGTTTTAAAGGGTTTTCTTTCATATGTTCAAATATGATCCCTAATCAAACCAGAGTTCTCTGTGCTCTTGGTTAACCCTGTTTCTATTCCCCATATAATCCCCCAAAAATCTGTTTTCTCCCGTACAAATTATCCTCTTAAACATAATATTTGTACGCATTAAACTTGCTGGTGCCCCGAAAACACTTCATATATTTCCCATTAATAGGCCACACATCCCAAACAATCCACTTAAGCAGCTCCCAAGCCAAAGCGCAAGCCGGAGATAAATCCCCCAGAATAATATCTCCAGCTCCAGATAAATGACTTGCCTTCACACTCAATTTCGCTAATAAATATGTTTTGCCAATGTGGGCGAAAAATAATTCCCCAACCACCTCGAACATGCCATAACCCACCCCCAATGTCCCCCCCACCCTTCTGATATTTAATTTCCCTTAGCTAAGCCACAATTTCCGGTGACACCTACTGCCGGGAATATAAAGAGTAACGCCCCCAACAGACATCAAATCAGGAATTTTTCGTTTGCTGTCAAAATGCGAAAAGAAATTATGACAGAAGGGAGTGGAGAGAGGGTGGGCATGGGCATGGGTGGGGAAAATGCCAGCATACGCATCGAAAGCCAATTAGGGAAAAAAAATAAATCACGCGTCACATGCGAAAATCTTTCATTCATTGTGGCTGAAAAGGGGAGAGAGTGGGAGGACATATCCCAACCACTTCAAACGACCTCAAAACAGACAAAGAAATTCACCAACCAACCACACACACACACACACATAGATACAGCACACACATTAATATGTACAGTAGTCAAGGCCCCCCACCCAACCCTTGGCGTAGGAAGCCGAGCAAGTGCCAAAAGCTGATTTCCACTGTAATTACAATTCACACTCGGCTCTCCTGCTCAGTGGCAGGGGGACGTTATGGGGTGTGGGCAAGGCCTTATAGCCGGCAAAGGGGAAGAAATAAAAACCATCCTGTAAATGTGTTCTTTTTGTTTGGCAGCACTTAAGCGATGGCCTCTCCCCACCACCCGCACACCAGCCATAGCAGAAAACCCGAAGGAACATCCAATTCGACTCAAAGATACCTACTACTTCGTTTTATTTTTTAAGGTGAATCAAAAGAACTTTTCCGTACTATAAGATGTTATAATTTTTTTGTTTGTATTATGTATGCCATTATAATGTATTTTTGTGAATTGGTTAAATCTTTATAATTTATTAATTTAATAAATTAATAAATAAATTTATAAATATTAATAATAATTAATCAATTAAATTAATTAATTAATAAATAATCAATTCAACGCTGAAATTAATACCTGTAAATTGTAGAGTTTTGGAATTCGGAAAGAATTGAAAATATTGATCATCGAAAATATTACAAATAGTTGAAACAAATTTTGACTACTCTGTTTGTCTGTTGCTTTGGTTTCCAAGCTCTAAGAATTCATAGATTCATAGATGACGAAGTGGCTTTCGTTTCGTTTACTTTATTTCTTTTGCAACGATTTTTGACAATTAAGAAAGGAATATCGTAACTGAGGAGTCAGCAAAGGATCACCACAGGTTTTTATAGAATTGCACAAAAAATGTATAGTCTCTGATGATATAACTACATAATGGGTTCTAAAAAGCTGTCAGCAATATAACATAAATTTAATATACCCTTCTACTTGGCGGAATACCTCGCATAAACAGATTCTGAGAATGATGAGGAGGCTGAGCATGATGGGAAAGGAGTCTGCGTCTGAGGATGAGGATGATGATGATGAGTTGTCGTGTAACCCACAAAACAGACACACCCACTCGGCTTAGAATGGTGTGGAGATGGTGTGGGTGCGGTGGGTGTGTCTGGTGTTGCTCTGTGGTGGTGGTGGTGCAAACTCTTTCAGCATTACGACTCTCTGTGCTGGGTGGTTTTTCGGGCTTCTGTGTGGGCGTCAAACGCGTGTCAGGCCTACCACTAAATAAACAAAGAGCCAGCCTTGAGGGGGAGGCAATAGAAATGTCACAAACAAACCGATTAAACAAGTACTTTTCAAACAAACACCCACAGAAAAAAACAAGGAGCGAGGACCGAATCAAAGACCAAATCCGAACCCAAAAACAGACCCAGAAAAAAAATCAAACAATAACCAAAAAGTTTCCAAGGGTGACCCAAGCCCAAATCCAAACCTTAACCCAACAACAACCCTTTGCAAAGTTCATCCAAAAACATTTCCCATTTCCCCAGGAGCTTCCGATGATGAAGTTGTACCGGAGGATGACATCGGTTTGTGGGTCACGCGCCGCAAATCATTTGGGTTCTCATCTTTTTGGCATTAGCAATCTGATAAATATGTTAATGCCTGCTTAAGCCTATTACTGTCCATTAAAAATTATTTCTACTCTACAAGAAAGGGATTTGATTTTTTAGAGATTTGTGCAAAATTCATGTTTACAGTTTAGTTTAGCGGGAGTAAACCGCAACGGAAGGAAAGTGTGCCGGAAAATGTCAAATGCATGTTGGAAATTTAAATTACCGCTGATGCGATTAGTCGGTCAACGGGTCTGGGCCCATAATTGGCATGGTCAATGCATATTCGGTGGGAAAATAATAATAATTGGCTTGAAGGTGTGATATAAATAAATTGTAAAAGGGTGTTTGGGTTGGGTTGTCAGCGGCAGAAGGAGTTAAACCTTTCGGAAAAGCTGTCTGTAATGAATGTGGGGATTTCTTAAGCGGGTTAATGTTTTCTTGGCTTAATTTACAGGGGAAGATAGAGAATAGACAGTACTCAGAAAATAATGTAAATAGAGATTTTTTAAAATGGAATAGGATTTTTAACTGAAGCTACTTCTACAGCGACCCAAATGATTCATAAATTCCTATCTGATTAATAGAAATTTCTTTTGGAATCCATTCTATAGTCCAAAGAAACATTTGACTGGATATCTATTTATGTATTTTTATCAACATATAGATTTTTTTATGGTTTCTACACTCAAAAGAATCTCTATAAAACAATCAAACTATTCCCTCATCCAACCGTACACATATGTATATTCATTTAAGAAACAGAAGAGCTCTTACACTCAGGACATGGACACATTATCTCCGTTTGCTTTGGTCTAATTTGTGGGTGTTATGGGGAATTAACCTCTTAATGAACTAATTTACTCAAGATTAAGATGGCAAACAAAGGAGGCGGCCGCAGCTAATTGTAAAAAAAGAGAAAGAGAGAGAGCTACTGAGGTGTACTGCAATGGGAAGAGGAATCGGTAGAAGCGGTACGTGGTAGGGCATGAATGTCCCCGATGGTATGTAGGTAAAAGATCGCAGATAGAAACCGAGCAAATTGCCAGGCGGTTAATCTATTTAAACGCGCCAAATACGCGCGACACAAAAGCAGAGGCCGGTCGGTTCGGTCGAAGATAGATCATGGTCGAGTGCACAGATTTAGGGATATAGCGGATCAAAGGAGGAACCAGCCACACGAAATCTGTGTCTATGGCCAGCACCCAGCCAGACAATGGCCTAAACTCGTCTAATTGCGCGCCTATGAATTGGTCAGGAGCACAGCCCAGCCCAGCCAGGAGGAGAATGGAGAGAAGAGAAACCTGCCAAGCCGATTGTTCAGATTTGTTTCCCGCTCCCGCTCCCGCTCCCTTTCCCACTCCAGCGAACATCCCTTAATCTGTGTGTTGGTAATCGGTAATCGGTGTAGCAGGAGCGGGAGCGGGAGCAGGAGCAGGAGCGGGAGGTAGCACAATACAGCGGCCGAAATCTTTTTGAACTTTTACTTGAGCGCAAAAGAAGGTTAGCAAAATATTATTATAAACCTACGGAACCCATAGCCCCAGTCCTGTGTCTGTGCGTGTGTGTGTTTACTCTTGAATGAACCGAAAACATTTCAATTTGACAATCGTAATGGAGGCAAGGAGGAAGCGGCTCAGCGCTAATATAGGCAGGATTTGTAGGATTACATCAATTGTAAAATTGGTCAAACACCGCAATTGTTTCATTTCGCAAATCGGATATTCCGTTGCCCCAGGGGACACGGACACACACATAACCATAGCAGAATATCACAGATACAAGCGCAATGGCAGCTGTTGAGTTTCCCTTTGGTACGGCAGGAGAGGCTCTCATCACTGGCCATTGTCCAGCGGCTCGGCTCGTCCTAGTTACACATACGCATAGACGACATAGACCATAGCTTAAGTAACCAAATGTATCTCATGGATACAGCCAGCACTCACTCACTCACTCAATCTGGAACTCGGTTGCGGGCACGGGAATGGAAATGGGAACGGCAACGGCAACGGGAACAGGACCTCTTGTATAATGCCTTGTAATCGCCCATGGCTTACCGCACAGATTATGCAAGCCACTGGGAACACGCTCATTGATTGGGTTCATTGGAAAAACTCTCTCTTATGGTCTGTGTCTCTTATGCATTTTCCGTCCCATCAAAGTCCCAGCTTTCCGCTCTCGAAGGTGTAAATCTTCAATTTTAAGGTTAATTCAATGTGGCACGAAATGTGAGTTGTGCAAATGTTTTATTGGTTTAGTAGAGCAGTCAGAGGGCGTACCGGTAGTGGGTGCGATAACTAAAAGGCTGGCATAGAAAGGGGATTGGAAAACGAACGATTTTTGATTTGAGTTGGAAAGACTTGACACCGATTTTCTGAAGCAGGAAACTTTTGGTTATTATCTCATTTTCTAGTAGAAACTTTCTACTCCAAATATCATAATATCATGCATCTATATATCTACCAAAAATATATAGCCATGACCAGGATAAGTGGCTGCTTCCCTATCACATCCTTTGAAAGTATAATTCAATAGGAAGCTACGTACTAAAGAAATAATAAATTTAAATAAACAATAATACTGGGCTGGAATATCAATCTTTCTCTCAATAAATTAATCTAACTTTAATTTTTTAATTATTTTTTTCCATTTTTCCATCCATCCAAAATTATGTAAATTGAAATTCCTGGACCCTCCCTACCCACATTGCTACCCCCATACCATTATAAACCCTTCTAATGTGCATTGCACACCCCTGCTCCCACAAATATCCCTATCCCTACTTCTAGACGCTTTGAAATACCCGTTCATAATTTATGTTTGCCCAAAATGAAATCCAGGCACTCGAAATTATACAAAAAAGCCTAAAAATAAAAATAAAAGCGAAATCCAAGAGCACCACAACCATTTTGCAAACTCATTAAAAATTAAATAAAAAAGCACAGGCCAGGGCAAGGATGCAAAAAAAAAAGGACATGAAGCCTGATGAAACAAACAACAACAAAAAAAGAGCTTGCACTCTTGCCCTCTCCCTCTTTCGCTCGATGCCTCGGTCCCACTCTAGTACTCTGTGTTTTACCTTTGCACTCTACGCTATTTGCATCTCTGTCCGTCTCCCTCTTTTGCACTTTTGCAGGCTCTTTTTTTCCCCCAGTAGTTGTTGTTGTTGTTGTCGTTGCTCTGATATTTTATTTTTGCACATTTTGCGGGATTTTCAAGCTTTTCGTTGTTGTTGTTGTTGTAGTTTGCTGCTGCTGCGCTGCTCTGCATTTACAGTTAGTCCACTCTGCCAGACCATTGCACTCACTGCCCTCCCCCCTCCCTGCTTTAATGCGCCACTCTGGTCAGGCTCTCTTCTCCGCTGGCTTACTGTTCTCCTCCTGCCATCGGTTCGGTTCGCCTCCTTCTGTCACCTCTTTTTGCGGCCTCTCGCTTTCTGAGTGTGCGTGTGTGTGTGTGCATGTTTGTGTACGCAAGCAGAGCAACGTGTTTGATCATGCTTGCATGGCCTTTGAATCGCAATGAATGAGAGAGAGAGCAGATGGAGCGCAGGAGATGAATTACCAGCTCGTTGTGGGAGAGAGCATGAGTGGGAGTAGGGCAGCGAAACAGAAGCTGAGAGCGTGGAGCAGAGCAAGAACATGAGTGGAAGGGAGTAGCAGATGGACTAGCAGCCACAAGGTAGATTTCAAAGAGGTGAGGTTCTTCCCTGCTTCCTTGTAGCTTCTGTCTTATTTTGCTGCGCTCTTTCTTGGCCCGCGTACTGACTATTCCGAGAGCTTTGTTTTGGTGTGGCATCACCTTGTTTGTTTTTTCAAACTTGAATCAAAAGAGGAAGCTGAATAGTTCGAATTAGAAGGAGTTCTTGCCGGATGAGACAAGAGTGTGAGCAAGAAGCCGTGTAGTGGGAGTGGGAGCAGCATAGGCTGCGGCAGATGAACCAAGAGACTGGACACATACCCCTAGGAAATGGACGTTGTCGTTTTGGTTGGTGAATCTCAATGACAGTGTGAGCAAAGAGAGAGGCAGCAGTGAGAGCAGCAGCTTCAGCTGGATTATGAATGGGAACTTCAGAGGGGAGCACAAAAGAATGGACTGCCCCAAGCGAACCGGAAATGGTAGCGTGTGAGTTTAAGGTGGATCCACACAGGCCGTTGTCGTTTTGGCTGTTGAATATCTAGTTTTTTTTTTTTTTCCTGTTTATGTTTTTTTTTGCTTTTATTATTTTTTTTTTTAGCCCTTTTATTTATTCAACTAAATGCAGATTGCACATTTCTACATCAGACAGTCATTTTGCAACTACAAATTGTACATATGTACATATGCATGTAAATATGTACATATGTAAGTATGTACATATGTAAGTATGTAAATAATCATCATGATGTTCTGGACGACGATGATGATACAGACATATGTATGTAGTTCGCATCGCACTGTTTTATGATGAGTGACAAGCGAGTTTGTTGATTCAGCACTCGGACACAAGTTGCAGGCAAACAAGTCCAGTCCACATGGAGGTTGCACATACGCCAGTGCCAGCCAGAGTGACCCCGAAATCTGGCAGGGAGGCCAATGCCAATGTGCGTGGGGGGATACGAGTAGGTATGACCTTTTTTGGTTGTCATGGGCGCATCTTTTGTGTGGGTTAATATGGGGGCAACACTTAAGAATATTTAACTACACATTTTATACGATTCAAAGCAAGAGAAACTCTTTATTTGGATAACACAACATTATTCCAAAAATTCTGATTTAAATTTTAACTTTCATTTCCACTCTGCTGCTGCTCCACGCTTTATCTTTGTTCGACTCTCCATCACTTATCTCACTACAATTGCAAGTAACTTTCTTCGCTTTGCCAAGCGCTGAACTACCATTTCAATGGGGGATATCTAATCAACAAAGGACTGATATTTGCATATCGATTTCCCCACACACACACACACACAAGCGTCGAGTCGCCACAATGAGCCAAAGTCGAGGATGTTTTCGTTTACATAAAAATGCAATGAAAATGGCGGCGGCTACTACTGGTATGTCCTTGGCGGCTGCTCACTCCTGCCGCGCCGCACAGCGCAGCTCTGTCCCCTAAAGAGTTGTGCTTTTGTGTGTCCCGTTAGCTGCAACTGCACAACTCCAGGATGCGCATTGCCAGGCCTCACGGATAGGACGCAGCCAGGAGCAAACAAACTTGAAGAAAGTCGCGTGGGAGAGAGCAGGAGGAGGAGGAGGAGGAGGAGGAGGCGAGATATCATCAAAATGAATATGAGATTATATTTGCCTAGTGCACGGGGGGTGATTCTTGAGGCACACAACTTAAAGGAAACGAAAGATGCATATATATATAGAAAGGGAGAGGGAGAGTGAGAGAGTGCCGAAGTATCCTTGCCCGCTGGCTGGGCGAAAGGTGAGCAAACAAAGACGCTGATAAAACGAAATGCCAAAACGACAATTGAAAGGCACAACAAAAGACAAGAGCGCGCCCCCCGCCCCCCTAAAAGGGGGTTAGATAGGGAGTGGAGAGGGTAGGTGGAGGTGGAGGGTTTGGACTGTTGTTGGACTAGTGGGAAAAAGTCAACTCGAGAGAGGGAGTCTACTCTGGTTAGAGGGGTCCTCTCTGCTCTCTGGACTGCCATTTTTTGGTGTCTGCGACTCATCCAAAATCAAGTGTGAAAGGAATACGGCCAAAGGTTGCCATATAGCCTTCTCTTTCGCACTCTATGTCCTTACCCCTTCTCCTTCCCCTGCTGTTTCACCCCCTCTATGTATCTTCTTTTTGCTCTTCCCTCACTGCTCTATCGCGCATAAATATTTTAGGGGCGGTCTCAGCCACTGCCTCCCTTTCCCTCTACCACTCTCACTCACTCTCTCTCTCTCTCTCTCTCGCTTGCTCTCTCTCTTTTGCTCTGCCTTTCCTCTATAATATTCCAATTCGACATTTTGTCTTTTCATTAATAATGCAGTCGACGTTCGCAGTCGCTGTCGACGGCAGCGTCAGGACGACCCATCCAATCTGAACATCATAATGAAGTTCTCTTTTCGCAGGACTCGAGCAGGCCATCCCGCTCTGTCCATTGGCGGCTCTGCCTCTCTCTCTCTCTCTCTCTCTGAACAGCTGCCTTTCTCTTTCGCTCAGAATATGTCGGGGGTTGTTTTTGCCATCCATCGCGCAACCCTCGGCCGAAGCATGCCGTGTGTTTGCCATCATTCCGCTCCGGTCGCTGATCCTGTGCTGAACACAGCGCTTCCCCTTCTGTCGCGTTACGCATACGTACTCCAGCCGAGCAAATAACTTTTTACGAGAGCGAACAACAAAAAACAAGTGAAAAAGAAAAAGAACAAACTTTAAAACAAGTTGAAAAAAAAGACAAGTTGCTGTGTGTTTTAATAATTGTGTGGGAGTTGTCCATCGTCGAGTGTGTTTGAAGAGTGGCTGCCGAGGGTCACGCATTGGATACCCACATAGGCAGCGCCTAAATATGGTTTACTTTGTACGTATCCACATGCTACATAGAGTGTATATCTGCAGTACTATATATTATGCTTAAGTTGGTGGGGTTTCCACGTGGGCTGGTGCACTTTTCCCCGACGGGAAGTTGATCATTTTATGCGTAGAAATTTGTGTGCAGACCTGTCAGTGGGTCAGTGGCAGTTCTTTAACAAAACAGATTTAAAGCAGATTAATTAAATAATTCTTATAATTGAATAATAGTCAAAAGTTGTACATTAAAAAATTAAATTAAATTAAATACGTGAATATTTATATGTGGTGCAAATTGTTTGTTTTATTTAAATATTTCATATTTTTCTGTATCAACGAATTTTTTTATAACAAATCAAAATCATTTTTAAGCTTTATAATTTAATTTTAAGAAATGTATTTTAAATTCAATTTTATTTGATTTAATTGGAATAATTTGGATTAGCGATTGATTTATTTTGTTGAAGCTTGAAGCTTGAATCTTGAATCTGATGGTCATCTAATTTCTTAATGACCGAAGAAATTTTTAGTACATTTTTGGTAGCTAGCTTCATAATTTCGTAGGCAAACATTTAAACCAAAATTATGACTTATAGTCTCTTATATTATATTATCTTATATTACACAAATCGTGTGACTTATTTTGCTATTGAATTAAATTATATCAAGTCCACATCTTAATATTAATATACTATACTTCCCCTAGAGAAAAGTCTCCCTCATTTTTTGCTCCACATATTAACAATGTTTAATAAGCTTCATTCCGCACTCGCACTCTTCAAGAGTGTTGCCCCCAAAGGAAGAGCGGAACTCTCAAGAGGCCACTAGAACACCAACATAATTCGGGGCACTCAACCAAAAACAGAACTATGCGCACAAGTACGATTACGATTTAATGGGTCTCAAACCAGAGAGAGGGAAAAGTGCCAAAGTTTCAATTGAAAGTTGTCCGTCTCCGTCTCCGCCTGTGGGTTCGGGGTCAGCGTGTGAAATATGACCAGCCCCCTTTTTTAATCATATTAAGCTAAGGCAACACTTAGAGAGAGAAACTACGCGGTGGGTAAGGGGAAGAGGGAAAGTCAGCCTCAGACTCAGACTCAGAGTTAGGTTAGCCTTGGATATGTGCCCTCCAGAGCTACTTACTGAGGCGTCAAATCAAGTTAATTAAAAACGAAATAACCTCGAGCAGGAGGGTTAAGTTAAGCTAAGCTAAGTGAAGTGAAGCTAGGGAAAGGAAAGAAAAGGAAAGCAGCGCGGTAATCGCACCGGATGTCGCACATTAGGAACACTCGAGGGCACATGTGGAAGATGTGGAAGATGGAGCTGCAGACCGGCAGAGACGGTCTTACACTTGCAGCCAAGTGTAAACGATTTAATGATGTGCAAATAAAGCCAAGACCCGCGCCAAAAAAAAAACAAAAACAACAACAAAAACAACCTTCGATTGGGAATAGGAAGCGTATTCCCTGGATTGTGTTATGATTGATGGCAATATGCTAAAAAGAAAAGCGAAAGAGTTGAAACCCCTTTTCGGGGGGGCATTGTTTGGGTTAAGTGAACTGTGAGCCGGGCAGCGCGCACGGGTTAAAAAATATGCAAAAATTTGGAATCGAAATTGAAAAAATCGGGGGGTATATACAATATATATGTATGGTATATATTAAACGCAAAATGCGGTTTTGTTTTAATTGCAACCCGCTGACTGGCCACGAATAATCCCAGGGATATGCAAAAATGTCCTGCCGCTGGGAGCACGCCCTCTCGTAGGCTCTCCCTGGCGTTTGTTTTGCAACGCATTAGTTGCACTTGACTGGGTCCCGCAGGACAATAACAATGGAGGCGTATGCTTAATATTAATTGATAGCCCGCTGCTTAGTTGTGCACACACACACCACACACACACCACACACACACCGACCAGATCGTGCGGAGAACTCTTGACTCATTTGTGTTCTCTCTTTTATTTAATTGCAGAGTCCGCGTGGCATGCAACCGTGTAGTCCAGCGGGTGTTATTGCAATGATGCCGCCATCGAAGAGTCCCGTCATGGAGAGCGCCGCCTCGGAACAATCCACCGCCGGCGGTGGCAGCCACAGCCACAGCAACAGCAACAGCAACACAAATAATGGCAGCAGCAGCAGCGAGGCCAAGCGATCGTGTCCGCTGAAGTTCTCCATTGCCAAGATCATGGAGCCCGATCACAAGCCACACCAAGCGGTGGCTGTGCCACCATCCATGCAGCCATCCATGCAGCCGTCATCCATCCAGGTCGATGAGGAGGAGGAGGATGCCGACATTGATGCCGATTCGGAGCGATCCTGCAGCCCCATTGAGGTGATCAGCCTGGAGCAGACACCGCACGCGGCGGCGGCAGCTGCCATCAACTATGACTCCGCCTTCAAGAAGTACGTGCCCGGCTCGGCGGGCGCCATCTCCTCCTCGGTATCGCCCTCCGCCTCGGCGGTGCAGCAGTTCGTCAGCTCCCGCCACCAGGAGCTGCTCTCCCAGTATCCCCTGCTCTACTACGCCCCCAATCAGCTGATGTGCGCCGCTGCAGCGGCCCAGTACGCGGCCCTCACGGCCCAGCAGCAGACGCTGGCCAGTGCCGCTCACCTGAGCAGCTTCACCGCCTCCCTGAACGCCAGCCTGCATCACTCGCAGTCGCTGCGCCGCAATCTGGGGCATCCACTGGCCGCAGCGGCGGCTGTGGCCGCAGCAGCCCAGTCCCAGCAGGTGCCCACGATGCAGCAGACCCTGGAGAAGTCCCCGGTGGGGCACAGAACGCCCCATGCCAGCGGCTTGGCTGCACCCTCCCTGAAGAGGAAGCGCTCCCAGCCCGAGCAGGGCGAGACAACGCCACCACCAGCAGCAGCAGCAGCCGCAGGAGCAACCACACCCACGGCAGGAACCTCCTCCAGTGCAGGTGCACGCTCCAGATCCGCCTCCCCACACGGCTCCATCGAGGACAGCAGTCCGGGATCGGCGAATGGCGGCAAGCCGAAGACCTTCTCCTGCTTGGAGTGCGGCAAGGTGTTCAACGCCCACTACAATCTGACGCGGCACATGCCCGTGCACACGGGGGCACGCCCCTTTGTGTGCAAGGTGTGCGGCAAGGGATTCCGGCAGGCGTCCACGCTGTGCCGCCACAAGATCATACACACGTCGGAGAAGCCGCACAAGTGCCAGACGTGCGGCAAGGCCTTCAATCGCTCCTCCACGCTGAACACCCACGCGAGGATCCACGCGGGCTACAAGCCCTTCGTGTGCGAGTACTGCGGCAAGGGGTTCCACCAGAAGGGCAACTACAAGAACCACAAGCTCACGCACAGCGGCGAGAAGGCGTACAAGTGCAGCATCTGCAACAAGGCCTTCCACCAGATCTACAACCTCACCTTCCACATGCACACGCACAACGACAAGAAGCCCTACACGTGCCGCGTCTGCGCCAAGGGCTTCTGCCGCAACTTTGACCTGAAGAAGCACATGCGCAAGCTGCACGAGATCGGCGGGGATCTGCTGGACGATGATCTGCCGCCGGCGTACGAGCGCCGCCGGGAGTACACACGCCGCGAGCCGCTCTCCAGCTACAGTCAGGCCAGTCAGCTGACGCCGGACTCCTCCGAGGGCAGCATGTCGCCGCCCATCAATGTGACAACTCCACCGCTGTCCAGCGGAGAGACGAGCAATCCCGCCTGGCCACGCTCCCAGTACCAGTCGCCAGTTGCGGGCTTCCATCCGCTGGCCGTGCCGCCCTCCAGTTTGCATGGCGATTATTCCGGGGGATCGGCCTTTCTGCAGCTCGCACATCCCGCAGCCCAGCAACAGCAGCACCAGCACCAGCAGCCGCCACATCCACAGCACCAGCAGCAGCAGCAGCAGCATCAGCAGCAAAGGCTGTCGGCCGCCGCACTGGAGAATGTGCCCTTCATAGCGAAAGTATTCTGACAGCGATACTATGCGGACAGTCTGAATTCGGCCTCAGCCACGGCTTCGAGCTGCACGAGCAGCTCCACGGCCACCACGAGTACGGCCACATCGGCCACGTCGACGGCCAGGAGCGATTTGCTCATCGATTGACTGCAGTTTGTGGCAGCGGCAGCGGCAGCCGCCACAGCAACAAACGCTGCAAGCACCACCACCCAGGAAGCAGGCGAATCTACGCCCGGGGCTACGACATCCCCCGGGCTAAGCTGCACGGCACTGAGCAGCGCTGTACAAGCCCTGAACGGACTCTTCTAGGATGCAGATCCAGATCCAGACCCACCAGAGCGCCCCCCAAAAAGAACACAGCCAACGAATGGTTTCAACTTGTGCAATACTTGTCCCCCAATCCCCCACTGTACCGCTCAGCACGCCCTCTATGATAACTTCTTCATATGTGTCCAAGTGTCTGTGTGTCTGTGTGCGTGATTCTTAGTGTATATAGAGCCATATATGTATAGCCATATAAGAATTGTTCCCCTTAATACGAGATAGATGTTGCATTCCCCTTAGATTTACTCACCTTACACCTAAGCATCGCTCTCTCTTAATGTGTAGATATATACATATATATATATATACGATTTAGATAGTTCTGAATGTCTCCCACTACCACTACCAAACACCACCCCACCACGCACTGAGTTCTGTGTAGATCGGCTACACAGATCCTCTGGAGTGCGCCAATTGATAGATGTAGGAAATGTTTTCGGAATTGCGAGAGCATCTGTTCTGGGGGATCTATCAACCGATTTACATCATTGAAAATGTATCTTAGAGTTGTACTAGATATAGCCCTCGATCTGTGTGTCTGTGTGTTTAATCCATGGCAAAAAACAATTTAAGGAACATTTTAACAATCGAATCGATGGATGTGGATGGATGCTTTGAAATTGTTTAGAACTTAAGTGATATTATTGATAATGTTTAAGCAATAAATCAATTCTTCAAATATTAATCTGGAGTACGGTTTTACTCTGGGAATGGTTGGGGGTTTTAGAGTTTTAATATGAAATTGGAAGTTAATGATAATTTTGATAATGGGGATATAATGGGGTTAGGGTACCCTGGTTTTATGGTACAAAAGAAGGCGAGTGCTCGCTGATAGACTATGCAATAAATGCATTCATATATGAGCTAGAAATTTGAAAGGTAAAGGACTAAGGTTTGATCATTGATTAGAATTCGTAGGGCATGTGCAAAATGTAAGTACTGGAATGGATGCTGAAAACATTGTCGAAAATGGCTAAGAGCAAAAACGAACCTTTGAACTCTTTTTTCTTGCTCAATAAAATAATCTTCAAAATTCAAAAGATGCTGGGAATTTAGTGTACATCAGAGCTGATTATAATATGAAATCTCTGTGAGCTTGCTGCAGTTTTCATGAATACAATTTTAATTTGATAAAATATATAGCTAAAAGTATAAAAAATCCTTTTGGTTCATATTTAATGTGAGCAGAAGGAACTTGTTTTAACTGGGTAAAGTTTTATGTATTAAAACCAATTTAAGGCCTTCCTTTAAATAATCTGGAAGCATGGATATCATGCCCTGGAGCCATCTTCCTCAGCCCCATTGCCCCTTTAATATCCTCCCGACACATATGCAAATAACTGAGCAACTGAATGAGGCAACCCCTTGAGATTGTCGCCGGCGATCCTACGCGTAAATAATGCAAATGGATGCGCAGCCAGCGCCTAATGAAAACAATTATTGCTGCATTACGCGACAGGACAGGAGGTGAGTCGCGTTTAATGGGCTCTAAACTGTCCCCACCGACTGCCGCATGACATTTGCAACTTAATTAGTGGCGAGCTGCCTGCCTGTACCTGTTCCTGTTCCTGTCCCTGTCCCTGCCCCCACTCGACACTCAACGAAGCCCAGTTCCACGCGGCTGGAACTCCGCAGGTGGCAAGCACTAAGGGCACCAGCGGCAGGACCTGGCACACGCCAAAATCATTTGCATAACGCTTTGATCTGCTGCTAAGGAAAAGGCGGGCACAGCATCCGACTTGGTCTCGGTCTCGGTCTGCTACTGAAACTGAAACTGAAAGATGGAAGTCAGAAGTCGGTGACTCTTGAGGCTGCTCATAAAAATGCAACACAAAGCTGCGTTCCACCTCTCTCGGCGTGTCTGGGCGGGACTTCTGCCTGCCCCTGGCTGAAGAGGATGTGTCACAAATGACAGTCAGAATATGTTGGGCCAGAGCGCAATTAATCAAATCGAGCTGAGGTTAAATATACACATGTTGGGCATCAACGAATGGGGAATACTTTTATTGAAAGAATTCTATTTTTTAAAGATTTGAAAATATTTTGTATAGATTTTTCCGGGAACAGCTCTGTGCATTAATCCTCCATAAAATGATCGTTGATTAATGCAAACTGAGTAAAGAATTTTACTAAAATAAGCTGTGCATTTTCTTATGCATAAAATCTTAATTTTTGACTGGCGAAATATTTCGTGAGTATCCAAATATGCATCCATATCACGCACTTAGAGAGGAGATAAAAGTCATGCATACTTCATTCAGTATTAATTATAATGCACTTAAAAAATGGGAATATCTATTCAGAAATATTTATATTCATTGTCCAGCCACTGACTTTGATTTGTTGACAGCAGCAGGCTGGCACAAAGCTCGTAATATGCGTACCCCTCCCTGTTGCAGATGTCGCATGTGACGACCCACTTGAGTTGACATTTCTCGATGCTCACCCTCAACCGGATCCGTCCCCCCTCGTTTCTGTGGCGTGGTGGGGGTGTTGCAGGGTATATGAATAATTCAAATGGAAATGGAATCGAATCGCATAGGAAATGGGAACGAAAAGCGAAATCAAGCGATGCAATGCGTTCTTTTTTATGCAAATAATCAAAGATCCTTTTTGGGTTGGAACCCCCCATCATTGTGACTTACAGTGGGCCCTCAGCATATGCTCAAGCACACCGCCCACTGACAGGCTGTGTCCACCCTCACCTCCACCTACTTCAGGGCCATTCAGTTGACAGTCCGTACGCACACACAAAAGGAAGCTTGTGCCCAATTTTTGGATGACTTTTGACACCGCCTCGCGGCGTTCTTTTGAACCTCAGTGAGAGAGAGAGAGCTCGGAGCTTGAAGCTTGAAGCTCGTAGCTCGTAGCTGTGATGCGCTCGATGATTGCTATCATAATGTCCATCATCATCATCATCATCATCGTCGTTCGTTTTGTCAGAGTGCAAGTGTGAGAGGAAGTCGAAGGACAACCCCCAATTGTGGAATGAATGTGAATGGTCCTTCACTTGTTGTCATGCTGTCCGCTCTCTCTCTCACTCTCTCTCGTCGTTGGCTCCTGATTTCCTTTTGATGTTTGCCTTATGCACGCCCAAGCGACCATTCGAGTATCCATCTACCATCCATCCATAAGCACCCATCCACCTCCTTTATCCTTCCCATCGACAATCGCATTGACACAAAACTGACTTATTTGGCTAATTGAACGACACGGTTGGCTGATAGCTGGTTCAGCCCCCTCTACGCCAGCCGCAGCATGCAGATCTATTCCGGGGATAGCTCCGACTCCGCACTTTTCCCACTTTTCAGCTCGGTTATGCATGACGCCTTGGCACTTCATTGCGTCCATCCAATCTGCCCAGCCCAATGACATTAATTAAGCTAATTAATATCTATTGATAGCCAGCACTGCTAATGAGTGGTTTTCAGAATAAAGGTGGCAAATGCTGGAGGGGTTTTTGGTAGGGCGTGAAAGGAGGTTCAAGACGTGGGAATCACTTTTAATAAAATTATTGCCTACATTTTGAGGATTAAACTATTTAAATATTTAGATAATGAAGTTTAACCAGAAACATATCCGCTCCATCAGCTAATTCTAGCTTTAAGCTGAGTTGTAATTGGGAATTTTTCCCTCCGATTATTCAAAGTAAATTAAAGTAAAGTAAAGTACCCACAATATTTCCAGAATATAATAGCCCTTATTTGGGAGCATAAATATCTTATTGGGTAAGTTCTCTGTTGCCCAAAATAATTCATTTAACTACCACAATTTCAAGTACTTCAATTACTCATCCCCCAAAATATAATTCCTGCCCGAGGTACCGCCTCCAACAACCCCATTTGTGTAGCCCATAAATATGATTACTTCCACCATATTTATGACAGTTTTTTTTCGATCTAATAAAATCTGTTTACCCGCCATAAACAATTTCTGTAGGCGCCATTTGAAATCAGACCCATCATAAATATTTTGAACTATTGTAATTTTTATTGTGTGTGTTTTTGCATATAAATAATTTGTATCGCTCTAATGGTGGCGGCCACGCCCTCAACAACTGAAGCACGCAACAAGGAATCAGAAATTGAGGAATCAGGAAAAATATAAAATCAAAATCAAAATAGAGCAAAGGAAGATGTGTCTGAACGAAGCACTCGAGCGAGCACCTCGCCCACAGCGAAAAAAAAAAATAGAAAAAAATTATAATCCAATTCCATTGTTTAGCAGCAACCGCAGCAGCAGCAGAAATGCGAGGGGAGAAATGAAAATTGCAGACAACGACTGCGCTTATCACCTACAAAAGCGGAGAACAATGGCTCTAGATGGATGCAGAGAAGGATGGATGGCTGGATGGATGGCTGGATGGATGGCTGGATGGATGACTGGAGGGGTCTCATTCCCCGCTAAGCATCGACACAGCCCAGCAGTGGAGCGTGAATTGCAGCGTAATCTCTTCCGGTTATGATTACGCCCTTAAGTGAGGGTATCTTCCCGCGAACGGACAGGACGATGATGTGCTGCCAGGCAGGGGCATTGTCTGGCTTAATGCTGTGACCTATCAGCTTTGTATCTTGTATCTCTCGGCTCTCGTCTCTGCACTGTGCGCTGTGCTATGTGCTCTGTGCTCTGTTCATCTCCTTTTGAGCGCAATCTGCTGTGATTATAATTTCTTAAAAAGCTAAAGCTGCATTTTCCTTTCAATTACAAGGCATCACCATCTTAATGGCCATGTAAGTGTATCCACTCTCTGCTGCTGCTGCTGGCTCCTGCCGCCTGACAATGTGCTGGCAAAAACACTTAACCCACGCCGAGCCCGAGCCCGAGCCTGTGGCCCGAGCTGTTGACAACCTACGAGGAGGAGGAGGAGGAGGAGGATAGAACCTTCGCTGTTCGGTAATTGTGTCGTTAATTGTCGAGGTGTCGACCCCGCGCTCTCGCTCGCGCTCTCTGAACTATGACACGACGTTATCCTCCTACGCTTCGAATGAGACCCATATCATCCATGTACCATGTCCCCTCATGTCCCTCATGTCAATGGCTGGCTGCCATTAAAAAAAGGAAGCCACGGGTGCTGAAGATGCGAGCATTATGGCATTCTATATATCAGCATGAGTATGAGTACTTATAGTTTGGTTTCTGTTTCTTTTGTGTGTGAAGGATGGGTTGCAGGATGTGCAAACTACACTGCAAGAAATAGAAGTACACACCAAAAACTACAGCTGAGTTCTTGAAGAAAGATTTCCCTGAGTTTGCCAAAACTCTGTGTTATTCGTGAGCTGTGGCCGTAAAAGTTATCTTTCATCAATACATATTTTTATTTCTACGGAAAATAAAAGTTAAGCTAAGTATTGCAGAAGTTTTAATGGGAAGAAAGGTATGTTTGCATAAGGGTTTGTGGGGGGAGATTTTTATGGTTAGTTTTAGGGCTAGTTTTTTTACATTTTAAAGTCCCCTAATTTTGGCATCCATTGCAACGCATCGAAACATCCAAAAATTACTTTTTAAAAATCATTCCCCCTTCCATAATAAAAGATACTTTACTTTCTGTAGAAAATAAATATTCTAAATTAATTTCCTCTATTTTAAAGTGATTTTAATTTGTGGTTAGCATTTATAGAACTGATCAAAATATATATATCACTACTGGAGTCTCATAGAAGGAAACCTACCAATAAAACATCAGCCCACATTAGAGTCGAAGAGACCTTTTCCTCGTGTCCACCTAATTATTGTTGAACATAAGCACTTACAATATATATATGTAATAGCAATAGCAATACAAATCGAAATGTAGCAAGTGCAGCTGATGGGGGTCTCAGGTTTTGGGTCAGTTCGATTGTGTCAGAAGCAGTTGCTTGATTTCCCAGAGCCCCGGTGCCCTCGGGCACATTATGGACCGAGGTGAGAAGATACAAAATGATGACAATATATGATGGGATCTGCATGATGCTTGGCAACACATTGAAATGCATTCAACTCAACGTAACGCGGCTCAATTAGTGCGGTTCAGCGGCTTCCAATGCAGCTTCAGAGCGCTCTCCTCCTTCCTGTTTGCTGCCATTGTCGCGTCGCTTGTCGTCTGTCGCTTGTATACGTCCTGGGCCGCCAGTCGTCAGTCGTCAGTCGCCCGTTGCCGGCTTTATGTCAACTTCTTACACGCTTATTCACACCTGAGTACAAAAAAAGAGCGCCCGCCCCGCTGCCAGTTTGTGCTGCCTGACAAGTTATGAATATCCTATGCTGAATATCCGAGTGGTTTTGCATGGCCTTTATCTAGCCCACAAGGCATCGAGCTCTGTCTTCCTTCCTTCCTGCCACACCCCCTTAAGCACCTTCTCAGCGGCCCAAAGCGGCATATTGCCGGGCATTGAGGCGTCTCTCATTACGTGGCAGAAATCCGCAACACCGACATTCCATTAATTAGTTTCATGTGCTGTCAAGTTGTGACTGTTGTGGCTGTGGATATGTACTTATTCCAGGCCAGGCAGTTGCTGTCTTTCAGTTAGAAAACACTGAGAAAAAAGGCGTAGATGGGCTTTGATTGTGCAAACGAAATACTCCTATACTTAGAGTAGTTTGTGCAGCTTAGCTTTGGATTCTCTTACATAGCTATTGGTACTTCCTAAGGAAGAGTTATGATTGGACCATACGATTTTTATTAAGAAGAAATATGAAGGAGACACGCCAGAGATATAAAGAAAACTAAAGCTCTTTGACTCTCTAACGATTAATTATTATATTATTATAATAATAATTATTTATAATAATTATAATAATAATTATATACAAACGAATGATAGCAACACACTCATAATATTGCCGGATAATAAGCCGGATATATTTTGGCATGGGTTTCATACTTATGTAGCTATAACTTTGGAAATAAAACAATTTATTTACACACATTTTTTTAAGCTATTGTTCTTATTAAATTAATATTAAATCAAAAGTGATATTTTCCGTGCACTTAAACCCCTTGAAGTATAAAGAAGAATTTTTAGTTTTGGTTTCCAGCCACATCATACTAAAGACTGAAAGTTGCTGATGTTTATGTTATATAAAAGTGGACGGATAATGACAACATAACTACGACCACTACAAGATGCTTCCTTGTACAAACTTGTGTATGAAATCCTACGATCTTTTGCACTGGAAAATACAATAATCCAATCGGCTACAAATATTACTCATTCCTTGATCTCTGATAGCGTTTACTAGTAGATCATTCCCCTGTTGCTTCGTTGTCTGTGGCAATCCAAATAAGTTGACTATTTTTTTGCCGTCACACAAAAACAAACAGAAAAAAATACGAAAATTATTAGAAAAGTAAATAGAAATAGAAGGGGCAGCATTCACGGTATCCAGCAGCAAAGATGGTTTGTTGTGCACGGGGCAGTCAGCAGGACTTGACATACAACAATGCGTTCGAGGATAAGTCAACTAGGCGCAGCTTCATAATGAAAGTCTGCACAATAACGGCAGTAAGTTATAGTTCAAATTGGATGGATCCCGGTATGGATAACTTCCGTTTCGCTGTGTGCACCCACAGTTTATGCTGCTGGCGACGACAGGAGTCATGGCCATCTTTGTGACGAACGATGATGCCAAAGATTGGCTGCTCAAACATTTGTGGCTTGTCATTATAGCCGTGTGCGTGCAGATGGTAATTCTGATAATGGTCTGCTATTGCCCATTTTTATTCCGCAAGAAGCCAATCAATTATGTACTCCTCTCGATATTTGTCGCTGCGGAGAGCATAACATTATCCTTTATAACAATGCGATATTTGCCCGCTCAGGTGAGTCACAAAATGCACTAAAATTGCAACTATGTTGCCACCTTCTACTATTTTTTTAGGTGCTAATGGCCATTGGTTATACGGGTCTCCTGGTGACGGCTCTGGCCCTGTTCGCACGGTTCGCTCCCTGCGACTTTACCGGCTGTGGTCCATATTTGCTGGTCCTGTTCCTTGTGATGTTGATAATGGGCATTGTGATGATCTTCTACCGGTCGTATTGGCTGCTCTGTGTATACTGCAGCCTGGGCATATTGGTGTACTCGTTATATCTGGTTGTGGACATACAGATGATGATTGGCGGCACACATAAGAACCAGTACAGTGAGGAGGACTACGTACTGGCCGCCCTCTCCATCTACATTGACATTGTTCATCTGTTTATATACATACTCATGTTGATTGGCCTACTTGATGAGTAGTTTGAGTTTCGACTGTTTATTTGCTGCTAATACAAAATTTGTAAATGTATTTTAATTAAATATAAATTATAAGTATTGTCCAAACACCTATGAGCCTATTAAGTAACCTAGAAATATGATGTGAGGCACAGCAAGCGGAATTAGATACGACTCCCAGTATTTGGATTACAATTCCACATCTCAGAACTCTTTTCAGTACATCAGTTCAGTTTCTGTACAGCACTTTTTGTCAATCAATTTATTTGTTTGTGTAGCATTGCGTTTCCATTCAGTTGCCTTGAATCCTCGCAGCTGTGTGAACACATTTCGGAAAATTCCAAGATATATTTATACAAAAAAAATAAAATTAAAAAAACTTTAAAAAAAAAGCTACAATCATGTGTGAGCTACAGAAGCTATTGGATGGACTGAGCCTGACCTTCAACAAGTACAAGGAGCTGCGACGCCTCGAAATGATTGATATAATCAACAAACTGCGCTGCTGTCAGTGCGGCCACAGGATGCGAATGGCAGCTATTGGAATGGTTAATGGAAAAACGGAGGGGGAGGGGGAGGGGAACGCCAACAAATGTCCGGAGTCCCAAGTGTCCAATAAACGGAAGCTGCTCATCGGCTTGGGATTTGTGCTGTCAATGATACCCGTCGCCACAATTATTCTGGCCAGACGCTATAACCATTATCAGTCGCATGGCAGCGGCGCTTGTGTGTCGTCATTTCTATATACCTTTACGGATGACTGCGAAGTGATCTTTTGAGAGTGGATCCCCTGCCTTCCTGCCTTCCTGCGTTCCTGCGTTGCTGCATTTTTGTTGCTGTTTTATATTTTATATGTTCACTTTGTTAATCAGTTGGAATTGATTTTTGAATGTTTTTTCTGATTAACTCTGTTAATGTTTTGCAGAGTTTTTCATCTGTAATTTGTATTTCGAAATAAATTTGATCTAAATTGAATATATCTTATTTGAGAAAATATTATTAGAAACTGTCGCTTAAGAGTAACAGTTCCATACACTTATATTTGTATAAATATAAGTCTCTGTAAATGCACGCTTACATTGAAAGAAAGTCCCTTCTGTTGCGAAACATCATCTACTTTAAATTAATCATTTACTCCCACGGCCATTCCGGTTAAGCGGACTACAAAACAAGTACCTTGGGTGGTGTCCTTTCAACAGGGTTTTGCTCTGTAAATAGAGGGAGTGGAAGTCGTTGTTGGCAAGGGCGTGTCTGTCTGGCATTTATCGAAAACATTTCGTTTAAAAGTTTTTCCCTCGCCTCATGATTGGGCGCTGCCATAAATTATTCATAAACATAAATGCCAGAAAGAGACCAAAACTGATTGGGAAGAGTGAGAGGGAGAAAGAGAGTGAGGAGCGCAGAGATGGCTACGGAGAGAGAGTGTGCAGACGAAACTCAGCAATGTGGGGGTTGGGAGCTGACAGTCATCGACCCATCACTGAACATGGGCCATACATTCTGATTGAGTTATCAAGTAGAGCATGTAGCAGAGTTTACCCATATTGCTTCACCGCTCTTCTCCCACTCCCTTCCCACCTCGACATATTGGCCAAGTTGTTGGCTTGGCTCAATATTGACACAAGTTAATTGAAGCCCAACGGCTGGCAAAAGTATCAATGGCAAATGGCGGATGCCCGGTCCGGGTTCAACGCTGAACTGAACAACCACGCAGGGCACTTTTGCCTGCTCACATTGTAACCCACACCTACACACCCACACACCCTACCACCCATCCATCAAAAGGGTGGTTGTGCACACAATGCCCACCCATACTGTGGGTGTGGGTGTGGGGACGTACGACCCAATCCGCCCGTGAAAAGTTTAGAGCGTGCAGAGGCCGGCCAGTCGATTGAGTCGCACATGTGGAGCGTGTCGATTTCATCACCTGCTGTGCCGGTCATCTCCTGGACGGCTTTAATGGGCTCTGATTGCCCGGGACCCAGGCGTTTGGTAAAGGTAAAGGTAATTTTAAATCGAATATAATTGGGTCTATCAAAAGGTGTGCACATATGGGTACCATGCCGTTGAAGACAGGTTTGCCTTTTGATTGGGAGCTTCTAAGACTTCTGTAGATATAACAGCCAGAAAGCAGCTTTTCTGGGCAAAGTAATTGGGATCTATGGAGATGAAATTTTCCCGTAAGCGCTTGGATCTTGTTGTTGATTTCTTTTTCATTTCCTAATTAGTTTTGACGACATTTTCAACGAGATCTATAAAATCGAATAAATATACAGATATGATCTGTACATATTCCACTCTTGCATAAATTATTTCTGGATAATTCGCAGCATTTTCTCTCAGAAAGTTTTCGCTTGTTTTTGGTTTTTTTTTTCTTCCGGTAAACGTTGAATTATGTTTTATTATTATTCGGATTTCAATGCTCTTAAACGTAAAAACAATACACGATTCTTGGCAGTTAGTTGTATTAATCAAATGTGTACTTTGATATTATTTGGTGTTGGCCGCTACCCATCCTATGCTATGAATTTATACTATATACACGCTACTTGTCGATCCAGTGGCCATATGCCGTTTGCATATGGCCAGGTCTAGCCGGGGTTAAGTCACCTTTCAGTCCCAAACAACTTGGTTGCTAAATCGAGAATTAGATTTAGCGCAAAATCGAAATGGGCTTAAAGGTTTAGTAGTTAACAAGAGAGTGAGAGAGAGAGAGAGAGAGCAAGAGGGGGAAGGAGGTTGTGTTGTTGAAGAAAAAAAGCAATTTTTAATGTTTTCAAAAATTATGCATTATGTATTATTTTTCGTTTTTCTGAATTAGTTGGTTGTTGATTTTTTTGTTTTGGTTTTTTTTATTTTGTTTTGTTTTGTTTGTTTGTTTTTAGGTTTAGTTTTTTGAGTTTAGCAGATAGCATAATTAATCGTAAGTGTCGGTTTGTTCTAATTTAAGTTAATTTTAATACATTTCGTTTAGTTGTAAATTATTGTAATGTAAACTTTAGGACTAATACAAATTCATATCGTATGCATGTATATGTATGCATATAATTATAGGTAGTGTTATAATTGTTGTAAATACAATCGATTAATTAACTATTACAGCATAATTACAGAACAAAGTGCTTGGAAATCGCTCAATGGAAATTGTTTTGCTTAAATGTTTTTTTTTTTTTTTTCTATCTGCTGTGCCGCATAAAGCATCGGCTCATCGGGTTTCTTTCACATACGTAAGCATTATTACTCTGATAATCGTGTGGCATAAGTATAATGTTCTGGAGTACAATACATACATAGTATATTTATGGATAATTGAAATTTTGGAATATTTAAAATTTGACACAAAATTCTTCGCCATCATGGTAGTGTTTTCTTTTTTGTCGTCTTGCACATTTTGACTAATCCACACAAAAACAAAGAACACAATATGTAAAGGTAAACAACAGAACGAAAAAAAATGGAATACAAAATACACAAAATCATATACAAAAGAAGGCATAAATGTAAGCGCACTTTCTAACAATTCGGTTGTTCATCATCATAATCATCATCATTATCATTCTTGCCTTAAACTCAAATAACACTTAACACATACGAAAAACTGTTTGCTTATTAAACTTAACATTTATAGAATTGAATTCAAAGCTAAACGGACTTTTATTGCCATATAAATTAGTGTTTAAAAATTGAAATGCACACACAGAAACAGATTTCTTATCGGATCTAATAACTAAGCAAAAGTTTACATTAATTAATTGTTAATTCGAATTAATTACAAATTAGTTGATTGGTTGGTTTTGCTGTTGCTCTTGCTTGTGTGTGTGTGTGTTGGTTTATTGTTTGTTTGCCTTCTGCCAGAGTGTTTTTTTTATGTTTAGTTAAATAAATATCCTTTTTAGTTAGTTTTATCCCCTGCGCAGTTTTTCTTGTTTTTTCTTTTTTGGGTACTGCCTTCGATTAGTCTAGCCTAAGCTCTACACACTAGGAGTTATTCTCACAGTCATCGGGTTTGTGCTTCGTGCGTAAATTGCTCAATAGATCGGCACAGTTATTGACCATCATCAGATAGTCTCCATTCTCAGCTGTCAGCTGCTCATAATTGGTTCCGCCACCAACTCCTCCTCCTAATCCCACTCCTCCACCATTATTTGTCTTTTCCGTTTGTCTGCAAATAGAACAGTCAAATGACACACTATAGCATCTGCTTGCAGATGATTAATATTCATTGCCAAACTCTACCTATTTGTGGGGATGCTGCTGAGCATATTCCTGGACATGATCAATGCATTCTCCAGTTCCTTCAGCAGCAGAGAATTCTTCAAGTTGGCATGCAGCTGCATGGCTGCCTGCGTTGTCGTATAAAGTTTATTGATCACATTGTGCACCTGGGCTTCAGCTACAAGAAACAAGTATTTATTTGTTATATCTCCCACTTTTATCTCACATTTAAATGTGGTTCTACTTACGATCTGCTCCTTCATAATCTTCTGCGTTCGCCGCTCCGCTTCTTTGCTTGTTGGCATTGGCGCTGGGACTGCTGTTGTTGATCAATTTGCTCTTGTGATCAAAGGCCAAGTTACGCGGTCGGGGCGGCACTATGGGCTTGTTGTTCACGGTGCTATTTGGCGTCTCCTCGGAGCTGGAATCGTCTTGCATGGGTGTGGCTGAAAGGGTTATTGAGTACGATTAGTTTGGGGTATTTGACTATTTAAAAGTCAAGCAAATAGTTACAAATTATTGTATAAAAATAAATTAGAATATGGTTAATTCTTCCAAAAAGAAAAAACTAATTTCAGGCACCGTTTACAACATTTCATTATATTTATCCTCACACCGGCTTCTTTTTATACCCGTACCCAACTCTCACTCTGCCTCGTTCAGTGCGCGAGTGCCCTCTAGCGGAGAAGATGTAGATAAAAGATTTAGCAGAAAAAATCATAAGCTCAAAAATTTATATACTGACTGAGTACGGGTATAAAAGTAGAGTCGCGTCCCTAGAAGCGACTCACACGTTCCTTCTCGTTACATTTACATCCAAAGAACAATTCATCCTTAGTTAGAATTTTCTTTAAATTAAAATACCTAAATACGCAAAAATCCAATTATTTTGATAATCTTTGCTCTGCTCTCTGCTCGCAGGTAACTTTTAAACATTGTCTCTACCGATATTAAAGTCCAAGCTCAGTCCTAACTATTCGAGTCGGGATCGGGGATTTAAGGATTTTGTGTGCCAATTACAAGGCTCAGCAGCATCTTCTAAATGTTCCTTGTTCCATAAATAATGTTCATTCTAAAATGCAAACGCCGCGCTGCTGTGTGTAGAGGCGTATGGCCAAAAAGTTGTCCCGATGGGCGTGTGAACATGCAGCCCATTGCGTTTGAAATTATATAATTAGGCAACAATTTATGAAAATATTCTACCCTAGTGAAATGAATTTCCAAAATTCGAATATAGCGGCGGCTGTCTGATTATGTGGGAAGCTGTCGCTCTGTAGCAACACTGTATAGTTCTATCTTTCTCCATTGTGGCACTTGGCGTCAACATTTATCTTATATGGATGCTCTTATACAGTTTTTCGATCCCTTTCGGTCCTATGGTGGATATATCTGAAGGGTGTACCTAGGGTGTTGTATCCTTTTCTAAGGCAGGTACGTTAAATTAGTTCCTTAAAAACTTTTACTACTAACAAAATATTGCATTTTTTATGGTATTGCTTCAATTTCTATAAGCTTATTCCCAAGTTTGCGCTTAAATTTAGTTTTCATATGAACCCAAGTCTGTGTCTTTGTTTTTGTGCACAACTGTACTAACCACTGCTAAAGTTTGGCGTCTTGCGACGATTATTGTTGACATTGTTGATCTTGTTGCTGTACTGTCGATTGGCAGCTGCAAAACGAAAGAAAATATATAGTATTAGATTTGTCTGTTGATGTGTTGGATATATGTATGTCAAGAATTACCAATGGGTCCATTGCTGCGCCCCTGACCATTGCTGGCACTGCGCAACCGATTGCTGTCTTCGGGCTCCGAGTCGCTCTGTAAAGCAACCAAACAAAGTCAAAATTATTATTATATTATATTTTATATTTAATCCCCAACTTACACCCTGATTGAGCACATTCATGGAGTTGCTTGAGGCACCCAGTCCAGTTTTTCCCTGCAGACTGTTGCGTTTGCTGGCCGATCTGTTAACATTGCCATTGCGATGCTGCACCTGAGGCTTTTGCGGTGTTCCATTTGATTTGCTTGCTGTTATATATAGGAAGGGGAAGAATATATCACAGATTAGTTTGGCATATATTAATGGTAATATTTGGAGTCTTCTTACGCTTGCCAAAGTTGCCCATGTGCAGGTCACTCAGCGAGCAGGCTCGCCGTATGGATGACTCCTCGATGGGCATGGGATTGAGCGTTTTGGGATTACCTGAAAATGGTTTTTGTTTTGTAGACAAGCGATTAGTGGTTGGATAACACATGCTAAAGGGATTACGATTATCTGTTATCTGTCAGTGCTCGATCATCGATCATCGAATGGCGAGTGGGGTGGGTGGGTTGGTTGGGTCAAAAAGGAACACAAAACTAGGCATAAACGGGTGCAAAGAGGGGTACAATATGAAAGTGGAGTGTGTATCTGTGTGGGGGTGTGGAAACTCAAGAGGCACAACAACCAAGACGGTATTGGGGGGCTCAAACCTTGCTCCGTCATAAAAACACCCGCAGCAGGATGATCATCATCATCCGCATCATCCTCATCATCGATGCCCATGGGATTGTTGTCTGGTTCATCATCGGCAATGACCTCTTTGGCCAGTTCCACTTCATTGCCATTCCCATTGCCACCCAAATGGTAGGCAAAATCCGCACTCTCCAGCACATCCGGCAGGCTGCAATTCCTGCGCATATTTCTCGCATAGGCACACAAATCGGCATCTCTGGTGGCCTGATCCTCCAACAGATCCTCGTCGGGGGGCTCGCCCCTGGCCAACATATCAAAGTTCATGGTGAGACTCTTCACGTAGCCTTTTTCCTTGGAATTGCAATTGAAGGGACGCAGCCGCGACTCGGTGGCCAGGCGTATCTGCTCCATTTTGCGCTCCTCCATGGCAATCAGCTTCTCAATGATGTCAATTTTCTTGGCTATATTCTGGCACTGATGGCTGGTCGAATTGCCGCCGCCACTCTCGCCGCTGCGCTCCGCATTGTCCATGTTCTTGCGATACTTTTCACGCTCCTGCTGAATCTCATCGACCACGGCCTGCAGCTGTGGCTTCGTGTACAGCTTGAGGCTCTGCATATGCTCCAGGTTCTCGGGTGCATTGCCATTCTCCGCAAAGTACATCTCAAAGCTACGCTCACCATAGTCACTGGGCAGGCTGCCCACCTCCAGTTCGGGCACATACTCATCCTCCTGGTGGCTCTTGGCATTCCGCTTGGCACTGGGCGTATACTTGATCTGGGAGACAGTGTTGAAGCGCACGCTGATCTTGGGCCTGCCCATGCGCTGCTTCATGCTGGTGGCCCTGCGGCTGCTTTCGCTCGTATCGAAGCGTGAGACCTTCTTCAGGCAGCTCTGTGTGCCGGCCAGGGCGCCGCTGCTCACCGAACTGCGCATGGCCGGTCGCCGCTGCTGATGCTCGCGCTGCTTCTCCCGCTCGAATTTCTGCAGATTGTGCTCGAACTGCTGCACCACACTGGCCGTCCTGGACTGCGCTTTCTTTTTCTGTGCCTGCTGCTGCTGCTGTTGCTTCTCCAAGCAGGTCAATGTGCTCATCAGATTCTGTGGCTTGGCCGGCACCGGGGGCTTGGGCTTCAGTGGTTTCCGCACAAAGAGCGGCTCTCTGGTCTGCATGGGATTCGAGTTGCGCTGCTGCCGCTGCTGGGCAAAGTCTGTGCTGAGCGATTTGTTCACACCCGAGTTGTATTGCTTGTTCTTGGAGCGCATTGTGGGTATGTTGTCCATGGTGGGGCCCTGCGCCAGCCGTGGATATGTCTTGGAGCTGGGCAGCGGCTTCAGCGGCTCCAGATTGTAGCCCGTCACATCGAAGCTGTCGTAGGTGGCCGTTGTCGTTGTGGTTCGGGCCGCTGCCGCCTGCCGCATGTAGTAGTCAAAGCTGCCATAGGCATTGGGACTGTTCCCGTACGACTTGGACACGGGTCCGTGGATGATGAAGTTCCGTATGCCCGCGTGGCGCTGCATGGCCGCCGCCTGCAGTGGCCGCTGCTCGAGCAGGGCCTGCTCCAGCGGCGCACTCTTGCAGTCGCTCTCGTCGGACAGGACGCTCTCCAGGCTGTTGCAGTAGCTGCCGCCATCGGACAGCAGCGACTCCTGGCTCTGCTCGTGCGGCATCTGTCCGCAGCTGCTGAGGAAAAAGCTGGCGCTCGAATGACGCTGCGTCTCCAGGAAGCGCGCCTCCTCCAGCCGCTGCTCGCGCGCCGCAAACTGCTCCGGCTGCAGTATGTCCGAGAGGGAGACCTTCCGCTCGCACTGATAGATCTCCCGATACACGTACGTACACTGCTGGGTGCGTGTGGGCGTCGACTCCCCCGTGGAGCCCAGTCCCCGCAGATTGGCCGGCATCGAATAGGAGACGGGCAGACCACCTCCACCTCCACCGCCGCCCATTGGCATCTCATCCAGATCGCCGTACTTTCGCGTTATCTCATCGATCATCTTCTCGGTGTCCGCATGGATCATGTCCAGTATTGTCCTGGCATCGTCGGCGTACACCGAATGCCGCTTGGGCTCTGCGGTCATCATTCCGCCCCGCTCTGCCTCTGCGGACCACTCCACTTCCTCGTGCACCGGCGACACGGGACACGATTTGTAGTGCTTCAGTATGCTGGGCGTGCGTCGATTATTCCCGGCCGGATTCCGCTTGACACCCGGCCGCGCAGGCGCTGTCTGCGTCTGCATGCGCATCGCATGGGCGCTGCCACCGCCCCCAAAGGGCACTCCCGGCGGCGGATGAATCTGATGCACGCCCACATGATGCGGATATGGCGGATAGTGCTGTTGCACTTGCCGCATGGTCTGGAAGTTCTGCTGCAACTTGGATTTGGGTGCTGCACAATTGAAGAATTGCTGCTGCGAGCTGCTGCCAAAATTTGTTTGCTGTTGGTACGACTGTTGTTGTTGTTGAGTTCGTTGAGGTTGAGGTTGTTGTTGTTTCTGCTGTTGCTGTGGTGGAATATTGCTGGGTGGTGGTGTGGCATTTGTTGGTGGTGAATCGGAGGAGCTAATATACTGCGAAGTTTCATGGGAAGCAACTAATTGGGTTAGTCAACGTTTTAAAAATATATTTTAAGGGCAGGCATTCGGTTTAATATTTCAACAATTTTTACCACATTGGGAGAGCACAACAAGGAGAGCAAGAGAGCGATTAAGAGAGAGAGAGAGATATAAGGAGAGAGAGCAAACAACGGGAGAGAGTTTATTGGTTACAATTAGCCTTCTTTCTACATTCCAACAACAGGTTTTCGGGGGTATTTAAATTCGGTTCCTAACTTTTGGCTTTGCTCTCTAATCGCTTACCTGGCTTCGTATAACGTCCTGGACCACCGCCCGCTGTCCTTGAACCATCCAAATTACCAGCCAGACTCAGATCCGATATGCTATGGCTACCCCTCAGGGGTCTATGGCCGACCTGTTTAATTGGAGCAAAATTAAGGCAAGATTTTTATTAGTTATGCAACATCTAGTTTGGTTTTGTGGATTAGTCTTCTTTGGGTAAGCAAAATATACAACATTAAATAATATATTAAAAGAAATATTTGAAACAAAACATGGAATACATTTTTGTTAGTACTTTCTCCTAAGTTTTAGTTAGTTGATTATTTTGAGTGGGTTTGGTCAGTTCATGTTTAATTTTGTGAGTGATTTTGTGGCTGCTGTGTCAGCTATTGAGCGGAGTGAATGGTTCGATGGGTGAGTGGTTCGATGGGTGGCTTATCTGACTAAGCAACTTTCTTAGTTGTTATTTTTTCATTTCTTGTTCGGCTATTTTTAGACGCAGCAACTATTTGCCTAGCTAGTCTTACGTGTGTGCTCTCTGCCAAGATTGGTGTAAAGTTTGGAAAGCTTTCAACAAGCATCGGTGGTTCAGTGGTAGAATGCTCGCCTGCCACGCGGGCGGCCCGGGTTCGATTCCCGGCCGATGCATAAATATCTTTTTTGTTTATTGTTTCTCTTTTTTAGTGGAATAATTAAATGGTTGAACATCTATTAATTATTATTTTGTTATATAGAGAACTCCGTATATTTAGTGTTCCAGTTAGTACCAGATTACTAGGGTGGTCTGTCCTCTAATCTGTCCGACTGCCAAGTGATTTTTTCTATAGAATCTTTGCTCCAGACATAAGCTGTGTGTTTTATCTTTTAGTTTTTGGGAATTAAAATATAATATACTCTTTCTAAAAATGTATGGAATAAATGGGGCTTTTTTTTCTATATATTCATTTGCCAATTTCGTTTCTTTTTTTTATAGGAACTAAAATATCAAGTGAAATAGTATTTGTCACACAGAATAGGAAATATCACAAATATATCCCCCATTGATTATATTGAATATTTCAACGTTTTAAGCTGTTATTATCGCATGCGATCTATACATTAGTTCACTACAATAAGAGGAACTTTTTTCGAATAATTTAAGTGTATATCCACCATCGATTCCACCTTTAAACGAGGTCTATTATTTTTCCATGATTGACTGACTATCACCAAGTCTGCATCAGAGATATTTATTGCGTCTGGCTATAAAGCAAGCATTATTTAAATTCAGATTGCTTTTAGCTGCAGCACATACTAGGGCGAGGATCATCTTGCCAAATAATTCTAGTATGAAGCATTTCTTTTTACACTATTCTCATCAAAAAATCGTTTACACTGCTCCTCAAAATAAAGCAAAATTTTCTAAATGCCATAAAGCAGCTAAAGCGAACAAATATATACGAGTATATGAGATTCCCTTAATTATTATAAAACAAAGCAGCATATTCCCCAAGCAGAGAATTTCCCTTCACTTCTTCGCTCCTTTAATGTCATGTTGGCTGTGGATTTGATTAGTCTGTAAGCATTGGTGAGAGTGTCAAAGTGTGGCAGAAGCATCAGTAGGTAACGCAGAACAAGTGTATCGTCTACGACGGAAAATGGAACTCATTTGGGGGGGGGGGCACCTCGGCTATAACATTTAACTTTTTGATGCCGTTTTTGCGGGTACCCTAAACACACACATAGGATACGGGTGCAGAGGGGGTTGTGTTGTTGTATTATGTGGGGGGTATATAGTAGATTGTTGGAAGACAGACACCGAAAAAAAAACAAAACAAGACACACATAAAATATAAAAGAGTAAACGGAAAAGAAAACAGATACATAAATTAAATGGGAAATAAACGAAAAAGAAATGCCCCATGGAGCAGCACTAAAATAAAACACAGATACAGATACTAGAACAAATACAGATGCAGCAGGCAGCAGGCACACCCTGAGGCGGCCTCTGCATCGTCCCTGCTCCCGTTCCCATTCCCCGTGCTGTACTCACATTCTCCAGCTGCTGTTTGACCTTGTTGATGACCTGCAGCAGCTCCTCCTTCTTGGTGCTGGTATATGACTTGGTAATGGTGGGCGTTGCCGCCACACCCCCCTTGCCCGACTCCGTATTGTGCTTGGCACTGATGCTGCGACGACCTGCAGCGAGAAATCGAAATGAGAAATGTGAAATGGACTCGACGGGATTTTGGGGCTGGGCCTTTGCGCTTACTGGTGGTGCCACGCTCCAGGGGCCCCGCCAGACCACCGGGTCCCTCGGGCAGGGCTGCATGAAGGAAACTATTACTGCTCTGCGGCAGATTCTCGTTGCTGCCGCCCAAAGTGGAGGCCAGCGAACGTTCCGCATTCTCGGCACTGGGCGTGGAGCCCTCGTCCTCGGTGTCGGAGGTGCCAGTGCCTGTGCCCGTGCTGGCGGTATGCGAGCTGCCATTGCCACTAGCCGTCGGCAGCTGCAGGCCGGACTTTTCAAACTTCTGTCGTCGCACGGACTTCCGCAGCTCATCCTCGTTCATGGCCGTCACTTTGAAGTCACTTTTTGGGTGGGGGGGGCAGGCAGAGAAATCCATTAAATTCATGAACATAATTTAATCGGGGATAGACTTACGTGGGCGTACTGGGCGCCAGATTGTTGTAGAACATTCCATGATCGGAGCTGGTTCGCTCGCCATCCGATATGTCCTCCACATCGCCATCGTGATCGTGGGTGTGCGGCGTATCGAAGCGCAGTCCGGGCTTCCGTTTGTCGGGCAGCTGCAGCCGCTGCTGCTGCTGCTGCTGCTGCTGGCCCGCGCCGACAGCTGCCATGGCACCGTTGCTGTTGCCGTTGCCGTTGCTGGCCGTCGCCAGGGTCAGGGCGGCGGCGGAGGAGGAGGATGATGATGACACGGAGACGGTCACGGTGCCATTGTTGCTGCTGCCAATGAACTTGAGTTCGCCGCGACGCGTCTCCATGCCCGAATCGATGGACGAGTCCTCGCTGAGATATGTCTGATTGTACATGATGTCCTTGGACGAGGCACTATTATAGTCGGACGTCTGCACATTCACCCCGCTGTGGCCGCCCACGGAGGACACTGTGCCCAGGGGGCTCTCCGAATTGGAGCGCAGATCATCCGCCTCCAGCTGGCTGCTGCGCTGCGCCCAGCGTCCGCGTGCCCGCGGCGCCACCATGCCCAGCTGCTGGCTGGGCGACGAGCTGAGATTGCCCATCGAGGAGGCCGCATGCATGGCCGGTATGGACGACGAGCCTCCACCCTGAGCACTGGGCGTGGGTATGGACAGCGCCCCGCTGTCGGAGTCGCCGCCCGCCGCTGCCGCCTTTCGCATGGCCCACTGCGGCAGCTGTCCCACATCCGATAGCCTGTCGGCCACGGCGAATTTCGGCACCATTTGCGGCTGTTCGATTTCGCTGGTGGGCGACTCCAGCACAATGCCCTCGGGCGGCGATATCGAGGCCAGGGGACGCGGCAGCGGGCCATAGCCCGAACGCAGACGCTGCTGCGACATTCTGGCCTGCATGGTCACAATCATGTCGTGCGGCACCTGCCAAATGAAGATGCAGCCATCGCCGCTGGCCGATATCAAGTGGCGGCAATCGTTGGTGAACTTCAGGCCGGTGACCAGCTCACTGTGGCCATACATGCGGGCCATGCACTCGCTGGAGTAGTAGTCGTAGACGGCCAGCGTTTTGTCCGTGCAGGAGGTGGCCACATAGATGCCGCTGGGATCGAGGCTGAGCTTGATGAGGCTGCCCTCATCCGAATGGGAGCCCTTGAAGGTCTTCGTTTGCTTGGCATTCTGTGTGCCATACACCCGGACATTGCGATCCTGGCAGGCGGTGAGGATATGCTTGGAATTCGAGTCCACCTCCATGTCGTAGAGCGTGGTCTTGCCCGAGGTATTGGTGCCACGCATAAAGATGTTGCCCTGCAGCAAAGAATTCACATGCTAAGTAACATAATTCGGCGTGGGTATTCTGGCCAAGACTCACCTGAAAGCTACGGAACATTATGGACTTATCGGCGCCACAGCTGATCATTTGGAAGTTCAGTCCGGCGCCCACAAACTTGATCGATGTGATCGCAGCGCTGTGATCGTCGAGCGTCTGCAGCAGCAGATAGTTCTGGGCCACATCAAAGACGTGTATGAGCCGATCCCGACTGGCACTGGCCAGCAGTTTGCGCTCGATCTTATCGTTGGAGTACTCCAGGCACAGCACCTCCGATTCGTGCGCCTCGATGGTGTTCACCAGCTTCAGATTGACCAGATTGTAGACGCGTATGTTGCCGCTGCGATCGCCGCTGGCCAGATGCTGCAGCTCGGGGCTGATCTTGATGCAGCGCACACCGTTGCGGCCGTCATAGGAGGCGTTGGCCGTCTTGTCGGACAGCGAGGAGCTGCCCTGATCCTTGATGAACTGCAGCTCGTCGTCGCTGTAGACGATCTTCAGCAGATCCTTGGAGTAGATGTTCTTGCGATAGATCTCATTGTTGGCACATCCATCGATGCCCCAGACGCGTATCGTGTCGTCCGAGGAGCAGGTCACAAAGCAATCCTCCGGCAGCGTTTGCGATGGCTCTCGCTCCAGATTATATGGCACTGTCTCCACGCCCCAAATGCACGTGGAGTGATACAGGAACGAGTGCGATTTGCCCACCCTCGAGATATCGCGCAGATCCCAAATGTACAGCGAATGATCGTTGTAGACGCAGCTCACCTTCGATCGCTGCTCATCGAACACCATGGCAATGCAATCGGGAAACTTGGCCTGCTGCGGCACCGACATTATGTGATTGATCTGTATGCCCTGGGCGACATCCACGCCCAGGTAATGGGTGCGCGGCAGCGTCGTCACATACTCCAGTGTGGCCGCATTGAAAATGCGTATGATGGACTCGGCACAGCCCACGAGTATGAAGCGCTCGTTGACGCAAATGCAATTGGCATTTGTGGTGCGGCACTGCACCCATTTGTCCAGCAGCCGCCGCGAACTAAACTCCACCAGATGGCCCTGCCGGGTAATGGCATACGTGCTCTCCGCACAGATCCCCTTGCCGCAGGCCACCGCACAGAAATCATTGTCACGCAAATCACCCAAAATAGCGCTGCGTCCCATCAGTGGTATGGGATCTTTGTACTGTTTATAAAGAAACAAAATATAGAACTTTAATCATGGATTCTTTGGGTATATTTAATGCTGAGCTTTTACCTTGCGCACACCTTCCAAGTACCAGTATTTGACATGACGATTGCCCACGGTGACAAAGTAGTTGCCATCCTCGGCAAAGCAAACGGCAGCCACCTTGGAGCTAATCTTATTCGAGGCCATCTTTAGGCTGGCCCGCCAGTCGAACACATTTACGATCATGTCGTGCTGTGAGCCAACTGAAACCAGGTACTTTCCCGTGGGCGAGAAGGCCTTAAAAAAAAGAGAGAGAGAATGTCATTAATTAATTAATTAATCGTTTAATGAATGCATATCGAATGATAATAAAGTCTTCGATGGATTAGTATCATCTAGTATATGAAATCATATTAAAACTCTCAAGAATCGCAATGAAAATGCATTCATAAGAGATAATTCTTATTTTTTTTTCGATAAAATATCGATTTTAATATCGATAAATCGATTATTTAACTATTTTAAGACAAATATTCCCTCTTTGACTATATTTCTTGGTTAAATCTTTGAACGACAACGGAAATTTATTGACTTATCGATTTTAGATATTTTCGATATTTATCGATTGACATTTTTTCGCTGATTCTTATCTGTCTACTTACCACACAGGTGACGGCATATTTGTGATCCACAAACTCGGCAATCACACTGCCGCCGGTGCAGTGCTCCAGATTGCCATTGGGCGTTTCCAGCTCCCAGACTTTAATGGCCGGATTGATGCCACATTCGCCGGTGGCCACGTAGCGGCCGCAGCGCGAAAAGGCGACGGATGTGAATGCTTTGCGGGAGGTATTGACCAGATAGGCCTGTGTCTGACGTTTGGCATTGAACAGCACCACAGTGCAGCTGTAAACAAGCGAAAGAAAAAAAAAACACAGAATATTCAATCAGTTGGCGGATTCATTAAATATAAAATGGCAATTTCTCTTTCTCTTCACAATCATTTTGGCGGTGACCCTTTAAGGACGTCCTTGACCAAGGCACAGGGTAAATGTTGGTTACACATTTAACATGCCCAAGGATAGCCCCGACCCCCGACCACGTTGCTTCCTTTCTCCGTCCTCCGTTTTGCCTTGCGAGGCGACGAGGCGAAAGAGTCATGCCCGCCCATGTCCTGCCCTTCAACCAGTTCCTGCCTGCGTTTAACCCTCTTATGACTGAGCTTAACTGCCTGGCATCCTGCCTGCCTGCCATCCAGCCTCCCTGCCTGGCTGCCTGCCTGCCTTGTTATTAAGCTGCTCTTTGGGTTTTATTTCAGCCAGCATTATTTCTGTTGTTGCTCAACGTTAATGAGAACATCACGCCCACATCTTTCACTTGTGTATATGTAGTTTTATACCCTCAGCGAAAAGGATGCCCCCTAAACATGCTTGTGTCATCAGCTGCTGGGAAACACAAATTGGGTTCTACATTTAATTGTAAACTAAAAATATATTGAAATTAGCTATAGCTATATTTTTTTCCTCAGTGCTCCCTTAATCCTCTTTTCTAGAGCATTCCCCATTCGCTGTTAAAGCTGCCAACATTTCTGCTCTCCACATTTTCTATTTATTTTCCTCCAACAAATTGTGTGCTGAGACACACAGACTTGGGGGGCCGCTGAGAGGGGCTCTACTGTGCTCTGCATACATTTTTTTTTAATGCACATAATTGGTATAATTCCTGAGCTTAATTTACTGTCATAGAAATGTGGCAACAGATGCAAAAAAAAAAAAAGGAAAAAGAGAAATTGAAAGCAGCTGAAAAGCCAAATCAAAAGGATCAGCGTATAACACCTAATTAATTGAGGGCAACTGTTGACATTACGCATACGCACTGGTGTGCTAAGATAACTAATTGAGGGACTTTCCAAGCTCTCTGCAAGCTCCATTTAATTCCCCTTTGCAGCTGTCACTCCCCGGACATTTCCTGCCGCATTCTCCAGCTGTGTAGCTCCGTTTAACCAATCAGTCAATGATAATGATTATTATTAGTATTATGCAGATTACGTATACGCAGCGTAATTGCCAATTGTGAGCAAATGTTCAGTGACATATGCAAATCCTCACGGCAGGGTACTCTCTGTGGAATCGCATTGACATTAAATGTGTAACCAGCTGACGTTATGTCACCTCCTAGCCTGTCGCTCCTATTACCTCGTGCCCCTCGTCTGCCCCCTCTGTGCATGTCACAGAAATTTCACTAACTGAAATTTCCCCCCCGTCCCCCCGTATGTGAAATGGCAGCCATGTATGACAGTCGTGGAGAGATTAAATCAACAATTTTCATTGCAGATTTTCATTTCGGTGCCAAATGCAACCTTCTGCCTGACGGAACTCGATTTTTCTTTCGAGGCCAAAGAAAAAAGGAAATGAGGGATCCACGGATGCGTATGTATGTATGTGTGTTTCCTTTAATTTAAAGTTTTTTTCTTACCCCGCTGGATAGGCCAGGAGGCCGCTGACTGGTGAAACATCCAACGCCGCATTGCTGCACACAGTCAGACCCAAGACTTTTTTTAGTTTTATCTGCAAAGACAGAGAGAGAACATGAGAAATCATTAGATATTGCATCACTATCTTTTATGTCCCTACTTCTTATGTGGTAAGATATTTGTTTTTTTTATTTTTGGCTCAGACAAGGTCGCTCTGTAGATTGTGGAACATTGAACCATTCGTAATATTTGCCCAACATTCAGTTGAAAAAAAAAACAAACTACAACTTGTTGTGTGAATTGCTAACGCACACAATTCGCACATTTATCTTGTTGTTATTTATTTTTTTTTTGGGTTGTTTGCATATCCCAAACCCCCACAGCCTTATACGACTTACATAAACCCCAAGATTAACATGAGAAAAACGAAACAGAAATGCCTCAGCACTCACTACACACACATGTTAACATGATTTTCCAATCATATTTTTACCATAATAATCAATTGGCTTGTGAATAAACTTGGGTTAACTTTTGACTTGATTTGGGGAGAAAGTTTGAGGTTGAATTAATCAAAAGGCAATCAATGAGCAGCCACAGCGGAAATGCAAAGAAATCTTGGATTTTTTCACTGCTATGATTATGGTTTTCGGGCGCGGCACTTAAGAAGGGACTTAGGAATATTCCCTAATTAAGGAAAAAAGATCAAAGCTATGTTCTATGGAAAATTCGTATGCTAATGAATGCATCGAATATAGTCAATTTTCAATTTATAATTAAGATTTTTCAAGAAATTTTATGCTATTAAACAAAATATATAGTTTTTCCCAAAAATTTAATTTAAATTTGATTCATTAATTATTCAGAATAAATTACTGAAATGTTATTTCTGTCTCATTTAAAAATCTTTCTTTAAACTTTTATTGTGTTTTATTTCTTTATAGAAAAACGACTTTTACTCTGCCTCTTTTTTACCCCAACAATTCTCTAACTACCTTATAATTTTGCACAGTTCTAACTTTGGAAACGTAAGACCCTGCTAATGATTTCATTCATTAAAAACAAAACAACTATTGCTCTTTGTATTTTGTTCGTATTTATGTTCATAAATGCCGCCAGCGTCGAGCAGCGGAGCAGCTGTTACGCCTCACTTGAGAGCCTCACCTTGATCTTGCCCAAGCATTTAAGTTATGGGTTATTAGAAAACACAGAGCAGCAACAACAACAACAAAAAAAAAAGGCACGAAATAACCATAACAATTAAGGGGCGTACAGCACTATAGAACTGAACACAACGGAACGGCACGGCAAGCGAACGAACGAACGAACAGGTTGTATGTATATTTTGAAAAGGAAGTGCAAGAGTCAGGTTGAAGTACGCTGCTCCACTGACTACCGCATTCATTGAATATATACAGAAAATACTTATGGTACATATAGACATTGATTAGTACACCCAATTGAGTGGGCGATCTCACTTGGCTTCAAGGCACTCCATAAAAAAAAAACACTTCCATCAATGCGGGCGCATTTGCACAGAGAGCATCCGAAAGATACTTGAATGATCTGCGTCGCAGAACCCCACCAGATACAAACTAACGAATACATTCAGGCTGAGATCATCTCGAGTGAGAGAGAGAGAGGGAGAGAGAGAGGGAGAGGGCGAGTGTATTTTGTCTACTACGAGAATATTTTTTGTTGTGGTTTGTTTCACTTAAGCAAATAACAGCCACACCAACGCATACGCAGCCTTTAAAATCTATATCTTAATGCATAAGGTCGATCTATTCCAACCGGTTTCACACTTCTCTCTTTCTCGCTCGCTCCCTCTCAGTATTTCCCAGTATTTCTCAGTATTTGTATCTCTCTCTCTCATTCGAATATTTGCATCTTTAATGACAATAATATGCCGTGAAATTGTAAACAAATTTCGGAGCATGACTAAAATACGGCAACAATGAACAAATCTGCTAACCATGGCTGAATAATGATAGTGATAAAAGCTACGAATAGTATTGTATGCTAACCCCCAGAAATCATGACCGAGTGGCATCGATTTCATTTAAGTGGCAGAGAAGGAGTGAGTAAGAGAGGTAGTGATCGAGAGGGCGAGTGCACGGGGGAGTTATGGAAATAGAAATGTAGCAAACAATTACGGGGCGTATGCGCAACCTAATCCATGCGCTTTGATTGCAATGGTGAGGCAGGGGGCGTGCTTTAATTTGATTTCGAAATGATAATTAAGCAAAAGCAGATGCCGCCACAAAGCACATGGAAATAACTAACTGGGGATTTCTCGGGGATTTCAACAGATTTATGTGTATATTTCTATGCAATTTTAAAGGTTTAATTAAAGCTTTTATTTAACGGATATATTTTTTAATTTCCATATTGCACTGCTTTATATTTTTAATCAAATTTCTGGTCGAATTTCCACTTGTTTATTCTTCTTTTTGGGTAGTTTTTTTTTCAATCGAAAAATATGACTATATTTCCTTCACAATCAATTAAAATCCTTGCCACTCTTTTTGGTAAGTTACCCTAATCTATTTTCTATGTAGCCACCACAAACAGATGCCACCGGAGTCCAACAGAATTTTAAAAATCATTAATTTTACACATTTTTACTTTGGTTTTTGTTTTGTTTTGGAAACGGAAGTCAACACACGCCATCCATCAAAGCCAAATTTGGGTGTTGCCAAAAAGAACGGCTACGGCTACGGCGCACAGCCGAAAAAACATTCAGCAAACATTCTTTTGTTACAAATTTGGTTTAGTAGCGAAATTTATTGTGAGCCGAGCCGAGAGCTCAAATTTCGATTTTGTGTGACAGATGCGGCAGTCGAATGGTAATTAATTATTATTTAATGTTGACTCGTTTCGGGGCTTGGGGATCGAGATCCAATGGAGTGACGAAATCATGGCCATGACAGCAAAATAGCGTAAATTGGTCAAGAAGCACAGAGAAAAACAGTGGCCCACAGCAAAATCACTTTTCGGTCAAGTGGCCTTTTTGGCTTTTGGCCCAATGCCCGGACTGTGTTAATGAAATGGCCAGTGGTCTGTAGTCTGTGGTGCTGTGGTGTATGATAATCATGAAGTTTGTGCTGTCGCTGCTGCTGGAGCTGTTTACTGTTTCGAGCCAAGTTCAATGCACGCAGCAGTTGCAGCGGATTGTTGGCCAAATTCTATAGCTACCCACATGGGATCCATATGGGATTATATCTGACTCTGCCGCCCACAACTTCTGCTGGCAGAAAGGCCACAAAATAAGCTGAAATATATGTGCCACGGACAGGTGTCAACCAAGAATCCAGCCAACAATCACGCAATGAAAATGTTTACCTTAAAGCCCCCACGAGAGAGGCCATCAAAAAAGATTTATTTATGCAAATGGCTGAGAACCAAACTTGACTGCAAAATGAGGAAGTTTCTCAACCGAATTTGGGTTGCCAATTTGGATGGCTGTAATTGCAGCAAACTTCCAGTTAAAATACATTAATATTTTATAATAAAAACCATGTTCAGTAATAATTATATTTACACATGGCATGCCGCAAATTGTTGGCTCGGTTACACTCCAGCAGCCAATAACAACCATCCACCAACCAACTGATGGCGCCTCCATCAAGTCTTAGCCGCAGATTTGGCCACAAAACGCAAAAGCCCGGTTAATTGCCCGCCCGGTTTTAATCAATAAAAGAGCAGGCGCCGGAGCAGGAAAAGATTTTCATTCTTGAATAATTAATCCATGAATTATTGAAATGCTGATAAGTCAGCGCAAAGGAATATATTCTTCGTTTGCTTTTGGCTTATAAAATGAATATAAATTGCAATTATGTTAACTCGAAGAATGTTGGCATAATTTAAAGTTTGATTTGTGGTTTGGATTTATTTTCGTAGAATTTGTTTTAGACTAAAAAAAACTGAAATATATTCTCCAGCTTAACTTTATTTCTGTTATTTTATTGACATATTTTTGCACTCCTTTTTGTCTGTCACGGAACTTTAAATAATATATTTGTGTGCCTTATTTGATTTATTCTATAGTTTATTTTAATTAAATTAATACATAATTTTTAATAGTTAATAAACTTAATTTTTTCTATCATAATTTTCAGTTAATTTCAAAATAGGTTCCTTTTCAAATTCTATTTCTTTTTCTATATAATTCTTATTTGCAATCTTTTCTTGTGGCCACGCTTTCAGCATTTTCAATTGGCTTTCATCGGCTTATTCGCTCCCCCTCGTACATGGCCCTCATAGCAAAGCAAACAAAAAATGGTACAAAAAAGACCTACATACAAATGGAAGCTCAATAGACGAGGGGCGTACCTGCATAGATACATTTGTATCTACAATGCTATTACGTGAGCAAAATGTTTATGACTATGACAATAAGAGCCAAAAACCAGAGCCAAAGCCAAGACAAACGAATTATAGATGGAACTTTGTTTGCCTTTTGAGAAGCTAAAGGAATCTACCGATAGACTCAGATTCTTTACAGCTTTGCGAAGCTGCTGATATTGAGATTCCTTAGAGTTCTACAAAGGCTACCGATATTGAAATACCTTCAAGCTTTTAGATGCTGCCGACAGCCAACGAGATCCGTAATTGCCTATAATTACCAGAGGCAGGCACAAAACAATTTTAGATCCAACAACAACAACAGAAAAACTATATGCAACGTAGCGGCTAGCGGGAGTAGAAAACCACAAAAATCCATTACAAATGCGGAGACAAAAGTTGTGTGTGCCACATGAATCATGCGGCGGCCAAGACCAGGTCCAGCGGCACCATGTGGGCCGCAACAATGTTTTAACGACAGATAAATATACAGATACAGATACATATACATGTATCTAACATCTAACTGTAGCTCTAGCTATATCTAAACGGATGTTGCTTTGGCAAATATGCAAAAGCGGGCAAAAAAGAAAGAGAAAAGCCCAGTCAGACGGCAGGCAGACAACAGAACTTGCTTTCAAATGAAAGTTGTCGCCAGTCTCCAGTCTCCAGTCCGATTTCATTCCATCTACATACAAGTATCCGTACTCGTACTGGCATCCGTATGTGGAACGACCTTTACCTCATAGGCTGCCACATCCTCCTTGCCGTAGATGGCAACTGGCGACGAGTTTCGTGGGGCAAACATTTCTCAATCCCTTTTTGAACGGCAGCAGGCAAAAACATTCCTTGCACCAAAGATATTTCACTTATTTTTGTTGGTTAATTGTAAAACTTTAACTTCTTTTTTTATGGCACATTTGAGACAGACGCCCACCAAAAAATAAGTTTATTTTTTTTTTTTGGTTTTGGTTTCAGGTGTTTTTGTTGTATTTTGTATATAAATTCGTAATATTTTTTGGGGGCGTTTCGTATAATTAATAATACACTTGAAATAATACTTTATTTGTCGGTTTTTCTGTTATATATTTCCTCTATATATATTTCTGAGTTTAAGGTTTTGTTTTTTTGTTCGTTGCTTTTTCGGATGACTAGTCTTTTATAACATTTGGTTTTTATTTTCTTCTTTTTTTTGCGACTTTGTCAAGGTCGTGTTGGGTGTTCTCTTCGGTGTCTCTCTCTCTTGGAGTTCGTTTCGTTGTATCTTTCAGTTTTATTTGTTGCGGTATCTGGTATCTTTAACTTAATTTTCCACTTCTTTTTCAAACATTTATTTTTTATTTTTCCACTTCTTTTTCTACCATTTATTCATTCATGTTCCCACTACTTTTTCTGTGATTTATATATTATTTTTGCAATACTTTTTAATCATTTATTTTTTCATTAGATTTCTTTTATGAATCTTTTATAAAAATATTCGTTGCACGTTTTTTGCTGCGAGCTTTTGCTAATTTCTTTTTTACAACAAATAAAGCATAGCTTAAATAATTAATTCAGAAAATATTTCTTGTCGTTTTATTGCGGTTATTATCGGCGTGTTTTGTGTGTTTTGTGTTGTTGTTTTTGTGTTGTGTCAGCCGTTGTCGCGTATCGTTTTTTAGCGCGGCTCAAATGAAACTGCCGCGATTCCAACAGGCGGCCAAGGCACACGACGCGTTTGTTGTCGTAGACACATATCGATATTGAGTTAACAGAGAGCTTGAGACGACAAGACAGAGAGACAAGACAAAAGAGCGCGGACTGGGGACTGCGGACTGGGCAGTCGGATTGAGTTTTTGAGAGACACACACACCAACACACACACACAACACATTTGGTAGCACGCACTCGTATCTCTTAGATACTCAATCTTCAAACTGAGTTCGCGCTGGCTTGTCTCAGCGGTCGCGCTCATTAATTTGCATATTTCGTTAAGAAAACCAAAACAAGAATCAATTCTATAGGTAATGTTACGACTAAGGGATACCCAGTAAAGAGATTCTTTATGATAGAAGATTTTTTAGCCGAGAAGTTTCTTTATCACCCAAGCAGAAGTGGAAGATGTAATTTTGGAATGTTATAGTTAACCGATCGTAATGATTTTCAAAATTATGGTAGCTAATATTTATATAAAATTGAAATCCAAATATTAGCTTAGTATCTTAAAAACTGTAATTGCTATGCGCACTTAAACGATTGTAGGAGATAACTAAGTGTAATATATTATTCTTAGATGCCACGACACACATATTCATGTACCCACACAACCTATACACCCTTTTCCACTACGATTACCAGGTAACCCCTCCCCACCTAAAAACACGTTTGGAATACAGTCCAAAATAAAAGGCGATCGGATCGTTGATTCTAACACGCGATTCTCGACACACAAATCTAACACAAAGCGTACTTCAAGTGCAACTTCGAGAGAGCGGAAAGAGAGCGTTTCAGATTTAGAGACTCTTATAATTAATCAAATGTCACTAGTTGTGTCACCCACGATTTGCTTTAATTAGTTAATAATTTACATACATATATATGAATAATCAATAGTGGAAAGTTATCAATACAGATCGGTTCGGTTCATTCGGTGTTCATTGCTGTGTGTGTGTGTGTGTGTCTGTCTGCACTGCCCACCGAATGCAATAAATTCTCGGGCAAACAGATCCATATTCCACATTGGAATTGGAATTGTAGGCGTACAAGTTCCCTACAACTGCCGTATGCCGTATGCTGTAAAATGAAATTAGGCAAATCAACAACAGAAAAACAAGCAGCAGCAACAGCAGCAGCAGATACTCTCGGGTCAGCCAAGTGGAACACAGTTTAGTGGCCATGCAGATAGTTGGATAGATGGCTTTTCCGTGTGTCCGTCCGCCAAAGCCCGTTCCAGATGTGGTCGCTGGCTATGACTAAATAAAGCCCTAGAATTATACGAGATTGTTGCAGAGTATCTGAATATATATGGCGAGCATCTGACCAATCGTTTATGACTTATGGCTGTGCTTCATTTGGGTCCGAGGCTGAGGGCTTTTCTGCGGGTTTACACGTTTGGCAATATTATGTAGTAAATTATTGCGAATTAAGGCACCTCTAAAACTATATTACTCGTACGCTAAAATTGATAGAAGAATAAAGTCTTTTCGTAGAATATTTCCGGATGCTGTGATGTCTTTTTATTTCCCATATGCATAGTTTTCAGACACATTTCCCAACTGCCTAAAGTTAAAAAAAAGTTAACCCCATCCGCTGACATTTCCATGCCCCCTCCCATAAATCTCGCTTTCATTTCAAGATCCCAACATCGTGATTGTGTCAGCACGCATAAACTTGACGCTTTAGGCCTCTCTCGTTCAAGTGCAATCATAAGCCCAACTATTGCACAAAGGCCAATCAAAAAGGTAGCTACCTTTCCATAAACAACTCGCCGCCACACACAACAGACAACAGACAACACACACAAAACACTCGACAAACAACTAGACAACAGCAGAAACGACAGAAAAGAAAATCAATTTGCATAACACAAATCAAGTGAAATAATCAGGCATCATAGAGAGACAGACAGAGAGAGAGAGTGAGAGAGAGAGAGAGGGGGAGAGAGAGGGAGATCGAACGAACCCCAGCCCCGAGACCAAATCCGAACTCTCGAACGCATTGCACCGACAGATTGACAAACAAAGCAAAAGCAAACACATGGTGAAATATGAGAAGGAAATAGAAGACGAAAATAAAGATACTCTTTTTTTTAATTATTAAAATTAACTGTAATACGTTTTAAGGGAAATACGATTAGAATCAATTGATAGCGCTACCCCTTTTAGAAGCTCATAAGCTATACTAATTACTGTTTCAGCAAGTAATCATATGACATACAGACAGACTTACAGACAATACCCTCTGATTAGGATAGTGTATAAAAATGCATAGTTGACATACACCTCTGCCCCTCTTTCACCCTTTCAGCGACACATCCCCTGCTCGCACCCATTCCATGGGGGATCCCAAATTGTGCAGCCAATTTCTTTATCTTGTGCCATGGCCAAAATAAATGTCTCTCGCTCTTCCAGCTCCAGCTGCAGTTGCCGTCGCAGTCGCAGTCTTCGTTGCAGTTGCCTCTTGTTTATGGGGGAAAGTTACCAGCGACTTGCTCTGACAGATGCTAGGCAGATAGATACATAGATTGGAGCTGAAGTTGGGGGGTCGGGCTCGGGTTCGGATCCGGGGGATCTGTGGGTACCGCCTGCATTCGCCGCATATTCAAATGAATGCAGACGCTGGCTGTTGCTGTTGTTTGTTGCTGCTGGTTGTGCCACTTGGCTGCCTTTTTCCTTTGATTTTCGCCGTGAAAAATAGCTGGACTGAATGACGTCTGGTTACTGGGATACTTGGAAGCACTGGTAGACAATTCATCGTCTGTAGAGGGGGGTACAAGGTATGGCACCCTATATAAAGCTATTTATCGCCATTACCATTACCTTTCCACCTTCTTGCAATTTGTAATTAAAATACTTTTTGCCTCATTGTCATTTTTGGATTGCATTTACATTATTGTTGCTGCTGCTGTTGCAATTGTTCAATTTTTAAATAAGTTTTTGTAATGCAAATTGCAAATCGAAACTTTTGTTCGTGGCTAGTCCAATGATGGTGCGGATCTGATATTGTGATTTTGTTCGCCAAAGATCGTCGTGTGGGCATTATAATTAATAATTATTATTTATGATTTATTTGTGTAATGCTCTGGGCGTTGCAGATTAGATACTGAGAATCTGGCATTTGTGGGTCGGTTGCAACAAGGCAGCAGCTTGTTATTTGTTATACCAGTGGGGTGGTGGTTGGTGGCTCTCATAGCACACAATTTGTTCAAGATTTATAGATAGGTCAGTCAGTCAGTTTTGTAGGTTAAAAAATATGAATAAAAGTTGACCTTTTATAAACCTTAATTTTTGAAAATGTATCTTACATTGAACAAAAGATTGATATCTTATATATAATTATCTATCTATTGCAATATTTCTCAACCGTTTGGATCAAAAATACTGAAGATAAATGCTGCAGAAATTACTGAATAACGGGGAAGGCTCCCTCTAATATTTTGATTTATCTTATTTTATATTTTCTTTATACGATTCTTTCAATATTAAATCGAACTCTTCTTAGAATCGAGCCAAATCTCCTCCTCCCCAATCCGCTTGCGTCAATCAAAAGACCACCGACCAGATTCAGTCTCAGCTCAAACCAAAAACACTCAACATTTCAATCGCCCATGTCAATCAATCCCCCACGTCACTCACTCACTCAATACTGATGTGGCGCATGCGCTTTTTGGTCAATCCATCAATATATTGGCGAACGAATTAAAAAAGCTCTCTCTCTCTCTCTGCTGTCGGGGCGATGAGGTAAGCAAATCGCTACGATCTACGATCTTCGAACCAATCATTTACAAGCGACTGAAACGACTGAAACGCTGCCGACAATTTTGATTAATTGCATAAATATCTACAGATGCAATTTAATGTGTTACAGCAAATAACAGGTTGCGCCTGGCCATCAATTAATACGAAATCAATAAACCCATTCAGCAGAAAAAAAGAGCTAAAACTCAGACTTAAATTACACTTTAATGTGAGGATGGGATGTGGTTGTATGTAGTGTTGGGTGGGAAAGCCCCCCCACCTTAGATAGGTAAAATATGAAACATAATTCAATAATAAAGCGTTGCAATTTACTCTCCCAACGCTCTCGACCAACGCTTGAACTACGTGACAAGCGTGATGGCCCTCGGCCGTGGTATGAAAATCTGGGAAACTCTGGCCATAAATTCACAAGCGCAAAAGCGCACCCCACCGAATTGAGAAAGTAGGAAGAGGAAAATGGTTTTTCCAGTGTGCTCGCAGGCCTGCTCTCGAGTGTCAAAGTTGATGAAAGATGCTGGCTATCCCGCTGGACAGGGGATTGGTGCTGTGTTTGCAGCAGCTTCAATCTCTAGCCTGGGCCTGGGCTTTAGTTGATTTGAAAGTTTAATCATGTATTAGTGTTAGTTAAGAGGTTGGTTTTTTTTTTTCGGGGTCTTTTGTTGCTTATTTTATTGGTGGCACGTAGTGCACTCTGTAATGGCCCCGCAATTTGTCTAATGATTGCTATTTGTGCACCAGAGAAGAGTCAAGCGATAGAGAGAGAGAGTGAGAGGTTCATTTTGTTTGAAAGTCTTTTGTATTTTATTTTCGGTCGATTATAAGTGTTAATTATACGGCGTAAACTTGAGAGTGGCGGCTTTTAAAACGCTTTTCGATGTAAGCTTCATTTAATTGACAGACAAATCTCGGGGTTTTGCTTGATTTGGTTAATGTTTTCTTCTTCTTGTGAAAATTGAAAATGATTTGTAGTTGGGTCTTAGCTGGCACTAATGCATTAATGTGTGGGCTTAAGTGAGTGATTACTGTGGGAAAACGGGAAAATAATGGGAAAAACTTTTGCTTGTACGTGTAACGCGTCATGCAGTAGAGCCCATCGGTTGTTACTGTCCTCTGAGAATGGTTTTGTAATAACAATTTACCCATTTTAAATTTAATAATTTCTAATTTGTAATTTTTTGTATTAAAGCTAAGAGAAATCCCTACAAAATCTCTGCTCTTCCTTCATTATCCCATTATGGCCACATCTGCATCTTTATCTGTACTTTAACCCTCATCATTATCGCACTTCATTTGTGGTCGTCGTTGGTCTGTTGCTATGCATATCAATTACTCTTCTTCCCCTCTTGTGATGGCCCCATTCAAGATATTGATTACATAATGCCCAGATGCCCAGCTCCACGGTAAGAGAGGGAGAGAGCGAGAGATAATATCAATTTCGTGTGGTCACAAAATGCATTTAAAGATTTAATTATATGGAGAGTGGAGCATTTTATATTTCCATTTTCATTTTTATGTACTGCTAAATGCTGCAGAGGAGTGGATACGCGTTGTGCGGGGCACTCTTGTGGCAACCACTCGACAGAGTAAAAAAATGCGTTTCAAATTGTACCGACGGGATACGCCCACAGCAGACGAGCCAAGCCAACAATCTGACGGTAATCGGGTGACGGCGGTAGTCAGTTGGGGGAGATGCAGTTCCATATGTTTATCCACATACATAAAAAAACCACAGCAAAATGGTAAAATCTCAGCGGCAGCGGCAGCAGCAGCAGCAGTTGCAACGCACTTAGCCAAATTGCTACAATTTGACAACCAGCAACAGCAGCAAATAACACGAAAGAAAAACACATTTTTGGAGGCGCAGTGGAAGATACTCTGGCAGATGCATTTTTCTTTTGAATTAATGAAAATGGTTTTCACGCAGCTTAAATGATATTTTCTATGATAGCTAAAATAAGATAGATAAGATCAAAGTTTGATTAAATTTTCTAAAATAATTTAAAATCCGTCAGATTATATTCTTGCTTTATCTATTATTCTATCTAACCATCTATCAATCACCAATTTACAATCCACATTATCCATTTATGTATGTACCATATTTATCCCTTTTATTTGTATAGATTTCTCTTTATATATTTTACATGTATGTATGTATATTTTAATACTTTAAAGTCTCGGAAATTCTTTCTCCTGTCCTAACATTACAATCATCTCATAAAAGCTCAAAGTACCCTCTCCAGATAGAGTAAAAAAACAAAAGCAAAAAAAAAAAACTCTGGAGTACACCCAAGCGCAAAAGAAGTGTTGGCTCTAATAACAAGTGTCAGTCGTCTGTCTGTCTGTCAGTGACTGCCAGCCCCCAAAATCTGCCCACAGTTTGGCTTTACCTTACATTGGTTTCAATTTTTCTTGTTTTCCAATGCAGTTTTCCTTCTTTTTTTTGTTTCATGTTTCTGTGTTTTTGTTTGTGTTGTGGTGATAAATTTTAAGTACTTAATTTTGTGGTATTAAAATGTTTCTTATGACATTACTTATAATTTGATTAAAAGTCGGCACCAAAAATCATTGCTAAAAGATGATAAACAATTTCCGGCATTTCATAAATTAGAAACTTTGTTTTATGGCGAAAATTCTACCCACATCTGGTAGCATTTTTGCGTATTGTTTTTTTGTTTTAAATAGAGGGTATATCATATTTGGGGCAAGTACAGAAAAGTAAGGGAAGAGCGGCAAAATATAGGGGATAACTTAATGAAATGATAGGTGAAATATCACCATGCGGAAATCCCATTCTCTATCGCATATTTTTGTCTGAAATAGTTAATTTTTAAGATTTAAGTGGTATTCCTTTGTGGAATGCTTTTAGTTCCATTCTATCGATCCCTGAGCATTCTTTGTATTTTTGAGGATTTAAAAACATTTATTTTGAAGTTATTGCTGATTTATTAACAACACATGAGAATCGGAATAGTTATATCAAAGTTATTTTCCATAAATCGATTTATTTATGGTAGATCGTACCTTTCCTAAACTTAAGTATCTGTCAGATAAATATGTTTAAAGAGAGCTTAACAGAGTACTTGAATCTTCGACTAAACCTTCATTTTCATAGTCCATAATACGTATAATTATAAATTCACACATTCCGCCAACGCCCCAAGCCCCAACTCAAGAGTTTTTTTTTAGTTGCTTCTTTGTTTCGGGTATCAGAAACTATTACAAGAGCCATAAAATATGGTAGAAGCGAGAAACCAAATGGTTTGCCAGTACATTTACGAGTATCTACAATATATTTATATGTATCTCAGCAGGCGGCGGGCATAAAGATTGCTTCGTAATTCATGTTGAAGTATAATTTAGTTTTTTTTTTGTCAGAGATTTTTTGCGTGTTTTGGCCCAAAGTGCTGGCCTGTTTGTTGTTGTTGTTGTTGCTTTCTGTCTCATGGCCAGCCAGAAAGGCGATGTCGGGCGACGATTTCCTGAGCTCATTAAGGCCCCCATTCAAAAATTGGCACCCAGACAACGTTGGTTTGACTGCGTGAACGAGTGACTGAGTGACGGAATAACTGAGACTGACTGAAAGACTTGCTTTAATTAAGATTTAATATATATATTTGTAATGGCAAAAGGAAGTTATTAAAATTCCAAAAAAAAACTAAATTAAAGCGGGTTTTGAAAAAGTGTCAAGAGTTAAGTTCTAATTATCATTTGTGTATTTCACTGTGAACGTTTTATAGAGCTGTTAACTTATCGCAAACCATCGACAGGCCATTGTGGTTATAAGTGATATAATGTCAGGGCAGATATCATTGTAAGAGTAAGACGTATTTACGGGGGAGGTGGGAGGTGCGATGTTATCTTTGTAGTCCCATTGTGCAGATTTTCGACAATATTATTGCTTTACATAGTAAAAATATTAAACATTTATAGACACTATATAAGCTATAATATATTTAATGTTAATAAAAACCTATAATTTAAATCTAGAAAGAAGCGACAGCCTGAGTAAGCCTCAATTGAAACTTTCGGGCGGCAGATCTCTTAAACAGAGAAATCAATTTTAAACCTTTTGATTCCTGTATTTAAAAAATTATATTTCGAAAAATGGAAGACAGTTTTGTTATTATTTGCATTTTTTTCACGGGTTTTGTCGTTTAGAATTTTTTTTAAAGATTTTTTTTAAGCTATCCTAAAAGTATGCAATGTACTTGTAGGCGATTTTTAGGCGTAATAGAAGGCCAGAACACTCTGCACTGTGTAATTCAACCAATTCTCTGTCTGCTTAATGTAAAATGAGCGACTTTTTGTCACACAAGTTCACACTTTAACCCTAATTAAGGCCGCCAGCCAAGCCCTTTATGTGTGGTTTGGTTGCCAAAAACAAGGCCCACAAAAACAAAAACCAAAACCCCATCCCAATCACAGACCACACACAGAGAGTGCCACAACAAATAACTTTCAAACTATGCAAATCAGATACAAAAGCCAAAAACAAAAAAAAACAACAGAAAAAAGAGAAGGTGTTGGGATTAGATAAACACTAAACACATTCTTATACGCTGGAATTACTCATTTGGGTCAGAGATGGCCAAGATTCAGTCAACCAACGGCTCTGCTCTGTCCGATGCATCAGATTAAGTTACCAATTCTTCAATGAGCCATAAACAACAAGATTTAGCAACCTCAATTTGCATATATACCGCGTACTCGTGTGTCTGGTAAAAAGTTGGGTAAACTGCAGTTTCTTTTGGTCTGGTTTCTGCATTGGCCGACATTGTCTGAGTGGGTGGCCAATAACCAATAAAGTCAACAAATTGTTGTGCCTCTCTGGTGATTATTTTTACAGCTTGTTAAACAATCAGATTTCGTTTGGTTGTTGTTTCTTTTTTTGATGTTGTTTTTTGGGTCGTACATGACTACCTACCAAAAAAGTGCAACAAAGTGTGGAAACACCACAAAAGCAAGGGAAAATACTCGTAAAATTGGAAGACGCTTCATCCGCTAATAAAAATGGTAGCCCAAAGTAAAGAATACTCGAAGAAATTTATGTGTATATAACATTTTGATTAATGATCAAACTTTACTCTTTGGACAGTCAACAAAATGGTTAATAGAAAGCTTAGACAGAGGCAGCGAAAATAATGTTTTATTTATGATTTCTAAAGCACGCAATGGAAGCAAAAAAAAAAAGTAAAACAAAACAAAACCTAGTTAAGTAATGCACAGTAACAGGAGACTCAGCCAAAAGCCCTGCCAGGAGAATCAAATTAAGTTGAGAGAAGAACAAAGAAATTCACTTCGAATTCTTTAGAAATAGAATCAAAACGAAAACGAATACTGACATCATCTTTCAAGATCATTTCAGCAGCTTTTTGCGTCTCAAAGCCTGACAAATCTCATTAGAAATGCATTTGCAAAGGCAAACAAAAAACAAGAAAAGAGCACGAAAAAATACAGAAAAATAAAGCCAAATAGATTTTAGGTTCCCTTTAGAAAATCAAACTGTTTGGTTAAACACAATGTAACAGCGGAAAATATGGAAATTCATAATCAAGTGGGCTGCGGATAAATGATTTTTGAAGACTTTTCTTTCACAATTGAGTGGGCGTCAACGGCTAATGGAAAGATAAGCCGATAAACAGTCCATTATCATCCACAGCTTGCGGTACCTAAAAATGCAAATGAACCCGAATCTGAGACATCTTATCGCCACTTAACCTTTTGGGCGGCAGCCCGAGAAAGTCAATCTGTCAAAAAGTTAAATGGGAAAACACAAACATAAACATATAGAAAATCGCTGAGCGTCTGTCTGTCTCTTGGGCTCTGTTTCGGTAGCTACACACACACACACGCAGACACACAAAAGATACAATATCTGAGAGCATGTTGAAGTAGCGCAGAACGTAAAGGCATTTAGGAGTGCCTTGCCCCATACATCAATCAATTTGCTAATCATGTGGGTTGGCTATGAAAAGCAAAAAAACCAAAACAGAGCTCTGAGGAATGAGGAATGAGTAGAGGGGCAACAGACACAACAAACGAAATAAAAAGGTGTTGAAATTGTAGGGGAATTTATAGGTGAAAAATAAAGCACTATTTATGGGTTGCTTTTATGGATTTCTGATATAACTAGATATACTTCGTTTTGATTTTCACGATTTATATAAAATTTAATCATGATTTTAGTTAAATAAATAAAACAATTATAATTTATTTATATTTTATATTTCTTATTCCGCTCGTGTCTTCCCCTATTCCCCCATTTCTAGCAAAAATTTATCATAAATACATATCTCCGCCAAATATTTAAACACATTCCATATACAAGTTTTTAAGTAAATTTGACAACTTTTTTGGCACTTGCCAGCCCCGCCGCCGCACATAACGACAGAACTAGAAATGGAACTTCAAAAGTTTTATGCCGAAACAAAATGCGCATTGACCAAAGCACAAAACAAATCAAGTTTAAGTACAGCAGAAAAAAAAACAAAAAAAAAGAACCATACAAAATTATGTAGAAAAAATAAACAGCAACACTAACGACAAATGTTAGTGTGGGTTGCAACAAATGTAATTGCGCGTGTCGAAATGTGGAACAACAAAACAGAAAAAAAAAGAGAGAAGCTAGAGGTGGAGCAGCTGCAACAGATCTATAGCCAGGGATACACAGATACTCTGCCAGAGAGTAAACTATTAAACAGATACTCAACTGGAGAGCAATAGAAACAAATACTCAAAGAGACAGATACTCCACCAGACAGACAGCCAGACAGACAGACAGCCAGTCGTTCAGTCGTTTGGTCGTCATTCTGCCTACAACTTTTGCGATTATAAACTTTTGATAAATTTATTTGTCTGCCCGGCTGCTCGGAAAAACAATTGAATATTTTTGCCGGCCGGCTTTGACTTCATTTAAAATGCACGAAACGCAACGAAAAAAAAAAGAAAGAAAAAGAGAACACAAAACAGAAAAAACACGGAGAGAAAAAAAGAAACAAAATAAATGTGCTTAGTGCATTTTAAAATTTCTCAATGCGAATGTTGTCGGTGTGAATGAGTGACACGCAGCAGACGAGCAGAGAAAAGAGACAAACAGACAGACAGAGAAAGAGACTGAAAGACAGAAAGCCGGACAGATAGAGCGAGAGAAGATACTGAAGAGAGATAGTAGGTGAAAAGTGTTAACTACGTTTTCATGGTGTGGTTAACGGCGTTCCACGATCGGCCACAGAAAAATGCCAAGACGTGCCAAAAGTCCCCTTGCCACCCCTCTTCTGGTCTCCTGTCAAACGGATTGCATAAACGTTGAAGATTGGTTTCAGCGAAAGAAAGAGAAAGATGTAGGGCAATGCAGAAAGGAATGAAGGGAAATACAGAGAAAGATTTAGGGAAAAGCAGAGACGCGAGCGGTGGTAACAACAGAGAAAAATGTAGACAAAAAATCTAGAGAGAAATGTGGTGTGGTGCAGAGAGTAAACATTTCGTTTGGTAGGGCAAGCGATGCTGTTGCAACATGTTTAAGCCATCAATTTGGTGGCTATAACAAAGTTTAGCGTTGAAGTGTACGTACCCCCCTCTTTCCTTTGGGAGCTCAGTGCTTGTTAAACTGTAAAACTGTCAAAAGAGACAAGTGAATGGAGTGGAGAAAGATTTGTGGTTCCCAGTTGGGGCTTTTGTGATTGATTCTTGGGAGCCACTTTCTTCATGTTGAGCATGAAGACAGTCGCCTAAGGAGATGAAGAATCATAGAAGTTTAACCAACAAAAATGGGGTATGAAAACACCAAATGTTGCTTTTATTTTTACTAAATTATCTTAGGATCAAAGGTAAGAAATATTGAAGATATGCAGACAGATGAAAAAATAAATGTAAGCTTCAAAGTTGCTTAAATTTCGAAACAAATCTGGTACAAATATTTATGATTCCAAAACACTATTATTTAAATTTTATGTTCTACTCCTCTGGTTCCGCTAAGTTGGCATTTTTTGAGAGGTTTTTGAATGCTTAGTTCGTATGGGCTAGAAAATCTTATAAACCAGCTATGAGTGCCTCCATAATGGGTAATCTGGGGAATAATGTTTTCTTTTACCTCTAGATATCAATATCCCCCCCTAGAATCAGTTTCTTGGCACTACTTTCATATCACACAACCGTACAATTAATTCATTTGCAATCACTTAAACCCGACCGCGCACTACGTATACCACCTGTTGACCACTTCATTGATATATAAATATTGCAAAAACAATATAAAAATAAATGCTTAGGTCATTCGCCAACAGGCCAGAACTTTTGCTCATGAAAGCTTATCAAAAACACTGTATAAATATCAAGAGTTTGGAGCTTTTTTTTCTGACCTGCACACCCATGCTCTAGGCCAAGTCCAGTTCCCAGACCAGACCAGACCAGTCCGAAACCGAAACAGAAATCGATTCGGAATCAGCATCGAGTTATTTAAATTTGTAAAGCATAAGAAATCACGCTAGAAGAAATATACACCACGTACATGTCTAAGGAACAATTCTGCAATAACTGGTCACGTTTTTCCGGTGCCTGTAAATTATGCAAATCACAAATCGCTTTGTGGGGGAGGGAGGAATGCCTTAGAAGGGTGCAAAAAAAGGCAATTGATTGATGGATACGATGGTTGGTACGTTGCATGCAACCGTGAGGCGTGAGGTAACTCTAGATTGCAAATATGTGTACATGAACTTCGAGGGAGAACTCCACCCAGCTCTGTTCTATCTATGGTACAGATAAGATTGGAAGGGGGGCCTATTTCTGTAGTGGGGAAACTACCATAACAAAAGATGATTTATGGAGGTGCTCTTTCGGGCACTCTTTCTTTTAGAATATTTGTTAAATCTATCGGTAAAATACGCTTACTGCTGGGACGATTTAGAGGTATCCCAAATTATGCCAAATAAAAGAAACTGATTCGAGCCACAGAAGGAAATATAATAAATTTGATAGAACATTTCTTATGCATTTAGATGCACCCTAGAGATGTCTTTTATGTCTCCCACTGGGGACTAGCTTCTACTGGTATCCTCTTTTACGCTCCCATCTCCTACTGGTCATCTTTTGTACTCTCTGCAGCTCAAGTAATCCTCAAGTAAGTTCATCTTTCATTCTATATATTCAAAAAGGTTCATCGATTATTTTTTCAATGCCCTTTCAGATCAGGTTCGATAATTTCCCTTCCTTTTTTTTGGCAAACATTTTCTTTTGTTTTTCCTTTTGTTTTCCATGCTTGAGAGTGCCATGTGCCATCATCTCTCCTACGAGTGCTCCTCCTCTGTTCGCAGGTCAGCCTGTCAGTCTGTTACGCCTTGCTGCGCCCCGAGAAAAATCCAGATCCAAACTGACACTTGCTCTATGGCTATATACATATATATATATATATCGTGCAACAACAATTGTGTGTGTTGTTTTTTTTTTGGCGCAGTTCATTGACACTTTTTGGAAAAAACTTGTTATAATTTCATGGGGTTACAATCCGCTGCTAGCCTCTCTCTCTGCCCCTCTCTTTGTGGCTCATTTGTGGCTCTAACTGTTTTGCATTGTTTTATGGTCAACTTGATGTTTTTTGTTCACACATGGGAAACAGCGCCATGCCACAAAGCAGCAGCAGCAGCAGCAAACACGACTTGCTGCACAACAGTTTCCATTTAATGAAAGGTGTGTGGGGCCAAAGGGGGCAAGTGGTGGTGGTGGCAAGGGGTCACCCATGTGGGCCAGAAAATAGTACCACACGGTGCTGAGCATTTACCGTTTCGTCTGCTACTATTTTATGTCACAAGTAAAACGGATCTTTCCCACTGTCTGTCTGTCGTTCTCTGTTTTGTAATAAACTTTAGCTCTGCTCTCTCTGCCTCTCTTTTTATGCCATATGCTCTGTCTCTTTCCCTCAGGAGTGCTATGTGCTCTACATAATGTTCTTGTAATTAGCCTTTGGGGCGATTTGTCAGCCTGAAAGTTGTCACGTTCCTGTCTTCGAGTTAGGGAATGGCATGGCATGGCTCAGGCCATGGCATGGAATGATGATGATGTCGTCGTCTCTTGTCTCTCTTTTCTAAGCATGAAATTTCATGGCAATATCGTGAGCTCTTTGACAGGCTATATAAGATATATGGGTCTGGTGATATTACAGCAAGTGGGTGACAATTTACAAGGCGTGGAAAACGTCAAATGTACTTTGTACTCAAGCAACATAAGAAATCTACAAGTCGAGGAAGATTTTGGAACGATAGATTATACCAAAGACTATGGAACTGTTTTATTTTATTTTTTTTTTTAATTTTAAAAATTTTTTTAAGACACTAAATTAATATTGATTAATTAAATCTAATAATTAAATTTTTCCAAGACACTAAAAAAAATACTGAATCTAAATACCTATAAGGATTAATTAAATCTAATAAAAACTGTATACCAAAATTATTTGGGGAATTTTGGATAAAGTCTGATAAAACTGTAGTATTGTAAATTATAGTATACTTCACCTAATAAAAATCTTCTTAAAGCCTAAATCACAAACACAAAATTGGAGTCATACAATCATAATGTGTATGATTCCCCCGCCCATTATTAAACCTGCAATTATTATTTCTATATCTCTAATCTCTCTCACTGTAAGTATCATTAATGCATCCATTTATCCACCCGTCCAACCATATCTTTTTTTTGTATCTTTGTATCTGCTGAACACCTTTTAGCAAGCCTCTTTACCACTTAAGCTTAATTCATATGTATGTACATCATTCATGGGATAAACCGCATATATCCCATAAACAACATATCAAATCTCACTTTCAGCACCACAGATCCATTTAACCAGCACTCAGTCCAACATCATTTTCTATGCACTCTGAAAAACCGGAAACTTCAGCCTTGAAAAGCTCCAGTCACACCCACACCCACAGCAGGGCTGCCACAAGTAAATGCAACTGTAATTGGGCTTAATAGTCGAGTTAATAAGTGAAAGATGGCACACGCCCTAAGGCCCCTAACAAAATGAGGTTCAAACAGAGCACAGCTCCGAAACGAACTCTGGCACTGGGCACCGAGCACTGGACCCAACCCAAAAGTGGCCGAAAAACATTAATCATGCAAATGGCCCGAACACTTTTTCCCCTCCTTAACATCCAGAAAACACAGACAGTAAACAGCAGCAGCAGCCCCGTCTATGGGTGACTGCGCTCCCAGCAGATAAAAAAAAAATACTCTAAGGTCTAAGGAAAAGCGAGAAGAAGGCAGCAAAACTAAAGAAAAAAGGGAAAACAATTTGTGAGGCGTTCGGCCAAGCGGCCAAGAGTTTTCCACATGGCCGCATAGCAAATATAGCAAATACTCCCAGCAGCAGCAGCAGCAAAAATGAGATCAGACCGAGGAAAGGGAATACAGATTGCAATAGATACAAAATAGATACAATAGATGAATGGATGGATGGATGGATGGTATATCAGTTTCAAGATTTTTCCAATAAAAAAAGCTATCTACAACGCAAATTTCATCAAGGAAAAACCCAGAGAGTGAGTAGCAACAGAAGAAGAGGGAGAAGAAAAAAACGCATTGGCGGGGGAAAAGTTGAAAGTAAAAGGAAAGACGGCAACGACGGGAACGACTTTCCCAAAACGGCAGCAAAAGGCTACTCTAGACGGGTCTGCTCTTAAGCCTGCACTTTCCTCCCACCCCCCAACTCTTCTATAGTGCTCTTTGCGTGGGTGTGTCGCTGGCTCCAAAAGCGCATTGGGGATTAGCATAGCATATTAGCGCCCCAAGGGGCATGCAACCAGAGCAGAGCAGCGCAGCACAGCACAGCACCGCGCAGAATGGCGCAGAGAAAACTAAAGGAGATTCAGGCCAAAAAAGCCAAATGGCAATGGAGGGGAAAACAAGTTCAAACTTCTACGAAGATTGGATACGCTGAAACGGAACTGGGAAAACTCTAAAACACATTTGCTGCAAAACTCTCTTTTTCAGAGAGGTCGCCAAAAGGTGGATTTTTGTTAATTAACATTGGGTTTTGTGGCAGCGATATTTTAAACACTAGAAAGGGAAACACAAGAGAGCAAAAAGGTAGAGTTCATTGACTCATAGACTCCTAATCTTCTTCCTAAAAATTGCTTCGTATTTGATTTTTATTTTGAGAGATATTTTTGGGCATCCGAAAGTATTCCAAACCATTTAAAAATATTCTCAAATATATTTACTGTAACAAAATTAGATAATGTAAAAGGAAATGGTTTTAAATCGATATCCACGCTATTCTACAGAATCTCCATGTCAGTAAGTGCTCCTTGAAAGCTCATAAGGGTATCTATCATACAATAAATCACTTCAAGTAAACTTTAATTATAATCATTCATGTTTAATCCTCTTTTCCTTTTCATAAAGGCCAGCAAAACACCCATCAATATTAGAGTACTTAAAAGAAGGCTGCCAGGAGGAGCAGAGGTCGTGTGTTGTGGGGTTGTGGGTGGCTGGCTAGGTGGCTAGTAGGTTTTGCTATGTGAGTGAGTGGTTTCTTATTCCGTTGCCTTTAAAGCTCACTTCATTGTTCGGCTCGGCTCTCAGTGGCTTAGTGGCCAAAGCCAGCCAAAGCCCAAAGCTCTGGCATAAATTAAAAGTCGGATATTGTTTCAATAGACGACGACGTCTCGGTTGCATTGTCTCTAATCTTCAGGTCTGAGATCTGGTGGGGACAGTAGGGGCAGAGCAGACAGCCCGACAGCCCCGAGAGGAGCGGCAGCTTTGACTTTCAATATTCGTCGTGTTTTGTCGCATGCCCAAAAGCCTTTCAATTAAACGAGCCGCACGTTTTTTTGTTCAACCCCAGTCCCACAGTCTCAGCCTCTGAGGAAAATGCATTTTAACGCCAAACGTTCGACACCAAAAAAAAACTGAGTACAAAATAATACAAAAAAAAAAAGGTAAAGCAAAGCAATAAACAACAACAATGTTGAACATTTATATAAATTGGAAGTACAGTGGAGATTCGATACACAAGAGCTGAACAGAAAAAAAAAATTTTTTTTAGGGGGGAATGTTTTAAAGGAAAGAATAAATAAAAGTAAAAAATGCATATTACAATAATTTTAATTTAACACAATTCTAAAACTTAAATGTTTGTAATTTTTTTATTTTATTTTTAATTTTTATTTATTTATTTTTATTTTTATTTATTTATTTTATTTTTAATTTTTATTTATTTTAAACTTATATTTATTTATTTTTTATATGTAAGTTAAATATTTATATTTTTCTTTTGTTTAGTTTTTAACTAATTTCTTCCTACTATATTTTAGACAACATATAGCAGCATAAAAATACAAGAATTTTCAATCTAAAAATATATTCCTCGGCAAAAGGTCCCAGTTTTTTCTCTTCAATCAAGTTAATTTTCTTTAACAATCTCCTGCTTTATTCCTCCCCCTTTTCATCCTACAAAACTCCCAGCATCGATGACACTTTGATAAAATTAATTTCCCCATAAAATCCCAGCACCACCATTAAGATATCATATCTATCGCTCAATAGAGAGTCCCCACTGTATGTGGTAAGCATATTTTGTTACATTTTGAGGCCAAAGTTGGGTTGGGGCTGCTGCTGTCTGGGCTTTGGGCCTCCTGGACCAAGGGGCCTGCCTGACTCATGACATGCCGCATATTGATATAATTTTTCTGTTTTTTCTTTTCTTTTGCTGCTGCACCACAAAAAAGTAAAACAGATACAAAAAGAAAACTGAAATGATATGCCACAAGATATATGCAACTAAATGATGTATGACCGTTGCCGGGGAATGGAATTGGATTGGTTTGGAAATGGTATTGAAAAAGAGGGCTGGGTCTGCGCGGTCTGCACACAGCACAAAGAAATCTCTATTCAGAGCCAATGGACTGCACTTTTCACAAGAATTTCAAAAGTGAAAAGCGGCAATCGAGTGAGAAATTGCATTTAAATATATAAACCAAGTTTTAATTAATCTTTGATTGGCGAGATTCTTGCGAAGGAAAGTGGGAAATGAAGTGGAAAGCGCGCCACCCAGAAAAGCGGATGAAAAGAGAAAGAGATAAAAGTCAAGGCTGGGGAAATGCATATCCGCTTCCTTTCACAAGGCAGTGAACAGTCGACAGGGAAATGGGAAAAACCCAAATGGAGGCAGACCGCTTGGTGCCACCTGCCACATCAGCTGCTGCTGCTGCTGCCACCAGATGCAAGTTGATTGGAAGTTAATTAAATTTGCGGCGCCTCTGATTGCCATGGCTTCCCTTTAATTTGATTTGTTGTTTGCGTTTCGTTGCGCCTAAGCCTCTAATCTTTGATTCAAAGTCCCAGCAGTTTTGTTATCAGGGGAACAGCGGAACAGTTCGCTCCGTGATAAGTTCCACCCCCCCAAACCGATCATTGAATAATCATTAGCCAAAATAATTACATGATGTCAGGCCGACAATGCAAACCGTTTTTCTACGTTTTGGAGGTCTCTTTGGAGATAAGTGTTCTTAACACGCTTTGTGGGAGTTTTAATTGAAGGTTTTAGTCGTAGATTGTCTGAGGATGGAATGAGACAGACATTTGGTGGGTGGAAAATGGCAGGTAAATTATGGGAGCAATATTACAGAGAGTGCATTAAAGAATCATGGAGTACAGATCACCTCTAGAGTGAATTTATTTGAATAAAAAAATTATTTAAGATATAAATTTCATCAACATATTTTTTGCTCATTTTGAGAAATAAATTAAGAAGAATCCACAACTAAAATTGTGCTTTTCATTCTGTAAAGCATCTTTTCAATTATTGCCAAGCTCAGCATTTAATTTCTCTTTCTGCCCGCATCTCCGGACTCTCAATTAATGATTGACAAATCAATTCCCAAAGAAAATTAAATAAAATAAATAGAATGATTAGCACTCGTTCGAGAAGAGTTTTCACTTTGTTCGAACGCCATAAAAAGAGAATCGTTTAGGCCATATTTAGAAGAGAAGGCGCTCCGATCCGATCCGACCCAACTGAGAAAGTCTTTCAAGCACTCTAAGCCTGATGATAAATGCTTACAAAACGACGAACGACACTTTACTTTTTCTGGCCAGGTCTAAACGATGTGTACTCCTTCTACAGGCTGCTGCTACTCCTCCTCCTGCTCATTCATCTCCTCCCTGTCTGCAGTGCAGTGCAGTTAGAAAGTCTCGCGTTGGAGACTAATAGCAAAATATGATAAACGACAGAAGAGGCTTGATGAACGAACACTTTCCCAACAAGACAGAGAGAAGGCAGACAGCAAGAGAGAGAGGAGAGTACAGAGAAGGCTGGTCATTAGAAGAAAACATTGCCATGGGACAGACTTGCAAGGCAACTTTACATTGGTTTTGTTTCTAGCGGACACAAAAGTAGAACAAAACAAAAGAAAAAGTACGCAAGAATAGTCGGCGTGTTTGTTACCCTTTGAGAGCTATTGAACATCGATCGATTTGGTTAAAATTTAAAATTATTAAAGCAGGAAAATATTGCTGTTCCATTGCTAAAGTTTGTTTTTTGTTACTGCACTTTTTTATTCACTAAAAATTTCAATACCCTATCAAAAAGAGGAGCTGAAATGGAAGAGGAAAATCGAGACGACTGCTGCTGCATTTTCCCTCAAACCGCTTTTACGCGAGAGTTGTTGCCAGAGAGCGGGTGAGAGACAGAGAGGAGGGGTTAGGGTGAAGCAGACAACAGAGGGGGGGGATTGCATTTTGCTTTCAATTTGCCAAGTAGCCAACGGAATGGATAACATGGCGTATGAGCAATGTGCAGGCTGCTGCGTGGATGCCAGCAAAAAGGAGAAGCAGCATATGGGCCAAAACAATTACGGCTGAAAATGAAGTTGTTTCTTGTTGTTTCTTGCTGTTGTTGTTTGTTGCTGCGGGTGGTGTGGGCGTGGCCGCAGAGGGGCAATTATGTCCATCATTCGTGTAGAAAGAAAAGTGCGGGGCATCTGCATATGGAAAATGCAGGAAAAAGCCTCAGAGAAGAGCCTCCCCCCACCCTCAGTGCAGCAAAAATGTTTTCTGCTCCAAAAAGCTCAAAGCGGCTGTGAAAATGATTTTCCTTCTGCAAGATCAGATGAAAAAGCAGCATAGAAAATGCATAGGAAAAATAAAATATTTCCATTTGGCAACAAAGTGGCCAAAAAAATGAAAACAAAAGGTAGCAAAATAAAGTTGCTCAGAAATAAAAAAAAATGAAAAAAAAGGAAAAGGAAAATGCAATTTGCGTGTGAAAATGCTGTTTGATTATCGACAACGACCTTGAACTTTGGCTCTAGCCAGTTGGAGGGAGGGGGGCATGAGAGAGATACCTCGTTAAATCAAAATGCTTGCTCAGGTTTTCTGTTGCCCCTCTGTTGCTGCCGTAACTTGATTAATTATTGCCGCATTACGCAAGTCGTTGAAACGTTGAAAAGTTTTTGTTGTTGCCTTTTGCTGTTGTTGATTTTTTTCCCCGCAGTCGGGGAAAACAAATTAGAAAATTGTTTGCCGCAAATTGCGACGCTGACATTTGCAAAAGTTTGCCAGCGTTTTTCTCTCAGGAAAAAAGTTGTCTTGCATGCAGCCCAAAACCAATGAAGGCTTAGCTTGGCTTATAATTAGGAGATCAGTCGATGGATAGATGGCATAATAAAGGTCAAAAGAGTAGAGAGGATAAGGTTGAACATGGAAAAAGCCTGTGAGCGCTTGGGCGTGGGTCTAGCCCGAAAAAACCAATCGCTATTAGCGCAGGGAAAGATTTCTTTAAGAAAAGGTTTGCAGCATTGAGTAGTGCAGAGAAAGGCTCTCTTTATAGGATCTCTGCAGACGGGGGCTTTCTTCTCAATATTTGCCATTAAAAAGCGCAGAGATAGGTTCCATTAAAGAAGGATATTTAGAGCGTAAAAGGGCGCTACTGAACAGAAAGACTGAAACGACACTCTTTCATTCCCATCTTAGAAAATAGTCTTGCCTAAAGAAAAGTTTACTTTCCAAGAATTGCAGCAGAGAAAGGCTTTGACAAAGATGTAGCTTTAAGTGTGAGAAGCCTCAAAAAAAAAGATGTAAAATAAAGGAGAGTTCAAAACTTTAAGAAGTTTGCCTACTAGAAAGGCATTAGGAATATATTGCACATTTCTGAAGCTTATATTTTGTTCTGTATGATTCGTCCTAAAACGTTAAATTAAGTAGAAATGTTACAAAATTCCAAAGCCTAAAAATCGTTACAATAACAAAATAACTTCTAAGATTTTTAACCTCTGGAAATCTGTACAACAAATGACTCAAAAAAATCACAGAAATAATAAAAAATTTCATATGACATTTGTGCTACAAGATGGACAAGACACAAAGCCAAGCCCAAAGAAAAATCAAATATAAATGTCATATGCCCCAAAGTGCGCCAAGAAAATGTGATTTTATTTTTCACATACAGAGGCCAGAGACCTCCTCTTAAATTGTCCCATTTTCATCCAAAACTTGAATGAATGCTATGGCAAATGCATGCAAAAAAGGGCCAAGAAATTAACTTAATTAAAGGAAAATGCAATGCACTCAACTCAACGTGGCTTGTGGATCGTACCCCATTCATGGAACAATATGGAGTAAATTATGATGTGGGGGGTTCAGGTTTTTTTTTCTCTGTTTGTTTTTTTGGCACTCACTTTTTCGCTGCGCTCATAATTCGCTGGGAACTTGGGTGAGGAGCCGCCACCAAAAACCGTTGATGGCGATGGCGTTAGCGGCGTGGATGCCGCTGTGGATGTCGATGTGGATGTCGATCTGGAGGGGGACTGCAGCGACATGCGCTGGTGGTGCAACGTGGATAGCGATGGCGTTGACATCGACAGCGATGTTGGGGTCATGATTAAATGCCGCATGATGGGGCACGGGCACTTTTCACTGACACTCTTGTTGTAGTTGTTGTGTATTTTTGGTTTTTGTATTTGTTTCTATTGTGTGTGCTTTTCTTTTGTGATTTTACATTTCCACAATTACATTGTTTTTTGTGTGTTTGTTTTGGTCAACGATTCGTTACATTCCGTTTTGTGTGCTGCTCTTTTTTTTTGTTTTTGTTTTTGCTTTTGCTTTTATATTTCATTCATTTTCTTTCTCCTTCTTTTTCAGTGTAAATGTCAATTGCTTTTGTGGGGCAAAACATTTTGCTAAAAAACAACACAGCACACAAATTTTAATAAGCTGCGGGCAATGGTGGGTCAAAGTGGGGTGGATAGGGTTCTGGGGGGGAAGTGGCATTCAACAGCTGCCGCTGCTGTGGCTGGCGGCTTCTGTGGCGGATGTTGACAGAACAGTCATCGCAAATAGGTTACGTTCTAAATAACAGAAATAAAATTTACTTTTTTTTCTTTTTTGAACTGTCTCCCATTCTTTTTTTCGATTTTTTTTCTCTCGTTTTTGTAGGTGTTTGAATCCGTTGAAGATTACTCAAATTTTTAAGGGGATTTGCGAAATCTTTAGCCTGAACTACCAACCTGGAAATTAATCTATAGCACTTGGACTTGAACCTCTAAATTGTCAATATAATTTGTATATTTACCAAATTTATTTTCCCCTGTGGGCTTTTCTCTTATCACCTTTTCGTACTCTTTCAATTGTTATTGTTCCTTTTCTTTTGGTTTTCTGCCTTAACTAACATTATTGTTTGTTGTTTTTGCCATTGACGTTTTTGTTGCTGTTCACGCGAGGTGAATCTTATCAGGTGGAAAGGGGAAAACAAAGAGGAAACAACTGCAAACATTTATAGTAATTTTTTATTTCATTTTTATTTGTTTCTCCGTCTCCTTTTTTTTAATTTTTCACACGGAATTAAATTTTAATTGACATTTCCATGCCGTTTCAATGTGCAAAAAAGTTCAATTTCGTTTGGTTTCTTGCTCTTTATCTTTGAAAGTGTTTATTTTTGGGGTTCAGGAGCGGAGCATATCAGAAGACCAGTCCTCTGATAAGCAGTTGCGGAATAATATGGCAGAGTGAACGAGTCGAAACTTAGATAAATAAAGTTTGCACGCGTAGAAGCCACAGGAGGCTTGGAGAATAAGTGGAATATTGGTGCTGTATTTAATATATTGAAAGAATTGGCAAGATTTTAGGGGTAACCAGATGAAGTATATGTGACTTTTTATTTGGATAAAATTAAATTTTAATAATGTTTAAATTTCATAAGAATTGAAATCGTTAAGACGAGCAAAAGTTTTACTTTTACTTGTAATTGCATTTCACTCAATTCATGTGCTCTATTAATTTAAACAATTTTAAAGTACACCCAGTGATTTCGATCGTGTTTCGTTTCTTATCCTCAAAGTTTCTTCAATTTCTGAGCCTAAATTCCCATTAACTTTTCACTCAATTCGGTACTCTACTCTCCTAAGATACCATTTAAATAATTTCCAACACACATTCTACAAACACTTTCAAATGCATTCCACTACCTACCACCCACTCACTCTTTGCCCCTCCCTGTCTGTCTGTTTAATTCAGAACAATGATCTAATCACTTGATTTGATTAACCGCAAGAATCACAAACGGTAAATGAACGCCATCCATCCCATCCCACCCCCTGCACCAACTTTTTCTGTGTGATTTTTACTCTTCTACAGATATTATATAACGTCATTTCGGGGGGGCATTAAAACTAATTATTTTTTGTTGTTGTTCAACCGAAAGCTACGCTGAGGCTGCGCTGTGACGTTGACGCTGGCGTCGCTGTCGACCGAATTACACGCACCAAAAAAACAAGAAAACTCGAACCGAGAGGGGGATGGCAATACATCATTCCGAAGGTCGTTGGCGCAGTTTGTTTTTGGGCAAATTAGAAACAACAAAACAGCAACAAAAGTCACAAGAAACAGCAACAACTGAACGATCAAAGCGGGTCGTGCACCACCCTCCCCTCTCCGCAACAGGAAAATGCAACACAAATTCAATTTGTTAAACATCGAATATTACCACTATTTCTATTAGTATTATTTCTTTTTGTTGCAGGTTGTTTTTATTATTCGTTTTACTGATTAGTTTTTCATAATTTTCAAATTGCAAAATGCAACAGCAGCACCAGCAGCAACAGCAACAATAAAAATGCAACAACAAAATTGCATGCGCACTAATACAAATGCAAAACGCGGGGCGGAGACGCGACGCGACCGCGCAGCACCAAATGGAAACAAACTGTAACGAAAGCACGGCATGGGGACGACCGACGCCAAAACGATTGAAGCCAGAGCCAGCGGCGCAGAGCAGCAGAGTAAAGCTCACGCGAGAGAGCCAGCCAGACAGAGAGAGAGAGAGAGAGCGAGGCAGACGAAGAGCCGACGCCTCTAACAGGTTAAGACAGTAGAAATTGATACTGTAAGGATACCCTCTAGTAGCCAAAGACAAACTCGATGGTTTACAGAACACGGTAAGGATATGACTATGCTGCAGGATATCTTGGCAGATGATTTTGTTCATTTTCTTACACTGACTGTAATAGTAACCCCATTGGAATGACTTTCAGTACATCGATAGAAAACTTTTACATATAAATTTCCATCAACTGTCAATTATATATCTGTAAAATTTATATGCAATGGAAACATCGTGGCCCTAGTAGTTATATTTATTCGTTGACATTTTTCTGTGTTGTTGAGCATACCCTTGTGTCCCATACGATTGTAGGGTATAAAAACAGCAGCAGCTGACAAACAATAACAGAAAACCTTTTAGCCAGAGAGAGAGATCAAGCAAGAGAGAGCTTGTCTGCCGGATCTTGACTCTCAATAACTCCCAACAGCTGATGGGCGATCAGCACTCTCTCTCTCTCTTGCTGTTGTTTTTGTTGCTTGCGAAAGAGGGTCACAATTTACCAGACGGAGAGAGCGAGAGAGCTTTCATTGAGCGTGAAAGTCTTTCGCTTAGTTTATCTCCCGTCTCTTTCTCGCTGCACAATAATAAATGCATTTGTTTTCGATTTGGGTTTATTATTTAATAGGAGAGCGTGGGTGGATGGGGGGTGGGCTTGGGTGCTTTTTGGGTGGCTTGGTTGGGTGTCTATCTCTCCGTCTGCTGCGTGCATTGAACTTGACATCAGACAATGAATGCAATTGTTTTGTTTTGTTTAATAATTGCGTGAAATCCGAGCTTAATTGTGGGTTATGCTACCCTGTGGATCCCAAGTGCTGAAGTGCGAGAATGGCTAATGACCTTCCACTCCACGTGCAACGGGTGGGGTGGATGTGGTGGTGTGGAAACTAGCTAAGCGGGGTGGAATGTGGGTCGAAAAAAGATATGATGGATTGGCGTGTAATTTTTGGATATTTTTGTGTGTTAGAGTCATGTTTGGTGCTACCAAAACTGAACAGTACGTAAAAAAGTATATTTGTATGCAATTTTGGAAAACATTTAGGTGAATGCATCGACTTTTTGACCTATTTTAAGGTATAGAAGACAAGAGAAATCAAGTGAAAAATTATCTTAAATGAAAGCCTTTTCTTCACACAAGTTTTCTTAGCATTTCCCTACAATTTCAATGAAAGGTATTTCATCCAAACCCATCCCAAACGCCTCCTCATAAACAATTTGCATTATAAATCAAATACTTGTGGCTTCATTCAAACAAATTAATCAAAATACAGACAAAAGCGGTACAAATAAATCGATAAAACTATAAAATAAATGACATTTGTGGGCGATGTATGGAATGGATGTAGTGAAACTTTCATTTTTTCCGTTGGGAGACACAGAAAAGAGACAAATAAATAAGACACGCGGAAAACTGGATCACGAGCGCAGCAGGGGGTCGATCGTAGGGTGATGAAATGAGAGTAGAGGAGAGACAAACTCTTATACGATCCACACCGTTGGGGTTCAATGAAACTAGGCTTAAATTTTGGTTCCTGTCAAGGCTAAACTGTGGAACATAAGAGCAAATACAGCTTCCACGATGTGTAAATGCGTTCTTCTCTATAGTATACTGTGTGTAGAAGAGTTTGTCAAAACAGGTTCCATAATATTCCACTTTCAACTTCTCTCTGTGATATCTTATATTTAATTTATATTTTCTAATTTTATAGATTTTAGTGATCAGAAAGATCAAATTTAAGATCCACTTACCCTGTCTATCAATTGTTCATCGTTTCGTTTGCGTCGCGCTGGCGCTCTTATAATGGAGCGTCCACCATCTGGAGCGTCCATGTTGCTGGTGTGGAGTGGATGATGTTGTTGTTCGCCTGCTCTCACGCTCTCGCTCGCTGCCGACGGCTCAGTGGAGACTCGAACCAGCGCGGTTCACTTATACGTCGGTTGTGGACTGTGCTAAGTGGAGCTTTGAGCATTTAAAACTTTGCTCACTTTGACCTTTTGAGCACGAATTAAAGCCGGTTCCGGTTACAAGGGTATTATAATCACAAATATCGGTGCATGCTCTACGGCTGGCGGCATTTATGTTCAAAATTTTGGCATTTTTTTTTATAATTAATTATTTATATGGCAATTCTTTGATTTTTGATAAAAATTTTGTGATGGAAGCAATTGTTGCAGGTTGGCTTTGTGGTTTTTTTAGCGGACAGAAATCTGTAATAAATAAAAGAGAAAAATATTAATTTATTAAAAATAAACTTTAAATTCATTGAAAGGTAAAACTGTTTCTTAGGAAGGTTTCCTAAGAAGACTTAAAACTTATTTCCTTTTATGAAGAAATTGCAAAATTCATTGAAAGGCCCTTTGGCACCTTTTTTTTGCTCCTTCTCTTCGTCTTTCCCACGCTTTTCCACTTGTTAGTTCCTGGCCAATTTCCTCTGCCTCTGTCCTCACCCTGAACCATTTTCTCCCTGTGGCTGCAACAAAGTTTTTTTCCCCCCATTTGCTGAATAAAATATGATTGAGGTTCAAGGCGACGGAAGGCTTTCAACGGCAACAATGTCAAGTTGTTGTTGCTGCTGCCTGAAGAGCTGCGCCTAACGGTTGTTTCAGTGTTGGTAAATTGATTTGAAGTGTGTCGAGTGCAGCTTATTAAATAGTCAAGAGACAAGGGCAGCCGTGGGGCAGGCCATGTCAGGCAGCAAACTTGTAGCAGCCGGTGTAAAGCCAATCAATTTTTAACAGGGTACAAGAGGGTAAGTGTAAAAGGAAAGAAAACTAAAGAAAAGCAAACAGAAGCTTATGTTTACAGCTGAAAAAAGTGCTGTGCAGCATAAAAAAGAAAAATGAGGCTTCTAAGCTGAATAAAACTTAATAGAATCTGCAAAATCTAAAGGATTTTAATTAAAAATCATAGTAAAAAAAATCCTCTTCAAATAGTTTAATTTTCAAAATTCCATATGCAACGCTGGCATTTCCTTATTTGTTTTAGAATCCCACACCGGCAACGACTGTCACATCCTTTAAGCAATTATCAAAACTTTTCTAATCAACTGAATCAATATTTGACAGCTAGAAGATTCTCCAAGTTTTCTCAGGAGTGAAGGCGGCCTGCAATTCCTCTGCCCCAAGGCCCCTAAATGGTTGCCCCATTGTTAGCCAAAGTTGGCTCTGATGGCTGTCGGCCAGGTTCTGATGACGTCTGACCAAATGAATCACTTTTTGCGACTGCAATTTGCACCTATTCATCCCCCTGAGCGGCAGACAATCGCTCCACCAGATTGATAATGTATCGTGCCCTGAAATTTACAAATGATTTCATTCCGGGCTCAAGGCGAATGTGTTTTTTTTTTTATCTTTGTCGGGCAATAAATGTTAGTGGGTCGACTGAACAAAACCAGCACCACTGACGCCACCTATCCACGTTAATTAAACAACAAGAAACAAGGAAATACTCGTAATTAATGCGCAAAAAGTTAGCAAAAACGAAAAAAAAAAACAATGACCAAGTGATTACAGATACAAAGCGAACGTCGCGACGCGACGAACGAAACCCTCAAAACCCTCTGCTTGAATGAATCCAAAAAAGTGTGGCGCGGAAAAGCGTGGAAAAGCAGCGCGGCGCAAAACTGCAGCAAGCAGCCAAACAAAAGAAGCGACGATAGACCACCTCTGGAAAATTCAAGCCATGAAGTTGAAACTTTGCTTCTTCTCCCTGATGCCGCCGCGCCGATTGCTGCATTTTCTTTTTGCATAATTTTCCACGGGGCAGGGCAGGAACGAAGCATCATCAGGTGACTAAAAGTTGCGAAATATCTTCCAAATTGCAGATGAAGTTTTCCCATTTTGGATGGCACGAAGCTCAACGAGGGGTTGGATGGAGATGAAGCAAAGGTAGAGATTATGAGGGTTTTGGTAACTTACTGATTAAGGTACCAAATTATTTCATTTTTCATGCTTTAATAATGAAATATTCGCAACGGGCAGAAGGCAATGGGAAAAAATATATTAAGGGATTAATTATTTGTATTTAATGATTTCAACGGTATGTTTTAATTGAATTAAATGAATAATTTGTCTAAAAAACGGAATTTAATATAATGCAATTTAATCATTTATTATATTTTAATTTTATTTTTATTTTGTTTATAAAATGAGAACTATACAAAAGTACTCGTCGTCAAGTTAACAAAGTTGTTAAAGTTTTACGCTCAGTTTATTTGTACAATTTATGTAAATTGCACCAATCAGATTTTCATAAAAAAAATATATTCAACAAAACAACGACAGATATCATCCGTCAACGAATTTATAATCCCAATCAGCACTAAATTGACAATATTATCATTTTGTTAACTTGTTTAATTACCCCGTTTAGGGTTCGACGCAGAAAAAATAAACAGTCTATAAATAAATGTTGCCCATATTGACGTACCAGCGAATGAGTAATTTATCAACAGAACAGTAGTCGACACTGCGGACTGATTGGAGTTGGAGTGGCAATGCCTATTTATGGGGCATTATCATTCTTTCTTTGACTGTCTAGAATTTGATGTTAACTCTGAAAGTGTTAAGGATTAACTCGGCAGTTTGAACCTTTTAGAACTCTTATTTATTTCTGAATCTACATATCTATATGCACAATGTACATATATCGGAAATATCATTTCAAAGTCTTGTCTGCTGCTGCCGACCATCAGCCACAGAACACGTTGCTGCAGTTCCTACTTGTATTTCAATAATAAATATTCTTTCCCATTATATTATATTTTATCTTTAATTTTCAGTCCACAGTGAGCTCTCAAATCGATTATTACACTGCCTGACATAACCGTATTTCATATGCGGACATTTTTGAGTGATTTATGCGGTAGATTTTCTACATACAATTGGATTTTATTTGGATTTTTATTTGTTTGCCATTTTGTCTATTGATTAGATTGCCAGAGACATGCATACGAGAGCCCTCGTACTAGTGGGGATTTTTATCTCTTGACCATCTCTACCCCTCTCCCTCTCTCTCTCTTTGTCTGTCACATTTTGAGGTTATTATTGTCAGGCTTTGAGAACAAGTTTTATTCCATCTCTTTGTGTTCTCGTGTCTGTGCCTCTCGTGTGAGTCAATTGACCCAAATTGTTGGCTCTGGCTCTTTTGTGCCTGGCCTGGCCTGGCTCTCGGGCAGCATCAGCAGCAGCCTCTCTTGTTTGAGGCAGACGTGTCGATTCTGCTGTTCTCAGCACGGACACCCCATATACCCTGTACTCACAGAGGGTAAAGGGTTGTAGGAAGAGACGAACCCTTAGGCAAAGCGAAAAGGCGCTGTGGGATCATCTTGAACTCAGTGGGGAGTGATTCTATAACACCAAAGCGATGGATTTATCTTAGTATTAGTTGGTTTACATTTTTTCTAAGAATTATTCTAAAAACAAAAAACATATTTAAACTTTTATAAATTAAAGACATATCCTAGACTCATGTAGAGTGGATTTCTGCCAGTTTGCACTATTGTTTGTCATTTTCATTCTATATTTATTTTAATTTATTTCGTATAAATCTTTTTTTGTAGCCATCAACACTTCTTGCCATATTAAAATCACATTTCACTTTAATTTTTAGCACCGAAAAAGTTCCTTTTTTTGCGGAGGGTATTTTGTTTGTCGTTCCACTCACTTGAACACTCACTTTTCTTTTAGTTTCTTGTTCTTTTCTTTTTTAGTGGGTCGTCTTAAAGCGAAAGGCAGTTGAACTCTGTCAAAATGATCATCTGAAAGAGCTGTGGAGCCGTGCAGCCATTGAGCTAATGGTCTGATGGCCTGATGATGTTGCTTCGCACGCGCTTTTTGCAAATCTCTCTCTTATCTGATTTGATCCGATCTGAGAGAGGTTTATCTTAATTTTGAAGACTAATGAATGCTTAATTTAAACTTAACACATCTGTGTAGATCTCTCCCTGTGGTTATACCTCTGTCTTGCACGGCTCAAAGTGTACTAAAAAGTGTCTATACTTTTTTCAAGGTTTGTGTGTCTGGGTTGAGTTATCTTTGTTGAATATTGTGCCTCAAAATGGAACTCTTCGTTTCCTATTCTCATTTCAAATTATATAGATATTTCCCCTAAATTTGGCATATCTTTTACGATTCCAGAGTAAAGACCTTCCCCTCCATGCTCCACTGAATGCTCAGCCAGCGAAGATTCAATATAGATTCTAAGCATTGCTTGGGGGATTGAACCATTAAATACCGTTTATGGCAGCTGGGGGGGGAAAACCATCAAAAATCCTATGCCCCAGACCTCAAGGCCACTCTGTGGCAGCATCTCATTGGACGCAGCATTTGCATCATCGACAAAAATCGAGTGTGTTTGCTGCTCTGAAACATTTTATGGATCATTTAGCAAATGACGAGAGGAAAAGGCAAAAGGAAAAGCCAAGCAAAAATAAAGCAACGTGAAAAATATTGCAAGGTTTAGTTAATTTTTCCAATATAATGTATGTGTATTTTGTTGGGGCCTTTGACTCTTTACGTGCGAAATGAGTTCAATGAATTTCTGTGTCAACAGTTTGCAAAGTTTTTTTCTTTAGGATTTTATTTTTAGTGCTGACTCGATTTAGGGGGCAGACAGGCAGGCAATCAATGAACCCAAAGATGCAACTCAATCAAGTGGAACGTCTTTATCACAACTACACAATTATTTAAGAAGCAACAGTATAGCCACCAAAAATAATATGTAGCTCTTAACGCTCCAAAGCATTGCCTTAATGATTTTTTACTGCAGCAAACAGGCTATTAAAAATCAATGCTTTTGGTGGGTGGGTGGATGTTTGTAATGACACTCTGCTACAGAAAATTGGAAATGGCAAATACTTTTTTGGGTATTTTTTCACATTACTAAAGTGCTTATTAAGGCATATAAATGAAGGTAATATTTGTATGTATTTTGGTTTTATGGTCATGAATGTTTAGGGATATATACTGAAATAAGGGAAACAACGAATATATATATGAAATATAGAAAACAGATGGCTTGATAAAAGTGCATCCCTTTAATGGCAGTCAATGGATAATTTTAAAACCAAAAGAATCCGAGAAGCGAACCAAATTTTGATTTAATTAATTGATTAATTGTTACATCAATTGATTAATTGATTTTTCTTACATTTTTTTAAAAACTTCCCCCTGGACAACAAGGAATTCTATTTTTACTTTTCTACTTTATTTCTACTTTTTAGAAATAACTCCGAATTTATTCTGATAAAAATATTCTATTCGACTAAATTTATAGTACAAATTCCAAGCATTATGCATCATGCATTAACCCTGCTGGACAGTGTGTATAAAATAAAAATCCACCAAAATATACACAGTCGAAAAACGCCCACCAAACAAATAATTTAACAAAGGGGTGGGGGGGATTCCATTAAAGCGGGGAGGGGAGGGGAGGGGACTCACTCCTGCAGAGTGATTTGTAGGGGAGTTTAGATGTAGATAGAAATGGGGGGGCGGGCTTGGGCGGGTGTGTTGTGGCAAATGCAATCAAAAAGTGCCTCAAAAAGGGGGCGTCACACGAAATTTGAAACTCAAGAAAGAGTGGAAAATGAAGCTGAAACGGAGACCGAAATTCAAGCTGCAATCAAGCCAAAACTCAGCTGGAGTCAAGCTAAAGAGCGGCAATGGCTACTGGCTGCACGATGTCTGCTGCCTGGCTGCCTGGCTGCATGTTGCACGTTGCGCGTTTTATCTTTCGCCTTCGACGCCTGCAGCACAAGTGTTAATAAAATGTTACAGTTAAGTTGCCATAACACATGTGGCAGGCCCGCTTTTGGGTGAGGGGACAGCAGGCGGCACTCTGTGCGGCAGAAATATTTTCCCAAATGGAATGCAAAGTGAATTGCAACCAAATGTGGCAAGATGATTGCAATTTCTTTTCCAATGATTGGCACAGCATCCCCTGGAGGGTGGTGGGATGCTCATTGGGCGAAGGGGCGTTCCAGGGGTACGATTGGGGAGGGTTGGGCGGCGGCAACCTGAGTTGCATCTTCGTTGAGGCACAACGCATGCAACAACAGCAAAAGAGACGAGCAGAGAAAATTTGCATGATATGTTTTGCCATATGCAAAATATGTTTTTCTGCACTGGAATGCACGCAGAGAAATTATTGTGGAATTATTATTTAAAATAGAAAATTCGTACTACCTTGGGCTGCCATATTTCTTCTGTTTCTTTAGCTCTTCCTTAAAAATTCTTTCAGTTTAATGCTTAAATTATTCCTTCGCTTCTACCTGCGCTCACTCGCTCAGTGTAATGCCCAAATTATGTGCCTTTTTGCCATTAGGTGTTGCCTCTGTCTGGGGGAAAACCAACGTGCCGAGAGATCTCTTTAAACAACAATAAAAAAAATGCCAAAAAATTTAAATACACATGTGAAAAAAGCGTCAGACGAAGAGTGAAGCAAAGGCAGAGGAGTGAAGTAAAGCCAGCGGAAGAAGTAAATGAGAGAAGAAGATGTAACAGCGCGCCAGAGAAATAATTACACAGCCAAAAGACAAAGACAATGGGAGGCTGCCCAGAAATGAACGCATTGCTGAAATTTACACGGAAGCAAGCCACCGAAAAACAAAACAAAAAAAAACACAAAAAAACAAACAACTGAATACGAAATTTATGCCATGAAAATGCCTTTTCAATTTTCCAAGGAAAGTGCAACAAACAAAAAAAAAAAAAAATGTAATGCTTTGCAATGCAAGTAGGGTGTAAATGAGAAGTTAAATGAGCGTTAAATTGGTTTGGAAATGCAAGCTGCAAATGGAAAATGGCAAAACAATAAAAGAGCTGCGAAATGTGATTCAGTTTAGGGCTTATTAAAAGCAGCAACTACTTAACTACAGGTACTCCCTAGACAAAACACACACACACACAAGAGAAGGTACCGGCATATGGGTTCAATGAACCCCTTCCTCCCATTAGAAGAAAAATCTCTCTGTTGGCCAATTGACGCAACATTTCAACGCAAGCAACAAAAGCAATAAAAAACATAATGAAAACGCAAAACTTAAATCATAAAAAAAAACCCCAACCCAAAAGAAAAGAAAAAGAATGGCCACAGCATGGAGAGGGGGGACGAAAGAAGCAATGAACTGCTTTATAAAGTTTAAAACAAAAGCCAAAAGAAGAACCCAAAAGAAAGAAAGAACGACAAAAGCTAATTCCAACAAAAGAAGTGACGTCATGACAGATCGTTGGGCGATTTTCAGTCATCAAAAGTGTTAATTATATATAGTATAGCATATATCTCACTCTACCAATTAGTTATCAGCCAAGTGACAAAAGTGGGCAAAATAAACCATTTGTTATCAGCGAAAAGAGTCGCCAAAGAGAGTCGAGACATCGAACTGAAATAAAATAAGAGATGTGTCATGGGTCTCAGATGTTTGTGGCGCCGGGGGGCATATATAATCAACAGTTATCGGTGGAGATATACGATTCCCGTTTGATTATGAAACAGATATTAAAGATGATTGATTGATGTTAGGGAATAGATTGAAAGATGAAATCATCAGAGATTATTCGTTAGGCAACTGCTAATCAAACCGATCAAATGAATAATAAATCTATCTTTAAGAAACTTTTTTTATTGTGACAATCCATATTTTTTGTTGAATAGCCCCATGCATCAAATGCTCAAACATTTGAAATCGCACCACATTAATTGCTACGATCTTGACCCAATGTTTTCAGCAAACATTTAAAGCTTAAAAGATCACTGATCACCCCATCATAATAATCATTTTTAATGGCTTATGTGGGGGATCGCCAGTTTGTGACCTTAAAAACGAAACAGTAGCTAATAGAATGAAATAAGCGACAGTTAAAATATAATGATATATTGATATATTGATGATTAAAAATAATGTTTATTAAGATGAGCAGAAGATTTGTGAAGGAATTGAAAAGAAGCTTGAGCTTAAGCTCAGAGGCTTATGCAGCTTCAGACGCTAAAAAGCTTTAAGGAATTATCCATTAATTCCTTCTTGCATCCGAAACTAAAGAATTTTTACTGATAAGCTCGAACTTCAAACTTTGAAGATCAATGAAGGTTTTCCCCACTGGGAAGGTTGACTGATATCAGAGTAAACCAAAAATACACAAATTAAAGATATTTGCTCCCAGACGCACAAGCTGCAAAAGAGAAAAACAAAACAACATGCATGTCGTGTGCATGACCCAGCACATTTATGTTCGCTTTGATTTTCGCTTAGAGATTCAAAAAATTTAAAATTTATTTTTAAAATTAATTATTTTGCACCATCGCTACTCTAAAGATCCATTCGGTAGATCAAATGTTTTATTATCTTTATGAGTATTCCCTCTGTACGACGATCAACAGCCTGACATCTGACTGACCTTGGACTCTGGACAGACACTGCAATATGCATGATCAAAGTGCGTGTTAGCCCCACCTGATCAACTACGAGTATACGTACGTTTGGAAACAAATACGACTATACGACACAGCTAGAAATAAGTGTCATCATAGATTCAGCACACACACACACGATCAATCGATCGTTGATCAACAAGACCTAGAGTCTCAACAAATACAAAACAACCATAAAAGTAAGATAAGAACATAATAGTTATAGAATCATTGATAACATAATCGTAGCTAAGAGAACTTTTAATGGAGAGAGCTAACAGAGCCCAAGCGAACGCTGAACCTGTAGATAAGCAAAAAAAACTGTAGGACACATTCAACCATTGACCCGCTTCAAAGTAGCTTTCACTATCTTTATATTTAAGTAATATTCATGCTAGAAAAACTGCCATTTAGTAGCACTTTCAGCAGATAAGATAAGCCGCTCTCGGCACTTGTATCTTTTCTGCCTTTTGTATCTTTCATTCAACAAAACAAAACAAACTCTCAACTGGATTACCCCCTGACAAAAACTGTCAACTGCATTCAACAAAAATCTGGCAACCGCATTCCTTTAGCATTCAAATATGTAAAATGTAATTAATATGAAGAGCAAACAGAGGCTTCTGGTTCTATTTGTGCTGTTAGATCCGTCAGGTTGCACACACAACACACACGAAACACACGTCAATGGCAGTGCAACAGAATCACATCACAGAATCCCCCCAGAGCCAGTGTGGCAGGGGCTGGCTGGCCTGACAGCTGCCTCATATCAAATAACCTTCATGTTGGACGAACCGGTTGCAAATATCTACTTATATAAAATTATATATATATATATATATATATACTAGATGTAGGGTTATGTATGCGCGTAATAAAATTAGAAAATGCAGGCCCACCGAGTGTGAGACAGAGAGAGGGAGAGGAAGGAAGCATCACTGCCTGCAACCCACCAACAGAGCTGCAACAGAGCGGAAACTGTTGGCCCGTTGGCTGCTGGCTGTTGCTGCTGCTGCTGTTGGCCATGTTCGGGCACTTGGCTGTCGGCCGTTGGCAAATCTGCCCGACTTGTTTGGACCATTTCTTGACACTTGACAAACTTGGCTACAGGGTAGCTTTCGGGCTAGATTGAGTGCGGCGATTGCATTGCCCCCCAAAGATCATCATCAACAAAAGTTTATGTAGAAAACTTTTGCTAGCAGTTGCACCATAAAAAAAAGAGGCAAAGTTTCATTCGGTTGATTGTTTTTTATCACGCTTATTTATGGTTTGGTTTGTTGAGACTTTACACCTTGGGAACATAAAATGTTTGGGGTGTTTAAGGGAGTTTATACTCTTGCTTCCTTTGTATTCTATATATCTATTAACCATAACAAAGATTTTTGTAGACGGATTAAATATTTTCAGCTGAACTATCTCGTATATTCTTCACATATTTCATGCTCTTTTTCCTTACCCTTTCCAGGGTATTCCACAGTTCCCCATCACTCTCTAAGTTCTTCCCATTCCAGCTACATTTAATTATTCAAATCCCTCAACAATTGGCATGTAATTACGTATATCAACACCCACACGACTCCGGTGTTTCACTCTTATCGATATGGACAAGGCTGTATGCCCGGGCCCACAGGCGGCGTTGTCACCCCATTAAGTCGTCTAGAAACAGTCACAAAAGTCACTTCAAAAAAAAACGAAACAATTGTTAATGCATGGAGGGTACGAGCACTCGAATGGACACTTCATTAGCAAAACCTCAAACAAAACCGCAACGGGGAACGAGCGAACGTCATGACGCACATGCCGCAAGCTCCGCGAACCAGAGATCTTTACTCATTTCTGCTCAGTGACTAGAGATCTTTACTTATTTGTGCCAAGCGAGCAGAGATATTAGCTCGTTTGTATTGTTAATCTATCCCCCTCGCAGCACAAAACGTTTACAAACAAACTTATGCATTTTGTGGACATTTGTTTTAATTAATTCCAAAAATTGCTTTTTTTAATATTTACTTTATATAATTTGTATTGTATTTTATTTTACTTTATATGAATTTTGTATTTATATCTATTTTTTATACATATTTTTTTAGTTATAATAATCTTTGAATTTTTTTAAAAGTTTTTTTATGTTCCTATTTAGGGTTTCATCTTTCTAAATCACAGATCTCACCATATTTCAGCCTAGAGAACACAGATTGAATTCAGCCCAGAGACCAGAGATTACTCATTTCAGAGTACACCTCACAGATCTTTCCACATTTCAGCCGTTTCAGAGAGAGACAGAGAGAACCCACACAAAGAAATGACTAAAGATCCAAGATTTGTTCAGACCTTGTCTCATAATCTCTTCAAAATGATGGATGCGATGCCTCGTGCCAGTGTGCGTGTGCATGTGGGGGGGCCTCAAAAGCAAACAAAAATCCACTTAAAAGCCGGTACGTACATAAATATCAATTAAATAGTTTCTTCAGTCTTTTTTTGGCCACTGAACTTTTGTTTGTATTACAAAATATTTTTTCAAGTTTAAGTGGTTTTTGAACCGTGAAAAGCATCAAGCAAATTGAAGGTCATTTGTCTGAAAAAATAGTGGATTTGTGGGTCACCCAGCAAATAGTCGTTGTAGTTTCTCCGTTGGCTCAGACCTAATTAAATGTCACAGAAAGTTAAACACTAACTCGAAGTAAAATCCGCAAATTCCATCTACAACTCAAACTTCAATCCCCAACAGGCAGAACCAACAATTGTGCAATTGTCACTTTGAAAGTTTTTGGGAGAAAAATAGCATATTAAAATGAAATAAACATTTATTTAAATTAAATATTCAGTTTTTATGTACAAATCAAATAGAATTTACTTTGATTTAAAAATAAATGTGTTAAAGAAATCTTTTTAATACGGTCCAAATTGTATTCTAAATATATATAAATATATCACACTCGTAGCAAATATATTTTATTAAAATATTTAAGTAAAATATCAAATATATATTCATATATCAAATATTTTTTATATAATTTTTATATTTATTTTACAGTTTTTATCCTTGAAATAAATCAATTGGCATTAATTGTTAAATCTCTTTGTAAATATGAAAATTTTGGGGCTATTTTCTGTGAGTGTACGTGTATTTCCACAGTTAACCTACTTTTTCCGGGGCTGTTGACTTTAATTTTGGCAAACGAAACTCCCAAAATGTGTTAGAGCACACGTTCTGGAGCACGATTTCATGATATTTCAATTTGCATAGAAGAGAGAAAAACCTTTGGGAATTATTATTTATTTTTTGACATAATTCGATGAGCAGAACGATCAGCCTCTAGAAAAGAAAGTCCCCAACTTTGCGACCAGGAAATGGAATAATGATGAGGGGAATGAAATAATAACAGCATAAGAAAAAAATTGCTCAAGTGAGTCATTAAGTTGGCAAAAGTGTCGTCTGTCTTTCAGTCTCTCTCTCTCTCTCTCTCTTCCTTTTTTCTCTGTCTCTCGTTCTTCCATTCTCTGTCTGTGTGACTCCCATTGTGGAAGCAGCCATAAAGGAAGCACACTCCATACACACTCTCTTTGCCACTCAAGGGGGCAACCTGGCAAAAACACCTCGGCAAACAACAACTAAAACAAAATAAAATCATCATCAGCCCAGAAAATATCCGTAGCAGAAACTGCAGTTTTTCTGAGTGTGTTTTCTTTGTGTGTGGCAGGGAATTTTAGGTTAGAGCTATAGAGGATTTCCTTTGTTCTTTGCTGCTGAGAGACAAAGAGAATGATGATGTAACTGGGGGGAAGCGAATCATGGAGTGGACGAGAGGATCTTATAAATTCTGCATAATTGTGTATGAGATTTCAGGGAATTTATTTTAATTTATTTCAACGATTTATTTGCCAATGTGTTAAAACAACAGCCAGTAGGAGCAACTCCGATCCCATGAAGGATTCATGTGCATGAATGGAATGGAAAGCAAAAATATATCATAAATTAAGCCGATTAAAAGTATAATGTAAATCTGTGTGTCGAAAAATAAATATCACATAAGAAGTCTGCGGATATAAAACCATGTAAAAATTAGCTAAGAAAATATTAAGAAACTCTATAAAGTACAGTCGGTAAAGAAACGGTTAAGACGCGATGATGAATCAATGGAATGAACTGAATGTGAATCATTTACAGTCGTTGAGATTGTTATAGTCGTTAAATCATAAAAGAATCGGTAACGATTGATCGTTGGAATAGTTAAGAATCCATGGGGTGGCTTCCTCAATGATAATTTGTATGATTATTTGATGAACTTGACGGCTCGTGAATCATTTTGCCTGATTTCTTTTAACCCTGATTCTTGGATAGAATGAAAAAGTTAAACAATTGTTCATAAGTAACACAGTAAAAATGTCTAATGAACCGATCAAAATTGGTATTTGCTATCGGCTGGTAAACCAAATTCAATTGAATTTTGAATAGTTTATAAAAGAACTTCATCTTAAAACACCACAGCACACCACAGCACACCACAGCACACCAAAGCACAGTTCTCTGCTGTTTGTTACTTCCCTTTCACTCTCTGTTCCTTCCCTTTCCTTGCCCTATCTCTTCCTTCCTTCCTGCTCCATCAACTTTCTTACTCTGTTTACTTTGGCAACTTTGGCAGGAAGCAAACTACTGGCAAACACAGCGTTGCCCACCCAAAAATATGCAGACGACAAAGGCAAAGCCACGAGAGAGAAGGCAGGGAGGGGAAGGTTTCTCCAGCAGAAGAAGGAGGAGGAGGAACAGTACCTGTGTGGGGGGGCGTTGTCAACATTGTCAGACAGAAGCTTTTCCACCCGCAAAAACCGAAACCGCAGCAGCATTTACTACTGGGGGGGAAAACTGAAGGAAATGAGAAAGAAAAACGTCAACTAACTACGAGAACTGCGACTGTCAGACAGTGGTCTGGGGTCTGGTGTGGGGTCTGGGGTCTGGTGTGGGGTCTGGGGTCTGGTCTGAGTCGGGGCCTGGGTGTCTAAATTGAGTTGGCATTAGTCAAACCAAACAGAACGCTAGAGGATTGTCTGGAAGAAGCACCACAACTGTGGACTCCACCTCCTACTGCTCCTCCAGTTGAAGAATACTAAATTATAGCCAAGAAATGCTAACAGAGAGGCCCCCAAAGAGACAAAGTTTCTGCCAGCTCTCTTCTTTTTTTGTTTCAAGTATATCAAATGTTTTTTTTTTTTATTTTTCCTCCTTGTTGTCAGATACGATACGTGTGCCGCTTCTCACGCTCCAGCTTTAGTTTTTTTTTCAGAGCAGATGTTGGCAGAAATATTTCTTATATATTCCGCCCCGCCCCAGCAACTTCTGTTGCAACAAGCAGACAGACACAATCGCGTATTCACATGTCAACAATCTATACGTACGAATAAAAAAAGCGAGCTCAAAGTTTCGATATAGAAAACCAATCTATGTATATAGTATTTTTGTGATAGACATCGAAGGGGTGTGTGGGGGGATACCTACCCCAAGGAATTGTCTGGACATTGGAAAAGTCAATAACAATACCGGACAGTCAATGGAAATCGAGTGAGCATGGAATTTGCAACAAAATTTTTATGGGAGCTAAAAAAGGGAATAAAGGCAATCGAAATTTGATCGGGGAATGTAAATGTTTATGGTTTAAGCTTTAAAAAGAAGGATGAAGGATAAAGTACCAGTGGAAATGCTTAAAATGGGAAACCGGTGGGGTATCTACACTTTAGATTCTGAAAAAGCTGCTTGATGGAAAAGTGTGAAATGGGAATGGTTTACTAAGAGTTAGTTAAAGTAAATATTCAAATGACAGTACTGTCAATGTGTCTAGCTATTAAAATAAATGTCACATTTTATAATTTAGAAACCATTTAACATATTATGTCATATTTTAAATCCCCAACAAAATAAATCAAGCATTGCATACATTTTATTTCTCAACAATAAATCTTGTGATAATTTTATGAAAAACACAATAACACTAATACATTATACAGTGAAACCCCTCTGTCGTAATCTCCTATATCTAGACTAGTTTTGAGTCCATGTACTTTCCCAGTAAAAGAATTATTTATGTATTAACTCCCTTGCCAGAGCCTTCACTGTACTTTTTATACCCCTTTTGTTATCTGACAAATCAAAAACAAGCCTTTGCCATTAGATTGACACAAAAAATAAAAATAATTCTCAAGCAAAATATTAGCATTTTGCATATAAATCGATTAATAAGCCAATAATTGAAAAACAGACACCAAAAGTCATCATGAGGTAAAAAAAAAAACATGATCACAAAGGCGAAGCTTTAAATACCCTTGCAGATCCATACATAGTGAACCGAGCCATTGTACCCTTCACTGGAGGGACACTTGTGAAACTTCCCAGTGAATTTAAAATCATCCCAAAATTTGAACTTCCTGCTAATAGAAATGTGGTTGAGCATGAAAGCTGGTTGGTTTTTTTTATTAACAATCGTTTCCATGGAATTAATTACCTATGCAATATGTATATTACTAAGAACCGTATCACAGACAGATGGTCAGGTTTGTTTCTGATCCTGAACAAATTTCTTGCCAAACATCTGCTCAAAAAATCCGCAACCCAATTCAAATCTAAATTTTTAGGGCATCCAAAAACCTAACCAAGTTTTTCTGTTACTTTTGGTAAATCATTCAATCGGATTGTTGGGAGTAAATAAACAGAAAACCACGTACAAAAATGCAGTCCAATAAAAGCAACACTAACGTACAAAAAAAGTAAATAAAAAAACAAAAAACAGAGGGAAAAAAACGTCTAACAAATGTGGAATAATTTGAGTCGTCGCGTCGGGACCGAGAGAGCATAAAACGCAGTCAAACAGTCAAATGCCATTTCCGACTGCAGTCAGACATGAAAAGTCGGACCCCACACCCCACTAGACCTGGACAGGCCCCAAAAAACCGAACAGACTGGCCAGACCGACCCCCGCTCGAGAGCACGTGGCTCCCCAGACGGAAGCCAGTGGCCAACACATCGGAATGGGTGCGGTGCAGTGTGGCAGTGGCAGTGACGGAAGATGGAAGGGGAATAGAGGTGTGTGTATTGCTCACTGGGGGCCTCTGAGGCATAGGCTACCGCTGGAATGGTCTGTTCTACAGTCTGTTCGAAATATCCATAAAGTAAATGAAGTAAGCGGCGTTTTGTAATACCTTGCAAACGTAGAAGTAGAAGAGTTACTGGGTTTGTGTAAGCCATCATCTGTTAGTCCTTAAATTTATAAGATCTTGGAATAAGCCGAAAGATCTTTTAATAATTTCAAAAGTGTTGGAGAATATCGAATAGAAAATAGAAGGGGGAATTTTCATAGTCCTATTTTTTAATATTTAATATTGTTTTAATATTTTATTTTAATATTTAATATTTTTTTAATTTCGTATTTTACTATTTAATATTGTTTTAATATTTTATTTTACTATTTAATATTTATCGACTCAAAAACCCTTAAAAAATCCCTGAAAAAAAACCAATTACAGGGTATTGCTTTGGCCGTAACCACCGTCAAAGTAATTCAACTCGTTTATGTATGTTCTTTGGTATTTTATATAGTTGCATGTTCAACGCAAAGACAGTTTGGAGTATTTTATTTTTTTGGTGGTTGTTGGTTGTTTGTGGGAGTTGCAAAGAAAGACAGAAAAGACACCTGGGGGAGAGACAGAGAGACACCACCAACTGTGTAATTTTTGTAAGTGCAACTCCACATTCCATTTTGGCCGCATCGAAGGTGCGCCCACACACTGCACACACATATCATTGCTAATTTGGATGGATATGCAGAGCTTTCAAGCGATATGGTGGTGCGGTGCGGTGCGGCAGCCACCTGGAACTCCACAAATTGTCTCCACAATGGCACACACGCAATGCATATTTTTATGCAAAGTGGAGCAACCACTGCGGGGGCTGGGCCTGGAAAATCATAAAAAATGACTCTATCGTGTAGGGAAATCTAAAGGAAGTTGTGGAGTTTTAGTATTGATATTTGGAGGATACACCCGGTACTTTAATTAGTAAAAACTGAATTTTAGATATAGTTAGATATGTATAATATCTAAAGCAATTATGTTGAATTTTGGAGACTCTTAAAATAAGTTTAAATTTTTTGGAGTTACTTTCTTTTACAAACTTCCTAGTTTGTCTAAACGTTGGGCGTTTTTCCGACAAGATATGGTTTTACCTCCTCTGTTTTTTTGTGAACTCTTAACTTGAATTTATTTTCTGACTTGTGGTTGATGGAGAACTTTGTTCATTACCTGCAAAGATAACAAAAGACAAGTACAAAATTAATTACAGAAAAAAGCAAATAAACATTCGGGTACAATAGACATCATTAAAGCGCTTAAATATTTGCAAAGAGACAAGAGAGAGATTTCGTAATAATTGCAGGGGGTATACCCCTGTAAGTGTATGTTTTGGTTGAGCATTTTCAGGGTATCCTACTAATACATCTATCTGTATGTGTATCTGTATCTGTGTTTCTGTTCATGTGAATTTAACACACTTTTTGTTAACTCATTCATTCATTCATTCATTCAACCATCCATAAACACTGCCAACAAATTTATGGTTATAAAATCATTTGCTTAAGTAAATGAATAAATAAATGAAGAAATGAGCTAATGATTGATTCTGCATTACATTTTCATGGATGTAATGTATTTCTGTTAATTTTTTATCATTGTAACCAGCTCGTCGACAATTTTTTGGCACTCATCAGTTACCATTGTGTTGCGTAAATTGTATCGGATCATTTTATAAATAGTTAAAACTGCACTTAAACATAAACTAAAGAATGAAATTTCTTTTCATTATACAAAAGGAAAATGGATACATTTACTGCTTTTTTCGAAGTATAACTCAACGAAGCCAATAAAAAAAAAAAATACTTTTAAATAAGCTTTGAGTGTAAGAACTCCGTAAAATTACTTTCAAAAACGTTCTAGCTCTCCACACAACATATTGTTTTTCCTCAAATATTACTTTCTCCATCGAAACCATCATAGAATTTTCTCCTCTCACTCTTTCTATGTTTACAGACGCCCATTCCCAGTCTTTTTCCATGCCCCTCCTCTCAAAAATACTATCCACAAAAGCATAAATTCCCGTCTCTTGTTTAGTTCCCAGACTTCTAACAAGGAAGCCCCCGCCGTCACTTCAAAATGACTTTCAACTTTGACACTGACCTCCGGCAATGCCAAAAACAACAAAACACACAAATATATGTATGTACATATAGGAAAAAACTGTATAAAAAATGCAACTGCACAAAACCCGACGACTCGTTCCATTGAGCACAGCACAGGCACCCCCCTTCCCCCCTTCCCTCCTGCCCGCTGCTGATTCAACGACTTTGACTTTCTAAGGCAATTTTACGTTAGCTTGAGGTTTTTTTTTATGGCTAGAAAGTGGGGTCTGCTTTGTGCCGTCTGTGGATCCGTTCATAGAGTTGTAAAAGCAACAAAAAAAAAAATATATATAGTGAAAAAATTCATAAGCAAAAATCGTTTTGTGGCCATTTAGCGGACCAATCAAATGTGCAACCTGTAAATGTGTCTGAGAGACTGCCACATGCATTATTAATGCCCGTCGACTTGTCCGACAGTTGCAACTGCTGCTGCTGCCGCTTGTGGCAAGGCAGCCGTCGCATTGTTTATAACTGTAATTTGGCACAAAACTTTTCTAACAGAATTTGTGTGGAATTTCAGAAAACTGCACGGGGGGTAGTGTAGGTGGCAGTGCAGAATTGTTACCGAAAAACTACCAAAAGCATCTGGCCAGCTGCAGATAAAAGTCCTTAATTGCATTCCAAAGGCCTGGCAGGATGATGAAGGACACTGGCTTATCATTCTATGCAGCTCTGGCACTATTTATGACACTTTCTAACACACATACATATACACGTATTATTTATAGCATTAGCCAGCACACACACACACACACACATATTAATATTACCTAACACTCTATTCAACGCGTTAGTGGATGGATGTACATTGTACACTCGTATGAGTGGTTTTATTGCCCCATTGAAAGCATAATTTTACACCATACGTATGAAAGCTCAATTAGGTAAAAATATAAAAATTAGCGGAGAAGTGCCACTAAAAATAATAATATCATACTCTGGGAATACTCTACCAAAAGGTGTGGGTAATAGAGCAGCTTTCATCGAAACAAAATAAACAGAATATTAATTATTTTTTTTTTATTATGCATTTTATTTTTATAATTTTTTTTCCATATTTCCCCCAGTAAATCACACCTGCAAGGACTTTTTATAGCACTCCAAATCAAGAGTATTAAATTCAGTATTAAACGCAGTATTAAACGCATTCACCTTGCCACAACGGAAATGTTTAGATTTTGTTACTCATTTCGAAAACGCCAAAACGAATTTATTAAAACATAAATATCTGTAGATATATATTCATAGATGTAACGAATAATATACCGAATGTCGAAGTCAAGGAAAAACTTGAGGGGCAAAAATATTTGATGCGTATAAATAATGATTTTGTATTTGGTAAATAAATTGTCCGATATGGAAGCTAATGCCTATTGGACACGCAAACGCCAGAGCCAGAGCCACACAAAAAACTTTTAGTCTGATTGAACAATATGGCCACATTTTCGTATATTGAAAAGGAATTGGGAGGTGGGAATGAGTGGAGTGGAGTGAAGAGGTAATGAATGGCAGCGTGGATGAGTGTCGGCCAAATGTTGATCATAATATTTGGAGATTGCATAAGGGTGAAAATATGCGATAACTTGAGAAGATAGAAAGGGGAAAAGGAGAAAAGGTAAGACGAGCAAACAAAGAATGATAGAATTATTGAATGTGGCAAATCGATGGGAAAAATGTTCAAGATATAATTTTAGCCAAAGAAAATTAGGCCTTGGAATAGATATTTCCAGATTTTTCAGATCAAAAATCTAAAATGTCCCACTAAGCAGTTGAAAAATTTCGCCTATCGTGTGGGAAAGACCTACGAGTATATTTATGCAGTAGGTGCCAGATACAATAATCCATGGGTTGCAAGAGCAAATCAATTGAACTGAAAGTTCGTCACGTTTGTTCACTTCGAATTGGGGGAATGGGCACGGCACAGATCATCCTACAATAGTCAGTGGATTGGCAAAGATCATAAGCTTTTAGTCAGTGGAAAGATCATTATAGCCATGTGTGCTGGTGTTTCTTTTTCAAAAGACTTTCGAGGGTCGTTTGTTCACTTTTACCGCCACACAAGCAACACCAGTCACAACGACAGTCGATCGGTCGGATCATGAGCTCGCAACGATGACAATGACGGACCGCTAATCATAATTTAAAGCATTACAACAATGCCCCCAAGAAAACGACAAAAAAACAGACAGACAGACAAACACCCAAGGAAAATCGATGAAACGTGCGCTTTATTAATATGTGAAACTGAAAATAATAATGTGATTTTACAAATGACAAAACGACGACAAAAAAAAAAGTTGGAAAAAAAGCGTAACATTAATAAATAAAAAAGTTGTCGACAAGTAAAAGTCAAAAGCGTTGAACGCATTTAACGAGGCGCAACAAAAAACGCCTTTGAGGAGGTGGGTCTATAGGGGGAGAGTGAGGTGAGGGATATCGTGTAATTCCAATGGAGGTTGAATCACAAATTGTATCATACATAAATCGTATGGGTGAGAAAGCTCTAGTGAGCGAATAGATTGGAGATCAAGAAAGTTTATCTTTTCTTATATATATACATAATAAAAGTGAATAAAGATAGATCTCTGTGGAACATTTAACAAGATCAATCTTCGATTGTGGGATGCACTCTATAATAGACTTTCAGCACACAGAAGTATTGGAGCGACCAAGGTGAACTAAATCTAAATCTATGATCTAGAAATGAATGCAAATTTCTATAGGATGTGTCCTGAAGGATTTAAAATCGTACACACATTTAATTACAATTTCTAATATCTAGAATTTAATAACTATTAAATAAAATGCAGCTTTCAGCTTTAATTCCATCATGCTGCACACTTTTATCACCCTCCTGTCAGTCATCAATCTTCAATAGATAGGGTATACGCCCTATTTACTTATATATACCCCTTTACCTACCCATTATATACTCCAAATTCCACAATCCCATCTAGCACTTGTCCATGTCCAATTGGAACTTTCTTTTAAACAGAAAAACCTTAAAAATGTATCTCCAAATTATAATTGATAAAACGACAAACACTCTGCGAGCCGACTTTCGTTTTGGGGATAAGAAAAGTGTTTCGTCTGGTCTGTTGGTCGTTGAGCAAAGGAAAAACTATTTAGTTTACTGGTAATTGCACGGTAATTGCAGTCGAATGGACACGGACAAAATCGCGGGTTAAAGGTGTGCCCCGCCAATTAGCCAAAGCAAAGTGCGATTACTTTCGGGGCCAATAAAATACAGAAAAAAAGCAAAGAAAAAGTGGAAGAAAAAACGTCGCGTGTCTGGCTGAAACTGTGGCACGTGAAACGGCTGCCATTTCCCATCTACATTTAATCTATATCTTTTAATTAAACGAAGGACCGACTCCAATTAATTATACAAATTTTGGTTGGCTGCAATTTACCAATTAAATTGAACTAAAGTGTGGCTAAAGTTTTTCTAGGTGAAGTTTTTCCGAGCAGCCGAGATAATCTTTGAAGGCCTAAATATAGAGCATGCCTGTCGGCACTTGTTTTTCTTTTGGCTTTTCTTCTCTCTCTCTCTCTGTCTCTCTCTCAATCGTTTGAATGAAAGGTAAACAAAAGCAGAGAGAATTGGCCTGGAAAATGGTTGAATTGAAGGGCAAACATTTTCGGAAAAATTCTATTTATGGAAAACTTTCAAGCAACTTAAAAAATACTTTTTTAACTTTAAAGAATTTTTCGTATTTCAATTTTTGGTATCTATTAATTGTATACCTTAAGGGTATATTGATCAGGACAGTCAGAATATTTTATTGCAGAGAATTTTTTTGAATTTCAATAGATTTAATAAACATTTAAATACCTTCACGATTCTTAGTCTTGATTTGAATTAATTTTGAATATTTTATGGGATATTTTTACTGGGCTTTCGACTTTGACTTCCCGCTCTTTCTTCGATCTTTTATGATGTTTATGGTGATGAGTTTTCTTCTTTTTTTTAGTGGGTTCCTCCTCCTCCCTCTCCTCCTCGTCATCGGATAGACATGCCATCTTGGCCAATGCCGCTGGACCGGAGAATTCCATTTGCTGATTTTCAGTGTTAATGGGATGGCTCCTTTTAGCGCCCGTCCGTTTTGATGACAATTTCGCTGTGATTTCGCCCAACTGCGTTTGCAGGCTGTCCGTCATGAGCTTCTGGTCATCGGCAGTCATTAATTGCGGCAATTGAAACTGCTGGCTGCGCCTGCTCAGAAACAGAGCCTCCTTTATCAGGGATATAACTTGGGGGGAGAATTTCGTTATGTTAAATTCCACTTTGCCGTTCTTAATAGTGGCTGGCATATTATTTTGCACCACTATATGCATGACAATCTGTAGCTCATACGATGTCAAATCATCGACGCCTCTGTCCCACATCTTGCAGTTGTCTTCAAATTGCGCTGTGCTGGTGTCATCAGGATCAGCATCATCGATGGGTTGTTCCGGTGCCTGAAGGTAGTAATTCAGCTGCTCTTTGCCCAGGATTTTGGTGATTGTACGCAATGATTCATCCTCTTCATTGGGCTCTGCTTCAAGATCTATAGGATCATCCACAGGCTCGATCACATTCATCCAGTTGGGTTCCATAGGCTCTGCTTGCACTGGCATTGGGTGATCATGGACAGGCTCTGTTATCACAGAAGCCCGGACAGGCTCCATGGGCAGCATTGGATTATCTATGGGCTCTGTTATATATTCAACCTCATCCACAGGCTCGATTTTTATACGCATAGGAACATGTTTCAAAGCCACAGGTTCTCCTTTCACAGCCACAGGCACAGCTTTTCCACGCGCAGGAACAATTTTCACAGCCACAGGCTCTTTTTTCACACGCCCAGGCACAGTTTTCACAGCCACAGGCTCTCTTTTCACAACCACAGGTTCTCTTTTCACAGCCACAGGCACAGCTTTCCCACGCGCAGGAACAATTTTCTCATTTACAGTCTCTTTTTTATTTGGATTAAATGTTGGATGATGTGTCATTGGCTCTGTACTATTTATCTGCAGCCAGGGAAAATCCTGGATGGACTTGACCGTCATCCTGGGATCCTTATTGAGCTCAAACTCAGCGCCACATGGCATTTGCCCCAGCTTGTTTTCCACGAATTTCTGCAATTGATTGCCAGGGCGGCAAAGGGCTGTATTTGGCGTCTTTAACGCTATCCAATTCTGATAGACAAGCCTCAGATCCACTATTGCTTCATTTGCATTTCGATAGAGTCGATTCTGCACCCGAGTGATGATTGTGCCCAGGTCCATGTGCCTTTTGATTAGCTGATAGTCCGGGTCGCGCTCGTTCATGGGTCGCATGAAAACTTGTGCATATTGCTTCTTTGTCAGCTCTTCGAGTATCTTTTTTTTTATATAGTGTATCTTATTTGTGTATTGACCATGCGAAGGAGCCTACAAAACGACGGTGTGGTGTGGGTGCGTGTGTGGGGGGACACGTATTAAATGCAACTTTACCCACAAAAAGTAGAATCTTACCATTGTTAAGGCTTGTCAATTTGACTAATTATATTAAAGTTGATAGCCAAATAGAGTAACGCAGAATAAAATTAATCTGAGCAAAGAAATTTTTTGTTTTTTTAGCTACCAAATCTTTTTTTTCACTTTTCACAACTTTTTAATTTCTTCGATTGAGCACATAAAAAATTCTGACTCTGTCATGATATGCTAGAGATGCGAAAGCATCGATTTGTGTTGCCAATGCAACACGACACAAAACACGATTAATTCTTTTCCAACACTAGCACACAACGACTGTGGAAAAAGCGTTTTTAACACTGCAAAACTCGACGGATAAAAACGGATAAATCGTTTCCATCGCTATCTAATGTTTAATTTCGTGCTGCATAGCCCAACAGAAACAATAAATCTAAATAGGCTACAGGGTGTGCCTCCAGTTTGCATTCTTTATAAATATTTTTTTAATTTTTTGCACACATTTTTGTGCTTCAACTGCTGAAATTATGTTTAACCTTTCACACTCTACATATTTTGAACCCCAAAAACAAAGTTCAATAAACCCCCCAACCAAAAATCGAGTTACATTTTTCTGTTTTACTTCCGCTGTTTTTCTCATCTTTCATTTCCATTGCCATGGCAAGTGGCTATCACTCGTCGTTGTTTGGCGTAACAAGAAAACAAAGCAACCCACAAATGGAAATGGAAGGAGTTCAGCAACAACAATGCGGACGGAGGGAGAAACTAACCATATAGCTTTGACCTCTAGTTAAATTAGTGAACAATAGCGAAAGAGATATAAAAAACAAACAAAGAGTGAGTGAGAGAGTGAGAGAGAGAAAGAGACAGACAGCGGAGGAAACCCCGTTCCAATTCATTTGGCAAGAACAAATACAAATGCAGCAACAAATACAACAAAAAGAGGGGAAGCAAATGCCATTCAATAAATTCGACAATTTTTACAGTTAGTAGTTTTTATGTTCTGACATCATAACCCAAACATACAAAAAAAACCCCTTCCCCTAACCCTTCTTTTCAGTTCTCTCCTGAAAACAAAAGACTTTTGAATCTGACATTCATTCTGCTCTATTTAGTATCTTTAGTTCTTTAGTTTAACTTTAACTGGCTAACGAGGCATCCTAAGATCCTAAGAGATTTAGAGAAGAGAAAACTATTTGGAGGTACTTGTAGAACGTCGAAAGTCGACGATTCACTGTAGAAGTTTATTCTAACCCAGCGGAAACAGTGCTTATTTACATAACTTTTTTAGTATAATAATGCAATAAAAAAACGCACATAAAAATTAACCAATTTGATTAGAAAATGTATTGAAATGTTGCATAAAATTAGATTTTAAAATGGCAGTAAAATGAAATATTATTAATGTGCTAATAGTTCAATTTTGTTAGTGGACATGCCCCTCCAATTTACTTTCTTTTTTCTGTGCATATCTGATAGATACTCATGATTTGAAATAGTTATAAAATTATGGTTTTGTCGCTATCTTATCTCTCTCTCTCCCGCTGTCTGTGGCTGTAGCTCTGTCTGTGGGCTGTGACCTAGCTGTCTTTGTCTGTCTATCTTTCTACGGACAATAGACACGCGCTTCACACACACACGCATAGCTACACTCATACACACTTTTGGTACTCGTACAGCCACTCATCGTGTCAATTGTGCTGACCATGGCCAAAAGTCAATGCATTTTCGATATTCAATCATATTTGCTGACCCTCACAGATTTTTATTTATCCAACTATTATTATTTTTTATTTTTTTTGCAATTACTTTATACCGCCCCCTTCTATTCTCTCAGCCATTTAGCTGTGAGCTGTCTTTCGTTTTTGTTTGCTATCATTTTTTCCTTAAGAGCTTTTCGCTTAATTAGATTTTTTTTTCTGTTTTCTTATTGATTTTTGCTTGCGATTTTCTGTTTAGTTTGTTTTTCTTTTTCTGAGCTATTTTCCCTATTTATGTGGTTTTTTTTCCTTTTGGGATTCCGTTGAAGAGCAGGCAAAAGACGAAGGAAAATAAACACTCCCACCGCAAATTGTAGGCACGGCACACAAAAATAAATGGCCACAAAATTTGGCATTCGATTGGGTTTTCAAAAAGCATAGATATAGGGCCTTGATCCTCGGTCAATTTGGCCTAATTTTATAGAAATTTTAGCTTGAAGTTTCTCTGCAAAGAAAATCGTTAATTAATTATTAAATTTCTATTCAATATTCGAGTCTTTATAGTCACGTCGTGTGCTTCGAAAGAAATTACTAATTCCATTAATTTTCCCATTTGTCCAATACAAAACTTTAATTCATTATTTAATACTCATTTTCATTTGATCGTTCATTAAAAATGCAATTTTAAATTTCTGTGTGTTTCTTAATGATTTATTTGGTATATTTTTTGACAGCCTTAAGCTGCCTAGAAAACACTCGAGTACTTACTTTTGTTTTCGTCTCTTGTTATTTTTAAATGTATTTTAGTTCTTTTTTAGCCACTTGTCGCATCACTTTCGCTTTGTTTTTATAGCATTACGTCTTTTGGCTTATCTTTTGCCAATTTTTATTTGATTTTATTTTTTTTGGTGTTTTTTGTTTTGTTTTGTTTTGTTTTTGTACTGTTTTAATTTTGGGCGGGTGAGTAATATAATTGCTTGGTTTATTTTTTGAGATATTTTTTTTTGCAGGTTTCTGGTTTTTAACATACATTTATTTATAAATTTTAGTCTCCTGTCTTTGGGAGAGAGAAAGACAATGGAGTAGTCACAGATATGAAGGCCCAGAGTCTTGGATGTAACACGGATGTCACGTCTGGTGTAACCCCAGGCAATCGCCATGATTTACTTTGAATTGAGATTTAGTTTGCGATAAAAAAACTGAATTAAGAGAAGAATACTTGCACAATTAATACCGTGCACTGCCGTGTACTCAATTTTCGTACAAAATATATTACAAAATTTATTGCAGCCAGCACACACAGGAGACAAGCCTGAGCAAGCCTCGCATTTTCATAGTCTACTGCCAGAGTTGTGTGTGTGTTTAGAGTTGAATACGATTTTTCTTTCTTTAAATGCACGTTCTGGAAAGTGTTCAATATAGCTTTTTCATCTCTGTCATCATGACAGAGTCAGTATTTTTTCAGTGCACAATCGAAAATCTTGCAAAGTGGTGAAACGTTTGAAAGAAAAAAGTTTGGTCGCCACAAAACGAAGATTTCCCCTACTAAGATTCTGCATTTTATTCTGCACTACTCTATTTTACAATCAACTAACATAATCAAATAAAATCAAATATAAAACATTAACAATGGTAAGAATTTGCTTTTTATGCGTAAAGCTAATACGATTAAACACGTGTCCGCCCCACACACACACACCACACCGTCGTTTTGTAGGCTCCTTCGCATGGTCAATACACAAATAAGATACACTATATAAAAAAATGGATTCTCGAAGAGCTAACAACGAAGCAATATGCACAAGTTTTCATGCGACCCATGGACGAGCGCGACCCGGACTATCAGCTCATCCAAAGGCACATGGACCTGGGCACAATCATCACTCGGGTGCAGAATCGACTCTATCGAGATTCAAATGAATTAATTGTGGATCTGAGACTCGTCTATCAGAATTGGTTAGCGTTGAAGACGCCAACTACACTCCTGTGCCGGCCTGGCATTCAATTGCAGAAATTCGTGGAAAAAAAGCTGAGACAAATGCCATATGGCCCTGAGTTTGAGCTTCATAAGGATCCCAGGATGACGGCCAGCTCCATCAAGGATTTTCCGTGGCTGCAGTTAAATAGCCCAGATCAGCAATCTCCCGCTTCGAGGGATGCTAATGCCCAAAATACCAAAAGGTGCCACAGCGTCAGTGGCAACGATGAAGACTCCGACGGTCCATCAACCTCTAAAATGATGCGACGCTGCAGCAATAGCTCCAACTCCGATTCTGTTGCCGTGTGCAATATCAACTATGTGGCCGAATCGGCATCTGTGGAGAACAACAACAACCTGCAACTTAATTCCACCGCCATGCAATCGGATTTGCCACATTTAGCTGCCCCTGACATCAGCTCCTCTTCGAGTTCCAGCTCAAGTTCCTCCTCTGGATCGAGCTCCTCCTCTGGATCGAGCTCCAGCTCTTCTTCGAGCTCCAGCTCCTCTTCGGGCTCCAGCTCCTCTTCAAGCTCCAGCTCGGAGACTGATTCGGACTCGGATTCCGATTGAAATCATTAACCAATTCCGAATGTTGATGCTGCAACCCATCGATCCCACAATAAATGTACACAAATAATACATTCTTAATTATGAAATTCAAAACTGTTCGCTCAGGTGAGTAAATCTAAGAGATATATATACTAAAATCTAGCTACACGCTACTGAAAATTTGAACTATCTTTTATATTGTTTCCAGCTCCAACTCTGTATTCTCCAGCCTTCTCCAGCTCTTCAATGCATTAAAATTCAAGTTCCTACTAAAAACACTACTAAAATATTCCTTCGGGTGATTAAATTCACCCCGATTACCAATCGATAACCAATACAATTCACAAATATTTTAATCTATTTTAAAATATGTTAAAATAAACATTGTGCCCCTAGTTTTTCTTCGCTTGATTTTTATTTAATTTTCTTTAGATTTATGTATTAAAATGTATTCCGAAAGCTGACAAAACGGCATTACAAAATATTATCTCTTTATTAGACAATTAATAACCTATTTATGATTAGTTTCTTTTAATTTTATATTTTAATCAATTTCAGTGCTAACTTCCTTGACAAATGTCGTATTTTTGCTGTTCATCAAAGGATTGGGGAGGCCATAAAATATAATTATTGCCAGTTTGTTTCGGTCTGGCAGTTGGCCAAAAGCAATAATATCCGCCAGCAGAAGAGACAGCAAGTGGCACAAGCTGTTGCAACGTTTCCCTCCCATCCTGCAGGGTTCTCCAGGGGTTCTTCCTTTTTCCGCTTCCCCGCCAGACACAAGTTTTATGGACAGACAACAGCGAGGAGACGCATAAACATTGTTACTGACTTTTTCACTAAAAGTATAAATTTTCTTTAAAAAAGTTGTACAACAAAAATAGGAGCAAGTTTTAGCCAGTTGTGTGTGTGCAGTGGAGACTGCATAATACTTCCTCTCGAAGACTTTGGCACCACAAACCATTTGTCAGTCGATGGCCAAAGCCAAAGCCAACTGCGGACTATAAAAATTCCAATTCCAACTAATGGTTTATGACGTCCAAAGAGTGGAAAAAGAGAGGGTTTGACAGCCAAACGGTGGCAAAAGAAAGGGTATTCCATCCACAGAGTGGACAGAAAGCGATTGAGGAATGTCTTTAATCATCAGAGGAATCACAGGGGAGGAGTGGCGAAACAGGAGTAAAAACTTGTAATCCTCGGATGCGATTTTCCACCGTCAATTAAGATGTTCGTTAATAGTTCGTTAGTTGAGTAAATAAACTAAAGTTAAACGATTTCTTTAAGGCATTTAAGAGGGAGTATGGGGGGACTGACAACCTTTAATGGAATGCGCCATGACGAGGCTGTAAACATGAGTTGGCAGCTCTTTTGACTCTCCTTGAAGTGCCTCTCCACCTCTTTCTGTGGAGCAGCCGCTTCATAAGTTGTTGGTAATTTGTAAGAAAAAATGTTGATTGTTGGTTTTGATTTTGAAAGCAATTTAAGTTCTATAATAAGGGGGATAATAAGGATAAAAGTTTAGTATAATTATGGATTAGTAAACAGTCGCAAACAGTTCATATGTATGTATCCCTTTGCTGTACTAATTTCCCATAAACGAACGGAGACATATTTTTCAAATTTGTTAACCAAATTCTTAAGTTATTTTTTCTATATTTTATGAAAGATAATCTACTGATTTTTCAACTTATTTCCACACATTTGGAAGTACATAAATTAAATTTTTTTTCTCCCACATAAAAGACTTGTTCCCCCCTACCAGAGAAAATACCTTTAAAGCCGTTGGAATAATGTTAGACAGTTTTTTGCTATAAATTCAAGCAGAGAAAATTCTAATTAAACTACGGATACAATGCGATTTCCACTCATTAGAAGCGAAGCCTCAAAGAGCGGCGGCATAAAAAACAATGGGATTGAAAAGAATGTGAGAAATGCTTAGAGAACAGAAGGAACATAAGTAGGAACGAACCCCTAGGGAGAAAGAGGTAGAGGAATCGAAGGAGATGTTTGTTTGCCTCTGCATAAACATAAACATGGGAGATGGAGGAGGTCTCTCTCTCTCTCTACCATTCTCCCAGGGATAGAAAGGCAGCGAATGAGGCTAAGAGAGGAAGAAGGTAGCAGAGAAAAAGAGGGAAGCATGAGCCAGACCTAAAGAGAGTGAGAGAGAGGGAGTACGGAGTACATGTCTTATCGAATCGGGTTTGCCATTAACTATAGGAAACTGCATTCCAGTCATACCTCAAGTAGTAGTACTCTTCTCTCTCTCACTCGTTCTACCTTTTCCTGTACCACATCTTCCTTCTTCTCTTTCGCATCTTCTACTTCTTCTGCCACATGCCACACTTCCAGTTCCACTTCCCACCCTTCCTAAATGTCTTCCCGTTGAGGAAGCGCCGCCAAGAGTTACATGATATCAATAAAAGTGCACAGGGTTGCCGGTCCCGCAGATAAACTTCAAGTGCAAACACAGAAGGCCACAAGAGAAGTGGGCAGAAGAGGACAAAAAAGAGCATTGAGAGATAGCTTTTGGAGTAGGCGCAGCTTTAAATACACTAAAATATCGATCGTATCTGTATGATATCTGCATTTGATGTAGATCAAATGTTTCGAAACTTTAGAAATGCATATAAAAATACTCTCCAACGTTGGTTCTATTATTTTGTATTATTTTTTTATTATGAAAATAAATAATATTTGCTAACAAATAAAAACAATGATGTTTCCCATTCATACTCTACCTTCAAATAAAATAAGTTCCTTATTAAAGTTTTCTATAGATACTATTGGTTGAACTACAAATTTACTCTTAAATATATATAAAATATTATTTTTAAATATATTAATATATATATTATACATATATTAAGTATATTTTATTAAACCCCTTTGAAAGTGTATCAAAAAGGTTTGCACAACACACAGCAACAGCAACAGCAGCCAGAATGAACAACAAGTGGAATGGGGCAGGCAGCAGCAGCAAAAATGTTGCACCTTTGTTGGCTGCTGCCTGGATGTCGTGCCATGTGGCTTAATGGATATGCAACGCATATGGCAAATTATCCAAAAAATGTTTACAAGGACGAAAGGGGAGAGAGAGAGCAGTTGGAGTGCTAGTGCTACACTGAAGATGGAGCCCAGACACATTCCATTTCTCCCAAAGGGATCCCTTTTATTTCACTTCTGTTGCTCGTTTCTTTTCCTTACTTTCCGCCGTAGCCTTCCTTTGGCAAATTTACAGTTGCATTTGGAATGCATTTGGGATTTTCTTTCGGTTGTGTTTCTTCGTTAACTTGCAAAGGTGAAGGCTGTCTGTGGCTACTCCTTAGGAAACATTTTTTGAAGAGAACTAAAGACAAATGAGCGAAGATATCTGCTTTCAGTTTGGGTTAGTTCCTCCATCTCTTACATCATCCCATTCTTACATCAGACACACTCTTTTCTGTCTCTTTGCCTTTTTGAAGCATTCCAAACATTGAACGCTAATCAGACAGCCACACAGACTCTTCCAATTAGGCCACAAAACGCAACAGAATAATGGTTAATAGACGCAGAGAAGAGTTAAATGTTCCCGCAGCTGGCAGCGGCTAAGATAAAACAGCGATACGAAGAGCAGAGAATGCAATAAAGAAGGATGATAAAGAAGAAAAACAAAAATTTCTTGCATATCGCTTCCAGCCATGAGATACTACGTGAGCCGAGCCTCTTGGCCACGAGTATATGGACAGGGGTAGGGAGAGTGGGAGCCATTGCGGTGCCGCATGTCCCCCAAATGACATTGGCATTTGCATGAGAGAGAGAGAGTGGAGGAGGAGTATAGGATCCTCCTCCTTCTTTAGATAAATTGTGAAATCAACTGCGAGACCGCGAAACGAGTTGAATTCCAAAATCTAGCAAATGGAAAAGGAACCAGGGAGAGCCAGAGTAAGAGTGAGACGCAGAGAAAACGAAGAAGGAAGACAGACAAACACGGACACCTGTCGCCAGGTAAAAAGAACGCAGCCGGTAAATGTCTTAGTCAGCAAAAAGTGAGGAGGAGTAAAGCAAAGCAAGTAAGAGGAAGAGTAAAGAACAAAGTAAATCAAAGAAGAGCAAAACAAAGCAAAGCAAATAAGAGGAAAATACTGTCAAGAAAAGGAATATAAAGCAAAGCAAGCAGAAGCGAGGAAAAAACAAAGCAAAGTAAATTCAAACAGAACAAAACAGCAGCGAAAAACACACTCACACATACACTCACACACGCACAGAACAAATCAGGTAAAAATTCTGGAAAAAGGCAAGAAAAGCCAACAAAACAGACGAGGAAATCTTTGAGAGACAGAATCAGAGCTAGAAATAGAGAGACAGACAGATAGGCAGAGAGAAAATTAATCAAAATTCACCTGTCACCTTGCATTCCCACTCCCTCTCTTAAGCTCCCCCTCTCTGGCGCTCTCTCTTCCTCTTAAGCGGCTTTGACATCTGATCGTGAGTCTTTGGTTTCATGCTTATACCCTGCACAAAGCGGGACATATGTATTTGTACGATAAGAAGGTGCAAGCCAATGGGGAATCAACCAGATGAAAGTAGTGTGTCCCTCAAGTTCTTGTAGGGTATCCATTCGTTCCACACATATTTCTCTCTCTCCCTCTATTTTCCCATTCACAGATTTGTGTTGTTTCTATACTCTCACGCTCTCTTATCTGTGTGTGTGTGTGTGTTTTTCCTTTGGCAATTTATTTTTAACCCTTGGGTAACTTTAATGGAGCTTAAAAAGTGACCGCCGTTTCTCGGCTTAGCAGCCTCACAAATAAAAATACGAGAAACAAAATATATCGCAAGAAACAAAAAAAAAACCTTAACAAATTAGTCATTGTGATTAATGAGAGCAAGCGAGAAGGAGAGGATGAGGAGTAGCTGCTGCGACTGCTATATGTCTCTTTTTGTGTTTTTGGTGCCACCTCTGCCTCTGCCTCTGCCTCATCCTCTACCCTGTCTCCCTTTACCATGGACCCCCTTTCTCAGACGTGTTCAAGTTGCGTTTGATTTATTTCGTGTGAGCTTTTTTCAAAAAAGATTATAGGTGTCTGTGGCAGTGGTAGGAGCATGAAGGGGGAGGTATGGGCATGCCTTGTGCAACACTGCATTTATCTAGATCACTCGACCGTATAAGGGGGGGTGGGCAGGAGGAGGATGAGCGCTGCTGTTGCATCTCAGATGTTAAAAGCATGTGTTTTTTTTTTTGGGGTCAAGTTCAACAGTTTTATTCATCAAAAACTTTAAGAAAAACACCAAAGAAATGCTTTTTTCGGTAACTAAATTTTGTTTGAAGTTTTTTTTTCATATAGATCTTTAATTTTATATATTATTTAGTCGTTTGATTTTTATATTCCTCAACTGATTTATTGATTTTCATAGGAAAATGCATTTTCCTCAGTTAAGAAAGAGATTTCTCTACAACGATCGTTCCCATGGTAGCTAAATAATCAAAATCGTACATTATTATTAATATAATGTTCGATTGAAGCAGCCTTAAATTGGTATAATGTTATACCAAAAATTGCAAATAAACTTCATATATTTTTTACAGGGTACAATACAGCACATTTCTGCAAAAAAAAAATAAAAATAAAATAAGATCAAGTTCGTTATACCGCTACTTCTGCAAGGTTATACGAAAATGTGTTGCTCAAGGCCTCTTCAAAAATAAGAGTACACATAACGGCAAAAACAGCTGTGGGGCATAGAGAACGACAGACAGAGACAGACAGACAGGCAGCTGAGAGCGGTACATACTCGTCGAAGCAGTAACAAGAACAAGAACCACCCCCCATTAGAGGGTGGCTTTGGCACCCCTGCACCGCCCAGCCATCATTCATCTCTGGGTCTAGGTTAAGAGAGAAACATTTCGGCACATGAAAAACAGCATCAGCATCCCATATAAAATGCCCAGATTCAAGCAAAGGAATGTTCAACCCCCAAAAATAATCAAATTCAGCCTCAAAATTGGCCGATTCATTGATTAAAAAGTGTGTCACGCACACCACCTTAACGCTCGAAATCACATACAATTGTGTTCAATGAAATAGTAGTGCCGCACCTCATCACTTTCAAAACTCTTTTTGAGACACTTCCAGTTATCCAAATTAAACAAATGATACCTTTTTAAATAGACTGGACTGTTAGCATTAGAAAACCGAAGAAATATCCATACATTTCAGTTCCATCTTCTTGTTTTACATGACATAAGCCGAATACCCATAAAATATGCTGTTCAATGAAATAGTAGTGTTTTTTTAGAAAATTAAAAAAAGCAACGAAACTCAAATAAAAACATATATTTCATGTTCTTCATGTTTCTTGAGCTTTAATATTTAGTTTTTTATTAATTTGGTTTTCATTGCGAACTTGCACCGGCCGGCTATGGGTCATTAATCTCTTGCCAACGCTTCAATAGGATTTGAGCCAATAATCCATGAACCACTTGCTAAAACTTGGCTCTGGTTCACGGATTTGCAGTTGCAACAATGTATTTGGTATTCCAGCATAAGATTTCGATGAGATTTATATCCAGTTGGACAGTTGGCCATGGAAAAACGTCGATCTTTTCCGATAAAAATAAATTCCTAGCGAGCTTTTCTGGGCATTTTAAGTCATTATCTTGTTAAAAGATCCTGTTAACATGAATTTTTTAACTGTAATATGAATGTAATGTATTCTAAAGTATACCTACATACACAGTTTTGCTCAAAACCATAATATACTTAAACGCCAGGCTAGAAAGTACTAGCTTATATGAGCCGGGCCCCATAGGGCTCAGCCTAGCATGCCCAATGCTAATTTTTTCATGATTTTAGGTGGTAATCGGATTTCTGTGAATGCCAAACATAATCTTTTGAGTTTATCTTACCATATAATACAACTTTACTATCTTTAGTCAAAAGTATTTTTGTCACTGTGACACAGGCCAGACCACATGCGTTTTTCCAAACTGAAGTCGTGCACCCATGTACTCTTAGACCCAATCGCGGAGCTTTCTGGGACTTCTTGCATTCAAATAATGTGTAATAAACCGTCTAAGAACCGTCACATCACTGACAGAGCGATTTAAAATTTTTTTCATAATTTTTGAGGATATTAAAGGCCTGGTCTTGCCTTCGACCATCGCCGACCATCCTCTAAACAATAATTTTTTCGCATACAAAATCGATTTCCAGTCTACTTATTTTAGTTAATTGGGTTAAATACAATAGTGAGAGTGCCTACAACTTAGTTTTCAATCCCATTATACCTCCTGCCTTAAGTTTTTAGTCTAACTCTTAGGTCTCCTCTTCTGGACTGAGCAATGATTTCTTCAACGCCTCAAAATCAAAAGTACCGCTATGTCCAAAACTTTCTTTCATCAAATTATTCAATAACCAATATGAGCTTACGGATGGTGACTTATTTAAAAAAATTTGCTTTGCTTTTTCATTGTTAAAAATTAATTTAACCCAGCACTACTATTTCATTGAACAGCAGATATCATGGATAGTTGTCTAAAGTCATAAATAACAAGAAAATAGAATGCAAATGTAATGGGGTTTCTTCAAGTTTATAATGCTTACATTCCAGGCTTTCCGTAAAGGTATCACTTGTTCAATTTGAAAGACTAGAAATATCTCAAAAAGGGTTTTGAAAGTGATGAGGTGCGGCACTACTATTTCATTGAACACAACTGTACATTAACCTGCACCACAACCTACACACTGATTACAGGTGGGATGGGGGGGTATGTAAACACGGGCTTCTATATTTTTCTATATTTGCGTGTATGGGTAAAATCTCACCTGAGTAAAAGATCTGGTTTAAGAAATTCCTTGAAAAATTCGGAAGCAAAAAACAGGAATTTCTTAGTTTCTCTTAGTTGCTGTTGTTGTTTTCGTACTCTTATTTGAGGCTCCTTTTACTCTAGGTTTTTGTTGTTTTTGCTGCTGCTGCTGATGTTCCTCTTCTCCTCTTGCTCTTCGTTGGTGTTGGTGTTTTTTTTCGCTGTTGCTTTGCGGTTTAACTGTTTTGTTGTTGCTTTTCCTTTCACTTAAAACTCTCTTTGGAGCCACAGCTCTTTCTCTTGCTGTTTCGTTCACTCTCTTTGAATAGGCGGCTTTTGGTTGCTTCTGCAGCTTCTTTTGATACTCCTCCTCCCCTTGCTCTGCTGGTCTAGACTTCAGCGTCTGCAGCTGCTGACAATGACATTTCTCCACAATTTCGCACAAACACACACAAACAAACACGCGCGCTGTTTTTTTTTCTTTTGGTCAGCGAATTTATTTCCTCTTTTTATTTTATTTCTCTTTAGGCAGACAGGTGCACTAAACACACGCACACACACGCACACTCTCGCACTTACACGTGGACAGACGGCGGCGCGACTCACACACAGACACACACGTACACACTCTCAGACAGATGAGAGGGACGCCAAATGTTTGGCACTGAACTTCTTCTTTTTTGCAGCTATTTCTTTTGCGTTTGCCTTTTGCTTTTCTCTTGGTTGCTTATTTGCACACTATTTTTTATCTAATCTCCGTTTGCTTTTGGCTTCTTTCTACGCGGCAGATAAGGGGGGCTGGCTGGCTCATATCAATTAATATGATTTGTATTTGTATTTCACTTATCCACTGCTGCCTCTTTCGCTTAAAACGCCGCACGGAACACAAACACACTCCCCTCTTTTGTTTAAAATCAAAAAACAAACACCTTTAGTCACAAATAATTGCCTTAATTTGTTGCTGCATTTTCTGCGCCGGCCCGATCCGTGTATTAATTTTGTAAATGTCCTAAACTCTACTGGCCTTTTGTTATTAAACACGAAACACACAGTTTAATTTGAAATAAACGGCGACGCGCACACCCGCCTCGCTTCAACGAAAAATGTACTTTGTTTTGTTTGGAGCCTGAAATTTGGAGCCATGAGCCAGGGCAGAAAAACCAGGGCAACGAGACTTAACCCACTAAGCACCCCTCTATTTAACAAGTTGAGCACCCTATGTTAAACCGCGGAAAATAATACTGTTTGTAAGGGCTCCTTGTAGCTCCATCCTCCTCTTTAATTACAAAACAAAAATGACCACCGACATCTTTCACCTGAAATGCGTAAAATATTTTAAAGTTACATAGATTTCGTGGAAATATTAAATACCCCCCTGGTCGACAAAGGGTTAACGTTCTATTTTATTGATTAAAATCGTATTCCATAATTTTTATATTCAGCTTAATATTACTAGCTAGTTGGCCCTCTCAGCCCTAAACGAATAATTTTACCCGATAGATACATCAATTTTCTACAAGATTGGCTAGTTTTCAGAAATATTTTTAATGGGATTGTTTAGATAATAGGGTTCAAACAAAAACAGCCAAAGCATAAAACGTAAATGTTGACTAAATGTGACGTCAGTGTTGCTGGTCAACCAAGTTTCTTCTATGCGTATGGGCTTTTGTATACCTTATTTCTTTTAATTGATCATAAATGTTTTGTTCCAAGTTCCATTGACACATTATTTATTTTTATCCTAGATTGACATGTTTTTTACCTATATATGCAAATGTTTGTGTTTTATAAATACATTTATACCGGATGTGATACCTATTATTGGAATCCGTCAGCTGCCAAATTTCGTTAATATCTTAAAAACAGAGACTGAGTAGTTTCTGCATTAATTGGAGCCTGAAATTACAAACAATATATCAAGTCTATAATATCCATTTTCCCAAGGTATGCAGATTGTTGCTCATTCCGTGCCAAAGTTGCACAACAATGCTGCTAATTCATTTCCACATGTTGCTGAAATTTTTCCCATACAAATCACGCTCTCCCGACTCATTTCTGCGTTTAAAGAATGAGCCCAAAAATACACTCTACCACATTACTTTAAATATAAAAATATAGCTTAATGTTAACTGAATTATATGTACTATTAAACTGTATGATTAATGATTGATTAAAACAAAAACATGTAATTTAAACGGAAACCGGTAGAACTTTTGAGAGGATTTAGTGTGACCAGATATATAGCGTTCATTTTCAAAATATATCACGAACTTCACCCATGTAGGCCATATGTTATGTTTTCGTGCCACCGGCATATTTTGAAAATGACGTTTCTGAGGTTCCAGTCACACTCGACAAAACAAATCAAGTGAAATATTTATTTTTCCATATATTAATACTTTTGAATTGGTAAATTGGTACCATTTTCCTTTGGTAAAAATTTAAGAAGAGCTTTTAATTGAGCTTTTAATTAAAGCTTATTTGTTGTTTTTTCCCTATTAAATGTTGAAAAAATACCACAAAAATTTTACTTGAAAAACAGAACAAAAATACTGCAAAAAAAACGTACACCATAAAAACAAAAACAAAAACGTTTGGCATTTTTTTTGGTTATTTTGGGTTAAAAACTTGGCTAATTTTCAAATTTTACATGTATTTTACACAAATTAAATGTACAATTTTCAAATTTTACATGTATTCTACTCAAATGAATTTATGTTTCAGCCATGTAGAATGTAATGTAATGTCAAATTAAATGTACAACTTGCAGCGCTGCCACTCCGTCGATCTGGTAGTGTAGGGGGCGCCACTTAAACCGTTGAGATTTGATTTTAAAAAGTGTGGAATTGTAGAAATTGTCAAATTAATTAAATTAAAATTAATTAATTAAAAGAGTTGATGTCGGAGTTGATGTCGGACAGTGAAAATGAAGAGATCTCCGAGCCAACGGACTCAAAGCTGGCGTCCAAAAGCAGGAGGCAGTGATTGCTGACAGCTCTGAAGAGGAGGAGGTAAATTAAGTGAAGGAGAAAGAGGCCAGGCAGAGGCACAGATATCCCCCGTATCCAGGAGACAGCGTCTCTCAGACAGTGATGACGAAAAAGAAGGGGAACCTGAGAAGGGAGAAGAGCAAATCTCGCAGACTGGCAGCCCCAAACTGGATTTGAGTACAAAAACCACCACATTGCCTTCTAAGCCTGCAACTGCCCGGATAAGCGAGGCCATGCGACGACTGAGGATCGAGAAGAGCACAGATGTGAGTCCCTCGTTGAAAGGAGATGTCCACATGCCGATTGATCCTTGATGGACTTGACTGTCATCCTGGGATCCTTATTGTGGGCTCCAACACAGGGCCGTTTATCATTAGTATTTAAAATATAAAACAACTGAATACCCAAAAAGTCATCAAAATGCAGCTTGCAATTATAAAAAACTGAAATAAATCTGAGCCATATTTATATTTAAATAAATAAGATATAAATATAAAATAAATACCCGCTAAGCCCCATCCAGATTATATTTAGAAAAGTGTCTGCCGCAGATTTACTTAGGATTGCAAGGCCTGGTACCTCGTAGCTCGTAGAGATGTTGCCTCAGTCCCCCAAAGATCTTTTGCGTAACTTTTTATGGGTCTGAAATGCTGTTGTGCTTCTGGTTGAGTGGGCGCTGCTCCCCCCTTGAATTTCTGTATAGATAATGGTATGCACGAGATATCGGGTTAAGTCCCAGAGTCTGGGACAACTTTGCTTACGTATTTTGTGTTTTACAACATGTTTGTGTTTGCTCCCACATCCATTCCCCCAGATAGATGCGTTTGCAGTGGGCGCTAAATATAACAATTCCTGATAATCATCACCATCATCACACCATATCTATGACAAGTTGTGATAAAGAAGAAGGTCGGTCGCTCACGGTAGCTCCTAACTAACAGATCGAAAGTGGGTGGCTGGTGTCCGTCCAACACTTTCGCATTTTCAGAGTAGTTTTTACTATTTAAATATTTTCCTTTTGCACTCACATGATGGAGCCACGGATCTAGACATTATCTTATCAGATGTCTAAGCACTTGCAAAACAAAAAAAGTTATGAACTCTTTTGTTCAGGAAGCGCGTCCCGACTGAGATAAATAAATTATTTAATAAAATAAATTCTCTAAGGTTAGGCCGGGTCATTGGGGGGGGGCATAAATTTGGCAGCACCAACAGCGGACACACGACTTTAAAAAGTCCATTAAAGAGTCCAATTCACAGCCGCGTTGCCAGGGCCCGCACATATCGCGTAATGAGGCACCCAAAACACGTGCCCTGATCCCAATCAATCATTCGCTCTCCCTCCCACCATGTAATTTCCCATATCAGTTAATGGTTTTCTTTATCCACAACTGCCTCCACAATTATGTTTTGAGTTTTCGTGGTGTCAGTTGAGTTCGGTCTTTACTTTGATTCGCAACGTTTGAAAAACTATTCGCTAATTAAGTCAAGGAAATGCATAAGAATTTTGGAACTTTGAAACTATTTTTGAGTTCTATTCGCGTTGAGAGTGTGAATCGCGTTCATGTACAGAGTTCCAAAAGGAGAGGAGTTTTTGTCACGGCCTTTGAATACGGCTGATGCGGAGAAGTTGTAGAGAAAGTGAGAAAACATAAGGGATAATGGGAAAATAGAAGTTATAATGAGGATAGGGGAGAAATCTTTGATATATTGTGATTTATTATCTAAAAGATGTACTTGAAACGAGGGTATTTGAGAGTGTCTTCTATGATTTTATCGGAGATAATCTTCGACATTTTCTTGGAGAATTTCTTTTGAAGTACTAACAGAAGTTCTTAGAGTGTTTCTTGGAGACATAATTATGAGAGAATTGCTTCAAAAATGATTTAAAGATATTCTGAAAATATTCAATAATGCTAAATCATAAATAATTAAATTAAATAGGTCTTTATAAATCCCTAACAATCTAAGTATGAGTAAGCACCAGCATAAATTGGTTTATGTTTCATAAATTCATTTGCCTCTTGCATTCTCTTGACATCTTTCTGGTTTCACATCACAACTAAGTCTAGTTCATTGTACAATACCAAATTTTCAGTTCACTAGACTTTAATCAAACAAATTTAATTGAATTGAGCGATACCAGATATCACTGACCGAAGTGCTCATAAAAGCTCATTTCCTACTAGCTATCCAATGGATTAGTTAGATTCTTTTAGCAATAGATATCAACATATATGTATGTATCTATCGCTTGAAACAAATTTGCACCAAAACTCTCATACGATCGGGCTTTCCCACTGTACTTTCTGTATTTTCTTCAGCCCCTTCTTTACAATCTTTTATATTTTCTCTTAGCTGTCATTATCTCGGTGGTTTAGTATCTCAACCCCTCCGCCACTGGCTGTGACCACAGCCTAGTGAACCTTGGCCTACCCAGTGCGATCTTCTCGCTGCAATCTTTCCATCTCTCCTACTGGGGCGCTGTCACTCACGCGGAGATCGCGACATTGTCGCACGTCAGACGTCGCTCAGAATCCGTTGGCTGGTTTTTTTTATCTCCATTCAAGAAATACTGAGACATAGAGACATTATCTCCCCACGATCTTGTCGCATCAACAGCCAGCCAGCCAGCCAGCCAGCCAGCCAGGGGAGAGCATGAAGCGAGCCTCACAGAACACTGTCACTAACACCAGAGAACGAAACGAACCAATTTAACTTAGAATCAGCATCATCATCATCATAATCATCTTGCAGCCGGGAGAATGTGTGCATGTGAGAGATCTGTGGGGATATGAGATATAGAGATATTGCTGAGACGTTGATAACAGATTTACATTTTTCCTTAGATCAGTCACAAAGCGAACGGCAACTGGGAAAGTTCCAAAGCGGCAAACGACCAACAAATAATACTAAAAGGAAAACCAAATTTATTTTTTGGAAAAACAAACAAATTGATGAAGAAAAATCTCCATATATGTGCGCGTGTGTGTGTGTGAGGAAAGTGGAGCAAAAGTGGGAAACCTTGAAAACGGCTAGCCACAAAGGAAAAATTTACATATAATTCAATTAAAAAGGAAAAAAGGAAAAAAAGGAGTGAAAAAAAAATATATTAAAATTTAAAGATAATTCAAAGCAATTATCTTAGTAAATATATAAAAACTAAATGGAATTATATTGAGATATATATTGAATATATATTGTACTATATATAGTATATGACTATATATAACAACAAGAACTTGGTTTAGTCGCGCCTGATGATCACAAATTTCAATTGAATTTAATCAAAATCAAACAAGAAGCAAAGCACGAAAAAAAAGCAAAGAAAAGAAACGAAACGAAAAAAAAAATAAACATAAACTAGAGATTTAATTTTGAGTGCCTTCACATGTGTTAGTGTACACTCGTGTATCTGTGTGTGTGAGTGTGTGTCTCGTCGTATCTGTATCAGTGTCTTTTGTGCATGTGTATGCTGTGACCGAGAAACTTAGTTCTGAGACAGCCTCCTCCGGCAATTTTCTTTTCTTTATTCGTTGTTTTCCTCTGTCCGTCGTCTGGCTGTCTGTTCATTGAAACGAACTTCAAAACTATCAACCCAGCCGTCAGTGGGTGTGTGCGCCTTAGTATATGTATTAGTGAGTGGCTTAGTGTGTTAGTGTGTCGCCATGGGTAAAATGGTGAACGAAGAAATGGCCACAGAGCCGGTGCATTTGGAGAAAGTGGAACTCTCGAAATACGGTGAATTCTGCGTGAGACACGGCATCAATCCGAATCTGATAATGCTCAAGATCACACTGTTTGTGATGTATGGCGGTGAGTATATCATTAAAAATCCATTAGCAATTGCCTGCATAAATCCTCATTCACCTCATTGGCTCCTTTGTCTGGCAATGAAATGTAAACGTGATGGGAAATTAAGTTATTTGCCTTGCAGAGGCTTAGTCGGCGCCAGATAAGGTTAATAGGGTTCCCGCCACTCATCACTCATGCGACATGTTGTTCGCGTTGGGTGCAGTGTGGGCCAAGAGCGAGGGCTTTAACTGATTGCGGCGTGCAAATAATTATTTAACAATAATAATGTGTAATTTTCAATTTACTATTTATATTTTATATTACATTGTCCCGAAACTGCAAGGGGATTTCAGAGTGGATTATATATGTATTAATTTACACACACACACGCATACACACACATCCCCATTCCTTGGGAATATGTATCTAAGTATCTCAAACGATGCAACAGCTGTACAAAGTCCGAGACTGAGATTTAAGCACTGGCAGTGAATTTGAATTCATTATCACCACTGCGAGTACCTCCCCCCTCTTTATAGTAGATGTACGCTGGTCTCTGGTCTTTGGTCGGAAGTTATCAATTAGGTTGGCTGGAAAATATGTAACACATTTGTATAAATTCAGTTAGAGAAATGAATGCACATTGAGGAGATTTTTCTCAGCGTGTGGCAATTAGGCATTCAATCAAATCCATCTCTCACTCTCTGTTATTCTCTGGGTTTTCCCTCCTCTCTATCACTGTTTTTTTTTTTTTTGTTCCATTAGATTGTGTGTGTATTTTGTGTATCTTTTGTAAATAAATCTAGCTTATGTGATTTAAGCTTGAGAAAGGTTTACTTTACTTTGATTTGCCTCTGTCTCTCGGTTATGGGGTCTCTGTCTCGTTTCTAGCTTTGTCCATCAACTGGACTGACCGTGCGCCATTTTTGTTTTCTCTGGCGGTCAATGACAAAAAGATTTCGCCATTCCACCATTCCTCCCCGTTGCTAGTGCTGCCCCTGCCACACACTTGTTGTCTTATGCCATTAAACCCAAATTGTCACTAAAATGAGTATTAATGCGTTTTTTATTTGACTCGGGATTTGCCGAGGATTTTTTCGTTCTGCTTCTTGTTTTTGGGCTTAACATTTATTTTCAAATGAAAAGTTTTGTGGGCGGTGCTAGGGTTTATATGTACATACATATATGATTTTAAGATTGCTTCTAATAAAAATTATTCATATATTTATTTTGAGGGAATGACATCATTAGGTGGATTTATAAAGAGAGAGGGAAAGAGAGATTATATTGTGATTTTATTATATTATATTATAATCCTTTAAACGAAAGCAAATAATTTGATGTATACATTTTATATGAAATTTAAAGAATATTAAAATCATACAACTGATGAATAAATAAATTAGTCCGATAAATAATGTCTCAGCTAGAAATGAACAATATAATAGCAGAACAAATTTGCTTATGAAAATTTCACTCATGTTAAATGGGAAAACTTTTAAATGAGCGACCACCCATGAACATCAAATGACAAACTTCAAAGGAAAACCAATTTTATTCGCCAATGAGCACCAATCAATTAATTAGCGACAGAATATCTACATATAAAAATGGTTATTTAATTCGTTTAATTGGTTATGTAAAGGAATTCGAGAGGAAATTGTTTTAATTATTATATAAAAATGCATCTGGTTTCGGTTTTTTTTTTTTTCATCAGCATATTTCTCTTAAATGTTACATGGTTTAAAATGGTTTTTAAAATATTTTTCATGCCATTGAACAATTTTTCTTTTGTTCTGTGCGCTTGTCCATCAATTAAGTGAGGGAAATATGGCATACAAATTAAAATATAATTGAAGTGCGAGGTACACAAGTGATTGAGGCCTTTGTTGTGTGCAGAACTTATCAAGCCGAACACTTAAATATCTGGTCAATTATTAATTTATGCATATTTTGTAATTTTTTCAATATTGTGTTGAATATGGTTTCAATAAATGTAAATTCCAGAAAATGTTTTCTTAAAGTTTGCCTAGAATAATCCTTTAATGTTATTAAACTTCTAGAAGGCAATACTCGTTGGAAGGTGCTCCATATAAAACTTAATAAGTTTTTATGATCATGAAAATATCCTAAATATTTTTGGTGGATATTCATCCCATTATAGTTATCATTATAAATATTCCCCAACCGAGCAAGAGTATAGCTGTGAAACTGCATTAAAGAGACTCACAATCACAATATGAATATAAATAATTAACTTTAATATACCGCTCAAAATACGTCTATTGTTTGTGATTGATTTCCTTGTGTTGTCATTCAATCAGTGAAACTTTTTGCTCCACCTTTTTTGTTTGCATATCCTTTTTCATGAAGTCCATTTACTCTTTGTTTTTCTTTTTTTCTCTGCACTTATATTTGCCGCTATTTTCATTACGAGTAATGGATTTTTCCTTTCCTCATCTGTCGATAAATCATGGGATACCTACCTAATCAAATTTAAGCTGTTCATTATCTCAAATCCATTTCGATCTTCATTAATTTCAAATGTGCAATTCCAATTGCCATTTTAACCTGTTTTAAACCGTTTTCAATACAGAATTTACCCTCATTTTTTCGCCATTACAATCCATAAACAATCTCAATTTCCCCCGAGCCATATACGAGAACCGTTCGATAAATAGCCGGAAAAACAAAACTGGCAACTGGAAAAATGAATTGTAATTAATATTTCAGACAGCAGGCTGCACATTTGTCAATGTCACTTCTGGGTTTGGCATGTCCGCTCAAAAATGCATAAATAAAGTGCAATTTAGTTGCACTCTAGCCAGCAGATACAAGTCCCAAAAAGCAGATGCAAATTTTGCAGTTGACATGGCCCCCAAAAAGTTTTGTGCATAGTTAAAAATATAAAAAAAAAAAACAAACTACGGTTATGAATGCGAAAAATGAAAAATGGAATATTGAATAATTATTATTAAAGTATAAAGAAAGAACAAAACAGACAGAAATAAAGGGAATTGAAATGCACACACAGTGGAGGAGGAGGAGTAGTGGGTGTGGGTTTATGGCGACATTAATTACGAATGACAACGTGGCAGGAACAGATCCAGCCGAATCGAACGGGAATAAGTATGGAAACCTATACAGAGAATGAGGGGGGAAACAGGCAACGAGCATCCATGAATGGCCGCCAAACCAAACAACCCTGACATGCTTGCGTTTCCGTTTCCGTTACAGAAGCGAAGCGAAAGGGAGAGAAACAGAATGAGAGAGAGCAAACGAACAATTAATTGTTATTGCATTGAGCAAATACAAAAAAAAAAAAAATGTACGCACACACTGAAAGACAGAAGACAGAAGTCGAGCATATTATTGTTAATTATCTGAGGCGATGCACAGGCTGTAAAAACCAATTCAAGCCGCCATTTTCACTGCGACTATCTGGAGGAGAAAAAGCCAGAAAAGTGCAGTGAAGAGAAAGAGGGAAAAGAGAAACAGATAGCTCAAGTTCGGAGTTGGGCTACCCTGGAATGATGACGGATAAATATACAATCAGACCAAAGCTCGTGATATCTTTCTTTCGTTTCTGAAGAAGCAGTAGTAGAACATTTCTAGATCCTACAATCTCAGATATTTAATTATATATTTATATATATTTAATTATGCTGCTAATTATACCTTAGATATCTTTCTTCATCGCTGACAGAAAATATTATAAATAATATATTTAGCCTAAAACATGGAACATAAAAACATATAATTTAACTGAATAAATACAGGGTATACAAAGAAAGAGACTCGGGCAAGTGTTAACTGCACTTTAACAAACGAATTTCATTCAGGGCACGCACTTTCCCCCTCCACTTCACTCCATTCCACGCCACTCCAATCGCACACACACACACAGCCACGATATTACGTGGCCCTGCCGGATGGAGATCCTTGGCATGTTTGCATTTAAATTGGTCAAGGCTGAGGATGGCCAGCTGGAACCGGAGGAGTGTAGGAGTATACTATGTATATACATATATAGGTATGAGGAGCAGCAGCATGAAACAGGAGGTGTGTCCTGTTCCATTTCGCCCAATTTGTTGCCCATTATTTCACTCCATTTTTGGTTGCAGCCACGTGACGCCGCTCTCTCTCTCTCTCTCTCTCTCTCTCTCTCTCTCTCTGTGCGTTAATGTTCATAAATTATTGAAATGCAAGAAGATTATCTGCTGTCCGTTTTCGGTTTCCACTCCGGGCAGACCGTGTTCGTGTTGGTCACGCCCGTCCGGAAACTTTTGACGGATTTTAAAGGTGTTCGAGATGAGGTTTTTGGTTGGGGGATTATATGAGAAATTACACGGCAAAATACTTTAAATATAGTTGAGTGGATGATGCAGCGAATGCTAAGGGGATTAGAGTCTACCATATGGAGGGAAGGGACAATGTAATCCCTCACTTTATCTGACTATTTACCTCATTTAACATTTAAAAACTTGCACAATCAATCAAATTTCATTTAATCAACTTAATTTAAATAACTACTAATCCTACTTGTAAATTGCAATCATTTTCTTTGAATAATTTCCCCATTCCGAACTCTTTCTGTCATTCACATTTTCTGCACATAATTAAGTTGTCTATTTCTATTCCTATTTCAATTTTAATTTAAAATATAATTTACTATTCTTTCTGGCTTTGTACCCACAGCCACCTCCTCGCTGCTGCCGTACCTGACGATACACATGCAATCGATTGGCCTGACGGTGGAGGAGATTGCAATTATCTACCTGGCGCTGCCCTTCACCACCTTTCTTAGCCCGCCCATAACAGGTGAGTGAGTGCAATGCCAAGTGGCAGGGGGCTAGCACAGGGAGAGAGAGAGGAGGCAAAGTGTCAAGGGTAAATGTTTTAATGCATCTTAATTAGCGTCATGCTGCGTAGATTTTAATTAAAACTTTCGCTTTGTTTGACTACTTGCTGAGGCATGAAAATGAAAGCGCAAAACATGAAATTAAACAAAGCGAATTTCCAGCTTGAGTATCTGTTTAGCTGAGCTGGTTTAAGTAATTTAAAACTATTTATTATTGGGTGAATATAGTCGTCCAGGATCTCTAGGATGCCTTCGAATAAAGTCGAATAAAAAATTCAAGATGTCTATTTTTTTTTTTGCTTGTAATTGTTCCGAATTTTTTGTTATATTCAGAGAAAAATTTGCCTGAGTTCTGAACGCAGAACTGTTGGAGAATATTTTGCTAGAGGTGCAGCTTTATTTCCTTCTTTACACATTTCCTTATCAGAATATATATAGTATGATACATAGATTTATCAGTGTGTTGAATGCTGGATATATGCCCTAGATGCATGACGGTTACGCGACAGCATATACAGATTTCTACCCAAATCTGGAATTCACTTCATTGAAATTTTTGTAATTTTAAATAAAAATTCTAATTTATACGATATGTCTGCCAGCGAATAATACTTTTAAAAATGCTTTTCTACCCACCATCAGAAATGAATATCAGAGTGCATTCGTATTCTTTTTTCTCCGCTTGTGACACTGTTGTGACAGTTCTGTCGTAGCCTGCTTTTTTGTGCCGCCGCCTGTTTTTCTGGACGAGTGCAAATAATTTAATTCACTTGCAGTTTAAATGACAATTAAACAAAGTTCCTTTTGTTCTTCTTTGGGAGCACACTGGTCGCTCGCTGTCTGGCTGTATGTGAAGTGCCTCCATCATGCGGTTGCGTGCTATAGTAGCTTTTTTATTTCCTCTTTGAATATGTATATATATATATTTTTTTTGTATGCATTCTTATTATTTGCTTTTGCATTTTTAAAATGCATTTGCGGTATGGTATGTCGGCGATGTTGTCCCCATTTTATGGGGACGCTCGCTGCAGATAAATGTTGAGAGATAAACACGCAGAAAAAAAAAGCGGAGAGAGCCGATTGGGTGGTAGAGAAAAGTGCAGAAAGCTGGTCAAATGTTCGGACATAAAAGCTGGCAAAAATCTATATAAAATGAAAGCTAAGTGAAAATGCTCGCATAAAGTTGGTTTATTAACATTTCGATCATTCAGCGCGTGTTATAATTATGGGTTGATGGGGCCATATAATAGCATTGAAAGCTTCAAGTGGAAGAGCGATAAAACTGCAGAGAGTAATTTAAAATGCAAGCCAACTTTTAAGTGAATATTTCGATTCAGTTCAATCTTTTAATTCATTTCGAACTTAAGCCCTAATTTAAGTCTTAACTATCTCTTGGGTTTTCCCACGAATGAAAACTGAAATTTAATCCGCCACAAAACGACCGAAAATTGCTGCACCTTAATCCGACTCTAATCTGCCGCTTGTGCTGCTGCATTTAAGCTGTGGATACAACCAATCAATGCCTGGCAACCAAATGGCTGAATACTTATTTTGAGCCACACACACATACACATACACCCCGAGATACATGCACACAGTTACGCTCAAATGAAGTTACAGAATACAGAACATTTTCAACTGCGAAATTTTGTTGCGAAACTCTGGGCTTACACACATTTCCCGCTGCGCTCTTTTCATTGCAGGTTTTCTCGTTGACAAATTTGGCAAATACAAGCCCGTTGTGGTGATGAGTCTACTGCTGAATGCAATTTTCCACCACTCGCTGCTGTTTATTCCACAGCAGGAGATACCCGGCGTTGTGCCATCGGCATTCGTCTTGAGGCATCCAGACAGCGCTGACATAGAGGTAAGTTTTTCCCCACCTTTCCATCTCTATTTTACATGAAATTTTGCTTGAAATTTTAGCACTTAATTCGATTGAATTTGGTACTTAAAAATTAATTAAATTAATGCCCTTAAGTAAATGATTTAAGCAAATCATTTTATTAAAGAGTTTATACGTAATTTCTAGGCAATAATAATGTGTATTTAAATCGTTGAAAGTAACTAAATATTAATTTCCATGATAAATCAACTTCCTAAACCATTTCCTAAATATTTGCCGCTTAAATCAATCAAGGCAACTGACTTTGTTACAATTAAGTTGTGTGCTCCTCGCAGCTTTTAAGCCTCTTGAGGTTGTGATCTGCTTAGAGGCTGTGGTTAAGGTGCGTGAGCAAATACCTTTGAGAGCTTGTTTAGTTAAGAGCTAAAAATGATGTGGGCTGCGGTTGCAGCAAGCACTGCACTACCTGCCTCTCTTCTCTTCTCCTCTCCCTTGCACTCTCTTCTGTGGCAGTAATACTGGCAGTATTCCCTTGTGTCTTGAGAAGGGAAAGTTCCGTGCTGCATTATTCCCCTTTTCTGTGCCAAAGCAGCTGTTGCTCGTAGTACGTGGTATATAGTTTTAATGCGCTTACTGCATGGTTACTACTCATTTCCCAGTCTTTACAGGGAGCTCCTTCTCATTACTTCTGCTGCTTTTGAGCGTCTTAGTCACTTGTGCACAAGTAAACTGGTTGAATGGGGAATTGAATGCAGCAGCTTGATTAGTTGTGACTGATGAGAAACCAGAGTGTAGCTGGGGGTGCAAGTTGCATAAGTTCTTTGGTTATAGACTGTTGATGAATGATACGAGTGCGAGTATAAGCTTAAATATACGAGTATAATTTTGGTTAGCTTCATTCAAAAGTTATTTGGTGTCATTTGGGGGTAACTTTGTGAAGTGAAGTTAAGCATTCTTACAGACGGCTTACAGACTTCTCAAGAATCTGAGACTTGAAACTATTTGTGGCCTCTTGTGATACTGTGAGGTTCTTAGAAACTAGTAAGACTTTCACATATGTATAATCACTCAGAGAAAAATGGCATAGCAAAAAGAAACATTACCATATTTACATTAAATCTATATTAATTAAAGAGTTATATTAATTAATGAATAATATTAGTAAATAAATTTCGGTAATTAAAAACGAGCATTATAAAATAATTTTAATGCAGCCTCAGTATATTAAATCTAAATATAAAAAACTTATAAATATATATATATGAAATATATTTAAATTTGTAGGAAATATAATTAATCTAAATATGAAAAATATATTATTTTAAATTTGAAATATAATTTAAAAATAATTTAATAGTGCTCCCCTACAACCACAAACAAAACTGTGGAAGAACGCAAAGAAAGACTGTAATTTTGATTAACATCTTTAAGCTTTACAAACGTCTTAAAGCACATCGATTCCCTAAAGATTGAAAAAAAAACATTTTATTTAAATGAATTTCTTGAATTGCTTCAAATTTCGTGAGGAATCTACTGCGCTGCCAGACAAATTTCAATTGCAATTGTAAGAAGCACGTTGCCGAAAAACCGTTGCCACCGTCACCTCCCTCCCTCCTCACACACTTAGAAGCCTCTGAAGCGCCGCACTAAAGCTCCTCTTTGGCCCACAGTCTGCCCGCACCGCTTACAACGGGTCCCACTTCAGTCACGGCATGTCTCTATTTGAAGCCAAAGAGAGAATTGAGAGAGGAGAAAAAAAGAGGAGCCAAAGTAAACTACATAAAAGCCGGCATTTATTTGAGGCAACGCGAAGGCAACATTATGCTGCCACATGCAACACACGCACACCGATGCTTTACGCACGTACAAACACTCACAGACCGCTGAAGAGTGTGTGAATGTGTGTGAATGTCTGTGTGTGTGTGTGTGTGTGTGTATTTTGTGTATCTAATGCGTGGCACGGATGCCATGCCGCGTGGCCGCGACTCTACGATGGGAGATATTCGTGGCCGAGAGGATGCAGCAACTTTCTGTAGATTTCTGTTCGCCCAGCACTGTGCCACATGCTGGGACACACACAAACGCACACGGGACACACGAAGAGTGCCCGATACGTATATTACGTATACGCCTGTTGTACAAGTCGCTGCATCTGTGAGTGTTTGAGTGGGTTTTTTGTGTGTGTGTGCGGTGGTGTGGCGTGTGTATTCTGTGTGATTGTGTTTGTGTGAGTGTTTGTGTCACCCCTCTGTGAGTGCATCATCCAACCAAACGCAATCCGTTTGCCATTTTTTGTGTTCACTTTGCCAACGGGTGGGGGTCGGGTCGGGTGGGTTCGCTTCGGTTCGGTATCTGACTCTGAGTTCCATCTGCATTTGTGCATAAATTTGTGTCATGTAAAATCATCGAAATAAAGCAAATAACTGTCACACCAAAGGGGAGTGTGTTCGGTTTTCAAGAAATTTGTTGTACAAGTATTTCTTGGGATTTGCCCCTCAACGCTGCAGCGTTTTCTTTTTATTGATATACACGAGGAGCACTCGTACATATGTACACATATTTTTTATGCTTATGATCATATCAATGCAAACGATTCCGAGTTGGGTTGGCTTTATTGCTGCCCTTGCTGCGGTTGGAGGTTGTGTCCTTCGTGTCCTTTGAGCTGCTGGTCATAGTATGGGGCATAACAAATGTGGAGCACTGTATTGCCATTGATGTGGTCGACGCTTTATGCTTAGCAGGGGATTTCCCTCTGTTGAAATATGCAGCCAGCGGCGAAGGTGTTCAACCACATGGATAGAGTGAAATTTTAAGCTAAAAATAAAGGGCATATATCAGACCACATTACGACTAAAGGATACCCGCTAAATTGATAGATTTTTTTTCAGCAAAAATAGGGCAGGGAGTTCCTGTAATAAGTGTTCGAAAGAGATATATTTTGATGGGATGGATTCGCCCTACTTTCTTTCACTTGCATAAATCTACCAGAAAGTTTCAGGTTTACAGGCCATAAAAATGTTTGTAGTACTAGCTGCAGTAATGCTCTCCACTGATCCACAAGCTGTGGGTACGTCGAGTGTCTCTTGGAATTGCATTCTTTATGACAGTCACACCTTTTGGCAATGGGCTCTTGAGCAACGTCAGCAAATTGCAGAGGCTGCAGCTCACACACACAGAGAAAGTTTTACATAAATCGAATTATGGAGAGGGAGAGACAGGCCGAAAACAGATAGGACAGACAAACAGGGCAGACAGATATCTGCATGGGATGGATATTATGCTAAAACGAAGGCAGAAGGGCACTTCGGGCTAAACAAATTCAAATGGAAAATGGAAAATGACAGAAGCAGCAGGAGCAGCAGCAGCAGGAGCAGCAGAAGTAAAAGTAGAAGCCAGCCAGCAAAGTAACACGGAACCGAAGCGCCTCTTGACAGCTAACAAGCAAACGGAACGCATTAGAAACAGCTCACCAGAACTAGAGCCAGAATCCAACTACAAGATACGCAGATACACACATACACACATATATACATATATCTTGAAGAGGTGGGTGGAGCGACACTGTGGGATAGTTCGAGAGTTCCACAAGAATGCCAAAAAATCCACTTAAATGCGAGTGCACATCAGGTTAACATTGGGTGTGGTGGGGGGTGGGGATAAGTCTGTCTGTACACGAGTATTCAAGAGTATTCGTCTGTTTGTACCTTGGAGTGTGTACGGGCGAGTGTCTAGTAGGTTCTAGTATCTGTATCTGTGAGTGTCTAAGGGTCCTCTTTATCTCTCTCTCTATTTGTATGGGTTTCCCAGGGTCTATGCTGGGTCTGGGTCTGAGTCTATGCCTGAATCTGTGAGATTGTATGGTACATATCTGTGTGTTTGTATATCACGTACATTTATCTTTGTGTCGTTTTGCCCAGCACTTAAGCCACACTAAAACACCAACACAACTACACACCCCACACCCCACTCTCCCTCCCCTACACACGCACACACACATTAAAATCTTTCTTCTGAGAGAGAGAGAGCATTCGAGCCATTCCCGTTAGCGTCGTAATGAAACGCAATGGGAACTGTTATTGAGGGGGGGTTGGGGCAATGGTTTGCCAGTGTGCGGACTGGCTGAGAGGCGTGGTCCCTGGTCCCTGGTCCCTGGCCCTTGGCCAAAAAAGTCAGGGGCCCCAGCTTCATTTGCTTCATTTCATGAAAGTATCTCTTGGATACGCACACACACGCAATGCTCTGCCACTCCTCTCCACTATCCACTCTCCACTACGAGCATTCCGCATTTGGTACTCGGCACTTGGCACGGGCGTATATTGAATTTGTATTTATGATCTGCCCATAAAATACAATAACACCATTAAAATAGTTACATCGAATGCGCCAGATACGCTGCAGAAGACAGAGCTAGACGAATATGGAATGCTCTAGGGGCAAGTTTGGGGAGAAAATAAATTTATTTGGAGTAGGTTTCGTAGAAATGTTGTAGCAGTATCTGCAATATAGAAATTCTACATTAAAATGTATCTAAAAATCAAAAATATATACGACAAGGGAATAATTTGGCATGGAAATATATTTTAAATAATAATATTAATAAATTTAATTCCATTTTACATTTTACTTTACATTTACTTCCCGATTTATTTTATGTGGAGTTAGCTGACTCTCTTTCTGGCAGAAAATTAATGCGTTGAGCCTTACTCTTAAGTGTAAATTTGTAGTTTTGTTATATAAATGTAATTCTTAATAGAAAAATTCCTAAATATTTCAGTCCCTTTAATTTGCGAAGATCTGAGTGGTTCCAGCAGTTGGATATTAAAAAAAAAACATATAATAAATATCATACACATATATAATATAATATATAAACAGATATAATTATACAATTATATCAACACTAAATATGATAGGAGAAATTTGTTGATTTACGAAGTAGGGCTTGGAGAATATACATATATGTATATATATATTTCCATACTTGGTTCTTAAATAATTCTTCAAATTTTCAAGAATTTATCTACAATCTGTCTGAGTAGGCTGCCATTATTTGCCTATTTAATTTATATATCTACCAAGATTCTGCGCCAAGTTTGAGTACCTTTCCTATGCCCTTTCCTATTTACCCATTATCCTCCTTGCTCTAGTTGTTGTTGTGCCTTTGCCCCACACCCACATCTACCCCGAAATGGCATCCTTTAGCCCATCATACCCTTGTAATAGTACTCGGAGCGTAGCACCACTCCAGCAGCCTGAAAACGCATCTTATGGCTACATTTGTGTTCATTCCGCACGTTCAGACGGACGTCTACGTCTCCATACCACAGCTCCGGCTCTGAACTACTCCTTGGCCGCATGCCGTATGCCGTATGCCCTGTACGGTGTACAGTCTACGGTGTACGGTGGGTGTATGCCATGTCCCATGTCCATGTCCCTGTTGCTTGCGGTTTACTATTTTATGCCATTATAGCCCAGAGTTCGGTTTGCCGTTCGGCATAAATTTATTTTGGTATCGAGAACAGCGAATGGCGGCATCGGCATCGGCGACGGCGACGGCAAACGGAAATTACCATTTTATTATTGCAGTCACTGGCGCTGGGCTGGGCTGGGCTCGGTCATGGTCGATGCCCAACCCAACACAAACCCAATTCAACCCTTGGGACCGCCACTGGATGAGCCTTATTGAATTCGCATTAAAATTGGTAATGGATATATGTATGCAGATACACGCACACAGGCTGCTGCAGATGCAGATACATAAAGAGCCAGAGGTCTGGGGCTGCATACATACAACATACATCTATCCATACATATATGTATGTATGTATTTGTATATTTATTTCTGCCAGTGTTTGTGTTACAATATTATGGCAGAGGGCTTAAGTGCATGTATGAGGGCTTATGATAGGTTAAGTGCCAGTTATGGTCTGGATTTTGATGTGTGATGGAGAAAGGCGTGTGATGGGAGGGCGGGGCGCATGATTGCGAGTGTAATTGAGGGGAAAATGCTGCTAACGCGAGGCAATAATGGTAGTATTATTCTCATCCCAGCGAATTCTATCCCCACGTGACTGAAGATCGTCTTCATCGTCTTCTAAGTCTTCCACAGTGACGTCTATATTGGCGTTCAATTCAGCGGTCACTTCAGCGTTCTCCTCTGCGTTCCCTTCAGCGTTCACTTTAGCGTTCCCTTCAGCATTCTCATCAGTGTTCTCCTCAGCGTTCTCCTCAGTTTCTTCCTTGTAGTCGATGAGCTCCCCGGCAACAAAGAAACAATTCTCCAGCACTTCGTTCCATTTTTGCATGTACCTCTCAACATTCTTTTTCTTGCGTATCGCTTCTGCTTTGATATTTTTGGTGAGCTCATGGCCTGACCACGTGGCGAATCTGCCCTCCGGACCAAAGTCTTCGGCCACATTGGACACATCATAGACAACGGCCCGCAAGGCAACCAGATATCGGCGATCCGGATTGTTGCAATTAAATTGCTCAAGCAGCTGCACCTTGGTCAGCATGAGTCCACTCAGCGGTTCCATCTGATTGATGTGGCCAGCGTCCCTGTAGTCCTGCTCGTCGTAGGTGTCCCGCCTGAATCGCGTCTGCGTATAGATCAAATAAGCCACCACGCCAGTGACAGCCACGATGGCGTACGTCGAGGTGGCTACCTCACGAAACTGCTGGCTCAAAAACTTATCGAACATAGACGACATTTTCGTGTATTTTTAGGAATAAATTTCGTTCCCGAAAAACTTTCCCTACTTTCAATTTGCTGTTTTCCTTTTGGACTGATAATATACCAGATCTGAATTGTGAACGATGAATAGACATTTGTGCAGATCAATAAACAGCCTACTGGGTATACTCGATTTTCGTTGCTTTCTAAGGGTTTGGGGGGTTTCAGCCTACTAAGAGCGAAGGCTCTTTAAGTAGAAAAGTTTTTCATAGCACTTGTTTTTTGTGTGGCTAACAGAATACAATTGTGTTCTTCATAATTTATATATCTAAAGATAATTGAGTTGAAAATATATAATAAAATATGCAGACAGACACACGATACCGCAGCTTGCGACAATTTCGCGGCAAGAGCCGAGGCTCTACTTATAAATATACCAGATATTTCAGCTTATATATATTTTATTTATTTTATTTTATTTATTATATATGTATGTAACCTATACAATATATTTATTTATACCCAAGCTTCTTCCTAAATAAACCTGCTGCAATCATTCGGATTTATACAAGCATTCCCGAGAAATGCCAAGAATATTGGCAGCTTTAGTCAAGCACCTCCCCCTACCCCTTTCCCACATAACTAATCTCCAATACTTTTCTTTGTTTTTTTTGTTGTGTTTGCCGTTCAACCATCAGGTGTGGTGGTCGCCCTGTCCGAGCAGGGAATGTCCGGAGGAGCCTGAGCTGGAATTGGCCGTGCATCAATGCGTTGACTATTGTTTGATGCAGGAGCAAGTTAATCCTCAGCTTTATACCAATACGCCGGCGTATGATGTTTATCCAACAACAACGAAAACAACAAAAGCAGCAGCTAGGACATCAACCTCAACCACAGAGAGGATTACAACAACAACAGCAAGTACAGCAACTGGCATGAGCACAACGACCAGCACGAGGTATGCCACAATGGAGTCAGAGTCGGGGCCAATGCCGACATCAACAACGTCCACAACAACGACAACAACAGCTCGTGCTACCACCACATCGCCGGCATCATCATTACCAGCATTATTCGCAACGCAAACGAGAAGCAGATACCAAGAAGTACTTAATATGTCATCGACCATGTTCCCGCCACTGGAGAATGCATCAGCCATGTCGCTGGTGGTGGAACGGGACGCCGAGGAGCAGCCAACGTCAGCTGAATTGTCAGCCATGTCCATGCAGGGATTGAATTGTAAGTGACATGATGAACCCTTCCTTGAATCAGCCACTCCTGCCCATGCCACTGCCCCTGCCCCTGCCACCACTAACTCCAGGACTGACCACAGGCATTATTATCATCGTAACTTGGTCTCTGTTGGGTACTCTCTGTTGTTGTTGTTCTTCTTTTCAGTTAGCTGCTTCTCCTTCTACTCCTCCAACAATTCATCGAAGTTCATGTCCGTGTCCGTGTCCATGTCTGTGTCCCTGTCCATGTCCATGTCCGTATCCTTGTTCATGCTCCGGTCCGTGTGTGTTTTACTTTTATTAGTTTGTTTTTTCCGTCTTTTGTGCAATGGAAGCAAGGAGCAGGAGGCAGGAGCAGCAGCAGTCGCACCCGGGATTGTGAATGGGTAGAAACTTGTACCATAAAAGCCAAAGACCGAGTCGTCGCTCTATGAAACTAGGAGTAAAAAAAAACGAAGGAAAATATAAGTATAATTCAACCTGTCCCAGTCTGTTTGTGGGATTGTGGGAGTGCAATGTGGTGGTGTGGTGGTGCGGTGGTTCTGGGCGGTTCAGGGTGATTGTCATTAAAGCCTGACGTTTTGTGTGGAGCCAAAGTTTACGGTGGCAAAAGTTTTTTCCAATTCTGTTTGGAAAAACTTCACAAAAGCCGTTTTTATTTCATATTATTAAAAGTGTGTGACAATGGGGATGGTTGATGGCTAATGGAGGGATGCCGAATTCACATGAAAAGATCGAGCATGAGAGCTGATGATGGCTTTTTTTTTGTTGGTTTAACTGCAGGAAGGAGATTGCTATTATTTTTGGAGTATTATTTGAGGCTTGTAAAAACGAAGGAACAAAGCAAGGAATATGAATAGGACCTATTACTCTGCAAAGTAAATAGTTTCGGCATGGCTCAAGAATAGTCAGAGAAATATCTCCTCAAAATAATTCCAAATAGATATTTTTAAGATTTTAAATCGTGCCAAATCTGCAGAAGCAATTGCTTTGCCATTTATTTAATGATTATTGTGTAATAGCAAAGATTATGGCATTGCCAAGATGATATATGAGGTGCCAAAAAGCCAGTCAGTTTTCTATAGCAACGTATTTGGATTTTGTTTGGCAAACATTTTTTATATTCTTGTTGGATTTTTTAAACCGAAAATTAAGTTTTTAGGGTGCGATGGAAATTGAAATGGAATTTATTACTGCTGCAATATCATGGCATTTTCTAGTCTACACTTTGATTCTACATTCTTCCAAGTCCCCACAGATGTAGACACTCGAAAAGCTCCTAAATATCTCACAACCTTTCTGAGTGTGTGCCTCTTGTGCCACAATCATAAGTCACACATCAGTTGTTGGCCAAACTTCCTACTCCTGGAGCACCCAAAATGCATAGCACACAAAACACATTCGAAAACTTTGCTAATGTCCTGACCAGAAATCACAATGTGAGAATTCCCTGAAGGGGGGTGGCGGGGGGAAACAGACATAAAAGTGCATAACTAACTAAACATGATGGCATTACTGGGACCATGTACACTTGACACTTGGCACAATTGGAAATTGGTCATGCATGGCCAGGACGAGCGACAGGACAACAGGCAACAGTACCAGGGACAGCGACAGAGACAGAGACAGGACCCGTACAGAGACAGTTTTGGCCAACTTTAGATCGCCTTGGGGGGGTGCAGGAACAGCAGCAGCAGCAGCATACGAAAAGAGCCAAAGCAATTTTGCTGCCTGTCTGATTATGTGCAAAAAAAACTCACTCCAACCCCTTTGACAGCTTCCACAGACACAGGAGGCAGCCAGCAGCAGCCGGTTAAGAGCAGCAGTTGGGTTCACTCGGACAACGACGATGCCACCTACTTTATGCTGCAGATGCATCCCGACCTCGCCGATCCCACCGAGCAGCTGGGCATGGAAATCGAACAGGATGCCAACGAAACGGTCACCGACATTCTGCAGCGTTTCGGCAAGGAGCGTCTGGTCATGGGCAAGATCAATCTCACGGATATGGACGATCTGGATCTGCGTTGCGGTGGCCTCGTCCGTCGCTCGAACATCTCCGAAATGGGACCCGAGGCCGTCAAGTGCATGATGCAGCGCTGCACCTTCACCATGAATGCGCCCGAGATCTGTCCGCCGGACTACAAGGAGACGGATGAAACCATCTTTTGGGTTTACTTTTTATTGAGGTGAGTTTTTCGGTGAGTGCCCCAAAGCGGCTGTGTAACAAGTACTTTTCTTTTCAGATTTTTGGCCACTACAATGCTGTCGGCTGGCGTCACCATAATGGATCCCATAGCCCTGACAATGATTGAGAAGTTTGGTGGAGATTTCGGACGCGAGCGTTTGTTCTCCAGCATTGGCATGGCCATATTCTCACCGATAACTGGCATTATGATTGATTATTCGTCGCGTGGCCTCGGATATACAGACTATTCGGCGGCCTTCTATACGTACGATGTGCTGCTGGTGATATCGACCATGTCGGTGCTGATGATGCCGCTGGGCGAGAAACTGCCGGCGGATAATGTGTTTAGGGACCTGTGGAATCTATTAAAGATGCCACACGTAATTGCCTTTATTATATTCCTGTTTGTGCTCGGCAACTTTTGGGGCTTCATCGAGAGTTTCCTGTTCCTGTATCTGAAGGAGCTGGGCGCACCCAACTATCTGCTGGGTGAGTTGTTGTCGCCATTAGTGGGTTACTTTTTCGTTGGAATTGAATTTTCGATTGTTTTGATTGCATTTGCCAGGCATCACCATTACGGTGGGCACTGTGAGCAGCATACCCTTCCTGTATGGGGCGGAGAAAATCACACGCATCTTTGGTCACGTTAATTTGATTATCATTGCTTTCTTCTCGCATGCCGGCCGCCTGGTTGGCTATTCCTTTATCGAGTGAGTGCCAAAGAATCGATGCCCTGTTTGGCGCCCCAATGCAATTTCAAATTGAATTACTTTCTTGTGCTTAGGAACGCGTGGTGGTGCTTCCCCTTCGAGGCCATGGAGTCATTATCCTGCCATCTTATGTGGGTGGCAGCCGCCACATACTGCTCCATTCTGGCACCCAAAAGTCTGCTGGCCACTCTCATTGGTGTGCTCGGCATGGCCCATTTCAGTCTGGGTGAGTTCTCCTATCTAATGAGGCACTTTCCTTGCATGTAATCACATTTCGTGTGTGTCCCGTCCCCTTCCCACCCCACCCAGGTCGAGGCAGTGGCAGCTTCACTGGCGGCCTGCTCATCGGTCAGTTCGGCACTCGAGACGCCTTTCGGTATATGGGCCTGCTGGCCGTTGTTGGCGGCATTGCCTATGGCCTGCTTCATCTGATTTGGCTGCGTAAATTCGATCACACCACCGAGGATTCGGAGGAGGAGGCCGAGGCCGTCGAGGCTGGCGAAACGGAGAAGCTGACAGAGCCCGCTACCAAGGAGCAGGGCACTTCCATGTCCTTGGAGCGTTTGAGTCTGATGATTAAGTACAATCAGATTGGCAGTTTGTCATCGTTGCCCAGGGGATCGAGGGTAAGTCATTGCTAGTCCCGACTAAGAGGGAGGCTCTTCATTTCGGGTCTCTTTTGATTAGTTAGTCGCTATCCAAACGAATAGTGTGGCAAAAAAAAATAATTGATTTAATTTACAGTTCAGTGTGTCCGCTTTCCGGCATTTGATGAGATCTTCGGCTCAATGCAATTATTTATGTTCGAGTATATGTGGGATTTTAAGATATTTAGTACAGTTTTTAACTCATTATAGCAAAGATCACAAATAAAAGTTTTCAGTTTAAATAAATAAAAATCGAAAAATGTGACTCAAGTGAATCAGGTGTTAGAAAAACTAAGAATTTTTTGTTTAATATTTTGTTTATTACTCTCATTTTTAACTTTCATAAAAAAATTAAAATTTAAAATTTTTATTCTATTATTTTTGAATTGCAAATAAAAATACAATTTTCTAAGTTTCTAAGCTAAAAGTTTTAATTTTATATTTGTATTTTTTAATTTTCATTTTTTTTATTTTTTTTATATATGTATATGTAATTTTTATAATAATAATTGAAATCATAAGATATTTCTGATTTTAACAAAAAAAAAAAAATACCAGAAATTAAGTTTTATATGCTTGTAAAAAATACAATTTTTATTATAATCCTTACGATTGATGCCTAGTTTAAACTGAAATGTCTAAGGAATAACAGATTTATTGGGTTGAAATCTGCTTTAGGCGATGGCGAGGTCCATAAACTCATTTTAAGAATTCCTAAACAATGGGCATTTCCTTACAAGAAAACGTTGACTTTTTTAGCTATATTGAATTAGTTACCGAAAAAACGATATGTCCGATAGATACTTGCAGCTTCAATGACATACATATGGGCGATATTGAGTACATAGATAATTTTCCCTACGAGTTACACCACCATGAACTAAGCAGGGCTGAACTATGAACTATGAACATGCTATAACATAATTTCTAATTAAATTTTCGGATCTTTCCCTAGGCTGATATCCATGACCATTTGTCAGTGCGTCGCAGCAGCTACAATGTGGAGTCTTTGAGAGGCGTGCCGCGGCATGGCGTCATCGGGAGCAGTGCCTCCAAGGTGGATATCCTACGTTCGGCACTCGAAATCAATCACAAGTCCTCGAACAACTCGATGCTGAGCAAGGCCGATAACAAGACGTCAAATCAATCACTGGGCCGCAACCGTGCCGACAGTGCCCCAAAATTGAATCACAGTAATCTGAAGAACATTTCCCAGCCCGCCCTGGAGGGTGTTGTGCTCGAGGTGAGTCCTCGCTCTCCCCCCATATCTCTCTCTCCCCTCGACCCACGAGTGTATCTGTGTGTGAATCTGTGTGTATTGGAAACGTATGAGAGCGCGCGCGTGTGTGTGTGTGTGTGTGTGTGTGTGGGGTTGTATCTCGCTGATTGCTGTCAATTGTTTTGATTTCAGTTTTTGCTTTGGGGATTTTTGCACTGCTCCCTCCCTCGCTCGCTTTGGTTCTGGTTCTGATTCTGATTCTGGTTTGGTTTTTAAATACCCAACATCTGTTGCCACAATAACTTTTTAGCATACGGCCAAGTGTCCTTTGTTGCTTCCTGTCTTTGGATTTTTTTCTGTGTGTGTGTGTGTGTGTGTGCCTTGACAACCGGATGCCGGGGCTCAACTGCATCCGCTTTGGGGCACTTTTCCGATGTTCTCTGTTTTAGAGCTGGCAACTGGGCGCATGGGCGAATGGGCGCATGGGAGGTTGTTTTGTGTGCTGTGTGTTTGGCATTCGGTTGCCTTTGTTGAACGGTCGTTTCTTTTGATGCCGCTCCAATGGATTCGATTTCTCGTTGCTTTTCTCCGCTTCTGGCACTCCCACTGCCACGGCTCCAATGCTGTCGAGCTCGAATTGGAGTCGGCTTTATTGGTTTTTGTTTTCAACGCAAACATATGCGCCACTGGGGCGCCATTTTGCCAATTTAGTTGCCGAGCAGCACCACCAAAAACTTTAAACAAAATTCGCCACCCACTTTCGGTGCCGGGGGAATTGAAAGACGCTTAAAACTTTGTTGTACTTAGAGCAGCTTTTGTAGGTGGGAAAGTTTAGTTCATTATTAATTTATATTTGTAGAAAAATTAGCTAATGGAAGAAGTAAAGGTGCGCCTGGTCGATCAACGATTTTTCTGGGTTTCCTTAAAATGCTGGAGCTATCAGAAAAGTCTTAAAAAAATGTTACTTGTCTTATTAAAATATAATATTTTTTGATCAGCATTTGGTGAAGTTTTTGCTCTTAAGATAGCTTTTTATTACGTTTAGTCTCTCTCTTTAGAGTTCAGTTTCAAAGGTCTTCCATTTTTCGTCTGTGCTGCCACAACAATTTATTGCAAGAAACTTCAATTGAAATTGCACTCGAACAAACTGTAAACAATTTCATTCGACTTATCCTTTAATTAAAACTTTGCAATGATATATGTAATCCATACAATTGATTTTAGTTGCCCAGTACCGAAACCCCACCTTTCGGCCCACGCTTCGCTCATATGGGACCACGACCACACTTTCAGCCCGCTTGCCATTCATTTGCCACCCGCTCCACTCATATAACTTTCTACCCTCTCTCGCTCTCTCTACACTTATAGTATACGTAAGGCTTGTCAAAGTTAATATCATAATTAATTTTCAATGCTTTGAAGCGAAGCTTTTATGGCAACTAGGCAACCGGCAACCGGCAGCCGGCAACCATAATTCGATAAATCAAATGTGGTTGCAGCCAAAGAGAATGGCTGAAAGCACAGAGGCGGGGGGGCAAAGAAAGAATATGAGCAGCCAGAGCAACAAAAAAAAAAAAAAACAACCAACAAATTAATGAATTTATGAACAAGACAAAGTTTTGCCTTTTGCTCTCTTTGACTGCGCAAAAACAAGCATCTGATGCGAGCACAGACCCAACTGACAGTTTGGACCATACACATCACTGAGCTGAACTGAAACGAACGAAACCCAAACAAACAAAGCCAAGCAAAACCCAAAGCACAGAGTTCACTTCAGCTATTAAAAAAGAAATAAAAGAGGGGAGGGGGTGAGAGGAGTTGTGGAAGCTCAGCAGGGAGCAGTTGATAGAACCCGTCCGTCTGTTTGCAAATTGCAGGCCACTAGTCCAGATCGCAAAACACATCTCCCAATCCGAGAGCCCGGAAGCCATTCCAAGCCAAAACTTTGCTTTGTGCAAAATATAATTTTGCCAGAGAACTTCCCATTTCGATATTCGTATGAGTGTGTGTGGGTGAGTGTGTGTGTGTGCGTGTGAATGAGTGCATCTTTCTTTTTTTTTCTCTCTCTCTCTCTATATATATATATGTACTTGTATATGGATAATATATGCTATAGCCAAAAATGCCATTCGCATACAAACAGGGCGTGGAATCAACATTTTTCCCCAGCCGCATGAAAAAGTATCCAAGTGGTTTGTTAACTTCAATACCCGCTGTGGATTTATCCGTAATACCCAGCTCCATGTTAATGGTAATGTACAAGAGTCCAACAAAAACAAAAACATTCGAAACAAAAAAAATACAGAAATAAAAAACCAAAACGAAAACGAAAAACTATGCATGAAATGACGAATGCAGAAGTACCCTTTCTTTTTTTTTGGCAGACCAAAACTATTAGCACAAAGAATTTCGAATATTATTTTGTGTCAGAAAACATTAGAAGAAAAGTTTTATAGTTGGAAAAAAAAATATAATTATATTTGGAATTCAGTTTGGTTGATTTTTCGTTTGTATTTTTCATTAAGTACTAAATTATCTTCCCCCTTTTTTGACTACTTGCCAACAATGTGACCTAATCGATATGACCTTACTGCCAAAAAACAAAAAGGGGTACTTCAGCACACAAACATATGTAACTGCAAATGCATGGCAAGGCATGGCAAGGCATGGCATGGCATGTCCTTCTTCGTCCTGTCCTTCTCTGTCCTCTGCTGGGTTGTTCGGGGATGCATGCGCCCTAAAGTATGCAGCACTGAATACGAATAAACAGAGGAGCCAGCAGAACAGCAGAACAGTGGCTGCAACACAGCACAAGAGGCAACATCGAGAGGCAGCAGCAACAGCAACAGCAACAGCAGCAGCAGCAGAACAGCATCATCCGCCAAGATACTGCCCCGTCACTGGGCGTGGGGGGTAGGGGGCAGAATGCAATGGCATGTACAGTTCCCATTGCTGATGCTTTTGTTGGTTGCCTGTTTTTCTTTCTTTTTTTTTTTTTGCTTTTTTGCTGGTTTATGGGGGGTTTTTGGAGGTTCGAGGAGAGCGGTTCATGGGTCGCAGTTTGCCAAGCCATCCGGGCATTAAGTTATTTCGTTGAATTAAAGCCCGCACTTGCGCCATTTGACTTTCGGGCATCACTTGTTTTTATGTGCATAACCCACAAACACCCCCTGCCACATGCCCCTCCACGTCTCCGCATTCCCTCTCCGCTCATTACGCCCCTCTGCTCCATCACCATTTCTCTCTCTCTCTCTCTGATGCCTTTGCCTCCTCCTCTGGATGCACGCTTAGTTGAGTTTAGTTTAATTTTGCACACTCGTCGAGCAATTTGAGCTCGCTCCTCACATCCCATCACATCGCATCGCATCGCATTTAGCATTATATTTTCTTCTTTATACGTATTTTATTTTTTTTTTTAAGTTTTTATCCACAGCTCTTTGGTCTCTTTGGGTAACTTGAATAATGTCCTTTTTGTCCTATGGCAATTTTTTTTTTTTTTACTCTCTGATTTTTGTTTAGGTTTTACGCCAAATGATTTGTTGTTGAACTTAATTCAAGTTGACAAAAAGGGAATAACAATGGCAGCTGTTGCAAAAAGCAACAATGTTTGGTTTGGTCCATGGGTTTCGAGGGGCGTATGGTTACAGGCGGGAAGTAGGGCTAGCTGGGTGCCAAATGGCTGTGGGGATGGAATGTGGATGGGATGTGGATGGATGGGTGTAAAAGAACAACATAGCCATAGAGTAAACAAACAAGGAAAAAGCATAGCAAAAGGCAACGTCTGTTCGAATGTGGCAAGTGATTTGAAACTTTGAAATCTACAGTGAGGCAAACACGATTTTTTGGTTAAAATCAAAAGATACAAACATTAAAGGTGGATAGAATTGAAGATGTAAGGAGTGCTTTAATGATGAATTTGAAGAAAAGGTCAGTGTGCAATATATATTTGGACTTTACAAGCCCTACGTGAGTCGTGTGGAGAGTCTCAGAGTGGAGATCGCTCGCTCAGCGCTTTCAGAGATTCATAACAGCGAGCGCTAACAGCGAGCACTAACAGCGAGACACTGTAACAGCGCGTTTACGAAGATCGGTAACATACTGTTAACGTACTTTCTTAACAGCGCTGTTTCTCTGTTAGAGCTGATGCCCTGAACAAGGAAAATTAATGCGAGAACTATCAAAAATTAATCGTAAATTTTAGTTTTTCTTTTAACTTCATAAAATAACTAATTTACACAGCAACTAGCTTCAAATAAACATTTCTTTAAATTAAAACAAACATTTAGAAACGTTTTCCATACTCTACTTTACCTACTTTTTTTCCTGCTTTCATTCGAACCACTGTAGCCTGCCATAGTAAGAACAACAAGCATACCAATCGCATTCTCAATATTTTACTATTGCCAAAGCACTTACATACATACATACATATGTACATATGTATAAATAAATGAATATAAATATGTACACATGTATGTATGAATGTATGTTGTAACTTCCTTCTTCGATTTCCTGTTTGTTTTCGCTACTTCTATTGCTTCTGCTTTCCAGCTAGAAAATATTCCGTATTTTCCTCCACGCACACACACACACACACACATAAGCACAAAAAAGCCCGCACACTGGCTTCAATTTTTTCTGGTATTATTTTTATTTCTTTGGCTATGAAAACGATTTATCGATGTGTAAGAGGAAGCAGTAGAGAAAAAAAAAAGAAGTAGAAAGAAATATTTATAGGAATGATCACAAAATGAATGCCACGTAAGGCGATGCTGTTGGCAACATTTGTCATTGTTGATTTTGGCCAGGAACGACTTTATATCCAGCATTCATACGCGTCTACTCCTGCTCCTGCTGCGCGTTCATACACATATCGAGGCCAATAACTTCTTCAACATAACGCACAAAAAGTGAACGCGAAATTGCGCGTAAGTAATGCCCATTGTACGTCCCCTAACGAAGGGAACGAGATGGAGTGGGGTGGGCGTGAGTCAGTGAGAAAGCGATGGGCTGGGGGCGGGGGGCTAGAGTCGAAGCAACAGAGGCAGCTGTAGGTGCAGAAAGCAAAAAGAAAAAGTGGAAGCCAAACAATGGAATGGAAACAAAAGCAGCACAAAATGAACTGGGGTGGGGGAGAAAACATTATAGAAATTCTGGTCGGTTCCCCTATTCTACAGCGAAAGGAGGGTGTATCCTGCGGCCTTCCCTCTCTCTCTCTCTCTCTCAACCACAACACATGGCACTTAAGATGCGCAATTCTATAAAGAGAATATGTGTGTGTGTGTGTGTATGGGTTTGTTGGAAAAACTTTTGTGCATTCAACTGCAAGGCCTCTTGCAGCATTTTAATAAAAAGCCAAACAACAAGAAAACTACGCCCGATGCATTGCGAATTATCCAAAAAGTTTGATGACGTGGAAATGCCTTTCAACAATACACCCACCAACAAAACAGCGAAAAGAAAAAGAAAAAAATAACATCAACCGGCGATTTCGATGCAATTCAGTCGTGCATATGCGAGGGTAACTCAGCCGGAATGCTTATGAAATGCAGCAGAAAGCAGCGAGTGTTGGAAGGACAAAAGTACACATCATTTGAAATTCTGGACAGGAAGGGCAGTACTCAATAATTTATAGATGTGTGTGGCAGGATGGGGGGTAACCCTGCAAATGAGTTGGGAATTGGGAATCAAGGAAAAAGTATGGATATAGATATGCTATGGATATAACTAAATATTAGATCACATATCAGAAATTTCAGTCTTAGATTAGTGGCAAATTCTGTTACAATTTTTATTTTATTTTGAAAAAGATATATTGGTATTAAAAAAAGAACTGAGAACTTCAATTGCATAGCTAAATACGAATTGTATTCTGAATGAAAAATAAATTCCATAAATGTCGAACAATTCTACAGAAACTTAAATTTTGTTATCAACAAAAGCCTTTCCTTTTCATAGCCAGAAACAAGAACCCTCTATCACTTCGATCACTTACCTGCAAATATTTAATTAATACTACCAAATCAATTAATTAGAAATAATCCACAACAAGCAGATAGCTCATAAAAAACATTTACTTTGAGACCAAACAAACCCCCATCGAACCAGCCATTCAACCAAGCCAAAACCCAATGATTGCAACTCCATTAAATATAATTTATTGGCCACTTAAAATTTCCATGTTCAAACAGAAATAAGCATGCATGTTGATTATACTTTCCCGCATGTGCATGAAAGCCATTGAGAGCATTGAGGGAAAAACTAAAAACAAGTTAAGTGAGTAAATTGTAAATTGCACTCAACGAGTACCACAGAGACCAACACACGATTGCGTACAGAGTTTGGGGGATGCTTGCTTCTGTTCTGTTCACTTTTAAGTGCCCTTGCACAGGGTATGAGTATTTTCCACTATTTAATAGAACGAATTTTTGACAATTTACTATAGATAAGCATCTCAAGAGCACCGAGTAGATATAGCCAGGTCCGTCTGTCCGTTTTTCCTTCGTCAACGGATTTGAAGCTTTCATAGGCCCTTCTCTGAATGAATCTGCAAGGGTATCTAGCGCGTCGGCTCCCAATTTAATCGCACCTTTTTTTGTTTAGCTTTTGTTTTTATTTTATTTGCAATTGGTTGATTAATTTTAAAGCTCGTTATGGAATTGGTTTTTGCATACACTCTACCTTTTTAATTTCTGAATGAATGTGTGCCGGAGTGGAAAAAGCGAAATGTGTGTGGTTTGGTTGAAAGTACGCGTGTGTCTGCACACAAGCTGCAGCCACTGTGCAGTGCAAATATTTAGCATGACTTATTGTTGTATGCTGCGAATAGTTTTTGCATGTGGCATGGCATATAAGCATACCATACCTCCTATTTGATGTTAAAATGTTGCTCACTCACGTCTCGTTTCGTTTCGCAGGACCAAGAGGGCCGCAAGGTCATACCCGAGGAGACGGAGCTGCATAACTCAAAGACCACGGTGAGTCTAGCGGAGGCGGAAAAGGTGGAGCCACCACAGCAATCCAATGGGAATGGCAGTGGCAATGCTGGCAGTCCGCAGGCAACGCAGCCACAGCAACAACAGCAGCAGCAGGAGGATGACAAAACCGATGCCACTTGATGGTGTACACAAATCTCTAACCAGCCCCAACGTGGCGTATGAGTGATATTAATAAACCAAAAGCGAAATAGAAAAACTAAAGCGAAATCCAATTCTAAAATAAACAAAAAAAAAAAACAAAAACTATTGTCTAGTTTTACTCGTGTGTGTTTTGTTATATAAATGTATATGTCTATATGAAATAAACCAAATGTTGTTAGAGACAGAAAAATATGAATTCAATTTTTCCCACCATTTATTGCAGATTGAATCAGAGCCGTTTTGCTATCTCGCTGGATTTTCCACATTTATTTTGCTGATTTGCTTAAAAATTAAATTGTAATTGCCCCAAAACGCCAAGTGTTTTGCCATAATTTTCTCTTTAAAAATGTAGCAATTATATTTATATAATTTTCATTTCATTTTTGCTTTTGTGAGTGTCTGTCTCCTTAGGCTAAGGCTTTTAATTAATTGTATTTTATTTGTATTTCATATTGGTATTTTTTTTTCTTTTTATTTTCGTTTGGTTTTGCCTCATTTTATCGTCATTAATTACTTAATATAGCATTTTAATTACAAACTCATTTTCCACAGCATTCCAAATATTGCACAAATATTATTGATGCAAAAAATGTTGGATCGCAATGGAAATTCCATTTAAATTTATTTCACTTATTTATTTAAATATTTTTGTTGCTGTTGTATTTTTTTTTTTGCCTGTTTGATTTTAATCAATTATTGAGTGCAACTTTGTGCCATTCTCTTTGCCAATTGATTAGCATTAATATCCATATGCTAAATGTGGCATAAACACAAACACACGCACACCCAGCCCATAGATACACAATCTCATTTATGGAAATGACTTCGAAACATATATTATTTATGCACATAAAACATATTAACTTTTGTGGCAAACATTTTTAATTTATGCTAATTAATTTTCACTAACAACATTTGAGTGCTAATTCATATGCCAATGCCAATGCAAATGCAAAAGCAAATACCCAAAAACCAAATTCAGTTAGCCAGCAATAATCTCTGATATCTGCACCGACTAAATTCAATTTATAACACTCACCTATACCTATAGCTGCACTGCACTGCACTTCCTGTCCCCCCACCACCTACTGCCGCCATCCATCGTTAAATAAAATTTGTTCGCATGGCAAAATTAATTAAAACTAAACTAAACATACTTTCCTAAAATTAGTTGATATAATTCCAATATTTGGGACACATTCAAGAGGAAATTGATTTCTGCAGCACTATTATTATTATCGTTTGGTGGACCATCACATCCTTCCCCAATGCGGCTCCCAGTAGAATGTCCTCCAGGTTGCTGTTATTGTTGCCGCTTTTGTATTCGCTATGATTATTATTTAACTAATTGCAAACATTTCCAAATGAAAATGCGGTGAAAATAAAGCCAGAAATGGTCATTGCAGATGCCATCAAATAATATCTGAATTTCCAATTGCTGAGTATAACTGTTTTTCATTAGTTACTTTTAACATTTGTTGGAAATATTTTAGAAAATAATTACAGTACTCTTTTGATTCAGAGTTAGAGAATAACCAACGTACAGCCTATCCCTGGAAAATATTCTGCTCATATTTAAAAACAAAAAACAGCATTTTCTGCCAAGAGTTTGCCGTTGCTTTAAGTCCATTCCTAAATTTGAACTTGCATTACAAATTTCCACAGAATTTCATGGCAACAATTAGCTAAGAGCATTCCATATTCTGGCTCTCCAGCAGCATCTGCTAGCCATAAAATTATTCCACATGAGCAGCTCGACATGCGAGTAAATTGAAGTTGAAACATGTCTGGCATGTCCGCAAATAAATGTGCAAAATTCATACATACAATAAGCTAATGCAGATGGCAACACAAATGGTGCAGGATTAATGCAGGTATATTAAACATTTACATAACTCAAGATTATCTGCAGGAACCTCCAGTTCCTGCCTTTGCCTTTGCTTTTGCCATTTCCCCAGCGGTTTTTGTTTCATAATCAAACAGTATCATTTTAGAGAGTCTGTAGATCCGTGTCTCTGTGTGTGTGTGTGTGTTTGTTTTGGGCCAAAATAAACTTTGATTAACAAGTTTGCTAAGCCTATTTATGCCAGAAGGATACATGTAGTATTAATCATAGATATTTGTGTTTGCATTAGTTGGAATCATAATCATAAAGTCAATTATGCCGCCACCCTCCCGACACTCCTCTGCCCATTTCCGTTTAGTTCAGTTTCGGGCATTGGTTTAATTTTAATTTAGTTTATTATTATCGAATGCTGTTCAATATTTGGAATATTCAACGAGTAGCATCAAAGTTAATTACACACTTCTACCCAAGGCAAGCGGCCCCACCACCCCACCGCCTCACCGCCTCACCCACAAATAACCACTCAATCCGTGTGGCTCCGATCAGTGTGTGGCGTAAATTTTACTAACCATCCACCGTTCCCATCCAATTCTCACTGAATCAACGGCGAGTGCTGCGAGTTCTCCACGGTGTAGTACATGTCGTTCTCGAGGTTCATGGCCAGGTGCCGCTGGAAAGGTCGCTCCTGCAGCTGTCCACCACCAGCACAGTTGTTGCCACCACCGCCGCCCAGCGTGTTCTGTGTCTGTGGGTGGCTGGGCAAGTGGCGCATTGAGTGCGTCGTCGCTCCCGTCAAGGATCCCCGCTGCGCTCCACCGCCGGATGGTCCTGCTGCAGCGCCACCGCCACCGCCACTGCTGCTGCTGCTGCTGGTGCCGGGCTGGCCGGGACCATTCAAACCCTTGCCACTCAGCCAATGCTTATTGAGTTTGCCCTGCATTTTGGGTCGCCGACTGAAGCCCAAAATGGGTATAAACGAGGTGGAACGTGTGGAGAATTTTCGATACGTCTGGTTGACCTTGCAGTGACAAATGGTGACCTGAAACGTGAATGGAAAGAGTTTTTGTGCGCTTAGTAAATGGTCATAGACATTTATTGGAAATGTGGAATTGGTAATGGAAAATGGAGACATGGAAAATAAAGCTCAAGGTGAAATTTTCTTTGGTGCAAATTATGGCTGCTAAAATAATGCTGAAAGAGGTTACATATTCGCCAACAAAGTCCAGGCAGGTATGAAATATCTGTAGATAAAAAACCGACTTTCGCTTAGGCTAAAATTTCCTCAAATTTAAAGCAAGAAAATGCCAAACATATTCCCGTTCAGGCATCAATTTCCGTCTTTAAGAGCCGCCTCAATCTCGGTTACGAATAACTTAATTTAAAGCTGAATTATTAATCTGACACACACAGGGATTCTTGTTCGATAGGTAGCCATTTCACTGGGGTGGCAAACCCCCTTTGGGCTACTATAAATTGGCATAGAGTCGCCTTGCCGCCTCCAGTCAGAAGTAACACACACATTGAGTGCGATGCGGCCCAACCAGGACAGGGCATACAACTGCATAAATTTGCATCTGCTTTAAGCTCGACTCGATTCGAGGATTGAGAACTTTTGGGTTAAAGCCCTGCTGCTGCTGCTGCTCAACTCGACACGACCGAACAGTTTCCGTGGCTTTTCCATGTAGCTGCCGACAACGAAATGAATATGCAATGCCATTTCGCGCGCACTTTGCATAACCGCAAAGTACAATTTCCCCTGTTGGTCACGGGGACCGGGACCGGGACCTTGTACGGCCGTATACCCACCATCTCTACGGAACACTCTACCTACCGATTTCACTTTGTTTCTGTGTGTGTGTGTGTGTGTGTGTGTGTGTGTTTTTTGCCAGAGTACTGGTGAAACTTACCACAACGGCAACGATGAAAATGGCGGCTGCCAGAACTCCGGCCGCAAAATATGCATTATGCAATTCAATGGGACTCTTAAGCACAACCGATGAACCGAAAGTTTTGTCATTAAAATTTCTAGCGTTCGCATCGTCGACAATAAATTCACTGGAGCTAACGACAGTCTCGACCACAAACTCATCTGCAAAGCGGAAAAAGAAAGCCGCAAAACCGGGGGGGGGAAACAAAAAAAACACGTTAGATAGCCGCCACCAGGGGGCAAACATATTTTGTGATGGCCTTAATCAAGTTAATGACTTTTTGGCCAGAGATTCGGACCGCCAACTTACCTTCGCACATGGTTCCGGTGTAGCCGGGACGACAGGCGCAGTAGAAACTTTCACCGCTGGACCAACAAGTGCCGCCATGGGTGCAGGGATTCACTTGGCATTGCTGGAAGTACTGAGAGTTATCATCGCATGGGTTAGGATCCTGTCTTATAAGCGAGCTGCCTGCCTGCCTGCCGCCTGCCTGCTGCCTGTCCAACCGCAACAACCAACCCACTAACAATTACCAGAAGACTGTTCGCCAGCATCTCCCACCTCCTATAAGTGTGTGTGTGCCTGGCATGGAAAATGTAATTAATTTTGTTGTAGCCCCCGACTGGAAGCCACAATTTCTAGACCCACTCCAGCGCCAGACACAGACACCGCCCCCTTAATGACAGTGTTCTCTGGCGGCCCTGATCCCGCCCGCCAACCGCCCACAGGAGCAGGGGCAGGAGCGAGAGCTAGAGCAGGAGCCTCGCGGTTAGTCAGCGTGTCCATCATTTTCACAAAGCTTTAATTATGGCGCCTTGCCGCTTAATTTATGTACATTTTGTTAAGTTTTATTTTAGCACCACAAATTATCAAGTCCATTGAGCGTTTATTAAATTCTTCTCGCCCCAAGCCCCGCCCCCACGCCACTTACGGGTAGTTTCCCCCATTGTGTTGGCCTTGTCAGTGTTCTGTGGCGTGTGCCCCGGCCAGGCCTGCCTTTTCTCTTAACAAAGTTAACTTAATTTATGAAGCAAGTGATGGGTGGGCTGTAGGGCTGTACAGCTCCAACTTTGATGTAAGTAGCGATTATGACTAGGAATGGGAATAGGAATGGTTTGGGGTAGCCTGAAACTTGCAGCACAGTAACTAAAATATCAATTTCAATTAAAAATCTTCTAGTGAGAGAACTCAAACAGCAAACACAAACACAACAAACTATTCATTTAGTTAGGGTTAACACAATATCAAATGGAGAGTAACGAAACACAAACAAACAAGCCAAAGCCGTAAATCAGTTTAAAAATGCACACAACAAACCGCAGGAAGAGCAATGAAAATTGGGTAAAAACTACTACTCTATATATGAAATTTTACAGCAGTTTGGCTAACAAAATTGGCAACAATTACGTTGCAGCTGCAGCTGGTCAAGGCACACACACACACAGGCACACACACATGCAGGCAGGCAGGCAGCTGGGTTGGCAAGCCAACAATTTGTGGCTATTTGCTGGCCTTTTTGCCATGCACATGGCTGCAGCAGCACAGATACAGACAGGACATGGACAGATAGACAGCCAGGAAAAGGAAGCCCAAAACCCCAATACAAAAACCCAAACCCAAATCCAAACCCAGACCGAACCCAGTCCCAGGGACTGCATAAATCATGACTTACCGTTCGTGGCATTTGATTACAATCCGGTCCGTTGCGACCTCCTGGGCATTCGCAGCTGAAATCATTTCCATGATCCATGCAGCGATGTCCTTCGGGGCAAGGCTTGTTGGCGCAGAAATCAACCTGAAAAGCAACAAAAAAAAAAAAAATATAGCACAAATCAAAGCATATTGAGCAGGAACCAGAGAGGGCCGAGAAAAAAAAAATGTAGGAATAGAAATGAAAGCTCCACAGAAAGTTCATTACGTATTCAAAAATGTATTTGCCCCAGCATACGTATCTGTGGGATACATTTGCACACATGCACGCGAACGCGTACCCATACCAAGGCAGCACAGCCTCATTGCCCATGCATATACGGCAGAGACAGACAGATAGGGAGACTAAGCCGCGTCTCGGGTTTGAGCAAATTAAATCAATATCCATTCGAAAGATGCCCGGACAACAAGAGGCCTGCTGAGGGGTCGCTCAACTGGTACGTCGGGGGAATTTTCGGCAGATTTGTTATCATTTTAAAATATTGATTATCTCGGGGAATAAAAATCAGCTAATGGGGACTCCTGGGTATGGCTTTGACAACAACAACAAAAAAACGAGAAACGGTTTAAGGTCCTTCCTCAACTTTGGAGCATGAATGAGTATTTAGCTATGTAAGCAACAATTGTTCTTCAGAACAGTGTAAAATTAAGGAATTATCTAGAAAATACATCTGAAATTCACCAATAAATTAAGCCATCATTTCAATATAAAATACGGCCCTCTTGCACATATTATTTTTAGCATTTAAAGGCACAATTTTAAAAATCTTTTCCTAAGTTTCCAATACTTTAAATATAAAAGATTGTAGCTCTTACAGAAATCCCTAATAATTTTCACAACCAATTCCATTTAAACAAACCTTTTAAATATTCTACCATCTCCTACGTTTAGAGTATTCCCAGCATCGATTTATTCCAAACACCATGAAATGTATTTTCTGTTTTTTTTTGTTCTATTGTTCACTCACCTTTATTTGGCAACGGTTGCCGGTGTAGCCCTTCGTGCAGTGACACTCGTAGCTGCCAATGTGATCGATGCATTCGCCGCCATTCTGACACGGATTCGATTCGCATTCATTATACTCGAAGTTGCACAGCTCCCCGGCGAATCCTGCCAGACAGCCAAAGAGAAAGAGTGGTTGAGAAAAAGGTGTGGTTGTGGGGGGTAGGGGTATGCGTAATGTAAATGTGGAAAATAAATGAAATGGAAATTTCAATGAGAAATGTTTTAGCGCGCGACACCCAGCGGGAAAGGAAGTCTTAGACGGAGATGCGATGTCTCGACCGGGTTGGCTGCTTCCACCAGACTTGCCGGAATTGCCTTTTTTTTTGTTTGTTTTATATATGTATGTACATTTACTTTCATTGTGATTGAGTGCGATTTATGTAAATTGTGTTTGTGCCAATGAAATAATTTATGAGCGTCGATGTTGATTTTTGATTTGCATCAGAGTTCAATCTAATCTCTCAAGCGAAATTTGATTGTCTTAAAGAAACGCAATTCAGTTGAAATAATAAGACGGAAATAAGGTGCATCGTATTGGCAAAGGAAAATGATTAGTAGTACTGAAGCTCACATTTGTATACCTGAATAAAAGTTAGCAGAAAATTCAAATGCAAATTATCATAATTTAATTTTTTTTTTAATAAGTCTTTTATTGTGTTATATTTACTAGTACCTTCATGTAATTTTTTGAATACAAAAATCCAAATGAAAAATAATTATAAATGTCAAAAACTATTATGGAAAGTTACATTTTATTTATTTCAGTAATAAATGAGATCACCATCGACAGCCATATAACTGCTTGAATGCTTACTATGAATATGATTCCTTTCAACTGCTTTTCATCTGCCAACTACTATTTAAAGCTAGTCATGCGATTGCCCCAACCCAATCACCATCATCCATTGCAATTTCCAAACCATAACTCAATTTATAATAGAACCCAGCAATGCCAACAATGATTGTGTGAATTTTGACGATGATAACTTGCAAAATATTGGCATTATGGGAGCGATTTTGCGAGCGAATCAACAAAAGAATGAAGGCAATTTGCGTTTATTTGGGCGAATTGTTCACTCACCTGGCTGACAGAAGCAGCGGAAGCCATCCTCCTGATCCACACAGATGCCGTGCACACAGGGCGACGACTCGCACTCGTTCAGGCTGTGCTGGCACAGAGGACCTGTGAAGCCGGGCGTACAATCGCAGCTGACAGAGCGTAGGAACGGAACGTAGTGGGTATAAAGGTTATACAGGTCGTACAGAATTTCTGAACATGCGACAAAAGTCAACATTTATGAGCAAATACAGACACCGACAGAGGGGCCCAGACAGACAGACAGAACCGCAAAAACAATGGCCAGGATAATTGAATGGAAAGCTCTGCTCTATGACTGTCTCTGTCTCTGCTCTATGACTGTGCTGTGCTGTGCTGTACTGTGTATCTCTGTTTGCCTTAGACTCACCGAAAATGCGTGGAATTACCAACACAGCTGCCGCCATTCATGCAGTCGGCGGGATTGCAGGGATCCGACTCGTATTGACAGTTCTTGCCCGCATATCCTAACAGAAGGAAAGAAAAAAAAACACCAAAGGGGCATATTAGTAGCGATATCGTATAACTCTGCTAATTAGCAGAGAGAGGGAGAGTAATGACCTACCGTATGGACACAGGCACTGATAGGAGTTACCCTCATGACCCTGCGACAGGTCAACACAGATGCCATTGTTGGTACACGGACTGGGATTACACGCATCGATCTCCTCGCAGTGCGGGCCCGCAAAACCGCTGCAACACTGACACTCGTACTCCTCCATGCCGGCATTCGAGTAGCACACTCCCTTGCCCGAACAATCGGCATTCTCGCCACAATTGTCGGTTTTCGTGGTCACCTTCAGGCGAACACATTGCGCTCCCCACAGCTCGGACACCACTAAAATGGGTAAGAAACAAAGTGGAATGGTAAGAGGTGCGACACGGTAGGGTTTGGGCACAGAAGGAAGTGTGAAAACAGTAGGGTTTCAAATTAATTAAAGCTACATGAACATTGGGCACACGTTGGGTGGTGGTGCTGGCTTGTTGGCTGCTGGAAAAAAGAAAGCATTTAATAGCCGCAGGCTGCGGCATAGGCCGCACAGGAACAACAAAAACAGGACAAGCCAGAAAGGAAAAAAATTGCTCCCTAAAGGCGTCAACCTGTGAAAGGCAGACGCTGTTATAGATTGCGATTGATGATGATGTAATACTCTATAGAATGATTGAAGGTAGCAAACTTTGGGAAGAAACTAAGTAGCTGTCAGGCTTTGTTTTCCGAAGGAGAGTTGCAGTTGAAGGGATCAACTGAGAGTGATTAGATTGAAGCGAAGTAGTTCAATGTATAAAATTATTATTAATATAAATAAATATTCAGTGAGCACTTTAGCTTGAGAAATTGGAGTGTAAAATTATACTTGTTCGCAAAAAGTATTTAACTAAATTTCATTGATAAATGCAGCCTCGATTTGAGTAGGATTAAAATATAGAGACACTTTTCTGGCTTTGTTTTTCTTTTTTCAAACTTAACCACCAACTGACGTGTACCCGTGGAAAGTAAGTGTATTGGGTCCACTCACCAATTAACAAGTTAACTCCCTCGGTGAGATCCTTATCATACAACGTAACCAGTTTCCTGCCATCGACCACCAGCGGTGTAATATCCAAGAGGACGCCTTCGGTTACATCGCAATGCTCGTGGCCGGAGCGTGTTACCTGATAGACCTGTGTGGCATGTACCGCGCTGCATGTGGACGTTCATTGTGGCAGCAGCAACACCGCGTTGGCACAGAGCAGTAGTTAAAGTAACCCAGAAAGACAGAGAGAGAGTGAGAGAGACACGTACATAAAGATAGAAAGCAAAGTTAAATGGCTTCTTGTTTTCTTGTTCAAGTTATAAATATGACCAAGGACCTCTTCCTGTTTTCTCTTTGTGTATTTGTAGGTGTGTGTGTGTGTGTGTGTGTGTGCTTAATTAATTGAAATTTATTTATAAGCAGTAGCTCTCAGCTGCCCTGTTCTAGCGGAAATTAAATAGCACAAAAGCGGAAATGAAATTAGTTGAGCGCTGGGCTGGCTGGGCTCGTGAAAGGGTTTATGTTTGAGGTTTTTGTGGGGGGGATTGGAGGATGCTCTTTAGGCTTTTGGGCGTGGCATGGAATTTGCCAGATGTACAATAGTTTAGTTGCCTGCCAAAACAAAGCTGCTTAGCGGATGCTTGAAATAATTTATATTATGAAAGAGAACAAGCGTTAGTCCCTTTTTTAAAGGTTAAAAAATTCGTGTTAATTTGTTCTACAAGCCCAGCGACTTTTCTGGATTTTCATGCCATCAAAACTATGCAACAAACTTCTTTAAGGCATTGCCCACAATTTTGGCTGCATTCAAAAGCTGTACAGAGGGTAACCAGCTTCTGCTGCTGAAATTTAAAGCACTCCTTCCTGCCCAACTTTATGCTGCATTCCTACACAGAAGCCAGACTCCAACTCCAACGCCGACTCCTACTCCTCAGACTCTGACTCTGAGCGAGGCAGACACCTCATACAGTATCCAAGTTTGCAATTTTTCAACAAACACGTACTCGTGGAGGGCAAAAAGAAAACTTGTTAGAGAACTGGGAAACGAACCCCGAAGAAAGTTTTCAATCTATTTGCTACCCACTTGCTTTGCCTTGGGTCCTCGGCATTATTATTTGTTGCTATTGCATTTGTTAACTTTTTCCCACATACAAACAAACCAACACACAGACAGACAGACAGCCAGCCAGACAGACAGCCAGACAGACAGAGAAACATATTAAATCGATAATGAAAACTTTTTTGACATCTCATTTTCATAGTTGGCGCAAAGTTTTTCTCTCTGTGGACGCGGGCGCTCAATTGTATGCTATGCTTTTTTGTGCACGAGCTGAACTTCGCTTCACTTTCACTCCTCCACTAACTCGATTGTTTGCGGTCCTGTTAGCCAGCGAGGAAAACTCTGGGGGCACTGCCACCACCGCCGGGTCATACGGGAACCGAAAACTTATGCCGGGAATTTCGAGTACCACGGCCCCCTGAGGCTAAATAAGAGAGAGAGAGCGAGACAGAGAGAGAGGGAGAGTATTTTTAACGCGGTCGCGTTTGATGTTTGCCCTGAGATCGACAAATGAATTTTAATTTTTCTTTTTTTTCCCTCTTTTTCTTTTCGTTTTGGCAAAAAAACTTTTTGATGGAGCCTGCTGGAAGGGTGGAGGGGTGCGCTGCCACATCTATCAAGAGATAAGATAAGAGCCAGTGCGACCAAAGCTAAATTAAAAAGAGCGAAAAAAGGGAGAGAGGGGGCAGCGCAAAAAAAATGTGATACCAAAAACCCAGAGAAACGTGATAATTGCCATGGCAAAAGGGTCAGCCAGCTGTGTATTGCTGTGTGTGTGTTGAGGTCCAGGCCAAAATGACTAATGGTCAACAACTAGGCTAAAAGGAGTGGGCACGCAGTGTCTGGCAGCGCATTTATATGCGCAGTTTGTAGGGGGGATTTTTGTCGAGCATTATAAAATAAACAAAACCGAAAATAAAAAAGAATTGTGAATAGAAATGAACCAAAGAGAAAATATACAGAGAAAGAGACAGCGGCAGCGGCAGTAGAGTTAGAAAGAGACTGGCGATGAGGAGAGGAGGAGCAGAAGAAAAAAAAAAAAACAATTTAATAAACTGTAAAAAGGGCATGATAATGGCGAAACGTGTCTGGGCCAACTTAGACACCAGCACGACCAGGCAACTATTGCAGGACCTCTATCTCAGACCTCCTCCCCTTGCCAGGGGGCAGACGTGCCGAAGAAAAATCAATAAAGGCCCTTAATGGATGTTATTATATAATAAGCTCCTGAACAAACACGTTTCAGCGCGCATTAAAGCGCTTAACTGAAAATAAAAAAAACCCAATAAGAAAAAAAAAGGAACCAACGCCCAAAGTAGAGAGCAGCACGGCACCTCCAACTCCTCCAAATATAAAAACTATATGCGTGAACAGCAAGATAAATGGGGCGGTAGGTGGGCGAGTTAAGGTGGAAGGTATTACAAATCCCGCTCAGTGCTCAGGTGACGGGCTTTGGGCTCCTGTCAGAGCTCAGAAAATAAAAGGGTCGCTTCATCATGTGTGTGTGAGGATGATGATGCTGCAGATGTTGATGCTGCTGCTGGTGCTGATGCTGCTGCTGCTGGAGATGCTGCTCCTGATGATAGCCCATAATGACAGTGTGTCTTGCTGGCCAGCAGCAGCAGCAAAGTCAGTCAGCTACTCTGCTTAACAACATACATCACTCCCAGCCATCAGCTTTTGGTTAACTTTACTCCAGCTTTCTGTCTGCAAGTCAGCCACACAAGACACCATTTTCAACAAGTGCAGTTGCCATGAAAGCGTTGAAAAAATAAAGACAATTTTTGTGTGTGTCTGGATTATGTAATTGAATCTTATATCTAAAGTAAATTGATACTTTGCTTTCATGCATCGAGCATCAAGTGTTTCCAGTGCTTCATTATATTGACAAAACAAAAAACAGAGAATAAAACACCAAAATAATGGAGTTGCAGCGATAAAAAAATAAATTGTAATCTGTGCAATAAATAAAATCACCAACATTGTTGAGAATGAATCTGTCTGAGGATATGAACAGTATCTCTTTGCCTTAAAAAAATTGTTTTTGTTTGACAAGGGTTCCAGCGCTCTAAATTCTCTGCTTAAAAATATATTTTTCAATATTTTTGGTACGGAATTTCAGTACGTTTAGCTTTAATTTAAGCTATATTTATGCGAAATAAAAATTGTTATTATACAATGTACATATTTGTAGCAAATATTTATTTTAGCATTAAAATCGTAAATGGTTTGACACGTAGAATAATTTCAGATGCTTTGATTTATTTATTTTTAAGTCGATTATAGATATATTTTTTAGGTGTATATATTTTTGCTCGCTTTTTTGTTTCTGTAGCTACTGAAACCTTTGATTTATCACATTTATTATTTACCAGCATTTTTCCTTGATTTTAGGTGGAATTTTTTTATCTGGAAAAGTTTGCCAACTAAACTCGATGGTTTATGATGTTTGCAAAATATTTTTCCGCCTTACTGAGTTTAACTTTTATATTTATTGTATGAAAAAGCATTAAATACTCGTTAAATCATTGAATTTATTTTGGCATTTTCAAAGGTTTATGGCTTAAAGAGCTTATTTGGAAAATGTCATTCAATCATTATCTCTCCGCCCCATCAAATGTGATTTAATTTTGGCAATATTTTCAGTCTTGATTAAGAGCTTACCTGCTGGTATTGTTCGGCTGGTGTGAGGGATTCAGCATGGCATCATTGATTTCCACAATTAGAATATCGCCGGACTGGATCTCCGATTCGCCCCGCCAGGTGAGAACATTTGGTATGCAATGCTCGTCCGGCTTACAGTGCTCCGTGGTCTGAAGACGAGAGTAAAGAAGATGGAATTTTAGGATGGATAGAGAGAAATTGCTTATTCAAATCATTGCCACAAAATGTAAAAGGGGGGCACTAAAAGGTTTCCACGCCGACAGTCGGTTTGACAGTCTGCTGCGGTTTGACAGCCGAACCAAAAAGGCGAACGATGGAAATGAAACCAACTGAATTATTAAACAAGTTTTCTAATTTCACTTTTATAACATTGTCTCGATGTCTAGCACTGTCTGGGCGGGTCTGTCCCTTTTTTGGGAGTTTAGTTTTGTGGTAGAAACAAATTTACATAAGTAGTAACCAGGGCCCAAAGCAGGCCCGAACCTAATAAACTTCCCAGCCAAAAGGTTCGTGGTTTCTGGGTCCCGCCTGGGGTCCCGTTTCGGGGTGGATATTAGCAAAGTTTATTTAACATATGCGTAGATCCACTTGATGTTGCCAAATTTTTATTAATTTGGGTTAAGCCACAGCCATAAGCTGTCTGCTACGGGCACAGCACAGCACCCTCACACACACACACACACACACGTCACAATCAAAATACGAGTAAATGTAAGCCAGGCACCAAAATTCGACTTTGTGGTCGGTTCGGGTTCCCATTTTATGGTCTCCATTTTCAACCTCTCCAGCAATTTTAGCATATTTTTGCGCAATTTGAAGCGGTTTAGTTTTGGATCTCATCTCTGGTTTTAATACAGTATTTGTATACAGTATTCCCTTTTACATATATGTATGTAGGTATGTGCATGTATTTTTTCGGTGGGGATTTGTCAGAGCTCAAAATTTATGGTATTTTAATGGCCTGTCTCAGCGCACATAAAATTCCACATTGTATGTTGGTCAGCCTTCCAAAAACAACACACAGAAATCAACCCGAAAAACTGGCCTTTTTACATACATACATATACAACAGGGATTTTTATCCAATTGGGAAATGTCCAAGTTTTTGGGTCACATAGAATTTCATCGTATTTTGGTGTTCAGTGTTCAGTTCCTTTTTTTTTTTTTAGTAGACCACAAAAGGTAATGACATAAATTTCCATTTTTATTGTTAGACATTTATTTTCGTATTTTTTTTGCGCTTTTATTCAGTTTTTTTGCTTTCATTTAAAAGCAGTTTTTTTCAGACATTGGGAATTCAATATTGAAAGCTTTACTTAGCAGTGTAATATAAACTGAGTTTTATGATTATTGGACTCTAATAAAAATTAAACAGATTCCGTTGCTCTCATGATTAATTTATCATCAAAATTAATTCAATTTCCAATCACTTAGAGTGTCGTAGAAAAATGCACTCAGACACTTAACTGGCCATTAACATAATACGAAGAAAAACTAATCTCAACTAAGCTTAAATGTCTCAACAAGTAGAAAATGGAAGAGCAGGCTAGAGGGTAGCAGAGAGACAGCAGCAGAGACTTCCATCAAAAGGAGTCCCAAAACAACAAACAGAAGAATAAACAAATTCAGTTGAAAAATGTTTGCACTGACCCCCACAAAAAAAAAATGGGAAACCTGAAAGAAATGTTTCCACCTTTTATGCGAAAATTGTTTTCTTTAATTGTTTTCTTTTTTTTTCTACCTCCAGATGGAGATGGAGCACTGGGAAAAGGCCCTACGGCACATGGCAGTTGGACCTGGGAAGGGACCTCATGGGCAGGAAGCTCTTGAGAAAGAAATAAGAGGGGCAAGAAAGTCAGCATTAATTTTATGCAAGGTACACATTATGCCAATGCCTAATGTATATGTATTTTCCTTTTCACTTTGCTGCCCAAATTTACATAATGCTGCATTGGTCCTTAATTAAATTCATGGACGACCTGCCATTTACCATTCGCTGACCAAAAAGTAAACACGAAATCAATTTCTTTTTACTTTGCCATTCGTTTGCTCCATTCGTTTGCTTCCTTATTAACAAAAGAAATGAATCCGGCCAAAGGAAGAGCCTACAAAATGAACATCAAATCTAATAGCATTTCAGCTGGAATGGAGTCTCACACACACACACACACACACAGCAACTGTTTGAATAGACAGCCGCCCCCAAAAACTGCTGTTAATTAAACAAGTCGAAGAAGTCCTTCTTCACCGGCAGTCAGTTGTCTTTCAGTCAGTTAGTCAGTCAGCTTTCGGCTCTCACATAACTGCTGCCAGTGAAAAGGGTGAACATTTCACAAAATGAATTTAAATATTTTGCCAAAGGGGCAGCAGCTGTGATTTGGCCAGGCAAATGGCTTGATTTACGTCAATATAACCAGGACATGAAAGGGATATATATATATATATATATATATATATATATTGTATATGCAGAATAGGAAAGCCAACTCCAGGCTGGCCAACTGAGGCCCCGGGCTGGTGTCTAGTCCCTTTTCTAGTTTATTCGTGATTTAACAACAAATGCGATTTAATAAAGAAATTGTAAACCCTTTTCTAGGATACAACTACAGTGTGTAGCAAATTTGTATGAGACTCGGACAAGACAGAGAGAAAACCAACTGCAAATTTGCCAGCTACCCTAACGTTTCGTACCGCACTGTCCACACGTCAAGGATTTGTCCCTTTTTTGCATAAGAAACTGTGCACAGGTCTGCCATATTTCCGGTCAACCTCCCCCATTGCCACCACTCACACACACACATGCTCACGGAAATGGCCAAATAAAATGACGATCAATAATTTCCTTTTGTTGGCCAAAACATATCCAGGGGGGATTAAGCTCGGGTTCAGTTCGTTGAATTATTTTCCTTTTTTTTTTGCCTGTCTTGTAGATGTCCTTTTCTTGTCCATTCAACTGTTTCTGTCGATGTTAACTGCAAATGTGTTTGTTGGTTATTTATGCACCCCCCCGCTGACAGTGATTTCTTTCGGTTTGAAATTTGTATCAACTCTTAAAAGGTTTTCAATTAGCTGAGCAAACAAATTTAACAAGTTTTCCGAATGTTGTTTTTGTGTGTGGAGAGAGGGGGAAGGGAAGTAGGCAAATTGGATATCGAATTATTGAGTTGAGTGTGCTCAAATGTTGCTTCTCAATGGGGGAAGTTTGTACAAAGAGGGGGTAATTCTATACCCCCAAATCAATAGTTTCTTTATGCGCTTGCCTTGCCTCAGAACTTTGGCAGGTTAATTAGGATCTCTCGTTTCCTTGTGCGGCTAATCCCTGCCCCAAAAACTAAGCTCTCTTCCATACTAATTAGCCGTCAGCGGGCATATTATGTAAATGTAGTCAGTCCCCTAATTGCTTAACCCGCTTACACAAATAACACGCATATGGCGTGTGTGTTGGCGGCCCCTTTAGTGAATACTTAAGCTCTCCTCTTTCCATTCATTCTTTTTGCTTCTACTCTGCGAGTGTGTGTGTGTGTGTGTGTGTGTGTGTGTGCTTTGTGCTGCTAATGATAAGAACTTAATCAGGTTTCAATTGTTTTTGATAACAGAGAAGGCGACAGAGAAACAGTGAGACAAAGCCTTAAAGCCACCGCCTTACTTACCACAATGGGCAGCAGCAATTCGTGGGTTTCATTGCCACGCCACAAATGCGAATCCTGCGGCACATTCTGTATCTCGCATTCGAGCGAATTGATTTTCTCCTGCAGGCGACTTAAAATGCGCGGCCGGGCAATTGGCTTTGAGGCCGTCTTAGCCGGATTAACTGGTCGCTGTGTACGCGTCCTGGACGTGGCCATCATTGGCGCTGGAGTTGCCAATGTAGTCGTTGATGGAGATGGCGTTGGCGATGGCGTTGGCGATGGTTCGGTGGCGACTTTCATGGGTGATGAGACAACTGCCAGCTTTTCAGGTTTGGGTGGTGTCAGGGCCTTGAGCAATAATTTGGCACGCTTAAGCTGTTTCTGATATTTCCCAGAGTTTTCCACTGTAGATGTTGCTTTTGTTGTGTCAGCTGCTGCTGGAGTTGTGGCTGGGATTGTAGTAGATATTGTTGATGCTGCCGCTGCTGCTGTTGTTGTTGGGGAAAAAGTTTGCCCGTCTGCGACCAGAGTCACGCTCAATGGCAACTGAGTTGTGTCCTCGTCCTCCTTCACTGACTTTACCACCGGGCTGCTCTCAGCTGCACCCGAGGCGGGCATAGTCATGGACTTGATTTCCTTCATTAACTTGCGCTTATTATGCAGCAGCATTTCGTTGTACAGCTCCTTGCTGTTGTAAAACTTTGTGGTGGAGAATTCCGGATGCGAGGCCATGTGCATTTCGGAGCCCACCGCCGCCTTGGCATCGCCGGAGTCTAGCGAGTCCGTTTGGAACTTTGTGTTGGCAAAGTCTATGTGGGGCATGGCCATCACATCGCTGGCACGATGCTGCATGGGAAACTCAAAGCTCTTCTTCACCCGACGATCGATGAAGGAGTCGCCGGGTCGGAGTAGTGAAGCTGCTGGTCGCGCTGTGGTTGTGGCTGCCTTCGGTTCTGCTGTGGTTGTGGTTACAGTTGTCGTCTCTTGCAGCTGAAACCTGCTTTCAATTTCGGTGATGAGATCATCTTGATCGGCCAGCAGTTTGCCTGTGAAATCTGCTGTGGTTCCCTGACTGGCTATAGGTGTGGTGGTGGCACCACCAATAGCCTGATTGACTCGCAGTTTATCCGGCACTGGTTCTTCGCCTCTGTTAATTACCATCTCCACCTCATTGGGCATCAGATTCTGTCGGTACTCGTCATTGTTCTCGGGTTGTGTAAAGATGGTGCGCTGCCTCAGCAGTTCCTCGTTATCGTTCTGAATAATGGGCTGAAAGTCTTCGATTTTCATTGGATACAGATCCACAATGTTCAGTTTACTGGCCGTGGGCTGGTGGGCCAACATGGCATCGTAGCGTGCACGCTCCTCCTCGTTCAGATCTGCCAGAGTTTCGGCCACTTGGTAGGAGGCAGCTGCCTGCATTTGTATTTGCAGTGGAGATTCGGTGGCGCTGTCCTCCTCATCTGCATCGGGCGCTTCTTCTCCCACAGGTGACTGCTCCCTTAGCTCTACCCTCGCTACAGTCAGCTCTTCTGTTGCTGCCTTTGACTGCTCCTTCATCTCCGATGCTGGCTCTGCCTGTTCCGTGGTGGGAATCTCGCTTAATTTAATGCGATGCAGTGCATCCTTAAGCCCGCTCATCTCCACCAAGTCCGCTGGGGGCATTGCTGTTGTCATTAGCATGCTGCCGCGCCCCGAGGCTGCCGCATTTTCCGCTGTTGTTGCTGTTGCTGTGCCCGTTGGTGTTGGTGTCGTTGGTCCATTTTGTGCAGTTCTTGCGGTGATTGTTGTTGCCTGTGTTGTTGTCGTGCTGGTGGTGGCTGTTGTGGTGGGCGTGGCCGTTGAGGTTGAACCACCCACTGCGGCCGTCTGCCGCTCCTCCTCCTCCTCCTCTGGCACATCCTTGAAAATGTTCAACAACGTTCGGTTGGCTTCGCCAGCTCCCAACGGGGCCTCACTTCCACCCAAGTCATTTTTTATTATGGTTGTCTTTGTTGCTATTGGGGCAGCTTCCGTTGATGTTGTTGCCCCAACTGTTGTTGTTGTAGGGGTTGGAGTTGTTGGAGTTGTTGTAGTTGTTGTAGTTGTTTTTGTTGTTACTGCTGCTGCGGCAGCTGCCGCAATTACCAATGTAAAAATGCAGATTTTCAGCATTTTGTTTGGTTAAAATATCCTTTTTGGCCTTCGGCGTTGATTTTTCTCACACTCCCCGAAAAAAATAGGAAGCAATTTTTATTTTGATTTTCCTCAACGATTTTCCGCATATACTGTATTATTTTGGTTTGCTCTGGCTTTGGCACATGGCGCCTGAAAATCTGTAAATACAAAATACATTTTATTAGTACAATTTATTTTCGTTGGGTTTATTTTTTTGCAGCCTGACTTCGATCAATTGACTGAATAAATGTCTGCCATGCCCGCATACACATACATATATTGCTGACTTTCTGGCTGGTTTGGCTTTTATCGCAAATATATTTGCATTCATATTATATATATATATATATAGTATATGTATTTATTCGATATATTTTGATGGTTTGGGTTTCACTTTACAAAGTGTGTTTGTCTGGCTGGACATTTGCATGGGAATCAGATATTAAAATTTGCCGGCGGTCAAAAAGCAAATAGAAATGATAATTTATGTGGGGGAATATTGAATATGGACATGCTGGAAACATATTAATTAAAATCCATACAAATTTTGCCCCTCCAATACGGGACACAAAATATTTCCAGCATACTTTTGCGTCGCGCCCAAAACCCACCCCACACCGAAAATGTTCAGAAATTCTAAAAATATTTTAGGATTTCCCAACAATAAACTGTTAAATGCACTCGTTCTCAAGGGTGTTTGTTTTTTGGTTTGAGGTGGGGAAAAATAAAAGACTTTCATGCTCAATGAACGCAAAAAAGTATGCAGCACATTTGTGGCACTCAACACTTGAAAATATTCAAGATATATTTGGATTTGTGCTTCAAATGAGCAGAAAATATTGTAAGTGGCAGTTAAATGCTTTTTGTTGCGTAATCAAATGATATGGTCTATTATACGGGTCCAGCATTCATTTAGAAATACATAAGTGTCAGAGCAATTAAATATTTCAAGTGCTTAAGTGAGCATAAAATGTTGTTACATCCAGATAAATTCTTTTGTGGGCTAATCAAATTAATTTTTAATTCATGTAAACTATATTAATTGATGTATTTACCTATAATAAATTGCTATGCTAGAAGGCATCATGTATCAGAAATATTATAATGAATTCCTCACTTAATCTCCAAGCAGCAGACAGGATACAATATATTTCTTTAAAAAATAAAAGAATCGATTCCACTATTCATCTAGTGATAATAAAATTCAAAGGGAATTTTGAATTTGAAACCGAAGTAACTTAATTTTGTGTCTTTCACTTTAACGTATTTTGTTGTTTCTTTCAGAATATTAACAATCTATTGATGGCGATGGCTAATAAAAATTAGATTCAAATTACATAATTGACAAGGCAATTTGATGGAGAGGCCGGACAAGTAACTGAATATTAAATTCAGTTGGGAATTTAGTTGAAGAGCAAATTGATTTGCGGCTCACCGCGTTTAAACAGCCGCTTTCAGCTCGCTCTCTCTCTATCATCGAGAGAGTGAGAGAAAGACTTGTGGGGACTCTCTGCTTGTGGCAGATGACAACTTACAGTTGATTGCACACCAGTGAGAACTGGACAAGAAACCCATTGAGCTGGCTTGGACCGGGACCAGGGACTGAACGGCCACTGGACATGAACTCGAGACTGGACGACAGTTCTGCTGGCGTCACTCGAGCAAGACATCCATTCATGGGGATTCTCTCCATATATTCTGTGATTCTGCCTCTCTTATCTGCAGTAGTTTGTCGTAGACGCAGCGTCGCCTCATGAATTGGACCCATGTGTATGGAGAGTGTATGGAGGGGGTATGAATGTTGAATCTAGTGGCACAGTCGTTCATTGTGGTACTTTATGGGCGACAGATTTATCAGGCAAAGCCATAATCCGGCCTGCAAGGCAAACACACAGGCTCGAGCACAGCTTTCTGAGCTATTTATAGGCACATTTTCTCAGATTAAAGAAGTTTGCACTGGCTCTTAAGCTGACTTTGGTACTGGCACTGGTACTGGCACTGGCACTGTCCTCGTGAAATGATCCCCTATGAACGGGCAGAGATGCCACATTTAAGATATTCTCTTTGAGTTTGCAAAAAGGTTTAACTGAATTGGCTTGAGAAATTGCTGATTAGACTGGTAGCTGTGCTGTGTGGATAAAAGTGCTTGTGGGAATGGAACTATTTATGCGAAAATTTATTTAATTTGAATTTAAAATATTTCTAGCTATTCTCTAGGTATACTCCAACAATTTTTTAAATTATTTAGGGCTTGCATTTAGCATGAATTTGACTATTTTGTGGTTAAAAATCCAGATTGATTTCATATAAAATTCATAAAAATCATTCTTGGTTTTTTATTTAAGCTGAAACTTCCATTGATATTTTACCAAAATTCCCCAGACACTTAAATACGTTTCAGTTGTTCGCTTTCAATTTATCATTGCCCCCCAAGGACTTCAAACTAATTTGAAGCCATTTTGGGTTTCGTTTCATTTATTTATGAGCTTTTGAGGCTGGCAATAAATCAAACTCTAGTTGTGCTCACACACACACACACACACACACACAGGCATACACACGGATACAACACACACTTGCGCACACATGTGGCTCGAAAAGTTGGCTCCTGCAGTGTGCATGTGTAATGCTCGACTAAGTAGCTGTAAAATATATTGCAATTTGTTGCATCTGCGCAACCTGTGGGCCTGCCTGCCCTTGCATTCCACATTCCGCATACCACAGACCCAAGCTCCACCCACGAAGCTATGTATGTCCTTGGGCCTCACACACAGCAGGGCATTCAATTAATTATTGTAATGACGAAATTAATTAAAACTCATCCAATTTGACGCTGCGGTCGGGGCCATATTGAAAAGTATATTTATGTTCTGCGGTCTGTCAGGTGCGCCAAAGTAACAGCCAAGCACTCTGACTCTGATTGATGTCAATTCAACTTTTCAAACTCAATCCTGTATAGGAGGAGGAGGAACAGGAGGAGTCCTTCGAGCATCTGAAATCCTCAACCGAGCAGAACGAGCGGAGGATTCAACGGGGGAAAGTTAAGAGCATCAGGGAACAAACAACTTAAGCACATTTTCCTTTTGTTTGCGGGGGTCTGGTTGGCAAAAACAAATCAAAATCCGCTTAGAGTTTGCTTTCCGCAGGGACACCCCACATATTTTTAAAGCCGCCTTAAAGTCAAGTCTGTGGTAAGTCCCCGATAACTGAATCTCCCTCTCCTTTCTCTCTGTATCTCTCTGCCCGCTTCTCTGTGGTTTTTTCATCCATTTTTTTTGCGGTTTGGCAAAGGCACCACACACACACACACAGAAAATACATAAGAAGGATAACTGGGGGAATTTTCATATTTTCTTTCTCGCAGAACAAAACGAGAAATGAATTTATGCCCAGCAATTGCCCTTTTTTGTGGCCAGCCGCCAGACTAGGCGATTCAAATGATTTCCATTTTTTTTTTTTTTTGGTTTTGCTTGGACTCTGCTGCTTTGGAGAATGCTTCAATTAGAAGTGGCTGCTCAGCCTTTCGTTTCATTTAATTAAGTCTTCTCCAAAGAGAAACAGAAAAATTACTTGAAAGTGCATGGGAAAGTTGGGGAGGAGCAGCTTGGATGATCAGGTATTGTTTGTCGGGTTTCTCGGGAAGGATACTCTAAAATCTAGAGAAAAGAAATACTCTGAAAGAAGTTCGGCATTGCAGGGATTCCTAAGAAGGATTTTCTTGAAAAAGAGTTTGTAATATCTCCCAGGATGTATGTTTAAAAGGCTTCTTCTGAAAGAAACGTATTTTGTCCCAGATTTCTTTCATTGAAATTATTTAAGAATTTTTTGCAACCCATCAAAAGTTAAACTCCCCCTTAAAACCACTTTATCATTCTCTTTGAAATCTTCTATTCAAATAGAAAAACAAAAACTCATTTTTGTAATCTCGAACCAGATCAAAATCAACATCAGCAAAGAGCCTTAAAGCTTCTTCTCTACACTTGTTCCGCGTCATAAATCATGCTCACAAAGCTAATTCCCAAAACGAAACAAATCTTACTCCACACAAAAATGAAAGTAAAAATAAAAACACTTAAATATTTTCCAATTTAACGCAGCTTACAATAACAGACATATGAGAAATGGCAAATAAAATGCATGGAAGGAGCGAAATAAATAGAAGCATAAAAAGATTAGCTAAAAGGAAAATAAGAAAAGTGGAACCAAAGAGCACCCGAAGAAGGAGGGAGCGGAGCAATACACTTGACAAAATGCAGATCCAAATCAAATAAGGATTGATAATTAAATTTTTTTCTTTTCAACAATTCAGGATATATCCAAATTCAATTGATCCAACCAATTTCAAAGTTGCAAAAAAATGTTAAAACAGTTAAATGGATATTTTAAACTGTAAACATTTTTTACCAATTGAAGTTTCTCTTTTTTACTGTATTTTTCCCGGTGTAGGGAGAAAGTAGAAAAGTAAAGGCAGCAGCAAAAAGCAGAGAGAACACATAAATAAACACGTTCAATGGCAAATAAAAAATAAATCAAACATTTTACTTGGCGCCGCCGTCCCGAAAGTAAACAACAACCAAAAATATTGTAGAAATGTTGGAATAATAAAAGTGAAAATGAAAAACAAATAAAAAATGCCGAGCACCTTAGATGGGGGTATACATATATAAGAGGGGTACTCTCGCTCTCCTCTTCTCGCCGTCTGGTTAAAACTTTTTCCCTTCTGCTGCTCCGCAAACAGTTGCAGTGCCCAGCTCCAGCCGTCGCTAAAGGAAAGCAGAGCAAAAACGAAGAGCAAAATGTAAATAGAAATAAAAATGGAGCTTAATTTAAAATGCGACGAAGCGTGGCAGACACACACACACACATACATGCAGATACAGCTACAGTGTCGGCCATAAACAAGCGCTATTATCAACAGGAATGGAGAGAGGCTGGCGGAGAAACGACAGAAACGATGGAGATGGGCCGCTGCAGATAAACATAGCGCAAAACATTTTTGCGCTCTATGCAAAGCAACTTTCCATCTTCCCTTTTTTTTGTGTGCAATACCCTTTAATGGGGGTATCATGATTATGAAGAGGGCTCGGCCACTTAGAAGTATTGTACAAGTCCACACGCAAGCGGGATAAATGGCCTTCAAGGATAGATTCTCGGAAAATTACGGCATTCAAGGGTATCTAAAACTGAGCACTGATTTTGTCTCTGCTCCTCCCCTTGCTTCTTTTCCGGTTTTTTTTTTATTTGTATACATATTTAGAAATGTGTTTTTTTTTCTGTTGTGCGCATTTTTGGAGTAACATACACACACGCACACACATGCACAGTAAAAAAAGAAGGAGGAAGCAGAAATCTAAAACTCGCAACCGCAAGAGGGGAAGGAGTGGCAGTGGCAGTGGCAGCGGGTAGTACGAGTTGAGTGACGCTCCACTGCCATTCCTGCCATAGACAAACTCCATCCACAAGTTTCTTTTTTTTTTGGGGGCTGCTGGCTGTGGCTGGCAGGCGCCGGTGACGCTTTTTTGATGGGCGCCACAGCCACAACGCCGAACACCAGCACCAGCATCCTGCCCTGTAAAGCAGCATTCAAAAACAAGGTGTGTCCTGGCACAGTGGTTGGAGAGAGTGTGAACAAGGGGCACTAATTGAAGTACTGTCTCATTTGCTTGTTGAGTGAAGTTCAGAGGAGTTTGTTTGCTCAAGAGTTTGGCAAGAATGTTAATATTTTGAGGAAATTTATAAGCTGCAGCAAAAGAAATATCTCTGTGTATTTCCAAGAAAATGCACAAACAATTCTTTCAACTTAAGCCAACCTATTTTCCTATTTAACATTGGTCTACCATAGTTTTGCTTCAGCAAAACTTTGCCGTAATATAAAAGAAGACAACAAAATATTTAAACTTTGTATCTTGCCTAAGAAAAGAAAGTTCTTTAAAAATAGCTCGAACTTAAACGAATCTCAAATATACTTATATCCGCATTTGCCTCTTTTCCAACCACAACTTTCTGTAGCCTCTATCAAGAGCAGAAATATGCCACCCAAGCCACAGTGCCGGGTTAAAAGAGGGTAAGAAGGTGGCTAGAAACAGGAAGGAGTGGGCTCAAAGTGTTCAACGCTGCGTTGTAAAGAACTCGCATTTATCTTTATTTTTATGCCACAAACACGCCAACCAAACGCACAGACTCTGAATGCTCAAAGACAGGCACAGCTAGCGAGAGAGAGACAGAGAGAGAGAGAGAGAGGCAGAGTGAGAGAGGCGATGCCTAGCTCCGTTTCGTAGTGTAAAACGTATGGAGGTTATGGCGGTTGTGTGGAGTCAACTTTAGCACCCACAGCCGCAGAACAGGCACCACCCTAAGGGCAAAGCCAAAGCCAACATTAGCTGGGGCCATGTTGATGGCGGCAAACGCATACAAATCACAGAGCGAAAGAGGAGGAAGGTGTACCATAGAGAGAGAGACAGAGAGAGAATGAGAGTGAGAGAGACAAGCAGAGTGGGAGGAGAGCTTCATAAGAAGGCTGTAGGTCGTGGGGAGGTGTGGGCTTAATCTCTACAATCTTCTAGTTTTTGCTATGTAAAGTGAAGCGCTTAAGGCCACAGCGCTGCCTGCACCTCCACCTCTTCGTGGGGGGGGGGTGACACAACATCCTCCAAGTCTCGCACACACACACAAACACAAACACAAACATAGATACTCACGCACACCCCACCTATACATGCAATGCCCATACCATCAGATAGGAAAATCGAAGCTCTTCTGCGGCACTTGAGGCGCTGGCTTAGACCAAAGAGGTGGCAGATGAAGCAGCCAAAGCAACACCAGCACCAGACCAAGAACAAGAAGTTAAGTAAAGTTCAAGTGCTGAAAGCCTGATAGAGTGGGTAATACAGAGAAAAGGCGACTAGCGGCTGGTATAGCGGCTACAATGCAGTTTTCAAAAGCAAAATCACGTACAAACTCCCAAAAGCGAACTGAACTGAACTCCCCCACGGTTGGCTCCTTCTCTGTTAGTTTTCAACGCCGATTTAATTTCAAATTATTTGTTTGGGTTCACCTTTTTATAGAGTGGCCTTGGTTTGGCTTGGCTTGGCTTCTTGTTTGCACTTTTTTCGGCACCGTTTTTCTGTTTATTTTTTGGTTTTTTTTTCTCGTTTTTGTTTTGTTAATTTCACTTTGTCCGGTGTTCTGTTTATTTTTCATGAATTTTACTGTGTTTGCACTGCAAAGAATTTTGATAGTATTTGGTGTGGGTAATTATCTTTTGGGGGGACAGAAGTTTTAGGTGTGGGGGCTGGGACCCTCAAAGGTAGAGTCGATGTTGCCCTGGGCGAGTCTTTTTGGTTATAAAGTTTTAATGGGTGGTAAGACTGCGGGTAATTCTTTAGTTTTAATGTGCTGGAACTAATGTTCCTGGAGGGAATGGATGGGATAACAAGTATAGCTCCGAAAAGTCCCTAAGACCATTTAAAATATAATAAAAAAAACACTACTAACTACTACTACTAATTTATAGGTTTCCTTCTAAAGAACCGTCTAGAATTTATCTAGATTTATTAATGCCTTTGTGCTGATTTTATACAGATTTATTTGCTGCCTATTTCTTATAAATTTCTTATATTATTTTTTCTTTAAAAGTGCCCCTAAGAGCTCGATAAGTTGGTTTAAAAAATGGACGCTAAAAACAATCATACACACAAAATTTTATAATCCCCGATTGATATTTTTCCCAAATGATTTTTAAACGATGGAAATTCCATTTGAGTACTACAGTTAAATATTTAATTGTACGAAATTTGTTCTTGTATATTTAATTGCACTATTTATTTGTTGGTTTATTCATACGGAAATGTAAGCCAAAACATTTGTGCTTAATTGTACAGACAAACAGTACAAACAGTACAAACTTTGTTCCATTTAGTTTTGGTCAAATACTTTTAAAACTTATTTTCAAGCACACACTTGTATTTTCTAGAAATTTGTCTGCACTTGGCCAATTAAATTTGGCCGAAGGACGAGGGCCATAACCAAGCCAAACTCTTTAGCAGAATCATGATGATTCAGTAAGTCAGCCGTAAACTCACTTTAATTAGTTTCCAAAAAATGTAAACAGTTTCTGGGAAGTCGAAGACTCCGCCGCGACGCGTCTCACAGAAGGAGAGAGCGCTCTGGATGCGATGGCTAGAGATTGCCTCTGGCTCCGGGTTCAGACTCGCGACCAACCGTAACGCTTCAAAGTTGCTCCGCTACTGGACCAATCCTATGAGCACATGGATGCGGCCAGTGTTCAGATAAAAGAGCTTGAGCTTTCTTCCTATAAAATATATCTGAAGGAGAGCCTGGAGTTTTCCCGCTCTGCGAGTGATTCACTCTAAACATGCGCACACAGCATCCCGCAGAGAGTGAGAGAAACGTGTTTGGGTTTTATTGCGAAAGGGAAGTTTTTGGTCCACGCGGAAAAGGCTCTGCCAGAAATTACCCAAAACATTGCAGCCAGAAACAGCTGGCCAACAGCTGTGAGCCATGTTTGAGTATGGTTAGGGCCAAAAGGAAAGCTTTCATAACTTGTAGAGCGCCCATGGGATGACAGTGCGAGTACGAGTCAGTATTTTGTATATTTTTCCATTTTGCCGGTCGCTCTTTCTGTCTCTTTGATGTTGCGATGGCTTTGGCACCAGCCCCCATCATCATCATCATCATCATTATGCTCTCGTGGTGACTGTGACGCACTCTTGAAACCGAAATGCTTTTCATTATGCGCCCTAATGTCTATGGCCTTTATGTCTAATGCGTGCATAAGGACTCCACTCTTGGCCCTGTTATGACTTGGCTGGCCCTCTCTCTCTCTTTGCATTCAGTCAGTCTGTCTGTCCGTCTGTCTGTCTCTCCTCAGTGTGTGTGTTTTTCCTGACGGCGCACACATTATGGGGATTCACTTGGTTTATTTGCATTATTTCTTGGCGCTGGATTATTTTTATCATCGCTCATGCATGTAATTTATTATAATGATTTACACATTAAGTATCATTAAGCCGAGTGCTCGTTTCGGTGTAAGGGGTATAAATTGCAACTAATTGTGCACAATGCGGCGTATGCGTGATATATGTGAAACTTTAATGAGAATCGCGCAAATATTTGCACACCCACACACACTAACAGAGATTCCATGGCACTCCACGCTCCATCCCCCACACAGATATTAATAATCTGGCATCGGAATGAGAATTTCACGCGATTCCTCTCGACGGCATCTTAATGAGCAACTTTTCTGCGTGGGCTTGTGGGTTGCGGGTTTTTGGGTGGAAAATGATTGCGGAAACCTCATCATGCAAAACGTGCCACACCGAAACTTTTTGCCGGCGCGCTGCTCATCAATTCGAACTAAGAAAACTTCGACTTTGTGTATGATATTTATGGCAGCTCCTGCTCCTGCTTCTCCTTGGAGTTCATTAATTTTTGGGGCTTCGCTTCACCCGCAATTATTCAGCCAGCTTACATTATTTTCCTCCATCTGTCGGCTGGAAGTTTTCCTTGGCAGTCAGACAAACAGACACACAAGCAGCTACCAGACAGAGTCTGAGATATTGATTTAATGCATTGCCAGATACGCATGAGTATTTGGTGTGGCATAAACGAGCATTTGTGATTGAGGTTGAAAAGAATAATCGACTTATACCTCAGAGTTCTTCTACCAGTTGTGTTCGCCCCCCAAAAAAAGTAGAGCCTGCCACAACTTTGAGCCTCTCCTCTGTCATCCTTCATTGTGAGAGATGTGAGCTTAAAGGCAAAGTCCTCCCATCAACTTCAAGAGCCACTACACAACCTGCTAAATGCTGACATATGCATTCCCCCATCAGGAAATATGCATTAAAAATATCCCCAGTCATGCAATATTTCCTTTCTATCTCAAATTTAGCACACAATGCTGGCCAACTTTCGTTTTTTGTGTGGGAGCACTGGCGGTTACACAACAAATTGGCACCAGACTTTATTGTCCCAGTTTTTTCTGTGCTTTTTATTTATTTTTGCCATTTTTTTTTTCCAGGGGGTTTTCTATATTTGCGGCTGGCGCCGCCTGCACCTTGACACTTTTGCAATTGTCGCATGGAAATATATTTTTTCTGCCGTTGTTATTCTTGCTCAATTTGTTTGCTTGTTGCCCCCCATAGATGTTTGTGTTTTTGTAGATTTTACATATTTGTTTTTTTTTTGCTTCTATTTTTTCGTAGGTTTTTTTTATTTATGGTTAGTGCTGCAGAATATTTCAGCATCAACCGAAAAAAGAAGGAGGTCCGTCAGATGGACCAAAACTATGTGGGAGCCATTTCAGTTGTGGCTTTTTTCTGTTCTTTTACTGCTCGTTCTTTTCCATGAATAAATCATGGGGTACTGTGGGGAATAGTTGGGGTATAAAAGGGGAAGATTCAATGGGACTTTACTGTTAATGTTTGATAATATTTTAGAGCAATTTTGGTAGTCGTTTTGCCTTTGAATAAATGGCTGAAAGAGGAGACAGTAACTAAAAGCAAAGGGAATTTAAAATGTATGTAAATTGTTGAAGAGATAATTTTACCGAACATCTTTAAAGGAGAGAACAATTTAATGCTACATTTTATTATTGATTTAAGTGAATCAAAAATCCAATTTCAAATTCAAGCAAAGTAATAATGGAGAAATGTAAAGAATATATTTCTAGAAAAAAATGTATGCTGAAGGCTAAAGTTCAGCCCATCTTAAATTGTCAATTTCTGTTTTATCCTTTCAGCATTTTTCTCATTTTCTCCATTTTCCTGGCCCCATTAGTGGGAATATTCCTCGCCCTCCAAACCCGAAACACAGCTTGGAGCAAAAGTAAACTAAGCAAATCTGCTGGCAATTTAATCCTTTTGAAATTTGCTTTAATTAACTCGAATAATAAGCAGCATCCGCATTCCCGCCCAGCCTTCTCTTCATGCTGTTTGTGGGCTTATGAGCTTTGGCACTTTGTGGTTGAAAGTTTGGTTTTTTGTGCTCCTTTTTGGCAGTTGGATTTCCGACATTTGCCAAAGCAAATTTCAGCAGAGCAGGACTAATAAGCCAAACAAGAGACAGCGCGGGGAGAAACACAGAATGTGAGAGAGCGAAAGAGAGAGAGAGTTGTTAAGGGGAGTGGCACACAGACAAAGTTAATACGAGACAGCTGCCCCCGCAGTTTGTGGGCAATTGAAAAGTTTATTAATAACGAGCATCAGTAGCGGTGGCATGCAGCACGCGGCGTAACTTTAAAGCGATTTCCGTTTTTTTTTATTCATAAGTATGATTTTTATTTTTAATTAAAAGAAGTCGCGGTATGAGGAGGAATGCAGAAGGAAATGTAATTATATTTGAACAGCATGCAAAATATGTTTTAATTTATTAAATTAAAATAAGCAGCAACAAACCCGACAAGCGAGCCACAGAAAAAAAAAGAAAAGGAAACGCAAAGGAAGCAGCGAGCCGCAAACCGAGTGCCCAAAGCAATTTGAGCCAGCGTCACACGCGGCGTATGCGTAATGTGCTCGCAACAAAATCAACGTTATGCAAATTTTAATGTGAGCATAAGGCGGAAACGAAAACGCGTCACGCTTCTCAGTTTTCTCTTGGTTCTTGTGGAGGCCAAACAAGGGTATCATCGGTGGCATGCTGGAATAGAAACGGAGATAATTGAAGATAATAAATTAAGACATTACGAATGAGGGGAGGGCAACATGTTCGCTGCATCACGTTCAATTTGGAGTAATATTTTTGGATATTAAAAAAAAAATTGAAACAAAGATGCATCCGAAAAGTGTCTCCAAATGCAAGGACTGGTAACTCAAAGGTCGATCAATTTTAGGTGAAACAAAACATTTTTCTTATGGGTATTTCAGCTATTAATGGCATGAATGAATTTTTCAATTTATTGAATTTAAATTTGCATTTAAACGCAACAAATAGGATTTAAATCATTGCCTACTTTAAAGGGCTATCCAAGCAGACTACAAAAATGAGAAAAAATAAGAATATCGAAGAATAACTGTTAATGTGACTTTATTCCTTTAATATATAATACAATTTAAACGAAAGTCAGTCAAACCCATCTAAACTGAAGCTTTTGCTGAGGAATTGTTTGAATATTCAGGCAAGTAACAATATATACACATATGAAAATGAATTAAATACCCGCGATAATCTCAATTGAACTTTCTGATATATAGCAAGCAGAGGGTATCAACTAAAGCCAACGCAAATCCGCGTCAGTCTTTCTTCTCCCCATTTGCCCTGCAGTCGTATTTACATACATGTACACACATGTATGTATATGTCAGAGCACTCTCGTGGCGCGAAATTACATTTTGTAGCACACACACACATATGCAGAGAGAGATAGAGAGAAAGAGAGAGAGCGAAAAAATTGTAATGAGCTTATTAAGTCATATTAAAGTCCAAGTACAACCAATTTGATAAAAACAGCAACTGACATGGCAGACAGCCGACGCCACACACATGACAATGTTTTTAAGCCCAATTTTTATGATCGCATTTGGCATTAATGTTAATAGCAAATGGCGCAGACACAGCTATTTTTGTACATAGTATGCATATGACCATATAATAAATGAGCTTGGCAGCAGGTGGCTTAACAGTTGTTGGATGTACATACTGCACGTGGCTGTGGGGAGTGGCTCAGGCTGTGCCAGCCACCATTGCTGGCTTGATTAACATTTTTATACGCTGCTCAGGGCAGTAAATCATTTTTAACTGATCTTAATTGAGCATGATCTATGACGCACTTAAAGTTTTAATAATTTGCTGGTTTCAGTTTCAGTAAATTATTTCAATCATAAATCCTGGATTTATACTTCTATATGCTTCAGTTGAGTTGAGTTTTGTTTAGTCGATTGTAACAGTCTCAACGGAACAGACGATCTGAAAAATACAAAAAAAAAAAAAAAAAAAAAAATTTTATATTACGAATAATATATTTTCGATATGTCTTACAGCAACGCTCTTTCGATGGCACAGAGCCTGATGGCCAACATACAGATAGTGGGACAGGCCCACTTGGCAAGTAAGTAACTGAGTGACGATTAACTAATAAGCCAAGCCACCAATGGCTATTACCTTCCACTTCCAGCTAAGCTGCCGAAAATAGACGCTGCCTACCGCCTGATCGGCCCTGCACTCAAGAGTACCACTGGCAAGGTATTGATTTCATTCGTCGTCGGTTACTATGCCACCAAAACGCTGTCACAGATTTGCAACAAAATGCTGGGATCCAAGCCGACTAACGCAGATGAACCTGTCGCCTTACGCATGCCCTTAGAACTCACATTGCAACAGCTGTCCGAGTTTAATGGACAGGATAACAAGCCAACTTACACGGCCTTGAATGGCATGATCTACGATCTGACATCGTGCATGATAAGCCAAGACGATGCAATTCTTCATCTCATAGCTGGTTGCGATGCTGGTCCAATACTTTCAAAGACATACAAATCCATGGGCGTCTGCAACGTCAACAGCATGCGCAATTGGGAGTTGATGATTGAGTCCGAGTGCCCAATGGTTGGTTACTTGGTTGCACCGTTGGACTTTGAGGAAGATAATTCCTATCAGAGTGACGCCGAAGATGTGTCAACCGTTGTGGATGCAGCCGAGCCAGTTGGCGACTTTTGATTGCATTTTGATTTTGTTCTTGTTCTTGTTACAAATTTAAATATATTTTTTTACTTTAGAAAAAACCTTTAATAATAACGCGAATTGAAAATCAGCTGAGATAATGTTCAAGATTGAACACAGACTTTCGGCATAGCAAAAATCTGTGTTGGCTTAGCTCTAATTAATTTTTGACCCTGTCTCCTGTCGTTTCTCTTCACGTTTCACCGAATCTTTGGCATCTGCTCGAAAAGTTTGTTCGTTTTTCGTTGTTTTTTTTTGTGTACTTTGACAGCGAAATATCGACTACAGCAAATGTCGATAACAACAAATTTTGTTGTCGTGTTTTCTCTCTTTTGCGCTTCAATTTTCCCCTCCCTGGCGATGCTTAAATTTCTCTGTTCTCCGCCCTGCATCAAACCGTTGACTTTGTCAAGTTGTCGCCGTCTTTCGGAGGCTTTGGCTGTTGGCTTGTATTTCTTTGTGTGTGTCGGCGTGTGGGAAAAAAACTTTGTGCCAAACACGCAATTGACTGAAATTGAATTGAAAGGCGATGGCGCAGGCTAACAGAGAGATGAGCGAACACAGGTGGTGCAGAGGGGAGGGGGAATATAGCACTAAGTGTGACTGCAAAAAGGAAAACAGAAAATGCCATCAGGTGCTACACAGCTAATAAAATCAAAATTACTTTTGCCTTTGCGGAAAAGTTTTGGCAGTCTACGTGCTTAAGGAATTTAAAAAAGTTGTCCAAAAATTGTTAAGCACACACTTCAAATTCAGCCAAATGTGCAAAAGGCAACACGCACACACACACAACACACACACACACACACACTCATTGCCAAGTGCCAAAACAGAACATTCCTGCCTTGGTTTTTTTGGATGGGGTAAAGTGTTATTTGACGTGTTGAATTTGATCAAGCGCAAAGGTGACAAGAAGGCCCAAAAGTCAACAGCCACAAAAGGGAAGAGAGTCAGGGCAAGGGATAATAAGGGGGGAAAGTAGAACCAAAAGAGTGTGGGTGTGAAGTGGTTGATTTGGGGGCGCTAAAGAAAGCAATTGATTTAGGACTGTTTCCATAGCTATGGAAACTATGCATAGTAAGGGAAACCCTTTAAAGCTTAAACATTTGGGTAGGAATAGGTAGGAAAATACGGGTATACGAGTATACCAATATGCTGGTACATTATTTTCGGACCAAAGTTTACCTCGAAGCTACCTGATTTCCAGATATTAAGCTTCCAAACGGATTAATTAAAATTAAAATTAGTTTGCGTACAGAACTTCTTTCAAACTTAATCTCTTTCCTCCCTCTCTCACATAATTAACTACCACAAATGCATCCACTTTAATGGAATATTCTCTAATATTTTTCTGTGCCACGCCCCCATGACTTTGCCATTTATGGCCTTCTATAATTTTTGCCAAAGAATAAATTTATTACCATCTGGTTGTCATGTGCAAACGATGCTGGTGCCGCCCGCCTCCCCCCCACACACCTCCCCCCTAAGCAACGTCTCGTTCATTCATTTTAATGTTTTACGTGACCCATTCGAAATCGAATCGAATGACTCATTAAATGCAGAGCAGAACAAAAGAGGAAGGGCGGGGAGCTGGGCTGGCCGGCTGCAGATGCCACACGAGAACTGTTTGTGTGTGTGTGTGGTGTGGTGTGTGAGAGGTGAAAGGCAATTAACCATAAGAGCTTATGCCATGGAACGTGCCTAATTGCCAGAAAAGTGTACTCGAATCTGGTTTTTGGTCTTTGTCTTCATATAGTCAAAATGGTTTTGTTGTGCCTCCAATGAGTGCAGCAGATGATGTCTATTTGATTGTTTTGAGTATGTGTGTGTGTGTGTGTGTGTGTGTGTGTGTGTATGAGTTTGTGGCAAACAATTAGTTTTCCAATTTGAAACTAAAATGTTTGCAAACACAGCACAAATTAAATTCCCCTGCAAGCTGCAGTCTGCTGGCAAAGAGGAATCAGTGGAATCCCTCGCACTGGCTGAAGAACCTTTCTTTGTAGCAAAAGTTTGCACTGCTCTTTGCCAGTCGCTGCTTGCCAAAGTTAATTTAATTAGTTTTCATTTATCTAAACTACACGCTTCATTACATAATTTAACAATTCATTGGATTGAGCCAAGTGCTGTGGTAATTGAAAATCGAGTCACGCTCAACACCCTCCCCCCAACCCAGCCCTGTATCCCACTCCTTGCTCGAAACCAATTCAATTCAAGCATATCAAGCTGGTCCTACTCTACACCTACTGCTACTGCTTATCGTAGTCTGGTTATGAACTTGAAAAAGGGGTCTAATGATTGCTTAAATAGCTGTGAGAATTGGTTCATTTTTTTGATGTTTTTCCATATTTCTTACTAGCCCAACCAAATTTAATCCCATGGTCATAGCGTATACCTCTCAGGGGAACAAATTCCTCTGGTAGTGTATCTGCAGCTTCGGCAATCGAGAGCTTACCTACTTTTTCTGGTTTTTATGTTCACTTTGTTATTATTGCCGCCAGACAATTGCTAATGGTCGCTGTAATTATCATTAAATGCTGCGCTTTCTTTTTTATACCATTTCCCTCTCTCCCTTCCTCTCTCTCTCCTCTGTCTGTCTTTCTCCTTTTTAACCTACATCTTTCTCTTCTCGTTTGTGTCCATCCGAGGGCCACAATGGCCATGGGATAACAGCTGCTGGCTACATTTTAATGTGTTTGTAAAAGGATTAAACTGCACTTGGCTCCCTTAATTTGATTGCATTCGAGTCTTATTTGCCATTCATGCGAACATTGAGAGAATGAATCAAAAGAATAATTGATGGTGGATATTCCAAGGATACAAAAAAAACATTGAAGCGCTACAAAAAACAAAACAAAAACCAATTGAAGGACTTTTAAATAGAGGAAATCGAAACTTTGTAGAAATTTCAAATTTATAAACGAGTATGAAAAGCTTTTGGAATTTAAAATTTACCAACTGCACTTGCCCCATATTTATAAAAATTTAATATGTTTCTCTTGCCTGCTCTGCAGCAAGAGGCTTTCATTTGGCAAATGTCATAGAGAAGCCAAATGTCATGCAATCATTCGACGATACTGACAATATTTGTTGCTTCTCCCATTTTTTCCAACATTTCGATGCTCTTCATGGCAGAGAATTTGATTTACAAATTGCAATGGGCTGGAGTCAATCTCCTCAGTCAGCACTTGAATGGTTGTTGGGAATGCAGGCATAAATCCATGTCCCACAAAACGGCACACAAGCAAGACAAAAGCCAAACGAAACGATACGAAAGCTGGGCCAGTTTCAACTCATATATCAATCCTAATTGCAATTCAGAAAAGAGAAAAGGAGCACTACTGAGTGTGCTGGGGCGTACAATTTGTGTGCTCAAGAGTTGACCTAATGCAATTTTAGGCCATCCTAGGATTTGGGCCGCAGCCATACAAAGATACTCGCATTACGAACAAAATGCTAACTCAGCCTGGAAATGGAGAAAATGTTCATATATGAAAAAAATATTTATTGAATGAAGATATGCATTTAAAAGGCTGATAAAATCGGATAAATTCTTATGGAATTTATGGCAACCATTAAAATAAAACTATATGCTCTGGTTTAATTGATGTCATAATTTGTGTGTTCATGTTTTCAATACATATGTATGTTTTGGACTATCTAAAGCGACTCTTGACTCTTTTATTGTCAAGTATCATTTTGGTTAGCTCTGTCTGTGGCTGTTCCTCTTTCTGTGTGCAACGTGGAAGCTTTTGGGTAGCGTTCTTGTCCCCTGTTTTATGCTCTCCTTTGGAACTGAACAATCGTGCAATAATGCTCAGCGTAAAGCTCAATTTCGTGTTCTTTTTCTGCTCTTCTTGGGTAGATTCAGACTTGTTGTCGATGTTCCATTTTTGCCCATTCTTGGGACCTTTTTATGAACTTTCACAGCCAATCAAAGCTGCTTTCAAGAATCAATTAACGGCCAAGCTCTACTACCATCAATTTATTTCGTAGAGTTTTTAAACTATCGAATTTAAACGCACAACGGACCTTCAGTTCACGTCCCCGGCTTACGCTTTTGCGGTGTGTTGCCAATTTGGTACTATTCATGCATCTGACCAAATGTAATCCTCTGTTTTCTACCCTCATGAGCATATTCCCTTCCCATGTCCGTGATTTGCAAACACATTGAAAATGCCACACAAGAGGAGAAACTTAAGGGGAGTGAGAGAGAGAGCGAAATGCAACTCTGCTGCTCTTCACCATTCAGATCATGTGGTGCAGACCTGTCACGGATTAAGGATTTCCCAGCAGAATGAGAATGAAGCGGGAGCATTCGCATTCATAACTATTTCAATATTTGCATTTTTGCAACGGATGGGAATGTCGGGGCATTGGTCAGGCTCAGTGTTTGGGCCGGGGCTCTGGTCGAGCCATCGCACTGAATTTGGATTCAATAATTTATTCATATGTAAAGCCGGCGAGAGTTGGGGGCATGTGGACCGTGGAGCTGGGAGCTTCATTAAGAGCGCACGAATGAAAGGGTACCTATCCGGCCACACCCCCCAGTTGTGCAGCAGGCGCAATATCCTTCCGCTTTCGAGGTGGCCCAACTGAACCGGAAGTACCAATGAGTGAGGCAGCGTTAGGAGTGAGGAAGAGCAAGTGAATTGCGGTTAAGCTGCGATTCAAGCGCCTTAAATGCAATCGATTGTAAATGATTCTACCATAATGAGAGATAATTAGTCGGAGAGAGAGAGAAGAGATACAGAGTCCATAGATTGTTGTATGTGTATTTGTATTTGAATTTCATTTGCAAGGCAAGTTGAGTCTCAAACGGCACTCAAGATCAAAATACTCAGGGGTTTCGGACAAAATATAACCAGGAGAATATTTTCGTGGCTAGTATTAATATTAATTTAATATTGTGTGTGTTTCCAGAGGGTTCGATGTTCCGAAGCTCTATCTTGGCCTTCGCTAAAGGGTTTCTGGAACTCACATTTCAACCCTCAGAGCAGTACACCCAACGCCTGCTCCATTTCCTTGCGATTTACACTGCTGGAAATGTTTGTATGTAAGCACTCATGTGCGTGTGAGTAATATTTCGTAGACTCTTGGTTAATGTACATATTAATATCGATATTTTGCCAAGGCCTGCCTGCCTGCTGCTGCTGCTGTCGTCTGCTGTTGTTGTACCATTAAAAGGGGCCACAGACTGGCTGTCGCCTCGTGTATATGTTATGCGAGTACTTTATATTCAAAAGTGTGTAATTTGCAAAAATGTCGGCTCCGCAGGCTGGCACAAAAAGCAACGACAACAGCTGCGTTCGTCACATTAACCCGATGCCAGTGGGGAATCCGAGCTGGGGTTGGCATTCTGTGTATGGGTGACGGGGGAGAACACGGTGTCCTGGTGTCCTGGTGTCTGGTGCCAGGGCCCTTGGGCTGACGGCTTTTTTGTGGGTCGTCGTCAGGTCGCGGTTAATTATGTTTTTTGTATGTTCTCACGCATACGCAAAAGGCAGAGCATCAACATCAAGCTGGTAGTCGTCTGGCCTCTGTGCTCATTTGTGTGGGTATGTTGCTGTTGTGTGTGTGTGCTGCATGCGTGTGTGTGTGTGTTTGTGTGTGTGTGTGATTATCGTCTCGGATTTAATGCGCACTTTGATGTGAAACATTGCTAATTTGGCTTTTTATGTTCTCCTAACGCTGCTGCTCGCGGTCTTGCCATTGCTTATGTGCTGTCGGCTGCTGTTGCTCTTTTTTTTTTTTTTTTGTGCCATATTTAAAGCCTTATTAATGCCTGGTTGGTGTCGTTTTTACGTTGCTTTGGTTTCAATTATGAGTATTTGAGCACCGAGCACACGAGTGTCACGAGTGTCACGAGTGATTCATGACCTCGCTATTAGCTTTAATAAATCATAAATTTACTTAGTTTCACATATTTAGAGATTTTTAAAATTTGCTAAAAGTTGGGAATATTTTCATTTAAGATTTGGTTATAAGTTAGCTGAGTTACCTTATGCTTTGAGCTATTTTTTGTTTCTTTCTTTAATTTTCTCATTTTTTCATTAACTTAAATCATTTCTCTGTATATTTTGCAATTGCGATGATTAATCTAAACCAATTTTATTGCTTTTTTCCTACCCACTTCACCGCCATTTCCTGTCACTTCAGCTGGCTGTTATCTTAAAGCTGCTGACAGTCGCAATGGCTGTGTTGTTTCAATTAACTCTCGCACAAAAAAAATAAACACTCGACTTACAGACAAGCGCAGGCAAACGCTTTTTTTGTGAATTGTGAAAATTGATTTATGGCATTTTCCCAGTCATCTCACATTTCACTCTTCACTTTTCACTTTTGCTGCCGATGACAGGCATCGCACAAGCCAAAGTAAGGCAAAAAGCAGCACAGAATCCAGCAAAAAACATAGCATGCTAAAACAAATGGCAGACATAAATCCATCATCATCAACATTATCGTGATGGGCGAAGCGAAGCCAAGCCGAGCGTTTGAACAAATTGACTGCAAGCAATTTGCTTCTGGGCTCCCCCAAGTGAAGGCAAGGCCCGAGCCAAAATGAAAGAAATTGGGAGAATAATTTAGACAAATATTGCTCATACGCAGTGTGGCACATTAATGGTACAGTTTCTGAGCTCTCCGTCTTGGCATTTAATTTAAATAAATTGAGACACAGTCTCTCAAGCACTGCCGGACTAGGAAATATAATCTGAAAACGATGCAATCGAAGTGTCTGTCTGAATGCTGTTATTGCCCGAGCCTCGACAGAGCAAGCTAACAAATTTAATAACAATTTCCGCCGCTGGCAGATCCCACAACATTTATTGCATAATCGAATTGTCAAAGGGCAAAAGCCAAGAACAGATATTTGACTTCAAATGTAGGCCAAATTGGTTTACCACACTGCAGTCAACCAAACAACTGTTCGAAATTGTGTCCGCCTTGGGGCTAAAATTTCGTATAAATAAAATAACAAATGATGAGTGCTTTTTGGTGAAAAATGTCGTGTCAATTTCCACTGGAAATAATGGAAATCATGAGACGTCAATTAAAGTTTGATACTGATTAAAAATTAATCAATTTACGTTTCATTTGCAAGTCATCACCTAGCAGAAAACTGTATTTTTGTTCTATTATATTCTGCATACACTTGTGCATTTATTTCATGAGATAAAAAGACGTTCTGTGGATTTATTTTATATTTCCTGATTCCGTTTAATAATATGTTTTTTCTTGATGTTAAAGTGCACAATAACAGAAGGGTTCCAATTGAAGCTCGCTAATGCAGTTGCTGTTGTTGTTGCGATGCATAATGCGAACGATCTCCCCCGCCTGGTAGAAGACCCCACCCGACAGTCTTGAGGTGGCCTCAAAGTAGGCATCGCCTGGAATCGTTTGGAAGCGCACGGTAAAATCCCGCCTGTCACGCTTGTGGCTAACCTGCGGCACCAAAGAGTAGGCGCTGACCACATCCTTGAGCTCCAGCTGAAGACACATGGGATAGGGCTTCAGCAGCTGATTGATCGATAGAAGAGCTGCGCGTGCCACAAGCTGGGCCGTTCGACCATCCAATTGAAGGGGAATCAGTTTTTGGCACAGACAATATGCGACAGGGATGTTGGAGGTGTTGCAAGTGCGCCACGCAGGCACTGGCAGGAAGAGGCTGACGCTACGCGGTGTGTCAGAGCCGCGTAGCTGCCATAGCAGCCTTGACTTCTGCTTGATGCGATTCTCCTGCAATGAATCCAGGTGAAGGAGGTCCTTTATCGTCTCGTACATGTCGTATGTGGTAATCAGACTGTGACTATTGCTCTCCAGGTTGCTGATGGCCAGCGGATATCGTTCCTTCATCCACTTGGGGTAGAGCGTGAAGAGCATGGGTTGATTGTCTTCCAGCATTCCTTGAAAGGTCCTACGAAATGATCCCCAGCGCGAGCCGTGATCGGACATGAAGAATATGAAGGTGTTGTTGGTGATTCCCGTATTATCGAGACGCCTCAATAGTCCGACAACACGCTGATCGATCGTCGAGGCAAAGTTGAAGTACTCGTGTATGCCCTGGGCCCACCAGTAAAACGAGAAGAACGGATGCCGTTGCATATGGGGCAGCATGTAATCGACCATTTGCAGCAATATATCCGTGAGCAAGCGTCCACCCGAGCATGATGTCTCACTCCGCGTGCCGCCCCTTCTATTCATAAGTGTCAGTGCCGGGCGTAGATAGTGGTCAGTGGGATTTGCGGCAAAGCCCGGGTGGTAGTAATTGAAAAGAGTTGCACCAGGATAATCTTCACCGAAGCTCGTGTTATAGCCGGCCTTTTTAAATTCTTTCCAAATTACAGGACAGCCGTCCATGCGTTTTTGGGGCTTCCAATATTTTTCATTCTCCTCTACACTCTCGCCCGTCAGCATGGGAATCATAGCCGGATATGTATTCAAGCCGACTTTGTTGTAGCCCCAAAACTCCACGTGAGACATCTGTTTGCGCAGATAGTTGGCGGTGCGCGGCATTTGGCGCAGAAAGTTCAGGTGGGAAACACTATCCAAGCCCAGGATCATGACCGAAATGAGGGGCTCAGAGGTGGGTTTTGCTGGTTCCGTTTCATTGCCTTCGTGCCATTTCTTCAAACTTCTCGAGTCCTCCAGTAATTCCTCTGGCGGTGGCTGGATAAAGAAATGAACATCTTCGTGCAGTAATTTCTTAAAGTGCGTGCACCACACACGCAGGTACACAGCACTTTGCACTTTCCAGCGGTATGGGTGCACCAAATGTGACTTATTCCTACTGTAGCGTATCATTTTCCAGTCGCCTTTACTTTTATATCGATCGAAAAAGCACTTAATATCCTTCTCATTGTCCAGATTGTGGTCAATCAGTATCTGATCTACAGCGCGAGTCAGCTCCAGGTACCAGCTTCCATTCAAGAGTTTCTTTGCAAACCACGTAGGCTGTTTGCATCCATACCAGGCCGAAGACTTCACGACGTAGCTCTCTATCTCGGGGTTCATCACATCCATCGCAATCATTTTGCAGCCTGCGTTGTGCACAAAGTACGCATTATCGAGTTTGGGTCCGATGTCCATGTCCAAACACACGTATGCGTACAGGGCCAGGCACGACAGGATCACCGCCAGACCGATTTTTCGAAAAGATTTCTCAACTGGCCAGAACATTTTGCAAACAATTTCAATTTCAGATTAATTTCCAATGTCTTGCTTCACAGAGTGAGATTGAATACTTTTCTGACTTTGCTGCAACTGACAGGATACGCAAAGAGCAATCAATTTCAAAGGAAAAAATGTTAAATATGAAATATGAAATAGCAACAGCGCTGTTACCAACCCACTTTAACAGCCTGTACCCACTTCCGGTTACAGCGCACTGTTACCGATCTCGGTGAAGCGGAGCCGGTAGAATGTACACATGATGTATGTATGCAAGTGTACCTACCTCGCTATAAGCTTTACTATATTTTTAGGGCTGTTCTTTTTGTGGTTCGGTATGTAAACTTGACTAGCTTACATGCAAAGCCGCACGAGAGCGTTTACAGTGCGCTGTAAACGGGCGCGGTAACAGGCTGTTAACCTGGGGTATTAATTGTTTGCCTCTTTGTGCTTATGTATGTATGTTATGTACATCTTTTTATGTTTTTTTTTCGTAGGTCGAGGTGACTTTGATGGGTTCGTGTTCCTGTGCTGCAGCAGTTATTAACACGCTTGTAACGATTTGTCACAAAAATGCTCAGTATGACATGTGTGCAAACAAGACCAGACAAATGCAACAATGGCCGAGTGGTAGCTTGGTCTCTCGGCAGCTCAGCCACACGGGGCTCAGCGAAAGGGTGTGTTGGTGTGTGTGTGTGTGTGTGTGGCACCTTCCACTTAATGAATAAGTTGTTTACTTTTAATTTGACAAAAAACTTACACTTTAAACTACAGATTTTCATCGGTATTCATCAGCCAAGCGTTGAATGATTCCGAATGAGTCCTTGACATGCTTTTGTCTCCTCTCAGAATTGGTTGGGCATTTATGCATATCACTGAAAATTTAATTAAAGGCATATCAAACTGCAGACACACAGAAATCAATCGCAACTCGAACAACTTGAAGAAACAAAAAAAAAAAATGGGAGAAAAACGGAAACAGGTAAAATATTTGTAAATTATAATTAAATCATTATTGGAAGGAGCAGGTTAGATCTAACGTTATTTCTTTCTATGCTCTTAACCCATACATACGTATATAAATTCGTCATTTTTTGCGAACAGCGATAGAGAGAGGGAGGTTAAATAAATCGTAAGATTAAATATGTACAGAATGAGTAACGGGTATAAAAGTAGAGGCGCGACCCTTGTCGATCAAAAGTGAGATAAGATAACCATACAGATAAAGACAATCTTTCCAGGAAAAAAGGCAGTATAAAAAGATTTCATAAGCCCAGCGAACTGTTGTTCGTGCTTGCAGCAGACACTGCAGCTGCATTCCGGAGAACGTTGACGTGCTAGAGAGACGTGTAAATTATCCGTACAGTTTATATATGTAAAACTGTTCCTTAAAGTTCAATTATAAAGTATTCGTTGCATAATTCTAACATGCACTTGGTGCCGTATTAATTACAAAATTATAATTCTAAATTACAACATTATAAATTATGTTAAAAGTAAACTTATCGTGCGTGTGTATGTGTGAGTGACTCACTAGTCAAACAAACATTTTTCCAGCGAAACAAAAAAGTTAAATAAAAATATAAAAAAAACAATAACCGTCTCAATAAAAAAACATTTCGCAATTGTAAAAAATCAAACGCCGTGACTAACTTAAAATGAGTCAAGTGAGCATTTTTGAATTGCCCACCGAGTGCTTATTTAAAATATTTATGTACATAAAAGAGAACTGCGAGAGAGAGAAACCAAATGCGCCCGACGAAATCACGTATGAAGATTTCATTAGTTTGGCCATTTGCTGCGGCACGTTTGACGATCTGATCCAGGAATGGAAAATTGATCTATATGACAGGCTTTGGGAAAATGTGCGCCTTCCGAGGATCATAACTCACATCGACTTTGAAGATGTGAATGCCATGTTAAAGAGAAGGTCAGCAAAAGAAAAGGAAACCTACTGGAGGGAGCTCAGCCACATTATCAGGGACGCTCCTGTGACCACTATCTCATTGCGTTACGCTCCCAAATCATTCCACAGTGATCACTTGAAAGCATTTCAGACCGTCTTATGTGAACTACAAAACAAGTTAAATCTGCAAAGGTTGGACATTTATGTACGGGTGAGAGCATTATACGTCTAGGTCTGGGGTTTACATTTGTAGCACGTAACATTTCTTTATTTTCAGGCTTCACCGTAAAAGGTCTGGGAGGAATTAGAAGCCTCGAGACACTCCGGTTAGATATCCGGATAGATATTGATGATTTGATTGAAATCTGCCGCCTGAACAAAAACTTGCGAGTTCTGGAATACATGAATAATGAAACGGGAGGAAAGGGCACTCTTAAACCTCTGCTGGAGGCATTGGTCGCAAATCAGAGCAAAGTTCTCGAAAAATTGTGCATATACAATGTACCATTGGACCACAATGAAACGCAGGCAATGGCCCAGATCGATACATTAACTCTAGTGGAATGTGGATTTGACGATCCCCAGAGCATTGGGCTCTTGTCCCAGCTGACCAAACTCAACCACTTGAAGATACTGTCCAAACAAGACTTTGGGGTAATATCGGAGCAAGTTCTGAGGATTTTAGTGGATTCAAAGACTTATACGAACATTGAGCTAGTCAGTTTGACAATATCATATGAACCATGTGGAAAACTTACACTTGATTTGAGAGAGCAGAATGCAAACGCCTCCGACTACAGTCCATTTTTGTCGCTGCCAGGTTTGTCTTCGCTGGTAATTGTAAAATCGCCCCAAGGTGGTTCACGTAAGTCGATTCTCAATGGATTCAGAAACGCACCCATAATGCCGAGCTTGTGGTTGGGAAATATCACGGCAGAGGAATTTGCAGCTGTATCTGAAATCGCGTCCCTGAAGAGATTGACGTGTGGATTTGCCAAAACTCAAAACGCTGAGCTCCTAGCGCTGCTACCCGTGCTCGAGGAATTGACTATTACATATGTGCCATCATCTCCAGGATCCCTCCAGGGCCTCCTGGCTGCACTAGCTTCGAGGGAGTTGCAGACATTACAAAAGCTGAGTTTGAAAGTTGTGATCGATACCGTGGAGGCAAAGGAACTGGCTCGTCTGAGATCTTTGCGAACTTTGGAATGTCAGTTCGCTGATCCTCTGGACATTCTGCTTCTGTCTCAACTCCCCGAACTCGAAAAGCTGAACCTAAATGCCATTGACAGGCTAGACCAGATATCGCCTTTGCTCCTTATAGTTATAAAGTCCTGCAAAAAGTTGGCTGAAATTCATATTGAGTGTAATACAATCCACTCCGGTCATGTCGACATGAAATCGTCTGAAATGCTCGTCGAAATGCTGGAGGCCTTCCAAGATAAACTTAATATACGGATCAACGACAGCAATATATTCGGGAATCGTGAAAAAAATATATTGATCGTTAAAATGGATTTCTTTAAAAAAAATAAACTCGCGATAGAATCCTTAGCCCGCGTTCAATCTGTAAACCATATGGAAATACAATCCCTCGAAGTTGGGGAACTGAGGGATCTCTTTGCCGCCCTAGCGATGAGAACTAATTCCAATCTACAGAGTCTGTGCATTCCCTACAGTTCGCTCGACTTTAGTGAGACTACGGAATTGGCCAAGATTACTTCGTTGACAAAATTTAAAGGCCACATCTCCGATATACGAAGTCTCCAACACATACTCCATTTAAGCAATTTCGAAGTTTCGAATGAATTTAGAGGACAGATTCGCAGGTTTGTAAAGAAATCATAGGTCGATCGCAAAAGTTTAAACTGTTTTTCTATCCATCCATCCCCTAGAATCATCACGTTCGATAAGTTCACTGGGCAATTGACTATTATTAACATTACGGCCAATGAATTACCTGACAACATTGGACTGAATCCCCTAGCTAGCCTGCAGAATTTGCGGCACGTTACTATTTCTGGAGTCTACAAAGTAGGCTCCATGCGCGATTTCTTGGGCCAGCTGGCCACCTGTCAAGGGAAGACTCTGCAGACACTGCAGATATTTCCGAACGGAGATCTGAACTATGCAGAGCTGATGCAAGTGATTCGAATGAAGTCCCTCCGAGCCCTGGCCTGCGGGTTATCCCAACTTAGGATAATGGAAATAGAACAGCTGAGACTACTTCCTCAGCTAGAATCGCTGATTGTTGTTTCCCATCGAACGGGCTTTTTAGGGAGCCTACTTCGGATGCTTACCGTCTGGAAGTGCCCCACACTAACACAGCTGACTGTAATGGGCGAAAGTCTCACCCCCCAAGAGGTGACCAATGTATCTGCTATAAGTTCCTTGAAGCGACTCGAGTGCGGGTTCTGCAGCACAAAGGGTCTCGATGTATTGTCACAGCGTTCCTGCATCGAGGAGCTGGTCATGAAAACTAGGAATGGTGAAGCCCCTCTGGTAGATCTGCTGACTGCTTATGCAGCTTCTGGCGAATCAAAGATTCAGAAATTAACTATCGATGGTCCGGCAGTCGGTCAGGAATTAGCTACTGTACTAAGCCTTGCTCTTCGCATTCCGAGACTGAAGTCCTCGAAGCTCCCAATCAAAGATACCCAGGGCATTGAGCTATTGGCAGAGTTTTTGCATTTAGAAGAGTTGATTCTCTCCTCGGACCCCGAAAGAGGTTCTCTAGCACTTCTCTCCCGGGCAGTGTCACTGAAGGACTCCACCAAATTAAAGAACTTGGTTATAGAGAACACATCCATTAGCCCTGAAGAGGCTCGCCACCTCATACAGGTGGACTCAATCACAAGCCTTAAGTTTGACTTCAAAGTCGAAGAAATCTTCCCCCTCTTGGCTAACATGACTAATCTTGAGAATCTGGAAATCACCACGGATCATGAATTTGGAAATAATAATCTTGCTGGTCATCTCCTTGACATCTTGCGAGGATGTCGAAAACTTAAGACAATTAATTTGGGAATCACACCACGCTGCATCTCCCGTGACTTCCTGAAAAAGTCTTTAGACGTACTGAAATCAGTGAGGGATCCCGCAACTCAAGCTCCATTGGAACTACGAAATTATGGTGGATTCCATGACGAGGTAAGCGTATATACTTTTCGCAGGGTAAGCATCCAACGTATCAAATTATGCTTTCGTACTCTCAGATCTTTCAGATGACTACCGCCGATGAAACGTATTTGAATGTCATTAAATGCCATTGACAGCATCATTATTGGATGTGAGCGAGGAAGAGAGTACTCGTACTCGGAGAGTTAAGGGGCATATTAGATTTGTCGTAAATGTGGATGTCGGGTCAATCAGCCTAAATATTATTTAATTATGTTCATTATTTGCACTGTACAAATCATTGTTAATCAGCCTATGTTATGCACGGCAGCGGCCGCTCTTTCATTTTATCTCGCCTTCTTCGCATTGTTGTTGCAGTTGCAGCATCTAAGCTGGTCTCTCGCGTTCCATATGACGTTCGTGCTCGGCATCTGCTGCCATCTGCCCCGATCTGCTCTCCTTTCATCGCTCGTTTTCGCTCTCTTTCAACACTTGCTGTATAGGGCGCTGGCAAGTCGGCCCATTTGCCCTTGTAGCCAGTTAAGAGATAATCTTCGTATCAATCGCATCGCTTTTTTATATCGATCATACTGACGCCTACTTTACATTACCAATACAAAATAAATTGTACATTACCCATTGAAACGCTAGACTTTTTTCTTAAAATCAAACGAGTTTCCACGGCTATTAAAAACTCTTAATAGCCAAACAGTGGATGTGTGGAGCGCAGAGAAGGAAACCTTTCCGACCCCATTAAGTAAGTGTATATATCAGAGGCCGGCAGCGTCGTATGCACTGTGCATAGGAAAAAATTTCGGGCAGCGCAGTCGGAACACGTACAGCGTAAAGACTTCGTGTGGTTTCGTTATTCTGCCCTGCTGATGTAGCGGCAGAGAAACATGCTACGGGCTATGCACAAACGGCTTCATATTCTGCTCGCTTGCCTCAGCGGCAGAGAAGCATTCGTGTGCCCTATGCACAATTCTTTGGCTTTCGCAGCGGCAGAGAAATAAGTAATGTATTTGACTTCGTGTCTGTTGTCTTCGCACACAAACGCACCAAAAAAATGTGTGAGGCTGTGTGCCGACCCCTGGTATATATTCTTGATCAGCATCAAGAGAAGAATCGATATAGCCCTGTATTCCCCCCTGTTTATACCCGTACTCAAAAAAGAGTTAAGGGGCATATTAGATTTATCGTAAATGTGGATGTGTGGAGCGTAGAGAAGGAAACGTTTCCGATCCCATAGAGTATATATATTCTTGATCAGCATCAACAGCCGAGTCGATAGAGCCATGTCTGTCTGTCTGTCTGTCCGTCTTGTTGAGCGCCTAGATCTCAGAGACTATAAGAGCTAGAGCAACCAAATTTGGTTTCCAGGCTCATGTGATATCACACTGCTACAAGTGCATTTTAACATTTCGCCCCGCCCCCTTCCGCCGCACAAAAAAAGAAAAAAAATGGCAGGCACATTTCTAAAGCTACGATAAAACTAAAAACGCAGTATCGTAGAGAATGCCCATATCTACCAGATTGCCGAATCTGAATCAGATCGGATCATAATTATAGCCAGACTGAAGAAATTAATTTTCAGTTGCTTCCCCGCCTCATTCAGCAAGTGACTCGCTACTCATTCTCTTTCTCGCTCGCACACTCTACCTCGTTATGTACGCGAGCGCCCTCTAGCGGAGGAGATGTAGAATCTAAATGGTACATGTATAATCTACATATTAGATGTAGGATATACATAGTAGATGTAGATAACAGATGTAGCAAAAAAATGTATTATGTAAAATTTTTTTTTAATTCTAAAATTCTAAAAAATCATATGCCCAAAAATGTATTTGCTGACTGGGTACGGGTATAAGTAGAGTCGCGTCTTTAGAAGCGACTCACACCTTCCTTATCGTTTGTTTTCAATTAAATGGGCGAAATTAAATATATACACTCAGCATACAATTTGGAGTAAAGACTTAAGATTAATTAACACTAGATTTATTTATTGACTTAATTTGGCACCCAAAAACACAGGAAATTTCAGGGTAGTTTTGTATTATTTTACAAATTTGAATCGTATAACTAAACTAAACCCTTGAACAATTTAGTTGTGGATTAAATACTGATCTTTTCTTAGTTTTAGGCAGGTGGTTCTCCTTTCTAGACATAGTGTGATCAGGAAGACTTTTTGGGTTCCGAGCAATAGCAATATGGCTCCAGTTTAGTATCGTTTATGCAATAGCTGTTCTTGTTACGATGCAAAGTCCAAACGATCTCTCCCAAAAGGGATAGTACCCCATCCGTGAGCCTTGACGTGGATTCAAAGTGAAAATCGCCTGGCATTGTTTGAAAGCGCACAGTGATGTCTCTCTGGTCAAGTTTCTGGGCCATCTGCGGGGCGGAGTAGTAGGCACCAATCACTTGTTTGAGCTGGAGCTGAAGGCACATGGGATAGGGCCTCAGCAGCTGATTGATCGCGAGGACAGCTGTGCGGGCGGCAAGCTGCACCTCTCGACCGCCCACTGGCACAAGTGTCAGTCTTTGGCACAAGCAATGCATGGCGGGGATGTGGGAGGTGTTGCAGTTGCGCCACGTAGGCACTGGCAGGAAGAGGCTGACGCCACGCGGTGTGTCAGAGCCGCGTAGCTTCCATAGGAGACTTGACCGCTGCTTGATGCGATTCTCCTGCAATGAATCTAGGTGGAGCAGGTCCCTCATTGTCTCGTACATGTCGTATGTGGTAATCAGACTGTGACTATTGCTCTCCAGGTTGCTGATGGCCAGCGGATAGCGTTCCTTCATCCACCTGGGGTAGAGCGTAAACAGCATGGGTTGATTATCCTCATGCATACCCTGAATGGTCCTCCGATATTTTCCCCAACGCGAGCCGTGATCGGACATGAAGAATATGAAGGTGTTGTTGGTGATTCCGGTATCATCGAGTCGCCGCAGTAGTCTGGCAAAACGCTGATCGATCGTCGAAGCAAAGTTGAAGTACTCGTGAATGCCCTGGGACCACCAGTAAAACGAGAAGAACGGATGCCTTTGCATATGGCCCAGTAGGTTGTCCACCATTTCCAGCAATATATCGGTGAGCAAGCGTCCACCCGAGCATTTTGTGTGCTTATATGTGCCATCAATCTTTCTCATAAGTCTCTGGGCCGGGCGTAGATAGTAATCGGTCGGATTTGAGACAAAGCCGGGCTTAAAATAGTTGAAGAGACTGGCATATGGATAGTCCTCGCCAAAGCTCGTGTTATAGCCGGCCTTCTTAAAGTCCTTCCAAATTAAAGGGCATTCGTCCATGCGCTGAATCTTCTGCCAGTATTTTTCAATCTCCTTTTCACTCTTCCCCGTCAACAGGACAATCAGATTGGGAAAGGTATTCACTCCGATCTTGTTGAAGCCCCAAAATTCCACGTGGGACATCTTGCTGCGGATATAATTAGCTGTGCGCGGCATTTGGCGCAGAAAGTTGAGGTGAGAGAGACTATCCAAGCCCAGAATCATCACCGAAACGAGGGGCTCAGAGGTGGCTACTGCCGGTTCCGTTCCATTGCCTTCGTGCCATTTCCTCAAGCTCGTTGAATGTTCGAGCAACTCTTGTGGCGGTGGCTGGATCAAGTAATAAACATCTTCATGCAGTAATTTATCTAGATGGTAGCACGACACGCGCAGGTACACAGCACTGCGCACTTTCCAGCGGTATGGGGGCACCAGATGAGACTTAGTTCCTCCGTAGCGTGTTACGTTCCATTCATTACTACCTTTAAAGGGATCAAAAAGGCAGACAATATCCTTCTCATTGTCCAGATTGTGGTCAATCAGGATCTGATCTATGCCGCGGATCAGCTTCAAGTGCCAGCCTCCATTGTGGAGCGTCGGTGCAAACCAGTTAAAGTGCCTGCATGCATACTTAATTGGAGGCTTTTCGATGTAGCTCTCTATCTCGCGATTCGTTACATCCAGGGCAATCATTTTGCAGCCCTCGGTGCTCACAAAGTACGCGTGTTCAATTCTGGGTCCCGTGCCCATGTCCGTACACCCATACATATAAAGAGCCAGGCACAACAGGACCACCACAAGACAGAGTTTTCGGAACGTAATCCTTTCTGTCCAGAACATTTTGAAAAGAATTTCCACTTAACATAATTACATTATCCTCAGTCCCAAAGGGGAGTGAATTGTTGCTGCCAATGACAGGATACGCAGAGAACAACAGAATTAGGGTTGCCATCCTTACCCTTTTACACTCCTTTGACGAACTCGACTGAGAAAACCATTCTCTTGTCTCACATGCCACGCTCTCTGCCAGAACTCAACAATATAGAATAAGGTTCCCTTGTTCCATTTTCATTACTCATTTTTTGATAATGTAACATTTATTATTCAATTTTCAATTTTCGAATTTTCAATATTATTTTATTGTATTTTATATTATTTTACATGCTTGTACGTAATTAAATTCCGTAATTAAATACCTATTCGGTATCGATGCGGTACATCCAGAATAAGCTCTGGATGGGCTTTTCTCGATTTAAGACCTGTTGAAACGGAGAGCAAAGGTATACGTATATGTGGATATATTACTCATACGCAGAGTGTCTCATTAATTATACTTTATTTACTTGAATGCCGTTCGTATCTGCCCTTTATTCCCAGCTTCAATTTGAATTAAGAAAATTGAGAGCTTGCTGGAGTTGCACCAAATTCTGTCTCTTCAATTTCTATACGAAACGCGAATAAGCGAACGGAAACTCTGCTGCAAATTGTATTGAAAACTTTATTGAAAAATTATACCATCTCGCTCCAAGCCTTCGCACTTGGAAATCTATTTAAAAATTGATGTATAGCCAAAAGTTTTTCCATCTGTATAGATCGCAGGCCAAAGCACATTTAATGAATTATAATAATTTAGAAAAAAACCTCAAAGGCCATTCCAAATAAATGTTGGACTCTTTATACATTTTAAAAACAAAACAGTTTATTTAGCTGACGGAAATACATACGTAAAAACATACTCTTAAATTTCTATTGATGCGTTTTTGATGCGAACAAGCGACAAAAGCTGACTTTACAATCCGCAATAGCAGTAGGGTTCCAGTCTGAGCTCGCTAATGCAGTTGCTCATGCTGTTGCTACTATCATCGATCCGAACGATGTCTCCCGCCAGGGATAACACCCCACCCGACAGCCGTGAAGTGGACTCAAAGTAAGCATCGCCTGGAGTCGTTTCGAAGCGCACAGTGATGTCCCTCATAGCATGCCCTTGGGTCATATGGGGAGCCGATGAGTAGGCGCTAAACACGCTCTTGAGCTGCAGCTGATGACACATCTGAAAGGTCTCCAGCAGCTGATTGATCGCCAGGACAGCTGTGCGGGCGGCCAGCAGCACCTCTCGAGCGTCGACTGGCACAGGCTTCAGCTCTTGGCACAAGCAATGCATGGCGGGGATGTGGGAGGTGTTGCAGTTGCGCCACGTAGGCACTGGCAGGAAGAGGCTGACGCCACGCGGTGTGTCAGAGCCACGTAGCTTCCATAGCAGACTTGACTGCTGCTTGATGCGATTCTCCTGCAATGAATCTAGGTGGAGTAGGTCCCTCATTGTCTCGTACATGTCGTATGTGGTAATCAGACTGTGACTATTGCTCTCCAGGTTGCTGATGGCCAGCGGATAGCGTTCCTTCATCCACCTGGGGTAGAGCGCAAACAGCATGGGTTGATTATCCTCCAGCATGCCCTGAAGTGTTTTCCGGAAAGAGCCCCTCCGCGAGCCGTGATCGGACATGAAGAATATGAAGGTATTGTTGCTGATTCCCGTATCATCGAGACGCCGCAGCAGTCGCACAAAACGCTGATCGACTACTGAAGGGAAATTCAAGTAGTCATGGAAGCCCTGGCCCCACCAGAAGTACGAGAAGAACGGATGCCGTTGCATATGGGGCAGCAGGCTCTCCACCATTTCCAGCAGTATATCCGTGAGTGTGCGGCCAGCCGAGCACCAGGCAAGGGAATCTTTGCTAAAAACCCTCAACATGGAGTTCACAGCGGGACGCAGATAGTGATCGGTGGGTATCGAGGCAAATCCAGGCTTCAAGTAGTTGAACAGACTGTATTCCGGATAATCTTCACCGAAGCTCGTGTTATAGCCGGCCTGCTTGAAGTCTTTCCAAATTAAAGGGCAATCGTCCATGCGATTGTGGGGCTTCCAATACTTTTCATTCTCCTCTGCGCTCTCGCCCGTCAGCATGGGAATCATAGCCGGATATGTATTCAAGCCGACTTTGTTGTAGCCCCAAAACTCCACGTGAGACATCTGTTTGCGCAGATAGTTGGCGGTGCGCGGCATTTGGCGCAGAAAGTTCAGGTGGGAAACACTATCCAGACCCAGAATCATCACCGAAATGAGGGGCTCAGAGGTGGGTTTTGCTGGTTCCGTTTCATTGCCTTCGTGCCATTTCTTCAAGCTTTTTGCTTGTTCGAGTTCGAGTAGCTCCTGCGGCGGTGGCTGGATGAAGAAATGAACATCCTCGTGCAGTAATTGCTTGGAGTGGTAGCAGAACACACGCAGGTACATGGACGGTCCCAGCTTCCAGCGGTATGGGGGCAGCAGATTGAATGTAACCGTTCTGTAGTGCTCCAAGTGGCTGTCGCCCTGCCCGTCAAATCGATCGTACTCGCACTCGATGTTGGTTTCATTGTGCAGATCATGGTCGATCAGTATCTGATCAATGTCGCGGATCAGCTCCAGGTACCAGCTGCCATTCAAGAGTTTCGAGCCAAACCAGGTGGCATCCTCGCACTTGTACGCGTTTGGTGGCTTGTGCATGTAGCTGTCTATCTCGGGACTCGTCACATCCAGGGCAATCATTTTGCAGCCCTCGTTGTTCACAAAGTACGCATTTTCAATTTTGGGTCCCGTGTCCATGTCCGTGCACACGTACGCGTACAGGGCCAGACACGAGAGGATCACACAAAGACCAATTTTACGGAAAGTTATCTCATTTAAACGGAACATTTTTTACAACTAAATTTTAGGCATTCACTGGGTGCACACAATGTCAGAGTTTGCTGGGTTTCGGCTACGGCTTCGGCACATTGCAAAGCAACCTCAGACCACAGAACATCCCATGAGGCGGGGCGTGGCGGGGCGGCGTGCCGCAATATTTGCCGGCAAATGAAATCCCAACATCATCGAGGTGGCTAACCAGGTGCCAACAAGCGTTGCAGCAGTGTCTAAAGTCGCGAAAGAATTGCGACAGCTGCAAGTCATCAAGTTGGCAGTGCCAAGAGAATTCCCCCGCCACAAGAGCTGCAGGGTTGGTGGGGCAGAGCGAGAGGCTGGGCTGCAGCGCTGCTGTCTCATATTTTTGTCATTTTCCCAGGCGCCATTTTGTTGGCTGGCAATTTAATTTCATATTTTATGCAGTCAAAATCCGCGTGGAGTATGCGACAAAAATGGCTATTCTCTTCTCGGTCCTGGGTCTTGGCAAACTGCTGCAGTCTCGGTGGGCCAGTCAGGGGATTGCACTGTAATAAAGTCAGACCTGATGGCGACATTCTTACATACTTTCTGTGCAGCTACAAAAGGGAGTTGGCTACTGCTTAAGATGCAACTTTAAATGGTTTCAGATGAGCGGAAATCTGTTGTGGGGAGTCTTTGAGAGAAGATCTGGTAAGGGCAGAAATGGGAGAATATGTAGAAAATATATATATGTAGGTATAGGATAACTATATAATTTATATTATATATAATATAATAATATAATAATATATAATATATAATCAATATATTATATATATATTATTTATTTTATTATTATTATATATTATTTATATTATATATAAATTGTTTTTCAAGCAATATCTCATGCTAGTCTGATTTATTCTGCATCATTCGACGGCACATAATTATTTATAAATCAATTCCTGAATAGAAGAACTGATGGGAATTATTTTTAAAGATATTTCTTTACTGAGAAATAAATAATTCTAGAACCAAAATCCCACCTCCCCCTCCCGTTAGCTGAACTTAGCATAAGTTCCCATATTTTTCCATTAGACGCTCCATAAACCACCCACTTTGGTGGCCAACGCGTAACTTATCTACGCACAAATTATGATAAACTTTCGCAGGGATTCTGCCCCATTTGAGGGTATCTCTGGGTCATAACTTTTGATTTTACACGTCAAACTTGCAGCAATTAGTGGCCGCCACTGGAGCCAGGGCCCTTTAAAGTTTGCCGCATGAATTGGCTGATGCCGGGCGGCAGCTACCTGAAACTTTTGGGCCCACACTCTGCACAGGCACACACACAGCGGATATATCGATAGATAGTGGGGGGCATAGATGGGCAGGTGGTGGGCAGGACATCGCTCGTCAGGCCGGCACACAGTGCTGGTCACAGTGCTGGACAAACTGCGATTCCAAACTAATGGCATAAGCCGCTTATGTACCATGTACTCGTGCTGGTAGTTTGCTCTTACTTTTAACCCACTCACCAGCAAAAACTTTTTTAGGATTAAAGCAGCTTTGCACAGCGCACACACACATAGAGGAAGAGATGAGAGAGAGAGAGAGAGAGAAGGAAAGAGTGGGGAAAGAAAAGAGTGGGGCAGAGAGACATGGGGAGCGCGTGAAAGGCAATGAGTGGGTGTGGAAGCGAGAGAAAAAAGCAAACGCTTTATAGTTTCAATATTTGCCCTGTCCTGTTCTGGGGCAAATCCCTTGGGCACATAGAGCAAACGTTGCACGGATTTATAAATGGACTCGCAAACATTTAGCCAAACTTTAAGAGCGACAGAGAAAGGCTCAGAAAAACAGATACAGAGAGAGAGAGAGACAAGGAGAGAGTGACTTTCTTTCCGTTTTAAAGGAGCTGAGTTTTATTGTTTTTGGCCAATTAGTTCTTGGGCTGTAACCCGTCTCGGCAATTCTCTTCAATCTGTCCCCAAGGCGTCCTTAGCCGCACCAAAATGTATATACCCTCTACTTCAGGGTAATAAAATAACATGGCACAGCAGGCAATATGGATATATAACAATGAGGTAAATAGTAGAGAATATTGGATGAATGTGCTGCGTATCTGACTCTAAAGTTTGGTTTGCTAACCAACCTGTCAGGATATAGAATACATCGGCCACTATCTGCCAAAATGTTCATCTGAATTATTTACAGTGTATTCCAAGCATCGCTGATGCGAGTATTCATTCCACCCTTACAGTCCGTTGTGCTGTGTGAAGCTGAGCGACTGAAGATACTGAGGATAGCCGGGCGAAAAAATTCCATTCCGAGTGCTTAAGTTGCTGCTAAAATGATTTATGTGGCAAGTTTATTTATTGCACCTCAATGAATTCAAATTCAAATGTTTTGCCAAGAGTAGCCCGGATGGAGAATCGAGAGAATATGCCCAGAACAGACCAGACCAAACAGACAATTCAGAGGATAATCGAATTGGAAAGCGGAAATGGAAATGGAAACATAACAAAATGCATTCAAAGCTTCAATTGTTCGAATTTGGGGAATATATATATTTATATGATTTATTTTGGGCGAAGGGTTTGATCGAAAAAAAATGGTTATATGAATATATTGATTGGGGGGCATAAAAGAGTAAATTGTGCATTCGCTTGGAAACATTTCTGCTTCTCTTCCTCTTTTCAGGCAGATTGCAGACTGATGAGATTCAAATTATCCAAGGAGAAATAAACGAATTAAATTGTTAGCCAGCAAGGAGGGCAATTATTTTGGAGTGGATATTTAATATCTAATGAATTTCTGAAGCAATAATTTTCGGAAAATTTAACCTCGTTATTATGTGCTGTTCTGCAATATGCTGACCACACACACACACACACACACAATATCCTGGCCATGTATTTTCCAGAAATGAGCAAATTATTTCCATCAGTTATTAGAGAACCACACACAAAGAAGCAACAAACAGCACAGGGATAGCTGCCACAGGACACTGCCGGACAAGGACAATTACGGCATCCAAGTCAAGTGGAGGAGTGTCAGCCGCAGTCGCAGTCGCAGTTGCAGGTTGAGGATGAGCTGGAGCAGCAGACACAAGTAGCTGGTGGATGACCACAGCAACCACAGCCAGGCCATGATGAGGATGATACTCTGGCCAGGCAGGACTCAGGCCAGAACTTCTGGCAGTGAGCAGGTCAAGTGAGATGGACAGAGAGAGACAGGGTGAGACAATATCGTAAAGATTGCGTAAGTACTGGATAAGAGTGATAGAGGATGTGGTTCAGAGACAACCGCAGATATCAATAAGGCAGCTAATTGTTCAGATAATCTATTGGGTTGGCCCAAACCTGCTTTCCCTGCTGCCAACTGAAAACAGTTTTCATTCTCAACTCAAAGAAATGTCTCAAAGAAAAGCCTCAAGGCCTCAATATTTCCCTTTCACCTTTCCCATGGTTTCTTATATTCCTTTCGGCCTACACAATTTCAGGCAATTCCAAACAATAAGTTGCCACTTTACTGCCGAATGCTTAACCTTGTCCCCAATCGAAAAGGGAGCAGTCAAGTCCTGCAGCGTCCCCGCCCCATGCTCCTGCAGATGTTGCCCAAGATTATTTTCATTTTCACCATTTTCTTGCTTCCCTTTGTTCGGTTGCCTAGAAAAGGAGAATGGGAGAGGAGAAACAGGAGGAACAGGAGGAGGAGAAGGCTTCGTGGGCAGAAGCCTAATCAGATATTTACGCCACAGGCGGCGGCGGCGGCTTCAAGTCGGAAATATATCCTGCGGCACACAGGTCCGACTGCTCGAAAACACCAGCCACAGTCCCCGCCCCGTATCACATATGAGCTTTGGGCATTCGACTCTCGCTGGGCGTTAAAATAAATGAGAAGCATTTAGGGCCAAATCCCCATGGCAGACCGAGTCCAAATCCGAATCAATATGCCTGGCCACACCATGTGAGCGCCCTGTGTTTTCGGTGGGTGATCCTGGGAGATTTCCCTTCCCCCACTCCCACTCTGTTCCACTTAATTGGAAGCATTTGTCAAAAATTTCATTGCGAAGTTGGGAATTTCTGTATAAATTTCTCAGTGGTGTGGAGGCGTGGCATAAATCCCCAATGTCCAAACACGAGCAGCCAACACATCTGCATTGGAACGTGTCCAAGTAGGAGAGGCTCACAGGAATCGGGTCACAGTTTCCACTTTCTCTTGAGCTCCTTGTGTGTTCCTCCTTTGATGCATGTTGCCAGTGTGTGGATAAGGAACAGAACGAAAGGAAAGGAAGGCAAAGAGGGAAGCAAAGAAAAGTTTGTGGAGCACATTTCACTTGACCTGGTTGGGTGGTTCCGATTGCCAGGGAACGTCGGTAAGAGAGGAAGAGAGCTGTGATGGAAACTGTTTGAGCCTCTTGGCTGCAGGAGCGTAAGAAGTTTGCCAAACAGTTGCATTGTATGCCAAGGCGAAGAATCACCGCGGTGGTGGGATGGATCGACCAGGGGAAGCAGAAGGAGAGTGGATTGCATTTAGACCTATGATGGAGTTCTAGATGTTTGCTACACGCATTAAAAAATATGGGGGTAGGCTTTTATTTGTTTGAAAACATTCCTAAATGAATGTAAATGCATTGTATGCCCAGGAAAATCAAAAATTAAGGGAAATATAAATCAGCAGATCGATCGCTGAACATATTCCAAGTCTGGAAGCCTTGGATATACCTCCCAGACTTAATTTAAGTTCCTTATTCGGCGCGTCTGAGTTTTGGACGTTGCCCAGCACTTCATATTCCAGAGCAACTCTGATAGCAGGCATTTTTTGGGCTGTTTTCCAGCACTCAACAGCCTCTGATTTTGTTTATAAAGTCAAACTACAGACGAAAAATTCAAGCGACTAACTAAAGATGAATTCTCAGCCCGAAGGAAACCCATCTGGATCCACCCAGCAGTATGGCAATCGCAATCCACAAGAAGGTATGTTTCAGTCCCTATGTGTGTGTGTGTGTGTGTGTGTTTAATTGGTGTTTTATGCAACTTGCAGTGGCCGGTGCAGAAGTGGCGTCGGGCGGCACACAGCCAGCAGAGGTTCCAGCTGGGACACATGAACCAAATGCTATAAACATTCCCGTTCGCGGTATTCAACGCACCCAAGAACAGAGCTTTCGATATACAGAAAACCAATTGCGCCATATTAGGCGGCAATTTTTGCAAGAAGCTGAATTGAAGGTGCGTTTCTGGTACTAGAGGATGGATGGATGGCGAGGGGTGGATGGGATCGACACTGACGGCGCCAAATAAAACGTAAACTACTCCACGCACTGTTGAAAATTATAATTAAACTCGAAGCTGTTCAACCATTTCTATATCGTCTTCCTTATGATTTTTCCCACAGTGGAAATCGGAAGCGGCGTTTGATTTTTGGCTGCTTTTCCTTTCCTGACGCATGTTGCTGCCACGCCCGTCCCGCAGTGTTGTTATTGCCACAGAAAGCTGCAACTAACGAAAGAGGAGAGAGAGAAAGAGATCTGCAATCAGTATTTTATCCATTTTCCTTGCATTTTCATAGCCTCGATTGTTAATTAATTTGCTTCCCACTCTGCTCTCTCTCTTCTCTCTCTCTGTCTCTCTCACTCATCCTCGTGCTCTTCCTTTGACTTTGTTCTTGTGGTTCTGTTTCCTTAATTGTTTTCGGGTTCCATTTTTGTTTATTTTCCTTGCCGCTGGAAAACATTTCCCAACTGTTTGCTCACAGCCACAGATTAAATCTTTAAAAATGCGCCAAAAGTTGTACATTCGAGATGATTTGGCCACGGAAAGGCACTCCTTGCTCTCTCAGCTCTGACTTTTATCTGTAATAATGGGAGGGAGAGACCGTCTAGAGGGAGGCTGAGAGCAGATTTTGGTTTATGTTCTGTCATAAATTTTAAATAAGCGCGGAGAGACAGTCGTAAACTTTCGCAAGACAAATCATAAAGCGGAGAAAAACAAAAATTTCTTTTGGCAATGTGCGGCGGAAAGACTAAGCACAATCCCTTCCCAGAAAAATATTATCTAATATGTGAGGGTAATGGGTATTACTGCGGATACAGAGAGGGGAATCCGATGGTGGAATTGTTTCGCTGAGTGTTGGGATTGCTAATTGGATTGCTCTCCCAATAAGCGGGCAACTTTTGGCCTTCCATGTTCCATTCATTAATCAAATCCCATACCCTCCCCCTGCGGACCACCCTGTGGACGTCACACCCAAAAAGTTATATTGGCGGAGAAGGAAATCTTGATATATTACAAGGGACAAACTCCACTTGATTTCTCTTTAATTAAAGCGCAGAGTCGCCTCGCACCGGACACGAGTTGCTGCCCCGCTGGGAGGGGGTTCGCACAGAGGAAGAAATTTAATAAAAATGTCAGAAAACAGGCGAAGGGAGGGGGGCATGCGAGCACCCACGATAATTATGAAATTGATGTAATTTTTGCAGCTGTCACCGGGGGGAAGTTTTCCAGCTGCGGGACTCTGGCGGAGAACTGACCAACCGACAGCTTCAAGGGTGATGATGGAGAGGAGAGGAGGTGGCTCCGAGTGAGTGATTTGCATGATGATGCTTCACATGCTCCTCCGACGTTCCCCTCCTCCCTCCTGCGGCATCCACATGAATAAATTCCAATGGCCGATTTTGGACAAACTTTCTGGCATGTGGAAGGCAATGGGTCGGAGAAGGACAGATAGAGAGAGGGAAGGATGTGGGCTTACACGTGCTGCCAGTGTCATTCCGGCAACATTTTGACAATTTGTGGTAAACAAATAGGAAAACCAGAAGGAAGGAGAAAGAAGTAGGAAGGAGGAAAGGGTCGTCGGATGTCCCTCTGCTGAATTATTCATAAATACGAGTGTGCAACGCATTTCCCGTCTTGTTCTTCGTTTCTGTGGAAAATGTTCCCCAGTCGATGACAGGCGAAGGAAATGCGAGCACAGATTTGTCGAAGCAGAAGAAGGAAGGAGAACGCCTCGAAGGTGAGGCTGACACTGAACCTCTGTGGGAAATCCCCTTGGAAGGCTATGCAAATCAGTTGAATGTGAAATGAGACGCCACAGAAGATATCCATCGAAATAAAATATGATATACTCGATGTAAGGGATATGGATTGGATCTCCCACCCCAAAGGATAACTAATTTCACTCATTAAATCAATTCTGCACTGCAAATTCCTCAATTAAATTTATTTAATTCTGCGGCACTCGGCAGAGTCCGTCTCCAGACCCGCATTATAGTTCCCCTCACCACTGACCACTCTCCACCCCTCTGCCAACTGTTTGCGGAACCAACAAACCAATCCCCATCCTGCTCCCCATCCTGCTCCCCAGCCAAGATCTCTTCCACTGCTCCACATCCGTTTTATGGTTTTGCACTTAGCAATTAACGAGTTTACTTTTTTTAGTGCTGCTCCCAGAACCCGCATGAAGTGGACATGTCCTGCTCTCCGCCCTCCCCTCCCAGCTCTCCTGCCCCACCTCTTTTTCCCCTCTCCAGCAGGACATCTCCCAGCTGGCTCGTTGCTCTCAATTAGAGTGTCACTTCCGTTTGGAATTTAGTTCGCTGCTGGACAAATTTACCTATGTGCAGGTGCCACCACTTGCTCCACCTGCGGCTCCTCCTTCGCTTCGCAGCTGCCATAAAACAGGACTCGGACACGAACTGCACTGCGGTGTTTGCCTCTTTGGGGGATGCCTGCCCCACCAGAGTTGGGGCTGTGGCTGTGGCTCTGGAGTGACTCCAACTTGGAATCCTCTTTGCCGTTTGGCTGAGGAATTATCACAGTGCAGGGAGGATTTAGTGTGTGGTTTCCATCAAGTTCAAGGTCAAAGAAGGGCGGTGGCGAGGGGCGATCCCTTTGCTCTCCATCTTCCCTTTGCTTTGAGAACTTTCCCGAGTTGGAATTCCCATTTCAATTGCATTAAATTCTGCTCGCGGACAAAGAAAACTTTTGCCTGCTTTCTCTTCCGAGTTCTCCCGAGTACAAATGAATGCACATTGCTCTTCGGAGAGTTTCTCCTTTCCTCTGCTCTCGCTCTCCTGTCCATCCATTGTGCAGATGACGGGACAGGGGAGGGCAATGGGCACAAAGTGCAACGGAAATTATTTCTAAATATAAATTGCAGGGCGAAAGCAAATGGGAAAATGTCAAAGAAAATTTAAGAAGTGACAAGCAGACGACGATGAGTGCGGAGGGGGCGGAGGGGGATGGGAAATCAGGAAATACCGAATCGGGGACTCTGATTGAATTGGCGTCAAGGAATCGAGCAACATGGTCATGGCAGGAGAGAGAGAGAGAGAGAGAGAGCGTAAGAGAGACGAGAGGGGATTCTGGGAAGTGCCTGTGGATTCCCGAGGTATGTTTCTCCTTCCGCTTCCGGCTAGAGTTGCCGCCACATGTCGGCCCTCACCTTCCAATTTAATTTGTTTTGCGGCTTTCCTTGGGGCTGCCTGCAGCTCCTCCTCCTCGTCCCCCTGGGAAGTTGCCATTAATTATAGGAAAAGTGCTTGGCAAAACATTTTCACATCATTAAAAATTATTTATGTGGGCGGAACCCAAGGATAACAGGAAGCCAAGGATACAACTCAAATGGAATTAATGTCTGTCTTCAGCTTCCAGTCTCCCCACCCTTCTGTGACATCTGCGGGTAAGGGGAGGAGGAGGAGTACTTTGAGTGGAAATATTACTACAAGGATCTTCAGGATCGTTCCATTCAAATTTACATAATTCGTTGCAAGTTTTGTGGCCAACATTTAACGAGCCCAACAATTTGTCAGCGGAGAGCGGACAAGGCATTCCACTGTCCCCGAATTATTCATGGCCAAGAGGAGCGTAACAGCAGGGAGGGGAGATAGAGGTAGAACAGGTGTGAAAGTATAGGAATGGGAAGGGGAAGGGGACAGGCACTCTGTCTGTCTGCGGCAGCCTCAGAGCAATCAACTTTTGGGTCTATGAATTTGTAATTGGGCAGAAGACAAAAGTTAAATGTCTGGAAACAGTGAACAGAGGAGGGGTAAGGGTATGGGTGGAAGTGTAGGGGTATTTGGGGGAATATTCATTGCATAAATAAATAATGATGGCCAAACAATCATCCATAGATTCCATCCTATGAGGGAATGGGGCAAAGGTAACCAACTTTAATGTATGTGCCCTCTCCTCTCTCTCCCTTCCCTCTGTGGTTTCCAGCCCACCCAAGATCATTCATCTCTATGGAGTGGGTAAGCCGAATGTAAATTCCAAACAATCAAAAAGCGATTTACTGCCAATTATAAACGACATTTAACCAGAGCCAAAACTAAAAAGGAGCAGCAGCAAACGGAGCTAAAAGGGAGACCCCCCAATGGGAAAACAATTTCCAAATTAATTGGGAAATACCAAAAACCAACCGAAATACTAGTGGAGAAGGGACTGGCGGAGGGAGGTGGGAGGAGGAAGTCCGCATTTCATTTGTGGCCATCGGTAAATAATTGGGAAATGCTGCAGTGACCGCCAAATGGGAAATGTGTGTCCGCCGCCTCATGATATATTCCGGGGATATCCCCCACCGCCAGAACTATTTAATCGCCAAATTATATGGGCAAACAATGTGGGCGGCTGATATGGATACGGTTAGAGGGGCGTGGCTGCATTGACATTCAATGGAAATTGTCAGAGGCAAATGGGAGGAAGGAGAAGAGCCTCCTCCTCCTGCTCCTTCCCCTTCACTGCCTTCGACTGCCGCAGGCCTTTCAAATTTTTATCAATTTCGTTGCCGCTGCTCGGCTTTCGTTTCTGGCATTTTTGGCAACTTTTCCCATCGGTTTTCCGCGCTTCCGCGCTTTCCCAATGCGATTCAGACAATATCCTGTCACAATTCTCGCTGTCTCTCAGCCTTGCCTCACACTGCCGCGGGGACTTTTGTTTGTCTCGCGTTGCTATCGATTACTTCACTCGAAAATAGAATTGAGAAGCGAAAGTGGGGGTAGTAGTGGGTAGGGGAACTGCCACTAAATTTCTATCTGCAAGAGATTTTGTCTCCCATTTCTAATCCACATATTTTGTGGGCTGCCCCCGCAGTTTCCACTATGCAGGATTTTCTCTTTAATTTCCGCGACTGTCGCCGAAGCTTTGGAACTAAAATGTAAATTTGCATGTGAAAAATGTTTAAAGATTCATGAAAATATTCCCCAAATTCCCTTTTTTTCGCCAGCGAGATGGAGCAGAGGACAAAGTGAATTGGAGAGCATTTATTTGGTCTCATTCGGGATTCTCTCTATGCTCTATGCTCTATGCTCTCTGCTGGATTCTCTCTTCCTATTTAGGCGCTGAGCAATTGTCTCCAAGCATTTGGCAGTTCAATCCACGCATTTCTCGGACATTCCACAGACTACCTCCACATCATCATCATCCCCATCATCCCCATCATCATCATCCTCACCGATGAGGTAGGACGTGACCCAATGCCACATGAATCCCCACGCTTGCCCTCTCTCTCCCCATTGAATGGGAAACAAAAGAGCCGGAAAATGTCAACAAACAGAAGCGAAGAAATCGAGAGGAGCGTGTGGTGAAAATCGAAGTGGTGAAGCGGAAGGGAAGGGAAGGGAGGGGAGAGGTTCCTCAGTCAATTCGCCAAGTGAATATTTTGTTTGGCTTTGTATTTTGCATGCGTATGCCACAATCCCCAATCCCACTGTCAATATGCTCACAAGAGAGAAAGAGAAAGGGGGAGAGAGTGAAGGGGAGAACCAGATGGTAGCCTTGTTCCTCACGTAGCCGTAAAACATTTTTGGTTCGATAAAACCCAAGCGGAGCGACGCGTAAAGCGAACGACAAGCAGAAACTACAAATTTTGCATGGAGGATGCCCTGCCACGCCTCCCCTCTCCCTCCCCTCCTTAACAATGCCTGCCGTCCGCTCTCTAAACCGAGAGAAGATAGGCCCTGATGCGACTTTATTATTGCCAATTCTTCCCTCGGGCAGAGAGGCAGAAGGAGAATTCAGATGCACGCGACATTTCAACGAAATTAAAAGAAGGCCAAATGGAAGGACAAATGTCCTTCAGCCAGGAAAGAGAGTACGAGCGGGACATGGAAGGGGAAGAGGATGAGGGGATGAACCATTGAGGTTGCCAATTTAATTCGTTTCTGAATTCGGAATTCAGTTTCTTGGCTTTCGGCCAAAATAATTTACAAGATTACGGGGAAACAGCAGCAGGAGCAGCAGAAGGAGAGAAGGAGAAGCAGATGAGTAACGAGACCGATGGGAGAAGTGCTGGGCACAGAAAGAGACGAAGAGCTAGTGGGAAGGGGGAAGGGGGGAGTAAATATGAAATTAATATGGGAAATGGAAACATTCATGAGAAACTCGCATGCAAATCGGAATGAGAAGTCGTCTGAATTATAAATTCGAACAGGAAGGAAGGAAGGAACGCCGTCAGACCGAATCCAGACTCAGATTTATATGCTTAAGGGCACCAAATGTGGGTTATGGGAGGATAGGAGAGGGAAACGATAGACGGGACTGGGATCCCAGGAGTTAAAGTGGGGCGAGGGTAGGGGACATTTTGCAATGCTCGGATCAATATTTTCCACTGCACTGACTGGCAAATATTCTTTGATCTCACTGGAAATGATAGATGAAAGCTGCAGAAAATACTCTGAGTTCACTTCTTGAAAGTATTCTGACCAATGAAATGTGTTCGGCACTTGCCACGCCCCCCTGCAAAGCGCTCGTACATGTACTTTCAATTTATGTGGCCTAATTAATGGATTCACTCTGAATCAGTTAGTTCCACTGAGCCAGTTAGCAGCATAAGCAGGAGAGGCTGCTGTGGCTGATGCGGAAGAGCCGTAGTTGGATCTGCCAGTTGGCCAGTTTAAGCCTCTGTCTTCCATAGCTTACCTGACCATAGCAAACGAGCCTCGAAATCCAGCTCAATTCATTAGAATTATGCTCCGCCTGACCCCCGGGCATTATCTCTGCCCTTCACTTCCTCTCTCCCTCACTCTCTCTGCCTGCCACAGAATCAGCCTAAGTTCATTTGAAAACTTTCTGCAGAACTACAGTAAACTGCGAGTGGAACTGCAACTGATGGCACTTGAGCCTGATGAAAACTAATTTGTGATTCAAAAGAAGCCAGACGGAGAGGTGATTACTCCTGGCCCCACTCCCCACTGCCCATCTCTGGGACAACCTGAGCAGCAGATTGTCAACGTTTTGAGTTTCGGCCAGAGGCAGTTCCAAAGGATCCTGGAACTCAGGATAGGAAGTGGGAGTGGGTGGTGGGGAGTGGGTGGCGAGCCACATAATTCAGGAAGGAACCGCAGACAAATTTGAAACTTGCACCGCGAAATTACGCGGACTGATGAGCAAAGTTTGCCCAGAGAGACATTCGGATTCGCGACGCTTCTATTCTCATCTGTGGAGAAGAGAAATTACAGGCAGAGAATGTGGAGGGAGGGCAGAGTGGGAGGAGCCTTCGTTCCGTGCTCAAGTATCGTGTAAATGGCAACAATTTATGCTGAATGCCACAGCCACACAGCAACTGAGCATCAAATTTGGAATACTCTTGCTCACACGCACACAGAGACACACACCACACACACCAGACACACACACATGCATGCATGTATAGCGGAAACACACACCAACACACAACAAAAATGCGGTTTATGGCGCATTATTTAAATTTTCATTCTTTCGAATTTATTCCGCCGCAGACTCATAATTTAATTCAACTTTTTCTGCGGCATGTTAAAGCTCCTCTCTTTCCCTTTATATCACTGTCTGTTTATCTGTGTGTGTGGTGTGTGAGGGTTTTAATGTGTGTTAGTGAGTGTGGGTGTGTGTGCTGCTTCCTTTTAGCGGAAATTTTTCGCTTCCTTTTCTGTGGCTTTCTCCTCTTTGGCTGCTGCAAATTATTTGGTAGCTGAAAGTACCCAATGGGTGCAGAGGTCGCTCACACCCCACAGGAGCCACAACAGTTACCTTTCGGCTTAGAGGCCCTTTGTCTCCGTCCGACATCGCTGTAAGTCCTCCTCTCAGCATACAAAAGCAATTACGATGCGTCCTTCACTGTCGCAGGAGTAGGAGAGGTAGGATGGGGAGGAGGAGGCCTTAAACGACTCCTCTATCGGAGATGGGGAGAGGGAATCGTGGGAAAGTCAAGGGATTGACAGCTCTCCCCACCACCCACCACCCACCACCCTCATCCCACTCCCATGGCGAGTCCAAAATGTGTCAAAGCGAAGGGAGAGAAACAAAAGTTGGCTTCGTCCTCTGCCGACGGAGTGCTGGTTGGAGGGGAAGCTGCAGGAGGAAAACAATTGAAAACTGCTGCCCCTCCCCCACCGCCCCCCGTGCATTTCATAATTAAGAAGAGGAAGCAGGAAATTTGTTTTCCATTCAGGGAAGTCCCACGGATCTGTTGGAGGGGAAACAAACTGTGACACGACCTCAAATTGGGGGATGGGGAAAAGTATTAAAAAAGTGAAAATGCGCCGAGAAGCGGAGAAGGGAAATTTACTGCTGACTTTGTTTCCATTTATCGCAGAACTTTTCTTTTCTTTTCTTTCGCTGCTTTGCACTGTTCCTACTCTGGGCCGAGGAAAAGCGACACAAATGAGGAAAAGTGACCCTGAAAGAAGAGGAAATTCGAAGAGAAAACTCTGCTCTAAGCTGCTCAAAGGAATATCGAAAGAAGAGCCATGGAAAGGGAAGTACGAGTGTATTTGGAGATTGTTAAAAATATCTGTGACAAGAGCAATAAATAATCCGCAGTGCAGCATTTCCCTTCGCCCATTTAAGACACTTTTCCCCGAACTTATCACCGATAAATAAAGAGAAATAAATGCTGCAAAACATTTTATTTCGTATCCTTCCTGCTGTTCGCCTTCTGTTCTTCCTGTAAATATTTTTCCAGGCAAATGAAAATATTTATTTGCACGATAAGTTCTGTTTCCACTTGGAAAGGAAGGAAAACTTTGGCTAACAATCAAACTGAAAGTTGAACATTTTTTGTGTCGGAGAGGGAAAGGGAGGAATAGGCAAAAATATTAAATACAATTACCAAATTAATTTACATCTCCGAGGAACTTGAGAAACAATTAAAAAGTTAAGAAACTTTCAGCCCAAAACATAAATAAAACTATAAATATTCCCCTGATACGTGTGGGAGAATGTTTTGCAGTGGAAAGTTTGCCAATAAATCGGATGTGTTCGGGGGTGCGGGGGTGCAGCTAATCCTCACATCTCACTCTTCCGATTCCCAAAATATTTCAATTGAATATTCCGTTTGCTCTGCGGATTGCCGGGAATCAAAGAACCAACGCAAAGGAACCACAAAGGTCGGTCTGTGTGTTGCTCAGTTCTCGTTGGGGTTTTCGTGTGTGTTTCCCGGAGTATTTCCCAGGGAAATAAACATGGAAATTGCGCAGTTTTCCTTCTGGTTGTCTGCTGTGTCTGCTGTCTGCTTCTACTCTTTTATTCGGTGGCAAACAAATTAACAGAAATGTTGAACAATATTGTTCAAAGACAGACAGCAGAGGGAAAACAGAGGGAGAGCGGAAGAAGTTTTCCTGCCACACAAATCAATTAAAAGTTTGCCCCAAGCTCCGACAGAATCTCTTCAATCTTCCATCTTCATCGGGATTTAAAGGAAACTGTCTCCTGGTTGGGACGGGGATCGGCATCCCTGGCCATGAACTAGGATGGGATGCAAGCAGCTGATGTGGAGCCAAATCGAACGTTGATTGATGGCCGCATCCACTCGACTCATTCTCATTCCCATCGCTCCATTCCATCACCATCTCCTTCTGCGATAAACATTTCTAATTGATATTTAAATTGAGACTTTTGTTTGCTGCACCGAAAGTCTGAGGACATTCCCATTCCCTTGGATAAATATATTTAAATTTCCATCCCGAAATCAAGTGCCCAAGACGGGTAGCCTCCCTCCTTCCTGCCACCCTTAATGTGCGAATCGTTGACATGAATAACAAGAGCATTTCGGGCAGAGCCATCGACTGGCGGCAGACTCCTTTCGGGGGGCCACTGAAAGGACTACTGACCTCCCCCGAACGGATGTCGGGCATCCTCAGACAACAAATTTATGGCAACAGCCAGCGAGCAATAGAGAGAGAGCGAAAGAGAGGATACAAGAGAGTGAAAGCTCCTTCTCCGAGCTATCTGAGCGGCACTCCCATGGCAAATGAGAGACACGCGGATGGGATGTTGCTGGCAGCATGCCACCGATGTCTGGCAACATTTGTTGCCTGTGGCCAAAGGGGCAGGGCAGGCAGCATCCCTTGGGGCTCCCTTCGCGTGTCCTTCCTATTGATTTCTCGCTCTGTTTGGGCTTCGATTTGGGGGCGGAAGGAGGCAGCAGGAGATGGATTTCTGGGTCAATTGCTTTCCGTGTGCGTATTTCTGTTCGCTGAAGAGGCCACACACACTGGTACCATGTTCAACATGGACCTCCATCCCACTCTGACAACACTTTAAACCAATTACGAACTTGGCCCGAACCGAGCGCCGAACAGGTAATTGAGTTTAAGGCCTTGGCACAAAGTTTTCCCTGGCAATTAGAGGCGGATGCCCCACCGCAGGACTCAGCCACAAAATATGTGTTTTGTGTGGGGTCGCGAATATCCAACGGGATTCCGCAAACAAAGCCAAAAATTAATGAGCAGATGCAGGTCAAAGTGCAACGGAGAATGTTCCCTCCCTCCCACTCTCCCCCCAATGGATCAGCCCCCCACCGCCCATGATGGATGGAGCTGCCTGTTTTTGGCACCCATTCTAAATTCCGAGCACGCAGAACGTCAGCGCTGCTCCTCGTTCGCATTCCCGTCCTCGTCCTCGTCCTGGCTGTGGTCCTGTTCCGGACTCGTCGCTCGCTAAACTGCAGGGAGCTGTGGTCGCCATGGATGGGGGTACGATTGCGTATCAGGAATTGGGGGAGTGATAGAGTGCTGAGGGGGGGAAGCCGACAAGGTGCAGCTGCAATTTGGGGCCTGGGCTCGGTTCACATTGTCAGCACTTTCATTATTGCCCGCATTTTTGACCATGGCGGAGGCGGATGAGGAGGGATGGGGCGAGGTATGGGAACGGTTGCGGTGTAGTGTGCAGCTGAGTTCAGTTGATTGGAGCATTTTTCCACGTTGCACGTTCCATGTTTACCTTTGGGCCAAGGCGAGTTCCAGCGAGACAGCAAACAAAGCATTTTCCAGCCATCTGACGATGAAAGGCATCCAAATTGGGATGAAATCTGCACTTGGCAAAGCAACATCGAGCAGGGGGATGTCCATGTCCATGTCAGATATGTGGGACAGAACCTTAGATCGATTTACACAGTTTGATTAGAGGGAAAGTCTTCAGATGATCCATTGGAAGTGGCTCTTAATTTGCATTTATTCCACTCTTATCCCGAGCTGGTCCTATATCTGGTTTCAATGTTAAATAACCCTTTGCAGTACCTTCTGTCCATTTACTTTATCCTTCAATGGAATCTGCCCCTCTATATAGTTTTTTTCTCTGCCCACAAACAGCTTTACATGGCATTACTCATACGCAGAGGTGTCCAGGGATGTCTCCCTCCTCCTCTTCTCGTGTACTCTCCGGGGGGAAAAGCTTGTCCATCTGACTGGGAACTGCTTTCGGTTCTGCTTTCAGAATTTTTAATGAGTTTTCGGTCCGAGAGAAGTTCGGACAAATTTGAGGAATGTATTCCCCATCCTCTGCTGCTCTGCTGCTCTGCTGCTTTCGCTCCAGCAGAGTTCAAGGCTGAGTCCTGTCCTTGAACTCACAGATGAAGAAACTTAAATGGAAGTTGGGACTGGGAATGGGAACAGCAGCCTGGGAAAGTATTTCTCTGAATGAAACTCTGCCACAGCAGCAGCAGCAGCAGAGGGAGGCAGCCCCTCCCCCCCACCTGACAATTTCCCATTTCTAATTCATTTTCCTTATTGTTTTTCTTTCGGAATTTTCTTGGCCTACAAATGCAAATGGAAACACTTGGATAGAGTGGAAAATCCTATCCACATTCCGCCCCACGCATGCTCGCGGCTCTGCCAAGGAAAAAGTGATGCCTCCCCTCCACCCTGCTCCCTGACATGGCCTGACCCCAATGCATGACTAGTTGTGGCTCTCCATTGGGTTCTCCCTCCTCAGCCATCTATCCCTCCATCTTCTCGTTCTCGGGCTGGCTGTGGCTGTAGCTGTGGGTCTGGGGTCACATCAATTTGAATGTTTCGCCTTGTTTGAGATGCTAATGTCAGCTGGCGAGGGAGTACGAGGGATGGAGGGAGAAAGATGCAGGGGAACATGAATATCTCAGTTCTCGAGAGGTTAACAGGGGGCCAGAGGGGAAAGTCTAGTTGCAACTGCTTCAAAGTCACGTCGTGCGACGCTCAATTGTGCGACAGACTCGGAGAACTTCACAGAACGGGTCGAAGGTGTTGCATGATTTATGGAAGGATGAATGGATGGATGGATGGATGGAGGGGGAATGTAGTGAGGGGGAACATTGTGTTGTTGCTGTTTATCTTCCAGTTGGTTAATATCCTCCGAGAAGGGAGAGACACAGCACACAGCACAGGGAAAAGGGCAACTCTCTCCGGAATGGCATCATTATTTGCATATGCCACACTTGCACCTGCCCCCGCCCTTGCCCCTGCCCCACTGAGCCACTGAGCCACTTGCCGCGACTTTGCACTGAATCTATGCAAATGCGATGGAGATATATTTCATATCCCTCAGAGTCTCAGTCTCCCGTTCTCTGCTGCTCGGAGAATTGTTCAGTGAGCGCCCAGTGGGGCATGCATAAAATATGTTACAAGGCAGATCGAACAAGGGGAGGGGTGGTTAATGGATGGGCAGGGGGAGCTGCCATCCAGCCATCGATAAATTCGTTGAAATCTTTCCGTCTTTCAATTAAAAAGAGGAAAGCAGAGCAAGCCGGAAAAATGTCACCAGAAATGGTGGGGAAATTTAAAGCCAAGCGAGGAAAGGCCATGTAAAGTGAAATGTCATCAGGGAGAGGCGGAAAGAGCCGGGACGGGTGAAGAGAGTTCAGCAAGAGAAAGGGGAAGGCAGGGGACTCCGCGCTTTCTGTCCAGATGATCAGATGATGGCCAGAACGGAGCTGCCATAATGAAGATTTAAAAGTTTCAATTCACCGAATGCGTGGAATGGAATTAAAGAAGGAAGATGGCGGGGCAGGGAGAGCGGAGGAGTTGGCCAACTGTTGCAATTAAGTTATGTAAGGGGCGAACCCGCGCTCCCCCCTTGCAGAGTGATTTCCGTGAGTAATGCGAGGGGGGTGGATAAGTTGTGGCTGAATGTTAATTAAATGCAATTCCATCGCAAGTTGCAAACTTTTCCACGACCCACTGGAGGGGATATCTGTGTGTAGGGGGGAGGGGAGGATAGAGTGGAGAGACGGCAGAGTTTTCCAGGCTTTCTTTCACTTTCAATTGCACTTTCCTATGCCTGTTTTCTCTCCCTTCTCTCCGCACCTCAATCATTTCTGTTGCTGCTTTCTTGGCTTTCTTTCCTGTTTCTGGTTCACCTTTCGGAGTCACCTATGAGCTATAAGTGCTCTCTCCCCTGACAAATCGCAATTAATCTTCAGGGAGAATCGCTTCTCGATAAGAAAGCTTTCCACTCTCACCTTCTGCCGCTCTCACCTTGACTTTCGCCCACTTTTCACCTCATCAACAGACAAATATATCAATTCGACCCCGAATCCTGCCAAAAGGAGTCTCGGGCCCCAATTCATAGTGGGAGCGAGAATGAAATTAGAGTCGCAGCTGGAAGGGATTGGATGCAGCACATTAGGGAAATTAATGGCTGCCGGTGGCGTATGAGTAATTTAGGACTCAGTTCGTTCCCATCACCTCACTCGAATTTCCTCTCCCATTCCCATTCCCATTCTCAGTTTTCACTGGGAGCTGGAGATGTGTGAAGAGGTTCCTAATTAATTTTGTATGACTACGCAAATGAAGAGGAGACTGCAGGATGGGAGGGAGGGAAAATGGAGCTACTGCGGGGGAGGTGAATAGGGGATTGGGAGGGCAGGTCATGTGAACTAATGATAAACACTTTCGGAGGGATACAGTTCCGGGCAGGGAAGAGGAGAGGAAACTAAGCAGAGGCGGAAGCTCCGATAACGGACAGCAGAGCCAGGAAGTGTGGCAGGAGGGAGAGAGGGAGGAGCAGTTACAGGATGTGAATGGAGGAAGGCACCCTATCCGCTGTGGGGTCTGCATTTGCAGAGGGAAATATTCGAGAGTTTAATTGAAAATACAAATAAGTTTCAAATGTATTCCCAGGTTCAGCTTCAACTGCAGTTGGAGTAGAAAAGGGAAAGGCGAAGAGGGTTCCAAAGTGGGTCAAAATGTGTGGAAAATAAATTTCGAATAAATGGATTAGAGAGCAGAAACCAGAGGCTGGCTAATGAGGCATTCACATGGAACACATTCCAAATGCTGTAAATGATGGAATTCGAATTGAAACAGAAGTGGAAATCGAAGGGAAATGTAAGCAATGTTAACGAGGGAGAGAGCAGAACAATCAAATGGTGCGCCTCATTGGAGCTGCCGAACGGAGACTGCCAGACTGGGAAATGAAGCTGTCAATTATGAGTCTCCCATCGACTCTCCACTGGAGGGAGCAGCAGAACCTCATGGGGGGAAGCCTCGAATGGAAGTGGAGCAAACTTTATCCAGGATAAATATTTAAATATTTGGAGCTGGCCAAATGAAGCGGAGCAGGAGACAAAAGGAGGTGGAGCGAGGCAAACGAAGCAAATGAAAAGGAACATGAAAGCTGCCGCAATTTGTTGCAAAAACAAAGAAAACTTTTCCAAGCTGGAAAGGAAATGCAACAAAGTGAGAGCCATGGAGAGGGAGGAGGAGAATACAGCTTGGGAGATATTCAAATGTCTTCCTCTGCTCTGCTCTGCTCTGCTTCTTCCTCCCTCCAATGCAACTGCAATCAGCCACGCCTCCTGCAGTTGCCGCCCACTGTGATGGGGCTTAATAAAAAAGGAGCAGCGAACGTTGACAGCAGCAGGGAAAAGAGGAGAGAGAAAGGTTCGCTCTGAACTCTTTCTGTCTCCTTTGCTTTGTCTGGAGAATAACGACGGAGAGAGCGGAGGCGGAGGAGACACTTTCCCCATCTTGTTTACAACTTGAGAGTGACTTTTATTGCCTCCCATTTTGATTTGCATTTCGGGGGAGTCGCCAAACGCCACATAATTGAATGTTGCAGAAGGGAGAAGGGAGAAGGAAGAGTGTATATGGATGGAATATAATGGAGACTAAGTAGGGCTGCATTTGGAGATCGATTCATGATCGAAGTTCTATGGGAAGCCAGCCACACACCCATCCCAAAGCAAGTAAATGGAATACTCCAAGCGACTCTCCTCGAGTCCTCTCCTTGCTTTGGCTTCAGTTACTCCCGCCACATGGAACAGTAGCTGGGATGCTGAGCTGAATACGGAATCATAAAACTAAGTGCTCCCATTCATTCCTCTCCCTCTCTCCATCCCTGAAACTATCACCCACCCCCCACCATATTACTTCCCCTCGCTGTCGTGCGGCTGTACTTCCTGCGATGCTTGTGCGAATCCTTTCATTTCATATTTAACCAAAGGAAAACGCAACTGAAAGGAAAATGCGGCTAGACGAGAGCCAGGAGGTGGGAGAAAGGGAGAGGAAACAATGAAGAGGAAGGGGAGAGTGTAGCGGGGAGTGTGTGTGGCAGGCAGTGAGGCGAATGACTTCAGCGGGGGAGGGGGGGGAGATGTGTGGGCAGAGGCAGTGTCAGGATAGTAGTCAACATTTGCTGACTTAGCTGCAATTATGGCAGATATTTTTATGAACTTGATGTCAGCCCGGGACCCACACTGAGATACAGATACATTCTCACACATGGCGAGGGATATAAAGGGAGAGAGACTGAGAGACGGGGAGCTGTGTGGCAAGTGTCCTGAATGGGAGACAGGACTGTGGCTAAAGGCCAAGCGATGCATGGAAAATGAAGATGAAGATGAAGTTGGAAATGTCAGTTGGAAAAACATCCTCTCCAACAGTTTGTGGAGCTGCTGCAGAGATTGTGAACTTAGCGAGGGAAAACATTCTGTAATGTGGAAAAAAAAATGCGGAGATGGGAGATATCTGTAACTGCTGATCTGGAAGGAAATCAAAAGCGAATCTCTTTGAGGTTTGTTCTCTCTTCATCTTTCTTATTGATCTCAACAGCAACCCAGAAATGGCTAGCATTTGTTTGTCACATTTAAGATTATGCTTAATTATATATTTATTGAGATTATTATATTAAATCGCGGCATACTGGTAGAAGTGCAAGAACAATAAATGCCTGCTGCTCCTTTACTCTCCTTCTCTGTTGCTGCTGTTGATCTACATGGCTCTGCTGTTACTGTTACTGTTGATCTACATGGCTCTGCTGTTACTGTTTCTGTTGATCTACATAGCTCGGTCTTACTGTTACTGTTACTGCTGTTAGTCTGCTTCTCTGCTGTTAATCTTATTCCGTTGTTACTGCGGTCCCCTAATTCTAATATACATTAATCCCCTTCCTATTGAGAAAAGTATTGTCCTCATTTACCAAAAACATAATGGATAATTTCCTCATATTCCCATGCTCCTTTTTAATTCCAAAATTGCATAATTATTTCCATTATGTTGCTGTTTTTGCTGTTTTTCTTGTGGAGGATGTGGCTGTTGTTGCCTTTGTTGGTTCTGGTGAAATTTCGGGTGAAAAGGAAAAAGGTGTCCACCGGAAAAACCACACAAATTTCCGCCAGCGGCCGCCAGCAAAAAGCAAAAGTTAATTGTTCAAATATTTCCAGAGCACACATGCAACGCCCTTTGACCTGCCCCTCAGTCAGTCCTCCGACAGCAACAATGAAAAGGGGAAAATCCGAGCTCTGCTTTCGTGTGCCACAAAATGTTGCACCTCTCCTCCTGCGTCTACTTCTCCTCCTCCTCCTGCTCGAATGATTCACGGAGCCGTTTAACAGCGAACATTTTGGTTGTTGTTTTTATGCTCATAGAGTAGGGAGGGGGATGGAAATGAAGGGGAAAAAGCCTCTTCCTTTGTGGCACTCGACACTGGAGAGGAAAAAACAAATTTGGAGAGAGGGTTTCATCGCATTTTCCATCACATTTTCACCGCTTTTAATTCGAGTCTCAATAAAAATCATCAACAATTCATTTTCACGGCGCCCCAAAATAGGCGGGCGAATTTCGGGGAATTCTCCAGTTTTATTCCTCTTTAAGCGGCGCTGAGAGGAGAGCCATGAAATTCCGTGTCATAAAATTAAATTTCTCTGCAATTAATTCCATTCTGCACCACGCCCCTGGTCCTTGGCTATTTGGCTTCTCCAAGGGAGAACTTTTGGTCGAATTTTAATCGCTGACCCAGAATGACCTTCGCATCGATTTCTTCTGCCTGCCTCCTCTCCCCCTCCTGCCAAACACTTTCTTTTCTTTTATTTTCTTTTAATTTATTTATCTTTTTCGGCCATGTTGCTCCACTTTCCTTTTCTCCATCCCTCTCTCTCTCTTCTCTTTAACTTTTCTCTGTTGCTGGTGGCACTTCCTGTCGCCTGTTAATTGTCTTTAAATTACTGCTGGAAAATGTGTGCTGGGGAGGGGAGGGAGAATACTTCGATTTGTGTTTATCTTTGGCAATTTCAAATGAATTTTCTTGGATATTTATTGCTGCAGAAACTAAAGGATGTTTTCCAAAGGCAAAGGGTTCTCAAAGCGAGTGTCTAAATGGGGGAAATTCGGGATTAACGAGAGTCTTCTTTTCTATGGTAATAGTTCTCCATTCGGGGATTCATTGCTCATCTGGAATCATCGGAATAAACCCAGCAATTGCCAAATTATCCACGAGAGTTCCCATGTATATTCAGCATCCATTTATGGCTCTCTCTCCCTTCTCTAGTTAGAGTCCTACCCATGAAGGACTCTCGGAAAAACAGCAAGTGGAGGCTCCCATATATTTCTATTTCTTTGTGCGTTTTCATGGCCGATTTTTATCACCACGAACATTGAAAATTTACGAGTTTTCACAGGGCATAAATTCAGTGTTTTTCTCGCAGCTTTTATTATCTGCAAAATATTTTATACGCGGCGAGTGGGGCATGCGAGGGATACACGAGAGTGGAGTGGAGTGGGGAGTATCTAATGGATACATGAACCCAAATTGAGTCACTTTGCATGGACCAGAGCAATCATCAGCCAGGCGTCATCCCACTGGGAAACTTCATTCGGGGAAAGCGAGCAAAATGGGCGAACAATAATGATAAAAGGTGAAAAATGCACTCAGAGGGTGGCATGGGCTGGGGCAGGGGGAATACTAAGCGTAACTTATTATGGGAGAGGTTTCTCCTTCTCTGAGGTGGAGATGGAGGAGTGGCAAACTTTGCGCTCAACTTTCCCAGCTTTCAGCTGCATGTGTTGCATGCTTTGTGGCCCTCGAAAGAAAGCATGAAAAATGCACGAGAAGGGGGGGACAAACTTGTGGGAAGGCAGTGAAATTGTTGGGAAACTGCAGCTCCAAGTAAACAGGCAAAACTAATTTTTAATGTCTTGCCTAGAGAGCGGGCACTGGAGGAGGGGTCTCTCTCCGTTTGTCTCCGTTTGATAGCGGTGCAAAATGTTGGCACTTTGTCTCCTGACAGAAAGGATCATCAATTCGCGCAACTGCAGCACTCGCCCATCCCTCATCGCTCGCTGAAGGATCTCTGGGAGACTTCCACCCAGTGAAGGTAACGAAAAACAAGGAAAGAGAAGTTCGAGGAGAAAGTTCAAGGAGCAGCAGAAGGGGGAGGAGGCGGGAGGACAGCCGTTAACAACTTTTTCTTTCTTGCCAATAAATTTTCAATTTCCGCCTTGAAATTTGCAATTTATTTCACTGCAGCAGAGCTAATTTCCCCCTGACCCGTCACCCACCGTCGCTCTCCTTCTTTGTAAGTCAATTTCTGAGAGTTTTCCATGTCGGACTGCAGGCTTTCCCATCAAAACTCCCACACGAGTAAAGGGGAGGCAACGGGGAGACAAAAGTACACCTGCAAATTGCATTGTCTGCAGAGGGGATTGCCCCATGTGGAGATCTGAGGAGGAGGGAATGGAAATGGGGCGAGTCCCATGCAATCCTTTGACAAGTAAACAACTGCAGGAGTGCCTTCGCTGTGGCACTGCTCCCCCTCGTTCCTATCATAAATCACTCGGACAGAATTTGATTTGATTTGCAGAATCTGCGAAAATATTTCATAAATATTTACCATCGCATTTTTTTGACGCTTTTCCAACAGTTTTCCTGGCAACGAAGGGGAACTTTTGCAACTGTGAAAATATTTTTCACGTTTTTCGTTTGTTTTCCTTTTGCTACTTTGTTGTGCAAATATTTTCCCACTTCGTTTTCCCCCGATTTTGCACTTCATTTGTGTCCGAAGGGGGAGGGGTGGGGCGTGGCTGTTTGCTTTCCTTTGATAGGCGAAATTTATGCACCGATTGCATTCGAAGCGAGAGAGTTCCCATCCCTGAAATTATGATGAGGTCACTTCGGCCCCCACTGCAACCCACAGAGGGAGGAGCGACACAAGTGGGTGGAATGGGCTTGCTTAACTACGACAGCTGTGGAGAGATCGTTCCCCCCTGGAGGCCATTTCCATTGGATTTTAACGACTTGAGAGTTAAGTTTGCCCGCAGGGTCCGGGAATCCTTTTCCAAGCGAAACATTAAACTTTGTCCCTGAAGAGGTGGGGAAGGGAGGAGGAGGGAAAAAGCAACAGCAGGGAGCAGGGATTACAGCAGCTAGGATAATGGCCAAACAGGAAGCGGCAGCAATAGGAGAAAACATTTCCAATAATGCCAAGGAAAATGTTAAGGACACTTCTCTGCTCCCCTCTGGTCTTGTTCTTTGGTTCAGGGACATTCAAAATAATATTCCCCGAATATAAGCCCCGAATCACGGACATCATTTATGTTATATTTTATATTATAATTTGGGAATGTTTTGTGAAGTTCAAAATGCAAATGCCACAGCCTATTGGATAAGCCACAGCCGAAAAGGAAAGAGAGGGAAAGAATAGATGTAGGCACACTGCTCTAGATCGGATTGTTCACCACAGGATGGTGAGTGTTGTGTCTGCGCAAAGGAAGTTGATTTCGTTGACTAATTATAAATTATAAATAATATTTAATGATTATAACTATTGTAATTAAATGGAGAAGAGAACTGAAATGGTCCACTCTCTCTGTGGTCCATCCCTTCGTGTAAAGCACAGCTGGGGCCCCTTGAAGAACGTTTTACACGTTAAGCCCTCGGCCCTCTCGGTTCTCTGTTCTCTCCTCTTTATACATATAAATATTTGCCGTCTATAGGAGGCTCTGAGTTCGAACTTCACTCTATACTGGCATGGGATTGCATCCCATTCGAATCCTCGTATTCCGATGGTGAAGTTCAGTCGTTCTCAGACATGTTGCCAAATAACAAAAGCGGAAGGAAACGACACGAATAAAAATATTTTATTTTATTTTATTGTTTTGTAATTTGGAGTTTTGTAGTATTTTTCGGTATTTTGTAGTATATACTGGTCTACTATACTGGTACTGCAACAGAACAAATGTGATATTAGAGAGGAATAAAATAGACAGCAGTAGAACCCCTGATATTCGTCCTTGAGGGACATGCGATGTATCATATGAAAGGTGTTGGATCATAGATCAAGAGTATGCATGATAATTCACTTGGTTCGAAGGAGGATCAACTTAGCAACTTTTATTTATGATTATTGAATTTTTAAATAAAAGCCACGGAATAACTCGCGTTGTAAACGTTTAAATAAAAATGATATTCAATTCATATTTTTATTTTAGTTAAACAAAATTACAAGTAACTCTTACTCTTTTATATTACAACTTATAACAGTTACGGTTCCTGCCTGGAATCACTTGATCCAAAGCTAAAAAGGGGAAAGAATAAGGAAAGAATTATAAATCGTATTACATTGCTTACTAAGCACGCCTACTGCCCCCCATCCATCCCCTCTAACCCTTTGCTAACTCAATTTGTCTAATTAACTTATTTTCGGTCTGCCCCAGCCACACCCTCGAGGGTGGAGTATCCCTCTCCGGCTGAAGGGCTTTCCCATCTCCAGTCAAGGCTGGAGGAGGAATCGGAATCCCTGGGATGCTTCACATCCTTTATATCCCTTTCGGGTCGTGTCTGCCTGTAATTATGTGAGCGGGATAAAAATAGGAGCGGCGTTGCCTAATTGCAGGCGACAGTCTCGGGGGCGGCTCACGTGGCGTATACGCAGCGCGGGAGAACTTTTTCCGCATTCCATTTTCCAAGGCAAACCTTTGAGATGTTGTCGTTATTTTTGAGCCTTATTTAAAAGAAAATCACGCACGTGGGTGGCAAATGGGGTGCAAAGGGAAACAATTCTAATTGTCAGCATTGTCAACGGAGGAAGGGAAAGGCAAGCCCCGAGGCAGAGATGTGCCTATAGAAGTGCGTTTGACGCTTCAATGCTGCGTTTAATCACGAATTTAGATGTAGAGAGGGGCTGGAGGTAGAGAGGGGCTATCAAATATCTGACAGATAAGAGATACAAGTGAAGGAGCTGATGGCAGAGTGAATGGGGAGGAGAACCCCCAACCAACTGTGACCACAAACATTTCCACGTCTCCTCTCAGCTGCAATCGTTTTGCGGTTTCCCAGAGAAGGAAGGGGGAGGCAGGAGAAAGGCAGAGACCCGCCACAATTGGAGACCATTTCATGTTAAATTAAGCTGCGAATGCGAATGGTTGAAGTCACTTTCAGGGTCCTCCACCACAGCAGTGGGAGTCGGAGGCGGAGTCCCTGCCCAGAAGTCATTCCGGTTATGCAGCGATGCAAATTGGATGAGCCGCAGGAGGTCCCCCGTTCCAAAGGATCCTCGCAGGTGCTCCGGCTGTTTGCAGTTTCTTTGTTGTGGTCAGCAATTAAAAATTTAAACTGCAATTGTGTACTCGGAGAATCCTAATACTAATTCCAATTGCAAATGCAAATGGCAAATGGCCGCAAGGGACCGTCAAAGGACCGTCAGCCACCCCACAGGACACAGGACAGAGGACACAGGATGCGGCTCTGCTCTTATGAGAATGCGGTTGGATAATGAATTGGATCTGCTTATAAATGCACTAGCCAGAGGACAAATACGGAGGGTACTTGCATCCAAATTGAATTCTGCTCGGACTATAATAAACAACATTTAATGCGGACACAACTCTTCCCTCCTGACAAGGGAGTGGACCAAAGGGTCGGAACTAATCACCTCAACATTTTACCCAAGGTTTTGCGTCCAAGAGCAAGGGGAACCCCTCACCTGTCACTCGTCCAAATGCTGCCAAAAACAAACTCCGAAAGGAGGAAAAAAATGCACGCGAAATGAAAAGGGAAGCGGGAAAGGGCAAGGGAAAGGAGATGGCGTTTACTGGTGACAGGTGCTAAAAGTTTTCCAGTAAACATAACTGCCACAGAGGGGGGTGGGTGTGGCAGGGGGGCAGGTGCAGGTGCAGGAGAACTGTTAACTTTGCAACAGTGTCAAAAACTGCAGGCGCATCGGCATCGGGGGAACAAGTTGAAGCCATTCGAAAGTTTGTTGCGGCCAGCAGCGGGCAGAGGAGGTGCAAGCAGGTCCAATCGAGTGACATCGATGGGATGTCCCGATGGGGAGTACTTCTTGTTCTTGTCGAGTGGCAGGTCAGCCTGAGGTCATATCGGATGCCCTCTGAGCCACCAATCGAGCCTAATTAAGCGAAGATTCTCTGAGAGATGAGAGGATTTCCATCGCCCGACTGCCCAGACATTCTCCATCCCACATTCTCCCCATCCCTGCTCGCATCTCAGCTGCTCAGTGAGGCATCAAAATTGTCGTCTGAGATGTGTGGGACGATGCCAATCGAATGGCATTTAATTTGCACAACTTCAGAGACTTCCACGGCAGTGCAGGCTATCAATTTGGGACGTCGCTTGGTTGGGCAATCCTCCTCCATTGGTTTCTGCTTGTCTGCTTGAAGAACTCTGCAAATGTGAAGATATTTCCCTTCAGGGACAAAATCGCACTCGAATCCTTGAGCTGCGTATTTTATACAGATTTTAGATCTAAATGTTTTTCTGGGGGGGCTTGAGTCTCTCCTAAGAATATTTCTCGTTTGGTTTTTTCCTCTTGAAATTATTTTTATGAGCTGTCCATCAGGAATGGCATAGCCCAGACAGCAGCATGGGGCAGGAGGAGCTTCAGCTCCAACGCCTACTCCTACTCCATGTCCATCCAATTAATTAAACGATTTAATCGCAGCAAACGTTGCTCGCATTATGAGTCAGGATACAAAGAGGTCGTTTATGTGCATACCCGCCAGCAAAACAGGGGAACGTACAGGCAGGCATATGGAGTGATGGGACAATGTTTGCTGGGCAGTGTAGTTAAGCCCTTCATCAGCCTTTTACCATCTGTCGTCCAGCCATCCTTGTCGCTGCTCACATTCGTTGCCCGAAACGAGGGAAATTGCCTTTCCCATTCAACGTTGATTCTCCGGCCCGGGATGTTCCGCCGTGGTGGTGGCTTCCGACAGAAATTAGTTCACTTCACCCTGAGGGGAGCGCTGTACGGCTCATGGATCCTGGGACTGTTCCCTTTCACCTACGACCGCTGGACGAGGAAATTGCATCGTTCCAAGTGGCTAATTGGCTATGGCATCGTCCTCAATGTGGGCATCGTGGCCATGATCCGGGCCAACGACACGGAGACGGAGACACCCGTGCGTATGGAGGTCTTCCAGCGAAATCCCCTGGCCGAGCAAATCAACGCCGCTCACGATTTGCACAGCCTCGTTATGGTAGCCCTGATGCTGCTGCGGTGCTACTGGCGCAGCGAGGACATTGCCAAGATCCTCAACGAGCTGATGGATCTCCAGAGGTGCCACTTCCGCCACTATACCCTGGACGATAGCTGCAGCTTCGATGACTTTGTGCTGTACAAGGGCTTGTCCGTGGTGCTGGAAGTCTGTTCTATGCTCATAATGGAACTGGGAATGAATCCTAAATACAGCCTGCAGCTGTTTCTCGGTGTCACCGGTCTATGCACGATCATCCTGGGGGTCCTCCTGGGCGCCTCGCACTTCCATCTGGCCGTCGTCTATATCTATCGCTGTGTGTGGATCGTGAATCGAGAGCTGCTGCGATTTGCCAACCAGCTGGCGGAGGGCGAAGCAGTGGACTCCTCCAGCGTGGACAGACTTCTCTGCCTGTACAGTCGCCTGCTGGAGCTGAACCGTCGCCTGGCCGGCCTCTACGACTACCAGATGGTACTGGTGATGGTCAGCTTTCTCTCCGCAAACATCTTTGGCATCTACTACTACATCATCTTCAGCATCAGCCTGCACAAGGGCATGGATCTCATCCTGTGGCTGATTGTGCCCCAGGCCCTGATCATCAACATGTGGGACTTCTGGCTGGCCATCGCCGTATGCGATCTGGCCGAACGAACGGGCAGAAAGACCTCCACGATCCTCAAGCTCTTCAATGACATCGAGCACTTGGATGTGGCAATGGAACGAAGTGTAAGCTCAAAGGGGCTTCTGCTGGTTGGCTGATTCTCAGGGCTTACTTTTGTCTCTTGCAGATCTCGGACTTTGCTCTGTTCTGCAGCCATCAAAGGTTTAGGTTCCGTCACTGCGGACTGTTCTACGTGAACTATGGGATGGGCTTCCGCATGGCCATTACCAGCTTCCTCTATCTGCTGTTCCTCATCCAGTTTGATTTTAGCAATCTCTGAAGAATGAATATTAAAGGAGTCTCCATCTCCATCTTCGTCTCCGTCTAGTTGGTTCGCACTCTTTGTGTCGTCTGGAGTCGAGGGCTCTTCTTTCCGCGAGGAAGGGTAGGTCCCCGGTCCCAGTGATGCCATGAAAAGGACTTACAAGTGACAGCTGAGGATGTTACTGGTTGGTGGGGGGGGATGTCTGGTAGGGGATGACACGCGACTTTTCCATGTTCAGCGAGAGAGATGCGAAAGGAGTCGTGTCTAAGTGAATGCCTTGTTGACTTTTGAAGCCATCTCCGGGTGAGATTTGCGTGTGGGGGAGACGTGCAAAGACAGCCGCAGGACATCTGCCTCAATGGAGAACGAGTTTCAGCAATAAAAGCAGAATTCGTGCTGTGCTAAAAGCCAAAAAGGGTGCACACAAATGGCTTGGAAAAGCACTGGAATTAGGGCCAACAAATGAACGAGTTTGCAGCTTTGCAGCTGGCCAAGAATGCAGGCAGGCATTTCCTGGCTATAATCTCCACCGGTTCCCCAGAGAACAATGCAGAGAAAAACATGCACAAAGCAGCCACTAACATGCACGGCCCCACTGTACTTTCCTTTGTTGGCCAGCTGGTGGTTTTTTCTTGGGGGCTCTGTTCATTTTCCAGCTTGTTTGGCTTAATTTATATACATACCTTTGCCTCTCACCTAGATGAAAGTCTGTGCCACGGACAGAAATATATATCCGAGTATCTGCTCATAATTCTATCAGCATGATAGAAGCAGAAGTAACCCCGGGGGAAAGAAAAGCAATTGAAAGCAACAATTAATGTGGGCGCTGTGGCAACAACAACAAACAAGTCCTGTGAAACATCAGCACTCGAGGCCAGAGATAAGCTGCATGCTACCCACTCATTGACAGGAGCCAACCGCTGTCAAAGCCAGGCACTTTCCTCCTCCATTCCCTCCACGGAGCCAGTCTCCCATTAGCCCCGATTAGACCCCAGGAAGACAATGCCAAAGGAGACATCGACAACATCGAGTGGAGCAGCAATAAAGGCCACGTCCCTCACAGGCAAAAGTGCGTAAATTGATTTTTATTATCCCAGGCAGAAAAACTTCCTCTGAAACCCCCTCTGGGGGTCTCCGTTTCATTCTGCTTGGCTTGGCAAAAAGTTTCGGCCACTCTCGATTCCATCTCTCTCTCTCTCTCTCTCTCTCTCTCGCTCTCCCTTCCTCTGCTCTCTTTTATCGCCAATATATCCCCAATATAGTTGATTTATTGGCTTTATCCGTACGGGCCAGAAATGGTTCATTGCTTTGTTTACACCATAAAAATCCTGATGAACGCATTAGTTCCACGAAATGTTCCCCATCCAGCCCTCGTAAATTCCATCGATAATTTTTGTGCTTTTTCTGCTGTTCTTCTCTGGTGGTTTAAATTTATTTTACGATAATACGAAATTGGTTTAAGGTTCTGCAAATTGATATTCATCTTTGGAATAACTTCAGAAAATAACTGAACATTTTTGCAAATTTTTATAGAGCAGACTTTAAGCAGGGAACCTTTTTTTCAACATTTCGCTCTCTCTTTTCCATCTGATAGGACTTTCCCTGCAGGAAGTTTATCGTTTTCGGCTCTGCGGCTCGAAGGCCCCACCACGCCTGCCCTTTGTGCAGATCAAGTTCACCTCAAATTACAATTTGTACAGCAAATTAATTAAAATTTGCCACTGGGCTTTCCACGAAATTGAGCTGACTGGCCATTTATTGTAATTAGGCGGCGGCAGCCCGAAATTTGGCCTCGTACTCGTATTTTTTTTTGTTGAGGTTTCTCTGTAGGCCGTCCAATGACCCAAAGGATTGCTGCAGGCTCGAATGAAAGGCCAGAGTTTATCAGCGAATTTTTAATTTAAATTTATATGTTTTCGCAGCAACCCAGCCCCCCATTCGAGGCACAAATTTGATTGACTTTCGAGGGGGGGAAGAGAGAAAGGGGGAAACAGTTCCTTTGAACTTGAAACCAGACATTGGGGCCGCTCGCGCCCGTGATGTAAGTGCTCGTAATGAAAGGAGCAGCAACAAAGGCGACCCGCAACCTTTGACCCGCAGCCCTGTCTCTAATTACGATAAATGCCCGCCAATTGTTCCATGGAATCAGCCCAACTGCCTTAATTAGTTTGCCAATGCGTTATAATTTGGCCCCCAGCCATCAATTTATATGAGCCGATCGGCCAAAGAGACGAGCGAGGCGAGGCGACGAGCAGCTGCAAAGCTTGAAAGTTGAGCTTTGGCGCTGACTCCAAAGAAAAGTTTTTGCGAAATTAAATAATTGGCAATTTGCTGCAAGTTGCTGGCAGTTTAAACAACAATTCAGCGACCAGCAAAGCCGATTTGTGTCTCCGGCGATAGAGAAATAGAGCAACAGCGGGTGCAGGGGCTGGGTAAAGCCAGGAGGAGCAAAGCAATTAGTGGCAAGTCTCAAACGCTGCTAAAATATTTATTTAATGAGAAATTTCTGCCTTGGTACAAAAAGTTTAGTTCACTTGAAAGGAAATCGCAAAAGAAACGAAGAGCAGCTGAGAGAAAGTTCTTGATTTTATTTATTATATGCTGTTAAGGCACCCAGCAGTGTCCTGCAGAGTCTCCCTATACACGGTCCACTATATCGTTCCCTCATACAGTTACTTCCCTTTGAGCTTTAACAAAGGAAATCCTTATAGTATACCCTGCACGGCTATAACACTGACATAAAAATCGAACAACGATTCCAGAACTTATCACTATGCGACGACTATGCGTGGAATAGGTGTCGTGTCAGAAATATTTCTGCTGTCCGCTGACACAGCAAATCATCATAAAAGAATATATTTTTATGATATTTTGGCGCCCTGCCCGCGGAAAAACTGCTGTCCTCAGGCATTGTTCGCTCATCTCATTTCGGGGCGAGAGCCATAACCAGATGCTGTCATTTTAATAAAAATATATATTGAAAGCTGGCAGAAATCAACGAAGGGACGAATCCAATCGAATCGAATTATCTGAAACATTTGACGAGCTGCTAAGAGCAGGAATGTTGACCCATCGAGCGGGGTTTTTATTGTGCAAACAAGGGAGCGGAGGAACAGAGAAGCAAGAGGCGAAGCTGGAGCTGTAGCTGGAGCAGGGCCACGTGGCCCTCCAACAATTGGCGGATGTCCTGGACGAAGGCAATAAATCAAATGCCTGTGTACACTCTGGCTTATATTTTGTTTGCCCGTCGTGCAGATGAGCAGGAAATTTGCCAGAAACTTGGCAGGAGAGCCAAGCCAGCCTTTTTGAATGGGTCGAAAAGAGAATCCCCTACACAGGATAATAAAAATCAATTTACGCGATTGTTTGGAGTGCCTCTGCTGCTGCTGCTCCTGCTCCTGCTGCTGCTGGTGCTTGTGCTATCGCCGCTGGCTTTGTGCTCTCTCGATAATCGAAGATAATGGGGGCTGGGCCCCTCGACGGGGACCAGAGGCCTGTCACTGACAGCGATGGCTTCCTCCTGCCAAGGACACCGCCCACTTGTGCTCTCCTCTCCCTTTCTGTGTGTGTGTGTGTGTGTCTGCCATTGTGTGGCTTCTGTGCTGCGTCTCCCATTGTTGGCCTAATTGTTGCTGTCAGTTGTGTATTTTCCCCTGTAGCCGCTTGGCCTAAATGTAGCCGAATGTCTGGACAAATGTGGAATTGAATCTTCCACTTGCACCAAGAATAAAATAACAGATGGGAAAGCATAAATCAGCCATAGTTAGGCGGCGAGGGAAAAGCGTATGAAACTGGAAAGTCGCAGTCACGGAAATTAGCAGAGCACCGAACAGAGAGCACACATCCAATAGCAAAAGCCTGTGCAAACTTGGCCAACAAAAGGACTGGAGAGAGGGGAGTAGAGTAAAGGAAATGCACTGCGGCTGCTCATGTTAGTTTCTGCTTTGTGCACGCTTTTCTCTTCTTTCTCTGCATTGTTCTCTAGGGAAGGAAAGGAGGGGGGACTGCCTCCACTCTGAGCTTAGCCAAAAAGTACAGTAAGCTGAAAAACTCGTTCATTTCTCGGCCTTAATTGCACTGCTTCTCTTTAGACTCTTTTCACTCTTGTGTGTTCCTCTTTTTGGCTTCCTACAAAGCGTTTTCTGAATGGGAGTTTTTCTTTTATTGCTGCCCCGCGGCCATGTTCCGATTTCCTTACATATCTGAGCTTGGCTTCTGCTCTGATTGCAACTCATTCGCTTTGAGCCAACTGTGTGGAGGCTTGCAGCTTACGGCTTACGGCTTAGAGTTTATTTCCCATTGACTCTGGGGTGACTTCCCCTCACTTTGTGCCTGGCTGCTACTTCTAATGATGTGTCCTGCTGCGCACTCGTACGAATTACAAATTCATATAATCAAATTGCACCAGGAAGAGCAAATACAAGACACTCGTGACGAGCATGTGGAAGCCCATCTCAAAGTTCACGTAGAACATGCCACAGTGATGGAGCCTCAGCCGGCGATGGCTGCAGAATAAAGCGAATTCGGAGAACTGCAATGCAAAATAAACACTTTAAGCATCAGCAGTATATATTCCGCCTCCCCCCCTGGCAACTTACACTGCGTTCCAGCTCCTGGTCCAATGTCTGCATATCATTAAATAGCTTCAGGATCATGGAGGTTTGCCTGCCCGTCCGCTCCGCCAGGTCGCACACTGCGATGCTCAGCCAAAAGTCCAGGAAATTGTTCACCAGAGCCAGCGGAAACATAACCAGCATTACAAACACGGACATCTGGCTGAGGCTGACGCTGTAGACGATCATGTAGAAGGAGACGATGATGTTGCCGCCCAGGAAAATGGTCATCATCATGGCTGTCTGGTAGTCATAGCAGGCGGTGAGTCGTGCGCTCAGTTCCAGCAAGCGACTGTAGAGCGACAGGAGGAGGCGAACACGAGCGGAGCTTCCGGCTTCCGGCCTGATCCTCAGCCGATTGGCCAGGTCAAGAAGCTCGAGGTTGATGAGCCACACGAAACGGTAGATGAATGCCACGCCCAGGTGGAAGTGAATGGCCAGCAGGAAGCTGCCCAGCTTCACCAGCGAAACGGACTCGTTGGGCATGCCAATGTGGATGACCAGTGTGGATGCCACGCCCCCGACGATGAGCAAACCCTTTTGGATCACATACCGATCGAAGGTCGGGCACTCCACGGCAGAGTCTGCAAAGTGTTTCACCTGCAACTCCAGCAGCTGGTTGTAGATCCTGCACAGGTCTCTGCTCCGCCAGAAGGTTCGCAGATACATCGCACATATTGTGATTATTCCGCCAACTCCCAGGATCAGGCTGATTTGCTCCAGCACAAAGTTGCGCCGAAACACGTCCAACTTGGGGTCCTTCGCCACGGGTGCCTCTTCCCCACCATGTGGTCGCAGCATCAGCACCACCAGAGTCGTGTTGAAGGCAATGCCGTAGACCAATAGCCACTTGGAGCGACGCAATCGTCTTTTCTTGGAGGCATACGTAAAGGGGAAAATGCCAAGAGCCCAGGAGCTGTACAGAATCGAGCGGAGTATGAAACAAACCAACTTATGACGACAGCCACGACGTGGTCGGAACATCGTAAGGCAACTGTTGTCGCCCATCCATACGGAGGCCCAAATCAAGCTGAAAATCGATGAAGATTCGGTCGAAGTGCTGAAATAATTAAATTGCTGGATGCATCATGCATGAATGGTTTCCCGTAGGTAGGGGAAGTAGCACTATCAATATTAATTTCATACAATTGTAAGATTGCTTCTGGATTAATATTTAATGTGTTAAGTACTCAATTCTTATTTATTCAAAGGCTTCGTGTCCAGGCAGTAGCTTTAAGAGAGCAACAGCGCTGTTAATAGCCCAGGTTAACAGTATCTGGCCCCTGTCCGTTAACAGCCTCTGGCCACACTCCGTTAACAGTCTGTGGCTGCTCTCTTTTACAGCTCACTGTTAGCGCTCTCACCATCCACACGGCCTTAGCTGTTAGCTAATATTAATATGTACTTACGGTCCAATCACCAGTGGGAACGGAAAGAAAATGCAAAGTGAATTATAACTCGCACTTGATTTTTACTTCTGAATGCAACTCTATCCACACTCTGTGGGGACACTGTGGATCTCCTACAAATTCATGAAATCAAACTGCACCAAACAGAGCAGATACGTGAAGGTGGCGACGATCATCTGGAAACCCATTTGATAATTCACGGAGATAAATCCGTACAGCCTGAATCGAAATCTGCGATGACTGCAGAGCCACGTAAACTCGTTAATCTGCTGGGAAAAAGGGCTCTCAGCTGCTGCTCACCAAGAGTAGGAATCGATTTACTTACACTTCTCTCCAGATGCACATCGGTATGCTCGAGGTCACTGAAGAGCTTCAGGATTGTGGAGGTGCGCCTGCCCGTTCGCTCGGTGAGATCACACACGGAAATGCTTAGCCAATAGTCCCACACATTCATAGCCAAGGAGAAGGGAAAGATGATCAGGGGCATCGACAGCTGGCCCAGGCTGACGGTGTACACGATCAGGAAGTAGATGATCACAATGTTGCCAGCCAGTCCGGATGCCAGTATCAGTGTGATCTGGCCCTCAAAGGTGGCCTCCAACTCGTTGCTCAGCGCCAGCAGGCGACCGTACAGGGAGAGGAGTAGCCGAATCCGCGAAGTGTCTGACCGAGGGTCCACTCTCAATCGACTCACCACAGCAAGGAGCTGTCGATTGATGAGCCACACATAGCGATATATGCAGAGGATGGCCAGGAGGAAGTGCATCACCACCAAATGCACACAGAACTCCATCAAGCAGAGTATCACCAAGAAGAGACTCGACGTATATAATTCGGGCACTCCGAAGCTCACCACCAGCACGCTCAGCACAGCACCCACAACGCACATGCCCTTCTGGATCACATAGAAATTGAATTTGGAAGCATCCTGCACATCAAGGCACCAGAAGTGTCGATGCTCCAAGACCAGCAGCTCGTTCAGAATTCTCAGAACTTGTCCGTTCTTCCAGAAGGTAATGAAGTGTGTTCCGCAGCTGGCAATTAGAGCGAGGATCCCGATGAGTACGTCGATCCATTCTAGCAGCTGATTTCGCTTGAAGATTTCCAGATTCTGCACAGTTTCTGCACTATAGAAAGAGCTCACGACGACGAGGCACATCAGCAAGCTGTTTATCGCCACGCCATAGGCCAGAAACCAACTGTGACGCCTCAGCTGCCTCGCCTGCGGGTCGAAGGTGAATGGAAACAGACCGAAGGCCCACGAGCCCCACAGTGCTAGCCGCAGGACGAGCCAAGTTAGTTTCGCCGCGAAGCCCTCACGCCGTCGAAACATTGCCGACTGCCTTTCCATGTGTTGTGGCAGAAGAGCAGCCCGGCCATTAATATTTATATCAAAATTAAACCATCTAACCGAAAGGCTTTCAGCTAATTAAAGGAGCAAAAACTGTGTGGACATATCGATTGATGGGAACTCTTATTTGTATTCCAGGTTCATGTAATCGAACTGCACCAGGAACACCAGATACAAAATGTTCGTGACGATCATCCGGAAACCCATCTCATAGTTCACGTAGAACAGTCCACAGTGGCGGAACCTCAGCCTGCGATGGCTGCAGAACAGTGCAAAGTCCGAGAGCTGCAATACGAACAGATGGATTCGGAATCGGATTAAAGATACATCGACTATAGCTTACACTTCGCTGCAGTTCTTCATCCGTTTGCTGCCCATCATTGTATAGCTTGAGAATATCCGAAGTCTGCCTGCCGGTGCGCTCTGCCAGGTCGCAGAAGGCTATGCTCAGCCACAGATCATAGAAATTGATGACTAGGGCTTGGGGAATATCAGAGCAACTTCGAGGAGCGAGAACCTGCTCCTGTTGTTCCAGAAAATAATGAGCACGTGGGCGATCATGACATTGGCAGACATGAGCGTGACCATGAAGAGGGTCACCTGAATATCGTAGATGGCAGCCAGTCGAGAGTTAAGTGCCAGCAGGCGACTATACAGCCACAGCAGCAGCTGGATCCGAGCGGTGTCCACCCGCTGGCCGCGCCGCTGTTGGTTGGCCAGCTCGAGCAGCTGTCCGTTGATGGTCCACACGAAGCGATAGATGTAGATCACGGCCAGGTGGAAGTGCGTCACGCCCAGGAGCACGGCCAACTGCGCCAGGTAGATGCAGAAGGCTTTCGTGATCACGACACGGCTGTTAGGTACTCCGAAGTAGATCACCAGCGAGGAGCAGACTTCCAACAGCACCATGAGGAACTTCTCGATTACATACTGGTCGAACTGGTCCCCGTCCCTGAGGATGAGCTGGCTGAAGTGTCGCTTCTCCAGGAGTAGGAGCTCGCTGATTATGGTGGCCATTTCCTTACTCTTCCAGAAAGTTCGCAGATGCATAACGAGGGCGCTCAGCAAGCTGATAATTTCCACCAGTCCCTCCACATGCTTTACCACGGGATTCCGGTCGAACACCTCTATCTTGACGTAATTTTTCATGTCTGTGTCTGGCAGCAGCGACAGCCCCAACAAGGCCAGGTTCAGGACCAGGCCATACGCTAGAAGCCATCGGCAGCGGCTCAACTGCCGCGTCCGGGAGTCGTAGGTGAACGGGAACAGGCCCAGTGCCCAGGACCCGTACAGAGTCGCCTTCAGAGTGAAGTGAGCGACTCGCTGACGATAGCCGCGACGCGCTTGTTGTGGCATTGTTGAAGTTCGGATCCGAATGAAGTGCTGACAGGACAATAATCAGAAATGTTCGATGTCGAGTGCTGCTGATGGGATAGCAAAGAAGAGAGCTTGATAAGAAAACCATTAGGGCAAAGTAATTTCCCATTGGACTCGTTCCGAGGGTGCATTTAATGAAGAGCAATCCATATTCCACATCAACAAATATATCCAAAATACAGAACATAAACCACTTGAGGTATCCCTTGGGATATTCCACTTCACATTTGCAGAGTTCTTCAAGCAGACAAGCAGAAACCAACGGAGGAGGATTGCCCAACCAAGAGACGTCCCAAATTGATGGCCTGCACTGCCGTGGAAGTCTCTGAAGTTGTGCAAATTAAATGCCATTCGATTGGCATCGTCCCACACATCTCAGACGACAATTGTGATGCCTCACTGAGCAGCTGAGATGCGAGCAGGGATGGGGAGAAGAATGTGGGATGGAGAATGTCTGGGCAGTCGGGCGATGGAAATCCTCTCATCTCTCAGAGAATCTTCGCTTAATTAGGCTCGATTGGTGGCTGAGAGGGCATCCGATATGACCTCAGGCTGACCTGCCACTCGACAAGAACAAGAAGTACTCCCCATCGGGACATCCCATCGATGTCACTCGATTGGACCTGCTGGCACCTCCTCTGCCCGCTGCTGGCCGCAACAAACTTTCGAATGGCTTCAACTTGTTCCCCCGATGCCGATGCGCCTGCAGTTTTTGACACTGTTGCAAAGTTAACAGTTCTCCTGCATCTGCACCTGCACCTGCCCCCCTGCCACACCCACCCCTCTCTGTGGCAGTTATGTTTACTGGAAAACTTTTAGCACCTGTCACCAGTAAACGGCATCTCCTTTCCCTTGCCCTTTCCCTTTCCCGCTTCCCTTTTCATTTCGCGTGCATTTTTTTCCTCCTTTCGAAGTTTGTTTTTGGCAGCATTTGGACGAGTGACAGGTGAGAGGCTCCTCCTCCTCTTGGAAGCAAAACCTTGGGTAAAATGTTGAGCTGATTAGTTCCGACCCTTTGGTCCACTCCCTTGTCAGGAGGGAAGAGTTGGGTCCGCATTAAATGTTGTTTATTATTGTCCGAGCAGAATTCAATTTGGATGCAAGTACCCTCCGTATTTGTCCTCTGGCTAGTACATTTATAAGCAGATCCAATCCATTATCCAACCGCATTCTCATAAGAGCAGAGCCGCATCCTGTGTCCTCTGTCCTGTGTCCTGTGGGGTGGCTGACGGTCCTTTGACGGTCCCTTGCGGCCATTTGCCATTTGCATTTGCAATTGGAATTAGTATTAGGATTCTCCGAGTACACAATTGCAGCTTAAATTTTTAATTGCTGACCACAACAAAGAAACTGCAAACAGCCGGAGCACCTGCGAGGATCCTTTGGAACGGGGGACCTCCTGCGGCTCATCCAATTTGCATCGCTGCATAACCGGAATGATTTCTGGGCAGGGACTCCGCCTCCGACTCCGACTCCCACTGCTGTGGTGGAGGAACCTGAAAGTGACTTCAACCATTCGCATTCGCAGCTTAATTTAACATGAAATGGTCTCCAATTGTGGCGGGTCCCTCGCCTCTCTCGGCTCTCTCCTGCCTCCCCCTTCCTTCTCTGGGAAACCGCAAAACGATTGCAGCTGAGAGGAGACGTGGAAATGTTTGTGGTCACAGTTGGTTGGGGGTTCTCCTCCCCATTCACTCCGCCATCAGCTCCTTCACTTGTATCTCTTATCTGTCGGATATTTGATAGCCCCTCTCTACCTCCAGCCCCTCTCTGCATCTAAATCCGTGATTAAACGCAGCATTGAAGCGTCAAACGCACTTCTATAGGCACATCACTGCCTTGGGGCTTCCCTTTCCCTTCCCCCGTGTGACAATGCTGACAATTAGAATTGTTTCCCTTTGCACCCCATTTGCCACCCACGTGCGTGATTTTCTTTTAAATAAGGCTCAAAAATAACGACAACATCTCAAAGGTTTGCCTTGGAAAATGGAATGCGGGAAAAGTTCTCCCGCGTTGCGTATACGCCACGTGAGCCGCCCCCGAGACTGTCGCCTGCAATTAGGCAACTCCGCTGATATTTTTATCCCGCTCACATAATTACAAGCAGACACGACCCAAAAGGGATATAAAGGATGTGAAGCATCGCAGGGATTCCGATTCCCCCTCCATCTTTGACTGGAGATGGGAAAGCCCTTCAGCCGGAGAGGGATACTCCACCCTCGAGGGTGTGGCTGGGGCAGGCCGAAAATAAGTTAATTAGACAAATTGAGTTGGCAAAGGGTAAGAGGGGATGGATGGGGGGCAGTAGGCGTGCTTAGTCAGCAATGTAATACGATTTATAATTCTTTCCTTATTCTTTCCCCTTTTTGGCTTTGGATCAAGTGATTCCAGGCAGGAACCGTAACTGTTATAAGTTGTAATATAAAAGAGTAAGAGTTACTTGTGATTTTGTTTAACTAAAATAAAAATATGAATTGAATATCGTTTTTATTTAAACGGTGACAACGAGAGTTATTCCGTGACTTTTATTTAAAAATTCAATAATCATAAATAAAAGTTGATAAGTTGATCCTCCTTCGAACCGAGTGAATTATCATGCATACTCTTGATCTATGATCCAACACCTTTCATATGATACATCGCATGTCCCTCAAGGACGAATATCAGGGATTCTACTGCTGTCTATTTTATTCCTCTCTAATATCACATTTGTTCTGTTGCAGTACCAGTATAGTAGACCAGTATATACTACAAAATACCGAAAAATACTACAAAACTCCAAATTACAAAACAATAAAATAAAATAAAATATTTTTATTCGTGTCGGTTCTTTCCGCCTTTGTTATTTTGCAACATGTCTGAGAACGACTGAGCTTCATCATCGGAAGACGAGGATTCGAATGGGATGCAGTCCCATGCCGGTATAGAGTGAAGTTCGAACTCAGAGCCTCCTATAGACGGCCAATATTTATATGTACAAATAAGAGAGAGCACAGAACCGAGAGGGCCGAGGGATTAACGTGTAAAACCTTATTCAAGGGGCCCCAGCTGTGCTTTACACGAAGGGATGGACCACAGAGAGAGGTGGGTGGATTGCAGAGGGAGGGAGCAACCAGTGTGCACACATCGGCCGACTATAAAAAATATTGAACCATTTCAGTTCTCTTCTCCATTTAATTACAATAGTTATAATCATTAATCATTAATTATAATATATAATTAGTCAACGAAATCAACTTCCTTTGCGCAGACACAACACTCACCATCCTGTGGTGAACAATCCGATCTAGAGCAGTGTGCCTACATCTATTCTTCCCCTCTCTTTCCTTTTGGGCACCAATAGGCTGTGGCATTTGCATTTTGAACTTCGTAAAACATTCCCAAAATATAAAATATAAAACAAATGATGTCCATGATTCGGAGCTTATATTCGGGGAATATTATTTTGAATGTCCCTGAATGTCCTTAACATTTTCCTTGGCGTCCTGTTTGGCCATTATCCTAGGTGCTGTAATCCCTGCTCCCTGCTGTTGCTTTTTCCCTCCTCCTCCCTCCTCCATCACTGCAGAGCCAAAGTTTAATTTTTCGCTTGGAAAAGGATTCCCGGAGCCTGCGGGCAAACTTAACTCTCAAGTCGTTAAAATCCAATGGAAATGGCCTCCAGGGGGGAACGATCTCTCCACTGCTGTCGGAGTTAAGTATGCAAACTAAACCCATTCCACCCACTTGTGTCGCTCCTCCCTCTGTGGGTTGCAGTGGGGGCCGAAGTGACCTCTTCATAATTTCAGGGATGGAAAGTCTCTCGCTTCGAATGCAATCGGTGCATAAATTTCGCATATCAAAGGAAAGCAAACAGCTACGCCCCACCCCTCCCCCTTCGGACACAAATGAAGTGCAAAATCGGGGCAAAACGAAGTGGGAAAATATTTGCACAACAAAGTAGCAAAAGGAAAACAAACGAAAAACGTGAAAATATTTTCACAGTTGCAAAAGTTCCCCTTCGTTGCCAGGAAAACTGTTGGAAAAGCGTCAAAAAAATGCGATGGTAAATATTTATGAAATATTTTCGCAGATTCTGCAAATCAAATCAAATTCTGTCCGAGTGATTTATGATAGGAACGAGGGGGAGCAGTGCCACAGCGAAGGCACTCCTGCAGCTGTTTACTTGTCAAAGGATTGGACGGGACTCCCCCCACTTCCATTGCTTCCTCCTCGGATCTCCACATGGGGCAATCCCCTCTGCAGACAATGCAATTTGCAGGTGTACTTTTGTCTCCCCTTTACTCGTGTGGGAAATCTGATGGCAGTCCGACATGAAAAACTCTCAGAAATTGACTTAAAAAGGAGGAGAGCGACGGTGGGTGACGGGTCAGGGGGAAATTAGCTCTGCTGCAGGGAAACAAATTGCAAATTTCAAGGCGGAAATTGAAAATTTATTGGCAAAAAAGTTGTTAACGGCTGTCCTCCCGTCTCATCCTCCTTCTGCTGCTCCTTGAACTTTCTCCTCGAACTTCTCTTTCCTCGTTTTTCGTTACCTTCACTGGGTGGAAGTCTCCCAGAGATCCTTTAGCGAGAGATGAGGGATGGGCGAGTGCTGCAGTTGCGCGAATTGATGATCCTTTCTGTCAGGAGACAAAGTGCCAACATTTTGCACCGCTATCAAACGGAGACAAACGGACAGAGACCCCTCCTCCAGTCCCCTCTCTCTAGGCAAGACATTAAAAATTAGTTTTGCCTGTTTACTTGGAGCTGCAGTTTCCCAACAATTTCACTGCCTTCCCACAAGTTTGTCCCCCCCTTCTCGGGCATTTTTCATGCTTTCTTTCCAGCGCCACAAAGCATGCAACACATGCAGCTGAAAGCTGGGAAAGTTGAGCGCAAAGTTTTCCACTCCTCCATCTCCACCTCAGAGAAGGAGAAACCTCTCCCATAATAAGTTACGCTTAGTATTCCCCCCGCCCCTGCCCCTGCCATGCCACCCTCTGAGTGCATTTTTCATTATTTGTTCGCCCATTTTGCTCGCTTTCCCAGTGGGATGACGCCTGGCTGATGATTGCTCTGGTCTATGCAAAGTGACTCAATTTGGGTTCATGTATCCATTAGATACTCCCCACTCCACTTCCCAGTATCCCTCGCATGCCCCACTTGCCGCGTATAAAATATTTTGCAGATAATAAAAGCTGCGAGAAAAACACTAAATTTATGCCCTGTGAAAACTCGTAAATTTTCAATGTTCGTGATGATAAAAATCGGCCATGAAAACGCACAAAGAAATAGAAATATATAGGAGCCTCCCCTTGCTGTTTTTCGGAGAGTCCTTCATGGGGAGAGACTCTAACTAGAGAAGGGAGAGAGCCATAAATGGATGCTGAATATTTATGGGAACTCTCGTGGATAATTTGGCAATTGCTGGGTTTATTCCGATGATTCCAGATGAGCAATGAATCCCCGAATGGAGAACTATTACCATAGAAAAGAAGACTCTCGTTAATCCTGAATTTCCCCCATTTAGACACTCGTTTTGAGAACCCTTTTCCTTTGGAAAACATCCTTTAGTTTCTGCAGCAATAAATATCCAAGAAAATTCATTTGAAATTGCCAAAGATAAACAGGAATCGAAGTTTTCTCCCTCCCCTCCCCAGCACACATTTTCCAGCAGTAATTTAAAGACAATTAACAGGCGACAGGAAGTGCCACCAGCAACAGAAAAAAGTTAAAGAGAAGAGAGAGAGAGGGATGGAGAAAAGGAAAGTGGAGCAACATGGCCGAAAAAGATAAATAAATTAAAAGAAAATAAAAGAAAGTCTTTGGCAGGAGGGGGAGAGGAGGCAGGCAGAAGAAATCGATGCGAAGGTCATTCTGGGTCAGCGATTAAAATTCGACCAAAAGTTCTCCCTTGGAGAAGCCAAATAGCCAAGGACCAGGGGGTTGGTGCAGAATGGAATTAATTGCAGAGAAATTTAATTTTATGACACGGAATTTCATGGCTCTCCTCTCAGCGCCGCTTAAAGAGGAATAAAACTGGAGAATTCCCCGAAATTCGCCCGCCGATTTGGGGCGCCGTGAAAATGAATTGTTGATGATTTTTATTGAGACTCGAATTAAAAGCGGTGAAAATGTGATGGAAAATGCGATGAAACTCTCTCTCCAAATTTGTTTTTTCCTCTCCAGTGTCGAGTGCCACAAAGGAAGAGGCTTTTTCCCCTTCATGTCCATCCCCCTCCCTACTCTATGAGCATAAAAACAACAACCAAAATGTTCGCTGTTAAACGGCTCCGTGAATCATTCGACTAGGAGGAGGAGGAGAAGTAGACGCAGGAGGAGAGGTGCAACATTTTGTGGCACACGAAAGCAGAGCTCGGATTTTCCCCTTTTCATTGTTGCTGTCGGAGGACTGACTGAGGGGCAGGTCAAAGGGCGTTGCATGTGTGCTCTGGAAATATTTGAACAATTAACTTTTGCTTTTTGCTGGTTTGTGTGGTTTTTCCGGTGGACACCTTTTTCATTTTCACCCGAAATTTCACCAGAATCAACAAAGACAACAACAGCCACATCCTCCACAAGAAAAACAGCAAAAACAGCAACATAATGGAATTAATTATGCAATTTTGGAATTAAAAAGGAGCGTGGGAACATGAGGAAATTATCTATTATGTTTTTGGTAAATGATGAAAATACCTGTCTCAAGAGGAAGGAGATTAATGTATGATGGAATGAGGGGTCCAGCAGCAACAACAGAATAAGATTAACAGCAGAGAAGCAGACTAACAGCAGTAACAGTTACAGTAAGAGCGAACTATGTAGATCAACACCAACAGTAACAGCAGAGCCATGTAGATCAACAGTAACAGTAACAGCAGAGCCATGTAGATCAACAGTAACAGTGACAGCAGAGCCATGTAGATCAACAGTAACAGTGACAGCAGAGCCATGTAGATCAACAGTAACAGTGACAGCAGAGCCATGTAGATCAACAGTAACAGTAACAGCAGAGCCATGTAGATCAACAGCAGCAACAGAGAAGAAGAGTAAAGGAGCAGCAGGCATTTATTGTTCTTGCACTTTTACCAGTATGCCGCGATTTAATATAATATCAATAAATATATAATTAAGCATTATCTTAAATGTCACAAAAACAATTGCTAGCCATTTCTGGATTGCTGTTGAGATCAATAGGAAAGATGAAAAGTGAACAAAACCTCAAAGAGATTCGCTTTTGATTTCCTTCCAGATCAGCAGTTACAGATATCTCCCATCTCCGCATTTTATTTTCCACATTGCAGAATGTTTTCCCTCGCTAAGTTCACAATCTCTGCAGCAGCTCCACAAACTGTTGGAGAGGATATTTTTCCAACTGACATTTCCAACTTCATCTTCATTTTCCATGCATCGCTTGGCCTTTAGCCACAGTCCTGTCTCCCATTCAGGACACTTGCCACACATCTCTCCCCATCTCTCTCTCCCCATGTGTGAGAATGTATCTGTATCTCAGTGTGGGTCCTGGGCTGACATCAAGTTCATAAAAATATCTGCCATAATTGCAGCTAAGTCAGCAAATGTTGACTACTATCCTGACACTGCCTCCACCCACATCTCCCATCTCCCCTCTCACCCCGCTGAAGTCGTTCGCCTCACTGCCTGCCACTTTCCCCTCTCCCCTTCCTCTTCATTGTTTCCTCTCCCTTTCTCCCACCTCCTGGCTCTCGTCTAGCCGCATTTTCCTTTCAGTTGCGTTTTCCTTTGGTTAAATATGAAATGAAAGGATTCGCACAAGCATCGCAGGAAGTACAGCCGCACGACAGCGAGGGGAAGTAATATGGTGGGGGGTGGGGGATAGTTTCAGGGATGGAGAGAGGGGGAGGAATGAATGGGAGCACTTAGTTTTATGATTCCGTATTCAGCTCAGCATCCCAGCTACTGTTCCATGTGGCGGGAGTAACTGAAGCCAAAGCAAGGAGAGGACTCGAGGAGAGTCGCTTGGAGTATTCCATTTACTTGCTTTGGGGTGGGTGTGTGGCTGGCTTCCCATAGAACATCGATCATGAATCGATCTCCAAATGCAGCCCTCCTTAGTCTCCATTATATTCCATCCATATACACTCTTCCTTCTCCCTTCTACAACATTCAATTATGTGGCGTTTGGCGACTCCCCCGAAATGCAAATCAAAATGGGAGGCAATAAAAGTCACTCTCAAGTTGTAAACAAGATGGGGCAAGTGCCTCCTCCGCCTCCGCCCTCTCCGCCAATATTCTCCAGACAAAGCAAAGGAGACAGAAAGAGTTCAGCGTGAACCTTTCTCTTTCCTCTTTTCCCTGCTGCTGTCAACGTTCGCTGCTCCTTTTTTATTAAGACCCATCACAGTGGGCGGCAACTGCAGGAGGCGTGGCTGATTGCAGTTGCATCGCAGGGAGGAAGAAGCAGAGCAGAGGAAGACATTTGAATATCTCCCAAGCTGCATTCTCCTTCTCCCTTCTCCCTCTCCATGGCTCTCACTTTGTTGCATTTCCTTTCCAGCTTGGAAAAGTTTTCTTTGTTTTTGCAACAAATTGCGGCAGCTTTCATGTTCCTTTTCATTTGCTTCGTTTGCCTCGCTCCACCTCCTTTTGTCTCCTCCTCCGCTTCATTTGGCCAGCTCCAAATATTTAAATATTTATCCTGGACAAAGTTTGCTCCGCTTCCATTCGAGGCTTCCCCCATGAGGTTCTGCTGCTCCCCTGCTTCGGCAGCTCCAATGAGGCGCACCATTTGATTGTTCTGCTCTCTCCCTCGTTAACATTGCTTACATTTCCCTTCGATTTCCACTTCTGTTTCAATTCGAATTCCATCATTTACAGCATTTGGAATGTGTTCCATGTGAATGCCTCATTAGCCAGCCTCTGGTTTCTACTCTCTGCTCCATCGATTTCAACTGTTTTCATACACTTTTCCACACATTTTGACCCACTTTGGAACCCTCTTCGCCTTTCGCCATTCGCTACTCCAACTGCAGTTGAAGCTGAACCTGGGAATTCATTTGAAACTTATTTGTATTTTCAATTAAACTCTCGAATATTTCCCTCCACAAATGCAGACCCCACAGCGGATAGGGTGCCTTGCTCCATTCACATCCTGTAACTGCTCCCTCCCTCCCTCTCTCCCTCCTGCCACACTTCCTGGCTCTGCTGTCCGTTATCGGAGCTTCCGCCTCTGCTTAGTTTCCTCTCCCCTTCCCTGCCCGGAACTGTATCCCTCCGAAAGTGTTTATCATTAGTTCACATGACCTGCCCTCCCAGTCCCCCATTCACCTCCCCCGCAGTAGCTCCATTTTCCCTCCCTCCCATCCTGCAGTCTCCTCTTCATTTGCGTAGTCATACAAAATTAATTAGGAACCTCTTCACACATCTCCAGCTCCCAGTGAAAACTGAGAATGGGAATGGGAATGGGAGAGGAAATCCGAGTGAGGGTTGGGAACGAACTGAGTCCTAAATTACTCATACGCCACCGGCAGCCATTAATTTCCCTAATGTGCTGCATCCAATCCCTTCCAGCTGCGACTCCAATTTCATTCTCGCTCCCACTATGAATTGGGGCCCGAGACTCCTTTTGGCAGGATTCGGGGTCGAATTGATATATTTGTCTGTTGATGAGGTGAAAAGTGGGCGAAAGTCAAGGTGAGAGCGGCAGAAGGTGAGAGCGGAAAGCTTTCTTATCGGGAAGCGATTCTCCCTGAAGATTAATTGCGATTTGTCAGGGGAGAGAGCACTTATAGCTCATAGGTGACTCCGAAAGGTGAACAGCAAACAGAAAAGAAAGCCAAGAAAGCAGCAACAGAAATGATTGAGGTGCGGAAACAAGGAAGAGAAAACAGGCATAGGAAAGTGCAATTGAAAGTGAAAGAAAGCCTGGAAAACTCTGCCGTCTCTCCACTCTATCCTTCCCTCCCCCCTACACACAGATTTCCCCTCCAGTGGGTCGGGGAAAAGTTTCCAACTTGCGATGGAATTGCATTTAATTAACATTCAGCCACAACTTATCCACCCCCCTCGCATTACTCACGGAAATCACTCTGCAAGGGGGGAGCGCGGGTTCGCCCCTTACATAACTTAATTGCAACAGTTGGCCAACTCCTCCGCTCCTCCGCTCTCCCTGCCCCTCCATCTTCCTTCTTTAATTCCACTCCACGCATTCGGTGAATCGAAACTTTTAAATCTTCATTATGGCAGCTCCGTTCTGGCCATCATCTGATCATCTGGACAGAAAGCGCGGAGTCCTCTGCCTTCCCCTTTCTCTTGCTGAACTCTCTCCACCCGTCCCGGCTCTTTCCGCCTCTCCCTGATGACATTTCACTTTACATGGCCTTTCCTCGCTTGGCTTTAAATTTCCCCACCATTTCTGGTGACATTTTTCCGGCTTGCTCTGCTTTCCTCTTTTTAATTGAAAGACGAAAGATTTTAACGAATTTATCGATGGCTGGATGGCACCTCCCCCTGCCCTTCCATTGCCCACCCCTCCCCCTGTTCGGTCTGCCTTGTACCATATTTTATGCATGCCCCACTGGGCGCTCACTGAACAATTCTCCGAGCAGCAGAGAACGGGAGACTGAGACTCTGAGGGATATGAAATATATCTCCATCGCATTTGCATGGATTCAGTGCAAAGTCGCGGCAAGTGGCTCAGTAGGGCAGGGGCAGGGACGGGGGCAGGTGCAAGTGTGGCATATGCAAATAATGATGCGATTCAGGAGAGAGTTGCCCTTTTCCCTGTGCTGTGTCTCTCCCTTCTCGGAGGATATTAACCAACTGGAAGATAAACAGCAACAACACAATGTTCCCCCTCACTACATTCCCCCTCCATCCATCCATCCATCCATCCATCCATTCATCCTTCCATAAATCATGCAACACCTTCGACCCGTTCTGTGAAGTTCTCCGAGTCTGTCGCACAATTGAGCGTCGCACGACGTGACTTTGAAGCAGTTGCAACTAGACTTTCCCCTCTGGCCCCCTGTTAACCTCTCGAGAACTGAGATATTCATGTTCCCCTGCATCTTTCTCCCTCCATCCCTCGTACTCCCTCGCCAGCTGACATTAGCATCTCAAACAAGGCGAAACATTCAAATTGATGTGACCCCAGACCCACAGCCACAGCCACAGCCAGCCCGAGAACGAGAAGATGGAGGGATAGATGGCTGAGGAGGGAGAACCCAATGGAGAGCCACAACTAGTCATGCATTGGGGTCAGGCCATGTCAGGGAGCAGGGTGGAGGGGAGGCATCACTTTTTCCTTGGCAGAGCCGCGAGCATGCGTGGGGCGGAATGTAGTGAGGATTTTCCACTCTATCCAAGTGTTTCCATTTGCATTTGTAGGCCAAGAACATTCAGAAAGAAAAACAATAAGGAAAATGAATTAGAAATGGGAAAGTATCAGGTGGGTGGGGGAGGGGCTGCCTCCCTCTGCTGCTGCTGCTGCTGCTGTGGCAGAGTTTCATTCAGAGAAATACTTTCCCAGGCTGCTGTTCCCATTCCACTCCAACTTCCATTTGAGTTTCTTCATCTGTGAGTTCAAGGCCAGGACTCAGCCTTGAACTCTGCTGAAGCGAAGGCAGCAGAGCAGCAGAGGATGGGGAATACATTCCTCGAATTTGTCCGAACTTCTCTCGGACCGAAAACTCATTAAAAATTCTGAAAGCAGAACCGAAAGCAGTTCCCAGTCAGATGGACAAGCTTTTCCCCCCGGAGAGCACACGAGAAGAGGAGGAGGGAGACATCCCTGGACACCTCTGCGTATGAGTAATGCCATGTAAAGCTGTTTGTGGGCAGAGAAAAAACTATATAGAGGGGCAGATTCAATTGAAGGATACAGTAAATGGACAGAAGGTACTGCAAAGGGATATTTAACATTGAAACCAGATATAGGACCAGCTCGGGATAAGAGTGGAATAAATGCAAATTAAGAGCCACTTCCAATGGATCATCTGAAGACTTTCCCTTTAATCAAACTGTGTAAATCGATCTAATGTTCTGTCCCACATCTGACATGGGCATCCACCTGCTCGATGTTCCTTTGCCAAGTGCAGATTTCATCCCAATTTGGATGCCTTTCATCGTCAGATGGCTGGAAAATGCTTTGTTTGCTGTCTCGCTGGAACTCGCCTTGGCCCAAAGGAAAACGTGCAACGTGCAACGTGGAAAAATGCTCCAATCAACTGAACTCAGCTGCACACTACACCGCAACCGTTCCCATACCTCGCCCCATCCCTCCTCATCCGCCCCCGCCCTGGTCAAAAATGCGGGCAATAATGAAAGTGCTGACAATGTGAACCGAGCCCAGGCCCCAAATTGCAGCTGCACCTTGTCGGCTTCCCCCCCTCAGCACTCTGTCACTCCCCCAATTCCTGATACGCAATCGGACCCCCATCCATGGCGACCACAGCTCCCTGCAGTTTAGCGAGCGACGAGTCCGGAACAGGACCACAGCCAGGACGAGGACGAGGACGAGGACGGGAATGCGAACGAGGAGCAGCGCTGACGTTCTGCGTGCTCGGAATTTAAAATGGGTGCCAAAAACAGGCAGCTCCATCCATCATGGGCGGTGGGGGGTGTGGCGCAGATCCATTGGGGTGAGAGTGGGAGGGAGGGAACATTCTCCGTTGCACTTTGACCTGCATCTGCTCATTAATTTTTGGCTTTGTTTGCGGAATCCCGTTGGATATTCGCGACCCCACACAAAACACATATTTTGTGGCTGAGTCCTGCGGTGGGGCATCCGCCTCTAATTGCCAGGGAAAACTTTGTGCCAAGGCCTTAAACTCAATTACCTGTTCGGCGCTCGGTTCGGGCCAAGTTCGTAATTGGTTTAAAGTGTTGTCAGAGTGGGATGGAGGTCCATGTTGAACATGGTACCAGTGTGTGTGGCCTCTTCAGCGAACAGAAATACGCACACGGAAAGCAATTGACCCAGAAATCCATCTCCTGCTGCCTCCTTCCGCCCCCAAATCGAAGCCCAAACAGAGCGACAAATCAATAGGAAGGACACGCGAAGGGAGCCCCAAGGGATGCTGCCTGCCCTGCCCTGCCCCTTTGGCCACAGGCAACAAATGTTGCCAGACATCGGTGGCATGCTGCCAGCAGCATCCCATCCGCGTTTCTCTCATTTGCCATGGGAGTGCCGCTCAGATAACTCGGAGAAGGAGCTTTCACTCTCTTGTATCCTCTCTTTCGCTCTCTCTCTATTGCTCGCTGGCTGTTGCCATAAATTTGTTGTCTGAGGATGCCCGACATCCGTTCGGGGGAGGTCAGTAGTCCTTTCAGTGGCCCCCCGAAAGGAGTCTGCCGCCAGTCGATGGCTCTGCCCGAAATGCTCTTGTTATTCATGTCAACGATTCGCACATTAAGGGTGGCAGGAAGGAGGGAGGCTACCCGTCTTGGGCACTTGATTTCGGGATGGAAATTTAAATATATTTATCCAAGGGGATGGGAATGTCCTCAGACCTTCGGTGCAGCAAGCAAAAGTCTCAATTTAAATATCAATTAGAAATGTTTATCGCAGAAGGAGATGGTGATGGAATGGAGCGATGGGAAGGAGAATGAGTCGAGTGGATGCTGCCATCAATCAACGTTCGATTTGCCTCCACATCAGCTGCTTACATCCCATCCTAGTTCATGGCCAGGGATGCCGATCCCCGTCCCAACCAGGAGACAGTTTCCTTTAAATCCCGATGAAGATGGAAGATTGAAGAGATTCTGTCGGAGCTTGGGGCAAACTTTTAATTGATTTGTGTGGCAGGAAAACTTCTTCCGCTCTCCCTCTGTTTTCCCTCTGCTGTCTGTCTTTGAACAATATTGTTCAACATTTCTGTTAATTTGTTTGCCACCGACTAAAAGAGCAGAAGCAGACAGCAGACACAGCAGACAAACAGAAGGAAAACTGCGCAATTTCCATGTTTATTTCCCTGGGAAATACTCCGGGAAACACACACGAAAACCCCAACGAGAACTGAGCAACACACAGACCGACCTTTGTGGTTCCTTTTGCGTTGGTTCTTTGATTCCTGGCAATCCGCAGAGCAAACGGAATATTCAATTGAAATATTTTGGGAATCGGAAGAGTGAGATGTGAGGATTAGCTCCACCCCCGCACCCCCCGAACACATCTCGATTTATTGGCAAACTTTCCACTGCAAAACATTCTCCCACACGTATCAGGGGAATATTTATAGTTTTATTTATGTTTTGGGCTGAAAGTTTCTTAACTTTTTAATTGTTTCTCAAGTTCCTCGGAGATGTAAATTAATTTGGTAATTGTTTTTAATATTTTTGCCTATCCCTCCCCACCCCTCTCTCCCACAAAAAATGTTAAACTTTCAGTTTGATTGTTAGCCAAAGTTTTCCTTCCTTTTCCAAGTGGAAATAAATATTTTCATTTGCCTGGAAAAATATTTACAGGAAGAACAGAAGGCGAACAGCAGGAAGGATACGAAATAAAATGTTTTGCAGCATTTATTTCTGTTTATTTCTCGGTGATAAGTTTGGGGAAAAGTGGCTTAAGTGGGCGAGAGGGAAATGCTGCACTGCGGATTATTTATTGCTCTTGTCACAGATATTTTTAACAATTTCCAAATACACTCGTACTTCCCTTTCTCCAAATACACTCGTACTTCCCTTTCCATGGGTTTTCTTTCGATATTCCTTTGAGCAGCTTAGAGCAGAGTTTTCCCTTTGAATTTCCTCTTCTTTCAGGGTCACTTTTCCTCATTTGTGTCGCTTTTCCGATGGAACAGACAAAAGAAGCCTCGGCCCAGAGTAGGAACAGTGCAAAGCAGCAAAAGAAAAGAAAAGAAAAGTTCTGCGATAAATGGAAACAAAGTCAGCAGTAAATTTCCCTTCTCCGCTTCTCGGCACATTTTCACTTTTTTAATACTTTTCCCCATCCCCCAATTTGAGGTCGTGTCACAGTTTGTTTCCCCTCCAACAGATCCGTGGGACTTCCCTGAATGGTAAACAAATTTCCTGCTTCCTCTTCTTAATTATGAAATGCACGGGGGGCGGTGGGGGAGGGGCAGCAGTTTTCAATTGTTTTCCTCCTGCAGGTTCCCCTCCAACCAGCACTCCGTCGGCAGAGGACGAAGCCAACTTTTGTTTCTCTCCCTTCGCTTTAACACATTTTGGACTCGCCAAGGGAGTGGGATGAGGGTGGTGGGTGTCGAGAGCTGTCAATCCCTTGACTTTCCCACGATTCCCTTTCCCCATCTCCGATAGAGGAGTCGTTTAAGGCCTCCTCCTCCCCATCCTACCTCTCCTACTACTGCGACAGTGAAGGACGCATCGTAATTGCTTTTGTATGCTGAGAGGAGGACTTACAGCGATGTCGGACGGAGACAAAGGGCCTCTAAGCCGAAAGGTAACTGTTGTGGCTCCTGTGGGGTGTGAGCGACTCCCACCACCTCCCCCCTCTGCACCCATTGGGTACTTTCAGCTACCAAATAATTTGCAGCAGCCAAAGAGGAGAAAGCCACAGAAAAGGAAGCGAAAAATTTCCGCTAAAAGGAAGCAGCACACACACACACGCTCACTAACACATATTAACACACTCACACACCACACACACACACACACACGGACACACAGAGATATAAAGGGAAAAAGGGGAGCATTAACATCCCGCAGAAAAAGTTGAATTAAATTATGAGTCTGCGGCGGAATAAATTCGAAAGAATGAAAATTTAAATAATGCGCCATAAACCGCATTTGTGTTGTGTGTTGGTGTGTGTTTCCGCTATACATGCATGCATGTGTGTGTGGTGTGTGTCTCTGTGTGCGTGTGAGCAAGAGTATTCCAAATTTGATGCTCAGTTGCTGTGTGGCTCTGTTGCTGTGTGGCTGTGGCATTCAGCATAAATTGTTGCCATTTACACGATACTTGAGCACGGAACGCAGGCTCCTCCCACTCTGCCCTCCCTCCACATTCTCTGCCTGTAATTTCTCTTCTCCACAGATGAGAATAGAAGCGTCGCGAATCCGAATGTCTCTCTGGGCAAACTTTGCTCATCAGTCCGCGTAATTTCGCGGTGCAAGTTTCAAATTTGTCTGCGGTTCCTTCCTGAATTATGTGGCCCGCCACCCACTCCCCACCACCCACTCCCACTTCGTATCCTGAGTTCCAGGATCCTTTGGAACTGCCTCTGGCCGAAACTCAAAACGTTGACAATCTGCTGCTCAGGTTGTCCCAGAGATGGGCAGTGGGGAGTGGGGCATGGGGAGTGGGGCATGGGGCCAGGAGTAATCACCTCTCCGTCTGGCTTCTTTTGAATCACAAATTAGTTTTCATCAGGCTCAAGTGCCATCAGTTCCAGTTCCACTCGCAGTTTACTGTAGTTCTGCAGAAAGTTTTCAAATGAACTTAGGCTGATTCTCTGGCAGGGAGAGAGAGAGGAAGTGAAGGGCAGGGATAATGCCCTGGGGTCAGGCGGAGCATAATTCTAATGAATTGAGCTGGATTTCGAGGCTCGTTTGCTATGGTCAGGTAAGCTATGGAAGACAGAGGCTTAAACTGGCCAACTGGCAGATCCAACCACAGCTCTTCCGCATCAGCCACAGCAGCCTCTCCTGCTTATGCTGCTAACTGGCTCAGTGGAACTAACTGATTCAGAGTGAATCCATTAATTAGGCCACATAAATTGAAAGTACATGTACGAGCGCTTTGCAGGGGGGTGTGACAAGTGCTGAACCCATTTCATTGGTCAGAATACTCTCAAGAAGTGAACTCAGAGTATTTTCTGCAGCTTTTATCCATCATTTCCAGCAAGATCAAAGAATATTTGCCAGTCAGTGCAGTGGAAAATATTGATCCGAGCAGTGGAAAATGTCCGCTTCACTCGCCCCACTTTAACTCCTGGGATCCCAGTCCCCTCTGAGCAGCCTCGTTCTATCGTTTCCCTCTCCTATCCTCCCATAACCCACATTTGGTGCCCTTAAGCATATAAATCTGACTCTGGATTCGGTCTGACGGCGTTCCTTCCTTCCTTCCTGTTCGAATTTATAATTCAGACGACTTCTCATTCCGATTTGCATGCGAGCTTCTCATGAATGTTTCCATTTCCCATATTAATTTCATATTTACTCCCCCCCTTCCGCCTTCCCACTAGCTCTTCGTCTCTAACTGTGCCCAGCACTTCTCCCATCGGTCTCGTTACTCATCTCCTTCTCCTTCTCTCCTTCTGCTGCTCCTGCTGCTGTTTCCCCGTAATCTTGTAAATTATTTTGGCCGAAAGCCAAGAAACTGAATTCTGAATTCAGAAACGAATTAAATTGGCAACCTGAATGGTTTATCCCCTCATCCTCTTCCCCTTCCATTTCCCGCTCGTACTCTCTTTCCTGGCTGAAGGACGTTCTCAGCATTTGGCCTTCTTTTAATTTCGTTGAAATGTCGCGTGGATCTGAATTCTCCTTCTGCCTCTCTGCCCGAGGGAAGAATTGGCAATAATAAAGTCGCATCAGGGCCTATCTTCTCTCGATTTAGAGAGCGGACGGCAGGCATTGTTAGGGAGGGGAGGGAGAGGGGAGGCGTGGCAGGGCATCCTCCATGCAAAATTTGTAGTTTCTGCCTGTCGTTCGCTTTACGCGTCGCTCCGCTTGGGTTTTATCGAACCAAAAATGTTTTACGGCTACGTGAGGAACAAGGCTACCATCTGGTTCTCCCCTTCACTCTCTCCCCCTTTCTCTTTCTCTCTTGTGAGCATATTGACAGTGGGATTGGGGATTGGGGATTGTGGCATACGCATGCAAAATACAAAGCCAAACAAAATATTCACTTGGCGAATTGACTGAGGAACCTCTCCCCTTCCTTCCCCTTCTCCACTTCTATTTTCACCACACGCTCCTCTCGATTTCTTCGCTTCTGTTTGTTGACATTTTCCGGCTCTTTTGTTTCCCATTCGAAGGATAGAGAGAGGGCAAGCGAGGGGGGATTCATGTGGCATTGGGTCACGTCCTACCTCATCGATGAGGATGATGATGATGGGGATGATGGGGATGATGGGGATGATGATGATGTGGAGGTCGTCTGTGGAATGTCCGAGAAATGCGTGGATTGAACTGCCAAATGCTTGGAGACAATTACTCAGCGCCTAAATAGGAAGAGAGAATCCAGCAGAGAGCATAGAGCATAGAGAGAATCCCGAATGAGACCAAATAAATGCTCTCCAATTCACTTTGTCCTCTGCTCCATCTCGCTGGCGAAAAAAAGGGAATTTGGGGAATATTTTCATGAATCTTTAAACATTTTTCACATGCAAATTTACATTTTAGTTCCAAAGTGGGCAAAAGCTTCGGCGACAGTCGCGGAAATTAAAGAGAAAATCCTGCATAGTGGAAACTGCGGGGGCAGCCCACAAAATATGTGGATTAGAAATGGGAGACAAAATCTCTTGCAGATAGAAATTTAGTGGCAGTTCCCCTACCCCCTGCTACCACCACTACCCTGCTCAGTTATATTTTCGAGTGAAATAATCGATAGCAACGCGAGACAAACAAAAGTCCCCGCGGCAATGTGAGGCAAGGCTGAGAGACAGCGAGAATTGTGACAGGATATTGTCTGAATCGCATTGGGAAAGCGCGGAAGCGCGGAAAACCGATGGGAAAAGTTGCCAAAAATGCCAGAAACGAAAGCCGAGCAGCGGCAACGAAATTGATAAAAATTTGAAAGGCCTGCGGCAGTCGAAGACAGTGAAGGGGAAGGAGCAGGAGGAGGAGGCTCTTCTCCTTCCTCCCATTTGCCTCTGACAATTTCCATTGAATGTCAATGCAGCCACGCCCCTCTAACCGTATCCATATCAGCCGCCCACATTGTTTGCCCATATAATTTGGCGATTAAATAGTTCTGGGGAATATATCATGAGGCGGCGGACACACATTTCCCATTTGGCGGTCACTGCAGCATTTCTCAATTATTTACCGATGGCCACAAATGAAATGCGGACTTCCTCCTCCCACCTCCCTCCGCCAGTCCCTTCTCCACTAGTATTTCGGTTGGTTTTTGGTATTTCCCAATTAATTTGGAAATTGTTTTCCCATTGGGGGGTCTCCCTTTTAGCTCCGTTTGCTGCTGCTCCTTTTTAGTTTTGGCTCTGGTTAAATGTCGTTTATAATTGGCAGTAAATCGCTTTTTGATTGTTTAGAATTTACATTCGGCTTACCCACTCCATAGAGATGAATGATCTTGGGTGGGCTGGAAACCACAGAGGGAAGGGAGAGAGAAGAGAGGTCACATACATTAAAGTTGGTTACCTTTGCCCCATTCCCTTACTGGATGATATCTATGGCTGATTGTTTGGCCATCATTATTTATTTATGCAATGAATATTCCCCCAAATACCCCTCACTCTTCCACCCATACCCTTACCCCTCCTCTGTTCACTGTTTCCAGACATTTAACTTTTGTCTTCTGCCCAATTACAAATTCATAGACCCAAAAGTTGATTGCTCTGAGGCAGCCGCAGACAGACACAGTGCCTCTCCCCTTCCCCTTCCCATTCCTATACTTTCACACCTGTTCTACCTCTATCTCCCCTCCCTGCTGTGCCGCTCCTCTTCACCATGAATAATTCGGGGACAGTGGAATGCCTTGTCCGCTCTCCGCTGTCTGCTCTCCGCTGACAAATTGTTGGGCTCGTTAAATGTTGGCCACAAAACTTGCAACGAATTATGTAAATTTGAATGGAACGATCCTGAAGATCCTTGTAGTAATATTTCCACTCAAAGTACTCCTCCTCCCCCCCTTACCCGCAGATGTCTCGGAAGGGTGGGGAGACGGGAAGCTGAAGACAGACATTAATTCCATTTGAGTTGTATCCTTGGCTTCCTGTTATCCTTGGGTTCCGCCCACATAAATAATTTTTAATGATGTGAAAATGTTTTGCCAAGCACTTTTCCTATAATTAATGGCAACTTCCCAGGGGAACGAGGAGGAGGAGGAGCTGCAGGCAGCCCCAAGGAAAGCCGCAAAACAAATTAAATTGGAAGGTGAGGGCCGACATGTGGCGGCAGCTCTAGCCGGAAGCGGAAGGAGAAACATACCTCGGGAATCCACAGGCACTTCCCAGAATCCCCTCTCGTCTCTCTTACTCTCTCTCTCTCTCTCTCTCCTCCTGCCATGACCATGTTGCTCGATTCCTTGACGCCAATTCAATCAGAGTCCCCGATTCGGTATTTCCTGATTTCCCATCCCCCTCCGCCCCCTCCGCACTCATCGTCGTCTGCTTGTCACTTCTTAAATTTTCTTTGACATTTTCCCATTTGCTTTCGCCCTGCAATTTATATTTAGAAATAATTTCCGTTGCACTTTGTGCCCATTGCCCTCCCCTGTCCCGTCATCTGCACAATGGATGGACAGGAGAGCGAGAGCAGAGGAAAGGAGAAACTCTCCGAAGAGCAATGTGCATTCATTTGTACTCGGGAGAACTCGGAAGAGAAAGCAGGCAAAAGTTTTCTTTGTCCGCGAGCAGAATTTAATGCAATTGAAATGGGAATTCCAGCTCGGGAAAGTTCTCAAAGCAAAGGGAAGATGGAGAGCAAAGGGATCGCCCCTCGCCACCGCCCTTCTTGGACCTTGAACTTGATGGAAACCACACACTAAATCCCTTCCTGCACTGGGATAATTCCTCAGCAAAACGGCAAAGAGGATTCCAAGTTGGAGTCACTCCAGAGCCACAGCCACAGCCCCAACTCTGGTGGGGCAGGCATCCCCCAAAGAGCCAAACACCGCAGTGCAGTTCGTGTCCGAGTCCTGTTTCACGGCAGCTGCGAAGCGAAGGAGGAGCCGCAGGTGGAGCTAGTGGTGGCACCTGCACATAGGTAAATTTGTCCAGCAGCGAACTAAATTCCAAACGGAAGTGACACTCTAATTGAGAGCAACGAGCCAGCTGGGAGATGTCCGGCTGGAGAGGGGAAAAAGAGGTGGGGCAGGAGAGCTGGGAGAGGAGCGCGGAGAGCAGGACATGTCCACTTCATGCGGGTTCTGGGAGCAGCACTAAAAAAAGTAAACTCGTTAATTGCTAAGTGCAAAACCATAAAACGGATGTGGAGCAGTGGAAGAGATCTTGGCTGGGGAGCAGGATGGGGAGCAGGATGGGGAGCAGGATGGAGATTGGTTTGTTGGTTCCGCAATCAGTTGGCAGAGGGGTGGAGAGTGGTGAGTGGTGAGGGGAACTATAATGCGGGTCTGGAGTCGGACTCTGCCGAGTGCCGCAGAATTAAATAAATTTAATTGAGGAATTTGCAGTGCAGAATGATTTAATGAGTGAAATTAGTTATCCTTTGGGGTGGGAGATCCAATCCATGTCCCTTTCATCGAGTATATCATATTTTATTTCGATGGATATCTTCTGTGGCGTCTCATTTCACATTCAACTGATTTGCATAGCCTTCCAAGGGGATTTCCCACAGAGGTTCAGTGGCAGCCTCACCTTCGAGGCGTTCTCCTTCCTTCTTCTGCTTCGACAAATCTGTGCTCGCATTTCCTTCGCCAGTCATCGACTGGGGAACATTTTCCACAGAAACGAAGAATAAGACGGGAAATGCGTTGCACACTCGTATTTATGAATAATTCAGCAGAGGGACATCCGACGACCCTTTCCTCCTTCCTCCTTCCTTCTGATTTTCCTATTTGTTTACCACAAATTGTCAAAATGTTGCCGGAATGACACTGGCAGCACGTGTAAGCCCCCCAGCCCTTCCCTCTCTCTCTCTCTGTCCTTCTCCGACCCATTGCCTTCCACATGCCAGAAAGTTTGTCCAAAATTGGCCATTGGAATTTATTCATGTCGATGCCGCAGGAGGGAGGAGGGGTACGTCGGAGGAGCATGTGAAGCATCATCATGCAAATCACTCACTCGGAGCCACCTCCTCACCATCATCACCATTGATGCTGTCTGTTGGTCAGCTCTCCGCCAGAGTCCCGCAGCTGGAAAACTTCCCCCCGGTGACAGCTGGAAAAATTACATCAATTTCATAATTATCGTGGGTGGTCGCCTGCCTCCCTCCCTTCGCCTGTTTTCTGACATTTTTATTAAATTTCTTCGTCTGTCCGAACCCCCTCCCAGCGGGGCAGCAACTCGTGTCCGGTGCGAGGCGACTCTGCGCTTTAATTAAAGAGAAATCAAGTGGAGTTTGTCCCTTGTAATATATCAAGATTTCCTTCTCCGCCAATATAACTTTTTGGGTGTGACGAATGTGGGTGGTCCGCAGGGGCATGGTATGGGATTTGATTAATGAATGGAACATGGAAGGCCAAAAGTTGTCCACTTATTGGGAGAGCAATCCAATTAGCAATCCCAACACTCAGCGAAACAATTCCACCATCGGATTCCCCTCTCTGTATCCCCAGTAATACCCATTACCCTCACATATTAGATCATATTTTTCTGCCAAAATAAAATTTTTGTTTTTCTCCGCTTTTATGATTTGTCTTGCGAAAGTTTACGACTGTCTCTCCGCGCTTATTTAAAATTTATGACAGAACATAAACCAAAATCCGCTCTCAGCCGCCCCCAGACGGACTCTCCCTCCCATTATTACAGACAAACGTCAGTGCTGAGAGAGCAAGGAGTGCCTTTCCGTGGCCAAATCATCTCGAATGTTCAACTTTTGGCGCATTTTTAAAGATTTAATCTGTGGCTGTGAGCAAACAATTGGGAAATGTTTTCCAGCGGCAAGGAAAATAAACAAATATGGAACACGAAAACAATTAAGGAAACAGAACCACAAGAACAAAGTCAAAGGAAGAGCACGAGGATGAGAGAGAGAGAGAGAGAGCAGAGTGGGAAGCAAATTAATTAACAATCGAGGCTATGAAAATGCAAGCAAAATGGATAAAATACTGATTGCAGATCTCTTTCTCTCTCTGCTCTTTCGTTAGTTGCAGCTTTTTGTGGCAATAACAACACTGCGGGACGGGCGTGGCAGCAACATGCGTCAGGAAAGGAAAATCAGCCAACAATCAAACGTCTCTTCCGATTTCCACTGTGGGAAAAATCATAAGGAAGACGATATAGAAATGGTTGAACATCTTAGAGTTTAATTATAATTTTTCAACAGTGCGTGGAGTAGTTTACGTTTTATTTGGCGCCGTCAGTGTCGATCCCATCCACCCCTCGCCATCCATCCATCCTCTAGTACCAGAAACGCACCTTCAATTCAGCTTCTTGCAAAAATTGCCGTCTAATATGGCGCAATTGGTTTTCTGTATATCGAAAGCTCTGTTCTTGGGTGCGTTGAATACCGCGAACGGGAATGTTTATAGCATTTGGTTCATGTGCCCCAGCTGGCACCTCTGCTGGCTGTGTGCCGCCCGACGCCACTTCTGCACCGGCTACTGCAAGTTGCATAAAACACCAATTAAACACACACACACACACACACATAGGGACTGAAACATACCTTCTTGTGGATTGCGATTGCCATACTGTTGGGTGGATCCAGATGGGTTTCCTTCGGGCTGAGAATTCATCTTTAGTTAGTCGCTTGAATTTTTCGTCTGTAGTTTGACTTTATAAACAAAATCAGAGGCTGTTGAGTGCTGGAAAACAGCCCAAAAAATGCCTGCTATCAGAGTTGCTCTGGAGAATGAAGTGTTGGGAAACGTCCAAAACTCAGACGCGCCGAATAAGGAAGGGAGGTATATCCAAGGCTTCCAGACTTGGAATATGTTCAGCGATCGATCTGCTGATTTATATTTCCCTTAATCTTTGAGTTGCTTGGACACACAATGCATCTACATTCATTTAGGAATGATTTCAAACAAATATAGGCTTACCCCCATATTTTTTAATGCGTGTAGCAAACATCTAGAACTCCATCATAGGTCTAAATGCAATCCACTCTCCTTCTGCTTCCCCTAGTCGATCCATCCCACCACCAGGGTGATTCTTCGCCTTGGCATACAATGCAACTGTTTGGCAAACTTCTTACGCTCCTCCAGCCAACAGGCTCAAACAGTTTCCATCACAGCTCTCTTCCTCTCTCCCCGACGTTCCCTGGCAATCGGAACCACCCAACCAGGTCAAGTGAAATGTGCTCCACAAACTTTTCTTTGCTTCCCTCTTTGCCTTCCTTTCCTTTCCTTTCGTTCTGTTCCTTATCCACACACTGGCAACATGCATCAAAGGAGGAACACACAATGAGTGCTCCGCCAGCTCAAGAGAAAGTGGAAACTGTGACCCGATTCCTGTGAGCCTCTCCTACTTGGACACGTTCCAATGCAGATGTGTTGGCTGCTCGTGTTTGGACATTGGGGATTTATGCCACGCCTCCACACCACTGAGAAATTTATACAGAAATTCCCAACTTTGCAATGAAATTTTTGACAAATGCTTCCAATTAAGTGGAACAGAGTGTGAGTGGGAGTGGGGGGAGGGAAATCTCCCAGGATCACCCACCGAAAACACAGGGCGCTCACATGGTGTGGCCAGGCATATTGATTCGGATTTGGACTCGGTCTGCCATGGGGATTTGGCCCTAAATGCTTCTCATTTATTTTAACGCCCAGCGAGAGTCGAAAGCCCAAAGCTCATATGTGATACGGGGCGGGGACTGAGGCTGGTGTTTTTGAGCAGTCGGACCTGGGTGCCGCAGGATATATTTCCGACTTGAAGCCGCCGCCGCCGCCTGTGGCGTAAATATCTGATTAGGCTTCTGCCCACGAAGCCTTCTCCGTCTCCTGTTCCTCCTCTCTCATTCTCCTTTTCTAGGCAACCGAACAAAGGAAAGCAAGAAAATGGTGAAAATGAAAATAATCTTGGGCAACATCTGCAGGAGCAAGGGGCGGGGACGCTGCAGGACTTGACTGCTCCCTTTTCGATTGGGGACAAGGTTAAGCATTCGGCAGTAAAGTGGCAACTTATTGTTTGGAATTGCCTGAAATTGTGTTGGCCAAAAGGCTGAACATGGGAAGCTGGAAAATGCTTGAACCTTGAGGTTTTCCTCTGAGAAATTGCCTTGAGTGGAGGATGAAAACTGTTTTCAGGACATATTGAAAATGTTTCGACCCATCAAACAGATAATCTTGGCCTTAAGCTGAACAATTAGTTGCCTTATTGATATCTGTGGTATCTCAGTCTATACCTCTTTCATCCTTTCTCTTCTCTCAGACTCTCTTTTCAGAGCTGTTCACTGGTGGTCTGGAGAGCATCCTCATCATGAGGTGGCTGTGGTTGCTGTGGTCATACTGTTTGCTCCTTCATGTTTTTCCTGCAGCTGACACTCCAGTCCATTCAGGCTTCGTCTCCTCCTGCTCATTGTGTAGCTTCGTAATTGTCCTTGTCCGGCAGGGTCCTGTGTCAGTTATCCTTTTGCTGGTTGTCAGTGTCCTGGCCAGCTTGTTGCTTCTCTCTGTGTGCTTCTCTAATAACTGACGAATATAATTTGCCCTTTTCATGTCTGCAAAAGGAATTTAATTTAGTTTAATTGGCCAAATAGAACATATAATAAAGAGGGCAAAACTAATTGGCAGATGGAGTCCAGCAGAGTGGAAATGGAGAGCTTATTAAAGTTGCATCCTTACGAAAATGCTTTCATTACCAAAAGCTGATTTGCCCGCATGACATTTATTACTTTTTAATGAGCAATTTTCCCCCAAGAGCATGGAAACTTCCGTGTGTCAAAGTAAGACCAAAACCAGAGGAAGGAGCTGCCGAGCAGCCGAGCAGCCAAGCAGCACTCCACGTGGCTGTCATTAGGTTGCCCCGAAAAACCTTGGCCACGCCAAGTAAAACTTGCAACACTTGCACAAACTTTGTAAAGTTGAAACAAGTTCAAAATGAACTCGATAAAATGGCCAAATCATGGGCCCCATCCAAGACACTCTCGGCCAGATTAGTGCAGAAGTCATAAAGGCAAACGATGGCTAAATAAAAATGGTAAATGCGAGTTGCCAACTCATGCAAACGTTTTGTCAGCGTCAGTGGCCGAAACTTGCTTGCCTTTAAAATTATGTCTCGGCGCCTCAGGCCTGTGGTTAGGCGAGTGCTGGTGGCAGTGGCATGCCCCGCAACAGCACGCTGCAACATGGCCAGCAGCAACTAGGCTCCAAGTCAGGCCTGTGGTCGGGCCCGAGCCTTGATTCTTGAGGAACTTTCAGCGAGGCCAAACTTCCACTGCAGTGGAAGGAAACTTCAGTTTTGTCAACATGTTGCGGCTGGCAGAATTTCTACAAGAGACAACAAAAAAAAACAAACAAAAAACTTTTAGCAAAGTGTGGAGTAACATTTGGATTACATTTTTAACAAGAGATGAAAAGGGCAAATGGAATTAAAGTGATGTGAGTTTAACAGAATTATATTTGGTTTTAACTTAATTACGCACAGCTGAAATTTCTTAGCTACAAAAATGTATATGGACTTGCAGCTAAAACTAATTTGTTCTGCATAATATACATACATAAAAACATCATCTTTCCAACATTTCATGAAGGTAATACAAGTTATGTAAAATAGACAAAAGGACAGTCGAAAGTGTGGCCTCAAGAGGATTAGTTACAGTCCCTTAAAGATCTTAGAATATTTTGCCTATTAAAAGTGTACAATATTTTTATATTTGTTTTTAATTCTATATAAAAGGCACACACAATTTTTTAAATAAAGGCAGCATAGAAATTGATTGTCTTATAATTATTTTATCAGATTTAACGAAAAGAAAGTTGAATTTTCATGACGTTCATTCGACTTTTTCAATACTTTTTCAATATATATACAAAGATAAATAGAAAATGTTAGCAATATACACACATTTGTATGTACCTCAGGGAAAGAAGTACATACATATGTTTGTAGAATAAAATATATTTCTTAAATCTATTCATAATTTAAACAAACACTAATGCTCGAATAAAACTGTTGCCAAAATCAATCAATATAAATCAATTCCAATTTCGTATATCTTAAATCCAGTTTGAAAACATTTTTATTATTGTCGATAAACTGTGAATGCATTTTGGGCTAAGCGACGCTCAACAGAATAAACTGAAATCTTTTGTGCCAAACATTTCCATGGGGCGGGAAAATCCTTTTCTCTATTGCGCACACAATATAAACTAACAATTCTCTCTGAATCGCTTTTTGTTTTGTGGGATTTCCTTTTTAGCTGAAAGCGTTCGCAATAATCCTTTGTGCATATCCGAGGCAAACAAAACTAATTTCGTATTTGTTTTTCCGAGCTTTTGCTTGCAGCCAGGATTTGCGCACCCTTTCACGAAGAGAGAGAGACAGAGAGAGAGAGAGTGGGCCACCATAAGTGAAGTTGGTAAATAAATCATTTTATGCAACTGCAAATGGAGTTTGTAATGCAAATCCTTTTTGCCAAGCTAAAGGGGGATTTTTGCCAAGGCTCCTCAAGCCCTATTCCCTTTTTCCCCTCACGTATCCCTGTGGCTGTGGCAGTGGCAATTGGAGCACTAAAGAGACCGCGGGGAGAAATTAAGACAATTGTCGATCCGCTTCGACGCTTCCACGCAGCCGGAAAAATGCTGCTCCCAGTCGACTTCCATTTCCACTTCCACTTTGAGACATCGCCAGTTGCATGCGAAATGAAGCTCTTGCTCCATGGCTAATTGGGGGATAGACCAAACGCCAAACGGCAAACGCCAAACTCAAGTCTCACCAATGCGATTAGCTGCAATGAAAGTTTAAAGTTGTTGAAACTTTTAATCCAAGCAGCACTACGCAAAAACTTCTGCCAAAGACAAAAAAAAAAAATCGACTTTGCATCGAAATATACATAAATAAATAGGGGACAAAATGGACTTCAAAAATTGCTGGGCAATTTTCAGCTTGAAAAGTTTGCAGTTTGAAGTGCAGAAATAACTAGCGACTAAATATTCAGAGGACTACGCAGCTGCGGGTGTACAGGGTGTTCAAGCAAATTTATGTACCCAATGATCTTTAAGAGAACAGTCCAATAATATTAAATTTGTATGCCAAAAGGTTCTCAAAAAGTACCCCAACTTGAAGCGCAGAAGACAGTCAAGTTTGGGATAAAACATTATAATAAATTCCAACATCATTTTCAGCTCTCAATGTATTCAACAGCAGATTGAATATCTCATTGCCTGCTTTGTGAAGCCACCCACTCGGACGTGCCCCTGCAACCTCATGAATATCTCAACGATTTGCCACAAGTAAAAGAAAAAAAAGAACAACTCAACGCATCGCATGACAGAGTTTTCTTTCAGCCCCGAAGGCAGTCATGGCAACTAATCCAATAAGTTCCACTTGCACTATCCTAATGAGCCATTTTATTTGCCTAACCCTCGCCCAGTCAACCCCATGGAACTGCCAGGAGACCCATCTGAGCTATCCCCCTATCCACATCCACATCCACATCCTGTTGCTGGAACAAAAAGTTTTCTGTGCCGCCTTCCGAGACAGGCGACAAAAGTTACATTTAATGAAGCGTCAGGGCCAACACACAACGCTGGCTTCGGCTTCCTGCAGATTCAGATAGGGAGAGAGAGAGCGATAGAGTTGATAGAGGGGCCACCAGTACTTGCAACTTGTTGGCTGGCAATTTTCCATGTCGCGCAATTAGGCAGAAAAAGTTAAATTGCTTGTCATAAATGTAAAATTTGCAGCACAAAAATTGACTTAAGTGAGTGCAGTGCAGCGGCAGCTCCCAAAACCAGGACGAGATTCATCTCCAGCAGCAGCTCGAAATAAATTTAAGCGGCTTTTGAATTTAAATTGCACTCATAAGCGTCGTAACTCCTTGAGCTGTAAAAAGCGCTGAGCTGGTCTGAGCCGAAACCCCCCATAAAGATTACAAAAAAGTCGTAAAAGGCCAGAAATATGAATGCGATAGTCATACTCTCTCTCCTCTCTCTCTCGTACTAGTCCTCGTTCTAGTCCTCGCGCTGTGAGGGCACCGAAAAATGGCTCAAATAATATAAAACAGCAGACTCATGCGGAAAAGTCAACGCAGCCAACATTTTGCCTGACATTTTCCGCTGTCAGCCAGCGGGATATTGGTGGGGCAGGGGCAGGGGGATTGTCCCCACCAAAATGGAGCTGAGGGGGGGTGTCTCTCTTGTAGTTGTTAAGCTGCTTGGGGAGGAAGGCTTAAAATATGCGCCGCTGGCTCAACATTTTGTCATATTTTGCAGCGGCTACAAGAAGCTGGCTTCATTATAGAACAGCTTGAAGCAACGCCCCCTTGCCACCCCTCCCCCTTGCATAAAATATAGAATTAAAAAGCTCGCCAAAAAGTTGGGAGGGGGCTACACAAAAAAAACCACAGCAAAAGTTGAAAAGCAACGACAAAAGCGAAAAATATAAACAAAAAAGTAACAAAAATGTTTGCTGACTTGTTGGTCGCTCGAGTAAGTGTATTAGTGCGGGGTAATGGCTAAGCGGGCGAGGGGGGAGGAAATTGCAGAGAATTTTGTATGGTTAGAAGCTTAAGTCACACCTGCTCTGTGTCTAGATGGCCGTATATCGGTATGGCTGTGTGTGCGTGTTGTCCTAAAGTTGAAACTTAATGTGGCAGCATGCCCCGTACATGCCTAGCTTAACTTTACATTGTAGTCAAAGACAATGGTATAAATAGGTCGAATTCTGGGTAAAAGGAAGTTAAAGTTGGTGCTAAAATTCCATTCAAGATAAGGACAACAGCTGGCGTAATAATAGAGCTACTGCCTTGCCGCTTTGCTTATCAAATTCTTTGCCAGGAATTATCATTCCATCACAGTTCTATTTAAAATAAAATAATTCTGTTGGCCCACATACATTTCTTAAATCTTAGCTTAAATAATAGAGATGCTCGCCCATTTAATTTTCAGACCAAATCCAACACTTAATCAACCCCACAGCACAGCCCCTGCATATTGTATATCTGCCCATCGTAAAGATTCCATTGTTGCTGTTGCTGCTACTGCTGGCCGCAATCCAAGTTGACATTTCTCCGACCCCTTGGAGACCACTCGCACTAGTTTCATGTTGCTCCTACGAGTATTTCTACGGCACAAGTAAACCAACGCACGCACCAAATATGCAGGAGGCCGGGAGGAAGCACCAGCACAAACAAGGAGTGGCAATAAAATGCAAAGAGGCAAACAAAAACAACACTGAGAGGGGGGCGGACAGACAGGCGGACAGCTTTTGAGTCAACTCGAATTTCAGATGGTTTACAACTTTTGTTTATTTATGGAGCCCCGTAGCCGAGGCCTGTGTATTTCGTGCTTTCATTTGGGCACGGCACTCAAATTAAAGGACCTACAGAAAAATGTGATTTTTCGAAAAAACATTTATAGACCTCCCCTAAAACCCTACACACACGCACACCCACACAGACACTCACTTTGGGGCAAAAAGCTTTCACCTGCAATTTAGTTTGGTTGCACTTGCCATAAAACGAAAATTTCATTAGGCCCCTAACCCCGAGGAGCGAAAAAAGCAACACATAATGGAATAGGAGACTTTTCCCTCCGATTAGTACTGGACCACTGGACCACCCCACCGCTCCATTTGCAGTTTGCCTTTTCTCTCAACTCTCCATGTCTTTTTTTTTTTGCTATTCCTGTTGTATTTTGCCGTAAATTCCAAACCATTTCCATTTTCCACAAAACGTGACTGAGTTTCCGGGCTCTCCGATCTCCGCCCCTCCCGCTCCAGCCGGCCTGCCCCATTTCGTTCGTTTCGGGGCAGCCATCGGCAGAGGAAACTGTAAATAAATTTTATTTTTTGGCCGCCTGCAAAGTGCATAGAGGAGGTCCGGGCCGGACCGGGGCGGGCCGGAGTCCGAAACGGCCGTAAGGCAAGCCTTAAAAATGGAAACTTTATCTGCATTTAGTACATAAATAATCGAGGGGGCCGGCCTCTGTCTGAGGCTCGGCACTGGAGGTGCAAAAAGGCTTTTAGCTGCATCGGGATGAGCCCCAGCCCTGGATCCGGTCCAGTTCTGTCGGCAATTTGGTTGCTAATTTGTTTTATCTTGATGGCCGAGAATTTCCCATCTCCACGATTAATTTGTCTCGATAAATATTAGAGCAGGTTATCGATTGGATGCCAGCGCCAAATGACAGCTGAGCCGACGAAAAATAAAACATTTTACAAATTGACGGAGTAAATTGCACAAAAATGTCTTCGCGCTGTGATTTTGAGTTTACGAATCGAAAGAACCCGAAACGCCATTGTGCCACACCAAGTGCAGAGCGCCGAACATATAGCGAGGTAGGAATAAATGAGATTGCTCTTCAAACTATTTACTCACAGCGGTCGGTCTCGTGCCACAGTCCTACGAACATCGGGCTCCCGTTCCAGCGCCTGAATGGGATCGGCTTCCAACTGTAGACTATGATACGTTCGATGGCTTGTCGAACTTGAATGAGCCCCTGGACAATCTATCCCTGCAGGAGCGTCATCGCAGCAAGCTGACCAACCGTAAAAAGGTGTTGGCCTATCAGCGCAGCCACCACCAGCGTCTCGCTGAGCTTCTGGCCGCGCAGCAGCAGGCGGCCCAATGTGATACATCCGAAGCTTAGTTCCGTAAGTGAATTGGTGCACAGTTGGTCATAAGTGAATTATCCTCTTCCATTTCCATTTCCCACGCAGTGTCCATGTGTCTCTGGGTGTCTCTTTTGATGGCACGAGGGGCTGCCGACATCGATTGATGGCCGGACATGAGGCTCTCTCCCTAGGGCCAAGCTATGACAGATAGTGCGTTTTGCTGTACCAGGATCTACACTACAATAATATCAACCATTTACAAAATACACAACAATACACAAAAGATAATAATATGTAAGCAAATATCACACGTGGCTGCTATGCAACATTTCCTGCAAATTCGTCTGCGTCTGCATCTGTGTGCGTCCGCTTAGGCTGTTGCTATGACATCGCCACTCAACAATACAATAAATAATAACCATGATTTTGAACTGATGCAATGCCACTTTTATTAGTTTATTTGCTTAAAAAAATATCCGCGAATTTGGCTGCGCAAGCGTGTGAGATCGATTAAGCTGTTAGTTCCGCTGTTAAGTTAACAGCTTCTGTCGCGAACTGAGCTGCGGCTGTTGAGACAATATATACTTGCAAATTGTAATACAAGAACTGCAGGTAAATAATCATAGGCTTAATAATAATTAAAAATATTTAGTCTTATGGTTAACAGGTAACAACATTTTTTTTTAGCTTAAATTCAGTTGTTTTAACAGCTTAGCGCCATTTTGAATTAACATGCGCAGCCAACCTTGCACATTTCGTGCTGTTAGCGTCAGCTTAATCAGCTGATAAACAAAAGGCGTAAAATTTGCAAAAGCACACAAATAAATTCACCGATTAATCCAATTGATCATCTTCAATGTCTTGGGGGCGGGCGCTAGATCATTTCCTGCTTGTCCAAGAAATCGTAAACCTCTTTGCACTGTTCTGGGTCAGCGCAGTAGATTTGTGCGGCGTCAGGGATCGACTGCAGATGCCTGAGTAGGGAGCGCTTATGCGGCTTGTACGGTGCTGGACGAGTGCACATCGCATGCTCCTTAGAACGCTTGAGCACGACGAGCTGCGACGGTTTTGTGCATCGAACCACATTGTTGGCGGAGCAAACGGGAACCATGTTTTCTGCTTCGTGATCTTCGAACTGATAGCGCAGCTCGATGAGCGCGGCGGCGGCATCCATTTCCAGGGCGCCGTACGTGATTACGGCCAACTCCGGATGATACATCGTATTCCCGGGTAGTTAATGTGGCTTCAGTTCTTTTCTTATAACTTGTTATGATTAATGGGACCTGATCTACCCGCAATTAAAAGTTTACTGCCTCTGTTGGGTTAATCGATCTGCGCTGTTACGCTAACAGCATGTTAGCCGATCCTGCCAACTGATTGCAGGCATGCCCAGATGCCCGGACAGCTGATTTCAGGCAAGTGCTTAATATTGTTCGTGCCACTATTTTCTTGATGTGCTAGTGTAACTTCAAGTGGCTACTATCTAATTCAGGTTTGAGCTAATTGTTAACAGCCGAGTGAATGCATTTTAAGCAATTGCCGTTTATGCTTTCAAGTGATTAAAAGCCTACATCGTTCAGTGGATTGCTTTTAGCTTGTGTACACACAATATGCACATGTCACCGGCATCCAAAGGCACACACACACACAGAGAAATGCCTCTGCTGATACACGGACGGACGGACGGGCCATGACAATGTCAAATGCATTGAAGGCAATGAAGCACTTTAAATGCAAAACTCACTCAAAATGTGTGTCTACAGAATTGTCATTGAGTTTCCATTTAACGAGCTTGGCAAATAACCATCTCCCATTTACCAGAGAGACAGACACACAGACAGACAGAGAGAGAGAGAGAGAGACAATCAACTCTGGCCAGGCAGGATGTACAATTTGTGTCCAGGATGCATTGATTTATGTCCAGCACGAACCTGAGCGAGTGTGGGAGTGAGCTGGCAGATGACTGCCAAAAACATGAATCTTCATTTGTGAATTACATTTTATATGGGTGTCGGACATTCGGTCAAGCAGGCCGTGCAACCGACAGCCCTGCATACACACATATATGCATACATATGTTTCAATTAGTGCACAAATGAAGGGTCGGGATACATCCCACCAAAGGGATACATCTCCCTACTATGCATGCCTTGAGCTTAATTAAAGCAAGTCTTGCAGCTTTATATATGCAGATCCTGTATCTCCATCGCTTGGACAAAACCAAATGCATTCGAGTGTAAAATTTCCTGTTTAGAATACTCCAATGTCTGCCTGCCGAGTGTATTGCATTTTGTAAATGGAATTTTACAGTTGCCAACGAAAGACAATGCACATACTATTTGGAATAAATATTGGTTCTCCAGCACTTTGTCTGTGTGCAGCTCTCTCTCAATTATTTAATGAAGATGTCTTGTCTGCTTGGAAATTGTTTGAGAAATTGAATCCCAAGTTGGGTCGCTGGATTTTGGCAAACATTAAATACAGCTAGTAAAATTGCAAACAGACTGTACCATTGCTCGTAATTAAAACTAAAGTTCGGAGTAATTAGAAGAGAGAAATGAGTTTGGAATTTCATTCATACACTTATGTATGCCTGGTGTTGTGTTATTTATTCTGAAATATCTTGGAGACTATTTCCGGCAGTACTCAGACTCCAATCTCTATGAAAATCATTAGATTTTTCGCTCATGCTGGCATATATACGCCTGTAAAAAGCTATAACGCCTTAGCCCATTTAATGCAGTTGAAATATGTTCCCCTCTTGCAGCCCCATTTAAACAATTTCTTCCACTTTCGTTCCATGAAATATCTCCCATTGTAGTGCTGCCTGCATTTCTGAAATATTTCATAAACCCCCTGCATGCGCAATTTTGCGCCAGAAAAGAATCTGAAAGTTGTTGAAAATTAGCTGGGAATGGAATAAGTTAAGTTGCCTGCCGTCGAGCAATTTCGTGTATGGGGGTGGGTGGGTTGGCACAATTGAAATTCATAAGACTCGGAGAAATTCCCCATGCAGTTAACTATGGAAGGTAACTTGTTCATAACTTCATGTTATTTCCTTAATGAAATTCCCCCGTCAGCAGCACAGTTTGCCCGGCCCGGAGTGTATCCCCCAATTTCAGCCTCCCAGCCCACCCACACCTTTCAGCAGGCCAAGCCAGAGCTTTAGCTTATTGAAATGCTGAACGTTGAGTCCAGGCCCCAGCCCCAACCCCACTTAAGTCTCCCCTTTTCAGCTACAACAATGCAAATATTATTCCTTGACACCAGCTGTAGGCGAGGAGGAAGGCTTTTGCCAGCTGCTGTCACAGTCAACCCAACCACCAGCCAACGCTTCATCCCAGGGGTGGACTTCCCTTCAGCCACATGGCTGTACGTGTGCCCCACCCACTTGGCATTTCCATTTTGCTGCTAATAACTTGTTGCATAACCAGAAATCCCTGACGCCCTGACGCCTGCCATAAAGCACTTAATCAAGTTAATAAAAATTGATGGCTGGCACGCAAACAATTTATATTTTAACTGCCAAAAGGCGAGAGAGACATTGGCTTGGAGCAGCTCCTTTAAACAATCTGGATTATTGCAATTTGATGTCAATCTGAAATATGATGTAACATGAGAAGTAATTGAGTAATGGTAATGCTACATATATGATAGATACATATCACAATATGTGTGCTATGATTGCTTTTCGACGTGCTTATAATGCATCTTTTTATATGTTTATGATTTTTATTCATTTTAGGAAAGACAAATTCTTGGAAAATGGAGAGGAGGAGCGTATCTGGGACTCCTTTGTGAAAAATCAGTTGTGTAATTTTTGGAACGTGATTTATGCATGCAGCATTATTGATTTTCTGATCTAAAGGTAATTTCTGGTTTCTAAATTAATGAATACATATTTGTATACGTTTTTTTAATTAATTAACAGATGAAACAAGCAATAGAGTCAACGGAATTTGTGAGTATATATTTTATCATTCGATTTGAAAATTCAAATATTTATAATGTTTTATTTACAGGTTCTATCTGGAGCTCAAGAGGACTAAGATGTTTATTTACGAGATGTAAAAGACTGCATAATACAGAGAACTCTAAGAAATGTAGATGGCATACCAATCGACAATCTTATATTTTCTGTTTCTCAACACATTTTGCGGGTCGATAAAGTGTTTCCAATCGAATCCAGCATAGTTATGTTCACCTTTGTGATTCCTTGAACATTTATGGCCACGCTTGTGCCCATTCAACAGACTGATATTGAATTGGATTCTCGTGCGAAAAGAAGAACATATCATCAGCTTGAATGAGTTGATTTACGATTCATTTACGACTTCAAGCAGCAAGCGAATGAGTAATTTCTTAGTACGAAACATTTCCTCGATTGTGCAACCGTTTTTAGTGTTATTATGTTTATGTGAATATAAACTGTTGAATGCATTACCATAAGTGATATTATATTAACAACAGCTTTACGACTACTCCCGTGAATTGTACGCCCCCCCACTAATTTCTGGGCAATGCGTGACTTATGATTAATTCACATGTAGTGCGCGAAAGGAGCGTGACTCTAACCCATTCCTGACCCCTTCGTGGGTGATACGTGATTGGAAATAATTTAAGCTGTTCTGTTCTTTTTTCTGTGCTGCGTTGCGCTGTGCGGCTGTCTTGCCTATCAGCGCATGATAAACCAATTTGCGCAAATTTAAGATGAAAGAGAAGACAGGACCACAGCGACGCAACGCCATGCCACGACACGCACACATACCCATACCCATACCCATACTCGTACTCGTTCGTATTCTCATGAAATGGAAGCATTTTCACAACTGTCATTGAAATGTCAACATAAATCTACTGACAGCCGGGGACAGGACAGGCCAGGGAACGAACCCCCCTGATTTCGCTCATCCCAGCAGCCTTTGCTTCTGCCTCTGCCTCCCTGGCTCTGGCTCTGGCTACTCCTCCCCTTTCCCCAGCGACTTTTGCGCGCTGCGTGACGTAAATGCTGATGAATATTTCTCATCTGTTGTCTGTGGTTCCCCGTCTGATGCGGGGGCCATCGAGATTGTGGGCCAGTGCTCGGTGCTCGGTGTTCGCTGCTCGGTGTTCGGTGGCAATGCCAGTGGGTGGTCGAGGGTATCCTTGCAGTTTTGTTATATGTCGTGGATTTCAGAGTTGGCTTCGGACCAGGAGCAGGATGCGGACGCGGAGCAGGACTCCTCATTCTACAGCGAAATGGGCTTGTCAGTTTTGATGAACTATCTTTGGTGCTCGCCGCGTGGCAACGTCCTCGTCCTTGTTCATTGCTAATGCTAATGCCTCTGACAGAGATCTATGTGCGGTCTGATTCATTCGAGTCGCAGTCTCAGTCCCAGTGCCAGTCCTAGTCCCAGTCTCGGGAGCACCACAAGATGAGGTCACGTACAACTGCGTCGACGCTGACTAGGACTCTTGTTTGGCTTATTAAATGTTCAGTTGTACTTTGCAATTCCATACAATTCCAGACAGTTTTTGGTCTTGTCTTGTCTTGCCCATGCATTTAGTATTAATCTGGCTTAAATGTGATTAATGTCTGGCCAAAAAGGTGCCCCCCTCTGACAAGAGTCGTGCGTTCTCAGACACCCAAGTCTCGTTTAAGCTAAGCCTGGCTTAGCAAACGTAATCAATATACCCGGCCCATTAACATATAGTTTTCAATTAAAGAATATGTTTTGTGGGACATCTGGAGACTTGCAAGATGACTGGAGATTTAATTTAATTGGCTGGAGACAGCTGTAAGTATGGGGGGGTGTTCTTAAAACTGTTTGATTTATGCTGCTTGGCACTAGGAATTTTAAGTCCACAGCTCTAGCGAAATTGGAGCATTAACAAAGCAGAATATTAGTAAATTCCATGTAAACATTTCCACAAAGGCAGGACAATTGGTGTCTTTATTATATCTTTCTTTATAAAATAATTTCAAAATATTTGTACAATAAGCAAAGAGCACTAAGATTGCCAGTCTTCTAGAATCTAGATTGATTGATCTGATTGCAAATACTTCTCTGTGTTGCTTTTAAACGTGATGTATCTGTATTGTAATTATCATTCTTTTAGGATTTTTGTCCATTCCCAGAACCAATGCTAAGGGGTATAGTTGGTGTGGTTACGCGGGGAAAGCCCAGTGAGAAAGCCGGGGCAGGCGCCGCGGGGCGCGCGGCGTCTTGTGGCGCAATCTAAAAAACAAAAAAAGCAAGGGCAACCAAATTTGGTTTCCACCTTTCCAGCCCCCCCCCAAAAAGGAAAGGGGGGGGAAAAAAAAAAAAGGGACTGCCGAACTACCAGATCGGTCATTAGCCAGAGTTATTTTAGTGCTCGCCCCCCCGGCACGAACAACGAAACTCAATGGAGCTGTACATTGTACAATCTACATGTTAGATTTAAATATACATGGTAGATGTAGATTTACCAGATGTAGCTAAAAAATGTAAAATTTTTTTTTTTTCTAAAATTCTATAAGCGTACTGTGGCGGGTATGGTCGCGTCCCCGCGCTCGCACTTTCCTTCACGTTTTGGTACTTGATTTAGTGCTTGGAGGTTTCACGTTCATACTTTTTCACTGAAACATCGATACCATCGTACTATCAATTGTGCCATCGATGGTTTTACGGGCGTCTCTGATCTGCGTTTCCGCTTCCGTTTCGTCCGCTCTTTCAATTTTGCAACCCGAATCGCACAGACGTGTCGAGCAGAGCACCGATTACTTACAAAGTGTTTAATATTCAAACAAGCCGATATGTTTACAAATGTTCCCGTAAGGCGAGAAAGAAGTCTTTAATTACTTATTTATATTTGCATAAGATCATATCATATTTGATCCAGATTGAACATATTTGTGCGTGATTCACGTGCACATGGAATAGCATGCGGTTTCATTTTTTTATACAAACGTGCATTAAATATTGTGACTAAACATACTTAAAGTATTACCAATTAATAGTTTAGTGTGCCCTTCCCTTTTGGTGTTCTGTTTCCTTTCCTTGTCTACTTTCTTCGACATTCATTTATTCTGAAATGAGTGTAAATATGTATGTATGCATGCGTGTGTGTGCAAGTTTAAACACGATCTACTTCACCAATATTTCATGAAATCATTGAGCTTAGTTTCTTTTGGCTGGATTTTGTGTGTGGTATTTTTTTTTACTAATTTGGACGCATTTTCATGTCCCATCTGAAGCAGCGTCATTTTATGTGAATACATATGTACTCTTACATATGTATGTATGTATGTGCATATGTATGTTCGCGTTGCTTTTAATTTGTCCATGGCATATACATATGTATGTTGTGTGCATACTTTATTTTATTCTTTATTTTTAAATACTCCAGCTCATGTTTTATCTTAATTAATCATACATACATTCATACAAATTTATATAACAATTTGACGCCCCCTTTTTGTGTGTACTTGTGTTCAGACGCGTGTCAATGTGTGTGTTGGTGTGAGTGTGTGCTTCCACCCTTTTAATGGCTGATTGAAATTATGTCAGCAAATATTCTTAGTATTATTATATTATATTATATTATTAATATTATATTCTAATTTTAGTATTATATTATATTATTAATATATGCGTTTCTCAAATAAAATAGTAGCAGATTTTAGTAGCCTTTCTACAATAGATTGGGCTGTGCCGACCCCTGTTCTAGAACCCTCAAACCGTTTGTTCTTCTAATTGGTTTCTTTCCCTATTTGTTGTTGTTGTATTTTATTTAGCTGTCGCAATTTTTTTGTTTATTTGCGATTCTTGTATTCTATCATATATGCTATATTAATTTAAACAACTATTAATTGTAAAATCAAACAATCTTACAGGAAATCGCTCGAAGGGATTGGCAGCAAATTTCCTATGTTGATTTCAAGCAGCCGTTTCGATGCCAGTGCGGCAAATTGTTTAAGGACCAAGATGTCTTTTCGAAGCATCTCAAGCTTCTGCCAGGAGGCATTCACGTTTGCGAAGCTGCAAGGGCTGCAGGCTTTAAAACTGATGAATCCAAAGCTTAGTTCAAGCGCCTAGAAGAACCAAAGACAAGTCGCAGATATTTGCATTGGGTACTGGGACGTCCGTTCCAGTTTAAGTCCAGCAGCCAAATGTTATTTCAATCCATAAAATAAATGAAAAGCTTGTAACAAAAACATTAAAAACAAGAAACAGCAGCTAGAGAATCAACCGAATATACAACCGCATAGCGCAGTTAGACGCCGAAATGCCAAATCTGCAAAAGTTTCGCACCTATGGGCAGAGTCGGAGACCTGGAAATGAGGCTGGCTACCACAGGCCCATGCAGCTCTGTGTGGGGTGTTTCCCTTCGGAGAGCTCAAGCGGATGGCTAGCTCCGAGGCGCTTCAGTGGAATCAGTTCAGCCAGAAGGCCCAATATAAGAGAATTATCTGTATGCGAGAGGTGCCAAGATTACGCGCCTGGATGCAAAAATTATATCCGTAATTATTCAATACATCTCTTGCCCCATTCCCCTTCAGCCTCTTCAAATGAACTCCTCCTGCAATCCGACTATTTCTACTATACCCTTGAGTGAATCGATGCATAATTTAATGTGCCCCTTTGGGGAAGCTTCGTAATAACGCCCTTAGCTAACTTAATCTTGAACAGCTTTAACACTGCCACTTTTGCTGGGGCACTGATATCATTCATGACTTGGTAGTGAATGGCCTGTGGGGTCGGGTGGTCCATTCATTAGCTGTTTGCTGAGGCCAGTGGGTTTGCTTTAAAGTTGATTGTTTGCCAGCTGTGCTGCTGTGCACTTTGTGTGGTTTAATTAAAGCTCCGCAAGCAACACAACACCAAAAACACACACACGCCCCCACATATGCGGGGGAGGAGATGGCAGTCGACAGGCGGCAGCTGCCTTAAACCAAATTACACTAATTGGGTTACCATATGACAGGGCAATGCGTCGACTGTGACATTTGTTTGCCATGGCTTGCCAATGCTTGCATTATATCCTGCTGCTGACATATCCACCTCACAGACGCCGCCGCCCCCATATATACATACACAAATATGTGCGTCGAGGCGTGGCATAAGCCCAGTCGCCAGTAAGTCCTTCACTTCCTCCCTGCTGGTAATAAGCTGCAAAATGATTTTCCGCATGCCGGCTGCTTTGACAGCTGGAATAACACCCATATGGCTCAAAGCGGAGTGCGGAAATGTCGTCTGAAGGGAGCTTCTGAAAGGGGGGAACCCCCCCACCCAACGAAGATCGTGTGTCGTGTGTGGTGTGAAACTTTAATTTATTTGAATTCTTCATCTTGTAGTTTAAACATTTGCGGGCGGTTCAAAGGACAACTGCTTGCTGGAACCACCAGTCGCACCCGATGGTGCCTGGAGCCCCTCCAGTATGCGATTGAGTGCCTCCGAGCCGAGTGTATACTCCTGTTTGTTGGCATTATTGTGCATGGCATCGATGTAGACACTGCTACGATCCAGGTTCCCAATCTCTTTGCTGCTGAACAAACGCTGCAGAGCCGCATTGACCGTTTCCGAGCCGAGAGCGGGAGGTTCGATCATGTCCGAGTGGTCGATTGCTGCCGTCACTGGTTGGCCAGCAAACCGCTGCGACGCTGACTCCTCTTCGTTTGCCAGGGCGGAGCTGTCGATTTCCGCCGAGTTTGCGATGCTGACAGTCCTGTGCGCCGTCTCCTTATCGTTAGCGACATGGCAGTGGCGCAGCACATTCGTGACCGTCACCACACCCACGACACAGGACACAAGCCACTGGGCCAATGTATTTGTAGCCATTTTACTTGGTTTTGATCTTTTTGAAAGTTTTAATTTTGAATAGTCAAGGCTAAGGCCTACATTTTCAGAAAATTCAAAATCAAATTTAAAAAGCCGCCTGCTCACTGACAAAAGCTGTATTGCAGCCAACAGCAGCGCAGTTGACAGTGTGCTGTAAGGCGCACATTTCAGTGCTGTTAAGCGCATATAGTGCAGTATCTTTGTTGACCAGCAACAATGATGGAGTGTGTCCGGAGTTCACACTTACTTTTTATCCTTTTGCCGTTTTTGTTTGAACCTTATAATGTAAACAATCCAATAAAATGGAGTTCTGAAAGTTAGCCAATCTTGTACTATATTTATTGATGAATCGGATTAAATTATTTGTTAAGGGCTGAGAAGGCTAACTGGCCAGTAATTTTAAACCGAATATCAAAATCGAGGAATATTAAGGCATCTTGTCGTGTCCGCCAGTACATTTACGGTTTTGTTTTTACAAAATACATACCGTATTTTAGTATATTTCTGACGGTCAGTCGGTATATTTGCTCGATAAATCCGCGGTCACACTGGTCCTGCTGAATTTGTTTTGATTTTCAAGTTTTTTAGTTTTTTCTTAAAATCGCAGCTGTGATATGCTGCCGGGCGTGGGTGTGTTTGGAACGGGCGAAATAGCCAATGTGCTGGTGCCCCTGCTGCGCGAGAAGGGCTTCGAGGTGCGTGCCATCTGGGGGCGCACCCTAAAAGAAGCCAAAGAGACGGCCACCGCACAAAATGTCTCGTTCCACACGAACGTCATCGATGACGTTCTGCTGCGCAAGGATGTGGACCTGGTGTTCATCGTGTGCCAGCCGTTCCTGCATGCGGAGATCTCTGTGAAGGCTCTGGGCATTGGCAAGCACGTGGTGTGCGACAAGCCCGCGGGACTGCATCAGCAGGATGCTCTGAAAATGGTGCGAGCCTCGCAATACTATCCCACTCTGATATCGCTGGTGAATCATCCGCTGCGCTTTCTGCCGGCCTTCACGCACATGCGACGCTGCCTGCAGGAGGAGCTGATTGGACCGCTGCCCGAGGTGGTGCTGATGGATGTGCGCGTCCAGATGGGCACGCTCTTCCCGGAGAAGTACAACTGGATGTGCGATGCCCAGATGGGCGGTGGAGCCCTCAATCTGGTGGGCAGCGTCGTGGATCTGGTTACCTTTCTGCTGCAGCAGCAGGCGGTGCGAGTGCACGGCGTTCTCAGAGCCTACACCAAGACGACGCCGGCCATCAATGGCATTCGGCAGATAACGGCCCCGGACTTTTGCAATTTTCAAATGGAGCTGGCCAGCGGCACCCTCGTCACGGTGGCCCTGCACAGTCACACGGTGCCGGCCAAGGCCTTCTCACAGGAGGTGCTCGTCTATGGCAGCAAGGGACATCTCGTGGTGCGCGGCGGAGATCTCTTCGTGCTGAAGGAGGGCCAGCCCAAGGAGGAGGCTGTCTATGTGGATGTACAGGATCTGCATTTCGCCACGAACAACTCGCTGCTGCCACGTCCCTACATCAAGGGTCTGTGCAAGATGGTTGGCGCCCTCAAAGAAGCCTTTGGCAGCAAAGAATCCTCGTGGGTAAAGGCGCCCGTCTCCACGGCGGCCACCTTCGAGGATGGCCTCTACGTGCAGGCCGTTGTGGAGGCCATACGCAAATCCAACGAATCCCGGCAATGGCAGCGCGTTCAGCTCTCCACCGATGCGCCGCTCAATCATGACCAGATCATTCGATATGCACGCATGTCCACCATGTAGAGCGGGATCTGTGCAATCCCCATTAAATCACTAATATATATTCATATATATATATTTTTTAGGTGTTTAGTCTTTAAGCATTTACCTGATTGGGGAATTATCTATGGGATATAGTACTCCCTCATCGCATCCATCAATGTATTGTATTTAACTTATTTTCTTTGGCATTTACATTTTGCTACTAATAAAATGGTTTTATTTAGTTTATTAGCCTCTTAAATAACGAAACTCTTTTTTGATATGCGTAAGGGTTATAGCCTTAAGTATATATATGTATATATAGGATTGATATAGTTTGTTTTTTGGTGTAAATATTTGTAGACAACAATTTTGATTTTTCATTTTGACTTGGACACCTGTATGTGTTTTTGTTCTTCAGTTCTTTGATCTACTATATTTGCTGGAAATATTTTTGCTCATTATAAATCCATGTAAAAATATATTTTCGAAAACATTTATCAAAAGAAAAGTTTCTTGTTGAAGTAAGCTTAATCAGAATAGAGATAAATGTTTTCCATTCTGATATTCCTGTATATAATAATCATTCTCTGTCATTTGTTAATGGCTTAAATATTACACTCCGTTTCATCGATTCACATATAGTTTCCTCCTTTTGTACTCACAAATTTCCTTCCGTAGGAACAATATTTCATGCATAGGAACCTGCTTCAAAGCAACACCTTTATAGGGTCTCCTCATTCTTTTATATTCCCAAAATAACAAAATCAAAATCCAAATGAAAAGCATTTAAAATTATATATCAAATTTACCAAAATTTTTTTATTTAAGAAACTAAAACAAATCAAAATATAATCTAAAAGATTTGCTATACACATAAGACATAAGAAATTTCGATCATCATCAGCCGTTTTAAACATAAAATTCGAACTTAGGAGTAAAACTAAAGCTACATAAACACTAAAGAGACAAAACAAAAATGTGGATCACAAATGTATCTTTGTTGTGCCGGAACCTTACGAGCTTAGATGATGATATTCAAGATTTGGCATAGCCCGGATCCCTGTACGAGGAGGGAGTCCCAGCTCGTTGGATGAGTTTTGGGTTTTTCGTATGGAAAATGGCAAGTTTTGATTGCTAAAATGGAAACTGGGCGATTGATATTGTTTATGGGTAATTTTTGTGGATTTGTTTTTGTTTTTTTTTGGTATTCAGCACTTAAACTGGAATAAGCTACCCTAAAGCCTTCTTGTATCAATGAATATTTAAATAAATAACTAAGCTAGCTTCAACATGAACGATTGGGTCGATCGATATAAAAATGAGCCAAGAAAACGCTGACGAAATAGGTATTATGTAAATTAAAGACTTAACTAAAGATACAGGGAATTAAAAACAGAGAGTTTGTTGATAGACACACCCAATTATGTACATAAGGAATAAAACGTAGACTTAAGAACGTACACGTAGGCGATTTAAACATAGTATGTGTAGGACCTAGCTCCTATCGTTTGTTCAGCTTGTGCCAGAGCGTGAGGATGGTCAGGACATGCATCACACCGATCACAATGCCCATCAGCAGCAGACAGTCGGACATGTGCACGTCCGAGATCATCATGTACTTGAGAAACACTTTGGGACTCCGAAAATGACAGTACATCGTGTTCTCTGGACACTCGAGGAAAGCGCGATCCATCCCATAGATGGCATTCAAAGCACCATGGAATCCGGCCCGGAAATAGCTCAGATGCCACATCCAACGGAACAGCGGTGTAATGTCAATGTATCGCGTACAGAAGCCAAACACGGAGAACATCACCGCCAATATGGGTCCCAGAAACACGGCAAGCTATGGCATTAAGGATAAAACATCAATTAACTTTTAGTTTTTGGTGAATGCTAAGCTGTGATTAACCCACCTTTGTTGGCATGGTGGCTCCCACGAAGAAGCCCCAGGCCTGGGCACTCAACGAAGCCATTATTCCCAGCAGCATAAAGTAGTAAATGCGAAAAGACTCGACGCTATCGTTGCCCGTCAAATGTACGCTGATGATGATGTACAGGGCGGTGCAGAGGCTCTGTAGGATATCAAAATACGTACGTAAAGGTTAAAGTAAGTGAATAAGGAGAGAAATGATGTAGCTTTTAATTCAGATGATATATCATGCACAGATGTATTTTTTAACTCTCTTTCTTTACTTTCAGCCTCTAAGAATTGATTCGAAAGAATCTTCATGTCAGAAAAGCCTGGCTTAGCCAGTTAAATAAATCTTCTCTTGCCATCTAGTAATTTGTTAAGCATGCCTTAACTATTGCTTGTTAGAAATTTGCTTGCTTGATCAGAACCAATTGAGAATGCTTTGATTACTCGTTCTCCAGCGATTCTCAAGATTCTCTCGTTCGAGTAAAAGCAATTGCAATCAGCAAACCATTAAGTATAACGAAAGCAATGCCTTTCAAAGGCGAAACAACAGAGCGTGGAAATTTCACTCGCTCGCCGTACGAACAATTGTTTCGGTGGAATTGCTGCTAGCGAAATTGTCCGTGGGGTTCACATACGCGAGTCTGTCACGCAAAATAAACCTGAAAATCAGCGATTTTACGTCGCTAATTTGACTTAATGACCGAACCAGCAATTCATTAAACAAAAGCCCACCACCACCATCTATGATTGTTAAATATTAAATAATGATTGATGATGTCCAGCATGGTGAATGATGCGGGTGGTGGGAATAACCTACCTGGAAGGGTATCTCGAAGGAGATCAGCGATAGGAAGTACGGACCGAGCTTATACCAGCGGTTAAAGTGCTCCCTTGTCAGCATGTCAATTTCCAGCGGAACTGCAAATAAACATTAATTAAGAAATTTTTATTCAATTCGATATGAGCACGAAGACCTTTTTATATATGTTTATTTCTGTATGTACCTATGTAGGTCAGGTCAGTAAACCGAAACCGGTAAAGATCTTAACTCGTATCCATCCCATTCCCCTGATCCCTTTTATCTCTCTCTCTCTTAAGAGATCCCCCAATCCCTGGCATGGACTCATTTTTTATTTTTAAAATGCGTTGAGAATCGTTCATATACCGGTTTTGTTATACAATAGCCATAGCCCCGTCCCCCCACCAAGCTCGTGTCGCTTGTCCATACGCTTATCGTCGGGTACTTTATGATTATTTACTTTTTAGGCTTCAGGATTACCTTTTTTTCGAATTTTTTTAAGGTGAGAAACTCATTTTGGGGGGGTAATTTACATGGAAATTATAAATGAAAAAGTGGTTCGACTTTTAGACATTTCAGCTGATCGAAGCTGCGACCTTGTGCAGGAGGTTAATGTGTGAATTCTGAGTGGAATATAATCGTAGGTTAATAAAGGGAGTGCAGAAAAATATGCATATGAAATTACCTATTTGGGGGATTTAAATTTTGGGAAATATTCCCCTTAAGATTTCCCTAAGAAAAATGTCATAAAATCTTTTAGGATTTTAAGCGTCAGTCCTAATGCATTCTACAATTTTTTTTTAAGCTTCTATTCAATTTCCTTATGTCCAATTTTAATAGACTTTAAAGTTTAATGATTTGTTTGCCAATTCTCTACTAGTATTGCGAAACCAGTTGCCGCTTTTCGCTTTTTGCGTTTTTTTTACTGAATATTTATACAAATTAATTTGATATATTAATCCCTTATAAATTGTATGATATTCATTTTAGATAATTATTTTCCTGTTCCCAAGTTGAAGTACCACTCCGCACTTCCCCTCCCCGTTGATTTCAATATTATTCGTATATCTATATGTTTATTCATAAGTTCTTCAATTTTGCCAATTCTTTCGAATAAGCGATAAAATTAGTCATATCTTCTAACATTGATCTACAGACTTAAGCCGACAATGATCCACTATCTTGTCCGCTAATCTTTGCTCTTTTTGCCAATTAAAATTCGGCAAAACGTTTGTGCAAAATGTTAAGACAAATGTATTCGTGTTCGGAGTGTTGGCCAATTCGCATTCCGAAAAAATATAATTAATAAATACACACAAAAATAAGACAGTTGACAGTGTACACACAGAATGGCCAAGAAACAACAACTAGAAAGACAAAGCCAAAGGTGGCCAAGATAAATAGCCATTGCACAAGACCAACCAGTGAACAGCCCAAACAGCAGCAGCAGCAGCAGCCGCAGCAGCTGCACTTTTGACCAAATTTGGGGACAAATTTTTGCAAAATTTGTTGGCCACAAGATTATTATTGAATGGGAAATGTTGGCCAAAATTGTGATAGTCTCTGTCTGAGGCGGAGGCTAAGGCTGCAAACCAGTGGCTGCCTCTGAAACACTTGAAATACTTGAACAGACCCCCAAGCACCATGGAGCATACACAATCCCCGCTACTTACATGTCAAGACCACCGCCATTTTGCCCGTGTAGACCAAGAGCAGTGTCGAACCGTACAGATAGACGTAATTGCCCAGCACGCTCTGTGCATTGTTGCCCACATTCAGGTAGAGATAGCCAAAGACAACGCCAATGAAAATGTGCGAAAAGATCCGGGCCAGCAGCAGAAACTGAAAAAGATACAAAGCGGTACGTACATTAGATACATTCATGTGGGGGCAGTAGATACACAAAAATTCAGAAAATAAAAATAAGAACATTAGAGTTTAGTTAGACCGACTAAATGATACTTGGGAACAGGTTCCTTATGCTCATTTGTGCAGTCGAAAAATCACATTGACTAGATATAAGCACCCATGATAGACGCTATGATATATTAAGAATTATAATTGATCTTCTTATTTAATTGCCTTTCGTATAAGAAATTTCTTAAGCTAGCTCTTATAGCTTTTCTTTTGCCTGTTACACCAAGAATACTCAGCTGGGTGCCCTTCGTTTCCGTCTGGTATCGCATAACAATTTTGGGGTCAACGTCCCCAGCAACACAATATGCCCATATCCATCTCGAACTGCACAGCACTGGGTACCCAAACAAGCACTCGTGCACTCCCAGTGATGTTGGCCATTAGAACACGCTAAAAAACCGAAATCTATGTGAAGGTTAGAGCTGTGGAATAGCTCGTTGAATTTATGGCCCGGTTGAGTGGTTCTCTGCTGCTTGGATAACATGAGAAATTCTCGATCGTTGGTCGGGGTGTTTGACAAGTCAATAGCAAATTGGCAAGGTGCTAAAACCTCCACTCAAACGCAATTGCAGTGTATGCAAATCCATATTAATCATTTTGTGCAGCGTTGGCGGGGCAGCTGCAGGGCAGCAACAAAATTATGGCCGGATGCTAATGCTAATTATTCATTAAACAATTTCACATTTAAAGCAAATGTCATGTGCTAATTGCTCACATTCAGATGATAAACGTCATCCATCAATCTTGTGGGAATTGCTTTTTAGCCAATGCCGCGATGCCGATGCCGATGCCGCCTAGCACGCGGTAATTGATTCATTTGCCATGGTAAATATTTAAACTTTTGCCCTCACTCAATATTTATCGCACCTGCCAACCAATAAGCGCAAATAAGCAAAGAAATAAAACTAAACGAGCTCTAAACTGTGACATCTAAATGGGTAAATAAAATCTAATTAAGTATAGTGATAGCGCTTTTGATTTCATGAGATTTATTCAGATGAATTGCGATGTGAGAGCATCTGCTGAATAGTTTCCTGGGGAATAAACTCTCAAGAGTTTCATTAGAGTTGAACAAATATTTTTGTAGATATTTTTGGCAAGCTAAGGGGAATATTTCAAGCTCATTTCTGGAAGGTATTCTATAGGTATACCTGAATTTACTCTTAGAACTGATATGCATATTTTTAGCAATTTCGTAAAGCCTCAAAAATAGCTTTAAAAAGCAAAAAAAAAATTAAATAAATTACACTTAAACCACACTTTTATATTCTCTTAATGTGCGCGCATAACGCAAAAAAAAAATTATAATTATTATTATGAACATAAGGCCATGAAGAGCCTTCAGCAATTATCTCCTAGTACAAGCAATTAAATCTATGCATTATTTCACTTGAAACCGCAGACATTAAAGCCACACATAAATCTTATTTTTTGTGTTTTATTTTTTTTGTGCCAAAATGCGAAAGCGCAGCCAAGCTACCGAAAAAAAAACACCTTTGCTTTGGCAATAAATTAAAATGGAAGCAAGACAAATGACAATTAAATGAAATGAAATTATAAAGTAAAGCAACAATAATAACCACCGCAAAAAAAAGCCACAAAAAAACTAGATAAAAAGTAAAAACCAGACATTAAGGCAGTTTAGTTAGAAAAATGAAAATGAAACCAAGTTCCGAACTGGATTTTACTTAAAATTTCGAGGACAAATTACCAGAGAGCGAGAGACAAATTACCAAATCAAAGTGACAGGCGCTATCCAGGCCAAGCCCTAAAACCGGCTTAAAAAAGGTAATGGCTATCCATATTTTATATAATTTATTTTCATTTATGCATTCAAGTACGAGTATAACTCACGTAGCTGCGACGGGCACAGATCAAGATGCGTTGCATCAGGAGCATATATTGCATGAGGAACGAGGCCGAGCTGGTGGCATTCGTTGGCTTGGCAAGCTCTTTGACGGTTGCTTTGACATTGGCGAGTGGCAGCGGCTGCTGCTGCTGCTGCTGCTGTTGCTGTTGCTGATTCTCCGATTGCTCTTGATCCACCAACTCCAACTCGGTGGAGCCATTGAGTGCCTTGATCTCCTCCAGCGCCAGTTCCTGCTGTGCCGGTTTTACATAGTCGTAGCTGGAGAATTGCGCCAGCGCAACTGTTGGCAACATTTGACTCGAAGTGCTCAGCTCTTTGCCGCCAATGTTGTCTGTAATTAAGGTGGAGAAAACCCCAAGGGGATTAGAGAAAGTTAAGACTGAAAGAGATCTAGCAAAGATCATACTTAAGCAGAAAATGTACTTTTCATAGAGCTAACTTTTGAAAGAAATCAACGTTAAATGTGCTGGAGAAACATTATGTTAGATTCTACGTATAGACTTGCTGGAGAAACATTATGTTAGATTCTACGTATAGACTTTTGCTATGGGAAAACTATCTAAATTGAGGATATTTATAAAGATTGGTTATACTTTCAGGAGCTACTACTTGCTTAGTGCCAACGAGTACCTGCAGCGAGTGAGCCAAGAAGTTCGGGGGCACTCGCTGTGTGTGAATCAGCGACTGTACCGACGACTGTATAAAACGAGAACAGCAAAGTGTGCCTCAGAATCATGCCAGCTAAACCAGTTAAAGGTTTTTTATAGACCATTAAAGGCCTTTATGTCATATAGCATTACAAGCCTCACACGAGATCTTTAACTTAATTTCCGACTGTCAAATTTAACTAAAAGTTCCCAAACACAAAATAATTTGGTAATGCTCTATTCAAGTCATAGGAAAAGTCTCCAAAAAAACACGTCTACTATATATAGAAATCTATTTGTAAATTCAAAGTGTAACTCCAATAGTTCTCCTCAAAAAAGTTATATAAAAAAAACTCTTACCTGATATTTTTGCCATGAGCCGTGAGACCTCCGCACTGTTCATATAACGATATCGATCCACATCCTCGTAATACTTTTTATTCGCCGCATGGATCAATTCATTCAGATCACGTTGATGCTCGCCGACGGCCACCTCCAGCACTGGATACAACATACAAATGAGTTCAATATATAATATATGCATACAGATTGGGCAGATCTATATAGATTTGGCAGATCTATATAGATTGGGGAGATCTCTACACTTACGATAATCAGCTGGATTGTGATAGCTGGGACAGACGAGCTGCTGTTCGGCAAGGAATGGCACCAGCTCTCGCACTGGTCCCTGGTACATGCAGTGACCATCGACCACCGTATAGAGCTTGTCAAACATCTCAAATATCAAAGCACTAGGCTGATGAATGGTGCAAACAATGGTGTGGCCCTGGGAGGCGAGTTTCTTCAGCAGCGCCACGCAAGAACTGCACGAAGAGCTGTCCAGACCACTAAAAATGAGAGAAAACAAATTACACTTTAAGTATGGTGTGACTCAACGGCATTTAATGGCTGTTCACCTAACCTATGACAACAAATTGGCAACTTGGTAACTCATTAAGCCGCATTATGGCCAGGAGATAGATGGAGAGAGAACCGAACCCCTAAAGCCCAAAGAATAACACTAAGAAATTTGACAATTTCTAACTTTTATGAGAGATTGTTGTTTGAACTTGATTGTATGAAAGTACATATAAAACTCGTTTTGGCTTTTGTACCCTAAGCCCATTATCCATTGCAAGTCGAGCGGCAAGTCGGCCTGATTGGCATTACAAAGGTTTGAGGCATTTGGAGGAGGTGTACTTGCAATATAATTTATTGATCCGCATCAAGCGACACAATATAATATCTATCTGTGACTCTGTGGCTCTCCGGCTCTGTGTATCGATTAAAACTGGTCCCTCCCCGTAATGTGGAAGCCATTAACGATAAAATGTTACACAGAGTCTGCCCTTTAGCTGATGATTTATATACAATAACAAGTCGATAAGATCTGTGCACTATATTACAAGTACCCGTGGTAGTTGTATTACGGAAATCTGATTGCTTGCCACAGCAATTTTCATTATGAAAATCGACATCGATTTTGCAGTTCAAAGTTTTCCGTTCCCTTGCAGGGGGAATGATTCCCCAAAAGGGAACGAAAATCTGTAGAGTCATTGGAGTACATTAAAAGTTAGAATTAATTGGACTAAGTCTGTGTCTAGACGCCGGGGGGTAAGGCTAAAAATAGTTTGTGTCCCCAGAGGGACTGTGGCAACAGCTCGCTACAAAAATAGCTTCAATTGGACAATTAAAAAAAAAAAAAGTCACTTGATTCTTGCTGCCTGGGGGTGAACCCGGATCTAGAGTCTGGCTCGACTGTTGGACTCTGCTCTGAGAAAGATTTTTGGAAATAAATGAATAGAAAATACGATTGAGAAATTTGATATTCAATGAGTTTACCATTCTTGCTTTTAATTATTCCAATCAAATTGTATTAAAATTTTTAATTTAATACATTTTTTTTCTGTATTTACTGAACAACTCAATTGATAGTCGCGCCGTCAAACAAACTATTAATTGTGGACTTAACTGTCAGTTAATGCAATAATTAAATGATTGATAAACCCAGTCGACTTTAGATAAATTCAGCAATTGGTTCTAAATAATTAAACAGCTTAAACGTTGGCTCCTGCTCAATGAACCCAATCGATCAAAGCAAAAACTAAATAACTATATAGAATATAAATAATATATATATAGAAAACAGATAAGCCAGTAGCAATATACAGACAAACTTGACTTGTGGGTCAGGCATTGGATGGATTTTATATTTTATATTTTGCTGTTGTTGTGTTTAATTTCCGTTTATATAGGAAACTTCAGTATCAGTACAGAGTATCATCATCCGTGCTGCATGAGATGACGATCACTATCATGGCTACTCGAATTACATAGATGTATCCGTATTTACTATATATAGTACTTGTACTTGTACTCACGTCGTTGGCTCATCCAGATAGAGTACTGGAGGATTACTTATCAGCTCCAGGGCAATGGCGAGACGTTTCTTCTGGCCACCCGAAAGCTTTGCCGTATGCACATTATACCGATGCTCCATGCCCAGCAGCGATAAGATGTGCTTAATCTAAGAACAAAATAAAAAAAAGATGTGCAAAACTATCTGTTAGATAACATTTGGTTGGAGATTTCTACCAAGATCACTTACCAAATCCAATTTGTAGGCCTTGCTGACCTTAAAACCCAGCTTAAGATGTGCAGCTAGGAGCATTATTTCGCCCACCATTAACTGGGGACGCAACAGATCGTCCTGATGAATGTAGCACAACATTTGACGGAATCTGTCAGAGCTGGGCGCCATGGGCTTGCCATTAACTCGAATATTGCCCGACACACCAGTGGCGCTGGCAGAGAAATGATTGGAAGAAATCACAAATTAAAATCAGCAAATAAACGAGTACAAGCAATTAAAATAATTATTATAATGTTAACGAGCTCACGAGTTCACAAGCCTTCAAAACAAAAAAAAAAATCCACAAAAAAGAAACAATAAAAATAAATATCTCCGCACATGTCTGGGGACAGAGGCGGAGGCACTACTCTGAAATCGACAAAAACCGAACTTAAATTAAATGTACATACATATATCAAGTTCATAGTTTACTGACCGATAACGTTTAGCAATGAAAAGCTGTGGTAACGCCTCGGCTTGCCTCTGGCGGTGCCTCTTTTGGCACATTCATTTAATTATGATACAGACTACGCGTAATTACAGACATTACCCACAACAGAGATTTGATTTGTGCGATTTCCCTTTCGACACGTGCATCGTTTTTACTTAATAATTATATAGCTCAAAATGGTAAATGCTGTAATAGCTGTCATTTGGCCATCAAAAATGTAGAGAGAGATTACATTCAGATTTCCTTTCAGCTGCGTCAGCGGAGGGTCGCATTCAACGGACAAGGAATGAATCACTCACCCCACTGCACTGGGATCGGGTCTAAAGTTCTACTTATACAATGGGCTCTTGAACTGTTTTGTCAGAGAGCGAGAGAGAGAGAGGAAGTAATGAGATTATGTCCGGGATGGGAGGCCAAGCTTAATGCCTTAAATAAACTAAAGATTGTGAATAATTTTGAGAAGCGTAGATCATGAAAATAGAGCAGAGAGAGGTAGAGTAAAGTATACTTATAGTCCCGCATGTGTCCCTACGCTTATGGGAAATTGCAGGTGTGACCTAGTGGAACTAAGGTAGTATATCCCGATACTCTCAGACCACAGACAACAATCTCGTATCTTTTTTTTTCTCAAGTAACTATTTAAATTGAAGTACTTTTCATCTGCAACTTGAATTAATTGTCAGGCCATTAGGCACCACTTAAAATGCCGCCCCTTCTGTATATCCTATTGCCATATACATATATATATATATATATATATATACATATTCATAATCAATCGTGCCATAGAACCAAGAGCAATTTGCTCGGCATTGCTGACATCTGAACAATGTGTTGATTGATGGAACGAACGAATGGCAGCGTCTGCGCTTTATATTCGTTTTACTCGTACGATGCGAGCAACATGTAATTAAATCGACTGAAACCTGATTGCATATTCAGCGATACATCAGACACAGCGCAGAGTAGCGGGCAGTAAGAAAATTGAATTTTCAAGTTCAAGTGCGAGTGCGAGGGCGAGGACGAGAGGGGGAAAACACTCACCAGAAGCCAGACATGACATTTAACAGGGTGCTCTTGCCCGCACCCGAGGGACCCATGATGGCTGTCAGTTCCCCAGCACGAAAACTACCATTCAGACCATGAAGGATTTCCTTGGTGACTGCAAATACATAAGACCATAATGAGTAATTCTCTTCCGCATACATACATATATCCCCCATAATGATTACTCACCAAATTTTCGTTCTGGAAATGAGAACTTTTTCACTTGATATCGCACATCGGAAAACTCAATATTGACTGGCTCGCAAGGATCGAAATTGGCATGCGACATGCCCTCAAGATAGTTGGGCCTCTGGAAGACATTCAAATTGTTGTTCAACTTGGCTGCCAGGGCATCCGAACCCCGGGACGATGTGGACGATGTCTCATCGATGGACAGCTCCGAGCTGGCGGCTGTGGTGCAGCAATTAATGCCCAGACAGCCACTGTCGTGATGTTTGCCCTGGTGGTGTCTCTTGTGACTGCTGGCACCGGAGGTGCTGCTGGCATCACTGCTTGCCCCACCGCCACAGCAGGCGGCATCCGAGGGTTTGATATCTGGCAAGAGTGTCATATTTAAGTGGTTCTTCGGGAGAGGTTCTATAGCTCTGGAAAAAGCAAAGAAAAGAAAAAGGTCATGAAAAGTCATGAACTTTAAATCTTTAATCTTATTTATTTATTTTATTTTATTTTATTTATTAAATAGTTAGTAAGTAAATTGCAGGTGCTTAACCTTCCCAATTTCCCTCTAAAGTCCAACCCATTAATCTCTCATTCATTTCATTTATATGTACATATATGTATATCATCCGATGTCTTCCCACATTTTTATTTCATTTGTGGAGTTCCAAAGATCAACAGCCAGCCAAGTGACGGACTTCACATATCATCTCTCACCCCATAAATTATTGTGCAATTTTCCTCACCCCAATATGCAGCTATAAGCAATCATTCCATTTCCCAGATTATTATCCAGCCTTACGATAATAATAATAGTCAGAAACCCTAACGATCTGTTGCCGCTCGTTAGGTGGGGTGTTATTTTCTTTCAAAAGCAAAACAAAAATAGTTGGCGAATTGTACATACTTATTTTTGTGGGCGTTCTCTCGTTTAGATTTCACAATTTAGAGCTCGGGACACTCTATTGAAACTACATACATCTGTACATGCATACAATCTCTCTGCTGCGACAGATGCGTCATTTAATCATTGTACACATAAATGACTGCTTTGTTTCATACGAACAAAGAAAGTTATTATAATGTGAGAATTCTGTGAGTAATGTGCATACGATTATGCAGAAAATGTTTTTGTTTTAATTATATAAGTCTGTGCACAATATTTTGTGGAATTTCAACCAGACACCAGGGACAGACACCCATCACTGTACTTTCAGTCTGATGGACAGACAATATTTAATAGACTTTCCATCTGATGGACAGACACCATTATGTGTACACTTTCAAGCCTTTTCCATTCTGATGGACTGCCAACAGCCCAACGGACTTTCAGTCAGTAGATCTCTTATCTAGAAAGAATTCCTCTTTGGTTCTTTATGTAATTTATGCGCAGACTGTGTTTGGTCTATCGGGAATCATTTATCAGCCGACTACCCAAAAACAATCTCTCCCTGTAACCAAAACTCAACTCAACTCAAAACTCAATATGTATTTCTGCTTTGTCATATTTTAGGGTTTCTTTTTTGTGATTATTGAATGACTGGACACTATGCAAATATAGTGAAATTCGTGGCTTAAATTCTTACTTCGATCATTTCTGGAATTAATTCTATATAAACCCATAAGCGTTTCAATATAAATAAGGTAAATATTTGTCAATTTGGCTGTTGAATATTAATTAGGATTGAGATAGATATTCGATTGTTTGTTGTTCGATTAGCTAAGGTCTGTTAATTTGTCAAAACCTTGACATAGGTCAGGTTCGAGGCTTACGTTCAAACAAGTTAAATAAACAAAACTTGGGAATACTATAAGGGATGGCTCAGAAATTTGTTCGAGAAATATTTACTCAAAGTATTTAAGTATTTTTGGAGCACAAAAAAATATGTTTGAAAATGTTTTAGCATAAAAAAGAAAATTATCTGAAAGTAGTGTAAGAAATGTATTAATTTTGGGTGCTAATGGAAAAGTAAACAAGAACAAGAAAAAAGGGGAAAACTATTCCAAAATAGTGTAAGAAATATATGAAATATTCATGCATAAAATATCATAACTCCGGTAGTCTTTTTGTTAAAAACTTATTACCAAAAATTGGCCTTCGATATGTCATTCAACCAACCAAAGAATATCTAGGCTATACCGCCGATAAGTCTGTCCATAAAACGCTGCAAATAGCCGCCACAAAGTGCTTAAAAGTTGTTTTACATCTTTTTTTACAGCGTGTCTCACTGTGCACGTTTGTATGTATTTTATTTTTTTGCCAAGTATAGATATCTTTTTTGTTGTTGTTGATGTTTGCCAAACAACTCCTCGATTGGTAAACTGATATTGACTTTGATGTAAAGAGCTTGGTGTCTGGCGGCTCGGCTGCCCCTCGGTAGTAGAATGTCAAACTCAAAAGTGGGCAAAGACCGCGAAAACCAGTTTACAAGAAATAAACCAAAAGCGAAAAAAAAACACGAAAAACTGAAAAATAATTTTCTTTAGAGACCGAAAATTAGCCAAAAAAAAAAATCAAATCAAGATCAAGTCTGGTACGAATATGTTCTTGATTCAACTAGTTGTCTTTCGAGTGCATTTCGAGTGCAGTTTCATTGAGTCTTTGCCATTGATTGGGGCAGGGCACGACAATTGCCGATCAATTTATCGTGTTGGCTGTGGCCGTTGGCCGTATGACATAATTATTTAAATATGTAAATATCCGAAACGGGTATACATACGAGTATGTATTTATGTGAATATGAAACTGAAAGAATGCTGAATGAATGAGAATGTTACGTGTAAGGAATGCTTTTGCTTTCGAAGATTGTTTACTCTGATGGAAATTATTGTATAAATTATTGAAGCAAACTTGATGAATAGGAATATCTGATAGAAGTTAAGGGTGTTTTTCCGCTCTGTAGCTCGATATGTGGTGTATTTTAAGTGAAGTTTGAATATGATTCAGACGGATAGAGAATATGTATACATATATTTAATAATCTTTGAGCCATGGTATTAAAGCAGATCATACAAAGTAGATGGCAGATTTATATAGCTTTTATAATGATTTGCAACTGTTATATGAATCATTAAAATATATCCCTGACATTATAAGATTTATGTAGCCCAAATACTCGTAACATATAATTTGCAACGAATAAAAACCCTCGTAAATTGCTTTCAAAAGTAGTTCAAAAGCACCGAACCGAAACAACTGGCTGCATGTAAACGTAATTTAAATTTTTTGGCAAAACTCTCAACAACGAACTATCAAAGGTAGGTTGTTGCTGGGTAAAGGTCCCAGACACACGTTCTTGCCCATAACTCACTCAGTCAATGCAAATTACTCATTCGCTGCTGTCTGCTGTTTTTTTTTTTTGACATGCAAATACATAAAACTCACAGAAGAAACAAAAAAAAAAAACGAAAAAAAAACCGATTGCCATTTCCATTAAAGTCACGAAACTTTGAGAGAACATGAAACAACTTCAGAACCCAACAAAAAAATAATAATAGTACTGGTAAAAAAAAACAGCACATTAAAAAAAAAAATTGAGAAACATATTTCTACGAGTACTACGAGAAATTCGACCCCAAGCATCACATTTGGCTAGCGATAAGGAAAAGTGACATTGTCCAGGGTCAGCACGTGTCCAGTACGGTTCAGGGCATTGCTACACATCCATCCATATATGTTTATGTAAAAAGCGGGGGGGCGTGGCTGTAACTGAACGACTCAAAAGAACTCTTTCCACGAAATGTCGCAGTAGCCGGCACAAAAATGTTTGCTTGTTTGTTTGGCTTTCTGAAAGGCAAATATTATTCTGCTCTTCTCTCCCTTTTCGCATTTGTATACTACACGACTGTTGATTGAGTAGTCGATCCATCAGTTCAGGCAATGACCGCTATATTCGGTTTGTATATGATATATGATGCGAGTACATATGTACATATATACTGTTTCTGTATATTAGTTCTCAATTTGTTTTTATTTGTATTTGCAATCCGTAAAGGTATGGTATGCAAGATCACGTAATGAGACAAAATTGCTGAAAATTAAGTTGATTTGAGTGGGAATTTAAAGGGGGGGAAATGAAGCTGAAGCTACTTTAGCGATAGAGCTAGCAGATACTGCAACAAGTTTAGCTCAAACTTAATTTGCATTTTATTTAAATTTTAAACAAGTGGGCACTATAATTAGCTGAAGTAGAAGGCATCCCTGTCAAAAATAATTATCTTAACCGCTTCCGCGCCTAATTGCTAACACATTTTAGATAAGCCACAAAGCTGTATACATATTAGCTACGATTTGCATGCCGCGAGTTCTCATATGCCACAACACAGTGACTGCTGGAAGTGCGCCTGCAACTCCCGCAACAAATTTTAAATTGTAATTCCATGCACAAGTCCCAACAGCCCGCGAGTCATGAATACGTTAAGCGAAGCACCAGATCGAATGACATAACTGGAAACGTTCCCACTTATCAGAGATAACTTTATCACATCAAGTCGATGTCCATTGTACGAGTTGTAGCACTGTGGCCTACATTTTCAAGTTCTGTCTAAAAAAAAGAGTGAGAGTGGGAGAGACAGAGAGAGAGACAGAGTGGCAGAGAGAGAGAGAGAGAGTAAGGAAGCTTTTTTTCCCCCTCGATCGATTGACCAAAGAACACATGTGCAGCAGGCAGGCATTGCAGGCATAGCCATATGGCACTTACTTAGTATTCATTCCACTGTAAGAGGCAGCTGCTCACTGTGCGAGTAAGAAAATATGACTAATTGGATTTTTGAATAAATTAAACAAGCCGGAGACTTATGTTTGAAATTGTTTAGCATCTAGTAATTAAAATACAATGCTTGTGAAATATAACACCTAGCAATGCATTGCTATGAAATCAGCTGTTTTGTGCAATGCACTTTGCAAGTGAAAGCAGTTTACTGTAGAAAGCAGCTGATTTGCATGCCGAACCAGCTGAATATGAAGACTAGTTTCAGTTTACTTTAACTAGGCTCAGTACATACATTCTTTCGTTCAGTTAATTGTTTATTTTCGCGGTGAAAAGCACTAATTTTATTTAATTACTACCAAGTGCTACTCTTTTTCGTGGAAGAGTAGAGACTGGTGTGCCTTAAGAACTCTTCTTGGAAACAGTTTATTTTGAGGTCTGCACTGTTTTCACTGCTTTCTTCAGGCCTCTGACCAAACTACCAGTAAATGTCATACGGGCCTGACAGGAGTGCACTCTCATACGTACATATGCTTTCGTTCTTTCACTCTCCTGCACACACTCTCATGTGTGCGCCCTCTCTCTTTTTTTTCGCTTCAACTCTTCTACATTCTCACACCTCACTCTTTTGTTAGTGGGTCAGAGGTTGGGTAATGTTAACGAACCTGTTGACTGCGCTCCCAAATGACGATGCTCACACACGCGATGCGCCCGGAAAGTTCTTTCTTTCTTTCGTTTGGTTTCGTTTCGATGCTTTGGCTGGTCTTTGTTGTCGAAAGTTTGTTGCTGTTGCTGTTGCTATAGTTACTAATAATATTGTTCGCCCTAAGACGCAGAATACGAGTGGCGGCGCATATGGACCAAGACAATGCGACGTAGCAATTGACAAGTGGAAAAGCATCGGCACAGAACGCAATTCATGAATGAAAACACAACATTCCACTGGGAAAATTGAAGAAAACTTGAGCCCAAGAAAACTTTTCTTCTTTGATTTGAAATTGTTTTTGGATTCTTCTTTAAATCGTTTGCGGTTTTATTTTATTTTTATTTTGTATTTTGTGTGTAATTGAATTCGATTTTGTGTTGCACTTTCTTCCTTTTCGGACTGACATTCACCAGGAGGGGGGACGGTGTAAACGAGAGGGGACGACCGACTCACTCACTGTATGTTTGCGCTGTTTTGTTTCACTCTGCTTTTGCCTCCTTCATTGAACTTATGCAGATGGGCAGCGGCGCGTAAATTAATTTCAATTGTTTTTGTATTTGTCAGGCACGCCACTGTACATTATATACTTTTTTTTTTCTTTTCGATTTTGCTTTATGTTATTTCTTTTTGGGTCTCCCGTCTGCCCCTTTTGCGCTACTGTTTCGTTTACACGTGCGCTTCAAACGCGACGCTCGCCACAAATAAACGGTAAAGTGCTCTCCCCATGGCTCTTATAAGACCCCAACCAGACCCCAACCAACAGCTGCTCCAGCGCACAGCTGATGATCGCTTGCTCTCACGTTTGGTCTCGCTCGCGCACGCCGCAGCGCTGGTTTCTGTCGCCTCTCTCTTCCAAGCGCTTTTGCTCTCTTGCCGGCCGCTTACGTTATTACATTACGTTAGGCGCTGGGTTTTTGTATGTTGTTGGTTGTAATGGCAATGTAAATTACCAGGCCCTGACCTCCATATTGGTACCGTTAACTGTTGTAAACGGGTAAGTAAGCTCGCGCTCTCTCTCTGGATACCACTTGGGCGGGTAATTCTCGCCATTTCTTGGGGCTTGGCTCCGTGCGTGGTTTGGCACAAGTTTCCCTGGTGACGTCGCCTTGCATTTTAGATTCGCAATTTTCTTTCATTTTGTGATTCATTCTGCGGTTTCTACAATTATATTTCTGTGATATGGAAAATCTCTTTGGGCTCTGGGTATTGTTCAACAGAGCGGGGGATGACTGATGATTGGGTTTTATTGTTGGTTAAAAATAAAGCAATTATTGGCTTGCAGCAATTAGCTTGCACTATTAATGGCCTTTTAATACTAGGGTTTGAAGAGGGTTTCCTACCCAATAGGCTTTGGCGGAATTTACTGTAATCATCAGTTCGTTATGGAATTTAGTTAGAACGGGCTATTTGGTGGGTTATATATACTACATACATGCTGTACTTCCTTCCATTATGGGTTATCTTTGCCTATATATGTATGTATATATTTTTCTGGTTTTTATTGGCTTGTATAAAATTAAAATACTCTTTCTTTTGCATACGTTATCTTTTGTATAATTTTGTGATACCTGTAAGATAAGATAACCCTTAAAGCTGAAATATTTTTCTTTAGTTTAATTCATATTCTGATGCTGCTCTGCTCTGCTTTAAATATTATCCAAAACTCTCAATCTATAATAATTGCCATGGCTTTTAGGTAGTATCTCAAAGCAGTTTCCCAATTGGATCCAAATATCCTCCGATTTAGGGATTAAAAATCATCTAGGATCCTTTTCTCCATATCTTTACAGAACATATCTTTACGCAAATGCACAGCAAGTTGTTTTCATTCAATCAACTTTAAAATGCTGCTCACTTAGGCCTAAACAATCCCCTTAATAAATTTGCGTAACCAATCAATTAGTCAATCAATACCTGACACTCAAATTACTCAAAGATTTTATCTGCGTTCATAGTACAACTGTGAGCCCTACCTTAGCACCCTATGGCACCCTGTGGCACCCCATAGCACCTGGCTGCATCTCAAAAACCATACCTTTAGCCCTTACCCTCCGCCTAGCCCTTACCGGTTCTGTTCTCATCCCGAACACTTACATTGTACACACACAGACAATTCCTAACTGGCAATTAGACGAAAGGCAAATCGCGTTCGACGTGTCGTATGAGCATTTTGTGTTGATAATTGATAATTACGTGATCTGCAAGCCGTATGGGATCGCGAGCTCTATCGGTCAAACCTAAGCCAGCGATTAGGTCGGGCCATCGATTTTTATAGCATCAAATTATGGTGATTAAGTTGGGTTCGTGAACCCAGCCAATTGTTCAACCATAAAATGGATAAATGGCGCAGTTCCCTTCTGGATGTGCATGTGGAATATCTGGCCTTGGATGCCAACGGTTGGAATGCGAGTAATTAATTTGCCAACTACAGGCGGGTAGATAAGCCTCATTGGATGGGCAAACACAAGACAACAATCCAGCAATCCACCTCCGCAGATAATGCAAAATATTTGCCCTTCTTATCAGTGCCTCCCCCAATTATGTATGTGGGTTTTTCAAGCGATGATGCCAGTGATAATAAACGGTGTGGCAGATAGCACACAGAATACTGTACATCAAATGATTAGGCTACCAATTGCGTAGCCAACATTTGCAGCGATTCCCACGAACTTTGGCCAATGAAAATTTACTCTTTTATCGCACAGCTAGTAATATTACTCAATCCTCTTCAGTTGATTTATCTCAGTTACTTGGATTCCCCTTCGCACACAACGTGTGTGTGTGTGTGTGTGTTTGTGTGTGGGAGCTGCATTTGAATTTCTAATTCGCAACTCGCGAGACCAACGTCACGATATTTTTCCCCCTCTAGCAATTGTCGCTGGAAATACAAAAATACCTCAAAGATCTTGTGGGAGTTGCTTCAATCTCTGGTCAGCGTGAATCACACTGGGAGAGTGCATTGCGGTTTAAAAATGGTTACATATTGATATGAAGTTAAACGCTTTTGCCTAAACATTTATTAAATGCATTTGAAATCACAGGGTGCAAAGAGGAATTTCCGGAAATGGTTTAAAAAAAATTACACAAATTTACATATTAATTTTAAAAAAACACCATTACACAGTGCTGATTAGATCCACATCATCCACATCCCTAGTTTATTGATCAATATTTTACAACCTCCAGAAGAAGTTGTCATTAAAAAAGAGCATCTGCCATCATTAGTTTTCAATTTTCTGGCAATGTTTCAAGTGTTTTAAGGTCTCAAAGTAGCATGTTAATTCAAAAGGAATTAAATTTTAGAACTATGATTTTTAATTCAATTATTACATGTGAATATAATAATTTATATAATATATAATTATATAATATAATATAATTAATTGAAATCACCTCACACACATTATGGACATGTCTGTGAATCATTAAAGTTGTTGTTCTCAACTAAACAATATTTTTAGAGGTCTCTTACCCCAAACAAAAACCAAAACAAATTTCTCTAAAAATATATGTGTTTATGGAGCAGTAAAAACTTAAATGTTCTTTTTTTATTTACACAAAGGCCTCACTCATCACAGATGCGTATATCACCGAGATACGAACAGACCTTTGTCTTATAGAGAAACAAAATTTCGAAGGATTTCCATGGCAAGAAGAGCCATTCCCCAAGAACCTGGCACCCGTCTATAGCTTATCAGCAGGGCCCCCAAACCATTAAGCTGATTTAAATGAATGGGAAACCTATTTTGCTTATACAATACGGTTGACAACTTAAGCTTTAATGCACTGAGAAAGCTAATAAACAAATTAGACTTTGTCGTCGGTGGCGAAACTACGCAAGCAGAGATCACGTTGACGGGATCGTTGATGATGATTTTAATGATCGTCAGCAAGGGGCTGTTGATTCCTGCTTATAAGCCCCACCGACAGCTGATTAGGCAGCTCGTGTCGCACTTACCCCCCACCACCACCCGGATGAGAGGTGACAAAATCTTTTGGTTTCTTCTATGCCATTCTATGTACGATCCAAATACAAATTATATAGAATAGATTTAAATTCCAAAAATATAGTATAGAAACCTTGATAGCAATCCGTAGGGACAGGCACATGTCGATGGAGCGTGTGCGACGGAAAACGAACCCAACAAAACTAATATATGAAAACTTACCCCCCGATTCAGTGCAAAAACTTTTGCTAAACAAAGGGTCAACATCTGGGTTCATGATCATTTTTATTTTTTTCCAGGGCGACACTTTTACACAAGGAGAGATTTATTCGAAACAAAAAATTCCAAGACGATAACATAGCAAAATAGAATACAAACAATAAATAAACAGAATTCATATAGCAACAAAAAGAAAGAGAAGAATCGTTCAGCCGAACATGAGAGAAGTGAAGTCTTTCTTAAGGCCGAGCCAGAAATCGCAAGAAAATAAAATCGCATTATTAAAAGTCCACTTTGGACGCCAAATGTTTTGCTAATGAGGTATAAATATATACTATATATACATATATATCCAAAGCCAAATCGGCTTACGTACAGCAATATGCACAGCACCCGGACTCGACTCGACTCGGACTCCTCACCATTTGGCAACTAATTAAGACTGCTGCGAGGGGGCGGAAAGGTAGCATAGGAAGAGTCTGGGCCCTGGCACTGGGGCTGTCTTGGAGCGTCTCTCAGCCTGATTGGCATGCACACCACTGCAGGGCGCAGAGCGGTGGGCGAGCGGCAACGTACTCGGGGGCAAGCCCATTTGGCGTGACGTTAGATAAATATGAATGAATCCAATGAATGAATAAATGAAATGAAGTGAAGTGAAGTGAAGCCGGCCTGGCCTGGCCACAGGCTACCTCTCTACTTAGCATTTTGGTCTGCTCCCATCTGCCCCATCGTATGATAGAGCGATCAATCGTTTAATGATCGTATCAGTTCTCGGCTGGCGGGATTATACGACAGGCGTACATGACGATGGTAGCGTAGACAGGCGAGACCTGAACTGAATGGAACTAAGGGACGGTATATAGTTCACTGTTTAGCGATGGGATTTTGTTGTAATGGAAATTAAGCGAACCAAAACTAATGCTGCTGCACTTAAGCGTCCAACTAAGTGAAAAGATTGCAAATGAGCAATGAATACTGGTATTTACTTTTCCGCCACAAGCAGCAGTTATACAATGAAAAGAGAAATCAAATGTTATTATAGTCCGATTTTCGTGTGGGGGTATAATTAAGCTTCTAACAATACAAACGTAGACTGGGTCCATAGGAAAAATACCAAGGAATTAAAGTACAGCGGAAAAACTGCAAGGAAATGTTTAAACTATTACAATCTAAAATTTAAAAATAATAATAAATAACTAAACATAATAAAAGCAAAAGAACTTGGGCTTTATTGGCATTCTTTGAGCAATTTTTTTTAGTTTTATATATAAAAATATCTGGGTACTAACATTTTGAAAACGAAGCGCCAATGAGCTAGAGATTCATGAGATATTTTAAGAGTCTCCAGATGACTCAATCTTAAACAAAGTACAACAATTCAAAAAACTAAAACAAATACAGAACTATTCAGTTGGCACATTTTTATTGAGGCATTTATCGTATACTCGTATTTTCAAATTTTTTGGCTGTGCGGCTTGCTTGAACACACTGCTTTCAAATATTAATTTCCAATAAAGGATATTATAGGTATATTTAATGCACTAGAAAATGTAACCCATCTGTTTGGACACCCACTATAAGTATATATGTATATAAATACTCGAATTTAGATATCCTCCACACTCAACATACATTTTATTCTCCCTTAAAAGAACATTAAAATAAACTTCAATTACTATTACTAGCCAACCAACAAAACGACTGACATTTGTGGTTTTTCCTTTCCGTAGTAGCGCTACCTGCCCCATCCAAAGTTTCATCTCTAGGCCCAAAACCCATGCGTCACTTTCTTTCCAACCACCAACAGCGACAAAGGCCAGCCAACAGAGCGTCGGCCAGAAAGCCACCGGAAACCCGCAAAAGAACCGAACAGAACAGCAAAAAAAGGGGGGGAGAAATTAGAATTCGAGGCACGCCAGACATGACCATACTTTACGATGCCATGTTCCCGTATATTGTATATCGAAAGGTGTGTTCTGAAAGGAGGACTCAGCTGCTCAGCTGCTCAGCTGCTCAGCTCAGCTCAGCGCACAATGGATTGTTGCATATGAATATCAATATTCGTTTGGTCATTTCATTGTTTCAATTCCTATGCGACTGGCTGCTGTTGCTGCTCCTCATCGACCACTCGAGTTGAATAAACTGTAAGAATAAACTGTAAAGTGGTGGAAAATTATGATGATGATCCTACAGAGTGTTGAGGTGATTGCACTCGACCTCCAGTCGGCGGCAGCTGTCAATGGCACTCAACCTTCGTAGATTAAGAGGCGGCGGGGAAAAGAACAAAAGAAAAATATAATAGATCAAGCAGCTGCTGGGCGCTGCATGGGCTGCATCATATGTGGGGCTTTATCGGCATGTCATTATGCACAAACTTGACCGATATTGCTTATCATAGGGAAAAAAACTATAGAGGAATCCCACTCCAATAAGAATGATAAGCAGAAAACTTGAAGCTGCAAAAACGTTTCCCCATTAATTGAATGCCAATTGAGTAGATTGCAGTACCAGACAGAGAGAGATTGCATATAGCGAAAGAGAGAGATGGAGCAGCGAATAGAAGAAACAAAATAAAATGCAAATTGCAAGCGGTATCTACTAAGCGAATAGAAATTTTACAGTCAATGCTCTCCAGGTGGACAATTCTGTACCTTCCATAAACTGGCAGCTGCCGCAGGAAAACTTCGTTTCAATTTTATACTTGAACCAACCCTAATAGGCAGAGGAAAAAAGTAACAAAGGATATCCTGTGCCGTGAAGGGAATTTTTACTGTATGTACTCTGCTCTATGGAGAATTAATATTCCGCTGAAGAGAGCTTGCACTGTGCGAGTACGTAGACATTTGATATTGTATGAATAAACCATCTCCGAAAAGGCGGCAGAGAGCTTGTGGTGCATATACTCGTACTCGCACTCGTACTCGCACTCGCAATCGCACTCGCATAATATGAATAATCCATATCCGACCCTGTCGAAGTCGGACGTGTCTGCCCAAAGCTGACCAAAATACACCAACTGTTGATAGCCGCTCCAGGGAGATCTTACTGTACGATACACTGTGCTATATAGACATTTGATTGAACATATGAATAATCCATATACGCACGGCCCGGTTCACAAGTCTCCTCAAACACAGCACTTACAATAATTGAAATTGCAGTAAGCATTCAAGATTAACCTTTGACTCCACACGAGCCTTGCAGCCTTCCACTTATTATTGTTATTTCACATTTACTTAAACACTTGCCTTGCTGCTCTAAATAAACTTCAACTTACACAGTATATAAAAAATATGCATATAAAAATGCGGCGGCTGTGTCTTTGCGCTACTTGTTGTGCCCGCAACTGCAGTAAAAGTACAAATAAAATTAAGAACTACTATATGGAAAAAGGGAAACGAAAACAAAACGCGTAATAGGCACGAGTGTGAGGGGTGAAAGTGCAAAAGGGGGTTGAAAATGCAATGCAGTCTCTGATTACAGTGCCCCGAGGCGCCAACAGCTGGAAATTTCAAAATTGTCCAGCAGTTGACAGCACTGTTTTTTTTGATATCACTGCAACTTATCGCACAAAAGTACCGATAATTTCCGATTTCCGCGAAAGCTTAACCCACTGTCGACCAGTGGGTAAATCAATTTACACACAAATATAATGAAACCTGAACAGTTCTAGTGCAGTTCAGGTGAAACATATCGTGGTCATTTTTGTTTTGTAAGTAATTAAAAGTAAAATTAGTATTATATTCCACGATTTGACTCGTAGTTGTTTCCGCCAGTTTAATAGACGCGGGCTAAGAGGGTTAAGTTCGTATATTTTATCGATAAATAATATTAAAATAATTACAAAAATATAATTAAAATTAAATTAAACAATGAAAATATCAAGATTTAAAAAGTCTCACAAGACTTTGGTGTTTTTTGCCACCAACTTTGACTATCGGGAGCCCTACCAGGTGTTGGTGGACGCCACATTCTGCCAGGCAGCGCTGCTGGTGAGGAGTCGCCATGAAACTTGTTGAATATTTGATACAAATTATAAATTGCAGCACAAAATTGGCATTGACGAGCAGATAAGGAAGTATTTCCAATGCAGTGCCAAGCTGCTGACCACCCAGTGTGTGATCCTAGAGGCGGAGGCATTGGGCGCACCCCTGACAGGAGCCACAACGATTGTCAAGAAGTTCCATGTGCACAAATGCGGGCACGAGGGCAAACCTGTGGCCGCCGCTGATTGCATCAAATCAATGGTAAGATTGAGACGAACAGAGGAATATCGAACTAATTCCACACTTTCGCCGACAGACCAAAGACAATCGCTACATAGTCGCCTCCCAGGATCGCCTGCTGCAGGAGAGTCTGCGCAAGATTCCCGGACGCTGCCTGCTGTATCTGCACAAAGCCACTCCCGTGCTGGAGGGGCCCTCGAAAGCATCCAAAAAGTGGGTGCTAAAACAGGCCAAGGACCTCATGCTGGGCAAGCATGCCGCAAAGATTGACTACATGAAGGAAAAGCAGGGCCTAAAGCCAGTAGAAGCCACCAGCACGAGTTCAACGAAACGCAAGGGACCCAAAAATCCCAATCCGCTGTCCTGCAAAAAGAGCAAAAAGGAAAAGTCGAAGCCGCCGCTACAAGGCGTAGAACAAACTGTTCTGACAAAGGCGAAACGGAAACGTGTCAAGATCCCTGCCCATGTCAAGGCAGCTCTGGGTAAAGATTAGGTCTTAGTAGTAGTTGTTTATGTGATTAAAGAATGATAAAATGGTGAAGAAATCTTCGTTCCATAGTGCGTTTTGCAAGCATAACCACACCCTCAAGCGAATATACTGGAAACTTAGTGCCTCCAACGCACTGTAGATGCTCCAGCAAACAAACGCAATTCCAGTTTTTATCTTTGTGTACATATTTGTATACTATATTTGTATAATTAAACGTTGTACAATGTATAAAATAAAAGTTGACTGAGCACCGAGAGGGGCAACCAACGCCGCATCTTACAATTTACCCTCGCGTATTTTGTTGAGCGTCTGCTCGGTCATAAACTGGCCGAGGATCTTGGTCAGCGTGGGATTGCGGGCGCAGTAGGCCAGCAGATTGACGGGGAAGAGGCCACACCAGGTGAGATCCATCTTGTTGGCCAGTGCAACGGCAAAGAGTTCGCCGCAGCGTTCCGCTGTCATCCGCTTCTGATTGGCCGTACTTTGTCCATACTTGGCGCCCTGCTCGCCCGTGAAGGCCTCCTGCAGGAAGTCGGTGGCAATGGGCCCCGGGGCGAAGATAGTCACGTCCAGCTTGCGCATCTCCAGCTTCAGGGACAGCAGATACGCGTTCAGGGCATGCTTGGCCGCGCAATAGGTGGCCGAGAAGGGCACAGGACCGAATCCGGCGATGCTGGAAGTGGCGGCCACATGACCACGACCCCCGTTCTGCTCGATGAAGTAGCGCACCACCAGACGCGTGAGATGGACCACAGAAAAGACATCCAACTCGAAGAGCTCCCGATCCACCTCGATCTCGATGTCCGTCCAGCTGGCGCGCTGCGATCTTCCCGCATTGTTGACCAGCACATCCAGGCGATCAAAGTGATTGAGCACCGTGAAGAGATTGGACTCGTGCCGCTGCAGCTGCAGCATATCCATGGGCAGAATGAGCACATCCTTGGTGGCCAGCAGACCGCGTGCCGCTGCCAAACACTCCTCCTGGACCTCCTCCAGCTGCTCCACACGGCGCGCACTCAACACCAGTCGAACGCCATGGCGGGCCAGGCTCAGCGCCAGGGAGCGGCCAATGCCGCTCGAGGCGCCCGTTATCCAAACCACCTGTCCGCGCATCGACGACAGCGAGACGCCAAACTTTGACTTGATCCACAGCGCCACATTGCAGTCGAGCACGATCCACAGCAGCACATAGATCACATAGTAGCCCACCAGCAGGATCAACAGGAACTCCAGGAAGGTCATTGTACACTCTCTGAGATTTGCTACCTTTGCACTTTGCCGTAATACAATCAACTGCAAAGCAAAAGTTTGCGACTCCTCTTACGGCGGCCGTCTCTCTCACAGATAAGAGCCGGATCAGCTGTTCCGCACTAGAATGCCTATGGCGGTGGGCAAAGATTGCTCTGGTGTGGGTTGGGTGGAGATGATGCAGTGATTCAGTGGGGTGGCGTGTTAATTATGTGATTTGTTATAATATATTAAATGGAATTGTTTTCGCCGTTGGTATGTGAAATGAGTTTCACACATTTAATGGTTCCAATGGGTCACGTCACTGCTGCAGCACAGGCAAATCCCTTCCATTAAATAAATAACAAAATTCTCATATCGTGATCACCATGCAGTTGTCACACAATTGCTCATCTCCGACAGCCAGCAGCAGGGCTGCCTTTACATAAAAGTCGTATCAAAAGTATTAAAAAAAAATTGCTCGTTTCTTTTGTTTTTTTTTGGAAATGTAAGTAAACTAAGTAAAGATTTATTGGAAGCGAGCTAGGCCTGCAGCACATCGCCCAGATTGTCGCAGATTTTCTCAATCTCCGTGTAGCCGGCCTGCTCCATCGTCAGTATGGCATTCGACAGAGCCATTGTCTCGCGCAGGGAATTCGCCTTCAGCCAGATGCGTCCATTGACGCCGATGGCGATCTCGTAGGGCAGTTCACGGGTAAGGGCGGCCAGCGCGGGACAATTCTCGCGCAGCAGCAGGCGTCCCAGATTGAGGGTGCACTTGAAGAAGAAGCCATCGGCGAGGAGACCCAGCTTGCCGCGCTTTCCATTCGAGTTGACGCACACCAGCTCCGGCTCAATGTCCGCACTGGCGTTCAGCACACGCGCATAGATGATGTCGCCCGGATTGAGGTCGGGCCGGTTCTTCTTGGTGGCCGCCTCAAAGGCCAGATACGAAATGGAGGCAATGTCCGCCGAGCCAATGTCCACGCGATACAGATCCCCAGCCTTGCCCTTGATGATGCCCAGCACCAGATCGCCGCGCGCGGGCACATAGCGTCTCTGGTAGTTGTCAATCCAGTACGTGTTGGGCTCCTTGTGACGCAGTGGACCCGCTTTGCTGGCCACCACCGTATCGTCCAGTCGCCGCAGTCCAGGGCCCAGTATTACGCGTTTTTCCTTTGCCACCTCCTCTATGCTGGTGATGCGCTCTCCAGGCATTACAATGGCGCTGCTGCTGTCCATTTTAAAAGTAGTTTTGTGTTAATTTAATTCCGCGTTGGAGTCCAAAACAAAAAGCCGGCCGCGTGTCGTTTGAAACATATGGTCACGGGTGGCACGTTTTGCAGCACTGCTTAAGATTGCAGCCCTGGTTGCTGTGCGTGTGTGTGTGTGCATGATCAGCTGTTATGCTACAAAAATATCTGGTTTTTTTTTTTGAATTTAAACTGATTTTATACCCTACATGAGTGTGGTATGACATTTGCAGACTCATTTTCTAGTTTCTACTCTCATTTCTAACCACAACTCTCTTTTGCAGCTTGGGCCCATATGCCACAGGAAGCCCCTGTGCGTTGGCAGCGACTAACCTTGTGCGAAGGTCAATTCTCTCAAAAGAACAGTTGCGTGAGAACAATCACCCCAAAAGCATAGCCGGCGCAGCACCTGGAAACGCATACATATAGAGAGAGCGACAGCAACTCTCTCTCTCTCTGCAATGGCGAGCATATTAGCTTTACGTGGCGCTCTCCGCTGCTGGCCCCACTCTGTGGGAGCAGAGGTGGCTTCCACAGCCTTTTTCTCGTCCGCAGCTTTCATTAGCAAAGCAGCCAGCAACAGCAACGCCGGAAGCTCTCTAGAATCGCTATCATCTGGATTTAAATTTCTCAAATTTAAAAGTTCTTGGTATGTATTAGTGTGTGTGTGTGTGATTAGTAATATTTAATAATTTGATATGCCAAGTGCGTGCTTAATTGTTTGCCTTAATTTGTTAATCAAAGCGTAATGCAAATGCAAAGATTTTTCTGCCACAAAGCTCCTGCGATTATCTAACAAAAATGTCTGTGCAAAATTTTCAAGTGCCGCTCCCTGCTCTGTATCTGTTCTTAATTGAATTTAATTTCAACTAAAACAATGACAAATATTGTTTATTGCAATTATTTCCACAAATCGTGTACTTTCGCTTTTTTTTCTCGGCGATAATTTACACGTATTCCGGCTGCGGTTTTTCGCGTACTTTGCGAGTGACCTTTAAAAGCTGCTTAGAGGTCATACGGGAGCAGCGCTCAGTGCGCTGCGCCGCTCTCCCGCTGTGTAGAAAATACATTTTCTTCGCTTCGTGTTTCAGACAAAATGCCGCCCGTGTTGTTGACTTTGGACAATTTTAGAATACTTTAATTAAAGATTTGATCGAAATTAAATATAGATTTGGTTGGAATTAACGGGAATATTCCATGATGAAAGTCCAACAAGCATTTTTGTAATTCTTATCTGTCTTTGGGCAATCTGGTTGTCTTTTTCATACCCTTCCAGAGGGCATTACAATGATGGTGTGATTGAAAAAATTTGATTTTCGATCTAAAGAGCTATGAGAATAACACAAATATCGTTGCAAATTAATTGTATAAATCATAGAATAATTTTTAATAAAAATCCAATTTTGTGGTTTCACTTACGCCACAAACCCCAACGAATTACAAATGTTTAACCTTTTGCCATCTCTCTCTCTCGTTGCATTTGCAGCAGCAATATGACTATCAAGGCGATCAAGGCACGTCAAATCTACGACTCCCGTGGCAACCCCACCGTGGAGGTCGATCTGACCACCGAAAATGGTCTGTTCCGTGCCGCCGTTCCATCTGGCGCATCCACCGGTGTCCATGAGGCACTGGAGCTGCGCGACAACGACAAGGCCAACTACCATGGCAAGTCTGTGCTGAAGGCTGTGGCCCATGTCAACGACACCCTCGGACCTGCGGTGATCAAGGCCAATCTGGATGTGGTTGATCAGGCTGCTGTCGACAACTTCATGATCAAGCTGGACGGCACCGAGAACAAGAGCAAGTTCGGTGCCAATGCCATTCTGGGCATTTCCCTGGCCGTTGCTAAGGCCGGCGCCGCCAAGAAGAGCGTGCCCCTGTACAAACACATCGCCGATCTGGCTGGCAACAAGGAGATCATCCTGCCCGTGCCCGCTTTCAACGTGATCAACGGTGGCAGCCATGCCGGCAACAAGCTGGCCATGCAGGAGTTCATGATCCTGCCCACCGGCGCCACCACCTTCACCGAGGCCATGAAGATGGGCTCCGAGGTGTACCATCACCTGAAGAACGTGATCAAGGCCAAGTTTGGTCTGGATGCCACCGCTGTCGGTGATGAGGGTGGCTTCGCCCCCAACATTCAGTCCAACAAGGAGGCTCTCGTCCTGATCACCGATGCCATCGCCAAGGCTGGCTACACCGGCAAGGTAAGGAGTCCCTCAAGAGTTACTCGCCATTGAAGAGGAAATCTCTATAATCCCATTTCGTATACGCTTTGCAGATCGAAATCGGCATGGATGTGGCCGCCTCTGAGTTCTTCCGGGATGGTCTGTACGATCTGGACTTCAAGAACGAGAAGAGCGACAAGACCCAGTGGCTGTCAGCCGACAAGCTGGCCGATCTGTACCAGGAGTTCATCAAGGATTTCCCCATTACATCCATTGAGGATCCCTTCGACCAGGATCACTGGGAGGCCTGGACCAATCTGACCTGCAACACCAAGATCCAGATTGTCGGCGACGATCTGACCGTGACCAATCCCAAGCGCATTGCCACCGCCGTCGAGAAGGGCGCCTGCAACTGCCTGCTGCTGAAGGTGAACCAGATCGGTACCGTCACCGAATCGATTGCCGCCCATCTGCTGGCCAAGAAGAACGGCTGGGGCACCATGGTCTCTCACCGTTCCGGCGAGACTGAGGACTCGTTTATTGGTGATTTGGTTGTGGGTCTGTCCACTGGCCAGATCAAGACCGGTGCTCCATGCCGCTCCGAGCGTCTGGCCAAGTACAACCAGATCTTGCGCATTGAGGAGGAGATCGGCGCCGGTGTCAAGTTCGCCGGCAAGAGCTTCAGGAAGCCCCAGTAAGCGTTGCTACTTCAAAATTCCAACCACACCGAATGCACCCGCTGATGATGATCAGCAGCAGCTGCAGGAGAACACCCATCCTGGGGTGGTGCTGATACTTTTTGGTGTACGTGTTCTCGTCAACCCCCCTTTTGGATTTATTTGTGTCTGGCGCACAAATCGGCAACAGAATTAAAATACCAAAATACCGTTTGCTGTCTCTATGCTTCGTTATTAGACATTATTATTAATGTTAAAACATGATCTAATCATTATTTATATAAACAAACAACCAACAAACACCCCCCTATGTATCAGATATTCTGTTAGCCGGCCCCGCGTGGATATCGTATTCGTAGTCGTTGTAATTCTCTTGAAATTATATACACACTCAATCCCCCCACCCCACTCTACCACCCAATACAGTGAAATGAAACCACAAAATTATCGTTGAGACATAGAATTAAATTAAGCATAAAATCGTTCAACTCAAATAAAGCGAATGCCCCCCGCAGGTGTTCCAATAGTCGATGGGGCTTACTTCTTTAACATGTATAGCATGGTGCAGCTCCTTCTTGGAGGTTCAGTCATAATATAATATCTCCAACATTTCAATCGCTTCGCTAAAGATTCTCTCCTAGTGGTGCTGGTTGTCAGAGAGACGTGGGGGGCAATTATCCAAGAGTAGTCGCTTTGATGGCCCATCCCCATCAAGGGGTTAATGTAACGTATTTGTTTTATATTTTCGACTAGTGGCGGCACTGTGGGGAGTCTGCTACACTGCTATACGCGCTCTGTCGGTCGTTGGCTGTACTTGCATCAAGTAGATTGCATGTAATAAAACATACATGTAAAATAATCAAAGTGGTGTGAAACCCGGCTAACCCGGCGGTGGGGTGGCGCCCTAGCGTACCTTAATGTCATCACTTATCATCATTCCCGCCAGGTGGAGCTGAAGACAATTAAGTCCATCTTAGTATGTGTGTTTAACCCTTGTAGATGTAGATGTAGTTCGGCGATGGCTCGGGCACAGCGTCGGGATTGACAAAGAACGGTTTGGGGAACTCTTTTGGATGTGGAAGGGGGGCTATAGTGTAGGGTCGCCTATTTTAGACCAGAAGGAGACAGCCACGGCGATGGCCACAAGAGCCAATAGACCTCGTGTCGCTACTCGAGTTGTCGGCTATGGAGCTGCAAGGCAGGAAAGAGATTTCAATCCATCGGGAGAAGATTGTCAAAGCGGTCCAGCGGATCCTTGGGATTGCCCGAGTAGACAGGTCTTTGCTGCACATGGCAGCACATGGATTCATGCACAATTTTAGATTATATTCAAAATTTCGTTTAAAATTCCAAAATATTAATTAATACAATTTTAGTTAAGTTTTTATATTACAAAGTAAATATTTATTGTTTCATAACGTTGTTTAACTAACTAATCAATTAACATTCAATACTCGGCGCATTCGTTTAAAAATCAACAAAGTTAAAATCATAGTAGAGTAGGCAGTGTATCGTAATAATACGCTAATAATACGAAACGTAATCGTCGATAATGCATGAACTAAAAGTAGGTTTAGCACATGCTACAAATTGCTTAAACTATTCGAAGGTAGGTAGTGATGATTGATGCTTGGAAGTGTATCCAAATGAAACAGTGTCAAGTCTTGGGTAAAAATTCTAATAAAAACTAAGGCACCGAATTGGTTGCAATCGCAATGGGCCATGTGGTGGGCCCCTTCATGACAATGTCCTCCAGTGCGTTCTTGATCTTGATGAAGCGCCGCTTGAACTCCAGGCCACAGCCCTTGGATAGGCGGAAATCGACTAGTATCTTGCCATCCATCTCGATGATGTGCGCCTTGAAGACCAGCCGCAGCTTGTTCCGATCAATGGTGGATACCGTGACCACACCCTCCTCGCTGGCCTTGCACGTGTATCCGCCCAGCCGTTCGATGGTGCCCACCAGCCGCTTGATCGTGTCGTCCCAGCGCGTGGTGACAAAGAATCTCGTCATGCGCCGCACCAGACGCTGGAAGTAGTTCTGCGAGGCGCTCTGCGTCTGATTCATCTGCGTGGCCAACAGCAGATCGTCCAGCAGGGCCGGCTGCGAGAAGCAGTAGCTGAGACGCGCCTCCTGCGCCACGGCCTGATTCTCCTGACCGCCAGTGGCACGACCGCTGCGCAATCTCACATCAAAGTCCTCGTCACTGCGCATCGTGGGCATCGGCTGGGAGCAGTAGTTCCGCGATATGGAGTCATCCAAGCCATTGCTCAGATGGGCACTCGACTGCAAACGTTGTCGCTTGGCCTTGGGCGAGCAAATCTCCAGGGCAGCCGCCGAATCGACCAAATCAAAGGAGCGATCTGTGCGTGCGTGGGTGGGTGGGTGAAGAAAAAGAGAAGAAAAGAAAAGTGTTTTAGTGGGCATAATATTGATGCAGATTTTCCATTCATTCATTATCAATAAAAACAACAAAAATTGTAAAAAACGTAAACAACTCAAGCGATAAAAATGCAAAAACCATTTGGGTTTTGGTGATAAAGCTCTATGGAACTTGGATATACACCATACAGCTAAAATCACCAAAGATCAAATAATGTGCAAACAAAAGAAAACTCATGGCCAAAAATAAAACATAAGCTGCAAAACAAAATGCAAAAATGGAATAAAATGCAAAAAATTTGTATGCAGAACGGCGGATTGTATTGGCTTGGTTGAGGGTTTTCCCACAGAGCCAATGCTTTGGTAATCTAGCTTTATGAAGTAGTTTAAATCTATCATACAGCTAAAGCGCCAAAGCAGAAGCAGAGCAGCGCAGAGCTTAGGCACAGTTTAAATCACTTTCGAATATATAACACTTTTTATCACAGAACACTAGATATAACACCCTTAATCGTTAGTCACTTTCGTTGCGGTTGCAGTTGCATCACCGTCAGTACAGGCACAGAGAGACTCTCAAGATGTCAAAAGCATTGAGAGTCACTAAGTACCTGAGCCGGCAAAAAGTGTGCTTGCACATAAATCACTCGATGAACACACATCACTTCTCATCATGCACGCGTGTCATTCAAATTCAAATTCAATTGCGCCTTACCGTGCTCGGTAAACTGCATGTTGGACCACTTGTGATCGAGAATCTTCTCCAGGGTTAGGCGTGTGCCCGGACTGGTGGCCAGCACTTTGCGCAGCAAGGATATGGCCAGCGTGTCCAGTTTGCTCCATGGCGTCTGTGTTTGCCAGCGATCATTGTCCTTCCAGTTGATGAACTCCGGACAACTGGCCGATGGCTGATCCCAGGGCAATTCTGTGTACAAATTTTATAATATTATACAAATTATATTAGCAATATGCGAAATTTGACAAGAGCAACAAAAAACAAAAAACGTGCGAAATGAAAAGCAATTTCAATTAAATATGTAAACGAGAGTAGGGTAGAGTAGAGTAGAGTATACGAAACGTGCTTTGACTGCGTAATGATTGCATTATTATTCTTCTTTTTTTTTAGTTCTGGTTATAACTGTGGTATTATCGTTCGATTTCGGTTTTCGTTTTCTGATTACTGTTGTTACTGTTGTTGTTGTTTTTGTTGTTGTTCTGGTTGGTGCGTTGTTAAGCAATTTAAGCTGGAGCTTTGGTATAAAAGCTTTAGATGATATACAATGTGCAAAAAACAATCTACAGCTAGAATACCAAAGAAACAGCAAAAATTAAAGGTGAACAAAAAGTGCATATGAAAGGCGGCAGACAGCGAATGGGCGAAAGGGCGAACAAGAGAGAGATAGACAAAACACAAAGCACAAAAAAAAAAAAAATGTAACGATAATACGTATGTGCATGTGCGTATACGTATGTATGTATGAATTCCCGTTAGATGAAAGCGAGTCGAGACGAGAGATGCTTGGCGTGGCGTGGACGATGCGATGCGAGGTGCTTAGGCGAGGGCGATGATTGCGATGCTTGGGTGAGGTGAGGTGCGGTGTGTGACAAAGAACACAGAATGCAAGGCAGGCAGGCGAGGACGTGCGAGAGAGCGAGCGAGCGAGCGAGACAAATATGCTTCAGATTTTGCAACTGTTGCCCTGTTACTGTTTTTTTTTTGCTTTAATCGGTGCACAAAATTATAAAAATTTGCCAACAAAACCAAAAACGGTGCATTAAACGGTTTTCTCCACACACACACACACGAAACACGTAAAATGATGATTATATCACTTGGTTCCAACCGATTTACACTTACCTCCTGCCAGCATGGTGACCAGTATGACGCCACATGACCAAATATCCGCAGGCTGTGCATGATATGGCTTCAGGAGCACCTCGGGGGCCACATACGGCAAAGTGCCGCAACGTTTGTCCAACAGCCGCTCCTTTCCCTTGCATCTGCATGACGAAAATGATGAGCAGCGGCAGCACCAGAGGGAACAGAGCAAAGCGCCAGCCGCCAAAAAGCGCCGCATGTGAAAGAGAAGAGAAGAACATAGAGAAAAAGTTTTAGCATAAGGGCAAGAGACAGATCGATCTTTCGTTTGATTGTGTTTGTATGTGTGTGTGTGTGTGTGTGTGTGTGTGTAAGCTTCTCCTTATCTATTCGAAATGCAGAACTGCCCAGGCACTGGCTAAACGGGAATGCAAGCATAAACTTCTTCCAGCATGAAAGCTCAAAGGTAGTTCTGGGTTTCTTTTACATTAAAATTCCCCAACACTAATGAGAGCACATCTACGAAATCTGTTTGTAAATCATCTGCCTCGTTTAACCAGTGCTTAAAAGTCCATTGAAAAGTGCATAGCAACAGAAAAAATGTCAAGCATAGGCGGCTAAAAGAGAATCCAAAAGCAAAGCAGCACAAAGATATGAAAGATAATGCCTGCCGCCGTCTCAAGCTCGAGTTGAAGTGTAAACACAAGTGTTTTATGGTGCAGAAAATGATGATTTGACAAATCTTTAACTATAAATAATTATTTTTCGGCATTTTCCTCCCCTCCCCTCCCCCGTCAATGGAGTGCAGTCTAAAGCAGAAGCAAAATTGCAATTAGCTAAATTGAGTTTTCGTTTGGCTCCCAAGGCAAAATCCTTTGGGGGTGTTTTCAATTAACAATTCTGCTTGTGGGTTCATTTTTGGCAACAAACTTTTCTTTCCTGGTCGGTCGGTCGGTCAGTGGCAGCGCTAATGGATTTTCTATGCTTAGCTATATGTGGAACCCCCCCCCTGCAGGGGTCTGTATTAATTTACTCAGTAGTTTTGACATGTTTCAATTGAAGCTTTTTGGAGTACATAAAGTTGGGAAATTTCCAGATCCGGAATTCAATATTTTGTCCGACTGATTGTTACTTCCAAGTATATGGGAAGGTTATTGGGTCTAAGTTAAAGACATAAAGTCCCTAGAGTTAGTATAGCCAACTATTTCTGAGGCAGCACGGTCTAATATTCTTTTCGTCATGATCGGAGGACTTTCAGAGGATCAATTGATCGTAAAAATTATCTGACAGGCAACTATTTCTTTCCTTTAAGGAAAAATAAACATTTTCCTAGCTTTAACTCTCATTGTCTATGGTTTCCAGAGCCTGAGACTCAGGAACCAAATATAATTTTCTCTTTGAGATTAATCTTTAAGCAAACAATCCATCTTCCTTTTCATAATCCTGCAAAAATCGCTTGAAAATTCTACATCCATCATCTATTATTATCTCGGGGTCTGTTCCGTTTGTGTTTGGTCAGATGTTTCCTTGGAAATGTAATTTTGTTGTACCTAATACCTAAACATGGTGGCCATGCCAAAGTCGGAGATCTTCACATTGTCATGCTCGTCCAGCAGCAGATTCTCCGGCTTGAGATCACGATGGGCAATGCCACGCTGATGCAAATAATTGAGTCCGGACAGGAGTTGTGTGAAATAGCGCTGGGCCTCGTGTTGCGGCATTCCCACATCGGGTTCTGTAAAAGAAAAAAAAATGCCAAAGAAAAATACGTTAAAAATACGACGCTTACTCTCTGGATAAATGTTCAGTTTAAGAGGTGGTTAAATGGTGTCAGTCAGGCAAAAACCAGCAAAAAGAAGTCACGGAAATTGAATTAAATTTTGTGACACATTTAAACAAAATGCAATTTATGTTTTAACCGCCTCGCACGTTCTATCTGTTGCTAGGAGTGTATCCTTCCTTGCCGCCTCTCCTATCTCTATATGTGGTGTGTGTTTTCCCCTAGAGAAACACGCAAAAACTGAAAATGGAAAATATGTGCAGCAGAGCACACAAAAACCCCGGGTGCCATGCACTGGCCGGCCAGGGGTCAGGTCAGGCCAGGGCAGGTGGAAAAACAAATGTAATGCGAGCGGCGAGAGCATCATCCTTCTGCCTGCCTGTCGTGCTGTGCGTGTCTAAAGGATTTATGGGCTTAGCCACGGCCTCGTCTAGTAGAACACCAAAAACAACAACAATGGCAAACAACAACAACAACCACAATAGCCATAGCAATGATGTTCGGGGTCGTACAACAAAAATGCAATCAACAGTTTTATGAAATTTTAATCAAAGCCTCTGGACACAAACAATGCGCCACAAAATGTTTGTTTAGTTTCCACTTTTACCTGTTGAGATTTTTGCCTCTCTGTAGTATGTAGTCTCGGTTTCTGTTTCTGTGTCCTTTTCAGAGCATTAGAAAGTCTCTCAAGTAAAGGACCAAACACAGTTTTCCCCACTCGGAAGTGCAGCATTTTCACCCCCTGCCAACTCAACACTCAAACGACATAATCAGAAAGACAGATACGACGAGCGATGGCAGGAAAACCTCAAGAGAGAGAACAAGAGGAGCCGCCTTCATCTGAGAGAACTAAAAGCTAGACAGATTGTATATCCTCCTGTCCCCTTGCTCCTTTCACCTGATTGACTGTCAAAGAAAGGTCGGTCGGTCCCTGAACATCCTGCTGCTGCATCCTGCTCGGCTGAGTCGTCTCTTCATTCCCATCTCCATATCTTTGGCCACACATATACATTTTCCATCATTTTGTTGCTTATTGATTTTGCTTTTCTGCTATTGACTCGACGATATGACTCTCCCTCAAAGGCAAAGAGCAAAATTATGTTTAGACATTTTCAATCGACAGAGCGCCTTGATGGAATTATCCACATATTGATTGAATTTTATAGTTTTCCCAATGAACGGTACGAACAGGCGGAAACCCTTTAAAAAGGCAAAAGGGAAGCTCTGTAAAGGTAAGGAATTTTTTGTTTTCTTGTTGCTTGTTTTTGTATTTGCGGAACACAAAAAGCTGATGAAAAGTTTAGTGAAAACAGAAAATTCCCGTAGTTTCAACAATTTTAATTGTCTGTCATTCATTCGAGTGTAGCTTTGATAGGGCAAAGCAAGTGGAGAAAACATTGGAAAAACTTGAGCATCGAGTGAAGAATTCAAGTGGCTGCATGGATGGATGATGTGGTGTTTTTTTTTTTTTCTGGTGCTAAAACGTTCAATTTCCTTTGGAAAATGGACCACCCTTTTGGGTGCGGGTGGTGCTGGGTGTTCGCTTCTTTGGTTTGCAAAAGTTTCAGTAATTAATTGAGATTAAGGGAAAACTCTGCTAAAGTTTTTGGCCTTGGGGCGACGCTCTACTTTTAAATGGAAATTGCAATCTATTGATTAAGGAAGGTTGTGGTCTGTCTGTCGCCTGCCTTAATTCGCTTAAATTCTTAGCAAGTTTAGATGCAATTTTCCTTGAGAAAATTCTCACTTGGTTACAATTTTGCCTTTTTGGTTACAACATTTCGTAGAAAATTCACAAAACGTGAATTACTTCATTTACTTTAATTGGAAATGGGTTTTCTTTGGTTTGTGTAGTTTTACTACGCATTTTACCAGTTAAGTTTACAAATAAATTTAATTTTCTTCATCAAAGTTCTCTGCACTTTGAGAAGAGAAACTTATGCCTAAAACGTGTGGCTCTAATTTGATAATGGAGATATTGAGTTCAAGTTAAGTTTCGTTTAATTATTAAACTTGGTAACAATTTCTATCGCTTGACAAAGTTTATGGGGTAATTTTTCTGGGATGCACAAATTGGAATCTCGAGACTATAGTCAAGATTAATCCTTGTGCAAGGACGTTTATAGTAATAAGGCGGATACTTATTTTCGTTCTTTCTTTCCATTTCTGTTACACGTCCCACGCGTCGTACAGCAGCGCTTCTTGGTCTCAGGTTTTAATGGAAATAAGTTGAAATAAAATTATCCCTTTAACGTTATTCATTCGTAATATCTTTATTCCGCTTTGCAGTAAAGAAATAAAAGTCCTGATTGAAAGTCTTGAATTTAATTTTCTGCAGCATAAAAATACGCTTGAAAATGAAAACTACTCAGAAAGTCGTGACACCGATAAAGCCCTGCTATCTCTACCTTTTTTTTTCCACTTTATATATTCTAAGAAAAGAGTGTAAAAATATAAATTTTAGTGAAGATAACAATTTCTAGGTAATCATTCCCCCCCACCAAACCACTTTCTTACAATTTTCCACAGAAATGTTGGACATTTTGCTTATATTTTGATAGTCTTCTTGCAGACATTTCCAGCTGCTTTTCTCGCTCTTGCGTTTTCACTGTCTATCCCTTTAGTTGGTTGGCTTCTTGTCACTCTCAATTTGTACTACCTGAAAAGTTTACGGGGGGGCGGAGGGAAAAAGATAAAGTTATAACAGGTGTACACCCACCCACCCAGAGGAGACCATCATGGTGGCGGCGCTTTTCCCATCTATAAGCTGCTGGCATGGCATGTCATGGCATCCTACTCTCGTTGTTGTCAGCATTCCGTGGTGGCGTGTGGCACACACACACAAAGACACACACACACAGAGAGTGTGGCACATTGTTTGCCATTCATTTATCATGTGGCATGTTGGCTGTTTCCTGCCATCCTGATGCTCCCTGATGCCTCCTCTGATGCTGGCGCCATTTGCACAACTCTTTGCGGGTTTAAATTAAATGGGAAAACGAGTGCGCGAATCTTCTTTTTCAATGTAGAATATTGACTGACTTTAAGAAGCTGAAGTGGCATTGCCGCCGCCCGTGGCATCAAGAAAAACACATCATTTGCATGCATTTCAAAGTCACAGAGAATACGCGCCCCAGATGATGATGGCGATGGCGATGGCGATGATGACGATGGGGCACTGCCACGAGCAGATGAAAGCTATAAAATTGCATGTCAGTAACATTTTAGCATAATTAATTGCATTTTACAAAGAGAGAGAGAGAGATACAGAGAGAGACGGAGAAAAGCGGAAGGAAGTATACCGAGATCATGTCCTTTTGCTCCAATCACAGAGCCAGCCACCGACCTCATTTATGCGAGGAAATTGCTCGAAAATTTCATTTGTAATTGAAGCATAACTTATATAGCATACGCCACCAGCAGGCAGGCAGCAGGGCACGGCAGGCCTTCTCTCTTTCACTGCCATCGCATCAGAAAAGGACGTGCTGATTGAGTGAATGACCAAATCGGTTCAGAATCGATATATCCTTCTGCTGCTGGTGCTGCTGCTGCTGCTGGGGTGAGTGGGTAGGTACAAGCTTAATGAATGCATTTCTGTGCAAACAGACACAATTAAACACACACGCACACACACACACACACGCATCCCACATGCGAGTGTAAGGACATCACATCTGTCTCTGGGAGAGTGCAGTGCACGGACTGTGTGTGTGTGTGTGTGTGCCTCTCCATTATGTTTCATTTGCATATTGAACCTATTTATGGCAACCCATTCATCGCACTCCACTCATAGGCCCTCACGCCCTCACTTCCTCCTCCTTCTCCTCCAAAAAGACTTTTTGTTGCATGCCCAACAGGCGCTAGACCACATCCAATGAGAGAGAGGGCGAGAGAGATGAGAGTGGTGACCAAATTGGAAGCTTGTGATGAAAGCTCGTGACTAACGGGAATATCAGATGATAAACCATTTAGTGATGATTCAAATTAATGAATAGATGCAGATCTCTAATGCAGAAACTTTTGGTGCAATTTGATTGATTTTTAAAAGCAAGTAAGTTTTAGTAAATTTACTCAAAGAAATTAAACCAACATTTGTGGTGGAAGCATAATTGATTTTCGATGAAAAGATGCGAAAAAATCTTTAATTTCTAATTATGTATTTATTTATTATTATTATTTATTTATTATTATTATTTATTTATTATTATTATTTATTTATTATTATTATTTATTTATTATTATTATTTATTTATTATTATTATTTATTTATTATTATTATTTATTTATTATTATTTATTAATTTATTGTTATTATTTATTTATTTAATTATCGCTCAGGCAAACACATTTTGTTGAAATTTTTCTGTTAAATATTGAAGCAAGGATCGTTGTGTTAAGTAAAGGAATATACCATGGACAATTTGTAAGCAAAAATTGCTGTTGACTTCTGGCGGGGATCAACTCAGTTGTCAGCATAAATTCCGATACATGAAAATAGATCAACTAACTCCCTTCCAAAATAGGTTCTTCTACAAATAAAATGAACACAAAATACCACACATAATTTATGAATGTTTGCTTTGATCTCTCTGTCTCTATATGCCACTAACTCATGGTAGATGGTAGCCACGGCCCACGCTCTCATCTCTAGATATCATTAAAAATGGCTTAGCAGCGTGGGACTAAATATGGCTGCCACCACATTGATTATTGCACTAGCTCCCACCCTCCACCAATGCAACAGAACCGAAACTGCCCCCTCTATCCCCAACAGATACAAAAACCAGCAGCAGCAGCAGCAAGAGTATGATGGAAAGTACAATGATGATGACGGTGTGATTGCGAAATAGGAGAAGGAAAATGAGCTATGAGGTGGCAATCAATGCAAGGATGCCACTTCCATTAATAGGAAAACTCTCTGTCTCTCTCTTTCTCCCTGTGCTCCCTGCCGCCTCTTGTCAACCCACCGATACCGAGTTGTATGTACGCGCGCTGACCTTTTGCCAAGTTGTTAATATTTATGAAAATGCCACGAACTTTGCACCTATTACTCCTCCCACACAGTTGCCTTTCCATTCCGTCTGTTTTTGGCAAATTGTCATTGCAAGTGGCAGGCAGGACAGAATAGGGAGGAACGAACCCCGCGCACTGTAATCAAGATCTGTATCTTGTCAATGTGATTTGTCGCTGGTCCCTACCCTCCATCCAACTGGTTTGTATTTTGGAATGTATTTTCCATCCATCCATGCCACATCCTTTAATCCTCCTCCGCTTGTCTCGTTCGTCTCTCTCTCTCTCTCTCTATTTTTGTGTGTGTGTCTGTGTGGCATTTTTCTGGGCTCCACATATTGGCATATTTGCGTCTGGGGGCCAACGTCTATATGGTTTTGGCATGTGTCGTCTACTTTACGTAGTCGAGTAAGAGTATTCTTTCATAACTCTGAGCTCTGTCTATCTGTCTGTCTGTCTGTCTGTCTGTTGTCTGCTATTTGTGTGGGTTGCACGGATTGTTAGGTTTTGGTGGACGGACAGGACACATACGGATTCTAGGACACACATCACATCATCTGTATGGATGGATGGATGGATGGATGGATGGTAAACCCGATTCTAATGAGCAATCCGACAGAAGTCTCCTCTTCCTCTTTTCAAGCCATAGTCTCGTTGTTTTCTGTGTTGTCTCTCTGGTAACCACTTTGAGGGATCATTTATGTTATTGGATTCCAGTTGTTGTTGTTGCTCTTGGTTTTGAGTTTGAGTTTGGCAAAGTTTTATGCGAAATTCGGACTTATAGCCAGTTGAGTGGCCAACAAACTTTAAGTAGTTTCTCCAACAGGCTTTTGTAATACGTACACAACTAAAAATAAAAAAAAAACAGTTTGACTGCAGTTTTGCTTTGTGGTTAAGTGGGATTTCACTTTGGTTTTTGGAAACTATCCAAAGAAGATTGCATTTGGCCATGAAATTTCAGTTTCAATCTATTCACTCGAATTGTCTTTTCAAATGGCATTTAAGTGGGCGTTGAATAAATGTCAAGTCAGAAGTAAATTTAAGTTTATTTTCTAGTTTTATTCTACTTTTCAGCAGCATCTGTTTTGGCTTTTAGAATGGTGTAAGAAAAGAGCAAAGAACAGTTAGAAGAACTTTTACTGGCTTACAATAAACTCTATACATCAAGCAAGGCATCATATAGGTGGAGATTTTTTAGCAAACTTTAACGTTTGATGGCCTAAAAGCAGTCGTGGGTCTTCTTAAATTTAAAAGCAGCGTAACAAAAATAATCCCTTATCTGCGAGACACGATTGAGCATCATTGAAGAGATCAAGCACACGACATGTATTTTGTTTTTTGTTTGTTTTGTTTATTCACAACAATAGGAGCAAGATATTGGGATCAGGTTTATTTTATTGACCCTGTTGCCCTATTGCAACTTTGATTCGCTGTACACAATTTCCCCTAAGCGAATAGACACATTTATTACGAATGACACGCTACAGATACAATTTGCCAGATAGAATTCGGGTTTTTTATGCGATAAATTCTAAAAAATATATCAAGCTTTAAATAATAAAAACCCTATAGTTTTCGATATATTTAGATACGAATTTTTCCATATTATGGGGTAAAAAACCACCAGTTTAAACGTAATACGACACGATGTAATTAACAGCTGTTTTGTTCTTTCCCACTGAATGGCCGGCCAGTCTAGCGTTAACGTGGAATACAACATCCAGATGAAACCAATGCCTATGGTACTTTATTATATAAATGAAATATTTGTTTTCACAGAAATCAGCTTTCTGCTATCATTCAGGGAACATATTTCAGAGACAACTCGTTGGCGGTTTTCCAATAATTGTTGCGTTACCAGTTAGACAACTTATTCGGCTGGCTCAACAAATGTTGATTTTTATAAGCTTTTATCACTGTCATTCTTACACTTTCAAGTGTAAAATTTCATTGCGTACTCACCAATTCGATCGAATAGCTCTCCGCCGGCGGCATATTCCAAGAAGATGTACTCCACACTGCCCTGCGAGCGCTTGCCAAAGAACCGCAGAATGTGTGTGTCCTGAAGCATCTTTTGTATGCACACCTCCTTCCGCACCGATGTGACGGCATCCGGATGCTTCTTCAGATCCACCATCTTCATGGCCACAGCTTCGCCCGTCTGTCGATTGATGAGCAGCTTCACTCTGCATTTTCACACAGACGCACACACACACACAAACACACAGGAAAGGGAAGAAAGGAGAGAAAGTACTGGAATTAGCTACTGGAACAGCTCGGGGGGAACAACTGTGAATTGCTGCAGTTGCAACTCGGTTCGTTGTCGTCTGTGCATCGACTGGTCCGGTGTGGCAGCGCCGTGTTCCCCGTTTCGGTGGCGGGATGTCAGGATGCCGCCGCCGCCGCCGCCATGGGACATGCGCAGTGTGGAGCCTGCCCGGCAGGGGGCACAGCAGCAGCAGTCGTTGTCGTATACAGCGGGAATACGCCGGAAAAGTGCGTTTCAGTTACAGTTCGTTCGGTTTCTTTTTTTTGCCACTGCTCTGCGGCAGAAGCATTTCCGGTTTATTGACTTCGACCCACACACATATGCATGCACGGGGGGACACACACACACACACAGACCCAGATGCCAAAAACTTGATGAAATTTTTCGGATGGTAACTTACTCGCCATAGGCGCCCTCGCCGAGGGTCTGCGCCAGTGTCCAGCCCTCGACAAATTCCCGAGTGGCTCCGCCAACAGCTCCTCCACCGGCGGCTGCTGCTGCTCCTGCCATAAAAGCCGCCATTTGTTTGCCTAGTCCTACCGATAGGCTCCTATCGGTCGCTCGCTGGGTGCACGGTTGGAGGAGGTCTGGGTTCTGTTTATTTTGCTGCGTGCCTTAATATCCTGTTGGCCGTATCCTGTGTGTTGTATTGGTGCCTTGCCGCCATGTGGTATCGTCCTCTTCGTCGTCGTCATCTGTCGCCTGCTAAAGCTTCTGCGGCGACCTCGTGCATAGCTGTCACAGAGGCAAAAACAAAGATGGCTATTAGTGGAAGAACACACAGAGTAGAAGCGTCAAAAAAAGAAGCAAAAAGTTAAGGGTAAGGGTAAAGGATATAGCACGGGGGGGTACGTAATGAGAGGGTAATGCCGCCAAGCGTCGAACTTTTCTAATTTGTATTGCGATGTGTTCCACACAATTCCACAACGTTCCGCTGCCGCGCGCTGTCATTCACATTTACGCTTTGTTTCACACGCATACATATACGCACACACACACTTCTACGAGCCAGGGAGAGAGAGAGAGTAAGAGAGAGTGCGAAAAAAGCACATGGGGATGCTGCCTGCCTGCCTGCCTGCTGCTGTTGAAATTTTGTGGTGTTTTCAACTACGTTTTCCTGCTCCTGCCTGCCGCCTTTAATATTTCATCCTTTGGCATGGTCATGGTTCGTTCGGCTCACCATTCGGGCAGCCGGCCGACAGCCAGCGCAGGCGCTTCACAGCTTTTGCGAATACAACAAAAAAAAAAGAGCGCGCAAGCTTCGCTTCGACGGGCAATTGAAGCGAAAAAGGACATGGGCAGAGTTGAGTGAATCATGCGAGTGTGTGTGTGAGTGTGTGTGTTTGCATGAGTAATAAGGAAGGACACAGTGGAACATGCGAGATATGACAAAGAACTAAACAAAGGAATACTCAAAGGAATTTCAACAAACAAGTTCATAGATCGGTAGTAACCACCACTTTCATTCCTAGCTATTCATTCAACCCTTTAAATTCCTGTATACCTTTTTATGGCAATTGTATGTACGCTATGGTTTCTCTTCTGGTATGATGATCTGGTTCCAGCAGAATATTTTGAAATGGTATAACAAAGAGTGGCACAAAGGAACACATGTGAAGGCAGTTAAAGAGGTCATAGGACCGATCTAGAAGCCACCCTTTAATCTCATTTCACAATAATTATTCATTGAGCGCACATCCAAATGTTTGTCCCTCGTTTATCTCACATATTATATTTTTGGTTCTTTCCCACTGTGCCTGTTCTATGTGGTTGTGTGTGTGTACATTTGCGTGGGTGTGTATCCATGAGTGGGGGGGTGGTACAGCAGAGCATCATCATCAACAGTCGCAGTTCCTCTTCCACTACAAACCACCATCCTTCCCACTTCCTTTGCCCCTCGACAAGCCTCCATGGCAGCATATTGCGTATATTAAACTAGCGCTGGAAAAAGCTCTCCACTCATCATGCACCATCTCCACTGTCGGTCCAATCACCCTTCCTCACGCTAGCTCCTACTCTGCTCCCTCTGGATCCATCTCTGTCGGTTCCTAGCTCTCTCTCTCTGACATTCCATCCTCTGTCCAATCACCCCCTTCCCTCTCGGGCTCCAGCGCTCTCTCTTCTGTCCATCAGCGCAATATGACGTCGCCGCTATGCCTGACTAGCTTTAATTTGCTGCCATTGCTCTCTCTCTCTCTCTCTGTTCAGCTCTCAACGAGCTTGCGCTTGACTAAGCTTGAGTGAAGCTGGAGAGGATGCTGTGCTGGCTGTGTTCCCCGAGAGAATTCTGTTAGTTGGAGTCTGTTCTGCCGCTGCTTCTTCTTCTTTATGCCGGCTCTCTGCTGCTGCTGCTGCTTGTTTTACCGGCAAAGCTTCTTCGCCTGCCTCTGCTAGCGTTGATTTCTCTGCCAGCTACGACTGCGCTGCCACTGTTGCTTTTGGCTTGTTCAACAGGCCACCATTAACATTTCTTATGGGGCATGGCTTGTCTGTCCCGTCTGTCCTATCTGTACTTTTTCTTTGTACATTCAACAGAGTGGAATTTTTTCCTGCGTAAGCGTCTGTTTGCGTTAACGTATGTATGTTTGTTTGTGTGTGCGTGCGTATTCGAGAGTTTTCCTTTTTTCTTCTGTTCTCTTTTTTTTTTGCTTTATTTTTTCATGTCAGTTTTTCTTGGGGCTATTTTTAGGTTTTGTGCCAGAGGGAAAACCATTTTTTGTGGGTTCTCTTCCTCCTATTCTTATCCAGTTATTTCTTTCTTCTTTTTTTTTTTGTGGTGAATAATTGAAAAGTTTTTTAAAATCCAATTTTTGCATAAGAACTGGGTTTTGATATTCATGGAAATTGTAAAGGGGATTTATGGATAATGGATATAGAGGGATCCCTGAGGCCGGAGGGATATATGCACCTATCCTATGTGTATATCCTCAAAGGATTATAATCTGTCACACTGCTAACAAAAAGTTTAGTTGAGTTGAGTTAATTTCCCAAAATGATGAAATATCCTTTTCTAAATTATTCATACAATCCCAAAACCCCCTTTCTCATCGCATAGCACAAGGTGTGCAAAGAGAGGGTGTTGTGGAAGATAACATGTGTTGCACCATTAAAGCTTCAACGACAAAATGTAGAGTGGGCCAGGGCAGCAAGTGGCAGCGGGGCGTGTCACACAGCACGTGTCGACAGCCTAAAGCCAAGCCAAAACCTCAAAAGTGATGGAATGAAAAGAAGGGGTGAAAGAGTGTGGGGAGAGAGAGATACCGGATGAGTAATGAAACTCCACTAAAAACTTTGACAAGTTTTTCACAAAAAAAACTTTCCACTGCGGCTGAAAGAAGCAAAAAACTTCCGCCCGAGAGATATCAAAGTTGGAAAAGTATGTTATGGAGACCATTCATTCATTCATTCATGCAGATGTGTATATGGGGAAAGACAGGAAAAGACACAACCCCCAAAAATCAGTTTCAAGAGAATTCCTTGCTTAAAGTTTAGGCGGCAAAAGAAATAGCTGAAGTATGTTAGATAGAAGTTACTAAGCATAGTTTTGCTCTGATGTGGAGAGTTCCCTTACATACTCTGTGAATATGGATAAGCTAATGCTGTCTAAACATATGTCTTAGGTAAGGAGCATCTTACTTAGAGAGGATAGGGACAGTTCTATAGTTTCAATATTTCTTAAAATATATCTAGATCAAATAATTAAACGCTTAAAGCACTGTATTTATAGCAGATGTTTGTCATCCACACGGCATTTATTTTGTTTTTGTTTTATTCTCGGGCATTCTCTCGAGTCTAGCATCTAGCTAGCATGTGACGCGTCATGTGGGAGCGATGAAAGCAAAGATGGTGGGTACAAGGCAATCTCCCAAGTTCTCTCTCTATAGAAAGTCTCCATCGAATAGAAAACCGCATTAAAACCGCACTGATGCTCGTATTTGAACCCAAATCATTAAGAAATTGTCACCTGTCATAGGCCTCGTATCATAATAAATGAAATGAAAATGTTGTGTGATGCGGGGGAAAAACCCATAAATTTGTCCTGCGTTTCCACTCTTATCAAAACAATATAAATGACTCAGAGGCCGAGGGGGTGCCCATGACAAACAAAAGTAAATTGTAGGACATTTTTTGGCTCCTTTTTTGTGTGTTGCCCCATCAGATAAATGCAACTAGATTAACTTTTGTGTAATGAAATCTAAGGATATTTAAGGCTATGACTAAACAATTTCACAGGAACACGAAATTGGATGAGAATGAGGATAATATTACCAGCAGCAGGCAGAACTACCCACAAAGGAGCCAACAACGAAAATCCTAAACAAACAGAGCGAGAGAGTTTTAGAGTAAAAATCAAATAAAATTAAAGAGTCAAACGAAGCGCACAAGAGGATAAGGAGGAGGAGGGATGTTGAAGCGTGTCTTTGTTGCCACACCAGCAAACACACACACACACACACAGAGAACCAGTAGAACCATTTTCATGGATTAGTGAAAAGGCAAAAAGCGAGCCAAGAGGAGAGACCAAAGCAGGCCACAGAGGACAGGAGTCACCAGCCCTGGACACAAGTGGCTGTGGGGTGGGGGGATACCCCATCCCAGGAGGAGTACAGAAGGAGAGTTGGAGTACAGGAGACAGACAAAACTAGTCGAGTCGCTGGCTGGATGAGTGGGCAGAGGGAAAGCCAGCCAACAAGCGGCTACAAAATTAATGATATTGTGGCAAGTCGAAATCCAGTCTAGCGAGAGTCGAGTCCAGTCCAGTCCAAGTCCAAGTCCAGGCCATGGTCAAAACCATCTGGGTTGGCTTATTGGCTAATGCCAAATAGAAAAAAAAAAGAAAGAAAACCCTGTAATGATGATGGTTGATGGTTAGCCAAGCCATTAGCCCCGCAGGAGCCAAGATTTCCAGCAGCGGTTTCAGATTTCTTCCAGCTCAAAGGGCGGAGGGAAAAATGGAGGTTTGCAATAAAGAAATTTATGAATATTTTTTATGGCTTGACAGAGTCCGAAACACAGAGCAAAGCAATGAGATCCCAAGAAACTAATAGTAATAGCTGTTGTGGGAGCAAGCGCGGAGGGCTCCGACTCACGATTCCAATGGAAGGAACGAAAAGTCCACGCGAGAACTGAAACTGAGTTATAGGATAAGGATTACTAAAAATCTATGTTTTCATTATCAGAATCACTTTAAAGTTTAAACAATTGGTTTACGAAATTCTTAAGAAATGCATTTTTCTGGATATGAGAACAACAACTAGAAATTGAAGATATGAGCGATGAGATGGTTAAATGGTTCAAGCAAGAGGCTGCCTAAAACTTATAGTTGGACCATAGAACACAGAAAAATATCAATATCTTATCGAGAGCACTAAAAATACATTTTTTAAAATGCTTTTAACAGAAATTTCCTACTCAACAGAAAGAATGTAACATTCAACATGTTTAAAAAATCAGATCAGATTCTGAGATCAGATAAAACTAAGATCAATCCTGCACCCAAGAACTATTTATAGCAAGCTCTCCAATATTAATCACCCTTCAAACACCTTCCAATTCCACGGTTTCCACTATATTTAAGCTTCTTCTAATAATTTATCTCTCGTTGTGGCCAGAGGAAGGATCCTCTAGTTTGCTGATCATTTTGCAGATAGTATGCAGATACACCAGCAGGCAGGCGGCTTTTGCAGAGGCCGGTCTTTGCGACTCGTTACAGCACCACCACCTCCTCCTCCTCCTTCTCTGGGGACCAGGGGACAGGCACATAGCAACAGCGCGAGTTGCAGAAAAACTTCAGGACAGAGTCGTCGTCGCTGAGGTGTGTGTATATGTGTGTAGTGTACGTGTGTGTGTGTGTGTGTAGTGTCGGTCTGCACGGCGGCCGATAAGGCTAAGCAAATACGAGTTTTGTAAAGTATTTCAATTTGAACATTCGCTTTTTTTTGTGCGCCCTGTACATGAAGAAGGAAGGAGGCTCCAACGGCTGGCTGCTGCGAACAGGAAAGCAAGAAATGAAAAAAGATATTGCATGGCTATAAAAAAAAGAAGAAAAAGAGACACAGGCATCGGAAGGATGGACCGACCGACCGACCGACGGACAGGCATAACAGGCTGGCAGACGGACAGACAAGTGGCAAGACCAGCGTTGCAAGTTTTTTTTCTTCAATTTTTTTGTTGCTTTCTGGTAACCTCGAGAGTTTTTCCTTTTTTTTTTGCGGGCATTGCAAAAAGAGCAGGGGAGGGGCAAACAAAAAAAATGCCGCATATGCAATATGTTGTTTATAAATTGCACGCCCAAGCAAAAGTTTATTTAATTAATATGATAAAGAGTGATTACCGTCGCGTCTGCAGTAGGAGGGGTGGAGGGAGACTGGGTGTCATCAATGGAATCGTTTCGGGGGATTCATCTTCTCCATTTTCAGAGCGAGCACGCGTTCGCGGTTCCTTTGAGGTTATTTACTCTTCACATTCTGGCGGTTCCATCTTTATTCCTTGCTCTCCTTGGACTGCCTTCTTCTCCTTGATCCGCTTTATTTTTCTCCAACTCGGGTTTTTGGGACGTTTCCTTCTGCATTTTTTTTCTCCGTTCTCCTTAGAAGCTTTCCTTCCAAGCATCACCATCGGGCAAAGGCAACAACTACCCCCAGGGGGTTATAAGAAAAGGCGCTCCGAATCGAGACCGAAACGAACCGAATTGAACCGTGTTTTTTTGTCGAAAAAGTCACCACTGAAAAATGTCTCAGTCCGCGTCTTCGTCGAAGCTTAGGACACACTCACACACACGCGCGCGCAGAGACACAGACACAGACGGTATCCATCCGGCATCCTGTGAGCCGCGTTGTGTCTGTATCTACACCGAAGTCGCCACCTCTTGGCAGGGACATCCTCCTCGTGGTCCGTGGTCTGTTTTCGCCTCCCCATTCTGATTCGGCTTTTCGGGAAATTCGATTGAAAAACGTTTACTACAATAGTACAACTACTACTATACGACACTACTATGATGGCGAGTAAAGCTATTTTCGGGTTTTTCTTTTTTAGCTTTTGCAAGTCCTGCTGAAGGCCGTTCGTCCTGTTTCACCGTTGAATTTGAATTGGATTATTTGAGTGCGATTGCATTTGGCATGGACAAAAAACTCGTACCAAACGCAGACACACTCAAGAGCGCGTGAGCTCAGTTCTGCGTTCAGTGAAGAGCGACGTCACAAAAGCTAGAGAGCACAGCCGAAGATAGAGAGAGATGGCAGAATGGGAGCTTACGCTTGCGCGCGCCAAAACGGTGGATGGATGGATGAGATGAGTGAGAAAGGAAAGCAACAGCCACACACATACACACGTTTCCTCGGTGGTGGTGGATCCTCTCTCTCTGCAGCCTCTCGCCAAAATCTTTCAAGTTTAACTTGCTCTCAACGTTGAGAAAGCCGGCTGCCGGCGAGGGCTGTTGCCCCTTTTTTTCTTTGCTTTGCCACTGCTACTTCTCTGCATCTTCTTCGTCTTTTATGTGACTCGACTCCTTCTCCCTTTCCAGCGTTTGCGTCTTCCTAACTACCTATTCCTTTAGGAAGCTTTGCTAACGTCGCTGCGGACCTTTTTCCTCAAGCCAACATAGGAACAGAGTGAACCTTACAAGAAATTTGCGAAATTCGATACTGTCACCTATTAAAAGTAATTGGATTGAACAGAATTTCAGACAAAACAAAATCAAACTGGTCCACTCTAAAAAGGGAGCGAGGCAGCCACACTCGGAAAAGTATTTATTCATACACGTTCGAAATAAAACCTGAGAACATAATGAAGACCATGTAAGGTTTGCAATATTGCTGTGGGTAAAGTCAAAAAATTTTCCCAAAATAATTGTTTCTTAACCATACAAATTATATTTAACCAGCTGTTCGAACTTATTTGGGAGTAACTGTAACTTTATCTTTTGGTGTCGCTTCTCGACTCTTCTATTATCGCTCCTGAAAAAGACTCAAGTCTCGTTTACATACTCATACACCCCTCCTGCTACTCTTTCTCTGTTTCACCATCTCCTTTTCGCTGACTGGACTCACTACTACTTCAATATTTATGTGTGTATTCTGCGTAACAGCAACAATATGATGTTAATGCAAAAAACACAACCACAGCAGCAGCAGAGCGACAGCAGCATCCAATTCCCCACCAACTACAACAGCTTTTGGCTTGACAACCAAACAAAAGGGAGAGAGAATAAGAAAAATAATAAAATAAAATAAAGAAAGAAAGAGAAAAGAAAAGCAGAGAAGACACAATAGACGCACGCGGTTGCCGGGGAAACAGTGAACTTGCAGTACTTTGCAGGGCTTTGCATGTGCGAATGTACAAATGTGTGTGTCTCGTTCACACTCTCAGGCGAGAAGCGAAGCTGAGGACACAACAAGATGAGAGAGATGCCGACTGAGCCATGGAAAGCTAATATAGGGTGAGGCAATCGATCAGTTCGAGGACGCACATTTGATAAGCTTTTTCTTAAGTCTCATGGTGATGCTTGCATAGATTGGACAAATCAAGATATGGTCTCTGATATAATAATTCATCACCCTATATTAATAAACCTTGCCCCCTTCTGACGAAAGACTGGTGAACACACACACACACACGCAGTTATTCTCTTTTCCAAGCGGGCGCTTTGGGTAAATTTGCTCTGGCGACACTGCGACAGATTATTTGGCTTAATTGATTGGCTCATCAAATTAATAACAGTTCCATACACAGAAACAATACTATTCCGAAGGGGGTGTAGCCGAGAATTGATTAGGGAATTATTCTGCTCCTTTCTTGGACATATGATAAATGGGATAAATAAATACAGTGGAAGTTGTGTAATTGAAACCAGCAGCTGGCAGAAGTAAAATGAGAGAGTATATCTGTATATATCATTTTACAAGCTATTCATTCTTTTATTATGATTTGCTATTTATACAGGGTGTGCCAAGTTTTAGTCCTCCATGTAAACATTAAATAACTTTGACATTTGTGAACAGTTTTGCATATAGAAGGTATTTTTATTTATTTGGTCTTTTAGAATTCATTCAGACTAATTTTTGAATTTTTCCCCCCTTTTTGCATACTTGTTAGTTAGAAACCAAAATTAAAACTGAATGTACATTGGAAATTTTAGCTGATTCAGCCCTCCCTTTCGCAAAATCCTGGGTACTACCTTGGTTAAACCTTTGGAAGATCATATTTTTGCCCTATTTTTTTATGTTGATTTCAACTAATTGATCCTAATGCTGGGCTACATCTGAATCGTTTTCTTTAAATATTATACTCTTCATAACGCTTTCATTGATTCTCATGGACTTTTTCATCGCAGTTTTTTAAATACATTCTCCGTTTTTTATACCCGGTACTCAAAGAGTTAAGGGGTATATTCGATTTTTTGTTAAATTTAGAAAGTAAAAAAAAAAAATAATGTTTAGCTATACTAGAAATTTTCTATTATAATATAGAATTCTCTTCCTTCCCTATTTATATGAATATATAAATTATGTGTTATGTGTAGCTAGGCCTCCAGTTATGTGTGTGTGTGTGTAAATACTGATTAAATCAGTTCAGTTCCCTATTTGAGGATTCTGTGGCCACCCCAGGGCACGATGTTGCCGCTGCCTCATGCGCCGCTTGGATATATGTCCCGTAGGTTCTCCCTTTTTGGGTTCTGCAGTAGCTTCGGTTTTCTCCAGCGGTTTCTTCGGTATGGCTCCAGTTTCTGCGGCCTTCTTTGGTCCTGTTGCTGCGACCGGCTTTAGTCCTGTTGCTGCGATCGGGTTTAGTCCTGTTGCTGCGACCGGCTTTGGTCCTCTTGCTGCGATCGTCTTTGGTCCTGTTGCTGCGCCCGGCTTTGGTCCTGTTGCTGTAGTCTTCTTCGGTTCCAGTGTCATCTTTTCGAGCAGTTTGTATGGTACACCGGCATCATCCTGACTGCTTAACGTTGTTTCCACATCCGATACGGCGGATCCGTAGATGCTGTCCAAAGTGCTGTCGTTGGCAGTGTGGTACGAGCCAGAATCGTTGAAGCTGGTCGAGAGACTGCTTTTGGTAGTGTCCTTGGCCAGACGTGTCTTGCGAGGCCGAAAGTATTCGGGATCCGTGATCAAGGGCAACTTACGGTGGCCATTGCGGACCAAATGAATCGGCCCCTTGGGTACGTACTCTTCCTTAAGCGGAAGCGGGGCCAAGGGTTCAGCACCCATGGACATCAGGCCGTAGTGGCGCATCATGGCGATGGCCTCTTGCTCAACGGTGCTCGTGTCTTTCCAGTCGGCCATGGTGGCGTGCTCACCCAGCGGCTTGGTGCCGGAGATCTGTTGAATGCGCTCCATCATGGTCAGGGAGTCCTGAATCCTCTTGGTCTTGGAGCTGGCCGGGCCGTACTGCATATCAATCTCGGCGTTGCGCTTGTCGCGATCCGCCAAGTATTCGTACGTGCCCGGTGGACGCGGAGTATACTCCGCTTCGCGCTTCATCTCATAGGCCATCTGGCCCAGCACAAAATTGCAGCCCGGCTGCGAATCGACGAGATCGTCCTCAAAGCGTGTCGACGGGGTCCAAGCCATTTTGGATCCAAACTAACGGAGCAAATTTCAGATTTACAGTTAAGCGCGAGTCAGCATAAATTGCGTTCTACACTTACTTTCTCGGTTTAACACGAAACTGGCGCACAAATGTAGCATGCAAGCCGTTGGCACAAGTCTCACAACTTACTTAACTCGAAAATAAAATAAATTAAATAACGCTAAGCTAAGCTAAGCTATATTATTAAAACAAAAAAAAATTCGATTTGAGCGTCAACTTAAAAGGCGTCGGAAAAAGGGTTGCCACCCGGCGTGGAAAGGGAACACGCGTTTGGGCAAATATTGCGCATTGGGCCACCATGCTGTGGGGAGTTGTCGCTCACCGGTGTGGTAGATTATTTTGCGCCAAAAAGTCAAACAAAAGGAAAATGTTTAAAAACGCACAAAAACCATGCCAGACACTGCGTCAGCAAACGGGAGATACAACTGCTTGGCAGGGGGCGGGGGCACTCTTCACTCGATTGATATGTCGCATGGAATGCTAATGTTTATTTAAGCAAACTTACCAGAGGCGTCTCTTTTTCGCACACCTTCCGGCTGCCTTCTGTATGGCTGTCTACGTATACACAAATTGCACTGGCTCGCGCACAAACGCACGGCTGACAAATGGACTTTTTCCCACCGGCACTCACTTCAATTTGGACGTGCACATGCTCTCATTTATGAATTTAATTATTTAATTTGCGAAAAATGGCCAGTAGAGGTGTCAAACCATCGAGGGCACTATCCATAGTATCGATATTTTACTGCTAGTCTCTACTATCGACGGTTTTGCGACTATCATGATAGTATCGAGCTACAGTCGTTGCGCTTTTGATATGTTTGGATTGGCTGCTATAAAATACGAAGACAAATTTGTAAAAAAAATCGACAGGTGGCATCTAATTTTTACAATGGACAAGTTCCTAAAATGTTTCAATGGTTTTTAAATAATTATTTCAGCCCGATACTATCACGATAGTATCGACTGTTTTTTCAAAACATTCGACGTTGATATTCCTCGATATTGATATTCCGTTTAATATTACCAGCTAGCTGGGACTCTCAGCCGTAAAAAAATAATTTTATCCGATAGATACATACATTTTGTTCAGGATTGGTTAGTTTTTAGAACTCTTTTTCATTGGATTGTTTACATATTAAGGTTCAAACAAAAACGGCCACACCACGAAAATGAGGGGAAAGTCTCCACAAAAACACTCTATTCTCCACTGAGAAGAGAGCACTCTCCACGAATTGAGAGCAAATTTTGAAAGCTCTCCACGAATTGAGAGCGAGTTTGCAAACTCTCCACGAATTGAGAGCGAGTTTTGCAAACTCTCCACGAATTGAGAGCGAAAAATGTCAGTATTTTTGGTGCGCTAAATTGAGTTTGGCGGTCAATTTGAAATGTGTCTTAATATTTGGAAAAATAACTTGATTTGTTTTGTCGAGTGACCTCAGAAACCGAGCACCAGTAACCAGTAAATAAAAAAAAAAAATTAATAGTTAATTTTTTTAGCCCGATACTATCATGATAGTATCGATTGTTTTTTTCAAAACATTCAAAGCTATCGATGGCTCAACTATCAATCGTTTGACAGCCTCTAATGGCCAGTCTGCTGCTCGTTCTGCGGTGCTGTGATCAGTGTGACTGACCATCGGAAATATACCGAAATATGCATCGCATTTTATAAAAATACCAAACAATTTCTGATATATACCATTATATACCGATGATAATTGATCGAGCTTAACCCACTAAGCACCACCACTATGTAAACAGGTGAATAACTTGAGTTAAATAATGAAATATAATACGAAACGTACAGTTTTCTACTTCTTTCTGATTCCTCTTTAATTATAAAACTAAAATGACCCATCTTCAAGTTTCATAATATTCGTGCGTGATTTGAAATATTCATTGGTCGACAATAGGTTAATCGTTCTCTGTCAATTGGAGATCATTTTCCTCGATTTTGATATTCCGTTAAATATTAGCAGCTAGCTAGGACCCTGAGCCCTAAACACGTATTTTTATACGATTACTTAATTATTTTTCTACAAGATGGGCTGATTTTATGTACGCCATTTATTGGATGCCCATACAATACAATTAAAACAAAAACGGTCCACGAAAAAGAGAGCAAAAATATAAATGTTGCATATCAAATTTTATACAGTTTTAATATTGCTTGAAAAATGTTGAAAGAAAAGAGGAAAACTTGAATCACTTTCGTTTCCCGAAATTAAGCTTACAATATACTTAGGAATACATCTAACTATGTATGGATGTGTTTTTGCCTACGTGCCCAGCTTCGAGTACATATCTTTAATAATCTGCATTCTCGTCATCCGTGTGGCGCAGAGCCATGAGTCTTTGATCTGAAAGACATCGAACATCTTGCGATCCTCTCTGAATGGCTTGTAGTACAGGTCATAGATGATGCGCAGGATACGCTGGATGTTCTCCTTGGTAGTGCCGTGGTGCTCGCGATAGGCGGTGTTCTTGTGCATTTTCGTGTACTCGCCGTCGTCCCACCAAAATGGAAAATCATCCTCTATGACTGGCTCCAAGGTGAGGGTGATTGGATGGTCCGTGGAATTGGTTGATGTTTCATTGCCAGTCTTCAAAGGAGAGAAAGAAAAATATAGATTTTATTGGGGATTGCATTGCATTTAATCGAAAATCACTTACTTGAGGTACACTCCAGCGCCAGTTCAGTGCCTGCTCCTTGGGTGGTGTGAGTGGTGCTGGTGGTGGCGGCTGGTATTGAGGTGGTTGCGGCACCTCTATCGTCACCGCTGTAGGGATCTCTATCGTCACCACCGCTGTCGGGACCTCTGTTGTCACCTCTGGGGGCACCTCTGTCGTCACCAGTTCCACATACTCCATATGCTCGTCATCCGCCTGGGCATCGTGCTCGGCCATCGACAGAGCCAGCTCATCGTCCAGGGCCTCCATTTGCATAGTGTCTACATTGACCTGCACCTGCTCCTCGATTATGGGCTGCTCTGGCTCCGCGATGAATTCATGCTCCTGCTTCGCGATATAGGCCTGCTCCTGCTGCTCGAAGTCCTGCTGCAGCGCTTCATCCGCGGCCTGATCAATGGCCTCGTACCAGTGCAATTCGCCATTGAAATCGACAGCCTAAAACATACAAAAGGAAGATATTAAAGTGCTTTCCAGAGATATAAATGGCAGCAGTACTCACTATCAGTTGCTTGTGGCCAATCATGGTGTCCTGCAGTCGCGACAATGTTTCCTCCGCCTCGGGGCATTCCTCAACAATCATATCATCATTTTCCAATTCCTCGAATAACTCATCGTACAGTCGTTCCTTCAGTTTTGGTTTTATCGTTGTCACCGCCACTTTCCCGCCCGTCCCGTCTTTACCCACAAACGGCACCTCCTTCTCCTCCTCCTCCTGGAACTCGTCCGGCTCAGACTCCTCCTCATCTGTGGATTCGACGTCACTCAAGCCACTGTATCGCACATTCCGTCGCGGCCTCAGAGTTGACTTTCTGTCCGCGCCAAAGCTGCCCTTTGACCCTTTGACCGGCTCCGGCAGCTCTTCTTTTGGATATGAGACCACTTTTCTGCTCACGCCACGGTGCCGTTGATCCATATGCCGCCTCAGATTCGGCTCCCTGTTCGAGCTATAGTTGCACAGCGAACATGTATGGATGGTCACAAACGGTTTCATAGGCTCCCGTACGTCTCCTGTCTCCTCTGGCTCCAGTTCTGCATCTTCTTCAGGTGACGACTCTTTGTCACTGGGGCAATTGTGCACTGCATCCACATGCCGTTCCAGATTCGCCTTTCTTTTGAAGCTTTGGCTGCACAGCGAGCATTTATGGCTGACAGTCGGCTTGGGCTTCTGCCGATTTTCCAACTTCACCTTCTGCCGTACTTCCCGCTTCACCTTCTTCAGTACTTCCTGCTGCACCTTCTGCAGTACGTCCGGCTTCGCCTCCTCATCATTTGACGACTCATTGCCACTAATGCCTTTGTGTTCTTGCTCCAGATGCCGAGCCAGATTCTCCTTCCGTTTGGAGCTGTAGCTGCACAGCGCGCATGAATATCGGAATCTGGGCACATTCGGCTCAAACGGTACAATCGACACCACACTTTCGTCCGGCTCTGGCTCCGGCTCCTCTTCGTCTGAGGTGTGTTTCCCACTCAGGCCACTGTGCCTCAGGTCCAGATGCCGCTGCAGATTGCCCTTCCTCTCCGAGCTGTAGGTGCACAGCAGGCATTTAAACGACTTGTCGCCTCTCGCTGGATTGTTGTGCACCTGGATGTGGCGCTTCATGTCATACGGACGATTCGTTGAGTAGGTGCATCCCGTCACGTCGCAGACGAGAGATGCCGGCTTCGAAGATTTGTATGCCGGTGCCTCGCAGCCCGGATGTCGGTTCTGGTGGTGTCTCTTTATGTTGCACGCTTTATCTGAGCTGTACCAGCACAGATGGCACTTGAACTCCCGTCCCTCGAAATCCACCTTCGAGTGGCTCGCCTCATGACGCCACCTGTTGTAGGCACGGTCGGTCTCGTAGTTGCAGTTGTCGAAGCAGCACTTGAACTTGCCGTTGGCCGCGTCCTCTGGCCGCAAATTCGTATTATTTTCCATTTAAACCGCCAAACAAAAACATTTGTCCATTTTATGCAGCAGTGTGACCGCAGATTGAAAATGGATGCAATTTCCTATTATATACAAAAATACCTCAAAAATACCGTCACCTCAATTTAGACTTGAAAATATACCAAAACACGATAAATGGTCACTCTGATATTTTAGTATTGGTACTAACCATACAGTATATATGTACATAGATGTACATAGATGTACATATACATATGTGTGTACATATACATATGGTAACAAGCGAAAGGTCGACACGACATTTTCTGCGGATGATCCCAGGGTCTTCGGCTCAGGGATCGATCTAATGCACTCGGCGCGTTCGGCTCATGACGTGTAACACACAATACATATATAATTGTATGTTTTTCTAGCGCTTGGAATTGTATATTCTGACTTGATCCACAGCGCAGTACTCCTTATCCACACAATCGCATTTGATGTTGGTAAACTCTACTCTAGATAAGATCTTGGAAACATTTTCACTAATTAAAGGATCACTATGACATGTTATCTAGTTGATACATACTTCAGTGATCGAATAAAAGATCACAAAAAGAGAGAGCCAGTTCAGCTTAGGCCACATGTTAAGGTTTTGATGCATCCATCATACGTATTGCTGGCGTTTCCCTATACTTTAGAATTTTTTTTAGAATATTGTGACACTTTTCTTAAAAGGACATAAAATCATAATTTTCTTCACATTCGAAGAATGTTCCATTAGTGTATTTAAGGAGCGAGCTGCAAGTTCTTATCACATATATAGTTATATATACATATATAGTTATACCCTTTGCGGCACATCATTGACCGCCAATCAACCGCTTTAGTGATCGATCACATATTGATAACTTACACGCATATTTAATTGCTTGCTTTAAAATACCTTTAACGATCAGCAATTATTCATAAATACATTCCCAAAAACCACCTTCCGAAAAGCGTTCAAAATGGTATTAGTTTTTGTTTGACCATCAAAACCTTAACATGTGGCCTAAGCTGAACTGGCTCTCTCTTTTTGTGATCTTTTATTCGATCACTGAAGTATGTTTCAACTAGATAACATGTCATAGTGATCCTTTAATTAGTGAAAATGTTTCCAAGATCTTATCTAGAGTAGAGTTTACCAACATCAAATGCGATTGTGTGGATAAGGAGTACTGCGCTGTGGATCAATGTTACTTGAAGTCGATAAATCGAACCTACAAATATCTTAGTATAAAAGTGAACTTACTTAAACCCTTAGTTACCAATGTTATGGTATGCGAGTACTTTATTATGAAGAAATTGAATCTCATATTCTCCTATCTTAGGTAAATGGGGCGATGCTAAAACGGGCAAATGGATACAAGCCATTTCTCTACAATATCACTATCGATTTCTGTAGATTCATGAAATATCGTAGGTCGAATCCAGTCGCACTTTACGCACTTGGTTTGCTTGGAACGAACACCAATTTGAACCACTCATGTCCCTACCACGTAAGCTGTGGATCCTTCCAGCACGATCAGATTCTACATCTTTCTAATACCGATTCTCCTGCAGGGTGTTATGTTTGTGGATAAGCTGCCTACCAGCTTTATCAATCATCAGATAACAGAGATTTTGCCCTTTCCTGAAGGTGACTACATGTTGGAATACCGTTTCTCTTCAGAAAACATCAATCGAGCTGTCTTCCAAGTCTATGGAACTCTTTCTTAACTTGGTAATGTTTATGGTTGACTTAAAAATTATATATTTTCTACCTTATTACTTTTAAACTTTTAAAACATAACTGTGACGTAGATTGGAAACTCGCAGAACCGTTTTGCTTTCGCTGTCAAATTTTCCATTAACAAATAATTGCAATACATAGTGGCTATATAATATTGTAGAAATTCAACTTTTTATTTAATTTTCTTTACGAAAATGATTTGATAATTATTACATTATTAATTATTATTATAAATAATTTTAATAATATTAATATTGATCAATCAAAATAAATACAAAAAAAATTACAAAATTGACCTTCATCTTCCGTCTGTACATACATATGTATATGACTTACATATTTATTCTGTTACAGTGAAACACTTCAAAAAACTTCTTGTAGATTGAATTAAAATCCGTCATTAATCCGTTACAAATTTAATTTTAAGCTTCGTCGCTTTCAATTGTTCCGTAACATTGAGCGCGTTCACCAGTACAACTTGATCAGCGCTCAGTGATGGATTTCCTACGATAGTTCTGGTGACCGCTCATGATAAGTGTTTTTGTTGCAAATATTGGAGCAGTATTTGCCATGCAAAATCAGTTAAAAATAAACGTAGTCTAGAAATACCTGAATAAAAGGAATATTTCACTTGATTATTATTATTATTTGCTGCATGCAGCTTCCCCCTGCCACCTCACCCCCCTTTTGTACAATGACCTGGTGACACAAAGTTCATTATCCTTGCCACCGTTTACTACAGCACACATGCGCTTTGCGCCGCATGCAGCCGGCTTTCCGTTTTCATTGAGTTTTCATTAATGGACATTCCCCCCTCAGTCACGCCAGCCCCTGCCTCGACCGACTCTTCGTGGCGATGCTTCGTCTTCGCTGCAATGTTCGTGGTAGTCCTTGCAGTTCTAGCCATTCCGTGCTTTCCGTTCTGTTTTTGGGGCCAGTTGCAAGTCGACAGCTGGCCAAGGCACATGGAAAACTCGGCGAGAGGAAAACGCGCCAACTACACATAGAAATAAATTGAAGAAAAACAGCGACGGGTAGAAATATATTTCCAATTATTAAAGTGAAAAAAAAAAACATTATTTTGGCAGGCATTAGCGGAGAGGGGGGTATAAAAAGTAAAATTCTAATGAAAAATGGGCTTGCCTCGGTCCCTGGCTTTTTCACTCTCCATCTCCGCTCGTGTGTGTGTGTGTGTGTGTGTGTGTGTGTGTGTGTGTGTGTGTGTGGGCGTCGCTTGCCATTAAAATAATTGCACAAATATATCCGGTTATGTTGCTACGAAAATGCTGTTTGCTCATGGTGCCAGGGACCCCCGACTGGGGCACAAACAAGCAACCATTCCACAATAAAAAAAAATTATGTTTTAATTGGTTAGCCAACGCCCCCCCACATCACCCTTCATGGGGCACGACCCCCTCTGGCTTTAATTTCGAGCCTCCCCTGGGGAGGCACGATGGTGTTAGTTAGCCCTTCTAAATTGGCATAAATTCATTTATGGGTCAAACACCCTCTTGAAAAGTTACGAATACCAACAGCGAACAAAAAATTCCCCTGCACTCGAGTGTGCCTGTGTGTGTGTGGTTGTGTGTGTGGGACTTCCGGTTGCACTGCACGTAACGGAAATATGCAGCCCCCGGCCCTCTTAACCCACACTGATTGCTGCTTTAACAATTTCCAATTTGTGCAAGGTTATTCGCAGTGAAAGAGAAATGGAATGTTGCCCGAATATAGTATTTCAAAAATAAGTGAGATATTCTAACCAGCTAAATGAACTAAACGTTAACAAGAACCATTCAAAACGTCCAAACGTGTAATTAAAGCCAAAACAAAGGAATCATGAAAATCAAATGAAAATATTGAAAAGCGATTTGCAATGCTAATTGTTTATAATTCAAACGAAATGTTTTTCATCGTTTTCGCGCCGCTCCTCGAGAGGCACACTCATAAACAAGCAAAGCGAAGTGTAAAGGGGAAAATGTTTGACGGAAGTTTGAGCGGAACCCCGAACGTGGGATGCTCTTGCCAGAACGGGGGGGAGGCTTTCAAAGCAACATAGTTCCCATTTATTGCATATTTATTTAACCTTTATTTACGGAATTATATAATGTATTTCTTCATACTCCATCTCATTAAATCCTCATGGTTTTGATTTACTAAACACCCAATTTAATATTTCATTAATCCCTCTAATCTTACCCCAAGTATAAACAAAATTCATTCATTTAAAATTTGTTTTGGTTCAGTTCTGATTTATATTCCAATCCTCCCGTCAGCAATCTCCCAACAATCCTACCTATCATCTACAATATATTTCAGCCATCCCATGCTTTACCCATTCGTTTCATTCACAAATCAATTAGTTCAAACATTACTTAATTTTTCGTTCCTCTAAATTTACCCTTGAAATTCGTTTTAATTATACGCCCATTCAGCCTATTCTCAAGTCGCCTATAAATTGGATATCCCAGCTATTTATACCCTTCTCTGGCTAGAGTATTTCTCGAAAACCAAAAGAAATGTAAAAATATGAAAACAAAATCTGATTTCGTGAGAGTTTAAACAAATTGGATTCGTGCCTCAAAAATCGCTTCTCTTCCGTCAATTACAGTTTTTGGCAGGAATATTCGAATATTCGAAAAGTGAATACAAAAGGAAAAAACTCAAAAACTGAAATTATTTTGAACTTACTGTCGCTGTCGAAGTCAACGTCAACGTCGCTGCTAACGTCACTGCCAACGGTGCACTGGAGGTTCTACGACAGCAAACCCGTTCAATTGCCGCTCTCAAGAGGAAATCTCAACTCAAGGTGAGTCATGAAGGGAGGGGTACAATACAATGATAAGGAGAATCATTATTTGCTTCTGCCACTTTTTCCATTGTTTGCCCCGTGGCCTTTGACCCGGCCAGGTGGTCGTTCTCCTCCACATCTTGTCGATGACTCTTCAGTGTCGTCCACTTGTCCCAGTTTCTCAATTTCCATGCAGCTCTGCAGCTTGGATAGGGGTCAATGGGTGGCATGGGAGGGGGTTGCGAAGAAGGATGAGGATAAGGAGTGATATTTTCTCATCTAATTTGCTGTTTTCTAGAAGTTGAAGGAGTTGCTTGCACTCGAGAGTTCTTTTGATTAGCTCAATGCAAAATAAATGGGGAAATGGAAACAGTTGGAGGATAAGAGAAGTTTATGATTTCTGTGGGTATTACTATAACTGATTTTTTGGCAAATTAATTGTAAGGTTATTTAGTATCAGAGGATCCTATGAATATAGCAAAATAATTGCCGAGTACTCGGATTATGGGAAAATGCAAAGTAAAAGATATGCCAAGATAATGAGAGTCCAAGAATCTTAGCTGTGTATTGCAAAGAAAAATAGTTTTAAATTGGCAGTACAGATTGATGGAATTTATAGGAAATATTAAAATAAAAAAAATAAATAATTATAATAAATAAAAAAGGACTTTTTATAAAGGGTATCCAACAAAATGCACAAGAATGAAGATGCCATTAATTGAAAAAGAAAATTATGGCATAAGATGTGAGGTATAGAAAAGCAGGAGCATCCTTTGCATTAAAGGTTTTATTTGCAGAAATACCATCCAAGACATATATTCTTATTTATATACAACTTCTTTGTATCTCCATACCATCAACATAGCGGTTCGCGCACGGTAATCTAACACTATTAAGCAGCTGCTAGCTACAATAGATACAACTAGTAGATGATACCATTTTAGATCACTACTCACTGCACTAATTATATACATATATGTATGTATGCCTGTGAATCTTCATGACCATCGAACTTTATCCGCCTGCACTTTCTTTCAACTTTCCTTCAGAAAAGCGTGCGTTTTCTTATACCTTTCGTGTATTTTTTTCTACAAAAATGTAACCGTAAAAACGAGTTAACCTACTTTTTTGATGTAATTGTGTGTGTGTGTGTGTGTGAGCTCTGGGTGCTAATGTATGTGTGTGTTTGTGCCAGGCATACAGTTGCATTTGAACTGTTGTTAAGCGACCCACCCACTCCCCTGCACGTCTGCGTTGCATGCAAATAAAGCACAAGAAGCACAAACACAAATACGAACACAGCCAAGAAATTTGATTCATTTGCCTTTGCATGTTGCGCCCTCAACGGAAGCGGACACACAACACACACACACACACACACACAGACACACATGCACACAAAGGATCAAATACATATAACAATTCTCACATAAAAAGAAAGGGAGCGCAGGGAGCAGCGAAACAGCTAAACAGCTAAACAGCTGTTAAACAAAAACAAAACATCAACACGAAAGGAAAGGATTTTCGTTTGAAAGTCGAAGATTTAAATACCCTCAAAGATCGATTGTTTTATTGGTGGATATATGCTTCCATTTGGATCAACTCGATCCACTTTGAGAATATAGAAAAATTCACAAACAATATTAGGTTTTTGGCCCATTAATTGCTATTAATATAACTCCTGGTGCTGCAATACAAAATGGTTTCAATACAAGCAATGCCGACCCCCCTGCTATTATTCCTTCTATGCACCACCATCATCAACATCTAGCAAAAATCAACATATCCTGCATGCGAAGGGCATAATGAAAGGGTTGAAACATGTGGCAAAAAACTTGTGGTGGCACAAAGGGTGCTGGCGGTGACGGTGGCACGGGGGGGTGTGCCTTGGGGTCACCGCAGACCGAGTGCAGTGCCCTCAATTAGAAGGCGCTCAAGGACAGCGGCAAACAGCTGCAACAGCAATGGCAACGGTCGCTAAGTTCGCCTTTAATTGCTGGGAACACGGCGTATACGTAATGCCGACCTGTATTTCCATACAAAAATTACACTGAATGTATGTGTGTGTGTGTGTGGGGGGGGGGGGGGGGGCTTTTCTTACATTGAATTTTGATTTGTATGGCGCGCCGTCCTACACTTTGAACTTTTCCCTTTTTCTCAAGCAGCTTGCATTTGGCCTTCTCCTAAACACAGGGGGAGAGAGCACAGGGGGGCAGCTGGTAGCAGAGTAGGAGGATATGGTGAAGGAGGCGTGACGCGTCGAGAGGAGGCGCCAAGTAGTTTGCCGTTGCCTTGGGTTGCATCCTCAGCCTCATCTTCAGACTCAAGTTACTGCCGCAAACAAAAACACGAAAAGAACGAAAACAAACTTGGCAAATTTTCGATTGCCTTGCTCATTGGGGGGCTTCTCTGCATACCCTTGCCCCGATTCAGGTTGAGAAACTGTGTTATATAGGGTTATACAGTGCAGTGAAAAGTATTCTATGAGTGAAAGATAATTTCTATAATTGTTTCTTTAACTTTCTGTGCTTAGTTTTAGCTATTTGGATTTTTCGCTTAGTTTTTTTTTGCTTGAATATTTTCTATACATATTTTCTGTAGCTCTGCGCAGTAAATTTTAATCTAATCTTAATTTAATCGTTGACTCTTTGCATAAACATTTTTTACTATAGATTGTATCTCTATTTAATTGCGCACATAGACCCCCCCCCTAAAGGGTCCATTGCATTTTTGCATAGTTTAGAATGTGGCCCTTTTGATCGCCTCCTTCTCCCTCTGACCGACGCTATCTTTCTCGCTTTTTCGCCAACTCTTTCTATGCCTATCTCTTTCTGTGTCGAGTGTTGCAATTTGTGCAATGTTTGTCCGGTATTCTCCTACTCTCAGCTGCTCTTGCTGCTGTTGTTTTTGCTGGCTGTCCTCGACGTTGTCTTTGCCTGCTGCACGAGCCAAGGACACGCATTTTGCGTCTGTATTTGTAACTGCAACTGTGTGTGTGTGTGTGTGTCTGTGCGTTGGGCGCCAGAGGAGCCACAAGTCGTTGGCGCTGTTGCCCGCAACAAGGACACTCGAGGCATGCATGCCAGATTTATGCCATTCTACAGCTCCTCCTCCTCCTCCTCCACGGCTTCACCTGGGGCTGCCACTGCATCTGCTTTCAGCTGCCGAGTGCATCAGCATCAGAGCCCCCCCCCCCCAATATCAGCCGGATGTGAGAGACCTTCGCTGGAGGTGAAGCGACAAACCTGAACCTGAAGCTCGACAGGAAATTACGCTGTTGAGTCTCTCTTTTTCTACTTCCCTATGCGACTAAGTCTGAGTTTAAAATTACTTTAAAACATCAAAGATGACAGTGGACTGTCATCGATGATTTTGATTATGATCTAAAGAATATTTAAAGCGGAGGGAAGGAACAGAGCAGAAGTAACTGGTGTTCTTCGGTTTCTAGTACGCAAAAATCAGCATCAGCATCAGAGTTAAATCTGTACAACGTATACCATATGCTTATAATGCCATAAAAATCGGATGACTTTAAAGGAAAATATGTCTCTTGAAGTGTATTCCTTCTTCTGATACCAAACTTATATTTCCTCCCTGCTTGTGTGTGGCTTTTGAATGTGGCTGCTGGTTTGCTTGCTGCTGGTTGGTGTCTGTGTCTCCCAGCCACATCCTCTTGCGCCGTTTCCCTCTCCTGGTAGTGGTTGTTACTGCAGTCTTGACATTTAATTATCTGCTGTTTGTTGGTGCCACAGACACTGCCATGGCTCTTGCAAACTGCAACTGATGCTGTTGCTGTTGCTGTTCTTGCAGTTATTCTGTGTGTCAAGGTTGTGGTTTGTTTTTGGCCAGAGACAGTGACTGTGGCAGTGACTGTGGTAGAGAAAGAGACAGTGGCCGAGCCTGCCTGTGGCAGGGACAGTGCCAGAGACAGTTTCAGAGCCTGTGGCAGAGACTGGGTGCCAGCCTGGTAGAAGGGTAAGGTGAGCCTGCTGTCAAGGTCTTGTCGTCTGTTTAGGAAATTCGAGAAAATTTTCAAGGCGGAACTCATCAATTCTTAAATTTACAAAAAACAAAGTCAACGAATCTCAAAGAGGAAATGGGAACTTAGAGACTGATTTGGATTTTGGGGGGCAAAATAAGGAGACTATCTCCACAGAATTGACTCGGAAATTGATAACCAAAACTATTATGATTAAGTCTTAATTTTAAAACCAAAACGAATATGATTAAGTCTTAATTTTAAAACTAATCAGAAGAAAATATACACCTCAGCACACATTAATTAAATATTACCAGATATAATGTTGCTGAAAATTCTGTAAGATTAAATTTCCCATGCCCTGAACTACCTGAACTAACAACACTAACTAACTAATATACATACGTTCTCTCTCTCTCTTTATCTTATTTACTGCCAACTTAGTTGTCGAAATGGAGCGATGCGAAAACCGGCGAAGAAGGCGAAGGTAAGCAAAACTTGGCAAATCCCTCGTACTACATACGCATTACGTATGCGCCGCGTACACTGTCTTTTCTTGTTGGATTACTTATGGCTTGCAAAGCCAAATGGAACCATAAATGGGTCAAACAAATTTAAGGGGAACTTTATCAAACTTAAGTTGAACAAATGGCAAGTGCTAAATATCTGTTTAGTGCGGATTTTCAACAATTTTTATGGGTGGCATAAGCACATTGAACGTGAAGGGAGAAGAAGGTAAAAGGAAGCTATTTATAGGCACCTATATATATATAGTAAAGCCTTAATATTGTTCGGATAAGTGGGAGGAATCACGAGTTTCAAGGAGTCAAATCGAAGTATGCATAGAGCTACTCAGATATGCCCAACCATACGCTCTGTTTCTGAGCCAGTCAGTGTCCACTAAAGGAGCTCATCACTAAGTCAACTGGTGATAATGGCAACTGAATAATAAAGCAGCTCTAACCAGAACAAATCGCAGCTGTTTGAGGTTCGATGTTGGCCAATACGAGTGAGTGCTCGTACACAGTTTTCAGGTCAATCAATAGCATTTCGATGGTTCAGGCAGGTGATTAGTATGCCAGCCGTGAAACGAGCAAAATGTCTATGTGTGTGTGTGTGTGTGTGTGAGTTAGGGTTGGGTGCAAAATGGCGGCATAGTCGTCGCCATTTTTCGCTGTGGTTTCCTGTGCACACGACCTACGACAACCCAAAACGGAACTGTCCTAGGTTAGGTCCTGCGCAGACTCACACCACACGAGGCACCCATACGCCCACACATGCATGTATTTAGTATTTAGTATATATATATTGCGTGTGTTTGTGTGTTGTAGGTGCAATCAATGAAAGTTCAACGCACGTAAAATGAAGGCGAACCACTTTGCCTTGTCCGAAAGTTCTTCTGTGTGGCAAAGACCATTTCAAAGTTAATTTAAAAGTGCAGACAAAATAAACTGTTGAGGTTTAACCAAGTTATAGATGGCAACTAGCAAAGGTAGCTATTAAATATTGATCCTTGTATCCTTGCACAGAGCTTCTGTGGGTGGTGGAATGAAAGTTAAATTGAATCAAAGCCCATAGTCTAGTCTAGTGTAGTTTGCAGCGAAATGCAGTGGTTTGACCCTCGGCATTGTAATTAAAGTTTCATTTATGGGTTTTGAATGGATGGTAACACGGTCAGAGTAGTTATGAGAGCAGGCACTTGAGGACATGCCAGTTATGCCTTAAGTTTTAATTAGTTTCAAGAATTTTATTTAAATAATATTTTTATTTATTTTAAGTTATTCCATATCTATACACTTAGCTGTGTGTGTTGCTGTTACAACAATTCCTAACATTTATTCACAATTTATTTACCCTGAAATAATATTTAATCTTTAAATGCTTTCTGGTCAAGCTCTGAATGAAATTTTCTTTTTCGTCACGTTCAATGAATCCTCTTTTAGCCATTCCAATCATTCCGTGCCGTGCCCACAGCCAACAACTTTCCCCCAATATCCAAAAATATTTCAAAATGTTTGAACAAATCCTACGACCCTCTCTCCACCATCCCGCACCCCCCAGCACTCCATAGCCAATGCCAAGTTAAGGGCTCTGCAAACAACGTTGCATATTTTATGGCGCTATGGGGCGGGGCTGTGGTGTGGGGGAGATTTGAAAGAGCACAGGCATGGCCATGCCCCCATGCATGCGGGAAGCAAGATGTTTAGGGCGCTGTGGGTGTTGGGGGCTGGCTGTTACTTTTGGGGGGTGTTGATGTGTGTTTGGCCACCGATGCAGCCAATGTCATTTGAAATTAAATGCCAAAAACTGACAGCATCAGCGAACCTCACACACATACACACACACACACAGTTGCAGACTGATACGCAGACAGGCAGCTTTTGTCACTGTCGGTGTGTTTGAGTGTCAGTGTGTGTGTGTGTGTGTGTGTCAGTGTGCGTGCATTGCTTTTTAATATGCAAGCAATAATTGACCCAGATTTCTGTTGCCACCCTCTAAAAGAAATCCCCCCCATATCGCGTATACGCCGCGTGTTTGTGTTTGCTTTTCTGCTTTCACTTTCTTTTTATTCTTTTTGCTTTTTTCTATACCCTTTTGCAGGGGAATTATATTCTTGAAGAGATTTTTGCAACGCATAAGGGGAAGCGTTTTTGAGTGTTTCAGTTTTAGTGATATATTTTCGAGAGCAGAAAAACAAGCCACAAGTCTAACCACAGAAGGCTCAGGGAAGAGAAAAAAGGTCCTTAAGTGCTTGAAGATTTCCCACGGAATTTTTAAAATTCTTGTCTAATAAAAAACCGCAAATACTTTCAAGCTCCTATTAATATCAACTAGGAGCCATAGAAACAATATGACAAAAAGTCCAGGAAGATTCGGCATATAGTCCGAAAAAAGGTGCAAACTTTTACATATCTATAAATTACTTTAAGTATGAATATTATGACGTTATTCGTTATTTGTAGTTAAATCTAAATTTAATCATACCAATGGATCTCGAAGGGGGAAGGAAACGTTTCCGACACGTTTCCGATCTGTGGCAGCACAATTTTAAATATACGAAAAAACTAAAAACGCAGTATCGTAGAGGAAGACCATATTTACCAGATTCTGAATCAGAATCAGAAATAAATTTATTTTCAGTTGCTTTCCCCACCTCCTTCGGCGCTGCTGACGCTACTCATTCTTTTTCTCGCTCGCACACACTCTGTCCTGTGCAATGCGCGACCTTTGCGAAGAAGATGTAGAATATACATTGTGTATCTACAATCTACAATTGAGATGTGGAATCGACATTGTAGGTGTAGTTAACACATGTAATTTAAAAATTCTACATAAATCATAAGCTCACAAATTTATATACTGGGTACTTAGTACGGGCATAAAAGTAGAGTCGCGTCCACAGAAGCGACTCACACGTTCCATCTCGTTTTTTTTCCTTTTTGTGTTTGCATTTGCGCTTGGAAATTATTATTTAATTCTGCGGCTCAGCCAAAGGCTATCGAAAATCAGTGCAAATAAGTGTTAATGGCAATTGGATGATTTCCATTGGAGTTGCCATGCCAGTGGCCTTGAACAGCGTCGCGTCTGTCTGCCCTGCCTGTGGGGTGGTGATGGGGGGGTTGAGTGTTGGCTGTTCAAGGCCGAGCGTACGGGCAATGTGTTAACTGGATTATCTGCGCCAGACATCAATGGGGAGCATGGGTGGAGAGGAAGCAGTGGTGTGGCACTGCCTGCAGGTAGATGTTTTGTCCGCGGTACTCACGAAGTGTTTAATTCTGTTTATTCGCACAGACGACGGAAAAAAGTTGCACTTTGTGAGCCCCGCACGAAGGAAATCGGTTCTGGCGCCCATCCTCAATAAGATCAAGAATGGAGCGGATGCCTCGGAGAGCGCTGACAAGAAATTGGGCAGCGAGAGCAGTGGCAGCGGGCACATAGCAGTCCAGATCGAGCCAGCCAGGCGTGTCAAGGTGGGTCCAACTTCGCACTGAAGTTCAACTTGAATCCATTCCTACTCTATGCCCACAGCGTCACAGCATTCACGGCATGATGGAGGAGGAGAACACCATACGACCGCATCAGGAGATCCGACAGCTGACCCTCGAGGAGAAGAAGTTCCTGCTGGCCGTGGAGCGTGGCGACATGGCCGGCACTCGCAGGATGCTGCAGAAGGCACAGGACACGGACTACATCAATGTGAACTGCGTGGATCCGCTGGGACGCACCGCCCTGCTGATGGCCATCGACAATGAGAATCTGGAGATGGTCGAGCTGCTGATCAACTACAATGTGGACACGAAGGATGCACTGCTGCACTCCATCTCCGAGGAGTTCGTGGAGGCTGTGGAGGTGCTGCTGGATCACGAGAATGTCACCTTCCACAACGAAGGGAATCATGTGAGTGGCTCGGTCTTTATTTTATCCCCCCGCAACGAACATTAAAGTTAATTATTCTGCATAGAGCTGGGAGTCTGCCTCGGAGGACACTTCTACTTTTACGCCGGACATCACGCCGCTGATACTGGCCGCCCATCGGGACAACTATGAGATAATCAAGATTCTGCTGGATCGTGGCGCCGTTCTGCCCATGCCCCATGATGTGCGCTGTGGCTGCGATGAGTGCGTCCAGTCCAGGCAGGAGGACTCGCTCAGGCACTCGCGCTCACGCATCAATGCGTACAGGGCACTGGCCAGTCCCAGTCTCATAGCACTCTCCTCCAAGGATCCTATACTCACGGCCTTTGAGCTGTCCTGGGAGCTGCGGCGTCTCAGTTTCCTCGAGCACGAATTTAAGGTGAGCCAGGGAAGTGCTGCAAGGCCATAAAATAACGAATCTTCTTTGTATGCGATGCAGAATGAATACCAGGAGCTGCGTAAGCAGTGCCAGGACTTTGCCACTGCACTGCTGGACCACACACGCACCTCCCATGAGCTGGAGATACTGCTTAATCACGATCCCACCGGTCCGATCTACGAACATGGTGAACGGATGCATTTAAATCGCCTCAAGCTGGCCATCAAACTGCGCCAGAAAAAGGTATGCTATAAAGCTGAGATATAAACCAATAAACTCTGTTAATTCCGCCCCCCATCCTCTTGCAGTTTGTGGCCCACTCGAATGTGCAGCAATTGCTGGCGAGCATTTGGTACGAGGGTCTGCCCGGATTCAGGCGCAAGAACATGGCACTGCAGGCCGTCGACATCATACGCATTGGCATCATGTTCCCCATCTTCTCGCTGGCCTACATACTGGCTCCCTACTCCGGCATTGGCCAGACCATGCGGAAGCCCTTCATCAAGTTCATCTGCCACAGCGCCTCGTACTTCACTTTTCTCTGTAAGCCACCACACGGTGAAACTCTCAGCAAATCCTCCCCTTACAATTCTCACCTATGCAGTTCTATTGATGCTGGCCTCACAGCGCATTGAGACCTTCATTGGGGGCTGGTTCTTTGCCGATGACTCGAACGTGCTGAACAAAGTGGAGGAGGTGCCCACCAAGCGGGGCGCCAAGCCCACCTTCATCGAGTGGCTCATCCTGTCGTGGGTGAGTGGCCTCATCTGGAGCGAGGTCAAGCAGCTCTGGGACGTGGGTCTGCAGGAGTATCTCAACGATATGTGGAATGTGATCGATTTCGTTACCAATTCCCTATACGTGGCGACGGTTGCACTGCGAGTGGTGTCCTTCTTTCAGGTTAGTTCTAATCCACTAAAATATGATTCACTTAGCATTGAAAAAGAAAATCTTTTCTCTTTTTTGTAGGTGCAAAAGGAAATGATTTATAATTCGCATGCCACCGATTTGCCGCGTGAACGTTGGGATGCCTGGGATCCGATGCTCATATCGGAGGGTCTGTTCAGTGCGGCGAACATTTTTAGTAGCCTCAAACTGGTATACATCTTTTCGGTGAATCCACATTTGGGGCCACTGCAAGTGTCGCTGTCACGCATGGTCATGGACATTATGAAGTTCTTCTTTCTATATGTCCTGGTGCTGTTCGCCTTTGGCAGTGGTCTCAATCAGCTATTATGGTGGGTGGAACAGCACACACAACCAGATATGATTATTATTTCATGGTTCTTGCAGGTACTATGCGGATCTGGAAAAGAAGCGCTGTCCGGAGGTCTCGCCCAGCAGCGTGCTGCTCAATATGAATGGCACCAATGATCCCAATGCCTGCATTGTGTGGCGTAGATTCTCCAAGTGAGTGTCTCAGCATCTACTTAATTAGTAAACTATTCGATTAGGTATATAACTCCCTACTTTCAGTTTATTTGAGACCACTCAAACGCTCTTCTGGGCTGTGTTTGGTCTGATCGATTTGGACAGCTTCGAGTTGGATGGCATAAAGATCTTCACACGCTTTTGGGGCATGCTTATGTTCGGCACCTATTCGGTGATCAATATTGTTGTGCTGCTCAACCTGCTCATAGCCATGATGAATCATTCGTATCAACTGATTTCGGTGGGTAACAGAAACAGAGATGAACCGTTGTTAGGTATTAAAGTTGTTCTCTTTATGGCGTAGGAACGTGCCGATGTGGAGTGGAAATTTGCACGCTCAAAGCTGTGGATTAGCTACTTCGAGGAGGGCGGCACATGTCCACCGCCATTCAATATTATACCCACACCAAAGTCCATTTGGTATGCCTGCAAGTGGATGCGCCGTGTGTTCTGCAGTGGCTCCTCAGCAGCGCGTAGAGAGCATCTGAAGACGATACGGGTGGGTGGCTTGCATACAAAAAAGAGGCTTTAAATCTATCCCTGAATCCCACACAGCGCAAGGCACAACAGGCGAGCGATCGGGACTTTAAGTACCAGCAGATTATGCGCAATCTGGTGCGTCGCTATGTGACGGTGGAGCAGCGAAAGGCCGAGTCCCAGGGCGTCACCGAGGACGATGTGAACGAGATCAAACAGGATATATCCGCCTTCCGCTGTGAGCTGGTCGAGATACTCAAGAACAGTGGCATGGACACGAATGTAACGGCCGGACAAGGTGGTGGTAAGCCCAGGAAACTGTTAATTAGAATATCGCGTCTTTCTCTAAGAGTTTTCTCCACCAGGAGGCGGTGGCAAAAAGAATCGCCAGAAGGAGCGGCGCCTGATGAAGGGCTTCAATATTGCGCCACCGGGCTCAACGGGTTCCCTGGCGCCGGTGGCCGAGTTTTCCACATCGTTGGACAACTATGACAACCAGCACGAGATACTGAGCTCAACCATTTCCACGCTCTTCACGCCCAACTTTATGCACAAGCGACAGCAGAGCCAGCAGGCGGGCTGCGGCGGCGCCGAATCACCCACCTCACCCACACAGGGCACGGCGGCGGTGACGACGCCAAGTGGGCCCGTCACCAAGTACAATAAGTCCGCACTGAAGCCGTACAACAAGCGCATAGCTGGACACAAGAAGCGATGGGGTGGGGTCTAGCTTTATCTGCCAAAATGGAGCCTTAGTTAATTGGCAAATTGTTTTCTTTTAGGCACCCTCATCGAAGCAGCCAAGGTGGGCAATGTGAGCAAAATGCTGGGACGCTCCAAGTCCGAGGATTCGGTTTGCAATACCTCAAATAATGCCACACCAGTGCATGGCCAGCTGCGGGTCACTTATGCCCAGAACTCACCGCAGCATGCAGGCTATGCTGGCTACCATGGAGAGTCCACGCCGCCGGGTGGAGCAGCCAAAGCCACAGCCACAGCAACGCCCACTGCCTCGAGCCATCCGACACCCACGCATGTGGGCGTGGGCTCACATTTCTTTCACACAACCAGCGGTGGGTGAATCTTTAGATGGCAAGCCAATGCCCCTGCCTCGCTACTCATGGTCTCCTCTCTCTCCTACCAGGTCTTACTGCCATTGCTGCGCTGAAGCGTAAGCGCAAAAAGTTCTCCTCCAGCAAGAACATTTGCCCTGTCACCGAATCGGTGGCAGCTGCCACGGCTGCAGCAGAGCTATTGAACGATAAGGTTTGTTGGCATTTGGCAATAGATCCTCGAAACCCATAACTAATGGAAGATCTTTGTCAGACCCTCAAGCGTGTGTCCAGCTATCCGGCAGCCACTGCCGAGGGCGGCGTACAGCACAAGGATCCCGCCCAATTGGTGAAGCCGCGACGACACGAGCAGACCCAGAGCCAGCATGATTCGGTGGAGACGTCCACATTTACGCTGTCCATTGATCCATCCAATACGTCGGTCAACTCAAGGGAGCCACTGATCAGCACCAGCTGTGTCTCCACCATGGGAGCCGTTGGCTGAGGGAGCACCACGGCGAAAATACTCAGCGAATTGAGTGGATGATTGTCAGAGAGATACCAAAGAAGATATAGCAGCTAGCTAACTTAGATAGCGCACCTGATATGCAGATACCTAGAGGCAGCGATGGATACGGCGCTAAACTAACCAAATAAAACATAAACCAACACAGCCTAGATCTTAAATTACCTCACCACGGATATAGGACATAGAAATCACACTTACCAAATAACGAATAAGAAAGCGAACACTCTCTATAGCTGGGTTTCAGCCGCATACTAACTACCAACTACTCTGTAACTGTTAACCAAGAATACTTTTCATGCAGCACTACACTTACCTCTCCCACACTCACAGAAGTTCAAAGTATTCTCCTACTCAATAACCGTGTTCCAACACTACTTGTCAGTGCTGCTATGCAACACTACACCTAAATCATCACCTGAAACTCTAGCAGTACTCTCTCCAGCACACCACACACACACACATATCATATGATCGCTTTATAGAGAAACCTTTACAGGAAACAAAGCAAAACAAAGCCACTCGAAATGATGCCCAGATAAAGCCCTTTACCAAACACCAAAATACAAATACAACAAAATACGAATTAAACTAATACAAAAACTATCCCATATCGATGTTGAACCGTTGCCTTAGCATGAAACATATTTTTTGATACACATAAGTTTTGGATGAACATTGAATTACCGTATTGTACTCGGAACTGAGGGAAGCGCGCGCTGTGTATTTGTTGATTTGATAGAATGGATTTGAAGCCAAGGATTTGTCATTGTTCAAGCAAGCAAAGCAAAGCAAAGCAAAGCAAAGTAAAGTAAATAAATCAAGATATGTACCACAAATTTTATACACCGATTTTAACCAAAAAAAAAAAACAAAACAAAAACACAGCAAAACAATAATCGAAATTGCAGTACAGTACTACTAAAGTGTTTGCATTTTATGGATATAAAATATATCCGGATATCCGGACTATGATATGCCCATATCCATAATCTACACACACACAACGATTTTAGCATAGCATACAAGTATAATATACAATTACCTATACTATACCTAAATATAGACTAAACAAATATTACAAATTAAAAACAAATACGAATAATCCAAATTTTTAGATGATTTTTTGCGTTAAAGTAGTTAAAGTAGACAAACACCCACACACCCACACCCACACGAACAATACATTAAATACATACATATATGGAATATCAACGAATACAATAGCGAATACAATGTCGTAGAACATTTTATATCATTCGATGCAATGAATCAACCGAAATATGTATGTCGTACAATAGCAATGCAATGCATCCCAAGTACATATCTCTGTTGCTTCAAACGAACAATTGCAGGCAGGCGAACCGAACAGAAAAGAACAGAATACGAAAAACCAGTGTTAGAATAAATACAAATAAAATTGTTATTTGCACGGACAAAATAAAAATAATACAAAGTATCTAAACGAAAATAAAAACAATTACTAAATATTATCCTTTTTAATAATGGTTGGTGGAATTGTTTCATAGGCATTACAAACATTTTTTGGGAATACAAATGGTTTAGCAATTATAGCCAGATATATCAACCAGAAATTGTCCCTACTTTGATCAAGTCATGGCCTCTCAAAAAAAAATCTTTCTAAAAATCTATCCTAAAAAAATGTAATGAAATAGGCGTAGCCTATATCCTTTGAGTGTCAGGTAAACCTCATTTTTAACGTTGGTTTACTAAGTCTCAATTGTCAGATAGTCCAAAGAACTTTAGGAAATGATGGTGACCCAGAAGTCTAATCGATAAGATACTGAATTTGGAACTTGTAGAGGCCATATTTGAACGCAGTCTACAAAGTTAGGGAAGAGCTACCACAGCATCATAATTGGCGACTCCCCCAACTTATCTAAGCTATATGATGCGCAAAAACTGTTGTGCAGACTCAAACTGCGGATCCGGATGAAATAGTTTTAGCATTATTTAACAATCCTTCCTTCATAGATATCAGACTGCAAGAAAAAATTAAGATTTAGGCATGGTTTTTAGCGTGTAAGCGAGCTTTACAACTTTTAATCTCTGAGATGCTGCTTATCTGCGCTCCAAGTGTGAGTTCATTAGCTCTTCTATGGCAATCCAAGGCAAAACCCACTTCCGATCATTAACAACACAAGTTTCTTGATTATTATTTGTATATCGCATTTATTTTAAATGTTTCATATATATATATTTGCAAATAAATTTTATATATATGTATATATATTTTGTTGTTGTTTCATTTATTTTTGTTGTTGTAATGTTGCGTCATTTATATAAGATAAACAAATAAATCGACACATAGGTATATAATTAGAAATATTTTTTCGGCATCAGTTTTTTCCGCATTTGTCCCTTATTAATCATTTTTGTTGTTGTTTTATTTATGTAAAAAACAAAATAATATACATGTATATTGTTGTATTTTTCGTTAATACACACATATATAATATATATTTTAACCATTTACCGTTGTAAACATAGAAACATTACATAATTTCCATTTATTTATCATTTGATTCCGATTTAAGTTTATTTATTTATATATATATATATATATATGTATATCTGGTTTGTTTTTGTTTTTGTTTTTTTTAATTTGCATCTAGCAAATGTTTATTTTTTACATGAACAAACATTTGTTTTTTGTTTTCTTTTTTTTGGGATTTTTGTTGTGATTTTTTGTTTTTTTGTAGATAAGATTCCGTTTTTGTATAATTCACATTAAATGCTATGGAAAGAAACAATTACATTTATTTTAATTTATTTAATTAGAAAAATAATAATAATTGGAATATAAATCACTTTGCGTTGCATTAATTAGGCTATAAATTTCATATATATTCATACATATATACTAAATAATTTTTTCGTTTTAATTTGTTTTTTTTTTCTCATTTTCCCCAGTTGGGACTGCTATAGCAGTGGACAAGCCTACAAAAATATTTTGGATTCAATTTGTTTTAGTCGGTTGTGAAAAATGCAACAATTAGCCACAAGATAGCAGACCCAACTGGGGATTTTGCCTTGGTTCTCCCTTTTTTTATTATTATTTTTTATTTTTCTCATTTCTCATCTTGTGGTTGTCCTTTCAATATGTATTTAATGTTTATCATAATAAATTGTGTAATAATTCGTATAAAAATTTTTTTTTGTGAGAATGAAAAAAAGCGTCTGCTGTTTACATATACATTTATATATCTATGCAAGTGTGTATACATGTGTGTGTATGTATGTAAATTGGAGCGATTGGGGAAACAATTGTACAGCACGGAAATACTTGTTTGCTGGTAGTCTAATAAATTCATATATTTCGTTTTTTTAAATCGTTTTGCATTTGCTCTTTTCTATCTTTTTTCCTCCTTCTCATAGAGTTCATTTTTTTGTGGTTTTAGCTTGAACTATTTATTATTTACATTCCTATGTTTATAAAAATCATTAAAAATTAATCATCAAAATTCGGATGTCGTTTAAGAATGTATAAGTATTTTGGGGGCTGGCTGGGGGCACGCCTCCAAATGCTTGTTTTACACGTATTTTACATGCAGAGCAAATGCAAATGTGTGTCTCTTGCCAAAGCTGCCTGCTATGCGCATAAAAGTAACAGTTTGAGAAGCATTTCGGCACAGGTTGTTTTTTGACAAGGGCTGTTTACAAAATTCTTTATATATAGCACATATGGAGATTATTCTTTTGTTTCGTTTTTGTGACAATGATTTTAGCAACAACAAATATTACATATACTCGTAAGTAAATACCATTATTGTAACATTTTACAAACATTTAGACGTGGTGTGAATGTATTAGTTTTACTCCTTTTTTCCCACTTCGTTTTCTTTTTTTGTGTACAGTTTTTATTGTGTGTGGTTTTTCTTTTAGGTTTTCCTGTTCTTATTTTGCTGGTTTTTGTTTTTTTTTTTTTGTTTGTTTAAAATTAGACAATTTACAATTTGATTTCTTTTGATTTTTTGTTTTTGTTTTGTTTTTGTTTATATAAAAAATACATAATTACAACTAATTGTTTTGAATCACTTCTTTGAGACATAAAGTGCATTTGTTTTTGTTTTCTTCGTTTTTTTGCCCTCATTTTTCTTACTTTTTCCTTCGATTTGCATGCTTACAGTTGCAGAGCCACTTTAGCCGCGCAGCATGTTGACCAGCATCGCCGCTAAAATGGTGACGAACAGGAATGAAACCACAATGCAGACGGCCTTCTGCTGGTCACTCAGCCGCTTCCGGTTGCTGTACAGCGACGTCATCTTGGCCGCAAAGCGACGCAGTGTGCCGCCCTGGCTGGCCAGTCTGGCGGAGATGGCCGTAGAGGAGCTTCCGGTGATGGCACCGACAACGCCACCGCCACCGCCGCCGCCGCCGTGCGGATGATGGGCATGGTGCATGTGATGGGAGTGATGCATATGGTGCTGGTGATGCATGTGGTTGCCGCGCAGAAGGAGATTGGAGCCGGCGCAGCTGGAGCCCGCCGTGGAGGAGCCGGACGATGCGTTGCCATCCCCGCCACACGGCTGATGGTGATGGTGGTGGTGATGATGATGATGGTGCAGTGGATCGCCGCATGCATTGAAGTTCGACAGCTCCTGCTGCAGCCGGCCAATGGCCAGGGGATCGGCGCCCACGCCGCTGCTGCCACTGATGGCCGAGGCACTCACGGACCTCAGGTGCAGGCCATTGGTGGAGCCATTGCCCGCCGATAGCTTCCTGCTGCTGCGCTGCGAGTGTGTGGCCGTATTGGGGGACGTGGAGCCGTGCAGGTGGTGGTGGCAGGTGGCCGAACTGGGGTCCAGCTCGCTGGGCACCTGATACCGCAACGGACTTGACGGCTGGCCATAGAGCAGCTCTCCGCCGGACGCTATCCGCACGGGACACACACGGAACTGGTAGCAAGTGCCCGCTGCCAGATTGTCAATGGTGAACTTGGTCTCGGGCCCACGGTACAGCTGACGGTAGTCCTGGTTGGCCAGATTGAGGGGAGCGCCGCTCGCACTGCCACTGGAACTGCTGCTGCGCCCCTTGGGCGACTCCGTTTCCAGTTCGGCGGCGCCCAGGACCGCGTACTGCAGCTCGTACTCGACGCGGTCGTGGAAGGAGTTCTTCGAGTGCTGCCACTCGAGGGTCAGCTGCATGCCCAACTGTCCGGGCACGTCCATCAGGCACACACTATTCTCGTGCACGACGCGCGGCGGCTTGATGTTGGCCGGCAGCGTGGCACTCGTCTCGAACACGTAATCCTCGGAGTAGTCCCCGTCGCCAGCCCTGTCCGTGTGCGCGTAGATGCGGAAGGTGTAGCTGCTGCGCTCCTGCAGCTTGTGCACCTTGCACATGCAATTGGTGCCGGAGTAGACGGCCTGGAACTGCTTCGCTCGCGTCACATACATCTCCACAAAGTACTTGGTGAAGTCAGCGCCACCGCCGGCCGCAGCTCCTCCATTGGTCTTGCCGGCGGGTCCACCCTCGCCCCACTTCAGCTTGATGTAGTTGTGGCCCGCGCCGCTGCACTCGAGGCGCGGCGGAGCTGGTGGCGCCGGCTGCGTGGTCAACTTCGCATAGGCACTGAACGCTCCGGCTCCGATGGCGTTGACGGCCTGCACGCGGAACTTGTAGCTGGTCTCGGGCATCAGACCCGTCACCGTGTACCGAGTGCACGCATCCGGCGTGGCAATGGTCCGCTCGCCATACTCGATGTTGTACGAGCAGATGGGCGAGCCATGCGCCGCCGGCTGGGTCCAGTTGAGGGTCACCTCTTGGGCGGTGAACTCGTAGCCCTGCATTTGGGGTGCGCCGGGCACGGCGGCCGGCGTGCTCACGCACACCACATCCGAGGCGGCGCCAGAGCCGGCGGCATTGCTGGCCAGAATGCGGAAGAAGTAGCGTGTGAAGGGCGCCAGGTTCCTCAGTTCGGCACACATCACCGCTCCCTGGTAGCAGTTGTGGAAGTCCGTGCTGGGCGGCTCTCGCAGGGGCTCCTGCTCCAGCTCCTCGCTGCGCTTCTCTTGGCTGGCACTTTTCAGGATGTAGTTGGTGACTGGGGCGCCGTTGTCCTGGAGCGGCGCCTGCCAGCTGACACTCAAATGGGTGGCCGACTTGACCAGCACGCGCAGCTCCTCGGGCACACCAGGCGCGGCTGCTGCTGCGGTGAATTTCATCCACTGGGACCAGTTGCCGGCTCCGATGCGATTGATGGCCCGCACCTGCACCTCGTAGGCGCCGCCAGGCACCAGATCCTGGGCCACAAAGTACGCCTGCTTGCCTCTGTACACGATGTGGGGTGGCTGCACTTGCTCCAAGCGGCGCATTTGCACCTCAAACTCCAGTATGGGGGCGCCGCCATTGTAGTCTGGCTGATGGAGCTTCAGCAGCGCTGCATACGGCGAGGGCGGGTCACTGGAGTACGGTGGAGGAGGGGCCGCTGGGGCCACAGCCTCTGTGGTGACATGTCCGATGTCCGAGTAGGGACTCTGACCGGCGGGACCCTCGCAACAGGCACGCAGCTGATAGGTGGTGCCCGGCTGGAGGCGCTCGCACATGGCCTCGGACTCGGAGCCGCTGTAGATGCGCTCGAACACAGGGCCCGAACTCAGTTCCAGATGGTAGCGAAGGATGCTCGCTCCACCAGTGTCCGCGGGCGTGTCCCAGCGCGCCTTAAAGTGGGTGCCATGGATCTTGCCCTTGGCACTCGGCTTGCCCGGCCTGCCCGGACGCTCGGCGGCCGTTCGGTAGCTAACCTCTGGCGACCAGGGCGAGACGCCGGCCTCGTTCTCGGACCTCAGACGGAACTGGTAGCTGCACGCCCGACGCAGCTGCAGGCACTCGTAGTGGAGATCGGTACCCTTGTAGGTGTTCAGGTAGCCGTGTCCGGAATCAGCATCCTGCAGCTGCAGCAGAAAGTCCCCGTCCTGGGTGCGCCTCTCCCAGAACAGCTTCAGCGTACTGGGGCTGCTCGAGTGCAGCTGGGGGGGCTTGGGCGCGGCCGGCGGATTGCCGGCGGTGCTGTAGCTGCTGATGGGCGAGTACAGGGACTGGCCCACCTCGTTGACGGCGGCCAGCCGGAAGCTGTAGACAGTCGTGGGCTGCAGCTTGCTGATCACATAGTGCTTGGCCTTGATCTTGGCCAGCTCCACGAACTTGATGGGTTGGCCCTTGCCCTCGTCGTACTCCAGCAGATAGTGCTGAATGGTCGCTCCGTTCGCAGGCGGTGCTGCCCAGCGCAGATTGATGGAGCTCTTGGTGCGCGACACCAGTTTGGGTGGCAAAGGCTGGTCCGGCTCACAGGCCGGGGTGCGGAACTCTGTCGGCTCGCTGACCGTGCCCTGCAGCTTCTGGTAGTGCACCTGCAGTCGCACCAGATAGTCCTGTCCCGGCTGCAGATCCTGCACAATGCACTCGTATGCCTCGCCCCGATAGAGACTCTTGTATTTGCACTGTTTGCCCGAGTCGCTGAGCAGCACCTGATAGCGCAGATCGCGCATATTGATGAGCAGGGCATCCGTGATGACCGGCGATTCCCAGATGATTTTCGCTGCCCGCGAGGTCACATCAATCACCTCGGGCTTCTCAATTGCCGAAATTTGCTCCACAATCGTCGACTGGTAGTCCTCCTCATCCTCTCCGGCCAAACTGGAGTTGTCTTCGCCATCCTCGGACGTGCCCACCGAACTTGCGCCACCCACACTGCTGCCCGTTCGCTGGGGCAGTGGCGTGGCTGTTCCCTTCGTGGCATTTCCGGGATTTCCGTTCCTCTGCGGCTGCTGCTGTTGTTGTTGTTGCTGTTGCTGCTGTTGCTGTTGCAGCTGCTGCTGGGCGAGGCGACGCACATCATGAGGTCCATGATTGTTGTTGTTGTTGTGCAAGTGGCTGCTGTTGTTGTTGTTGTTGTTGTTCATGTGATGGTGATTGTTGAGGTGCGGTGGCAGGGGCAGTACACCCACCGGAATGTTGTTGTTGTTGTTGTTGGTGTGATGGCCATTCAGATCGTTGACACCTCGCAGCGAAGGCGAATGTGTGGGCGTGGACAAGGCGGGATCTAAAAGCAAAAAAACACTTTAGCATGGGGATCAATCCTTTCAAGACAGTTCCTTTTTGGACAGGATTCACTCACTGGACTCCCTTTGCCTTTCCAGCTTCCGCAGCAGCTTCGTATGCTGCCTCTGGCTGCGCTCGTCCCGATAGTTGGGCGGCGACGGCGAGTGCGGGGAATGTGTATGGACTGCTGGCGGTGGCTGCTGCTGCTGCTGTGCCGCATTCACAGGTGGCTGTGGTCCAACTCCGCCTCCCACACTGGGCGGTGGCTGCTGTGGTGCACCCTGTGGCGGCGGCGGCGGCGGTAGATGATAGTGCGGTGGTCCATTGCCAGCAGGACCTGGTGGATAGCCGGCCATGGCCGGCGTATAGAAATGCGATGTACCATTGGCGCTAATCTGTGGAGGGGGACACCAATGTTTATGTTTAACAAGTGCATCAAATTTGATGGTTAAATAGTGGTTAAATACTTTAAACACAACAGTTTTGGTGCTGCTTGTGGTCGAGGTTGTCGTTTTGGTGGTTTTCTTTTGCTGCTGCTGCTGCTCCATTTTCCCCATTTCCCAGGCAAACTAGAACTACCACGTCAACGTCTACACGTTGGCTATAAATAACAGTCGAGGTTCGTGGTACGCAGAGAGAGAGTGCTGATAACAATAACTAATTAATTTGCCAAATGTTATCAGGAGGCAGTGAGCACTGAACTTTCTAGCGCAGCTCACACGAAAATTTCATTGGAAATTGGCTGGCAAAATCTTTGACAACTGGCGCAAAATGTTCCCAACAATCAGTTCAACGTTTGAAATTTGAATAATAACAAATGCAACAACAACACATCGCGTAAATCGGTGGTTTTTTCGAAAATTAATTAATTAAATTTTATTGGGGAAATATACCGAAATATACCGAAAATATACCGTGGAAAAAAAGAGTTTAACCCTCTTAGCCCCCCGTATTTAAACAGTTGAATTATTGAGCTAAATGGTTGAAAACAATACTGTTTGTGAATTATATTCTTCTTCTTCACCATCATAAAAAATTACTACGATGTCTGTCACCTGAACTGCGCTAAAATTGTTCAAGTTTTCTAATATTCGTGGGTTAATTTAAATACCCCCTGGTCAACAATGGGCTAAGCGTGCTCTGCCGATCGGAAATTACTAAAACCTGTATCCTTTGAAATTAGTATTAGCCATTGGTTGCTTAACCATTTTAATGGGGTTGAAACTGTTTAATGTATGCTAACATTTTATTAGCCATTCAGTCACTGTTATAAACATTCACTCAAGCAGTGCCATGTGGAGTGCCATAGCAAGCAGCTTCTAGTCAATGCATTCTGTTTGGCGCGCCCGTTTGAAAGTTAAATTTGAACGGAATTCCAGTGTGATCTGATTTCCACAGCAAATCATTAACTAAATTGGTTTCGCTGTTTATGGGCACCGGCAATTATCCACGCCCGCATGCTGTATTAAGCAAAAATTACACCACGATGCCTGATGATTGATAATTTTTTTTCAGCTCAAAACTGTGTGAAAAATGCTTCACTGACATCAAGCTAATTTCAGGTTTTTTTTGCATGTCCAAAATTGGCAAAACTTGTGCAATGATGTTTTTAGATGACTTTAAAGCATTTTGCACCTAATTGTTGGCACTTGGCTATCGTTCGGTCCAAAAATGGACGATGCTGCACGGTTATTATGGATGATCATAAAATATGAATAATGCCGCCCAGGCCACAAATATAGGTCAAAGTTAATGAGTTTCTTCTTTTATTTGGTTTTTTTTTTTTTGCGGGCCAGCAACGGAAACGGCATAACTGAGAGAACAAAAGAAGTCGGTGGGGGGGGATTAACACACAACAGAAAAAAAGTGTGGTGTTTTTTTGCAAGCAAAAAATGAGAGATGAAAACTCATTCGGCGAGGGAGTTACAGAGTTAGAGAGCTGCAGAGTTTCGGTTTCAGTTTGGAGCTTCTCCACGGATATGGTGCGACAGTTACAGTTATCCGAGCGCATAGCTCAAGTTGCATAATGGCAGTGGATGGATTCCGCAGATGCAGAGACTCCGACCACAAATACGACTATGCTATGCAAATTAGCATACAATCAAATTATAAACATTTCAACATAAACACACAAGCGGAAACTGCCATTTTGTGCGGCACTGTTTGCGAATATCTCTGCGAGTGAGTGGAGTGTGTCTCGTATGTGTGTGTGTCTCGTGTGTATGTGTGTGTGTGTTGTGGCAGCAAATTGTTAATTAAGTCAAGGAAAATTCAGCTCGAGTCAAGCAACCGCCGGGCACTTTCATTTCAGCAACAAACCGTGACGACGCCACATGTGTCCGAAGCTGCACCACCAACCACAACCGGCAGCCAACGGATGAAGTTGTTGGCGCTGCTGCTGCTGCTGCTGCTGCTGCTGCATGCATTAATCAAGTTTTCCACTGTCAAAATGGCATTAGGAGAGCCAAAGCCAGAGCCTGAGACTACTTCAGCTGCTTCGGCTGCTGCTGACTGGCAAGTTATGTAAAAATGTGACAGCAAAAGTTCAACTCAAGTGGAGTTCAATTAAAAGTCATCGAGTGGCTGCGAATGGGTATGGGGTATGGAGGTCCGGGGTCTGGAGTTTCGGCCTAACCTATGTGCAACAATGTTGCCAGCAGCGGGCACGACCAGGCCAGGCCAGGCCAGGCCGGGCCGGGCCAGGGCAGCATTTACTCGTAATGGATTGCATTTACCAGATAAAACAACAGCCACAACCATTAGCTTGGGTCTACAAATTGTTATGCAAATCGAAAATGTTTAAAGGTAAACGTTTGTCTTCTCGGGTTGACAGTTCGCGTTGGTTGGCAACCCTGCCATACCCCCCACCCCCTTCAGCACAACAGTTAGCTGGCTGCTGGGAAATCCAACGTTGAGTTCTGTTGCTAAAATACATTTTCAATTTATTAACCGCTAATAATTAATGCATTTTTGATGCTCTGACTGCCGTTTTAATTGTCTTCTCCCGTAATTTATGTTCATTGGGTAAAACTGTCTGCAATTTCTGCTCAAATAATATAAATCAACCCCGAAAAGTGTCAACCAATTATGGAAGACAGACGATTGCTGCTGCAGAGCATAACCGGAAAGCGGGTAATCATTGGAAATTATATAATCCACAATTGCAATTAATATCAGTTTTAATTGAGAGATTGATAATATTATAATAAATAACATCAAGGGGGACGGGACGCGACAGGTGGGGGGTGGGGGCTGGTGGCGTGCTGTCGGAGAGAGCGTTGGGTAACAGAATATAAATTGCGCTAGGCGCTAAGCCAGAACCGGAATGCCAATTTCAGTATGGGGGCCAAGTCACGAGCTTGTGGCATTAAGAGAGCTATTTCCTCTCTCTACTGGGGCGGAGGGGCCAGTCGGCCAGGGTTTTTCCAGCAATGCAAATGGAAAATATTTCAATCAAATTTTGTTAACAACTTTCTGCACATAAAAGAAATGATGAGAATGTTTATGTTGTACAATGAAATTGTTATTATTAAATTATTAGATATAAGTGGCCCGCCAGTGGCGGACAGAGCAGACTCTGGGGATGACAGAGCAGAGCAGAGGCAGGAGCGGTCCGAAACGTGATGTGAATGGGTAACGCTCATCTGCTTTGGTTAACAACCATCTATTTTTTTATATATATATTTATTTTTTTTGCTATTTTGCAAATTAGCGAGGCAATTTGAATGGAATGCATGTGCCTCTGCCGCTGGCCGCTCTCATGGGAGCCGAACTAGTTCCGAACGGTAATGGAGCAAAAAATATGTGCAATAAAGTTAAATTTAAAAATGATTTAAAATGGCAGCAATTTGTAACATTTCAAGAGGAAATAAATGTAACCACATGCAGTGTAATATGTCAATTATTGAAAACGCTTTTGCATTGCTCAGATAATTGTTTTAGCAAAAATGAAGAATTAAATATTGGATATTAGTGAAAATGATTAGCTTCAATCTTTTATTACGTCTGTAATTATGTCTATAATTTTGTGAGAATTCATAAGAATCTTTTCGAGGTTTATGCTAGGCCCAGCTGTAGCTTGATAAAAATGTAAATTCATCAGTAAAATGCTCAAATAAATTCAAAAAAATGGAATATAATTTCAAAATTGCAACCTCATGCTATAGCTATAAAAAAAAACTGAAATGAAATAGACATTTTTCTACGAAACGATAAGAAACTGAAGTTGAAGAAACTATGCCTCACGCGAACTTTGCTTCCAATGAACCCCCTGGCGCGCAAACAACAAACTTTGTTCATCTGGCGATCATTCGCCGGGTTCGCCCCTCTGGTCACGTATCCCCTCGCCCCAGTAGCCACGCCGGCAATTAGCATTCAAAGCAAACGTCTTCGTAGCGCCCTCCCCTCCCCTCCCCGCCCAGTCAAATGATTGTCAAAGCTCACGCCTAAGTGACAGCTTGCGAAACGAACGGCAAGCAGAGACGGTGAGTGCATTTTTGTGGCACTGCATATTCAAATATTTGCCGGAGGGTGACTCACGTACGGAGGCTGCGACAATTGGAATAATGCGAGCAGCTAATTAGTTATGCAATTTTCACGCTTTTCCTCCGTAGTTTTCCCCGCGGGATTCTCCAAGTCACAGTTAGTCAGCGAAATGGAGAAAGGCAAACACAAACACAATGGATGCAGGAGCACACACACAAAACAGGCAAACAAAGCAGAATTGCAGTTTATAAACTAACTAACCAATAAATAAATAAATTATAGATGCAAAGCGTCGCGTCGTCCGACAGCTTGCCAGCTGTTTTTTTTCCATTTAATGTTGTTTTTTTTTTATTATTTGTTTTGTTTAAAGTTTATTTTAATAGTTGTTGCTTTTTGTAATTGGCATTTAGCTAAAAGTTAAAGCCATTTTAGATCGTCTAACTCGTTGCGGAGAGTTTTTGTTTCCATTGTTCGGTTTAGTTCAGTTCTGTTGGGTTTTAGTTTCGCAATGAATAAACAGCTGGCATAAACAGTCTCCTCCTTTTGTATCAGGCCCCTGATTGCCCCCACCCAGCAATTGAATTGTTTTCTAGGAACAACTTCACCCGGATCCGATCCGGTGCACAATAAATTATATTACCAGACGTCGACGACGACGACGACGACGAGACTCGCGACTCGCCCCCTCCATGAAAATTTCACTTGAAAATCGAATTAGCATCGGGGAATTATTGTTGCATTCGCTGATTGCAATATTGTTCGCTCAATTAGCTGTAAAATAATTGATAAGCAGCCCTGGGGCTCGCGCTCTCGCGTTGCCAACTGTGAGAACTGTGGAAGTCCCAGGAAGTTTGAATCAATTTTGTAATCGAAATGGGATGTCTGTATAGTATTCGAGAGCACACAGTGACAGATGGGCAATATATTGCACATTTTGATGGGCTGCCAAAGGAAACAATGTATCAGAGCATCAATTTTTCAAACTAGAAATACAACAGACCTCGTATGGCACGAAACAAAGTATTTAATGTGGTGGAATATTCTGCATAGTTCTTTAAATAATCCTTTGCAAACAGAGACAGACACCTTCTGCAGCTCATGCTCATGCTCCACTATTTAATTACATTTTTGAATAGCTTTAAAAATCTCCACAAAGTTATGAAACTTCTCTTACAAGTCATTGAAAATGTATGAACTTGCTTACAGTTTGCATGTACTCGGAAAGCCGTTCATAAATTATAATCAATTTTTGAACAAAGTTTATGAAAATACATTGAAGTTTGCTCAAATAAATTACTCTTAAGGTTGATAGCTCTTGAGTGCTAATGAAAATTAATGATGCTAGCTGATACATATCGATGTACATTCACTTAAACAGTAGCAAAATGCGGTCACTAGTTTAAGTAGCTCCCCATACATACATATATTAGAAAGCGTGGAACAACTTTTTGCCATGCCAATCAATTATAAAGTATCCAATGAGAGAACCCAAACAAAACACTTTGACTCATTTAAAGCCTATCTGGATTTCTCTAGTCTATTCATTCCTGATCTATGGCGCATCTCCCAGGCAGTCATAAAACACAAGTTAATTGCACTTAACGGCTAGCTCTCATGGCTGGGAGAGAGCCCACTCGAAGCTACTTACAAATGAAGGTGGATGTAGGTGTCCCTGTCCGGGATGAAGCTGTTGGTACTGCTGCGGCGACAGCATCACGTGGGTCACAGTTCCATTCTCGTTGACGTACTGCGGCACCTGGACGGGCACCGTCATCGGTGGCGGCGGTCGACTCTGGGAAACCATTTGAACGGTTGCGGGACCTGCAAAGAGCAAAAGAGCGATGGGCGAAAATTATTTAAAGAATGCTTCAACAAATGGCAATATGCTGATGATACATACAGATAGATGTGTGTGCGATATGTACGATGTATATATACATACATACATATATATATATACATATATATATATTCATATGTGTGTGGTATATGTAAAGCTTGAAGGCAAAAGCTAGAGCAGTCGACAGTTGGCGCCAGCGAGGCGACATCGAGACAGAGACAACGCCAGGACATGGCCAGGACATGGCCAGGACATGGGATGGAACTGGATGGGACATGGACGGAGACTGGGGGGACAGTCATGGCTGCTTTATGTCAGCGGCGATTTCACTGTGTTTGTTTAATGGATATCTCTCTTTCTCTCTGACTCTGAATCTCTCTGAATATACATATCCATATCTATATATATGTATGTGTGTGTGTGTGTGTGTGTGTGTGTTTGCTGCAGCCAACGAAATGCTTGACAGAGTCTGCCAATTTCCCTCACCCCTTGGGGCACTCTCCCTCTCCACACTCCACAGTCTGCCTCTCCCTCTCGAACTACTCAACTACGATACGCATACGCACCGTTGCCCAATTCCGATTTCATTTGCAATTTAAGTCTGCCCGATGATTAATATCCAACCCGTACACCCCTTGCTGCCCAAAAGCCATAGGCGGCCTGCATTGTGCCCATCTCTCTCGCTCTCCCGCTATCTCTCTCTCTCTCCATTTCTCTTTAATAAATGTGTAGAAATCTCTAGAGCAAACATTTTTTGGCAGCTGTTGGCCAAGAGGCAGAGTGATAGAGGGGGGGCAGAGCTGGGTTGAACAAACGACAAAGGGAGTTGAAGTTTTTGGGGTTCTTGGCACTGCTTCACAGCCGCCGCTTCAGAGCTTCATCTTGCATTGTCTGGGATCTGTTCTGTTTCGGTTTTCGGATACTGTTTCTGGTAACTGGTTCTGGTTTCTGTTAGTGTCATTAGATACAGCGAAAAAGGGAGATATAGATGGTGGGGAACGGGTCTGTGCAGCTCCCATTTCCATTTCCATCTATGGATCCATTTCAGCTGCAACTTTGTCGCATGTCATTGCCACAGAATAAACGACAGCAGGCCGCCCCATAGGTCGACACACACCCCAAGTCCCCACCCCTCAAACATTTCAGATATATTTTGATTTGTGGATTTGTATTGCTTTTCAATTCCATTTCTCTGCCTTCGTTCCTTCCATCCTTCCAGCCGCCTTTTGGCTGCATTGCGACGACTAAAAGCCAACACACACACACACACACACACATAGAAGAAAAAAAAGAGCACTCCCCGAAGAATGAGCAATCATTTGGTAGACTTCCCCGGTGATTTGTTAACTGTAGATGTCTGGACAAGATAGGCGTTTAATTTTGGGCGTAAATGATAAGATATTTTGTTTGAATTACAGAAAATTCCTAATATGATAAACAAATAACTTGATAAAAATAATCTAAAATTAGATTTGTTTGAAGCTTCGATATCATTAAATTAACACATGGAAACAAAGTGAGTGCAATCCATTTTAAACAAACAAATATTACATGTTGGTTTCTTCTTAAATTTCAATTTGATCGCTTGCAAATTCATAAATTCTCTCGTACCAAAACATACAGCCACAAATATGCAGATACGTATGTATGTACTATTTCCCATAAAAACAAAACGAGCGCAATTCATGAATTTTCGTGTTCATCATAAAAAGCATTCCGTGTTTGCCCATCAATATGGATGGGGTCAAAATGCGATTTACCAGCTGCGCTTTGGCGGGGCGCCTCCACTACCATCAACATCCAACATCATCACCACCATCAGCAGCCAGATGCAGTTGGCAGCTTTGCACTTTGCATGCGCCGGCACGTAAAAATAATGTTGCCACGCCTGCCCACCCTCCCCCCACCAACCAACCGCACACCATCCTTGCTCTGGCGGCTACTTTCGCATTTCTATTATTTTTTTGCTGCATTTTTTTCTAGTATTTTATGCAGAGTTTTTTTTTTTGTTGTAGTTGTAGTTGCGTTGTGTTCTGTTTCTGCTTGCTAAACAATGCAGCGTTGCATTTTTTATGGACACCACGCGGCGTATGCGTAATATCGGCTAATGGATCGTGGGGGCGCCTTCGTTCTCCGGCTCTCGCACTTGCTTTTATAGTTAAACTGTAAACTTAACGGTAATGCGGCCTGGTAATACGCTTAGCCATGTCTCGCGTCCATTCAGGCCGAAAATGCGAGCAGCAGACGTTGAAGATTGAGCCACCAGACGGGGGCACTGGCACTCACTCATCACCCCCCACCGACCCAGCTCTATTGCGGGGGCTTCCACTTTCCACTTCCATCCTTACGGCTCTATCGAGGGGACGTGGTCTAATCAACTGTTAAATGCTGTCCGCCAGCCAGTCAGCCGTACAGTACTTTGCGATGGGTCTACTCCGTGTACGTGTACGTGCACGTGTCCATTGTCCGTTTGTCCGTTTGTCCGCTGTCCGAAGCTCTGCTCTTTATCTGCTCTTAGGTGTAAAAATGTTGGTTTAGTGCGCTGACGCATAACGCGACAAAGCAAAAAACTGATGATGGCTGATAAAAGCAAACACCACTGCCGTAGTGCTGCACTTTGGGCCAATGCCTGATGCAGTTAATCATCCAGCTAAGGGTTGGGCTGTCTGGGGTCTGGCCAGGAAATGCACACCGCACCGTTGCGAATTTCCGAGCAGCGCATTTGGCCGAGTGTTAAAAGGCAGCAATTAGTTAGGCGAGACTTTCAGCTCCCACTGGGGGTAAGAGTGGGCTCGGCTCGTTCAGCTTATCACTTGGTAAGCAGACAGACAGTTAAATGAAGTACTTCAGCCACTGCCCCCCATCTATCCACAAGCCCATTCCCGGCAAATGTCTGCGACTTCAACTCAAACTTAATTAATGCTAAACTGCTTAAGAAGCGATGGGCTGCACTAGGGGTGGCGGTCTACAGGAAGAGCGATGGGTAAGGAGGCCTCGCTGGCACTTGCGGAAAGTGTAAGTAAAACCATTTGTCAGCGAGGGTTGTCCCAGGTGGAAGATATATTTTAGGCATTTAAGGCGCATATTTAAATGGAGTTGAAGTTTTTTCGGCAATTGTTTTAGCTAATAAAATACTTTCTTTGGATTTCAAAATATTTCTTCTACATTAGATTGACATGGGACTTATTGGTAATGAAACTTTTGCATAATCGAGGAGCAAAATTTACTTAATTTGTTGCTTGAACCTGAATCTGATTCTTCTTATGTTAGGCCTTTCCTCAGTCAATCCTGCTTAAAATAATTCTCTAGAGACTCCAATTTCAACCCTCGCTGGCAACCAGATCATCATCTTCTACTTTAATTTTCTACGCTGATGCGTTGACCTTGTCCTCCCCCCAACAGTGTCGAAAATAAAGTTGCGTCTCCAACGCGTTTTGGCTAATTGCAAATTGTTATTGCTTTCCTGTTTGTTACGCATTGTTGCCTCACTGGCCTCCCATCCTCCTATCCTACAGTCCTACTGCCTGCCTGCCTGCCTGCCTGCCTGCCCGCCAGGCTGTCTGTCATACACTCTTCACTTAGTCATTGTCTAGAGACCGAGTCTGAGGTCAGGGGCACGAGCGCGGGCACCTCAGCGCGCGGTTGTCTGGAAGGTTCCGATTGTTCCGACACGCACACGCAAAACACGCACAAAATGCCTATAAAATTAATAACAATTCGGTTAACTTTGAATGCGATGTGGAAAATGTTCTGTTCTGTCTGAAATCGTTCTGGCTGTGGGGGATTTGTGTGTTCTGTGGTTTTCTAAATGAATTGAGTGCTATAAGTGAGTTATTGATGTTGATTTAATCAGATATATGTATGCCATAATATAATATACATAGTCATACCGAAAACACTTATTCATATTCATATTCACTTTCGTTTTTGGAGTTGAATAAACTTTCGATTTGCTGTGGGGCTGATTTATGTTTATTTTCTTGGGGACATTGACAGGCCTGATGATGATTTGTGTGTGGTGTCCCAACATATTATACATATATTTTGATTTGTGAAAGTTAATTCTCCATGGGAGTCTCCCCTCTTTGGCCGTCTCTTTCTCTTTGGATGTACATACTCGAATCTGCTCGTTAAGTTTCCCTCTTTTGTTCTTGATAATTACCAACCAAATCTAGACCAATTTGCGGTTAGTTGGCTCATTATAATCGACACTTTTCCACACTTATCTCACATTTTCCGCTCATCTTCATTGCGTGTCTCCCTCTCTCTCTCTCTCTCTCTCTCTTTGTCTCTCCTTCTCTCTCTCTAGCAATTATTCAACTTCAATTAACGATGCGTGCGCAATTATCTCGATAATTATGGCGACTTTTGTAGCTTTAAATATAAAACAAAAAAAATAAAAAAAACTTTCGCAAAATGCAATTAGAGCATAAAATTCACGAGTTCTTCAATGGAAAGCTCTCGTTTCTTAGCTTTTCCTACAACAATTTTGCTCAGCTGTTAAAGTGTTCTCCCTCTCTCCGCCGTACAAATCGCATTAATTGCGCATACGCCCCGTTAAACGTTGCCCACAAAAATCGACTAAGACTCATTGATTGATGGGCGGGCATAAGGGGAGGGCCTGCTGCTGCTGCTGCTGCCGCTGGAGGCTGTACGAGAGAGGCTGTTAGGTGGCAGTGGGTGCTGAAGGCTGTCTGAGTGAGGGTGGCGGTTTGCTGGAGGCTGTCTGTGAGGGGCGGTAACTGTCTGAGGGATCGGGAATGGGTATTTGACTTTCCCCGGTTACGGGCTGGGGTGGCGCCATCCAGCGCCATTTGACAGTCTGCACGTGTCGCACGTTTTGTTGATTGTAGGGATTGGTATGGGTATTGGCAAGGGGGGGGGGGCTGAATCGGCTGCTGTTTTCGCGCCTGTTCTCTGTTTATTTGAATTTCCAATATTTTGCGCACCCAACAACCTCTCAGTGGCCCACTCCAAGCGACGAAATTCTCCATCTTCACTGTAAATATTGTCATTTTGTGTGTCAACGTAAGTGAAGTCCTCATAGGCAACGAAGCAAATGGGTCCCGACACCAAAAAGAAATGTTAAGCAATTACGGAGCCGAAGGTTTAAATACTCTGCCAGTTGCATTGTTGCAATGGCATCTAAATAATTCAGTTAAAAATTGACATAAATATGTAGAGGAATATTTTTTAGATTTATAGATTTCAGTTTAAAGATCAACAGTTAAAAACCCTGAAAATTTACTACAATATTTCCTTTTTTGCCTTGCAAAAATCTGTCCAAAAATCATATTACCCCCCATTTACAAGTGCATAAAAAACCTTGAAACAGGAAAAACGTTGAAACAGTCGTGAAATTTTTCGTCAACGTCCCATGGAATGAGGGCGTGTCAGGCATTCTGTCAGCTGTGGCTGCCCCCCAGTAAGCGAAACTCTCATCATATCGTACAGATACAGATACAGACATAAATACATGCGGATATCTGTATGTGTATATATCACGTCAACACATTATGCCTTCATTTATACTTTATGATGAGTAAATATTGTTATTAAAACGAAAAATTGCGCGTTGTCGGAGCGATAAAGCATGCCCTCTGACACCACCCAAAAACGGGGGCATGTGGCAAGGCTGTTATTCAGCATTTGGTTTATTGGTTCTGTCTCTTTAGTGCAGGAAAAGAGTGTGCGAGGAAGAGACATCATCGAGGCAGGCAGGCAGGCAGGCAGGAAAGGAAGAGAAGAGGGCTTTAAATTAATGTCTGAAGGCATGAACGGCTCTGAGGTTGTATCAGGTGCATAATGTATCAGGGTATCAGGTGGGATAGCCAAGTTAATGACGGGAATTTTCGGTTTAGTTACAGGATTTATACCGATTAGTGAGATATTTAGATGGTGGAGCAGCAAGACGGAGACTAAAGAAGAGATGTGCAAAGTTATTTAGGGAGAGAGATGGGAAATGTAAGTGAGGAAGAGAGATGGGCTCTGGAAACATTTCAGGTATTTGCTTTTCTCTGTTTATCCAGCCAGAAACTGATTGGATTAGATTCGTTTAATTATGTTTGGTCCATGCGAAGGAAAGAAAATTACATAAATGTTGGATGCCTGTGCGGAAAATTCTTTAACTATGTCAGGAATAGTATTCAACGAACTAAATATTACATTATTTAGTAATTTAAAATACTGAAATTCTCTTAAATTTAAAGCTCAAACAAAGTCATTAATAAGTAAATACTGGTATTAATTATTTGACAGCTCAAAACACATTGCAATTTTTGAATTTGAATGTGTATAAATCGCTCAGGAATATGCAGAGCAAATATATTGCATATATTAATCCAACTATTGCCAAGCATTCTTTATTGCGAAACTTTTCTTTACTCCTCACTTTCGTCTCCCTTTTCTCAGTGCACAACAATTATATAGCCCCACTTAATCAACATGTTTAATTATTCCACTAACTGCCAGCGTGTCTCCCCTGCTTCCATTACCATTTCTAGCCACAATCATTAACACTTTCAATTTGTTGCACTTTCGGCCCTGATCCGCACTTCAATTTGCCTCATAACAGGGCTTCAGTCCCGCCTCCCCCGTTGCGTTCGACATTACATTACCATAAATGAATGCAGTGCTCCTCTGCTCCTCTCTCTCTCTCTCCCCTGCTTACTCTTCTGTCAATTAGTAGAAACTGTAGCATTTCAGCCCTGCTGTTCGACTGTCCACCCCACGCATAAGCCCCAATTCAATTAACTTGCACACTTAAGCCAAAACAAAATAACAAAAAAAAGAGAGCAAATTTCGTTGTTCTGGTTTCGTCTGTCCAGGGGGTGCAGCTCCTCCGGGGGTTCGTTCGGTTCAACTGAGAGTTCGCCAATTTGGTTCTGCTCTTTTATTTCGAGCTCCCTGCTCGCTCTGCTCGGACTGTTACTTCTCTTTCTGCTGCTCATTACTCTTCCACTGGTGCTGGCTGAGCATTCCTCTGTCAAATGGCATTGACATTAAGAAATGCTAACCCGCAATTTGCCAGCGAGCGGCAAGAAACCCAAAGCGAAGAAAGTAGTAAAGCCCAGGGGTGCGAAGATGCAAATACCCTTTTAAGAATTTAATGCAGATGCCAGGGTATACAAAAGTATCGATCTTTGCACTGTGATCGAAATGGGATATGTTATAATTGTTCTACACAACATAAACAACTTCATATGAAGTTTCTCATAGGATTCCAAAGGCTTCTATTACCTTGCACTACCAAATTCTTGATCAAAATGCAAGCACCCGCTGCCAGGGTATACCAATTAAACAAAAACGACTAGAGTGAGAGGGAGAGTAAGTGTGGAAGTGGGAAAGGAAGCAGCAATAATAATAACAAGCCAAGGCGAAACAAAGTGTGAAAGAAGCAGAAACAACGGAGGAGGAACGGAACGGAACGGAAGGGAAGAGCACGAGAAAGCGAAATCAGCGTGTGGCGCATGAAGCTCATTAAAACACGAAATGGAAGACGAATGACCAAGGCAATGAGAGACTACCCTCAAGAGGTGGCGGAGGGGATGCACGGAAGGATACCAAATGCAGGCGGACCTCACACCCCCCTCTCTGTCCCGAAACTGAGGAAAAACAAATGAAATCAAATTTAAAGCGTGCTTAATTAATTTTTCCTTCCTCACGCGGACTGCAGAAAAGTGGGCGGTAGCCTCCAAGTGGGTGTGGCCATCTGTGTAGCTGAAGGTTAACTGTTGTTTGTTTGGCTTTCCATTGCTTTGGCTTCGCTTTCCTTCGTTTTCCTTTGCTTGCCACCGATTTATTCTCCTGTTTTGTTAAGACATTAGCAGGGAAGGTAGAAAAAGGGATTTATGCGAAGTAATTGCTGTGGGAGGTGGAAACCCAAGCAAAAAAAAAAGCAGCGAAGAGCAGACAGCAAACTGAATGATTAATGTGTAGACGAAAGCTCAACTCCTGATTGGAATTTATTCTTTCTTGTAAAGGATTTCAAAGATTTAATTGTATGAAATTACCAAGAAAAAACATTTTAGAATATTTTCTTGGAAATCGTAACCCTTTGTGTCTTTTACGTTTAAAATACCCATCAGGATAATTGGGATAGAAAATATTCTCTGAAAATTGTTGTTCCTTCAACCAGAACTTACCCACTCCCTTTCTTTTAGGTAAAATCTTTTTTCACGCATTTATAAATGTTTAACGTTTAGTTTTACTTAAAAATAATTATTTAGTAATTTAAGAATCCATTCTGTTCAAAAGTATATTTCCATTTCAATGCAATAAGTGCTTACCCCCCAGAAATCGAGTAATATATTTTTAAAGCTGCGACTTTTGCCTTAAGGCGGTACTTTAATTTCAAATCGTTTTTGTTGTTGTTGCTGTTTAACTTTTATGGCTTTGGTTTTCGCGTTGGCTTGGCTTTTGTGGACTTTGCCAGTTGGCCATTTGGCCATATCGCCTTGGCCACGGCCATAGCCAAAGCCGTTGCCTTTTTGCCTGAATAATTAATTTTATTTATGCCGCGACAAACGATGGCAGATTCTGTTTTTTTTTCCATCTCCGCCTTTTTCTCTCTTTATTTTTTCATTTATTTTGTTCTCATATTTTTTTTTTTCATTTGTGTCTTGTTCTTTAGCTGTACGCTTGCCTGTGTCTCAGCCGCAATGCTCATAAATTGTTGAGCAAATGCAAAGCAATATGAGAAAAAGAAAGGATCGGCATGGGGAGCCGCAGGCGTTGATACTCTTGCAGAGCGATTGGTTCCACATATATGATAATCATAAAACATTTTTAAATATTTCCTTAAGCTAGTAGGAATGGTATTTCAGCACTCTATCTGCACATTATATTTGAAGCTATCTTCCATGCTTGTGCAAAAAAAAAACTGATTAAAATCCTAGCACCCTCGCTTTAAGTGTATAATGAGGTACAGTGTGTATGTCACAGCAGGAGGGTGGTGTGGTGCGGTGCGGTGCAGGGGAGGTGGTGGTGTTCGAGCAGAGACAAGACAATTAGTTGGCAAACACGGCTAAAGCAAAACAAAAGTGAAAAGACAAAATAAAGTTACGCTACGCTGATAGTCCAACCAGAAAATAATTTATTTCCCTTTTACGCAGACAAAGGCTGAAGACACACAGATACAAATATACACATATTATGAGATAGACACAGATACAAGCAAAAACATATAAGCACAGATACACGAAGAAGAACTCAGATACTAGCACGAGCGCAGACACACAGATACATATCTAAGCAAAGACACACACATATACTCGTACACTCGTACATTCGCACCATTCCACGTGCTCTGCGCCATTTTGTCCAAAAGAAGATTTATAAGGCCGCAGCCACCGTTTGTCGTTGTCCGCTGTCGCTGAGGATACTTCAAGGACAAAACATGGAAAAACTCCCCAAAAACAACAGCAGATACGGCAAAAATTCAGACTTAACTCAGACGCAGACCAATAAAACTTAGACAACGAAAAAAAAAATGAAAAGCAACACAAAAATGGGGCCAACAACAACACAATATATAGGTACGAGTATATAGTAGGGGAATAACAAAAGAAGAACCTGAAGGGTCTGTGTGACCTAGTACAGGTGTTAAGGGACAGACAGGCAGGCGGTGTCCTGCCAGGGAAGTTCAACAATTTGCACCTGTCACGGCTTGAGCAACATTGAACCAGGCAGCCAGATCAAATATTTGCACAGCTGTTGTTTCAGTTCTTTGAGTTCCGACTCCAATCCCTTCTCTGATATTTGGCCAAGGTGTTGGCTTGGGATTTGGGTCAGTCAGTCATTCAGTCAGTGGTTAGTACCTGCCTATACTCGTATGGTAGTAGTATATAGTATATATATTTATTTGTGTGCTTGGGTCAACGTCTTGTGGTCATTGTTTTTCGTCTGTCCCAAAAGGTTCGCTAGCTCATTCGTTCGCTTCGTTGATTTGTTGGGGCCTTGGGCTCTGGAAACATTAATCAAAATACCCTTAATTAATCATCCTTTTTGTCGGAGGCGGCTGAGTGTCCCAGGAGTAAACCTCAGTGGAAAAGGAACCACAGTCAGGCGTAAAATTAAAATTAAAACGCATTTAATTTTTCAATTAGAGCGAGATTTCTTTAAGAGGAAAAGAGTGAGATGTTTTTAAGGGACAAACTGATTTTCCTACATTTTGGAATAACTTTTGCTGTTTGTCTTCTCTATTTATTATCGAAAGTTTTTTCGTGATTTAAGCTCGATTTATTGACAGCCTGCGAGCAATTTTAACTGCCGTCCACATATGTCACTTCAGATACTCCCTGTACATCCCCCTGAACCACCCAGCCACCAATCAAGCCACCAGACAGACTAACGACGCCTTCTGTTATTGTTGTGCTTGTCAAACCGTAAATGGCGTCACTTTGACAGTCTGTCCGCTCCCCCAAAATGCGGGAACCACCTAAAAAGACTCACCCCCATGCCGGTTAACCTACTGTCCATCACCGCTGCCTTTTTGCTTTTTTCCACTCATATACTATTCGTATAGTCGTATGTTTATGGATACCATACCATTTCTTTTATTTAACATATTTTATGCGCATTTTATGGCAATATTAATTTTTGTTTCTGTTTTTCCGTCTTGACGGGCTGTTGTTGTTTTTGTCATCACGCCTTTTAATGACCATTGATTGGACACTAGATCGCATACAAATATTAATAAATAATAAAAAATTAATCCGAATTGTGCACATGGATTGGGGCTGATTTAGATGGATAAACTTTAACAAGTCGCTCAGATAATGGGGGAGGGAGGAGGAGGAGATCCGTGTGGTTTTAAGGTATTTAATACAAATATGTGGAGGTTTTCGCTTGATCCTTTGCCCCTTTCAGAAGAAAAGGCTGGGCTGGGCCAAAGTATGCCAAGATAGATTATGGAGGCATCTCGCTCAAAAGAAAGGAAGCTCACAGAATTCCTAGTATATAACAAAGGTCATGTTGTAGTTGTAGCAGATTGATATGCCTCAAAGTTGTGTAGGAACTGAAACAGTATAAGGTCTTGAGACACGTGCTTGTAGCTGTTAATGCTTTCAACTATCTAAACATTAAATTATTATAATTCTATGCACATTTCTATATACATAAATTCCATATAAATGTATACAATTTTCTGCAAAGTTATAAACTCCAGCTTTCAATTTCAATTGAAACTCTGAAAAGTTTATTTCCTTTGGGGATACGATACTGCACCCCTATTGCAATTCAAGAGTCACTGGAGAACCCCATAAATGGCCAAATAAAAACTGCTCATATATAAAGCCATTAGCTGCCACTTTAAAAAACCAGTATTAATTAAATTTTTTTACTTTTCGAACAAATTAAAAATCTTTTTTTTTTTTTTGCCAAATGCGCCAACAATTTATGACAGGAATTTTTGTTAATTATTTTTGGACTTTTGTTGTATTTTGTATGCGACATTCGTCAGAGGTTTTGATCACAGTTACTTAATTATTATTTTGTTTGTTTTTCGACTTTGTTTTTTATCTGTTTTGTTTTCATTTTTGCTTTTATTTTTTATTTAAGATTGAATGCGTTTTTTTGTGCATTGTTTTTGCTTTCAGTTCAGCTTTTATTCTTGTTTTTTTTTTTGTATCAGTTTTAATGAAGAAATATAAAAAAGCTATTCATTTTTCGTTGGAATTTCGTGGAGGCATTTTGTTTGCACAGTTTATTTATGGGATCTTCTGTCTTTTTCTTTCACAGTGTTTCCTGCTTTTTCTCTGTATTTATGGGGTTCTCTTTTCGGGGATTTCGCAAGTCTTTGGCAAACATCTCGATTTTTTTTTCACTTTTGGCTGCCAAGCAGAAAATTGTTAAACAATTTTTTATTTCGATTTCTTTCCTGCTTACTTCTGCACTTCATTGTTAATTATTTGCTTGCTTTTTATAACAATCTTTTTTTCGTCTCTTTTTTTGAGACCTTTTCTGTTTTGTTTAGTTTTTTTCGTTTTCTTCATTTGCGTTCGTTGAACTTTGATTTTTTTCGGAGATTTTGTTTTACGAGTGCTATGATTTCTGTCTCTTTTTGTCTTTTGCACGCGCCGAGTTCTTCTTTTGGAAAAAATATGCCAAAGTTGAGCGCTCTGGAGAAATATTTGTGGTTCCATTGTGGCCGAAATGTGAAAGTTTTTCGGCTTCTTTTAGTTTTGGAAATGGTTATTGAGACTGGAACGAATGTGTCTAAGTGTGAACTCTTGACACACAATTGGGCGCATTTAATAAGGTAAGAAAAATTAACGAACTTTTGATTAAAACTTAATGAGTTTCTGATTAATGGTATTGGGCAATTTCTACATTCCTGAGACGTTATGATTTGTAGATCAACTTGTAAGCATTTTTAGCAAACCTCTTGCTGTGCTTTTCAGTTTCTCTTTCCATTTGAATGTCGATCTGTCGATCTCGATCTCAGTCACCATATTTGGTATATTTATTTTATTTTTTTTTGGAAACAAGACAAATCAAGTTTTAAATTTTTAGACACGCGCCTTGTCGCCCACACCTTTGCATCACGCGCCGGCTTTCAAGTTTATAATTTCTATTGAAAGCCTATTGTATACTGATCTGTTATCGAATGGATGAAGTACGCTAAAAATCGTAAGAAACTGTGTGTGTGCTTTTTTTTTAGCTATGGGAAAGTATCCGAAAATTTGCAGATGTTTAATCTCTGGACTCTAATGCCCACTTCATCCTTCAGTCTCCCCGCTGGAATATTGATTACCTTATAAGTTACGCAGCTAAAGATTTTTAGTCTTAGTTCCCTGAACCTTCAGACCGGAATCTTGTTTAATTTAATTTTTAATTTGCTTTGGCCTTGCCTTGATCCGATTCTGCCAGACTGTTAGACATTCTTTATGCTTCTGGGGCTCTGCATTGCTGAATTATTTTCAATTCATTTCTATATATAGCCTTATCTTTTCATGAAATTGTTTTTGCTTATCTCGGCATTGTTTCTTGGGCTCCTCTCTCTCTATCTCTCCATTTTCCATTTCCATTCATTGTTTGCACCGCTCTCTGTCCCTGGTCCCTGGTCTGCCCCTGCTCTGATCTGGTGCCAAGGCAATTTTCCATGGCGTGTTGTTGTTGCACAAAGTTATGCGCGTTGTAATTGCAAAAGTGACAATATCCGCTTCGTGCTTAGTAGCTGCAACAGCAGCAGCAGCAGCATTGGCAGCGGCACGAAAAGTATGCCACAAAACGGATGCAATAAACACGCAGCCCAAAGCCAAAGCCAAAGCCTGATGCCCGAAGCCCGAAGCCCGAGAGCCCAAAGCCAAAGCCAGAGCCTGAGCCAAGTCATGAATGGCAAAGTGAAAATGCCAAAGCTAAAGCCAAATGCGCAGAAATTAGCAAAACGGAAAACGAGAAAATTCCAGCAATACAGGCAGCAGCAGCAGCAAAGATTTTCATCATCAAATGGAAATAGAGAAAGAGATTTTCTACAAAAATAAAGTTTTCCATAGAAACAAAGAAAAATGTTAATGAAATTAAAACAGGCGCCCCCCAATGGAATTAAAACCATATAAATAGCAAGACGAAAACTGACTAAAATTCAAGGCTTAGAACATTTCAATAAAATTCAAACACAAAAATGTATCTCGCAGATACACAGCCACACACACACACACACACACCACAAATACACTGTATGTATTTCTGCATAATTAGACAAAGTGGAATTCGTTTTGCGATTCTCAGATACCATTTTATAAATTGCAGTCCTAATGTTTATGGATATGGTCGTACTCCCTGGTGTCTGTCTCTTTGCCTTTGAATCTCTAAAATATTCAAAGTCACGTTGTCCCTCTTTAACAATACAACAAATGATCTCCGTTTGAGCTTTCCCACGAACCTATTACCAAAAAAAAATATATATATACTTATACGGATGTGCATACTTATTATACATATCCCACAAAAATCCCACACACAGTTTTAGGGGCCATAAAAAGCGTTAAAGATTTGGCCATATCACACTGTAGTTGATGGATAATTTGGCAAATGACCTTGCGGAATATTCAAGTGGATTTGGAGTTTTTTTTCGTTGTTGGTTGTTGGTGTATATGTGACCTATAGAGGCATAACAAAGATACGATAAATCTGCAGTGGTTACCATGAAATCAATGTTCCAAATCAACGTTGGAATATCTTAATCTGATTTTGCATTCTTGTGATATTTTCGCATGTGAAATATCGTAAAATCAAATTTGAGCTACGAATTTCCAAGTGACTTCCAGTAATTTTAACCAAATTAATTCTTAAGTTAAGTCACATCTTTTCCTAATGTGTTCCAATCTAATAACGCTGCCATTTACTTTTCAATTCAGGTCTAGAACTTTTGACAAAAGAATTCTTTGCCTCATTCTCGCCTCATTCCAACTAGCATTTAATACGCAGTTACATTTTTAGATAGTAGAATATTTTTTGTATGCAAAAAGTAGAGCGGGAGTGCACATTAGTCATTCGCCGGCAGTTGGGCTTTTGTTTTGCATTTGCGGATAGCAGAGCGTGCCAGGGCGAGTGCGAGTGCCAGAATGGCAGAGCCTCTCCCGTGTGGGCGTAATCTCGAGGCATTGTCACTCAATGCCTCACTTAACGGCACTTAACAAAGCGCATTCAAACACGAGCAGAGCAGAGCAGAGCACAAAACAACATTTGAACTGCATCCGAGAGATATGTATATGTTCGTACTCGTACAGCGCCACAGAGCAAAGATACATTTACAGATACAGTTGAGTTCGCACTGTACGTACGTACGTTCGTAAGTGGCTGCCGTCAATTATAACATTTGTGACAGTTGAAACTTTCAAATTAACCCACACATAGAGCATTTGCTTATCGCAGTAACCGAAAACAAAAAAAAAAAAGGAACAAAAAAAAAACCCAAGCAAAAATGAATGCGAAATTTTTGTCTTCTTTTTGCATCAGCCAAAAGGTTATTGCAATGGCAAGATTACGACTAGAGGATACCTTGTGCTTAGAATAATGATGTAAGCAATATGTACACAATTATTTAGAATTTTAGATGAATAAAATACTTCCCTGCAAGAAGATGAAACGAGTCGAAAGTATTATTACTAATGAATGGGTTTGGATAGATGATATAAATAATATCTTTGTCTGTTCAGTAAAACCACTAGGCAATACAAATAAAAATTACTCTTTCGCACATGAGCTCTCTATTTTTATAGTCGACACTCTAGAGACACTCCGCTTCTTGGAAGTGTCCTATTGATCCTGTACTATTACCTACACATATCAATAGCTTTTGGTGCCTCTGAGAAGCTTCCTTCTGCGTGCTAAAAACCTCTTATCTAATACATTATACCCTTTTACTGCTCGAGTACAGGGTACACATAACCAAGCAAACTCGCCATGGCCATTGGAGGAGGCATTAGACGACTTCAAGTGGCAGCCAAGCGGCAACGAGTGACCCAAATACTTCAGCGACTGGCTTCAGCTTCGGCTTCGACTGCAACTTCAACTTCAGCTTCAATGTTGGCCTGGCTTGGCTCTGGCTCTTCGGTGCGGTTTCGGTTGGGGCCTGGGCCTGGGCTAACGGTAAATGGCAAACAAAAAAAAAAAAACTGCGTCTGCTGCCAATGCTGTTAACCGCATTTCTCATGCACTCGCACACTCGTATCTAATAGATACATTTCGCATGCCGTGACTGCCACGCCCCTCCACTACTCCCCACATTTCGCATGCAGGCACGCACATGACATTCTTTTCGCTTCGGCCACAAAAATTTCAGAGCTGCAAACAATTTTCCCCCTCTTATTTTTTTGGCTTTTTTTGCAATTTTTTTTTTTTCATCAACAGCAGTGACACTTTTATGGTTTTTTATTTTTCAATTTTTTGGTGCGCCTGCCAGCGGCAGTGCAACTATTTTTTTAATTATTTCATTAGCAGGGCTCAAATGCTGTTAATTATGAAGTTTGTGGAGCTGGAGGTGAAGGAAGGAAGGAAGGAAAGAAGTCTGTCTCAGACATCTTGACACCAATACACAATACTCGGTATGCATATGAGAGGGAGTGTGAACCGACTTTAGCAGGTCTTTGAACTTGAATTTAATTAAGAAACTAAAGTCGGCCAACAACCCGTATGAAAGCCGAAAAGTAAAAGTTGATCCGCGTGTGAATCATCCATCCAGCGATGAAGAATCTTCATTCATTCGCTAAACAAAAGGTTTATTAAAGTAAGTGAAAGATTAATGCGACTCTCCAGGCGGAAATAAACACATAAATTCATATAAAAGATCGTGATAAGGGAATATATATGGTTTTTTTAGAAGGTGTGAAAATATACTTTTTTTTTTATGCCAGCGAATGAAAGGCTTTTCTACATTTTTTTTTGCTATTTAAATGAGTGTTTTGTATATAGCCAATCTATAAAGCGGTATTAAAAGAGTAGCAACAAATTATTTTGGCTGATTCTGATGATAGAAACTAAAGTTTAAGATTTAAGATCTGATCCAATTAAAGTTTTGGGCTGTGAAAGCGATAGGAGCTGGCTTCAAGTCTTTCGTGGAATTTAATATATTGTTTAGACATGCCTTAGGCAATCGATGCGTCAGTGGTATAATGCCCGTCTGAAGTCCTTCATTCCCTGAGGATCCCGCAGGCAGCTCAAATTGTTAAAAAAAAAAACGCTGGACATTCCCTTTGGCTCTTGTTTTCATATAAAACCCTACATTTTTATAAACCGGACATACCAGCCTCAACTTTCGATTCTTTTTATATAAAACCCTATTCCAAACCGGACATGCCAGATTCAACTGGAGTTCTGAGACTTTTTTGTGGGCATTCCAAATTCGATTTGTATGAATCATCTGGTTTTTGATTTATTGGGGATTTTTTGTAGACCCAGAAAGTTGTTTTGCCACCTACTGACGCAGTTTCAGCTGGAATTCCGCAGAAATTCATTAGGGAACAGCCTTTATCTGGAGCACATGCATTGTCGTCACATGTTTGCCGATAAGGTAGCTGCTGTTCTCTCCTCTCCCTTCATGTATATGTATGCCCCCTGAGATACATATTTATGAATGAAGAAAATAACCTCAAGCGATGGTGTAGAATAAACAGCAAAACGAACGTAAATTGAGGATGTGAGTCATCCAGCAGCACCCAGCCAGGGGCAGGCAGCGGCATTTAAGTGAATTATATATAGCGCATCTTTGCCTGGGTAGTGGTCTCTGTCTCAATTTTAATTTGTATCTCAAAGATATCAAACAGCAGCACATACAGATATGCAAAGAGCAACAAACTAGCAAATAAATAAGCAAGCAAACAAACAAACAAACACCAGAGTCGTGACAAAAACAATAGTTGTTTTCTTAATTTGCATTTGGTCTTAGATTCCATTTGCTCTGCACGTATCCCAGTGCACATAGATATATCTTTCCCTCTGCCTGGTTTGCTTGGCATTTCAGTTGTATTGATAAGAAAATTAGTTGCCCAAGCAAATGCCAGGGGAGCGCACTTATCGGCTTTGTCCAGCCCTAGGGCTTAAATTCCCTTGCCAAAATTCTACACAAAATTAATTATAATCAAACTTGTGAGCTTATCGAATGTGCTGAATTATTAATTATTTATTTGTGTCCATCAAAGATATTTCCATGCCTACAGCTTTAAGAGGGAAATTAAGTTGGTTGGACTACATAATTGAATACACATTTGGTAAATTTAATGAAGAGCTAATTAATGTTTAATTAAGGCTGCACTTTGGTGAGTAATTTTAGAAACCATTGGATGGAAATAGTAGTAAAATGCTATGAAATTTTCATTAATATATTCATAAAGGATATATCAGATTTTGATTATGAGTGAATGGTTCTGTTCTCTTATGAGAATGAAAATGTAGAAGTATTATTACAATTTTTTCCACTTAAATTCACCGATGCAATATTCCATCGGTGCAGAATAATCATAAAACATATTTATATACTCGTATTAAAAGTCTTTCCGAGCACCCTCTTCTTTTTTAAAGACCCTCTCCCTGGCTGCCCCTTGATTCGCACCCTTTGTGCAACCGCAAATGCAAGTCAAGTTGAAACGAAAGAAATTTCCATAATTAGCGTTAATTGCTGCTTAGTTGTGCAAATAGAACACAAGCCGAAAGAGAAAGTGCGCGAGGGAGAGGAAAATCTGTGGAGAGTTAATAGGGGCTGGGGCTGAGAGAGGAGTGTGGTTTTGTGCCCCCCCTTTGAGAACAGTTGCAGCGGCAGTTTGTGAGTCATCAAAGGGAAATTGCAAAAAGAGTGCCTGGCAAAAAAAAAAAACAAACAATGTAAGAGAAAAGTGAACAGCTTGCTGTACAAAGGGGCTGTGGGCGGGGGAAAACCTCAAGTGACCGGCATCCCAGTCTCCCATTTCCAGCCCAACTCCCTCCCAGTGCTAGCCGGCCCCCAGCTCTCGACCATTATCCCACCTCTTCCGAGCTCTGTTTGCTAGGGGCAACCACCTCCATTTACTGTGGAAAAGTGAATGGCAACCTGGGCCGACCACTGGATAATTTGTGGCAAGTGCTGCACAGCCACTCCCTCTACACTCCATACCCCCCACTCCACTCACTTCACTTCATTCCATTCCACTGCTCCCAAAAAAAAAGCGGAGCAAACACACACCCAATGAAATGTCAAAGAGGTTGGAGGCGCTCACTCTGCCTCTGCCCCTCAAATTTTCGCACAAAATTTGATCAAAATTGTAGTAAACCAAAAAAGCAAAAAAGCAAACATTTATCAATTGAAATTTGCTCTGACAAATCAAAAAGGCAGAAGGGGGAGTAGATATCGCATAACGATTCGCAGAATTCGCAGTCGACTTTTAATCAGATTGTCTATCATATGACTTCGCAGAGTTGAGAGGCTGCTGGGGTCTCGAAAATGAGAAGGTAAGAGAATCGAAAGACGGTGGCCTCCTCTTGGGGAGGTTGAAAACCATATAACTTATGCACATAAGAAAGTGTTTTGCGGGCTTTAAGATGCATTTATCGAAATTAAAAGTCATATAAAGAGTAAATAAGAAAATATTTACAATTTAATGCCAACTGCAATGTTTGTGCTTTCAATAAACCCTTGAGATTTTCATTAAGCATCACTTGAAATGTTCTTCAGATTTTTCTAGCACAAAAGGGCAAGGAGTAACTCCACCATTTGGAGCCAAAGTAGAGCATCAAAGTTGTCGCTTCGATCGACTTGCCCCAACCCAACCCAATACAACTTCCCAGTCTTTGAGTCGTTGTCTCTTGCTTTTTGGGTGCGGCGTGTGCTTGCTTTTAATTGAATTGAATTGAATTGAGCGTGGCCAGACCCGAGTTCAATTCCACTCCAGCACTGGCTCCAGCTCCACAACTCCACTCCGACAGTCAGACAGAGTCTGTGAAAGACCCGAAAAGACAGTCGACAATATAAGACATTTTGCATGTGACTTTGGGGCGGCGAAGCAAAATGGTTAGGGCGTGGACATGCCAAAGTTGTTGACGTTGTCTTGGATTTTGGCTCTTTGCAGATCTTTCGCTGGCAGTCAACAAGTGCCAAACACTTGAAAGAGTTTTGTCAGTTTGCAGTTTGCTGAATTTCTATGCAAATTTCCATTCCACCAAACCCCAATCCAACAATCCTCCCACTCTGCCTCATTTTGCTATATCAAATTATTTCACTCAAGTGACATCATCATCAGCAGCATCTTCATCTTGGCAAAGTGGACGTAAGGAGCAGAGCTCTGAGCACAGCTTCACCCTGACCTCGTAAAACTTTTGCCGCATTTTCGCACGTGGCCATAAAAAGAGCAAAACGGGGTCTGGTCTGCGGATTTGCGGAGGAGGTGTGGCAACTGCAGGATTTGGTATTCCTTGCCAAGACCAAAAATAATAATAAAAGATGTACTTCCTGCCTTTGGCATGGGGGAGCAAATCCTCCAAAGATTGCATAACTGCAGAAGGAGGAAAAACGAGGCGAAATAAAACTGAAACTTTTATGTCTGACCTTGTTGCACGGTCAGTTGCTTACACAAATATATACACACATACACACACACACAAGCAAATATCCACAATGTTGGGGGTGTTCGCTTAGGAGCTTAATTGAAATTGAAATGGAACTTGTTGTCACTTGCACTTACACTTCACGCCGAAACGGTTCGTATACGTAATCATCTTTGATTGTTGCTTACCTGCAAGGAGAAAAGATTGTAAAGAAGAATTAGTGAACGAATGACTATATATTTGAGGGCTTAAATCATAATTTGCATGGCTAAGACTTATTTGTCTTAAATATTACGCAAATCATAATTTTCATAGCTTAAGATATGTTAAACCATAACTTTCATGGCTCTTACACAACTTAGAGCATCATTTTAATGGCTTGCACACAACATAAAGCTTTTAATGCATCATTGACTGCACTTCGATGATTGCGAACATATTATTAATTCATAAACCTCATTTGGGGATACACGGCTAAATGGATATACAATATACGAGTATTCATATGAAATTCAGACTCTCATTTTTTGTTTTCCGATGGATGGATGGATATTCATATGTTAAACACAAAATGCAAACAATTTCAACAGGAACCAGCACCAGTTCCAACAAATATAATTGAAACACAAAACAAAACAAAAAAAAGCAGAGAGCGAATATGTTGATTGCCATCTGTCGAGTGCTGTATACTCTTCAAGCGGAATGAATTGATTACATATTTGCTCATTTCGCTATGGAAATTCGCATGATACTCGTATTTTTATTTGTTTCAAGAGAATACGAAAAAATTGTACATTATTTTTCTTGAGAAAAAAGGAGAGAGCGGGTGAAGAGTTATTGGAAAGAAAAGAAATCAATTGGATATTTATCTGATACATTTCCATGGAATATATCTCATATTTATTGCAGAGAAAAAGATCGAATTTTACATTTGTTTGAGAAGTTGGCGAAAAAGAAACGTTTTACTGGAAAGAAAATAAAATGAACAATTCATTTCTCCCAGACGGCAGCTCTACAAATTCCAAAGTATCTATGGCAATACACTTTTCATTAAGCAAACCCATGGCATATTCTGTACGTTTCACATTTGGATCGTTACAAAATTCACAATTTAATTAAGCCACAACTGAATTCAATACGAAATTCTTAAATAATAAAAGCAAACATAACGCCGCTCGGTGGTGCTTGGTCAGCAAGGGATAATGCATACACACATATCGTAAATTTCCTGAATATTTCATGGTTATATGAATACATTTTTAAATACCACAAATCAACGCAGTGGCGTCTCATACAGGAGGGGGCTTCACTCACTCAAAATTGCAATTAAAATATTAAAATATTTTACCAACGACTTTGGAGCCTTAAATTGGATTCTTAAAACTTTATATCGTTCCTGTTCTCAATGTTTTTTCAGACTACGCGTCTGTTTAAATTTATATACATATATGTACATATGTGTGTTTGTATGTATATCCATTATATTACATTAAAGGCCGGCCTTTTAGCTTTTGCGGCCAATGGTTTGGGGTTGGACTACCAAATTAATTGCATAATTTAGTTTTTCAGCAATTATGGATGTGTTGCATGTTCCGCATGTGCGGCAAATAATACAAAAATTCCAGGAAATAATTCGGGGAATGAGATTGTGGCTGGGGCCATGGGATTTTGTAGAAGCTCAAAAATCTATGAACCAGATTGAGAAACAGCGAAACATTTTTGTTTTTACCAAATCAGCCGCAAGGCAAAAACGCTCTAACGACAAAATTTTATATGAAAACAAATTTATAAATATTTTGTTGCTGTTCTTTCCAGACAACATATGGATTTGATGTGATGTCGTTGAATGTACATGAACATATATTCATCTATACATATATACATATTATTAGGACAAGCCTCGACACATTTTGTGGCTTCTTTTTTGTTGGCTTTTGTTTTACGAGGCAGCTGGGCGTGGCACAGTTTTTGTGTCTCCATTTATTTAGGGGGGTTTTTTTCGTGGTAAGTGCCAGAGTCATTTGATGCTTTACGACTCCAGACATCAGTACCATATACGAGTATATGTTACAATGAGTCTTATGATTCTCCCAATAAATCCTTTGCCACATGAAATGTTTCTTTTATCTGTATTTATTTTTGTTGTTGTTTTTTTGATTTATGGAAGCTAGCACTTTGTGGCTTCTTTTTTGCACGTTTTTGGTAAGGGGGAACTACAAAAAATTATGATCTCAAATTAATTTAATGCGAGGCACGTGTCATTGGAGCGCAAAGAGAAAATGATGATGACTGTGTTTGAGTTCCATAATTGCAATAATAGAATCAATTGTTTGTAGTAGTATCTTTTAAGATCACAGGAAATTGTGACTATTAAATTTATTAAATGTTTTAATCCACTTTAAAATTATCGCTTACATAAATGTTACGTCGGAAATTAAAAAAAAAAACAATTACAAAATATCTTGGACTATATAAAGTCCACAAAAGATAAAACGTACCCCCCATAATTCCCAGAATTATCCGCCTAATCAATTTCTAATCACGTTTCAATTACAATCAACCTTCAATAGTCAATAAAACCCCTGGACATCATCATTTAGTAGCAACCTTTCACATTGAAAAGCGAAATATAATAAAAGTATACTTGGATATTTATCTTTAAACAAATTGGTTTACTTAGCAAGCATTGCCAGTGAGCTCCATTTGGCTGACCCTGCCAACCCTTTCCCCGGCAGAACAATTGACCTCCGAATTTCAACCACAGCATAGCGCCAGCACCAGCTCAGCAGCAATCCAACCACCCACTGACCCACCAACAGAACAGAGCACATTAACCGCTAAAATCCTCTTTCGACCACAAAAGTCACACACAAATGGCCAACAAACAAAAGAGAGAAAAAGAAAGAAACCAGCGGGGAAAATGAAAAAAATGGTCACCGAAACTGTTGGCAATTTATATGACTGGAATTGGGATTGGAACTCGGACTCGCACCCACAGTCGAAATCGGGCAATCGAATGGCATCCAATCGAACGGAATCGAGCCCTATTGTGGGGGGAGGCCAGAGCAATTACAACAATCATAGCGTGCCCCCCAAACAAGGAGAAATAAAGCGGCACAGGGAAATACAACAAACAATGGCGAAATCAATATAACAGTTGCAGCTACAGATACAAATGCTGGAACAGGAGCAGGCGAGACAGTGCGTTTTATAGGTTTAAGACAGCAAGACGGGCTGAAAGTTGATAAAGTTCAATCGAAACTAAAGTTTTTCGTAGAATAAAGAATATAACAGTCATCTCATATTTAAAAGTAAACTTAAAACGTTTAATGTCCTTTTTCCTAATGACTTTGTGTAATCAACCTTATGGTTATGAAACGCACTGTTCATCTTCTGTGCATACTATAAAATAGTTTAATAAATGAAACCCTCAAAAAACAGTACAAAGAAGAAAAAACAGCAAATAAAAAATGAAGAAACAAAAAAAAGTGGAAACAAAAAATCAAAAAGGACAAAAAATCAGCAGAGTAGCAAACAAGAGCAACAAAAAAAAAGTTTAGGATCAAAAAGGAGAGAAGATAAAAAAAATTGAAGAAGCAGAAGAGAATCACATGAATGGCACTTAACTTGGCCAGAGGGGGCTAGAAGCAGGGAAGGGAGGGCAGGAAGGTGGACAGAAACAGAGACAGACATAAAGATAAAGGGCGAGAGGGAGAGTGAGACAACTGAAGTGGGCCTCGAGGCCAGCAGACGGGGCCAGACTGTGGCGCGAGCGAGATAGCGCTAGCGGGATGGTCATACAAAAAACGTTACAGTTACAATTTTAATGCGCATTGCATGTGTGCCCGTGCCCCCCAGCCACCACCCAGTGCTCCACTCTCCTATGCCCCTCCAGCACCACCACCACCACATCCCTTGTCTAAAAGTAAGTTTCTGTTGTTTGATGCCAATTTTTTGCATTTGCTTTTTCCTCACCCCTTTCCCCATCTTTCGTTTCGTTCTGATACCCTTTCAGAGAGAATATTACGATTTAGACGATTGCAACGCAGAAGAGAATAGCCATGTTCCTCAGTGAACATATTGAAGATATTTGGCTATTAAATTCAACAGAGTTTGTCTCAGTATGAGTCGAAACTCTCAACATCGAGCATAGTCGAGGCTTTTTAAGGAACCATTGGTAAAAAAAAGCTATCAGAACATTGGAAATATCTACTGTATGCATATTTATATATCAGTTGTCTAGCTCATGTAAATATTACCAAAACTAGATTCCCATATCGTATAGCTGTCAGAGGAACAAAGCCTGTCAAAGCCTGTCTTTAGGCTTCACTGTTTCTAAAACTATAGCAACCCAATTCAACAACTTTTTATTTTTAATAGTCCAGATTCATTTGTAGATCAGATTGAGATCATATATCCATGGCAAAAAATGGAACGCAAGGGTACCTAAGCCCTCGACTCTAATCTTCCCTTTATGTACGTTTTGGTTCTTTTTTTCGGGTGCTCTCTCTCCGGTTAGTAGTGTCTCTCTCTCTCTCTCTCTGTCTCTCTCTCTCTCTCTTTGTCCTGTTGGCTGCATTTCTCGGTTGTTGAACCCACTCTCTCGCCAGAAGCTTTTGGAGTCCATAAGTGGCCCTGGCCAACAACACCAGCAACAAAAGGCAATACAAATCAAATGAAAGCTGCTCCGCTGCTGTCGCTGGTGCTGCTGCAAATTTTTTTCATTAGAGCAAAAGAAAAATGCGACGAAATAAATAAAAATGCATACAAAATACATACACATTAAATTCAAAGGGCAGGCAATCGTGAAAAGTACACTCAACACAAGTAAAAAACTTTCTAAAAGTCAAAAATATTTTACCTAAAAATTCTAATTAATATCTTTCTTTCTTTCTACATCGTTCGATCTGGGTCAGACTTAATGAGCCTATAAAGAACACCCAAGTCACAATCTTTTTGACTTTTTCTGTATTTCAAAATTCAGGCTTCTTTTATGTTTCTCTCAGTGCAAGCAACCGCTAAGGACTCCCCCAATTTTTTGTAATTTATATACTGCTCTGTTTTAATGCTGTCAACCGATATTGTTCGATAGATATATATTTTGTATCTTTTATAGCCTGCGACGACGGGGAACGCCTCTTGCTGGATATAAAGTGCCGCCCCATCAACGCCCTCAACCGCATGGCAATGACGGCAACAACTCATTAAAAAGCAATTAAAAGAGTTTTTGTCGTTGTTTTATATTATTGCCGGTGCCACTGCTACTGCTGTTACTGCTGTTACTGCTGCTGCTCTGCTGTTGGTGTCATCTACGTGCGACAGGGGGCGTCTGAGGAGACACTCAATAGCCGCTGGCTATTCGCAAGGTCAACACGCACAGCAGTAAATATATGTATGTATGTATATATATAAAAATACGTATACCCGTATACCCGATGTATTGTCTGGCGTGTGTCTGGCCCCGGTATAGGCCCAGGAGGAGGCGGCGCAGAGACAGAGGCCTGTGGCAAACAAAAACATATTACGCATACGCCACGAAGGACGCGCCAGGCGAACAAACAAGAAGGCGAACCCAGAACAAGCCACAGAACAAGGACAAGGTAAGATGTACAGGACAGGACCAGTGACAGGGAAGAGGAGGCGGACACTGAGGGAAGACAGGAAGAGATACAGAAATGAACAAAGATAAAGGGAAAGATAAAGGATATATGTATGCATATATGTACCTACTTGTATATATAAATTATGCTTCCAAGAGGATAGAAAACATGGATAATTATACATAGATACATAGACACAATGATGAACTTCTGAATTTGAAAACAGAATCCAGCTAATTTGTGAAATATGGAGCCAAAGGTTCACTAATCCCAAGCAAAACCTAAATATGTAAATCTGTAAATCTGTATTTATTTGAATTGAAGTCCCCAAACTTGAACTCTCTTCAATCTGTTCTAACCAAATATATATGCCAAAATATGGCCAATATACGCATCACCCAAATAAAGCCCCACTCATAAATTCATTCCCCACCTACCCTTTTTTATTTAAAAATTTCTAAGCCCAGACAAAAAATGCTAACCAAAACGCGCGTAAAAAACTCGCCGTCTACTACTGTATATCTGTTTGCATTTTTGTTGTTGTTTTTTTCTTGTTTGAGGCTAACGTAACGTAGACAGAAATGGCCAAAACGTGTTGACAGTTTTCTTGTTGTGGCTGTTCCTGGTCTTCTTCTTGGCTCTGATTCGAGTTCGAGCTTGCGGCAGCCAGGAGCGGAACACGAACAAGCATTGCCTTAAGCATGTCCTTGAGCTGGAGAATTTATTGCCGCTTTAAGTTATTTTGTCATTTTGCATTATTCCGTTTAGTTTTCTTCCTTCCTTTTCCACCAGCATCCCCAGTGCCACTTCCTTATTTCGTTATAGTAGAGGGGCAGGACATCCTGCCACGCCCTGATTTCAGTACGAAATTGCGCAATGTATTAAGAAAACATTTTCGAGCAATTTAAAGGCAATTTTTCCCACTCTCTTTGGCACTGGATGAAATTTATGCGAAATTGTTTTCCCTCTTTTTTTTTCATTTTATTTATTTTACTTCGATGGGAGATGGCATTTATTTGTGGTGCCACCCAGTGATTATTTGGACAATATTGCGGCTTAAGTGTGGCTTACACAATGCCTGATATATGGCAGACCCCAAGGTAGCTACGAGTATATCTTCCAGAGAGATTTTTCGAAACGAAATGGAATTCGTGTCAATAAATTGTATGTTAATAGACTTCGCTTTCAGTTGGGGAGGGGGGACTATGCAAATGTCACAGTTCCGAATTCAATTATTCAGCTTTAAGAATTTAATTAGAAGAAAGAGATATAAAGAAATCAGTGAAGATTATCTTCTAAAGAAAGAGAATCACAGCAAAGCTGCACCCGAACAAAGCTTTATTAAATAACAAACACCATTTGATACAATCTTTTTAGTTAAGGTATTTTGTATGTGTGTGCTGTTTTTTTTGCATGTTTGCTGATATATTTATGGGGCACCAACAAAGTTCACGGTCACGGCTATTTTACCGCTAGTTTTGCCAAAAAATAATACAACGGTATGAGGTGTAGGTATGTACATAAATTGTACGTTTGTTTGAGTATACTATAGCATCTACGAGTATGTGCAGTCGTCCTATTATTCTATAGAATTCGCACGAAGCAAATCAAATCAAGTGAAATTCTCATTTGTCACGCAAACAATGTTCTTGTTGTTCTTTGGATACCCAGTACCCTTAGAATGTAAGGGTAGATTGTATATCTGAAGTGACATACATATATGAACCAGTTAATAGTCCCCTTAAAAATTGTGATCGGTAGTCAAAGACAACTTAGAAGAGCGACAGGAATAAAAATGGTAAGAGAAAATTTAAGGGGGTGTCAATGTATAAAACTCTGTGATATTCACAATTTTCAAAGATATTTGGCTCACATTTGGTTGAACTTAATGAATAAATGTTAACTTAATGTGACCTGTGCCTTTTGCTTTAATAGTTTTATTTTTATTGCAGTTACACTAGAAATTTTTTCCACTCAGTATGGGTACTAACGAGTAATGGGTATCCTAAAATCGAAATAGTATGTGCACTCATGCCAAACGTATTTGTTCTTGTTTTGATTTGCTTTGCAGTGCTCTCGGGCGCAGAGATTTTGCGCTTGAATATCGAAGCAAACAGGAGGCGGGGCGGGAAAATCAATTACGTGTACGCGTCGCAAACGGAAGTGGCAGACGACACCACCAACAACAAAAACAACAAGAACAGAGCTACCAGAGTGGCAATGTTGTTGCCGTTGCCGTTGCCACTTTAAGCCGGAAATGTGCGACAACCACAAAAGCTCGACGGGATTAGGCAGCGGACCAACTCGAGGGTCAAACTCTGGCTTGCTCTCTCCTGCTTTCTCTCTGTGTGTGTGTGTGTGTGTGTGTGTGGTGAATCTCTCTCCTGACCACGTGCCTGACATTTCAATTAAATTGCCAAAAAATATCTATCTATATGCTGGTAGATTTATATAAACGGTCATGGAATACCCAACACACACAGGAAGAACTTTAAGCCCCGAAAAATGCAAACGAATAAATTTCACTTCTTTGGCAAATGCCAACAAAAAAAGCCAAAAAAAAATTTGTGGAAAAAATGTTATTTGTATGCACATGTAGAAGGAAAATCGGGAAACAACTTCCGTTTGATGAGAGTTGCATAAAAATGCGGATAAAAATGGATAAATATTATTTTTTGGGGCAGTGCGAGGACGAAGGCTTAATGCTATCGACGACCAATTGCAGGCCATAAAGTGAGGATATTTGATCTTTAAAATAATGTATGAGCAGGTGTATCTGTTTGGGTGGGTGGGTGTAGGTTTCTGAGTGCTCGCAGGTGCTTAAACTTTAGATTATTCCACAGTATTTATTCTATAGATTTTTAGACTGTAACAATTTCCATGGCAAGGGCATACCCAGTGGGAGAATGGTTAGCAGCATTGATTCAGTAAGAAGTCAAAGTTTCTTACTTATTAATTTACTAAAAATCTGCATCTTTTGACTCTCTTGTTACATTCTTTTTTACGTCTAAAACTTTAAATGACTCAGAAAAACGTGATTTTCCAGCTGTAACTGATTCAGTTACTCAACAACGTAATAAAGGGTCCATTAACTGAACCTTAAACTGCCGATGAATGACTTATTCTCACACACAAGTATTAGATAATCAACAGCTTTTAAGTGACATAACACTGAGCAACTTCAGATGACTCATAAGCTCTACACCTGTAGGTAACGAGAGGGTTATTCAGCGTAAGATGCGCTACTCGAAGGGCGTCAGAGAGAGGGCAACAAAAATGATGCACAAAATTGTTAAGTCTGCAGCTATAAAAGAGGACTAGGGAAGAATCCTTAAACTTTGGACGCCTCAGGGATTCTTGGCTGCAGCAAATTGAATTACCCTCAAACTTTAGTTGCCTGATTAAGTGACCCTTAAACTGAAGACGCTTGATGGAAGCTCAAACTGTGTTCTAACTGAAACTTTAAGCGATTTGATGATACTATAAATCCAAGTGCTAGTCTGGAGTTGCAGAATTTTTAGCGAGTCTTTTAACTGAAGGAATATAATGACCTTTCTTTATAATTTCATTTAATTTTAGTCCTTCTACTCTACTAAGATGATTGAGGCTCAAATTCTATCAGTAAAACTGCAACACTACGGAAGGGAATACCTTTAAGAATCTCAGCTAGCTCCCATTATGACATTAAGTCCTTCCCTACTCCTGATGGGGATATGGATATCCCATTAGGACTCACAAACTGTGCAACCCAAAGAGTTTCAAACTGTGCAAATTGCAATTAGTGCCTCGCTGATAGTGTGAGACATTGACTGACTGACGGACTGACTGACTGAGTGCCTCGTGCCCAAATGATATAATTACGTTTCAATTAGTGCAGCAATGGCACAGAGGCTGGGCACATGTAACAGACCTTGCCACATGCCACATGCCGCAAAACTTGCAACAAATTATATTAAATGAGGAAAGCAAATGCAGGCGAGCGGAAGTGGAAGTAGGTGGGAGGGGAAAAATACCAGCCAGAGTTTTATGGGTGGAGAGTGTAAGACCATTAAGTGAATGATAAACTGACATTGATAGTGGAGGAGCAACTTGAAGCCTCTGGACTCAAAACTGTGTGTGTGTGTGTGTGGAAATTCATGTCGCTGGAATCTACAAACAAATGTTCTACCAGATAGGAAAATTAATTTCCAAAAGAGAGAGCACCCAACGAAAGGGAAGGCAGCCCAGCCAGTACTTCCACATCTTTGTTCTCCGATATTCGAGTGAGTGAAGGCACAGACAAGGCAGCACAAAGGCTGTTCAGACTTCTGCAGATTCCCAATTTGGTCTGGTTTAGTCGTGTCCTAGCAAATTTAGATGCTTCTAATTCAGAAAGTGGATTTTTATGTACATCAAGGCAACCCTCACTGCACCGAAAACCTGGAACTTTACTGCTGACAAATGTGGGTCAATTGTCCGATTGGACCCAGCGCTGACAGCCAGAGTTCATCCATCCACTCGTCAAAAGGAAAACTAAAGTTAAAATATGATTTTGGTTTGGGGGAAATATATTTACTTTTCGCTGTCAGTCCCACAAAATGTGCTGCCACAATTTATGCCGCCTCACGATGCTCAATCCCCACAGAGCAACTCCCCCAACTCACCAACTCACCAACCACAGCGCAAGAGCAATTTGTCATTTAGAGTTCTGACAGCATCGTCTCTGTTGTCATTAGCATCGAAGGCTGAAGTGCGAGAGAGATCCACAAAAATGTTACCCATTCGTGGCATAATGTTCTCCACTTCAAAGTGAGGCATAAAACTCAACCGTCGACAAACGAAACTTGAGTCAAGTTGAGCAAACTATCAAAGGGGGAAAAAAATCATCCGAGAGACGAAACGCAACGCGGACAAAGAAGTTAAGAAAGAATACGAATTTTTTGTGATTTTGGCTAACCTTCGAATTTGGCATAAAACTCAACGAACTTTAGAGACGTGAGAGGGGGTAGGAGGGTGGTTACTTCTACTGTTGGTGCTCCACTGAATATGCAAATGCAATGCGAGAAGAGAGCAACAACAATAAAATCGAGTAATGCGAGGAAGCCAATAAATCTGTGCCGCCAAAGCGGCTCGTAAAAATGGACAATTTTATGCTGAAACGGGTACGGGGGCTGGGTGTAGGAAGAGGAGTGATAGAGAGAGCAGGGATACCTAGAGAGGGTTCTGCAGAGCAGCTGCCACTGGGAGAGCTCCGTCTAGATACTTCTTACCTGTCGCCCGACTGACTGCTTACAGTTTGACATTCACAGCGAAAAGACATTTTATGCACTTTTCTTTTTATGACCCACAGGAATGTACAGAGAAAGACGACAGGGGGGGGGGTACTCTTTTTTACAGTTAAGAGCTTGTAATATGACATCAGAGTGGCAGTAGCAGAACAGAACACAAGAGAACCAGGACCCTGAACACGAACCCGGACCCGGGCACGGAACACTGACAATCCTGACAATGTCCTGAACTGGAATGGAAATGTTTGTTTATGCCTCACTGAACAATTGTACGGGCTTTTGGATGGGCCAGAGTAGAAAAACGTTTTATGTGCGAATAATAAGTAACAATCATTTGTGGTCTTTCCATCAGGCCAGAGCAGCGCAGAGCAGAGCTGAGCAGAGCTGAGCAGAGCAAACGGAGCCATGTTGACTCTGGCCCATTGTTGGAGTACCTATCCCTGCCATGCCATTCATTCTTTGATTTTGTATTACTTTGTGACACAGTTTCTCTGCCTCCGCTCCTCGGTGCCCGTCCCTTTTAGCAGGTGCCTCTTGGGCACGATCTCAAATTACTTTCCGAGAGGACATTCACATATTGTTTTTCGTCTTTTTGTTGCTGGGTCAAACAACTTTTGTACAGTAAAACAACAAAAACAACAACAACAAAACACAAAACTTCCGCTCAATTAAAGAAAACAAAAACCAAAAACGAATTTTATTTGAGAGCTCGTAAAATTGTTCCAGCTTCTTTTTGCTTCTTCTGCTTCTGCTGCTGGACATCTGTTAAGCATTTACTGGCTTGGCTTGGCTTGGGAGGCCAGGCATCAAAAGTTCAAAAGTGCAAAGTTCAGATGCCCCATAACCTATGAGACAGCATCCCCTTCCCTTCCAATCCGTCGTAATCAGTCTTAATAAGTTGAGGGCGTTCAATGTGCGGGCTCTGGGTTAATTAAAAATTATTACCAAAGAGATTAACCGAAATAACAGAGCAAGAATAATGAAAAAAAAGAGAGGGTGGGATAAACACACACACACACATACACATAGCTACACACACCCTCTCACTCCTTCTTTGGGCCCCTTCCGCCATCTTTGTTGTTTATTTTCATTGATTACGATCTATTGGAAAGTGTTGATGTAACGCTTAGATTACCTCTCACTCACCATCCCTCCTTCTCTCCATCACACCATCTCTCTCACACTTTTTCTTGAGTTTTTCCCCACTTTTCTCTGGAGTTCATTGACTTCAAGGCCTTTATGGCAAACTTATTTATGCGTGCCATAATGGAGGCACACTTTCTTATAAAATATTCACCCCCCCATATTTATTGGCAAAATCAGTTCTTGAACTCAAATGTGCTCCGAACTGACGAAGAGGAAGATGCACTGAGCGGAATAAGTAGAGGGAGGAGGAGGTGAGTGAGTGAGTGGAGGAACAAGCTCTCGTTAGGGTCTGTTATTCAGCCTGAATGACACACTCTGGCATAAGGGCGAGTGGGCTCGGCTCGAAGAATGTGACAAGGCTAAGGATAGCAGCAGAGTGTCGGGAGCAACTAGCTCCCACTTACGTATATTCCATTGCAGCTCAATTTCTAAGGCTTTCAATTGAAAGTGGTACAGTTGTGTGCAGTCCTGAATAGAGTTATTCAACGAAAGGTGTCAAGAACTTGCAATGGGGGCCAGCAATTGACAGAAGGGTCGACCAATGTTGGAAACAAATCGATCAATCAGAGATTATGTTTGATATACAAAATATATATTAAGCTTAAAGCTAAGGCAAAGCTTTCAATCTGTTAACAAAATATAAATATTCTGTGGAAAGTATTTGAATATAAACAAAGAAAAGAATTATTTTTTAGTTAATTAGTATAAATCAATTTTTAGTATTAAGTTTATTGAATTTTTAAAGTTATCTACCGCAGAATATTGAATATGTAAATTATGCATCTTAATCTGCACTTTAAATTAAGATTTTCTTTGTATTATTCCAGTTCTGCTTTCAAACCCTCCTAAATTACTTTAACACATTCTTTAATATTTCTCCACTTCCATCCTTTTGCTGCCAGATCTTCCAGCACGAACTTCCTTTAGCAGCGGCCTTCTTCCACGTGCCCCCTTATCAGCCTTATCAGCCTTTCATTCCATTCATTTCAATTTTTATATTTTCTGTTACTGATTCTTATATTTTCCTTTTTGTTCTGCTGACCGAATGAACGTACAGATTCTTGGTTGGGGGGCATATATAAAATAATAGGAATTATGTTGATTAGAGTTAGGAAGGAAGGGACTCGCCTCGCTCGTACTCCAGCAATCAACACCATGTGAGGGTGATGGTGAGGGTGTGCAAACCTTCCTTCCCTGCTCTTCTACACTATCAAGCAGAACATATATTTTTTGCACCAACCTATAGAGTAAATGCGGGAGTGGTGTGTGGTTAGTTATGGTTAGGTGGTGGGCTGGGGGGTAAGCAAGAGCATGCTCAGCATTCTTATAATTATAACATGCTCAGCATCCATATCAATATACTAAAGTTGATGTCGACCCGGGCGCAAATTCCATTAGAACAACGGGAAAGAGGAAGCGAAGAGCGAGGAAAGGGAATGGGCGTAGAGTAGTGAGATGCCATGGCATCGCTGTGCTCTAAGACTAAGGCCCAGCACGCACTCAGGGCCCATTTCCTCTGCAAGTTTATTCGATTAACAACAATCAGGGCAAACCAGACCAGAGTCGAGCTAAATTGAGTGGAGTGGTGGCTAAGGAGATGAAAGAGGAGTGGGACCAAGGCAAAGGCATTTGCCAAATGAGCAAAGGAAGCAGGAGACCGGAGAGACCTACCAGATGGATCAGGGGGTGGGGGTGGCGCGGCAGTCGGAAAGTGTGACCTGATGTCGAGGTAGAAAAGCCATTTACACTTCCTCGTAATTGTAAATTATGTGCAACTTGGCGGAGGAAGTACTAGTGCTCTAAGCTGCGTCCCCGTTTGAGGTCCCTCGATGATGACATCCAACTAGTTGACAGGAGTCAGCATAGGGCGCCAGGGCGTTGGGGGGAAGCTGTTCCACAGGCAAATTCAATTAGCACATAGACAGCCCACACACACACACACACCCACACTCATACACGTGTGTATCGTATCGTCTGCATTTTAGTGTAAGTTGGTGAATTAAATTAGTAGATGTTCAAGAAATAATATTCCCCGACAAAAAGATACGCCGATAAAAAGTATTCATTTGCTGGCGCTATAATATTTCAAAATTTGCTTCTCAATCAATGGAGGGCCTTTGTTATCGTCTGCTCCGGCAGCATCCGTACCACAATTAAGGTTAATGACATTGATAAATTGAAAATGCTGGTTATTGGGGTTTCTGGGTTGCGCCAAAATTGATCAAATTCAATTATATATTTTGCCAATACTCTCTAGCTTTCTCAACAACCCCCCACCCCGAGCTGGCAAATGAGTGAATGACACATTTTTGGTCTCGCGCTGTCTCTCGCTGTATCTCGGAATTGGATGGCCAGTCTTGACCGAATGGTCAGTTAGTCGGTGGTTTCTGGGCTTGGCCAAAGGCACGTTCCAGTTGGACAGGCTTCTGTGGTCACTTTTCGTTTCGGCCAAGTGTGAGTGGGTGGGCGTGTTGACAGTATCTTGCTAATGCCAAACACACAAATGCGAATTGCTTTTGGTTTCGATAAGCTTTGAATATAGGGTGTTACAAGGGCACCCCCTTTGAGGGCTACTGGTGGGAGGAATACTGGGGAATATTTCAAAAAATTAATTAACCTTATGGAAATATTATTAGCCATAATCTAACTTAATATAAAATAAGCTCAAATTGAATATATTTCAGCTTAAATTATATTTTTTTTTATGGCCTATTCTAATGAAATATTCGTAATGAATTCTCAGAATGGGATTCTAATCGGGGCTAGAAAATACAACAGAAAAGCCGCTGTACCCCTGTGACATTGCTTATAATTATAATTTGCCTCTGAGAATTTTAATTAATCAAATTTAGTTTGAAGTACAACAAATTTCGGAAATATTCCTGGAAAAAACAAATTTAATTGCTTGTCGTCAAGCACAAACCCAAACCCAAAATTGTCACCCTGTAATGGTATTTTGCTCATTCCAATATCTTTTCTCATACTCTCCAATTGAATAACGAAACCCCTGCTCATATGCAAATCTCATGAGATGGGCGTACATTGGCCATACATACATAAGTATATACTATACGCATTGCTAACCCAGCGGGAACTGGTACTTAAGCCGAAGCTGGAACTGGAACTGGATGCCATATCTATTAATACTCGAACGGGAATGGGCACGAGTACTCTACTCTCTACTCTACTGTAGTTGCTGTTGTGCTGCTCGCACTTTTGCTGTTATGAAATTACAAATACGAGTAGTACACAGAGTACATTCGGATTGAGCTTTGCAAAAGTAGCAGAAAAAATAAACAAATAAATGAATAAGAATCCAACGAGCGATTTCAAGCTAATTTGTTGCTTGATGATATTAAATGACTAGCTTTTGAGGGGGAGTAGGGGATGGGATACACGGATATACACAGAGAGTAGAGTGGGGGGTAGAAATGTGTATTCCGGAGAGATAAATCAAATGCAAAGTTTACTTGTTGACTTTGTGGGTTACAGTGGAGGGGTAGTAGAACTGGTAGTAGAAGCCGGCGGCGGAGGCGGCGGCGGTTTGGGCTGAGGTTTCGTTTCGTCTGGCAAAAGCTTTAAATGCCAAATGTATACAACTTACTGCAGGGTAAGCGAAGGTTGCTGCTGGTGTCTAAGTGTGTGTGTGTGTGTGTGTGTGTGTTTGGGGTGGTGTGTGTGTGCTGTGGGTGCTGTGGTGGTGGAGCTTTGCCTTGTGGCTTTCGTCTATTTTTAGGTTCGTTTTTATCATTTTTGTTTGCTGCTTGCCAAGCTTTTGGCAGCTTAAGAGCTTGCGACTGCATCATCGTCATCATGGGGAAAGGAAGGGCTTAGCAAAGTATCTTTTGACGAATTGAGATACTTAGGCAGGCAGGGGATTACTTCAGCTGTAATTAGCTGTTGCCTGCCGCGAAAGATGTGTCTGGCTGCTTGCACAGGGACAGACCGAATTTTTGAGTGAAGGATTGCACTTAATTTTTGGAAATACCAGTATTACTAGGAGTATCTGATCCGTTATTGCGATCAACTCTCTTTAAGTGGACTCACCGTATTCCGCTGACATGGCGCACATTGGCTGATGATGATGCGCATGCGGATGCGGATGATGTGGATGCTGCGGACATATGCCCTCGTGCGGATGTGGGGCAATGTAGTACTCCGGATAGAACTCGCTCGGATACGGGATGTAGAGCTGCCCGGGCGGCAGCTGCGCCTGGGGCGGTGGTGCCACATTTGGCGGCCCAATGCCGTTGGTGCCGTTGATGGAGCCGTTGCCCTGACTCCCGCCACTGCCACTGGAGATGCTGCTCACACTGCTGGCCGAGGATCCACCTCCGCCGCCGCCTCCTCCTCCGTTGGGTGAGACTCCTCCGCCGCCGCCGCCATGACCATTCTCATGGGGCTGGGGTGGTGGCTGATGGGGCTGCTGCTGTGTGTTTGGAGGATGCGGCGGCGGTGCATGGTGGAGGGCGTGTGGCGGCGGTGGTGGCGGCTGCTGCAGCATGTGCTGGTGATGCTGCATGGCGGCCATCAGAGCCAGTTGCTGCTGTGGGTGGTGCAGCGCACAGACGGGCGGCACAATCTGTGCCCCCTGCGGCGGTGTTGCGGTCTGCTGCAACAATGGTGGCGATGCCGGCAATGAACAATTCGAGGAACCACCGTCCGAAGGTGAATGTTGCTGCTGCTGTTGCTGTTGCTGCTGCTGCAGTTGTTGCTGCTGTGGTTGATGCTGCTGCTGTTGCAGTTGCTGTGGTGGCGGTTGGGTTGCAGTTGCCACGGTTTGTTGCATGTGTTGATGTGGTCCTGGTGGTGGTAGTGCTGCTGCTGCTACTACTACTGCAGCAGCTGGTGATGCCTGCAACATGACCATGTTGCACGCTGGCGAGGCCGAGTTGCTGTTCAGGCTCGTTGTCGAGGATGTGGTCGAGGAGCAGCTGCCACCCGCATTGCTGTTGTTGTTCTGGATGTTGCTGCTGCTAATGTTGCTCGTGTTGTTGCTGTTATTGTTGCCGCCGTTGCCGTTGCCGTTGCTGTTGCTGCTGTGTTGCTCTGCAACATTCAGTCGCACCATCGTATTTCACTTGCTTGAATATCTCAATATTCGATTTTGATTGTAGTCCCGTTTAGTATTTTATCAACATTTTTGCTGCAACTTTGTTGCCAGCTGCTGGTTAATATTTTATGTTTTTTATCTGTAAAAATTGTTTATCACAAATTAATCGGTGAACAAGGAGTAGCACGGAAGGAGGGCTCAGGGCTTCTCATCCCACTTGGTTACCAATCCAAAAACGTTATCTCTGCTCTTCGCTGCGATAAGACGCGAGACGCAACCCACCACCCTGCCCCCCATCAACCACTGTGACCATGGCCCCCGATCTCAGGTTATCTAGACAATTTTCTTGGAATTCCCTGTTGATTCTAGATTTTGCTAGTACAGAAGTTTTGCGATGGTTTTTAATTGAAAAGTTCTGCAGAAACGTATCTGCAAAGGTAGAGGAGACATACAAAGCTTATGGAAAATATGGTTCGCCGTTTATGCTTTTGCTTTGAGATTTGTTTGCCCCACTTGCCCAGCCTCAATTTGAAAGACCACCCGCATTTGCCACACATGCTCGTCTAATGCATAATTAACTAAATATTTAGAGAGTAAATATTAGTCTGTGTCTTTGAAAAAGACTTCCGTTCTAGATTTCCTGGAATTTCGCTTAACATGAATAGCGCAAAATGATTTCCCATGAAATCTAGTGCAAAACATAAATCAAATTGGAAATTATCTCTCATCTCAGCGAACAACCGATTCATTACAAAAAATACAATCATAGTTTCAGCAACAACAATTACAACAGTAACAGCAACAAAAATATTTCAACAACAGGCTACAAAAAAAAATGCTGAAAAAACAAACAAAAAAACCAAACAAACAGCTGCAAAAAAACAAACAAAATCTACATTAACAGCTTCAACAACAAACTCAACGGCACTATGTATGTATGTAAATAAATATGTACATATGTACAAATGTACATATGTATGTAATGTATTGTATGCACACCAACAACTGATCACAGAACTGCGCATTGTGTCAATTTGACAAATAATTGAAATACTTGCACAAAAAGCACACAAAAACTGAACTACAAAGATACCACAGAAACGGGGTGAGAGAGCATAGGGGCATCATGTGGCATGGGGGAACACCACCATCACCACCAGCGCCACCCACATTCAAAACGAATAACAAGGGAATGGCATAAGAGATAAGAGTGAAAACTAACGGCGGCTACAATAACAGCAGCGAAGCAATGTTAATAAGAACTGCCTGTGGCTCGTGTGCAACAACAGCGACAGCTACAGCAACAGCGACAGCTACAGCTACAGCAGCGGGCACTTAAATGAAACCCCGCAAATAACAAACAGAAAGTGAAGGCAAAACAGAAACGAAACTGCAGCGAAAATAGCAACAAACAAAAGGGAGTAGGGTACTCTACGGCGAATAATGCGACTATGGGTTACTCATCAATCAAAATTGTATTAATAAGAATATGATCTCATTGCAATATGAATATTCTAAGAGCACAGCTAAATTCCAAAGCGTACACTACATTGTCTGGAATTTAAGGGAAGCTACAAAGTGATATGTTATGCTTTTTTTTAATGGGAGAAAACAGAGAATTTAATTTACATCTCTTAATTCCTATGGGAAGACGACAAGGCACATTAAAAAGTAAATTGGTTTGTCTTAATTTATGTGTGGTAAACCCCTGATTGGCGAATCTACAAGCCATATGTTTCGAAAGCACTCATCGGTCTGCTAGATCTCTTAAAGTGCTTCCAGTTGCAGGGTATGCAAAACAACAACAAAATTAAAAATTAAAACGTAAGCGTGTCTTAATCGTTCGATTTGGTATTCCCCGCACACCCGCTCTCTCCACGCAGTCTCTGCCACTGCCTATCATTGTCTGAGGGTTTGACCCACGCTTCGAACTGTCTGTGTGGCGAAATTTGATGCCTGCGCTTTGTTGTTCTTGCTGTTTGTGTTGCTTTTGTCGTTGGGTGTTTTCATTTAGCTGTTAATGCAGCTTTACTTTAATGGGTTTCTTTTTTGGCCCTTTCGCTCGTTACGTCTGTCCGCATTTATCGCACCTTCCACCAGGCGGACAGACATGACAGAGCCAAACGACTGACTGAACACTTTTTTTTTTTTCGACAAAGGTGTTGGGTGTTGCATATCCAAATACACACAGAGAGAGACACAGTGAGACCAGGGGTTCAATGACCGACTCATTAGCCAGCAGAAATAATTTCCATTTCGGGGTGCATTGACTGGCGGCAATCATCGCACAAATACCATATGCGAAACGAAATCAAAAACAAATTAAAGAATGGCATTCCATTCCGCGAAAATTCTTCAAGTGGTGAGAGTTGTCCAGGGATCGAGGCAAACATGAAAGAAGAATTGTAAATGAAATTCTGGAGAACAATATGAACGGAACACTTCTGACATTTCTGCGGGTATATGTTTGTACATATACGGACGTGTACATATTTATGCACATTTCAGAATATTTAGTAAATTCCGCGATGCCTTTTATGATGCCAAAAAGATTACGAGATAATAATTTCTTAAAATCTTTATGGAGCATTTCAATTACCGCTTGTACAAATAAAGGTTTGGGGGCAAAGCCCTTTCTTTTTACTAAATAATACTCTTGGGGAAGGTACACCATTTCTGCTATAAGTCAATGAATAATATATCCCAAAACTCAAGCATTCCCTGAGGTAATATGAAGCAAGAACGTATAATATTTAAGGAATTTATTTGGGTGTAAATTGCTTTGAATATTTCAACAATTTCTGAATAAATTTTTGAAATATTATTGCCAAGACACCTTAAAATTCCTTGAATTAATAAAAATGCAATGGCATTGTGTACCTACTATGTAATCCATTTTATTAAATTTCAATGGTGGCTTTCCCACAGCCCATTAATTTAATTTCCATTGGCTTATCGTACTTAGGTACAAGTTTTTCCCACCCTGGTTTTTTCCAAACATTAAGAAAGTTCAACTCATTTGATTCTTAGAAAAATGCTCAAGATGCCGCTGGAACACGCTCTTCAGCATTGAAGATTTCGGTGTGAATAGAGTTGTAAAGTTGTGCCCCCCTAACCATCAAACAAATTAACATAAAACTAGAAGTAGAACAATTTTTTTTATATGCTTAGAAATTTCCATTGCAAATGCTTCACGTGGGTTGCATTCTAATTGATTTAGTGCGTCTGCTGCAACACCAAGACAACAACTACAACAACAGCAATTACCAGCAAACAGCAACTGCAACACAATGTTGCAGTGGCAGAAGCAGCTGGCAAAGAAGTAGGGGACCGATCTGCAGTTGCAGCAAGAAGAAGCAGCAGCAGCAGCAGCAGCAGCTGCAGTGGCAGTGGCAGCAGAAGAAGCAGACGAATGAAGTGCGACTGTTGTCACCTGTCTCAATATGCACTCTCATGGCTGTCTCAAGTACTCGCCCAGAGACCTCGCCCCATCTCGCCACACTCCACCACATCCCCCACACACCCCACATGCCACGCCACACACAGCCCGCCCGCAGACAATGGTAGACACACGCACCTCCAATGTTGACGCTGACGCTGACGTCGACTGCAGACAGCCAGAGGGAACACGGCACAGGTGTGAGGGAGGGCGGGAGTGAGACTGAGACAGAGACTGAGACAGAGGACACCACGCGGAAATCTACGCAGCTTAGCAATCTGCTTCTTTCTCTTTTTCATACCCTGTAGACGTGAAAGTACATAAGCGTGTTGGGTCTACGTAGGTGTTGGTAATAGGAAGAAGGAAGTGCCCAGGACTAAGGAAGTGGAGATGAATTTTTGCACAAATGGATATGGGATTTCTCGAATTTCTACTTCTCTAATGTCTTCACAATGAAGTACATTTCGTACATTGATACCATTCTACACCTTTCATGCCAAAAATCTAACAAAATCGTGTAATATCTCTAATTTCAAATAAGTCTGGCATTTAATTTTAAAAAATATAAAATATATAAATCATAAATCATCCCAATCTGCTAGAGATCTACAATAATAAAAAAAACTTACATATATTTGTTATCCCATGAAAATGAAATATTTTTTGGCAGACCTCTGGATGACCTGCGTGCTGTTGAAATTCCACTTAGTCCATCCCGTTGCAAGTCTGCCTATCAGGTATCGCCATAGTCTCTATATCGACTATACCTCCCCTGACTTGTTTTGTTTATGCTTTTTCTTTTTTTATTTTTATTTTTTTTTGCTATATTAAATGGCAGACAGATGAAGAGGAGACATATGTAGACTTTTTTCTTAACACCCGCCGCATTTGTGTCAAAAGTGTCTAGACCGGCTCTAGGTGCTTCCAGAGGTGCTGCTGAGGGTGGGCGTTGTGGATGGGTAGGCGTGTCAGGCCACTCAACGGCAACGCATTTGCGACACGTTGAACGTCTTGATGAGGCCATTTGTTGTGCCATGGCATGAGTGTGTGTGTGTGTGTGTGTGTGTGTGTGTGTGTGCGTCTGCATTTCTTGAAGGTAAATCCAAAGTGTCAACAGAATCTGAAAGTGTTGTCAGTCAGTTCAGTCGGTGCCGTCCACGCTCCAAAGGTGTCAAATGTCTAATGAATTATTGAGCAGCTACAAAGCGAAGGCCCTCCTCCATCCCCCATAGAACCCGAATGGCAAGAAGTCGTGATGTGACATAAAAAGTGGTTCGGAGAACATTCTGGAATCGTGTTGGATAACTGTTTTAAGAGGATTCTTATCTGTAGAGAGACTAGAACTATCGAGCACTAATTTAATCGTAGATATCTTAAGGAAAACCAATTCGAAAAACCAATTAAGAACAAAATTTAAATCCAAGAGCATTCCCTCTTTAAGTCCATATTCCAGTTATCTTTTAAAAGTTTTTAGCTAACCAAAAGATGGCTGCAAATGAAACAGAAACAATCTTCGAGCATCTCTGTTTCAGGGGCGCTTACTATTTACCATCTAATGAGCATTCCCCAAGTTCAGTTGCCCAAATGGAAAACTCTTTGCACCTACCACCTACACCGATGGTAAATTTACATTTTTTTATCCTGCCTGCGGTATCTGTTGAGTTAGTGGAAGTGATAAATATTTCATAGCAAGCCCCAAGCAAGTCAACACTTTCCCATTCACAGAAGCCCCCAAGACAAAGCAATTGACTGACTTCCACAACGTCTCTAGCTCCAACTCTAGTGCTAGCTATTTTTCTTTCAACTCTTTCTGCTTTACCTTTACCATTTTCATGAGCTTGGTGATTCCATTTCTACTTCTGCTTCTTCTTCTTCTGCTTTGTCGTCGTTGTTTTTTTTTCCTTGATTTTTTTTTCTTCTTCTTCGACTTAACAAATGGCTTACTTTGTGTGCAAATAGCAATGGCAGAGGCAATTTTTATAACGGTAATTTCTAACATTTACCTAGTTACCGTTAATAGACAAGTTGGCCAAGTTGGCGAGCCAAGACATGAAAAAATGCCTGGCCAAAGACGGGCCCCATGGTGCAGCCCCATGGCGGCAGTGGCGACCATTTCACAGCTTTCTTTGTGCGCCGCGCTCGAGTGCATCGAGTCTGGTACACCACTGGGCGAGGGAGGGTGTATGGTGGTGGAGTGGTGTGGAAAGTGGGGAACTCCCAGTGCGTTCGCCGCCAAACCTCCTTTTAGAGCATGTTCAATGACTGGTTATTGGTTCCGTTTAGAATGATTTCTGGTTCAACTAAAGACGGGAATCCATCAGCACAAATATCCGCAAGGCTTGCAAACAACATTGCACATGCACACCGAACTTAATTACATAAGCAAATACCCGAACTCCTGCTCGTATACACATGCCACAATTATTTCCTCCTGTGGTTAGTTGACGAAAAAAAAAAGACTTGAAAAAAGCGACACACATGTTTCCATATGCAACAAATTGCAGAGATAACAAGCGGCCACCTCCTCCTATGCCACCTGTTGTGACCAGCTGCATGCTGCTGCCGCGACAGCCTCGCTTCTTCGCTTAATTACTGTGGTTGTGCCACACAGATACACACACAAACACACACAGGGATACACGAATGCATATGATAATGATTTCGGTGTTTTTTTTCGGCATTTCTGGTTATTGTTTGAATTTTTTACCCTGGGCCCGCGGGGGCGGGGCCCCCCCCCCCCCCCCCACAAAGAACGAAAACGGGGGGGGGGGGGGGGGGGGGGGCTCAATTGTGGGCTTGTGTTTTTTTTTTGTTTGCTACTTTTTGTTGCATAAGTCGATGCCATAAAAACAATGCAGCTACAATTTGTGGCAGCGTTGGTGGCTAATTACTCGGAAGGCGATTGCATAAAGACAACTTTGCCTTTTTTTACTTGCTGGGAGTGTGGCATGTGTCTGCAGGTTGATGACTCAGGGCTAGAGCTGTTGTCAGATACTGCGAGAAAGATCTTTGGGCTTTGTAGGGGAAATATTTGAAAATTTGTACGAAATATCTACCAGATAGCAGTCTAATTCCATATCAATATCCCTAACATTTACAACCTAATTTGCAATTAAAGTGAACAAACAAGAAAAATGAACAAAATTCTTAATTGAATGACGAACGAAATTCCTGATTGCTCATAGTCCAATTGCCATGATTCCGGTTGACAATTTACGACCATTAAGTGCGAGGTTGAAGTATCCTTGTGGAACACCTAGTGCTAATTAAAACGTTCGTGTGACTAGCGAGGATATCTATCCATATCAACACACGCAAACGCCATGATATACGAGCGTGTGTGCACATCTATCTGAATATTCATGTTAAACACGCCCAATAGCGCCCTCGGGCTGTCACCAGGGTATGCAAAAATAATCCCAAAACCAAATGGAATGGTGATAGTTATAGGGATAGTGCTGGAAAAGGATGAGGATGCGGATGCGAATGGGGATGGGGGTGCACACATGCAATGCGGTTTTTCAATTTCCCCGATAACGAACTAACACTGGGCGTTTGGGTTTGGGGTTGGGGTTGGGGTTCCGAGGGTGTCACACTGTCAGTTGCGGGCGTGGCATGTAAACCGCATAAATGACTAAATGAATGCCCTTGGAGCACACACATTAGATGCGGGTGGGCGTGACCGATGCAGTCAACGGGGCATTATGACAATGCTCGACACACAAAAATGTAGTAAGTATTTTCCACGGCCGTATGCGGGTCTGGGGTGCGATGTGCCATGTGGGTGCAAGGGAAAACCTTTGCCCCTAATGATAATCAAAATGTACTTAAATATTGCATAACCAATAAATACCACAAAACTAAGTGCTACAACTAAATAAAAGTGCTCATAAGATTTCTTTAACAAATAGCTCCTTAAGCACCTAAAAATATTCCACAGATAATACCAAAGCGAGAACACATTTCTTATACGAACCGCAATCCGTGAGTGTTCCTAATTTGTTCATCTTTTTTTGGCATTCCATTTAAAATGCAACAAAAATTTCAGTTACAGTTTTCACCCATTCTGTAAGTATCTGCCTTCAGTACACAAACAATCATAATCAGGCACACACTTTGGTAATGAAATAAATTATTCGAATTTATTGAAGTTTGGCGACAGAAACGACTCAAACCGACAACGAGCCAGCCAGCCATGTGCACCATGGGGCAGGAGAAGACCATAAACTCTAAAATGTAATTTAATTGTTGTCGACAGTAAAAACTTATCTCATAAATGCAGCAATCATTGTGCCACACATACTCGTACTCGTACTCGCACTCGTACAGAGCGAATAGGAGCGAGAAGGATAGAGAAGGAAGCATTTGCATTTTAGTCATTTTTGTGGACTCTGATAGGACTCTGAATGTGGCACAGGCAGCTGCTCTGCTGCTCTGGCGGCTTCTGCCACTGCTGGTATTTCTCTTTCCTTTCCTTTCCCTTCTGCTTTTAGCTTTTTTGATAATTGCATTCCTTAACTGTAACTCCGGAAAAACTCTCTGAAATCCCCCTTTTACTACTATGGCACTCTTACTCGCTAATTGGTAGAAATTTTCATTCCGCCTTCGGTTTTTTTTTTCGGTTTGTTACATTTTTCGGTTTTTTTTTGTATAATTTCCATTTTGTAATTTTGCAATTGTAGTTTGTTCGAGTGAAAAATTAAAAACCGCAAGCAAAAAACCGAAATTAATTGTGGGCAGGCATTGAGGCGTGTAATTAGCTGCATGTGGAAAGCATGAAAATCCCCCCCAAAAAAAACAGGGAAACATTTTTTCATGTTAAAATATTATTCAAGAAAAAAAAAATTAATAAGCTTTTAAAACATTTGTGGGCTTGCAAAATATATAAAGAAATTAAAAAGAAAACGATTATGGTAGGAAAATTCTCTTAGTTTTTAATTGAACATTTTACTCAAATTGAACAGCTTTTTCTTTTCCTTTTTCTTTCCATACCAAAAACCTCTTGACTAAATGTTTGCGTTATTTCATATGGAAAATATTTTCTCCTGGGCTTACCAAATAATCGCCTAGGCTTAAGTTTCTGGTAATCAAAATAGTTCTATGGCTGCTTCACTTGCATCGGCAGCTTAATCAATATCCAATCTGTTGGCAAATTAGAAACGACAACAAATCCCCAAAGTATTTTTCTAATACCGCACGCAAAATGCCTTGAGGTGTGCCTCTGTCTGTCTCGGGGTGGGCAGGAACCCCCTGCATCGGCTGCGAATATCAGAAATAGCTGGGATGCATATGGCAGACGACAATCGATGCATACGATTTCCAGACCCACTCAAAAAAGCAAAATCAATATCGAAAAAAAGACCCCGTAGAGAAGAAGCTAAAAATTTCCAGAAATATTTATGACGCACACACACAGAAATTTTCGATGGGGTTGCAGCAGCAATTTTCCGATTGTTGAGCCGTATGGGGAGGACAAGCGGGGAGAGGAAATAAAGGAAATACCTTAACAAAATTTAATCGAAACTCGGAAACTGAGGGGGAAACGCGGTTGAGGATGCACTCTTGGATGCACGGGACGGTTCAGTTTATTAGTTTATAAAGTTTGGATTTTGTGTGTGCCATTTGGTTCATGTGTGAAAATTGCTTTGCCAATATATACTCGTACATATATATGTATGTATGTATACTTGTCCACAAAAAAAAAAAATGGTATAAATAAACTAAATAAAGCCAAAACTGGGAAAACTTCAAACTTTGGGTTATTCCAGCAAACGTTACCAAACCAAATAAAAATACAAAAAAATAAAATCAACAACTGTTGCCCCCCGCTGGCTCTCTAATTGGAAACTTTGCTCGCTGTGAGGTTTTTCCACCAATTATAACCAAACCAACATATACTTTTTGTTGTTCGAAGGTGCTTTAGACCCTTAACCCGCCTTCCGTTTTAGTTTGTTTGTGGACTATATTTTTTTTTTTAGTTTTAAGTTGAGTTTATTTTGTATTTATTCGGAAATCCTCAACCATATTCAACAATTTCTTGTTGCCTTAATTTGAAATAAATTTATATCAATGTTTTTCGTTTGGGTTTTGAGTTCACATTTTTTGCTGTGTCAATTGAAATGAATGGGTTTTTGGAAAACTATGGGGAACTTCAATAACTCTGGATAAAGTTTGCGAAGTTTAGATATTTAATGTTCTAAAAAGAACAAATAAATTGTAATTCAATAAATTAGTGAATATTCAGACTAATGAATACATTAACAAATTTAATTAGAATTAATTTGTTGGTTATTTTACAGCCGAAAATCTCTACGAAAAATTAGCTTGCGAGCTTAAAAGCATGAAATATTCAACATGTTCTGTATTAAATTTTAGGTGAAATAAAATTCAAATTACCCTTGAACCATAATCACTTTAAAATACTGCAAAAGCATGCCACAAAAGATGCCCCAAAAAATGTCTATCTCTACTCCAACTCCACTCGATAATCTCTTTAGAAAGAGCACTTACTCTGACACATAATTACGCCATGATTAGATCCGATTATGGTTAATCTTTTTGAGTATTTCTTTATTTGCTGCTCTGTTTCCATTGTAAAATCTCGGCACGCAATAGGAATAAAAGGAGCATTTACGAGTGCGTGATTCCTATATTAATGCAGTCCGGACGGGAACGGGGACTCACTCCGTGGCAGAAGTGTTTGCGTGGCATGCGAGAAGACCACAAAATTGGCCAGACAAAAGACGAATCAGCCGTTGTTGCAAAGCCGTTCACTCTGACAAATGTCATAAAATTTGTTCAACGATTTATTTCTTGTTTCCTTCTCTGCCTGTTCTTAGTTAAATATGATTTTTGTCTCCCTCTTTATTTTTTTTTATTATAATTTGTCATATTTTGTCATTTAGCATTATAGTTTGCCATTCCATTCCCCCGAGGGCCAACATGGGTTCTTCGGAGATGGGTTTGTGTATGGGTATGGGCATGGGTTCTTGGACAGCGTGACTGGTCTCTAACTCTAGCGGGACACAGTTTTCGCATGGCATTTTCCTACTCATATCTCATTTGGTTTTTGGTTTGCAGAATGGTATGGGCGATGGATGTGTGGTGTGGTATGGTGCTTTTTGGACCGCTCTAATGTCGGCGCCTATGGGCACACACACACACACGCACACACACATGCTCACTCGTCCGTCCTTCTGTATGTCTGTCTGTATGTCTGTCTGATCTGCTTGACAACAGTGGAATACGAGCAGAACGGAAATGCTGCTGTTGCCCCTGCCTAACCAATGCCGAACCACCCCAAAAGAATGGGAACGGACCGAAAAAATGTTTGGTATGGCTAGGGGAATCCCCAAACAATGAGCCTGGGCCAAGTCCATGCCAGAACGGACATGCCAGCAGCAACAACAATGTGCCCAGCAAAATTTCAGTGTCCGCTGCCAAGAAAAAATACAAAAAAAAAAAAATGAGAGGGGAAGCAAACAATCCCCAGTGAGGCAGCAGCGGAAGAGACTTGACAACATACGCAACATGGGCGAAAAATGAGTGGCGACGCCGACGAGAACGACGACGACGGCGCACATGGCGTATGAGTGACGAAACGAGGCAGAAAGAAAACTCCAGACTCCCAGAACCACCACAGACTCCAGTTCAAAAAGGAGGGACCCAAAACTGAGCTGGGGCACACGCCCCGCACAGATTTGATAGTTTTTATCGATTTAAGTGGATTTTGGCCTCACACAAAACGGAGCGCTCCGAAAGTGGGCGAACGGGGAGATAGAGCTGCCAGAGGCGCTCACAGATATGGTTTGAGCGGGGCGAAATGGGGTGGTGCAGAGCCCGAGGCAGATTCAGATATATAGACAGACAGCCTTGATTTTTGGCAAACGTCGCGGCCCCAAACAAATAAACATAAAACAAGCAAAAATGTGCTCTTTCGTTAATTTCTGTAAGACGAACCAAGGGAATACCCTTGCTTGGGATATTAGCGGTGGATCCGTAACATTAGGGATCTAAAAGAGGCTTGAACTATTTCTAATTAAGAATTGTAATTATGTTATTGCTCTGGCTGGGATAAGCTATAGATTGATATAGATTTCAATATTATTCTTCAATCAAAGCACAACTGATAAACCACAACCAAGGACCCCTTTCTACGGGAAGGGCACACAACCGTCAGTGTAGTTCATTTCAGTGCTTCTGTGCTCTGTGCGCGAGTGTTTGGCGCGTGTGGCAATGTGCGTTGTCTGCGTCTTGGCAGCCGGCGTAGATAAGCGTTCCTACACCCAAAAACCCACACGCAACAACAACAAAAAAAAAAGAGTGTGGTGTGTGGCAAGCATTAGAGCTGCGTTAGAGCTGCTACTGGCTGTGCTACTGCTGTCCTCTGACAACAGAGATCAAAACTCAAAGTTTTGCGTATAAAGCATAAAGATTCGACCATGAATTGTTCAACTTTTTTTTTTTTGTTTTACTCCCAGCATCTTTACCATTTTTCTTCATTTCTTACGATTGTGGCAGGAAGTCTATGCGTGTGCCACGCCCACCCCACGCTACGAGTATGTCCCCTCCCCCCCATTTAGCCCACCCTCTTTATCAACACTTCTGCGGCGACCCCAAGCAAATGCGTAAAAATTATGCCACAGCTTGAACGGCGAGGCAGAGAGAAAAACAAAAAAAAAAACGCACAAAAAAGAAATGGGGAAACAAAATGCGGAACTAGCGGAACTACGGATGTTGGGAAACCCAAAAGCAAGAGAGGAAGAAAAGCAACGCAAAGCAAACCAAAGCCAAATACTGGACAACCAATTTACTTTTATTTTATAGATGCCTGCTTGAGGTTTTTACTAGGGGTTATCCTTTACAGGGAGATACATTCTTTACCCTCTCTCATTTCTTTTTTTTTTGTTTGGTGTAGAGGCGTTAAATATTTCCCAGATATGTGCATAATTTATGCCTACAAGGCAGAGCCAAGAAAAAAAACTACAGAAATAATAAAATGGAGATAAAAAATGTATTTATTTTGCGCATATTTACGCATGGGCCAACCGAAACTACTACTACTACTACTACTATTATTACCAGCTGCCCGACTCCCCTCCGTTCCGTTTCGTACGATTTTGTATAGAAAAAGTGCCCCAGCTAAATGCGCATAAATATTAAATGAGCTGGTAGATTGTATTGTGTAGCTGGTAGATGCTAGCAGAGAGTGTATCAATTGTTCCTCCTCTTTTGCAGCCCCTACTCTTGTTGCTGTTGCCGAAGCCTTAGACTGGAAGATGATGATTTAGTTTTCAGCACTCTATTGCAATAAATTCCATTTGCCAGGCCATTTCCAACTGGTTTTGTCAGGGCGACTCTTGTCTGTCTGCCTGCCTGCGTTTGGTTACTCTCTCTCTCTCTCTCTCTCTCTCTCTCTCCGCCAGCTTTATATGCCCTCGTACATATATAGATATCCCTCCTAACTGCTTGGCACTCAACATTATAAATTGCCGCATGAGTGGGGCGGTGGGGATAACTGGTAGCAGGGACTGGTAGCAGTCCAAAGCCATTGCAGCCAAACAAAAACTTATTATTTATATTGTATATGTTTGTCCGTTTTGTGGGTCTGTATCGTATACAAAAGTACTAGAGGGATTGCAGAGAGAGCTGCGCTCCACTCTAATAAATAATTATCGTATTGTTTAAGTCTCGAATGGAATGCCATAAATCATGTCTTGGCCACTAGACGTCGCGAGATATTTGACTCTGAATTATTATCATCACAGTCCCATCAGACTGATAAGAACTATGGCGACAGTGTGCAACAAAGAGAGTGAGGGCAAGGGCGAGACCGAAATGGTATGGAACTGGACTGGGAGACTGTTGGTGGTACGTACATATACATATATCCCCAAGTAACTCGGCTCCTGTTATAGCCATGCCAGTGAAACTTAGATTTATTTTTTTTTTTTTCATATTATTTAAACTATTTTTTCTTATATAATAATTTCCCAGACATACCAGAATAAAACAGATGCACCTACTTATGTATTTTCAAAGCTTAAATGAGCATCTCTTAGCCTTAAACTTAAAGGCTTAAAGGCAATCCTTTACGTTATAACTCAGCATCTCTATTGAAATCTAAGCTCAAGCTCAAGTTTTCTCTAAGATAAACAAAATCTCTCGAAAACTTGAAGCTCATTCCGTTTACCACACTTGAAACCATTTTCTACCCATTTCATAGGCAATTTATTCAAAATTTATACAGAAAACTCTGGGATTTGCTTCACTTAAATCTCATATGAATATCTAATCTGTTTGTCTTAAATCCACTCGGCTCGCACCCCACCCAAAAAAACGTTAAGCAGGCAAAGAGCTAGCAAACAAGTTGATATGCCTGCCTGCCTGTCTGCCTGCCTGCCTGGCCCTGCCTGGCCACTTGGGGTCTAAACCCCACTCAGAGGCCAACAAAGTAAGCGGCACTTGTTACCAACACGCGCGCGCTGCTCCGTCTTTACCAGCAAAATTGCGTTTTGGCCACAAACCGTTTGCCCTTTGGCTTATGGCCTCCGGCACGGGGCTGAGGCCCACAAAACCTAAAGATAGACGACGACGAGTAGGCAGCGGAGGAGAATATTATGGCACCCCAAAGTAAACTAAACGCGTCAAAATGAGCAAAAACGAAGCTCAAACTTCTGCGTAGTGCACAAAAAAAAATATTCAAATAAACTACGCCACATACCACCACGCCCAGCACCCCCAAAAAGCAAAAAAGAAATAATTTAAATCAGCCCCCAAACACGGGGGAATAGTAAACTAAACTAGCAGGCTGCGGTAGGCTTAAAGGAATGTTTGTGTTTGTTTGTATGGGGTGGGGGTGGGGGTGGGAGGTTAAATGTGAAATGCTTTTAAGCGAAATCCTGCAGCAGCAGCCGCATCATCATCATCATCATCATCATCATACGAATACGAATACTCATAGTGAACTAGGCCCAAAATGAAAAGCAGAGCAGACTTTGCCGCAACTTTGCTGCAATGTTGCGGCTTGCCAGGGCAGCCCACAGGGGAGGCACTAAGCGTAGGTGGACCGACAGCCATGGCTACTTGGTTGAATGAACGATGCGGCGATGCACCCCGAAAGAGCAATAATTAGTGCGATGCACATGCATTTATGGACACTTTATTTTGGCCTGTCAAAAACGATAAACCACTAAATAGAATTTTAAATTAGAATTTTTTGGCTCTCAAGGTCTTGTTATAAGATTTACTTTTGGATCGAAATTTGGTTCGCTTGAAAATTTTTCAGTTGTTTGCCTCTGATGGTTAAAATCGTATATTAAACGAGCCGTTTGCAGCCTTTTTCCTCGCTCGAATCTCATCTTCAACGGTCCAGCTCCGATCGCATCTCTCCCGATAAAAAATTCCTTGGCCTGAGCCGGCCTGTTGCCTTGAAAAAGCTCGCTCCGCGGGCTTGACTCTCTTTTGCTCGTAGTCTTTCTCCAGGTATGGGTGTCCTCGCTTCAGTATCTCATTCGGCTGCACGTTTTCGTTTCTGGTATTCACCTGTTTTCTTCTGCCAGCTTTCTCCATCGTTTGATCCTTTGGCTTAACAATTCTTTGCTTCGAGCCGCTCTCCACACATTGTTCCTTTTGGTAGCTTTCTTTGTTGGAATTTATGAACCTGACTCTCTTTTTCCGTTCAACTTTCGTCACGTCATCGGTTGTAAGGATAGAAGATTTGGTCGTTGGTGGTTGACTCAGTCGTTTCTCCGCGGATGCGTGTCGTCGCTTGAGCATTTCACATAACAGTTTGTTTTCATCCACTTGAATCTTCGCATCCACAGGATTGCATCTTTTTTGCATCAGCATTGAATCGCTTTCGTGGGGCTTTTTGTGAGCCATTGTAATTCTCATAAGAAGGGATTTTAGCTTATTAAACTTTGCGGCATGAATCGCTTCCCTGATTGGCGCATCTAAGCAGTCATCGCTAGGCGAATCCCTCATGTACGGGTTCATCCGCCTGATTACTTCTTTCTCATATTCAATGGCCAGCAGCCGACTGCGACCTGACATGATCCTGCTGCTATCCGTTGAGCTAGTGCCACGCACGGCATTTCCTTTATTGTATTTTAAATAGTCCTCATCCCTGGTCTGGTTGTAGCGCTGCAGCATGTCATTCCTGTTGTCTCCAACGACGGATCGAGTCATCTGCTGTTGTATGCCGTATTGAGAGACACAGCGCCAGTCCTCTGCTGAATTCTGGATGGGTCTCTGCAGCAACATAGGTATCTGTCCACCCTCCACTCGTCGCTTTTCGCACGGAGTTATTCTCGATCTGGGAGTGTTCTGTCGATCCAACAAACTAATGTTGTATTTTCCCTGGCACACTGCTCCGTAGAACTCGGAAAGTGTTTTCATTTGTAGATTCTGGATTTGCCTGAGACTAAGTGATCGCTCGGGGCAAATCGGAGCAGTTTGGCTCCGGGAATCTTGGTATTCCTTTTCGCAGGATTCTTGAACCTCACTTTCCGATTTGCCATAGCCCGGCGTGGGTCTCAGACTCTTGGGCAGAGGGCCCGAATTGCCGGGTCCACTGCAACAGCATATGGCCGGTGCGTAACCGTAAGGCATGTCCACCGAATCCAATGAATTTTCCGATGAAGATCTACGCATTCCCAGTCTTCTAAGTCCGGCCCGAATATCTGAAGAGGCCGCCACCTTGCGGGGCGTGTTATAGGCAATGCCATGATTCGCATTGGCGAACACTCCCATGCCGTTGGTGCAGTACATCACCGGACTGTGTCCGCATCGGGCCCTTGGTCTCATCATACGACACGGCAGGCACAGGAAGCGCTGCATCATAGCGAGCAACAGCAGGAATGCCCTCGCCGGCATGGGCTTCCGCAGGTCACCGTTCTCATCGAAGATGCCGTAGTACAGCTCAAAGGTATCGGACATGACGAAGGGCACTTTGAGCGTATTCCAACCCATGGTCAATGGGTTCAGTATGCGGCTGAACAGGTTTAGGGTGAGTTGGTAGAGGAAGGTGCACACATTCGTCGCTGACTGGTCGACGGCGTTGGCCAGCACCCGGATGAGGCCACTGTTGCGGTTCCACCACTGCTCCTGGGCCGATTGGCAGGCGCAGTTCCCAACTGGATCCATTCGTGGATACCAGGAAATACAGCTGGTTGGATCCGAGCGTCGCTGACTGGCGCGACAACACGATCGAGACATGTTTTTGGGCTGCCACAAAAAATATCCAAAAGGAGAAGGTGAAAAAAGTTACAATTTTGTTGAGGCTTTATTTTTGTGTGCCACAAAATTTTGGTTTAGTCTCGACTGAGGCTCTAAACAAACTGACTTCAAACGAAAGAATGAAAGAAATCTATTTCTTGGGTTTCTTGGGTACCCCCCTGAGCATAGAATTGATGGAACTTCGAGCCCTTGCGGGAGAATTCGGCAGACTAAACGTACTGTGTATGGACCATCGTACACGCTCCTTTTCGATGGCCTTCTGTATGGATTCACGCCTATAGCGTTTGATCTCTGCGAAGCCCACCTGACCATCGGGCAGCAAACGGTTCTGGCTTGGATGGCGGCGAATCCACGTCCACTCCTTCTTCGAATCGAATGGCTCGTGGTACAACACGGGCATCGTGTCGCCATAGTATTTTCTTGGCCGTCGGGGCGCAGCGGGTGGCTCAACCTTTTCCGTCTCATCGCTCACGGTGGTCGCGTAAAACTTTGAGAGTTCAGCGAACGTCTCATTGCGGCGAGACTTTTCATAATTTACGTGTTTTTTGTCCTGCTTTAAATCGACCTGGCCCAGGGCCGTGATGACTTTCTGAGGATCATTGTCCAGGCCTCGCTTCTCGTTCAGGTCTTTAATGAGAAATCTCAGATGCTTGGCCTGCTCGGAGCGCAGAGTGCCGAGGTGATTGCAGTGACTGCCCATCCCACGACGTCGTCCCTTTTCGTCCATCAACCCCTGCGAGTCGATCGAGACATCATCCATTTCCTTACCACCCGGCACCTTATACCGCTGTTGCATCAACATTTGTACATGTCCTTTAAACTGTCCATTTGATTCTTGTTGTTCCAATCTTTCAATGGGTTCATTTGTTTTTTTGCCAGTCTTTTGGTTTTTTTCAATTTTTGGACGATCCGTTCGGATGTCTTTGGATTGAGCGCCTGGTCCATTGGCTTTTTTAGCATTAGCATTAGGACTCATTCCGTAACATCTTTCCGCAATCATAGGTCTCAATATTTGGTAGCCAATAATGGGCGTTCGTTTACCTTTTTTGAGAATGGAATCGAAAGGCAATGAGACACATCCAGAAGTTTCACCCTTCAGAAAATTCTGCAATATTTCCAGAAGTTTAAACATACTTCTAGGATGGGTGGGATTCTTTAGATTTCCGTTCTCATCGAAGATGCCCATGTAGCGTTCACACATATACGGATGACAGTGGGGCACGTGACAGGCATTGTAGCCACAGCGCTTGGGATGGAGCAGCCGATTGTAGTTCTGCAATGTCAGGTCAAACAGAAAGCCGGCGACTTTCATGGGGCAGCCCTCAAGTAGCTTCGCCAGCTGCTGTATAACCACATCGTTGCGATGACTCCAGTAATGCCACCGACAGTCCTCGGCGGTGCGAGGCAATCCCCTCCGCTGCAGGTCATCGCACATCCGCGGATCTGGTGGTGGGCATTTTGGCTTGAGCCATGGAAAGCACGGAAAGATTTTGTCATTGTTGTCGCTGCAATTCAGTCGGCGATGGCTGTGCCACATCCCTCGTCAGATACATGAAATTTTGATTTTTTCCAAGAGACATTGAAGTGAAATTCAAAGCTAATCAAGCCGGAAAAGAAATCGATAGGTGTATAAAAACCCTCGTAAGATTCACACAAAAATGTGCCACAAGTGCAATAATTTTTGCACCAAAACCCAAACTTAAACCATTAATTTGCTTAAACAAAAAATAAATCCTACACCTACAATCGATACTCGTGGCATAATCTGTTTGTAGCGAGCCACTATAGATTTTATGGCCACTTTAAAGCCCTTTCCGTGGATGGGTTATTGGCATGTGTAAATATCCGAGAGCATGTCGATATATCAATGCCATTTGTTGGGGCATTGTGCTGACTGACACGAAAATTAAATAATAGTTTTTTGTCTTTCTTTCCCAGCTCACGAAACGTGTTCGCGACGTAAAAGTAAATTTGATTATGTTAATTTTCTCGTTCTTTTATTTTTATCTCTGCTTCTTTATAGCTCTCTCCCTCTTTTGGGGGCACGCCCTGAAAACTGAGAATGAAATTAGGTAAAGGTGAAGAAACGACAACGACAACGACAACGAGGTAAAGCGATATGAATGATGATTGAGAGGTGTGTGTGTGTGTGTGTGTGTTTGTGGCAAGTCAATACCCGCAGCGGCTATCCCACTTGCTCTTCCATCCGAAGATCTTGTGGGATTTTGGGGGCCTAAGCAAACACGCAACTCGAAATGGGAATGGGACTGGGGGGAATGTTGCGATGTGGGGTTCACTGACCTCAGACACAGAGGCTTGGACAACAGTTGGCCAAAAATAAAAGAGTTCCAGCCGGAAATGATCAACAGTTATGCTGCACTGCGAGTACGATTGTGGCAAGGAATGTATCTGTATCTGTACCTCGCTTTTCGTAGCACAACTAAATCCAAAATATTCTCAAAGCTCGTCTCAAACAGACCGTAAAATTTATAATTACAAAATTGCATGTTCTTTGTTTCTGTTATCATGAGCAAAAACAATAAACTTGATGGGTCGTCTCTCCCTCTGAATCTCAGCGCAGATAAAAGCTTACACGAAAGCCTCAACAACACCCAACCAACGTATTGTAAAACAACAACAACAAAAACTACAACAACAACTACAACAACAATCAACGGTCAGTCATTGGGGAATGTTTGGGCAATTGAGTTAAATTTATTGGATGTGGCCTGTGCTGTGCTGTGCCGTGAGCGGGGATTTCGTTTGTCTACTAAGCCTCTTATGTGCAAATTACTCCGGTATGTGGGAGTCCCCCCTGTATCTATAAAAAACAAGGGAATCCTACCAAGCGAACAAGTGAAAATATTAAGGTAAAAATGGGTCGCCAATTGTGAATGTCGAACCTAGTGTTCGATTGAATTTAAATTAAAAATTCAGAAGGTAATATTAATGATGTTCGACAAACACTAAGCCCGCTGTAAAATGAATGTTCAAAGTTTACACGTTTTCTCGGAACTGATACTTGAACCCAGTCTCAGCCGCTGATTCGAATTGCAAATATATTTTCTAAGAAAAAAACCCCATTAAACAGCCGAGTTTTAACGTTTTTGGATTGGTTTCATTATGTCATATATTATAGCTGGAATATATACTTACAAAGATGAAAAAATTTGCAGAAAAAGTCTTAACTGTAATCCGTCTCAGCAAATTGTATTTAAATTGTATTTCACACTTGAATAGTTGAAAATTTGAATTTACTTTTTCCAGTAATTCGAATTTAATTTTATATCAATTTATCTAATTTGATTTAGAAAGTTTTTGTTTTTATGATTTTGTTTTAGCAAAATGGTTTTTTTTTGTAGCAAAAGTCCGTTGACCTTTTTAAGTTTTTTATATTCTTATTTAAATTAAAATTGCACAAAATTTTAAATTTTTTATTATAGCAATTTTTTGTTTAAATGCTTATTAAGTTTATAATATATTTTTATTTTTCGTTTTCTTTTTTGTGTGGCGCTTAATTGCTTAACGCTGTAGAATATAAAAGTTAATTTGATTTTATCTTTTTTTTTATACTTTTGTTTTTATAAGCAAAACAATGAACACAGCGTCACAAAAAATGTTTCGTTGATTTTTTGTAGTGGATTTTTGTTTGTTTATTGCACTTGGATCAAAAGTTAAACAAGTTTTAGTTGGAATGGTTTAGTGTTCGATTTGGTATTGCACTGTAGCCCACAGACTGAAATATAAATGATAAATACAAATATAAGAAATGCCGATGCTTGATCCGCACCCAAATTGAGGTAACTTTGAATCAATGATAAAATTTCTATTGTTTATAATTAAGTTCTTTGGCAGCAAGTATATTATATGGGAGTGTTTGTGTTTGGCTCTTGTATCTTTGTATGTACTAGCACTTGTATATGTTTTTCCCTTTCGTATTCTCTCATTCTCTCATTTCTTTTTGCTATATCTATTGATAGAAAGCTTCATTTATGCACGGCTGGCTGTCGACTCAATAAATTCTAAAAACTTATGGCGCTTCCTCCATCCACCGCCCTTCTTTATCTAAAGGAAAAACTTTTGCTTCAAGTGTACGTATATTTTGCTCGTGGGGTCGGAAAATGTCCATGTTAATTAGCTGACAGTTGGGGAGAGTGGAGTGCCCTGAACCTTGGATGCTTTTTCGGGGTACTGTTTAATCAAAGTTTTTCAGCCTTGGCAGAAAGTTTTCTTAGCCGATTGATGGCTCGCTTACTTAAAGTATCAACCAGATAAAACGTAAAATACGTTGATCTACGTTGGTTAAAGTTTTCCGCTTCAGATAAATAAATGCTGACTGTGATTAGGTTAGGTCAGTGAGGGAACTGAAATCGCTGGCGATACGTTTCGGACTCATTCAACTGCAAGGAAAGGGCAATTAAAGTTGAAGTTTATGGTCATTTATTGGTGAGTTATTACCGATAAGTCCTCGTAATTCATGAGATCAAAGTTCAAGTTTGGATAGCAAGGTTTGGTGCCATTTAGATAATGGAATTGTAATTGTATGGGATCTTTTTTATAGAATCATTCCAAACATTCGTGTTGGAAGTTTATTTATCGAATTCAAGTCTAAACAAACGAACAAAAAATATCTAAAGAATCGCCACTTAAATCGTTTATATTTATTTACTGCAAAGTTGTATCAATTGTTTTATTTTGAGTAAAAAACAAACCAAACAAATTTACCAAACATTTTTTATACTTGGTTACGTATTGGTTTTTTTATCTCCTTTGTGGTTAAAGAATATTTGCAGTGTTTTAAAAATGTTTTAGTGGCTTTTTATGGTGCTTAAAGATTTTTATGTAGCCTCAATTTGGGATAGGATAAAAATTCAATAAACTAAATTTTACACATATTTTTGAGTTTTTGTATATTTCGGGCTAAGCCCTATTCAGTTCTCTCTATTTTTCACATATTTTTCTCTGTTTATGTTTTGTCACTGCTCTCTTTTTATGTTGTTCTTCCACGCTTCTTTTATGTTTTTCTTGTACTTTTCTTTTTGGGATTATTCTTGATTCTCTCACTCCCACACACAGTCAATTCACACACAGTTAGACAGAGACAATGCACAGTAAAATTCCGCTACACCGGAAATTACAATTGAAAAATGTGTATGGTGGATGGTTGGCCCGTTTTTATGTTGTTGCTTCCCATTCTGTTTTTTTTGTCACACGAAAATTGTTGTTATTATTTATGATTATTACGATTATTATGATGATGATTATTATGTAGTAGTAGTATTTTTTTTTTTTTATCCGAATTTCAGCACAAAAGAACAGGATGTCAGCCGAAAATAACAATACTCGTAAACAGTTATTATTCGAAATTTCGGTTTATATTTTCAAAGATATTTTTGCATTCAAGTGGATTTTATGGCTCTTTTTGCGCTGAGCTGAAGTGGGGGGTTTTTTTTTAAAGCCATGTTTTGTGTTCTACTTGATTTTACTGAGTTTTGTTCTTATTGTTATTTATTTTAATTTGATTTAACTTAGTTTTTGTGTGTGTCACTTTATTGAGTGGCATTTTGTGGTATTCTATTCATTATATATTCGCTTGAAATCTACCTGTTTTTTTGTGTGTTATTTTCTGATATTCTGATATTTGTTGCACTTTTTCCAACACTCACTTTTAATTGTTTAAACTTTTGGATACTCTCTCTCTATCTCTATCTCTTTGTGGAACAACTGTTGTTGTTTTTTGTGGCAGTGTGGCAGATTTTTTGTTGAAGGAAGAAAGAAGAAAACACACGACGCGCTGCCTTGCCCTGCCTGCCACCTCTCTGCACTCTCTCTGCGATACTGATATTCTGCTATCAACTGCGCTGCTGTCAAACCGTACAGTTTGAGAGTAAAATTCGGACTATTCGGTCTACGGCCGAGTGCCAGGTCTCAGAGTCGCATTCGAAGCGGCGGAAACGACACGAACAAACACGAACAACATAACGCTGCGAGAGTAGAGCATTGAGCACTGTTGGTCCGAAATGTATCTCTCTTGGGTCGCGTCTGGAACGGCGCACTGGAAGGGAGAAGGCCGCCACGACGCTAGGGGCCCCGCATATGCCATGTTTTACTACTACTACTACTACTCGTGAGAGAGAGAGAGAGAGTAATGTATCTGAGAGATACGCGCGAGAGGAGAACGTAGTAAAGGCCCACACACACACACACACGCACACACACTCTCGGCCAAAACCCGGCATTCGTTCGGTGCATTTTATGTGGGTAAAGAGAGTGTTTTCGAAAGCGAAGAGAAAACACTGTAAGAGAGACCTGCAGCAGGGCCGCTCTTTACTTTGGAAAATACATGGCAAACAGCACATCGTATTTGAGTTTTGAATTCTGTGTGAATTCCCCATTTTGGGGGCACTTTTCGCTGGAATTTCAATTTGGTTTCCATCAATGAGGGAGGCGCTTTGCCAATTATTATTGAGTGCTGCATTTTGGTAGCAGCCGAACACGCAAAAGTTCTTCTTCTTCATTTCTGTTGTTGTTATTCGACAAATCACGAATTCGCATGTAATTGGATATTCAAATCAGTTGCACAGAATTTACATGTGTAACTTTTAGAATTTAGACTTCTGTTTGGGCATAGATTATACATAGACACATATTGAAGTTTTTGAAATGAATTATGAAATTGAGTTGCCGCTGAAATATTTAATTAGACAAAAATTATGGTTATCATATGGAATCGTCTATGGCACATGGCACAGCTTTGAGGAATTCTCAGCACCCAATGAGCAACCTTTGGCTGGGCAATGAACTCAGATCCCAAGCGGACATCACAGTAGTGCCGCAGCATAATTGCTTTATTAATCGCATTTTTAGACCCCATGATAACCCCAGAGAGCACCGCGGCGGCCAAAGCAAACCAAACCAATAAGCGAAAGTAGCCGAAAATCTGTGACAGTACAAATGAGAGCATTGTCTGTATCAATTATGATTCTGCGGCTCAGCGCAGATAACAATTTGTACTTTGACAAAAGTCAGTGTCTTTTCGGGACAGATTTGTTGTTGGGACAGATCCATGCCAAAAATGAAAAGTAATCCGAGAGCACACAGCCCCTCTGGGGGTTAGAGTGAGCCACAAGCTCAGGCATTTATGTTCAGGCAATGTCTCGACCGACCCTAAGTCAGCGAGACAAGTCAAGTCCGTATCCGTTTTCCCCCCACACACACAGACACACAATACGAAACTAAGTCGGAAAAAAATAAATTGAAAACTTTTGAAAAAAATCCCAAAAAAAAAAAAGGTAGAAGAAGACGAGACGAGTCGAGTCGAGACGAAGAAGCAGCACAAGTAATAATAATGTGTGGCCTTTGAAATGCGAAACGTTTTATGGGTATTTTTATACCCGGTACTTGTAGAGTAGAACGGGGTTTGTTGTGTTTCTGTAGAGGTAGCTAACGGGCTGAAAATGTTTATATTCTTGTTGGGAACCAACAAGCTACATCCAACAGCGTAAATCTATACCGGAGTTCGTTTGTACCCCTTGTGGATACTTTTACAATCAATGTTACCCCCCAAATAAGTCTCTGTAAAGGGTATCTCCATGGTTGGTTTAGCCATCGTAGTGGCTTTACTTGTTTCGTGTTAGATTCTTTTTGTGCAATCTTCTTTTATTTTGAGTGAGTAAAACACAAAAGACATAAGCTAAAATGCAAACTAAGTAAAATTGTGTTAGGTCGCATCATCATCGCCATCTGCATGATGATGATGAGGATGTTGCTGGGAGTCGCTTGGGGCACTGGCGGGATGGGAGAATGGGAGGGTGGCAACACTCTAATAAAATTTACGACAATGCGAATGGCAACGGCGACGGCAAACTGAGAGTGAGACTCTAGACTGGGGACTGGTACTGGGTACTAGGTACTGAGACTAAAACTCCGGACCAAGAGTCAGTCGTAAGCCCTGCAGTCAACTAACCAAAACTATCAAAAGACGGCCCAAAAACGTATCTCTCTCTCTCTTTTTTCGCAGTGTGTCTCTCTCTCTGTCTTTCTGTCTCTTTCTGGGCATTGCATGCCACAACTCTCAGGCGCTGCCACTACCTCTGACTCTGCCCCTGCCCCTGCCCCTGCCCATGCCTCTGGCCACTGCCTCTCTCTCTCTCTCTCTCTCTGTCTCTCTGTATGGCTCCGTTTCCCTCTCCATATCTGTGGCATGCTCTTTGTCTGGTTTGGTGTGGGAAAGAATGCAGTGAAGGGAATTTCCAAGTCAAGACTTGGCAAGCCATGGCCGTAATGTGTAATGTATCTCTTGGATACATTTTTAAATTGTATGCCATACGCTGTTTTGGAACGTTGACAATGTATCTGTAACTGTGTAGCTGTAGCTGTGGCTGTATCTGTGCATTTGTAACAGCTAGCAGTGCATCTGTGTGACCGTAGCTGTAGCTGTAGCTCTCGTTCTGCATCTGTATCTGTGCGCCTCAGCCAAAAGGCCAACAACATTTGCATTGGCCATTGCCAATTAATCAACCCCAAAAAAAAAGGCAACAACAAACAGAAAAAAAACGAGTAACAGAAACAGAAACCTGCAATTGATTTCAATATTTCATCAGCATTGTATCTTACACCGAAAAAAGAGTATCTGTGTCTGTGAAGTGCAAACTATGGCTGTGTCTGTGCCATTTTATCGTTGCGTAAATCAATATATAGTATTCCATTTTTGTTGCTTTTTGTTTCTTTTGGTGTATTTTTGGGCGGGGGTTACTACGCCCGCGTTCAATTGCATTTCGAGGGCCAGACCAAATGGCCCAAAAAATGTATCTGAGCAGCGGCTAGCATATAGATGTAGATGTATCTTTGTCTGCTGCCGCTTTGCACGAATGCATACGAGTATCTTTCGCTGTCCCCTGGCCTCTGGCCCCTGGCCGTGTGTCTGTGTGTTTACCTTTCCCTTGTTGCATGCTTCTTGTTGCACTTTTCGATACGATTCGTTTCCCTTTTTGTCTTTCGATTCTCTGTCGCTGTCGCTGTCTCTGCCTGTGTCGGGCTATGTGGGCTAGGTCAGTTCAGAGTTCACGTGTTTCCCCCGCCCACCCATCTATTGATTGAATCGCCATCGGAATTTTCGGTCATTTTTGGTTCAACGCCAAAGCAACCTGTTCTCTGCCAAGCTTATAGATACAATCACACTGGTGGGAGATACAATCACTGGTGGGAGATACAATCACTGGTGGGAGATACGGATACGAGAGAGATTGCGACTGAGAAGTCTCTTATCTCTTCCCTTTGAATTTTTGTTTTTTTTGATCAGCAAATCCAACATGTGCTGCTAGAAATGGGAATGCTTCAAGTTGGTTTATTTATTTGCTCCAGGAATGCACGAATGTTAGATCATAGATCATAGAGAAAAGAGGAGTAAGCCTCAGTTGTTGATTGTAAAATTCCATAAAAGTTCTTTTGCACCCTAACATTTCCCTGCACCTTTAAACACTTTAAGAGTAAGTATTCGTCTATCTGCCATCCTTTTAGATATTGTAATTTCAAAATTGGAATTTTTAAACGAAATTTCCATTAAATTACGGGCAGAAACATTTCCATAAAACATATTGACATGTGCAGCACTTTGCCCCCAAAAGATGAAGGAGCAGACTCAATAAAAAAGTTATGTAAATGGTAAATAAAACCACACGCACACACACACACACACCACACATACTCGCCACCTCCCGTAAACCATTGCCACCCACAAATTCAGGTCAGGCCGACAACAGATGGCGCTGCATGATATATATATATGTACATATACGAATATATGTATATGTATATATTTTTGCACAAGGCATACGCATAATTTCAATTGCATCAAATGTTATTTTTAACCAACACAATTTTGTAAAGCCACAAGGCAGGAGAGTGGATACGGAAGGAGGAGGCACACGAGGGAGTGGTGCTGCTGCTGCTGCTGATGGGTGGGTGTGTGTGTGTGTGTGTTGCCGCAACTCTACGTTGAATTGTTGGTCTGGGCAATAAATTTCAAATGCACAAAAAGAACCTAAAACTAAGAACTAAGCAGCAAGGAGCAATGGGCAAATGGTCTTGGTCTTGGGCTTGGGGTTCTGTGGCAGAGCTCATCTTACAGCTGCTGTGGAAGTTGCTCTACTGATACCCTGAATCAGGTAGATATATAAAGGTATATTGTATCGTTGAGAGTTAAGGGACAGTCAGAATTAAATTAACATTTAATTTTCTCACATTTTTTACCCCGTTTTTGTGGATATTTGGCAAATGATCAGTTCCCATTGTACAGCTGTCTGAGCAGCGGGGTATTCTATGGTCTCAAAATCATAGTAATCTCAATAGTTGTTGCTGCTGCTGCTGCCGCTGTTGCAACGATTTAGTTGCAGGCCACTTGTCATGCGAGGAGGCAGCCCCAACAGCAGCAACAGCAGCAGCAGGCTTCTCCTCCAGAGTTGCCTTGGCCAAGTCTTCAAATTGCCAGTTAGCCAATCTCCCGCTCTCTCTCTCTCGCTTATACCAAGCTCACCCGCCTCATCGCGCCCCCTCCCCACTAGACCCCCACTCCAAGCCAATGGCAAACAAACCTCTGCCCGTTGCCCTCTATCAACACCCCGCCTCATCTTGGGGCACATTGGCCACATTTTTGCAGTCGTCGAGTGGCTTTGTTAGCGATGCGGCGATTGCAACTTGTTCTGAGCCGAACTGGTAGCCTCCAAGAGGGAGGGAGAGGGAGCCGGGAGCTGAATCCAAAACTGGCCACTTTACAGAGCTCTGGTTGGGGCTGGACCCGCACTGCGTGTGACCAGCGAAGAGAAAGACGAGAATTGGAGAGGGAGAGAAGGAGACAGCACGCGGCAGAGGGAGCTGGGAGCTGGGAGATTGGGGCTAGAGAATTGCAATTTGAGGCGCAGCATCTGTGTGTGGGATTTCCAGTTGTTACAATTGTATTGCTGCCCCTGTTGTTGGGTGGCATTTGAAACAATTTGAGCTAATTTCTGTAAATTGTTGATCTTATCAGGCACTACGAATGCATACAAAAGGATGGCCACAAACGAAAGAATATCCAGGGATCACTCTGAAGTTCAAATGCAGCTCCAGCACTTGAAACTAAATAAGACACTTGATTGCACAGACAGCTTAGGGGGCTAAGTAGTATTGGCTAAAATTTAGGGGAAGACATCTGATATAGTTGAAGGACGAAGCGATTAAAAGAAAGAAAACCTTAGATGAGAGCATAAAGTTGGGTGCAAGGAAAATTGTAAAGAACATTTAGGTGGAGCTGTTGAACATTTTATTTAGAATTTATTTGTAGGCTAAGAATGTAAGAAAAAGATACAGACAAAAGGAGTAGAAGGTATATATTTTTTAAATTACTTCAAGTAACTTAATTCATATAAAATTCCAGCCCGTTTATGCTCTATCGAATTATGGAATATTTACTAAAATACCTGAACAACAAATCACAAAAATCTTCATATATTCATTGTGAGAAAAGAGAAGGTATAGCAATAAATATAAGAATAATTGCTGGTAAAATTGTTCAAATTATTTCAATTAATTGTCCTTGTAAAAGAAACCGAGTAGCGTAACTATTAAAAAATAATATATATATATGTATTATAATATAATATAAATAATTTAATCAGTCATCACTTTATATATACGAAAATATTTACTATACATATATTGCCATATAAACATTTATAACCGACGAATAAAATAAATAACTTTTCATTAAATAAACATAAAATATTGAATTGCGAATTACCATATTACCGACTAACCAACTGACGGTTAGATCATTGCAATCAGCGTTTGATATATGTATGAAATGGCGCAGAATCATTAAACTCACCTGAAAAGATAAGAAAAGAGAGAACCATATGAATATATGAATAATTTCCAGAAGGATCAAGGTCAAATCTGGTCAGATTGCAGCCCGGAAAACCCAAAACCAAACCCAAATCCAAACTTATTTTTATTCAAGACTATCTTTCATCTTCAAAGCTGGAAACAACAAAAGCAGCGACAACGACAACGAGAGCAACAACCAGCGGCAAAAGATGGTGGAAAAAACTTAACCCAATTCAATGAACATATCTATGTCAACATGGTTGTTGTTCTTGTTTGAGTGTTATCAGGCCATAAATGTTCTTAGCGCAAAAAAAAAAAGCAAAGAATTTAGAGAAGAAAGAGAGAGAGAGCGAGGGAGAGAGAGAGGGCGAGAATGTTCTGTGGAAATGCAATGCAGACAATCTATATTTGAAACAGTCAAACGGAGCAGGCACAGAGCAATAACAAGTTGGATGGTGTAGAAAAAAAAAGGCATCTAAAACTAGTCTGTCCAGATATTAGAGTATCTGTGCATCCAATCCAGCGGGTGGCTCTGTGGCTCTGTACGAGTATCTGTGTGAGACCCATTTTGAGTTCAAGATTCTTTTGTTGCTCTTGCCTTCGGGGGCTGGGACTGGGACTGGGACCGGGACCGGGGCCACAGTCAGCGACATCAAATCGTTCTCTCTGTCTTCTCTATTTCTCCACAGATTGGGTGCTTGTTGTGTGTGCCACTAAGTTCTTTTATGCACAGCCACAGATACAGCATATAGTACTACCAGAGTGCTGAAAAGAGAGAGAGCTGCAATAGAGAAAACCCCGAAAATGCAACTACTGTATGCATTGTAAAGATTTCAATTTGAATTGCATTTGATGTTTGAAGCTTAGTTGGATTTCCATACGACTCCCAAAAGGAGGAGGTGGAAGGGAAAAGACACCCTCTTAGCAAACACCATGTTGCCCCACTGGAGACGCCCCCCACCCCATCCCATCCCCTGTAACTGGTTGTACCTCTGTCTGGAAGAAGGAAAATCCAAAGCAAATGCTGCCATTCATGTCGTTGGCTTGTCCTCGTTCCTAGCTGGCTTTGAGATATTGCAATGAAAACTGCAAGCACAGACACACCAATACTATCAAAGACGGCACACCAATACAATCAAAGACACACCTATACTGTCACAGATACTCTAACACTCTCTGTAGCACGCTATTGGAGGTACACCAACACCCTTCAAAGTTGCTACAACACATCAGCGCCTACACCAACACTGTCGCAGCTGTATTCCAACACTCTCATAGCTACACTCACACATGGCTACACACTGGTCTTGTGCAGCCACGACTGTAACCACCAACCAAACTGAATCCATCTATTGCTCTGCCTGCCTTTGGCTGCTGCTGCTGCTTCTGCTGCTGCTCTCGAGTAGGAGATGGTTCGTTGAATCAGCTTGTGCTACATATTTTGATGGAATGTTGGTGGTCTCTCCCCGCTCCACTCACCACTCTCCCCTCTACCAACACTGCACCAACTGCAGTTTGAAGTTTTTTAAAGTTTTAGCACACACATTGAATGAATTTGGTTGGTCGCTTCGGGGCTCTCGGAGGGGCTCTTGTTCTCATCTTGTTCTTCAGCTTGTTCTCCCTCATCCAACTAAGCCGTAAAGTGTTTTCTCAATAGCCAGACTTTGGGTTCTTTTTTGGGGAGGATGGGGCAGGGATTTGTTGCACATTTGTTGGCCACTGGATTGAAGTGTTGTCAGAAGTCAATATGAGTGTATCAAAGCATTAGTTTGAGGGGGGAGTTCTGTGGTATCAGCATAGATTTTAATGTTTAGTTTATAAAAGAAACTTTGATGCTTGATTGGAACTCTTTTGTTAGCAAAGAAACAAACTTTGGATGTATCCTTGAAATACATCTATAAATCTATATATTTTTGGGTGTGTATTAAAGAGAAATTTATATCAATCTGGATAGAAAACTGAAAGAAATTCAATTCAAATTATATTCCCTACAGAATAGCTTGCATGCGGTAAAAGGGTGATGCGGCAGTTGCATATTGCAGGGGTAGGGGTAACCACTCGTTTCTCATTTCGAAACATATCGCACATTAGGTCTATTTTTATCTATCCATCGTTGCCCACATTTGTAATTAAAGTTTTATCCAATCTGACAGCACAAAAAACGAGTTCTCAAGTCAATCAAGAGAATCAGTGTCACTTGTTGGGCTCTGGCTCTTCCTGCGATTCGTTATGCTGGACTCGTTTGGGATTTTCTATATTAAGAATAAGGGGAAGGAAAACTTTTCAAGGTTCCTCGCTGCCAATCTGTGGAGCTATGCCAGTGCTCAGTCAACTCGCTGTAAGACGGTATACAAAAAAGTGGGACAATTAAAACGTTGCGAAAATCATAAAATGAAGATCAGGTTTTAAGTCCCTTGGTTGGGGCATCGCATATCAGTTACAACGTCGCCTTTGTCTGCCTCTTCGGCTGCAAGACAGCGCTCGAGTTGTTTTAATTAAAATTGAGTGGAAAGTGGATGAGTCCTGGCCGAGTGTCAATTGGTTATCACTCATAATGAGCGATCATAACGCCTGACAGGCAGCCAGGCAGTCAGAGCTCTGTGGCTGCATCTTTGTATCTATCTGTGGCAGGGTCAGTTCTGCTATTAGTTTGCATTACATTTTGGTCATTGAACTTCTTCTTTTGCGGTTCGTTCAGGTTCGTTCAGGTTCAGTCCATCCAATCGTTCAGTGTCAACGTCATCTGTGCACACTCCAATTGGCAGAATACGAGGAATTCTTTCTTTTGATTCGGTTAGGTGTACTCGTTTTTGTATCTCACAGATGCATCTGCATTGCTGCCTCGCATCTTGGATATTTTTAGCTGACCAGCATCTTCGTCTTCTTCATTATCATCATCATCCACTCTCTTTTTTTATAGGCTCGAGGCGGATTTTACCTCATTTAAACTTGTTCCTCCTTCTCCTGTTGCTGCTGCTGTTGATGTTGCTGCTGCTGCTGTGGCTTTTGCTTCTGCTTCGACTACTTCTTTTGCTGTTGGGGCCGGCCGCATCTTCTTTCTGTGGCTCCTCGGCCGACTGTCTACTACTTGCTTAATTCATTATAATATGTTACTCTATGGGGGTATACGAACTATACGAAATACCCTTGCTGGCAGTACTCGAAAAAGACTTTTCGTGTAGTCAAGATCTTTAAAGAGAAATAAATGAAATTCTCAAACGGATCTCATTTAAATAACGCTTTGCAAATGGTGACCCCGAATATTCATTAATTTCTTTATTTATGCTTAAAATATCTAAATTAATTATAAAAAAAAGTAATAATTTATAATATAAATTATATAAATTATAAAATATAATTATAAATATAATAAATCTATCTATAGGGTGATTCTGCTCAAAAACGAACTAACAATCGGGGTCACCATTTGAAGAAAAATATTTAAGGGAGACGTAATAGAGGGTAACCCAATCCAGTTTGAATCAATGAGTACCCCTAACACTTCCCAAGTTTGCTCCTCTGTCATATCTTGTATCTCTTACCCACAAAAGAGTATCTCTCAATCGTAGGCCGTTCTTTCTTTCCTTCTTTCTGGTTTCTTCTCATAATCTTCATCATCGCCATCGCCATCGCCATGACCAGACCCAGACCCATCGCCAACCAACATCATCATCATCATCATCGTCAGCGTCATCGTCATCATGTTGTAATTGTTAGACTGTAAAACTTTGGCTTTGGTATGCGCACTTTCTCCTTAAATGCTATTTTTCGTTAACATTGTTTTCCCCGTCAGCCGCAGAGTCGACGAGCCGACAAGCAACACGCTGGTGGAGGGGGAGCTGCAGGTGGAGGTGGTTTCCCCCCTTTCGTGCCACGATTAGCAGCAATTGTTGCTGTGTGAGAGGGAGTTGCTGTTGGCTTGGTGTACGAGTGTACGAGTGTATCTCTCAACATCTAATTTGTGGCTTTCCTCGAGACGGTGTTCCGTGTCTTCACTCGGTTTCGGTTTTCGATTCGGTGTCCGACGCCGCTACCTTGTTCGACTCCCTCACTTTTTTTCACTATTTTTTTTTTTTTTGACATTTTTCGTAATCTGTAATTTCTTGTTTTTTGTTCACCGTCTCTCTGCGACGGACTGGTACGGTACGTACGAGTGGTACGAGTTGTATCTATCTATTTGAGAGATTTTTTTGCGGAGGTAACTGTGAAATTCCCATTGGTGTTTAATTGGCATTTTTTAGTGTCGCAATTTTAATGATTTAATTTTTGTTTTTGTTTTGTTACTGTGATGTTTTTTTTTTCATTTCGTGTTTTGTGTTGTGCAAATTGCTGAAGTTGCAGTTGAAGTTGCAGTTTTGCACTCTTTTGCCTGGGTGTGTTGACATGCGTCAGCCAGTGCCACTGGACATGGACAATGGGGGGAAATGGGGGAATGGAAATCGAAATGAAAATCGGTGATTGGGGATGGTGATTGGGACTCGACTCACCGAATTGTACACACGGTCCTGGACCTGGAATGGAATGTGTGAACTGTCTGCGAGCAATTGGCATTGCTAACGATTTGGCTTTGGATTTGGATTTGAATTTGGCTTTTCTGTGTGTGTGATTAGCAATTGGAGCAATTTGGGTAGGAAAAATGGGCGGACAGACAAACAGGCAGGCAGACAGACTGTCCGTCTGACAGCTGGACAGAAAGAGAGAGAGAGCGGCACTTGACTTGGCTTTGGCTTGGTTTCGTTTTGGCTTTGGTTTTTTGAGCTGACACTGCAGGAATATGGAAATGAGAGCTCCCCGCACATGAGGTGAAAGGGGAAATCATTGGGGGATTTTCTATGGGGTAATTTACATATCGAATGGCTCTGACGGCAATAGACATGCATACATACATACATTCATTTATTATGAGTCAGTGCTCAGATATGCAAACATTCTCCAGAGACAAAAAGAGATGGAAATCGAGGTAGCAAGAAAGCGTGATTACATTTAATCAATTATTTATCGTTGCCTATCAATTGTCCAAAAGTATTTGCATCGCTAAGGAACAGCAAGAAATTAGGTTTCACTTGCTGATGTGGAGATCACTGCCATAATATCGTTTCACTTACCGATTCTACATGGTTTTAGATGTGAGAAATCGATTAGGTCTAATCCCTAATACTTCAAAAATCAATCAAATATATTGTTAGTGCAAAAACGTGATCAAATGCAATCAATAGAGGGAATTAAATTGAAAAATAATAGTTTAGTTAATAATTACAACTATTAAAATCGAACAATCAAATTATATAAAATCGTTTTTGATTTTATTTGTGTAGAAAGTACAAAATTTATGTTGCAAAAGGCACTAAAAGTACTTGGGTTTAATCACAGGTTACTCCAAAACAAAACAAAACGAAAACAACAAAGCCAATTACAATTACAATTCCTTTGCCAAACCTTCTGTAAAAATCTCGAAGCTTCACTCCCAGTGGCTGCACTCGAATCGAAGTGAAGCGTGCCCCAATTTGTAATCGATTCCCTTTACTGTAACAACACCGACAAGCCAATCTATTGCTGCAGCTCTCGTTCCGTATCAGGCTACAAAATTCAATCAAAATATCACTTGCTCTCGACACTTTACCACAGGTTGCACAAACCACAAAAGCGCTCGAGGAAGTCCAGGTAACAAGCAGAGAGAGAGAGAGATAGATAGAGAGATGTGTGTGGGGTGGGCAGGTTGTATGGTGTGAGGCACGGGGGAGGTACAACACACCTACGGAAAGACCTTGAAAAGCATGCAATGCTATTGCAGCCCACAACTTTCACCATTGCCGCTGTCGCTGTCGACGTTGCGTTAATTTTTCATGTCACAGTCACAGACAAGCGAACAGGGAACAACGAACAGAAATGAAATGCAGCCCCAGAGTTGGCCCAATCTGCACGGCAATTGCAGCGCGCAAGCCAATCAGTGGGACAGAGACAGGCACATAGACAGAGACTGACTGGAGTCGCTTCTCCACATGCATGCCCCAAGTCGGCATCATCATTACGAGTCTTATCATCAGCGTCACGAAATGCAACCGCAAGGCCTACCCTGACTACACTGGGAAAAGCAACCTCCTACAATGAGAATTTTTTCAAAAGTCACTAAAGAAAGGAATTCTTGGCGATAGTACAGATATGCAGTTTATTAAGTATCCCAGCAGCCAGACGATAAAAATCGAATTGTATTTACATCAACGATATATAGATTCCAGATTGATTGAAGATTTGCATTTGGAATCAAGACGGTAAGACGGTGTTCTTGGGAATTTCCGGAATTATGTTTCAATACATGAAATGTTTTATATCAACGACTACGTCAAGTCCCTTGGCTTTTGCCCAGTGCATCATCAGCCTCTCCACCTCATACTGGTATCAGTGCACTTCACTTCCCTACCTTCGTCGCTCCTCCTTCGGCTTGTCTTGCCACATGCAATTAATGTTTTGTGTTTTTTCTGTTGTTGCCGTTGCTGTAGTCTTTCACCTCGCGATACGCTCGGAACCCAAGTCAGAGAGCTTAGCCCGTTCTAGCAACAGCAGCAACAGCAGCATCTTCTTCAAGGCAATACAGCAATATGGCCAGGCAAGCCGCCCCATCCATCCGACAACTGGGCCCCCGACTCTGTTGCATCTTCCGCAGCATAGGTAAAGATTTCTTGTGCATGTACACACACGAGAGTACGAACGGGGCTATATCCAACACATACGATATATAGAGATGTTTTTTTTTTGTATGGGTATACGTATACCCATCGTACTTATGTTATATCCACTGCAAATTGCATATTTTTACTCAGCTTAGCTCACGTTTCTCGCTCGTTTCGCAAGCTGTTGAAAAGTTTCCTTTGTCTCGCGCCCCCCTCTCTCTCTCTCTCTTTATATTTATCTCTCACTCTTTCTCGCTAGTGCACACAGTCAATCTATATGTATGCTATATGGGGGGATATATCACCCTCTCTTTCTATAGCTTGCTCTCGGCCTTTGTAGTTCCGTTTATTTTATTGCATCTTTTTTCTTCCTCAGCTGATTTCTGGCCTGCAATGGGGCATTATCACTTGGTTAGAGGCTTTGACAAATACTAATTAAAATCTGAAGCTCATAATGGCGATGCAACATACAAATTCCACTCATTCTAAGAAATATTAACATTTCTATTGCTTCTTCTTTATTTAACAATTTTTGGCAAACTTTTTTTTCACTTCTTATCCCCTGGTGCCTTAAGCCAATCAATATACTTTTGCTTTCATATCCAATAGAGTATTTCCACTGCTCTTTTAAAGCCCTAGAAAATGCCCATCTTGTTTTTTAATAAAAGTTGTATCTGTTGTGGCTTTTTCAGCTGTTTACGTATGGCACTCACGGCCCGTCGTTCTATCTGTCTGCCCGTCCGTCTCTCAACTCCTCAGCTACTTCAACACAAAACACTCTGCCCTCACCTCACTCGGCCGCAGGCAGGCCCCCATTTTGCTACCAGCAAAATCTGTGCATTGGGGATTGTCATAGGACCTTGGGCACGAAGAGCTCACTTTTGCTGTCTTGTCTGTCCGCCAGAACACAGCACAACACAACAGAGCAGAGCAGAGCCGAAGCGAAGCGAACAAGGTGTGCAACAGTTGCAGCGAAATTCTTGTTTTTTTTTTCTTGTTTCTTATTTGTATCTTTTCTTTTCCCTTTCCTCTGTTTCTTTTTGTTGTATTTTGGGGGATTTCCCAGTTGTCTATGGTAAGCGATTTATTTTTATTGTTATGGCACATGGATAGCGACAGGGACAGGGACTGGGCCAGAGATTTATGCGCTTACTGGACAGAATTATATATATGTACGCGATTTACGCGATTTACGCGATTTTTCATATAGGTAGAGTGGAATGTGATTTTTATGACGAAATTTATTAAAAGTGATTTTTTATGCATCTGGATTTTAATATACGAGAGCAGGGGTGAGGGTGAGCGGGTGCAGCGGTCGGTGGTGGAGTGCGGCGTATCCAGTATATGTATATCCAGTTAATGGCAAACGAAGTTTTGGTTTACTTTTTGCTGGCCCCAAAAAACCCGTTGCATACAGGATGCACTCGAGATGTTGCGCAAACATTTTTGTGGCAGCCAGTTTTCCATCTTCTTCGCCCCTTGATGTTTGTTTGATGTTTGCTGCTCGATTGGATCGCCAGCAATTTGAGCATAAAAAAAAATGTAATGCCGCAAAACTGCACACAGCAAACAGCAAACGGCAAACATCTGATTGGCAGAGAAGGAAGCCAAGGCAATGCCTGATGTCTGCTGTCTGACATGGCAGGCGACACCACACAGCCACACAGGCACACAACCGCAGTCAAACGCTTCAAACATTTCAAAAAGTTTTTCAAAAAAGAAAATCATTCAAACAAAAAATTACTAAAATCAGAGCAAGAAAATTATTTCTACATATATTTTGGCTTTTTTATAAACGAAGTGTGATTGAAAAACTTGTAAATGGGGAAGACCTATTGGAGGGATTAGTTGGCAAATAATAAGTGAATGCAGTACAGAGGAATGATTAAAATATTGCCCAAATTACAAAGGGCAATGGTTTACATTGGTTTAAAAATAATTGAAACAGGCTCAATCCGAAAGTAACGTTTTATGTACATTAACCATCACTTTAAGCATCTGTAGCTCTCAATTTGTATCCAAATAATAATAATCCAATTCTTAAATAAACCAGGGAACGTAATCATTATAACTTATATTTTAACAATTACATGGTAATGATTATATATGAATTTTTTATGTTTTTCTTCAATGATAATAATTATTTTTGAGTAATTTAATAAACTTTACACATAATATTTAATAAACAAAAACTTTAGCCCATTGTTTAATTACTGTCCCATGGCAGACTCTTCAAGCCACCCTCTTCACACATCTATCAATTTTTTTCCTTCTTTTCAAAGTTAATGCAAGAAAACTAACTTTTGGTATGCAGTTCCAACTTAAGACAACACACATACAACATACATGCACCCGAAAACTAACACACACACACACACTCACACACTAAGGCACACATGTTAGTGTATGAGAAAAAAGGAAACTGCATTGAAACTCATAAATCGAGTTTTTCCAATTTTATCCAACAGCCCCGCCGCTCAAACCCCACTGACTCCCCTTTTTGCACCTCCTCCCTTACACGAGCAGGCGACACGACGCGACGCGCTTTTTTCCAAGCAGATTTTTCCTCATCGACTAATTTTTCTCTTTTTATGTTAGATGTTGTATGTGGCGAGGGTTATATGCATGTGTGCTTGAATATGTTTGTATTTTCAGCGACTTAATCATTATTTTTCCAGTGCTTTGCTTTCATTACTTGTTCACAAAAACACACACTCGTAGCGATGTACATGCGAGCACAATTGTGGATGAAATATTAAACGCACTAAAGTCAAGTGCTCTTAAATTGAAATATTTTAAATTTCACCGGAAATATAGTTGCAGATTTATATATGTACATATTTTCATTTTCATTTTATTGTTGGGAATATTGAAATTCCTGCAAAGGTCACATATAAGCGAAAACTTTAATATTTATATGGATTCTATTTGGATTTATTTTTATTTTTTGGTGATTCCCCCATGTACGGGATTTTGTTTGGATTATATTTCAGATTATTATTATTTTGTTCGTATATTTTATTCGAATTTTCAGAGTATGTTGGTGTTTTAAAAATTTTATTGGTACTTTAGCCGTTGGAAACCGACACATTGAAAATAATAGAAATGTTTCTCATTTTATATTGCAATACAATTTGTAATGGTTTAATATTGAAAGAGAAACTGTTTTGCTTTTTGGGCCCGTAGAATTTTTATTTCTTTATTTAAATGTATGTACTGGGGTTCCGTTGATACTGTAATGTTAACAATAAATGCATACCCAGTTGAGCTAGGTTCAAATGGAATTAAAGATCCTCCTTTTATAAAATTTGATGTGGCTATCCTCCCTACTCACTTGTCCCACTTGTAGCAAATAAATATCAAAACCCAGTAACTTTTCCTATAAAATTGTTGTACCTAGTAGTTTGACCATAACTGTGCATTTTTTGTTGGTAGGTTGTTGGTTGGCAGGGAAGATGTGACTACTTGGTCATGATGTCTTGACTTTTTCTGTTACTCCGTCCACTGCTTAAGGGCACTTCTTCTTCTTCTGATTTTTCTTAGGGCTCTGTTTCTGTTTCTTCTGCCACTTCTTGTTCTTCTCTTCGTTGTACTTGTCTTTTAGCACTATTCGGTGTGCATTGATTTCTTTGTTTGCCAACAACAACAACAACAACAAATACTAACCGCCACTTGCATCCATGTATCTGTGTATCTGTGCTGGCATTCGTATTTGTATATGTATCTACATACATACATACATGTGTACATGTGTGTATGTGTGATTGTATCTGTATCTGTGTTGCTTGTGTGAATGAATCTGTATCTGTAAGTTGACTTGTTGACTGCTCAGTTTGCTTGATTCAACAGCAGTGGCAGCAAGAACAACTAAAACAATATTACATACCTTACATACACCCGCTCTCTCGCTCTCTCTTCACTACACTCTCTTTCGCACTCCCCTTGCCCCTCTTTTACAAACCCCTCTCCCTAGCACATTCTCTACTTTCCTCTCCATTCTCCCCCTCCAAAGACACTTTGGTTTCAGTTCAGTTTTTTTTTTTATATTTATTACTTTTTTATGCCTTTATTGTTGATCTCTCTACCACTCTTTCTCTATGTGCCTCTCTCACTACCTATCTCTTTCTCACTCTCTCTCTATGCCCATGCCCTCTCTTTCTCTCTCTCCTGCTGATCAAGTACTCAATTATTTTATGCCTCTTTGGCTGGTCTGGTCCCATTGATTCCCTGATTCCGAATATCGCATACCAATGCTTCCAGTGAAACCAATTCCAGTTTTCAATTGGAACGAACCAACAGCAAAGCCATCGAAGACCCTATCTCTCTCACTCTCTGCACTCTTCATCCCTCTATTCCACTGGGACGAGTTCAGACACCCGTAACTAAGAGCGACTTAAGAGACTAAGCACACGAGAGAGCATACGCCATGTACAAGAGCAGGCGGCTTAGAAAGAGAAAGAGATCGCACATTTCCGAATGGATAAATACTACAGTAAAGATTCCCATAATAGACCGCTCTCTTAGCGTACGAGAAAGATCTCCTCTTGCGGAAGAAACGTATGCGGTCCGAACAACCTTTACAATTCGAGGAATTTTAATTTCTAAAAACCTTCTCTCTTACGTATTGTATTTCTCAATAAGTTTAATGTTTGATATGCATACCCATCCTTAATTGGACTTTTACCTACAGGGATATTTCACAAAGTTAGTTAATTAGCAATAAATCGAAGGGGAACTTTTAATTTTTCTTTACCGGTTTCTAATTGAATTATCTCAAGTTCTGCTCTGAGCCAACAATTACCATAAAAAGTTGTACGCTTTTGTGCCATGCCATAAAGCCATACCCTTTTTTGTTTGCGAAACTCACTTAAAATTAAGCTTTTTTTAAAGCCCTGTTCTTGCATGTTGTTGTTGCGAAATATATAATAAATGTATATAAATTATTCAAGCTACCGCAATCAATTTGCGTGCTAATGAAAACTCATTAAATGAAGTGCCGAAGCTGTGGGCAATCAGCGATGGCTGTCATCTCACTGGCTCTCGGTACCTTTGGCATAAATAAGCGACAACAGATGGTAAAACACATACAAAAATAAGTAAGAAGTAAGTTTTCCACGATATTATTCGGACTAGAGGGTACCCTGTAATTATGTGCACCAAAAAAAAAATATTATAAAAAGGAACGACAAAGGAGCAAGCTCTCAAAAGAGGCCTTTAACAATGACAGACAAAAATGAATAAAGATTTCACTCAAAAATTACATACTCGAAACCCTTTCTATGAACCCCTGCGAATATAATATGCCCCCTTCAATCTTCGATTACCGGGTATATGAAAAGGAAAAGCCCAAAACAAAAAACCCAATAATAAACCTTTAGGCGTGGGCCTGGGCTTTTGCAACCTTCCTTCCTTCCATTCGATAGGGCCACCAGAGGCCAAGACCTCTGACGTTGCCAGCCAAGGAGGAGAACGAGCTGCGATTTGCTTTTGATTGCGGCCAGTATTATTCTTAGTCAATGCTAACATTCTGTTGTTGTGGCTTTGCTATGCTGTGGCTGTGCTGTGGCTGTGTAGCTCTTGTCGTTGAACTCTCTTGTCTGATCTCTGCCTTGACACATTTTCAAAAAACGAAAAAGCTAAATAAATAAGCACAAAAACAGAAAACAGAAACCGCAATTGAAGAAACTGCACAAAAGGCTTGAAGTTTGTCAGCACTTTGACATGTTAATTACATTTACGTTGGCCCATGATCGGAATCATCATCATCATCATCAAGAGATGCTGCTGATGATGTGACAGCCCGCATTGGAGTGGTTGGCAGGCAACCAACTTGGCTAACTGACTGACTGCCTGACTGAATGACTGAACGATTGAATGGCTGACAATCAATTTTTCTGCGCACCCACAGATCGGGCGCCTGGCAAATTATGCAGCCTCTCCTCAGATGAGAAGGCCTCTTTGTTGTGACCTGAACGCAGCAGAGAAGGGCGCGTGACACGATGCTGGAGAAGTAATTATAGATAATCCTAGAATCTTCCTCTGAGAAACCTTTGTAGCATGTACCATCCAGAAGCACCAGAAAGCATAAGAAACTAAGCAAAAATATTCTTTAAGAAAGTAATGTTAGGTACATAAAAATATACCAAATATCCAAGTGAATAATTTCACTGATTTTTAACCATTAATTTTACTCAAGAGTTCTCCACCTTGAACGCACCCATCGCTGGCTGGCACCCATTGCCCTGGGCGAATGCGTCACCTGCTACCACAGCAGCCATACACAGCAGTCACAATCCACAGTCAGAGGCCGTGCCAGAGTGACGGGTGAATCTCCTGGGCTGGCCGAAAAACATAAAGACAAAAAAAAAAAAAAAAAGCAACCAAATCTTGATGGATTTTTTTTGCCAGTGGGCAGAGGACTGTGTGGCTCGAGGGCTCAACGTTGTCATTTGATGTCATCGTATGATATGCAATTTAAGCAACAATTTATGATAGCTGCCTAAGCACGACAACTACGATGACGGGGCAGCAACGCAAAACGCAACTTTTGAGATGCGATGGAGACAAGCGCTGCTCTCCAGGGTTGTCACATGAGAGTCGCTTGCTTGCCTGCTTGCTGCTCAGAGGAAGCGGCAGATTGAAAGAGATGAAAAAGCCAGAGAGATGCAAATCTCTCCCACTCTTAATCCCCTTTCTCTCTCTCCGTCTCTGTGTTTCTCTGTCTGTGGGATGGCTTGATGCATTTTGATGCACTCGACTGTGGGCACAATTGTTGTGTGACATTTAATGGTCTGAAGAACTTGAGTTCTTCCTCATGCATAGGAAATGGAATGAAATTGAAGTATGGATATTTTGAAAGAAATATTTCATCAACTTTTAATGGCAATAGTTGGGAATAATCTAACAACAAAACAAAAGCAAAAAACAAAAAAAAAACAAATTTAATTTTCCTGCTAGCAGAATTCGTCTGTCATTGACATGACTCTTTGCAGCTCGCTTCGTAACCCAGATGCACTTTTCGAATGCAGCACACAAGACAAAAGCCCAAACATTGAGACCCTCTCCATGATGCCACACACACACACATGATGCTGAAGGTTTGAAAGGAGCGGAGCCAATATATACACATCTTAGTGCATGGCAATGAAGGATATATTAAACTAAATAAGTGTGCAGAATGTGCGGCACGTACAGGACAGGACACGACACATCTTCGGATAGGAAGCTCTCTATTCAGCTCGTGTCTGCGCTCAAAGAGGAGACGAGTCCTCGTAAGCTCGTTAACCAGGACCCCCGACTCGGCAGACAGGCAGGCGGTGGCGCATCCATACATGTCAATGCCAGATGCCATTTTGTGCCACTTATCAGCTTAGTGACAGCTTCCAGGATACACTGCTCGGGCTTTTAAGCATGGCAGTTATGTGATCCGGTTGGGTAATTGATCATCAAAAACGAGTGAGCTGAGAAAAACAGCACGAAAGGCACGCAAGGATGCAGAAGTTGAGAAAGGCGTTAGCCTGGGGTTGGTTGTGCAATCTTTAGCCAAGAAATCATAAAATTTTGGGTTTATTTAAGTCATATTTATTTTTAACTTTTGATGATATATCAGAGTATTCTACGGTTCCTACTCTCATTTCATCTTCAGTTATGGAATTATGGTAAATCTTTAACTGAGATATACCCTTCATTCTATAGAGCATCTAGGTCTCCCCTATGTCTGCGCTGGCCCATCGATTTCGCCCATTTTAATAAACCAAACTGAAGCATCTGTTGCAAGGATGATGTATTGCTACCCCAAAAGATGTCAGCGCTTGTGTCGTCCCTCAATTAGTTGCATTCAAGCTTGCCATCAGACCGACCACCTACACCTATCAGCTCCCATCTCTTATCTTCGACAATCCCTCATGAGCTTAAAGCTGTCCCAAAGTCTAACTTTATTTTTAGCCTAGATCAACTTTTGAGCTGGATTTTGGTGTTGTTGTCACCTGCCCCCCCAAAAATTTCTCGTACCTTGGGAAAAAATGAGCTGCTCCTGGGGTCTCAGGCACAGCCATCTACCAAAGAAAGAATGAAAGCAAAAAAAAAGTTTATAACTGCTTCAAGGTTCACACGGGTAAGAAGGGGACACATTTTTTAGCTGCACCTTCCGCCCACACCTAGTCGTACTCGTACTTCAGGCTGGCAGAGTCCTCCAGAGCCGGGGCCACCTCATGCCAACTTGGTACGCTCCCTGACCAAGAGCCTAAAGGAAGCGCAGTGACAAGAGATTTAGTTGACTTTTGTTTTGCTACGGAAATGGCAAAATGGCATGACAAAAACGAGGAATGCACAAAAGGCGGTGGCATGGATATGGCATGGAGAATGACTGGGTGGATTTGGATGGACAGTGTGGGTGTGGGTGAAGAATGAACGGACGTGCAGCGCTTTTCCTTTTGTCTAGGTGCAGTTCTGGGTCTGTCTCTTCTTTGCAAATTGCATGCCGGCACGCCATGACGATGACGATGAGCAGGACCACGACGTTGACGTGCCACCACCACCACCAGCACGAGCACCCTACCCAATCCCCCCACTATCCATGCACCGTCAAGATGAAGGACAGGTAAGGACTAAGTCCAGGTTGGCTCCGGTTTGCCGTGGGAGTGGGATTTCTGTTGAGGTGTTTTTTGTTTATGGTGGTGGGCTTTGCTTCCGCTTGGCTATATTGGAAATTGTTTGGCATTAGACATATGCCAGCAGATGGCAATTAAATGGATCCCAAATTTAAGTACGAATTTTCCTGGCAACAAAATGTGGACTACTATCTAAAACAGCAAAAAAATCGAATTATATGCAAATTATTAAAAATGAAACTTCAATTTCCTTGAACTTTTTTATCCAATCAACCAACCCACCAGATAGCAAACTTCATCTTCTCCAGCTAAATTGAAGTTTCTTCAATGCATATTTTTCAGTGAAATGTGTCAAGGTGGTTGAGGGAAAACTTATCCAGCGTTGTGCAAAGAAAATTAGATTTCGCTCCCAGCCTCCTTGCCAGCAGTCGACCCCTGAGGCACTCCTCAAGCTCACTCAATTTCCTGGCAATGTGTCAAAGTATTTTCCATACCTGCCAAGCGAAATGCTGAAGTATTATCAAAAGGAAAATAATTAATTTTAATTATATGGAAAAATGGCTTCAACAGTAAAGTTGTATTCAAGTTTTCCGCTTTATATATATATTTAATAATTTATATACATATTTATTTAAGCATGGAAAAAATCTAGACGAGTTAAGTCCATTATGTATGGCTGTGTCGTCGATGTGCGACTAACAATCTCCTGTCTCCAATCTCCTTTTTTTACAAATAAAAGTACCTGTGAAGGGTGCCCAATTAGGGCAGCTAAGCTAACAAGAATTTATGGATTGAACTGCTATATTATTGACATGTTTTGCCGCTTAGTGCTATTGACCAGCAAAAAATATTTGCTGGTAGCAAAAACATTTCTAAGCTGCTTAAAAGTTAATACAACGAATTTCATAGCTTATTGCGTATGGGGGAGCACCTGTAAAGACCACTCTCTCTCCTAAATCCTTGCCAATATCCTTGACATAACCCCTAACATTGTCCAATTAAGCTGAACATGTTCTTCGTTTGCAACTTGAAATTATTATTGTCCCCATTTCGAGCAATTAAATTGCAATGCCCCCAAACCATAATGCATCTCAAACTGTAATCATAGGGTGGAGGCATGAAATGCAATTACGAGTGTAGTCCGCAGCCAACCCAAAATGCTGCTGAAACTGTGGCAGCAGTTCGCCTAAAACTTTAATCAAGAAAAGCCACGCAGGGGCGGTAAATTGGCCTTTTTAAACAGCCCGAAGCGACTGCTGCTTCTGACCAACCAAAAATGGCTATAAAGTAAGCGAATTTAAATGCACAGAATAATCGTACAACAAATTTAAGTCAATTAAATAAATGCTGGCAATAATTAAGCCCAGGCAAGAACAACAGCTGTGCTGTAGTACAATGTTAATTCTCCCTCTCTCTCTCTCTCCAATATTCCCCCTACCTCCGGCTGTAAAATGCAACAATTATGCGTTGACCACATCCAGCCACGCCCACTGAATAAATGGATTGAATAAATGAGAGTAGGAGCAGGACTGGTGGGTGGGGAGAAAATAAAGCAGAGCAGAGCATAGTGTTTGTGTGTGTGTGTTTGTTAGGAGAGATGGCGTACCCGATAAGAAAGCGGAAAGGGAAAAGCTTTTAGCGATTTATGGCAAGCAAAGTTCGTTAACCAACACTGGCGCACACACACACACACACACACACAGAGACACACACATAATGGCATGGCATCTCTTCTGTTGGGGTCAGATTACCAGCAAATTAGCGGTTTATTAAAGCGCCATTAACACTTTATAATTTAAAGCCCCAAAAAGAGCACACACACAAAAACCGCCAAAAGGCAAAGGCCACACTGTCGAAACTGAGAGAGAGAGAGAGTGAGGGAGGGCGGGGGCGCGGGCTTGAGGATGGTTTGAGAGATGATCTAAAATGCAAGCGACCAAAAAATGTACGTCCAGCGGGCATGGCCGTCAGCTAATGAAGTGGGAAGATATCCACGGGGCGGAACGACTATAGACATACCCTTAAATCAGAATTAAATATCCCCAAAAGTTAAACGATTTAATTGCATATAACTTAAGGGCCATTTTAGTATGAGAGGAAAATATATAACAAGTAAATATAATGATAATTTTTCTTGTTGCGCTGACAAACACTTTTTACTTATGTTTTTATAGTCTCAAAGATGCAAATATTAATGCAAGTAGATTTGAAGACAATGGCGAATCATCTCCTCATAATAAAAACGGATACGATGCTGGTATATCAATAGTTACAGTACTGTTACAGTACTTATACCCTTCCATACCACACAAGTACACCAGCTCTAATAAACTGAAGAAAAGGAATGGTAAAACGATGAATAGAAAAAGCGAATGAAAGGACACAAGCAGCGGTGGAAGCACAGTCAGTTTATTATTTATTTATGATGTATTTACACAGGTTCTAAAAGTGCTGAAAGGAAGGAAGGAGAACAGGAAGGACGTACCCAACCAGCGAGATGAGCTATGGCCTGAAATGATGACTCTGACCTCAGATTTGGTGCGAATGAGCAAAGCTATATATATATATATATATATTTGTGTAGGTATGTATGTATGAACGTGTATGTGAGTGTAGTTAGGTGTGAAGAGAAGGTTAGGGGCCAAATGAGGCATGTCTGCTGTTAAGAGCTGACACAATGGCATGGCGCCATTGCCGCCCAACCTTGAACCTCTTGGGCATGAGAGATGTTCTGAAGAAGGTTATGGCCGTATTTTTCGTTTAAAGCTGAAAACAAAACCAAAAAAATAAGACGAACGATTCCATCGTTTTAAGTCGAGATTTAATCAGGCTCCCATGGCCCACTCCCTAGCCGGCAATAATTCCCAAGTCAATTCAATTGGAAATCCATTTGATTGTTATTAATTTCATATAATTTAAGCACATCAAATAAACAACTTCTGTCGCTCCGCACCCTTGGCAAACCGATAATTTGGCCACATTTATATGGCGAGCATAAAAAGTAAAATCGCCATAATAAACATAATATTTTGCGGACAGAGCAACAATCAATAGCAATAATAACAATGCTGGCAAATTACAGTAATGCCAATGGCTGGTGCGAAAATGCCAAAAGTGCAACGGACAACAGCCGCAGCATGCAACAACAGACAAAAAGGCGATAAAAAAAAACGAACCGGAGATAAACGGGCCAACAAAAATATTGTGTACGAGCGTGTGTATATTTTTGTTTTGTTTTTCTGATTAATGTGCATTTGAAATGCAAAGGTCAGAGAGCGTTATCTGTGAGATACAAAGATTGAAAAGATTTGGTTTTTGAGTGGCGGCAGCAAATCTCAAGCAAATCACATTCATAGGCTTCTTTGCATCAACAGTTTTCTCGCAGCAAAAACGTTTAGGTAAAAACTGATGTCATAATCATTTACCAAACTAATTTAATTAAATACAATCAATCGTCAATCACTTTCATGGGAAAATATTTATGATACAAATTATCACCTATTAAAATAATAATTTATTTTAAATGAATTTATGATCATTTTTATTTAAATTAGCATTTGAAAATAACCATAAATGTTGTACAAATACAAAATTTTATGATTTAAATAACCAAAGCGGAAATTGATTCAGCAAAATATGCACACAAAAAAAACAGATAGCGAGGCGAGCCTTAAAGCACACACAGAATGAATTTTCCATTATTTAAGCAAATTTTGCAATTAAGTTTGTGACACCGCTGTGACAATCACCACACCGCACTGCACCGCACCGCACCACATGGCGCATACGTGATATCCTCTCATTAAATTGAAACGCTCAAAAGCAGGCAACAAAAAAATAGACTGCAGAAAAATTTCCACCAGATTTCGGTCGTTCTGTTGCAGCACACAGAAATATTTCACAAATTGATGTCTTTGTTTGTTCCAAATGCAAAATCCCCGCTATTAAAAAGAAAATAAATACGCGCAGCTAAAAAGAAATCGTACACAAAAATGAGAACAAAAACTAATTTCAATTTCCATTGTTGCGAGTGCATTTGTTCCCCCGCCAGCGCATTGTTGTGCGCAATTTAACCGCCAAATTGTCCAATTCTAATGCGCTTACACAAATCAATGGGAAGGAATATTGAAAGAAATATATAATAAAATAAAGAAATGCTTCGAAAAATACACACAATTGAATAGCAAATATCAATGAGAGCCCATTTAATCGTCTTAGGGAGAACCACATGCCATAGAAAAGAGAAGCACACAGAAGAATAGAAAAAAATCCTATAAGAAGATTCAATTATTCATGGAGCAGGGCTAGGTACAATAGGTGTGGGAGTGGGACAATATTTAACTCGGAGAACAAAAAGCTTAAAACTCTGTATGGAAATTATAAGCCACATCTATGTCCCATAAATCCCTTTGGAGTGATCCCCAAGCATTGGCAAACCAATAAACTACAACCTTTTCACCCTCTCTTGACGACCTTGTGGCTGTCAAAATTTGACCCAATTTCCGCAACGCGAAATAAACTTTTTCTTAAATCGTCAAATCAGTGCAGATGCAGGCGCCCCCACAGCCAGAGCAACAAGAACTTTTTCGGTGGAAGTGAAAATATTATAAATATAAGCATTTGAAAATTTATTTATGGGAAATGCATTTTTATGCAAGGTCTTAAAGTTATCCACTCTTTCCATTTAGCAGCTATAAATTTAGTACTTATTCAGTTTTTTTTTTTGTGGTTGCTGTTCGTTGTTAACTAGCCATAAGTACTAGTACCAGTACTCGTAGTTAAGTGGCCAATTTACGATGCACTGCCCACGGACTGTCAAACTGTGAATGTTTTTTCGGGTAAGAAAGAGTGAACGAGGGAAAGAAAGATTGTTGAAAAGAAATGGCCACGCTAATGATGGCTTTACAATATTTTAATTGCGTTGTAATTGAAATTAAGTTGTAAATAGAAGGAAAATTGAAAGAATCGGTCAGCTATTGGGTAACTAGTCAGTACAAAAAATAATAATAGTACGAGTGTTTGGTTATACAACATCTACAGACGGCTTGTCATATATTTATTGATAGAGTTTCCCAACAGCCAACAACTCAACACCAACACCACTTTTGTTCACCCAAATTGACCGCATGTTCAGGCCAACTTACTCACGGCTACTTCTTTTCATTTCCTTGCCATTTTCCCGACAAAGTCCTTACATGCAATAAAAATTAAACTAAAATTTGTGCATGCCCACTTTGCCACTGCCCCATTACCTCGGCACTTTTCTCCTATTCCCCTTTTATGTGAGCTCGAGTATGTACTTCCTTTGCCACTATTTTCCTCCTTCGCCTCGTCCTGCATTTTTTATTTTTTTGTGACGGTTTCCTCGCTTTTCCTCTCGCCGTGACAAACGTGCTGACATTTTTCGCTCGACGCTTCGCATCAAATTAATGTTAGGAAAATATGCATATGCATGTCGAGTAAACGAGTATATTGTAAGCAAAATATTTGCACAATGGGGGGGGAGGTGGATGGTGGATCCTTCGAGAGTGCAGGGCAGGAGAAGCGGTGAGGCGGGGATGGAGCGGTAGGGTGGCAACATGCTAACGAGTGTCACTAATAGCAGCAGTAGCATAAAATGTTTGCTTAACAATGAAAATGCATTGGAAAACTGCGTGCCTCAGTTTGTCCCTCACCCTCTGCCTTAGTTTCCCCGAGTAGCCCCTCCATTTTGGCCCGTGCCCTAAGCTGAAATGCATGTAGAAGCGGCTGGGGGCACAGACCCGAGGGGCAGCCATCAAGCGGGAGTTAGGGGAGAGCTCTAACTGACATTTAGTTGGCAGTCGGAGCGGCAAAGGCATTACAGTGAGGAAGCGCCCAGTTCCAGCAAAGCATCCACCATCCAGCTCCTGGCGCCAGCTGCAGGCTGCTTTTACCAGGAAATACCAACCCGGACCCTATCCATTCTTTTCTCTCTCTCCCTCCCTCTCTATGCTTCTCTAGCACGGACCCAACTCTCCTTGCTATCCTTCGATGTAGCCCCAAGCCAGGGCCAAAGTGCGTGCTTAAATTCACAAGAATTTACGTGATTTTAAATGAAAATTTTTGCCAGTTCTGACCATTAAATAAGCCAAAAAAAAATAAAGGAAAAACACTATGAAATTGTAAAATGTCTTTGGGTTTTAGCCTGGACTCGGAACTAATTCAAGTTAAGTTTTAGATAGCGCGAGAGCACGGTCTCTATTATTCTATATTTTCTGTATACATTTTTAATTAGATTTTTTATATTATTCTTCATTAACTTTTCACTTAAGTTAACACTATACAATTAGATTAAAAGTAAAGTCATACTGGTGTTTATTTTGTAGTAAGGAACAACGTTGAAGTTGTATAAGCATGGGAGCTGTTGTTTTTTTATCAATATAACATAATCATTTATCCGTCTTCAATGCTCTTCTATAGCTGACAAACTAAATTACTATTTTTATTAGATTCAATGATTCAATTTCTCAGAAAATCGCAATTCGATCAACGAGTCCCAAAAAGAAATCCCCCAACAACAGAGGCAAAACCAAACACTTGAATGGCCAAAATTTAAATCAAATAAAAAGATATCCCTTTTGCGGATTTTTCCCTAGAAAAATAAGCATAAGGCAAAAACAATATTCCTTTGTGGAGTTGTAAAAGTTTTCGTTCACTTTGTTGATCATTAATTTAGGAAATTCCTCAAGGTAAAATACATTACGTTATGCACACAACAACAATGTAATTAAGTTATTAGGAATGCTTGTTCCAGGGTCAACAAAATTAGAGTCACGCGAGGCCCACGCGAAGAGAAAAGCCACCTTTTCAATTAACAGTTGTGCAAGTGGGAAAATCGCTGCATACTTTCATGCGCTCGGAAATCAAGAATGAAAAGAGGGAATGGAGGAGGCTCTAAGTGCAACTAGAGCAAACCAAATACCTGTTGGGCGAGCAACGAGCAAAAAAAAAAGTATATGAAATTACGCTGCCAGAATAGGATACTTTTATTTAGTGCAGAAGTTGGACTCTCAAAGAGTTTAAAATTTCTGATATTCTTAGCTTAATACTGAAGTAAAGCCGAGACCAAATTATCATCCAAGTAAAATCATGTAATTTACCCATCCATGAAAAGCGTATGTGATATTCGTTGCTCCCTGCTGAGTCTTTTCGTGGTGGTATTTCTATTTGGTTTCTTTCTTCCGCTCCCTTTCCCATGGCTGCTCACATAATGAGCTTAAAGCCTCAAGCCTTTGCCGCTGCTTTGGCGTGACTGAAAGACGTTTTCTTCTCCTCAGCTTTTTTCTGTTTTTTTTTTTGTTGGTATGCGCTAATTGTTTAACTATGAGGGTGGTTTCGGTACCGGGATTGTGTATGGGTGTGTGGATCAGGAAGAGTTAAATGCGAGTCTTGATTAAGCGGCGAAATTAAAGACTTTTTGAGTGGGAGAGTTTCGTTACGTTTTATTTGACTTGGAGGTTAATTAAATAAAGATATATGTGTGTGGGGGCTACACGGGTATGTGTACTTTCTACTTTGAATCATTGTTTTCCTTTTCTTGAATTAATTACAATTATTCGAAGCAAAACTTTTATGATTTCCACTACCATATTTCCCTCTTTGCATTTATTCTAATTTCCCCCAAAATTTGTCAATTGCTAAGCAAATGCAATTCCAAATCTATTTACGACAACAAGAAATAAACAAATTCCGTTTCAGCAACAAGGAAAATTGTGTCCTACCTGAAATAAGCAAACAACTTTCCCCCTCTTTTCTCTCCTGTTTATACAGACGGAAAAAAAAAAAAAAACAAAACAAAAAAAAGAAGCAAATTTCACACCAATTTCATCAACAAGCGGAAGTGTGGCAGGGAGAACTTTTGACAGACGCCTCAACTTCCTGATTTGAAAATCAACAAAATCAAGAAATAGCTGGAGGGTGAAAAGCCACACCGACCTGAGGATACCCTAGAGCCGGATATGCAAGGCCAGCAAAGATGGATGGAAGTACCAGGGAGAATTTCTTGTGGAAGTGCATTCAATATTTGATTTCCTCACAAAATCAATACCCACCCAATCAAAAATAACAGGATACCAAAAACGAAAACAACAACACCCAAAAATAGGACTCCCACAATGGCAGCAAGGTGCAAAAACAGAACAAGACCTGGCGTGAGGGGGGGGCCGAAATGTTGTGCAAAATTTGTGGCATTGTTGAATGGCCAGGGAACGGGCTGGAGCTAATCAAATAGTTGAACCAGATTCGCAGTTGAACGCTTCATTAGTTTTGACGCAACTTCGGCTGGGGAGGATGGCTGGGACAGGCGACAGCTGTTGGTGCCATTGCCACAAGGACAGCTGCGGCTGTTGCTGCCACTGCCACTACTGGCTCCTGCTGCTGCTGCTAGGGCCACCTCCCTTTGCACCACTTACAGCAAAAGAATTGAAATAAATGCGCACTTTCAAAGTCATTTGCAGGCAAATAGTCGCAACGGGATTTTCCACATACACACACACACACATACACACTAACCCACTTGATAAATTCGCAGGGAAAACTTATCCAACGCTTTGGAGTTTCTTTAATTTTTTTTTCTGCTTTTCTTCTTCTCTTATGCTTTGCTGAGCGGATTTTCCGCACTGTTATTTTTGTCAGGGGTCTGGCTCGCCCTGTATCCATCCCCCCCCCCTGCACCCCTTGGGGCAGCAATTGTTGCTTCGCCTTTCCTTAAACTTCATTCGTGACATTTATTTGCGGTTTTTTTCCTCATTTTTTTTCCTGCTTCAATTTTTTGTGTGTGTTGTTTTTTGCCCCGCTTTATTTTTCTGCCGGCTTTCTTTCTCTGTATTTCCATTCAAGTGAGTTTTTCGTGGAGCAGACTTTTCCCTTTCGCAGCGCATTCAAGTACGTGCAACTTGTTTTGGGGCACACCCGCTCCAGCGCTCCACCGCTGCCTTCTGTCCCACTATCCAGCCAACAGCATTCCCTGCAGCTCCACTTACTCCGGACCATTATAATAAGCGAGGCGATGCGGCACCTTTCGCTTTTGGTTTACTCTAGCAAAAGAGGGGGTCTTTGGGATTTTCAAGGTAGTTGAAAGAGATTATGTAGAACAAAGGTAAGAATTTCAGTGCTTATAAGCAACAGATTTATATATTTTTATCCTAGATTAATCTCCAATTAGAGGATTGTTACTCTTAATACTAAAAGATATATCTTACAAGCGGGCGAACAGTTGAAGAGATAAACAAAACGTTTCTACCTCTAATAATATTCTCCTTTAAAAATGGTTTTCTGTAATTCTAAATCTATGAAATCAGACCTCTTGTCTGATACCTCTTCAAAAAGTTTACAAAAATCCGCTCAACTTCCGAAAAGAGAATAAAACCCATCTACAATTGTTGAAAACAAAAGTTTCCGCTCAACCTTAAAGTGTATTTAAAGCCTTGCCTTATCCAGTCTTAAACAAGCTTTCTTTCCTATATTTTCTTTTGGGTCTTGGGCAAAACTTGGGCGGTTCAATGCACGCGCCTGGCTTTGAGGATACCTACGCCCGGCGAGGAGCGTGAGGGGTTTGGCATTTTTGCTTTGAGAAAGTAAATTCATGGCTGAGCAATGATTTGGCAGAAAGGAAAAATACAAAAAATTTTTACTTTTAATATGTATGCACTCGGCTAAGGCCCTGCTCTGTGCCGGTGACTCCATACTTAGATGATGAATGGTCTTTCACTGGCTTGGCTTTTGCTTCAATCCGCCTTTCGCTGGCTGACTTTTATGTAATATAGTTTACGGGTTCGATGGTATTTCCGAGGGGGGATGGAGAGTTCACTGTAAGTGGTGTGCAATTGTTTTGACTCGTATTTTGGGCACTCGAGACTGTCATTACGCTGTCACAATAGCTGGGGGGATTATTGGGCAGATCAATAACTACCCTAAATGTTATAATTGTTTAACAATATAGGAAAAACGTTTGTTTGATCCCATTTTGCTGGAATTTCTGCCTTTGTGAATTTCTTTTGTGATTTTTCAGACACATTTTATACCCAAAAAGCTTTAAATTCCAAGGAATTACCACACCTGTTCATACATATCTCTACATGAAAATCTCTTCAATGACATTCTTTTGCGCACTTTCGGCTCTAAATCTGTTTATCTACTACCATTTATTAGACCCCCACGCACAAAAACACACACACACACACACTCAGCCTGCAAGATACTCCACACACACCCATCTGCTCTCCATCATGCTTCCATCTAATCCCCATCATTATTCCCATATCGCCCTTTTGGAAATTACACTTCAAGATTCCCCAACGGACGAGGCGTTTTTTTTTTTTGATTTGAGAGAACTTTTAAATTAAATGGCAGGAGCATTCGATTACCTTTCACCTCAGAAAAAAAGTGACTGGAGGAATATCAATTTATTATCTAACCAAGTTTGGTCACAGGGGAGTAACCGTAACCTGCCCCAAACCAGCCAACGGTAAAGCTGCTGCCCTGATTATCAACTGAAAAAAGAACTAACCACAAAATTAAAACGCTGTTGACTTAACGGACTCCTCACAATCTGTTCAATGTTCGCACTCCAGAACCCACCCACACACACAAACACACACACATAGCCTGAAGCTTTAAGCACACGCCACACAAAAACCATCTATGAGCCACCTGCCACGCCTCCTCCTCCTCCGCTCAAAACTCAACTCAATTACAGTTTCAATTGCAATTTTAAACATTTTCCTATTCATTTGCATTCATTCGGCGGCCGTACGTACTCCGCAAAAAAGCCAACAGCAAACAAAAGTCAAAAAGCTCATCATGTAACGGCAGACGGCAAACGGCAAACGGCAACAAAAGCGCGCCCAAGCACTGACATAGACACTCACGCGGAAATACACACACACACAGACAGACCCCAGAGGAGTCACAGACATAGACATTACACGGACAGGCAGCTTTCATTGGCTGAGCTCCATTGAAGCAGAAGCTTAAGCTGATAAGGCATTTGAATTTTTTACAGTTGATTTAGCCCCAAAATGAAATGAGAATTTTCACCTGTTGCCAGCTTAAAAGCCTACGAAAAGCCATGGAGGAACTTCAAACACCCAACCCCCTAGGGGGTGGCAGATAAAGCTAACAAACAGAGTTCGCTCCAACCGCCATTCAAGCTGCTGTCAAATGAAGCAAGCACCGCCATGTGGACCATGCCAAAAATTTCAAAGGCTCAGCGAAAAGTCATAGAAAGAGCTACACGGAAAGAAATGCTGTGAAATAATTATAAAATATTTCTAGTGCTCACATCATTTGGGCATTAAAAAGTCTTAAATATTTCACTAATTATTTAATTAAATAAATATATTTGTTATATTTTTAAATTAAATACCATAAATTTCTTGCAGTGCATGGATATAGGCAGCGATAGAAGATGGTATTTGAGGAGGAGTGAGCTCTAGATAAGCAAGCAACGTGGAATGCCAAAATGTAATTAGGAAAAGTTTTGCATTAAGATCACATTAATGCATTTTAAACGCCAAAAGTAGAACTTTCCCACACCCCCACCCCCCACAGGGAAAAGAGTGAAAAGAAAAATCTCCAATTAAAGTTGCACTTAGCCGGGCTGTCAGGCCCCCCACCCCTGGCCAGGGATACACTATCAACTTTTATACGTAGCTGCTTTTCGGACAAACCCTACGAAAATCCGCCTACCCGTGCAGCATGCCGCCTGCCCTCCCCGTTTGAATTTTCCCCTAGGGGTCGCTAGGGACCAAGCCGCTCACTGCTGTTGTTGCTGGTGTGGCGAAGTTTTGCGCAGTTTTTGAAAAATTGATTGCATAATGCGACACAACAACTGAAGTTGATGAGCGGCGACAGCAGACGAAACAAGAGAACGACAGCGGGGCAGCATTGGATGGTAAGGGAGCTACGAGTATGTGTGGGGTGGGGGGTGAGGGTGCCAGAGCAGAGGAGCAAAAGCTAGACAACGCGATAGATGAACTGACAAGCGTGGAGTGAGCAGCAGACGGCATCTGTTGCCAGTTGGTTTATGCGGAGTAGAGAAGTAAAGTTTCAGAGCTAGAGATTGGGGTAGGAATTTTCTTAGTTTCATATTTTTGATATTTTATCTTCCCAATTTTACTATATTATATTTACTATATTTTATTATATTTTAATAGTTCATGATCGGTCGTTTGCCGCATAAACTCCAACTTTATTGCAACTTTGATGCATCGCATACCCCCGACCAACGGGCTGGCCTGATGCTTGCATGCGAATATCCCCAGAAAAAAAAAAGCATCGCCACCTCATCATCAGGCAGCGTCATCTTCTTCTGTCATGTTCGCGCAGACTTTGGTCGCGGTCGTTGTTGCTGCTGCTGCTGGGGCTGCTGCTGCTGCTGTTGCTGTTGCCATCGTTGTTGAAGCAACGTGACAGCTGTTGCTGCAACAACAGCAACATGCAACAACATCGTGGTGGTGGCAAGTGGTAGTCATAATAACAATGCCGTCAACACCAAGCGCCAGTCGCAGCCTCTCAACTTCTTTTCAGCCCTTCAGCCCTTCGTACTTATTACGTAGCTGTTGCTGCTTGTTGTTGCTGCTTGTTCTTGGTGGCGTTGATGTTGCTGTTGTAAGCAACAAATTGCAACAGTCTGCCACAAATTGCTGTAGTGACTGGCTGGTGCAGGGGGGGGATGGGGGGTTCGAGTGAACTCTTGTTTGCCAATAATGAAATGCAATATATTTACATGCCGGCAACAGGAATCATTTATTGGGAAAGACGTATTACTTATAATTCATGTAATTTCCCATTCCATCAATGAGGTACATGAAGGGTGACCCCAATGGAAATAATAAATTTACAGATTTAATGGGATAATATGTAAAGTTTCTTTGATAAATGAAGTTGTTAAAAGTTACACAATATCTAATAAGGGAACCCTGTAAGAGATGCATTTAAATACAAGTTAAAACTATATCCTGTTCAAAGCTGAACTGCAATTGGTGACCCCGACTGCTCTATTATTATATCATACCCACTCTAATGGCTTGATTTCCAGCTACAGAAACCCTGCAGGAGTCGCCCTCAACACTTAAATATTTTTTTTTCACTTTACCCTACAATTCGCGGCGAAAAAGCCCATCAGCCAGCAATTTGGTATCAGGTCAGGCACTATCAAATTTAGCCATCCAACCCACAATTGAGATTCGGAAAACGTACTGAGGGAAAAGCATCAATAACCTTTCACTCGCCTGAGCTGTAGTCAAAACCATCAATTTTTTGGACCTTGTTTTTTTTTTCTCTTGATGTTGAGGCTATTCCAATAATTGCCCAACAGAAAACCCTCATCAGTCATGTTTCCTTAACCATTTCAGGGGGGGTGGAAAAAACTCTTTTTTCGGTTGTTTCTTTTGGGACTGGCGCTCTCCTCAAAACAATTTGTAATGCAACACTTGTTGACCGAAAGCCATAAAATCAAAAGTCCATGCAATACCCAAAACCAATCATTTCCATCATGATGATGCAATAACAAAGCGGGGATGTATTCACGTATAATTGCTAGACGAAGGGAGGGAGGGAGCTAAACTGTATCTCAGCATACAAATTGTTTACTTAGCAACCGAAAAATAAAAGCCTGAAGGCAAAAATATTCTTCGGATTTTGAAGATTTTGTATTTCCTGGTTGGGTATTTTACTGGCAGTTCCGCCACTGTCTCCCCTTGGGGCACAAATAACCATTCCGGATATCCACAACAATTACACACTCATGGCACCACTGAAGGGGATTCCGATGGCAATGCGTGCCCACAAACAAACAGGACCTCTCCAATCATGATGATGATAATTCAATACGCTCAAGATGGCCGCAAGTGTTGCACTTGACGACACCACACAGCCATGAATCCCATGGCCGGTTCGGCATGGCTGGCACGGATGTGGGATGGGTGGGGTACAAAAATCGGCTTGTAAACATGGCATAAAGCATGACAAGGATAACAATGCCGATGACATAAACACGAACAATGCCACAGTTTTGGAGTGGGCCACACAGAGAGAGATAGAGAGAGGGAGAGAGCGTGAACGAGAGCGAGAAACAGTCTGAAATTGGGTTTTGCCTTTCAGGGATTGGGACTCGGCTTGTGTCCGATTCATATGCCTGAATGGTACAATTGTCTGCCTCCTGTCGTCGGTTCTGCTCCGCTGTGGAGCACACTGCTCGTCGGATGAAACACTTTCGCATTGAAGCTAATGAATGTCATGAACAGGACGGCTCAATTGTACCAGGACTAGGATGATGAGTGGGTGGATTTGTTGGTTTATTGAAATGGTATGCGGGAGTATTAATAATTGAATCACATTGTAGTTCTAGGCAAAACAAATCCTAAGGCAATCTACAGCTGCAACTACCACGAGTATTGTTCCCCTTAGATACATTCGTTGAATGATGGGAATCAAGTTGTTTCGCTGTAAAAATTCCCCGTAAGCGAACGGACACATTCTTTTCGAATGCAAAAGGAACCAACTTTAGTGGACTCTACTTATAGTTAAAATCCTACTAAAACCTTAAGCCATACCATTCCAACTTAAAGAAACCCCTAACTTACTTTAATGTTTATTTTAATTCACTTTCCTTTCACCCCGAAACGAAACCCATTAAGCGCACCTCGCTGACTAGAACGCATATTTCTGACCATTATTTTGTGGACGATTATTAGATGATATTCATGGCAGTCACATTTATGGCCATGGCTTTTGATGAGGCTTTCTACCGTTGAGTGTCACCGAACCGAACCGACCACAAGACTCAAGGCGTTCTTTATCATGGGTATTGGGGATGGTGTCGTGATTACGTGCGAGGGGACGCTGTCTTGCACTTGGTCAGTGCACCACTCATCGGACAATGGACAAGGCTAAGCTGGTTGGACATTCAACATTGAACATTGAACATTGAACATTATTCACCGCAACCATTGAATGAGAGAGAGAGAGAGATCAGGCTTTGGTGACATATTATCCACCCCACACCCCACAAAATGTCAGACTTGTCTCTGTCTCTTTGTATGCGTATGCGTGTGTGTGCGTGTGTGTGTATGCGTTGGCCATGTCACATAACCTGTCACAAAAGCAAAGGGGGGTGAACGAGTATGGCGGGATTGGAGGTGATGTGTACGACTTCTACACGTCAGAGGCATAATTGAAAATTGACAGTTTATTGCCATAGACACACCCACTTTTGGCCTTCTCATTCTCTCTCTCGTATTGTGGGCCATGATTAAAATAACAAATATACGCACACACACACAGCGGCACACAACAATACACACACATACATATACACATACACCCACATGCACACAAAATGGAGGACAAAATATCAGTGAATGAGCTTTAATTTCGACATAATAGCCAACAAATTTCCTATTGTTCGATGGAATTGGCCTTTGGGCGGGGGATACAACAGGGGGGGATTGTAGCCCATGGGGTGGGTGGGTGTTGGTGGATGTTCTGCGTTGTTTAGTGGCGTTTTGGTGGCCTAGGTTGTGGGTGGTTTACGGATATCAGATATGCCCCCAAAATGCACTATTATTTTGTGGTAATTGGTTTTGTTTTCGAGCATTTCCATTGCTTTTGAAGCTCCTGGCGCTGTTGCCTGGCTGGCACTGAAGCAGCTGATGGACCGCTCATGTGTAATCTTCTCCAGTCCCTTAATGATGCGAATCGGTTGTGCATTAATTTAAACATGGCACAGGCAAAACTCTTTATTTTTTTCAATTAAATTGCATTTTCTTTGACAAGCTTCACAGTTTGTAATCTTATACTATATTTTGCACTAATTAGTTGCACTAATTGCTGCCACTAAGCTGGTTGTGGCTGCCAGTTTTGGTTCGGTCTCTGAAGAGACAGAAACCGCCCGACGTTGCTGTTGCACCTGAGATGCTGTCGGGGCGGACTGGCGGGGCGGGACTGTTGCTATGGTGTCCATTGCCACTGCCGCTAATCCTGACTGATATTGTGTGGTTTGAGATGTTGTGCGGAGCTCTACTTGATGGCTGCTGCGGAAAATTGCGGCTTATGTGGCTGCTGCAACCTCTGTAACATCTCTGCTGTTGTTGCTTCTGCTGCCTGCTGCCAAAGTGATTGATGTTGCAGTTGGTCTTGGATAATGATTATGCCCCTCGGTGATGATACTGCTGTTGCTACCAGCTTTGTGTGGATTCTCCTGTTCCTATTGAAACCCTTGTTTCTGCTGTTTCTGCTGATCTGTTTGATAATGTTCCGCTTGCTGCAAGGTTACGCTGCCCAGCCACTGTAAAGCCACTGCGGCCACACCACCACTTTTGTTACTTCTGTTAACACTGTTGCTTTTGTTTGTTTGTTCCAACCCATTGTTGCTCCTGTAATTTCGGTTCATGCTGCTCCTGTATTTATTGTTGCTTTTGCTGCGGCTTTTGTTGCTGCTGCTGTTGCTTCTGCTGTTGCTGCTGCTACTTTTTACCCCATGGGGAGCAACAGTTGGGAGCAACAGCTTTTGTTCACACCACACCACAGCCCCCGCACAGCTTTTGAATATTTGATGTTCTACTTAACCAAGCCCAAGGCCCAAGCCCAACCCCGCTCCCATTCCAGGACAAAAAGCCCCAAAATCAACGTTGAGTGCGCTCCAGCCCCGAAATTTATTTGTGGACAGGTGTCGTGTTTATGGTTAAACATCCGCATGGGAATTTCAATTGTAATTTAAGGGTTTTTGTTCTGGGCTGGGCTGCGCTGGGCTGTGCTGCTTGTTTGCTGTTGTTACCTCCTTTGTTTAGGTAATTACAGGGCACTGTGAAAGACGACACGAGGCGATACTTGGCGTTGAAGCATAGAAAACCGGAGAATTAAATTGCGAAAGTTAAGTTTAGTTAAATTCGAATATTCTAATTAAAAGCAAATAGATTCACTTTAAGTGGCATTTAAACGGGGAGAATATAGTTGAGGCTTAAGGGAAAGTTCATGCAGTAATTCAAGCAATAAAATAGAGTCATAATTATCTGTGTAATTAATCTGCGATCAAAAACATTTGCTGGAACACCACCTGTGCGAGTTTCCTATCGCAACTGAAACTTAAACTTCAGGATCAGCAATCTGGCCCAAAAGGATTAACTTAATCTTAGACCTCTCTGGTGGTCAGCACTCTGCAAGGACTTTGCTCTCCCTGAACAGCCTCCCACTGAAGATTAGTTTGGCCTTTAATTTGCAACTTTTGAGTTGCCTTGTAATCATTGAAAGTCTCCAAAGCGAAGGTTCTGGAGTTCAAGCTTTCCCCCAAACCCAAAAAAAAAAAAAATAAAACAAAAAAGGGAAAAGGAGAAGCAGGAAAAACTTTGGCGCCAAGACGACATTTTAGGCCAAACGCAAGGAAAAACTTTTCCTCAGACAGACAGACAGACAAGGGGAGAGGGGCAAGTTGGGCGGGTGTATCGGAAAAGCTGGATGCGACTGTAACTGTAACATATTTGCATAAATTTCGGGGGGTGTCCCCAGCGCCGAAACGCGACCGAAGTTGTGAAGCCTGTCAAAGCGACTGACTCTCCAAAAGATGAGGGAGAAGAAAGCCCGCACAAGCTGTACACCGACAGAAAAATATTGGCAACTTTTGATAGATGGATTCACCGCTGCCCTTTTATACCAAATCGATGACCAAGCGCAGGAAATTCTGAATAAAATTCACAATGCAACAAAGAACATCTGTTGACATAAATACAAAATTCTATTCATCGCTTGAATTTGTACAACTGAAAGCCACCAAGCGAATAGCCCAAATTAAAGTGTAAAACATTTTTAAGGGAATAATGAATAATTTAAAAAATAAAAACAATGTTCTATGTGAACAAAAATCGAACTAATGATAACAGAAAATCTTGCAACAAGCAGCAGATTTTTTTTGACTGCAAAATATATGATAACTTGATTTTTTTCACTGTACGCAAAAATTCTGCTATCTAACAAGTTTCAAAGTTGAAGGTGGGCTCGAAAAATTAGCCAGCTGTCGAAGGGGCCGAAGAAAGAAAGTGCCAACAGAGACTGGGCAGACACAGTGAAAGAAAAAGGGAGAGGAGAGATAAAGGCAGCGGCAGAGACAGCGGCAGGGACAGAGATAGAGGCTACTCCTGAGAAACCCACAGAGACGACACAAGACGAGACCGGAACAAGTGACAGCGCTACACAGTTCAAAGTTGAAATCATGAGAATTACTTGGCGAAAAAAAAAGTTTCTGCCCTTTCTCTCACAGTTTGTTGTCGCTTTTCGCTTTTGGTTTTTTGTGTGTTTCCCATTTTCCATTTGATTTTCAGTTGGGCGCTGGTGAAAGGTGCGAGATGAGTTTGCCACTCAAATTATTTGTCATTATGCATTTGTACTTTGTACGAAAAATGCTGTCAGTTTTGCTTTACCTATTTAGATGTTGTAGCCACCCAATTTGTATTTTGTATTTATTTGATGGCTTTTGTTTACCTGTGAAAATTTGTTGGGCTTTTGATTTATGTATTAATGTTAGAGATTTCCAGCGCTGCCCCGAAAATCATTTGTCATACTCGTAGGCGTAGAGATTAACATTGCAAATTGATGAATGAGCTAATGCCAGATGGGAATCGTAGGTTACTTTTGGGAGGGGAGAGTTTGAACTTAACTAATCTGGAATGAACTTTTGATACAAATAGAATTCTGGTGGACTGTACAACTTCGAGGCATAAGCCCTGAAATGGGCATAAAAAGTACTTTGTACTCCCTACAGAAGCCAAGAAATTATATTCATAAAATCAACTCCTTCCCTTGAATAAACACAAAAGCAAAGTTATTTCTTTCCTCGTTTAAAATAATCCTTAAATTAGTCTAAAGAGCGTAAACATTTAACTAGAGTCAATTATTTCAAGCAACATAACTTAATTAAACCACAAATAAAGTCTAATATTTAAGCTTCTTGTCTAAGCTATTTCCATAATTAAATAAATAGCCAAATTTGCATTAAATTCACCTTCACCAAACCCAATATTTTACCTGCATATTTACACACAAAGTGGCATGTAGACTACCAAGAATAAATCCACTTAAACTGTTTTCATTTTCGCTTAAATCAAGTCCAAGTCCTTCAACTCTGAAGAACCACTCTGGCGAACTAGTTCACACACAAGTTCACACAAGTTCCTGTACATGTGACACAGAAAATACTCGCACTGTGTGACAAGTGGGCAACGTAGCTTAGAGACAAATCAAAGTCAGCTCAGGCGGCGCTCATCTCTTAGGGCATTTCAAATTGCAATTAGCCACACAACAGCCAAGCCAAAGCGATTAAGTCATGATTTTGATGGCTGACTGCTCAAAGCAGGACACAGATAGAAACAGAGAGTTGAGTTGACAAAGAGATGGAGACGAGAGATACTAGAGCCCAATGGAGGTAATAAACGTGCGATTACTTAACTCCATACAAATGACGATGTCGAGGAATTGTCGCATTGACAAAACTCAAATGGCGGCAAACACGCACACGGAGAAGGAGAGAGAGAGTGAGAAACATGGATAGGTAGAGTGAGTGGCAGAATGGGAAGGAGTGAAGGAGCTGGGTAGATGGAACATTAAACAATCAGTTTCACATTTGTGGAACCATTTTCACTGTCCTGCTCTGCAGGCTCCCTAAAGCTCTCCCTCACTCTCTCTCTCTCCCGCTCTCAACCAACAGGAAAACTTTTGCCAGGCAGCATCTACGACTTCATTTTGTATAAGTGTGTGTGTGTGTGCAGTATCTGTGTATATGTGTTGTTCGTGTGTTAGTTGTATAACATTACAAAACGGTACACATGTGCAATCTGTCTACGGGTTAAATTTGTTACGTTGCACACGCCATGCGAACATAAAAAGTGCATTTTCAACTTGGCACCAATCGACACTAGAGATTGCTTAGACTGGAAACGGGACGGGGCTCCATTTGCAGCTGCACCCAACCCCTCGCCATAGCGCCACACAACCTCCTGTGTACCTAGTTTCGTTTCGTATGCAAATTGTCGTTTAAGCTAAAAAGAAACACGTGACCCTTGTTCGACAATCGCTTCATATATTATTTAAGAACCAAGTAGGAGAAAGGATTTTCATTTCGCTACGCAGCAAAAATGTGGAACGGAACGCCACCAAGGACAGCGACAGCAGCAAAAATAAGCTACCAAGGACAGCTGTCCAAGAGGAAGACTTTTCCGTATGAAATGTTTCAACAATATTTTAAGTGCTCTGATGACTAATCATGGCAGAGCTCAGGTGGAATATTTCTCAGGAATTGTGCGATTTTAATGAGGCTCTCTCTTAACGAAAATCAACAAAGATTACCACACACCAAGTGGAAGCCACAGAGCCAGCTAATGAAATTCTTCGAACCAATTATAATACGAGTATCATTCGTAGTAGCTAAAACCACAACTTAATTTGGTATCACACACCCTACACTTTGCTGCACTTCGCTCTGGGATTGTCTGGGAATGCCACCTTAAATTGAATATAAAACGTAACATTCTCCTAAATCGGAATCACAAATGGAAGAGCAAGCAACGAGCCAAGAAATGAATGACACGATGGAATGGGTTACTGAGCGAGAGTTAAAGTTACATATGCACTCCATTCTCCCCCAATCTCCTCCCCCTTTTATTTCTGTGTCTTTCTCTCACTCTCTGGTTAGACATCCCTGCCAGTTGTCGTCGTGTCAAACTGCCAACAGCTAAAAGTCTTTGGCTAACTGGGGTGAAAAAAAAATCACACAAAAAACAAGAGTAAGCTTGGATAGATAGCTCTGTGGAAAGGAAAGTGTGGTACCTATTAGATGTACATACATGTGTGAATATATGTTATTTAATCGTTGACTTTCATCAGCTTTGGATCTTCAACGGTTTATTGTTTCTTTCGACAATATAATTTGATCCAATGGAAATGTTCAGCTGAGGTTCTCTCTAAGAGATTTATTAGTCAGTAAATATTCGAGGGGCGCAGTAATGAATTCATATACGAATAGCTCAAGGATGTTTCTTAAATATTTGTATACCACAAAAATTATTCTTCCGTTTGTTGCCAAGGGTATCAAAATAAACGAAACATCAAATTTAAACCACTTTAAAAATTGCTGGCGAATTGAAAATCCAACAAAATTCTACAAAACCTGGGCAACAGAAAATAAAAAATGTGGAGAGAAAAATAGAACGAAAGGAGAGCGAAAACTACAGAAACTGTCAAATGCATTATCATGGCATCTCTTTGCCAGAAGTTCAAAAGGTAAAAACCAAAGGAAATGCAGTCAAGTGCTTAGCGTAGACGACCAACCAGATCTTTGGTGAACTTATTTAAGATTAAAGATGGGCGACAAACGACAAAAGACTCTTTGGAAAATGATGAAAATAGCTTTGAAAGTAGGATGCATTTTTTTTAGATACTATTACATTAACTAAATCTAAATAGAGTGATTTTATTTGAAAAGTTTTCAAATGGATAGCGAAATTTGTTGAGCTGCTATGGCCTTGAGGTGTCGTCAGCTGTGAAGGCCAATCGGAAATCGTTTTAAAATGAATTCACACTCTCTTTGTTTGCCTTAAAATTAACAATTAATATTCAATAAAAACCTGTACAAAAGAAATCCGTACATAATCGTTGAGCAATGCAGAAAAAAATTTTAACAATTATGGGATTTGTTAAGCTTTCACATTCAATGATTTTTAATTATTTCAATATACTTTTTATTACCCGGGAGCTTTCATTGTAAACAAGATTAATAAACAAGTAAGTTTATAATCAATTTAATACAGAAATAATTCCGCTTTTGTTTGTACATTCAAAATGGAATTCCATGCCAAAAGAATCTCCGACATTACACCAATTAAAGTCTGTTTGGCAGATCAAAAGCAATCAAATCGATAAGTCAAAATGAATTACAATAAATGCACAGAACATTGTTTTCCACTTGAAGCAATTTCCGCCCGAATGTCGGAGTAAATTTGATATAAAACGCTGCTCACATATTTTCCATTTACCTAACTACAACCATCCAGCTTTTGTAATCCGCTTAAAGCTTTCTTAACTTAAATTTTCCACAGAATTTGGTGCAGCATCTAAGCCCTTATCATAGTTCTGCTTCCTGCTGGCTAAAACTCAAACAAATTAAATCAATTCCCCATCACGCATACGCCACGTATAACATAAATTCCCTTCCTCATCCACGTAGAAAGTTTTCCATATATAGATATAGATATATGTGGGTACTATGTGCAGCTTAAAGTTGTACAACACCCCATAGACAAGGTAAAGAGTAAAGCATAGTTAGGAGGAAAGTCTGGGTTCTCTTTCATACTCGTACTTTTTCCTGGGCTATGTTTTTAGGGGTTAAGCATATACGGTTGTGGCATTTAACAAAGTTGAAGGCAGCCGCACAGGCTTCTTCCAACATATGTGCGGCACGGCATGGCACGGTAAGGCACGGCACTCCTGCTTTTGCTGCACTTTTCCTTGGCAGCTTGAGAAACTTTTTACCCATGACTAAGAAACTTTTACGCCAGCCCAGCCCCATCGTAAGCGACCCTCTAGGCAACATTTTCAATTGTTGCACTTGCCTCTGTGCCTTGCAGTATCTTGTTCTTATTAGGATCTTTGGATAAAGTATCTCTGTGTTATTTGAAGACGGGGTTAGCCCCGTGCACTCCCAACCAGGACCAGGTAAAATAAAAATTGCAACCTAAGAACTATTTTAAAATTTTTATTAAAAAGTTACAAGTTTAATTTTTTCAATAGAATTAATAATTTATTAGAGTTATTTTTTAATTTTATTTGTGATTGATTTTTTTAATAACAGTTAATAAGAGTTATATTTGATGTTTATTTTGAAAGTACATCCCTGGTTGTAAGCCGTACTCGACGAGTACATATTGGCCGTCTAGGAGGCCAATAGGAGGTTTATCGTGCAAACAACATGTACTGGGAAACACATACAAAGATCTCCGAAAATAAATTTTCTTCAAGTTTTCTCTTTTTTCATATTATTATTCGAATAACTAGGTACACCTACAAATTTCGTTCATAGTCCTTAATTCATAGAAAATTCAGTTCTTGCGCGATAAACAGAAATAGAATTATTGTTATGAATTTGTATTGAAAAAAAACACAAATAATAATTAAAAATGATTGTCTGATGTAATTATGATTAAATTAGGAATTTTTGTTATATTCCATGTTTCCGTAACATACATATTTGCTTCACTCTGATTTATTTAGTTAAAATTAACATTCACACCTTTTATTTGCGGTCCCTCCTAACGCTCCAATTTCTAGTGGGTTTTCCTAAGCATCTAGCTATCTTCTTTTTGGTGGGTTTCTGTCTTTTTTTGTGCTGCTTCATGTAGCCACCAATTAAATTGTGGCTTGCAATCTGTGGCCAGAATTTTGTGACAATTATAATAGCACATAATTCCGCTTTTAATGTTTTTTTCGTAGCAGCAGAATGCTTTTAAAGGTTGAGATAAATTTCACGCCCCATGGAAACGATGGATGGGGTGGGGTGGGGTTTTGTGGCTCTTGGGAGGAGTAGCCACTCGACTATCCTTCGAGCCTGGCATCACCACCAACATCCTGAACCACAGAAATACACACAGCACAGCGAGAGATAGACAAAGCGAAAAGTTTGCTTGTTTGTCATGTTTGGTTTTTGGTCTACAACTCGCCAATTTGCGAAACAATCCAACCGTAAATGTGCGCCTCTCTCTGTGTCTATCTCTGTGTGACAAAATCCCTTTTGCATCTGGAGCGCTTAAAGCGCTTTAATTAAGTTCGACTTGAGCCGGATTGTTAGACCAAGTTGTGTGTGGGTGCTGTGCTGTGGTGTCTGCCACCCCCCACACCCAAAAAGCTGATTGAAAGTTGCAAAAATTGGTGTCAACACATGGCCCCAAAAACCCCCAACCAATAGGATTCTGCAATCTCTATCTTTATTCCCGTAGAAGTTTTTAGCATTTCATTAAAAACTTTATCCCAACTGTTTGTCATTAGTGCCACGTGTGTGTGTCTGTCTGACTGTCTGTGTGTATGCGAGTGTGTGTGTTGATTATCACGTTGCACGTTGCCCGACAACTACCGACAATTGAGAGTGTTAAAGATAGATTGCGGCTTTCAACTAGAAAACTTACAAAGATAAACAAAAATGGAAAATGGCTAAAAGTCAAATTGGGCTTTCGAAATGAGTTTGAACGAGCAAATGATTTGACTTGCTGGCAGCACATTGACATCAGGCTCAATTGGTTTCAATGGGCATAACATTATTAGATAGTTGGGAAACTAATATTTATCTAAGCGATTCTTGGGGAAACTTTTATGGCAAATATGAAGCTGGGTATTCATTGCTAAAAGGTTTCTAAATCAATTAATACAAAAGAAAATATGCCATAAATTTAAACTAAAATACTTTCTGAATTTATTTCTACGCAAAATTCAAAGATATTTACTTAAATACGTAATCTGTATATCTGATGGTCAACTTTAATATTGATATTTATATTCATATTTATTTTTATTTATATTCGAAATTCAGGACGAAATACTTATCTATGTTTATGTGATTACCTGATTGCCAGAAGCAAACCCACATCCTTGAGGTTATTGTGTGTGATTCTCTATGAATGCTAAGCGGATCTAAATGGATTTTGGGCATGTAGGTATATATAAGGAATATAAGTGAATATAATTTGCCCAGAGAGTGGTGCACAGATACCCAGAGAATAATCTCTTCTTCGTTGAAAAATGCAGAACTTTCCTCAATTTCGACATGTCTCGAGAGAGTTAAATCGACAAACCCCAAATGCAAACATGAGGAATGGGTATTTAAGACAGAGAGACAGAGAGAGAGAGAGAGAGAGGACCACCTACTTGCCTTGCAGACAGATATGTAGACACATATCGCAGTAGACAGCCCATGACTAATGCCACGCAATGCATTATATAAGTGCTGCTAATGCACACAAGAACATGCAGCAGAAATAGCAAATTGGGAGCGGAGCGGGTATTTTTGGAAGCTGGAAAAGCGGAAAAGCAGAGAGAATCGCTAAGCCGCGGGAGAGGGACAGAGACGGCGAGACATACCATTGTCGCAATATGACGCATACGCGTATATTTTATGGCCAACAAATATGGTAAAAATGGGAGAGGCCAAGGCACAAAATAGAGTCAAAGTCTGTGGCGGTGGCAGCGGCAGTGGCAGTGGCAGTGGCAGTGGCAGTGGCAGCAAGCAGTGACAGGGTGAGGCAGATAACTATGACTTCATTATGAGCTCATGCCCGTAAAGTGCAGCAAGAGCATACACCCAAACCCCAAACGCCATACCCCAAGCAAAAATTGTGAACCGGAGGCCCAACCAACCAACCAACCAACGAGCAAGCGAGCGACAACTGCCTGCCAGCATAAGCCAAACATTAATAATAAACAACTTACAAGCCATAAACCAATGGGATGCCGTCTACCAACAATTCCCGCGGCAACAACGAGCCTCAAATAAATTACAACCAGCCAAATAAACAACGACAAATAAAAAAAACAGAGAAAATTACATTAAAAGAGCGAAAGAGAGAGAGAGCGAGAGGGGGGAACCCCACCATTCAAAAAGCAGAAAACGCATTTCCAGTCAGCGCTGAAGCTGCAACACAAAAATTGGTTGGAAGCAAGGAAGCTGAGCATTGAGGGTATTATATCCTTTAAATGCCTTACAAAAATTTGTTTGTCATATTAAAAAGTAATAATACAATATAATCGTTTCCGAATGAGAAACTATCCAAGGAAGGAACTTCCTTGCTTCCAAATTATATCCAAAATAAATACTTTCCACAGCAATGTACCTGTCCTTCTTCTCCTCATTGCCAGACACCTGCTCAAAATCCGCTTACCCTCTCTACAAAAGGGTATAAAGCACGCACAGTGAGTGCTAAAATTATGACAACAGGCGGCTGATCCTGCACTGGCTTTAGCCCAAAAAAAAAAAAAAAAAAAAAAAAAAAAAAAACGGAATTTTAAAAATGGAAAATGGAAAAGGAATTCTCTCAACTGCCGGCCAAAAGCCAATGGAGATGGTAAAAATTGACACTGGACATGGGGACATCGAAGTGGACGTGGATGTGGACGTGGTACATGGACATGGACATGGACGTGTGGATGTGGATGCACGATGGCGACAGGCGACAGGCGACAGGCGACTGACTGAGGCAAAACGGGTACAGACAACAGAGGCGAATGATGCATGCCACATGCTACGCACTTTGCACGAACACACAAGATAAACTAACAAACCAAACTGATTGCCAGGTTCCAAAATACCATTTCTCCCATGGAAATGCGACCAAGTCAAAGTAGAATGTCTTTTCGGTCTTTTTATACCCGTACGAAAAAAGAGTTAAGGGGTATATTAGATTTGTGGTAAAAGTGGATGTGTGCAACGCAGAGAAGGAATCGTTTCCGACCCCATAAAGTATATATTCTCGATCAGCATCTCCGTACGGCCGTCCGTCTTGATGAGCGCCTAGATCTCAGAGACTATAAGAGCTAGAGCAACCGAATTTTGCTTCCAGACTCATGTGATATCACATGCCCTATGCAGTGCGCGACCATTTGCAGAGAAGATGTAGAATCTAAATGGTACATGTAGAATAAACATTGTAGATGTATGTAGATGTAGAGAGCAGATGTAGCAAAAAAATTTTAAAATGTTAAATTATTTTAAGATTTTACATAAATCATAAGCTCACAAATTTATAGACTGACTGAGTACGGGTATAAAGTAGAGTCGCGACTACAGAAGCGACTCACACGTTCCTTCTCGGAATTTCTTCCTTGGAATTTCTGGGAATTTTCTAAAGGATTATCTGTATGTTTTCTTTATTGCTCTGTTTACATCGTTTCTTGAGACTCCCATATTTTTTAAAGCATAACACACATTTTTTCTTAGCTGCTACCAAATTGAAAAATTGAAATTCTTTCAGAAATCGCTTCTGTTTTTTTCTTGGAACATCCCTGAAAAGAAATCTGCAAAATGGCGACAATGTACAGTAAAAGGCAAATGAAATACAGCAGCGAAAAAGACACAAACAGAAGGAGAAAGACAAAAGATGTATAGAGGGGTACTAGATGGCTAAACAGAGATAAAAAAAATGTTTTTTGGCAAAAAGCCTTGGGGTGGCAACGGCAACTAAAAAAATTGTTAAAAACTGTAAAACTCGTATGTGTAAGTGAAAATTGGCGAAAAACCGGCACAATAAAGGGGTTGGGGGGATTGGGAAATGGACAAACCATTCTCTCTGTGGGGAAAATGCGGTGTGTGCGTGAGAAAGGGCGAAAAGGGGGTGGAGCATGAGAGAGAGAAAGAGTTGCATGGGGCGCAACAAAACGACAGCGAGGAGTCCATAAGACCACAGCGTGTGGCGGACCAGTAACAAAAAAAGAAAGACCTACAAAATGGCCAGAAAGGAGGACGTGGCTCTTTTGGCAATGGAATAGAGGTAGGAGAGAGGAGTGGCCTGGCGTGGCGTGGCTTGGCTTGGCGTGGAGTGTCGTGGCATCCAGGAGCGATAGGAGACTCTGGTGACACAGTGTCATCTGCATACACACACAGCCATGCCACACACACACACACTCATACACACAGCTGGATATGGTCAAGTTGGCGCACAGGCAATTGCCTGGGAGTTTCGCCACACTGTTTGGATGACTTCCATATGCGCTACGGATTGATCCGAGAAAGAGATGCACATATACAATTAAAACAGAGTCGCCGTATCGGGCGGGGGGTGGGGGGAATGGGAATCTATACCTTGTTCAGGTTGAAACCCAAGAACTCGATGCAAATTGAAACAATTCCTGGTTTCATTCACAGCGGAAAATGGCAAAAGTGAAACGGTTTAGATGACACTGTGGGATAAAGACAATAGAGAGAGAGAGAGATGGAGGGAGAGAGGGAGAGAGGTGGTGCTATCACTGGAGGCAGGCAGACAGGCAGCCAGGCAGCCAGTTGACGTGTCTGTGTGGCAGTCAGTTGATAGCCAGCGATTAAAAAAAATGGAAGGAAAACGAACTCTGATATGCGATTTGCAGAACTGATACTGTTTGGGGCGCAGAAAGGTTTTTAGGAGTTGTTAATGGCCAGTGGTGAAAGGAAGCAGCTAAAAAGAGGTTATCTATGACAGAAAGCTCAACATTTTCAGACGCTTTAATATTATGTTGCAGCGTATCCTTATCCTCTATCGGTAGGGATATTTTCACATTTTTTTCCTTAAATTTTTTACTCTATTTCTCATAATTTACTCAAACTAGTCTATAAATCGTATACCTCTGCTTCCCGCCCTGTTGTTTGATATCAACGTTAAAATTTTAATAGTTTTACTTCCCCTTTCGACTTCAATTTTCTTTTGGATGTCCCCAAGTAACGCCCTTAGGTATATCCCCAGGTATCTTCTGCTCTGGGGTTCCAACCCCAAGGCAATTACCTCTCAATTTGCAAGTCCACCTTTGACTCTTTGTGTTTAATCCTCTGATGGCAAGACAACACACACACATACGCAACAGAATACAGTGCAACCTGCCTATGTCAACCTGGGGGCTGCCCCCAAAACTACTTATTGCATAGCCAAACAAACAGATTATTTGGCAAATAAACCAAACAAACAAACCGAAGAACTTACTCATGGCTTTTGCTCCAGAGCTCCCATGTAGCTGCTCAAGCCAGGTCGGTCGCCCCCTAAAGTGCAAACAATCACACACAAAAGGAGCGCCACAATGAACACCACAGTGCCACAGTGGCACAGCCCCCAAAACGCCCAACGGCTGTGAAATTAATTTTAACCCCTGACCGGGCCAGGACAGGGCGAGAGAGAGAGAGAGAGGCCAGTGCAGGCCAACTCTGTTGGCTTTGCTTAACTGATTAAACCCCTGAATGGGAATGCCCAGGATGCATGGACATGGTAGGGAGAGGCTACGAGAGTTGGTAATGGGTCCGGTCCGGTTTGGCCGTACCCAAAACCCCAACCGCAAAATGCAGAGAGGAGGGGAGTAGAAGGAGGCGTCGTCCCTTCGACTATCTCTCATGAATCAAAGCATAAAGTAATGGCTAAAGTTTTAAGGGAAGAGAGACTTGGGGATCGTGTCAGGCTTTTGCAGGCTGGACAAACTACATATATATATATATATACTGGTATATGTGGGATATATGGACTCCAAATAGCCCTAGGGCATGGGCAGCATGAACGTAGAAAAACTGTACAACAAATGTCATAAAACGGCCACTCACCTCGATAAACTTTGCTGCGTTTGCCAGCGGCAACGATTTGTTGCTGCTGTTGCTGCTGCTGTTGTTGTTGTTGTTGTTGCTGCTGCTGTTGCTGGACACTTGCAACGTCCAGTTGCACCAACAAACGAGGAGCTGAGGCTGCTGCGGCGGCTGCTGCTGCTGCATTTGTCACAGCAGCCACTGCCGCCGAATGTTGCTGATGTTGCCCATGTTGCTGCTGCTGATGATGATGAAGCTGCTGCTGCTGCTGTTGTTGCTGCTGCTGCTGCTGTTGTTGCTGATGATGAAGATGTTGCTGTTGCTGCTGCTGCTGTGCCAGATGGGGATGGGGATGATGGGCATGGGCATGTGGATGGGGATGATGTGCGTGTGGATGGGCATGGGCATGGGCATGATGATGGTGATGGGATATGGCGCCATTTGGCCCTGTCCCTGCTGGTGGTCCATGTGCCGGGCAATAGCTACGATATTCCCCATTGATGTCTATGTAAATTGGCGCCTCCACAAGTGGCCAAGCGGCGCCAGTCAAAGATGTTGCCGCTGTCGGTGCTGCCACTGCTGCCCCAGCCACTGTCACAGCTGTGGGGGCGGCAGCTCCTACTGTTGCTGCTGTTGCAGCTGCCACGGCAGCAGCGCCTCCTGCTGTTGGCGTCAAGGTAATCAATTGCACGGGCAGCAATTGGGCGCCATTTCCCGTACCCGCTGGCAAATGAATGTGTGGCATGCCGCCATGTTGAGCACAGTGTTGTTGTTGTTGCTGTTGCTGCTGCTTGGGGGACAACTGTTGCTGTTGCAAGAGTGGGAGCTGAATGTGCTGCTGCTGCTGCGGTGGCTGCAGCATTTGCTGCTGATAGTAGACCGTTGTCTGTTCATAAGCAGCATAGAGTGTGCTGCTGCTGGTGCCGGTGCCGGTACCGGTGCTGCTTTGCGATGTGGTTGTCGTTGTAAGTGACATGTTGCTGGTGGTAGTGGTGGTGCTGGTGCTGCTACCGCTGCTTAAGCCCACTGCCACTGACTGTTGCAACTGTTGTTTGGCCTTCAGGGCGGCTGGCTGAAAGGGTGGCGCCAATGGTGTCAGATTCGATTTATATGCCTTAATCAGTGCACTGCTTGTGGATGTTGCAGGTACACCCGACAATGCTGCTGCTCCCACTGCTGCCACAGCGGCTGTGTTGCTTGTGGAGGGATTTTGATTTAGTTGCTCCGGTATATCCATTCCATTCGGTTCTTTACGACATGTGGCCGGCACCCGATTATCGTTACTTCGATTATTGTTGTTGTTATCGACTATCGCAATGCTTGCTGGCGTTTGGTAATGGGTGAGGTTGCCCGACCTATCGATTACCTGATAACTTTCACCGATGAAAGTCACCAAATCGTGACAGGCCTGCTGCAGTTCTTGCGATGTACTTGCTGCCGGTCCTTGGGCAGCACCCCCATCAGCATCCCCATCATCATCATCGCTTTCGATGACATGTTCGATGATGCGAAAGTTATCGTAGTCTATAATGCGCGCATAGCCCATCTCTAGAGCAAGTCCTGTAAAACGGGCCACATTATCGATCTGATCTTGCTCCGTCTGCTCCTGTTCCTGCTCTTGTTCCACTGCCTGCTGCTCCTCCTCTGGCTCTTCTTCCCGTACGTCATCCTCTACCTGTTCTGGTTCCACTTCCACTTCTTCTTCAGATTCTACATCGTCTTCGTGCTGATCAGTGGCATTCGGAATGTGTCCCTCCACAGAATCAATATTTCGATCCACCAAATCTTGTCCATCACCAACGATGTCCTGTTGTTGTCTTAAAATATCGATGTTGTTATCGGTATCTATGCCATCGATGTTACTATCAATATTGTTATCGTTTCGTATACATTCTATATTGTTATCGATACTGTTATCGCTGTGCATAATATCGATATTTGTATGGTTCTCAATAGCACTATTATTTCGTATACCATTGGTTGCTGGCGTGGCTGTTGCCTCCGCTTCCGACTCCGTCTCCGCCTCCGCCTCAGCTTCCTCCACAATTTGAGCTAATTTTGTCTTCACTGGTTTGACCTCCGATTCATCATCCTCATCCTCCGATCCATCATCGCCATCCGTTTGAGTGCTGCTATCAATGAGTATTGTGGCTGTCGAGCCATAATAATCGCACTCGTCACAAACCAAATCCACTTTGCCATCGTTCGCCTCCACGTGACTGCTGACAGTTGCTGTGGCTGCCATAGTTTACCTGTGAGTCGATTTTGAGTCCTATAACTTTTGTAGAGTCTCTTTTGATTGGCTTTAATCTAGATTGTTGTCGTTCAAGTTAATAAACAAATGCAAATTTATATTGTGTTGCGACAACAACTGTTGCAAATTGTTGTGATTGCTGCTGCAAGGCAAGGACATATTGCCGTTGTGTGTCCTCTTGCTGGATTTTTTTTTTTGATCAAATTAAGACACACACACACGTACACGCTTCAAGGGGTTTGCCAGCAGAAAACAGGCAACAGTCATAAAGGCCAAGTTTTTGCCCTCAATTATTTACACCTGTTGAATTTCCACCTGCAATGAAGAAAGAAAAAAAAGCATAAAGAATATTGTTGAACTACGGGAGTTTTTCACTTTCTATCAACTTTTCCAACTCAAGTTTCCAGTCGAAAAGTTTGTATTCCACCACCCCACCCTTTTTGGTAATTGTTTATTGAAAGCCATAAAATATTTATTTTAATTAAAAGCAAATCATAAATGCAAGTAGACAAGGAGTGGGCAGTCTGGCCGCCTGTTGCCCTGGCAATTGTTTGTCTTGAACGAAATGCACAACAGATGGCAATTTCCTCTCCTTGTTGTTGTTAAACCAAAAGTTGAAAGAGGTTAATATATATATATATATAAATATATACATATATCGAAAGGCGTTCACATGAAAGCACAGCAGCAGCAGCAGTAAATATTTGCCCACAAACTTTAAAACGATATAAAAATACAATATTTTAAATTGAATTTCCTTCATAAACTAAACTCATCTCATCTGAATGAACGAGTAAATAATATTCTATGATGCAATTACTTTTAAACAGCAACAACAACAATACAATTATTCTGAGGGATTTTCTGTGTGTGACCCAATTATAAAGCCATTTATCAAACAAAAAAATATCAAATCAAAGTGAAATTTAAGCCAGTTAATAAATGAATGGGCATAAAACCGTAAGCCCTTAATTTATATGCATTTCGCTTTACTTGCAAATGCATTTTGCACAACGAAAATCAAATAAAATCACAGACTAGAAATAATATTAGTAAAATCAGCTAAATCTACACAATATGCAAATGCAAAATCCATTCAACAATCTCTCTCTCACTCTGCTTCTCGATGTCTGCCAAACACACACTCAGATTGGTCAATATGCAATATGTATGCGTAAATTGCGTTTCGGTCAACAATTTCAATATTTTATGCGGCCAACCTGGCGTATGAGCAATCTCCCTCTCTATATCTGTGTGTGTGTGTGTGTGTGTGTGTGTGTGTGTGTGTGTGTGTGTGTGTGTGTGTGAATGTCCGGCCAGACACGACCCAAAATTGTTGTCCTTGCGGCCAAGAGGCATATGAATAATGCATAGAGCATGGCGGTACGGAAGTTATTTTCTATTCAATTTACACTACTTAAATATTTTGGAATGCTCGGCTTATGGCAGTTTCTGTCTAAGCTGTAGCGTATCATACCACAAGTGTTCAGTCATGACAATAATGACAATATTTATCGGAATTTTACGTCAATATTTTGGTGTAGTTTACTTTTGGGGGCCAATGTATAAAAGGTGCTGCGAGAATCATTTAATTGGGGCTACATTTTATTAATATTTCATAGACTTTATTTTGCATGCATTTCCTCCTAAAATAATTGTATTATTTGTATTTTGTATTATTTTTTTAGAATATCATAGTGTCCAGAAAGCCCCCTGGAAATCTGTGCATCTAACAATGAGATTTGAATACTAAAATTTTAATTAATTTAGATAAATATTTATCCATTTTCTTGCGTAGGAAATCCGTTTGTTTCTGCATTAAAATACTTTCAAAACCATTTGCCAAAGCACAAAAAAAACAAATTTAGCTAATTGTCACAAGCTATTGACAAAATCATTTCAAATATTTACAACTTCATGAATTTGCAATTAAATTAATTAGATTCACCAAACACTTATCAAATGTTGATGCACAACATGCAGAGACCATAATTTGCTACATATTTAATATGATTAAATAGGGCTCATTAAAATGAACCAAAACAATGTTGTTCACACTCTCTTGGCAGCAAACACGTTAATTGGTCAACAATTTCACCAAAGCATAAATTTTCCATGAAAAAGTTTTTAAATATTCACTGAAAAGCGAAAAGTTTGCACAAAAATTAATTAGGCAAAAATTAAATTTATGGTGGCTTAAAAACACCGCCGCAAAACAAACAACACAGAACCACCAGAAAACCAATAGAAAATGTTATCTAAAATAAATTTTTAGAATACAATTTATCGGTGGAAAACTGTTGGGGAAAAATAGGGGAAAAAACTGTTTACAAAGTACGTACATATATCTACTATACCTATATACCGCAAAATATTTTGCGAGCTCATTTCCATTTCCGAATGCACGATTTCATAATTGAAATGCGGAAAATATATGTACCTTCAACTAAAGCAAATATTTTTAAACATTCCAATAGCTATAAAATCGGTGGCATGAAAGCATATATGTGCAATATATATATATATGTAGTGAAGGGAAGGTAAAGGGAAAGCATAGTTTAAATGATTCATTTTCAATTAAATATGCACGAACATTAAAATTAATGCAAAAATTATTTAATAAGCACGCTTTGCCCATAACATAATTGATAGTCAGAGTCAAAAGCTCACCCCCCCTCTGGTGCGTTTAGTGGGCGTGGCAGCCTTTATCAATATAAAGCCAGAGCTTGCGGGAAGGAGCCGAGGGACGTTGCAAAAAGTTGCGCGCATCGCAAACTTGAAAAAAAATGCAATTAAGTTGGCAGAGGCGCCAAAGGAATGGCGCTTAAAGGGGTTTGGGATATGGCATGGTATAAAAAAAGTAATACACCCAATGTGTATGTACTGGTTTCTGTGTGAGTGTGTGTGTGTGTGTGTGTGGGAGTATGTGGTTGAGCGCGTGCATGGCCACAACAATAAGTAAAGCTACAAATTTAATTAGCACTGCAAGAAGGCAAGAAAAAAAATGTATAAAACCCACAAACAGAATTAGTTGAGTTATTGCCACATGGTAAATTGAGGTGCTCGCTTTCAGTCCTTTCACGTGGTAAAACTTTAAGGATAAATGGTTGGTTGAATATAGCATGGAATATATATAGCTAACTCTCAAAAATAGATTAACAAAATATAATGAGAAACGAGCTTCAATAGTTTCAAAGCTGTTTCATACTTTCAGCGGCATCTCTCAACCAGTTTTCTTTGATTCTACAAATTTAATTATTTTTCTCAGCTATTTCTCTTGCCCAGTCAAAGTGCACCTGAAGCTTTGGCTGCACACACATCTCCACTGACAGGTGCATCGCTTTGTAGTCAACATTTTTTCACATATTTCATTAAACCTTTGTCCATGGCGTACTACCACGCCATTCCTGGGGCGCACATATCAATTATCTTCAATTTCGAGATCTATTAATGGAGTCACATTCTACGAATTTTATTTTTCATCACCAAATATTCGTAGAATTCAGCACTCACGATAATTAAATGTCATCCGAGAGTAAGGTTTCATGCAACATTACACCCTTTATCAAAGGGCAAATCCATCCTTGAATGCAGCTGCCACAAACAGCTTTATCTTTATCTTCCACGTATCTATGGCAACCTTAATCCCTCAAACAGTTTCGCTGCACGACCAAAGGAACGCGTTCACTTCAAATTCCCTCTGATGGCCATTTTGCACAAAGTCCTTTCACTTTAGGGCATCGTCTTACTTCATTTTATATCTGACTACGAAACTATAAGAACAAACTATTCCGCGCCACTTTCAACTCCAGGGAAGAGGACCGCCACAGAAGAGGAAATATATTGTGGCAGCCACGTGAACAAACCATACACGCGGTGCTCTCACTCAAAGTTTCACTCAAAAGCATTAAGTGCTCTCCGCAGTAACAGGCTCGCTCTCTCGCTGCCACCCACTCTCTCACGACGCATGAGTGAGCAACGGGGATGCGCCCCCCATTCACCCGCATCCATGAAACATGAAAAACCGAAACCAATTTCAAGCTTTCAGCGTTTCAGGACACGCAACAAGTTAGAGTTCATTTTTATGACCACCGGTGGCCAGACTGGCCAGCCCGCAACCAATATGCGTGCAACCCCAGCAAGTCGGTTGTGTAGGGGGGGGGGGCACAAAAACCCATTTACGACGCCAATTTCCATTTCATAGTTTCAGCGCCACCGTAGGGCATCATTTGGCTTATGAATCCGCAAAAGAGATGATGCTCTGCTGACCCCACGTTTGATGTCGCCCCCACACAGCTCTTGATCTTTGGGGTTTTGGTGGCGTGGACGCTGGCCCACGCTGCGTATGATTAATATGTGTATTAATTTGTTTTATTGCGCATACGCCACGTCTTATCTGAGATGCTGCCTCCCCCACAAATGATAAATTCGCTGCACGCGCGCATCCACAGCACATTCACATGACACGACATTTGACTAATGACAAACGGCCGCCTTCTCTTGAGAAACAAAAAAAAAAAAGGAACCCATCAAAAACTTTAATGGGGGAGTCGCACTTTTACACTTGGCAACAGAAGAAAAACGAGTCAACGTAGGAGAGATAAGAAAAAGTAGGTAAAGTATTATAACATGGCTAAAACGTTGACAACTGGCTAACAAATGAAATGCAAACATGTTGCAGCAGCCAGTCGGGAATGGGAAAGAGAAGGAATGCGAATGTGGGGAACGGGACGGGACGCCTCAACGACTGGGACGACGATGATGATGATGAGGATGATGAAGGAGCCATAAAAAAGGCAAATATATATGTGGGCCTCTAAGCCGCTCTTTGGATAACAGAATGATTGAGGGAGAACGCACCAGCACCAAAGATGGAATGCCCTCTTGGGAGGCTGTAATTCCATTTTGGAAACAACACAGTCAAACAAAAATAAACTGTAGGTGCAAAATAATGCAAGAATTTCGTTCAAGTCAGATTAATTGATTGATGGATGTCTATAGTTTTTATATTTTGTTTTTATTCAATTGTAAAATCGATAAAATATTTATACAGAAGCAATAAGATTTTTCCTACGAGTATCTATATACCCCTTTACTTATAGAGTATAGCGCAAAAAAAAATACAAAAAAAGGGAGAAGAAACTCCAACCAAATGAGCGAGCACCGCTTAGCCTACATTTCTCCTGGCTGAACAAAAACATAGAAAAAGTCCTGAAAATAAATAAAGTTTAGGCAGCAAAACGCACATTGAAATACCCTGCGAAAAACACAGGGAAACAGTCGCCCAAACCCTGATTATGGCCATATATAATAGGCAAAATCCAATAAGACAATTTTCCAACAAAAGTTTCAATCCACAAAACTTGTACTGCAATAAAAGTGCGCGTAATAACCGTAAGCACAGCTAAACGTACATGCTGCATAACAACTTTTAAAGCTTATCAAATATATTAAAGAATGTTTTAGCTTGCAAACTCCTGTAGAGAATGATAATACCCTGGCACAGGGTAAACAGAATCAAATGTAGAAAGAGGCTTGCAGACAGGCAAGCAACGTGAAAGGAGCTTAAGGATTTAAGCCCAAACATGGCATGGAAACATGGTGAGGTGGGGGTGGCAGTGGCAATGGCAGGTGGCAGGTGGCGGTGGCAGAAGGCGACAACGAGTGGGTAGCGCTACGGGGATAGAGGTTGAAATGGTGCCACCACAATGGCAAGAGCTGGAGTTGTCTGTGTGGCGGCCCAACGGTGTGAGTAATTAAGACGCAAGTGCGTAAAAGTTGCCCGCATGAAAATGACGCAAAACGTTCAACAACCGTAGACCAGGAGAAATGTGTCTGAAGAAAAAGCAGAATAGACAGCTGGAGATGGAGACGGAGACGGAGACTGGGGACAGCACTGAAGCTGGAGAACTGGGCACTGGCAATGGAGGTGGAGGTGGAGCTCTGTAGATGATGCTGTTGATGAAGCCCCCACTCCAAAAAGTAAGCACAAGAAATGGCTTCAATTAATTGACTTAAGCAAAGAACAAAAACAACAAAAACAAAAAAAACAAGGAGTTGGGTGGCACACAGCAGGAGAGCCACAAGCACAAATTGTTGCTGTCGGAAAAATATTTTATAATTTTTTTTTGTTTTCTTCGTGGCATACTTTCAGGCATCGCTTGGCTTTCCACTGTGTAAGAGCTTTACTCTTATCGCTTGGTAAACCCGAAGAAAATAAGCTTAAGTCTAAGTCAAACTGTCTTAAACAAAGAACATTTTAAGCAAAGAAATTTCAATCAAAATTCATGGAAAATCAAAAATGTCTCAAGCATAAGAAATGAAGTCAAAATTGAGATAAAATCAAAGTGTCCTAAATTAGTGATATTTTACTCAATAAAATATGATGACTTAAGCAGAGCAAAATCAAGCAAGAAAAATTCAAGATCTTCAATATGAAATTTTGAAAGAAATTTAATCCAAAACACAAACCTTTCTGACCCTTCTTCAGGTGTTTCCCTTTAAGCATTTGGCAATGTCAAGAAAGTTCAAATTACTTGCCGTAACAGCTGTCTTTTCATTGGCTGCCTACCCCCCTCCCCAAAAAACAAGTCAATTAAAATTGACAATCTAAGGATATCAAATTTGTCAATTGGTTGAGAAAGCACGTCCCTGACATAAAACTAAATTACAAAGGCCGTGCACAGGAGAAGAAAGAGGGCGGGCACACAAAATACACCACGAGCACAATAAACAAAGTGCAATTAGTGATATACGAGATGGTTGCAGTCAGGGAGGTGAAACCATCACACAAAGGGAGTTTCGCAGTATACACGTACTGGAGGGTAGAACAGGTCAAAGTTTATGGCAGAATGCAACTCATATTTTATACAAGGCAGAAATGTCTCGGTTGCAGGACATAAAACATTTTACTGTGGGTTTGGGGTTGGGGTTGGGGAAAAGCCCAGCCAAAGCCCTGACACTGATGCTGACACTTCCACACAACTCATCTGTCGCTCTCTACGAGAAATGAGAATGTGGCATGTGGCAGGGTGGGGATGGAGGTATGGAGGTCTGTGGCAGTCTGTGGCAGTCTGTGGGGCACTGGCACTGCCCATTGTGCATATAATTTGTCACTTGCATGCTCTTTATACACACACCAAACATGACCAGCAGACGGAAGGGACACACACAGTGGAGACAGTGGACAGGAGACAGTGGCAACTGAAGAGGAGACAGCAGTGTAGCGGAGACACAGTGCCACAGAAAAGAGATACCCAGACAGCGGACAGAAGGCAGGTCATATTTTCGAATAAAACACAGCAAGTATAACTGTCAAAATGGTGAAAATGTCGTTTATCACACACAGTCACAGTCATATAGTTATGTAGTAGTCCCTACATATACGCATACCTTTGGGGCCCACTGTGTCACATTCACTGTTGACTCTGCATAAATGTCAAAGAAGATATAAAATCGTATGTCGTGTGAATTTGTCTGGCCGGATGGGCCAACGTTTGTCCGTTCAATTGAGAATATTTGATTATCAAATTAAACTTAAATAAATTTCCTGAATTCAGGAAATTTTTCTGAAAATTGCAGTCAGGAGAATTCAATAAATACAGATTTTAATTTTGTGAATTGGTAGCAAAAACTTTAATATTTATTTACTTTAAAAAACAGTTAAAGTCACTTCCAGAAACTTGACTCAAAAATGGATGTAAAATGGTTCTAAAATTGTAAATTAAATAGAGAGCTATCCTCTCTTTTTAAATTAGAAAATTATGTTGATTACTATGAGTATGATTGATTACTATTGACCTGGATTACTATCTATTATTATATTTTCTAACCACATTCTAACCATACTTATATTTATTTTTATAACCCTCTGTTTATCCCGCTCTATAATCTGTATATCTATCTTTATGACTATCTCCTTTCGCTAACTGTCCAGTAATCCATCATCTGACATTGAACTAATCATATCACAGCCATAGCCTATATAAATATCTATTAATATATTCAAATACATACGTATATATATTTTTCGACATTTCCTATCTATGCTTTATCTATTTCTGCATAATTTCGTACTATTTAATCGTATGTATATCAAATATCAGCAACTACCTTTAGTTGCTAACGAAATGATAGTTAATTTTATTTTCATGATGCATCCCTTAACTCTTAATCTAGATTAATGGATGCTTCTTAAATTGATTCATCTTCATCCCTTTATTATGATACATCCTTCCATTTACCACATATCTATTCTCTTTTCTGTGCATTTCTTTTTGTTGGCTACCTTTGCTATTTATATCTCAGTTCCTCTTTCCTCTTCACCAACGCATACCCAAAGACAACACCTTGTGGAACGTAGAGCATCGACCATTATACCTCAGCATCAACGTTTTTCTCAGTTTAAGTTTTATCCCTTGCCATAAATAATAAGCGTGAAGCGTGTCTGTCATACATAATTGTCATTCTAAAAATTCCTTATGCTTATATATCTCTCTCCCTCTCTCTCTGTCTGTCTGTCTGTCGCTGCTCCTATGCTCTATGCTCCCTCTCTTTCGTTTGTGCATACAAAAATCTAGTCATGTTTTGTTTGGGCACACTGACAAGTGTTAAAATAATATTTACACTGCATTTTAAATGGCATTTGCAGCTAAAAAATTTTCCTGAATTTTCCTTTTGTTTTTTGTTTTTTATTTTTGTGTATTTTCATCTGCAGCACAGAAACCAAACAATCAACAAACGAATTTCCTGGGTAGTCCGGGATTTTTTTGGTCTGGGCAGAGTCGGCAAAATGCTACAGCAACCGAGGGAAACATCAAACATGTTAAATAAATGTTCGCTTTGGGCCACGTTTTTCGTTTCGTTCGGGCCTGTCTTTCTGGCTTTTGTGGAACTTCCCAGCTTCAACTGATTTTTTGGCTGTTTCTATTTTTAGGCTTCTATCCAAAACGGAAATCAAACAGAATTTAACCAGCACACACACACACATACGCACACAAGGATATTCACACGGAAAAGAGCAGTGACGCGCGACGCGTCTGTTGTGGCCCTAAAGCCAAAAATCATAGCATACTTTAATGCGCTGCCCACGGGTCCATTTCCGTTTTTGCATACAACCCGTTTGCCGGTGGCACGAAGGGTATGAATGGCATAAGGATTTCTTTGAACTGTTTCCCCAAATAGCATCAAAAATATTATGAACAGCAAAGAAAGGGTCCATCATGATTGCAGTTGCCACAAACACGAGTAATATCTGGATTCAGGAAAACCTTTTCAAGTATTCTTTTCATATTCTATGCCTTGGCTTAGCACAAGGGTATCAATCATTCGTTTTATTTGCCTCGTAGTCGCATGCTTCTTAGCCATTTTTTACATCCATATTGCGTATTGGAGCGACGTTCGAGTGCCGCGGCGTGTCACGTGAACGCTTCGATGGCTGCCATATGGCAAACTCTGTCTGACACTTTTTGATTAAATTACCGTTGCCTGTCAATAACAGCGACGGGCCAGGAGTGCAAAGCAGCGGCATAAAGGCTGCTCTGTCATCACTCTACCTCCCCTCTCCCTCGCCCTCTCTCACTCTCTCTCTCTCCCGCTCTATTCTTGCAGTTTTGCAACTGTCAAAGTTTTTATGCCATAATATTAATATTGTTGTTGCAACTCAATGAAAGCTTTTTTTGTTCAGCCCTGTCATCATATCAATTTGCAACATCCACGCATTATTCTCATGGTGCTGCTGCTTCTGCTGCTGATGCAACAGTAATGACATCTTGACTTGTCAGTCAAGTTTGACAGCTGTTTAAGCTCTAATTGCCACTATAAACATGATTGATGCCTCGCCTATGTGCACCCGAAAACTTTGTCCTTGTTTCGCTTCTATACAAACAACTCTCTCTCTCTCTCTCTCTTTGTTTTCTGTGTTCTGTGTCTGTGTGTGTGTTTTTTTTTCTCCCCAGTTTAATTAAACCTCCATATGGCAGACGGTCGTTCGTAGTGCGATTACCAAAGAGTTGGCTCTTGTGTAGGCGGCGATGAATTCTATTTTTAGATGCTTCCACTAACTGTACTGCGCTGATAAGGACGAGCAGCCGGAGCAGCAGCAGCAGGAAAAACGTCAGCACAAAAGGCGTCCCCTGATGTAAATATCAGAAGCCAATATTGAACTGTTCTGTGGATAAAGTTTACTCTCTCTCTCTCTCTCTCTCTCCTTTTTTTTTTCTTTGTTTGTTTGTTTGTTTGTTGGGGATTATTGATAGATATGGACTGGCTAACACTCGCTCTCAGCCCCTCCGTATCTCCCGTACTCGCTCCATTATGTAAAGGCGATAGCCGCTTGACGCAAGTCAGTGAAAGGAAAATTCTTGTTACCAACCAATTTGTTTTCGGTTGTTTGGCTTCTGATGAAATATTTCAGAAAATTGTGATTCTATTTTTTTTTAGGTTTTGGAGATGATGCAATAAAGTTCAATAGGTTCGATTGTGTGTGAACTATAGACTTCTAAGGAAGATTACTTAAAAGGAAATACACAGTTCAATACAAGACAGAGACTATTCGGCTTCGCCTCTTCGCCTTGTCGGTCCCCAGAATTTAACAACAAAATACAAAGTTTTTGGCCACGCGCAAAAATCATTTTAAAACATTATTAAATAGCATTTTATACGAATTCTTACAAATACTTAAAGTAGATGACAAGGTAACTTAGGTATTGATAATATTTCGTCAAAATATATATCTCATACCAAATATTTTCCAATCCAAGCAAGTCACTCAAAAATTTCACTTGCATTCACTTTTAACCTAACAGCACAACCGAGCTATCGAGCCTAAAGTTATCATTCATTGAATCATTTTCCTTGACAAACAGTCACACACAAAATCAATAGAAATAGGAACACCCAAAAAACATGCCGAACTTTAATGGTGCCATAATTGTGCACACGCTGCAGCTGCTGAAGATACCAGCAACACTGCGTCAGATTGTGAACACCATATCGACGCACACCGATCTGCCAGAGGAAGATATCAAGGAGCCCGTTAAGCAGACCCTCGAAATGGGCAAGCGTTTGGGTTTCCTACAGAAAATGGATGGTAAGTAAATCAAATTCAACAATATGTGCTCACAATTAAAAGAATCTACTCTATAGGGCGTTACTACATGGTGCCGATGACCTTTGAGACGCTGATGAGCGAAATGCAAGCACTGGACATGCCCGACAAAGCCGAGTCCAAGCTGAAGCCTAAAAAGGAGAAGAAGGTAGCCAAATCGGAGGGCAAGTCCGCTAAGAAACAACTCAAGTTGACAGATACAATTAAGAAATTGTCTGACGATTCTCAAACCTCGATCATTACTTTAGTGCCGTCCGAAATCAAAATATGCTCGAAACCCAAGGGTGTCAAGTAGTCAAAAGACCGCTGCAATTATGCCAATTAGAACACTCTATAAACCAATCTATAAACCACTCTATAAACCACTCTATAACCCAGCTTACAAAAACACAACATTAAGCCTTGACAACAGCAACAAAAGTAGCCCAACTTCTATCATATATTAGCCAGATTTGATCCGATGTGAACCCAGCCATTAAGTCACTAAAATTGTCCGTTTTGTTTTGCTTAAATTTTGTTTCTTTGACGCAATAGTCACAAATAAATAATTAAATAATAATGGAACTTAAAAATATAATTTTTAAACAATATTTAAGTCAGTTTGTGGCCTCAGTTTATTCAGAACTTTAAACTTGGTGCAGAAAAATCTCCAGAAAAGGCAAACGAACACAACCAACCATTTTGGTAGTGAGACAAAATGACAAATTTCCCCCAAAAACAATTTAATTTCCCCAATCAAATTTAAGTTGCCCCACACAAAGGATATTCATTTTAATTACAAAATTTCAATCAGAAATTGTTGCATATTTCCTTATTACTTTGTTTCTCCTTCTTTGAGTCCCCCCAGGCAGCAGCAGCAGCAGTAGAGTCTCTTCTTTTGAGAAATGATTGCTCATTTACGCAAGTTGACAAATGTCTCAATTAGCGTGGGACGACAAATCTTCAAACTGCAGGGACCCCTTGGGGTAAAAGCAGGACAACGGCCAAGAAGGGCATGCCACGCCGCCCCGACAATGTCGCGACGCTTCCTATTCAATTTGAAAACCAAATGAAGCGTCCCCTCCGTCCGCCCAGTGCCAATTTTCTCCGTGCATTGACCATATGGTTGGACATTTAACCCACCTACGCCAACCAGACGCCCACACATTCACGCTCAGCCCCGTTACAGGACACTTCACCACACTATACCACACTTGAACACCACACTACACCACACCACACCACACCACACCACACTACACACGGTGCCACACCGCGAGGCCACAACACACTTCACCTCCCACTGACTTTGCAAAAAGCTTTGATGCCAGTCGGTTTTTTGGCATACCCCTGCGAGGAAGGGTATTCTCATTTGGGTCACAGTTTTGGTTAGCCAGAAAAAGGAAGATTGTATGGAGAATATATATCCTTATTCTTGTTATTCTTATTTATTATATATATATTAATTATTTATTTATTTTATTTATTTATTATATATATAAAATATACATATAAAATATATTAAATAGCTTCCATATGGTAGAAAGTCTCTGTAGCACAAGCATCTGCTTTGCAACATAATGCTCTTATCGTAAAACAAATCGCTGTCATTTTATCCTTTCCAACTAGTAGTTTATTTTCTTTATAATCATTCAAGAACTTTGAAGATCTGCTAACTATATCCCACCGTAGGGTATCTACAACTTCGATACAAGCCTCCCCTACTTTCTTTCTAGTACTTTTCGTAATGTTCTCCTCTTCATTTTTGCTTTGACCTTTGCGATGACGTCGGACCGGCTTCGGGTTACAGCGCGAGAGCAACGCACGGCAAATGCAATGTAAACAGAGCGGCAAGACAGAGAGAGTGATAAATAGATGGAGAGACAGCGAGAGATGGGCAAAAGAGAGGCGCTATAGTGTGGTGGAACTACGAGGCGCACACGAGCGCGTGTTGAGTTACCCACGAAGAGTGCAACAAATGTTTGAATGACAACATTGGGTGTGGGGGGGCGCTGGCACTGGCACGGGCACGGGCACAACAAGGTAAATGTTGGGGCACGTGGATGGATGGGTAGTACTCCCACTGGGCGGGTGGGTGTGTGTGTGTGTGTGGCTGCGTGGGTGGCTGCGTAAGAGTCAGACTCAAAGCGAGCAAAGTTATGTCTTGTCCTTTTCTTTTTTCGGCATACTGGCATACATAGCAGGATACCCCCGGAGACCAGTGGGGAATTATATTGTACGTGTGTGTGCACACCCGTATATCCATGCTATCTATACAAAAGGACCTTGCCTGGTTGCCGGCGATGCGCGCGTGGCCAGACAATGAAATGACAAAGCCGCCTGCTTAGGTTCGCTTTTCTCTTTCAGCAATTTTGTTGTGTGCGATTTTTGGTTTTTGGCTTTTTGGCATATGGTGCCACCCAGTTCCTACCCCACCCTACCCTATCATACCAGTACGAGTGTGTGTTGTGTGTTCGCCAGAAAAGCTGTTTTGCCAATTCCCCCTTCTTCCCCTGTGGCTCTTCTTTTATGAGGTTTTCTAGTTAAATATTTTTTTTTATTTATTTGTGCAACACCGCATCGCAATTTCCATGATTAGCAGATAAACATATGTCAAGTTGGAAAGTCTTTTTTTTTCCTTTTAATTTAAGGGCTGAGCTACAATGGGGTGTTGGTGGCTGTGGCTTTGATTGAGCTTTCAAATGGGTTAAGTTGGGGTTTGGCTGTGGGCACAAGGTACGGGGCACAAATGTTTGTTTAGGATGCAACAGCTGTTGCCGGAAAGTTGAACGAAAATGTTCCTAAAATGTGCGTGTTGCGTGGAAAATTTAAAGTTCCGGTGTTGGTTGAGAATGGATTTTAAATAGGAAAATGGGCAGCTGTTTAGACTGACATCTCGCTGGAACGAGCATATTTACGCCCTATTTTAGGTGGATATTTTGGCATACTGTAGCTATAGTTTTAAGCCTAAAAAACACTTCCAAAAAAAATGAAGAAAAAGTAAAATTTCCCTCAAGAAATGCAAACAAATTGGGGGATGAATTTTATTATCCCAAACATAAATTTGCTTCCATATTGAAAGTTTTATGTCTACTTTTTCACACATACATACATGTATGTATATAATTTTCCGAATAAAACTGGGATATTTTTTAATTGATTTATGATTGAGAAATATTTACGTGCATTGCAGAAAACTGAAAAGTTAATTTTAAACCAAAGCTGTTGCCATATTGAGATTTTAGATGTGGCTTTTATTGAACAATTAATTTTAATTTTGTAACCCCAAGGCTGGTTCCATATTGAGTTAGTTTTGGTCGATATTTTTCGCAATATTTCCTGTGCCTTAATTCCACCCAAAATACCCTGACAACTCTGCTAAAAATAGACGCTGCCGAGTACTTTAAAATCTGTACTCCCGAAGGAGTGGCCTTCAGTAGCATTCTATTATCTCCACACCCATCCATTTGCACTACTCTGTTGGATATTTACATGTACTTTTCCAGCCCTTAATTCAATTAACTTTAATGAACTGAATTATAATTGCAAATAAATTATCCATTTACGACGCACACAAATTCGCGTTACAGTTTTCGCCTCAGCTAAAAGCTAGAGGCTGTGAGGCTGTGAGGCAAACCCTAAACCCTAAGACGTCGTCAAGGCCAATTAGAAAACTTTGTGCGAAAATGGCAGACGAGACGGAAACTTGTCTTTGGAACTGAGAGAAAGCCCCCTGGAGCCGAAACGAGTCGTAGTTGCTTGAGCATATGGCCGCTGCGGGCAACAAAAAAAAAGCTCACCAAAGTCAAACTCGATTAAAAATGCATAAATGCAATTAAAAGCAAATGGAAATCGAACGAAACTCGCAAAAGCTTTCAATGTAAGCCAACTTGGTGGGGGGGGTAGTAGTGTGGGGTGAGTAGAGAAAACCCAAATGCCAAAAGACAGAAAGAAGCAGATGGCATTGGCAGAGAGAAGTGTTTGGGGGGAGGGGATTGGGGCACTAGCCAGTGGGGAAAAGACACTCAAAAGGCGCGACAAGTGTCGACTGAGTTTTGCTTTGCTTTTCGCGAGAGGCACAGCTGAAGAGACAGAGAGAGTGAGTGAGAGAGAGAGAGGCGGCGTGAAGCCAAAAGCAGTCCAAGAAGCGAAGCCCTGACCATGCAACGACCGAGCCAGATGCAGAGTGGCAGCAACAGACAGAGAGAGAGAGAGGAGTGCAGTGCAGTGCAACACACGCTGGTTGACTGGTTAAGTTGGTTTTGCTGACTGCACTTGTTTTTGCCATTATTATTGCTGCTGCTGCTACGACTACTTGCTACGTTTTGTGGCAGCAACAACGATAAAAAAAAGAAGAAGTAATTTTTTAGCGAACCGAATGTTTTGACACACTGCAAGAGACATTGGTTGATTTTGGGCTACTGTTTTAATTCCATTTGGCAGTGGCAAAGAAAAGAACATTTATTAAATATAAAAAATATTATATTATATTAAATTTAAAAAAAATATTAAATATTAAAAAATTAATAATAAAGCTCTGCAGTCTTCTGCAAGACTTTAGCACGTGTACTAGCTGCGAAACAGCCAGAAAGATAGACAGACATTTATTATTTATTTTATTTATTAATATTATGAAATAATATTAAATTTAATTGTACGGAGCGCTAGCATCGGGGCCCTCGGCTCTGTATGAGACAAAAGGGTGTAGGAAGACAGACATTGCTTTATGGATTCCTTAAGGATCGTTTCTTAGATTTTGCATCATCTTTGATTTAACAAACAGCTGGGACACAAAACCGCAACTGCCGCTGCAATAACAACTATTGCCAATTCACCCACACCCACTCGTGCACAGACAACAGTTAGCCGGAGTCTCTGCTACGACTATCTGTGTCTGCATATGCCTGTGTGTCTATGGCTATGTCTATGTGTGTGTGTGTGTGTGTGTAAAGCTAACATATTGCGGCACTTTTTGGGCACTTTTAGTGCAATAAAACCACTCGAAATCATAGAACCTAGCATGCAAAGAGTAATGCATGCAATTTCTAACCAAAAAACATCATAAATTGTTGTAAAAACATAAAATTCCAGCATATGCTAGCGCACACACACACATGCATATATAGGCACAAAACCCACTCTTTGACTTACTTTCAAATGCACTGTGTAAAAACGGTGTGTTTTTTTTTCCTTCTTTCTTTCTTTTTTTTTTGTTTTCTTCGTTTTAGTGTGTTTCTATGCTTTTACTTTTTCCTTTTTCTTTTGGAATTTGCACTCACACACACATACACACACACCTACATACGTAAACACAGCACACACACACACACATACAACAAACACGCGCGCGCGAACACGAAACGTATTTTGTTATTGTTTGGTTTTCTCTTTTCTTATTTTTTTTGTTTTTGTTTTTTCGTCTTTTTTTGTTGTTGTTGTTGCGGAAAAACCTTATAAAATGCGTAACAAGTTTGCAATTTTTGTGTGTGTTTGCTGGCTTTATCGCTTTATGCGCGCTGTAACGGTTAATATAACGAAACACGACATGGGGTGCTGTGCTTATAACGGTAAAATACGGTAACGAAACAGCACGATGACGATGTCGATTACGATTATGACGTAGTGGCCGAAACGAACGGACCGCCCACTATTTGCACATGCGATCCGGAGGAGGTAAAAACCGTTGCGACAACCGACTGCAAACGCGGCAAACGTTTGATTGACGCCGCCGCCATGGAAAATGAGGCACGATAGCCGCTGCTGCTGCTGCTGCCGCTGCCGTTGCTGCTGCTTGCCACTGCAAAGCTTACCGATGGACAAAATGAGCGAAACGAGCGACAGGCACACAGCACACGAGAAGCGTGGGAGCGAGAGAGCCAGTGGGAGCCAATGTGGAGAGAGGAGAGAGCACGAAAAATTGCATGCAAATTCCTGTGCTTGTGGGTGAGCGAGCGAACGAGAGAGAGAGAGAGAGAGCGCGTTTCAAAAGGTGAGCACTGAGCACTGAGTGTAGGGGAGAGAGTGGGAGTGAGAGTTTGAGTGGGAGCAGCTCATCATCGTTATTTGAGTGCTTTTTCTGGGCAGCAGCCTGCAACCTGTATGAGGGCCCCAAGGAGCAGAAGCTTTTCGTGGGTGTTTCAAACGGTTGTTGCCGGCTGAAGCTCCAAACAGCTGTTCGAGGAAGAGGTTATGGAGCAGACATATGGCAGGAAATTGAGTTTGGGGCGTAGGAAGGACCTTATGATGTCTTCAAACAGAATATTTAAACGTATCCATGCAAAAGAAACACTGAACATATAATTCGCAATGGCTTATAGTGTCATTAAAGGCTGACATATGGCAAAAAAAAAAAACAAAGAAAGCGAAAGGAAGAAGAATTTCTGATACATAAAAAGAGATTAATGCAACATATTGATGGAAAAGGAAAACAAATACATGATTGTTTTCTTGTACCATTTAAAACTGACGATATGGCAGTCATATGTGCATAAATTTAATCGAGTATTTTCAATTCATGTTACATAAATCATTTTCAGTTTTTAAAATAAACACAGATTAATTTAATAAAATTTAATTAAGAAAAAGAAGACTATTATCTCTCATTTCTTGTTTCATAATTTTTACTTCCAACTATATAAAATCATATTCAACTGAGATAATATATGTGCATCATCCTACGATTAATATCCCCCCTAAGACGTTTCTAGTCACTCCCTAGCCAAAGGTTAACAAGTAACAGCCTAATTAGTTGAACCCACATCTTAGAAGGCCAACAAGCTGTTGATATGTCTAATGTCTGACCTTTGCTAAACAAAATCCGCACACGGCTGCCGTTACCCTACCCAAGAACAAACAACAAAAGTTTTGCAACTCCATTTTCCAAGACAAAAGAAAAGCTTTTTGCTTAGCCAGCAACAGAACCAGCTAAATCGCAATTGTGGTTTGAGTATCAACTAAAGAGCTTTATTTTAGATCATGCTGGAAAAAGCGACAGTTACAATTTTGTTTAAATTCTAAAGGGAAACTCAATCGATTGCAGAATCATTTTTGGAGGAGTTGCAGAAGCAGCATTAAAGCACATATTGGCTGGCACCAGCACGGCTCAAGCTGAAGTAATTAAGCCCTAGCAATACTCTCTCAACAGAGATCCACAGCTGTCCAAGAAATTGGTGACCAACATCGGACCCTTGCGCGTATTGGACAAGCAGGAGGATGCCTCGTGGCAGTACGTTGGCTGAAACATAGGATCCCAGTGGAGTGGCTGCAGATTAATCAGAATATCAGTGCATAAATTCGTATAGCTTTATGCCAGGACGTAAACAGCCATCTAATTGAATGGTCATGCTTTTGTGGATTAAAAGTTTTTTTGTAATCATTTTTCCAGTAGTTTAGTTGGTTTTATTTTTGCTGTGTACCATTTGAATTTTGCCTTTTTTGTTTACTAAATTGTTCGGAAATTTTTCGAGCTACGATCTTCATTTAATTTTGCAGAACCGCTTGTTGGTCTTGTGAAGCTTCAGCCACCACTCGAAGTCATTATTCACAGTCTTGGGTTTGGCCGCCTGCTCGTGTTGCGCTACATTCGCATCGCGTTCACGCAGCCAAATCCTAGCATACTCCCAGCTTATGATCATCGCCATTGAAACGGGGCCACACTGTAAATAATAATTTTAAAAATATATATAAATATTTACTACAAATTAAGCAACCTCCGGATCAATTATTGCTGGAAATTTGGTGGCCCTTATGCCCGCCTCCGTCTTTAAGTTATCCCTGGGAAGGTGAGGCTTAGCCCGAGACCAGTTCCTGGTTCGGCTCATCTCGTTTTTGGCGGATTAAATTTTTGAATAATTTTTGAAATTTCTTGATTTAGGGTCTAAAAATGTTGTACACACATTTTTGAATACAAATTATAAGTGTACTTTTTGAACGTTTCTAAACGTTGAATTTATTCAAAGAGAATGATCGTATGAAAGTATCCTTTATTATTATATATTTTATATAATGAAAGTTCTTTAATTTTAATTATTTAATTTTAATTCTCTAGCTTTAATCTTCTGCCCGGATCTAATTTATTTTAAGAGTACTGAACGGATTGTGTGTTTAAAAAATCTAGTAAATATAATAAACCTCATTACAGGTATGTGCAAGATCCATAATTCTGTAGAGGGTACTCTACACCACGCATCGTAATCCTTGGGAACTACTTGGCACAAAAGTTTAAGTATTACCCGTGTCCCAGTGCAAACTTAACTCGATAAATATTTCAGTTGTTTTCGATTAAGTAGCCCTATGGATGTTCGGCCGGTCATCCAATGTCCGATGTTAGCACTGAAAGTTCCAACAACAACAACAACAAAATAAAAGAAAACCCGCCCAGTACAAACTTGGGGAATTTCTCTACTTTGAACCGCCCACCGGGCCCCTCAGAAACCAACCCAAAGAGCAAACACTGAAATGTTTCGAAGGCGTTTCCTTCCACAATAACAAGAGGTGGAAAAAGCTGAAGAAATGCAAGAAGAGGAAGCAGTGGTAGAACAGAGAGAGAGAGAGAGAGAGAGAGTAGAAATTGAACCTGGAGAACCTGAAAGACAAAAGGCAAAGAAGTATAACAAACTTTAAGTCAATACACCTACACAAAAAACAACAAAACAAGAAAAGAGAGGAGGCAAAAAAATAAAACAAAATTAAATAGAAGAAAACAAAAAAGCTGAGTGGGCAGGGGGAAATGGAAAAAACAACAGCAAACTCTGGCAAACTCCTCACCACCCACCCCACTGAAGGCAAAGAAAAAAGGAGGAGAAGCAGCAAAAGTAAAACAAAACACGGCGACAGGCCAACAATTCGAGGTGGGTCGGTGGGTTGTGGCTCTAAGGTGGCTCTGCCGAGCCTGGTCTGGGTTTCGTTGGGGTTCGTAGTGGGGATGTGTAGTGTGACTTTGTGGATGCGGGGGGGAGAGGTTCTGGGGTACGTAAATCAAACAAAAATAAACAAAAATAAAACAAAGCAAACCAAATAAAATAAACAAAACTACGCAAAAGTACGAGTAGCAAACGACGATGACGATGACGATGGAGCACAAACAAGGAGGCAAACCCTAACAAGCAGTGGAGCCGCCACGAATCATTCATCAATATGTTGGCAATGGAAATGCACTTTCTTTGCTACCATCTGCATATACATACATATGTGTGCTATCGTTTGTTATCGCTGTATATGTGCTATCGGTTTGGTAGCTTCCTCCCATTAGGTCATTATCCTCCTTCATGAGTTCAGTTCTTCAGTTTTCTCAGTTCAAAATTATAAAATGTTATGACAAATCGAAAACAATCGTCTTAATAAAAAATGTCCATTCATTGCTGAGATATTTACATATTATATACATATATTATATATTATATTTATATATCTTTATTTCTTTATTTCATTTTAAAATTAAACCCCTATAAATTCCATAGTTTTGCCACTATTTAAGAATTGTTTTAATTTTATTTTTATTTAGTTTTTTAGTTTTATTTTTTTTATTCAATTATCTCTGCTTAAGAACAATAAATTTTCAAATCTTTTTCTAATCGCCTATTTAACAGTATGTTTTCATATTATATTAATTTTAAATATAATATTATATATAATTATTATATTATTATAATTATATTACCATTTTAATATTATTTAAATTAGACCCCAAATTATAGCTAGTGCAAATCAATCTATTAGCTAAAAATCCACGTATAACGTAGAGTATTTTCAACAATTCTAGAATTAAATAAAAAATAAGGAAAAGCAGTACAAAAACAAGCACCAGAAGCAGAAGCAATAAGCTTAGAAAACGAAGGAAGCCAATGAACGAGACAAAGACAAATACAAAACAATTCAACTCTGATGAAGATGACGATGACGATGATAATAATGATGATGTTAATTGTAATCATCATGTAAATGATGATTACGATAACGATAATGATGTCGCAACCACTGGAAGCATTTTCCCGTTTTCTAAAACAAACATTTGCCAATGTTCTCAACAAACTTTTTATTTGGCCAAAAACGAAACGAAACGAAAGGGAAACAGAACAGAAACAGAAACCAGACAACTGCGGGTTGTACAAGTACAGGACAGGGTCTTGGGATGGTTGAAAGTGGGTTGGGTTGGGTTGGTTGGGTTGGTGATGGTGATGGTGTGGGGGGTTGGGAGGAAGTTTCGAGCAAACAAACACACAATTACAGTTACAGTTGTGTTTGTCTCTCCGCTCTGTTGCTGTGAGCACTGCAAACAAAACTTCCTATTTTAACCCCCCATCCCCCTCCCATCCCACTGGTGCACCACCACCCACCCCATGCGGCCCCATGTCAGTTTGCTGTCTCTTTCTCAGAGTTTGTCTCTCGCTCTCCGCTTCTGTAGGTTGCTCTCTCACGTGCAATTGTATGCGTAAATAAGCATTTTACTATAGAACACAACTGTTCCTTGTCGTTGTTGTTTGCTATACCCTGTAGGAGTAAAACTGCAGGGTAGGTATCGTTGCTGAGGGTGTATGTAACATGAGGAAGGAAGTAAGATGCTTAAGGCCCATACATTTCATGGGTAATATGCAGCGAAGTCTTTAAATAAATCATATCCCATTCAAATGTTTTCATAGTATGTGTATTCTCTTTAAAAGAATTTATAAGAACTATAAGAAATGTCTTTAATAAAAATTAACATAAAAAAACAAAACACAAACTACCCCCATGCATAATTAAATATCTACAAATTATATATACTGATCTATGGAGAGACCTAACTATTTGGTAATTATTACAACCATGATTTAGTTATTTAATGTTCAATTCAAATTCAATGGTATCAACCACTCGAACCTAAAAAGATTATTCTAATATAGACATCCCAAAGCTTACATTCAATGTTTAAAAAATACAAAATAAAGAAATAAAAAATAAAAAAGAAATTATAATAAAGCACAAACTGAATACCCAATACATATGCATAATTAAATATCTACAAATTATATACATATGTACATATACTGATCTATGGAGAGACCTAACTACTATATTTGGTAATTATTATAACCATGATTTAGTTATGGAGCAAATTCAATGGTATCAACAATTCGAACCTGAAAAGAGTATTCTAATATAGACATCCCAATGATTAAATTCGATGTTTATCAGAGTAAATGTAAAAAGTATTCGATTTGCGACACCCCTTTATAAAGTTTAGACAAGATATAGACAAGAGATATTAAAATCCATCTTTATTATTTAGTTTTAGCAATTGAAATATTTACAGGATATTTCTAGCAGATAATAAAAAATAATAATAGAATTGTGTTGTCGTCTGGTTTGTCTTTCATTGAGAGAAATACCCATTAAAAATGCAAGTACAGGGTATTCCCTCAGTCTAAATGTTTCATTTAGTATTCCTAGTTGTTTTTAGTTTTATTTGTTTATTTCAAAGCCATAGAACGAAGAGAGGGAGGGGAGGACTTTGGGGGGGGCTATGGTTAGGTGACTGTCACGAACGATGTCGACGCCTGCTGCGGACTGCTCTTCCGCACCTCCGCTCCCTGGCTCTGCCTTTTCCAATTCCACCTCCCATTTCTCCTGGTTCCTCGGCTTCTGCTTCTGCTTCCACTTCCACTTCCTCCTTCCTGTCCTGCTCCATCGCTTTGCTTTCTTTGTTGTTGTTTCAGTGCTCATTAGTAGCATTCGCATTGGGCTGCTGCTTGTTGTGTTTGTTTGTGTGTGTGTGTGTGTGTGTGTGTTTTGCCATCTCTTTCTATTCCGTTTTTTTGCCTCTCTTTCGCACCAGCTGTCTGCCTCACTTTCTTCTGCCTCCCCCTACTTTCTTGCTACCTCCCTCCCTCCCTCACCACTCAGTCTGTGTGTCTCTTTGTGTGTTTGCATTTGTTTGTTTTAAAATTTTATTGTATTTCATTCAGTTGTTGGTTCGTTTGTTCGTTTCTGTTTCGTTGTTGCTGTTGGCCTTTCGTTGACTTCGTTTGCTCTTCCCAGCCACCCACCCACAGTGCTTTGGCTCCCCTGCTACTATCCACAGGACATGTCTTGATTCCTTGGACGTCTCCCGCTTTTCTGTTCAAAATTAAGCACAACAATTTGTTTGCCATTTCTCAATTTACGAGTATTCATTCTTGGATACATCATTGAAGATGCCAACAGTTTCATTGGTATTCAAATTATTTATACTTCATTCCGCGTTTCTAAGAAGGAAAATTAAAGGTTTATTAAGAAGAAATTATTAAGAAAATTGTTTAATTAAATTCATTATTTTTTTTTTGCTCTCCAAAAACCGTATCTTCCACCCACAAAAAACCAAAGCATCCCCCAATAAAATTAGACATAAAAAAGAATTTAAAAAAAAAAAACAAATTTAACCTCCGTTTACTATGCGGGGGAGCTAGACCCACATAGTAGACCTGGTCTGTATCCAACAAGTTGGGGCTGCTTTGTTTTGTGCCCTTTTCAATTACATTTCAAGGCTTCAGACCGAGCGCCGAGCGACAGCCATGAAAAAGTGCAACGAAATATTCGACATATTCCAGATAAGCATAAAGACAGCAACACAAAAAGGCCAAGAACTAAGGCTAAAACATAAGCAGACAGTGAGTGAGCCCCCATCAGCCACCCACATGCAACTCACGTGTTGGCAACGTTCGTTGCCCAACAAAAAAAATGCTTAATTAATTAATTTTTTTTTTCCTGCATTCAGCTTATGTGTGTGTTTTTTTTTTTCGCCATCGGTGCATAGCTTCGTTGGCATTTCTGTTTGGGTTTCTTCTGTGGGGAGTGTTTCTATGTCATTGTTATTGTTAACAGCTGTACTTTCGCAAATTTACAGTAATAAAAGCACACGGAACACAAGTCGTACATGAAAAAAACAACAAAAACAGTGGGGGCAAAAGAGGGAGCACAACACGCAACAACAAAATAGAAGAAAAATCAGACAATAGCATTTAAGAAGATTTATGAAAGATATTCCAACTATGGGAATACCTCTTAGAAATTTACTATTTGAAACTCAATAATTAAGGGTAAACCCAAAATTTATAAAAATAATTTCCAAAAAAAATCCGTATCTTTTGGCATGCATCGACACTTTTTCAATATTTTGTTGTAATAATTTAAACATAAAAATTTTCGAAACTTCTTTAAAAAGGTTGAAAGACATTTTCAATTTCCTTTGCTTTTTGATGGCTGTGAGTAAGACCAGATTGTGAGATTTTCGATGAGTCTGTAATTATACAAATCTATCGAATCTTTTGAAAATTATATCACATACATTGCTTTCTCTTTTAAGGAATTATCAATCAGAATGATTTACAGTAGTTCAGTGTATAAAATATTTAGAACTGCGACAACGATAGATTTTTTTTTAGCAAGAATTGGCGAGCTCTCCCTTTACACTGGCTGTAAAATCGGTAACCAATCGGTATGCTTTTTGGTTTATACAAACCCATCGAATGTGAGCAGCATTTCCTTTTAATTGCGGCTAACATAAAGTATTTTGAATTACTGATATTGATATCAGGATTCTGCATATGCTAAAGTTCTCCTTTTCCTGCTCTTTTAGGCGAATACAGCATACTCTTTTATGCTCCAAATACCGGGTATAATAAACAACAACACAGCATTGGGCGAAACAGAAAACAATTTTTGCTGAATGCACACGAAAAATCAACGAAAGAGCGAGAGACCGAAAAAACGAATGCGAAATTGCAACGGGAGTTCTGTGCTGTTCTCCCCGTTTTTGTTGTTTATGCTATACGAATGGAATGGAAACAACAACAACAACAACAACAGAAGAGAGGAGAGGAGAAATAAGCAGAAGAACAAGAGTAAACAGATGCAACAACAACCAGATGGGTCTCCGCGGGTCGGCCCCCCCCCCCCCCCTCGGGTACGGGTCTGGGTCTGGGTTAGTAAATAAATGCGACAAGCGTATTTTTTCCGTTCAGAAAAACAATGTCAACATGGAGGAAACATTTCAACCGAAAATTATAAAAACTATACAAAAAAAAATGCACCCACACACAGCAACGCAATCCACCATTTTTTGGGTTGCAAGTTGCAACATAGTTAAATAAACATTTCATCATAATTATATTCAGGGGTGTACAGTTGCCTCGGCTGCAGATAAGTGTTGCATACCACAGGGCGTACCAGTGCCCAGCATTATCAAGGTGGAAGGAAGCAAAAGGGGCAAACAAAAAAGGAAATAGAAGCACAGGGAAACGAAGAACGAAAGACAAATTTGTTTACATCCGCTTGAAGTTTTGCCAAGGTTTGCGAATTGTTTTTAACGGGTGGGAAGACACTTAGATTCAAAGATAACAAAATAAATAATATTAGTCTCCCCCAAAATTCTTTTTTAGAGGAAATATGTATGTGAAATTTGAAATATTTAATTCATGTTTATTTTGATTTGATTTAAAAACTTTTTTTTCTTCGTTAAATAGCTAAAACCTGTATACTTTAAAAAATCTTAAAAAACCGGCAGATATTGATATCCAAGGATAATTCTACTTTATCACAGTCCAAAATATTATCCTTTCCCCTTTGTCCGCCTGTACACAAACAAAGATACGCAAACGCAGCCTACTATCAGAGCCCGCCCCACTGTCACTCTCCAAATCACAGCAGCCACACACGCACACACAAGCTCTCACACGCACTCTTTTGCATTCGCTCTCTCTCTCTCTCTCTCTCTCTCGCTCGCTCCCACTCTACATCCCTACCGCAAAAGCTCTGCGACAACAGCACCAACAGCAACAACTAATTAAGTTCATTGCTTCTATTTGCGTATTTTGCTGCCTTGCATCCATTATTATTGTTGCTGTTTTGCATATTTTTTGCAGCCGAAGCTCAACAACAAAAGGCGACCGAAAAGCAAAATAACTACATAAAAGAAAGGCTGTTCAAAAGATATTCAATATCGACGATTTGAATACCCTTGTAGATCGTTTGTTATAGTACATATGTGTATGACATTGGTAGTTGGATAATAATAAGGTCTTCCCTTGTACTTTGGGCACAACTCGAATATCAAAAGTAGCTAAATCGTTGCAAGCCTGGAAAAATACATATCTTTCAGATGCTTTGCCGATTTCAGAAAAGAAAGTCAAACATTTTTCTATGGTAAAAAATTTACAACAATTTTTGGGAAATATTTTTCCTTGAACTCTAGGAGCAACTGGAGTGTACAAATTTGCTAACTAATTATAAGTTAGTTAGTAAGTTAGTCAAATGATGTCCTGTAAAAAAATGTACTCTATTTTTTTAATTGTTAATTACAGTTACATATATTGGACTACAAATATCCATCAAATCACAATATTCATTAAATTTGCTTAGTCAATAAGTTTATCACCAGATTCAGGTCCTGTGCGCGTGACATTTGTTGGCAATTTCACACAACAAATAAATGACTAGAAAATAATTTACATGTTGACTTTAAGTGATTGGAAACATCCTTCTCAAAGTTACAAGCATACATTCATACATACATACATATGTATGTATGTTTGTACGATTGAAAACATAATGCTCAATGAAAAGGGTATAGCAACAAAAACTCATCAGTCTCATCTTCATTAGCTTTGCTTTCGGTCTTTCTTTCCGTCTCTGTGCATGTCGCTCCACCCTTTCCCCCGTACATGTCTTGTCTTTTGCTGTCCACCCATCCTACCATCATCCCCCTCCACCCCCTAACCAAGACCTCACTTTCTTGCATTGTCTCTGCAAAAAAAAAGACCAAAAAAAAAAATATAACTTTTGTTTACTCGCATTCCCTGCGTTGCTCTTGTTTTTGTTGCCGCCTGCCCGCTGCCGCTGTCGGCGTCTCTGTCGTTGCTGCCGTCTCTGCTGTTTACACAATTCCACAGCCGAAGTCCAACAAAATAAAAAGACAGGCCAAAAAACAAGTCAAGGCAGGGCTCCAGACTGATCGACAAAGGGAATGCCCTGTAATCTTTTCAAGTTGACATTTGCAGCAGTCCATACTGCACACTGGTCGACCCGAGGATACTTACACTCCTTACTCAGTGGGGGTAAATTAGTAAAAAGTTTAATAAGTATTCCATTTCCCATAGCAACCCCAAATAAATAAATTAATACAGTTTAAAGACGTACAAACTGTTTTTAAACCTCAATATACCCCTAATCGCTGCATATCAGAGGGTAGAGCGCACCAGAAGAATCGAGACGTCGACAACGCAAAATGCGAAATGTATAATGACCTTCAGTTGCGTTGAAGTCGGCGTCGTCATTGACGCCAGCAGAAACAGCACTGGCTGGCAGGAAGGCAGTAATACTATCGCTGTGGGGGCGGGGTTGTTCTCTGCTTGGGTCAAGACTCGACACGTCTTAATTTCTGCTCTCCATGGCCACCCGCCCCCACGCCACACACTTTCCCCTCCCATACTTTCCCCGACAAATCACCCGCACCCACCCCCTCCCACGCACAAACATTGTAAACAAGCGGCGACGTCGCTGCCACGACTTCGGTCACGACGCTTCCTAGTTGTAAATTTACTCACACCCACACACAAATATAAACGAAGCTGCCTTTTGCGCCTGCTCTCTCAATTCGTACACTCTTTCGGGCTTACTCTCTCTCTCTCTCTATCTCTCTCATGGTCGGCATTCATTCGCTCCTGTGCAAACAAGTGTTTGTTTGCAGCGTCGCAGTCGACAGAGGCAGAGGCAGTGGCAGAACCAGGAGCAGAGGCAGAAAAACACCATCCCCGTCCTTTACCAAAAAGCACTTAGCCCACTGACCCCTCCCTCCCCTTAGCACGAACCCCCCACGAACCAGTGTCGAACTTTCTTATTTGATTATTCGCAAAAAATAAAACAGAAAGAACGAGAGTCGAGTCGAGTCTCTCGAAAAGCTTCTGTCAAATTGTGACAAAACGAATTTGTACTAATTAGCATTTCTTATGTGGCCTTCACAGTGGGTCACATCGATTAAAATGTGCGCTGTGCAGCATGACTTTGCGATTCTGTTTGGGAAGGGAGTTAGGCTATAGATTAAATAATAGCATACATTAAGCATTGATTGCCACAAATATAATCGAGCCACTGTACACACCTGTTATCATACAATTGTAGGATAAAGTCCTAAAAATGTCTGGCCTGGATGACACATACTCTTTTGAAGAGGTTTGTGTGCCATATGAATATGTACAGCTGATAAGATTGTTTTGAAGCTGACCTTGCAAGGTTAGTCAATATATTTAATAGCTATGAACAAAGTTATCGTTTATTGGGAAAAGAGGAAAACAAAAAACTATTTTTAACCCCACAACTAATTATTGCAACCACTGTGGACCCACTTTAATTCTTAGAAAACTTCACAAAACCACGATACGCATCCCACAGTGCGCCAAATGCAAGCCAAAAACTAACGAAACAAAAGATATTGGTATAAGAATCGTAAGCTAGCAAGAGCGACAGGGACAAAGCTGAAATAACTCTGCCGACCTAGCGTCGTGTTGTTGTTGCTGTTGTTCTACAGTTGGCACGTGAGAGCTTGCGCACGAGAGCAGAGGCAAAAACAACAAGAAAACCGCCTCCCACGCAGTGACTAAAAACGCAGTGCACTTTGACAGAAGCAAAGCAGCAGCAGCGCTGTCCAAGGCAGCGGCAGAGAGATATCAACGACAAAAACAAAGCTCGAGCCAGCAGAGCAGGCAAATAGAAATGTAGACAAGAAAGGAATTGGGTTTGGGTGTCGAAGCTTAGGATACCCTGGCAGATCATTCGTCTTTATGATTGATTTATTGCTTTAACTACTCAGCTCACTGATCTCAACGAGGGCTCTTCCTTAGTTTTCGGCCAAATCTGATTTAGAACATCATACTCTCTCCAAGGCAGGGTATAATTACATGCATACAAATGCATTTTGTTTGCATAGCAGAAAACCAAACAACAGCACAACTGTAAAAGACGACGCTCAAGGCAAACTATTTAGCAGCAGCGAGAGAGCAGAACAGCGCAGCCACAGCAAGAGAGCAGAGCGTGGGGCCAAGGCAGCGTCGTTGGCGCAGGCAGAAGACGGAAATACCAAGCGAACGATGACGAACGTAAAAACTACGCACCAGGCAGTGGAGCAGCGGGAGGGGGAGGAGCAGAGGCCAACAATAAAACACGGCACGAAAAACAAACAAACAAGCAGACCATGTTGTGTGGGGTAGAGGGGGAGGATTGGAAGGCCTACAGTGAGATGATGTGTGACAGGGAGAGAGAGACAGAGAGAGAGAGATAGCGAGAAACCGTGACAGCGACAGCGAACGTAGAGGAGCGTGCACAGCACCTGCCCTTTGCTGCGGCCGGCCCCCCTTGGACCCCTTACTTTGGCTAACGAGCAAACAAAACTAAACAAAAATAAATAGAAACAAAAACAGAAAAGAGAAAAACGAAAGAAAATAAGCAGAAATAGAAAAGCAGGAACTATTTTGTTCGCAATGGGAAGAAAAAACTTTGGAATTTAAATACAATAAAATACAGTGAAAGCTCTGTAGAAAGAACATCATCCTCAGAATATCATATTTATCAATTCTCCTGATCTCTTTTATGGAAACTAATCTTAATCAAAACCTTAATCAAAGTTTAATCATTTTATGGATGTCGTTCATCTTCCTCTACAACCACCCACTCCCTGCTATCCTGAGCAACCATCAGAGTTTTCACTGTACTGTTCTATATGGATAGAATTTCTCAGAAATATTTCACCTATTTCTTCCCACTTCCCCAAAATCATCCCGACCCCACCTTATCGAAGTAAAAACCCAAATGTCAATTGAGAATACGCTTTTTTGTTTTAGGAATTTCACTACGGCGTAGTAGAAATGTCGATGTTTTTTTTTTGGCGCGAAGTTGCCGCTGAGCTGATTTTTTGTTTTTTGTGTCTTGGTCGTCTTTCCGTTCGTTCAACTCCAGGTCGGTCTGCAGTCGACGTCGCCGCTGCTGCCCGCTGCCCGCGGTGAACCGCTCCTGTCTACTTGTTTGTTTAATTTTTTGCCATTTCTGCTTCACATTTTATTTGTTTGTTTGACTCGCTGCGCCTGTAGTGGTGTGTGTGAGCTGGCAGCGGCGGCCCAAGAAGCAGTTGGTCTCTCCGCTACCTTCTCTTCTTCATCTCTCTCCAAAACTCATCATCATCATCATCATCATAGTAGCTCCTCCACCACCCCTCTCCAGACGTAGTAGTCCTCCTCTTCCAACCATCATACTTGTTGTTGCTACTCTGCTGCTGCCGTGTTTCTTTTTCACTTTATCAAAACAACTGCGCAGTCACAGCCGGCGTCGCTGTCTGTGTCTGCTTGTGCAAGGTATATTATATAGAAGGTCAGTCAGTCCAAGTTGTAGCTCTTGGAGAGTAGCAAAAGATCAGGTGCTTGTAGGTAAGCATGGATAACTTTGTAGATTTAAATTATTTTCAATGATAAATTTAACGAAAATGACGGTGTTACCAAACTCTATTTAATTATTTATATCTGATTTATTTTTAAAGTTCCCCACAATTCTGTATCGATCGGCAATTAAAGAGTTTGGCTGCCAAAAGGAGGAACTTACTTACCCTCTTTTTCTTATACATTGGGCTTGTGTTTTTTGGCGCGCACTCTCTCTCGCACACTCACACTCATCGCTGTCTCTCTCTCTCTCGCGTTCGTTCGCTTTAAGCATGACAAACAAAGCACCGTAGAATTTCACAACAGGCGAAAAGAGAACTTCATTATGATGTTCGTTTTGTTTTTCCACGAAACAACTGTTTACTGAATGCTGTCGCCGCTGGCAGAGACGTCAACGCTGTGGCCTCTGCCGCTGTCTGTTGCTGCTGCTGCTGTGTGCTCATTTCAATACGACTACAAGTACGCGACGTCGCAGTCGCTGCTCTGCTGTCGGTGCGTTTACAAATCGATTTCAATAAGTTTGTCGGTGTTTGTCGGGAAAGCTCAGACGGGGAAACAGACGCTATCAGACGTTGCTCGCGAACGGTTGTAACGGTACCGTACGAGCCGCCACAAAACTTATCATTTACATACGCGCGCGTAACGGTTTAGAATCATTTTTTGCCCAAAGAAGCGCAACAGCGGCACGGCGTGTATATAGCGGTAAATATCGGCGGGACAAGCAAGTGCGTATCAACGTATTTGCGTGCGTATGTGTGTGTGTGTGAGAGGCTGTGTGTGAGTGTGTTTGTTTTGGCAAGTGAGATGGAAAAAGCCTATGGACTCTGTCTCTGTCTCCACCTCTGCCTCCTACTGTGCTGCTGCTGCTGTTTGTCTGTTTGCTAAACAAATAACGGCAAATCAAATACAAGGCACATTTACAACAGCACAAGGAAATGTTTTCGAAAAATACCACACAAAAATAGTACTTGAAGTTCAGAGAATATTTTTGAAATTACAAAAAATAATTAAAATACTATACAAATTATTGCTTGGGGATTCATATAGAATTATTTATAAATTATGTGCCCATAAGTGCGTGTGTCTTAAAAATTGTCTCGAAAATTGAATACCAAAAATAATGAAGAAAATATATATAGGAAATATGCCCTATATTCGTGTCTGAAAAAAATATATACTGTAATAATTGGAAAAACACCACAAAAAATAAATCACAAAAAGCAATATATAACAAAAAGTTTTCAAAAACATTGTTTTCCCCGAAAAGTGCGTATCTGTCTGAAAATGTGTGTGCTTCGAATGTAATTGGTTTTTTATTTGACGCCTTGAAATGTATTTTTAAGTTTTTTGTGCTCAATTTTCGTTGATTTTTTATGTTGTTTACTTTTTGCGTTGTTTCATTTGTTTTATTCGGCCTCTTGGTGTTTCTCTCCTTCATCGTCGTCGTCTTCCTCTGCCCCCGAAATCTTCATTCAAAATGACAAATCAGCCAAAGACAAAAGGCGAAACGAAATAGAAACTAAATTGTGGATAACATGGATTTTATGCAAATTAACGGATTCGGTTTTTTGGAAACAGTTTTAAACGAATTCAAAATGGTTGTTGGATGTGGATGTGTGTGCTAAAAGAAATCTTTGAAAAATACAAAATGGGAGGAATGTACTAATAACAATCTGCCAAATCAAATCAACATTAAATTTAAAAATACTGTAAGAAAAAGCCATATTTTGGTTTCAACAGAAATGACGTGAAATTAAGTGAAGTTTATAAACGGAATATGTATAATTCAAGAAAATGTGGTTTAAAAACAAACAAAAAATTATCCATAAAAAGTACTTAAAGTTAAAGTGGAACAGAGCAGATTAAAGAATGGAAGTTCTTATTAAAAATGTGTGTGTGGAGGAAGAACAGAACAACCTCAACCGAATGTGCTACAAGTGAAAATTAAAAAACTAAAATAAATTGAAATATCAACGAAAAGTGTAATTAAAAAAAATCGACTTCCTGTTAAAACCAAAGGTTTTTAAACAATTCCCCCATGATTCATATTACAAAAGTCGTCCAATAAAAACTGACATTTTCGAATTCCTGCTAAAAAAGCCCCCGCGGTCGACGCGCTCGTCACCTTTTGTGCCACAAACACATGCGCGCCTCCCGCTTTTCTTGGGAATTAAACAGCAACAAAACAGGCACAGACATGCAAATTAAATTTTAGCGAAAAAACCCAAAATCTATAAACGCAATCAGTAAACAACATTCGGAATGAATGAAAAAAAATAAGAGTACTGGGGAAAAAATATAAAAAAAATTCACCGCAAAATTCCAAGTAAATCCCTCAAAACTGTGCTACTTAAAAATAAAACGAGGCCGTAGACGGCGACCGATCAGAATGCAAAATGGGGAAAACAAAATTTTGGCCAAATATCCATCATTTAAAGGAAAATTCAATTGAATATTCAAACCAAATCTATCAGAGAGACAACAAAAGAGAGAGGGAGAGCGGAAAAAGTGCGTAAAAGGCAGCGTGGCGTAAAAAAACAAGTTCTAAAAATAGACCAAAATGTGTCGCGTCTAAAAATTGACGCAGAAGTGGCGCAAACAACCAAAGCAAAGCAAACAACTAAATACAAAAAAAACACACAAACAAAACAAAAAACCGTGCACGCAAGACATTTAAAAAGCAAACTGAACTGAACTAAAAAAAAAAAAAAACAAATTAAGGTTTTTTTTCATGAGCTTCGTGTCTGCCTTCTCTTTTGCACTCCCTGTGTGTGTCTCTGTGTGTGTGTTTACCGTTATGATTCATCCAGCTGTTTGCGCAGCGTCGCAATCTGCGCACAAAGAAATATTGTACTTCTCGAACATTTTTGTCCGAGAGAGAGAGAGAGAGAGAAGGAGTGAGAGAGAGGCGAAAACCAATTACTAAACAATTTATTAAATGAAAATTTGGTGTGCTAAATCATGCACTAAGTACACAAAGAAAGGCACTTTCCTATTGATATATGGTATACTCTATACTATACTATATCATACTATACGTTACATCTATTACGACAAGTGCTAACAACGTAAAGAAAATTGCGTTCGGGACCTGCGAATGCGACCAGGAAGCAAAAATCTACGTTCGACAAAGATTGATGTAAAAGCGAGATGCCGCATAGTATAATGCGCAATGTGCCTGTTTGTGCGAGTGAAAGCGCACGTGTCCCTGGTATATAGTATCTATGTGTGTGTGTGTGTTTGAGTGTGTGTGTTTGAGTGTGCGAATTACGCTTCCGTCTATTGTGAATGACGAGGCGCACTGTGAGCACTGTTCGCCTTGCCATCTTTGTTGTTATCGTTTTGCCGTTGTAGTTGTCATACCCATCGGTAATCGTACAGGAAGAGGGTATAATATACTCGAAACGATTGGGTGAATGTCACAAAAAACAAAGAGAGAAGCATATCCTATCCGATCGATTCTTACTGAGAATCCAGAATCGAGATTTTTGACATGAAAGCTGTAAGATCTTTATTCGGCATCTAAATGTTGTAATGTACCCATGTTAATTCAGTATTTATACAGTATCCGTAAGAACCGTACGTAGTATGTTAAGCTTGAAAAACTATAAAAACTTCTGTAATATCCACGCACATGATGGTTATATTTTCTATATCTGTATCAACTCGAGCTAAAGCCACAGCATTTACATTATATCTAATGAAATATTTTCTGTGGTGTCCAGAATGCAGATGAAAGAAAGAAATTGTGTTATGAATTTTATGTAGAGAATTCTAACAATTATTTGGATCAGATCTGAAAATTAAATGTCCGGCATAGACAATGAAATATTCCCTGAAAGTACTGTTCTTCTCCGTTGAATTTAATTTCTCAACACTTTCTTATTGTATTAGAAGGTATCTCTAAGTCTTCACACTCTACTCGATCATTCTTACTTGCTTTTTGTTGTTGACTTGTGACATTTACACACACACATGCGTTTTTTCTTAACGGAAATTTCTTGGTCGCCAGGCATTTTGTACAAATTGCGACATTTTCCCCCACGACTAAAAACGTTCGTGTACGAGTATGTCAAAATGTTAATACCGAAATCTGTTTTAAGAAAAACTGCTGCATCATGCGCCGTGGACTTGGTTCTATATAGAACAAAAAAAAAAAAACTAACCTAACGAATATACTATATGTATGTATATGTATGATCTCGGGGCATACTATACTAAGTGCCACTGACCTAGGCAGGCAGGCAGGCGCTCGGTGGATGACGTGTTTTGTAAACTGATTAAAAAATTGCTTGCTTGATTTTTATACGGAATTTCTGAATGGGAAAGCATGTTTTGATTTTTGTTTTTGTTTTTCTCATTGTGTACAAGTAGATTGCAAATGTCGATCATCTAAAGTTCAGATTGGGAGTTCATTAATGATGCGAAATCGATGTGGTTTGAAACAACGCAATATCAGTATAGGAATCGGATTTTCCATTTGTGATACGATTCCAGAAACAGGTTATGGAATTTCCTAAGCCCAAGAGCATGTAAACATAACAGATAAATCTAAATACGTCACAGCTATTTCATCATCAGATGCAAGCGAAGATAACGTTGCCGGGCGGGGGGCCTTATCTTGTTTAAAGATGTTTCGGGATAAGACCGAAAGAAAAAGTTTATTTTTAACAAAAGAACAAATAGACATTAGAGTGCCGTTTTATTTGACTTTCGAATGAGGCAAAGAATCAGATTAGAATTGTCATTACATTATTATTAAATGTCAATTACAAAACAGTCATCACAGTCAGTCCATACGGCGGGGGGGTTTTCGTTATGAAATCAGTTTAGCGATTGTACAAATATCATTCAAAGGTTGTAGGAAGTTATGTCTATGGAATTAAATTTTTTATCAAAGAGAATCTATGCCATACTAACGAGAATAATCATGATGATCTGTTGACTGTTGATCTTTTTTCAATCTAAAAAGTTTGCTTTCAATGTAAACTATATTCCACTTAATTTATTTGCGCTTTAAAATATTAAACAACTGCTTTACAGCTTTAGCACTGCACTAAATGTCGTTAAAATATTTAGATTAGTTTCCCATTTCGTACATTCCTCCATTATACTCGTACTGCATTGGAAATATGTCGGTTGACTTTTCGCAATAGACTTTCAATTTATCAATTATATGCCAAATCAAATAAAAATCCCCAGCAATTAACAAGTTTACCTGCCACCGAACTGTACAGCGAGAAATAGAGATAGAGGGGGCCCCGTTTTTCAGTTGGCTAATAATGACGATGAGTGAGAGGGGGTTTGCCTTTTTTGTTTTTTTTTTTTGCCATGCTTAGTTGTTGGCATGAAAATTTCCTATTTTTGATTAGCACCTCTAACTCATACACAATGTTTGCCGGGTGTGGTGGGGGGGCGCATGGTACAGGGCACGAATAACAGAGTTAACAGAACTGGGTCCGGAATGACCAGCCCCGAACAGTTTCGCTGAATATGTTTCGATTGCCCGGTAGGCGCTGCTGTATGTGAGAGTGTGCGTGATTGGGTGAGTGATTGAATGAATGAATGAGTCACGGCTATCATTTGAGCCAGGCACGGACTGTTGGAATAACGGTGAAAACACTGTGATAAAGCCACTGCAAAGATTAATTGAAATACTTCAATAGGAATTATCTTTACAGAACTGTTATAATTTATAATATCCTGTAGCTAGAATTTTGTCCGAAAATAATTCACTAAAAATACCATAAAAATACTAAAAATCGTAATTTTTGTCTCCTTTCTCTTTACAGTTATTTACCAAGCAAAAGAACAGTGCTAAATGAAAGAGAATGAGACACAGTCGACAGACGAACAGAAGACGATGTTGATTGAGTGCATTTCGCGCGACATTCCCTGAGAGTAAAGCCACAAAATAAGTGCGAGCGAGAGAGCGTGACAACTAGTGAGTGATAGTAGTGGGCCAGAAGTGCAGCGTTACAGAAAGCTCAGCGTTACAATACCACACACTACACTACACCCCCACCGAGTGAGCGAATTAGCAAATGAACTTCAATCCGGCCAGCGTTGTAGCCGCAGCAGCAGCAGCCGCCCACAATACGCACCACACCCACCCCCACCTACTGCATCAGCAGCACCACCACCCCCACCATAATCAGCAGCCCCACATAATCCCACTGCCCAGCTACAGCAGCCAGCCAGCGATAGTGGTGGGTGTGGGCAGCGGGACAGGACTGGGAATCGGAGGAGGAGGAGGAGGTGGAGGTAGCTCCGCGGGCAATACAGCTGGCAATATATCGCCCAAAATCATGGAATGGACCAATGACGATGCCCTGGAGCTCATCGAACAGTATCGCTGTCACACAGAGCTCTGGAATCGGGCCGATCCCAAGTACAAGGACAAGTTGTGCCGGTTTCGGGCCTGGTCGGAGATTGCCGAACGCTTCGGTTGCAGCAAGGCCGAGGTGGAGCGCAAAATGAATGTCCTGCTCACCCAGTACCGGCGCGAGAAGCACAAAATGTTTGTGAAAATCTATCAGGGCATCCAGCCCAATCCGTCCAAGTGGTATGCCTTCAAGCGGTTCGATTTCATGGAGGCCGGCGGTGGCAGCCTAAGTGGTGGCGTCGGCGGTGGCCCCGGTGCAGGTGTCCTGACCAGCGCTGGCAGCAACATTGTGGCCAATCCTGTTGCCACCTCGGCGGCGGCAGCGGCCACCCACAATGGGCTCAATGGACTGGCTGCAGCCGCTGCGGCTGCTTACGAGAGCAGCACCATTGCAGCAGCGGGCAATGGTGGGGCGCCCGGTATGGGGGGCGGAATCGGAGGAACAACACAGCCCGCCATGCAGCATAGACGCATCAAGACCAAAGAGCTGAAATATTTCGGAGCGGTGAGTAAGCGGGGCGGAAAATAACCCGAATGCGTAATCGCCAAAACCGAGAGACGGACGGCAAACAAGTGTTGGGGGCTTAACCCCAGGGTGGTCAATGTCACCGTTCTGTGTTTGATTAGCTGGAATTTCCCCCTTCAAATAAACTTGTGTGCTTGTGTGACATTTCGGTTAGCAACAAGTATTTGACAATCATAAAAGCTTTAATTCCTGTAAATTTGATTTTGTGACGAAATCCATTGTACCGTTTATTTTAAGATAATATTTTTGGAACCCATAAAATCAGTTTTCTTCCAGCTTCTGTTGCCTGGTCATGGTCTGTCGACTTTATTAAACGTACTACTAAAAAAATAAATATGACCTACACCTTGCTGGAAGAGCACTTAATTTTTTGTTTTGCCTGCAAATCACGTGCGTGGGAGGTTTATCAATCGCTTAGCAATAGCTCTAATAACGCATCAAACGCATTGTACTTTTATCAAGTGAGATTTTATTTTTGGCACACAAATGGGGAAACTGTTTTCTAGTGTTAATTCCAAATCAAAACAAGCGCCAAAAGCTACCAGAAAGAGAGCGAGCGCCACACACAACACACACTCCAGTCCAGCAGGAAAGAGAGATAGAGAGAGCCAAAGCTGAACCAATCAAACATGTGCGCGAGTGACTTGCTGTTTTTGTAGCAGAGCGTGATTTTTGCTTTGCTGTGTGTCTGATTCTCTCTCCGACTTTCAGCTCTTTCAGCTTTGTGTGTGCTTTTTGTTGTTGTTGACGATCAAAACAGAATTAAAATTTTACGCATAAATTTTTCTTAGAAATTTGCGATGGTGTGTGTGCGTTCCTCGACCGCAGCTACACGAAATTGTCTCTCTCTCTCTCTCTCTCTGGATTGTATGCGCGTGTTTTGTGTGTGTGTGTTTGTCTGTTATTTGCCTTGTCGCGCCAGGCAAGCAGTTGAGCATTTCGTCGCCGTTTGCTCTGTTCCGCTCTCTCCGCCCCACCCTCTCTTCGTCTGTTCATCATTTTGTTTTTTTTGTATGATGAAATGTTTGTTTTGCACCGCGAAATGTTTTTCGAGAATGCGACTGCGACGCAGGCACACTTGCCGATACGTTAGTACCCCTTTGCAGAGGGTATGATGACTTTGTAAGCTGTTTGGAATTCACAAAAACGAATCGTGAATATTCAATGATATTTGGCTCACACCTTTAAAATTAAAATCTGAATATTACTATCTGAACCATATGTTTTCATAGGTATCATTAGCTTCGACACCTGAAGCTAGCTTTCTGGATGTTTTAGTTGTTGCTGTAGATTTTGTTTTTGTTTTGTGGACGTTTCTACCGCTTCGCTTTGGCTTCTCTCTCTCTCTGACTCACTCCTATCTTTGAAATGCTCTATCTCTGTCTGCCGTGATTCGTTGTGAGCTTTTGTTTTTACTTGGCTCTCTCTCTCTCTCTCTCTCTGTCTCCCTTTAGTTTTTTCACTTGTTCTTCGTTACTGTTGTTTTGCTGTTGCTTTTGTTGTTGTCCTTCTTGCTGCTGCTGCTGCTGCTGCTGTTGTTTGTCAGACTTATCAAAACAAAATGCGAGTCGGAAAGAGTGAAAGAGAGAGAGGAGTACGGTGCGTCAACGTTGTTGTTGCTGCTGCTCTCTGTCTCTCCGTCTCTTTGGTTGTTTTCATTCGCTTTTTGCTGTTGTTTCTAGAAAATAAATGAAATTTCTGTGAGCAAAATAATACGAAACTTGGCGCCTGGACTTTTGGGTGGGGGGAGTTTTCGTGGTAAAGTAAAGGACGCATAACGAATAGGTGTGGGAGTGAAAAAAGAGTGAGCAGGTGGAGCGGGGCATGTGGCATGCAACTTGTTTGTTCAAGTCATGTCACCTATTGTTTTCTGTGTTGTCCTGTAACGTATTTTGACATTTATGACTAGACAAATAGCTTTAGCACAAAGACGGAAAGTGTGACCACAGGGATTGTTGGCCAGAAAATGTCACACAAATAAAACAGTTATGTGTAGAGAAATATCATTATCAATGGGGCACAATATGCTTACATACATATGTACAATTGTTTTCGCATTAATTCGCATTATGGTAATTATGGTAACAGCATTATCGATAATAGTGAATTAAATAAGCCAGGTAACTGACATAACTCTGTATATACTGCCAACCAGAAGATCCCAAGTTAATTAAACTTTATCTTAAAAAATAATATTGATCGATAATTATCGATTGACCAATAGGTTGTCGATAAGTTATCCAAATTTGTTTTTTTTATACAGCTTTTGGCGTTATAGTCATGCTGTTTTTTTTTTTATTGTCAAATACCTGAATACCCCAATTGTTATGCTCACTTTTGACATCGGTTCCAATTCTATATCCCGCCACCCAACCTATCAGCACCCACATCCGACGACACCACCCCTCCCCTCCAGCTCTATCCCCCTCCCTGGTTTGCAGTTTGTTGTTGTAATTGTTGCTGTCATTTTACCGTTGTTCTCTCTTTTGGTTTTTAGCCTCTGTCTCGTGTTTTTTTCGCTGCTTTTGCGTCATTATTATTTGCGTGTGCAGGCATGACGCCCATGCCCATGCCGATGCCCACGCCCACTTACGGACCGCCCACTAGCGGCCAATGCCACCCACATCAGCCCACTCCCGCTCCACCACCCCCTCCCCTGCTCTTCTCATTGTTATGTATTTTTGTTCATATTTTGCAATTGTTTTGCTCTGCGGTATTTTCTTCAAGACAACAACAAACAACAAGAAGAGAAGGAAGGAGCTGAAAAGTACATCGCTGTTGTATCCATACCCTTTTCCAGAAGGGTATTACGAATGTAACCAGATTGATAGCCACAAAAATACACAAGCTGTTGATATAGGGATATAGTGGGTTTATATTCTTATATTCTTAATACGATTAATTTCAGAATTTTGAAGTACAACATTTAAACTTTGAAAAAATTAAAAGAAAATGTTGGAATTATTGGGAAAAAGTTTGGGTTGACGGAATTTCGGTTGCTTTACTTTTGGCTGAGTAGCATCGTGGGTGATCTTAGATCTTGCCGGATAACGCATGCGGAACTTCAAAAACTGTCGGCGCATATTTTCGTGTTTTCTTTGGTGAATACCTTGCGCATGCGTCTGATGTTTGCCTGTGCTCTTTACGACAGTCATTTCGTGGCAACTTCTGTTTCTTAAATTTGCAACGAAAATCTGGAAATGAAAACACAAATTCTCAAAAAAAACTAGTTATTATTTTGTCACAGGAAAAATTTGATGTTACCTCTAGGAAAGCTGTTCAGTATCTGAGTAGAAACTTTAGATGATTTCACTATTATGTGCTGACATTCTATACAGGGCATGCTGTATCAAAGCAAAGGAACGAACGATATACAAGGGTAGCAACGAGATCGGCGTTGGAAGTTAGTTTTCGTTTCTTGTTGCTGTTTTGGTCCCGCTATGTTGTGGCTAGCCAGCAGCGAGACGATGCGCCGCACGCATTGACTTGCACTCCCCCCCACCCCACTCTCTCACTCTCTTCTTAGTTGTTTGTGCTTCCTATTGTTGTTGGAGTAGCAGCAGGAATACCATGCACTTGTTGTTGCTGTTGTAATTCGCGTTGTTTTGTTTTCTCTCTTGCTCTGGCCTATACCTCTCCTCTTTTCACAACCCCCTGCGGCGTTTGGATGTGCGGTGGCGGAATGAAAAGTGCAAGGCAAATAAGCAGCAACAGCAAAAGTAGTGGGAATGGTAGAAGCGAAGGAGTAGCTAGCAGCGGTAGTGAGGGAGAAGGAGTAGCAGCGGTAGTGAGGGAGAAGGAGTAAGTAGTAAGAAAGGTTTTTACTATTACAAGGTGGGGAAGTCCCTGAGAGTACTCTCTGTTGGTGGGGGCAGAGCACACAGAACGCGTGAGCTAGTGGCCCAAAAATTAGGCTACTCGGTCCCAGTGAGCGGAAATGCTCCACCTTGTGTAAAGAGACCTTGGGAGTAAGAGCAACCCTGCAGCAGCAGTAGCAGCAGAAGGAGAGAGCAGCAGAGTGCAGCGGGAGTGAGAGCCAGCAGCAGCAGCAGTAGTAAAAGCCGCGAACGGCAGCGCAGCGCAGCACAGCACAGTAAATAGGCAGCAACAAAACTGCAGTCAACTGCAACGCTGGCAGCGCAGTCGACGTTTGTTTTTGTTTACTCATTCATTGTTTAGAGCCCGCTGCAGCAGCGCTGCAACAGCAGTGGAGCAGCGCCGTGGCGTAGCGTATGGAAGTTTTTTGGTTTCACGTTGATGATGATGATGATGATTACAATACAATGATGATGATTAGCATGGGGAGTTTTTCGTTGATGTTTTTGTTGCAGTTGTGGAAAGTTATGCAAGAATTTTGTTGTTTTCATTTTTGTAAAGTTCAATCGTGTGAGAGGGATGGGGATATGGGTTTATACCGTCCAGAAGGGGGAACCACCCCACAGAACAACAATGTAGGTGAAGATGTTTATGAGAGAAACAAAGTGAAGAAATTAATTAAAATTTAATATAAATTGTAGCATTTAAAAAATCTACTAAAATTTGACTGCTAGGATTTTCAAAGGAGAGAAAGCTAATTAAAAGAGCAGAATAACATTTATCAAAATACATAGGAAGGTGAACCTATTCTAGGAAAGGATAATATCATGCTAATATCCAAAAATGATTGAAACTTTCAATGGGAACTATCTCTGAAAAAGTAAATCATATAACACAAAAACTGACTCAATTCAAGGGAAAAGCTTTCAGCGGGATTAAATCTCGAACAACAGTTGACAACCCTAAAACTGACAGGTGCGACAAAATGCATGCATGCACTCCACATGCAGTTTCGTTTGCTATTTGTTCCACTGTTAATTTTACGACTTCCCCACCCTCCCATGGCAAGTGTATGAGGTGAGCAGGGGATGGGATAGAGAGAGGGCGCTTGCGCTTGCGGTTTTCATGGCAGTTTTCATTAATGTTAGTGTAGCATTTAGTGTTGTTGTTGTTGTTGTTGCTGTTGTTGTTGCTGTTGTTGCTGGTGTTGCTGCTGTGTGTGCGCTTTTGTGAAAATATCGCCATCGTACTTCAAAAACATTTGCGTGAGCAGAAGCAGTACAGCGGAAAGGAGGGAGGGGAGACACAGCTAGCGACAATTGTGGAGAGGTGGGGTTAGGGAAGGGGGGATACTAGAGCGTTATTTGGTATATTGATAAGAAGGTATGCCAGTTCGAGAGAGGGCTCCAGATTCAACCACATCTGGTTGGATAATCCATACCCATAGAATGAGTATAAAGAGCGGAGCGGTGCTCTGCCTTACCTTCTTTTGAATGCACTTTGTCTCGAGTCGAGTCAAAAGGAGTACAGTGACGACGATGACGATGGACGACGACGCGTAGTTTGTGTAGTGGATTATTTATTCATTGGATTGGATGATAATCAGTTTGTTTACATTTTTCAGTTGCACACAAAACACACACATAGAAAGAGAGAGAGAGAGACAGAGACAGAGAGAGAGAGAGAGCGAGCGCGAGATGAAGAGGGAGAGAGAGAGTGATAGGAAGAGCGAGTGAGAGCGAGTTCATTCTCTTGTCTGTTTTTATTTTATTTGCCTTAACAAAATAATAATACAGACATGCAAACACGCACACACACACACAACCAAACACACACACAGACAAGCTCTGCTCTGAATGCGTAAACAACAAAAGCAGCTGCAACAATAATAACAACAATTGTGTGGGGAAGGGAGAGATAGTGGCAGAGGGAACGAGATGGATGATGGTTGATTGTAGCGGGCGGAGGGAGAGCAGGTTGGGTTGGGGACCTAAAAACAGCAACGATGGGAAAAACAACACGAAATGTTCAACTGTTATTTATGATTCCCTAACAAACAAAATTATGAATGAGTTTTGCGTGTGTGTTTTAAAGAGAGAAATTACAATTTGTTTAATTTCGAAATATTAAAAAAGTTTTTATAATCGGATTCGGAAAATTTGGAGCAAACATAATTTACACATTATTATTGTAATTAGAGCTACTATTTTAATTAATTTTATATATGTGATTTGACCTGATTTCATGCGGGTTTGTTTACCGTTGGTTTTCGTTGGTTTGCCTTAAAACAGCACCACAGGAGTTTTGAGATTTCCAATCTGAGGGACAACTTTGATTCCAAGCCCTTCGTTCTCATTATTGTTAAGAACTCCATATTAAAGAGCATTCAAAGTTCTTTGTAAGGCACGAACTTTTTCTCATGCTTTGCTTGTTTTTGTCAATGTTTTTGATGGAAAGTTCTAGGCGCCATAAACGCAGACAAAAGAAGAAGGAGAACCAAAACACAACAACAGCAAATGACAAAATCCAGAGATCGCCAGACAGACAGAGACAGCGATAGCCGTGGAGTGACAGAGAGAGAGAGAGAGAGAGAGAGCGGGGAGCGTGATGATCGTTGACCACATTAAAACTGTTTTTGTAGTTGTGATTCTCGGCGTTTTTGTTTTGTGCGGCCCCAAACGTGGGGTAGGTTAATGCTAATGTCATTAATGAAAGCTCTCTCGTTTCTAAAACTCTACGCTCTTCGCATAAGCAACTGTCACGTGCTCTTTCGTGTAATCTCTCTTTGGCATTTAGCAAACTAATGATGATGTTCTCTTTTGGTTTTTGACAGCGAATGATAATCCGCTCTTATTGTGTTTTTCTGAAAACTAATGATGATTATGCTCAAATGTTACCAATGCTGGACATGCTCCTAAAAAAATTAAATGCTGACATTCGCAAAAGTCTCCCTCGCAAGGGAACGAATAGCAACAACATTATCTCCTTTTATCAAATCAAAGAAACCGTTAAGTGTCTCTCTCTCTCACTCTCTCTCTGTCTCTTTCCCACACTCAAGCACAACAAGTGTAGCAGAATTGCGCTACTCTTAAGAGTTGAGTTGAACGCTCTTTTGAATCGTGCCGCTCTCCGCGTTCTGTGCTTTTTGATATTTTTACTACGCCGCTAGAATAATTTCGGACCAAAAAATATTACGAGTTCGAGTCGTGTTCTCGTTGCGGCGGCGACAGCAACAACCAAAACAACACAAAAAACGAGTGTAAACATTCAAAAACGTTTCATCTATTGGTTTTCCACGGAATATTAAATATCAGAAATCTCAGATAAAAGGAAAGATGCATTATCAGAGCAGCAATGCGAATATCAACAGTAGCAGTCTGTCCAGAATCCCCATCGAAGGAACAACAGCAAACGTAAGATATTCTGGGCAGGGAGGGGAAGAGCTCTACTGTAGCTTTATAGAGTTCGGCTCGGAAGAAGAAGGTTCGGTTCGTGCACTTTGGCACCTTGCGCGACTCTCTTGCTCTCCCTTCTCCACCTCCGCCCTCTTCTGGCGCTCTGTGTGCGAGTGAGTGTGTGTGCGGCTGCGTGTGTCTGCTAATTTGTTTTGATCGTTTCGTGTGTTTGTCATCGTTATTCCACCAAAAAAAAAAAAAACCAAAACAAAACAAATCCAAAACACGATTCTAAATGTGGTCAAATTATTATTTATTTTCCATTATCATAATTTTGTATCATAATTTTGTTTGTGTGCATCCCTTTCTCTATCTTGCTCTGGTTTTTTTTACAGACAAGGTATGATTTTTTTTTAAGCTTATCCAAGTCTAAACGTGTTATCTTTCTTGGCAAAGGGGATTTGAAATACAAATCGGATGCTGCCACATGAACCATCGATCGCTCGAAAAGGGTATATAACGCTTCGATTTCCAAAGCTAGTCTTTCATTCATCTTTTAATTTATGTTATGTATTCTTTGCTCAGAGAATTAGCCGATGAGTGCACAAATAACAGCATTAAGAAAGGCTTTTGACCGACATTGGAATGCTACGCCAAAACAAAATAAAGCACAAATATCCAAATAATTATACCTGATATACCGGATATAAACAATTGACAGACATAAATGCTGTCTCTTTGGGGTTCCCAACGGTAAAGATTTTTATGCAAAAATCGAATTAACATTTGAATTAAATGCGGGAATGCAATGCATATTTTTTACATGAAAATTAGAATGATTTTAGAATTTAGGATAAAGGGAAATTCAGTACGGAGTACAAAATTTGATTGAGTAGAATATGATGAATAAATGAACATACATACATATGTATGTGTGACTTTTGAGATTTTCAAGATTTTCCAAATCAACCCAAAAAACTCTTATCAATAATAAACTATTTCCCAAACAGAAACCTCAATGAAATATATATTTTGTTGTTGTTTGAAAGTGAAACTTGAATCAATAATATCCCGTTCCATATGCCGTCACCGTTATAGTCGATTTTGAAATCTTGTGCCTCTTGCTATCTCAAGAATTTATTAGATTCAACCTTCGGCACACTTTCGAGTATACCTATTATCAAGCTGGTAACCAGACTCCTCTTCGCGAAAGGAAGATAACAAACGAAGATAAAACATTTGTCATATATAATAATAAAGTGAAGAAGAAGAGAATATTCTTTATGGTGACTAAAACAAAGGATCTAACTAATAAAGGAGAGGTATTTCTTTATTGTTTATACTTCACACATTTATCAAGCAAATACTGTAAAAGAGAGGAGAATTATACGGACAATGCCGTGTAATGCGGAGGATCACAGACAGAAACGTAGAATAGCTCGACCGATGGGCGCTGTTGCATTACGCGCGACACGAGTAACGGAACCAGGTTTAATTTACTTCTTCCTTATAATTCCTAGAGCTGAAGGAACTCTACTTTATATGGAAGAATCGGTTGATTGTGGTTTAAGATTTATTTATAATGCCCCATAAAAAGCACTGAACAAATTTTCATTGAGTAAATGTCTATGGCTGGGGACTTTGATTCATAAGTAGGTCTGGGTGCAGGGCTTTTATCTCGAATGGGGAAAACCTTTTCGACGGCGTCACGATGACGATGAAGATGACGATGACGGGCACGAACCTTTGGACACACGCGATTGAAAAGCTCTTATCTGAAAGTCTCGTTTGTTTTTGCTTCTCCCTTGCAGATGGGCCTCAACATACCCATGCTGATAGCGAGCAGCCAGACGCTGGACAGCTGGAATACGGCGGGCCAGTACTCGCCCCCGATATCCGGGTCTGCAGGAAGCGATCGCGGTGGCAGTGCCGGCGGCGGAGTGGGATCAGTATCCCAGCAACAGCAGCAGCAACAGCAACTGCGAGTGCCCCTACCCATGGCGTATGGCAATGCGGGTACCCCCTATGCCGGCGGTGGGCCGGGTAGCAGCAGCAGCGAATTCCAGCCTAGTCCCCACAAAACCATGGACACCTCGGATACGGAGGACAACAACAACAAGGAGGATGCAGCTGCGGCGGCGGCAGCACTGGGACAACTGTCAGCCAAAGTGGAACGACGCTCGCCCCACTCCGCGACAAGTGGGGGACCGGGAGGTGGACCCGGTGGAGGAGGTGGAAGCAGCAGTCGTGATGCCAACGATCCTGGCAGCGATCCCGCAGAGCGAGGCCCCTTGAGTGAAGCGGGATCCAGTCCTATACCCAACACCAATATGCACGAGGCGCACAAGAATCATCTGCTATCCAGTCCGGCGGCGATAAGAGCCTCCACGCCCCGCCAGGCGCACGAGCAGCTCCTCCATCCGCACGTACATCCGCATCACCTGCAGCAGCAACAGCAGCAGCAACAACAGCAGCAGCAGCAGGCGCCCCAGCAGTCCCATCCACACCATCCGCATCATGGCCATCATTCGGATGAGCTGGACATCAAGCAGGAGCTGGTGGACTACTTTCATGGCCAGCCCGTGGGTGGCGGCGCCGTGACAGGCGTCGTCGCCCCACCAGCCCTCGAATCGCATCGTTCCTATAGTTCGGCGGGCGAGGAGAGTCGCCTGCCGCTGGACATGGCCCAGGACCTGAGGGTGGCGGCCCAGGCCAAGGCCAACTTTGGCGCCTTTGTACTGCCGCCACGCAGTGGCACCACCACCACCACCTCCGCCACAGCCATGCCCCTGAACATGAGAAAGCTGACGGCTGCCTCCAGTGCCGCCGGCCATATGCTGATGAACTCCCTGCTCAGCTCAAGGGAGAGCATGTCCGACGGCGAGGAAGTGGACAACGATGAGGCCACCGAATCGGCCGCCAGTCCCGGCCACGTGAAGAGCAGCGTTTCGGCCCAGGATGCCAGCTCAGCGGCAGCGGCAGCGGCGGCAGCCACCGCCTTCTATGCGGAAAGCCTGAGCCGCGACGACTGCGATTTCGTGGGCTCCAATGTGTCGATGAAGCTGCGAACGATGGACCGCACCCAGCGGATCATTGCCGAGAAGCTGATCAGCGAGGTGCTCTACTACGGACAGTTCAACGAGCTGGAGCGTACGGCACGGATTCTGCCCAAGTGACAGTGGCGCCTCAATAAGTGGACGACGACAAATACAACAACAACGGGGACTGGAACTGGGACGACGGGGGGTACAACTACGACGATGGGTCTGGGTCTCGGTCTCGGTCTGGGACTGGGCTACGGCACAGTGGGTGGGCGGCGGGGACGTTTGCGGTCGGAGCATGGCAAATAAATGCAACGAAATTCCATTTATAAAAGAAAATAGTCAAAGCAAAACCAACAAACAAAATACAACAAACAAAAAACAGTACAATTTATTTTTAGTTTATTTTTTTGCCAGAATTCCCCCATGCAACGAAGGGGGTCACACACAGACACACACACACACCACTTGTACAAAGCATTAAGAGATGGAGGGAGGGGGCAGCGTTACTTAGGGAAAAGATATAGAAAAGGTTAGAGAAAAGGTACTTAACCTTGGGCATCCGCATCCCCGTTTTAAAAAGCGAAATTAAAACAATAAGCGAAATAAAACACACAAACCAAAGTTACTTTCTATTCGGTTCTGTTCTTGAGGACGGGGGAGGGGGAAGGAAGCTGCAAAAACAATAGTTGTTTAATTTGTTTTCAATATTACACAAAATACATAGAACGTATAATAGGGTTAAAGTCGGGTCGGGGAAACATACCTGAGACATCTAGCTAACAGAATCTCAGTATTAAATATAACAAAAAAAAAATACACTTTTACATATACCATAGGGGAGAAACACAACACAACACACCGCTACAGCTGACGCATGGAACAGGATCCTGTAAAGCATTTTTGCCATGTTTATAGTTAGATTCTTGGGTATACAGCCTCTCGTCCACTTCTAGGCGCGCACCAAAACATACACCTCGCTCTAAGAATCAAAATCAAAACCTATTATGGTAAAGACAAGGAAGGGGAAATTACTAAAAATGAAACAACAAAGAAAAACACAAACCAACTAACTCATGTTCCGAAAGAGCTGATTGATGGATGGCGAAAGGCACTTGTAAAACCTATACTATACACCTATATATGTTTACTATATATCTGTCTATGGATATACATGTATATGTATGTATGTATATGTAAATGGAAAGTATATAATATAATATAAGTATATATCATTGTACCTTATTTTGAAACAGAAATGTTTTGTTAGTCACATATGTCTGGTCGTCGAGAACACAGCAATCCAAAACCCAACAACCAACAACAACAAAAAACTGAAACCAACCAACAGAAAAATACAAATAAGCTATCACAAAAAAAAATTAAATAAAATAAAATTAAAGTAGAGTCAAACAAAAAACAAACAAAAATACACTATTATAAATATTGTTGTAAGAGGAAAATGTATTTTAATATATATATATTTTTTTTCGTTTATGTTTCATCTTCTTTTGTGTGCATAATTATTGTACATTTTTTTTGTAGGTCTTAATGATTTTTGCATAATATTTAAGTAGCTATTTTTTATTTTTGTATGCAAAGCAAAGCGAGCAGAAAAATAAGAAGAGAGAAACGAAACATTGAATTAATTTATATAAAATAATATATATTACGTACGTTTATAAATGTATACCTAACAAAATTATGGGCAAATTAGTTAGTCACCTAAATGAGAGAAAGAGATGTGGACGATGATGATGATATGATTATGATGAAATGCAGCTCCGGCTTTTGCTGTTGCTGCGTTTTTTTAGCCGTAGTTTTTACATTAGTCTAGTGAAAAAAAAAAATCAACAACAAAAAGTCCAAACCGTAAAACAAAAAGTCAAATGTAAAAAAAAATAAATATGGAAAATTATACAATATATAAATTAATTGTGTGTAAAATTAGCAAGAATTTGTTTGGCATCGATGTGTGTGTGCGGTGCGGTGCGAAGCGATAGTTTCTGTGTGTTCTGTGTGAGTGTGTGCATGGAAGGTAAACCAAAATAATGAGTTTTTTGTGAATGTGTACAAGAACAGCTAAAACAAAAACAAAAAAACAAACGTAAAATAAATGTGTGTACCTATTTGTCTGACAAGCATTGTAAAAGCGACATGATTTTGTTTTATTTGATGGTTTTCGTAAGGTAATTATTGGAATTAAATTGAAAAAACACAGGTTTGTATAATAAAATTAAAAAAAAATAACAATATAAAAAAATTAAAGATAAAATAATACCATAAATATGATTTAAATTCGTATAGTTTGGATTTATTTTACTTGAATTTTAATAGATTTATTTAGGTTATAAAAATGTCTTGAATTTTTTAAGGCAGTTTACGTATTTGACACCGCAACACCACAACTACATGTAATAGCATGATTTTTACATTCCCAACGCATCTTCATATAATGTAAAATTCATGTATGAAATAATTATTTATTTATATATTATATTATATTATGTATTAATTTGTATAGCGGATCACCCGGTCCAAACCTTTAGGATCCGTATAATTTGATGGCGGCGGCTCTGAACTTCTTCAAATGGAGCACTTTAAGTATGCATATGGAACAGTTGCTTTGCTCGAAATAGAGTCGCCTCCTATCACCCATTCCCATCTAAACCCAAAATATGTATCCATTTCTGGTTGATTAAAATTTTATTTTGATGCTCGTGCTTTACAGATGATTCTTTCAATTTAAAATTGCTTCAAGCTAAAATTAATTATAATTCAGTTTAAACTGAAATCGTTACAGAGTATTTTTTTGTGTTTTTAACATTGTTTTTTTTTTTTTTTGTATCTAGTAACTGCAAAACAACTTAAGTTGTTGGGTACAATTTAATTATGATAATGTTGGAAGCGCCGAAAACTTGGTACGTTTGAAAAACACGTTGAGCTGCAAGGGAAAACAAAGTCAAATTAGTATATTGATGGCCAAAGATATAGATAGATGGAAGACATACCCATCGTTGGCTGTGCATTATTCTGTGCGTTGTCGTAAATCGCCTTCTTGCGCGCATCCGACAGTACGGCATAGGCCTCGCCCACCTTCTTGAACTTCAGCTCCTCCGCCTTGCACTCCTCGGCACTGCTGTTGGCATGTTTGTCCGGATGGTGCACCAGTGCCTTCTTGTGGTACGCCTTTTTAATCTCCTCATCCGATGCATTCCGTTCTATGCCCAATATATTATAGTAATCCCTTGTCATGGACTTCTGCAGGGCAAGCTTGGCCTCGCGAAGCAAATTTTCAATATCAGTGGTCTTCTGCAACTTGAGGGCCGACTCATAGTCTGCCACTGCCTCCTCGAACTCCTCCAGATCATTGTGGCAGCGGGCACGAAGCAGCAAGGCCTTCAGATACTGGGAGTTCAGCTCTAGGACGCGACTGCAATCGGCCACTGCTTCCCGGAGAGCAACAATGCGAGTGTTGACCAGCGCCCGATTGTACAGAAGCTTCGAATTGATGTCCTTGTTGTGCTCATCGATCTTCAGAGCATCGGTGTAGATCGTATGCGCCTCACGATACCGCCCCGACTTGAACAGCATGTTGCCGTTCTCCTTCATTTCCCTCAGCTGTTTGCACTTGCTGCGCATCTGCTTCGACTTGTAGTGGTCGGGATCGAGGGTCAGGGCGCGCTCAAAGTGCAGGATGCCCTTCTCAAGATTGTCCGTGTAGTAGAGGCACAGACCGCGCACATATATGGCGTCCGCCGAGGTGCTGTCCAGCTTCATCACGCCCACGGCAATCTGCAAAGCCTCATCGTGGCGTCCCAGGTAGGCTAGACACTCGCCCTTCAGGAGACTATATCTGCAAGAGGAAAGGTTGAACAGTGCAAAATTAGTTTCTGGCAACGATCTCTGATTTGTTACGCGAAATACTTTACCGAGTGGAAGCCGGAGCCAGCTCCAGGGCACTATCCACGTGGTAGACCACATTGCGATAGGCCTTTGTGTCGTAGTTGGTCTGTATGGTCGTCTCCAATTGGCGGAGCTTCTGCGCAGACTGCTGTTCTACTTCGACATCCGTGTTTTGGGCATTCAGTTCCTTCAAAGTCTTCACGGCCTGCTCCGTGCCAATGATATCGCCCAGCGCCAGGCAGCACTTGGCCAAATTGACGTACGCCTTCTGTAAGCTTGGATTCAAGCGGATGGCCTTGCGGGCATCCTCCAGGGCGCCATTGTAATTGAGAAGCAGTAAGTAGATGGCAGCGCGATTATTGTAATACTGCGATGAGTCTGGGCACAAAGTGATGGCATCCGAATAGTGTTTGAGCGCATTCTGATAGTTTTGTGCCTGATATTGTTGGTATCCCAGTTTGTTTTTCTCCTCACCCATTCTGCCAGTCGATGGAAATGGAAAAGCGTAAGCCTGTGGCGAATCATTCAGTGGCTGCCTCTTACCTTTCTGAGCCTGGTGTCGAAGAAGAAGCGTGCCCCTTGTGGCCATCAACCGTGTTGATTTTCAGCACATTTTGACCGTTCTGTGTGTTCTTTTCAAGTTTCTGCCTCTTACAAGGAAAGCTGCAACTATATAAAATGAAAATACTTGGGGGGGCTAGAAATAATTCAGTTTCTGCCTCTCACCCTGCTGCTGCGTCACCTGGAGGATCGTGGATCTCGGGCTGCTGCTGCTTTTGTGTTGGTGGTGGCGGGTACCACTCCATTTGCATTTTACATTTAATAGTTATATTCTTCATTGCTCGAATTTGCTTTCTTTTTTGCACACTTCTTATATTTTCTATGCTCTCCTCTTCTTGCTGCTTTTCGTCGGTTTGACGGCGACGCGCTCTACTCTAGGGTTGCCAAGCCGTCGAAGGCAAAATAGGTAATATCGATGGCTGTGATTGTGGACGATAGATCACTGATCGCATCGCTTGTTATGAGATCTAAGCGCTAATAACCGTACGGTTAGAAATGACTACATCGACTCGAATTACAAATATTATAAGATTTGCATGGCCTACAACCGTTTTGTGGAACAATCGATAGGGTAGTGTCGTATCGATAGTATCAGCTGTCAGTTGACTATGGCTGCAAAACCATCGATATTTGGCGCTGAATTCAAATAAATTTAAAATGCCCATGGCGAAGTTTGGGAATTACTGCATCCTAAGTACTTCCTAGAATAAGTAAAGTAGTAGATGACCACAATGAATTTCCGGCACAAAACTAATGAACAGCGTATTCGTTCATTTGTATGCTGATGCTGTAAACATCCTCCTCTGCTCGCTCAAGTCTTTAGACAATTATACTTCTGAATAAAATCAGTTGCCACACACCCAAATAAACCGAACGGCTGTCCATTTCTGGTTGATTACGATTTTTACTTGATGCCCTTCTGCTTCACATATTCATTCTCTCAATTTATAATTACATCAAAACTATAATTATACTGAAATCATTACAAAGTGTTGGTTTTTTTTGTGTTTTTAACATCGTTTGTGTTTCTTGTAACTTAAAAATACAACTTAAGTGTCTGGCTTAAAGATTACGAAATAAAGTTGGTTACACGATTAAGGCCTACGCATTGTTTAATCATTAATTAATCAGTTATTCCTCTATGTGATTGGAGGCATGCACACATGACTCGCTGGGCCGAAGGACTCGTATTATAGGAATTTATTTAAATGACACACTCATTCGCCGCACACTCTCATTTAATTTTTCTAAAATATTTTTACATATATTTGAAAATTTTGGTAAACTTTTTGAATGCCGCCGCCCCGTGTAGGTAGTATAGGAGGTTAAAATTAACGTTTACAATGTGGATGGTGGTGGTGGTGGGGGGGGTGTGGAACATTAAACTAGAAATTTGCCTTTTGCTCATTTTTTGCTCATTCCAATTTATCCATCAAACAGTTCAATTCTTCAATCATGCACAAGATCTCTGTGTTTTTTCCATGGATGCGGCGGATAAAAATGGATGCATGTAAAAAAAATTCAAAATTATAATTATCCCATTTGTGCGTTGGCTGTGTGTGGTGGCAGAATGTGGATGGGTCTTCGCTGTTCTGCTGTGATGTTCGGCCTAAAATTCAAAGTTGAAGGATGCATTGCGTCCGTTTTGGTATTGGAAGAACGAACGGAACATTTGATTCGGATCAAAGTCAGCTGCAAGCGAAAATTAAATTAAATTAATATACTGATGGCCATAAATAAATGATAGATCGTAGACATACCCTGCTCTTGCTCTTCAATGTCCTGGCCGCTGTCGTATCTCGCCTTCTTGCGCGCATCCGACAGTATGGCATAGGCCTCGCCCACCTCCTTGAACTTCAGCTCCTCCTCCTTGCGCTCCTCGGCACTGCTGTTGGCATGCCTGTCCGGATGGTGCACCAGAGCCTTCTTGCGGTACGCCTTCTTAATCTCATCCTCGGTTGGATTCCGTCCAATCCCCAATATCTTGTAGTAATCCTTGCGCTTTGATTTCTTCAGGGCAAACTTGGCATCGCGCAGCAAACGCTTAATCTCGGTGGTCTTCTCCAGATTGAGGGCCGTCTCATAGTCGGCCACTGCCTCCTCGAACTTCTCCAGATCATTGTAGCAGCGGGCACGTAGCAGCAAGGCCTTCAGATACTGGGAGTTCAGCTCTAGGACGCGACTGCAATCGGCCACTGCTTCCCGGAGAGCAACAATGCGAGTGTTGACCAGTGCCCGATTGTACAGAAGCTTCGAATTGATGTCCTTGTTGTGCTCATCGATCTTCAGAGCATCGGTGTAGATCGTATGCGCCTCACGATACCGCCCCGACTTGAACAGCATGTTGCCGTTCTCCTTCATTTCCTTCAGCTGTTTGCACTTGCTGCGCATCTGCTTCGACTTGTAGTGGTCGGGATCGAGGGTCAGGGCGCGCTCAAAGTGCAGGATGCCCTTCTCAAGATTGTCCGTGTAGTAGAGGCACAGACCGCGCACATATATGGCGTCCGCCGAGGTGCTGTCCAGCTTCATCACGCCCACGGCAATGTCCAAGGCCTCATCGCAGCGTCCCAGATAGGCCAGACATTCGGCCTTCAGTAGACGATATCTGCAACATACAATGATTAAAATTAGTTTCTGGCAACGATCTCTGATGTGTTACGCGAAATACTTTACCGAATGGAAGCTGGTGCCAGCTTCAGGGCACTATCCAGGTAGTAGACCACATTGCGATAGGCCTTTGTGTCGTAGTTGGTCTGTATGGTTGTCTCCAGTTGGCGGAGCTTCTGCGCCGCCTGCTGTTCCCCGCTGACAGCTGTGCTCTGGGCATTCAGCTCCGCCACAGTCTTCACGGCCTGCTCCGTGCCAATGATGTCGCCCAGCGCCAGGCAGCACTTGGCCACACGTACGTACGCCTTCTCGAAGCTTGGATCGATGCGGATGGCGTTGCGGGCATCCGTCAGGGCGCTATTGTAGTTGAGGAGCATCATGTAGCAGGCAGCCCGGTTGCCGTAATAAGCGGCCGAGTCGGGGCACAACGAGATGGCATCCGTGTAGAGTTTGAGCGCATTCTGATAGTTTTGTGCCTTGTATTGATCGTTTCCCAGTTTCTTTTTCTCTTCGGCAATGCTGCAAGTAAATGGAAATGGGGAAACAGTTTCAATCTATGGTCAATCCTTGAGGCTCATACACAGAAAGGAAATCATCAGTCTCAGTGTCTGCCTGCCCCCCACCCTCTTGGGACTATATGTAATTTGAATTTTTAATTTCATGTCGACTTAATGCCGCGGGGTCTTTTCATTCTTTTCATTCAAGAAAGAAATATACAAAATAGAAGCAAGGAAAAAATGGCACAGCGAAAAGCAACAGGAAGTAATCCGCTTGCAAGCGGGCGACGTCTTTTAGTAGGCACTGTGGCACAAGAGTCGCTCAAAATTGTTATGTCTGAAGACTGTCTGTTGGTTGTGCTGCAAGTGAATCGCTTTCTGGTAGGTTTGAAATTTATTTTGAGTTCCTTTTTGAGTTCTTTCCACTTATTACTTTCCAGTTCTATTTAGCACTTTTGGCACACACTCTTTCGTTCCACTGTGCTGGTGCTGCTGCTGGAGAAGTGCAACAACCTGAGCTGGCACTCAAATGGGGCAAGAAATTATGGCATCACAATGGCCGCCAATAGGGCGACACTAATGCGGGCGCCAACGAATACCAAAAGCCAAAGAAATACCCACTCCTCCTCTCCCTACCCCCTCATCATTTTTGGAGTTGTGCCAGAGAGAGAGAGAGAGAGAACGAGCGAGTGTTTACTGTACTTTTCCCCATAGAATTGTCGCCGGGATTACACGGCATAAGTGCTTTATGGTGCCCGTCGTTGCTGCTGGCTGTCGTCCCCCGTTGGTTATTTATTTGCTTTTGTGGTTTCGGTTTCCTTTTCTTATTTTTTGTCCCATTAAAATGCATCGGGATATTATAAATATTGAGGGGGGGTTTTTTCCTGCGTTTTCCTTACGAGAGTTGTATTGTATTTTTTTTTTCAGAGGCCATTATGAATATGGACCTGCCCCAATAGATTTGAAATGAAGAAAAGGAATAGGTTCTAGTATTACTTTTGCGATTTAAGAATCGGTTCAATTTTCTGCGTTCTTTCTATGAAAATTTAATAAAATCTTACAAGAAAAATATTAAATTTATTTCATTTTCATTTTACTTGCTGAGGAAAGCAGCTTATTTGTTGGACACAGTCAGTATAAATGAAAATGCGCCTATTGCGTGTGAATAGAGCACAGCAGAGTTCTGGAAATATATACATATCTACATATATTCAAACAAAAGATGGTAATTACTACAAAAAAAATTTGTATTTGCATTTCTTCCAAAGACCACGCCAGACATAAGGCAATGTGTAGAGCAGAATATGGGAGTATAGGGGGGTATAGGCTATATAAGGGGTATTTGGCATTTTTTTTTCAAGTGTTCAGCACAAAAGTTTTAATTGCTGCCATAACTTGGCAAAGCGGTCGCGGCCTGAACCACAAAATGGGAGCAATGCGGTGAGGATAGAAGGAGCAAAAGAGAGGCAGAGGCGGCGGCAACACTTCAAGTCAACAGCAGTTTGCATAACAATTAGAGAGAGAGAAAAACCCATAAAAGTCAAAAATTTCCTTGCGCTTGATTGGGCTGAATTTTAGAAAGCCATTTGTTAGGACAACCCCCTTCTTACCCTCCACACAGCCTGCTTTGCCGACCAACTGGCTGCAGCCCCAAAAAGTAGGCAACGCAGCGTCTGAATTTGCATTTAAACTTCAATAAAATAGAAGCGGAAAAACTTCAACAGAGCAGACACAAGAAAAAAAAAACGGCCGCAAAGTAAATGGAATTACTTGTACTACGGTTTTAGATTACGAACGTGAAGATACCCGCTAAGCAGCATTAATTTTTGTAGAAAATGCATCTTTAAGGACAGGAGCTGATAGGGAGCAGAAGATATGAAAGTACTGAAAGAACAATATGTTTGGTCTCTTCTTGTTCTGTTAATATTATTTTCCCCTTTGCAGTGGTATTTTGTAGATTGGTAAAAAATAATTATTAAATTATATTATATTATTTTATTATTAAACCACTTTATGTAGATCCCTATAATCAGCCAAGTCGATGTGTTAGAACCATGGAATCTCCGGTTTAATTTTAAAAAGTTTGTTTCCATCGATCTGTCTTTTGATTCCGAATGACGGTTAAAACTTCCCATGTTTTATAGCTTAATACATACAATACGCAATATACCTATATAACTAACACAGTTTGCAGGGTATCAAAAAAACCTTAAGAGCTGATTTAAATTAACCAGAGGGAGAGAGAGAGAGATAGCTGGGGAGTCAGATAGTCAGAGTCCAAGTGATAGAGTGTGAGAGAGCATACCCAAAAAAAAAAACACATGAAAGCGCTGGCTAGATAAATAAAGCGTAAAGCCGAACCCGCGCTACCTGAACGAAGTGGTGAGGCGGCAAAAAAAAAAAAAGTCAAAGAACCAACAAGCGGGAATGAATGCAAAGCATGCAATGCAAATTTAAGCATGTACAGATATGTATGCATGCATGTACGTGGTGTGTGTGTGTGTGCGTGAAGGGGAGGAGAGGGGCCGGTACCAGTGCCGGTGCCAGTGCCGCCTTCAGGTCATAGCAAAGTTCAATGCGCGATAAGCGGGAAGGTGACCGACGACGAGCAAGTCAATGCAAGAACATTCGAGTCGCAGTCGCAGCTATGAATGAAAGGACTGGCACGATGGCGAATGTGTGTGTGTGTGAGTGAAAGAAGGAGCAAGAAGAATGTGATTGAGTAAGGGGAGTGGGAACGGGAGAGCCAACGAAGAATGCGTGTGAGTGGGAGCGAGGGGCCAGAAGAAATCAAATATGTGTGTGGGAGGTGGTGACAGAAGATTGCACGTGGTACAGCAGAGACAGAAATCAAGTGAGTGCTTGGCGTGGGAGGAAGACTGCGAGTGAGTGCGCGGGAGAGAGGGAAGAAGAATGCGATTAAGTGGCAAAGAGGTAGAAAGAGTACAAGATAGAGCGGGATACTGCAAGCGAGCGGGAGAGAGAAGCAAGACTGCGAGTGAACGGTAGGTAAAGTGAGGAAGTCTACGGTTGAGTAGAAGTGAGAGAGCGAGAGAAGCAGCAGGCTAGTGGAATAATCATTCCCCTCATGAATATGCAACTCTTCAATGAGTGTGTGTGTGTGTGGTGCGTGTTGAAGAGAGTGGCGTGATGACAAAAGTTTTCGCACGAAAATTGCACAGGAGATGACGACATGTGCCAGTGGTGGAATCATGCAAAATAGATTGTCAAAATATGTCAAAACTTATCGGTTAACTGCAGCTTGATGGGTAGTTTGTGGTGCAAAACTCGCAGAGTGTTGATATGCCAACTCCCCTGCCCCTACAGTGGGGTATTTCCAAACTTCTCCTGCCACGATGCAGCAATGATACTTTGAGGATACGTCTATGACAGTAGTTGGAATACGTGGGAATAGTTTTCTCCTGAAAGCTTCTAATCTATCTCTCTTAATTCATTTGGCATGAGATCTTTCGCTGTACCTATTCCAAACACTTAAGCATACTTTTTGTATACTTTCTTACCAGATTCTCTCTAGTTTTCGTTTGATAAAAATGATCAACAAGGGTACTCAACCTGGCATAGCATTCCAATGTTAAATTTTTCACCGAACCCGTGAAATGTTTGTCCTCCATCCTCAATAATATTTAGCTTTGAGCTAAAATTCTTTGTCGCTCTTAGCCGATTTTAATATTATTTATTCTTGATACGAATATGTTTAGAAACTCGCACTTCGAACGCAACAATTTTCAGAAGTTTTGATCAAATTTAGACACGAGTTTTTTTTATTTAGACATATTTGACATTTAAAATAAAGCACAATAGAAGTACATTTTGTTTTCACACAAGTCGAAGATTACAAATTTTTCTAAATGAATTTCACACTTCTTTGACATTTTGGTCAAAGTTTAATCAAAGTTTTTTACTCCTAAATTAGGGTACATTTGACTTGCTTATCAATACAGTTTCAAACCCTCAAGAAACCTCAAAAATTGTTCACACATTTTTTCCCACATTTCCGCTCAAAAAAACTTTTTCTCAATCTATGAAAATATCCTAATGGGCTATTTACGCTGCCATTTGCATTCCCCATTAACATCCTGTCACATCAAATTTGCGTTGACAACGAAAATAACAACACAAGCAAGCAGTCAAGCAGTCAAACCCGGGATGGAAAATCCAACAACGAAGCAACGAACCATTTTTCGGAATTTTCTACTCACCGCGGCAGAAATGTAAATTCCTCCGAACTCATATACAATTTATTGAGCATGGATCGAGGGAGTGGAGTCAGACTTTTAATGGTATTATTCTTTGGCATAAAAGTTGTGTTTTTAAAGTAGATTGGCTTCTGGTACTAAAAATATCCGTTGTTTTGCCACAGGGAACAACCTCGTAGATGTCACATTAATTACATTATCTCCTCATGCAGAGTCACTGGCACACTGCAGCCAAGAGGTTGGCCAATTATTACACACTAACGATGGCAGAAAACTACGACAAAATAAGTGGCTATCAAAAGACTATTTTAGCGAACACTTCGGTTATGTGGTGTCTGGTGGTCGGTCGGTCGGTCTCCTCTGTGGCAGTCAACGGAAGCGACTGATGTTGATGCTGTTGGCTGCTGCTGCTGCTTGCTGCCGCCTGGCCCCAGCGATGATTTTAATGCAACGGCACGTCGTTTCACTACAGAGAATTCTCTTCTGTTCAGCACAGAACGGTGGCGGGCCCAGGCACAACAGCAATGTTGCCCCGGCATTGCAAAGTAACAGCAGCAGCAGTAGCAGCAGTAGAAATTCATACCCGCCTTGTCTGGTCTGGTTGCACTGCAAGTGCAAAGAGCATGCGATTTTACTCTCTCACAGAGAGACAGAGAGAGAGTAAAAGACAGCAATTCGCGCATGTGAGAGAATGCTGGTGAATGAGGGGGGTCGAAGTGCAGTAGTAGTAGTGGGGGGGCTTATGGGGAAGCCTCTCTGCAGGTGGCTCTAACCATACGATGGCCAGACAATGCCACTCTTCTTATAGCATAGTTATTTGTTGGTCAATAAGAATGAAGGGGATATACTCTCCACAGAGAGAAGTCGAAGATTAAATGCTCTATAAGGTAAGTTTATTCTGTATAGGACCTACAAGAATTTTATCTTACTTCCAGACACACAAGCGAAAAGTGCCAAAGAGAATGCTCGTGAATGCAAAATCAAAATATGTACTACAGATTAAAAAACGGTCCCATTGCCGCTTTAAATCTTTTGATTTATCATCTAAAATTAAAGGGGAATTTCTGATACCTTTCTTTGGCTTATTGTTAAGTATTAAATAATAATTAATATTCAATATTACATAAATTTTAAAAATGTAAGACGTAAACGTAATACCATTTAAAAAACATAAAGAGAGAATATCTCTTTCTTTTTTATTGGAATTGTTTTTATTTGTGCAAATTCCAATATTTTATTTAAAGCTTAATTTCCAGTGAACTTTGTATTTCTTTCGGTATTTATTGTAGCCTAGATTAAACTTAATATTTACATTACGTACAATACAGTATATCCACATTTGATACCATTTCCCTTGTGTTAAATGTTAAACATTCCTTTGACCCATCCGGACAGACAAACACACACACACACAAACAACACATTCTTCCACTTGAATCGTTCTCCATGCCTCCATGCCCCCATTCATCGTTAAAGTCAACAAAAACCCTTTTTCAGAGGGCATATCAAATAGTTTTGCACACATCACAACAGCAACAACAAGCTTTGGGAGGAGTCATCGGTAAGCAGAAAGCAGCCACAGCAGCGGACATGACCTGCCACAAGTTGAAATTGCTTGCCACAGAAGCAGCGTACCTACCCCACCAAACCACCAGCCCTCCACCTCATAGAGTGTGATTCACGTGGACCACGCACAGTAGGTCAAATACGGGTTGTTTTTTATTCCCCCCACTCAACTGCGTATACCGGAAACGCTGCTGCAGACATTATGGCGACCGAAAGTAAAGTATAGGAAAGGGGCAAAAAAAACTTGAGAGAAGAGCCAAAAGCCAAAAGCTGTCAAGGGCTTAAGTGAATAAGGGAAGAACTTTCCAATAAATGAAGTGATGCGAAAAGTGAAGAAGAAAAAGGCTTAAGTTGAGCACTGATAGGGGATAGAGCGGGATACTACTATAACAAAGTTAATGAACCCCAGGAAAGTACGGAAAAGTTTGTTCGAACCAATTGCTGAAGATTCCAAAGACTTTAGAGACACAAAAGAGGAGGAGGCTCCATTGTGATGTCAGAGAGTGAGTGAGAGAGAGAGAGAAATCTAATGCAAACAATATAAAAAAAACATAATTGATTGTTGCCATCCCCACTATTATCATCATCATCATCATCAACAACACAATCATGAAAGCAGTAACATGAATGCTTGCTGCATATGGATGAGTTCTCGTGTTCTATTGACACTTGCTTCAATTGAATTTATGAGGCCCCAGTTTTGGGTCGTTGTCCGACCCATTATTGCTGTTTGCATCGAGAGAATAGAATGGAGAATGGTTAGTTTATCTCATGTTCCTGCCTGCCCCCTCTTCTCTCTACATTGCGTTCTGCTGCTGTCCCCCTCTGCTCCCTCGATTGGGTTATGTGTCTGCCCCATTCCTCAAACCAGCTAGGGTTGCTGTTGCTGCCCCAAACAGTTGTCAGTTGCTTTGCTATTTATAGCACATACAATAATAAAACTATATATGTATGTCCGTATGTCATCACAATTTATGACCTGTGTAGGGAGTATCGTAGTATCGTTTGGGGGCACGTGCTTAAAGTGCGATCAAGATAAGTGGACGCAGTTCGTATGAAATAATTTTTCCATATTTAAAATAAATATTTTTTTATATTTAAATTTAATATTTTTCTGACTTAAATTAATTTTGAGGTAGCCTGAATGAAGAAAAAATAAAACTACCCGTGGCAGATAACCCTGCTCTCGCTCTCTTTCTCTCACACTCACAGACTAGCTGGTATTATAAATTTTATGAGATGCTAAATTATGAGTACAAATAAATTGGCATTTAAATACAATAAATTTCGCGCCAGTTAGACATTGTATGGAAGACATCTTCAATTCTAAAAATGGTCACACAATAAGGAAAATCATAAATCATACGAAGCATAAGGCACGGCACTTTGCACTTCGCCCACATGAAAAGCGCTCCCTGAAATGCAGTTAAAATGCAAAAATTTTAAGAGCATTTCAACAGGAGATGTTGCTAGCATCCTGTGCACAAAGTGGACACAACAATCGACTATAACTCTTGACTGGAAATGCATTTTCTGTGTAGCCTTTTGGGGATAGCTGGCTATAGTTAGGGCGCTAGTAAGGGGTACGGTTGTACCCTTGTGAGTCATTTGTCTGTTACTGCAATAAAATGCATACAAAATTTAATGCCTCTGTAATTTAAAATGCAATCTGCACCGCCCACAGCACCAGCGGCAACAGCAGCAGCCGCAACAACAACAAACAACGGGTGGGCCATGCAACACAACAGACAAGAGGGGCATAAAAACATTTATGTCGGGGCAATAAACGACACACCCAACAAAAAACGTAGCAGAAACAAAAAAAGACAAGCTAAAAGACAACAGCAACAACCAAAATTATAGTGCGGTAGCGAGCGATGCATTGTACATATTTTTTGTCAGCAAAGAATTTTGTGCTTGGCGACCCCAATGTGCCATGTGCCATATGTGCCGGGCCGTAGCAGTACGTAGTATGCCGAGGCTTTTCCTAGCCAAAAATTTGCTGCACACACACACATGTGTGGCAGTCAGCAAGCAGCCAAAAGGCCAGTGAATACGACATAGGAGACGGAGACCCACTAAAAGCTCTTCCCAGGAGTATGGGCCCAGCAGAGAGAGGGTCCGTTTTGGCAGCCCCATTGGCCGGGCGGCGGCGCCAGATGCTCTGACATTTTAAAGAGATTGAGAAATGTCGAAAAAGATTTTTTTGGGTGCCCCTTCTGCTATCTGCTTTTTACGTTTCAGTCTATTTATTTGCCTTGATCAGAATTGGTCATTGCACTTTACTCTGGTGGGGGTTCGACACACGACACACGGCGAAAAGTGTGTGAAGGGCAAAGGCTCTCGTTGAGTGTTTGAGTGGGTCGGGGTCTATGATTCATCCATAGGCATGGGAATTCAAGAGTTTGGCAACCAATGGATGTGGGATGTTGCTTAGAAGCAGTGGTGGTTATATGCAAAAAATAAGAGTCGGCACAGTCGATTTTGTAGGTGCTCACATGCCCTTGGTGAAGAGAAGCCCAAAAGTACCAACGAATATATGTAGTATATAGTACATATGTATAAAGAATGTACCCATCAATAGATTACGTACATTTTTGGGTACACTTGTACTGTAATTATCTTATATTCAGCGAAATTCTGCAGAAATTTTTGTATTCATTATATGATTCCAAGAAATGTATTTATAAATATATCAAATATCATATCATATCTCATTATATGATTCCAAGAAATATCTTTATTAATATCTCAAATTACCTGATACGAATGAAAATATTTCTTATCAAATTTGGAAAACATATCAATGTACCCATGAATTTTGGATAGAATATAAATTAGGGCACATTCGTACACAAAGTGGGTACCATACCATTGTTGCTCTTTACTGTAATTTTCCCCCAAAAAATCCTCTATTTCAAGTTGATGTTATCTTCTATCTACTTATTATCAATAATTTCTTGATTTTTATTACGAAGAAGTCTTATCACAGCTATGAAACCTCGTACGAGTATAGATATATATTTGCTTACGAAGATAAGGCCTGAACGAAACTTTTATCATAAATAAACACCAATACGTGATAATTACCAGAATATTTGCTTACAAAAATCGCATATTTTCATAGAGCCCTCTAAGAGTATCGTGTTTGATCTATTCAGCCAGCCATACGAGTATTATTTAAACCATTTCAATGTTTTATTCTATGAATTTGAATATTTTGCAAGGGGGAAGAAAGAGAGAGAGAGAGAGAGAGAGAGAGGGTAGTATAGACAAATGAATATGCAAATACACCCTATACCCAAATGAAGGTACGAGTACTATATTTAATTTGCACTCTTCTATATCTGCTTTTATACACAATTTCTATCAACGACATTTTTCTTCATTTTGTGTGGTTTCTTTTTCCTATTCGTGCGGTTTCCCTTTCGCACTTTGGTCGTCGCTCTTGGGGCTCTGAATTTACTTAGCATTTGATTTTAGGTGCGATTAAAAAAAGAATCATTTGGCAATTTGAGGAAAAAGTACATCGAAAATTGTTACACAAAAAACTTACTAAAACATTTTAGTTCGTTCTAGGAGGAATAGCGATTGATATGTATTTATATATATTTTTTTTGCTTTCGCCTGATCTCAGCTATTTATACATTTATAATTCACATATAGAGGGATTGATTGGGTTTTCCTTTTAGATATTTGATTGATTGACGGTTTTTACACAATTTGGATGTAGAATTTCTGGTGAGTTTTGACATAAAAAGTAATGATAAGAAATTCCAACAAAAGCTCGCAACCAACACACGACGACGGCCAACGCGACGACGTCGATCGACGACAAAAAAGCACTGCAGTCTAGCAGCGTTTGTGCACGGTGTGGCGGCAATGGGGAGAGAGACAAAGAAACAAAGAGAGAGAGGATCAGCTGCAGCAGCTGTTGTTGGAGAGAGCTCCAACAGAAGAGTGCAATGGATAGTCGTTTTTAATCAAGGTGAGGTATTCGCAAACCACTCTCTCTCTCTCTATATTTTGCCTGTACTGATATGGTTTTCTTCTATGATTTCTCACCCTATTTTAACACACTTTGATTTTAGCAAACATACGAGAGAATGCAGCCGCTGAGGAGAACATTAAGAAGAAGATTTTGCAGTGAAAAAGATTATAGCGTATGATAGAGTGTAATTGCGTTGTTTAGGTTTTTGTTAGGTTAGGTTAGTACTGCGAACATTAAATGAGAATAATGAAAATACGCTTGCATGTCACTGCGTATATTTAATTAAAAGGTTTTTTGGAATTTTGATTTCAAGATCTATAACCAAACATTCCATCTTATTTCTGCATATTCGTTCGGAAAATTAATAAGTTGTTGCACTCTGCTGAAACTCTTTTTCTGCCTTTGTGTTTGTTAAAAAACAATTCCAATTTCACTTCCCGTTGATATACACAATATACCCCTATATACACCCGCTCGTGGAAGGCGTGTCATGGATGTAACATGCGAAATATACAAGATTCCGCTTTGTCTGCTGCTTGACAGCTTTTAATTAATGTTTTTTAATAAAACCAAAAATGGATTTAATGTCAGTCGAGTGGAAAAAAAAATGCTGTATGCGAGACAGGAAGAAAGTTGGGGCTGTTTCTGTTAACAGTTAAAGTTGGATTCACATGATGAATAAGAAGAGGGCAATCATGTAGAGAGAGATTGAGAGAGAGAGAGAGAGAGAGAGAGAGTTGCAAACCACAAAACAATTCAATCTGATCTAGTTCATAACCGAAATATGGGTCAAAATACGAAACCATTTGGAAATTACAGCAATTTTAAACTGCAACAAAGCAAATACCTATGCACCACACACCCTGCCTACCCGCCCGCCCTGCAGCAAGTGCAATTGAAAACCAGCAAAGAAAAAAAAACGTAGAAACAAAAACCAAGTGAAAGTGCAGGCAAAAGCAAACAAAGCAATTAAAAGCCACAGAAGCAACAAGTGCCATAATAAAACAACAAAAGTTAATCAACGGCAACAAAATAACAAAAGCTTCAAAACTCAAAGAGAAACTGCAGCAAAAACTGCAGAAGAGTGCAGATAACAGAAAAAACAAAAGCCAACAAAGAGATTTGTATGGTAAGCCTTCCTTCCAATTCCTCTAAAACTGAAAGTACTGTAATTACTAAGCAAGTGTGAAACTGTAGCTGTAAAACTGTAGCCACTTGCTGGGTAATTTACAAGGCTGCCGACAGCTACGCCTTGGGGTCTGAAATGGAAACCAAACTGGAGAGTGGCATTACGCACTCTACTGTCCTTATGCTCGCTCTCTCTCTCCCTCTCTCTCTCCTTTCTTACTCTGCCGCGCTGTCTCCGCAAAGCATGGCTGTAAACGTGAGCTTCAAAATTACGCACTCATCTGCCTCTCCTCATTTTACCGACTCTCCCCACTCTAAATGCAAAACTTGAGCGTCATTCGCTCTCTCTCCGCGAAACCTAGCGGTAAAAGCAAGCTTCAATGCTTTGAAGCACTTGTTGAACGTCTCAGCGGCTACTCAACGGAATTCTAATGAGTGTTTTTTATGTGCAAAACAGCTTTTGCCTCGTTTAGCCAGTACTCAAAGTGGAAGACGCACAGCAGACGCGCTGTCGTCTGGTCAGGTGGATCAACTGGCTGGCTCCCCGACAAGGAAAGACGGGGCGGCGAGACTCTTTCCGATGGAGATGACAGCTGGTTAGGATCTATGGAAAATCTGGTTTCTGTCTGTGGGGAAATTGGACAATTTTCGCAGCGCATTTAACTAAACGTTTATGATATGATAAGATTTCCAGTGCAATTAATTTGACTTTAAATGGAGTTTCCGGCCAAGAAAAGCAATAAGGATACAAGAAAGTTAAAACAGGTTGCAGACGATTATTGAGGTGTGAGGGAAAGAGAGAATATTACGGAGTATATAATTATGAGATAATTGAAGTTCAAAGAAAGGAAATTGTAAAACCTAAATAATAGATCTTTTCATTATCAAGTTCCATATATCATAATCATTCTCACATACAAGTATTATTTTACTTTTCGTGACCTTGTGCCAACTATTTCAAGCCAATTTTGACATTCGCAAAAACATCTCTCAAGACATATTTCCATTGAATAACATTAAAATTAATTGAAAAATTACTTGACCAAAAAAAACTTGAAATACAAAATCCCCCACGAGTCGCAAATTACGTAATGCCCAGAACCATAACTATTGTCTTCAAGTAAATGCCACTTCAACAAAACATCCCACAAACATCCGTCACAGCCACTCAAAATTATCTACGGACCGATCAAGAAGTAACCAAGTGGCTTTGTGCTTCTCTCTTTCTGTCTAATTCTGCACTGTTCTTTTTTGGTTTCGACTCGACTCGAATCAATAATTTAATTGACCCACTTTGCGCCTTGATTCGAGCAATAACTTTTCGAGAGTGAAGCTAATTGCTTAGAAGGCCCCTGGGTCTGGGTTTTCGTTTCGTGTCGATTGGGCAAAGTTTAGCCATAGAAATGGCAACATTTTGAAGAACAACAAAGTGAATTTGGGTTAAGCGTAGTCCGCGCTCGAAATGGGGTTGATGGCTGCCGCCCGTCTGAAGCGTTGGCAACTTTGTTGATGGACGGTAAATACTTGGTAGTAATAGAACAAAGTGCAGCGCAAACTGTAATGGAAGTTTTGTTTCAAGAACAGTAAAGTAACTTTTCACAAACAGCTGTTAAAACTGTGATTAAAATCTGCACTTTCAAAACAGTTGAAGGTTGTTTGTGGTTTAAAAAAACTTTGTGATTTTGCATAAACGAACTGAACTGATTAGTTCGCTGTTGTTTGGCTTCAATGAACTGGTCCAATGAACAAAATGTGGTTTTAATTTAAACCGAATTCGAAATAAAATTCAATTCTGCTTCAATAAATCCAATTGACCGTATGTCAAATACAATGTCATGTTACTGTCACACACAGGACATCTGTAACACAAAATATGTACATATAAAAATTGCAGAGATTTCTCTTGGCTTACCTTTGCCCTTTTACAGGACCACCCACGTGACCTTGCGCTTGACAGTCACCCAAGCAAGCTCTCAACCCCGTTTCTATAAATAGATGACAGCTCCCACTGACGTATGGACGACACAAAATAAAAATCAATAAATGATGCTGATGCAGATGCTGCCTGCAATGCGAACTCCCAAAGTTGCCATAGAAATTTCGCCATTTATTTGTATCAGGGTCAACCTTTCTAGTTGGCAACAGGTTGAGTCATCTTGCTAGACTTTTAAACGGGTTTCCTCATCATCAGCAGACACGCCAAATTCTCCACAAGATCATCATCAAGTTTCCAAGTAGAGTGTAAACAAGAAAAAAATGAATGTACATATATTATATACATATATGCATCTTCTCTCTGCGATGAGTCACGGCCACAAGTCAGGAGAAATTGTATTGTTGTTTTGCCAAAATTATGAAAAGTCCGTGAACTCAAACGAACAAGTATATGAAGAGAGAGAGAGAGGGAAAACCCACATAACTAATGAAAATTAGATAATTGCTGAAGGCCTAAACCAAAGCCAGTGCTTGATGTGCCGCTTGGGTTCATTCACATTCGCGATTTTTGCGGCCAAACATTTCGGCCATGTGTGGGCTCAAACCAACTCCGGCATTGTCTTTGCTCTACAGAGCGAATCTGTCCATGACTGTACCTGATTTTAGGAGTCATTCAGGACAGTTCTTTCCTGTGTGATTCGCAGACAATGCCAAAAGTCACACCATTTAATCAATCCGTATTGTTTTTCAATGCCAATCTTATCTATCAGTGTGACTTTTCTATACACTTTACGCTTACTCATGAGAAAAAAAAACAAACTAAATAAATGACCAAAATTCCGTGTTGGGAGGGGAAATCACCGAATAAATAATGTGGAATTACCTAAAATGCATTATTTTATCGTTTATTTCAAGCAACTCAACTCTCAGGAACAATTCCAATTGCATTGAACACGGAAATGAAATAAAATGTGAATGCAAAGAACAATTTCTATTGATTTTCTGTTGCTTTGCGCTTCGTGCTTTTGTTGACAGAACAACGGGAAAAAGTAAACGTAAATGAAGCGTGGCGAAGACAAGTCTATAACTGTTTATATTGGCCAATTCACAGAAAAGGTGCGCATTTAAATGTTTAATGCGATAGAGGAGAAGAATGTACTACTCAATAGATACACTGCAACGGACTGTCTTTTGTTCGCCAATTTATGGCACGAGAGAACTTTTAGCAATTGGAACCAATCATTTTTGGGTTGAATAAATAGAGGATTTTTGCTTTATAGGGAATTTTTATTACATGATCATGGGGACTCATGCAGGAGCCACAAGAACTTAACCAATTCCGATACTCAATGTTGAAGAGCGTCAGAAGAGTCTCACGACGATCCGTGGCCGTCCACCAAAGCGCCGCAATGCCTCGAGCCGAGAAAGACGTCCAGTTGGTCGTTGTCGGAACCAGTCGTTCCCAAACTGTTTAAGCTAAGGAACCCAGGGTCAAGCCACATCCTGCCAAGATTCGCGTGTTACGTTCCGGGCCCCTTACAAGTCGTCAAAGAGGCAGAAGTGGAAGTCGATTTCATCCAAGCTGGCACCGCGAAAAGCAGAGGAGAATCAATTCTGTGGCTCTTAAACTTTGAGTAGCTTTGAGTTATCTGATTCTTAAACTGATTACAGTCGCCATTATGACGTTAATCTCAAAATGTTGTGTTACTGCGGAGAGGTGGCTCTCAAATTGCTGCGTTCCCATAACAATGTGCTTTTAAAACTTATAAATTACGAAATTTTGTGAAATCAACCAAATAACTTTTGAATGCGAAAATATTTGATTATTTCATGAGGTTGAATTTAGGCTTAAGTTTTTGAAAATGCTTAATTAGTCGATTATTTCCCGACGTAAAATTTGGAAACACTAAACTAAAAGTGAAAAGCTGACGACTATTCAAATTAACTACTTGTTAGAGACAACTCGTTTTTAACCCATTTAAACAAGCATACAGTTTGACAAACTACAGATAAGCGTAGGTTTGGCGAAATTTAAAATTAACGGCCCACACACACAGACACATACTAGCAGGCCCTGTGGAACAGAAGAAGAAAAGTAAAACTGGTTTGATGCCAACAAGAACAAACCAAAGCCCCAGCCACACGAGAGGGAGGGGCTGCTTGCTGCAGCTGACGCTGGGCGTGTGCGTTGGCGTTGGCTTTGACGTCGCTGCTGACGCTTGTTTCTACGTTTGGCTGCCCATGACCATGCAGCCTTCCGTCAAAAAGCAAAGATAGATAGTGCCAAAGTGAGACAGAGAACGAGAGGGCAAAGCAGGGGCGATAGATTACATAAAACAGCCGTGCAAAAGACAGAACGAAAACATACACACACACAAACATATATACACACACAGACACCTTGCGCACGCTTATCTACAGTTTGAGACTGACTGGGTAACTACTTTTGTCTACTTACGTTCCCGCGTCCTTGGGCACAATCTGCTCCGCATCTGGGGTCTGCTGCTCCGTTAGCTCCACGTCCATTTCAGAGGTCGATTCGGTTTCCTCGCGTTCGCTGTCGCTAATCTCAATGACTTCTTCGTCCATGCGGCTCTCTGACTCCAGCACAGCAACACCAATATCTCCCAAACTGGCGCGTGTTGTTTTACGTTTGTTGCTTTTATTAATTTAACACTTTATCTGCAGCTGTGTACTTTTTCTTTTTGCGTCAGTCCTCACACTGTCCTATGTGCCCGTATTTGCCTCTGTATGTATTGCAACACGCGCCCGCGATAGATTCCCACTGGGTTTTTTCCACTGTTTTCAACTGCTGCAGCCGTTGCTTTTTCTATATCCGCGGTATCCACAATTGCACAGTTACTCAGTGTGCCTGCATAATTTATTTTAAAAATTTTTTCTAAATTTTGCCAGCGTGCTTCTCAGCGTGACCGATAACGATAAAAAAAAAACCCCAGGGCAACCTGGCGATCAAACTGGACTTAACCCACTTAACACCCCTCTGTTTAAAAAGTTGAACACCCTTTGTTAAACCGGGGAAAATAATACTGTTTGTAAAGGCTCCTTGTAGCTCTATCCTCCTCTTTACTTACAAAACAAAAATTACCACCGATATCTTTCACCTGTAATGCGTAAGATATGTTAAAGTTACATAAATTTCGTGGAAATATTAAATACCCCCCTGGTTGACAATGGGTTAACGTTCTATTTTATTGATTGAAATCGTATTCCATAATTTTGATATTCAGTTTAATATTACTAGCTAGTTGGCCCTACCAGCCCTAAACAAATAATTTTATCCAATATATACATCAATTTCCTACAAGAATAGCTGGTTTTCAGAAGTCCTCTTTACTCCATTCTTTACATACAAAGATTCAAACCAAAATGGCCAAAGCATAAAACGTAAATGTTGACTAGGTGTGACGTCATTGTTTCTGGTCTGCATGCGTCTGGACATTTTTATACCATATTTCCTTAAATTTATGTTAAATTCTGTTTTTCCAAGCTTCATTGAACCATTTATCCTAGATTGACATGTTTTTTTTACCTATTAATGCATATGTTTTGTGTGTTTATAAACACATTTATCCCGGTTCTGATACCTATTATTGGAACCCGTGAGCTGAAAAATTTCGTTAATATCTTAAAACAGAGACTGATTTCTGCATTAATTGGAGACTGAAATTGGAGACAGAAATTTTTCAGATACAAATTAAATGTATCTAACGGTATGTGATTTTTATATTTCGCTCTCCTCACCTCGAAAAATGTCAGTATTTTTTGTGGCGGTCATTTTGAAAAATATTAAAAAAAAATTAGAACTTGATTGAATAATATACCGTACATATACCGTACAAAATCAATAATTTTTTAATGGGAAATAAACTACAAGTAAAAGGTATAGAATTTATATTTTGAAATTAACCATTTGCATTATCAATTTCAGAAAGAGTTCCATAGACTTGGAAGACAGCTCGATGGATGTTGTCTATAAACCAATTATATTCCATAAGGTAGTCACCCTCTGGAAAGGGCAAAATCGCTGTTAAATGATGATTGATAAAGCTGGTAGGAAGCTTATCCACCATCATAGCACCCTGAATGCGAATACTGATTAGCAATATAGAAGCTGCTGGTGCTGGAAGGATCAACTTACATTGTAGGGACATGAGTGGTTCAAATTGGTGTTCGCTTCAAGAAAACCGAAAAAATAACCAGCGACTGGATTCGACTTACGATATTTCATGAATCTACAGAAATCGACAGTGATATTGTAGAGAAATGGCTTGTATCCATTTGCCCGTTTTAGCAACGCCCCATTTACCTAAGATAGGAGAATATGAGATCCAATTTCTTCATAATAAAGTACTCGCATACCTTAACATTGGTAACTAAGGGTTTAAGTAAGTTCACTTTTATACTTAGATATTTGTAGGTTCGATTTATCGACTTCAAGTAACATTGATCCACAGCGCAGAACTCCTTATCTACACAATTACATTTGATGTTGGTAAGCTCAACTTTAGATAAGATCTTGGAAACGTTTTCAATAATTAAAGGATCAGAATGTCATGTTATCTCGTTGATATATACTTCGGTGATGGAATAAAGGATCAGAAAAAGCGAGATCCAGTTCAGCTTAGGCCACATGTTAAGGTTTTGATGGTCAAACGAAAACTAAAACTAAACCATACCATTTTAAACGCTTTTCGGTAGGTGGTTTTTCGGAATGCATTCATGAATAATTGCTGCTCATTCAATGCGATTCGAAAGTAAGCAATTAAATAAGCGTAAAAGTAATTAATATGTTCACTAAAGCGGTTGATTAGCGGTCGAGGATGAGCTGCAAAGGGGATGGATGACTTCATCGATTACATTAAAGATCAGATTATATTCCCTTAAAAAAGATCCGACCGACAGATACTTTTTGCACATATGTACATAAATTCTTTTTAATTTAAAACAATTTTTTTTTTAATTTTTAAGGAATATTGTTTTTTTTATGGTTGTTTTTTTTTAAGAATTTTCAAAATCTGGTATTTTTATAATGTTTATTTTTTCAGAGGTAGTGCTTTTATTATTCACATAGCCTAAGTATCTTATATCTGGTTGCATAGAACTTTGCAGTTCTAAAAATCTGACAAATGCAGCTATAAATCCGACCCAGACACTTTGTATCTGCAGCTTAACGCCTGGAAGATATTAAGCTTTCAAATTCAAATTTCATTTTTTTTTTGCGGTATTTATTCCCGAAATTTTTGACTTAAAAAACTCAGGAAAAGTCGAAAAAAAAATAATTCTTGGCATGCATTTTTAGTTTTAGACAGACGCATTAATTAGGAGTCGTTTAAGGTATTGTTCATTAAAATCTATGGAGAGACGAAGGCCCTATGGAGGGCCCATCATCGTTAATGTACTTCAAGGAACTAGAGGTGTCAAACCATCTAGGGCACTATCGATAGTATCGATGTTTTGCTGCTAGCCGCTACTATCGATGGTTTTGAGACTATCATAATAGTATCGAGCTACAGTTGCTGCGCTTTTGATATGTTTGGATTGGCTTTTCCCATTTGAAGAGCGTTCAACAACTAGACTTGCCACCATTGTGGATCCACGATACAAAAAAGAAGGATTTCGTTTACAGATCAATGCTGATCAAGGCGCCGTTTTGTTGGAAAACATGTTGACTAACTACAACGGAGAACAACCTGAAGAACCGGAAGCAGAACAGCCAGTACAAGTCTCACACGAGCAAACTCTGCTTAAGTTTATAAAAACCAAAATAGAAAAGAAGAAAAGAAACAATAGAGTCGACGCAATTGTGGTTCTTCGACAATATTTTGAAAAAATGAATACCGGAAATGATTGCAACCCATTAGAGTATTGGAAGGTAAGTGGTGATAGTTACATTTTTGTATATCAAACTTATTTGTTTATATACGTTTTTTTTCAGAGCAATGAAAGTGACATGCCAGCTCTAGCCAATGTGGCAAGGAAAGCTCTGTGTGTTCCCGCAACCTCGACGGAGTCCGAGCGGATGTTCTCAAAGGCCGGACAAACTATTTCGGATCGTAGATCCGCGCTGAAACCGAAAATTGTTGATAAACTATTGTTTACCGGAATACCTTTTTATTTATAGACAATTCGACGTGAGGCGGGCAAATGACGAGCACAAAGCGAGCGTAAGATTGCCGTAGGCAGAGCGTCAAAGCAGAGCGCAAAAGCAATGCCGGCTAAAAGAAGCACAAATACAAATACAAATGCGAATGCGAATACAATAAAAAATCAAAGGAAGAGGAGAATGTGAAGACAAAAGCAAATGCACACACAGTACAACTGGAAATGAAACCAAAAAGAAATTTCAAAAATGCAAAAAAAAAATTACCTAATTGTTATTGTATTTGTTTGCTTTTACATTTGTTGCGATTCATTTCATTTTTTACCACAAGGTGTTTTTTTGTCAGTCAACTGCTTTACCAACAATTTTGCTCTCTTTGTTGTGGTAGTATTTTTCTATGTTCTTCAGACGTAAATTACCATGTACATGTTGGACTGCTTTACCATCGTAAATACAAATGTTCAAGTACATAATATTTACGCTTTGTTGGTGGATTTAGTGTAAAAAAAAAATGTCTTCCAATGTTATTATAACATATATATATATTTCTGAAAATGTAAAAAGAACAAAATGTTATGTACAAGTACATAATATATACGCTTTTTTGTAAAATAGAAAAAAACATATATACATACAATTATTTGTGTATAAAATATACAACTGTTGTTATTATTTCTGAAAATGTGAAAAGAACAAAATGTTACTGTTTTTCTCTGCTTAACAAAGGCTGTGGATGTTATTATGTTTACTGTTGCTGGTTCAATAAATATTCGGTTGCTGATTCGAATTCAGATTCAAATCTGAAATTCAAATTTCTAATTCTAATTTTTAATTTCAAACGGTCACCATGCTCCTACCCTTAATATTGTCAGCCTGCTATCGATGTTTCTGAGAACGAGAAAATATCGGGACTAAGTCGCGTCGCCGATCTCTAAAAAACAGAACGAAGAGGAGAGTAAAAAAGAAGACGGCGGCACGACAACACAATTTAATAAATCATAACTATAGTGCTTACATAAATAAATGTATTTCGAAGCATAAAGATTCTATTTGGTGTTGTTGTTAATTATTTGCCACACGGAGTGGTAACATTTACATTTCTGAAAATTTGAAAAGAACAAAATGTTCGGGAATAAATTTGAGCGATATAATATTAATTTAACACATATTTCTATCTTGGACGAAATAAATGCACCTTCGCGAAATTTACTCCGTTTCTAAAAAAATTCATTTTAGATACTATCTGATATGTTTTATTTCATATTAGTATTTCATATATTCTTTTGTCTTTTAGCGATAATATATTGCCTCTATAATTTGATTTTAGCCATTTTATCACTGTTTTGGGGGTGAATAAAAACTCTTCTTTTCTTCAATTATATTTTCCATCTGAATTCATGTTCCTTACAACTCTTACAAATGAACTTTAACTAAGATGTTGCCAAAGAGTGGTGAATTTGCGCTCTTAGGCCTAAACAATCACAATATTAGAAAAAAATTTGAATGCGTTTCTATTATTTTTTCCCAAGACAAAAACCATCCTGAAGATAGTCTGACCAAAGTGAAAAGTATTTTTTTTTTTTGGTATAAAAAAAACCGTCCTGTAATGACAAAGCGAAATAGGATTTGACAAGTGTTCTTTTTTGGTGCAACGAACGTGTTTCATTTTGCTTCTTCTGATTTTTTATCAAATTTAAAAAAAAATGAAACACATATATATCCATCCTGAGGCGAACGACGATGAGGGCATGATAATACATGTCATGCCCTCATCGGTGCCCAAGAAGAGGGTCAACAAGATTTTGAGCTTTGAAGTATACCCTGGAGCAAAGAAAAAAAATTCGTCGGACATAAACATTTTCCATTTCTTCTTGGAAAGGTATGTACATAAATATCGTTCTCTTTCGTAGTGACCAGGACGTGTTTTTGTTTTTACGCTCCGCATTTTCCTTTTGTTTAACTTGAACAGCCGGTGTTTTTTATCTAAAATATACTTGAAATATAATATAATACAATTTTTATTGTCCCCAGCGGTCGTTATCAGAGGGAAGCACCGAAACCACCACCGCCACCGCCGGCCAAGGCTCCTGTGGCACCGCTGAAGCGTGAATGAAAAGAGCAGCAGCAGCAACACCTGCAGCAGCAACAGCAGCAACAGCAACCGCCCACGCCACAGCAGCAACAACAGCAGCAGCAGAGCCAGCAGCAGGCTCGACTGCCGCAGCACTATCCGCAGGTCCCTGGCCAGCATCCCCTCTATCCCGGCGTGGGAGTGGGCGTGAGTGGGGCACCGACAAGTGCTCTTCAAGCAGGACAACCGGCCGCACCGCAGGCCTATGCCCACAGTCCGTACGGCAGTCCGATGCAGCATCAGCAGGTACAACAACAACTGCAGCAACAACAACTGCAGCGTACAGTGGTAATGACAACTGGTAAGTAGCGATTAAGTTATACAGTTATTTTGTAGATCTAACATCCTTTTGTTGCTTCTCTTCAGCACCGGACGGACATTTACAGCAGGTGGTTGTGACTAAGGCAACACAACAGCCGCAGCTGCTTAGCCTTAGTAAGGCCAACTTAAAAAAGCTGCAAGGCAATGTGCCTCCGCTATTAGGACAAAAAGAAAAATTCTGGTCTCCAACGCCCCCGCCCAAAAAAGACAGCTCAAAGGCGTCAACCACCGTAACGGGCCATTTAGAGAGGTACATGGCCCATGTGGTTGATTAGCGCCAAAATCTCTACCTCTAGGGGTGTGGAAAAGAGATCTAATATATAAAAAAATTAAAATAAAATGATATACTTCGTTTCAATTTCATTGTGAAAATATTAGAGTTTTTATCTATTACAATGGGCCAACTATACTGGAGATGGTGGCAATCATTAGAGCGAGGGGTTGCAATCGTCAGAGTAGGCCCTGACATATGTATATGACATATATTTGAATCAATATATTAGAATTTCACTTCCATTCCAAACATTCAACAATGAATACCTTAGTGCAAATTTTTAACAAGCAAGAGGACCAGCTCTTTACAAATGCCAAAAATTCATGCCCGCATGTTTTTGAGGCCGCTTTGTCCCACATAGAGCGGCCGAAGCATTTGGCTAGTCTTTGCCTCTGCTTTCGGCTTCGTCAATGCTTCGGCCCGCGTCGAGTCGAGCGACAGAATACACCAACAAAATATGAAGTCTGACGACGGGAATAGGTCCAGGGCCGGATTAGCAGTTGCCTTGGGCCACCCTAGGGCTAAAAGGAAAATTTGTTGAAAAAACAAAACTACAAGTAATGAATAAAAAATATAATAGCCACTGATAAACATACAAATTAATCAAACATAAAATTTATAAGTTTTTATTTCAAATGAAAAAAGAAGGGAGCTGGCGAGAAAAAATGGAGGGCCCCATATTGATGGTTGCCCAGGACCCGGTTGAGGGTTGATCTGGCCCTGAATAGGTCGATTTTGGTTTTAAACTTTAAAATTTAAAGTTGTTAATTGTTTGTACTGTGTGTATTTACAGTGGGGAAAAGAGGTGGCAAAATTAAAAAATATTTTATGAACGCTTTGAATAAAATAAATGTATACATCTACTAGAACATTTTCCAGAGCTTTAGCGAATCTAATTTTCTGATATGTTTTATTTCAATATTTCATATTAGTATTTCATATATTCTTTTGTCTTTTAGCGATAATATATTGCCTCTATAATTTGATTTTAGCCATTTTATCACTGTTTTGGGGGTCAATAAAAACTCTTCTTTTCTTCAATTATATTTTCCATCTGAATTCATGTTCCTTACAAGTTCCTCTTACAAATGAACCTTAACTAAGATGTTGCCAAAGAGTGGTGAATTTGCGCTCTTAGGCCTAAACAATCACAATGTTAGAAAAAAATTTGAATGCGTTTCTATTATTTTTTCCCAAGACAAAAACCATCCTGAAGATAGTCTGACCAAAGTGAAAAGTGTTTTTTTTTTTTTGGTATAAAGAAAACCGTCCTGTAATGACAAAGCGAAATAGGATTTGACAAGTGCTTTTTTTTGCACGATGACAGCTGCATTTTCCATCTTGCAACGACGTGTTTCATTTTAATTATTGTGATTTTTTATCAAATAAAAAAAAAATTATGAAACATATATATATACATCCTGAGGCGAACGACGATGAGGGCATGATAATACATGTCGTGCCCTCATCGGTGCCAAAGAAGAGGGTAAATAAGATGTTGACCTTTGAGGTATACCCAGGAGTAAGGAAACAAAATTGGTCGGAAATAAAAATTTTCAATTTCTTCTTGGAAAGGTATGTACATAGTATGCATGGTGGTGGGCACATAATGTTGTGGGGATGCTTTATCCATTCGATTATTGGTCCCAATACTTTGGATATAGAAAAAAATGTGTGCCTCCGACTATGTAAATATACTCGACAATATAATTCTGAGTAGGAAATACCATTAAAGTGGTAGTTCGATCAGGATAATGACACGAATCACTCCTAAATGCTGACCAAGAAATGGTTCCTGGACAAAGAAGTTTCCCTGATGGATTGGCCTGATGGAATTATCCTAAGAAACGGTTTCTTTGCGCTTACTGAGGGTCAGCCGCTTTAAGTCGGCCGTTTCTATTATTTTTTCCAGGCCCTAAAAATGAAAAAATTTATTTTTGCTACACTAATTTTTTTTAAATTATTATTTTGTAATGTTTTGATACATAGCTGTATAGACTATCAATCAAAATTATTAAACTTACAAAATAAAAATTTTGACTGAAGAAAATTTTGAAAAATGCGAAAAAAAATTGTCGTTTCTATTATTTTTTCCATCACTGTACTTGAAATATAATATAATACAATTTTTATTGTCCCCAGCGGTCCTTATCAGAGGGAAGCACAACCACCGCTGAAGCGTGAATGCGAAGAGCAGCAGCAGCAACACCTGCAGCAGCAACAGCATCCACAGATGTCACCGCGACCGGTGGGCGTATCGCCAGCGAAGCCACCGCCACAGAGCAGTCAGGGACAACAACAGCAGCAACAGGTAAACGCTCAGCAGCAATACATGGGGACCACTGTGCTGCCCATAGTTAGCATTGATCTCAGCGGCGACATGCCGTCCACCTCGGCTGCTGCAGCAGCCCGTGACGCCAATGGCATTGTTGGCGCTGCTTCTCAGACAGGAGCCTCTGCCAAGGCCACCCTGGCCGCCCTGGGCTTCACCTTGCCGGCGGGCACTGCACTCCGCACCTGTTGGCGCCCGGCGCCCACAAAGTCCTCACAAGGATGCCAGCCCAGCCAGCACAGCATACAGGGAATGGGAGCCAGTTCCAAGGTGCCGCCCAGTGTCGGTGTGGTTCCTACACCGGTAAACACTCTCCAGGCACTCGAACAAATGGTAATGACCACCCAGGCGCATGGCCTGCCACCGATGGCTTATCTTTCGCCGTACAGGATTCCTGTTGTGGGTCCCAGGATGCCAGCCTCACCATCACCACAGCAGCAGCAGCATCACCAGCATATGGCGGCCATGCAGCAGCAACAGGCACAGGTGGTTAGCCTTACTAAGGCAAACCTAAAAAAGCTGCAAGTCAATGTGCCTCCGCTGTTAGGGAAAAAAAAAAAATGTTGTTGCCCCCGCCCCAAGAAAGAGCTCCTCAAAGCCATCAACCACCATATCGGGCCATTTAGAGAGGTACATGGCCCATGTGGTTGATTAGGTAAATAATTTGTGTATATATATAAATATAAATAAATATATTATGAATTTATTTTTCAGGCGGCAGCACAGTAGATGGAGCAGTGGATTAGGCCTCTTGGGGACACCACTTTAAAAAAACGCCCCAAAATCTCTACCTCTAGGTGGTGTGGAAAGGGGTCTAATATAATAATATTAAATATATACCTAAAAAAAAGCAACCAAAAAGTGGTGTGATTTCTATTTAGTTGCTGGGGCGGCGGAGGGGGCCGGGGGGGGGGGGGCCCGGGGCGGGGCGGCCCGGCGCCCCCCCCGCGCGCCCCGGGCGCGGCATTGCCGACGTGGGCCCCAGGGTTGCTGGCAAAGTTCCTGGTTTCCCGATAAAGTCCTCGTGAATTAGAAATATCTTGTAATTCAGGACCCAGGACAGGCTGATGCATACCTCAGCCTGAAATAGGACATTACAATATAAAAAAATTAAAATAAAATGATATACTTCGTTTCAATTTCATTGTGAAAATATTAGAGTTTTTATCTATTACAATGGGCCAATATACTGAGATGCGTGGCAATCATTAGAGTAGGGTTGCAATCGTCAGAGTAGGCCCTGACATATGTATATGACATATATTTGAATCAATATATTAGAATTTCACTTCCATTCCAAACATTCAACAATGAATACCTTAGTGCAAATTTTTAACAAGCAAGAGGACCAGCTCTTTACAAATGCCAAAAATTCATGCCCGCATGTTTTTGAGGCCGCTTTGTCCCACATAGAGCGGCCGAAGCATTTGGCTAGTCTTTGCCTCTGCTTTCGGCTTCGTCAATGCTTCGGCCCGCGTTGAGTCGAGCGACAGAATACACCAACAAAATATGAAGTCTGACGACGGGAATAGGTCCAGGGCCGGATTAGCAGTTGCCTTGGGCCCCCCTAGGGCTAAAAGGAAAATTTGTTGAAAAAACAAAACTACAAGTAATGAATAAAAAATATAATAGCCACTGATAAACATACAAATTAATCAAACATAAAATTTATAAGTTTTTATTTCAAATGAAAAAAGAAGGGAGCTGGCGAGAAAAAATGGAGGGCCCCATATTGATGGTTGCCCAGGACCCGGTTGAGGGTTGATCTGGCCCTGAATAGGTCGATTTTGGTTTTAAACTTTAAAATTTTAAGTTGTTATTTGTTTGTACTGTGTGTATTTACAGTGGGGAAAAGAGGTGGCAAAATTAAAAAATATATTATGAACGCTTTGAATAAAATAAATGTTGACATCTACTAGAACATTTTCCAGAGCTTTAGCGAATCTAATTTTCTGATATGTTTTATTTCAATATTTCATATTAGTATTTCATATATTCTTTTGTCGTTTAGCGATAATATATTTTCTCTATAATTTGATTTTAGCCGTTTTATCACAATATAAGAACAAAATTTGAATGCGTTTCTGTTATTTTGTCCCAAGACAAAAACCATCCTGAAACTAGTCTGACCAAAGTGAAAAGTATTTTTTTTTGGTATAAAAAAAACGGTGCTGCAATGACAAAGCGAAATAGGATTTGACAAGTGCTTTTTTTTGGTGCAACGGAAGCAAGTGTTTCGATTTTGTTTTGTGTTTTGTGATTTTCTGAAATATGAAGCATATATAAGAAGTAAGAAAGCAACAAACACGAAAGACGAAGATAGAGCAAAATCAAAATACGCAAAAACATAACCTTGAAAAACGTCAGACGTCGTCAGTATATTTACGATTATATACACATCTGCAAATTTCTGCAGCTAATTTTAACGATTATTGTACCTTAAGAATCAGACAAACACAGTAACACACAAACGAATTGTGGAATTTTGTGGGATCACAACTAAAACTCCAACTAAACATGAAAAATACGTTTACAAAATACACAAAAAAGGTTTAATCGATCTAAAATACACAAAAAAAATTTAATCAATCAGATTAATTTTACAAGAACAACAACTAAAGTAAATACCTTCAACTTTAAAATTCATTTTAAATAATTAAATTAGGATAACTCTTTCGAACGCCTGACCACTTCTAAAAGCACTTTTGTTTTGATGAAAAGTTAACTTGACGCAACGGCGCTGAAAAATTGAACACGTGTTCTCGCTTTGCATTCTATTTTTAGAAAGTCCAGTTAGATTTCCGGAAAAAATGGTTTGCCATTAAGAAATTTGGACAATTTAGAGAAAAACTGTTTAAATTTTGACTAAAAATTTTTAGATGGATTTTTTGAATTTTGGCCTATGGGCGCACCCACTGTGCAATGGCATTGTTGGCGCTGCTTCTCAGACAGGAGCCTCTGCCAAGGCCACCCTGGCCGCCCTGGGCTTCACCTTGCCGGCGGGCACTGCACTCCGCACCTGTTGGCGCCCGGCGCCCACAAAGTCCTCACAAGGATGCCAGCCCAGCCAGCACAGCATACAGGGAATGGGAGCCAGTTCCAAGGTGCCGCCCAGTGTCGGTGTGGTTCCTACACCGGTAAACACTCTCCAGGCACTCGAACAAATGGTAATGACCACCCAGGCGCATGGCCTGCCACCGATGGACTATCCTTCGCCGTACAGGATTCCTGTTGTGGGTCCCAGGATGCCAGCCTCACCATCACCACAGCAGCAGCAGCATCACCAGCATATGGCGGCCATGCAGCAGCAACAGGCACAGGTGGTTAGCCTTACTAAGGCAAACCTAAAAAAGCTGCAAGTCAATGTGCCTCCGCTGTTAGGGCAAAAAAGAAAATGTTGGTCTCCAACGCCCCCGCCCAAGAAAGACTCCTCAAAGCCATCAACAACCATAACGGGCCATTTAGAGAGGTACATGGCCCATGTGGTTGATTAGGTAAATAATTTGTGTATATATATAAATATAAATAAATATATTATGAATTTATTTTTCAGGCGGCAGTACAGTAGATGGAGCAGTGGATTAGGCCTCTTGGGGACACCACTTTAAAAAAAAAGGCCAAAATCTCTACCTCTAGGTGGTGTGGAAAAGAGATCTAATATAATAATATTAAATAAATATTCCTAAAAAAAAAGCAACCAAAAAGTGGTGTGATTTCTATTTCAGTTGCTGGCAAAGTTCCTGGTTTCCCGATAAAGTCCTCGTGAATTAGAAATATCTTGTAATTCAGGACCCTGCATACCTCAGCCTGAAATAGGACATTACAATATAAAAAAATTAAAATAAAATGATATACTTCGTTTCAATTTCATTGTGAAAATATTAGAGTTTTTATCTATTACAATGGGCCAATATACTGAGATGCGTGGCAATCATTAGAGTAGGGTTGCAATCGTCAGAGTAGACCCTGACATATGTATATGACATATATTTGAATTAATATATTAGAATTTCACTTCCATTCCAAACATTCCACCATGAATACTACCATAGTGCAAATTTTTAAGAAGCAAGAGGACCAGCTCTTTTCAAATGCCAAAAATTCATGCCCGCATGTTTTTGAGGCCGCTTTGTCCCACATAGAGCGGCCGAAGCATTTGAAGGAGCTGAACGATGGATGCATCAACTTGCTGTCTAACTTGACACTTTTTGATGGCCACGCATTCTACTTGCAAATGGATGAATTGCATGTAAGCGACCTTGGGGTAAGTAAACATATTTCATAATATTTTATATCATAATTCACGATACCATGCTGGCGGCTGCAAGATGTTTTTTAAATTTAAATTTTTTTTTGACAAAAAAATCATTAAATTAATGAAAAAATTTTGTTTTTTAGGAAGCAGGCCAATTGCAGTATTGGAAGCTTTTTGTGATGTCAGCACAATCAGCCGATGGCGATTTTAATCGCTTTTTGTATGTTGTCGTAGTAAGTAATCATTAACCATTTGTATAACAATATCTATTATCTACTCCTAAATTATTAGAAGCCCACATCCGTCGGATTGGTGATGGGGAGGAAGACCATGAAGGCCGCTATTTTAAAAGTGCTGGATGCAATCCATGCCTTTAAAATGAACAACCTGTTGTTGGGCGTTATTTCCGATGGCAACGATGCTAATCAACATGCCCTACACACTGCCGTTGATAGAGGCTTTCCGGTGGTCTGGATCAGGATCATTTGATAAGAATTTTGAAAAAATATAATCACGTTGACATCGAACTGGGATACTGGTATTTTTATCACCAGTTCTCCCAGCTCGATGTCGAAAATGACTTTTCAATGTTAGTATCTCATGGTCCAGAAAATATAATAGTCTCCCTCGCTTTGATCCACGATGCATCTGATGTTTGATTTAAGTGCTGGTTGAAATCATCAGAGTAGGACCTGACATATGTATGTGACATATAGTTGAAAAAATATTTTAGAATTTCACTTCCATTCCAAACATTCAACAATGAATACCTTGTCAGTGCAAATTTTTAACAAGCAAGAGGACCAAATGCCAGGAACAAATGCCAAAAATTCATGCCCGCATGTTTTTGAGGCCGCTTTGTCCCACATAGAGCGGCCGAAGCATTTGGCTAGTCTTTGCCTCTGCTTTCGGCTTCGTCAATGCTTCGGCCCGCGTCGAGTCGAGCGACAGAATACACCAACAAAATATGAAGTCTGACGACGGGAATAGGTCCAGGGCCGGATTAGCAGTTGCCTTGGGCCCCCCTAGGGCTAAAAGGAAAATTTGTTGAAAAAACAAAACTACAAGTAATGAATAAAAAATATAATATCACTGATAAACATACAAATTAATCAAACATAAAATTTATAAGTTTTTATTTCAAATGAAAAAAGAAGGGAGCTGGCGAGAAAAAATGGAGGGCCCCATATTGATGGTTGCCCAGGACCCGGTTGAGGGTTGATCTGGCCCTGAATAGGTCGATTTTGGTTTTAAACTTTAAAATTTTAAGTTGTTATTTGTTTGTACTGTGTGTATTTACAGTGGGGAAAAGAGGTGGCAAAATTAAAAAATATATTATGAACGCTTTGAATAAAATAAATGTTGACATCTACTAGAACATTTTCCAGAGCTTTAGCGAATCTAATTTTCTGATATGTTTTATTTCAATATTTCATATTAGTATTTCATATATTCTTTTGTCGTTTAGCGATAATATATTTTCTCTATAATTTGATTTTAGCCGTTTTATCACAATATAAGAACAAAATTTGAATGCGTTTCTGTTATTTTGTCCCAAGACAAAAACCATCCTGAAACTAGTCTGACCAAAGTGAAAAGTATTTTTTTTTTGGTATAAAAAAAACGGTGCTGCAATGACAAAGCGAAATAGGATTTGACAAGTGCTTTTTTTTGGTGCAACGGAAGCAAGTGTTTCGATTTTGTTTTGTGTTTTGTGATTTTCTGAAATATGAAGCATATATAAGAAGTAAGAAAGCAACAAACACGAAAGACGAAGATAGAGCAAAATCAAAATACGCAAAAACATAACCTTGAAAAACGTCAGACGTCGTCAGTATATTTACGATTATATACACATCTGCAAATTTCTGCAGCTAATTTTAACGATTATTGTACCTTAAGAATCAGACAAACACAGTAACACACAAACGAATTGTGGAATTTTGTGGGATCACAACTAAAACTCCAACTAAACATGAAAAATACGTTTACAAAATACACAAAAAAGGTTTAATCGATCTAAAATACACAAAAAAAATTTAATCAATCAGATTAATTTTACAAGAACAACAACTAAAGTAAATACCTTCAACTTTAAAATTCATTTTAAATAATTAAATTAGGATAACTCTTTCGAACGCCTGACCACTTCTAAAAGCACTTTTGTTTTGATGAAAAGTTAACTTGACGCAACGGCGCTGAAAAATTGAACACGTGTTCTCGCTTTGCATTCTATTTTAGAAAGTCCAGTTAGATTTCCGGAAAAAATGGTTTGCCATTAAGAAATTTGGACAATTTAGAGAAAAACTGTTTAAATTTTGACTAAAAATTTTTAGATGGATTTTTTGAATTTTGGCCTAGGGGGCCACCCACTGTGCAATGGCATTGTTGGCGCTGCTTCTCAGACAGGAGCCTCTGCCAAGGCCACCCTGGCCGCCCTGGGCTTCACCTTGCCGGCGGGCACTGCACTCCGCACCTGTTGGCGCCCGGCGCCCACAAAGTCCTCACAAGGATGCCAGCCCAGCCAGCACAGCATACAGGGAATGGGAGCCAGTTCCAAGGTGCCGCCCAGTGTCGGTGTGGTTCCTACACCGGTAAACACTCTCCAGGCACTCGAACAAATGGTAATGACCACCCAGGCGCATGGCCTGCCACCGATGGACTATCCTTCGCCGTACAGGATTCCTGTTGTGGGTCCCAGGATGCCAGCCTCACCATCACCACAGCAGCAGCAGCATCACCAGCATATGGCGGCCATGCAGCAGCAACAGGCACAGGTGGTTAGCCTTACTAAGGCAAACCTAAAAAAGCTGCAAGTCAATGTGCCTCCGCTGTTAGGGCAAAAAAGAAAATGTTGGTCTCCAACGCCCCCCGCCCAAGAAAGACTCCTCAAAGCCATCAACAACCATATCGGGCCATTTAGAGAGGTACATGGCCCATGTGGTTGATTAGGTAAATAATTTGTGTATATATATAAATATAAATAAATATATTATGAATTTATTTTTCAGGCGGCAGTACAGTAGATGGAGCAGTGGATTAGGCCTCTTGGGGACACCACTTTAAAAAAAACGCGCCAAAATCTCTACCTCTAGGTGGTGTGGAAAAGAGATCTAATATAATAATATTAAATAAATATTCCTAAAAAAAAAGCAACCAAAAAGTGGTGTGATTTCTATTTCAGTTGCTGGCAAAGTTCCTGGTTTCCCGATAAAGTCCTCGTGAATTAGAAATATCTTGTAATTCAGGACCCTGCATACCTCAGCCTGAAATAGGACATTACAATATAAAAAAATTAAAATAAAATGATATACTTCGTTTCAATTTCATTGTGAAAATATTAGAGTTTTTATCTATTACAATGGGCCAATATACTGAGATGCGTGGCAATCATTAGAGTAGGGTCCAATCGTCAGAGTAGACCCTGACATATGTATATGACATATATTTGAATTAATATATTAGAATTTCACTTCCATTCCAAACATTCCACCATGAATACTACCATAGTGCAAATTTTTAAGAAGCAAGAGGACCAGCTCTTTTCAAATGCCAAAAATTCATGCCCGCATGTTTTTGAGGCCGCTTTGTCCCACATAGAGCGGCCGAAGCATTTGAAGGAGCTGAACGATGGATGCATCAACTTGCTGTCTAACTTGACACTTTTTGATGGCCACGCATTCTACTTGCAAATGGATGAATTGCATGTAAGCGACCTTGGGGTAAGTAAACATATTTCATAATATTTTATATCATAATTCACGATACCATGCTGGCGGCTGCAAGATGTTTTTTAAATTTAAATTTTTTTTTTGACAAAAAAATCATTAAATTAATGAAAAAATTTTGTTTTTTAGGAAGCAGGCCAATTGCAGTATTGGAAGCTTTTTGTGATGTCAGCACAATCAGCCGATGGCGATTTTAATCGCTTTTTGTATGTTGTCGTAGTAATCATTAACCATTTGTATAACAATATCTATTATCTACTCCTAAATTATTAGAAGCCCACATCCGTCGGATTGGTGATGGGGAGGAAGACCATGAAGGCCGCTATTTTAAAAGTGCTGGATGCAATCCATGCCTTTAAAATGAACAACCTGTTGTTGGGCGTTATTTCCGATGGCAACGATGCTAATCAACATGCCCTACACACTGCCGTTGATAGAGGCTTTCCGGTGGTCTGGGATCAGGATCATTTGATAAGAATTTTGAAAAAATATAATCACGTTGACATCGAACTGGGATACTGGTATTTTTATCACCAGTTCTCCCAGCTCGATGTCGAAAATGACTTTTCAATGTTAGTATCTCATGGTCCAGAAAATATAATAGTCTCCCTCGCTTTGATCCACGATGCATCTGATGTTTGATTTAAGTGCTGGTTGAAATCATCAGAGTAGGACCTGACATATGTATGTGACATATAGTTGAAAAAATATTTTAGAATTTCACTTCCATTCCAAACATTCAACAATGAATACCTTGTCAGTGCAAATTTTTAACAAGCAAGAGGACCAAATGCCCGGAACAAATGCCAAAAATTCATGCCCGCATGTTTTTGAGGCCGCTTTGTCCCACATAGAGCGGCCGAAGCATTTGGCTAGTCTTTGCCTCTGCTTTCGGCTTCGTCAATGCTTCGGCCCGCGTCGAGTCGAGCGACAGAATACACCAACAAAATATGAAGTCTGACGACGGGAATAGGTCCAGGGCCGGATTAGCAGTTGCCTTGGGCCCCCCTAGGGCTAAAAGGAAAATTTGTTGAAAAAACAAAACTACAAGTAATGAATAAAAAATATAATAGCCACTGATAAACATACAAATTAATCAAACATAAAATTTATAAGTTTTTATTTCAAATGAAAAAAGAAGGGAGCTGGCGAGAAAAAATGGAGGGCCCCATATTGATGGTTGCCCAGGACCCGGTTGAGGGTTGATCCGGCCCTGAATAGGTCGATGGACTTTAAATTAAGTGTTATTTGCCCTCTATTATTTACAAGGGAAAAGAGGTGGCAAAACTAAAAATATATTATGAACGCTGAATAAAATAAATGTTGAGCCCACTAGAACATCCAGAGCTTTAGCGAATCTAATTTCTGATATGTTTTATTTCAATATTTCATATTAGTATTTCATATACTCTTTTGCGTTTAGCGATAACATATTTTCTCTATAATTGATTTTAGCCGTTTTATCACAATATAATTGATACAAAATTTGTGCGTTTCTGTTATTTTGTCCCAAGACATACCATCCTGAAACTAGTCTCCAACTTGATATTTTTTTCTCGGCATAAAAAAACGGTGCCGCAATGACCCAAAGCCGAAACCGGAATGGCCTTTTTTGGTGCAACGGAAGCAAGTGTTTCGATTTTGCCTTGTGTTTGTGATTTCCGAAATATGAAGCAGCCGACACATACATACGAGGCGGAGCCCCATTCGTTGTATAATACATGTCATGCCCTCATCGGTGCCCAAGAAGAGGGTGAGACCGTATTCTAAGCTTCGAAGTCTACCCTGGATGCAAGCGTTTAATAGCATTTTTTAGTAATAATTATTTGAGCCCGATACTATCACGATAGTATCGATTGTTTTTCTCAAAACATTCAAAACTATCGATGGCTCAACTATCAATCGTTTGACAGCTCTACAAGGAACCGCGTGGCTCTCTTAATCTACACAATATCTACATCTTAACTACATCTCAACGTAGAAGCCCGCTTTAAGTCGTCATTACTCACTGACAGAAGCTGGCTGCTGCCAGAATCCATCCACCATATGTTCACGAACAGTAGCTGACACGTTTTGGGAATCCAGCCACATGCACCATGAAACAATTGACAGCAACGTAATGTAAAGTTTAAATTGTAACGGCAAGGACGGCTTTCAACCTTTTAATATATATAATGTGCGAATATGCAAACTACCAGAAGTGTTTTTGGAAGAATCTTTGATGTGTTTCACTGTAAAAGAAATTGTAAGGACAATTTCGTAAGCTCTCCTTCCATTTTTAGTGTGTTTATTTTGGCTGCTTAATATTCAAAATATGTAGATAATAATTTGATAATAATTTCCACAAAGAAAAGTACACTGAAAAAAAAGCAAATCAAATTTTTGGGAAATCCATAAATCTATTCAATAAACTTTTCAATCGATATAGTTTAATATTTCAAGTAAAATGTCTTGGAATTTCATATTTACAATCAATTTATTATCAAATTTGCGCTGTCATCAATATTGCGGCATCATGAGGAGAGCAAGAAATGAAATTCAGAGAAAGAAAAGAACCCAAAACGATTGTAAAAAGAAAAATCCATACATTACATATGTACACATTATGTACAAAGGACATATTCATATACATATACATACATATATAGATATAAATACATACATATAAACGTTACACCCAACCATGTGCAACTCTCTCAAAACAAATGGAGAGAACAACGAAATTCCGATTGGTTGGGGATGGAATGGAAATCGTCAAAAGAAACGCAGAAGGAAAAAACGAACAAGACAAATAATAGAAAAATGAGAAATGAGCGACAGAACGAAACGAAACACACCCATCGCATTAACGGGACACATTCATTGTGTACATACATACATATGCACACACACACACACACCAACACTCACCAACCCACACACGTGGCAAAGGTGCGAGACAAGGCATCATTTGCAATCCTATTTATAAGCATCCGAAAAACGAACGCCCCCAGGCCAAGTTCCCCCCCATCAGCAGCCCCCGCCAGCAAGTGCGAACAGTGTCGTCCAAAAGTATTGCCGCACTCCTCTGAATCGGAAGAACAGCAGAAGCTCCAACAACAATAACAACAACAAGAGACAAAAAAAAAACGAAAGAACCGAAATCCAGCAAAGAAATATACAAATAAACGAGGGGAATACGAAGCGAATGGGAAACGGAAAAGCGGTTGACAAACCCACAAACGGCATAAAAAAGATGGTGAGAGAGAAGCAATTCGTACATAGAGAGAGAGAGAGAAAGCACAGCTGTTGCTATCTCACTCTATGGCAAAAGTTTAATTCGTTGATGGATGTTGGGGAGAGGGTGGCAGGGAGGTGGGGTGGTAGGTGATGGTAACGAAAAAGTTTGTCATTTACTTTTTTAATTGAAATTAAAATGCTTTTCCAATAAGAAATTTCGCTGCAGGGCAAAACAAAACAAAAGAATAAAAATAAAAAATAAAATGCAAAAGCAGCTGCGCAAACTCTCGGAAAACCGAAGCAGGAACCGAAACATCGTTTTGGAAAATGCATTGCATTTATTTTAATTTACTTTGTGGAAAATAGTGGGCGGGAAGGCTCTCTCCCCAAGAAAAAGAAAGAAGGAAAACCAACAGAAAATGCCAAAACAATTGTCATTTGTTTATATAAGGCTGGCCGCTGTCGGCCATTGGAGTGAGTGAGAGGCGCATACTTGTCGCCCTCTCTTGCTCTCTCCACCCATACTATGCAAATATGCTGCTGCTCACTCATGTTTATTGGTTGCAGCCCACCTGAGCTTGCCTGTGAGAGCGAGAAGGAGCGCAGAGGGCGTGCAAGCGAGATGGCAATGGCAGCTGAAAACGAACGTGTGTGTGTGTGTGTATGTGTGTATCTGTGTGTGTGGAACAGAAGAGAGGCAGAGAAACAGTGAACAGAAACAGAACCAGAGCCAAACAAACGAATTGAAAAAATAAATAAAATAAATGTAACTATAGACGACGACGGCGACGACGCTGGCAGAGCAGCAGAGTAGGAGAAAGAGAGAGCGGCAGAGCAGAGAATGAACTAGTGTGAAAGAGAGGCAGTTCAATGTATGTAAGACACAGAGAGAGAGGGAGAGAGAGTGAGAGAGAGAGCGAGAGTGGAACGTCCTTGCTCCTTCGCAACGACTTCTGTGTTTCATTTGTGTGTTTGTCTTTTTATTACGTTTGTCATTCTACTTTTCGGGGTTGCTCTCGCACACACACACTTACACTTGAATAGTAAATGAGAGAGGGAGTAGAAAGTGGCAGCAGGCATATCAATCGCTTATACCACTCCCCTTTTCCATATATGTATGGGTGTATGGGTGTATGGGTGTGTGCGGGCAATTCAAAACGTGCAACAAACATTCGTATCTCGTTTTCGTATTCGTATTCGTATTCTGGTTTTGCACAATCGCAGATACAGACACGCACACACATGCACACAGATACCACTGCTGCTGCTGCCTGCTGCTGCTGCTGTTGCCTGCTGCCTGCTGCTGCTGCTGAAACGATACGAAACGAAACGAAACACATTTGGCTCGCCTTTCATTACGAATTTGTCATTCGCAGACGAAGGTAATGCAATAATGCAATAAAATTTTTGCGCGCGCATTTCTCCTCTGCTCTTGGAGGTTGCTGTTGTAGTAGTGGTACATAACGGTGGTACGTACGTAGCACAGCCAGGCCGTGGGTGGGTTAAAAAATAACACTCGAATACTCTCTCTCTCTCTGTCGTACTGCCATCGTTCCATCTCTCTCTCAGTCGCGACTCGGGTGTTTGAGTGTGTGTGTGTGTATCTATGTGTGGGTGACGATTCCCATTCGAATGCAATTCGTTTTTCGTTGATTTCTCGCAGTCGTCGTCGGCGTTTCGTTTGGGGAAGCGAAGCCCCAGCCTCGCAGTCACAGTCGCAGTCGCAGCGCAATCAGTGGCAACGTCTCACAATCTCAGTGACACGCCGTCGGTACGGTACACGGAGTCGGTAGTCGTCAGCGGACACGGACACCACGGACACACGGGGTCCACAACAAAACAATCGAATCGCATTCTTCTGCAACACAAATAACAACATATACATACATAACGTATATTCCGATATTCGACAAAAATATATCCAACGAAATGGCCAAAACCAAAATTTTAATTCAAAATCTCACTTAAAACAAGTGCGCGTGTTGTGAGTGTTTTGTGCTTTGAGTGTTTTATAATATTCAAATTGTTCAGATACAATTAAGGTAAATTACTTATTGGTTCATAATTAGATCAGGCTGATAGAATTACAGCAGCAGAATTATGCAAATGGAATTTAGTTAGATATTTGTGCTTGTAGCAAAATGTCATAGGAGCTAGGGAATGTTTTTTGGTTCTTTATCGGAATGACAGCAGCAAAATTATTCATTACGGGTAGTTAAACACTGGAGAGATCAAATCAACTCAAACTAATTAGACTATTGACAGCTGGTACTTTAAAAATGATTCAAATTCCATAAGATGTTCCAAATATGCCAAAAGATACAAATGGAGGTGGCATATACAGACTCTAGAGTCTATAAATGTGTTTGAAACAGATATTTTAGGCATACTTAAAAGTTCTTAAGTCTGAAAATATATAAACCAAAGCATTGCTCAGCTAGAACTTTCAAAAGATGGAAACAACAGCTAAAAGTCTAGAAGGGTGTTACGAACAAACCTTCAAAGATATACAAAATATTGAATATAATTTAATTTCTCAACATTATACAGCAACTTCAGCTAAAGAGCGAAATTTATTTAGAACAAAATTCGATGAAAAATTTGGGCATAGTCAAATTCTGCTAGCGATTATTTCTAAATGTTTCTGCCAAATTTAAGATTTCATAGCTCGAAAAAAAACTTCAATCTTCACGTTGAATTCATTTCGCTCAAAGCGCAGTTCTCAGAACTACGATTTAGAATCTCATTTGCAATCGGACACGGATATGGACAGCCAATAGAGAATCTCCATTATAATTTGCATAAAAAAGTCACTAATAAATAATTAAAAATGAATTAAATGTTCATTAATTATTTATCTCTCTCTTTCTGCCTCCATCTCTGTGTTTGAATGCGTATTTATTATTGTTTTTTTATAGTATACTAAAGAGAAATAACAAATAAGAGAGTAATTAAAACGAAAGAGGGAAAAAACCAAACATAAGTCGGTGAAAAAAGCCGCTTCCAAAATAACAAACAACAAAAGTGTCGGCCATGATGAAGTATGGATTCTGTGACAAGTGAACCAAGTGAAAAGAACACCAACAACAATACAGAAATCAATAACAACAATTCCACGGCGTACAACAACAACAACAACCACAACAATTCAACAGCAATCCACAACAATTACAGGATCAACTTAAGCCACAACCATTCAACAACGTTCAATCACCATTCAGCCACGTTCAACAACAATCAAATCAGAAACTTCAACAGCAACGGCAGCAGCATCCACAACAATTTGGGCTGCATCATACCCAACAATCTTAACTGCAACATTCACAATTGCAGCAGCAATATCCTACCCATCCTCACCAGCAATATGAACACCACAGCCATGTTGATGCACCATCAACAGCAGCAGCAGGCCGCCGCCGCGGCAGCAGCAGCAGCAGCCGCCCAACAGCAACAACAGCAACAGCAGCAACAACAGCAGCAGCAGCAGCAACAGCAACAGAACGGCCGCGACGGCAGCAATAGCTCTCGAGGAGCCAACGATGATCGACCCAATGGCCGGAGTTCTCATACGGGACGTGGCTCCAGCTGCTCGCCGGCCAGCTCGCCGAGCCGCCATCCCAGCGCCGTGAGTCCTGTCAGCTCGCTGAATCACTCGATGATGGCCCAAATGCAACAGCAACAGCAGCAACAGCAGCAACAACAGCAACAGCAGCAACACCATCAGCTGAGTCCACCGCCGCATGTGGGAGCGGGTGGGATGCCCACGGGCAATGGTCTGCCCGCTGGACTGCCACCGAGAATGCCACACGGCCTGCCACCGCATTCGCTCGGTTTGCTCAACTCGCTGCAAATGATGCACCATGCCTCGCCGCTGGAGCTGATGGCTGCCGCCCATCATCATGTGCCGCCGCGATCGTACAACTCGCCGCCGCCCATCTCCACCTCCGATCCGAGCGCCAACGAGTGCAAGCTGGTGGAGTATCGCGGCCAGAAGGTGGCCGCCTTCATCATCAGCAACGAGACAATGCTCTGCCTGCCGCAGGCGTTCGAGCTCTTCCTCAAGCATCTGGTGGGTGGCCTGCACACGGTATACACCAAGCTGAAGCGCCTGGATATTGTGCCCTTGGTGTGCAATGTGGAGCAGGTGCGAATACTACGAGGTCTGGGCGCCATCCAGCCGGGCGTCAATCGCTGCAAGTTGCTCAGCTGCAAGGACTTTGATGTGCTCTACAGGGACTGCACCACGGCCAGGTACGAATGCACTGAGAGAGACAAACAGAACAAAAGTTCTTCAAATCTCCAACTTTTCACATTTGATTTTTGATATTTTTTTATGAGTTAAAGGGCTCTTCATTTTGTATTCTTTGCAACTATAATTTTGTTGAGTGTATGCCCAGTGCCTAGCCCGGGGGTTTGCTCTGCGAAATTTTCTCATTTCCTGTTTCCGCTTTAGCCAACTTACGCACTCAACGTGCCGGGCCCCCCCATTCGGCCAAAATGCAAATAGTTTGTGCATCGATATCGATTAACACAAGCAATCAAAAAACTTTCGTTTTGCTTGTCCCCCTGCCCCCCTCATTTTCCGATGACATTTGGCGGAAATACGCAATGCAAACGTAACTCCAAGGACCTCCTACCAATCCCAATAACCATTCAAAGGCCTACCAACCTACCTGCACTGCACTGCACTGCTGCACCCTCGTTGCTGCTAACTATCCGAAAAAGCTGCGTAATTCTTTTGAGCGATTCTAACAATAGTTGGTGAAACAGTTTTTCCAGTTTGTGCAAGTTTTTCCCCGCTCGCTCGCTTCTTGTTGTTGCTGTTTTGTGTACGACGTGTGCGGTGCCCTGTCAGCGCATTTCCGTTCGAGTGGAAAAAACGACAAGCAAAAAAGCAGAGAGAAATAGGTTTTACTCGTACTCGTACTCGTTTTTTTTTCTTTCTTGTTTTTTTTTGTTGTTGTTGTTGTTGTTGTTCATGTAATTGTAATTATTGAGTGGGTTCAGCGATTGCTGGGGTCTGGTCTGGTACTTGGAATTGACTTTGAGCAGAGCAAAAGAGTTCTTAAGAATCCAAGCTACTGGTTTTGTGGCAGGCAAGAGAGAGACCTTTGGTATCCCTAGTAATATCAGAACACAACCCAATATTTGCTGGCATTTTAATGCTACCAACATTAACCAAATCTGCTGTTGTCCATTAAACAAATGACTCCTATCAAAGAGCATTCTCAGACAGACATTCCCACCCAAAAACCCAGCATTGAGACATCAAGAGCCAAAAGATTATAACCTTGTATTCCAATATCCAGTATCCCTTTATATTGCTTGTTTTTTTTGTTATGTTTTTTGGTGGTGCTGAGTCCTGCGTTTGTTTACAGTTCCCAAGTGCAGCCGATAAAGGAGTAGAACCCTTCCACAGACATACATATACTCGTATTTTTAGGATGACCAACCGGCCGGCCGGTGTTCGACCACATTGCATTCAATGAAAAACCATCTAGTTAATTATGGAAACGTGGCTGTCAGTCAGGGGGGGAAGGAAGCACACACACACACACACACACACATGGAGTGTGCTCCAAAGTGCACATGCGCTTTGGGTAGAGAATGAACACAGAGAGAGAGAGAGAGAGAGACGAGACCCACAGCCAGGAGGCGAGTACGTAGCAGACCTCACCGAACCGGACCGAACATGAGGAACAGTTAAAAATGCGGTTAAACCTATTATTAGGTTGAAAAACTTTTGCGCTAAATTGAAACAAGTTGAGGAAACTGAAACGGGTGAAACAAAAAAAAGAGCCCAAAAAAAAAAAGAGAAAAAAGGGGGAAAACTGTAACCGCTAAAGGCAGTTGGCAGTCGATATAGGAGTCGTCTATCCCTCCTCATCCCTCTCTCTTGAGCGGGGGGATAATTACAAATCGTTTGATGGGGCTGTCAGGGGTTAAGGCGTGTGCATTTTCACACCCGCTTGCCCGCCAAAATGTGGATGCATCATATCCATCCATCAATGAACAAGTCCCTTTCAGCGTATCTCCTGCCCAGACTTACAATGTTTTTTTTTGGGGGAACGAGCTCTTCGTTTTACTCGGAGTTTTACTCGTTTTGTACTTTTGTTGTTTAAAGCTTACACACAACGTTTAACCAAAAATTGTGCCTCACTTGTCTCTTTCTCTTCTCTTTTTAATTGCAGATGCCTATCGATCAAGCCACCAGAAAGGTAAACATCCAAGTATAATAAAAAAACTATGGCAATAATTTCTCTCCTCCTCCTTTTACACTTTTTTTTTGTATTTTTTTTTTTGGTTTGTTTTTTTGGAAGAATGAAACACATCGATTGCATCGTTTTTGTTTTCATACACTTGAGAGTTTTTAGAGCGAAAAGAATTTGTTTATTAAATTAATTAAACTCGAAACGGAAATTGGGCGAGCCGCAGAAATGCGGAAGTTGCAAGGATATTTGAGGGGTAAAAGAAGAGAAAACTTACAGTAAATAGAGCATGACAGAAAGGGGTTTATCCGATAAGAAATTTTGGGTTTCATTTTTGGGAAAGTACATGGGCACTACGGTTATAACGGTAGAGTAGGGAACAGGTGTGGAGATTGGATTTGTAACTGTTGATATAACGATAGAAACGGTTCTGAAGGTTTGAAGGTAAAAGATAATCTTTGGTGGAAAAAAGGGGTGACAGGAACATTTTAATTTTAAACTTGAATTTAACTTTCAGCTTAAAATATATTTGTAAAAAAAAGGGATATCAAGAACAGATCTTAACAAATCGAACAAAGTGTTCCACACTGAAACTGACACATATTTAGATTTTAAATTCAATCAAAATGGAATGAAACTCTTAATTGATCTACAAATTATGAAAATTTATACAGCCCCAGAATTGAAATTGAACCGAACCAAAAACTGACACCAAGCCAAAACAGAATAAAAAAAAAACCAACTTTAAACTATTCCAAACTGTAAATATATTTAAATGAATATACAAATTTATTTTCGGTTTTTACTTGGAGCTAATCAAAATTCTCAACTTTTTTCACTCTAAAACACTCTTGAGCTCCCCCATCCAATGTTCATATTCTCCTTTTTGTTCGAAATCGAATAACTTACGTTGCAATAATTTTTTATTATATTTGTTTGCCTTTGTTGGGGGCTTCTCATATGGCAGCCCACCCCAATAATCATTTTTAAATATATATATATACTATACATAGTTCTTTTGTTTTTTTTTTGTTTAATGTGTTCATAATTACAAAAATTATTGACACTGACATTTCATGTGTGTGTGTGTGTGTGTTTGTGTGTTGGCCATAAAAATAATTCAGTCAGCATTTGTGTGTGAGTGGCTCTTTGGTTCAGTCAATTTGGTTTTGGCAAATGGCAAACAATTGATTTTGATCACAGTTGACAGTCGCGATCCGAGCCGCACTCCATACCCCATGCCACCATGGAGTTGGCTAAAACGACGTTTAGGCTTCGAGAGCGGCATCGACCAAAGACCGAAAAGGTAACTCTTGAAGGTAACTCCAATGAGCCACAGAAACAGCCACAGCAACTGCAACAACAACGTGTTGTGACTGGGCTGGTGGGCACACCTTTCCACTAAATTGGACTAAGCCCCCCCCACCGTACTCCGTACTCCGACTCCGATTCGAGCAGCTTAGAGACCACAACTATGCAAATTGCTCGGGCCAAGTGGAAAAATGTTTTGCAAAAACCAAAAAAAAAAAAATGAATTGAAAACCAATCGATTGATTTGACTTCATTTGAGTTTAATTTGTTGTTAAATTTGTTAGAGCGAATAAGTGGGAGCGCCTGTGGGATTAGGGAGATGATTTTGGTGAATGGTTTGGGATAGTTGGTGGGAATGAATGGTAGCTGAAAGAAGGTTATTAGACAGAAGCATGAAGGATGGAATTCAGTAAACAGAATGAATAAAATGTTGGGATAAATGTTAGAAAGGTTGATTAAAAAAAAAAAACCTTTGCAAGATGAGTTTACTGTAACAACGATTAAGTTAGCTACAAAAAAAAAAAAAATTCTGTTAAACAAATTACCACTTTAATATGCATAAAAATCCCAAATCAACAATCAAACAAAATGGCAGAATAAATAAGAATTTTCACATAAATCTCCCGCTTAGATGGAAGCAAAGATGGGAGATGGGGGAATTGAAATTGATTACAAATAACTTAACACAAATTACGACAGCCACGTTGATTTATAATATGAATTTCATATGCATGGCTTTTGTTATACAGCCAAGACTATAATTTATGCCATCCAACAACAATGCCCAGCCTGACTGTCGACTGTCGAATGTCTAATCACAAATGACTGACTGACAATCAAGAGATCAACTCCACTTCACAGTTGCCCGACTCGAATCGACTCCTCAGGCTGTCAAAAAAACAGAAAAAAAATGTTGCAAGTAAAGAGGCAGAGCAAAAAAAAAAAAAACAAATTTAGTTGTATTAAATTTCTAAAATAATTCGAGAGTAATTTTGCATATCCGTATACGAGTATATATGTATGTATGTAAATATCTTTTTGGTTGAGGTGTGAGTTTTTGCATTTTGCAAATCCGAATTAATTGAGTGTAACCGAAAAACAAAAGCAACATTGTTGAACGGGGGCTTCTGTTCAATCTAAATGTAGCAACAATAGTTCAATTTATTTTTACAATAATTACAGAGGGCCCAGGCCCCCTCTGCAAAACAAAACTGCACCCAGCATTCATATATATATTGTAGCCATATGTAGTTATAAATATTCTCTCAGCATCATGAGATCCAGCTTCAGGGAGGTGGAGTAGGAGGCGGTGTACGAGTGCCGCCGTGGAGTCAGGCAGTCTTGAGTGGCTCCCAAACCCCCCCATTGTTGGTGTGGCATGTTTGTAACTATTTTTGTTGTTGCTGTAGTATTTGTTGCTTAGTTTTTGTTTGTTGCGAACTAAATGAGTTATTAGCACGCCAATTGAAAATTCAAGTGAGTGTGGAAAAAAACGGCAAAAAGGCAAGAAATCTGCATTAATATATATACTAAAATAAATATATATATACATACATATATTTTGTATAAGTACTCTTGTGAATGGTCTCGGGGGAAATCGCGTAGTCGCTCGAGGAAATTGTATGGCAAAGAAGGCCACCCAAAATTGCTAATTAGCATATATGCATTGGCTTTGAATATTTCACTGGGAAATACAATTTTCATATACTAGAAGAAATATATTTCATGCAAGTGGAAATTAGTGGGAATAAAGTGTGAATAATTTTTGAAATTTGATAGAAATTTTGTGTGTAAATGTGCCAAACTTTAAGGAAAGTTTTTGGAAGTTCGTGTTAGTGGAATGCATGACATAATTCTTAGGATAGAAGAAATATGTTATATATGATTATGGGGTATAGATAAGCTTCATTTTCTTCTTTAGAAATGTTTGGATAACTGCGGAACTCAATCAATATCGTTCTACCATTAGCGGAATCAACTTATACATTCCATGCTTTTCAATCGACTTCATCTCTCACCTCTCGCACACTCACCTATTCCGTTGTATTACATTTAAACGTTCCACAGATTTAATACTAATTGCTACAATTCGCATTTCCCATTGCCATTTATAATTCCAAATACTCTTACTATAGTAATTTGCGTTTGCAATTGTTTTGGGACAATCTGTAGTTGGGAATTTCTATTCCGTTATGTAGTTTATCATTTGGTGAAGCGCAGGCCACAATTGCCGGAGTCCGAGCCCCACAATTAGCATGGAGATATCTTTGGGTCGTACCCTCGGCTCGCCTCGGACTCGGACTCTCTGGCCCTCTGGCACAATCGGTCTCCGGCGAATGCCATGTCATTTGTACATTTGCATGTCACTTAACAATGAACACAACACAAGTTGACCAAAGGCACAGGCACACAGGCAGCAGGCAACAGGCACACAGCCGATGTTGGCAACGTTGTGTCGTTTTGCGTAAATGCAAATTCCAATAACATTTATTGTTAACTGAAAGAAATTCGAGCCAACTTCAAGCGGAGCACAGGAAGACCAAGACCCCAGACCAAGACGGAGACTCAGACTTCTTTCTGAGAAATTGTTGTGTCGTTTGTGTGTCGCTGCGAAAGCGGCTTATAGACAAATGGCAGAGGATTGCCAGGCGCGAATCAATTTGAAGCTATAAATTCAATTAAAATTCTGCCCGATTGCTCATTCAAACTGGTAATTGCGAATATGGAAATTGTGTTGCGGGCAAGTTTTAATTGTCGGTGGGTCGGTCGGTTGGTGGGTCGGTCGATCGCATTGATTTAGTTGCTGGCAGACACGCTCCCTCACCACAAGGTGGCAACTTGGCCATAAATATAATTGATTTGCCAATTTGCAGCCATAGCTAGGAATCGGCAATCCAGACGGAGGAGTCACCGGCTAGAACCCTGGGGCAGTGGGTTAAGCTCAGAGAGCGTGGAATCGCTGACAAATGTTGGCAACGCCTTCGCCTTCCCTCCCCCCCCACGACATTTATTCGCATTCGAATTGCAATTGGAACTAGCTGTTGGCTGTTGGATTTATATAACTTGTGTGCCACTGCCACTGCTGCTGCTGTTGCCGATCCTGCTCCAATTGAGTGGCACATTTAGCACAGTTTGGCGCATATTTTGGCGGCTGTTGCTCAAGCCCAGCCGCAAGTCAATAATTAACAACTCAGCTATCCCTTGATTATTGAAATATATGAGTACGAGTGCGAGTCGCCCAGGAGAGGGGACGTTCGTCTGCTGCTCAACAGCTCACAGCTGCAAACAGGTTCAGGTTTTGTTGTTGCAAGTTGCCTCTCAACCGGTTCTACGCTACGCGAATGCTTTTCATCTCCTTTTCGCTCATTTTCCTGCCGCTTGCTGGTTGCTGCTGCTGCTGCTGCTGCTGTTGTGGCAGGCATTGGCCAAAGCGACTATTTTGACAAATTGTTGTTTATTCCTGACTAAACGTTTGCCTCGCCGCGCAAAGAAATGAAAAATGACATTTGTGGCGAGTGACAACAACGGTGCATAAATTAGTTAAGTGGCAGTGGGGATTTTTGGGGTTTTGGTTGCCATGCATTTGAGGTATTTAGCGGGCTTGTTCGGCCTTATCCGTTTGGATAATTTAATTATTATTAAATTAGACTCACATTTATGTTAGTTGTAATCTAATTGATCTGAAAATAGTTGTAACTACTAATACGGACTTATCCGAAGATATCCGTAATTTAACAAAATTATCCGAAATTATCCGAAATTATCCGTATATGGAATTTTTCAGAAAATGCTTCCTGCCTTACCATGTAGGTCATTTCTCTCACGTCATCATTTGACTGTTACGCAAATTCCGAAAACGTGCTCATCCAATCTTATCCGAACCCTATCCGAATGAAAAATTCCAACGAAATACAAAAATTTTGCAGGACAAGACAAACATGTCAACGCGCGCAGCAGCGCAAAACTTTCCAATGAAAGTGCCTGCCCCCAACCCGAAACTTTTCATAATAAATCCATCTTCAACTTCATCTTCAACTGACTGACGGATTGTTTTCTTCTTTTTTTTTTTTGCACGTCACACACGGGAACGACCTTCCGATTAGATCCGAGAAAACACTTTCGCTCGACCGAAAGTGACTTTTTGTGTGCCTTTTTCTGGGCAGAGAATGATTCATTGTTGTGTGGGGGCGCCTCTTTACACGACCCACAGCGAGGGGCTAAGACAACAATTCAAAAGATTTGTTTGTCATTAAACGTTTAATGGAGCACAATTAAAATCCCGCCACAAATATTTGTAATGGAAATATGTAACTGCAAATATTTGTGGTATCGTTATCCAGAGTACGCACAATTACAAATGGTTTCGCCATCGTTCTTACTCCGTTCTTCTACGATCGTTGCTACCTGTGTTTATTTGCCTTTGTCTTTGTCTTAGTCTTTGGCTCTGACTCTGACTCTGTGCAACGGGGGGGCACCTGTTTACCACCGACAAACATTGAATGAAGATTCCATAATTTAATTGCCAGCAACCATCTGGAAGTGCCCCCTGCTCTTAGCTCTTGGGACAGCTGGGGCACCTGGATATATCGCTCTATTTGCTCAAGTCTTTGGCTCCCCTTTCTGTAGTATTTGCAGCAGTTTAAGTTTCATTTTTTGTGGCTAGGGGGTGGAGTGCGAGGGGGTTTTTTTTATCTCTTGTTTGTCATAATTTCCACCCGCTGCGCCAAGCTGTTTATGCCTTTTCGGTTAACTATTTAGCTTAACCTGCGTCAAGTATTTGCACAAGACTTATTTAAATATTTTATATACATACGTATACAAATAGCAGCAATTGCGGGCATAAATTACTAGAAAAAAATAGTTGAACTCTTTTTTTTTTTTTTTTTTTGTACACTCTTTGTGGTGGCTACGCTGCTTTATTATTATTATTATTGTTGCTGCTTTTTGGTTGTACAATTTTTTTATGGCCGATAATTAAAATGGTAGCACGTTTCTTGGCCTTTTTATTTGTCTCAAGTCAACGGGGTGCTACGTTAAGTTGCTTAAAGCTTAATTAGGGAATGTGTGTGTGTTTGTCTGTGTGTGTGTGGACACAGAATCGGAGAAACGGAGAAGCCAAAGACTCGCATGGCACACGAGTGTGTCGTGTGTTGTGGGAGAGACAGAAATATATGTTATGACTAGGTAACAGATTTAGATTCTTTGGGAAAGTTAAGCAATGATATATAGGTTTATGGGGAGACATATCAGCAATCAGTCAGAGCTGCAAGCAGTTGCAGTAGGAAAATGTATAAAATATTATTCGCATGCCTGCAGTTAAAAATTTAACTGCTTCCTAGGACGTTTTGTAGCTCTCAAGTTTATGGATTTATTCAATGTACTCAAACAATATAATTTAATTAAATCATGTACCCCCCCACCCCTTTTCATCGTTAATTGTTGCTTTCGTATCCACTTTAAAAACCCCTTATATATCTATGCATATTTCATATATCAAAATGCCACAAAGCATTCAGCATTTGTATTACCTACCAACTGTGTGCCCATTCCCATACAATCTTTGCTGAACTATGATCAATGTGCTGAGGCATTTGGTTTTTTTTTTGTTGTACTGATACCAAGAAAATTGTCCATTACTTTCAACCCAACAGTAACTCTCTGCAATTCCGCAGTTCCAGACCGGGTAGACCGCCCAAACGAGGACCCGTGGGGCTCTCCCTGCCGCCCAGCCATCTATCACAGCATCCGCAGCTGAAGAAGCATCGACTGGATAACGGCGACTATGCCTATGAGAATGGACATATTAGTGGTAAGTGAAAAGAGTGCAAAGAGATTTCTGCTTTCCCATTCCCACCCTGCTTACAATATTTTCCCACTTGCCAATTGGGGGGGCGGGCAGAGAGAGACTCGACTCTCAAAATTGAGTGGCATGGCCGGGAGCGCCACGAATTCGCATTCGAATGGTAATGAAATCATTTCGAGATTGGCCACAACAACTTGCTTTTGGGTATTCGATTTTTTGTGTCTTGCTCTGGCCTGACTCTCTGCTGCCGCCATTTGTGATTTGTGTGCTGCTCGATGGTCGTTGTTGCCGGCTGATTACTACTTACAGCTGCCAAAACGAACAACAGGCGATACGGATACGGACACAGCCACAGATACAGCCACAGATACAAGCGATCACTGGGCCTTCGAAGTACTACAAGTTCCCAGAGACCTGGCCGGCCACAGATAAATGGCAGCCAAACGGCAAACAGCAAACAGCAATCAAGTCTGAATTCCAATGCGGACTACTGCCATATGATTTGTACAGGAAATCATTGCGCATTCAGCATTCAGCTGTATAAATTTTCGAATTGAATGTGTATCGTGTTGTATCTGTATCTGTAATTATGATAAGTACACGCGGGACTCACATTTAATTGATTTTTTGATTTTATTTCTGTGCTGCTGTTTTTGTAGTTCCTTTTTTACATATATTTTCTCTCTATGGCTTTGGAGAGCCTGACAACTTTGTGCACGCCCCTTTCTATTAATGTGTCCGCAACGCACAATATTCGAAAGATATTCGTAAAGGCCCAAATCGAAAGAAATCTCGTGTTTCTTTTTCTTCAGAACGATGTGCCGCCGGCGCCTTCTGTACAAAAAAAAAGAGAAAAAGAAAAACGCCGATCCTAACTTCACTGAACAGAGTGAAGATGAACATGAAAAAGTTTTTTTTGTGCCTTGTCATCAGGCAGTGGCGGCCATAAAGAAAAGGTTCTTTGAGTTTGAATTATGGGGCGTTGATTCTTGAGTGATATTGCATTATTAATAAAAAATAGTACAAAAAAAAAAAAACGAACCGAAACACTCTGTAGAATATATATAAATTTGTTGACTGCACTTTCGCTGTAGAGCCCATGGGTTTAATTGCATTTTGTGGAGAAAGAAAGAGTCGAGGAGTTTTTTTTTTCACCAAAGTTTTTAATTGCATTCTGCATTTTCTATTAAATTAAGCAATTTACTAAATGTTAAAGCATTTAATGGACATACTAAATTGTCAAGCTATACATACATATATGTATGTAGAAATATATGCAAGTGACAGCCATAGATAGACACCCACACACCCACCAGATACAAAAGAGCATGGCCATGTGAATGTGTGGGAGGAGGTTGGCGTGTGTGTTTTTAGCTGTTGTGTTTAGTCTGGCCGCTCAGACAATATATACATGCTATATATAGATATTTAATATATGTGTACTAATGCATGTGCAGATATCTGCATGGACATCATAGACAGGAACAGGTGTCTGCTGGGCGAGCCATCAAAATGAAAGGCAAATATTGTTGAGGCGAGCGACAGAAACACATTGAATGCATTTGTAAATTCAACAATTTGCCAAGGGAGGGTTTCAAGCTTTGACTATACCTAAACTCTATAACTTAATTCATTTTATTAAAAATCTCTCTGTCTCTGTCTCTCCCTACTTTACAGATATGAATCGATTGGAGAAGTCGCCACTGCTGGCTAATGGCTACAATCCGCCGCCCATCAATCACATGGCCTTTATGCAAATGAATGCCCATCATCCTGGTGCGGCGGCTCTGATGTCCCCCGGCATGCCGCCCCATGGGCTGCATGCCCGGCCCGAGAGCCAAATGCTGAAGGCTGCCGCCCAGAATGCTGGCATGTCCGCCGCCAATATGGATGCCCTTGCCCGTTCGGGCATCTGGGAGAATTGTCGCGCTGCGTATGAGGATATTGTCAAGCATTTGGAGCGTTTGCGCGAGGAGCGAACGGACGAGCGGCAGCAGGTGATGGGCGTCAGTGGCGCCGTTGTGGATCGTGTGGGTCATGTCATTGTGGGCGATGTGAAGCCCAGGGACCTCAGTTCAAGGAATTGTAAGTAACTGCAGACAAATATTTATATGTAGGATAAATAGCCCGAACAATCATCAGTTGCCTCATGCCTCAATTCATCTGTTTTTTGTTGTTGTTGTATTTCCCCTTTTAGGCTCCCCCACGCGCCAGAGTCCGGTGTTGAATCTAAGCAAATCCGGCGGCAACACCGATCATGGTGGCAGCAACTGTGATGCTGGCAGCGAGCGCAGCGACTGCCATTCGGTGGCAGGATCCCCAAGAGGTTCCCGCAGCGTGGACGAGGGCAGTCGCAGCGGCGGCGGCGGCGGTGCCATCATTGGCGTGGAGGATGACGAGGAGGAGGAGGAGAATCTGAGCGATGAGAATCAATCCGAAGCCGATGAGCGCTGCCTGGCCAAAGACGATGAGGGTGAGTAGACTTTGCACAAGCGATGTGGATGTGGATGTGCCACATGCGATATGTGACACGCGCGATAAGCGATAAGCGATAACCGATAACAGTGACAACCAGACTGACTGAGTGAATGACTGACTCTGTGTGTTCTCTTTCTCCATCGCCCCATCTCTTCTGCCAGATTTGAGTGACACGGAACGTGATAATCTGTCCACGGGTTCGGCGGCCGCCGCTGCAGCAGCAGCCGCGGCAGCGGCGCATCTCCACCAGCATGCAGCAGCCGCCTCGCATCACCATCAGGCAGCCGCAGCGGCGGCTGTGCACCATCTCGGTGTGGGAGTGGTGCCCCAACGGGGCTCCCCCTCGGCGGAGGCAGCCGCTGCCGCCGCCCTGCAACATCAGCGCGCCCTCAACTACTCGCAGCTGGCGGCAGTCGCTGCGGTGGCCAACGGGGCAGGTGCTGCTGTGGTCAATGGTCCACCGGGCGCCGGTGGCGGTGGCGCCCTCACCCCCAACGAGGCGCTGATGGCGGCTAATGATGCCACCGCTGCAGCAGCCCTGGCTGGCGGCCTGGCCCTGGGTCCCCTCGGCATCGATGCACATGCCGCTGTGCCCGCAAGCTCAACGGAGACGCTGCTGCGCAATATCCAGAGCCTGCTCAAGGTGGCAGCCGATAATGCCAGGCAACAAGAGCGTCAAATCAGCTACGAAAAAGGTGAGTTGCAAAGGCAGTTGCAGTTGCAATATGCAAAGTGCTGCAGTCTGAATCGTGCTGCAGCTGACCCTAACTAATGCTCTTTTTCTTGCTGGTTTTTTTTCTCTCTTTCTTTTGTGATTTTCCCCCCACAGCTGAGCTCAAGATGGATGTTCTGCGAGAGCGTGAGGTGAAAGATTCGCTGGAGCGACAACTTGTGGATGAAAGGAAATTGAGAGGTGAGTGGGGGGAGAAAGAAATGGGAAAGGGGTTGCGGAATAAGTCATTCCAGGGTGCGAAATATATATCAACAGTGAACGAAGGAAGTGTTAAAAATAGTGAAAATGCGAAAAAGAAAATTCGAAGGTTTTGAAAATTCATTACCTTAAAATCCATTGGGATTTTTGATTTATTAAAAAATATACAAAATATATATGACCCCATAATTATCCATAAAAAAGTCAAAACTTTAACGAATCATTATCCAAAAAAATAAACAAACATTTTTCAGCTAATTGTCAGTCAGTCACTCCCCTCTGCCATGGATCGATGATCCATCCCTAGTTTGTGCAGCAAATTAGCCCTGACAGTGTCCACAGATTCAGTTGGCAGACTGCGCTCTGGTCTGGCTCTGCTCTGGGCTCTGCTCTGGTCTGGGCTCTGCTCTCTGCCTATGCCAATTCCAATGGTGCGCACTTAATGCAAACTGACTCAAATGACAATGACACCTGATATGCCGACTGTCTGCCCTGCCCAGCCCAGCCCCACTGCCACTCCCTTTGTGGCGCTGTGGTGGTCGTCGTCGCCAGGGCTAAAAAGGGTTTTAAGGCTCAGGCTGCCGTACCGTAGCGTTCCGTTCCGTTTCGTTCTGTCCGTTGTCTTGGGGCCGTTTTTCAACAGAAATCACAATTCAAATGAATTTAATATCATTTCATTATTTAGTTACACTCGAATGATTGGCGAAAAAGTAGCAAGACGCAAGACTAAGGCAAGACGTAGGCAAGATGATGACGATGATGATGATGACGAAAGGGGAGTTGTTCGGTTCTGGGTTCTGGGTCGTGGGTTTAAGAATGTGGAATCTGAGTTGCTTTCGATTACAGGCAGAAAGTTGAGCTGAGAGCCAGAGAAATCTTTTAATTGGTTGTTGTTTATGTTCTTGCCGTTGACTTCTTCCGAAAGACCTTAAAAGGGTTGTCAGGCATTGCCAAGGGGGGATGGCAGAGGAAGCCTAAGCCTAATTGAAAGCCAGCCAGAACAGGGGTATCCAATGAGCCAATTATGCCAGCAAAAAGCTGAATACTGTAGCGGGGTTTACCAATCGATATGTTTATAAATCCATTAGCTAAGAAATTTCTTAGCCTGCATTTAAAAGCTGCACAAATTCGGTACTTCATTTTGGGTAATACTCTGCAATTACTGTCCTCGTACTTAACCACATGTATGGCCACAAATTGAACTATATATCCAGGCAATAGATTGGGCACCCCCCCGCGTTGAACACTCAATCAAAATGAATTAGTTATGCGACCGAGCGACCGACCACTGAAGTAGCTTAAATCATGGACAGCCCTCAAATTTCGAATTTGCCGCCATTGAAACAAGCAGCAGGAAAAAAAAAACTGTAACAGAGCTCCACCCAAAAACTTTAGAATTACAGAACTGAATGCAGAAAAGGGAACCAGGGCAAAGCCAAGAGTATAATTGCCCACCGACTGACCGACCGACCGACCGACCGACCGACCGACCAGCAGGCTATAACTCAATCTCTCTCTCTCTCTTTCTCTTGCTGTCTCTCCTTCTCTCTCTCTGTGTGTTACTTTGTGAGTGCGCTTACTCCCCCCCGAGAAAATTATGCACTTGGAAATAGTAGAAAAAAAAAATGGGCAGCCCAGCCGCATAAATCAGCAAACGAAACGAAACCAAAGCAAAGTCGACTCTGAAATGAAAATTGCATGCAACTATGCAAAATGCCACACAGGCACACATAGACATCTAATTGCAACTAATAATAACGCCGGCGATAAACATCGCCGCTGTGGCTGTTGTAGAACATGGGGCCCCAAACAATTGGCCATTTGCAATGGGAGCGACTCTGGAGAGAGAGCGAAAGAGAGCCGAAATGCGGCGTGGGTGCTAGATGGAATGGGATGGCATGGAGGAGGGCAATGCCATGAACTCCGATTCCGATCCTCAGTGAAATTCAATATGCCTGAAAAAAAAAACCCCACAACATAGTTGGCCATACCATACCATTGATTTGATGTTTCTGGCTGTGGCTGTGGCTCTGGTTCTGGCTCTGGATCTGGCTCTGGCTTGTGGGCACACTGATCGTGGCTGTGTGGCTCCACCCTCAAAACGGCTGTCACCACGCTTCACTGCATCGATCGACATCGTCGATCAGGTCGAGTTTTTTTTTGCGTTTCTATGACTCGCGATCTGGAATGATTGCAAGTCAGGATCAATAAGCATAATTGCGCCCACACACACGGCCGGATGCGCAGTTGAATTGGCACGGGCAGGGGCATGAGTACGGGGCTGGGGAAACTCGGGCGAAACGATTGAATCGATCAAATTACCAGTTCGAGATCAACATCACGATCTATCGATGAGTCGATGAGTTTATGGGTTCCCTGTGCTCTGTGCTCTGTTTGGCTCTTTTTGCTCTTTTTGCTGTTCCATTTCCAAGGAAGGAATTTAAAGGTTGTTCTTGGAGTATTGCTAGCGGATCAAAATTCGGTTTAAGGTTACTCATTGGAACTGTTTTCTGAAAATAAATTAAATATTAAGTATTAATTTCTCCTGCAGTTCGAGTGTGTGTGCCAAAAGTGGGTTTATTTCTTGTCTAATCCTTTAATTCAACTTTACTTTCTTCCTCCCTGCAGTGCTCTACCAAAAACGCTTCCGACGAGAGCGCAAGATACGCATTCGCTACCAGCAGCAGCTCGGCGGCGGCCTTAAGATTAGCAATTCGAATGCCATTGGCAATGGCGGTGGTGGTGGCGGTGGCGCCTGCAGCGACGCAGAGGTGTGCGGCGGCAGCAGCGTCAGCGATGTGAAGTGCAACAACAGCAGCAGCAATAGTCGCGACGGCGTCGAGGCGCTCAAAGGTAAGTGGCAAGGGGCAAGGACAAGAAGTAGCACAACGCATGGCTAACAGATCCCCACTCCCATCTCCCCTCATCTCCAACACACATGCGGCTCTCTCTGGCCACCCACACCAATCCAATCCTCAATCCCCAATCCACAAACCCAACCCCAAACTGCGTCCCACGCTCCACACCCTACGCCCTACGCCCTACGCTTTTCTAACCAACACAGCGCCCTCTGCTTTCCCTCTACCCCCATAGACAACGACGGCGGCAGTCGCGGCGGCAGCGAAAAGTCTGACAAGTCGCTCAGCTCCTCCTCCTGTGATGTGACCGGCCATGCTACGGCCTCCACTGCAGCCGCAGCCTGCTCCGAATCCCCCACCCACTTCAAGCGCGAGCCGCACTCCGACCACGAGGGCTCCATGGAACGCCAGCCCCGCGCCAGCTCTGGCCCCGAGGACGAGCCGCGCTGCGGCAGCCGCGAACGGGACGAACGGCCTCCGAGCGCCGCTGCTGTGGCTGCCGCAGCCGCTGCCGCTGAGGGCAGTCTGGCCGCAGCAGCGGCGGCAGCAGCAGCGGCCGCTGCCAGCAATGGCAAGGGTCCTTGGAGCTATCCGGGCATCGATCTGATGGCCACGGGGGCCTTCTGGCAGAACTATTCCGGTGAGTTTTTTGTTTTCTCTGTTTTTATTTTTCAAGATATAAGAGGGAAAATACGGCCTATAGATGTCTCTTTACCAGATATATTTGGTAAGGAATTGAGGCCCGTAAATAAAGGAATTTAGAGGGATTTCTTATTCTTTTATCAGAGAATTGATAGCCAACTTAAATTTGTATATTTATTAATTTAAATAAAACACCTGCAAACAGCCTTAACATTTTCCCTTTCGTTATATCTCTTTCTCGCCTTGCAGAATCTCTGGCCCAAGAGCTGGAAATGGAGCGCAAAACGCGTGCCGCCAATGCCGAGCGGGATGTGAAGAGTCCGCTGTCAGAGCGGCCGACGGCCTACTACAAAAACTCGGTGCTCTTCGGCAGCGCCAACTAAGCCCACAACACCCACAACACACACCCAATCCCAATCCGAATCCAGGCGAGGTAAGCGAAGCGCCAAGGTGGCACGTGGCAAGGACATATTTGATCTCAGAGTGCAATCCAGGCGACGGCTGCTCTTGAGTGGGTTGAGAGGTTGTGGCGGGCGCACACAAAAAAAAATACATTTGTAAATATCAAACCTAAGAGTAATGAAGTAGAAATTGAGAATTTTGAACGTTGCAAACGTTGGAGCGGCCATTTTGTATATAGATCGTATATAGAGAAGGAAACGATGAAAGAACTTCCGATATGCAGCTAGAAAGCTTCGATCGAATAATATCCAGTTGTAAGCTTACGTTGTATATAGACAGCAGATACGAAAGACTTTTTGGAAGGAGTTCGGAGTTCGGCATATAACTAGCATTTAGCATCCATCCCCCCCCCGCCACCAAAAAGAAAAGGCAAAGAACGGATTACCATTTTTAGCATTGCTTATAAAAACACTACGATATAGCTTCAATTTGAGTATACATATATACACAAATATATGTATGTATTTAGCAGATATATGTAGCACATGTAATTGCATATATATATATGAAAAACCTAAAGATATACATAGATATATGAGAAATAAATGGTACATTTTACGAGCCGCTTTTTAGTGTTTTAAATGATTTATTTTACGTGACGTACGAGTACATTTTTTAAAGCTAAGATTTTAATTTATTCACTAGCCTAGCGCAGGAGTGCATTAAGCCCGTAATAAGTACTTACTAAAACAAAGGATAGCATCTAATACAAATTAACTTCAAGTATTTCCCTTGCCTAGGCATTATAATTCATATTATATATATATATATATATATATATAATATCTAATAATAAATATTAATAAAAACAAAATAATAATAATAAATGCTAAACAAAAAACAGAATAAGAAAAAACCACTTGTATGCCCGTCATTCAGAAAATATGTTACAAAATACAAAAAATGAGACGAAAAAAATATATAAAAAATGGAAATTAAAAAACTATTTAAACGCTTCATATGCTATTATATATACACCCAATATATATATATAAACACACATTAACTTTAGTCATAACAATAGTCAAAGGACAGATACGAGTAATTCCCTGAATTCACCAACAAACAATGGCGGCTCCGAATATTGTGCAACATTTCGCCGCTCGCTGCAAAAACACAGAGAAAATTATTACAATAAATACGATTAAAATAATACAGCAACAGACAGCAGACAGCCGACAAAAAAGCAACAAGACAAAATCCATAACAAAAAGCGAACAAGTTTAAAAATAATATATAATAATAAATTATTATTGCAAAAATAATAAAGCGACAAAATGTTGTTTTCATTCATTTTTTTGTTGTTGTTGTTGGATGGGGCAAATTTGCGTTGCCTCAAATATTAACCAAAATGATTTTTGGGGCATTAACACCTTTTAGCCGAAGTCGTTTAAAGCTTTAATGGGTTTTCAAATTGGTTGTAAAACTGTTTGCCAGATGGTGGAAAATTATTTTAAATGTTGATTAAATTGGATCGAATATGGAATAAAAGATTAAGACTAGACTTTCATTTTTTATAGAATTCAGAACTCATTAAAAATATAATTCAAATTATAATTTAATTGTAGACAGAGAAATATTTACCTACAGGAAGTTCCACTCTGCCATTGATTTGTTTGGTATATGTTCCTCTATGAATTGTTTAATTGCTGACTAAACAAAAACCATTTGGGCTTTGTGGGATTTTCCTTTTCCCTTTGCTTGGGCTCATCCTCAATTTGGATCTAACATATGCCAGTCTATGCGAATCCGATTTAGCATTTAATTATAGCACAGGGGCACACGATCATCAAGAGAGCGTGAGAGACCCGAAAAAAAAAAACGACAACGAATCCAATCGATCAGCGAACCCATCGCAGAATTTTCGTACAGCCCATCAGCTGCGAGGCGCGCGCGTTTGGCACTTCTACCAGATCAGACCAGAGCAGACCCCAGAACACAGACCACAGCCCCGGACCAGACCAGACCAGACGGTCAATCGGTCAGGTCTCTTTTTGCACAGTTATCGATCCGTAAAAAACGTACGAGTGTACGCCAGATGATGATTTATGCGTCTGGGCTTAGGGGGATCAAATCACCTCGGATCAGCTCTCAATCTTGATGTGCGAAAGAAACATACATAGGCAACAGAAGAAAGGCGAGACAGCATACAGCATACAGAAACAGAAACTGCATATTGTGATTATGATTATTGGTAAATTATTTTTAATTTACAGTTAAACGATCACGTATGTACGCCAAGGGCCCGCGCACAGATCTGAAGAGCAGCGAAAATGGTTTCGTCGGTTCCAACAAAATATCTGCTCCAGCTCCAGCTCCAGCCTCAACTCCAACTCCGACTCCGACTTGACCTCAATTATCGATTTAACTTTATTATTGGTTTTGATTTGGACTTTTTGATTTTCGGGGCGCATCTCGCAGGCTCTCTGGCTGGCTCTCTGGCTGGCAAAAAGTTGAAATTAAAAGGAATGCTGTTGATTGCTAGGTTCGCCCCAATGGAGGAGGTGGACGAGGAACACTCCACGTCGCATGTGTCGCTGTCTCTGTGGCAGAGTCCGAGTCGCAGCGAGTGGAGCATTAGGTGGGCTGGTCGCTTAATTCTCGTTAATTTCTCACTGGCAACGTGCAACGTTTAGCTGATTGTGGGTTTCCCGTTGTGTGTTGCTGCCTCAATTCCGGAGCCGATACCTAAATTGTGGCAATCATATTTTGTGTTAAATGCATTCATTTTAAAATTTTATTGAAGGGTCCTTGCCCACATAACAGTTATTGCGCAATTTCAGTGAAACTGGTTGACAATAAATCAGGGATATATGATGAGCGGTTTGGGCCAGCGAGAAACTGGGTTAATCATGGGAACGCAGAAGGGAGTCGGATAATATCAGTATCTGCAATATTGAAGCATCAGATTTGGTATTAGAAGTGGGCTAAAAAATGCGGAAAAATGTAACATCTTTGATGGATAATCTTAGCTTGAAGATCAATTAAAAAATTCATTATATTCAAAGACAGATGTTGAGGAAGTTGGCATAAGAAAAAGCTTAAGGGATGCAAGTTAAGGAATATTGTATAATAATTCCAGTATTAGTTCCAGCGTGTTTAACGATCTGTTAAATTCCCTTCTCATATAATATCTCCCTGATATCACACGAAAATCCAACGATAACCACCTCTCACTCATTTACTAATCCTTTCCCTAAAGACCCTTCTGCATATCGAAGCCCCATAGATCATCTCTTAAACATCTAACAGCTCTTTCATTGTAGCTGTTGTCAGGCTTCATAGATCATGGCCCAGACAAGGCTGCTCCTTCTTCCCGATCGTGTATAAGCTGTTGACAAGCAACTGTCACCACCAGCGGCCCAGGCGCCATATTGTTGAGGCTCCACTTCCACCTCGCTGTACGCTGCTGCACTCTCGCCTGGCAGCGGCGGCTCCCATGGGGCAGCAGCAGCAGCAGCAGCAGAGTGGAAGCAGCAGCAGCAGTAAGAGCAAAAACAGCTTGGCAGGCAATTTCCACACACAAATAAGCCGCCAATTTGCCCCCACTAGACCAGACAACGTGAACAAGGCAAGCAAAATCCACCAGACACTACGTCAACCGGCCAGACACGTGAACAAGGTACAATGGGATCGAAAGGCTAATGGCAGTGAGTGAGAAGCTGAGATGTTTAAGGAGATTTTATTATAATTGCTTGATTATTGTATTATGATTTCAAATATATTAAAGCTTCCCATTAGATTAATATTGTAGTCCCTATAATATTTTCCATGCTTTTTCCGTGTCCTTCTAGACTTCTGGTTCCTTTAAATATATATTTAAATAATTCGAACATTCTTCAGGACTAGTCTAAAGTCGCAGCTAAAACTGGTATATTTTTATTTTCCAGTCATACTATTTAATATGCCATGGATTCCTTCCAGTATCTTGCTCCATTTTCTTGTTAATTATTTTCTTATTTAGCTTCGAGCTTTAAATATACAAATTTTAACTGCAGTTTTTGTTAAGCCAAAACTACTGATTTATTGCATATAAATGCAGATCTAGCCCATAGTCCATAGTTGAAGAAAGGGTCTTTCGGGCAGGCTCTTCTTCACGGCGAAGACTCTGGGTACTTGGTGGAGTTTGCTGGTTATAAATCAGTTTGCGCGGCTTTTAATAAATTGTAATTGAGTCGCGAGTCGCGACTGCAGCTCATAGATACATTTGTATCTGCTGTTTAGGTGCTTTTTAGCTTTCAACTTTTGGCTGCTCCTCGCCAACTGCTTGGCTCCTCTTGCCGCGACTCTGAGCCCAGGCTGTGGATCTCTCTGGTTAGGCTGCGATTGTGATCGCGTGTGGGAATGCACAGGCCAGGCCAGGCCAGGCCGGGGACCAGAGGCTGAGCTCAAGGAGAAGGCGAGCCCAGAGACGAGGCTCGGGCGAACCTCAAGCGATCCTTATGGCTGTGCTACGACGACCCCTCTGCTGTTTGGCGATGTTGTTGCTGTTGTATACATGGCACTTTGCCGGCTGTCGCCACTTTGGCCAATCGGCCAGGGTCCCCGGTTCCACAACCACATCTCCTACCTCCTACCGATCCTACTGCCACTCCAACCCCGCCGTGGCATGCTCGAAAATCACGTAATGAAAAATGTTTTGTGCACAATTTTTCTTTTCATTTGTTTCGTGCTGCTCTGCTCTGCTCAGCTCTCCGGCTGCTCTCTGGCTGGCTGGCTGGCTGGCTGCTTAAAAAAGATTGTTTTGTTTTGTTTCGTTGTTGTTTGTGTGTGTCGAGCAGCAATAAAACTCATTGAACATGAGTTGCTTTTGAGGCAACATGAACAATTAATGCAACATATGTTTGCTCGAAACAAAACCTCGCACAGTGCTCTCAGATCCCAGATCTCAGATCTGGCAGAGTACTACTACCAGTACGAGTGGCTGCTGGAAAGATCTGCTCGGGTATTCCTTATGGCATTTAATGGCCAACCGAAAACAAATCGAATTAGTTTGGCAAACGCAAAGAGTTTGCAGCACGCAACACAAACAATTTGATAAATAGCAGAACTTTGGAATGGTCGGTTAAATGTGGGAATACACTTTCTGGGATGGGTGGAACATAAGTTCTATAGAGCATAGATCTATCTAAGAGTTACCATTATATGTTGCCACAATACCAAACATTATAGTCCCTAGTCTTCTACATTCCCACATATTTTATAAAACTCTTCAGTCGAATATTTCTTAGGTGTTAGGGACTTAGTATGGTATACTTTAGGCTTCCATTCAACTCGTTTCATCTAAGATCTATCTAACAATGCTCTTCCAACTGCACAACGTTTTCAGCTAACCCTTTGGTGCCCAAAGTGTATACGAAATTAATTTCATAACAAAGATTACCTGTAACGCCCACATATCTAACCAGGACTGCCCCCTTCTGCGTCTATTACCTAAAACTAGATACCCACTATTTTTTCTAATTGAAACTCTCTCTCCCCAACGATTCGAGAGCGAGCCAAATCGTTCGATCGATTGCCCAGATACGAATTAACCCAACAGATACGCAGCTGCAATCACACCGATTGCCATTCGCATTCGCAGCGCCCGATGCATATGAAAAATTGTAGTTTTAATTGTATCTACGAGTGGGTTAGGCCCACACAACCCCAATCCCCAGTCGAATCCAAACCCATAGACCATTCCATTCCATGACCAGGGACCATGGAGCAGAGACCAGGGGCATCGCTTCTTTAATTGCTTTGGAGCTTTGCTTCGGTTTTGCGGAGAACTCGTATTTGTTTTGACTTTTGGGGCGGGCAATTTATGGCTTATCATTTTTTGTGCCTTTAATTTCTGTTTTTGCCTTTTGTAGGTGGGTGTTATGGTGCGGGCAAGCGCTGGGATTACCCCCAGTGAGCAGGTGGATTGCCTGGGTTATGGGTCAGCCGGCATGGTCAATGTTGCTTAATGCTGGATATATTTCATATCCTGGACTTCTTTATTATGGGCTGGAGCTGTGCTACAACAGGTTGCCAGAGGTGTTAGGGATGGAGTTTTGTGGCGAAATAATTTTAGAACGGGTAAATGTCGAGGGAATAGGAATTTAAATGGATTAAAAAGTCGCTCAGAAGTATTTAAATAAATTTGAGACTCAAAATGCAGATGAGAACTTTCCAGGACTACTTGAGATATTTTAGGGGGAATAAAAAGTTCATGATAAATAAGAAATATAGTCTATATGATTAAGGATCAAAGCTATTTATTTTCATCTAGTTTTTAAGCGCTATATACTTTGCTTTTTTATTATCAATATAATACCCTGGCTCCTCCACAGCCAGCCAGTTCCTGACATCGACAGGTGCTGCCTGCTGCTGTTTAATTTACCGCCATATAACCTTCCTGCAAATTCTTTGTCAATTCGAATGCAATTTTTACAGGAACAGCAGCAGCCCGGCCCCAGCCCCAGCCCGCAGAAGCCGCAAACAAAATCCGCTCAGAGCACACACACACAAAAAAAGGTTCTCCTTGGCCATTGTAGCCCTGAGAGAGCGCAGAGAAGAATGGGAAATAAGAAAAAAATTATTTCATAAATCCTTGAGTGGTTACCCGCCCGTCCAACCGTCCATCCGTCCGTCTGGCGATTCTAATGCACTCAGGCAACACAAAAAAAAAAAAAAAAAAAAGAAGAGCGAAGTTCTCGGCAGACTCTTTGTGTTATTGTGGCTCTGATGGAAAGGATAACTGCTTATAAATATGGCAACAACATGCAACTATCTTTAGAGGGGGGGAATGGGGATGGGGATGGGTATTGGGTTGGGCGGGGGGGGATTAGCGAAAGGCTTACATGTGTCGATGTGGTTTGATTTTTCAGTTCCAGTTGTGTAACTCCCGGTGGCAGCTGACACAGATACAGATACGTAGCAGCGGACTATCCTATAAATGTGAAAGATATTGAACCATTCGCTGTATCTTTTGTTGTGTTTTTTTTTTTTTTTTATGTGTTGCTGCTGGTTCAAGGAGCGCCAGCATGCCGGCTGACATTTCAAGTGGAATTTTTTGTTCTTGTTGTATATTATTTTCTTATATATCGTTTTTTTTTTTTGTTTCTCTTTGTATTTTGCCAGTAGTTGAAGAGCGGTTATCTGATATTATTTCGCTAATTCGATACTTTTATTTCAAGACATCCAGAGGGTAGCTCTTTCTCTCTCTGCCTCCCTGCCTTCCTGCCTCTTCTTTTCTGTGTTCCTTTCTTTTGCATAATTTTTCATAATTTTTCTTATTATGATAACTATGGTTGGGTGAAAAATATAATATAAATTTTATGTGAATGCAATCTGATCCGTTATTTATATTGCCGAGCGTGGTACATAATATATTATGGTGTGGTGTGGTCTGGTCTGGTATGGTCTGGTCTGCGGGTCGTTGTTCATGTCTGAGGTTCTGAGAGTTTCACCGTTATGTGGGCGCGCAGACCACACATTATGTTAATCATAATTTTGCTGCTCTTTCTTTTTGTGATTTACAGTTTTTGGGGCCTCTGTGGCAAAGGACACACTCACACAGACAGACAGACAGAGACACAGACAGGTGACAACAGCTGTCAATGGGGCAACAGTTGGTGGAGCGTGGGAGAGACAGAGAATTCTGAAGATTCATATATGGATTCCACGTATTTCCAGCCCCGCCCCTTATGGCTCGACCCGCATCCAAGTTTGTCTGTATGCCAAAGATTCCCAGATTTGCATCCGCTAAATTCTGCATTCAAGACTCCAGCCTCTTCCGGCTCTTTTCCTTTTTTGGGTGGGGGAAAAAAAACAACCAACAAACCGCAACTTGTGCACGTTTCTGGCATTCTTACTGCTTCTACCCCCCACCCCAAAAACCACCCATCCCATCCCATCACTGCCTGCCAGCCCAAGTCCTGGCCGTGTTTAATTTCGCAGCAGCACAATATCCATATCCTTCCTGCTTAGCCTCTGGCATGTGGATGGAGTGGTAGCATCGCAAGGGGAGCGGGAGTGGTAGCGGGAGCGGGAGCTGGTGGCAAGTGGTAAGGATTTCTTGCTAAAGAAAAGAAATTGTAAATTTTCTTATGGGAAGTATGAATTACGGGCACTTTTTCTGCCTTTTGTTGCTGTTGGCAGCCAGAGCAGGAAGGTTGCTGTTCTGCCTCCTTCCAGCTCCCTCCGTTCTTAGTCCTGCTGCTGCTGGTCTCTGGCTCTACTTACTCCTGCCATAGTTGTGTCCTGCCCCATCAAACAATGTCTACAAGTAGAAGAAGAAATGTGTGCGTGTTCCGTATGTGGGTTTCTCTTATAGGTACGAATATATCCTGCTGATTGAAACAGGGTGTTGCAGAGAGTCCCGTAATCCATATTCTATGGATTAAGAAAGGAATAATCATAAGTATACGAGTAACAATCGAGTCCTGATCTGAAACTTCTCTCATTTAAAACTGTCCTAAATTCTTTATTTCCTTTTGATCCATTCTCAATTCATTTAATTAACTAATTTTATTTTCATTTAATTCTAATTCATTTAATTTAAATTTCATATCCATGAACATTTTTAAAAGTAGTTTCTAAGCTCTCCAACCATTCGAAAGTATTTATAATAAATTTTAAATTAATTTAAAGTTTTTAAAAAATATAAAAAAACTTCTCGTTTCTGCTCATGTTTTGCTGGACAGTTTTTTAGATATAATAAAATTTCTAGCAGCTTGTTAGAATCTATTTTCAGGCTCCTGTATCCTGTATAAAAGTTTCCTTGTGTCACACCCACACACACACGCACACACACACACACGTACTCCCACTACATGCATTGTGACGTAACAGTTAGTTAGTTTTTGTTTGAGTAAAATCAACGCCATATTGTAGACATTGTTAAGGTTTTTGAAAATTTTATAATTAATTTTCTGGTTAACATGTTTTTCATATGTGTAAATATGCGCACAATCCATATCCAGCATACAATGCCATGGCAGGGTGGCAGGGTGGCAGGGTGGCAGGAGAGGGATATTCCCTATCCCCCTAAAGCCTCCTCCCTTTGGTTGGTTGCTCGGCAAAGTTCAGGAAGTGTGTTTACAAAGAAAAGCCTTTTGTACAAGTATCAGATTCCTGTGCTGATTAAAGAAGCACCCGAACAAAGGATGGGGTCTGGGATCTGGGAATACATCTTCCTTACCCAATCACTGATGTGTGTGTGTGTGTGTGCTGGCTGCCTCGTAGAAGAATATTTATTAAAAATTTAAACATTATAAATGATTTGCCACATGCTACTCATTGCCACGCTCATATCCTGTTTTAGTTTTTCCTACTGCGGAAAGAACAGAGACCAGAGACCAGAGACGAGCTCTGTGCTGGCGCCATGACTGGACAGTTTTTGCTGGGTTTGGGTTTTTGGGTACGGGATGCTGGGATGCTGCTTCCAAGATTCATTCGTATATTAACCATTAAGGCATTTTAAATCCACTGAACAGACACAGAGGATTGGCTTCTACCCCCCACTCCCCCCGTTGTAAGTTTTCAACGTCATTTACTTCGTTTCAATTCAATTTGAAATTCAAACTCTTTTTGGCGGCTGCCGCTTGGATACGTTGCATGGAGTGAGTCGATGGATCTCCATTGAGTGAGTGACATGACCATGACGATATATAAGGTAGCCAAATTGCTGCATCATTGCTGCCAGCCAGGCCAGCCAGGCAGCCAAATGGCAAAATCGTATCTCAAAGATATTTTCGATTGGTTTTTATATATTTTTTTTTACGAGCATTATTCCCATTGTGCGAGTTCAACTCTTCGTTTCATTTTGGTTTCCTCTGCAGTTGTCCTTTCCGTATTTCTTTCCTTCTTTCTTTTTTCTTGCCGTCATTCCGTCATGTGATCCATCTTAATTCTTTCAGCATTCGTCATCGGTTTTCTGTTGTTGTTGTTGTTGCTTGGAAAATCTATTGAGCAAGTTTCACTTGGCTCTGCATTTTAATTTGTCAGCGATTTTGTTTTCATTTTTTTGTTGGTTTCTTATGCTACTCGGCTGTATTATTGCATAGCATTGGGCGCCCTGCCAGCATCTGATCGATGACGTTTTTATTTGCCATATGCGAGTGAGAGTGTGTGCGTGATGGATGGTTTCAGGGGGTGGGTGGGGGTAGCGCCGCTGTGAACTGTAAATTTAATCTAAATTGAAAGAAAAGCGGGGAGTCCGGAGCGTATTACTTTACTCAATCCTATGCATTATGCATTAGGGATTGACTTTATTGAAAATTCCTCTAGGCGGCATGGATTATGTAGTTTAAATAATAATACTCGTATTTATTTTTTTATATTTAATCGAGGTACCCCTAGGATTCCTCTTTTGGTGTTCTTTTAATATCTTGAAGTTTAGATTTCTACCCCTTAAAAAACTTCAATAAACTCCACGTCTCACACTCTGCTTAACTTTCATTCAGTGCAATAATTTCCATTTCGTTTGGAGCGTGAGGTGAGAGACAAGATGAACTTGGAACTGCTCTTCGTGCTAATATATCACGATTATGTCAGTCGCTTGTGTTTGTGCCCCAGCAGGTGGGCAGTTTAGTGCAGAGACAGGGGACAGGCACAGGTAGAGTTTGGGGCCACAGTTTGGGGGCATTTTGCGTGCGCACGCGTACAGCGCCAGAACGAATTAAGTCTGATGCACCAGCAAATGATAATTCAATTCTTGTTGTTTTGCTGCTCCCTCTCTCTCGCTGCACAGGGACAGAGGCAAAGATGGGAGGCATGGGGGCAGTCCGAGGGAATCTGCGAATCTGTAGATTCAATTTGTCCAACTGTTTTGCTCCCAAGCCAACACACACGCACGCACGCATCAATAAGAGGACAAACAATTTGGCAAGTTGGCAGTTCGATTTGCGACCAAATGAGAAATCTGCGCGTGACACGCAAGCCCAGGGAAGTTGCCTTCGAGTGCCGGCGCAAGGCAATCCAGGGAAGAAGCCGACGACGATGTCAAAGTGTTGCAGCAGCTCTTTCTGGCTGGGTTTGGTTTCGTTTGGTTTTTTTTTCTGGCAAATCATTGCCGTAATCTCTCAGCTGCTGTCAGAAGGCAAACCGATTGAATGAATGAATGGAAGAACACACATACATACATTGCCCAATTGTTAAGCAATTTATGCAAAAAGAAAACAGAAAAAACAACCCCCATCCCGCAGCATATACAGCCCTTTCTCCGTTTGCGCCTGTCAAATTTTTGGCAAATCATGATGACGTATCGCTAAACCACGTTTGACATTACCGTTTTTTGGTTATCAACAGCAAACCCAACCCAAGCAAAAGGGTTGCATACTAATTTTACCCCCAAAAGAAAAGCCAGGCCGGGTTGGTGGGGTGGGTAGTGAGAGGGCAAGGGTGAGGGTTAGTCGATTTCCTTTTGGCATTCATGTGCGGCGAGAGAGATAAAGATGCGTGTGCACTGATTGACTCAACGCTGTGATGGGTCCCTCGATGGAAGGGCTGAGAAAAGCAGGGGGGAACGAAATGCTTTAGATTATTTTAAAGTAAAATCTAAGTGACCCAAAATATACGCAACACTTTTCTGCCCTGGAACTTGCACAATTTAATTTTATTGTCTATCAATTAATTTGATTTCCAAGTGCTCCAGCTAAGTATATTCATTTACTGACAGGGCCTCAACAATCCTTCAAATTTCAGACCTTCCCCCCACGTAAATTCGCTGCATTTATCCCCGCTAAATGTTTACAAGTGAAATGAGAAATTGCCCTGGGGGCCCCCCGAATTTAACGATTGAATCTGCCCGCGTGTAGTGTTTATTTGTGCATCTAAACATTTTTAATAGCAAATCTCAAGATCCATACGAAAGCAAACGATGATATGTCGAACCAACCCCAGTCCCTGCCTCAGCCCCAGTCCCAGCCCCAGTCCCAGCCCCCAATAGCAGCCAGCGTGGGTGGTGCAGAAGATGCATTCCCTTTCTCTGTTTCTCTCTTGATTTTGATTTTAATGATACACGGGTCAAAGTATTTTTTGAGTTATTGCGCATAGAGCACGGTGCGTAATAAAAGTCTGCATGCAGGTCCGAGGCGGCACTGTGCATGTGCCACACACTCTCCTCTGTGCATGGGGCAGGCCATCTATGAAGTTTTTTTTATTGTTGTTCCTCTGACGATTTAATTAAATTTCTAAGGCACAGAGCAAAAGCGTGCCGCCAGTCGATGGCTGCTGTCAGTTAGTTGGAGACTTTTATTTGTTTGCTTAAGGCGCGTCATCGTCTGCCCCGTTCCCCATCCAATACTAATGCCATGCTCTTTCGAGTCATAGTTCCACTCTTTATACGATTTCACACATTTCCCCCTGCTCGTTTTTAGTGCCGCAATCAGAAAGTCTTGCAAATGTTTATGCACATTCTTTGGTGACCGCAAGTCTTTGGCAATTTGTTTGTTTGTTGTTTGCCATTTTGCAGGTTTATGGGTGGAGCAAGGTAGTCTATAGATCTATTTGAATCCGATATACAGATATATTTGAGTTGAAGAGAAGTTTCCAGCTTATTTCATTTTTGATTGGCAATAGTGGGAAATTCTTTTACTTCTATGTTTCATTTGGCAAATGATAAATAATAATGAAGTTCCCATAGATCTTCATCATACTTTAGTTGTGCTAATACTCTAGAAATATATTGCCACTACCCTTTGATCTTTACTCCATAAACTTTCATGCCCAACAACACTCCTCCCCCTGCATCCCATCTATCCAATTTAACCCACTTATGCCATTACGATGTCAGCCTCGTTTGTCTCGCTCTTCACTCTATACATGTACGTGTATGTACGTGTGTGTGCAGCATCCATTGCCATATAATTCAGAGAGCCACACACGTTTCTTCATTAAATTCCACGTGTTTATTTGTTTAAACTAACCTTTTACGAGGCAGTGGCGCTACAGTTAGCCGCAGACACACATACAGACAGGTTTAGGTGCTGCTCGGGGTTATCTATCACATCATCACATCATAGAGATAGACACCGAACCGAACCGAACCGAACCGAGCAGAGCTGTCCAGCTAATTGAATTTAATTGGTGCGAACAAAAATTTACACAAAATATAAACAACAAAAAAAAAAAAGAAGAAAACTTTCTGATTCTTCTTCGTCGTTGGTTGGTTGGTTGGTTGGTTGGTTTCTCGTTTTCTTTTTTTATTTTGTGTAGCATAATTTTATGAGTTGTTTATTTCGTTTAAACAAGAATAACCTTAACTTGTTATGGCACATTTTTATTGTCGCTTGTTTATGAATAAAAACACAACGAAACCGAGCCGAAGCGAACCGTACCGAACAGCAGTGAAACACACAGGACGGCCATAGCAAAAGGCTTTTTTTTTTCTTTTCGTTGTTGTCCAAAATAATTGTGGTCAGACATATTCACGATCTGGGCGTTAAAAATCTATAAACGAATGTCGAACTCTGCACGATGCTGCCTGAGAATTTCGTGTACACTACATGGAGAGGGTGGGTACATTGGATGGGTGAGACTATATGATGACATTGAGGATCCTTAAGTAAACTAAGAAATATTTTAAATAGTTTTTAAAATGGAATAATTTAATCCGATTTTCTGCTTACCTTTATCGGCAGCATTACCTGTACAGATCACTGCTTTAATTCCTTGTTAGGGTATACCCAACTTCTCCAACTATTTCTCCACCAATATTCTCTTGGTTAAGTTCTCCCACAAACTTCTTTCGCGGCTGTGACGCTGTGGCGCCACTTGGCCATGGCCATCAGAGAGTCAATGATCGTCATCTGTAAATCATTTTGTGTGACAACCCGCTGACAATTGAACGAGAACAGAACGATCTGCACTGTCGGAGCGGACAGGACAGCTCAATTCGGATTGTGGGACTCTGACTCTAACGAGGTGAAGAGCCACAGCCAGAGCCACAGCCAGAATCAGAGCCAGAGCCAGAACCAGAGAGCCTTAACGTTGGGTTCATATACGAACATAAAGTCGCGTGGCTTATTTAAAATTAACAAAGCAATAAAAATGCAAACTCAAGGCGAACAATGGGGGGAGAGTAGAGACGCGATGCGATGCGATGCGAGAATGAGAATGAGAATGTGAATGAGGCCCGGCATAGCCTCCAGTTAGCCGAGTTCTTTGTGAGGCCCAAGACGGAGGAGCAGCTGTGGGACTAACCAAAAATTACGGCCAAAGTTGTGTCAGGGTAAACCCTAAGAGCCACATTCATACTAATGCTCTTTGGATAACAAAAAAACTATACCAAACTTTCCAAGGAAATCCTTATCGCCGTGTCCAGCAGCGAGTCCAGCCAAGCAGCTTATCATATCTGGAGTTAAGCGACCCAATCCAGCCAGCCAGTCAGCCAGCCAGCCAGTCGCATGGACACATGCATTTTCTTATCGCCATCATCGGCTGTGCTGACCTGGCCAAAACAATGCAACGCGCAATCAGCGACACTTCATCGGCCAACGAAAACAAAAAAGCAGCAGAGGGGTGGAGAAAAAAAATCGAAAAACCCAGCAGCAAATAAACAAAAGGACACAGCGCGTAATGAGGGCGAAAATATCTTTATTTAAAGAGGCAACACAGTGGAGCCTTCCTTGGAAGACAGAGCTGGAGTCGTAGTCGCAGTCGAAGTCTGCTGAAAGCAACATATTTGTCATTCGCAGGGAGCAGGAGCAGGAGTCGCAGTAGCAGTAGCAGCAGCAGCAGCATCAGCAGCAGCTGGGACTGAGGCAAGCGATAGCTTGGGGGCAATAATCATGAACAGATCTTGTAGACGCCGCCGCCGCCGCCGCCGCTGCGGCCGCCATGGACCAAATGCTCCTTAATTAGATGAGGCGACAAGGCAGGCAAAAGGCCAGGAGTGAAGCCAGGAGCCAGCAGCTTGAACCTCAGCCTAGGAGCACTTCGAACACGATCAACGATATTTCAGTTGGGCTTTTGCTTGGCTTGGATTCTGTTTGGTTTATATTATGGAACAGTGGCCAAAAACAATGCCGTGTTTACAACTTGTACGCTATGCGATTGGCATGCCCATGCCCCATGCCCATGCCCATGCCCTTTAGGGCCTTGAATCGAGGCTCTTGGGAAGTGAGCTCTGGGCTGCCTGAATCGATGGCCAAGTCTCGACTACTGCCACTAATGGCATATTTTGCATTCCAATAAGGCATTGCGCCAATTGCAAATAATTTTCGAGTGTATAGTTTGCTTAATAAGATCACGATTCCCAGATAAGCCGCATAGATAGCAGCTAGAACCGCTGCTGGGCTTAAATATATACAGGGATAAGTGGTTAGGGTAAGTGTGGGAGACACTCACCAAAAAAAAACCCATGCACCAAGGCAACATATTCATAAGGATGCCAAAAGATCTATAGATTAAGAGCAGGAAAAGTTTTCTTTGGGGTATTTTTTGCACTTGAAGTTCTTGGAATATATAAAGGCTGGCACTTTGGGGGTTATAATATAGTTCTTTGTACAATAAATGCTCAAAAAAGAGCTTATATGTAATACAGCTGATAAACATTCTGGAGCTGGAGATACACCCATGACAGGTGTGACATTAGCAGACATGTAACTTCGAGCTTTAGCTGCCTTCTTTGCTGTACAGTAGAGTACCCGAAAGTCAGCTATTCGCTGGACCCCTAACCAGAAACAATAACTTAATTTAGTTGTCTTACATCGTGTCGTTGTCGTCGCCAGTCGAGGCAGCCAGACCAGACACCCCCGCCAAATGGATGGGAGCCCTCGCCTCCACTGCACAGTGGGCAACCTTTTGCATGGTGGTATGTCAGCTATTCTGTAAACAGACGACACAGGCACCAGGTGAGGGCCAGTACGCATATGGAACCGAGCATCGAGGTTCGGAGTGGAGTGTCTAGAGTCTAGAGTCCGGCTTGCAGCGTCGCGTATGTAGCGCCAATTACACAAAGCCAAGTTGCGCAGTTGCAACTGCTGCAACATTTGCGAGAGACAAAATCTGGAAATCTGCAAAGCAAAGCAAAGCAAAGCGAACCGAAAAAAAAGGCCACCACAAAATGCCATTTGACCAAGATGGGTCCGAGATGATAAAGCGAGCGGAGCGGTTCGCCCCGACTGCACTGCCACAGACGTGGGCGCCAAACAATTCAATGCAAAGAGGCAATTAAAGCCCCAGCCCAGAGAGATGTACCCCGCAGGCCCCTTCCCCTTCCCTAATCCCATGGACCAAGCACACATCGAATTAATTTGCGGTGCATTTTAGTTTACAACTTTGTAATTAATTTGCAAAAAGGGACAAACAGACAGCAAGAGAGAGAGAGAGAGACAGAGCCATTGGGTGACATTTGGAACACCCGCTGGAGCCTCCTTGCTCCTCCCCATCATTGTGACATTTGCGTGGCTGCTGCTGCTGCATGGCTGATGTCTTCATGGTCTTTAGAGCAGGCGATACTTGATGGCACGCAGCATGGGGAAGCGATCGGTGGTGCACTGGCCGCGGAAGTCATCCTGCGTCAGATCGAAGAAGGCCACGCCGCCCAGATTCTTGGAGCGCACATACGAGGCCTTGCTGGACGCCGAGTCGGGATCGTCGTAGCTGATCCACAGACCGTGCTCGCCGTTGGAGTCGGCGGCACGGAAGGCGTAGCTGCCGTAGCGCTTGGTGGGGTCGAGCACGCGGCGCACAGGAGCGTCGGCTCCTTTGGCATTCGCATTGCTGGGATTTGGCATCAGCTGACAGATCTCGGCCCAGTTCAGCATTCCCTCCGACTTGCTCTGACGACCGGCCGGTGCAGCGCCCTCTGTGGCGGCCACCACCGGCAAGCCCGTGTCCCCAGAGTCGGCGGACAGCTTCCAGGCCCTGCCATATGAGGCAATGCCGATGTTCAGCTTGTTGGCGGGCACGCGCTGCAGCAGCCAGTGCTCCAGCTGATAGTTGACATTGTAGTGGCCCAGACGATTCTGGCCAAAGGCCTCGTACAGCGGCGCTGAGAAGTCGGCTTCTTCGGGATTGCGTTGGGGAGTGAGGAAATCAAAGGTGCCCAGATTGATAAAGTCCAAGCTGGCCGCAATGGCAGGGGCATCGTAGTACCCTACATATGGGAAGAGACAATTGCTTAAGAAGATGTTTCTGCAGCAGACTGTACAGACTGTATGCACCACTTACAGCTGGAGTTAACATTGGGCAGGACAGTGAGACTCAACAGCAGATCGTTGGCCTTGAAGGCACTGCTCAGATCCTTAATGAGAGCCGTCAACTGGGACTTGTGCGTCTCCGAATCGGCATCCACAATGTAGTCGCCGGTGAAGAACTTCTTGAAGCTCTTCCAGGTCGAGCCCAGGTCCCCGTGCACCTTGCGTGGCTTATTCCTGGGCAGCTGCAGGGCCAGATCCAAGCCATCAAAGTTGAAGCGACGCACCACATCGCGAGCGGACTCAATGAAGCGACGGTGACCTTGCTGTCCAGACTCCAAGAGCTTGATGTATTGATTACCCTCGTTCTGGTCGGCATCGCCGCCCACACTCAGCAGGAACTTGATGTGCGGATAGCGCTCCTTGAGCGCCGTGAACTGGGCCAAGTGCCGCTGCTCGTAGTCCAGCCGCTTGTTGATGCTCTGCAGCTCCGAGTTATCCGCATTGACACCCGCATAGCCGTAGATTATATGTGTGCAAAACTGCAGTGCCAATTCCATATCCGTCATTGTAAATTGAGCCAGGCCTTGGGTGGGGGTAGGGGAGAGGCAGGTTTAAATTGGGGGGAGAGCAACAAAACATTCGAGCACTCACCCTGACGCTGGAAGCCCTGCGAGTCATAGAAGCACACCAGATTAGGAGCCGCGCTCACCGACGACAGCGATGCCAAGAGCATCGTGACACTCAGCCCCAAGCCGAGCCACAGAGAGCGGCGGCACATCATCGTGTAGACTTAGAGAGAGGCTTAGTACGGGAGGAGAGATTCACGAGGGCGAATTAGGCAGGTGATATTTATGTCCGTCTCTGGCGAGATGCGAAACAAAACTGAATTCAAATGGCACTGCAAATGGATTGTGTAGAGCTTTTGTAGAGTCGTCTCCGCGTTTCCCCGAACCGTACACCGTAAACGAATCGTATCGTACAATGGGCGGACAGCGAAACGTAATTCGTGGGACTTATTATCAAGAAATTTCAACGAAATTGTTTGCGATCAAGTGACAGGCTGACACTGAGTTCAATGAGATCACTCTGGCGCGCGGGTAATTTACACAGTAGAAACAGCGATACGTATACCCACAGTTTACTTTAAGTTTACTTCCAGTTTACTCGAGCGATAATGCCCAGCGACTCATTGTTTAAATACGCAAATCTTCAGCAGCTATTTATGGGCCGGGAAGTAGCTGGGCTGGTGATAAGTCTCCACTATATAAGACTCTGCCAAGGTGTCGACGAATTAGCAAGGCCGCTGCTGCGACGACTCATATGTACCCGGCTGGGGGATAAATATTTTGACCGAATTTTGGCTCACAGATTACCGAAATTATTGCGATTACAAGGCTAAATAATCGAAGAACTTGAAATTTATAAGAAAAAGAGCACAGAACTAATTTTGAAAACGAAAATGAGTAGTTTCAAAGCTGCCTAACAAATCACTGGCCTATTTAGTTTGGAAATTTATTTTTGTAGATTTTTGTGGCACACTTGACACTCGACAAAAGGCAACTGCCTAGAAAATTCTAGGAAAACTATTAGGTAAATATTTGTCCAGCTTACAGTACTGCCCCCCTGATATAGAATGCAGAAATAATTAAAATAAAATCAAACTTTATTACAATTAATCCTCCAAGTACAAAAATCTCCTTCAAATTTCATATTTACAAACGATATTTGACGGCGCGCAGAATGGGATACTTATCGCCCGTGCACTGGCCACGGAAATCATCGTAGCTCAGATCGAACAGAGCCACGCCGCCCAGATTCTTGACACGTGCATATGCCGCCTTGTTGGAGGCGCCATCGGGATCCTCATAGCTCACCCAGATGCCCTCGGTGACGGCACCGTCCAAGGGACGAAAAGCATAGCTGCCGTAGCGCTTGGTGGGATCGGTGACACGACGCAGTGGCGAATCATTACCCTTGAGATATTGATTCTGGGGATTGACCAGCTTGCCACAGATCTCGGCGTAGCTGAGAAGACCGGGCTTCTGGGACTGTGAGCCCTCCTTGGCGGCACCATCCGTGTGCGGCACCACTGGGACACCCTCCAGACCCGAATCGGGTGTGAGTTTCCAGGCATTGCCGTAGGTGGACACGCCCAGATTGAGTTTGCTGGAGGGGAAGCCCTGCTGCAGCCAGTAGTTCACCTGGTAGTCGGCATTGTAGTGGGCCAGACGATCCTTTGACTCTGGATTGTAGATGGGTGCGGTGAAGTCAGCCTCCTCGGGATTACGGGCGGGCGTAAGGAAATCAAAAGCGGCCAAGTTCACAAAGTCCACCAGGCCGTTTAGGGCGGGTATATCAAAGTACCCTAAGGGTGGCAGTCAGATTGCAGATATATCTGTATTCGAAGGGGACAACTATTTGCTACTCACACGTAGAGTTCACGTTGGGAAGCACAGTCAAGCTGAGCAGCAGGCCATCGGCTCGGAGGGAGTCCTTCACATCGCGCACAAATGCCGTGAACTGTTCCTTGTGCAGAGCCGCCTGTGGATCGACGATAAAGTCACCCGTGAAGAGTTTCTTGATGCTCTTCCAGGCGGTGGCGACATCGCCATGCACCTTTCTCGGCTTGTTCCTGGGGAACTGATAGGCCAGGTCCAGGCCATCGAATCCATAGTTCTTCACCAGGGCAAAGGCCGACTGAATGAAGCCAACCTGTCGCACCTTCTCGCCCTCCAGCAGCTCAATATACTTGTTGGGATGCTCCACATCGATGTCACGATCACCGCCCACACTCAGCAGCACCTTCAGATGTGGATTCTTGCGCTTGAGGGCTGTCACCTCCGAGTACTGATGCTTGTAGATGTCCAGATTCTCGTTAAGGCTGTGCGCCTGGTAGTTGTCCGCCCGTAGACCCGCATAGCCGTACACCAGATGCGTGCAAAATTGCAAAGCGATCTCCAAGTCGGGATTTAGCAGCTTGCCCAAACCTGCAAAGCGTATGGAGGGGTGTGGTGTGGGGTTATTGTGGTTGGGTTGGGTTGGGTATTTCGCTTAATTTAATATGCATAAGATGCACGACAAATTGCAGTGCAGTCCCCTGACAATGGCTTGAATGACAAATAATTGTCAGCTCGACAGCATGGAGAGCGAGCGCATTGCTTGACACTATCTGAGAGCGGACAAGCGGACATGCGGACAAGCGGACAGGCGGACAAGCGGACACTCTCCCTCTCCACTCAACAAAACTGCCGCCACCGCAAGCGAAGATCTTTTTGCCCTCCGTCTCTCTCTCTCTCTGCATTGAGCTGTCTCTCGTGGCCATGCCCCAACCCCACCGCACTGTGCGGCTTGTCATCTCCATTGTCTCGCCGTTTTCAGTGGCTTAATTGAACGCCAACAGTGTGAGCCCAGCGAGCGGTTCATTGTTGTTCAGTTGGGTGCGTGGCACAGTGGGTGTCAAAAGTTCTCTAGGGATGTCTGTGTTGAAGTTCTTATAAATTCAGAAGCTTCAGAATTATCGCTGCGATATTTTTTTTCGTTTAATTTTCACCACTGAAATCTAAAATAAATCCCAAGTATGCCATTTTCTATATATATTTCTGGATAAGCTTATTTTGACTTATATTATTGACCTATTTGTTGATGGTCAACCCACTGTGCAACGCTGCTGAGTCACTTGCTGCTCTGCTTGCCACTTGTTTCAATCTCTGCAAGCGTCAAGCCGCCTCTGCCTGTTGGGGCAGTTGTCGTGTTGGACTCGCTGTGTGTTGTACGCTCTGGTTTTCATTTTTCAAAAACAGATCACATCCGATCCGATCAGTTTCAGTGCATCAAAATACTTAACTCATTGCCGTATTTGTGGCCTATCATTCCATAATTACTGCCCATTATTATTGTTTGGTAAGTGAACTGAAAACTCAAAACTCAAACTCTAATTAGCTTTTAAGACGTACAACCCTGTTTACGGTCTTTTGTCTGCATCCACAACAGAGCCTCAGCGGGAGAGCAGATCAGAGCAGAGCAGAGCAGAGTTTCTCTCTCTCTCAGAGTCGTCGCTCTCTTTGGGTGAAAAAAAACTTGTCCGATAAGCCACTGACCTCTCCCCCGACAGTGGGCTCCTGATTGAGCAGAACTAGATTTCGCCTCTCCGTTTCGGTTTCGGTTTCAGTTTCTCTATCTATCTGGCTGTGCGATAAGCATTCAGAATTGAATTGAATTAATTCCCAGTTTTGTTTTGAATACACAAATGGTTATGTAACTTGATTAGCGGGTATTTTTTTGTTTGTGGTTTTTTAGAGGTGTGTGAATTTGGCACATGCTAATCAAAGTATTTATTTATGTTGCGCTCGTTTTAGAGGGCCGACTAAGCTATACATTGGAAGGGTTAAAGGTACCTTAGGGTTCGGTGCTACATAGCTACAGACAATAAGAGACAGAAAATGTGGGAAGAACCAACTGATATTATGTAAATTCAAGCAAGCTAATTACTAACGAATAGTAATAAGGGAATAATTAATAGCTAAATGAGATCACTTTTTACTCTTTCCACTTTGTGCAAATAAACTTACAAAATGTATTCCCCCCCTGACTACAATTGTGTATCCACATCTCACACAAACCACTGTTACCCAAGAGCCACACACCTGTTAATGGTTACAGCTGTCGCAGCAGCAGCTTACATACCTTCTCTCACATAGCTGGAGGAGTCATAGTAGCAGACCAGATTGGAGGCGGCTTCAGTGCCAGCCACAAGGAGGCACGCGACAGACGATAGCCACAGCAACAGCTTCATTTCGCACTCGGATATTAATGCACAACCGCAGCGCCGATCAAATGAAATCGAACTAACTAAAGTCGCAGCCTAAAGCTGAAAATGAAACTGAAATGGAAACCGAAATCGTAACAAAACGATAAGCAATGACAACACACAAAAGCTCAAGCAAGCAAAGCTTTGCTTGCGGAGAGACAGAAAGAGAGAGGGAGAGAGAGAGCAAGAACAGACACGAGTCGAGTCTGAGTCTGAGTCCGACTCTGAGTCGATTCCGTTTCAAGTTTTGTTTACTTATTCTCGCAATGACTTAATGGAGTGTACAGCTCAGCTAATGACGAGACTGGGGGACTGAGGGTCAAGTGTATGAGGCCATTCGGAATCGAAAATAAAAATACTTAGAGTAAAAACAAATTAGAAGCATTGAAATGCGTTCGCTGATTAGAATTTACAATTATATTTTGCAATCACACTCAGAACGTACAACTGTAGTGGAAAGCGCCCATTTAGCCCATGAAATATTTAATAGAACGTATTATTGGAAACTTCTGGCCGGTGCAGAGGCCCCGAAAGTCATCGTAGCCCAGATCGAACACCGCCATGCCGCCGAGTCCCCTGTTCTTGGCATACACCGCCTTAATGCCCGCAAAGTCCGGATCATCGTAGCTTAGCCACAGGCCATGATCGCCATTCTCATCGGCCGGACGTAGAGCGTAGTTTCCGTATTTCTGTGTCAGATCTGTGACTTTGCGCAGCGGTGCTGTGGCTCCCCTATACACAGCTGTGGAGTTTTGTGCCAGTTTCGAGCAAATCTCCGGCCAACTGAGCAAACCCTCGGCACTGCCAATCTGTAGGCCACCTGGAGCAGGTCCATAGGTTTCAGGCACCACAGGCAGGCCACTCAGACCGGAATCCTTGGTTAGTTGCCAGGCACGGCCATAGCTGGCGATTCCCAGATGCAGTTTTTGGGCAGGACAATGATTTTGCAGCCAATAGTTGACCTGAAACTCGACATTCAAATGGGGCAGGCGATTCTGCTCTTCCGGCTGGAAGATGGGTGCGGTATAGTCGGCCTCTTCGGGATTACGCGTAGGCGTGTGGAAGTCAAAGGCGGCCAGATTGATGTAGTTTAGTTTGGGATGCAGCTTGGGGACATCAAAGTACCCTAAACGCAAAGGAAATAATATAATAAATCATGAAGCTCCATTGGAGATCCCCTTCTACTTACAAGTGGCATTCACATTGGGCAGAACAGTCAGCGTTAACATCAGATTGGCATTGCTGAAGGCAGTGTGTAGATTCGCCACCAGATCCGTAAACTGTGACTTGTGCTGCTCCGCTTGGGGATCCACAATAAAGTCTCCCGTGAAGAGCTTCTTGAACTGCTTCCAGTAGCCGCCAATGGATCCGTGCACCTTTCTGGGCTTATTCCGGGGCAGCTGGAAGGCCAGATCCAGGCCATCGAAGCCATTCCGCTTCAGCAGTATCATGCTGCTGTCGATGAAGTTCTGCTGGATGGTGCGATTCGCTTCGAGCAGTTCCACATATTTATTTGGATGCGCCATATCCACATCATGATCACCGCCCACACTCAGCAGAATCTTCAGTTGGGGGAATCTGGCGTGCAGATTCGTTATGTCCTTGTAATGGAACATGTCCAGATCCACGTTCAGGCTGAAGAGCTCATTGGTGCCGGGCTTGAGACCCGCATAGCCATAGACCAGATGAGTGCAGAACTGCAGGGCCAGCTCCAGATCGTTGGGCACCAGCTTACCCAGACCCTGACGCAGATACGAGGCCGAGTCATAGTAACAGATCAGATTGCTGGCAGCGCGTGTCAGATCGGTGAGGCTGAGCAGCCCCAGTAAACAGAGCAAGGGTAATCTCATTTTCCGTGGAGATATTTGTACAGCAGACATATGTACGTCCTGACGTTATGACTGAATATTGGCAACTGTCTGGCGGGAATTCACTTTCAGAGCTTTTGAGCTCTCAAATCTTTGGCTCTGCTTCACGCGTTGCTTATCTTCATTTCACACAGAGAGTGCCAGCGAGTGTGTATGGATGCTGATGCTGATGATGCCATTATCAGGTTTTCAGGTATTACGTAGTTCCTGTCATTTGTTTTGCTCCGTGTTTAGCAGTAAATAAACTTCTAGAATTATGTTGTGACTCAACTGGAAGTTTGGGGTCGGGGTACATTTGGATGTACTTTTCACGCTGCCAGTAAACCTTCAAAGAAGGCATTTCAAAGATTCTTAGTGTGTCGAAAACAGGAAATAAAGCGATGCTCTGTTACAAGTTTCTATGCCGATAATTCTACCATAATCTGACATCGTTTAGGCTGCCCAAAACCAATGGTTCTGTGGGCTTATTTGCCTGCTTGAATTTATTCTTTCCTTCTATTTCTTCATGATCCATTTTGGGGGTTCACTTTTTACGCAGCATCATCATTATCATCAATGTGAAAGACTTTCAATTAGCTGGCCCCGAGCTGATCTTTAAGATACTTAGACGAAGGGCAAAGGCAACCTGCTGGGCAGCTTCTGATGCACGAAAAGGTTGCCGACCAAGCAGCAGCTGTCTGGGTCTGGGCTCTGATCTTTTGGGCCAACGACGTCAACGGGGAGGCACTTAAATCAAAAATCAATTGAAGCATTAAATACCCAAAACAAAGCCCCGAAAGATGTTACGCTGTGTGCTGTGCTGTGTCTACAAGTAGTCTGGGGCCCAAAAGCCGTACAAGGACGTGGAACACAGTGGAACGACAGCTAATGACAACAGTCACAACAATGGACAATGGGGGGGGGGGAATGGGCATGGGATTGCGTATGTGGATCTGATGAGGTAGCATGATGCTGGATGGCGTATGTGACACAACCAATTATACAAAGGACATGGAGAGAGTCCTGCAAAAGAATGCGAAATAATCCTCACACGCTGCTTAGCGTTGACAATGGGGCGGAACAGAGCCAAAACTGAACGAGTCGTTGCGGGGCGGGGCTCAGGCTCAGGCTCACAATGGCAGAGGCGTGTTCGTGTTGAGAGGCAGGCAGGCATTATCCTCAATGTCCTCCGATTTCGAGTGTGTGCTCTGTACATTTGTGTGTGTGTGTGTCTGTGCTATCTGTATCTGTGTCTCTCATTGTTGTTTGATTTATATCAACGAGCCGCAGCGGCATGCATCAAATCATCCCATTGTCTGCTCACACCCTCATATCTCTCTCTCTCTCTCTCTCTGTATCTTTGTGCAGCAGATAAAATAGGTCAAGCCGCTCCTGACTGTCGCTATTTTTGGTCAGTCCGAATGGCAGAATGATGTCCACTGTCTAATAACCACAAATCTCTGTGTGGGATAAACTATGGTTTACCCGTTTTGCTTTTTGTTTGCTCGCCGTCCATTTGGTTAGTTTCAGTATCATCCATCCATCAGTCAGTCAGTCAATGTGGGGCAAATAGAAACCAATGCCAAATAGTTAAATGTGTGAAATTAATGTGCTAAATGAGGAGATTGTATTACATTTATGATCTGTGCTGTTTGACTTTCATTTATTTAATGTGATTTGATGGACTTTCGTGGGGCGGAAATATTTGGGGTATATTTTGGGGGAAGGTTATTGGGGTTTTTCCGTTGTAGGGATTTTTGCTTAATTACTTTGTACTTAAACTGTACAGATAAGAATGGTTAAAAGCAGATTTTAGAATTGTTTTTCCTCAATCTTCATCTGTATCTGCCTTGGCTTCACTCTCTCCTTTGTACAGTGTCTGAGGATCATAATTTAAGAACTACTAAGCCATCGCTTACATTACTTTTATTATTACAATTATTACTGAACCCTTTTCAAACGTAAATAATCTTAAGTACTCTTATAATGGCTCTCCAGCTTAAGGTATTTTGCCTTCCCGCTCAAAAGCTGGTCACATTGTGCCACTCAAAGAAGAAAAAAAAAACTCCCCATCCTTTTGCCAAAAACTTGAAATTGGTTTCCATTATTTGACATTCCTGGCGACTCAACTTTGTTACTCGTATAATTAAGTCCAATAATAATTTAAATAAATACCTTTACCAATTTAGGGAGCACACCCATGCCCATGCCCCATGCCCCATTCCAGACCGACGTCATGCCACCCCCCAGGCTCTGTTTCACCTTTCAGCCTCATTATCTTGGAGGTAGCAGGTGCAGAAAACCGCAGAAAACATTTGCCTTATTTCATATTTCTAATTAGACAGCCGCCGCTTCCGCTTCCAAGTTTTCTGTAACCAGGCAGACAATGCAATGTCGGAGTACAAAAGGAAATTCAATTTTCACAAAACAATTGCCATTAGGTGAAGGTTTTCCTTTTCCTCCGGCAAAGTGCGAGTGCTGCCCAATTGATGTGCCTAATCAGTTTATCTGAGGCATTTTTTTTTGTTTTTCGGCCATCCGGGGGTTGCTGGCCAAAGCCCCGGACCGAAGGCGAAGCCATCGCCAAAGCAAATTCATCATTGTCAAATGTGCGGCTTGACATTTTTTCAGTGCGGGTGGAGGGGGAGGAAAAAAAATGTAAACTTTTTTGAGGCAACTTTTAGCTTTTTTGTCGGGCTTTCATGGGGGGTTGCCTTACGGCGGGCAATATAATTAGAAATTCATAATGAATTTTATTTGCTTTGGCCACAGAGCGAAAAAAAAGCAACACACAAACAGAAATTACGGCCAACACGAGGCGACGCTTCCTTGTCCAAATGTATTTTTTCGGTAATATTGACGCGCATTTTTGTGCAAATAAAATTAAAGCACCCCCCTGATGAACCCTCCCCCCTCTGCAGACAGAGGCATATCAAATTATCAGCCAAGGGCTGGGCTGGGCCTTGAGTCCGTCAGTGAGTCCATCAGTCCCTCAGTCAGTACATCAGTCAGTCCGTCTGTCAGGGTCGGGCCTTGGACTTTTGGGGAGGTGTGAGTGACTCGAACACTGGTGTTTGGGGAGGATGGGTGGGGTGTTAATGCGGCGTGCAGGTATCAAAGCGACGTTTGAAAAATGAAATTAAAAATTGTTGATTTAAGCGCAAAAGGAAATGGATAAAGCTGAAAAAAACTTAGGAAAAAGAAAGATTGTATTAGCCAAAGACGACCTTAAGATACTCTTTTGGGTACATAGCAAATGATTCAAATTAATGGATAGCTCAATATAGTTGAGGGCTGATTAAAAAGCTCATTATCCTCAATCAGAGACATTGCCATGAAAAGAATAAAATAAAAAAATAACTCCTATAATTTATTTAATCGTATACCCAGAAAATAAAGCTTCTCCCTGTCTTAGCTATAGAACTGGTAACTTGAACACTTATACCTTTTATACCAATGTAAATTTATCTCTAATTATATGTCTATCTTCTATATAATCTGATATTTATTCAATTAAATGTATGGTTAATTTTAATGATATATTTCCTAATTTTCTACCAATAGTTCCTACTTCGTCTTCATCAATGCCAACTTTCATAGTGTAATCCCACTACCCTGCCATCTTACTACCAGCTATAGAGTGCACTCAAAGAAGAATGTAGCTCGCCTCAAATTCTAATTTTTTAATGAGACAAAGAGACAAAGTTCGCTTCTTCAGCTATCCATGTCTTTCTGGAGGGTGCTGGTGCCCTGCCCGGTCAGGGCTTCATTCCAGGGAGTCAGTCAGTCAGTCAGGCCAGGGCTCTCTCTATTAGAGCTTGATGATTCCCTGAACTGTCATTCATTAGGCAAGAATATCTTGTTGTTGTTGCTGTTGCCTCTGCTGCTGTCTTCATTAGGCCTGGGCATCAAAGTAAGTTCGGAATTTGTCTATTGATGAGCTGGCTCTAGTTCTCTGCTCGTTGCCAGTTCCGGAAATTGCTTTGGTTTATGCGGATGACTCCGTGGCGCCACATGTCACCAGCAAGCGAGACCCGACCCAGAGCAGCAGAGAACTAAATACGAAACCTTGAAGGACTTCTTCTTGTTGCTGTGGCCATTGAGCTGGGTGCGTGGATGACCTTCGGTCTGTTGCTCATATTCATTATAAGCCTAAATAACTGTTGTTTTTGGCCAGAACGAGTGGCAAGTGTCAAAATACCAGGCCCAAAAGGAAGGTTCGATCTGCGCCATGCCCCATGCCCCCTGCCACATCCTTCGATTTTACCACTTCCATCACACGTCACCTCTTCTTCGTCTCTGCTTCTCTGTCTCGATGGCGCCTTCTGGTTTTCTGCTCAATTTGTTCTGGCGTCGATTTGGTCAACGTTCTGTCCCCTGTCCCCCGTCCACCCGTCCCCCCGTCCACCATTGCTGCTCGGGTTACCAGTTGCAGCTAACTGACTTGCTTATTGGCCTGGCTTTCGGGGTACCCACTCGGCTGAGGGTTATGTGATTTGGCCCAGGTCTCTGCTTCTGCTCAAGTGTCAGGCCAAGAAGAGAAACCCTAGTGGCGTCTGGCGACAGTTGGCCCTGGCTCACTATTACCCTTCCTGCTGCTGCCACCTCTCTGCTCCTCCCCGACCAATCTGCACTACTGTGAGCGCACTTTTTGCTGTAAATCAATATCGTTGCTTTGTGGTCAATCAAAATGGGACTTTTTTTTCTCGTAGCTGTCATGTTATCTTTTAATGTGCGGATACTCAGTGGCGAAATGAGGCATATGTGGCCTGCGGTATTCCATTGAATTTGGCTATAGAATGCAAGACTTATCCAGCATAATCTGACGTATCAGAGATTGAGTTTTCTGGAAGAAATGTTTTCCCTAAACTATAAAATTAATCTGACAAATATAGTGGAGCATTCTACACGTCAAGTCCCCTACAGACATTTAAAATAGTTTACCATTTTCGATTGCAGTTTAAGGTTTTGTTCTCAGCATCAACAATTTTATAGTTATTAATTAATTTTTATAATATATGAAATTCAGTTTAAGACAAAAGAAAACTCATAATGGCATTAATTTATTGAAAAATATCATAAAAATTGAATGGCAAAAACAATGTCATAAATAATAATTAATGCCACTTAATGTACACACTGGACAACAACAGCAAAAAAAGAGAAGAAAAACACTGAAAAAAGTTAATATAAATAAAAAGCAGAACATAAATCTGGGACGAGAAGTGTACGAGGATGAGTGTGAGTGTTAGGGCAGAAGCAGACAGTTGCCTATAAAAATGGTTTATAAGTCTATAAAAACCAATTGTTTGCATTGTCCGTAATTGCATTAAAAAGCAGCGCCAGGCGACACTCCAATAAATATTGATCGTTCGAGTACGCACCAAAAAAAACGTACTCGAAATCGAAGTATATATGTATATATAGGTATACATTTTTAATTTCATATTTAACGCGGCGTATAGAATGTAATTAAAACAGAATCTGATTAAATAAAAACAAATTAAGTGGTTTGTAAATAAATTGCAAAAGTTAGTCAGCAGCCCAAAACAACAACAACAAAAAAGTGTAAATAAATTTTGTGGTTTTTGTTTGTGTTACAGGAAATCCATATCGCGTATAATACATTAATAGCATAAACCAATGGTTAATAATATAAAACATTGAACATTGAACGGTCTGGAATCCACCCTTTAGAGCCACTGCATCTTTGCCCCGTTTTGAGTAGAAGTTTCAGCACTTAAGGCTGGCAAAGTTAAGATAATATTGTGACAGGAAGCCCCAATCCCAGACAACCATCCCTCTACAAGTCTGGCCATACACGCTACGGGGCATATACACAGACCATCCAGCAACATTCACATTTGTCTGTCTATTTTGCTATGCAAATCGAACCGGAAATGGAGGTGGAACTCCCAAAGTAGAACAGAACTCTCTGGGAACGATAGAGACAACCCTTTGCGCATTATGCGTAAATCTAAAAATGTTTTCTTTTGGGTTTGCTTATTTTTTAATTGTTAAGTTTTTATTTCCACCTCATCCTCAACCCTTTCAAAAACCATCTCCCATCTCCCGGCTGCCTTTTCGAGCCCTGCCAAAAAGTTCAACGAAGTGTGTAAAGTTCTTCTTGCAGCGAACGCGAACGAAAACGAACCCGAAATGAAAGATGGGAACGCTGGTGCTGCAGAGAAAGCTGCTTTGGCATTAAATTTGTGTAAATGGATTTTGCTAATGGATCCAATAATTCATTTACAATTTTACTTTTTAGCCTCGCAAATGTTATTTGCGCCAAGGTAAATACGAGTCAAGACAACTTGCCCGCACTTTTCTGTGGTCGCTGAAGATGAGGATGATGAGGATGGGTTTTCCGCCTTAGAATTGGTGGTTGAAGGTGTCTTCAAGGTTTACTGTTTTAAAGATTTTTGTGCATAACAAAATGTTGCTAAGCATCGTTAGAATTTGACTTTACTTTATCTTTACTTTAACTTTAGTTATTTTCTATTTAGTTGCATGAGCATCATATACTCATGAAAATCTACCATGAATGATCTGCTGAAAGCTGTACCTATCCCTTATCCTTTATCCCCGTTCCTCCTTCTGTTAATCCTTTGCCCCCGTTGGGCTCATTGCTTGGGTCTTTTGTAACCTTTAGCCCGGAAAACAATTCCAAACACACAATTAAATATAATTTTTTACGCCCAATAAATTTGTTAAAAAATGCATGAGGCTGAGTGCGTGTGTGCTCCCTTGTGAATCTGTGTGTGTGTGTGTGTGTGTGTGTGTGGGCGGCTGCTGTCTGCTTAACAATATGAAAAATAAAGCTGACCATTTTTTTTTCACACGCCAGACACGCAAGGAGGTGGACAGCAGGGAGGTGGGCAGCGAAAGTTGCGGGCAGCGCGTGCTGATGGCCAAAAAGGACCCACAACAATGAACCTGAACGTCACTTTGTCTTTTTTCTTTGAATACCCATTAATCGTAGAATACCAGGGTATGTATGTTGTATTGGTGTAGAAGAATGTAAAAGATATAATAGAATTATATATTCCATATAAAAATAACCGCTAGCGTCCATGGTTCTATAGCTTGAATAGTGTTACAGCATTCTCGTCTTCTGTTCTCATTCTACGAATAGGAGGCTGTCTCCGGCGTTCCCTAATAACGGGTAGAGTACCTTTTAGTCGCAAGGTTCTCCTTTGTCCAGATGACACACACTCACACACCCATCCACACAGCTGGACACTCACATGTGCACGAGTATATGTGTGAAAAATCACTGCCGCATAACGAAGGTCCTTCTTTGTTGTTCCTGTTGTAGCGCCATTATTTTGCTTAATTATTTACATGAGTAAACAGTTGAGAGTTCAGTTCAGTTGAGTTCCTCTGGGATGGTATGAGATGGGTTCGGTGCGGTGCGGTTCGGGCTTGCGGATGTAATGTTTTTTTTCTTCTCATATTTATGAGAATCATTTTTGTGTGTGAGTGATGCCGTGTAAATAACCGCAAGCGCGGCGTTAAAAAATTGGTCAAAAGCTCACTTAATGGATCGCTCTCTTTTGTGTGTGAGGAAGAATGAGATTTTCCATGAGGTCGGTCGGTGAAAGGCCGCCCCATAACTTTGTCGTATCGTGTGGGTGCCCTCAGCCCCAAAAACCACACCGAAAAACAAAAGCAAAACTGCAAAGCAAAACCAAAACAGAAAGCGCACCAAAAGCATATTCCCAAAGTTTCCAATTCCATAAAAACGGGCAACGCCTTCGACATTCTTGTTTTCCCTCTTTGCTAATGTCTTTTTTTGTTGTTGTTTTGCAGCGAATCAAATCGAAAAGAGCTTCACAAGAGCCAACTTGGCACAAACTTCCAATCAGACTCAATTTGTTCCAACAACAGAGAAGTGGCGAGAGGTAGAAGTGGAAAAGGAACCCTGAAAGAACATGGCTCACATGGTCTCTGCTGCTGCTGCTGCTGCTGCTGCTGCTTCTCACCTCATCCCATCGTCGGCCCTCAGCTCTCACCGCCTTGGCAATAATAATTTCAAAATTACAAATTCACAAAACGTACGCGAAATTATGCGCAATGTCTGCACTTCGTTCCGTCCATCTCTCAGCGTCTATAGCCCTCCGATTCCAACCTATTCGAGTATGTGCTATGGCCTGGTTCCCTCCTCGGAGTCAGCATTCGATGTTGTTCATCGCCATCGTCGGCGTCTCCCGTCATCATACTCCTGTGCTCTCCTGACGGACGAGTGCGAGTATCTTTGCATCTTTCAGCTGCCATCTGCCGCCTGCCGCTGCTTCTGCTGCGCTGCTGAAAAAGCTGTGCCGCGCCTAAAGCACTTTTTATATTATATATGTTTTCATATATAGAGCTACATATATTTCGTATATGGATTGTGCGAGTATATATGCCGCCATGCCACAGCAAGGATTACATGTTGCGCAAGCCGGGCCACATCCTCTCCACAGTGTGGCGGCACAGTGGGCCCAATTGGGATCATTTTTGTTCATTTAATGTTGCATGTTGAATGTGTGAGTCCCCGATACACTTAAATTTTATATGTTTCACAACCAATAATGAGATTTTTGCTACGATTTCCTTAATCAAAGAAATAAACCTATAAATAATTTTTATTCAACCCTAAATTGTAATTCTTCGTGGGATTCAATCCTTTGTGACCACTGTGTCGCGTCTCGTCTCCATCTTCGTCTTGTATAAAATGCATAAAATTCACATTTAGATGTTGCTCTGCGGCCTGCGACTGTTGGCTTCCATGTTGCCCCGAAGAGTTTGCGACAGGGAGAGGCAGACTGTAACAGGCATTCATCATTCATTCATTGCCTCAGCTTCAGATTCAGCCAGAGCCACAGACTCAGACCTCGAGCCTCTCAGCGACGACTGTGATTTTTCATTGCAAATATGGCGAAGACGCGAATCAAGTTGCGCGGCGTGGCGCGGCGAGGCAAGGCGCGGTGCGGCCGCGAGTCTTCCCGTCTTTGAGTCAATCAAAGGCCTCAGCTCAAGTTCATTATGAACTGGCAGAGTGGCAGATTGGCAGAGTGGTTTGGTGAGTAATAAGTGTCGGGTCTGGGTCTCTTCACTCCATGTTGCAGTGGCTGCTAAAATAGTTGTCTGTCTGCTTCGATAGTTGGGCAAGTCTTGGGCATAGATCGGGTTAGGCCTCCGCCACCTTCGTCCATTTTCGGCTGCTACTTTGTTGGCGGGCAACCATCATGTTGCATGATGTTGTTGCTGTTGCTGTTGCTGCCACAGTTGCCGCTGCTGATGGGGATGTTGATGAGCTTGATGCATGTTTTGTTAGCTTCTGTTGTTGATTTGGAATGCAGTTTGGCGGTATGCCCCGAGGCCATATTTGCTGGTGCTGTTGCTGTTGCTGCTGATTCTGATTCTGTTGCTGATGCTCTGACTCCTGCTCCTGCATCCGCTGTCTGAGTTTTTTTGTTTTGCATTTTGATTACTTTTTTCCGAGTTGGCTTTTGCACAGTTTTCATTTGAAGTTTCGATTGAGTTTTGGTGAAGAGATATGTAGATATGAATCCATAGATACGGCCAGATTCTGCACCCATTCCATGCACTTTAATTTGGTTTTGAACAAAAAAATGAACTTCCTCATGTACTACGCTGGAAAAGCCGAAAATTCAGCACTTTGCCAACAATTGGCCAAGGAAAAACTTTCAGACTAACTTTTTAATGGCTTCAAACAGAGAGAGAGAGAGAGAGAACGAGAGAGCGAGAGCTTTTAACTGTAATTAGGAAACAGGCGATGCTTCCAGTCCATGCACATAAGTTTATATATGTATATATAAATATATGTACCTATTTTATGTAGCGAAAATAATAAGGAAAAATTCAACTCAATTTTCGTGAGTTCCGCTTGGCATGCAATTTGAAAATTTTCTCAATTTTCCTTTGGGGTTTTGGTTGCTGTCGCTCTTTTCTCTCTCTCCATTTTCCGTTTCGAAGAATGACATAAATTTATTTGGGTTTCTCGTGTGCGGCCGGAGCGGCGCACAAAAGTTGATGCCACAAAATGGCGTCTGGCCAGGGGAAATTGTTGCATGCATTTGCATATTTACAGCATTGGCTTGGCCCGAAAGGAGCGAGTGCGCGAGATTTTATTTGGAAAAGTGCAGGCCCACTTCCACTCCCAGTCCCACTCCCACTCCCAGTCGCATTGCCAGTCCCTGTGCCCCTCTGTCCCTAGCCAAGTTCCAACATGGCCAAAATGGCGCTGGGCAAAATGTCAACCATGTGCAAAAAGGCAAACATCACTGGAAGAGGAGAACAAACCAGTAGCAAGTACCAACCGGTCGAACTACGACTATTTCCATGGCATATTGGGACAGAGAATAGTGGGAAAAAAAGGGAACTTACATATTAAAAAGGGGAATTACATATCAAATAGAAGCAAAAAGTAACCAAGTAATAAAAACCAATAATAAATTGCTATAATAAACAATAAACAAATATATATAATAGTATAGAATTAAATCAATCAAATATTCTTTTAATCTTAATAATTTTTTCTCATTTCTTCATAATTTACAATAATTTGTATAAATATTTTATTAGCTATAAATAAATTATGATCAATGCCTAACCACTGTACATTTGGTAGGGCAATCAGCCAACCAAAGCGACGGCCATGCAATGTCCAATGGTTCTGGCCACCAAGTGTGCTCCTCCTCTACCCCGGCCCATCTGCACTACTCTCCGACCCCGGGACAACCCCTAGTCGGCGTAGAACCCGCAATTATGCTGTAGACCAAAGCAAAATAATTACTTTGATCGTCAAATGATATTATTTTGTCGGCCATGCGGTGTCTGTGCTCGGCCAGAGGGATGTGGAGGGGTGGTGTGTGCATACATATATATGTATGTATATAGAGAGCGTTTTGGGAGGGACGTTTAGGGTGTAGAAGTGGAAAAACTACAGTGGGCCGAAGGGGGAGAGGAGGCGTGGTTGGGTCTGCATGCGATTGAGTGTTGCACATGTATATGTCTGTATGAGTGTGTGGGCAATGGCCGACCCGCCACAGTGGGCGAGCATCTTAAGAAAAGCTGAAAATATTATTGACATCAATTCAATTTTAATACATTTTCCAGATTATTTGGAAAATTCAGTGGCTAAAACTGAGCTCTACTTAGTTATTTGATGTTATGAATTACCAACCAATTTTAGGGAGTCGAATATTAGGAAATCGTTTGCCTCTTATGGTCTCAGAAGTCTGTTGCCGCTTGAATACCAAGATTTTTCTATAACCAACAGTATATAAATAACATCACCACATCAGCTCACCACTATAAAATCTTAATCCCCACATATTTCTGCATCAATATTTTCCAAGCAATTTTGATGATCCCATTTGGTTCCACTGTGCACCATTGGCCCTGCAACGATGACGTCGCCAATGGCCGCCATTAGCCGAAAGTGCAATGTGCATTTGGCCAAATTTGCATTTGGTGGTAGCTCTTTCTCTGCTCCCTTTATGCCTACTCCTACTGCTTGTTCCTCTCAGCGGGTTTTGGCCCCACAAGTTAATTACTTTTTCGTACATTTTCGATGGCGCGTTTCGCACTGAAAATGTCCGCTTTTTTTTCTCCCCGTCTTTATTTATTTCACTGCAAATGAAGCCTCCTGCTCCTCTCGGTGCCCACCTCTTCCCTGTGCTGTGCTGTGCTCCAGCACACCCCGGAGCTGGAGCTGGAGCAGTTTGCTGGAGCTGCAGCTATAGCTCCATTTGCAGTTCCAGTCCCAGTCCCAGTCTACATCCACATCCGCGTCCGCGTCCTGCATTCGCTCCTCCTTTTGGTCGTTGTTAGTTTGAATGCGTTTTCGCATTTATATGCAAATTTTTTGGTTTGCATGCAGAAAATATTGCTTTCGACAAATGGCCGGAGAACGAAACGCTCTGCAGTGGTGGGGAGGGGGTATCCGAGCCAGTTTTTGGCGCAGGAGGAGCTGGGTGCCGCAATCCAGAGCCACGGAATTGGTCGGCGAAATTGCAACGCGCTGACCAATGGGCGGCGGCATCATCATCATCATCAGCGGCGTCATGAGTGTGGCATCAAATGGGCACAACCGCAAAAGTGGAATGGAATTCAACGAGGATATATGGTCTTCCAATGCAGGGGGTTAGTACCGGTACCGTACCCCCAAAGCAGAAGTTATGGGATGGAGTGCGAAATGAATTGCCATGAAATATTACGCTAAAAATTGCAATCAAAGTGTACAGGAAAAGTCATAAATTATCTGAAATTATGCAAGAAATTTGTACATACTTTTCCCGTTCTTCAGATTTGATTCAGTATGCTCATATTATACCTATAAGAACTTATATTTGGATAAGGAATTATTCTTATGATGGAAAAAACAGTTTCAGCAGTCTCAAAATCTTGAAAAAACCTTTCCCTAATCGTGCATAAACCTTGACGAATCGGACAGCCATAGCTTCTTTAATTCGACCTACGATTAGAGCATGAAGAATGCATTTTTCGTGCCAATTACAATCCATTAAAAAATGCAAACAATTCTCTGTTTTAGCTCCTTAATCATATGAAATAAACACAATGTAAAATACTTTTGGCACACCAATTTATCTTTTATTTTTCTGCAACGACTCGGAACTGTTATTTAAAAGAAATTGGTATTAAGAAAATATGTCTCAAAGATTTGAAGTCAGATAGAACTCACTGTTAAGTATGGATATAATCATGATCGACAGAACTGTTAGCCAAAGCAGTAGCCTCATGATGGGAGCGAGTCAGAAGTCAAGTGTTTCCAGCGAGAAGTTTGGGGAAATCTTTCCAGTATCAAACACAGGCGTCAACTAATCGAAATTCACTGCTGCTCTAGGAATAATTCCACTTGCGATTGGCGCATGAAGAATCCATTTTCACTGCCAATTTGTTGCCCTTAAAAACCATTACACAATCCAAACAAGTCTCACTTCGAGCCGCTTAAGCAGATCTCATTAGCAGTGTGTGTGCCCTTCGTTCAGACACTATCAACTGCTTTAGCAAATGAATATTTATGTTTCTCGGTTCCAAGAATCGCTAATAGAATTCTCACAATATTCTCACACATTTGCTTTAACCTTTTTGCCCAACTGCAGCCAACCTCCTGTGGCAAATTAATAAAAAGAGAATGTTTCCAATGAGCCGCAGATTTATGGCGCTTAGAAAAATGTGCAATTAATGCGTGTATAAATTACGGCAAACAATTAAACGTACGCCCCAGACATAATGAAAGAAGTCAGTGGGGTTCATCCCCATTCCCCATTCCACATACAGACAATAAACATTACACATACGCCTCGTGGGCGTCGACATTGCGTGCTTAAGGGCCCTGATTTATTTTCGGTAGAATTGGCTGGGCCTGGTTGGAACTGGTTGTGTATGCATATGAATGAATGTGAATATAATGAAGTTCCGATAATACAAACAACTAATTAGGCGGCAGGAGGCAGTCACATCAGGATAAGGATTGGCTGTGCAGACGCCTTGAAGTAGGCAATGGGAAATGGGTGAAATATTTGGAATAGGAAGAATGTGAAATACTCTTTTTGGGGAGTCCGCCCAAGCGAGCTGTCAGAGAGGATATGGCATACAAAATTCCCAATCGCAAAGTCATAATACTTACCCTACCAAAAGGATCTGGCAACGTAATCTACAGAGCCCCAAATTGAGTTGTCTGTGTGCGGAATGGCCAAACAGGGCATGCCCCAACCACTGGCTGCCACCCACCTCTGCCACATCTACCCACTGTTCCTGCTGCTGCTGCTGCTGCAATGCAATTCATAAATTTCAACAATGATAATCGAGCAAACTCAGAGTTTGAAGGGGGCGTTGCAAGATTGCTGACTGCAGGAGCTCAGCTCAGTTCAGTGTTCAGCAGCATCCAGTCGGCAAGTGTAACATATTGCACATGCACATGCACAGACACTCACGACACATGCTCACAGGGTATGCTGGGGTCCTTGCGGATGAACGTGGGACAGACAACGGGAGGACGTGGTCCGATGCCGTCGCCACCCAAACAAACACTCGACGCTTTTGTTCTTGCTGATGGAATTATTTGTTCGCACATTGTCAACTTGCCACTCCCCCATACTGGTGCGCCCTCATACCCCCAGTGCCGGTGCCAGTCCCAGTCCCAGTCCCTTTCCCACCCCTCCCTTATCGGCGTGTGTGTGTGTGTGCATCTGCCCCGGCTGGCTGCGTCACTTCTCATTGCAAAATGCAATTTGCCGCCACCCAACAACATGGCCCGAAAAAGGGTTTCTCCACCCCCCACCCAACCCATTCGGTCTTATCTTTGCTTTCATTTCATAAACCAGCTTCCTCTGGCGGCACCCCCCTTCGACTCTCAGTCACAGTTTGCAACACTTTTCGACCACAAAACGAACTCGAAACTCGAAACAATGAAGAGACCAGGCGACTCGTTGCTGCAACTGCAATCCATTCGAGGTCTGGCTGAGTCTGGGTGCTTTTACATATGTGTGTGTGTGTGTGTGTGTGTGTGGCAGACTGCAGTTGCTGCCACAATGTATCATCAGTTGAACTTTTGTGCGGCTGTCATAGGCAGAAATTGGTTGCATGCAGAGCTGTGGGGGCAACTCCACTCTCTCTGGTTCCCCCCCAAATAAACCATTCCCAAAAAAAAGGCCCCTTGCAACTTGATTTGCAACTTCATTTGCAATGGTTCAGGCGGAGATGCAGATAGGTTTTTAGGGCAGGAGAGAGTGTGTTGTAGGAGGTACTGACTGTATATACATACTCGTAGTAGAGATCCAAGTCGAATGCATATAAATCATATGAAATTGTTTTTGGCCAACCCCCCCTAGACCCCACACCAGACCCAAAAGACAATTTGATTGGATTTGATATTTTTGTTCAGGGTTAGGATAAGATCTCAAGGCTTGGTTTGGTTTCGGTTTGCTCCGAATTCGGGCACACAGGAGACTGGGAGAGCCTTTGACAATGGCCTTTATAGGGCAAAGACTTAATGGAGTTGTTTCCCTGAGAAAGTTTCGGGTTAAATAGTTTTTATAATTGGAGAAAAAATGTTTTATGGTTGGGGAGAATTTACGATTTCTTAAACATGTGACTATAGATTGTTGTATTATTTCTTGTGTCGTTTGAACTATTTAAATATATTTTCCACAGCCAAATCATTTCAAAGAACTCCCCCTCAAACCAAAACGAATCTACAGCTGCAAAAGCGGAAATCTTTAGTTTTTCATGCTTCAGATATCAGCATTTAATTCCGATAAAAATATTAATAAATTCCCATGATTAATTTCGAGCTGTTCCCCTGAAAAAGAAGTAAAGTTAGCCAACATCTCTATATAGCTTCTTTGCTTAGTTTATTTTTATGTTCTACTGCAATTTTGTAGAACAGCATGGCCTCAGGAGGTGGTTCTTCCCGTTGGCTGCTTAAGACTAATTGAAGACTCTCAACACCTTGGCTGAGCGGAACAAACGGAGCAAACTGTGAGAGACTCTCCCTGTATTCTTGGCCCAGACCTAATTAACTTCTCACCCATCTGCCATCTCTACACAGGCAGACACTACGCAGCTTATTTAAATGTTTATTAAATTGTGTTTTCCTCCCTGTTCCCATCTCGCTTTCAGACATTGTTGCGCCCAATTTCAGGTGCTTATAAGTTTTTTATATCTATATGTATCTACAATATATATGTGTATAATATATATGTTTATGTACAAAGTTAAGGCAAGGCAGTCGATTCACTAACAACGCGCCAACATGCAAATTGGCAATTTAGTTTTAATTTTTTAATCGTTTGCAAAGGAAAACTCAACACGTTCCGTTGATTGTTGTACAGATATATGTACTCCATATAGTATATATATTTCACTGAAAAGCTACAACTAATTTCTGTACATACAAAAATTGTATTTGCCTCAGCATTTAATAGTTGTTTTTTTTTGCAGTAGTTTTCTTCCATCTTTTTTTATAATTGCAAAATGCAGAATATTAAAAAAAAGTTTTACAAAAAGCGGAGAGTGGTGAGGAGTGGTGAGGAGTGGGGTGTGTGTGTGGGGCCTCTATAATTGTTGTTGTTGTTGTTGTTGTTGTTGTTGGAGTGTATGCAATCTCATGTCAAGCAGACATTTCAATTCAATTAAATTTGCTCGCCTCTTATCGAATAAAACTTTTGCCTTTCCTCGCCGCAAACTTTTTCAAGCATTGGGAACAGTTTTTCCCATTTTTGCGAGAAGGCGCATAAATTAATTAACTAAAAGAGGAGGGTGAATTTTATTTTAGCTTGCCACGCCTTCAGCAACGCCTCCCCACCTCCCATTACCATAGCACGAGAAGCTGTAAAATCTGTGAAACCAAAAAATCTGTAAATGAAGGGAAACAAAGGCATAAATCGATTAAATTTGCTGTCATTTTACATTTGACACATGAAACAAAATGCGTTGAAATCGTCCCTCCCCAGACCCCACGCCAACGGATATTTTTGAGGGGAAGTTTGTTCCTGTCACATGTAGCCTGGTGTGAAAACAGGAGCAATAACCGGGGTTAACATACGTTTGAAAAGCTTTTCAGATTTTGTACCCCCCCACTTTTCGAAAGGGGTTCACTCTGGTGTCCTCCCGCGGGGGTAGGGTTGAGTTTGGAGTGGGTCCTGGTTCTGGTCCTGGTTCTGATTCGGGGTGCGGGTCCGCGACGTTTATGCAAATTGTCAGTCGTTTGACTGTGAAAACATTGTGAAGCCATTTGAACTCTTGGGGGACAAAGAGTTGGCTGGAAGAGGGCTGGGAGCATGTACCACGACGAGGATGATAGAAACAGAAATTAATATAAATCGATGGAAGAGCAGGAGATAAGGAGGAATGACCCTTAAGTGAACTTGAATGAAAAAAGGGTTTTTTTTATTATGTTTCTTGAGACTAGCCGACAAAGATTAATCTGCCATTCAACTTCCTTTGCCGCCACTCTAAGTACGAGTATGAATGTTCTCTCAATTAAGTTTTACCTTCAAGCTGGAGGTTTCTTCATTCGTTCTTTCATTAAGTGCCAGCGCCATTTGAAAAATTGCATTTACAAGTGGAACGCGTTTCCGACTTGTGTTTGAGTGCCGTGTACTGGACACGCCCCCCTGTGGCACCGACCAATAAATATGCAACTTTTGCATACACTACACAGCCCGTACAGCTTTTGCTTTAACACTTGCGACAACTTAATTCGTGCCAAACATGCGAGAAGTTCTACCCAAAGACTCTCGGAGAGGCCCAATTTGAATTAATCAAGTTGGGGGGCAGGCAGCACCCACAGCGCCCATCCTAGCCACAGACCCACCATTAAGACACCCACCTACATCTACACCAGAGTGCGAGTACGAGTACGAGTACTCCTGGAAACCTCAGTCGTTGCGTGCTCTTGGATAATTTTCATGTGCGTTCCTAATGAATTTTTAATTGTTTTTCGAGGCAAACACACACACACACACACACACACAAAAGATTCGATCGAAAGACATTGGCAATTGAAACTTCTTGAAGGACAGGAGGCAGTAGGTGGGCAACCTTGGCAGAAAATCAAGTGATATCATTAATTCATCTCTCATTAGGCAGTTTTGCCTATTGATTTTTTCTGCAGGGTTAATAATGCCAGAAATTGATTTTGGAGCCGGCTTAGGTCCAAAAATGCTGATCGATAGTGCCAATTTCAGTTCATTAACATTCCGAAGAAATCCACAGTTCATATCAGAGTCTGCCACTCTGTTTCGTTTCCTTTTGGCAAACCACACAAAGTCCACATAAATAAATTGCTGGCAATTACGGCGTTAACAAGTTTTATTGACTGACTAAATGCGCAACGACCCCATCCATACCGCCACCCAACAGACCCAGGCCCATTCCTCCTTCGCAGCGTAAAGTGCAGAGATTTTTTTTCGGTCCCCCATCTGCCGTTTGTATTTTTGGGCAAGGACATTTCATGGGCTTGTACAAACGTTTAACCGACTGTCTGGCCCTTCCTTTTGCAGAGGGGGAAAATTTATTTGCGCTTCGTGGTCGTCTGGTCAAGTTTTTGTTTTTGACCGGGTGGATTGTTTTGGACAGGGGCGAAGGGAGGCTTGGAACCCCCAGCAATGAGGGAGAACAATGAATAATGTCCGCAGTCAGCCAGGCGCAATCGCTTGTTTCCACTTGCCACTCCAGTTCCCCATCCTGTAGCCACTCCCCCCACTTAGTCACCCATTCATTCCGCTAGATCAATCTTCGTTGCACTTCTGTTGGACCCACACTGCTGGGATACCTCCTCCTGGTGTTCCATGTCCATGTCTGTCTATCGGTTCGACACTTTGTTGCATTTGAAATTTATTAGCCACGTCGCCAGCTCCCTTAGTGCCCGCACTCCCACCTACACACACAGGTCCCAGTGCTCCCTGAGAGTCTGTGCTGTGCTCCGATAGCTATCTCTTTGGAGCATATACCCGCACGAGTGCGTCGTACGTATCCCGAGCATATTTCTCACATTATAACTGTCAGTCGAAAATTTACCTTTTGCGTTGGGAACCATAAAAAATGGCACAGCACAGCCAAAAAAAAAAATAATCATAATGTGACATTGATTCTGGGCTTTTTCTTTGGGGACTCCGACTCCGACTACAGCGACAGCGGCAGCCAATAAGAAGATAAAGCCACCAAACCATATCGTCTGGCTCCGGTCCCTGGCCGGGGGTGTAACATCCATTTGCCATGTGTCCCATCGCGGTCTCGGGTGGTTTGCTCTCCAAAAGGGACTCTAAGCGTGGACGTGGATGTGAATGTGGGATAGGGTGTGTGGATGTGGTGTGGCGTGGCGTGGTGTGGTGTGGGCTAGGCGCTATCCGCTATCAGCATATGCGGTTTAAGTTGCGGTTGACATTTATTTCACGCACCATTGGACAAATAAATGCGTTGCGGCTTGCCATTTCGATTGGCAACGGGTTAGGGATACGAAGGGGTATGGTTATGGGTAGGGCTAGGTATGGGTGATAGACCGATTTAATATACTACATATGCACTTATGTATGTGCTTAGGGAAAACGCCATTCAAGTAGTTGGAGAGTTGAACATATATCTATGTAGAATATAAGAGGAATATATCATATATCAATCCTCTGCGCAGGCTTCTATTACAACATCCATTTTATTCAATAGAACCAAAGACTCTATGTGTTAAAGAGTCTTTGATAGAACCATCTGGATGGATCTTGATCTTTTTAAGATTTGTTTGGTATTTCATTTGTATAGGCAATCATTAATTATCCAATTTCTGTTTCCAATTTTTATTTGGATACAGATCTAACCCGATTAACTTATTCTTAATGCATTTATTACTTCTTAAGAGACTCCCTATCCCCCACATTAGTTTCATGTCCAATTTCCAGCTAAACTTTTCATTTAATCGAGCATATACGTATCATATCGTATCAATTAATTTATCCATCACATCTTCAATTAGTAGACAGCAAATTGAACCGGGAATCATTGGGAACCTTAGACTCTCACAGACACTTCGTCAGTCAAAGATCATCTCCATCATTTCGGTCTGCCTTGAAGACCCTTTAACCCTTTTGCAACTTCTGGGCCACGCCCCCTTAGAAGAGAAGAACAAGTCTGTGTCTGGCTCTGGCTCTGGGGTCACTCCATTCTACTTCCTCCACACTTGTGTGTTTCAATACCGTATACGATTTGTTACTTCTTTTCTGCTTTTGGTGGGTTTTTAATTTTACGCTTCGAAATTTTATAATTTCCACACTTTATGCTAGGCTTCCTCTCCCTTCTCTTCCCTCTCTCCCTCTTTTTTGTATCTTTTTCTACATATTTTTAATTCTTTTCCGCTCTTTTGGCCTCTTGTTTTGAGGTCCAAACATCAAAAGTAAAGTTTTATTTTTAATTTCTCCCCCTTTTTTTTTGTTTTGTTTTTTAGCTTAGAACCACTACAAATTCTTGTCACGTAGACAACCTTTTAATTGGTGCCACTAAAAGGTTCGGCCCCTAAGGCCAAAGGAAAGAAAGAACCCAAGAGCTGAGCGCCAGGAATTAATATATTTGGAATATATATTCATACATACTCGTACTCGTACATATATTTAGGGGAAATGGTTTTGGCGAGCAAAGAAATTAATTTTAATTTGATCAAATAGTTGGGAAGAGGTACACGTACATATGTCCATGTGATACTGGATAAAAAATTAGAGATAGAATCTGCAAAACATGCTACAAATCAATGGAAAATAATTATATATGAACCGAGTTTAGCAGAAGAAATTAAAAAAATCTACTAATAAATGATTTCGTTCTGATGAATGCCATTCTCGTTTTTTGAGTATTAACTTGTAAGTTAAGAACACTTCAGTCCTAGAATAAGATGATACTTGGACTCTCCATGACAGTGCCAATACTTGAATGATATAGCAAATTTTTATAAAGTGTCAGTGAAAGTAAGCGATGGCACAGTATTCCCCTAAACAGAGAATGGAATCCCTTTCTAACAAAAGACTCTTCAGCGCCTCACCCACTCTGGCATTAATTAATGAAAGCCAAGCATTTACAGCTCTATTCACACATATAACACACGATAACTAAATGTTCTAGGCAAAACTTTTTACGCTGTATAAGTGACAATTTTAATTGTGTCCCACACACACACACACACACACACAGAGTGTACAGAGTGGCAGCCACACTCTGTTGACTTTAATTGTGTGAAAAAGCATAAACATTCTAATTTACAGTGCTGCGCGGAAAAGGCTGCACAGGACATGTGAGCCGGCAAGTTGTTCCTGCAGGAGAGAGTCTGGGTGTGAGTGTGAGTGTGTATGTGTGTGTGCAGAATGTGATAGTGTAATTATGATGCGGTTTTGGGTTCGGGTATAGCGATGGTCCTCGTCCTGGTCCTGGCAAACAAATGCAGCCAGAGATTAGTCAGCTTAGTCCAGGGCACACGCCTTCTCCTCCAGCCGACAACCCTCATCGACTTTGTACAATGCCATGTGCCGCACGTAGCGAGTCCTTTTTTCCGGCCAGTCCTTTTTGCATACTTGGATTCAATAACAATAGCAAATGTACTTTATGCAACACTCCATTGTTTGCCATTGTAATTAAGTTGACAATCCATCATCATACATCATCATCATGGGCAGCGCCATACATCAGCTGATGCAGATATTCCTCGGAAAATTTGTATGTTTGCGCCAAATGCCTATCCATTTGTTGAGGTTTCTCCAATTTCGATTGTTTTCGTAACGGCGCTAGGGTTTGCTTTTTTGTGTGTACGAGTCTATGATGTTTGGGTAATTTGTTTAATGAATGCATATGGAGACGGGAGATGAGAATTGAATTTAAAATTGGTCGCGGTTGGCACGTGATGAGTGATTGGGCAAGGGAAAATTGTTGCGAGTGTGTGAATAAAACGGAGGAAACTATAAAGGACGGTCTAACAAAGAACGAAAATTCTAATTTGAATATTGTGAATATTTAAAATAGAGTTAAAAATTAACGCTCTCGATTTTCATATTTATGAAATTATTCTGTCTCTTGCCTACTGTCTCTCCAAATATTTAAGTTGGCTTCCGCAGTAACTTTCATCTTATGTGTGCTTCTTATGGAAATTATTCTCTAGCTTCTTTATTTTCAATCAATTTTCTTTCAGAATATATTTTATCTCATTATTTTACGCGCAATTTAGTTAGGAACTAGCTCCTGCTAATCACTCAAAACTTTAAGTAAGCCAATACTCCGAACCTCCACCCCCACATATGGGGCCAACCACAAGCTGTCTGTCAATTGCAGCCAGGACTTGATCTATCCTATCCCAAGCCCCCCCTTAAAACCCTTGCCCAGAAAACAAATAAGATAAAAGTTGGATAAAAACGAGGAACCCAAGAAAAAATGTCTATATGGGTGTGAAGGAAAGTGTAACTGTGCTTAAACTCAATTAGCATAAAATGCAATCCATCATGGAAAATGTCAAAAACTGCTGAGCAAAGTTTCCACAAGTCAGGGCTGAAAAAAAACCCAAAGAAAGAAAAAAAAAAAATGAGAATCCGGGGTTGCAAAACGGAACCACAAACCAACAAAAAAAAAACGGAGATGTGAAAAAAATGTCTAATATATTAAACAAATATGATAATAAAGTTGGTCAAGGCGAAGGAGAGGGAAGAGAGAGCATTGCCAAATGCAGGAAACTATAAAAAAGCTGGGGGGATGATAGCGAAAAGAAAGTTCTAAACTTTGCATAACTTTGGCTGTCCAAAGGATTCTACTTCCACTCAGGTATTTACGACCCAACCAAATGCGATAAAGTGTTAACCCAAACCAAACCGAAAAACGAAAAAAGATAGAAGGAGGTATAGAAGCCTAGTCATGTGGATAGTTATGGGTCAAGTGGTGGGGTCCTTGCAGCACGAGTTGGCCATAAATTTCCAGGTGCTGCCTGGCTTTTGTCTGCCCCTGAATTATTGTCACTGGCAACAATGATGTGGCAGCACCACAAGCAGCAGGCAGCAGCAGCAGATGTTGGAGGAGGAAGTACATAAACCATAGGCTGAGCAGGAGAGAACTTTTCCTTTCCCTCCTTTTCCCTTTCTCACTCGGTTCTCAAAGTGTTATCGAAGTGGGGTAATAAAAAATAGGAAAATATGTTTAGTATTTGAGATGCCGCTCTCATATCTAAATTACGCTCATCCGCAGACATATCCTGCCCCCAAACCCCATTAAAATCTTCAAACTGGCAACAATTTTTGTAGCATACACTGAGGCAGGCGGTGGCAGAAGGATGGGGCGGCGAGATCCACAGAAGGAGCAGGAGACGACGACTCGGCAAGGCCAGACAAAGAGTTTTCTGTGCTATTTGGTAAACTTATTCTCCTTCTTGCACCACCCTACAATTAGGGGCGTGGCTATGGACTGAACTGTTTGCTCGCAACAAGGAAGATCCTTGCGGCCACATAAATCCTGTCGGGGAAATGCAATGCCAAGGCAAAAAGGAATTAAAAACCAGCAAGAAGAAAACGAACGAAAATGGGGAAAATGGAGGGGAAAACAGATAGAGAAAAGAGGAAAGGAACAACACGACCTGAAAGAGAAAGGGAATAGGAAAAGGGTGCAGAGATAGAGCGAAGAAACAACAAAGGCAGAAATATTCGCCAGCCAGCCAGCCAAAAGGGAAAATTGCATTACGCAGATGTTGCCAATTGTAGGGAGAGGAGGAGGAATAAAAGAGACGGAAGGGGAATGTTGGCAAAGAGGAAATGAAGGAGATTTTCCCTTTGTCTGTGTAGGTGTGTGCCCGACCGCCACCCAGTCCATCTACTCCCCCCACAACTTCCGAAAGAAGTGCTAAAGAAAAAGTCATAAAATGCAAGCCAGAAAAGAAAATTGCAAATGAAATGTCGAGAGTTTTTCCGAGCTTTTGTGGATCTCTGAAGGGGCGGAGTGGGAGCATCGTGGAGAGGAGGCAAAAGCAATAAAATGGCGGATATAAAGAAAAGCGGAATGGAAAGGAGCAGAAAGAAGGAGAACCGATGGCAAGGCAGGGCAGGACGCTCCTTGTACATTGTACATAAGCCCCCCGAGAATAAAGAGATATCCAAGACAGAAAGAAAGTATACAATGAAAATGGCGGAATGAGGACTGCCAACTTGCTTGAGAAACGAAATTATTTTACGCATTTCGCTCGCAATTAATCTTTCAATTTGCGAACACCAAAAGATAATAGAAGAAAATTGCTGTGGCTCAAAGAGACATCAGAAAGGCAATTATAATTTTTCGGAGTAATTCAAATTAGTCAAAGAACTAGCAGGGAAATTAGTGAAGGGTCCCTGCAAACCTGTGTGCAGATGATTAAATACGTTGCAAATATCTGCATGCAGGGCACATCTATAGTTTATGCTGTTGAGTTTAATAACTTGGAAAACCATTTATGACAAGGTAATAGGGAAACAATAATAGAGCTCTTAAATGCGATTAAGTTGAGTAATATATTTCTTGAATCATTGGTTTCTAATTGGGGGTGAAATTTACAACTCCAAAGTGAATATACATATTTAAAATTATTCTTTGATTCAATTTTAAAGTGCTTTTGGGTATAAGATTTTCGGAAGAGTTAATTCTTAGACATATATGTATACGTATTGACCATTATAATACAAGTAAAAAAAACCATGATAATTTAAACAGACAGTAAGTTATGTTATGTTCTTAAGTAAGCTACTCTAAGAAGTTTATATTTAAGTGGGTCTGACAACTTTTTTAAAACGTAATAGATATAATTTAACATTACTTTAGCTGCCAGTCTTAATGAAACACCTCCAATGAAAAGACTCCCCATTAAACTCTTGCAAGATGCTAAGTTTAAAAATTAAAGAATATTGTATCTTAAAATGTGCACCTCAAGGCTGAGAGGACCGCTTCAACATGAATTCTTTATGAAGAAATTTACATTCCACCAAAGTTGAACGGTTCCACAAGACGGTTCTATAAATAACCCTGCAAAGGAATCTCCTACTCCCACTCCCACTCCCACTCCTACTCCTCTCATCGTCATTGTCATCATCGTAAAGTTTGTGCTGGACGGGAAAACTACAACCGACGAAAATTAAATTGCCCAACAAAATTTGAAAAACATAAATTTTAAATTAGAGCCACAGGAGCCAAAGGAGAGAGGCAACGACCCAACAACGAGTATGGCATGGCAGCCACCAAACCCTATGGAACCCCTTTTTCCGCCCGAAAAATTAAGCAGAGACTAAAACCAAAATATTGTTTTTACCTTGTAAGTAAAATATTTATTCAATATAACAATATTTTCTGATTGAAGGGTGGCCCCGAAAAGGTGACCCACCAGAGTGGAGGTTGTTGGGGTGTCGGCGCGCGCAGTGTTCAAAGATTTGGAGAGCCAGGAGTGTAGCCAACCCGACCCGATGCGACCCGAGAGACCCCTCCACAAAGGAAATGCCTTTAAATTGTAAAACGAGACGCATAAACAAATGCACAAGAACACAAACACACAGGCACACACACAGTCTCTCTCTCTCTGCTCCAACAAAAGCTCTTAAGTAAATAAAAGCAATACGACAAACGGTATTTCGGCTCTTAGCAAAACCAACCCGAAAAGGCAAGGGCAAAAGCAAAACCAAACACACAAAGCAAAGTCACAAGAGTATATAGACGGAAACGAAATGGAAATGGAACAGCTCTCTCTCTCTCTGTAACGCCGTTGTGGGCGTAACCAACTAGCTCACACTCACACAATGAAAGGGAGAGAGAGAGAGAGAGCGCGATTCGAAATGACAAACAAATACAACTGCACACACACACACACACAGCTCTCTGCCAGTGTGCAAGTATGGGTATTGGTTCTTCTTCTTTTGGACCGCGACGCCGCTCTCTTCCATCCGATTATATTATTACGTCTCTGTATTTGTGCGACGCAAGACGCGCAGCAGCAATCAATCCCCAAAACGTGCTCCAAACAAATAAAGCAAATTAAAATATGACAAAAAAAATATATATATCAACACAAAATTAAAAAAAAACACAAGGCGATATTTGAAAACGTCTTAAATTTTTCAAAGTTTGATTTGAGAACCATTTGAAGGACATAAGCGAAAACACCTGTGACCAGGATTAAAGTTTCCGACAGCTTCACTTAATGAAGGAATTCAAAGAATGATAAAATCCCTACTCTTCCTGTATATGTCACATTTTACAAAAAGGAGTTTTCTTAGGTTTTGTTATTGATATTCGCATCTGGTGGAAAGCCGACGGCAAAAGTAAATCGTCAGTCGTCTTAGGCTTTGTGTAATATTAAATAATATCTGCATTGGTGTGATCAAATTTGAATCGACCTTTGAAGAAAGATTTTATTGGCATTGAATTTATTCAAACAAATAAATGCTCTATGAATTAAAACGTAAATATTTATATAAAATAAAAAATTACGAGTATAAGCGCGAAAACTAATTCTTGACTTATTGAGAAATGGCGGAACTCTTTGGCATTAGTTGATTTCATTGTTATTGCTCATTACCTGTTGTTGTGTTTTTTTTTTGCTAAGACAATCGACCTGTTCATATACCCCATCTCTCATAACGCTACAACTGCAGCTCTCCGTCTCTCTTTCTGTCTCTCTCTTACAGCTACAAGAGACTTGCATAAAATTATAAGCTGCAAAAATTACAGCAAAGTGCTACAAGTTTTTGTTGGTTAATTTGCATTTGGTTTTGTTTCAGACGTTTTAATTACAAATTGCTACAACAGGTTCCATTTTGATGTTTCTGTCGAGTTGTTTAATTACCTATGATTGCCAGCCATGGGGAGGGGAGGGTAATTCTAGTAGCAGACTCATATTTTTAAGCAAGGTGTTCTAGGAGTTTGTAGGTTCTTAAAGTGTAGGGGCATTGTAGGTAGTGCGGTATTTTAACAATGCAATTTTGCGCTTGTCTTTTGCTATTTAAGTCAGTTGGAGCCATTAAAAATGTTTTCATTCAACAGAAGTTGTACGCTTAGCACCATAACATACGTTCAATGTTATTTTTTTATATTTAGTTCTATAACTCCTTTTTCATGCTAATTTAATCAAAATCTTATCTTATTTTCCTGGAATTACCCCATGGAAAATTCGGACATTTGTTACCCTATTGCTACAAATTGTTTCCATCTAAAAGAGCACACAATGAACTAAAGAACTTGTGTCAAAGTCCATAAATTTCAATAGCAATTACCATTACCTCGCCTCACCTGGTGCTCAACCCTAGGTCGGGCCCAGGACAGTGTCTGGACTTCACTTGAATTGCCGACGGGCAAGGAGGACCCTTGAGGAGAGGCTATTTCCACAAGTATTACTATTAGCAGAGCAGCGAGAAAGGCGACCATGTTAGCTGCCATTTTTTGAGGATGTCTGGAAGGGGGGGGACTGCCTCCGAAATTGAGTTGAAAATGTTTTCTTTTTACAACTAAATCAAATGTTTTGATAAATTGCCAAACACACGCAATCATTTCGCTCGGACAAAATGGCCGAGAGAGTAGTGGCAGCAGCAGTGGGAGCAGCAGCAGCAGCAGCGGCAACGGCGACTATCGATGCTTATCTGGCCATTAAAATGAGGCCAAGAAATTGCCACCGTTCATTGTTGCACAGCCCCTAGAGCACACCTTCTATCCACATACTATCCCCAACAATTGCGTGCATTTTAATGCGATTTTTGCATTCTGCAGCACATTTCGCAGTATCTTTTGTTGCTATTAAATTTTCTTTTATTTTATATAAATATTTACATTTTGGTTGAGGAGCAACTGTCAACACAATTGAGCAATTAGATGGGGGATCTCTGCTCCGATCTTCCCATGACTTATCTTGAAAAAGGTGCTTCTTCCCACCAGAAGAAACCCGGGAACAGAACCACATCGTCCGACACATAGATTGCAATTTTCATTTCAATTTCACGTCCGCACGCGGTTCTGCGCACGCGCAACATTTCAACCGAAGCTTCACTTCAAGTTCCTCCTCTGAAACCTCTGCAGACTTCCACAATTTATCTATGATTCCATGTGATTCTATCTTGGGTCTGTAGCTCTGGTGCTCTGGTGCCCGTTGCCCAGTGCCCGTTGCCTGGGTCTGCACAGTTTTTCCTGTCATGAGGCAGTCGCTCGAATGTTTTAGGGTTGTCATCGTCTCGCTGTATTTATGATTATTGTTATTACTATTTCATCTACGGCTTGTACTGCTTCGTCGTGAGCTTTGAACCCGCCAGTAACTTCAATTCATAAGAAATTATTGAATTCGAGGTGGAGGTTAGCCATCGCAGGTAAATTGTTGGTCCAAAGTGGCCTTAACCCAAGGCGTACAGCAGAGAAATTTTGTAATTCCCACAACGATTTCTCAATCATTTTTTTAAATTATTTAAACATGCCAGCTTGCAACCTTAACACTTACTCAATTCCATCTGCAGTCGCGTTCCTGTTGCATTTAATCCCTTCCATGGCCATGCATGGGTCTGCAAGTGCAAGTCTCCAGGTTTAGAAACAGTTTAATCGCTCATCAAATCTTTGTGTAATTTGCACATCAACCGAATAACTTCAAAGAACAGTGTAATACCAACTTTCATCTCATTGTGTAGACGCTTTCCCAATGGGTTAAAGCCCTCGCATAGGCCTGCTGCTGGTTCTGTTTTTCTGTGTCTAACTCTCCATCGGCGCTTTCTATTTTTATGCGGCGCGTGTGTGGAATCAATGAAATGGAAGATAATTGCACACACAGCAGCATTTCCATTATTATTAACATTAACATGAGCAACAAGGACAGTTGGTGGGGTAGGGTGAGGTGAGAGAGAGAGGTAGAGGGAGTACGCTGGAGCAGGTGTGGAAGTGGCAGTGCCAGTAGCAAGAGCAACACGTGTGAAAATCAAATTCCATGGCATCACCTACGCAAATTACAAAATGAACACACGCAGCATGCTACAGGAGAGCGGGTGAAGGTGTGCAGGGCGGCGCTGAGGCCCTTGCAAATGCCTGAGCACCAATGGGTTAAGCGCGTTAATCATTTTAAGCATTGACCATCTCTTTCTGGCCCGTTCTGCCCCGCTCTCTCTCTCTCCCTGTTTCGTCTTCATTCATCGATGATTATTGCGTTAATTATTATCCTGTTGGGGTTATATCCTGGTGCCATGGACCTCCGCTGGAGGGGTTCCGTTCCGTTCCAAGGGGCATATTTGTGCGTAAACTTCAAAAGGAATCTCTGCTATTTTCGTATGAGGTGCGAGCCTCAGTTAACCCTGTACCACACTCCTTTCCTTTCCCGAGGCCTGAGCACAAAGGCATGCGAAGCGAAAGGTCCTTGTCCTGCCGATGCCTTCGGGTGCGTTTGTCCAGCTGCCGCATGCCCCATCTCCTGCAACATTTTGCTGTTGCTGCTACTACTCCCTGCCCCTGCCCCTGTGCCTGTCGCTGCTGCTTCTCCTTCTCGTAGCCTGTCAGCAGCAACTGACCTAATAATCATTTTCAAAGCGAAAAATTGTTGCTGCTGTGTAGCTGTCCAACTTATTTTATTCACACTTCCAGCTGGAGGACAGACTCTGGAGTTTGGGTGCAAAAGTGGCTCCAGCGGGTGTTAAACGCTTTGGGAAAACATTTTCCCCTTTTTTTTGGAACTTCCTATCCAAGGCCTATTGGGCGAGAGTTTACTCCTCGAATGTACCAGTGGTTTTCGTGTACATTTTTTTGATGTGCTTTGAAGAGATGTGTATTAAGAGTTAGTTAATTGAATAAGTTTTAATGGAAAATGTTGAATTTTTGAGCATTTTTATAAATTAATATGTGGCTAAGATATTGGCTTAAATATAACTACTGTCTAAGACTGAAATATGCAGTGGTAAATCCATTGCAGAAAACGAATCGACTCACTGTAGATAATATGCGAGTATAGGCTCTAATTTAATTGGATACAATTTCCCTGTATAAATATAGAGTTAACCTGCCGTGTCTTTAGCTATTCTTCACACATATTTCTCTCGGATTAACCTCTCCGAATCTCCCAAATCAACAAACCATTCCAAATTCCAAATCTCACACCCATTCACATCAGCCAAACCTTGTCACTAATAGACCAACCCGAGGGCATTTCTCATGCCTCAATCAGTCAGTCAATGCCAGAAAGAAAACCAGAAACGGATACAGGCCGGACTTCATTAAGAGATTTCTCAGCTTTTGAACTCTTTCCGAACACAAAATTGAATCATCAATCAAAAATGTGAATCGAATGCAGTCGAAATGTGACTGACTGCACGAATCGATGATATTCAGCTGCAACTGTCAGAAGACCACAACCACAACAACAACAAAAAGTGATCTAAGAAAACGAGAATTCGAGGGGAGAATTTCATAATTAAGGTGGACCGTGCCTTCTCTTGCCTCACCTTCTGGCCTCTTGGAATTCTCTGGCCTGGCACATCCATCCAAGTGCCAATTAGGCATTTTGTACATTTTTCTTGGTCAGCTTCTGTCGAAGGCGACAATTACCAGAGCCAATGTATTGACCACAAAACATTTGCCTTCGCATTCAACTTGGCATTTGTCGCATTATTTGTTTGTCTCCAGCTCCCTTCTACCGCCTTCTCTCTGGGACTAATCGAAATTAAATGACGTGTGAATGTTGGCAGCTGTTTTGTGTTGGCTCTCCTCTTGCCGTTGCTGTTGCTGTTGCTGTTGCTGTTATTATTATTGCATAGCTTTCGATTGCTGTCAGCTCCCAAGTTTGGTTACCCCAATTGCCACTGGCTTCGTTTTCAATTGTTTTTTTTTTTTGTTCTATACTCTGTAGAAATGGGTGTTTCAGATATGCGACTAAGCATATACAAAGTGGGAATGAAGGTCAACTAGCTATGAATTTCGTCATTGAATTCCTGCCATGAACGCCTTTGGTGTTTATTATACAGCCTTGATGTTCACCCTTACTTTGATCTGAAATCTGAGCACATTTAAGTCCCAAGTAAAATCCTTTACTTTTCTAGCATATGATAAATTCAATCCTCCAATCCCAATACATCAATGAGCAACTCGTATTTTATTTACTTCAAATGAATCCCCATTTTGGTAGTGTATTTTCAATAACGACTCCCAACTATTCCCTCACCAATATGCTCCCGTTCTGTACTATTGATTGTCATTTATTTTGGTCTGTGGTTTTTATCAATTTTGTTGTTATGTTGTTGGCTATTTGGAGTAACCAGACCTCAGACCCTGTCCGACCAGACACCAGAAGGAGCCATAAATTATGACGATTGTCAATGGATGATTACAATTGCGCGATTGCGATTATGATGACGATGACGACGTCGATTACCAACTGCCGTTCAATGTTGGCAGCTTTCATAAATTATATTTCAGACTTTCACGCCTCCTACGAATATTGGGGACTGGGGCCATGAGTCGATTCCGATGGTGGCTTCTGCTCTTCTCTGTTCATACTCTCCCATGTTGAACATTTAATTAATGTTTAAATAAACCGAGAGATGGCTGCTTCTTTCGGATTTCGCCTCCAGTCATTTGTGGATCAAAATGGAGCTGTGAGAAAATTACAGAAAAATATCAGTCGATCATCAGAGTTTTTGTGCTACTTATGTTTGATTAAAATTTGTTTAATTTATTGTTGCTGCTGTCGGAGTTGACCAAACGTTGAACTTGTCCATAAATTGTTCAATTTTATGCTTGATTTGCTATGGCTTGTGTGAATATCTCGATGATATATTGACTATAGAGAGATTAGGATGATGATCGAAATGAGGCTGTTTTCTAACCATCCACTGCTGATGCCTTTCCCTTTAAGTTCATCTGCTTCTCCGACTTGCAACTGTCATCAAATTGCACTCAGCTTGTCATCATTTACAGCTTTGTGCTAATAGTTTCACTCGGCACATGCAGACACTTCTTATAGTCTCTGAGACAGCAGTGTTCCCCCAGTCAGAGTTGGCTAATTTACATATAAATTAAAACTAGAAAAAGTCTAGTAGAAATATATAAACGCACATACAACACACACACACACACACTTATGGAGCTCCAGCAGTTTGTTAACCTCGACTCAACTGCGTCTCGTTCTTGCTGTGAGTTTCTCTACTCATCTTTTGGCTTTCAAGTTGGTCCGCCCCGGCATTCCATACAGAATTTCATAAATGCCAAGCAATAAGCGACCCAAAACGGCACGAAGTATATGCAGGATGAGGTATAAATCCCAGAAAGATGGAGAGAAAGAGTGAGAGAGAGAGAATATCATATAAAAAAGTCGAGCCACATATGCGACACTTTGCTGCACATGTCCTGCCACAGGACAAAAGGCATCTCATGCACAGAAAAACCGCAAAATGCTTAAATGTCTTTGATGGGTTGTTCACAGCCAAAATCCAACCCAACCCAACCCATATCCCTCCCCCCATTCAATGGGGTCCAATTTTAGTTTTTGGTTTGGTTTGGTTTGGCATTTTGTGCTGTGCGCTTCAAAGAATGTTAACGGTTCGAATTTCAAATATTTTCTCTGTTAAAATTGTGAGTTGTAAAATATTTGGAATGGAACTACCGCCAACCCCACCACCAGCTCTGCAACCTCTTTGATCTGTTAGCCGATTGATATATCAGATCATTAATTATCTGCTGGCTTGTGTGTGTGTGTGTGTGTGTGTGTGTGTGTGGTTAACGGTTTGAACTTTTTCCAGTCTCTCGTTTGCGAAGGCTCGGCGCCTACTTTCTTGGCATATTATTTGTACAATTTCACGGTGTAGATACACAAATAGTTTTTGGTGTTTTCTTGTTTCGATTCGCTTTGGCTACTCACCTGAAAACATTTGAATTATCATTTTGTGGCATTGCCTAATGATGATTGTTTCGCATTTAATTGGTTTTTCGGTACAGATTTCGGTAGGGAATGACTAGCAAAAGAAATCGATCAACAAATGGTGGGGTTGGCATGTAATGAGGTTAAATGATTGGTTATCTGAGAAGTTTTCAGTGAATGTGAAGAGATTTCAGGCACAATTATGGAAGTTTAAATAAAAGTATAAAATTTACAAGAAATATTATATTATGAGTGCCTGAAAGTCTTTGAAATTTAAGTATTTTTCCCTGAATTTAGCTAAAATCTGTCTTATTTGCCTAACCCTTTTCCCTGTTAATCCTACCGATCCATCAACGACAGACCATTACAGCCAATCATCATTCCAGCTGTAACCAAATCTCTTACTTTAACTGCCAACCAAATCAAATCTATAGCCCCTCTAATGCATTAGAAGACCCCGCCAAGAACATGGATTGCCTATTTCAGCCAACCCCATCTCTAAGGAGCGGCATTCTAATTGCCTTAATCCATTTATAAGGTACAACACAATGCACAACGACCCCCCAACCAACGACCAGGGAAAAGCTACAGAAAAAGAGGAAAAACAAACAAAATAAGCCAGACAACAACAGCAGCAATAAATGGGAAAAAATGTCTTTTTTTCAGTTGTTGCAATATGACAAGGCTAGTAAATAAATAGGGCTGAGGAAAATGTCGAAACAGCCCTTAGATCTCGGGGGGGCCCACGACGACGACGACGACGACGACGACCACCCGCCGCCTGCAGTAAAATGATACAAAGAAATGCGAGACCAGACGGGGACTTGGACTCCGATTCACCATCGTTCGGGGAAAATCCTTTTTATTAGTGCGATAAAAGCCAGCGAAATATGGAAAAATGTACATAGGAAAGGAAAGTAAAGTAAAGAACGGAATGGAACGAAACGGCAGCACAACGATTTGCATTGCCTACTTTGCGGCGTCTTTTATTTATGAATTTCTTGTTCGCCTTTTTATTTGGCTTGCCTTTCTTTCTGCCTTCCCTTCCATACTAGGAAAAGCTGCGCTTATTATAATTTCCCTTTGTGCATTAGCCAACCCATAGCCCCCCCTGCCCCTTTGACTGCTACCCACTGTGCACAGTGGGCCAAATGGATGTTCGTTGTAAATGTTCCTTCTCGTTTTTTACGATTTGTAAGTGCAATCGGCTGTACAAATGCAAATCTCCCATTGCTAGGGCTCTTGGGGTAATGTTATCCCTCGAATCTCAAAGTCAACTAAGTCGTTGAAATTTTGTTCTAATAAGATTTCGCGGTATTTCCCCGCACGTGTTGCTTTAATAAGCCACCGTGGGTGCGGGGTGCGTATGGAGAGCAGGACTTCCCCCAAAAACAGCGTCCAACCACCCGAACAAATTACCCTAAAAATCTCAAGAATTTTTTACGCATTTTTTTCTCGGATTTTTGCCCCCATTTATAATGATTTTTTTTGCCTCGAGTTTCAGTTTCATTTTGGGCTTATGATTTTGATTTGTGTGTTTATCTTTTGAATTTTTATTAGCAAATAAGATTTTTTTGATTTTTTTCTGTGTTTTTGGGTTTTGTAAAATTAAAACGAGCGGAAATGATGGGAAATAAATATCCGCTTACAATTAGAAATGGATTTCCCTTACCACCGGAACATCTGTTCTGTGGATATTGCAATTTAATCATAGGAATTTGTCGATGCCGAGACCCGAGCGCCGCCGCGTCCAGTCGGGACGTACAGCTGTCAATTTGAAGCATTTGGTAAATAGGGACAAAAGTTATAGACTGATAAAGCACACAAATTGATAGAAGTGTTTACAATGTTGTAGATAGATTTGTCTAGTCGTCAGTGTTTGCCTTTGGCTAAATATCGAAACATGTGTGCAATCCAGAGCTTATCATCGGGTCCCGTCCCACCATCACCGTCACCATCCAACACCATTCCCATTCCCACCCACTCTCCCGACAGTTGTCAATAAAATAATGCGAGACATGTCTGTATTGTATGTGCTGTAGCCTAAGAGAACTCTTTGACTGGTAGTAGTTCTGGTTAGAGCGATTTCTGCTTCCGCAACAAAGTTGTCGCTTTGATGTTGGCCGCCACAGAGAGGGGCTTTCAATTAGCTTTACACCTTTCGCGACTTCTGAGTTTTAAGCTGAGTCGGTGGAGAGCCCACACAAAGCGCACTGGACGATGAGTTCCAAAGAAGAAGATATATGGATTCTCTTGAGGCCGAAGATAATCGTTAGGGATGGGAGCGTGCTTCTAGATTTTGCTGAGAGTATATTGCTATAGAGAGCTGGAAGTAGGCAGAGAATACCACCAAAAATAGCCATTGAAAACTAAGGATAGTTTTTCAAACTCTAAAGTACGATTACTCTTTTCAGATGAAAAAGATCTGAAGATCTTTTCAGATCTCGTGATTCCATCACGCTCTGATCCCTGAATATCCCGGTTCTCCTGTGTTCATTTATTGATCGTTAAAAATGATTTAGACCTGACAATGAGACATTGTTAAGAGCGACGAGGAGCTCATAAAATGTTGTGGTTTTTCGGTCTCTGCCTTTCGTCTTGGTGAAAAAAAAAATACATATGAACCAAAATACGCTCAAATTAAACAATTTTTGTTATTGTTTGCTGTTGCTGCTACTGTTCTCAGATATCTTTTGTGGTTTTTGCGGCAGGCAACATGTTGCTGGCAATATACCAAATGCCCCAAAATGTTTCCCAGCAACATGCTGCCACAGCAACAACAAATTAATGTTGTCCAAACACGAGAAAACCTTGTAAACTGTCGGCCGTTGAGGAAGATTCCCTTTTGATTTTTGGCAGGCACACACAGACAGAGGCACACAGTCCAGTCCAGTCCAGTGCAGAGTCCAGAGGCAGAGGCAGCGACACAGTCAGTCCCAGTGTCGGCTATGGGAACGAGCTTCTTACCAAAGGAAGCTGCACGCACAAGTCAACCAACAAGTTCTGGCGGCTTTTGACTTTGGCCTTTTGCATGTGGACTTGGCTTTTTGCTTGTGTTGTTCCTGCATTTGTTGCACGCTTAAATGTCTTCTAAGTGGCGTAAATCTTAAATTGTTGCCCCAGGCCCTGGCTCTTTGCTCTTTTTTTTATGGTTTCAGGACTTTGATTTGCTCTGGCAATCGTCGCAGATTTGGGGGATTAGTTTTAGTTGCTGATTTGCTGGACTCATTTTTAAGGGCATTTTTTTAGGGCTTGTTCATTTTATATGCAAATTTTGGCTGAGAGTTTTTGGATATACTTTTCAAAGATACATTCAGTTCAGGATTTTTTTTTGGGCCAGACGTTATGGTTTTGTCTGGCTTGGGTTTGTTTTTTTGCTGTGGCCAAAAGCGGAAAACAATTAGAATGAAGTATAAAAAAAGAACATGAACATTCTCATATCTTTTATCATAACTTATAGATAGCTCCCCTCCTAAAGCATTCCTAAAGTCCGCCTTTAATCTCATCCTCCAAGTCATGTTCTCTTTATTTCGCATCCCAACAATTGGAAGTCTTCCATTTGACATTTACCAAGTCAAACACCACAATAACTTCCAATATATTCCATAACGAAATGATTGATTGTTGTCAATAGATTTTCCACCAAAGGAATTAACAGTTCAAGTGTTACATAGCTCTTTCCGCCTCCTTTTACTCCTGCTGCTCAATCTGCCCACAATCGATCCACAGCGCAGCTGTCAAAGTCGAAGGAAGCATCCATATAAATGACTTCGAAATTGTCAAAAAAAGAAGAAACATTTTTGTCACGCAGCAAAGTCGATGACGTCGCAGACGGTCGCGTAATCAGTTCCGCTTAGGCAAGTGACAAAAGTCAAAGGAGATGTTGGAACTATGCAGCTTTCGAGGCCTATCTAGAGGGCTGATGATGCCGATGGCATTGCTTACTGCTCTGCTGATGATGATGACAGCCGCGTGTGATTGACAAGGATTTATGATTGTTAAAATTTTGTAAAATCTTCCTCGAGGGTTGAGCACAGGAGCAAAGTACAGACGAAAGTGAATGACCTGCTTGCATTTTGCTTGTAAAGAAAAGCTAATAAAAACAAACACAAACAGGCATTCATTCAAATGCTGTGAAAATTGCATATTACGAGTATGTGGTGTTGTACAGTAAACAATCGCAAAGGGAACTCAAATGTCAATTGTATTCAAATATAAATGCATTCAGAAAGGGATCCTAAGAACGTTGAATCCTTATATTTAACATCCTTTTCTTCTCTTTTTCAACTCCTCAACTTTAAGCACTGATATGTTTTAACCTTTTCGAGTTGCTTTTTAGCCAATCTCCACTGTAGTATCACTCATTTCTCTCTCTTTTGGTTCACTCACCTCTTGGCGGGAGCTTGGGTAAACATTTTTTGCGGGCAAATTTTTGAATGCGTATTGCATTTCATCTCTAAACGAGATATGAGCGACCAGGACCAGGACGAGGACGAGTCCTTTTCAAGATGTTCAACGAAAGAGAGACAGAGCTAGAGCTAGAGCCAGATAGAGTGGCAAGTGTCTGCTTCTGCTGTGTGCATGAATATTCATGCCTTGTTTATGCATATTTGCGTGTCAAGTGATTCCTTCTCCACTCTATCGCTCTTCTGCTCTGATTCCCATTGCTCTTCTTCTTCTGCTTCTTTCTCCTTGCTCTTCCACACGTGCAACGCGACGTATGCGCAATATTTCCGCTTCTGCTCTCGGTTTGCTTTTCAAGTTTGTTTGCCATTAAGAATGGTGTGGGGTGGGGTCGGGTCGGGTCTGGGGTCGGGTCGGGTCTGGGGTCTGAGTCTGGCGATGAGATTGGGACCCAAAACGTTGTGTGAAAAATTGTCTGTTTATGCTCACATTTCATTTGAACGTGAGTTTGTTTGTTTGCCAATTTGAAGTGCTAAAAAGTCGGTGCATGAGCCCCCCCCGGGGATGGGTACGGTACACATTTCTCCGACAAGGGAGAGAGCTCCCGAAGGGGCGACAGACTTTGATTGCAATTTGTGCTGTGTGTGCGGAAAATGAATGTCTGAAAAGAGGCTGTTGCAACACATTCCTGGCCTGGTAAATGGGCAATGCCACTTGCCACTGTGAGAGAGAATGCACACAGGGATGCAGCGAGGAAAGGAAAGAAATTATACAATGGAAAATGGGAATAAATTTACCAAGTGATTTTTCCGGATATAAAGTAGGAACAGTCCATCGAAATTTTGGAATTAAAATGGACCACAAACTATGCCTTATTCTCAGTTCTGGGTCACCAAAACCAGTCGGTCATTCGTATTCAGAGATTTCCAATCATTTCCTGTTTTTCTCCCCCCAATATTTCCTGCCTTGGTTCATTCCTTTCACAAGTCATTTATTACGAGTGCTATAACAAAATTGTTTCTCAGCTAAAAAATATTGTTCACATCAGTCTGATTTCGCCAGCATGCCCATGACAATTGCCAAGTCGAAATGGGGCGTGACCGGGCCATGTTGCACTCCAGAGTTTCAACTGGAAATTTGCCATGGCCTAGACAGCGACGAAGGCGATGGCGAAGGAGACGGCTGGGATGATGGATACAGAGAGTCAGAGTCAATGTCAGAGAGTCAGTTCGAGCACGAGCAGAACAAAATATGGCCAAATGCCCTTGAGTGATCTATGCAAAGCAATGCGGATCAGTTGAGAGGATCGATCGTGGCCAAAAGGTGGTTACGCGGTTGGTTCGGCTGCTTTTGGGCCAATGCGAAATGAAAGGTAGCCGTTGCCAGTAGCTCGGTAGCCGACTAGTCATCAAAACTGGGAAATTAGCATAGACATAGTTTCCTTTTTAGCTGCCGTTTCTTTCGTTCGTTTTTTCTGGCTCTGACTCGCAGCCATTGCCAAAGTGCGTAGAAAATCATGAAAATGGCTACTGGAGTGGCCAACAAGTATCAAGACGAAGATGGGAGATGAAGATGAAGACGGACGGTGGACTGTGCCTGAGCCTCAGTCTCAGCCTCAGCCATGGGCATTAATTTCATACAATTAATGGAAATTATATGAAATTATGAGTGGAACATTGAAATTCCTTGTGAACATCACCCGGGACAACAACCAGACGCAAAATCCACTCCAACTCCAATCTCGAGGGGTCTCTGGGGGTTCACTACTACTAGCTTGGGTGGCAAGTGTTTCTCTCGCAGTAATTCTCATTCTCTCTCCACAGGGCCAAATGAAAGAAAATTAAATTTTTCACTGTCTTCTTAATTGAAACATTAGCCAAACATTTTATCTGCCCCCCACACTCGCAGGCAGAGTTCTCCTTTCAGCTCTCTGTTCATTTACATTCAAATTAACTCGTAATGAAAACGAGTGTCGGGGAAAACTTTTGACTTTGACTTTGTCTGGTGGCTCGTTTCCTCGTTTCTGGGGGTTGTGGCATTTAATTAGTTGCTCTGATTGTTGCCCGTTCCTAGTTTATTACTATTTGCTAGCCATTTCTTTCTGGCTAAGTCAGTGGAATTATCCACGCCCAGATCTGGCCTGGCCTGGTCTTCGGTTTACGGTCTTCTGTTTGTTTTGACACTCATTTAATGTCCATTTGATGGCAGTTACGTTGCAACCTATTCGATTGAATGAACAATAGAATGGAATTAGGGGTGGGTAAACAGGCAATGGAAAAGCCAGTGGAATGGTAAATGGATGAAGTCATTGGTACTGGGAAAAGTTGTGCTGTGACAAAAAGAAACAGAAGCTCAGATTTGGTTGCTGTTCAGAGTATTCAAATTTTAATTTAAAGGTTATTTCTTTTATGCTGTAAAAGTACGATTCAATACGTCTTTTTATTTATTCCTTTCTACTTTTGCCCTTCGTATTGGGGTTGTCATTGATACAGTTTCCAATTGCACTTGCCACAACCCGTTCCCACCCCTACCTGAACACACCACACCTCGCAACACCCTTCCCGCAGCCTATGCCAACCATTTCTCAGGGCGCAATGTTGCCGTGGCAAAAAGAAAACAAGAAAACAGCAACACGTGCCCTTTTAATTAAAATAAATAAATAGGCGCAAACACATAAATAAACAGAACAGAACAGAACACAACGGCAGAACTACAATACCAAATGCCAAATAGAGATGATGGAGTCGTTCTCAATTACTCCCGAGTAGAGTTCTCTGTTGCTTCCAACAATCAACATTCATGTCAAAAATGCTTTTGCCTGGTATTCAATTTCATGCATTTATGCCGGATGGGGCATAGAATGGGTTGGGCCCCAGGACAAAAGAGTGCGCAGCAGAGAGAGAGAGTTGGGCCTGGGTTGCCTTAGGCCATGCTTTGGTTTTATATATACGAGTATTTTTCTGGCTCGTTTGTATTTCTTTGTGGAACGTGCGCATTCCAATTTGAAGCGAATTATTATTTAGTCGAAGCGAAACGAAAAACGTTTCTTGGAATAAAAGGAATAAAACCTTGGAGTACAACTTAATTTTTCCGTATAGTAGACGGCCACAATTTGCATGTGGAATAAATCAAATGTAAAACGCATAAGAGACGCCACCACCACCACCCACACACACACACACAGAAGTCAGGAAAGAGTACGCCACACCCAGTCCAGACACATCCTGAGTTATGAGAAGCAGGAACCGTAGCAGCACAGGACAGGGACCTTTTGTCTGGGCAGGATTATGACCATTTATTTGCTTGTCCTGTGGCTGAAAACGGTAAATACTTTTCCCCGTTCTCTGTTCTTTTTCTGGGGGTAAATACATTTCCCCGTTCTCGAAAACGTTCAACGAAAATACTTTGCTGTGTGTGTGTGTGAGTGTGTCGGGGGAAGGGGTGTAAAAGTTTTAGCCTAAGGCGATTTTCCCCAGTACAAGAAATCAAAATCAATGAAGATTTTGATGTACAATGGAGCAAAAGCAAAAGTAGTTGATGCCAAAAGGCAGCACCAATGTGGCTTCTACTTTCTGGCTCCAGAGGTTCGCTTCGGTTCGGTTTGAGTTCCAGTTGCCTGGGTTTGGCTTCCTGAACTTTGCTGGCGCCCTTTCATGGATTATGCATCGCTTAGCCCAAACGCAAAACTTTCAACCAACTCAAATTATTTATTACTAATTGAAGGAGTAGCAGCCGTAGCAGCTATGGCACTGAGAACTCTTTGCAATGACTTTTCCTGGGCGATTTAATTTGATTATTTTACGCAAAAATAGCATTTTCCACAGAGTTCAATTTGTCAAAGTTAATTAAATCGAGTTAAGAACTTTATTGAGCATTTCCTGTGCCAAACAAATGGAAACCAATCAAATTTAATGTGAATTTACCTCGGTGGCAGGGCAAGAGAAAATATGTATCTCTGGTCTCTGGCCAATGGGCAGGCCATAATAATAATTTATGTGATGGCAGCGCCAGAAGATCTGCAAGCCATACATATATGTATATGTACATATATGTTTGTAAGTATGTATGCTTCATGTTATTTTTTCCCGAATACTCTAAATATGGGAGAGTATGGCAGATTTTATGGTGAAATTTGTAGCTTAAAGAAAATATCATAAATAAGGCAAATGAATAAATCCTAAAAGAATAAAATGGGCCTATCATACCCAATGTATAAGCAGGAGAACTTTGTACGGATATTTTATAGATCAAATAAAATCTGAAAAGAATAATAAAATAATATTGTATGTCTCCTAGATAATACAAGAAGGCAGAAAATAACTCGAATATTTATTTTTTAGATGGTTCTCGGTAAATTCTAGATAAATCCTCACCTTTTGTAGCTGAAGGATAAACCATGAGGCTCTCCGAGAAATATTCTAAAAAATTTTAAATCTTTATTTCATACATCCATATTCCTTTAGCTTCCCAAAATGCAACCCAAGAGTATTCAGACTTCATTTTGGAACACTCTTCGCTGCCCGCTTCTTTGTATTTTTCATATAAATGCACAACATTTTGATTGATTCAATCAAAACGAACCAAAACGCAAAAACAGCGATCAGTCAGTCCGAGTGCGGGACTAAGAAGTCGTTGTCGGAGTCAGAGATCCGAAAAGTTGGAGGCATCAGGTTTTCTGCATGCCTGTCACGTAATTTATTGATTTAGCTCTTGGGAATACGAGACTGCGGATCGTGAAAAATGAAATGTTTGCCACTGCCAGCAGCAGCATCAGCAGCAGCAGAAGCAACAGCATCAGCAACCACATCGGAGAGACAGACACAGACACAAAGTCAGATCAGACCAAGACCTGTACATGGTTGTACATACCTGGGCATGATGGCTGACGGACTGGACCCGGCCAGACTTGGGCTGATTGGTTGTCGATCGATTTGGCTGGCGGCCAGACAAATTCAAATGCATTGGCCCCGATCTGTGAATGCAACTGCTCCTGGATGGAAGGGGATAAATGCGGGTAGGGGGATCAAAGGCACTTACGCATGTACGCCTCAAACGATACACAGGAGAGCGAGAGCACAAGCATAAGCACAAAACTTGATCATCGGCAGGCCACAGCGATCATCGATCAACAGACAGATGGACAGATCGACCGACAGACACACAGACGGACAGAAAGACAGACAGACAACTCCCATCGACTCTCGAGAGTCTCGAGAGATAATGGCCGGCTTGCCATTTTGCATTTTTGCATTTGTAATGAAACTGAAAACCAGAATGAATTGTAATTTGTTCGAAATCAAGCCACGGCAGCAGCCAGCCAACCCATCGGTTCGGTCAAGTCCCAGTTTTGAGCACAGCACTGGGGAGAGATGGTATCTACAGCAAAAGAAGACTACATTTGCGATTGAGGATGTTGGTTGTTGGAGATGTGGCGATGTGGTTGGGTATGGGTATGGGTATAGGTCTGAGGCGGAGGCTGCTGTGGACAGAGGTTGATAGCATTGAACTTCGGTATGTGGCACAGTGGGTCGCGCATAAGGAAAGATTAAGCTTCATTGTTTTTCATTTGTTTGAATCTAGAAACTCTGCAGATAGTAGGTAATGTGTGTGATTTAACCCTAAGAAGTACAACTCTGTGGAAATAAATTTTACATTTAAATCTCCTTAAAGTTTAATGGCTAGGAAAATTAGCTTGGGTTCTCAGAAAGAGAGCGAGAGCATTAATAGCATTCACGTCATCCACGAATCCTACTTCTGCATATTTTTTAAATATTTGAACATATTTAATAATATTTTTAATTAGAAATAAATAAGGTTAGACTATTATACATATGTACGTATCCTAAGTAGCTTCATTTCCATGTTCTCATTTCAGTATCACATTTTCTACCCATCTTGAACCACTGTTTCCTGGCCCGTTTTTCCCTGCTCCCAGCCTCGGGTCGTCTCAGTTTCGCTTCTTCATCTTTGAGCTGCGCTCAGAGCCGCAATTCGCATGTAAAGTCGGGCATTTTCAACTGTTATCAGAGCGCCGACTTTTGTGCCTCTTACAGATCATCTCGCACTCAGGCAGCCCGTCCCCAGTTCCCACTCTCCACCAATGCACTCCACCAACGGCTACGCAAATGGCAATTTAAGTCATTTTGTTTGCAGTTTTTTGTTGCGTTTCTTTTTTTTGTGTAAGGCGAATTCAAAATGGTTTAATATTATGCACAAATCGAGCGAGTTGCGTAGTAAATTATGGGCCATTAAATGGAGCGGGGAAACATGGCAGGCAGTGGGCAGCAGGCAGGTAGGCTCCAAGGAGTTTACATACCTGACCAGACAGAGCCTGTGCCTGAGCCCTGCCTCAGGTGGGAAAATCTTGTGTAAAAATGGCCAAAGCAGAGCAGACGGCCTTTGGGTGTAAAATGGGTGTATTACGCAGAAATGCGTGCTACCTGCAGGGAAAACCATTAGAAAAAGAGTCACAGCCGCGGGAGCAGCTGCGCCTGGCATTATGAAAACCCATTTTAAAATCACTTCTCTTTCCCTTGCAGCGATCAGTTTGGTTTCGAAGATCGCCTCAAGATGTTGCCGCTGCTGCAGCTGCTGCTGCTCCTGGCCACGATCTCTCCCTCGTGGCAAGTGGGAAATGCCACACTAACTTACCTGACGAAGGCTGGCTGTGAGGCCTTGATCAACGATTCCAGTCTGTGCGAATGCCAGGATCAGGACATCAAATGTGAGACGCTGCAGGTGAACAGTGACAGCGAAAAGCTATACAGCATCAGCTGCCATATCTTCGATGCCAGGGGCTTTGGCTATATACCGCCCTTGAATGTGGGCAAAATTGGATCGCTGACCATTCAGAATTGTGCCATTCCCGATGCCAAGAGTATCCCCAATCTGATCAGTCAGCTGGGCATCACCAACTACACGGAGCTGGAGGTGTTCAACTTTTTTGATCCGAAAAAGACCGATCGGGCGGAGGTGCTGCAGCAGCACTACACAAATCTGCCGGGCCTATCGAAGCTCACCATCCTGGGCTTCAAGTCCACGCTGCCCACCAACTTCTTCCAGAATGTGTTCGAGCTGAAGCATCTGTCGCTGAAGGGCTACAGCGATCTGCCGGCCACCATCCTGCATCCTCTGGCCAATCTGACCAAGCTCAACATCGTGGTCAAGAACATACACAAAGTGGCCAGCCAGATCTTTGCAAAGCAATCGAAGCTCAAGCAGCTGGTCATCGATTGCGATGTGAAGAACAGCAGCGTCGAGATGTCCGCCTTTGCCTCGGACGAGCTCTGGCACATGACAGAGCTGCAGTCCTTCGAGCTCTTCAACTGTGGCGACAATGTGCCGACAGATTTGTTCTGGAAGTCCGAGCACTTGGCCTACATCGGCATTCGCAGCAACATCAGCTATCTGCACAAGGACTTTCTGCAGGCCCAAAAGCGGCTACTCACCCTTCGCCTCGAGCGGAACAATATTGCCCGACTGCCGGATCAGCTGTTCTACTACACGCCCATGCTTCTGGAGATACATTTGGCATTCAACAATTTGGATCGAATTCAAGCGTAAGTGGGCCCGCCCACCCAAAATATATCTAAACTTATTTCTCCTTTATTTTAGTGGTCTCTTTTCCAAGTTGAAGCAGCTTCAGGTGCTCAATCTGGAGCATAATCCGATTACCACCATCGCGCCGACCGCCTTTAATACCTTGTCATCGCACATTTATGTGGGGCAGCTCTACCCGAAGGCGGAGACAGCGGACTGGGCACGATCCACGAATGCCACCATCTGCGAGGAGGAGTACATCTATGGGGTGTGCATCTACTGCAAGCGGGACGAGTATATCGATCATTTCGCCGACAAGGAGAACTGCAATAAGCCCACCCTGAAGGCCAAGGAAATCCTGGCCAAAAAGGCCCTGGAAATTCAGTTGAATCTGAGCTCAACGGAACACAGGAAGGTGCCACAAGAGGGTGCGTAATCTGAGACCCGAAGACACTCGTACAACTTTCTCTCATTCCATACTACATAATACTCGTACCGATTTTTGTACAATAATTTATATTAAATTTGACAAGCGACTGCCATGCGAATGCCCATTCCATTGCAATGCCAAAATTGAAAACGAAATCAGAAGCAAAAAGCGCATGAAATACAAACAATATTAATATTTGTTGCTCGCTCTCAACGCCAAACGATGATAAGAAGCGGCAGAACTTTTGGTAGGGCTGGGGTCTGGGTGCGAAGTCAACAAAACATTTTTATATATAAATCATGAAGGAAAACAATTTATCTTTTGATTTGTAGCCAGGGGTGGGTTATGCCAGCCACGCAAAATGAAAGAAAAACTTTTTTGTTTTGTTTCCGGCAGCGGCAGCGGCAGCAGCAGCACCGGGAGCAACATGTCAAATCTAATAAGGCCTAATGTTGTCTTCCTCTTGGCCACCATTCCGGGATTCTAAGTGAAAGTCAGACAGTTGCAGTTGTACTCCCTTTTTTTGTCAGGAGGAATGAGGCAAAGCAAGTGAATTATGCGGGTCATGGGGGAACAGCGTGAGAGAGAGGAACGAAAGCGAGTTCAGATGATTTTAGATTGCTATCATTTGTGATAGAAAAAAGTGACAGAAATACCAACTGACAGAAGCAACAGCCCCGGGAGGGAATCTGTTCCCCTCTGATTTTATAATATTTGTATGTTATGCAAATCATATTTGACATTTGTGATTGTTTGCCCTAACATATTCGTACTCGAGAGGGTACACTGGGGTCCCACAGTGATGACAACTCATAAATGTCAAGGATATTACATGCTTGACATGTGATATCTGTGGGCTGCCCCGTTGCCCGAGATGAAAGTAGATTGAGAAGCAATCAAATGTAAATGGCAAGAAATGGAATACACTTAGGATAAGCGCTGAAGAGTGTTTAGGGTTGGGATAATCGGAACCCCAAGGAGCTCTAAGTGTTTTAAATGAATGTTTAGAGTAATCCAATTGAGGGGATATTCTGCTGTGAATCATCTGAGTGGCTTAGGGAGATGTCTAGAAAAGAACTGCCAGCCTTAAGGTGGCTTTCCTAAGATGTAAATAGTCTTTAGGGTCTTGGGGGTCTACGTTCCTTTAGATCCTGCCTTCACCTTTCCTTCAACTGTCACCTACTAATGGGTGTTACCAACCCGTTTTTTTTTTAGCCTTCTTCAATTCCCCACTTTTGGATGCGCTTTAATGCAGGCCATAACTCATGGCCTCCACGGCGGCAGCGACGACATTCTAATCTCAATTTGCTGTTTGAGTTGCCACTAATAAAACGCACGACAAACTGACACCACTGCATCGAACCACCGAACCACCGAACCACTCGACTCGCCTGAGCACCAAGCCACCAACGATCGCCTCCCCAGATACACGGCATTCGATTTGGGTTTACTTTTTTAGCTTTCTGTGTTTCCGATAGACATAATTTGTCGGGGCGTGAGGTGACACTGACAGGGCCAGGCACAAGGACAAGGACAAGGCGAATGGGGTTCTAGAGATGGTGGCATCTTGTGCTGGAAGTGAGCGATATTTGACTGCAAGATTTCAATAAAGTGGACTTAATTTTAGAATGGGTTGACTAGCAGTCTGCTCTATTTCCTATTGAAAATGATACAATATTGCGGTCAGAATTGCTTGTAATAGAAAGCAAAGAAGTTACAGCTCACGAGCACTTTCCTACCAATATATACTCTAAATTCTAGCTAATTTAGTGCCCTTAGCAAAACCCCTTTGATCCCGACTAATTTCTCATAAGCCCACACCACACCAATAACAACCTTTATGGACTCCTCTCTAAAAGGCGACACACGACCAGCGGCCGGCTAACATAGCTCACAGAGGGACCTGAGGCCTCTGGGCCGCCGCCGCCGCTCCACAAATGCAGCTTTTGTACTACTCGTATCTGGCGGATACATTTCAAAGCAATGCCAACTGGGCTGCGTTTATCGCTTGGTAGCCCCACAGACAGACAGTCGACATTCGGACAGAGGAGCCATAGCCACAGCCATAGCCATACCCAAAGAGGCAGCAAAACAAACAAACCCACGAGAGACAGAGGCAAATGCAGAGAAAGAGCCGTATGTGAAATTTATGGGCATCAACGTTGAATTTGAAGCGGGACCCCGAAAACCTCTGGACCTGGGCTTGCGACTGCGACAGCGACAGCGACTGGCACTGGGACTGGGTCCACGACTCTGTAGTGGAGTGGAGTGGCCTGTCCAGGAGTGGACTCAACTCAACTCGACTCGACTGGAGTGGACTGGACTAGCTTCAGTGGCTGGCTTGGCATTTGTAATGCCTAAATGCTTTGGCGAATTGATTTTTGGTGTAAACGATGTGCAATTTTAATGGATTGTGCTGCCAGATAAGCTGACCAAAGGAGGGTGCCTGGCGATGGACACTCCACACTCCACAGTGGACAGTGGACCTGGACCCTCTGGTTCGACTTTGGCTGACTTAGCGTCCGATGGTTGTGTCGTTTAATTGAATTTGTTTTGATTAGTTGTTGCTCTGAAGAACAGAGCAGCAAAGCAGCGCAGCAGTGCATATTGAAGCATTTTGCAAATGCAACTTAAAGAGTTCCCTCGCTGGAATTTTAAACTGCCAAAACAAGAGCAAACTTTGGGAAAAAAAAACACCAGAGCAGAACACAGCAGAAAAACCTGTGATGCCTTGAGGGCCAAGCCGCGGCTATGGCTACCCAGCCGAAAATTGACATTGTTCATAGTCATAACATGACGGAAAAATGTCAATTTAAATATTTGCAAATATTTTAACAAGACATGGCACAAAAAACACAGCAGCAGCTCCGGCGCTAATTTCACATGTGCGAAATAAAAATTGCGCACATTTTTTTGCTTCAAAAGAGAGAACAGAAACCAAAACCGAAAACCCCAAAAAAGGTGACGCAACTTTTTAATTAATTAAGAGAAAAAGGAAAAGAGTAGCAGGAGATGGAGGGACACCTGAAAGATAGCTGAAGGCTTATAAAAATATTATGCATAAAATTGCAAAAATGTATTTCGACTATGAGTCAAAAGAATGACAAGTATTTAAGGGCTCATAGATGAAAGTCCTGAGTTTCATGAGTAATTTATTTAATAAAACGGGTTTTGAATATACAAATAAATTACCTTCAATTCTTGGCTTGAATGGTGCGCGGACTTGTTAGATTAGAAATAAAGAGTTCCATATCAAATGGGATTTGACGAAAATTTGCGAAAATAATCGTATTTCACTTTTGACCTACTTTTTCTTTATTCAGACAGACTGTTCCTCAATTTAAGATTTATTTTTCTCAATTTTCTCTGTATTAGCCCAGCATAGCTTGGAGCTCAGTAACTTCTCTTTTCATTCCCATTTTGAGTGACCCAATCAAATGCAAATACTCCACACTCCTCCACTGTCTTCTCACAAGTCAAGACTTGTGACAGTGAGAAACCAAACACAGAATGCTCAGGCCTGCGGCCATGGCTGGTCAAAATCCAAATCAATTTGAATGACAGGCCCAAACCAAAGTGCCAGCAATGCAGTTAACTTGTTGATTTTGCCTCCAGGGGGCATGATACACTCAAAGAAGATGGAGCTCATATTGCAACTCATTCAAATCTGGGGAAAATTTCAATTGTTGATGCGTAAAAGTCAATTTGTGAAACGAAACTCCAGTCGTAGTGGGTGGGTGTCTGACTCCAAGGCGGAGGTCCTGCAATGGGAGTCCAAGTCGGATGCATTGTGTGTGTCTGTGTCTGTGTGTGTGTGTGCGTTGTGTATGCATTTCAATTAGGATACGATTGACAGATAAGCTCTGAGATGGGACCAGAGCCCCAGCCCCAGCCCCGAGAGCAGTTCGAGCCTGAGCCCCCAAGCCATAGGCATAACAATGGATCCGTTGTGCACTTGTGCACTTGCACTGGACGGATAAGGTTAAGCGCCAAACCCATGGGGGGGACCAAAGACGATATGCACTTGGCTTGTGGTTTTTCGAATTTAATTGAATTTAATTGATTTGGTTTTGGGTTCAGTTTGTGTCTTGGGCATGGACTTTGGGGGGATTCTGCAGTTTTGGGGTTGGTTTCCGCATAGGTAGGGTAGAGGTCTTTAAAGTTGGCCCGGCACTGCAACTGGACTTTACTGCTAAATGTTGCATGACTCTGCCGTGTAGGCTGTGTAGCCGTAGCCGTAGCAGTGAAAAATTGCAGCTGTCAGCGTTGGCCAGAAAAATGATTTGTTGATTTTGTTTCTTGTCTTGGACCTGGGGAGAGTATGGGGAGGGTCTTGCATAAATCATAAAATACTTTACATATTCCATACATATTTGATGCATTCCCCTATTCGTGGTGCCCCCCATACTATGTTGTATGTGCAATTAAAGTTAATATAAATGTTGAGTAATTATTGTGTCTGCCTCACTGTGTGAGTGGGGTCTGGCCAGCCAAAGCGGCTTAAATTATAATTGACTCAACAAGCCTGCCCAAACCTATCTAAATTGAAAATCTCTTTCTCTTGCAGATTATTCGGAAGACTAACCTCGCAGGAGCTGCAGGACTCTGATATTATGCATCAATGCTAAGTACAATACGAGTAGTTTATGATTTAATGAAAATGATTATATGTATTCAAAGAAAAACTCAATTGACACAATAAACTAAAAACAAAATAGGCTAAGCATAAAGCGCTGTGGAAGTGAGTTAATTTATTTGGATCTTTAAAGAAGAGTTATATAATTAGGAAGAACTTTAAAAATGCACAAAGTGGAGAGTCTTAAGAAAACAAAATTTTTATATATATATATTGGATATTATTTACAGTCCATGATTCAGATTCACATACCAAAAAAGAAAAATAAAAGCTCCCCAAACTGCACGCAACTATCAAATATCTCACGCAGTTCTATGATATTTCTGTATACGAGTATACGAGTATTTTATGTGCTATTAGCCCCCCCAGAAAACTAAACGTAATACAATAGCATTCCATTTGCCATGCAAGAACAACAACAACAACAGAACAACCACGACAATAGCTACGGAATGGAACTAATATTTGCCAAAAAATGCCAAAACAAAACGACTAACATAAAAATCACAATAAAATAAAACAAAAGCTGAGCACAACAGGAGGAAACACACAGAGAAGAGGACAGAGCAGGACAGGACAGGATTCCATGTGTGTGTACATGGCATAGGGAGAGAGATACCCATGTATACACAGAGATGGAATAGAGGGTGCTAGGCTGAAAGCTTTCTCCAGAGTTGCGCCTTTTGTATGGGTGATGTGTGTGTTTACATGGTGATTTTTTGCTGGCACGCGATATCCTTTTTGGCTCCCGCTCCTACACAAGAAGTGTTTGTTCTCCTCGTGACTGGTGCTGTCTCGTAGCTGTGGGTCTGTTTGCTTCTGACTGGCTGTCAGACTTTATATGGGGAACCATGAAATGTTCTGGAACACATTCAACTATTGTTTGAGTTCCTCCTTGGTGCTTCGCAGGCGGCTTGTGCCTGGCACACACACACATAATTGTGGCTAGTGTTGCTGGCTGCATTGTTGCTCAAACAAAGGCCGAGACAACATTTGTCGTAAGTTATTTATTTGGATTTATTACCAGGTCGATAGCACACTGCAGTTAATTAGAGGGAGTTTGGTGGTAAGGAGGAGTAAGCAGAAGTACGGCTGATATTACAGGAATTATTTTCCACCGATGAAAGCCAAAATACTTTTGACATTTTTAGCTATTAGTGGTGCACGTGGAAATCAATGGAAATATTGTGACTGGCAGAGTATTTATACATATACTCTGGAGTAAAATACCGCCGCTTGATAGCACTTCGTGCAACAGCAACTCAAGGGACAGCTGAAGGCCAGCCGCAACGTTGCAACTGCAGAAAAAGGTGTTCTCTTTCTCTGTGGATGTCATGTCTTCATTGCTTGTTGCAAACAACAACAGCAGCAGCAGCAGTAGCTGCCACAAATTTATGCACGCACATGCAGCTGGTTGCAATTTTTTGCATGTAGCCGCCTTTTTGGGGCGTTTGTCGGCGCGGAGTGGACTGCTGCAGGTGCAACCAGCAGCACGTGGCATGTGCAACAATGATGTCAAACAAAATATGCAGTCAGATCTAACAGACAGAGCGAAACAGCACATGGAATGGGCACACTCTGTGGATGTGGATGTGGTTGTGATTGGGTTGTCACCAGGTTGTCTCTCTGTCGCTGGATATTTCAAATGCCATTGAGGTGGCATTTTTTCTAAGCCAAGGAATGCATTGAGACATGTTTTGTTTTGATAAATGGTTGGCAGTTGTGTATGGGGAGATAACAAATTGTAAACTATTTAAAACTCTGTTCAGTATACACTTAAATAAAAAATTTAATGCCGAAAATAAGCGAATATGTCGAACTATACCATTCTAACTTAACAATTCCCATCACGGTCAAAGTTACACACACCTCATATCAAGCTGTAGACACTACCCCCCACTTAACCCTTAGTTGTGCAAATTGCCCAAAGGACAATCGACTCGACCGCCCAATGCCGACACAAACGTATCAATAATTTATAATATTTAACAAAGTCACGCCCTCTGACAAATCGCAGTGCATAATGCCTAACCCACCCACTGCCTAAGCATCGAAATTAGCGCAAATAACAATTAAAAATGCTTGAATGCATTTAATTACGAGTATTTTGTTGATTGTTTGTGCAAATATACCTACTCAAATCAAATCAACAAAACTAATCAAAAATGCAATTGGAAAATACATTGCAAAAATTAATTAAAATGATCGAAGTGGAGAGAAAAATAAACCAACAAAAAAACACCCAAAAACGACCAGTTAATGAGTTGATTAATAAACAATTAGAAAAAGGCTAATGCTGGGTGGCATAGAAAAGGCGGAGAGTAGAGTAAAAATAGTTGGCAAATCGATTGAAATTTATGAGCTGGTAATTGACGCCCACACACACACACACACACGGTCCCCAGAGCCAGAGCCATAGCCTGAGCCATAGCCAGAGCCAGAGATCGGGCCATAACTCAGCACTTACCAAGTGGCGACTGTTGTAAATCAAGTGAGGCCCAACTTGTTTGCTCTCTTGGCATGCAAACTTGCCTCAGCTGGAGTCGCAGTCTCCCCAGTCAGGAGTCCCCAGTCTTCGTCTCAGTCTCAGTGCGATTCCCCCCAGTCAGACCCTGCCCACTCTCAGATCCCCTGCTAGATACCCGAAAATTTTTACTACTACCTCTGCCATAGAGAGGGTGTAGTAGGAGCCACTGCCTAGCACAAAAAGTGGGTGGAGCAGGCTCCGATCCCAGTGGCAGCCACTGCACTTGGCTTCTGCAGTTGCAAATTTCTTACTTCGGCCTGTACCTGGACACGCCTACAACATTTTTTTTTTTTCGAGCTGCTGCCACTGCTGCTGCTGCTCTGCTGCCCTCAGGTTATTTTTTGGGACGCAAACATACACACACAACTGTTGATTGTCAGATAAGTGGGCCCACGACTCGACTCGACTCGACTATGGCTTTGCTTTGCTTTGTCGGAGTATGTATTGGTTTAGGGGACTCGTACTCGTACTCAAGCGCAAATATGTTAATTGCAGTCGAGGCAGCAGCAAACAGAAGCCGTAAGGCAGCTCCATTTGGGGGGGAGACTCAGGCAGTGTGGGCTGGCAGCAGATTGTCAAAGTTCAAATTGAAATTAAAATAAATGTTTCGCAGCGTTAATTGCTTCATTAACAGGAAAATTACTGCTAAAGATGTTGGAATTACAGACCATAGCCGGAATTGGCCATTTTAGAGGCGGTAATAGATTGAATTTTATCTATGTGATGCTTTTATGTCTTCGAAAGCTCTAACTAGAAGTACTAACAGGTATGGTTATGCTAAAACAGTTCCCGAACATTCTATTAACGATGATTATTCTTCTATGACTTTCTTTGCCCAATCCTAAAGAGCAAACAAGCCCAAGGCAGACCCAAATTTCGTTCAAGAAATTCCCAAAAATTGCGCTAAATTGAAATTAATTTAGAGACACAAAATGCGTTAATTGAAACATTAGAGCCCAACATTTGATTGCTTAATTTACATGAAAATTAACTAAACCAGGCGGCCCTGGGTGAGAAGGCGAAATCACAGAACAGACCAGAGAGAAAAATGCGCACGAAAAGATGCCAGAAACAGCAGAGGAAATCCCGTGCCGGGGAGTCATCATCCCCCCCATCTAGGGGTTAGAGGACAGTTCGAGTTCATAAAGACGCAGACCATTAAGACGTATTAATTCTTGATTTTGCACCCTCGTTCGGGGTCCAGTCTTGGCTCATGACCCGCGACCCAACACCGAGAATGCTGTCAATTTCTGGCCTTCTCGGGGGCGGGCGCTGCTTTATGCCCTGCCTTCAACGTCTGTTGCCTTTTTCTGGTTGTCGTTTTATTTTTAATTTCGTCTGAGCGCGTCTTTTTTTATGCCGTCGAGGCTCATTAGATTTGCAAAATGTTTTCTCATCTCTCCTTTGCTGATGGTGGTCGTTAATGTTATTAGGTTCTTGGTCTCTGCCCTGACCATGCCCCCCACTCCACGCTACTCCACTCCAGGAATACCCAGAGCCAGGCCACCCAGTGCCACCAGGCAAATGCAATTGGATTAATAAATGCCATTAGATATAGCAAGTGTTTTATTTTTATTCCATTTTGGGGCGGATAATTTGTATTTATGCCATCATTTCATGCCACATTTGAGTCGAGTTATGGACAGTGACAACAAAACAAAAAAAAAGAATGTGAAAATGAAATATTGCATGTGCCCCAAACCCAGGATCTGCCTTTGACCTCTGACGGAAATGGAAATAAAACAAATGTCAATATCCGCCATGGCATTTGGCATTTTCCGGAGGGTCACGTGCGGCATAGATGGGTGTGTCGCGGGCGCTCTTGGACAACAATTAGAGAAAGATACAGTGAGAGATTGTGGTGGGGAGCTTTCCGCGTTTTTTATTTTAATATAAATGAAGAGAAATTAAAAGGCAACTGTTGACAAAGGCACAGCGGTCATATGTGACCGAAAAGGAGGAGAAGTTCTCATCAAAGCAAACGCACGTGTCTGGGCGGTAAATGAATTCCAGCAGCAGCAAATGCTTTTGACACCTTTCAGTCGAGAGAACAACAAAAAAAAAACCCAACATAAAAGGTCACAAAGCCAAACAATTAGAAAGGTCAGGTGGTGACCACTGGCCAGTCTAACCACCCCAACACCCAACAACCGACACCCCGGGCAGACAATAGCCAACGCCCCCGCATCATGGGAGGATGGGTTAATAATATTCAAAAATCTCTGACCGCCTGCTAATGAGAAAACTCTGCTCCTACTCCTGACTCAGCTGCTGGAGATGGCTCAGTGAACTCGAAATTTGAAGCACACTCGTACCAATCGTTCAACGAAACGGAGACTGTCTCAATCACTTCTAGGATGACACCTTTGGAATCTAGGGGGTGGTCGATAAGATGGCATTGAGAAAAGCGAAAGTTCAATGAGGTTGTTTATTGGCAGTAAAGCTGCCCATTGGGTGACTTTTTAGTGTCAAGAATCATTCCTTTTATTGCTATAATTTTACATTAGATTACTGTAAATGATTAAATAGTTGTGGATAATTTTGTATCTACTTTTCAAGAGCTTTTGTGCACATTGATTGACTTATTATATAAATATATAAATTCTCCTATATATCCTAAGAATCCCTTCGAGGTGAAACACCTTTGTTACCCTCGCGAAGACATAGTATTTATCCCATTCCGAAACTTAGCTTAAGTTGCGGACTTTGTTGATTGAATCAGTCTAAGCTAATTATTTATCAATTCACACTTGAATCACATCTCACCCATACATCTACTCAGACATACTCCCACAACTAGACACACACACTCAAACCCATATCCGGGCATATCCACAGGGATTACGTCTGCCGAACACCCAAAGGCGGAAGGAACTCTCTCCACACCGAAGTAAATTGAGTTCTTTTTCGGCAAATGAAACTAAACGAATTAAACGCCTGCTTCTGCGAGTACTCATCTACGTAGATATATCAACAAGCTCGCCCCCGTCATGGTTGGCAGGCAGAAAAAATAATTAAATGATAAACTAATCTACACCCAAGCCTTTAATAAGTAGCAGAGCAAACGAGAGGGCAAAAACTGATAGAGCTACAGTTGTTAGTGGCCGTATCTGTGTATATACCCACACCCACATTTATTCGCATCTATGGATGGTTGGTTGGGTCCCCAGCCTGAAGAGCCTGAAGAGGCCATGTCCTTGCTGGGTTCCACCGCCTGTGCAAATAATTATTATTTTTCGAAACTATAAATCTGCTTACAAAATATTTTCGTGCATTTTTCTCAGCGCCACCCACAGCGAATGGGTGGGGGGGGCCATACGATGGTGAAAGGGTTTTGGTACGACCAGACTGTGCCCCGGCAATGATATACAGTTTTCAATTAAAAATTATAGTCTAATGAAATTTTCCAGCATCGCCGCCAGGAGAGTTTTGTCGGCTTTTTATATATTTCGTAGAGTTGGGGTGCCAAGGGTCCTCAATAGATGGAGCATGAGGCTGGCGATACCCCCCCATCTGGATAATTGCCAGTCAGGCAATAACAGGGAAAAACTTTTTGCTGTTGTGAAGGAGGCGGGGGTTGGGGACTGTAACGTTTTAAAGGTGGAGAACCTTTGGTTGGAAATTCCAGTTCTGGCTGCTGCCTTTCTTTTCTTTCCTCTAACATCAACATTTTGTCATCATCTCATACATACGAGTATACTATGAGTCTTTTGATTTATGCTATTTATTTTTTATCACGCTGCCGTCTGCACTAGCTCAAAAAATAATTACAAAGCACAGGGACCGTAGTGCCAGTTCCCCAACGAAGCTACAGACTCCTTCCTTCCTTCCTTTACGCCGTGCTCTTCCTTTTCAGGGTACATTTTTCGATCAAATTTCTTAGTTTACAAAAACTACAGAACGTTCCCCTTCCCCCCATACATACACATGCCACACCACAAAATATTTTGGTATGAAAAATGTCCAAATTGCAAACCGAAAAATGTCCCTGTTTCCTGTTGCCTGTGTCCGGTGCATTGAGTGGGGCCCTGGGTTTATTCTACTCTATAGTTTGCTTTTTGTTTGCTTTCTAATAGTTGCTAACCAAAATTGGGAGCAGGAGCAGGAGCAGGAGGAGGAGCACCTGTCCCATAACTGGAACCCTGAACTCTCTCTATCTCTCTCTCCCTCTCTTGTTGCCTGCCCCCCATATTCACACATGTCCTGTGCAGGACACTACAGCGTTCTCTAGCCCAGAACCCCTTCCAGTATGTAATCTGAAACATTGTTGGTTTTAGTTTTTCTAGGCTTTTGTTTATAGTTTGAGTAATTTGCTTTTAAGCGGTTTTTAATATCAAAGTATTGCTTAAATATTTCCAACCCCGTTACACAAAAACTTTTCATCCCGAAAATGCGTAGAAAATCTGTTTGAAATTGTTATGTCATTTTTATGCTAAACATTTTTGAATTATAATGTAAAATGAACAAATATGCTGAACAGGACAATCTCTAAGGAATCATGCGACCTAAGCGCCTTGCGAGTGTCATAAAAAGAATGGAAATTTTTAACATTTAAAAGCTGTTCTCATGAACATAATGGGATCAGAGGGGAGACCCAAACAACAACAAAAACAACAACAAAAGCCTAAAAACAAAGTGAAGAAGTCATCAAAAATGTAACTCAAGACGAAGTGCGACTAATTTCTGTCCCGTTCACGTTTCTTGGGCTCATTTTGCCATTCGTTTCACTTTTTGTTTTTTTTTTTTTTTCCTGCTGTCTTTTTTATTTTCCTTTTTGTTTTATTTTTTTTTTTGGTTTTTTGGAGGTGTTTTTTTCTCCCCCAACAGTTCATTAGCTAGGATTTACAGTCACTTTTAGGAAATGCAACCAAATTGTACACAAATGTATAATATTCCATAGGCCCGAAGCCGAAACCCCCTGAAATGGTAACCTTTTGGGGTGATGCTTTAGATACTTTTTGGTCTAAACATCTGAGGCCACACCGTCCACACAATTACCATGAATATTAAGCCACAATAAGAGGTAAAAGCCAGCAGCTGAAGTCCGCAATTGATGGAGCCACAGATGTTTCGGTGTGGTTGTGGTTTTGGTTTACCTTTTGGATAGCTAAATGGCGGAGGGTTGGTCCAAAACTTTTCAGCAGGGGGTCTCCCTCTCTCTCTCTCTCACTTCCAAGTACCAAATGCATTTTTAATGAAATTTATGTGCGTTTTGCATTAGTAATTGAAATGGGAATGGAAATGGTTTTCTCTGATGAGGTTTGAGGTGAGAAGCAACTAGAAATTTTAGGGGTTTTTATTAGTTAGTTGATTATGAAAACTTTTTGGCATTTTTCTAATACTTTGTATCTAGTCTTCATTTTTGGTTATATTTTATTTTATGTTAAAATCATTAATTTCCCATGAAAATTTTACAATTTATTTACAACCCAAAACATTTGATACATGTGTGAAATATCCCATTCGATTGCAGATCTGTTTTAGCTCCTCAAAAGTTTTACATATGTATATAATTCCCCCTTCAATCTACTATTCCTTCCCTTCATCACAAATCTTATCGCTTTCTATCTAGTTCCATACTTATTTCCATTAAAATTTACGTATCAGAATACGAGTGGAACCCTCAAATATCATTTCTAAATTCACTTTTTCATATTCATCATCAAAAGGAACAAAAAACAAAACAGGAAAAATATAAATGGTTTGCAAAAATAGCAGCAAATGGAAAATATGCACTTTCTCGGGCTAATCAAGTGGGGTCCCTGGAGAAATGCGTTCCGACTCTATCTCTCTTGTAGGAAAAATTTCTAATAACAAGTTACCCTTATATGCGCTACCCCCTGGCCAGCCAGTCAGTCAGCCAGTCAGCCAGCCATCAAGTGAACTACCCATTACATACGCAGTTAACTCAATTCTTGCTCCTTTTTTTTCAGTTGGCTCTCCTGTCCATTTGCCATGTCGGAGGCCAAATTGAATTCAAATTCAATTTGAACTTTTCAATTTTGGTCCTGCAAAGAGTTTTCACAGAGGGAGGAACAATTTCCACATTTCGAATGCGTAAAATGTAATGAAAATTATGAGCTTGAACCTGTGAACCCAACAACAGCACGCAGCACACAGCACACAAACAGAGCACACACACACACACAGCAGAGAAAAAAGTGAAAGCTAAATGAAATTTTACAAACCAAATTGTTCATGCACTTTTGAGCAACACTTTCAGCGTTAACAGAGAGACAGTCGGACAGACAGACAGTCAGAAGGAGAATAGATGGGAGAAAACTCAGACAGGAATTCGGGAACAGTCGAGTAAATGAAATGAAACATAAATTTAAATTGAAATACGGCTAAACTTCAGACATGAGCTGTTTTTGTTGCCCCTGTCCTGTCGTTGACTCGTTGTACAATATTGGCCGCGGGCAGCGTTTTTGTGTTGCTCTTGTGTTTGGTGTGACTTTTGACGCCCGCCAAGGGATACATATACTCGTCCTTACTGTCCCCACTCCTCCCAAGCCCAACTACATCCCAACACACACTACACTAGTTCGGACAGTAACAACTTTAATCAGTCTGCCCCACTCCCAGCTACCCTGCATTCATATACAGCGATGCTTTTACGAGCCACTTGGCCTGTTGATGAGGCCCTGGACATGGCTGGCGCATCCAGGTGCTGTCCAGGACGTTCCACATTGTTGACCAAACATAAAAAATATGCTCGCTGTCAACGGCAATGGGAATCAGCTGGGAATACAGTAAGTCGACTGAAAGGTTACTCTGTTGACTTTGATCTTCGGCTAAGAGTGGAGTATACGAATTAGACTGGCTCGTGATTATTTCACTATCTGTCACTCTTTGTGTGGATAAATGTTTAAATACTTCCGAAAATGGCAATCGGCTTAGCCCCAAACTTCTAAAGGGTATATTAATATTAAAAGAATGTGCAAATAGCGCAGCGAGTGCAGTCATAACCAGACAGTGCCACCCATTGAACTGCTTTGTGTTTAGCAGTCACAAAGATTGCTATCCACACTGATCAGACCCCTCCAATCCTCGCCAGACGCAGTGCAGGGACTGCTGCTCAAACTCTGCTCTCTCCAACACTTGGCCACACGAGACCAACAATTATTATTTTACAAATTGATATTTATGAAGCAATTTACAAAATGTTTTTACGCCAAACGACTTTTTCACATCTCCTCTCCAGGCGCTGCAGTCGCTGTTTTGGGGGTTTGGGGACTGCACAAACATTGCACAGATTGCAGTCGGGTCTGGACCTCGTTCGGCCTGGTCGTGGTCGTGGTCCTGGCCCTGGCTCTGGCCCTTAGGCCTTTGGGTCTTTCCCCAAACACACAAACAAACTGCATTGCCATTGCAGTCGGGGCAAAAAATGTCATGAATTTCATTGCGGGCTCGACCCTTGGTAGGGAGTGAACGGGTGTGTGGTTGGACGTTGACTTCTCTGTCGGTCGTCCTCGTGGACGAGGCCCACAAATGTTTATTAATTTTATTGAACAATTAATTAAATGCGGGCAAAATGTTTTGTCAGCGCCCAATGACGACGACAGCTGCAGACGACGATGCGATGGACTCTCCTCTTTTTTGGGTCGTTGCATTGCGCCTGCAAGTATGCAACACAATATTAAAATACCACAAAAACGGCACTCCACTCCGATGCAGTATGTCCTTGGTTAATACTGTCGGGGGATGCTAGAGGTTATAGGATTCTGAAATGGTTTTGGGAACGTTCTGAAAGAGATTTCAAGGTTGGAACGCATGAAAAGATCGTCAACGATGACTTGAATGACTGCTATGGAAATAAGTAGTTTATTTTTATGGTAGTTATCAGAACATATTCTTCAAAAAGAGTCCTTCTAAAGGCAAAACTTAAATCTTAAAAAAAATAGATTAAATATGGAAAGGGAATAAACTATGAAAAGCATCGAGGAATCTTTGATTTCCTCTGCAATTCCCACAAAAACTCCCATCGAAACTGCATCCTGGAATGCCCCGAATATATTTTCGTTTTCATGAACTGCAACAGCAGTTGCAACAACAACCAAAAGGCCGTTAGCCGTTAGCAGTCAATGCAAATGTTGCAGTCACTAATTGTTTTTATTGAAATGGGCCCCCAACCCAAATGAAGCAGAAAAATAAGGAATATTTCGAAAATGAAAATAGGAAAATGGATAAAATGCTGCCCTGCCCATTGTGATTGTGAGACCTAAAACAAATGCAGACCATAATATTTTAGTCGCTATTTAATGGCAATTTATTTGCATATTGTTACATTGAAAGAGGGCATTGTTTTCGTACTGCGAGGGGGTGTTTGCCTCTAAAAAGAGGCTGTAGGATGCGGAGGAAGAGGAAGAGTCTGCCAAGCAAGCGATATGCACTTGACACTGAAGTGGACGTAACACACATGAAAAGCAAACCCAAGACCTCAACCCCCAAGCGAATATTCGCGTATGTGTACAGAGGGTTGCTCTCGGTTTTCAAAAAAGGTTTTTTGGTTTTTCGGTTTTTGCACTTGGCGTTTTGTTGCATACGAGTACGAGTGCCCTCTGCTATTTAGCGGCGTGGTGCGCTTAAGCAAATACAAATTTACATTTCGCTGCCATAAACACTTTTAAATTTGAATTTCATTCATGTTCCTTTTTTGTATTTTTCTGCCCTTCCATCCGGCCTGCATGCAAATTGAAATTGATGCCAAGGTAAACAGTTTCAATGGAAGAGGTCACCCCCAGACATGGCAGGCAAAGGTCAGCTGGTGGGTCCGGCGGGTCCATCTGTGTGTCCATGTCTGGTCTGCCTCTGCCTCTGAACTGCGGCCAAAGTTGTGGCCCCCGGCGGAAGCTAAGCCTGGGCCAATTGCGTTGACAACTTGGACCACAGAGAGGCAAACCCTCGGGGAAATGTCTTGGCCATAAGTCAAAGCCACTTCACAAAACACTTCCGGCTCACTGGTACGTTCTGTGGATTTTCTTATCCGCTTGTTGGATTTCCTTTTATGCTTGACTTTTTTTTTTGCTGCGTACATGATGCCCTGCGATTGCTGGGAGGGTATAATAATTATAGAAAGACGTTTGTTTTGGTTCAACAATAGTTGAGAAAAGTTAATTCTACTTTTTAGCCAAGCTTACTATTGGAAATGCGGGACATATTTTGTCAGAAGATTTAGTTAATCATATTCATAAATATATGAAAAATGTTTATTATTTTTTATTTCAATTGTTTTTTGTAGTTTTAGCTCTATCTATCTACTTCAGGGCATCTACTAGTTCCTATAGCAAAGCACAGAAAGTCGTGTGGGAGACTTTCTCCAAGTTCTGTTCCCACCCCTTCCGCCAAACCCTCAAGTACTCCCCCACAAGTAGCTTTGTTTCTCCTTCTACATTTCACTCCTTTCTCCGATTTGGCCTTTTTTCCTTGCCTTGTGCTGGGAAGCAATTGAAATGGTATTTTCATTTCCTAGTGTGCACTTGTTGCTCTATAAAGAAACGGGGGAATCGGAAGAAGAAGGCCTTCCTTCGACGAGGGTTTTATTTTGGCAGAAAAGTTGAAACTTTACCAACTCCCACCCTACCATTCCCCCATTTGTTTGTAGTTTTTTGGTGGTTGTTCCGCCAGGGAGCTTCAATGGAACATAACCCACACAGAGCAGACCCTTGCAGAACCCTTACCAAATCCAACACCACTTGAAAAAAGAAGAAAATCGTCGCACAAAAAGGGGCGTTTAGTGTGGAAAAGGTGGCTGGAGAGCACCCTTGTTGTTTTTGTTAAATTTTGCAGAAAGTCACCAAAAAATCTCGCCCTTACTCCGCGCTCCCTTTGAGCTTTGGTGGTTTTTTGGTGCTACCGGGGTTTTTTGTTTAGCCTTTTGGGTATTTAAACTAAGCGGATTGTGTGGGTGACATGAGTAGGTGTTAAGTGGCTTTGTCACTTTCCACGGGTGGCAGCAGACGGGTGCATGTGGGTGGTGTATGTGTGGGAAAAAGAAGCCAGAAGTCATACAATACCTCCAATACCTTCAAAATCCTCTCAGACGCTTTATAAATCGGTTATGGCACACCTATCCTATCGATTAAGTCATTTCCACTCCTCAAATCATTGCAGAGTGTGGAGAGCATTCAATCACTTTGCTTTTTGCACTCAATTTAAGCATTTAATTGCTTTTTGCAATCATTCGAAGCCTCTCAAATTGTGAAATCTCAGAAAATTAATCAGTTCTCTCTCTGTGTCCACGTCCCTCACCTCACCTCCCTCTCTCTCAACTCTACTCTGCTTGAAAGTCTGTGCAATTAATCCAACTCAAATGACTGACTGACTCGAATCAGGTTCAGCCTCAGACACACAGAGATTTTGTAGAGCGAGTGGCAGTGGAGTTCTGGGTATATCTGAGGCAATAAATCGTTTGCTGCTGCTGTTAATTTGCAATTCCGATTTCAATTTGAGCCACAATTTTTGCACCGAAAAATATGCCCAACGGGCAATTGCCCGGCTCTCGGAGAGAGGCCTCCTCTACTCTTTCCAGTGCTTTCCAGATTCTGCCCACAGTAACCGCAAACAGTCGACGTGTTTGGTCAGGGCACCCTGAGCCCTCAGGGGGCTAATGCTTCTGCCTGCCTCCTGCCGCCTGCCTGCCGCCTGCCTCTCAATGTGGATGCGGTTATCCTGCGTCCGTTCCGTACATGCGTCCGTTTGTAAGCCATTCATTTGTCCAATCATTCAACCGGAAGCTATACCGTTTGACACACATACTCGTACTCGTACTCGTACGTACACCTCCCCATCCGGTTGATGTTTTGGGGCAACGGCAACCCCCGCTGGGGGTGTCACACACTCGGACACTCGGGCATGACACATGCAAATTTCCAGCTGCTCTGCATCCTCCGACCAGCAACAGGGCCAACTGCCATACCGCCAACCACCATCCGCCACCCACTTCCACATCCTCATCCGCTCGGGCCATGTGTCATGCGAGTGGCAGTCGCCACTTAATTCATTTGATGCCGTAATTTGGCAATTTCTCGCAGATTTCCACAGTCTGACATTCGGATTTGATCAATTAATTTGAATAACACCGGTCATTTATCATGTCGTGGCACACAGTCAGAGTCACAGTCACCGCCAAAAGGGTTCACACAGGCGGACAGGATGTAGCCAGGTCTAGGGTTGTTCAGGCCATATTGGAGGAGACGAAGACCAGCATAATCCCTCATTGAGTGACTTCACTTCGGGTAATTTTTTTGTTTTTTTGCTGCAACGCTGCTCACGGGGATTTGAATTGTTTTTTTGGTACAGGTCTTTTTAGTCGATGTCATTAAGTGAATCTGTTATGTATGCAGGAACTTTTGTGTAAGTTATATGGAAGAGGAATACATATAAAGATACTTAAGTGTTGTTACAATGTAGATTCATTTTGCAATCAATTAACCACATGGGTTCTATGAAAGGAGTTTGAGTTGAGCATATATTTGGTGAGGTTCGAGATTATTTTAAGTAAGAATTCTTATGTGCCCACATTCATATAATTAAACCAGACCTAAGATTTTATATAGGTCAGTGGCATTTTCAGCATCAATTGTGGCAATCATTTCCACATTTTCCATTACCGCAAATAATCATAATAAATGACAAACAAAATGCTTAAGTTATGTTTTTTAATAAGCCCAACAATACTTTACGGCACTTCTCCTTAGTCTCTTTCTCTCTGTCTCTCTCTCATAATGCCACAACCACTTGCTCAGCATATATATCTTTTCTCTTTTTGAGGTTTTTCTTTAAGCAAAAGTCACGTAAAAAAGTAAGCAAAAGTGAGCGGAACAACAAAGAAACAAGCTCAATGAGAAAATAAGTATAGCGGCAAAAGCCGAAGCTTTAGATACCCTGAAACATTTTTAGTTTCGAAACGAATGTTCTTGATGATAAAATAGTCAAGCTATATCAAGTTTAAGATCATTTAAATATTAATATTAAATAATTAATATTATTCGGAAAGTATTTGTCACTCTGGGAAGTCTAATAGAAATAGCTTGATAGCTACAGGACTAGGGACTTCGCTGCTTTCAAGCATCTGCTCCTAATCATAATACCCAGAAACCCCTTGCAAGGGCATACAAAAAATAAGACACGGCTGCTTAGATAAATGAATGCGAATTACGAGGAAGACACAGAGTGTGAGGCAGCGCAAGGGAATGGGGCATGTCTGCGGGTGGTTGTAGGAGGCAGGCAGTGCCACATACTTTGCATACTCGTATTTCCGCGGCAGCATTCGAAAATAAGCGTGAAGCCGCAGCAACTGTCTAAAATTTGTTTTGGAAAAAACCTCTCCTGAAAAGAAGCAGAAAACCCAAAAAACCAAAGAAGCAACAAAAAAAAAAACTGAAATACAAATGACTTTTTATGTTGATTTCATGGACGCAGCTGTTTCGGGGGTCCTTGGGCTGTGGGCCGCGCTCTGCTGTACTCATAATTTATTATCCTGCACGGTTTGTTTTATGAACTTTAAATAAAAATTTATTAGCAGCCAAGGGATGGAGCGCAATGGTATGGCGGGATGGTGGGGCAAGCAGATAAAGTCGGACAAGTTGTGCGGCATGTGGCTGTCGCAAGACAGTTTGCATTTTTGATTAATTTTCATGCGGCTGCTATCGACGATGCATCAATCAAAGTTTTCAAACATTCTGTCCGTGAAATGAAACATGAAGAAAGGAAATATGATTCCCCTTTTGAAGGGGAGATCTCCGGGGTTTCGTTTTGCAATAAGCAGTTTGATGTATGGGCCTATCAATAAATTTGACAAATACGGGAAGTGGTCAAGTCAAGTTATCGGAATGTTTTGTTGGGAAAGTTTCCTGGAAATCAAGGAGAGGGGAAACAAAGTTAAAGTTTCTTATATATCAATAAATTCTTAATTCTCTTTAAGTATTATATATAAAAGCTAGCATAACTAGGGCTTATGCCAGGCTCTTCCTATTGACACCTTCAAAACCAGAATAGCTTTTCCAAAGACATTCTCCCCTTGCTGACAGCCAGACTTTCTACTTCCCATCCCCCCACACATTTCCCTTTAAGGTTTGCTCCAACTTTCATTTGCAGCATCCCCAAAAATAGAAAAGAAATCTTAATCTAGTCCAAGGGGGGGATAAATGTAATACAATCTCACAATTTAACGCTACTTATGCACGGCGTATGAATTTCATGCCATTTGTAAGCCACTCCGAAAGCATAGAAAGCAAATTTGTTCCCCGTTCATGGCAGTGCTCCAGAAAGCAACAGAAACAAAATAAAATATAGACAAAGCAATTCAGATTTCTTTTCTTCTGGCTGATGGCTAATAAAAGCGAAATTCCAGAGAGATTTTTGGCAATATGGGAGTTAGATTCTTGGAAAATATGTTGATTGGTATTTAAAAGAAAAGCAAGCAAATACATTCTCGGAAATTCTAGTATGAATTCGTTTCTATGTTCAAAGAAGTTTTTTATTTAATGTGGGATTAAAGATCTGATCGAGTTCAAACAGGAAGTCTATGAGGATCTGAACAGATGGACTTATGCGAAAAGAAAATAAAACGTATCCTCCCATAACCACCCTCCAAAACAAATTGACTACAATTTTTGCATTAATAAAAAATATTTATTAAATGTTGCAGATATTTTTTCGTCTTTAGAAACTCTTATAAATTTTCCTATGCCACAGCCGTGTCAGAAAATCGTTTAGCAATAAAATTAAAATCTCACATAATTGTTCCCCAATGTGGCATATGGACGGGAAGATGTTGTCCGGGAGGGGTTGTCTACAGCGAGCGACACGACTCGACTCGAATAACGTTGTACGCCAATTTTATTAACTGCAAATCTTATTTGCATGTTTATTTAGCATAATGTGCCGAAAAACAAGCGTCAAGCGTCGGGTAGCACTCCACCCACCACCCCTGTATAAATGGTATGAGGGTAGGAAAAATGAACAGTACAGAAACAGAGAACGTTTTCTTTTATTCAAATATTTTCTTATGACTTGGATGAACGCGACAAAAATTCGATTTGAGTGTCTGTCAAGCCCCTGGAAAAAATGGAAAAAAATAAAAAACAAATTTCACGCTTAACAACGCGGTTTCGTCCGTTCGACGATTTGCATACGAAATTGGAGAAGTCAAGGGAGTCACCGGCACCGTCACCGTCACCGCGAACCTGTCGAGGGTTGCTGCAACAATTACAGATGGCTTTTCAAGTGGGGTATGCCCTTCTTTTTTTTTGCTGCTGGATTTTCCTATTTTATGCATTTTCCACGTGTCAAATCGCGCGTCAATCAATCGATGTTTGATGCGGCATGTTTAATTTTTGGAAATTTCATATTCACTAACGTTTTGCTGCTTTCTTTGGCTCTTCCTTTTATTTGTTTTTCATTTTTATGCCTCGGCACACGCCACACCCTGACCCCCGACCCCCGACCCTGGCACCCAGGACCTGAACCCCGGCATTAGATCCCGGTGCTGGTTTCAATTTTACGCCGATTGGTTTTCGGCAATCGCCTGTGCAAATAAGCTGAGAGAGCGATAAGCCCCAGCCTGTGCTGGCCCTGGTCCTCCTCCTCAGCCATATCGTGACTATATCTCAGGCCATATAGCCCAGGCTCAAATTTAAATAAATACAAGCAAAGTGGAAAATAAAATGCCCGGCTAATGTTGCAGTCTGTGCAAAAGGTACTTGCAGGGGGTAGAGGGTTTGCCTTGTTTTGTTGGGCTCTGTTCTCCTTTTTTTTTGTTCCTTGGCACATAACGAGATAATTTTGACATTGGCCAATCTTCAATTGGATTTATGCGGATAATGTGGTCCGTAATCCCTCGACAGGTTCTTGGATGCTGTTGGACATGTATTAGAGACATGGTTAGAGATTTGCGCAAAGTTTACGATGGGCTGTACGATGGAAGAGAAGAGAGGAATGAGAAGATGTAGATGGGCTTTTGATCTGCTTGCAGTTTAAGTTAGATTCAAATCCCAAAACTAATACCCCACAACTCCGCACGTAAACTACACCCACATACACAGAGCTTCACCTACGCAACCATTAAAAATTCGAAATGAGATATACAAAATGTTAAAAGTATCTTCTGTGGAGCTTATTAAAAATTCAAGTGTTGCCAATTTCCCAAAACTCCAAAACCAAAACCCAACCGAAAAGCAGAGCAAATGTAATGCGATACTGAAATGTTTTACCCCTCAGAGGCACAGATGAGAGCAACGCTGACAACCGGGGGGGGGGCGGGGGGATGGAAAAGCCACTTACAACAATGGAAATGATTTTTGCATAATTTATTCGATGATTATTACAAAGAAGGAGACAGTTTTTTGAGTGCCACTCCACCATCTCCAGTCTCTGTACCTCTGCCCAATATCTCTACCCCTTGGGCTCCAGTTAATGTTGCTTTTTATTGCAATTAGAATGTTTTGGGGGGTTTGAAAGTTGACTCCAACCCCACCACCCAACGGCCACCGCCCACACTCCCCGGGCCACTGCCGAGTGTGTTTCTGCATATTCGTGGGATTTAATTTTGTCGTTTGCCGGCTGCCGGCAAAAGTGATTATGTCCTTTTGCCAGCTGCACCTTTTCAACTCGAGCTGAGTGAAATCCGTGTCCCCAGTGGCACGGCGACGACTCCCTGTAACAGTCTACACATGAGCCACCTCTCTCAAGTGGTTGCTGGATCTTTCATTTCGACTTCAATCATATTTCATGCTCTCCGGCCGCTGCCGGCGTCGTCGTCATCGTCGACGACATAGTCGTCCTGGCTGTAGTCCTCCTTCTCGTCATTTGGTTTATGTTTATTGTTTTATCCTGGCTTTCCGCCGTGTGCCATGACAGGACTCTCTCAGAGTCCCTCTCTCACTCAGACATAATCAAAAAAGGTAATCAACATAAAGTCGAGCGTCGTCAGCGATGTCAGCAGCTACAATTCTCATTTGGGGCTCACTCTCTACCCGTCGGCACTTGTCACATTCACAAATGAATGAAGTGCCAACAGCACAACTGAGACAGGTCCCGGAATGGATTTGTTGGCGGGCACAAGGGCCCAAGGTGTTTCACTCACAGTTTATACGAGCATGTGACCCATACCATAATCTGCAGTTTAACTTACTTTTCTTTGCCTATGAAAAGCATACAAATTGCTTATTTTAATTGATTGATTTGTGATTGGATATATTAAAGTTAAAACATAAATTTTGTCATGTTTGTTTTTTATCTGAGAAATGGAATAAAATAGATACGATCCATTTCGTAGATTAAAGATTGTAACACTTACTAAATATTAATCGAAGCCATTCTTGCCAGTAATTTTTCCAAGAAATTGCACCAAAAATAGGGGGAATTATAGGATTAAAGCACGTTTTGACAGTTTGCAACCTTCAACGAAATACAAGGAAATAAGCGACTGGGAAACTCCCATATAACATTAATGTTTAATATAGATAATCCAATAATTCTGGTAAGGAAAAATTTCGTATGAATAATTAAGTGTGAGCAGTATTTAAATATATTATGCTTACCGGAGGTAGTCCCGCCTAGCATCATGTTAATCGGACGGAGAAACAACCCGTTGGTTGTTCAACCAATGCAGTAGTCGTCCAGTAAGAGCTGCTCAGTACTTTTTACATGGACATGGACAATCAATCTAATGACAGCGCTATACCCATTCGGACATACAACATAAGTTAAGCTTTTGCTGCAAAAAGGATACCCGTATACCTACACCTACACCCCATCAGGTTCCTTAAGCCACTGTCCAGCATATTTACATCTCAATATCTTTCCCATTTTCACCGGTCCTATATCCGGCCACGTTTTGCGATGAAATTGATTGATCAACTCAATCGGTTTTGTGCATTTGAGTTTTGTGTTTCGTCAAGCAGAAGAATTCAATTATTCAAAAGCCGAAAACAACGTCAAAGTGGATTGAATGGGGCTGTGCTGATACGTTGTGTGGCAGTTTTGTGCTGGGTTGGGTTGGGAGTAGGGATTTCATTAGAGCCAAAAATATGTGGTCAAAACAGTCTGGGGTTAGGAACGTCATCTCTTTTTTTTTTAGAAAATTTAGATCAATAATTCGTTTACTTGTTTTTTACCCAAATAGAAAAATTAGAAGAGAGGAAAAAAAGGTAGATGTGAAAAAATATATGAGCCTTAATAATTTGATTGATGGCCAGTTGGTGTTTATTTTTTTAGATTTTTCTGGATTTAAGGGTTCATGATAAATTGTGACCAAAAATATATATTTTTTGCTCGTACATATATAGGTTTATATGTAGATGGACAGGACTCAATGAATTCCCTCATTATGGCCGGGCAGCTTAATTAAATGTGCTTCTCTGGTAATTTGCTGGCCACAAAGAACGTCTCGAAACCAAAATAAACACTTACCAAACCATCGATGGATGGTGCTACCCTTAAACAGCAGGCCAGGCCTCCAGCCACCAGCCAAAAGCCCCCTCTATCGTACTCAAACACCAACTCCAACCACTTCTTCCCTCCTCTTTCATACATGGCTCATTTTGCGGGCCTGCACATTGCATTTAATTAAATCATAAATAAGCATAAAGCGAAACGCATCTCCGACAATTAAACAAACATAAAAACCCAACCAAAGTGACAATGCCACGCCCTCACACCCAACCACACAAGTGCCCAAGGACCCATCCCCATACGCTCCAAGGGGGAGGACAGTAAATTGCGCACTCAAATGACCAAAAACGCATTGAAAATTGCATTTAATTAAGTCAATTCTCGGCGTTTGCCTCAGCCCCCCAAAAAGCTGCATACTTTCGGGTTTCGGGTATGCCCCATAAAACGAGGCGAGTCCATCAGCAGCCACAACTTCACGAGATAAGGTGCCTCTTTCAGCTATATATATATATATATCTGTATGCATTATCTAGAAATTCGCTTTGGCTTTGAAACACACAAAATTTAAGTGAATTAATTATAAAAATTATTATTATTATATTATAGTTATAAAAATCGAACATTAATGTTTGTGACAGCAAGTAGAGAATGTATTCAGAATAAATTGGATTGTAATCGATGCAACACCCATATTTAAATGTTTGAGAGAGCATTGCAAAGTCGTCATTGGAAGAATGTGTAACATTTGCCGTTTATTTTGACAAAATCAGTTGGTCCAAATGGATGCATGGATTGTCTGATAATGATATGTTGATGATGCTGTTGATGCTGCTGATGATGCTGCTGATGATGTTGATGATGATGACAATGTCATGAAGGACTGCATGAAGTCAACTGCAGCGAGGAGAGTCCTGCACTCTCGTGGCTCTCTGTTGTTTATTTTAATTACTGAAATTGCATTCGAGTGCCAACTGCCAAATGGCCCAGCTACCTATCTGACTCCTGACGTACCCCAATGCGAGTCTCCCCTCTGGTCGATGTTGTTGGCCCTCACTTGTTTTGTTAACATCCACTGCACCCGCTATCGTGATGCTGCTGCTGTTGCTGCTGCTGCTGACATGGCTGCATTTTGCTTTCATTTGCGTTTACGTTTGGTTTGGTTTTGGCCATTGCCTTTAGGTGTAGCTCCCCGTCCACTGCCCCAACGGAAAGCAGGCCTAGGCCAGTGTGCCCCTGCCTGATGCATGTATCAAAGTTTGTTCAGGTAAAATGCCGTCGCGCAATTGTTATGAGTGTCATCATCAACGTCGACAGGCGGCGGCACTGGGAGTGGCAGTGGCACTGGTACTGGCACTGGCACTGGAACGAGCACGGGTCCAAGAGCTGCGCCAGCAACAAGAGTAGCAGATGGGGCTGTAACAAGAGGTTCAGTCGGTGCAGTTGGAGCATTCAGAGCACGCTGTGGCAGTGGCAGTCAAACATGCGACACATTATCGATGCCACCCGCTTGTGGAGAGGGAGAGAGGGGTGTCCAGGGCCTGGAGTATGGTCGGTCAGTGCGCGCTTTATGCAAACACTTGGCAAACAGAAATGAAAGCATAATATTGAGCTGTGGCACAGGGGGAGGGGGGGATGTCAGGGAGTAGCTACAGTTACAAGTGGCCGGCCATCAACGGAGGCTCCACAGAGCCGAAATTTAAGCTATTCGGGAGCTGTTCATTTGAAGAAGTTTCTGCATATTGGGAAAGGGAAGGGAACGAATGCATAAGTAAATTAATAATTGAACTATCTCCAAATATATTATGTGTGTGGGTTGCGACAACTCTCTGCGATAGATCTCAAAGTCCGCATAAAGTTATCTTTAAATTTTTTGTGGAAATATCTGACCAAATTGTGATACATAAAAGGTGAGCTGTATTCAGATCAGTAAACGGTAATCCCTCCGGATAAGTCTTGATCATAATCTCAGCCCAAAAAAAAACACACACACTAGTTTATAATTGGAAAGAGAAGCAAAAAACGTGACAGCAGACACTCAAATGCGCTTTAATTAAAAATTAAATCCGTTTTGCGCTCATAATTATGCAGTTCTCACATGATGGGTAGCCCCAACCCAGCACCACCCATTACCACTCTATACGTATATACGTATACCCCCCCCCCACCATCCCAACCATCCACTCAAACAAGCGAATCATTCGGAACCGGGTCTCTGGCCCAAGAACCGAAGAGAGCTTTTGAGCCCCGATGGGGGCGGGGCGTATGAGTAATAAATTTGTAAGCACGATAAGGGGTTGGCAAAGCGAAAACGACAGGCTAAAGGGGGGGGCGCAGAAAGTGGTAAAACGAAAGGGCTATAACATAGCGAGAGAGAGAGAGAGAGAGAGAGAGAGATGGAAAGAATGAAAGCGGAGACAGCGCAAAGGCAGCGGCGGCATGTAATCAGTGAATAATTCAGTTATAAGAAAATAATTTTTCGCCAAACATTAAAAAAGAGGCAAGCGAAAGAGACAGGCTTTACCCTTAAGGGTTTGGTGATGGTATACCACCCCCATCACCTCCCCCACCACCACACCACACAACAGTAACAGACAAAAATCTCGACAGGGCAAAAGACACAGCCAAAGGGGAAGACAGACCGAGACGAAGACGTTTGGCGTCATGTAAATAAGAATTATGAAAATAATAATGGAAAAAGGATTAAGACGCAAACGCCGCCGCAGTCAGGCAGCCCCACCCACCTCCCATAAGCAGAATGGGTGGGTGGGTGTGTGGGTGGGTGGTCTGGAAGCAACGCTGGTTGGCAGACATGAAAAGCGTTGTAAAAATGTGGTTATATAAGTAGCAAGCAGCTAACGGGAATAGGGTATCGACGGGTTGGTTGCTCTAGTTTGGCAAGAATTATTATAATAATTTTAAAATATATTAACGAAAATTATAATTTGGGAAGAAAAAAAAAAAATAAGCCATGATCTTCAACTCTTGCCTGTCAATTTCTTCCTAACAATTAATTTTCTGTTATTTTCAAAGTGAATAGTAAACTAAAAACTTTGAAAATGCTTCAGTGATCCTTTCAATCACTTTATTCAAGTTAAAATCATCAAAGCTGCTCGTAGCTTAAATGGACATCAAGGCAAAAATCAATATTAAAATAATAAGCTTCATTTTTCACTTCCCATTTCACTGATATTTAATAGCAGATTTCTTTATTCATCTGTCATTTGTCTGCATTCCACGCAAAATAAACTCCAAATTAGTACAGGGTATCATAAAGCAGCGACGAGGTTAAAGAATGCACCAAACGAAACCAAAACGAAAACAAACCAAACCTTGAAGATGAAGATGTCGACGAAGACACACTACCAAGTCACTACCAAGACGATGGCGAAGGCCAAGACGATGGCAGTAAAAGGTTATGACGCTGGGCGTATGTGCGCTCCCCAGGTTGTCCAGGGGTTGAGATGGGGCCTAGGTCTACCATTTACCATTCACCATCTACCCAACGTTGGCACTTGCAGGATGGTAGGATAGAGATGGCGGCACACTAAGCCCACGCGACATGCAGTCGCGTATAATTATGGCATTTTTACAGTGCGGTCTTCGCTGTTACTCGTAGTTTTCCCTGAATTTAATTACTTGCGCCTTTTTCCATGAAATATTGAAATGTTGCCAGAGGGGGTGACAGTGCTGGTGCTGGTGCTGGATGGTAAGTAGATGAGGAACGGTGCGGTATATACTGCCTCTTGTTCTGGCAACTTTGCTGCATTTTTAATGCGACCACATCTCAGGGAGAGAACGAAGAGGAAAGGGAGCACACGGCACGAGCCGTGTGGCATGGGCCAAGAGCAAGATGCTTAACACCCAACCGCCGACGACACCTGCCTGATTTATCGCCAAAGACGCGACAATTTCCCACAGACACCCACCCACACAAGTATCCTCATCCCCCGCAGGATGACATAGCACCATAGTCCTCCATCTCCACAGAAAAGTTGTTAACATTTTAGGCATTTTATTTTTTCTTTTGTTCATTTTCTTTTTAATTTCAATTTTCTACTCGACAAACGGCGGCCAACAATTTGTCGGCGTGGTGTCCTTGTTAGTCCTCACAGAGGACGGGGGCAGGAAAACCCAGGGAAAGGTGGATGTAGGTAAGGAATACCGGGGAAAAACCTTGCCTCATTTCGTGTGTGGTGTGTAATTGTCTTGTTATTGTTGTTCCGTACTGTAAGGCTGCTTAAAATTAATTTTTATTTATAAGGCCAACGACTCCTTGGGAGATACCCGTGCCATGCCATATCCGACTGTAAGACTCGCTCCCAAGGCGCCAAATGTGGCAGAAAATAGGAGGCAGGAGCAGGCCCATTTCCATAGCCATTAAGCAATTATATTTCACATGAAATTTATAGCATTTTTGGTTTTTATTTATATCTATTGTCGCACGGGGAAGCACGGGGAATATGAAAACTTTTGTTTTGTGCCAGAGGCAGAACTTTGTTGGATTTCAATTGCGTGGGAGTTTTTAATTAAACATGGAACATCAGGGTAAGCTGTGGAGGTTGAGAGGTGTGGAATGGATAGAAAATGTGAAGCAAAATGATGTACGAAATGTGAGGTAAGGTGGAAAATACTTCTAGACACCTCGAAAGTCTGAAGAACACGAGAAAAAGGATACAGTTTTGGTTCTGCAAGTTGATGTTCAAATGCATAGGAGGAAAACCTAGAGTATTTCTAAACTTGACAAAATTTAAATATATAAATATTGTATAGCCAGCAGCTCCTCCATGAAAGATACCTACAATGCCATGGCAACATATTTCTGCAATATTTTCCTTATTTTTCAGTCTTATATCTTGTTTAAATAGCAGCAGTCATTGTCCATTACGATTTGTAACTTTTCTTGAGTTTGATTCCTTGATTCTTGATTCCAACAGCTGAAGACTCACCACCAGCTTATGCCTCCACTTGATTGTAATTAAAACTCGCCACAAAATCCACCCAACTCCGGAAACCCTTACAAATCTTAAGTTTAAACTTCATGCTTAGTTCTCTTTTTTAATTTTTGGTTTAAAAATCGTTGTGGATAACATCAAAGAGGCCAATAATTTGCATTTGCCAGTCGACAGCTCTTCACAATGCTTCAAATCCCCTTTCAACAGAACCCAGCACCCCACCCCACACCCCCAACTCTGTTTCCCTCTTGACTTTCAAATAGTATTTTACGTAAATATTTATACTTCTTTTGTCAGCATTTTTTTCAATAACTTTTAATACCTACATATATCATGGGGGGGGCGGGAACGGCCAACAATGGATTTCGAAATGAAAATTGGTAAATCGTACGGTTTTTTTTGCTTCTTTTTTTGTTGCTTGGATTATAGGCAAAAGTTGTGTAAAAAACACACACAGACACGGAGAGATAGACCATCATCATACTCATATGTGATATATATATGGCCATTCCATGCCATGCCATGCCAAACCATTCCTACCCCCCAACCCTTATGAGTATGTGGCAGTCGTTGGTCGTTGTAATGAATAGCCTTCTGTCAGGGCCTGGGGTGGGGGTTCTGGGGTTCTGGCGCTCGTTCTTTCAGCTTGGGCAATTTGAGACCGCACTTATCTGCGATTATGACTTTTTAAAATTACACTTTTCAACACAGAACTCTCCCACACAGACACACGCACACAGACTACAGCCACTCCCTTGTAAAACAGAAGCAACAAAAAAAAAAAAAATAGGCAAAGAATTTTTGCCATATCCCGTATCCCATATCCATATCGGCAATATCCCATGGCATACCTCAATTTAAAACAGGAAATGCCTCTTGAACTGCTCTCTCTCTGTGTCGGCTTTGGGGGGGTGGTTCGGGCTGCTCCGTATCGCCGCCTTTTGATTTACTTTTATTGGCAGATTAAGTGCGTCAAAAGGTAGCGCTTAACATACCCCTCAAAAAACGTACCCAAACTCCCCCATTCTCTATGTATTTGGTGAATTATTGAAAATTTTAACGCTAAAAAAAATCTGTATAAAACATATGGAGTGTGCGTTTGTGTGAGTGTGTGCATGCGTTGATATGTTTCTATCAATTTTTATGGCACAGTCGAAAAATCACTTTTGATGTTTATCATTATTATTTTTTGCTTATAAAATATCTAAAAAACGTAGCAAAATGGCAAATTGAATAGCCGTACACTGAAACTGGAAGTTTATAATGTGCTAATGTTATATATTAACAAAATGGAATCGTATAATGGTTAAGGGAAAAATTAAAAGAGAGTATGATGCTTTCAGTTAAATTATAGCTAACTTTTATAGAGATAGGACGTGGTAGATCTTCATTATAAATTGATGATCTCTTTCAGAGCTTCAGAGATGAATCACTCGTGTGAGTGTCCTCTCTGAAGAACTCTCTGGACTTATAGAGTAACTTTTGACAACAAAATTTTATCATTTACAGATGATAATTACAATTACGCTCATTTTTCGTTCATTCGTTTAACTAAAACTAATACAAATACGCAGCATTTCTGTAGCCCATTTTTCCAACCACCGCAATTTACATATGACCCACTTACTACACAAAACAACCCACTATTGCTCTTTTATTTGAGGTATTTCCAATACGAAGAATACATTTCCACCCTCCTCCAGCCCTAGGGACTCTCTTTCGGCACTAATCTAATCCCAAAGGTGTAAATTCAACCGTGAAATGCGTAAACTATAAACGAACCCGAAAACAACACTTTTCATATGAATAAACAACCTCACATGAAGAACAACCCCTTTATGTGGGTTTGGGTTCGGTATTCTCGATGCTGTATGCTGGATGTAATTATAACCATAAATACGCGTGCCCATTCGCCACTGAATAAATCAGAAATATGATGAATACTAAATAAATGTTGCCTGGCTGCCACGCATATCCTTACCCTCGCCATCGTTTGCTCCTGCCCGAAACCGTTTCAACAACAATAAAACTCAACATTTCCTCAGCTTTGTTGCATACTTTTTGGAGCAGAGTATGGACAAAAAAAAGTCCAAGAGCAACCCGAAAAACCGGTTTTTAATTAAGATTAAATGAGGAAAGGAGCTCTCACGCACACACATGGATTTAAATTTAAATGAACAGCCCCCGATCCCGGCCAGGACTCAGCCTCGAATTCAGCTGCAGACTCCAGGCTCCTCGCAGACTTCATTAAGTTAACCAAAAACAACAACAGCAACAACAAAAAAACACCAGAAACGTGTTAAAATATTAATTTATATTTAAATCGAAAATGATGCGTGCACACACATCAGTGGGATTTGCATATTTGAGCTAATAATAGCCTCCAAACGAGTTTTCGGGAAAATGCTCAAGATAAACTATTTCGAATTAAGATTTTGGAAATGCCTAGAGAGAGTAAAATTATTTTGTGAATTACTTTAAATAAAATATAGCCTGAATTCGAAGAAATCTGTGGATGAAGGAAATCTACAACATAGGTATAAATTCGGTTGGCAATGAATACGCTTGATAGTTATATATGGTAAGGTAATGCCCACCATATCTCATCCTTTTTATTTATCAGTCTTGTGTTATTTCTCGAGGACTGTATTCTGCCAAAGGAAAGTTCCAAGACTGGGACAAGTAGACTCCGAAAAGCTAATTCATTTATAATTCAGATTGTTTCTTTTAAAATGTTTTAATTCAATTCATTTTAATGCCCTAACCCGTCGACTTAGGGTTAAAATCTTCTTGGGTGAGCTCTCCTTCTATAACCAAAAAAAACTTTTGGCCCTCTACTGCAATTAATAACTCCCAAGACCATTGCCCAAAGTTCTCCCAAATACCCCAACCAACTGAACCCTCAAAAACATGACCCTAAGTAAACATTAAAAACTCGGGGGCAAGAAGCAAAACAAAAAATTCAAATCGACTAGGAATACAAGTAAAACGCACCTGCGGGGCCTATACGAAACGCTTTTGCCTGCCCCGCAATCCGTGGAAATCAAGAAAAACACGCAAAACAATTATTCTTAAGATATCTCAGCGGCAACATTAAAAGCCAATTCCACTTGATGACAATAGAAACAATGCGCAACACACCTGCCCCAAGGGCTGCGCTGTGCGAGGCGTGGCTGGGTCCATAAAAAATGCAAAAGAATCAGCCACGAAAACAACAAACCGCCAAAAGTCTGGCACTGTTTCTTCCCTTTTGCAGTTGGTCCCTTTTAGGCATTGACATGAAAAATAATGTCACCCTCAGTTGCCATCGTAGTCGACAGTGTCGCGGTTGTCTTTTTTTTTGTTTTTGTTGGGTTTTCCTTTTTGCTTTTCTAACGTCTTGTTCTTGGGGTTTTCCTAACGAATTTTTGTGTCAACGCCGCATGTCGACCCCCAGGCATAGGATTCAACAGGATTGTGGGGTTTGTTGGGTCTGTCATTGGGTTTGTTTCGCAGAAATTTACCGCGAGAGATGGACTGTGAAGGTACTAAATATCTTAGAGGTAATTATTCCTTGTAGTATTACCAGAACTAGAATTTGTGATTTGTACTTCAGTTCTATCCATTCTACTATCCAGAAATACAGATTCTCCTAACACTCCTTCCCAAGAGCATCCATTCTTCGACTAGATTGCATTGTGTACTAAACTCCGCCCCCACCATTGTTGTTGTTGGCTTTTAAGTTGACATTCCCGCCCATTGCCGTGCAACCGCCCACAAAAGACACTCTCAGCAAAAGGCGCGCACCGCACGGCCTCTAATGGGCCAACTTGTAAGCCTCCAATGCTGCCCCGAGGGCAGTACTCTCACTCACCCATCACTCCCGCGTGCCTCACAAAAACTGCTCCATATAATTGTCACCATGGGTGTCGCTGGTTCGTTTTGGGCCAGCTGCAGGCACTGTTGTCCTTCTCGTTCTCGTTCTCATCCTCAACGCAGGCTGAAATGCCAAAACGTTTAAGAGCAAATTGTGGCAATTAAAAAAACGCCGATGCCGCCTCGTGGAGTTCTGCAATTGCTTTTCCGGACAGATGCCAGCAGGCTGATAAGCACTTGACATGGCCAAAAAATAAAAAGCGAGATCGGAGCATCGGTAGAGGATGATGATATGATGGCAAAGTATATGGCAAACAAACGATGTCAAAAGCAATTTATATGCAAATGGGGCACACAGTCGATGCCAACTGAGGCGTTGACGGCCACAGCGGATGAGTCGTCGAGTCAATTGATGAATTTTCATTGCATTTATTTGGGCATGAAATATCAAATATGTTTCATGGGCATCCTTTCGCCCCCTCTCTCTCTCTCTCTCTATATCTCTTTCAGCTTAACCCTTCGCTGACCAAGGACCGCAAATTGGGCAACACTTTTGAATAATGCATAAAATGTGTAAAATGTGAAAATGAGTTGCGGTTGAAAGGCAAATGAAACTTTACAACAGCATTTGAATATCAAAGCCATGTAATTTTCGAGCGTTTTTTCTTTGCTGTTGATACAAACTTTTCCCCCACCCACCCGTTTCAAAATTCATTTAAATTATAATCGAAAATTTGTTGTATTTTGCTGCAGCAAATGATATGAGGTGGGAAATTAAGAATGATAAGATATCTGATGAAAATGTTTTCTAAAAACCTTTGATATTTGTGAATGAAATTGGAATTTTATAATTATTCTTTTGAGCGTATAAAGTGCTATAAAAAGGACATATTTTGGAAGAAGTCATAACGGATTTGATTTTAAAGCCATCTTCTTAATATCTTTAATATATTAGACTCTTTTACTAATAATTTTTTTTGTTTGAGAATAAAGAAATAGTTCTTGAGCAAATGAAACTCTAAATTCTGAAATGAAGCGCAAGACCTCAAGTGAAATTCGTATAGCTCCTAAAAGACTTAGAGAAATGGTTTTTGTATATGCTTGGAAAAGGAACCATCAGATCATTTTACATATGTATAAGAAAAAGATATAAACACTCGTAAAAATTGAATTAGCATTTATTTTTGCTTTTTTTTTCTCTAAAGTTTAATTTCGATTTTTAAAAAACCAGAAGTATTCCTCAATTAGTTAAACAATTCAGGACCCATTCCATAAGTTGCCATAAATCAATAATATTCAATAGATACACCATAAGAACCCCACATATCCGCATATCCGCCCATCCCCCCCATCAGCAATGCGACGTATGCTAATAACCAAACTAAAACATGCGATGAGCATCATCTTTTTTTGCATCCCATCCCTTCTCGACATTGTTCCACCTCATGGCCATGAAATTGCTTTACGCTTTCCAAACCCAAAGCCCAAGCTGCGAACCCAAGACCACGACACAGAGCTCAACTCTCACCAAAAGCGATTCCTAGAGCCGCATATTATCCAGAGTTGTTATCAACGGCAAGCGACCCATATAACTGCAGGCCCTGAGGGGGCGCCCGTGCCCAGCCAGCAAACTGGAGGAAAGGAGGCACATGCCACAGGCAACGGAAACACACACACACACACACACTCTCACAAAATGAACTCAAACGAAAAAAGAAGAAAAACAAATTTAAAAAAAAAAGTAAAAGAAAAGTTAGAAATGGATGCGGAATGGGGTAGCTACTAGCTGGAGGGTTCATCCCGAGGTTTGGGGTGCGTTTTTCAGGGCCGGCGCCTGCAGATAGGCACAATAATTGTATCAAAAGCATATTTTCCATTCTGGTAGAACGAATTTTATGCTTTTTCAATAAACATTAACCGATTTTGGTATTTTTTTTTTCATACACGAAAACGAGAAAACCAAAAAAAATAAATGGCAATGAAAATGTTAAACGGCAAGCAGCCAAAAAGTATGCAATCATTCATGCGTTCATTATTTCATAGACTCTGTACTCCGAAGGGCATCCACCATATCCACCCACATCCCTCCATATCCACACACCCACAATCGCATTCTCTTGTTCAGTTTTTTTTTGTTGTATATTGTTTGAACACACAAATATGCAAACAGAAAGGCCCCATCCAAGAATATGGCTCTGCGTTTGCCTCGAAGTATGGCAATCAATGAGTTGGAAATATTTTCGTTTAACATTTTGCTATTGGCTTTATTTGTTAGATCTGACCCCACCTACTCCGCCTGCTCCACCAGCTACCATTCCTCACCATAGCCTACATATATCTCTTTTGGGCCTTGCTTTTTTTGCAGGAGGCTTTTTAATTTAACATTGGAATTTTTTTTGGAAAATGATTTACGAGTATTCTAAGAATATTTTTGAAGTTTTGTAAATTTATGAGAAAATAACCTATTGAATCTATGAATTATGGTTAAGACCATATAAACAAAATCATTTATAAATGTTGGAAATTAAAATTAAAAAAATGATATTTATATTAATAATAGCTTAAATATTATCCCAAACTTTGTCTATCCCATACCTTTTAACTATTTCTATACTCTGTTTAATCACAAACTATTTCCGGCATTCCTCTCTTAAACAGTTCTTCTTCCCACAGTTTCATTAATTACTACAAGAACCTCAACCGTTTTTTCTTTGCTCCACAAAATAAGCGCCAACTTTAAGGAGCCACCACGAAGCCATGAAGGTCACAGCGACTGGGTGCGACAACATTAGCATTAACATGATGTTGTGGGCCACTTGTTAAACTCAATTAGATTCATTAGGCGAAAATTGCGCAAGTGTCCAATCTAACTTTGACCATTCCAAGGACTTGCCAAAGGAAAAGGAACCCAGAAAGCGACAGAGTCAGAGCCAGCGACGGAACTCGAGGCCAAGGATAGGTCAGCGGAAATAATAAATGTTTGGGCACATTAAATAAATGATTATTACAAAGGGGGATGGACTCGGTTATGGACTTCTACTCACACGACTTCTTGGCACTGAAACTGATGGGAAATAAAAGCGCAACAAAAATGTATTTTATTTGCACATGACATACGTATCCCAAGAGTATAGTCAGAGGAGTATCCTCTGGCTGGTATCGTATCTATGGCAGAGCAGTAAGAGCAGGAAATAAAAATTATCAACGTGCGAAAATAAAACCCAAATGCGATATGTGTGATGGGGGGGGAAAAGTTATGATTGCCTTTGGTACCCATAAAAACTGATTATGTCACTTGATTAGATGATTTTCTCGCGCTCCTTTCGTATGCTGTTTTAGTGCCAAGCATATCTCTCTCTGTCTCTCTTTGGGTTTATTGTTGCACAAACACATCACTCAAATCGTTGAATTTATGATCTGTCACAGTGTCATAAATGTATCGAATTCTTGTCCGTTTCGTTTCTGCTTCGATTTCTATTTTCCACCCTTGCTGTCTGTTTGGTCCATAATTAAAATAATAATTTTCACGAAAAACTTAAGACCTTGTAATTATAATTGTCAGTTTTTCCAACCCCCAACAAGATGCTATTCGGTCCGTGCGGGGTTGTTGCTCATTAAACATAATTTTTGTGTAAACAAAAGCGAGTGTAACTTGAGAACAAAATCGATGTTGGGTTTCGTTTTGCCCTATTGCTGAGAGAGGGGAAGGGGTAGGGCGTTTGCGATTACATCTTCAAAAAAGGCTCAACTCCCATTACCCTTCCTCAGACCCCACCAAAAAATTCACACAAAAGTATGCAATAGATATTTTTTAATTACACTTCAGAAACAGTAACTGGGAATGTCCCAGTTTCGTTGCAGAAATGGTTGCTCATATAAATTTTGGGTGGGTGACATTATAAGAACCCTAACATCGAGTGAGATGACTTGTTAAGTAGTAGGAAGAAACTATTTTGTAGATAGATCAAAGTGAAAGATTTATGAACATACCAAAATTAATGACAAATTTCACACTAGAACTGTAGGCAATTTCTTTATAGGACAAAACGCGCATGTCATCACATGCATAGTTATACATATAATTAGAACTGAGAAAAGTTCCATCCATTTAGAGCCTCATCAGGGGTCGTATTCTTCTTTGATCAGCCCACTACATATGTCGACCCCGAGCGGGTTAACTTAATTGACATGTAGAGGTCAACAACTGAATGCCTCGGAACAAGCAACTCATTTGCATGTCAGTCAAAGACAAGGGACCCACAATTAGTGGATAACAGAACGGAGGAGACTCTAAAAAACAATTGGCAATTGCAATTAAGTATATACAGAATGTGAGCTAAACTGGTTAATTATACTCGTAGTTAACCCTGAGCCATGGCAGCATGATGTGGCAAGAAAACAAAACAGTAAAAATACTGTTAACCGCAAGCAACTTGTGTCGTCATCATGTCAGCGGCAGTTGGCTAATGCCCCGCACTCTTATCCAAGGGACATCCAAGGGTCCAACAGTCCTGGTTCAGTTGACCGCAAGCGTAGAAATATTCGTATGGCACAAACCAATTGAGAAACCAATTTGATTTGAGGCCTCGGGACACTGAAATTGGAAAAGCGAAGCGTATTGAATTCGATTGAAATGAAATTGAAATTTGATTGGTAGGACAACCTTTTTTGTGTGCCGTCTGCTTTCGAGGAGTGCAATTAAATAAGCATAAAATGTCAGCGACTTGAACGAAATAATTTCAATAACCAAAATTGGTTAGTAACCCCAGGGTAACAGGAGCTACAGGAGTAGGATGGGAGGAAATGCTTGTGGTCGTTTTAAACAAACCGCAGGTGTTGCATACATTTGCCAGCTTTGCATTAATTATGATGTGTGTCTCGGTGTGGGAGACAGGAAACAGCAGCAGGAGCTGCAGCAGCAGGAGACAGGAGAGTGTAGCTGGAGCAGGGCCCGTAGACTGAAGCTGTGGCAGGAGCAAAACTATTTGCAGCACTTGCGACCAAAAGCCGGGGAAAGCTCGTACGTAAAATTGTAGCATACTTATGGGCTAAAGTAATTTTATTGCCATGCACAGGAAGCTCCATAGACGACGCAGTCCTGGGACTGGCACCAGGAGAGACAGAGAGAGAGCGAGAGCGAGAGTCCTGCTAGAGCTCATGGCACATCGTGTGACCCGTAAACTTTACAGTTTCTTTGTTTGGACTTGGCCCAACGTGCCGTGTTTGCCCAAGTTTGTTGCCGCTCTTATTATTTTAGTTGGGTAGTTTTCGCTAGTTTCTCTCGTCGCTCTTATTACCCAGCACGCGGTTAATTCAGGGGTATATTGTATGCGGGTGGATTTTATAGGCAAACCTCATAAATGGTGAATGTTCTGGACCAAGTTCAAATGCATAGCCGTATATCAAAGACAATAAGATCTGGATTAGTCCAAAGTGCCATGTACACTTCTGTAGTTTCATATTCAATAACATCCACTATTTCAAAAATATTAATCTCTTTTTTGGTAGATATAATATATCTACGAAATAGATATGCTATTCTTCCTTTCTCTGCTATATTCTTTCCATCTTCTTTCATACTTAATACATTCAGTATATATATTACCAGGTATCCCATAGTCTGAATATCGACACCATTGTGCCTTTCTGATTTCTCTTTTTTGAGTCGGCGAGTTGTGTTCGTCTGAAAGACTGTAAAATGTTGAGTTGCTGTATCCTGGGTATGCGTCCGCACATAAAATGTCCATTGCAAAAAACTATTAAATTTCTCTGGAGATGAAAATATGATCAGAAATTTAAATCGATTTATTAAAAGCCATCGCAGTTGTTCCTTCAAGTGATTCCAGGAGTTGTTTTGCGAGAGATTGGGCAGCCGAAGGACCTCCAACTATGGCTGGAACATGTGTTGCCATACAAAACTTTTGTGCAGGAACAGCGAAAAGGTTTCCAATGAGAGTTGTGAGCCAGTTATGAGGGATTCGACGAGGCACAGTGGTTCGAGTATTACACAAAATAGTAAAGGAAAGAAACATTTACCTGGCGTGAATATAAAAATAAAAATTGTATACAGAGAAACGATCTTCTAGTAAATTAACGCCCTCAAGCCCCCTAAAGTTCTCACCAGGCTTTGTCCAATTTTTCACAGTTCTTTCCACTGTACCCCTGTACCCATTAGCATTGACAGTCATCTTTTGGACCAAACTCGGGTAAAACAAAATTTACTATGTACACTTAATGTCTAGACAAAGCCTCCAATTACCTTATCCGATTACACGAAGATTTGCCCCCACGAAGTGTTGGACGTTGACTACCTCCCCCTCATCCGGAAACCTCCAATCCCATCCCAAGCCAGGAGCACAAGCCATTGCTTATGAAAACCCTTGACCCGGCATGCCCGAAAACTCTTCTTCCGAGAGAAATCTTCATATTACTGTTGTCCCTTTTTTATTCGGAGCGGAAAATGTTGAAATCATTTTTGGGCTAAAGAAACATTCTCACACTTTCGACAAGCACTGGGAAAGGAGTAAAAGGCACTTAAGTGCCTCTACCCTTGGTCCAGGACTCGGGTTTTTAATTGAAGTGCAGTCGACAGTCCTTCTGTGTATCCTTCTGGGTGTGTGTGTGTCTCGTTTTTCAAGCAGGTGTAAAGTTAAATCATAAAATGAAATTAAAATAAACCAAAGCTGAAACGTAATGAAGTACGGCAACACTCCACAACATTCTAAAAGAGAGGAAAAAAAACAAAAAAAGGATTAAACCCTGGCTAACTCGTCATCCCAAAGGGTTTCCGGTTTCTTCCCCTGATGCCCATAATTAGCTGCAAGTTGGCTAAACAAATTTTTGGAGAAATTTTTCTACAATTTTTGTTTTTACCTTTTTTTGTGCCACATTTTTTTTGTGTTTTTTTTTGGGAACGCAACATTTTGTTATTGAAAAATTCATAAGCAATGGACTGCGGTCCGCACAAGGGGCAGGATTTTGCCGAATACTGCAGGGGCGTGCCACATGTCATATACCCCCTTTTAGCAAAAAAAATTAGATGAAAATGTACAGCCACGCCTACTTAACTAACGAAAAACAGTGACGTGTTAAGGGATTGAGGGTTTTAATGTTGCTATAAAACTATTTTTTTAATGTTAGGTAGTATTTTGTGCTAAGGAATTGATCAATATATCAGTGTATAAATATATTTTGAGCCCTTGAGCCCTTTCTAAATCTACGCCCCTGCCCAGAAGTCACGAAACCATTTTTGTCATATTACAATATAATTTATTAAAATTCTTATTTACAAAGCAAAGGACAGAAGCACGAAGAAGTCAAGAGAGGAAGTGAAATGAGTGGAAAAGAAGCAAAAAAAAGAGATAGTTAAAAAAAATAGAGGGGAAAAAATATAAAAAAGAGATACAGGGCTCGCCTCCTGGTGTCCTCTCATACTATTAAAACAAAAGCGACTCGTTAGTGTTGAATTTTTAATCAAAAAGCCGCACATGATACTCTTTGTATGTTGAAAAGCAAATTACAATATTCCTTCTATAATTTGCTATAATGAGGCACATTTTTCGCTCTTTTTGTGCGCCGTGGAGTGTAATTGCATTGGGTGGATGGGATGGACCCTTCAAATAGATAGAGACCCCTGGACAAGCCTACATTCTTGAGCTTGCCTTCACATATTCACATTTGCATATGGAAAACGCAATCAAAACGCCAGCGAGTCAACAAAAGCGCTAAGTAAACTCAAACAAAATGGTCAGTAGCCCCCGCCGGGTGGGGCGGGTGTAGGAAAGCCCACCTGAATATCCCAACATTTCATTTGGATGGCGACGCATTTGTTTGAACTTTGACCAAATGCACACGCCCCCTGAGCAACAAACACACGTATGTACAGTCGCGTACATGCACGTATGCATACACATCCGCCGTCATTTAGTTCCGTTATTTCGTGTTTGCTTTTGTGGTTACGCCTCCGGAATCGTTTGACCAAAGGCGTCGGGGCGGGGCGGGTCAGGTCAGCGACAACAACTGCCGGCTCAGCAAATTACAAATGTTGCCCAGATCTTTGATGGAAATTGGGATAATAGAAGCAAAAAGATTGTGGGGAGTTGGGGAGATCAGGAGACGGCTAAAAGTAAAACTTGGAAATAGTCTTGAATTATATATTTGATTTCGATTTTATTTTAAAGTTCAATAGAGGCTCATCTCATTCATTTAATTCATATTCAATTCATGTTTTCAATGAACGATTATTCACAAAGAGAAAATAAACTAAAACCAATTCCTACCTCCCTAACCAACCCCACCCCATCCCAATCCAACTAATTCCGAATTAACAATTTCTTTTCCAATTGTTTCTTCCAATCCACAGCACAACAATCTCCCCCGCACCAGCACAACCCTGCAGAATCTTTCAAGTTCCAAGAAAATTAGCTAAGCAAATGATGCAGAGAAGGAAAACCAAATGCCAGGCGCAGGCAATTAAAGGACCACCTCCCACTCCACACTGCTGGGGGGCTGAGAGGCAGAGGCAACCAAGCAAACGGAAAATTCATTACAAACAAATTAACAAATAAATCAAATTTCAATACGAAAATTTGTTTGCGAAAACAATTTTGAGACGGGTTTTTGGTAACTTCTGATGGGGTCTGTCTTCGCGTATTGGATGAGGGGCTGAATGAGGATGGGGAATATATCCGTATAAATCGCATGCCACGCCCCAACGCGGACCAAGGGCAAAGGAGGAAGGTCTTTCCATCACCAGGCCACTGGTTGACTGACAGGCGGCAAATCGTCTGAAGCGCACTTGAGAAATCATTTATCTAAATTAATTCCTGTCGTTTACATTTGCCAGAAACAAAGCGACGGCAGAGGCGGGATATAGAGTAGATGAGCGGGGGAACATTTTTGGCGGGGAGAGGGGTAGGAAAACAAAAATCAAAGATTAAGACAAACATTTACTACTTTTTAACCCACCACCACGAGGCTGGGAAATCCCGAGGATAAACTGACAATTGCCTGGAAGCTAGACACAGTCACGCCTTACCCATCGTCCCACTCTCAGCCCATGCCGGTTCCATTCAGAAGCAACCTTCTTCTGTGCTCCTGATAAATGACATGGCTGCGCATTTGTTGGATCAACATTCTGTCGACATCGCGTTAATAACTCATTTCAAAAATTCCTGGCCCAAGTCTAACCGACATCGACATACGTAACACACGAAATCAGTAGCCAAAAAAATATGTGAAATAACATTAGAGCGGATATTGAGACTAAGGAGATACCCGCTATTTAGATTTTAAGTATATCTTTAGAGAATAGATAATTTAGAGAAAATATTTGGAAGCTATAGCTACGTGTACATTACGCTAACAAATAAGAGATATTTATGATCTGTGAAATTATAGACACAACAGCCATGAGTTGCCGGAACAGAGATTTATGTGGATTGGTTCGTCTCCTGATCTTTGGGATTTCAAAGACCACTGATTTAAATCAAGAATATATGTATAGCTTTTGTGCTTGGACATGCTCTCTTATATATATAGTTTATTTCTTAATGATTACGGCATACCCTGGCACTCTTCGTTTAAGAGGTATAGACAGAATTACAATTAAAATGGTTCTTAGACTAAAATCGCAACATTTTCAACCCTTTCGGTACACCCTGCTTCACCCCCCTTAGCCGTGCACCATGGGTGGTCTGGCGTCTGAGGAAAAGTTTTGTTAATGAAATCGCGAGGCAAACGCAAGCGGCTAAAACGTACGCGGTTTTTGACGCTAAGCTTTGACTGACAAAAGCACAAAATCAGAGAGAGAGAGAGAGAGAGAGAAATGGAGCTGGAGAGAGTTACAGCCGTTACAGTTAAACATAGACAGTTAGAAAGAGAGAGAGTGTAAATTGTTGTGGCAATAATTGGTTCTGTCAAAAGCAGCAATTATTAAATCCAACAGCAAATGCCTACTATAGCCGCACTCTACAATAAATGATATATCAAATGGAAATCAGTATTATCATGAATTCCATTTGCATGCCGAAAATTATATAACAATATGACCAGGTCACGCAAAGGCTTTACAAATTTTTTACATAAGCAAAAGCTGTAAGAGGGTTCATTGCAAGGGATCACAATGATCGCTGTAGCGGTAAAAAATCTTCTGACCTTTACAGGACAATTCAGACTATATATTAAAATTTGTCTAGAGTTCCCAAAAATATGGGAATTTATACGTATAATTTTAACAAAACAAAATTGTGAATAAGACCCTCAGCATCTCAGATAATTTTCAATTAATTTATTTATTTGTTTATCATTTAAAAATAAATCTATTTCTTACATAAATGGAAATTTCCCATAGTTATCCTCATTTCGTGTATTTTTTTTAGTTTTTAGGAACTTTATGACCACAAAATATTAACCACTATAGGTAAATATTATTATTTGGCATTAATAGACTCTGTTTAACTGGCAAAATAACATTAACTAGTTCAGCACTCGATTTTCTGCACTATTATCAAGCTAAGATAAAAAATATTTCACTAAAGCACAAAGGACCCTCTAATTCAGGCCCTTGAGCAGCTTCTGATGTGGGGTCTCAATCATAACATTGTTCACAAATTCTGGTGACTTGCGAGCATAAGCAACCACAAGCTTGTATGGGGATATAAACTTCTGATCCTGATCGTTATCTTGATCGCTCTGCTGGAGGTTCATGGAGATGACAATCTGTATGAAATCATCCAGGAAATCTTCATGCAGAGCCGCTGGCATGCGTTCCAGGAAAGGACAAATGGCCTTGACATTATCTAAAAATAAAAATTAATTCAGTTAAAAACTTCTTGCAGCTAAACGCTGTTAGCACACACACCTTTCAAGGTCCTGACACCCTCGTAGACGAAAACCTCGCTGCGAATCTCCACATTATGCTGTATGAAACCCACTTCGTTGAGCAGCTGACTGAACTCCTCGCCAGGATTGGTGCTATAGTGCAGCGGGGAGATGAATTGCTCGACATCCTGCATATAGCCCGACCACTTCGCATTCAATCGAAGTATTTTGTACACCTCATACACGGGATTGGAGGCGAGGAAAACCAGCAGGCAATCACCACCTTCGGGTCTCAATATGTCGTAAATATTGCCCAAGGCACCGCGTAGATTCTGCACCCAGTGGAGGCAGTAGAACGAGGTAACATGATCGAATCTTCCGCTCAACTCCTGCGGCAGTCGTTCACAGCCGATATCCAGCACTCGGAACTGTGTCCGCTCCTCCCGCTGGTAGTGCTTACTGGCGAAGCCCACCATTTGGCTGGAGATATCAGTGCCCACCAATTGGGCACCTTGCGGCATCAGTGGCTTCACAAAGTCCATCAGCACATTACCCGATCCAGAGCCCACATCAAGGAGCGCGTCCTCTCCGTCCGATCGCCACTGCAGCGTCGAGGCGAACTCCTCAAGGATCAGCTTCGCATCGTGGCGCTGCACCTGGTTGGCGTTCTGATAGAGTGAGGCCTGATTCATTGCGGCGACTGATGGGTGAGTGCATCCCAACCATAGCTTTATATACGTTCTGGTGACGTCAACAAATCTCTCACGGGCTCTCATTTTTTTCCGCTCTGCCTCTGTCATAGCTTATGACGTCGAAGGTGTTTTTCGTTTCATGCATTTATTTTTAAAGCTTTGTAATTCCATTGGTTCCGGAGAGGAAGAGTACGATTTCAAAACGTAGAAAGAGAGAGAGAGAGAGATCCAGATCACTCACTCTGTGTGCTCAACTACACTAGACAGCAAAGTGTTTAGATCTCGACAAACAATTAAATGAATTTAGTGAATTTATTAATAAATTTCGTATATTTAAAGATGGAATAGAAATAATTTTATTATATTATTTATTAATGATATATTAAAATATTTATGTGAAAAAAGTCCTAAAAGTTTAGTTTCTCAGTTTATTTTATATGCCTAAAAATCCTTATAATTTCGTTTGACAAATTCAAACATTTTTAAATATTTTTACCCTTCAGATAGTAATTACACTATCGCTGAAATCATTCTTGAATAAATTCGCAAACTTCCCCTTTGCTCTCTGTTCAAGCACGCGACTGTTCATGATCGAAACAGAAAAGAACAAAACCCGAAAAGGCCTCGAGTGCGCTTTGTCTCCACACATCCAATGTAGGAAACTCAAGTTCGAGGTCAATATCGCTTAGCTAATGCTTCCTTCATAGAATTACGCCTCGAATACGTAACCCAGTCATAGAAGCCCATAGAAATGTAAATCCCAAGTGAACTTGGGCAGGCCTCTGGAAGTGAATTCCTCATAATATTATCATAATTTTCATGAGCAGTGTAAAACCAGCCTCCATTTAGCCTCCAGCCTCAACAATCGCACAGATCGAACAGCACAACAACAAAAAGAGTTTCCCCCAAAAAAAAAAAAAACCGAACAAAAATCATAATTTTTGGATGAACCCCAAAGTGCAGAAGGGAAATATTTTTGGAGTACAATGATCTTAAGATTGGGGGAATACGCAAGAAGTGAAGTTAGTTCAATGACCTACCCCAAGAACGATTAAAAATAAGTCACTCTATTTCGGTCCATACTTCAACGAAGATAATTAATGCAACTAGGAATAGAAGTGGTTCTTAGACACTACAAATAAGTAGGTGTAAAACATGTGGAAATATGAAAAGGTACAGGCATGGGACTCCCCATGCGAATTGAGTTGGTTCTCAGTCGAATCAGAGCTTGCACCCTTCTGTTGGCACTCTCAGTGAATATAAATTCATTAAAAACATTCCATTTAGCTGCAAATTACATTTGTGTAATTGCTCCAAGGCCCAAAGGAAGCAGAGCAAAAGGTTATGATATTTCAAATATTTCACATATGAGCATAACGAACGTTTGATGTCCCCTGATACGAGTATGTGTATGCATGTATGTATGTACACTCCCATCACAGCACATGACATCCCATCACATCCATACGTATAAATTCATTTGCCAAAAGTGACATCAAAAGCTGAACGACTGCCTCGGAGTAGAGCGCTCTCCTGGTTTCCGTTTCTGGTTTAATGTGTGTGGGCGTTACGGCTGGTTAATTGCATTTGTCGCAGACTCATTTCGGCCAGGCCAGGCCAGGCAGCTCCCAGAGCAAAAAGGGTTCTAGGGCTAGGGTTATTCCGGCCTGCAATTACCGAAAGCTGTCGATTGGCTCGAGCTGTCACAGAGACACAGAAATCAATTAAAGCGAACGAACCCAACCGAAACGAAACGAAGCCAACGTCTGAGAGCTGAGCATTGAGCTGAGGATTTGGTTGAGTGTTGGGTGTTAGGTTTGGGGGTAAAAATTATTTATTTTGGTATTGTATTTATGGGGCATAAATCAATTATGGATATAGATTTTTGGCATGTGTGTAGGAATTAGGGATGTTGAAATGAACTTCGATTGTGGCCTGTCCCAGCATCGATTTATGTACAAAGCTGTGTTTGTACATATGTATATCTTTGCGAGTGTTTCTCAATGAATGAGTATTTGTTCCTCGAATATCTTTCGGTAATTCCATCTGCTTTTGCAATCCAAATTACTATAATATGGTTTCTATTTGAATATTATTCACCTGGTAAGGCCTTGTGGGGATGTCCAACTTTGCGTGTCCGAGTGGTCTTCGATAGACGAAGTGTGTCCGCAATATGCAGATTTGTCGTTGATTCTACTTTCACTTGCGGCCACTTACTACGACGTTCCGTCGTAGCTGTCGGAATGGGACATATTTGACAGGGTTGTGAAGTTGTGACACCTTTGGGTATCGCCTTCAGCATCAGTATTTCTCTGTACTTTCTTTCTTTCTTTCCCACTTACTGCAAAAAATCCAGCCTTTTTCCGACACCAACCTCCTTCTTCACTGGGCTGTTATAGGATGCTCCTTCTCTTTCATCACGCTTCACATCGCTAACACGGGGGACATGGGCAGATTAAACAAACTGAGGACCGAACATTCAGTGAAGGAATGAACATGGGTTAAAGCCCAAGGTGCCTCGTTACTCTACGTGAACCATTGGCTAGAGAAGATTACAAATTTTTTATTCACATTCAAAGAAAACCAAAATCAAATCCAAATTTCCAAAATAATTGAAGTTCAGTTCTCTAGCCCAAAATATCAACAATTCATCTCTAGGTTTTCTTATCCATTTCGTCTGTTCTTTCAGTACGTACTCTAATACCCTCTGACGCCTTAGCCAAATAAGGAACTCCCTCTTCTTCATCCAACCCTCTTGCAGTTGCGCAAACAATCGAAGGGAGCAACCAAAAAGCCAAAGCAAACAGATTCCCATAGTTTTATGTGATTTCTAATGGATTCACGCACACTTGGACCCAACCCAAGCCATCACAGGAACCACCCCACGACATCTCCTTCCCTTGGAAATCATTCGCAATGAATCTCCTTCCCTTGGAAATCATTCTCACACACTTGAAAACTATTTAAAGTTTATCTAACTGAACAGTATATGTACACATGTTCTATATAGAAGCCTGTTCTGGCTATTTGTCTGTCCAAAACGAAGAGGTGGAACGGATGGTGCGGGTGGGTTGGGATGGGTGATACAACAAAAACTTTGGCATATGTTGAAATAACAAAATAACAAACAAAACAAGAATATCCCAGAAACGGGTAGAAGGGGGTAAAAGGGTTGAGATTGAGATTCAGTTCAGTTCTGTTCTGTTCTTGGGGTTTTCATAGTGGGGAAATGAGTTTTTAATGTCCCAAAGGGGAATACTGCGAGTGCACCACATGCAAAGACGGGGCGAAGTGGCAGGGCTATGCAGATTTAAAATACAAAGTAAACGCCGATTTGTTGTTATTGATTAGAGCAGACAGGAGCTGGAGGTGAGGGCGGTCCTGGTCTCGGACGCAGTCCCAGACAAACATATGAGCACATGCTTGGCTTCATCATCTTCAAACCCTCCATCTTAGAGGCGATACGAGTACATCCCAAGACGACGACGACGACGGCGAACGAGCAGGAGGATGCCGCAAACTTGATGAGTATTTAAAAGTTTTCCATTGTGTGTTTGATGAATATTTAATTAAGCATAAAAGGAGCACAGCTCTGCTCTCCCTCTCCCATCCCTTTTGCTGCTTAAGGAAAAACTTCGGCAAAGGGTTGCTTCTGTTGCTTCTGTTGCGTTTTGTTTTTCATTTCCCCCCAAAAAACATCGTTTTTGCTTGCTGCTTTCCTTGCCCCTTCCCATATGCCGCATCGTGTGGCGAGGCCAGCTTAGGCCACGCAAAAGAATAAAACAAAATCAATTAACGCTTCGTGCTTCCGTTTTTGCCTTTCAGCTGGTTTCTCTTTGCGTGTACTCTTTCTCTGCGGCAGGGGTACTCACGGCCAACTATGAAGCTTGAATTGTTGATCAAAATTAACTATCTTTTGGCATTTATCTAGTTTCTTGACTCAGCATATCAATGGATCTGCTCAATTTAAATAGATTTGGGCAACATTTTTATCTAGTAGTTGCTTTCCATATACACTGCTTTTAATTTTAATTTCTGTTCCCTCTAAGCCTAAGGACTGCATCCTTTCAGAAGCTATCCTTAGCAAAGATTCTAAGATTTTTGTAAAGAATATTTTGCAAAAAATAAGTAATTTGTAAATCAAATAGAAGAGTATTAAATGCCTTTATGCGTACTCTAACAAATATTCATAAGTCATTTGCTAACATCTTATTTTTCTTAGAGTACCCAAACTTCTTTCAACATCCGCTTTGCTTTGCTCCCCCCTCCCTGTACAATTTGTTTGTATTATTTTTATTATATAAGTATTTTACAAGTTGTAGGCAAAAGGCTGGGGCTCAAAAGAGCAGCGAAAATAATTAAATAGTAAAAGGCTAAGGCAGCGTGCCGCCAAAAGAGCTCTCTCCCCAGCAACCTATACCGCCGCCCAACTCTAAACCCCAATCCCGAACCCACTCAACCCTTTGTGCCACTTTTCTTATATACTTTTTTTTGGGAAAGAACTTCCTTTACTCATTTTGTTTTCACCGTAGTAAAGGGGGCAAAAAGAAGCCCACAAATAGCCAAAAGCTAGCGAGTGTTGATGGCAGCAGCAAAATACATTCCATTCCATCCTTCTCCTTCAGAACTCGCCCAGTGCCACGCCTCCTTTTTTTATATATGCATATATTCCTTCTTATATTAATTTGTTTTTCTTTTTTCTGTTGTTTCATTTTTTGTCGATTTTTGCGGGCGTTGGGAAAATTAATTAAAAATTAAATGAATGAACGAACGCTGGGGATAATGAGCCCCTAAGCTGATTTTGCGCTTAAAAGTATGCAATGGGAAAAAATTGTCGAGCTGCCGGAGCACACGGCATTCAATAGCATCGCCACCGATTCTGCCACGCCCATCCAGGTATAGCAGGTATCCCACCACCACCCCCGAACACACACACACACACCAACAAAGAAACGAAAAACTTGCAATTTTTTGTCGCATTTTTTGTGTTGGTTTGTTTGTATTTTATTTTCGTTTAATATCGACAAAGAGAAAAGAAATAAGAGAGTGGGGCAGAAACAGAGAGCAAAAGAAGAGGAGGGCAGAAGCTATGAAGATACAGAAACAAAAATCGAGCAGGAGAAGCTGGGTGGCATTCAGATAGAGAACGAGAGCACCAGAAAAAAAAATGATGAAAATTTTCTTTAACGTAACAAAATATTTTTATAAAATAATCAAGTTTTTCCTTTTGCGCTGTTTTGTTTGCTGCAAATTATTTTTAGCTCCACGGGAAAAAGAGAACAGCGAACAACGGAGTGGGAAAATCAACGAGGGGGAGAGGTAAAAGAAAAGCAGAGAAGTGGCACGGAGTGGAGAGGAAAAAGGCGGCGATGGACCAAGGAGAGCTTTCCTCTGTTTTGGGTGTAAATTAAAATTGTCCGCATTGCGCTTTTTTTTATAATGAGAGAGCAGTGGAGTGGGAACGGGGATGGCAAACCGAGGAAAAACTCAATATTGAAAGACAAAAAAATAAAAATTAATTAATAATGGGAAAATATTTCAATGGGAAAATCGGCAAACGAGAGAAACGAGAGGAATCGATGATCAAAAGGAACAATTTCGTTGTGAAAGGAAATACATTATAATAGGAAATGGTGAATAATATTTTATAAAGATAAAAGTCGGAGGGAGGGGAGGTGTAATTAAAGAAATATATAAATATATAGGCAAAAACAGAAGTAATGTCTAACATATTCCGTAGCCGTAAAATGATTTCAAATTAACTTTGCTTTATATCCCTTGCATGACCTTACCCTACAGAGACTCAAAGTCAAATGGCATACCAAACGGCATCCCCTAAACCGCAAAATCACATCCAAAACCGCACACCCCAAGCATCCTGCTACCCCCCATATATCCCGTCTTATACCTCACAGCACAAAAAGAAGACAACCAACCAGGCAAGACAAGAAGCGAAGAGAATGAGAACACTATCAAAAGTCAATTACAATGCAATTATTGTCTGCCCTTGCCAGCCCATACAACCACGCCATATCCCCACCCAACGGAAAACCAGAAAAACATTCTGAAAAGCCATTGAAAACTTTAATTGAAAATATCAAATTATTTTCGAGTTAACGTCAGCAAAATAAAAACCAGAGTTCGAGTTCAATAAGGTTAGCAAGGGGGGAGGACACTGAGTGGTAAAGGTAGTGTTCCTCTTGCCCCATGGAAATACCCAAGATATATGGCTGTGTATATATATCATTAATTATGTGGCCAGATTGTAGTGGCGACAACTTTGTGCTTTCGAAAGAAAGTTAACTCCGGGGAAAAGTGGCTAAGAGCCAGGAGTAGTCGGGCGAAATTCTAATGAGTTGGCATTTTCTGAAATTGTCTGAGACACAAAATCTTCCTCTGTAAGCAACCCAACCCAAGCCTGAATCCCCCTGAAATTTCTCGTTGTAAAGTAGCTGAAATGACATTAAAAAGGCAAAACCAAGCAGAAAGGACATCCACATCCGCAACCTTATGGACACTAACCAGAGACACACACACATGGGTGAAGGATAATTCTTCTTCAACCCTGTTCCTCCTGCCGTCTGCTTCCATCGTTTTATAGTTTACAATCTTATTATCTTTGCTTGGGCATCTCAAGTCCCATCTCATAGACACCATAGACACCACACGACCAACCTCCCTTCCCCCCCCTTCCACTCACACACATTTTCCTAAGGCAATTAAAAATCTTCACACTGTCGTTGATGATGTCCTTTTCCTGCCATGCTTTCCCTGCTATGCTTTTCGGCTGTTTTGTTGTTGTCTTTTACGCCTCGTTTTGTCCTTGGCCCAAACTTGATTTTGTTTATTAAACATATTTTGCATAAAATTCACTTTATTTGCAGTTTATTTCATAAGAAAATTACTCGTATATAAGGCTTTTCCCAGCGAGTGGGCCCATGCTTGATAGTTTTTCCTCTTGCTCTGCGGATGGGTCCAAGGCGTGCACCTTGTTCTTTGATTATGTTTGATCACGTTCTGTTGGAAAGTTTATTTGTTGGTGGGAGGAGAAAGCCATTGTTTGTCAGTCGCTTTTGAGTGGCTGTAGATGGAGAGGCACTACTACTGTGGCGTGGATTTGGAGGATGAGTGTGGAATTGTTGGAAGCTGTAGAATGGTAGTAGATAGATAGAAAAGGTGTTTGGTGGATTCCGCTGTAGCTGCAATACCTGTATAAAGATATATATATATATAATTTAGAAGAAGTATTTCTTACCAATATCTCCTTTTAGGATATTTCAAGGTATCTTTCAAAGATTTCCAAATGGTAAAAATATATCTGAGCCGAAGGTTCGATGCTAGCGCCCCGCTCAATTAATTTGAGTATTATTTCCAAGTGTATTCAAGTAAATTTTAATAATAAAAAATAATAAATAAATGCATTAAGATATTCCTATGCCATTTAAGAATTTTTTAGTTCAATTCTCGAAATATCATGCCCAAACTTTCTTTTTTATTACAAATTAAGTGGATTAGTTAATAAGCTACTAGTGCGCTAATCACTTAATTTTGTTGGTCACTGAAAATTATCAAATGAAAATGATTTTTAGCAAAAATTAGCAAAAATATTCACCGCTCTAATCCCAAACACCACCAACCATCGAATATTTATTGTGCTACTCCCTCCACCCATCCAACCATCCTCCCCCACCATCATTTCACGCTGCTCATATCTAACACATTCACTTCATGTGCCTCCCCCATGGACCAGCCCGAATGCAGTCACACATGAAAATCCCATAAAAATTGACAATAATAACCCACATATCATCATTGCGCTCTCCCCCACACTACCGCTCTCCCAAGCACATATGCACAGACGTACGTTCCACTCGATAAGAAGTCAACGCCTGCAAATCCACCAGAAATCGAAAATCCTCTCCCCAAAAGGACAGAAGTCGAACCAAAAAACCAAAACCGAATGAAGAAGAAAATCCCATAAAAAACAGTTCAATGATATAGAAAAATAGATAAAGTGAAATTTGCAAAAGAAAAAATAATAACAACAATGCAAAAACCGAGAAAAGACACACACAAAGAGGGGAAATGGAAAATGGAAAACGCGTGGCAATGGAATCAACTTTAAACTAAGCCGCAAAAGGCACTTGAATCGAGTTTTGGGAAGCGACTCCCGAGTGCCCATGCCCCACCACGGCCACCAGGGTGTTGTCAAGTGAATAATGGGACAAATCCGCAGAGTAAATATGACACGTTGCAAAATGGCATTCGATGATAAAAAAAGAATAAGCAGAAAAGAGTGCTTGAACTCACACACCCTATTTGATGGACCCCTTCCTCCAACCCCAAAGGACTGTCACTGACAGTCACACATCCTTTCACGAAAGGTGTTTTGACAAGGCGTCATGGCAAGTCAAAAGTGCAGACACAACATGGGAGAAGGAGAAGGAGACGGAGGAGAAGGAGAAGGAGGAGAAGGAGTGTGTGGGTACACCCTTTGCTACCGAACCGTAAGCGTATCAATAAAAAGATTGCTCCGCTGGGCACACGCATTCTGAAAATGTTTGTTTGATAAGCCCGAGGAGGCGGCGAGACTTTCCCCCTTTTCCTTTAGGTAATACAAATATTACGCCTTTTTATGGTGAAAGCGAAGAGTGCAAACCAAATGTGGCATAAACATTACAAAGGGTTGGCGTGACCCGTAACCCTCCCCCCCCAGAGACAGAAGTTATGTCTCTGTGACATTGAATCTTTATGTGTGCATTCGATATGCATTAAAATTCAATAATAATAAAAACAACACACACAAAATGAAAGACAAAAAAACCCAAGTAGAACTCCCCCAATTAACCCTTGAATGGCGGCGAGTGGGGAGAGAGTGTCTGTCTGAGGCAATATGAACGTCACATAAATCTTGGCAACACTACTACTAAGTCGCTATTAAGTAAAATTGACCACATATTTTATCTCATATGCGCACGCAACCAACGGACAGAACCAGCGGCAGCCAGAATCTCCTGCTCCACTATTATTCCGGAGACAGATGGGGATGGAAAGACACAACAAAACAGTAGCCCCCCCACACACACAATACTGAGACCAAAACAATGTCCGAGTAAATTAAACCAAAGCCTGAACGGACTCACCAAATTAGATGGATGTGTGGGCGGAGGGATGAGTGAGACTGTGCATGGGGTCAAGGAAAATTAAAGGACCAGTGATCTAAACGGCAAATAAATGAACCACTTGTTGAGTTTTGTGTGGCAGCAAGTTGAAGAGCGAAATTTTATATTACCATTTAAATAGTTTTTAATGTATGGTAAAATAATAAGGCTTGGAAAGATCATTTTTTAATTCAATTGCATAGTTGTTTCACATGTTTCAAAATAAAACAGATTTGTAAAAAGTTCCTTGCTACGACACGCAAATTTGAATTTACTAAGCTGCCAGACCTTTCAAAAAAGGTGCTATTAGTCTGCCACCCTTGCAGAAAAGTATATTAAAGAATTAAGGATGTGTTGGTTATTTTAGACTCATTTGCATGCAGAAACTACTAAGACTTTGTTTTAGAATATTACAGAGTAGAGAATAGAGTAAAAGTCTCGTGCAAACCAGATTCATCAATCGGATAAAATTATATTTCCACCGCTGAGATTCCTATCCAGCTAGTAATATTAAATCGAACATCAAAATTAATGAATATGATTTTCCCCGGTATATTTACGGCATATTTTGAAAATGACGCTTCTGAGGTTTCAGTCACACTCGACAAAACAAATCAAGTGAAATATTTATTTTTCTATATATTAATAAACTTTTGAAAATGACCGCCAAACTCATTTAGCAACGTGTTTTGCTTATGGAATGAAGATTCATTGCTGCGACGTTCCCGTAAGATACATTTTATTTGTATGGGAACATTTTCAGCAACATGGGGAATTGAACTGGCAGCATTGTTCTGCAACTTTGGCACAATCTGCATACCTTGGGAAAATGGATATTTTGGACTTGAGATATTGTTTGTCATTTCTGGCTCCAATTAATGCAGAAACTATTCAGTCTCTGTTTTAAAGATATAAACGAAATTTTGCAGCTCACGGGTTCCAATAATAGGTATCAGAACCGAGATAAATGTATATATAAAACACAAACATGTGCATAAATAGGTAAAAAACATATCAATCTATGATAAAATCATAAATAATATTTTAATGGAGCTTGGATCAAAAAATTTAACACCAATTAAAAGAAATAAGGTATACAAAAGTACATACGCATAGAATAACTTGGTTGACCTGCAACACTGACGTCACATTTAATCAACACTTACGTTTTATGCTTTGGCCGTTTTTGCTTGAACCCTATTATCTAAACAATCCCATTAAAACTAGTTCTGAAAACTAGCCAATCCTAAACCAAATTTATTGAGGAATCGGATAAAATAATTTTTTTAGCGCTGAGAGGGCCAACTAGCAGTAATATTAAACTGAATATCAAAATTGACGAATTTCATATCACAAAATATCATGGTATGGCAGCCCACTGCAACTACGAATTGCACGAGTCTGGCAACGCCACAAAAACGACGTCCCATTCGTTTTATGTTGTTTTTGCTTTAACCTTAATATGTAAATAATCCAATAAAAAGGACTTCTGAAAACTTGCCAATCTTATAGACAATTAATGTATCTATCGGATAAAATTATTTGTTTAGGGCGGAGAGGTCCAACTAGCTAGTAATATTAAATGGAATATCAAAATAGATGAATTTGATTTTCCTCGGTATATTTACGGTATATTTGGGTATATTTTTGAGGTTCCGGTATATTATTTCCGCGGTCACACTGAATATGACGTGTACATCTTTTTGCGCTAAATAAAACATAAAAGACACGTATTTGTAAAGTTAATTCACAAGAAGCATTGATTTCATAAGCATAGCCGGAAGGAACCCATCCGAACCCACACACAAGATATAAGTAGATACAACTTAGAGACACGTAGCCAAGACCGGCATATTCTATAGGCAGAAGAAGCAATGAGACAGCTGTGTAAGTACAACATATTGGATATCATTATCATTGCTGGATATCATTAACATACAATGTATACCCACACAGCGAGCCTTTTGTTGTTGGCATTCATTGCCGGTGGCAGTGTTAATGCCTTCTATTCGCCCTCCGATGGCGTCGTGGAGTTGACGCCCTCCAATTTCGATCGCGAGGTGCTACAAGATGATGCCATCTGGATTGTGGAGTTCTATGCCCCCTGGTGCGGCCACTGCCAGTCGCTGGTGCCGGAGTACAAGAAGCTGGCCAAGGCACTGAAGGGCGTCGTCAAGGTGGGCTCCGTCAATGCCGATGCCGACAACACCCTGAGCGGCCAGTTCGGAGTACGTGGCTTTCCCACCATCAAAATCTTTGGCAGCAACAAGCGTTCGCCCACGGACTTTAATGGCCAGCGCACAGCCAAGACAATTGCGGAGGCGGCTCTTGCCGAGGTGAAGAAGAAGGTGCAAGCTGCTCTGGGCGGTGGAAGCAGCGGCGGCGGTGGCGGCAGCAGTTCATCCAACGATGGTGATGTCATTGAACTAACCGAAGATAACTTCGATAAGCTAGTGCTCAACTCCGATGACATTTGGCTGGTGGAGTTCTTTGCCCCATGGTGCGGACACTGCAAGAATCTGGAACCCGAGTGGGCCAAGGCGGCCAAGGAGCTCAAGGGCAAGGTGAAGCTGGGCGCTTTGGATGCCACTGCCCACCAGAGCAAGGCGGCCGAATACAATGTTCGTGGTTACCCCACAATCAAGTTCTTTGCTGCCGGTGCGAAGAAAGCCAGCGATGCCCAGGAATATCAGGGCGGACGCACAGCCTCGGACATTGTCAGCTGGGCCGCTGACAAGCATACGGAGAATGTGCCCGCTCCCGAGCTGGTGCAAATCACTAGCGAAGACACACTAGATAGCGCCTGCGAGGGCAAGCCCTTGTGCATTATCTCTGTTCTGCCGCACATTCTGGACTGCGATGCCAAGTGCCGCAACAAGTTCCTCACCACACTGCGCACCTTGGGCGATAAGTACAAGCAGAAGCTGTGGGGCTGGGCCTGGGCCGAGGGTGGTCAGCAGCCCGATCTGGAGGAGTCCCTGGAAGTTGGAGGCTTTGGTTATCCCGCTCTGGCTGTGGTTAATTTCAAGAAAATGAAGTTCTCGGTGCTGAAGGGCTCCTTCTCCAAGGACGGCATCAACGAATTCCTGCGCGACATCTCCTACGGACGTGGCCACACGGCTCCCGTGCGTGGCGCCAAGAAGCCAACGATTGTCAGCGTCGATCCCTGGGATGGCAAGGATGGCCAGCTGCCCACCGAAGAGGACATCGATCTGAGCGACATTGATCTGGATGATGATGTCAAGGATGAGCTGTAGAGCGGTTTCCTCTCGCTCCCCACCCCATCAAGACTGCAGCTTCAGCTCAAATTTCCACACCTAATGAACACACATTTCTAAAGAAATACTGCATTTTGAAATGATATATTATGGAACTTCATAAGTCAGCCAGCGTATCTTAATATTAATAATTATTATCTATTAGCTTTTTCTACTACTTTCCTCACGTCATAGATCGAAATGAATTGAAACCAGCGAACATGTGAATTGTGTACCATGAAGTGAATAAAAACTGTGCAACAAAAAACACGACACACGCGTGAATTCTAGGCGGGTAATGATGATTGTACGCAGGTCCCTAAAGTAGCATCAAAATATTTATAGTTGATAGGATGTAGAAGAACAAATTGTATTCTAATGAAAACTAAGATTTTTAATCATTTGCTCTATAGAATCAAATATATACATGTTCTGTCATGTACAAACATGCACACGACATGTATTTTGTTTTAGCATTCTCTTTTGGACTACTATTTTAATTATTTCTAATAATATTTCTCTTCCCTCTTCAAATCTAAAGTTATTTAGTTATTATTTAATCCCCAAAAATTTAATTCAATTTTTTTTTATGCAATCTAAATATTGAATATTCTGCTGCGGCTTTATATTACTTCCATATCTTTCTTTATTATAATAGACAACTGTTGCCTGACCTCATTCTGTTCGATCTTATTCATAAACCAGTTTTTTATCAGAGTCAATTTCCTTTATACTTTTTGCTTGAAATTAAACTAGATTTAATAGTTGAGACCTTTAAAAACAATTCTACCAAATAGCAAACAATTCTGAACAATTCCCCAGAATTAAGAGAAATAACACACAAAAAAACATTTCCTTCTTTACACCATACAATCCGTGGTTGTTTATTTTTTGTAAAAATTCTCATAAAATGTCCAAAAAGATTTGTAAACTTTACTTTTAAAATTGTTTGCGCTTACACTCTACATGACGTCTAAAAACGTACATAATTTGACACAATTTATAGTTTAGATGCAGTGCTAAATGCAGTACAAATGGTAAATACTCGTATCTTGGTGGCATATTGATTGGCGCTTAAACTATGATTGGCATGACATATAATCTATTAAGTACTTGGTTTCGATTTAAGTACAACCTGTGGGCAAATGCTTTAATGAATGGGAAAAATTCAAGCATCACAAAGAGTTCAATTCGAGCAGGAGGTTTTCGTTTCGTTTCGTTTCTTAGCAGAGATATGTATGAGATGAGATATATGCGATTCGTTATGTAAATTAGGCCGAGAGAGAAGTTCGTTCACACAGAAACAGACAGAACAGAGACTGGCTTGCCAAAATTTAAAGATATTTCAGTGGAAACAACGCCGCGCAACGTGACTCAATTGCCACACTTTGGCTTTGTCTTGGGACAGGCAGACAGACGACTCTGCCAGCGCTGAGTGTAAACGTTTTGGACGGGACGGGGCTGAGAGACTACCTGCATAAAAAGAAATAAAAACTGTTGGCCTCAGCATGAAAACGGCCAAAGAACGGGGCCCAGACGAGCCCGAGAAAGGGAAAATGAGAAGGAGGTGGGGGTGGCGGTGGCTAAAAGGGTCTCTCAGGGCAGGCAAACTTGTTGCGCTGTCGAGAGCCTGCAGTAAATGCACACGCATGAACGAAACAACAGATAAACAGAGAGACAAAGACGGAGAGAAACAGACACCTTGAAGAGGGATGGGGGATGGGGATGTGCATGTGGGATCCGTTGGAAACCCAATTTACAATTATGAATGATTAATTCCCATTCGTTCTTCGGGCTCAACTGGTTATTGCTATGTTAATACTAAATATTTGTAAGCATAATTATTGTTGAATTTTGTTTCTTGCTGGCGTGGAAAAGTCTTTTGCATCCGAATCGATTCGGAAAACTATTCTACGATACTCTGCTAGGGCGGCTAATCAATCAATCAAATTCGGGGAATCAGGCAAGTTGATGGTGATGCTTCTGCTCGGGATAGTTCTCTATCGACTGTATCGAGCGCGATGTGGCCGCGGTGATTGTCGAGGATACATCCATAAAGCGATACTTTTTCTCATCTCGACACAGCAGCGGATAGCAGATGATGCCGTAGTAGAAGATCAGGCCGAGCACGATGACCGTGAATATGATAAGGATGATGCCGAAGGTGCTGATGCCCGCCCTGCTGTCCAGATACTCCTTGGGCGTCTGCGGTGGCGGCGTAGTGGGGGGCGCTTCTTCTACCTTGTAGCCTCTGTAATAGCTGTTGCGCGATGCATTTACGGTGGCAATCAGGCAAGTGGAGGCTGTGTACGTGCCCCAGAAAGGGGGTGAAAATGAGAACGAGAACATGCATTTCAATAACTCTCACACACAGCTTTAGCGCCTCCACAACTCACCCAACACAAGCAGACACGCGATATAGGCACTGCGCGACATTTTACTAACTCAATTTGAGGCTTAAACCACGCACAGCGAGCAGATAACGTTAGTTTTTATTTACGCGTTCGACGCAGACGCAGCAGCGACACAAAGCAACCTTTCGCTAGTGGTGACACCAGCGTATCGCACTCTAAATGCGATACATTATCGGTATTCCGTGAATCGAAATATTTTTACCTTTCCGTTAATAAAAATTACTTAAATCTAGTTGCATTTGTACCAAATTCTTTGGATTTAAGCTTACAAATGTAGTAATAGTTCATCTAGGGCTAGGGTTTTCTAGGACCGTGGGTAAAAGTAGCCATCGAAATATTCGTAAAAGTTGTCGTCAAAGCCTAGCTGTGGAGGAATTTGTTAATATATTTTTGATATGTCCAATCTACTTTCTATACCCAATCTTCGCTTTGCATAATCTTACCCGGCTGAGCGTCGCCTGGGTGAAGAAATGTGTGGCCAGTGGAGTGTCTGACAACTGCCAGCGCAAATTGTTCATAGCTTTGGACCTCTAAATCCTTGTCATTGCTGTTCTTATGGTCGTTTGATTTATCTGTAGAACACATTTCGTATTGGGTTAACAACGAACCAAGCAGGCAATAATTAAGCTCGATTCCCTATTCTTGTGATTACCTCCTTTAAAATCCATCTCGCAGGGAGCTAATCCGGTGGAGTGTCCGGCATTTATATTCAGCTTAAATTGGTTATAGCCTTGGACCTCAAAATCACTGATGCCCAAAGTCTTCACATCGTTGCCTATAGGAGATACATGCATGCATATTCTGGTCTGCAATAGCTACATAGTCTGGTGATTACCTCTTGCAAAGTTGTGCAGCCCGGGTGAATACGATGCGATGGAGATTCTATCGTTTATATCCAGCTCGACTTTTTCACACTTTTGGGAGACATTCAATTCAAATTTAACATCGCAATATTCAACAGCTAAGTCCATTTCGTCGTTGCCTGTGGGGAACGTACAAAGTCTTGCAGGTGGGCTTTATCGAACGAAGCGCGTCCTAATATTTCAAATCGTGTGCTTACCGCCATTCTTATGGCCATGCCGCTGTGACATCTGACCGAACCTGCTCTGCAAATATTGCATGTAGTCTTTCTGTTGCTTGAGCGAGACCTCTGGGTAAATCATTGTATCCATCCTGGGAAATTTGCTACAGAATTGTTTCTCATTTTCTTCCTCCGAATCGTCCAAAACTAAAACAACAGTAAGCGTTTCATTATATGGAATGCGCCGGCGTGCCACCGGCGACAGCCATAATTTCAGTTTTCATTTTAAGCTTACTCATTTTCCTCTTCAGTCCGCGAAATATAGAACCCATTTTCGTACAGAAAAATTTCACGCCGAACGCACCAAAAAGTAATAACAAAAAGTGCAAAGAAAAATATTCCAGTGTTGCCGCTGCTATTATTTATTCTTATGGTGTCACAGTTTTGTGTGGTCGCGATAGTGTGACATCTCTAGCCCTATCGATAGCATATTCCACGAAAAATTCGACGAGCGTGTGTGCGCTGTGCTGTTCGTGTACATTTTGGTGAAAATTGTTACAAAATACGCAAGAAAATATGTGAAAATTAATAATTACTGGCATTTTTACACTCCAACTGGGCGTGCGAACTGTTTTTGCATAGCCAGATACACAGAAAATAGCTGAAAACAACTAAAATAACAAAGGCGTATACGACGAAACGAAGGCAATAGACGCTCGCTCTCTCGCCTCTGTTCGTCTCCCGATAGTTGTGTATATATTTAAAATTGTAACTAGTTAGTTGTACGCAGGTGAATTCAGTTAAGTAATTGAAGGCGCTGACGAAGAAATAAAGCCAACGCGAAGCGAGCTGACAGCGAAAACAGCGAACAGAAGTACAGTGAAAAAATTTCGATTGTCGGCAGCGAACGGTGGAGAAGAAGAAGCAGCACAAAGTGGAAACGGTGATACTGCATCTGCATGTGTGTGCGTGTGTGTATGTGAGAGAGTGGTGGAATATAAACAAAATATACGAAAAAACAATACAGCAGTAAAGAACAATTGATTAGCTGACTGAACAAAAAGAAAATATGTCACATTTGCCTTTGGATGCACGGGCTATACTGCAGCATTTAAATGAATTGGGCTATAGAAATATATCCGCCGAGCAACTACGTGAATTTCTAAAAGGTAAGCAACCCACAAAGTACCCAACCCACCCCCCCTCCCCACCCCACAAGACTGACCGCAGTTCCCGCCATTGCAGTGGATTTGACATTTCAGTTGTGTCGTTTTATTTTATGCAAAAGTTTTAGTTTCGGCTTTTCGTTCAGTTTCAAACGATTCGTCACCATTTTTATTTGATTTCTTATTTCTTTCCTCCCGTTCGTACGACCGTGTGTGTTTGTGTTTTACAAAAAAAAAAAAAAGAGAGCAAAAGAAATACGGTGCAATGAAATGAAGAAAACAAAAACGAGTATTACTCGGAAATTGTGAATAACACACACACCACACGACAGAAAGTCCACACACAGCAAAAGGCAAAAGCGGTGGCGGCGGAGGTAGAGACAACAGAATGGCACAGTGGTTGAAATAACTAAATTGTTGGATATGAAACAAATAAACATGATTGGATGAGCTAGAAACGCCGGTCCCGTCACAGTGGGACAAAAGCCATTGTTTGTGGAACCAACAACATCTGGTCAAAGCATATTAATTTTCATGTGGCACAGAAGAGCTGCAACAACATGTAAATGTTATAAATATATTAACACATGGCTGGAAGCGAGCAGTTGACGTGGGAGACCACTGTGCACACCGTTGTACAGGCCGATTACAAACGCCAAACAGCAACGATTGTTTTTGTTGCTGCCCTGGGCCTGCTTTTCTGCCTGAGTGGTGGCTTGTATATCTCTTGAACGGTGTGTGCTCTCTCTGTGTGTGTGTGTGTGTATTTCGGCCTCCACCGCATTGTCAGCTTCATCCGCGACTTCACATGAATTTTTATATACGCACGTACATGCATACAAATGTATATATATGTTTTGTATGCTCATGTGTTTCTCTCTCTCTGTCTCTCTCTCCGTGTTGCAGAGTTCAAATTGTGCGTTTTTCTGTTTGCTCTTATTTGGTGTAGTAGTAGTGTTTTTGTGTTATTTTTTTCGCTCTACTCTTTGTCTCCCCTGTCCTCTTTTTCATTTGTGTTGCTGCTGCCGCTGTGGTGAGTATTTTTTCGTTGTTGTTATTCCCCACCTTCACCGCACTTGGTTCGTCATGTATTTTTCTTTACGTTTGGTTTCGTATCGTTTCGTTTATTGTAATGGCGCACAAAAAATGCCAGCGCAGCGTGCTGCGTGCTTGTTTTTCAGGTTATATAAAGGCTTTTCTTGATAGCCAAATACTTAGCCCGGCCCAAGAGAAGTGTCGTCGCAGTTTGTATGTGGGGGGGGAGGATTAGCTTAGCAATGTTGCCATACTGTTTTGCCAGACCGTGTTGAATATCGGTCGTTGATTATGCCTGTGCCCGCTCATTCGCATTCTTTTTGCTTGGCTAAATCTGCAAATTGCATGGCAACTGCAATAAAGACAAGTTAGCAAAAATTCTCTGTCTGCTCTGTCGTGGCTGCCTCTCCACCCTGCTACACACACGCACCAAAATATATTTGTGCGCTGCTGCTGACGAATAGATACATAAACATGTTACTCAGGGCAGAGGCAGCCAGAAAGCAGACTCACTCGCAGCCGCACGACAACGGCAGACGACGACGACGACGAACGAGAAAGCAAATAAGACTTTAGTTTTGTGCTGTGCTGTGCTCTGTGCTCCGTTCCGTGTGCTGTGTTTGCTAAAAGCATTGCCCTACACACTCCAAAGGGGTCCGCCGCCGACGAAGACGACAACGACGGGGGAAAAAGCTAGTTTTTTTGTTGTACAAAAGGGGACGAACGTGGCGCGACTTGTTTAAAATCGATAGCGATACATGTGACCGAAAAGGTATCGTATTGGATATGAGGATCAGGTAATGGTGTGGAAAGTTACCTCGAGTCGATTGAATCATCAGACGATTTTATACCATATATTGCGCATAAAATAAATAAATTGAAATGAAAATGATAAAACGGGTTTTTAAACTGCAGCTGCAGCAAAACAGCTGTGGCGGCCAAACAGTTTTCAGCTGGGTGGCAACGCCACACTCGTAGCGTCGCAGCAGCAGCTGGCCGCGGTCGGCCTCTCGTCGGCCCCATTTTTAGTTTTGAATTAAAATAAATTAACTCACACTTAATTGTGTGGTGCACTAACTTATACATACCCGAAAGTGCTGCAAATGCAAATTATTGATTCAAAATGTGTACATCAAAATGCAGAATTGCATAACGCGCGCATAGCACATCTGCACACGCACACGCACCCCCCTTCCCATCAAACACACACACATGTGGTGCAGAAGCAGAGCAGGGAAAAAGGAGTCAAATTTAAGCAAATAGAATCGAGGAAATGCGGTTGGTGGCCGGGCATATAGACTAAGTTGGACTAAGGATAAGGACGATTTGTACTTGATATTGTGTATGCATTTTCTCAACTCTCCCTCTCTTCTCTCTCTCTCGTTCTTTTTCTCTAATTCTTGGTCCTTGTGCGGACAGCTAATCTGCGCCTGAAGGTATGCAACCGCAGTCGGATAAGCAAACCGCTAGCAGACTCGCACCAACAACACCAACCACAGCAGCAGCAGCAGCAACAGCAACAGGCACTACTGAGCGGCCCAAAGTAAAGGTCATCAAGAGCAAGCGTCCACTCTGCCATTTCAAGTTTTACTTGGACATTTGCGACCATCAGCTAGCGAAGCGCATCGAGGCGGACATCAAGGCACTCGGCGGCAATCTTGAGTTTTTTCTCAGTGACAGCATCACACATTTTGTCACCGATAAGCCAGAGGCGAGTCTTCCGGGCACCCCCCAACCACCAAAAACACCTGCCACACCAGCCACACCCGGGACACCGGGCACAGGAGGGAACAGCCATCTCTGCCAGGATGATGGCCAGCATCAAAGGAAAAGCAATAGGCAATCCCGTGCCGATGCCATTTTGAGTCGTGTGCGGCGACAACCCAGCACCACCGGTAGCACAGCGGTTGGGGTGGGTACTGCCAACACACCAACATCCACATCCACTGCCTGCGGCACAAGCAGATCCTACACCATCTGGCAGACGGATCACGCCCAACGTTTCTTCAGGCGCATCCAAACCGAGCTGCGCCAGTACCTGGAGGGCAACGGAAACAGCAACAGCAGCAACAAGAAGGAGGGATCAGCAGGAGCAGGAGGAGGCGGAGGAGCATCCAATGTTAATACCCATCAGATACAGCTCAAGAAGCAGTATGTAAAGATCGAATCGGTGAAGCGTAACTATAGGCCCTACTACCATTTGATAAAGCAGCCCGACGATTGGCCAAAAATTGATTTAAGCAGCGACGACGGTGCCTTCCGTTTGCTAACAAAAGTCAAATCGAAAGAGCAACAACAACAGAGTATGACGCGCAAGTCGCTCGGCTCGCGTACATCCCAGAGAGATAAGCCAAAGGAGGAGCAACAACAACAACAGACAGTCCAGCATCCGGCGCTGAAGCAGCTCAAAAAGCAGGCAGCGGCCATACCCAACAGTCCGCGTTCCCATTGCCGTGGCGAGCCCAAGGAGTCCAGCGAAAAGCAGGGTGGCGTTTGTGAGATCTGCAAGCTAGAGTACGACATTCTGGACATTCATCTGAAGAGCAAGGATCACGAGTTGTTTGCCAAAAACTCGGACAACTTTCTGGCCCTGGACACGCTCATACAGTCGTCGGCGAATGTGAATCGGTTTCTGGAGCAGGAGCCAGACGAAGAGAGCGAAATCGATATGGATGTGGATGAGCAGCAACAGCTATTGAGTGCTTCCACGGCGAACGAAGATGCTGAACCGCAACGCCAGCCAAAGCAGCCCCAGCCCAGTCCCAACAGCAGCAGGCAACGTCCCTCGCCGGCGCTAAGAGAGAAGTCCAAGCGCATAACCAAGGGCAAGCATTCATCGGAAAAGTTCCAGGCGACACCTCCAGGCGGCGGCTCCCCGATGACACCATCTCCGTCGGCCAAGAAAAGCGGCGGCGGCAACACCTCGCAGGGCAGTCTCACAGAGCTGCAGCGTCAGGAGCAGCCCAACATGGCAGCGGCCACGCCGACAACGCACAACACAACGCGACGGAAAACGCAACAGAATTCTGGTCTATCGCCACCCATCAGAGCCATGCTGCCACCCTCCTCGCTCTACAAGGTCGTAGAGACGCGAGATGAGTGCGGCGCCACACCACCAAGACGCAGCGGCATCGCCGGACGACAAGCGAGCAATGTGGACTCGCCCTCGCTGATTGTCAAGTTCCAGAAGGTGCGACAGTCGGAGCTGCAACGCCTCAATGGAGAGGCCGAGAATTTTATGTTCCCCCGCACAGCATCAACGACAACGACGACAAGGAGCAGCAGCGAACTGCTGACGGATGTGGATCGCCAGACCACATCAGATGTGAGGGGCAGGCACAGTATATCCTCGGCCAGCCTAGACACAAGCACCAGCGAGGCTGAGACCCAGCAGCAGCAGCCACAGTCACAGCCACAGCCAGCAGAAAGCAATGTGCTGCGGAAACGTGCCCAGGCCGTGGGCAGGCGAAGGAGACCAGCCGCGGCAGCCGAGCAGCAGCAGCTACTGCTGCAACGTCAGCTATCCACGGGGAGCAGCAGTAGCAACAGTCAGCAGCGCTTTCCGAGCGCCCCCATCCAGCCAGACGACGACGAACCAACGCCGGCGACGGAGCCAGAGCTAAAGGTAAAACTGAAGCAACCGCCGGCCACCAGGAAGAGCAGTCGCACTGCCACCGCCATTGTAACGGCGGCAACGACCAGCAGCCAGCAACAGCAGCTGCAGTTGCGCCAGACGAGAGGCGCAGGCGGAGTCAAACTGGAGGATAGGATGGGGGAAGCAACAAAAGCAAAGATCAAAATCAAACTAGAACCAATCGAACCCGAACAAGACGTCGAGGAAGAGGACCTTGATCTCGATGATGAGGAGGAGGAGGAGGAAGAATTCTCTTGCTCTTCGGGCAGTGATGAAGACTATGTGGCAGACCGAAGACGACGCCGTCAGCTGGAGCCCCAAACAGCAGCAGCAGCAGCTGTGGCGGTGGCAGCTACAGCGACGCCACCCACCCGTTCCGATACCCGAGAGCAGCGTGCGGAACGACGACGCTCGCGATTGACCATTAATCGCAGTGCCGGAGAGATGGAGCTGCTCCAGACGGAGATCAAAGAGAAGAAGCCACGCGGAAAGAGCCAGAAGCCACCGACAACACCAAAGTCCAAAGGGAAGCAGAAGAAGGGTCCGAAGGGTGGGCAGCAGCCGTCGGCCATGGATATGTTTTTCGATTGCAGCAAGAGCGAGCTGCTGCGAAAGATGCAATACACATTCGAGTCCCTGCCGAATGGCGAGCTGTGGAATCGTGTGTTCATGCGGCAGGACGCGGGCGAGGAGAATTACTACACGTACTACGGTTCCACGCGGTATCGCAAGCTGCCCTACGAGATGGGACCTATACCCATGGCTAGGACGCTGCCGGCACACAGTTGCGCCCTGTGTCGGGCGGAGCAGGCACAGAAGCAGGGGCAGGAGCCACATCCCCAGAAGATTGAGAGTTCAGTCAAAAAGGAAGAGGAGATGGAGGCGCAACCGGGAACGGCCTCATCCTCGTCATCATCATCCATGTACAAGCACAAGAAGATGCATCTGCTGCAGCGATACCAGCAGGAGCAGCAGCAGCAGCAGCAGCTGCAGCAACAGCAGCATGAGACACAACTAAGCACTGCCATAGCCATAGCCAAATGTGATAGCAAGGCCAGCACTCCGGAGCTTCTCGAGCGTGAATTTGCCACCGATCGTGTCCAGCTGATTGAGCGCGTGAGGAGCACGTCCAGCTCCAGCTCGGGCATGACGTGTCGTAACAAGCAGCTGGCACGATTGGCCGAACTGCCGCCAAGAAAGTCGCCCCGTGAGCATGCCTCCACCCTGGCTCTGGTCAGCTGCATCATACGTCAGCGTCAGGATTCGCAGAGTAAAACCAATTCGGAGGCAGAGCCGGAACCACCACCCCCCGTTATAGTTGCTCCCAAACTGAAGACGCCCCTGAAGCAGGAGCCCGCACCACCCGCCTCGCCGAGAAACACACGCTCCCAGGCAGCCACCCCTGTGGAGGAGCTGCGTTTCGCCACCGAAATCAGTGAGACTGTCAAACGGATGCGTCGTGGACAAAACAAATACGATCATTCCCCACCTGCTCCGGCACCAGTTGCTGCTCCAGTTCCAGTTCCGCCCGAACCGCCCGCAGCCGCAGCAACTGAATCGCCTGGCAGAAGTCGTCGCCTGCCGCCAGTGGCCAATGCCAGTCTCAGCCACAGCTATGCCCGCCGCTTGCAGTTCTCCGCGCGACGTGAAGCGTGCTCCGCCAGCGTGCTGCTGGGCAAGCGCAAAAGGAAAAACCATCCAGCCGTGCGTCCAGCACCGCAGCAGCCGCCTGGAATGATGCGCGGTGTGCGCAAGCTGCCCAGCAAGAAGGGTCTGCTCGAGTACGAGATGGAGCCGTGTGCCTTCAAGGCTCTGGACAAGGCCATTCAGCATGAAAATGCTGGTCTGGCTGCCTGGCAGCTGGACAGGTATCTGGAGTTGGCTGGAAAAGAGTTCGACCTGGAAATAGAGGACACGCAGGAGGACTCGCAGGAAGAATTACCGCCGCCAGCAGCAGAGCGCATGCAGCAGCAGACGCCACCACCAACAGATTTCTACTTCACGAGCGAATTCGATCTTTGCGACCTGCTGACGGGTAGCGCTGCCAGCGGCGATGATGAGGAGGATGCGGGCCGAGGATCAGCAGCAGGCAACCAGCTGTCGGGCACCAGTCGACGCTTGGGAAGCACGGCCAACCTATATACCACTTACTATCGCAAGCGGAAGAGCCTCAAGTCGAAGACGAATCGAACGGGTTGGCCCAAGACGCAGCACAGGAGGCGCGGGGGCGGTGCTAATGGCGGTGGTGGTTGGGGTGCTCGATCCATGCCCGATGAGAGGATTAACTTCAAGAAGATGGGCCTGGGGGAGATGTCACCCATCAAGCAGGAGCCCATGGAAACGGAGGAGGAGCAGACTACAACCACCACCACCACAACAACAGCCACCATGGCGGAGAAGCTGCTAAGCAAAGAGGATGAAGATGATGACGAGGATGGGGAAGGGAATGGGGGTGCTGCTGCCCGTGAAGAGGCTGTCATGACACCACCAGCCACAGATGTCGACGAGCAGGGAGGAGAACGCCAGGCCGAAGCGGATGCCGATGAGAATGAGAGTCTGCCCGATGACGATGAGACAATGGCGGATTCGGTGGATGAACAGCAGGACGATGAGGCGGAAATAGAGGCCACCGATGCGGACATTGAAGAGGAGGAAGATGAGGAGGAAGAGGAGGATGTCTTTGAGGATGCCTTCGAAGAGCAGCAAGTCCCTCAGCAGGTGGAGTCAAAGCTCACACTCGATGATGATGATGAGCCCCCGGAAAAGCGTGCCCGCCTGCCCTCCATCTCTGTATCAACTCCAACCGATGATCCACAGCTGCTGAGTCCCGGCAAGAAGCTGCTGCTCACGCTCCACAATGGCCATCGACTGCATCCGACCACATCCACCCCGAGCACCACCGGCCAGCATCAGCAGCGACGCGGCACTCCACAGCTAAATGGCAGCCTGGGCAGCTGCATCTCGCCCAGCGAAAAGCTGGGCGGCGACAATTCGGACATCTTTACCGTCTCCTCGGATGGCCTGGACACGGATCTCGATTTGAGCAACACCCAAGCGGGGGACTCGCACGAGCACTGTCCCCACCAGCAGCAGCAGCAGCAGACGACGCCCAAGCGGAAGTTTGACATTTCCAAGTACGCGCCACCGAACAGTGGCAAGGCGGCCAGCAGTTGTGCCGCCGAAGCGGCAACAGCGGCTGTAAAATCGCTGGCCATCTCGCAGTTTCTCAAGAAGGAGGTTCGTGTCACCTGTCGTCGACTAAGGGCGCCCTTTAGACGCTTTCGATATCGTCGCTGAGCAAGCACCAATCCACATCAATCATCCATAAACATCCAATCACTTTTAGCTTTTAGTGTGTACAGAAAGAAACAGAGGAGGAGCCAACGAAGATGAGAAAATAAGTTTCATTTGTAGGATATATATTTTATAGGGCCATTCACCATCCACCAACCACCAATCATCTGTTTAACCTGACCTCAAACCACCCATTTTTTCGCTAGCATAATTCCAACTGAAACAAACACAAACACACACACACACACACACAGAGAGACGCATACGTACCATCATAAGCCTTAGTTTAATCTTAGTTTAGCTCAAATTCCCCCCAAGCAGACCCCTCGAAAAAATCAACAACAATTTCGGACTATTCCAAACAACCAAACAACAACAAACCAACTCTCATTTCAAACTCTAGCTCTTAAGTAGTGAACTTTCCATTTATCGTTTTGAAGAATAGTTTGTTCGTTATATTAAACGTCGGCTGTCGCTAACGCTCAAAAGAAAAGAGAATTTGATAAAGGGAAAATCACAAAACAAACCAATCAACTATTATGTAAAAGTGAAAGAACTAAACTAAAACTAAAACCAAAAGCAATTGTAAAAAAAAAAATTAAAACAAAGAGTAAAATTAAATATAAATATTCAATTTAAACAAACAAACAAACAAAATACGTACAATTTTTGTGCTGCATTTATTGTAGAATTTCTAAAGGTATTCTTGATGAAGCATCAATAGAACAGTTCTTTATTTAGTTTTATTGTATTATATTCAATTTTTTATTTCTCTGTAGAAATATATGGCTCAGAATTACAGATATTTTTTTTAAAACTCTCAGAAAAATAATTAAATGCTTTAGGATATATTTATATATTTTGTTCACTGTATTCTTTAAATTAAAAACTCTGCACTAGAGGACAATCAATAAATTTTCGTAGGAAATATGTAATTAAATAATTTTTATAGATCGTTTTAAAATAATTCTGATCATTTTTTGCCATATGAGAATTTTTTCTTTTAGGAATCTCCTGTTAGTAAAGACGAACACGACTTTTACGTTATAACTGATATGAAGGATTAAACAAAATTTGCTTTTAAATTAATAATAATACATGTTGTTGAAAAAAATATTTTAATTAATTAAATAAGGGAGCGATAGCATCAGGACTATTATGATTTCAAAGAAATTATTAGTGTAGAAATCTACTTTCGGTTTACTTTCGGTATGGTTTAGTTGTCATATGATTTAAGAAACCATAGTTGATGCATTTTCAAGCATGCTCTGCTCCCTTTGCAGCTTCGGGGCTATCGAATCGTTTTAGATTGGGGGGTCACCAGAATACACCCGTTCCACCCGTTCATCATCCCGCACATGCAATAATCCCTAAGAATTCCCAAAATTTCTACGATCTGATCCGAAACCCATCCCTTCCCCAATTTAGACTTGCGCAAACTCATCAAGTATGAGGAGCGTATGGCGGAGGGCCCAAAGGACGACCATTTCAGCAGCCTGCATAAACGGGGCACCGTCAGCTCGCGTGCCAAATTAGGAGGAGAGAACGATAAAGACAAGGACAAGGAGAATGCCGCTCCATCACCGTCAGCATCAACAATAGAAGCAGCAGCAACAGCAGCAACAGCAGCAGCAGCAGCCGCCAAGGAGAAGGATACCAAGACTGATGAGATTGAGAAGCGTTTAAGTGGCGGTATTGGCATGGCGGAAATTGCTCGTCTGTTTCGCAATAATCTCTTGATAGGTGGCACTTCCAAACCCGGTCCTGATGCCAGCCCAGGCTCAACTCCGGTCCAGAGCTCAGCTCCGGCCAGCAAGCGTCGCAGTCGCAGCCGGATACGCAAGGCGGCACCAGACGCACCTTTCCTATCCAGCGGAGAGTCCGAAGCCAATCTGGATCATCCAATAACGCGTCCACGTCGTGCCACCAAATCGCGTCCGCGTAGTGCCAGCCTTGGCGCCTCTTTGGGTAACATTAAATTTGCCATTTCCCGCTCTCTATTATGTTAATAATACCTACTTTTACCTCCTTCAGGTCGCCGTCGTGGCAAATCGAAAAAGGAAGGACGCATGACTGATCCGGTGGCCCTGTATCAGTACTACCAGAACGAGTGGGATCACTTTCGCAAACAGATACCCGGCAGAGGTGCCCAAAAGAATTCCCGCTGCGGTGTACGCCACTACTAGCCACTAGCTACTGGTTCCCAAGTACGAGTAGAAGAGAAGATCATCAATCCACTATAGTTATTATTTACATTTTTTATACATACATACATTTCTTGCAAAAGTTTTACAAATTCTATGACATGACTCAATTGTTGTACTCGTAACTTTCTAAAAGATTCAGCAAACGAATAAACTACTTTTATGATTCAATTAAAAATGTTGCAACTTTTCGATTTCGGGGCTGCTGTGGAGAATGCCTCCGCACCTATTAATTTGACCAGTAGTGTATATGTACCAAGGATAAATATATCCCATGGCTATATTTTGTATAGGGCATATAGAATAGAATATAAATTTGTGATACTGTTTATGAACAATGAACAACGAAATTTCTATCAAAATTATATTAAAATTTCCAAACAAAATTCGAAAATTCCAAAGTTCAAAAATCTAAATTATTTGTTTGGCTACTAGAGCAACTGCTGCTGCTTGAGAATGATGAACAGATCATTGGCGATGCTAGAGGGACGCTTACGTTCGCAACGACTGGAGCCAGCAGTCTCAAGGCCAACCAGAACCACGACACTGCGACGTCAGGTCTGTGTTAATATTGAGGCTAATGGCTCTAGTCCGTGTATGAGACAGCGGCGGCGAAGGAAAAGGGAATTGCAGATGCCTTACCCATACCCATACCCACCGATTTTAATGCCCATGGACGACTTTGAGTCGCAGACAAAGCGGGACCTGCACTGTGGCTATCCAGTTACAGGCGGTTTCTTGTTTCAGCATCCTCATTGGGAACAGTATCCCATGGAGCGCACAAAATCCGGCCAGGAGTATGCCATGTATGCACCCACTCTAGAGCGAAATAATCTCGCGCGCAGCCTCTATACCAACGTCAATAGTACAGGTTCCATGGACGAGCTGAAGGGCATTGCGAGCACACTGGAGAACAGTCTGCACAATTTTCTAACAAATGCAGAAACAATAGAATCGGAGCCAGTCCACGATGGTTCCTCCGCCCCTGAGGAGTCTACGAGAAGCAGAAATTATGTGTCAATAGGTCCGCAAGAGAGCAAGACGCAGCAACTGACGGATCTGATGTGCGACACCATCCACAGGTTGAACAGTTTCATCTGCAGCCAGACACAGATTGGGGAGCCGCAGCCAACATATAACTTTGGCCTGGGCCCGGAAGGATTGAAGAGTCATAGCCATCTGCTGCATCCCAGCATAATGATGATGGTGCCAGCAAAAAGCAGTCATCCCATTCAGCCGCCAGTCGAGTCCACTGAAGCCAGCACTCAGACGAGATCTAGCGTTGTGCGGACGCCCTGGCTGCGTGAGCGAAGGCGAAAGCGTCTGGTGCGACCCACCTATATACAGCTGAAGAACCGAGGCTGCAGCACAGAAGATTTGGCTATGTGGCCAAGGATTTTAGATGCCATAAGCAATATCAATAGCAGAGGTAATGACTGTAAAATTGTTTCCAAACCCCATTTAATACTTACATTTAAAACTTTGCAGAGAATCATCTTCAGACGCAACCAAGCAGGAAGAGCATGCGAGACAGTGGCACCACCATGTGGTGTCCCATGGAGTGCTGTCGCGGCTACTGTGGGTGTGCGCAGCTGGGCCAAATCTGTCATAAGAGCAATGAGGAGAATGGTGCTAACCTGCCGCCACCTTTACCCACAACACCACCGCCAGCATTGCCAGCACAGGACGAGCACGACTACGAGGTGGCCAGTAAATGCCTTTACATTGCAAATGCCGACTCTCAGTCCACTATTGGCAGCAGCATCGTGTCATCCAGCTACACATCTGATAGCCGCAGCGAGGGTGGAATGCAGAAAACTCAGTTGTCTGTCTCCTACATCGAGGAGGAGGAGCAAAGGGAAGAGCATCCGAAGAGAGCAGACAAATTGGATGACTGGTACAAGAGTGCCAGCAAGAGTCTGGCCGAACTGGAGCAGGAACAGGAGTGCTACAAAGCCATCGAGGAGCAACGAAGCGCGCAAAGCACCCGGAACAAACGACTGCAAACCGAACCCGTTTCTAGCTCAGCCTCCAGTGAAGTTAACATCAGAGTCACCGCCGATATGGCCGTCAGCACCAGCGATCTGAATGCCTGCAGACTCCAGCAACCAATCAAGCCCGCCCTGAAGTCGGAGCGTGCAAAGAGCGGCCAAGAAATTATGAAGCCAGCCCCAGGAGCATTTGGGCAACTTTCAAAAGTAAAGTTCGAAGAGAAAGTTCCACATAATTGGGAGAATATAATGGCTAAGCCCAGCACGCGAGCAGTGCGTTCAACCGTGGTTCAACAGACACCGAAAGGTTTCGAAATCAAGACAAGATTCCTAAAAGAAACCCCAACCCCTAGGGTTCCATCCACACGGCCTCCGAGACCGTGTCCGCTGATCAAGAGAAAGTATCTGCAAGATGTCCCAACCAAGAAAAAGCGCATCACAAAAAAGTTTGACTGTTCTCCGCTGATTGGTCCACCGTCCAACATACGCAAATCTCCGCCTGCATATCCCTCGGAATGGTTGCTGGATTAGCTTCTCTCTCTCTCTCTCTCTCTCTCTCTCTCCTTTTGAGCAGTCTCTGCCAGAGGTGTCACAAGCACTTTGACATCAAATAACATCAAATTTCAAATGACAAATTTCGGCCGCATTCATCATGATACACATGATGAAACCTAAATTGGGCTATGTTGTGTGAAGATGAACAGGAACCAGAGCAAGTAATTTGTCGCTGTCGTAATTGCGTTCTACGCAACCCTGAAGACGTTCCCTGGCCGGAGGCATTGGAACTAGAGGCAGAGACACAAACAGAGTCAGTGGCTGCCCAGAAACCGGAGGCACAAAAAAAGGGGAAGAAACAGAAACAGAAGGCACCGAAGGCACCGAAGGCACAGAAGGCACAGAAGGCACAGAAGGCACAGAAGGGACAGAAGGAAGAACCACAGCCGACGGCTCAGGAGGAGGAGCCAATAGAAATGGAGAAACATGAAGAGAAAAAATTTGGGAGAAGAGGCTCCGTTCGGACCATTGAATCCTTGCACAGCAATGCCACCATGCTGGAGGCGGATCGCGATCTGGATTTCCAAAATGGTGAACGTCTGTCGGGGAATGTGTCCGCAACTGACGCGCGATCTGCTACGCAGCAACAGCCACAGCAGCCCACCATTCTGCTGATTGTGGTCAAGTGAGTACTACGGGCCACCATAAACTTAAGCCACTTGGTATTTTTTGTGTTTTAGCAAACCGCCCGAGAATCCGCTCTATCCACCGCCAGGAGCGCCAGGTTACGGTCCAGGTCCAGCCAGAGGACCCCACAAGTATGAGACGACAGATACTCATAGCATTCGGGAACTAATATTTTACTCCACCACCTGCAGCTATTATAATCCACCGCCTGGACCTGGATTTGGACATGGACGAGGACCACCTGGTTATGGACCTGGTCGAGGACCACCTGGATATGGACCTGGACGTGGCGGACCTGGTTATGGGCCTGGTCCAAACTATGGCCAGTATCCTGGCTATGGACCTGGTCCAAACTATGGCCCCGAACGTCGTCGCAAGTAAGCTTTGGAACCTTCTATGAGTACAGTCCCTTCCGTCTGTTCAACTGTCTGAAGGGTCTTTAAGTTTGAAGATCTCTAAGAATATCTTAGTGTTATCGTAAAGTCTTTATTCATGTTTTGTCCGCTTATTTTTATAAATAAGTGGTTGGCACGTCCTTTTCATTGATGCTCGACTCGAGACGCACAAGCGAATGCTGCAAAAGAGAATTTACGAGAAGTGCACAAACATCATAGATACATATGCATATGGCGTGTTTAAATCGGTTAGATATGTTACATATTGTTGTAGATCAGTATCTTATAAATGGTATCGTTACCATTAGCCATTACCATTAGGAAAATGTATTAAAATTTGGATATTCCAAATGAATATTTTCAAATTAATTCGTAATAATATTTAATACAAATATGAAAAATATTTAACTATTATTTAAATATACATATTCCATTTATTCTATGCTTCTACATTGATTAAATATTGGCCATTTATGTGAATTGAAAGTGAATTCATTTTAATTTAATTTCACTATGTTTGTATTTAAAAACCGCATATTTAATTTATTGTAATTATTTATTGTAATATTTCATTGTCTATTCTACTATTTATTATGTCTTATAATTAAACTTTTGCAGCGACGGCTATCGGGAGAATCGTCCGTATCCACAGCGCAGGTTAGTCTTTGTTGATTCACATTTAAATCCACCGACTATTAATTTAATTTGTATACATTTTAATTTATTTAAAACAGAGGAGGAGACCCTCGGGAACGCAGAGACTCATACCAAAACGATGGCCGGCAGCGACAACCTCCAGCGTCGCAAAACTGGTAAGTGTGTGGGCATCCCGGCTGGGAAGATCATTAAAGCATATCTTTATATACTTTGGGTGCAGGCGAGGAGGACCTCCTCCTCAAGGGTAAGATGTTACCTGATTGAAAATAACACTAATGTCCATTGTTGTTGCACCCAAAAGAGGAAAAAATAGTGGCGGTCCTCGACGGTCAAATGATGGCGAAGACGAACGTGACGACGACGGCGAACAACCATCCCGATGTCGATGCGGACAGGCCGATGGTCGAAAAAGAGGAAAAGCAGGAAATGCAGGTAACACTGGAAATGGCAGGGACCAAAACAACAAACGATGTATGTGCGTAAGTGAAGACGGGCGCTATACGCAAAGTAATCCACCAAGTCACAGGAACTGCCACTGCCACGATAACGGCGACGATGCGGCAACTACAACAAAAGATGACAAAACTCAGGGATATCAACGCGATGGAAACGAACGCGAGGGAAACGAACGCGAGGGAAACGAACGCGGCGGAACTGCTCGCAGCGGAAATAAACGCGTCAAAAATAATCGCGGTGCCAATCGCAATGCAGACGAGCCCGAGAGTCCCGAGAGTCCCCAGAATCCCCGTCTGCCGTTCAGCAAGGAAACGACCTGCTCCCACCAGAAGGAGGAGGTGATCATACCCGGCCAGAAGACCTATCGCTATGTCACAGTGCCCGTTTGCATTACCCATGGCAATGCAAAGTCCTGTGTGTGCTGCGACTGCCGGGACGAGCCCGATGACGATGACGATGACGACGAAGACGAGGACAATCCAAACCGCGTATGCGATTGCAGCCCCAAGGGCCATTGCACCTGCATGGATGGTCACGGTGGCAGCCATTTGCCCAATGAACTTCTCTGCGAGTGCGACATGACCAATCTGGAGCGAACGCTGCAACATCTCATACCCAATACGGACTGTATGTGCTACTTCAAGAGCAAGAAGAAGCGACGCAAGAGGAAGCCAATTCCATTTAAGCGATACGATCGCTTTGCGAGTCCCCCCTTTGTGCTGAACCCCCGGCCGCGTTGCCTGGAGTATAGCTGCAACAGTTGCTGCTGTCCGGTGGGCAGGAGCTGCTACTCCCACGACTTTAGTCATGCCTGCTGTCGTCCATGTTGTTGGTGATGCTCTGGTAGATTCCACAATCATAAAATAAATCCAGTCATAGGCCAAGGCCGAAAGAAAAAGACAAATGGAACCTTTTTTTTTGTATACCCTAGATAAAAAGGGGTTCTAGGGTGGCTTTTCCTTTGTTGGCTGTCATCTGTTACACAATCACACTGGGAATGTGCTGCTGCTGCTCCTCTGGCCTCCTAAAATGGCTGATAAAAGCAATTGGGAACACAATCCCTACAATTCTAGTGGATCTGAGGGGAGTCTGGGTAGCGCAGTTCCAGCAATTAATTCCGTTTACAGCTGGGAATACAAACAATCCAATCACGTTGCAGTCCCCGATAACAAGCCATTTTTGGTGGTCGAGAGTGTTAAATGTGCCACTTGTGATGTGTGCCTACGCAGACCAAGCGTTTCCAAGGAAACAGAAACAGATCCACCAGAAACTCCAGCAAAAACTCCAGCAAAAACCCCGCAAAAAACTCCAGCAAAAACTCCAGCAAAAAGCCCGCCAAAAACTCCACCACGAAAGGGTAAAAGCCAGGCCGGTAAGATCTCAAACGGCAAAAAGAATAATCAAGTCAAGTCCAGGGGTTCCAGCACAGCGAAGAATAACAAAGAACCAGAAGGAGATTTGTTTAGAAACAAGGATCAAGGGCGCAGTAAATCGAGTGAAAATTTCAAGTATGAAACTAAACGCAACTCAGCGAATATACAAAAATCAGATGCGAGTCTTAAACCAATTGAAAATTGCGAGGAAAAGCGTTGCGTGTGCAACGAAGAAAGATGCAAAACAAAGAAAAAACTCCAGGATTCCCGGGATGGGCGTTACACACGCGAAATGAAAGAAGTCAACTCAACTGAAAGCTTCCAGGACTACAAGTATGAGCCTTACACACGCCAAGCGGAAAAAGTGAACTCAACAAAAAGCTTCGAGAATTACCAGTATGAGCCTTACACACGCGAAGCGAAGGAAGTCAAACCAACTAAAAATCGCCAGGATGTGTGTTGTTGCCTATACAAAAAGGAAGGATTCAAAACATCTGAAAATTCCCAGGAGGATAGCTACACACGCGAAATGGAAGGAGTCAAACCAACAAAAAACACCCGAGATTACCAGGATGGGTGTTGCCCATGCAAAAAAGAAAGATTTAAAACAAATCAAAATTCGCAGGAGGATCGCTGCTCACGCGAAATGGAAGTAGTCAAACCAACTAAAAACTCCCAGGACTACCAGGATGATCGTTGCATATGCGAATTAGAAGAATTAAAACAAAATAAAAACTACCAGTGTCAGCGTTACACACGCGAAATGGAAGTAGCCAGGGAAGGACAACGGGCCCAGAGCATGCTGCCCGATGTATCCCACTATATTATGTTCTGCACAAGGACAGGCGGAAAGACAAACCAATTCATCAGTTGCAAAAGTGGCCAAGTCGGCCAGGGGAATAGTCAAGTCAACGATTGCCGCAAATCAAAGGCTCCCGGAGAGAGCCGCAGACAAAGCCGGGAAAGATTTGGTGCCTTAAATAGAGATACGTCATGGGATGATATTGAAGGAGATGGCACTGCGAAGCTGGGCAAACAATTATCGGTTGCCAGTACCCATTCAGGCACTGAGATCTATGAGCAAAATGCTGCCATAGGAAGAAAGCATATAGATAAGTCGGGCAAAAGAACAAGCCAGGCAAGAGGGTCCTCTGTTAGTTCCGTTGCGAGTCAAAGCTTCGACCGGGAGCGTCCCTCAACTGCTGGCAAAAGAAGACCGAGCGAAGCCGCCGCCTCCAGAAAATGTCCAATGTGCAGGGGTCCGAAAAAGGAATTATGTACAAAGCACAACACGAAGTCCCGCAAGTGCCATGAATGTTTGCCCAGCGCCAACATATGTGACGGGCCAGCAGATGGGACCAGCCAGGCGCCTTCTAGGTTGGGCAGTCAGATATTCGACGAATGTCCATTTGAGCGCACAGCTGAGTGTAAAATCCGGCAAGGAAATAATTCAGAAATGCAATCCTGCTGTGTATGTGTCGAACGGGAAAGCAAACGGCAAAGGGCATGCCATTCCGGGAGAGACATTGAAACACACAATTACAGGAGAGCGAGTGAATCACACAATTCCCGAAGACCGAGTGAATCACACCATTCAAGGAGACCGAGTGAATCACACAATTCCCGAAGACCGAGTGAATCACACAATTCCAGAAGACCGAGTGAGACTTGCAGAGCAGATGGTTATCGGTCCAGATCGGACCGGACCGGATGCACAAGGCAATCAAGCAGCCCCCCCAAGAACTCCAGGAGAAACCACAGCTACTCCGAGATACATAGGGAAAGTTACGGACGGAATAGTAGCGCCAGCAACACTGATATAAAGGCACGGCCTGATGGCTGCCGTGACCCCAAATGCAAGCGAAGGTGTATCAGATGTGCGGATGCCTCCACTATGACCCCAAGCAGGATCAGTTTGCGCAGTTCAGCAACGAACCTCTGTGGCATTTGTGCAAAGGGAAAAGTGTGTGATCCCAAATGCACGCTGGGTACTCAAACATCGCGTCCATTGATGGACTTTCAATCCCCCAATATAAAAGAAACGCAGACAAAAAAACGCAAGAAAGTTGTACGCAGTCCTAGGAGAAAATCGGGCACCCAGTACATTTGTTGTCGCTGCATTCCAGAGATTATTGAGACATTAAACCGGGACAGCACCCCACAGAGTCGTGCGAAGACAGCTCCTCCGAGTCGTTCGATGACAGATCCTCAAAGTCGTCGTATGACAGCTCCTCCGAGTCGTCCGATGACAGCTCCTCAAAGTCGTCCGATGACAGCTCCTCACAGCCGATCGTCAAGTGTTATGAAGATGTCCCAGTGCCCCACGAACTTCCGCAAGTGCAATGAATGTGAGCCCAGCGCCAACACATGGGGCGGGCCAGCAGATGGGACTGCCGATGGCCAGGCGCATTCTAGGTGGGGCAGTCAGATATTCGGCGAAAACATATGTCCAAATGAGCGCACAGATTTTCCGAGTCTTCATCATGGACTCCACTCGTCCGAGGCTCTGCCGAGATTATCTTTGAGCAGAGATAAGCTGACTTATGTTGAAAGCAAGGATAAAACGAATGTGGCAACGATCAATGACAATCTGCAAAAGGCTGTGATTGTGTGTGCCTGCGATTCGAGTAATTTGGATCGGACACTGCGCGAACTCCTGCCCAATGAGGAGAGCGGGTGTCCGATGCGCAGGAAATGTTGCAAGAAGAAGCGCCACAAATACGATCGCTTTTCCAGTCCGCCCCCCTTTGTGCTGAACCCCATGCCGAGAGCGGCCAACTATGTCAACACCTGCTGCTATCCGGTGGACAAGAGATGCTACTCCGCCAGCTGCGGTCCTAATTGGTGTGGTCATTGCTGCTGGTAGAACAAAATAAACCCAGTCGCTGGCCCACATACAGCTTTTCAACAGGCTGTTGCTTTGGTTTGCTTTTCTCGAGCTGTCTACACAAAATAGCTACCAGCTCTACCTCAACTGGGATGTGCTGCTCCACTGTGCCTCAACAATGAATGATTTTAAAAGGAAACGGCGTACGGCCAAGCAGTTGCTGCTGCGACGCGCGCTGAGCCGTAATAAACATGACTCCGAAACAAGCAAGCCGGCGGCTCTCTTATCGAAGAGCGGCATTACGGTGCTGCCGTCGCTGTCGCGGGATCCCAAACTGGTGAGGGCCATGCAGCGGACCCTGTCACGATCGAGTCGCGAGAGATCGGACAGAAGGCTCAAAACACAAACAAGACCGAAAATCCTAAAGAACTCGACAGCGTATCCAATGCTGAACAATGATTCACGTTCCTGGAAGAAAGTGAAAACTTATGGTGAGTTTTTTTTACTTTTATTTCGCTGCAGAACTCATCAAATTAAAATCATTTCCAAACCGACAGATGGTCCACGTAGCAAGCACTTGTTGGAGGGTAAGTCCGGCGCTAGTTTGGGCGCTGCAGCTTCACGGGGTAGCAGTCGATCCCGATACAGCTCCTCTGCTTATCCATCCACTTGGGCTATGGATGTGCGCATGCAAGAGGAGAAAGCCCATGAGACGAGCAACAGCCTGGAGGAGGTGTACAACTGTACACCGCTCAATCGCACGCCCTACGATCATCAGCTCAGCAGGCCCCTCAAGTCCGACCAGTCCGTTCTGTGTTCCATGAAGACCGCTGCCAGACGCTTGGGCCAGAGGCGGAAAAAACAGACACAGCCAAAGCCGAAATCAGCACAGGCACAGCCACGCTCAATGTGCGTGGCTCAGACTCAGACGTTGCCCAAACAATCTGCAAAGGGCGAACCCCAGTTGCACCAGTATAAGCCACCGAAAAAGTCCTACAAGCCAATGTTTACATCCGTGGTTGAGGAAAAGTTTCTTGGGAGCAGCAGGAGTTCATCCGAAACGAGTGAGATTAGTTTTAGAAAACGAAAAACCAGGCACAGAGTATCCAGTGGCGAGGATGTGAAACGTTCGAAAGCGAAACCAACAGCCAGGAGAAACCAAATTCAAGTAGCCAAGAAGCGCGATCTAACCGACTATGGGGGCTATACACCATCGGATGTGAGTCTCTCACAAGTTCCGATCAAGCAAATGTCCAATACGGGGCTACCCCGTGGCACTGGCGGCCACAGGAATGAAGACAGCCCCTATACAATGAGATTGCCCACTGAAAAGGAAATACAGAACTACAAAGACGAGGCTGCTTCCGAAGATTGTATGACCTGTTCTGTACGAGGGCGCATGCCAAATCGTTATGCCGAAACCTCCTCCGCTAACAGTTATCCTTCGGGACATTGCATCTGCGAAAGTGTGGACGGGAAAAGACAAAATCCATCGCTGTCCAGAAGGGGATCACGTGCCACCACAACCGATGCCAGCAGCAGCAGCAGCAGAATGAGTCGACAGTCCCGGGGACGCAGCCGTAGGCCAATGACGCGTCGAGCATCTCGATCGAGCATAAGCAACGAGCCAAGAAGCTCGCACAGGCGAACGAGAGACAGACCAAACCGAGAGAGTAGACGGAGTAGGAACTCGTTCAGCACGGATTCAAGGCGCAGCTCAATTGGGAATCGCAAGGAACATGCTAAAAGCCAGCGGAAAAGTCACGCAAGCCATGAAACGTCACGCATAGCCAGTGATCAGGGGCATGCAAAATCCAGAGGCAAGAGCAGTGCCAGTAGAAGAAACAGCCAGCAGCGGGACAAGGGCAACTCCAAGCGACGTGGCAGCGGCATGGAAAAGATCAGACGGAGAAGCAGCGTGGAAGTTATTCCCGTGGAAATTGGTGCGGAAAATCTACGCAAGAGTATGCAATCCCTTCATCAATCTTCCAGGCACCAGCGAACAGATCTATGCAAAGATCCGAACTGCAAACGAAAGTGTCGAAAATGTGCGGAGGCCTCCACACTGACCTCTGAGCATCTGTTGGGCGCTGCGGCTACTGGTTTGAGCTCGACGCGTGGCGGCAGTCTGAGCAATGTGAACACTCCCCGCTATCCAACCAACAGCTGTGGCATTTGTCCAGTGACCAAAACCTGTGATCCCAAATGCGCCGAGGCATCAGCTCAAACATCCCAGCACATGATGATGCGACCAAGTCATAGTCGTGCTTCTATGGATATTCCAAGAGCAAGCAATCATTTGGTGGAGGCTCAGAGATCTCGATTGAGTCGGCGTCCAAGTGAGCAAAGACTGTCTCAGGATCCCCAGAGTCCGGGCTGGTCCAATTTTCAAAGTCGTAGAACGTCTGCAGCCAACGGATCGACAATATCACAGCAGGGGCCATCCTGTTATACTTGTCCCCACGCCATTTGTCCGTTGAAATGTTTGGAGGCATGCACTCAAACATGCTCTTTCAATGCCAGGAGATCAACTACGACAAGAGAGGATTCTTCAGGGATCGATGAGTGCGATGTGGGCCGTATTATTGAGATACTACAAACGGCTTTGGCGGGTCTGGAAATGGAGAAGAGAGCGCGTGTGCGCGGCTCAACAAATCGTATATTCGAAGGGGGTCAATCGCGTGTAAGTCAAAGCCATGGCATCAGCGGTTCCAATGCGGATAACGTCTATGAGAGCGAGGCCACCGATGGCACGTACTCAAGGCCATTCGATCCCTATCAGCATACAATGTGCTATTGCCCCCATGACATGTACATGGGCGCCTCAAATTTGATGGGACAAACGATGCCCTTTTTAAATGTCGACTCCCTGCATCCAGCCACCAAACGAATTCTGCACTATGTCAATAAAATAACTGGCAAGGCACGTAAGTAAGAGTGCAAAATATACTAAACAAAGCCATAATTTTAAAGAGTTATCCCACCAAGCGATTCCAGCCGAAGAGAGGCGAACAAAACCAGAGAAGCAGAGCGGCAGCTCGGAGAAATTTGTTGAACTAATGGGCCAGAGCAGAGATGAGAAAGAAGCGCCTCATTCAAGCACCTCAAAAACTTCCTACCTCCGGTACAATGAGGATCACAGTGATGGCCCGGATAACACACCCGTATATCGCAAAAATCGCACAAATTCGCCATTGAAATCTCATTATGGAACAAAACAACGCTTCACCGCGCCGCATTTGGCGAGTAAATTTCGCGAAACCAGAGGCCGATCAAAGGTTCGGGAATTAGTTGGATCATACTGTCCCGTATTCGGCATCAAGTCCCAGAAGCGCTCAAACATTTTTCTATCGCCAAACCCCTGCTCCAAGTATGTGCCAATCAGACACGAACAAGACTCCAACTATAAAAAATACCTGCTTTCCAAAGGGAGAACAGAGAACTGTCATTCAGAGGGAGAACGCCGAGGGCGGAGGTGCTGTCAAACAAAGAACAATCTGTCAGAGGGAGAACGCCGAGGGCAGAACAATCTGTCAGAGGGAGAACTGCGAGCGCGAGCTCGCTTTCCAGCAGAGAACATTCTGTCAGAGGAAGAACTGAGAGGAGAAACTCGCTTTCCAGAGGAGATTACTCGTAGCAGAGACTCCGACCGATCAACAGACACTTATACCAGAGATGCTGACGTAAAGTCAAAAAGGCGGCGAAGAGAGACCAAAAAGCGTCGGAGCACAGGAAATGCCTCTGTCACAATGTCGTTTCTGAACGCCTATGAAGCGCGAATATTCAAGGACTTTGAGAAATATAAAGAGACCAAAACAGCTGAAGCAGCCGCTCCTGCGGAGGAACCCGAACAAGATGACCTGGTCGCTGCTACAGCCGGCGAGTCGATTTGCCAGCAAGAGCCTGTATGCCCTATATACCTGCAATGTCAACAAGAGGAACAAATAGCCATAGCCACTGCTGCTCCCAAAAAATGCCTACAAGATCCCATATGCAAACACTGCCAGCTAATGCAAAAGGAAAGAGAAAAACGTCGACTACAAAATGAAAAGAACGAAATGCAAACGCAAAAGAAATCCTCAATGTTCAGTGTGAACGAAAAGAAACAACCCCAATCAAAGAAGGGTCCCTCAAAATCTAGCATTCAGACAAAGAATCAATCCAAGGAACCGAAAATTTCCGGCGAGAATCAGCCTAAAGAGAAAAAACCATCCAAATCCAAAGGTATTTTCAGTTGGTGTTTGAAGAAGGACAAAAATCGAAGCGAAGAAAAGCTGAAGCTGGAAGATGGAAAGCTCAAGGAAAACGTGGAAAAGCAAAATAGCCAACAAAACGAGGGAACAATAAAGGAAAGTCAGAGCCAAGTCGTGAAATCCAATTCTTCAATATTGTTGAAGAAATCTCCCTCGTCTCAAACATACGAGTATGAACGGATTCCGGAAGAACAGTCGCCACCCACAAGCCAACCGATACCAGATAAGAAAGTGATAGAGCCCGAGGCCAAAACACATGAAAACACTACTGGTAATATACTCAAACTGGCAGCTAATTTCTATAACAATGAATGTCCCCGCTTTGATGCCCGGAACGATGTTCGGGTGCTCTACGATTCTAGTGCTCGTTTTGCCAGGGACACATACAGTGTGCGGGTGCTGCCAGACCCACCAATACCTGCTAAGCCGCGATTTGGAGACTATTCCACATCTTCCTGCAGTTCAATCGTTGGCCAGTGCTATGGGGGGCAGCAGCAGCAGCAGGAGGAGTACAAAATGCCCCAAAAAAATGTCAGCACAAATGCATTTTATTCAATGTTCCAGCAGCAGAATCCCTTTCTCAAGAAGCGTAACTGTGATTGTGAATTTCAACGAAAGTGGGACATTTTCTGAATAAATTCACAATCATATTTACTTAAAATTCGCACTAACCAAATTTTAATTTCAAAATTTCAGTCAAAATAAACTGCAAATGCAAAAAAAAATGATTTTCTTTCTACACTACATTTAGACAGGTGCCTCCGTGAGAATTTCATCCCTGTGTAGTTGCCATGTAACAAATGTGTAGTTACCATGTAAGGCGAATAAATTTTTAGAAATTTGTATCTGCATTTTTTTAATTAAGCCTTGTTTTCCAAACAATTTAAAAAAGGAAGTACTTAAAATTAGCCAGTCTTGTAGACAATTGATCAGAGTAGTGTGTTAAATTATATATTCAACGTTAAGAGTACCTGCCAGCTAGTAATAATACATCGAATATCAAAATCAACTAAATACGATTCACTTCGAACACGAAGAAATGAGCAAAAACTTTAATCACTTGAGTATCAAAAGCCACACGACGAGATTCGTCACACAAATTCTTGTGTGAAAAATTAGTAATTTACGCTGGAGCGACTAGGTGCGGAGGAATATAGTGACCACGAGGAGCGCTATAATTGGTTTGACGCAGACGAGAAGTCGCGTCTCTTGCCGAAAAGCAGTCGTAAATCGAGTGATTCCGGGCTGCGGCCAAAAATTAGGAAGCTGCTTAAAGTTGAAGAACTGCATCAATTGACCCGTGGAGTGCGTCAGTGTGCATACCAAAAGCTGTCGCCGGAAGAAGTCGACAATATCAAGAACAAAAAACTAAGTCAAGCCATGTCAGCACCGACCGCAGCTTCCGTGAGCGATGCCGCCGCCGCCCTATCGGGCAACTTGCAGTTGGCACCACTGCGCACCCTGGACGATTTCGTGCTCGGATCGGCGCGTTTCCAATTGCCCAATCTGAAGGACTTCGACAAGTGGGGCAATCGCGTTGTAAAGAACTTGCTCTATTACCAAACCAACTACATTCTGCTCTTCCTGGTGATCTACGCGCTGATGATTGTGTTTAATCCAACCAAAATCCTCAGTGGCTTGATTGTGCAGGCTCTGATCGTTGCGGTCATTTGGCAATTCTTCAGCAGCAAATCCAAGCCCAGCTTCATTGCCAGCCGTCTGACGGGAGGCAATGCCAATGCGGCCGAACAAAATGCTCAACAGAAATGGTACATCCTGGCCGGTGCTCTGCTTGGTGGATATCTCTTTTTGCATCTGATTAGCGCTGTGCTGCTGACCGCCTTCACCTTGCTGCTGCCCATTTCGGTGACCTTTATACACGCCTCGCTGCGTCTACGGAACATGAAGAACAAGCTGGCCAACACCATCGAGAGTTTTGGTCCATCTACACCGATGGGTGCCCTGCTAGATGCGTTGAACGTACGTGCAGAAGGTGTGATCAATTAAGGAACGGTTGGGGCCGAGACATAGAATCCACGTTTTTACAGCTAGTTATTCTTTAAATGTTGAACCTTGCAATTCATGTATTACCATATAATCGATTTGATCTTGAGTTTTGTATTGAAATATGATTTTATTACTTATGTACTTTGCTATTATAATTGTCCAAATAAAGTTTTCCCATAAAAGCGTTCGTTCATGAGGTTTGATTCGAGTCTAAAATCGATGTATCATATAATATATTTCTAATTCCATTCTAAACTATCCAGCAGAGCTTCAAATATACTCGGCTCTGCAGATTCTTTGCTCATCACATCTTTAATGGTATCCCGCAGCTGGCTGGCAGAGTTTAATCTTTGTTGATCTTTCGTCCCGCAGCGTAGCCAATCGGTGGGCACATCTGTGGCCGTAGGACACGCTCGTATGGTCGTAACAGTATCCAGAAAACTATGCGGACAGTAGGTGTCATCGTGCAGTTTGGCAAAATTGTGTACCATAACGGAGGCGCGTACCAATTTCTCTGCAATGGCCTTGCTGCAGTAGATGGTTTCGGAAAGGACTCGCCAACGTGACATTAGCACTCTGAAGGCCTTGTCGATTGTCTCCTCCAGTGCCATGGCCAGATTCTGATTGTAAAGCAGTTGGTCGTCCTCCAGCGTCGGTGTGGGGTATGGCGTTATGAGCTGGTTTCCGAGCGGAAAAGCAGAGCTGGCTATAAAGGCATAGCCAAAAGTCGGATTCTCTTCGGATGCAGGACCCAGTTCTGCTGGCTGTTGATCTCCAAAGAGCTGCGTCCCGAATTCATCGTGCCAATCCACACGACATGCAGGTATAAAGACCGAACCAATGTCGATTCTGTTGAAGATCAAGTTCTTATCGCAGGCGGCCAGAAGAACAAGATTTTCTTTTCCTTTGAATGAAATTTCCAATCGTTTGGCGTCTACGGCTCCAAGGCAATGCGGCACTTGGAATTTATCTTGATAGCCCCTGACAATGGCACGCAACTCCTCCTCCGCTTTGGGCTGGTACATAAAGGTGCGGGACAATGTTGTCCACAAAACGTCACAGGTTTCCCGAATTATCGCACGCACGGTTGAGGGGCCCATTTTGAAGGACTTTGCCAAGCGACCGGTGCCTTCGCCACTGGCCAAATACCTAAAAGGGAATTTCTTTGTTCAATGCATTTACATTTTTTTGTCTGCGGGCTTACCTCAACGTCAGGAACAGGCGACATTCGGGTGAAATGGGCGTACGTATAGAGTTCTTGGTCAATCGTTCCGCCACCAGCTCGAACAGCATATCGAAAACTCGGGGTGTCATCCTGGTGTGAGCCTTGAATTCTTCATGGTTATTTTCATATAAATTCTCGAATGTTGTGGCAAAGAAACCCTCCCTATCGCGGTACAGGTACTCTTCTTTCACCCAAATTGTACGATTGATCTGTGGTTCAGTTTTCTGCGATTCCTCTGGCCGGCGCTCAGGGGATGGCGTTGGTGTTGCATGTCGTTTTCTACGCTTCGCCGGCTCCTTTCTTGGTTCTTCCAGCTGTGTCAGCTTCTCCAAGGCATTGTAAAGCACGGGCACTAAATTTTGCAGCCACTTTACGTCGTTTATATCCATATTTTCATAATAGAAAATGTGTCTAATAAGCCGAGTAAGATATGTCGTTGCAGTGTTGCTAAACGCAAAGATGCCATGGAGGATAAATTACTCAAATTCAGAAGGTGGCGCCATAAAGGAGAGTGGAGATAAGTTACCGGTGTTTTGTTTGTATTTAATAGTTGAACAAATAACTATAAAATCCATGCTGCAAGACATGCGCAACATTGATTTATGATTGGCTTTTGATTTGTGTTTAAGTTGTCGTTGTTGTCGTGGTTATTAAGTAAGTTATTTGCTTAATTATTCAGAGGATGCAGCACAGGTGATGCTGCTGCGGTGGCCGCTGCGCTTTCGGCGGCTGCTACCGCATCTTCTTTGCTGCCCGTTTGTGATAAATGCTTAACAAGGTCCACCCAATCCCAGCCACGTACACGATCACCCTTGTGATCAGTTCGCTCCCATTGCCGGCGCTTTTGCGACTTGGTCATCTGCTCCTTTTTGGGCTCCTTCTTCTTGGCATCGGCATCCGCATCGGAGATTTTCAAGGCAGCCACACCCTCATCCACCATCACCACAACGGGGGCAGACTCCAGCTGTCCTTCAGTCAGTTCATCAATGTGGTCCTTAAGACATTCGAAAAGGCTGTACGTCATGCCACAGCCTAGCCATTGAGATGCTTCATTGCAGACGACCGTAAGGATATGCTCCTTGACAGCGGGCAACCTGGGGAAGATAATGAACAACGGGGAGAATGAATATGGTTCCTCTGGGGGCTGTCTAAAAAATACTTACAGATGCCTGTTGTAGAACGTGTTCATATTGACCGCGGGGGCCTCTTCCGGATAGTTTTCGCCCCACTTGAGCTCCACCAGAAATGACTTGAAGTTGTTCTCTTCCCCATACTAAAGATCGGAGTTATTTTAGTTCGTTAGCTCGCCATGGTACCCATGTGGCTTACCTTGTATTGAAATGTGGTGGCGTCAACCTCTTTGAAATTCTCATCGCCTTCGTATATAGACTGCAGGGCCTCGCGTTCCTCGGACTGAGCCTCCTGCGTAGACATAGTTACTGTGCTATTTTGAATTTGTTCTGTCAAAACTTAACAATATTTGTACATTTTTAAGAATAAAATAACTTAAAAATGAAAACCTGCTTGCAACAACAAAAACAAAATCAACAGCTGAGCGGCAGTGTACAGTGTTGCAAAACATCGCATCGACGTAAATCTAATATTCGAACCAATTCAGTAAAAGAACATAAACATTAGTGATTCATCGTTCAGTTAAGCAACAATTAAGTTAAAATAAATAAACCCATGATCGCCACTAAGCAATAACAGTAGCTGGGCCCAACCAATTATGTCGGCCGATTCGATCAAGGAGCCGCCACCAGCAGCACCTGCCGCGGAATGTGCACATTTGGTGGAATTCAAGCAGTTTCTGGCCTCGACAGCCGCCAAAGCGTCCGCCGCCAGTGGGGATCTGACGCGATCTTGTGTAACGCGGACCAGCAATGACACCTACAAGGTGTCGGTGGAGGAGCGTCACGCTGAGCTGGTGTCAGCCATTTGGCAGCAGTTGAATAGCAGAGGGTGCCCGGCGGGCTTCCGCCTGAAGCTGCTCCACCAGGCTACACAGCTGCTGGAGAAGGAGATATGCTACGCCAAGGAGTGTGAAGTCTCTGTCGAGGGTCCCACGCAATATGATCTGCTGAAGCTGCAGAAGTTTGTCGGCAATCAAATGGACAAGCTGCTCATAAAGCTAACAGATAATTCGGAGTTGGAACGGCTGAAGGACTATGCCGACGAGGGTGTCATCTGCCAGAATCCCGAGCACTGCGTGTGCGGACTAACCCAAACCGTGCGGCACACATCCGCCGCCGTCAAGAACAAGCCACGTAAAATGGAGGATCGTCATGTGTGCATGGATTGCTTTGGTGCCATCTATGAGCTGGCCAACAAGGATTGTCGGTTCTTTGGCGTTTTTGACGGACACTCTGGCTCCTTATCCGCCAGTTATGTCACAAGTCAGTTGCCCCAGCTCCTAGCCGATCAGCTAAAACAAACAGAGGACCCACAAGCAGATACCCAGAGCTCTGACTTCTATCGCAATGCATTTGAGACGGCCTTCCTGCTGGCAGACGAACGGTTTATCCACAAACGCATCACCAGCGGCACCACTAGCGTCTGTGCCCTTATCAACCGAGATCAACTGTACATAGCTTGGGTGGGTGACTCAAAGGCCCTACTGGTGGGCAAACGCACACAGCTGCAGCTGGTAAAACCACATAAACCCGAGTCACCCGATGAGCGCAAACGAATCGTGGCAGCCGGAGGTACTGTACTGCATGCCCAGGGTCAGTGGCGTGTGAACGGAATTCTAAATGTGGCGCGTTCCATTGGCGACTACTGCCTGGAGGCGGTCATAGCCGAGCCAGATTTCGTCGATGTTGAGCTAAATGAAGCGCATGACTTTCTCGTACTGGGCACCGATGGCCTGTGGGATCATGTGCCGGAGTCTTTTATCATCGACACTGTTTACGAGTGTCTGGCCGATGCGACAACGAAACTCGATGACATTCCCAAGCTACTGATAGAGGCGGCCAAGGAGCGAGACTCGCAGGACAACATAACCGCGGTGATAGTTTTGCTCAAGCCGCGTCATCAGATTGAAAGGTAGAGCGTAGAAGAATCGTCAGAGGAGATGTATTTTTTTTTTTGTTCTATGTGTAATTGTTAGCTGCATTGTTGACTCGTTGATTTTACTTATTTTCCTTTGTTTAAATGTAAATAATTAGCTGGAATGCTGCCACCAGTTTTGAACGTTGGGGGAGAGAGCATTTGAATCATTTTGTATCACTTTTGTAACCCAAGCGCTCACCCACACGAATCCAGAACTGGTGGCAGCCACACAAAATACCCTTTAATTGTCGCATTCTCACGTGCCTGGTCCTAAAGGACTACTTGGTTGCTCGAATAAGCTCAATCAAAATACGTTTAAATGCAAAGTTTTTTGGCTTTATATGCAACTCGTTGTTAACAAACAATACAAATACAATACAATATAATATACAAAAGTGCACACTTAGAGCATATTTTTTAGTATAGAATGCAAGCCATGCCCCTATTTATATATATACAAGCATTTGAAGTTGCCAAGTACACAAGAATTCTAGTTATAGCTCCCACATATACACATACATATATATTTACACCTATCAATCCATATTCAGATGAGAATCCCACACACACAGAATATTAAGTACCTTTTTATACAAATATGAAATGCATTTTATCGAACAAAACAAACCAGAGCATAACCCTTTTAATGAAACACGCAAATTGTTTAAGAACCATTTTTTATTATTGGAATAATAAAGAGATAGAGAAACGAATCCACAACAGAGATAATCAGCTCTAACTTCCAGATGATGGCGGCGGATGCCTGTTCTGTGGCTGTGCAAATGGTGGCGGTGGTGGTTGCGCGTACATATGATGCGGTGGCGGTGGACCCATTTGCATCATTTGTGGCATGGCGTAGGGCATGCCATAGCCATAGGCTGCCGGTGGCATTGGATAGGGCATGCCCGGTTGCGGCATATTAAAATTGGCCGCAGGTTGATGATAATTGTGATAATAATTCGAGTGCCAGCTGCCAGGATTATAGCTGGGATGATAGTTGTACTGCGAGTCTCCTCTTTGCTGCTGCTGGTGCTGTTGATGCTGGGAGGAGGAGCCCTGGTGGGATTGATTCTGATACTGACGCTGATTTTGATAGCTATCACGTTGGCCACGGCGACCACGCTGTCGCGGCGATGGAGATGGTGCTGCTGCTGCCGATGCCTCAGTGGCCACCGTGGAGACGGAGCTAATTGAATCCGTGGAATTGGTGCGATCTCTCTGGCGTCTCTTGCGCTGATCCTGTTTGGCCTCGCGCTCTGCCTCGTCATCCGAATAGTCAATATAGCGCGCAGGTGGCTCAACGTCGTGCTCCCAAGAGGCATCCGAGCCGCGCACCTGCATCAACTTGGAGAGGATCACAAATTGAGTGTGCTCCGTTTTGGGGGCACAATAGACAACATCACCGATTTTGATGCCACGCTCTTGGATCTGCTGATTGGTGTTGAAGCGGACACAGTACAGGGGATCGGAGACCTGTCCCAGCACATCGAACACCTCGCCCAGCACCTTGCGTCCCTTCTCCAGAAATAGCACGGTGTCCAGATCGAATAGCATCGAATTGGGCAGCACACTGACCAGCACCAGTTGATCGACAATGGAATGGACCTTCCCCAGCTCAATGCACTCGTCCTCTGGCACTGTAATCTCCAACTGATGGATAGGCGGCAGCTCATCCAACAGCATTTCACCCCGCACTTTGGGTGGCTGCCGGCGACGCCGTTCTCCTGTGGCACCATCCTCATCGAAATCCTCATCCTCTTCGTCACAGTCTTCGGTGTTGATTTTCTTATCAATTTTCTTGCGCAAAACTGTCAGGTATTCGCCCTCAGACTCCGAATCCGAGTCGCTGCTGCTGCTGCTTTTCTCGTTTTCGCTACCAGAGCTAACAGCCACTACGGGACGACGGTAGGTAGTTGCAGTGGCAGGACCTGTCACGGGCACCTCCACCACCTCATTGTCGCTGTCTTCAATTCTGGTGGCTTGTTCAGTGTCCGACTCGGCATCGGAGCTGTAGGCAGCCAGTAAACTAAGCCCAGAACGATTTGCAGACTCTGGGGCGGGGTCAGGTGTACCATTTTCTGAATCTACCACTGACAGGGTATCTGGAGCAGTCGCTGCATGGCAATCAATTTCCTTCTCTGCTGGAGGAACAATGGTCGGCACTACTTCTGCAATTGCTTCATCTTCTGGCGTGGTCTGAGCTGTGGCTTCTTCGCAATCCATTGCTACTGTTGGTGTCTCCGCATTAGCAACGACTGGTGCTGCATTTTTCTGTTGGTCTTCGTTTTCCACATGTGTTGACTCATTGGCTGCCGTAATCAATGCTTTTGGCTCCGTTTCAAGGGGTACCTCTGCTGTAGTTGCAGTCACTGTGTAACAAAACCAGTCCTTATTTTGTTCAATTATCTATATAATTCCTTTAATCTTACCTGTTTGGGGCGTAGATTCCACCTTATCTGCAGCTGTTGTTACTTCGGCGACATTTGGTGCCGAGACTTCTGCTACATTTGCGGTAGGCGTTTCTGCTCTTGCATCAGGGGCTACCACAGCCATTGGCTGTTCATTTTCCATATTTATTCACTTCAATAACTTCAAATTTCTCTTTACAAACAAAGCAAGGCAAACCTAAAATGCTGTCGACCAAAACACGATGAGCGCGCACGTGTTGCGCGGATTTACTGACAAAATATACCGCCTGTCCCTCAAAAATATACCCAAATATACCTTATCATTTTTAAAAAATACCGTAAATATACCGATGGACGCGACGACTTGTTTCTTCAATTTTGATATTCGATTTAATATTTCTAGCTAGTTAGGACTTTAACAACTGAACTTATCATTTCATGAGATAGATGAATCATTTTTGTTACAATCTGGCTTATTTTAGGAACTTCCTTTAATTGGATTACTTACAAAATAGGGTTTAAACAAAGTTCAGCAAAAATGTCCCTTTTTACATAGTAAATACACGGTAACTACACATTTAATTTTTTATTTCAAAAATTTCTGTTTTCCAAGCTGCGCTGCTTTGAATTTATTCGTTTCAACATGTTTTTGAACTAGATTAGATTCCTCTCGATCCCGCTCAGTATCTGCAATACTAAAAAGCATATGTTCTTTACCATACCTTTAAAAATAATATAAAAGAGATCGATGATTAATTAAATAACTCAATTTCGACGTCAAACCCATATACCGTCAACGGTCACCGAAAATATATAAAAATATCAATATTTTACATTCGGGTCAAACTTAAATTAATTTTCTTAAAATGTTCAAATTTATTCAATTCTTTTGTTAAAATCATTTGCGTGTTGAGATGTTGTTGCATGTAATTAATATATTGCATTAATATGCAAGCATTATCGTAAGCTAAAATGGACGCCAACTTATCCAATAGATATTCGAAGCTAAATAATTAACAAAATATTGCACATTTAGCGTAAAAAAAGTTATAAAACTTTGTACACTTTTTTTGTTTGTAGGGGGATATGCATTAGAAGCGAGGGGGTTTTCTTTTGTTTTCGTTGTGCAGCAGTTTGTCTGGATTATCTAAAAAAGTACAATAGGCACTCGAAATATCGAAATACATACAATATGTTCTTACAAAATAGATTTTTGTCGAGTGTATTGTTTTCTTTACCAGTTTTTCCAGTAATTCTTCTTAATAATTGAAATTTGCGTAATAAATTCATGTGTGAAAGCAACAAAAAGAAACAAAAAATATCCTATCCAAAACATTACATAGTGCCAAGGCAGAGTTAATTGGAAGATGTTCATGTGCGAACGAGTTCTATGTAAATATCAATAGCACTCAGTTAATATCAATGTTTTCATTTGTTTGCTTCTTGCTCTGTGAGATATGTGAGAATGATTATGACTTGAATAAAATCAAATGTTTTAAAGCAAAGCAACTTAATCCAAAACGTCAAGCAAGGCGACACCATCCTAAACCTTCCAGTCCAGGCGGAACTCGTCCACCAGCAGCAAATGTTGATGAACCAGCCAACCTACATAGAATAATGTGAAAAATAAATCGAACATCTATGAGGAACGCTGTTTAGACATACCCTCCTTTTGTGCTAGACCTAAAAACTCCTGCCATTTGGTTTGTATATCCCAGTACTTTTCCTTGATCTGATTCCTGTCCTGCAGATAGGATACAGCAAAGAAGTACGCCTTGAGCACGTCCTGCTGGCGCGTTTCGAAATGCAAATAGACGCCCAAGTATTTTTTACTCTCGGCTATGATGAAATGCTCATGGGGATCAAACGAGGAGACAATGTTGTCAATGGAACTGCTGGTCTTGTACTCGTCAATCAGATTCTTTACACTCAGTCCGAGCCGTACGTTGAGCGAAACAGACACAGTTTGTCCCAGCGTCACCCTCTCCATGGCATTGACCTGCAAGCGAAAATCTGTAGGAGTCTCTTTTATGTAATGGCTGACATAGGAAACTCACCTGCTGTGGAGTTAGCATACGCGACGATCGAAAGTACTCTTCCAGGGCTATTAGGTAGCGCGATTCGTTGAATGTGCGCAGGCACACAGCACGTACCGCCTTGAGATTCGCATACAGATGCAGGGCGACAACCACATAGAAGACCGTATAGAGCACTGCCTGGCTTTTGATCAGCGTCAACAGATAAAGACCCACAAAAGAGGCCACCAGATTGACGCAAGTCTCCTGCGAACTGTCCTTGGAAGAAACATCAGCCAGGTTTCCTCTCACCGCATGATGTTGGGTCAGAGCCGAACGCGTCGCACCGCCAGCCACGCCCACAATTGCCTTGAGCATGGTGGAACCGCAAAGAATTTGGGTACTGAGATGTGGATATTTGGGAAGCACATAGATTTCGATGCCCATGGCGAGATCGTTGAGGAAATCGGCGCGCAGGCGCCATTTCTTAGAGTCCACGTCCAGTTGGCTGCCCTTCCACCAGGCGAAGAATATTCTACCCACATGACCGCAGCCCTCCTTCATTATCCAGGTGACTGTCGCCGAGTAGGCATTAATGTTCTCGCTGCCCACGCCAATGCCCTTCAGTATGGCATGGGTGCAGAGTGTGCCACAGATGGTGCTGCAGAAGGCCTGGACCGTGTCCCAGATCTGATAGGCTGCATAGTCCTCACTGACGCTGTCTGGATAGCCGTTGGGCAAGAAGATTTTCTGCAGCACCCGAAAGAGCAGAAACTTTTCTTGAATGACCAGCTTATCGCCACGTAGCGGCACCCGAACAATGTTGCTCTGATCTGTGGTGGTGAGATATTGTGAAGTTGGTGAAGGGGAGGGGGGTTAGCAAAGGTCTTTCGCGGACTTTGATCGATATTAATGCTTACCTGCTGGCGTCACATACAGGATTTCCTCACCCTTGGTGCCGTACTGCTCTCGAAAATGGATTTTCATCTTGCCGACACTCTGGCAGCCGGGGGACTGCGAGATATTTTCCTTTTGGGGTCAACGTTGTCGCCAAAAACCGGAGTTTTATTGCTTTTTGTGGTTTTCGTGTATCTCCAAGTTGTTTATGCTAGGCCCAACCGCCACGCCAACACCCACCCCCACCCACCTGGCCGTGCCACCACCCCACAGCTATTTATGTCCTTCTGTCTGTCTGCGTCTCCTTTCAGCCAGCGATTTGTTTTCGGGCCAGAGGTGCGCTTGCCTGAAAATCCATGGAAATCCGTTCCAAAACCAAAGCGTCAAACTATTTACGAACGCAGCAATGCAAAGTAAAGTTTAGAGCATTATATAAACAAGTTAATCTAGCTACGTTAATTAAAACCTGGCAACAAATCGTTGCTAAACAAACAGCTTATCAAAAGAAGATACAATAAACGTTTGGACAAGTGCTGCAAAACGGAAAATTCTATGTGCATAGGTAATGGCCGTAGGACGCTGCACTAAACTACCTCAAAAACACCAAATTACGCTAAAAGCCCACCCCAGTCGGTTCTTTTGACCCCCTGACAGTTCAAAACGATTTTATTTTCAAAAAACTAACGCATTTAGTTGTTTCCCTTCAACTGCTTGCTCTGTTTCTCAGATAAGACTGGTAGTTAAGTGCAGTGTCATACGACCATTCATAAAACTTTCTTAATTTTGCAACACTGCTCCTGCTATCAATCAGCTGTGGTCTCATTCAAAAAGCCTTTATAAAGAAATCCGCAGTACATTTCGGCAGCATAACAGCCAACAAACCAAACCAAAGCAACAAAAAAACAAACCAGTCTAAGTGACAGCAACTAACTAAAAGCAAGCCGCCCTAGTGATAATTTTGTGGGCGTGAACTGATATCAAACTAAATTGAAAGTATAAAAAAGAAGCAACAATTAATTGCTAGTGTGTGTTTTCGACCACCAAACTACACCACAGAACCTTATTTTTGGAGGGCCAGAGACCAGGCAATGTCATTGGAGGATCTCAAAACAACTCTGCGACGTTATCCGAAGCTTGTGGGCCTTGGTGGAGCTGGTATTTTGACCACGTAAGTGAATCACATCACGCCACCTTCTCAATCACAAACCTCAGCGAAAGTACTCCCCCCTCCTGCTGGCAGCAGATGCTACAGGTCACATCACAAAAATAGTTTCTTTTCTAATCACATACACACTTGTAAAGACAGAGAACTTTATACAAGGTTGCTTAGATATTCAGGGGGCTCGTCCCCTTTACACGTTTTATGAAAAATATCCCCACATGCCCCTTGAATATATCGTACGATTTCTACTATATACTCTATGCCCACACGTTTCTATATATCTTGAAATACAAAAACAACAACAACAAGACATTTTCCGCATTCTTCAATACCAAAGCAAACTATTGCGCACCTGTGACGTCATTTGTTTACAAATACTAATTACAGATAACAACATCAAATTATTCATACAAATGCAATTAATGTTGTTGGCTAAATTATATATACATATGTAGGTCAGATCAACGCCATCAATTTTGGTTAGACAAATATTATTAAGATTATTTCTTATCAATTAAAGAATAGTTGCTTATTTTTCCCAACAATGTTAGGAGAAACTTAAGCTTTAAAGCCACATTCAAAAGTATAAACTCAGTTCCCATCCAAAAACGAAAAACTCCTAATAACTTTTAGCCCTTATTAGAGTATTCAATATTCGCGCAATATCACAACACCTTCCTTAGTTGCTCCACTGCCAAACACGATCAAAACAGAACGTACGATTTTGTATAAATGAGATAGCAATATTGGTAAAGTTGTTGTTAGTGCTTTTTGTTTATTCGCTTATTACTCATTTCGCTCTTCTTCCTCTCTGGCTCTGGCTTTTCTTTCTTTGCTTTTAACAGCTGTTCAAGGCCCTCGCACACACGCATACTAAGATAACCGAAAAAACTAACATGGCGCCATAAATGTACGCAGTTATTTTAAAACCCCCCGCGAATTTGATAGTTTGTGCTGCTTTTGTTTATGTTTTTCAGGTAGTTGTTGTTGTTGATTAGAAATTCTGCCGCTGCTCTGCTGCTGCGGCGCGTGCGGTACTTGTTTTTCACCATGAATCTGACGTGCCCACTTTTATTTGTTGTTGCTGTTTTTGTTGTTTATCTTGCACTTATCTCAATAACAAAATAGTTGGCAGATAATGGTATTTTTGTTGTTACAATTTGTTGTTGTTGTTGTTTAAAGAAAGAAGATGTGCAATGGGAAAAACAAAAGATAATAGAAGGAATAAGATAGATAGATCAAAAAGATGTTTACAAAAGGGAATAGATATTAAAGATCGATTGAAATAGAAAGTTACGAATAGTTTTTGAATAGCTGCAGATTACATAATGATATTAATTAAAATCCTTTTTTTTTTTTTGCTTTTCCTTTAGTGCTGGATTCTTACTCTTCGGTAGTCCCCAAGCTCGTCATTTCTTTGGCCAATATGTGGACAAGAAGGCACCCGAGTCGGACAAGCGTCGCGCCGAATACATCTACATCAAATATCATATCTACAGGGAGTCCATGCGCAAGATGCAGCAGCGGAAGGAGGATGAGAAAAAGTGGATCAGCGTTATCATCAATCCGCTTGGCAAATGGTGGAAGACGGCCAAGCATTCGGTGGCCTGGCGTCTGCTCAATATTGCCCAGACTGGCAGCCAGCCCGAGCGTTTGAAGGCAGTCCAGCAATTGGTCTGCATGGATCATCTCAAGGACTGGGACTTTCGTCATTTGGCACAGATCTGTGATGCCCGCACAGCCGTCTCCCTGGCCCGCTGTGGTGCCGACACACGCTGGTTTATGCCCGTGCATCGTCGTGGCTGCATTAAGAATCCCAAAATGCTGCTCTCCGAACTGCATGGAATGCTGGCCCGACTCCGACCCATGGGCTGTGTGCAGCATTTCTTCAGCAAATATTTTCCCGATCAGGATCCCATTGTAAGCAAACAGCAAAAGATGAATTCAATCGCAAATAGATTTCAAGCAATTCTCTTTTTATTTATTTTGGCAGGAGGACATACACGAATATCTAAATCAGGAGCAAACGATTGTATTGTCCACCGCGGACACCGATTTGCTGAAGGAGATCATTTCGTTTCTGCATCACATCACCAAAGATCCCGAAATTTCGGCTAAAATTATCAAAGATGGTGGCCTGGTGCATCTCATGGAACTGCGCAAGATCTTCTGCGATGACAACGAGACCCTGTCCACATTGTGCAAAGTTCTGGCCAACATGTCCGTGGTGCCCGATGTTGTAGAGCACTTCTTTACCTCTGGCTGGGTGGGAACACTAGCCGAATGGCAACAGTGCCCCGATCTCCGGCTGCAAGTGGTCTCGGCCAAGACAATGGCCAATCTGGATCACGATGATCCCAACCAGTGCACATATCCGCCCAATGTTTATCCGCTGCATCCCAGAGTGCGCACCCGTCGCAAGCCCAAGGCAGACATTGTTTTTGTCCATGGTCTGCTCGGCGGCGTATTCATCACGTGGCGTCAGCGCGATAGAAAGCCCACAGAGCTGGGACTGTACGGCAAGAACGCCTTCTACACCAGCGAAACGGATGATGTGTTTCTGGTGGGCGAACAGAAGCGTGTCAATGGCAACAAACATAAGAAGGGCCAAGGCAGGCCACTGGTTCCAGCACAAAATGCAGCAGCAGAGGCAAACAAAACGAATGGCCAGCCCAAAACGGAAGGTTTCAAAGGTAAAAAAGAAAGGCGTAAATTCGATTTTACAGCACCATTATTAATGCCCAATCCTTACAGATCCAGTTTTAAAGGCCATCAAAAAGGTAGAGGAAGAACCTCTCAAGATCAGCGATGCTGCTACCAAGGAATTCGTCGAGACCCTACGCAATCAGGCCGAATTGGACTCTGATTGGGAGGTGGTCCATCCGGATATACCATTGGATGCCAATAACAACTGTGAGGGCAAGTTCAGTATCTCCGGGAATGAGTGGCGTAATCAGGAGAACAGCGAGGAATACACAAACTGCTGGCCCATGGAATGGCTGCCCGATGATTATCCCGACTCGAGAATTCTTGGCATTGACTACACGTCGGCTGTGACCGAATGGTCGGCGAATTTCACAAAATATTGTCCCTGCGAGAAGGGCCAAGGGCATATCGATGTCAGAGCCAGCACACTGCTGGAGCGCATTGCTGTCTCGGATGTAGGCAATGAGCGTCCCATTGTCTGGATAGGTCATTCCATGGGCGGACTGCTCACCAAGCTGATAATCTTGAAATCCATGGATTCGCACGAACCGAAGGTACGACAGATTGCCAAGAACACCAAGGGAATCGTATTCCTGGGCACGCCACATCGCGGCTCATCAATTGCCAAGTGGCAGCAGCACATCCAGATGATTCTCTCCCCCTCGATTGAGGTCAAGGAGATGGAAGAGAATGCACCCAAGCTGCTGGAGATGCATCGCCGCTTTATGGGCTGCCTGAACACTGCCCTGCGCCATGTCAAGGTAATGAGCGTGGCCGAGGGTTCGCCCACAATGCTGACTACCTTTAAATTCCCCCTGCGCATTGTCACCGAGGAGTCGTCTCGCATCAATTTTGGTGACTTTTATCTGCTGAAAGATGACCATCTCAGTCTGTCCAAGCCCATCTACAGGCAGTCCTTCCTCTATCAGCGTCTCCTGCATGTCATACGGGAGGCTGTCAAAGAGCCACAACCCAACACCAAGGACCAGGAGGAAAATCCCCAAAGCACACCCAATCCGGAAGTAATCCTAATGAATATTGTGACTGCCCTGCTCAAGGGTGCCAAGGGACTCTTTGAGCATCTGCCCCGTGTCGCCGTGCGATTCAACACTTAGGAAAGAGAGCTCCCATTCCGCCCAAACACGCCTGTACCTCGACTGCATCGTAATCAATAAGTGTAGATGTAGTTGATCCACCATAGCATATAGTTTTACAAGTATTCTTCACTCATGAGGCTCTACGAATCCATCCATCCATTATGACTTGCAGGGGCAGAAAAAGCTCCTTGTAAATACGCACATATATTGTAGCTTTCTTACACACGAATCTTAATTTATTTCCCCTTGAATAAAAATGCTTAATTTTTACACGTAATTTATGGGTATCTTTAACTCTGCGACTCGTGCTGCTGCTGCTCTTGTTTCTTGGCCAGCAGCCGCTCCTGTGCCAGCCTTCGATTCTCTGCTATGCGAGCCATTTGATCCGCGGACAGTTTCTTGGCCGCTGGCGTTGCTGGCTGCGAGGGCGGCAAGGGCTGACCATAGTCACTCATATCGTGCGCATCCACAGGCGCACCATGTCTATCAAAGCTGGGACCATTCACCACCGAGTAGGGTGTGGATACAACTGCATGGCGGGAGAAGGCTGGAGTGACCAGAGTACTGCCTGTGCTTGTGCCTGTGCTGGACAAATTGGTTCTCTGAAACGTGGCTGCAGGGGTGCGTGGTGGTGCCAGCTTGGACATGGCTATCTGCTCGCCCAGCAGGGCATCGAACTCGTCAAAGGGCTCATCGGCAGCACCATCGTTCTGCTCGTCCTGTCCCTCGTCTACGACGTCCGCTTCCTGCATGATCAAATCCTCTAGTTGCCCCAGACGATAGCGTGTCATGTGCACTTGCAGGGGCTTCTTCTTGCCCAGCCGCTCTATGTTGTTGAGGACGTCGTCGAATGTGTAGGTGGGGTACATGCGGTGTCCCCAGTGCTGCAGGCGGCGCAACACCTCATCCAGATCGGACTTCTCGTGGCCCCTGCCCTTCAGTTTGACATCCTTGAAGTAATTCTCGATGGTGTGTATACCGCGAGGGCCACGCAGGGTGTCCACTGTGAGACGCGGCCTTGTATTGCGCACCGCACGCTTCTTGGGCTCCACTTCGACGCCAGCAGCACCCTCCGGATTTTCATCTGCGTTTTCATTGTTTTCATCGTCGTCGGCAAATAGCTTCTCGCCCTCGCCATCGCTGGGCAATTGGTCGTTGTCCGCGCACACGTTGTCATTGAACAAGTCATCAACCCCATCGTCACCGAATAAAGAAGCCATGGGGACAGGACAGTACCGGTATGCCGCAAGGACTCGACTCGTGGAAAATCAACCACTTTCGGCAACCAAAAACCAACAAATATTTGCCGCCAATTTCTGCTTCTTCTCGAGTGCTAGAGTTGACATTTTTTATCAAATAATCATAAACCTTTTGTTCTTAGTTTTGCATTACATAAGTAGTTGTGTGCCCTGTTAAAATAGTAAGCTATAATATAAACAATTAATTAAATAACTGTAAGGGCCTGTAAGGGCGTATTAAATTAGAAAATCCATTTTCCCGGTGTTTCCTTACGGGTAGCTGGCAGCAGTGCTGCCAGAATTTAAGAGTCAAAATAAGCTAGATTCGAACAAAAAACCATGCGAAAATGGCTAAAACTAAATACACCCCAGAAAATAGAAAATTGTGGAGTTTTACCGATTTTATTATACAAGCGCTAACTGAAGAATATCGTCGACTGTATGTCCTCCTCTAGAATGCTATATTTGACGTTTTTAAATTAAATTACAACATGTTATTAGCGATTCGATTCCGTCGACCGAAATCGGGGATGATATTCGTATAAAACCGATAAGAAATCATCCCTGGGTTTCGGTCCACCGAAAATTTCGCAGCAGGCGTTTCTCAGAACCCACATTAAAAAATGGAAGGAAACAAGTGCAAGCCAGTAGTAATGCAATAATGACAAAAAATTAAATTTAATTAAGACAGTCGAATGAAAGAAGATTATATGTATATTAATATTTTTTAATTTTATACCCGGTACTCATTTAAATTATTTATAAGGAGATAAAAACCATTTTGATTGCATATTTATGCTGCATGATCGGATTTATCCAATATTGCAGTGTATCGTCCTCCAGCTCCACAGCGCCCACAAATAACACATTTCTTTTTCCTTTAATACAAGATTCAAAATTTAAGTCCTGGACATATGCTAATTCTTTTTTTAATTTTTTTTATAATTATTTTCTAGCTATGCTAAACAGGCGTATACATGCGATTTGAAATCTTATAAACTAGTCTAGTTTTAAAAATGCTAGATCTAGCCTGAAAGAGGATAAACTGGCAACACTGGTTGGCAGCGTGGCAATAGCTCGCAACCCTACCTTTGCGCTGGCCTGGCAACACCACACAAACGCCATACTTCTGTTACGGGCATTTTCGTGCGAAGTTTTATAAATTTACGAAATAATTGTGAAAAACGCGAAAAGAACATGTAAGCGCGACGAAAACAAATAACCAAACTAACCAGCTAAATGGTGTCACCACGTGCAATATTGCGGCAACGTAAAATACATTAAAACTGACGCCAAAAACGTTTTTCTGGGAAAAAGCGATGTGATAGGGACAGAGAGAACGCAAAAAAAAAAATTAAGTGTGGTGGAAATTGAGATTTACGCATTCTGCTGTATCAGCTGCGGCGTTGTCACGGTGTGGCGTGGTGTGGCGCGACGAGAAACGCAAACAAAACAAAAATCCAAAACCAAACTATGAAATTCGGATAGAATTTCCGATCAGCAGCAGCCACACACACGAAATGGATAAGCGATTTAAATGGCCACTCAACCAGAAGGCCAACTACTCGGATCCACCCTACCATCATCAGTCGCGTAGCGGCGTCGGTGGCGGCGGTGGTGGAGGTGGCGGTGGCGGTGGGGGCGGTGATAGAGACTACTACTACAAAAAACATCCGCACTCGCACAAGAATTACTCACGCCCTCAACATGGCTATCAAAGCTATCAAAAGCCCAACACGGGGAGCAGCTACTACAAGCCACCACCGCCACAGACATCAACAGAAGCATCTCTGCCCAGGGGTGCAGGCGGCGCCATGGCGCCGCCCGCCTCGGGCAATTCCTCGGGCTCCGATGTGGTCACCCTCATCGTGGAGAACAACAATCTGAAGCGTATGATTGTGCTTCATCTGAATCTGATGCAGGAGCAGACGGACAGCCTGGCGGCCAAGGAGAAGGAACTGGACGATCAAACGGACAAGCTGAACACCGTACTCTCGCAGAACCAAGACCTGAAGATGGTCAATGTACATCTGGAGGCCACAATCGAGGAGCTGCGCAAGCAGCTAAGAAGAAAGAACAAGAGGGGTGGCCCCCACGACGACGACAACAATGACGATGACGATCATCCACTGCCACCTGCCATGCAGGAGAAAATTGTGTGCAATGCGGAGACACAAACGGAGTTGGCTCCGGTGCATCATCTGCCACAGGCGGAGCAGCCTTATCATTATCAACAGCACGCTGAAAGGCAGCCGCGTAGGCCCCGCCTGAGAGTGCAGCAGCAGCTGCAGCAGCCCACTATAATAAGAGTGGAGCAGCAGCAGCAGTCTTCTCTTATGAAGCAGGAGCACCAGCAGCAGCAGCAGCCGCCTCTTATGAGAGTGGAGCCGCAGCAGCCAACTCAAACGATTGAGGAGCGACAGCCACGTCTTGTCTTGAGACAGGAGCCGCAGCCGCAGCCGCAGCAGCGTCTTATGAGAGAGGAGCCACAGACCCGGCTTGTGAGGGAGGAACTGCAGACCAGGCTTGTAAAGGATCTGCAGCAGCAACAGCAGCAGTCTAGACTTGCAAGAGTGCAGCAGCAGCAGTCCAGTCTGATAAGGGAGCAGCAGCAGCAGTCCAGTCTGATAAGGGAGCAGCAGCAGCCCAGACTTATAAGACAGGAGCAACAGCAGCAGCAGCCTGTGCCCGTGAGGGTGGAACAGCGGCAGGAGCAGCCCAGGCCAATGAGGGAGGAACAGCAGCAGCAGGAGGAGGAAAATCAACCGCCACAGCATCGTCAGCAGCAGCATTCATCAGTCCATCCTCAGTCGCAGCACAAAAGCTCCTCCAAAGCTACGCTGGTCCCCTCCGTTACAAATCTGCTGCCGTCGCTGCCAGTCAGCAGTCCCGCGCCCGTCGAGAGCAAATCGAGAGGGGAATACAACGGCAAGAAGGTTAGCACCATATTCCTGCATCGGGTTAACCAGGACTCTAGCCTCACATCCCCTGCACAGAAGCAGCCGGAGGTGGAAAAACCTTTGCCGGAGGCGGAAGAGCAGCAGCAGCAGCAGGTAATCGAATTGGAGGAGCAGCAGCAGGTGATCGAAACGCACGAGGAAATGGACCTGCAGCAGGAAGAGGAACTGGAGCAGGTGATCGAAACGGAGGTGGAGGAGATGGACGTGCAGCAGGTTATCGAACCGGAGCAGCAGATCATCGAAACGGAGGAGGTAGCAATGGATCAACTGGACCAAATGGAAGAGGTTGTTATTGCCGAAGAGGACAACATTTTCCCTGATGCCCTGCAGCAGCTGGATGAAATGATAATTCTTGCCGCCGAGGAGGAGATGTGTGTGGAAACGGTAGAGGAGATTGTACAGACCACAGTATACAATGGCCATTCAGAGGATCGAGATAGCGATCAGCAGGAGGAGGATGATGATGATGAAGACGACGACGATGACGATGAAGATGAAGACAGCGACGATGAGAGCGAAAGCGGGAGTGAAGGGAGCGAGGATAGCGAGCACAATGAAGAAGAGGAGGAGCGAGAGCTGCCCTCAAAAACAAGTGTTAACAATTTAGATGCCTTGCGTCCCCATGAAGGCGGCGACAGTCTCTGGCAGACGGTCAATCATCAGGTAAGTCTTTTGGCATTTTCCATGTGTGTTGTAATAGATTCAAGGAATGCACTTCTTTTCTTCAGATACACGCCATGGATAGTCCGGATCATAAGAGCATAGCACCATCAGCCCATTCGACACCGAATCATCAGCAGAAAACTCATCTTTATTTACACAAGGAGCCTACAGAGACGCTTCAGGTGCTGGAAGTGGAAGAGGAGGAGGAGGACAGCCAGCAGCCGAAGCTCGTCATTGCCGAACCCTTGGAAATGGATGCTGTAGAAGTGCAGACGGTCGAATTGGAGACCTTGGAAGTGGAATTAGAGACTGTGGAACTAGAGACAGGAGTGGACATGGAGACAGTGGAAGTACAGACTGTGGAAGTGCATACGGAGGAGACCGTTGTAGACGCTGGAATAGAAATTGAAATCAAAACAGAGGAGGTCACAACCACGACAATCAGCAAGCATATGCTGCCCAACGCATGTGCTACCAATCCTCCAGCTTCTACTCATGCACCCGCTTCTGTTGCTGTTGCTCCTAACGCTTTCGCTCCTGTTATTACTCCTACGCTGCCCAAGGCAGACTCCGCTCTAGTGGAAGCTAAACACAAGACCAACTCAGCTCTCGTTGGAGCTCCAACCAAGGAAGAGTCAATTGTATCTCCAGCTCCAGTCAAGGAGGAGTTGGCTGTAATTGTACCCAAGGAAAAGTTCACTGTGGTAGCAACTGTACATAAGGAAAAGTCCTCTGAGGCAGCAGCTCCAGCTAAGGAAATGTATGTTGCAGCTGTGGCTGCACCCACGGAAAAGCCCTCTGTCGTAGCAACTTCATCCAAGGAAAAGTCCACAGATGAAGCGACTGTACCCAGGAAAAAGTCCACTGTCGAAGCGACTGTACCCAGGAAAAAGTCCAATGCTGAAGTAGCGACTGTACCGAGGAAAAAGTCCTCTGTTGAAGCATCGACTGTACCTAGGAAGAAGTCTTCTATTGAAGCGATTGCATCCAAGGAAAAGCCCACTGTAGAAGCATCGACTGTACCCAGGAAGAAGTCTTCTATTGAAGCGATTGTAACCAAGGAAAAGTCCTCTGTTGAAGCTGCGACTGTACCTAGGAAAAAGTCTTCTATTGAAGCGACTGTAACCAAGGAAAAGTCCACTGTAGAAGCATCGACTGTACCTAGGAAGAAGTCATCTACTGAAGCGATTGTACCCAAGGAAAAGTCGGTTTCTGTAGAAGCTCTGACCATGGAAAAGTCTAGTGATGCATCGGCTCTATCAAAGGAGAAATCGGCTGTTGCCGAGCAAAAGGAAAAGCCTGATACTGCTGCAGCAGCGTCCAAGGAAAAGCCTGCTGTTATAGAAGCTCCACAGAAGGCAAATTCCACTGTCGAAGCGATTTCGAGCAAGGAAAAGCCCGAAACGGCCAAGGAGAAGTCGATTGTTGCAGAAGCTCCGCCAACCAAGGCAAACTCTGCGGTTGCTGCCGATCCTCCAACAAAGCCAAACTCCACGGTCGTGGCAGTTCCAACAAAGGAAAAGGCCGCTGTTGGGGATGATGCTCTACCCAAGGCAAACTCTTCTCTGGTTGCAGCTGTCCCTAAGGAAAAGTCTACTGCTGTTGTAGCAGCTCCAGCCAAGGAAAAGTCTGCTACCAGGGAAAAATCTGCTGTCGTAGAAGAACCGCAAAAGGCAAACTCGTCTGGCGTAGCGCCCACCACAAAAGCAATAGACACCAAGCAGAAGCGCACCAAACTTAGGGAAGAGCCATTCGAAAAGAAGCTGGAAAGAGCAAAGGAGGCGACGAACGTGATTCTCAAGGCGGTGGCTGGGCATTCAGCTCGCGTTGGAGTTGGAAGTCATGCCAAGGCAAACTCCACTGCGGTGACGGCTTTTCACAAGGAAAAGTCCACTATTGTGGCTGCGGGTACGCTTTGTCTGCCCAAGACAAAGACCCAGGCTGTTGTGCCAGCAACAGCTCAATCCAAGGAGAAGTCTGTTGTGGCAGCGGCAGCTGTACCAAAGGAAAAATCCCTGCAAAAGGAAAGGTCCCTCATGGAAGCTACGCAGAAGTCAAACTCTGCTGTCGTGGCTCCCTCAAAGAAAGCAGCAACAGCAGTTACGAATCCTACCGCTCCAGTTGGGGCAGCTGTGCCCAAAGCCAACGCTGCTGTTGTGGCTTCCCCCACAAAAGCTGCAGCTCCTGCACCAATGGCAGCTCTACCCAAGGCCAAGGCTTCCGAGCCAGAAGAAGAAATATCTAAAAAGGCAAAAATCGAAATCAAAACGGAAGAGAAGAAGCCCAGCATCAGCGGGGATGAAAAGTTATTGAAGGCAGCGAAGAAAGTCGAAGCAGCAGAGGATCTACCAGCTCGATTCGAAGCTCTAAATAGTGTGAAATCTACGGAGCAAGAGCTAAAAAAGAAAAGGAAGAAACGTAGTAAGAGTAAGAGCAAGAGCCCTTCAAAGAGCGAAACCTCACAGCACGACAGGAAGATCCATGTTGTGGCCAATCATCAGTCGTCACCCAAGAAACGCCCCCACAACCTCATAGAAGAGATCCACGAAAAGTCCGAGATTCCTGAAGCGGGTGCACCACCACAGAAGAAACCAAAACGCTTGCAGGTGAAGCTCAAGCATCATGGACTCTCCAATGACAGGAAATTTCATGTCTCCTCCTCCTCAAAGACCAACAAAAAACCGCAAACGGACAAGGAGAAGGAGGTGGCCCGGTTGGAGGAGGAAATGCGTCGCAAACTGCAGGAACATCTGAAAAAGGAGCAGCGGCGACAGAGTCAACAGCCGCTGGTGCTGCTCAAGAAACCTCCCAAGGATAATAGCGCCAGTACGAGTTTAATTTATCCTCCGATAGCGCATGCATCCACATCAACGTCAACCACACCACCACCACCAGCGTCTGAAACGACGCCACCAGCGACGCCATCATCGACGCCACCGCCCACGGGCACAAATCTGATAGTAGAACCCCCCGCAGAGACGCCAACCAAGACAGAGGATAAGGATACATCGGCCACAATAATTGCGGCACCCCTGACCCCTCAGTCGATGAGCAGCAACAGCAGCAGCAGCACCACTTCCAGCACCAGCACTAGCACATCCCGAACGATAATCCAGAACTATGCTCACAAATCCACTTCCAGATATCGCACTGTCCTGTTTCCGTATACGACACGCTCCTGGGAGGATCAGGAGTTCCATCGCGATAACGAGTTCTTCGATGAGGAGGCCGACGAACTGCTGTCGGATCATCCGAGTCTGGAGATACCCAAATGGCGGGATGCACCTATACCGCCCAGTGCCGACAACAAGGACATCGAGAGCTTGACGGACGAGGACTTTGTGAAGCGTCACGAAAAGTATGTAAAGGACGAGATCGAAAGGAAGCGCCGCGATGCGCGCTACATGCGGGAGCAGATGAAGAGCGAAGCCTTGCGGCAGCGGCACAATCAGGATGAGGTGTTGGTCCAACTGGATCCGCTGCCCACGTCCACGTTTTACCCGCTGCCCGAGGACATTGAAGGCGTACAGATTGTCACGGAAATCCCTGTGCAAGCCTTTGGCGAGAATGTGGTCAACATGGAGGCGAGATCGGATTTCAGTCTGCCATGGCTGGACTCGGTCAAAGCGCTGACGGCCATTGCCCGGGCGAAGGCTGAGGCAGTGCCGGTGGCCACGTTAACCAGCAAAAAGATACCCCTCACTGCAGCGGAATCCAGGAGTCAGGTGATGAATTCCTCGTATGTCCTACTCAAGCGGCGCAAGCGACAGAGAAAACGTTAGCCGGCCTTCGGGAACTGAGTTGTAGCTGTAGCTGTGGCGTGCCAAAGGTGGATCATGGTGGCTTCATGACCCAATGACGTTGCCTATGTAAAACACATTAATTATTATTATTATTCCTTGAATTTTTTTTGCTATTTTTAAATCTTATTTAAGCTACTGAAAATATTTAGGAAACGATTAGTTTTTAGTTTCTGGCCCCTGCAATCGATGCCATATGGAACTCTAAAGAGTTTCCACGCTAGATTGATTGTGTGTCTGCCCTCACAACGTAATCCTTTACAATACAATATGTTAAAACTTACGAGTATGATAAATGATTATTATTATCCCATTAATTATTTAATTAGTTTGATCGGGTTCCAATATCTCAGCTTTATCCACCTAAACCCACAGAAAGGACATGCTCTGGTCTCTAATTTTGGCATAATAACAAAATGAAATGTTTAGACTTTTCTAATTTTAAAAACCAATATTTTTTTTTCGTAGATTATAAAGGAAAGAAAAATGAAATTTTTAGACTTTTAACTTTAAAAACTTTTTTTTTAGTCTCTAATTGAAATTTTTTTTCTGTTGAACCCCTCTTATTTATAATCGTGTAATATATCGTGTGTGAGTGTGCGTGTTGATAAGAGTTTTTTTTTTACTCAGGTATATCTCTGATAAAATTATTATAAATATATATCATCACTTTATTTTTTCTTTTTTTTTTTAGAATGTGTAGAAAATGTGTGAAGCTTAAAGTTATTTTTAACGTATTGTTTTTTACTTTATAACTTCTTTTAAACTAAAAAAAAAAAACCCAAAATAAATACAAAAATAAATAAAACTTGATTTCCAAGCTGTAAAAAAAACAACAACAAAAAAGCATGTTTAAACAAGAAGTACCAGGCACCCCCACCATATATACCATTTGTTCAAGACGTCTACTTCTATTTGAGTTTACTTTGAGGCAACGAGATAAGAGGAGCATACATCATGCCTACACCTTGTGCAACGCAGATAGATCCCCAGACAGAGCTCTCACAGGCGAGGGCACTGCACTTTCTCTTTTGTACATTTCAAATAGGTGCTAAGCGAGGAGAGTTATTTGTAATTATAGCCTTAAGTAGATGCGCCAGCAATGGAGGAGTTAGTTAGTCGCGAAAGTAGGGAGAACAAATTGTATATTGGCAGGAAGAACTTTGTTCAAACATATTTTTACACGAATAGGAACGATGATCTGAATCAAATGTAATTAGCGTTAATTAGTTCAATTTAATAATGAAAATCGTTTTCAATCGATGCAATTGCCACCACACTAGAGAACCCAAATTAACAAACGAAACACTTTAACATGTAAGCAATAAAGTAACTACATACAATGTATTTGTATTTGTTTAACAAGTTTTATTGTAAAGATTATGATAATAATATATCGGATAAAAGTAATATTTAATTGACCATTATTCTTCTATTATTTATTTATTGCTTTGCGTCAAGTACTGATGGCCGGTTGTCGACCACAGTTCGTCTACGGATTCAAAACTCTCCCTCCAGAGTGTCTCGAGCAGCTTCCAGCCGTCTTGTTGGGTGGACAGCAGGTAATCGTTGGTGGGATGCAAGCTGTGCGTGTACAGGCCCATTACCAGGCTCTGGACAAGACGAGCAGCCACACAATACTTTAGATATCCCAGCTCTGTGCTACTGATGGGCTTTATGCTGGTGTATCCGGCCAGAAAGATACCACCGCTGGCCAAATCATTCGCCTCCAGCGTCATGTAGGTCAAGGCAATGCCAACTTCGAAGAGAAGCGGCGAGTTGCTCGCGTCCCCAAAGTCAATTACGCCCTTGATGTTGTGGTCCGTCTGATTTGGTGCTGGTTCAATCACAATATTCGACTCATTGAAGTCGCCGTGGATGATCTGATGCTCCAGGGTGGACACCACACTCAATACCTTCGACTCGAAGGCATCGATCACCTCCTCACACAATGCCTTATGCTCCTGATCCTTGACGGCAAACAGAAACTCCCTCACGCCCGGTACATTCTGCAGCTGCCATGTGGTCGTGTGCCTTACATACGCTTCGTGGGTAAAATCCTTAAGAGTTCTGTCCAATTTCGCCAAGTATTCGCCGCTTTGGAACAGCAGATATTTTGTGATGGGAACTTCGCGGAATATTTGGCCAGGAACGAACTCCAAGAGGCGCACCACATGGGCTGTGCCACTTAGCTTTTCCACCGAATAATACTTGCCGCTGGCATTGGCAATAGGACGGGGACACTTTATTTGTTTTTTAGCTGCATAACAAAGAAAAGAAGATTATTAATTTCAGCTGAATAAATAAGATTAAAGTTAATGAGTATTTACATAGATAGAGCATCACTTGATTCTGTGCATCAACAACGTCTTCTTTCTTGGAGTCCAACGAATTCATTATCTTCAGGACATAGCCATTGGGGCAGTGGGACACAATCAGGGGATTCTTTACATTGCTAAAAGTCGAAAAAGCGGTTATAAATTGAATTAAATTAATTTATTTTGATTAATTTAGGCATCCCTGGTATAGTGTTGCAAAAAGATGACAGCAAAATCAGTGTAAATAGCAAATCAGTATTTTGCAGTTATGCAACACCAACGCTCATTTTGGCGGTAGAATAGTTATTTATGTGTGTGATGTGTGATTTAGTTTTTTTTGATTTGTGTTATCATTAAGCGTTGTAAATTGCCCACCCGCATGCCCGACCATGGGCATTACCGGCCTGATACCATTTCTGGAGAAGGCATCGTCGAAACTGCAACTGAAAGACATACGCGGCAGCACCGTCGCTGTGGATACTTATTGCTGGCTTCACAAAGGTGTTTTTAGTTGTGCCGAAAAGTTGGCCCGCGGCGAGGACTGCGACCAGTATGTGCAGTACTGTCTGAAGTATATACAGATGCTGCTGTCGTATGATATCAAACCGATTCTGGTCTTCGATGGTCAGCATTTGCCGGCAAAGGCTTTGACCGAGAAGCGTCGACGGGAGTCGCGACAGCAGAGCAAGCAACGGGCAGCAGAGCTGCTGCGCCTGGGCCGTGTGGAGGAGGCGCGCTCCCATATGCGTCGCTGTGTGGATGTCACCCACGAGATGGCACTCCGGTTGATACGCGAGTGCCGGAATCGTAATGTGGACTGTATTGTGGCGCCCTACGAGGCGGATGCCCAGATGGCCTGGCTCAACAAGGCCAACATTGCCCAGTACATAATCACCGAGGACTCCGACTTGACGTTGTTTGGCGCCCAGAAGGTTATCTTCAAACTGGACCTAAATGGCTGCGGTCTGCTGGTGGAGGCGGACAAACTCTACCTGGCAATGGGCTGTCGGCAGGAGAAGTATCAGTTCGACAAATTTCGACGCATGTGCATATTATCGGGCTGTGATTATCTGGACTCGCTGCCGGGCATTGGTCTGGCCAAGGCCTGCAAGTTTATGCTGAAAACGGAACAGGACGACATGCGCATAGCATTGAAGAAGATACCAAGCTACCTCAATATGAGCAAATTGGAGGTGAGTGCCAGAGATCCCATTTTTATTGGATTACAGCTGAGTAACATTGCGCGTGTTTTACACCAGGTGGACGATGACTACATTGAGAACTTTATGAAAGCCGAGGCCACCTTCAAGCACATGTTCATCTACAATCCTCTGCAGCGTCGCATGGAGCGACTCTGCACCCTGGAGGAATACGCGACAGATGTGAGCTACTGCAGCAATGCTGGCACTTTGCTGGAAGATAGCCATCTGGCACTGCATTTAGCTCTGGGGAATTTGAATCCCTTTTCGCTCAAACGACTGGACAGCTGGGAGCCTGGCAAAGCACTTCCTGCTGCTCCAAAAAATACAAAAAGATCGAAGCATAAAAGTATTTGGCTAACAAACGCATCAACTGGACAGAATCAGGGGAATGAGCAGCCGCAAAATGGGCCATCACCTTGTGCTTTGTTCTTCAAAAATTTGGATTTTGTTGGTCAAACTATAGACGAGGAAATCCAGGCCAATGTGCGACTGGAGCAGGCAAAGCAAACGGAAGCGCAAGTCTTCTCCATGTACAGCTTCAAATCGAAGCGGAGAAGAAGTCCCAGCGGTGGTGGCTCCACGGATAGAGAACGCACACCGCCCCCATCGCCGGTACAAACGAGAAGTCGTCACAATCCCTTTGCCAAGGAGCCGCTGCTACGATCCCCAGTGGTGTGTGAGAATAGTTCTCTGCTGCGTCTGCTCAGTCCTAAGAAATGCAGTCCCGTTGGTGGAGGAGCCGACGAGACGCGTGTGAATTCCCTCAAGCGAAGCATCTTTGCCAAGGAGCAGCAGGTGGAGGTGCGCAGTCGATTTTTTGCCACGCAAGCGGAACAGCAGCAGCAGGAGCAGCAGCCGAAAGAGGAGGAGTTGGGATCAAGTGGGCTCAACAAGAAATTAAGACTGGAAACTTACTCTACAGACATGGTGCTCGCCGAAGAGGATGAAAAGCCATCCAGCAACGAAATGAAGCCATCATTAGAGAGTGATCAGCTCGAAGACAGCAAGGATAGTGCAAATTTACGTATTAAATCCTTGGACACACTAAAGAGTGAGCCTGCCCCTTCAGACACCATCAATCTGCTATCTGATGACAGTTGCAGCTCGGAGGCAACGCTCCCTAGCAGCCAGGAAGCTGCAACCGTTCAACGCAACAATTTCTTTGTGTCGAACACCAGACGCGTGGGCCTCTCCAAGCCCACCACCACCACAACTGCCAAAAAGGGTTTGTCGAAGTCCAAAAACAGCAAATTGACCTCCTCGAGCCCGAATCAAACCAAGCTCAGTATGTTTGGCTTTCAGAAGCGGCCTGTTCTTAAATGATTGTTTGTGCACCTTTTTGCACTTAGTTTTGTAAGCTAATCTAATTTATTAAAGCGAACGAGCGATGACAACAAGCTTGTATGGCATCCGTATCCTCATGAATCTATCAAGATAACAATGGGGATGGGATGGGATGGGATGCTGCTGCTGGCTGGCAAGCAAAGGTGACTGCGTCACAGTCAACTAACGCGCCTAACAACTTTAATTAAATGGTTAAAAATAGATGCTACAGCCAGCCCATGCCCCCATACACTGACTGACTGACTGACACGCTGCTTGGCACGGCGACCCCCCTTGACCTGAATCTCTCTCCAGTGTAAACACTTATTATTTATCAGTCGTGCTGCGGTTACTGCTATGACAACGGCCTGGGCCTCTCCTCTAGATGTGCTATATGTATACTTGCGTCCGCAAAAGAATAATTGATAGGCTTGTGTATGTTTTTGCCCGTTAGATTTGCCATTTCTTTCCATTGCCCCACTTTTCACCTTTTTGTGAATTTTTCCACGACTTAAGGAGCTTACCTGTCTTCATGGATCAAAAAGTTACGATCATCGTAAGCCAGAATCTCCTTGACTTCGCTCACTGTGATGCCATAGAGTCGTCGCAGCAGGCTCTCCACATCGTCCGGCTCCACTTTTGGCCTCACATCAGAGCCAGGCTTTAGGAGCGAACTTTCTGGTTGCTCCTTAGCTGGGATACTGTCGTTGCTGCCATTACCATTGGAAGTCACAGCAGCAGCATTCTCCTTGTTGAGCTTTTCGGCCATATTATAGGCATGATTCAGTGTGTATGACTTTTTGGACATGTTTGTCAGCTCCACATTGTTCCACTGCTCCATTCTGGGTGGCTTGCTGCTTTATCGGAGACGCAAAAAAAAAAAAAAACAAAAAGAAAACAATTGCGGATCAGTAAACGAATACGAATGCGAAAATGTTTTCGGTTGCGCGTTCCAGAGCGGAATGAGAGATGTGTGTTGGGCTTGGAGGTTTCAGTTTCGTTTCAATTGGAACGAGTTCGTTGTCGCAGCAGCAGCAGCAACGACGCCGCGCGTCTTCTTTATATCTTTTTAGCTAGACTTGCGCAAGTGTGTGTATCTGTGTGCTTCTGTGTCTCTGATTCTGTCTTGTCAGTGCACGGGGGTGTGTGTGTGTGTGCTTTGCCGCCCCGCCTGGGTACCAGCGTTAATTTGGTTATTTGTACAATTTCTTAAAGCCTTCTCCCCCTGTTTACTCTTTGATTGCGGCACCACTAGATGGATGTATATTTGCCCAAAGCAATGTACTCCAGGGGGGGCGGGAGCCTTATCATCAGTATCTCTGCAGCCGTTTCGCAACCAGGCCAAAAACAAACTTCAAGTCGTGATCGCTTTCTATTAAACTCACTTAACGCCACGACCCAAAAACTTGAGGCGTATCAATTATATACTGATAAATCTGATAGATGGACTTGAGATTACGTTATGTGTATTAGTAAAACAAACAGGTGCACGGGCCCTAAACGGCCATAAATCTTGGGTAAACTGTTCTATCAGGGTGTTCTAAGTATTCTAGAGCTGTAATTATTTTGGTTCTTAAAGAACAAAGTAACTGGAAAAGAACGTCGTTGGAACGATTCAATCATTTGTTCCAGTCCAAAAAATAACTGATTCACTTTAATTGGAAGAACTGTGACTGACAAGCAATGTAATTGAATTTAGATAAATATTTTACAATCCAAATGGAGTGGATAAACGGCCTTGACTCAATTGCGTGCAAAATAACACGCACACACACGAACATTGAGATTAATTAAAAACCAAATATGAAAACAGACAGTACACACATATATACATATAGAAAATAATTAATGTAAATATGCACAGCTGACTAATCAAACACACCTACAAAATAACTAATACAAGTATTACGGGTTGGCCTATAAACGCTTCGACGACAACACCTGTCTCCCGCTCGAACCACAGGTAAACTAAACTTCAAAATGTAATGCGTTGGATTGGAACAGAGCCACAAAGCGGGTAGCTTGCATTTAAGGCCTATAGATTCGGCTATCACATGCTGCAGTGTGTGTCTAAGCGAGTGTAACTAATTAGCAAGATGATAAAACTTAAAAGTAAAAACGAACAAATACATTCAAAAATTCAAAGCAATGCACCAACACTTTGACCTGTGAATCAGTGCTGCCATTTTAGCTTATTTAATGCTAGATTTAGCATTTGTAAAGGTAGCTTAGCTTAGAAAATTTGAAAATATGTAGATCATAAAAGCTGTTTAACATTTTTAATGAATAAATTTAGCTAGTTTTAGCTTTAAGTGTAACTTCCATCTCCTTATGATTCTATCGTTGCGTAAAAAGTATCGTATCGAACCATCGACTGTTTTAAACCATCGATATTATCGAGAGTGCCATCGATTGTTTTTTTTTGCCCCCCAGCTGATTTGATTTTTTCTGTTCTGTTTTTTTATTTTCTCAATTATTTAAATGATTGTTAATTAAACTATGGATCAGCTGTACTTAGAAATTGAGATAAGCACTCAGAACGCCGAAACAACGATTTACACCAGCGTGTCTTCATTCTTAGCCCTTTACACATACCGTTATCTGAAGATATCTCCCAAGAATATTCAAGTTAATTTTGTGGCCACTAAAATACAGAGTGGTAAGATAGCTTTACGCAGTTCCCAGCTGCGACGCGAACTCGATCACCATATAACATGCCGGGAGGCTGCCAAACTGCCTGCTATTCGGGATCTCCGCCTGCCCATCTATGAGAAGGATGGAACAATCTATATAGCCGGGACATGTGCCGTTTGCCGGGAGCTAATTGCCCGGCAGCCAAATACCGAACTGCGCAAACTACTGGGCTTCAAGGAGAGCTGCCTGCTGGCTCCCTCGGAAGCCTCGATCTGGACACGCTTTTGCGAGGTGGATGTCGTGGACGTTGTAAGTCGTCTGCATGATGGGCTTCTACTCCAGACTGTGCCCGACGAGGTGGTACGCTTTGAGCAGCACATGAACGAGCCCGTGCGCATGCATAATATCTATAAGCAGGCCAGGGAGCAGGCCAACCAAACGGAGAACGGTGCCAAGATCAAGAGGAAACATCGGGTTCAGATCGATGGACGTACGCCCAAGGAGCAGCTGCTGATTGAGCATCGTTTTGCCGAGGGCATTAGCTTCACCATAGCAGATCTCATTTTGTATCCCCTGCTACGTATAGTCTTCCAGCATTGTGGCCAAATGTTGCCACATTTTCCCCTGACCAGCACGTGGTTTAGTGAGGTGAGTGGAAGGAACACTTCGAAGAGGAGTATAATCCAATTGTTTTTGTCACTTGTGTACTTTTTAGATTGACTCCTTTGACGGCACTTGTGCCAAGATCCTTGGCGAGCTATATGTGCCACAGACGGTGTTGCAGTGTGAGGAGCTCCTTGCCATACCCGACTGCGATGCCACTAGTCTCTACAAGGCCGATCCCAAGCGCTACAAGCCACGCAATCGGATCTACACCAGCCAGACGGAGGTAGATCTGGCGCTCACCAAGCTTTCCGAACTGCAACTGGAGTTCAGCACCGATTCGGAGCACACTTATGGCCAGCAGGTCATCGACTGGCAGCAAATCGAGCCCACGCATGCCAAGAGCTCAGCTCTGCCACAAGAGCGCCTGGAACGGAAGCGACAGCAACTGGAGAATATGGCCAATGCTGTGGTGTCGCTGGCAAAGCCAGGAGATCGCATTGTGGACTTTTGCAGCGGCACAGGGCACTTGGCCATACTGTTGGCCCTCAAGCTGCCCCTCTGCACCATTATCGTGATGGAGAATAAGTCCTTTTCACTGGCTCAAGCCCAGAAGCGCGCCCTTGAGCTGGAGCTGAGCAACTGTGTCTTCTATCAATGCAATATTGATTACTTTGTGGGTAGATTCGACATTGGAGCCTCTCTACACGCCTGCGGCACGGCCACCGACATTGTTCTGCAGCAGTGTCGCCGTGTTAATGCTCATTTTGTATGCTGCCCCTGCTGCTATGGATCGTTGCAGCCCATGCCCCACATTTCCTATCCACTTAGTGAACGCTTGCAGCGTGTGCTAAGCACAAAGGATTATCTCTATATAGCCCATACAGCGGATCAGGCCCACGAATTGGGCACAACCAATTGCAAGCCGGAGACCACATTGCAGGGTCTGCATTGCATGTGCATTGTGGACACGGATCGCAAGCTGCAGTCGGAGGAGGCGGGCTACCAGGTGATACTCACCAGGCTCAAGCCCGAACAGTGCACGCCAAAGAATCACTTGCTAGTCGGACGTTTTGTAAAACAGAACTGAACTGATGTACATATTGAAATACTGCCCTAACCGAACACATGAATAAATGTTTCATATACATGTTTAGATACCGATTCGGCGATTTAGATTTATTTGAGTAGCTTGTAGAAAAAGATATCAGCTCGCCTCGCTCCGGCGAGGTGGTAATAATTCTTAACCAAATTTACTAAGATTCAGCAACATCCGAGGCCTAGGCATGACCATGGCCTCCGCGCAGAGCCAACACCAAGTGCAGCACCGAACCACCTTGAACTTTGTAGTCAGCCGCAGTCTTGTCATCGTTCCTGGGTACGGCGAAATAGGGCAGAGTTAATTGACCTATATGTATATATATTGTGATTCTGCCGGTCACTCACATTTGTTTGCCGGAAAAGATTAAACGCTGTTGCTGTGGCGGTATGCCCTCCTTCTCCTCCACACGCTCTTTGATGCGGTCTACCTTATCTGTGGGCTCAATGTCGATTTCAATTTCCTTCCCGGTCAGCGTCTGCAATTTAGGATGGATAGATCCGTAAAAATACACATTTTGCACATTTTGTTGCTGTCTGATGGCCTGCTGACGCATAGCAATGGACGCTACGCTCCAAAGTGCGCGTAGCCGCCAGTGGCTTCATCCAGAAATTTTTGTGCGCAGACTTACCTTCACTTTGATCAACATTTCGTAAGTTGTATTTGCTTTTTGTTTAAAATAATTTAAATATTACTAAAATTTTGCAAATTTCCACAGCTTGCTAGGGTTGGAAGTAAATCGATAGCGCTATCGATATCAACGATGGTCGAAAATTTAGCGGAACATCGACTGTGTCTGTATTTATTTATTTAGCTTTTTTTACTATTTTTTGTTTGAATTTTATAACAGTGCACTAGAAATAAAACTGTGTACTCAAAATTTTAAAATCACTTTCTAAACTTAAAAAAATATATATGATGCACCTATAATTTTTTGTATGACAGCCACACTGTTGATTTGAGTGGCGATCGATAGTTCGATTACTTAATCGTATTGAAAGACGTTACATTTTGTCGTTTTGAATTTTTTTTTATTCAAAATATCTAATTCAAACTTAATAGCTAACTACGTATTTATACACAACTAATTCAAATGCATTTTGTTCGTTACAGTTACTGAGATCCCCAGCTTAAAGAGGCAACTTAAGCGCTCTTCTTCAGTTTGTTCCAGCTGCGGATGGCCTCGCCAATGTGGCGAATATCCCTGGCGTAGGTGCGACAGCAGCCGCCAATAATTTTGGCACCCAGCTGCGCCCACTCGGGCACGTAATTGGCGAGAGGCACACAATGCTCCCTTCCCTCCCAGCCCCTGACGACATCGTAGACCTCTCCGCTGTTGGGATAAACGACCAGCGGGATTTGCTCTTCCCCGTTGCGTTCACCATTCAGGCTCTTGAACAGAGGTGTCACAAATTTGGGATGCACACAGTTGACGCCCACGGCCAGGCACTTGTCCTGGGCATTACGCTCGGCCAGCAAATCCCAGATGGCATTTGCCGCCTCAGCAAAGGTCTCGCCATGCGCCAGCCGGCTTTCATCCTGGCATTGGAACGCGACCCAAAACTTGACATCCGGATAGTCATCGCAAAGCATTTCCACCAGTGCTTCCGCCTCCATTTGGCACGGAATTGTCTCAATGGCCAGCGCATCGACTCCTGCCTCCACACAAGCTTCGATACGAGTGCGGTGCCAATCGGTGATGGTCTTTGCTGGCACATAATCGGCATAGCTGCCGGTGTACTCGGAGCCATCGTGAAGGTGGGCGCCAAATGGTCCAATCGAGGCAATTATCAGAGGATAACCTGGGGGGTGAATGCACAATAAATTAGCACACAAACAATTAAGGGCATGGCCCTGGGCCTGGAGTGTGCTTCGTACCTTCTGGAATCGCCAGCTGGGCCTGATAACACTCTGTCAGATATTTTTCCTTGGCTATGTGCGCCAGACGAACCGTGTTTCTTATCAGCTCAATGCTCTGCTCCTCGTCCAGTTCCAAATACTCCATGTAACCCTCGACACTGGCCTGATAAGTGTTCGTCAATATGATATCAGCCCCATCTGTGGGCACATTACAACAATAAAATCTTGTTGCTAATTGAATGGTGATGGTGGGGTTAACTTACTCTGCAGGAAATCCAGGTGGGTGTTAATTATGGCTGCGGGATTTGTGGCATTGAAGCGGGCACTCCACAAGGGATCCCCATCCACCGAATTGCCCACATGTACGGTCATTTGTGTGCCAAAACCGCCATCTTTCACCAGCACGCGCGTCAGACCCATGATTACTCTATGGTTGGTGCTGAGTAGCTGTGGGGGAAGGAAGGGTGGAATGAGACTTAATCTGGTGTTAGTTTCTACTGATAAGAAGGAGAGGACCGGACCAGTAGCCACAGACATCTTATAGCGTCACTGCAATCAGCAGAAGCTGCAGCTGTGTCCAGCTGTGCTAGCAGCTTAGCTATGTGAGCCTTGACATCTGCTAGGGGCCGCCCGCCCGATCAATCAATTAAGATTGAGAGCGAAAACAATGTAGTAAGAAGAAAGATGGGCTGGCAGCACGTTAAAGCTGCTAGTTTCTAAGCCATTTTCAAAGGTATTTTACACAAGTATTTATTTTTTTCACGGATCTGGACATAGTAATACAATTTATTTACGTGCAGCGAAAAGATTTAGTCAGATATTTTTCATACTAAATGAAGCAAAAAGCTTTGATTAAGAGTGCATAGAATTAATGGGATGCTTCCTTCTCTGTCCCATATATTATGTTATGTTATGTACCCTTCGCAATGGTTTAAAACTATCTGCAGCCATTGCCACACTCCATTAATTCCAATAATTCACTAATAAACACTTCCGACAACTGTACTTATCGCTCAAGTAGAAGTTTGAGTTCAACGAACTGCATAAACAACTTGGGAATCAATAAAGCACTCACTCACCTTGAAATCGTATTAATAGAGATCTTGTAAAAGTCTCAATTCAATAACAACTTTATTAGATAAGTCGCTGTCTGGCCGGGCCTGTAATCAAGTTTTTATTTTAGCCTTTGTGTTTGTCGTCTGTTGAAAACTATGGATATGATCTATTCCACTGTATGTCCGTCGAGCGTTTAAGTGTTTTACAGCGACGGCTAGAAGCTTTTATAGCCTGCTACCCGCCGACCGTCCGCTGGCTCAGCTGTCGCTTATCACAGCAAAAAATAATAAATAAATAAAATACATAGCAAAATACACAAAACAAAGCAAAAAAAAATAATAATAAACATACATACATAGTAAATATGTATGTACATATATGTATGCTAGGTCTGGAACACTACGAGTACACTGGACTGGTGGGCCAGTGCTTGGCGTTGATAAGGCGTTGCCAGCGGTAGCGGCAGCGGGTGCACAGCCACAGCTGCCAGACAACAGTCCAGAGAACAATCCAATCCCCGGGGTAGAAACCTCCTCTCCTCCCGAACAAGGCTGATGAAATCGTCACAGTGCGTGGTCTCTGCAAGAGATAGGACACGGTCACTACGACCGCCTGCGGTCGCCTGTGCATGGCATCTTGCCTGACGACTCTTCTTCGATAACCTTTTGGACAATCAAGCACCAGTTGGTGCCGGATTCATCAGTCACATCTTGTTTGTTGTGACTCTGCCCCTTGGACATGGATCATAGGGTACTAAAGGGTATATTCTGACATAGGAGATGTCAGTTTCAAGCCGAATATAATTTTATATTTTATAGGCTCACACAATGTAAATTACAAAATTGTAATGTTTTATTTTCAACTTTGAATTTTTATTCTGGAGAATTTGTCGATGCGCTTCGAAGATTCAATGGAGAACTAAAACAGAACGCAGCCATTCGCCATGGCTGCAGAGGATCAAGAGGTTCTTCATCATCATTACCAGAGCAGAAATGCTGGCACCCAACTGGGTGGAGTTGAAGTGTCAGCTGGTGGAACTTGGTGTTGCTCATGCCATGAAGGAGTTTCATGTTAAGCAGAACAAAGCGCTGAACAAGACGACGATATTTGTACCTTCTTCCGCTTCTGTTTCCGTTTTGGATTGGAGTCGTCTGCACTCGCGTAGCGTATAATGCTGACTCTCAACGACCCAACGCCCTGATGTACTCCTTGAGCACCAGCAGTCTAGGAGCTCAACGAGCTCCACATCGACTCCAGATTAAATTTTAAAGTGAATAAGTTGTGATGGACTTCAAAATTATCGCCTATGTAGATCACTAAATTTACAATATATAAATCTACATATTGGAATAATACTTTTACTTTTGTTGGTCATTTTCATTGATGATTTAAACAATTCTTTTTATTAATAAGACATGATCTGAAGTGAAATGCTTACAAAATATTCTCATTTTGATTAGAAAATTAATTTCATTTGTTAAAGAAAAAATAAGGAAACAATTTAATGACATTCATATTTTGTTTGGTACGAAAAATGAGCTAAAAAAATTAATTATATTCACGGCTAAAGCGGCCATACTTTGTGTTGGTAACATAATTGGGTCAAAAATTAATTAATTCTATTCAAATTATAAATAGTCGAAACCTTTTAGATTTTGACTGGGTGACAACCAGTGTACTGATTGTGTACCTTTAAATTCCATAAATCTGTCGTCGTCGTCGTCGCCTCGCAGTCGCACTCGCACTCAGTCCACACTTTCCGTACATTGCTGATTAGGCACAACATCGCCAGAGTACATATACATAGTATGAAAAGTATATATGTATTTAGCAAACTAAATAGGTCTAGGTCTAGTAACATGAAACCACATTTCGCATTAACAACAAAAGTCAACAATCAATTTAAGCAATGTCCGATTGCGGCGATTGCTGCTCTGTTCTGTAGCCGATGTTAAGGCTATCAACGCACTTGCGGATCTTGAGCACATCGTCCGGATAGACACGGCAACATCCGCCCACAATGCGTGCGCCCATACGCACCCATTCGGGCACAAATTTGGCCACATCTTCACCCGTTCCCGTCCATTCACCGCGTACACTATCGTAGATTTCGCCACGATTGCTGTACACCACCAGGGGAATGCGATCCGTGCCGGCGGCCGCATTCAGAGATCTTAGGAGGGGCGTCACAAACGTGGGATTCACACAATTAACGCCGATACCCAGGAGGCGAGTCTGTGCCTTGTGGGACTGCACCATACGCCAGACGGATAGAGCAGCCTCTGCGAAAGATTCACCATCTGCCAGACTGGTTTCGTCCTGCAAGCACAACAGAGGTTGAGAGGTGAGTGTTGAAATCAATGAAATATCCAAAAGCATCAGCACTTACCTTGCACTGAAAGGATACCCAAAACTTGACGTTCGTATAGTTCTCGAGTATGCTTTCCGTGATGGCCAGTGCTTCCAGCTGACACGGCAGCGTCTCCGCGGCCAAGCCATCGACTCCGGCCAGCAGGCAGGTCTCGATTCGTGTGCGATGCCAGTCCTGAAGCTTCTCCTTGCTTATCTTATCCGCATAGCTGCCCGAATACTCGGAACCGTCATGCAGATGGGCACCATATGGCCCAATCGATGCCAAGATCAGGGGGAAATGTGGTTTAATGCTCCCGCCGGACTGGAGCAACTCCTTCAGATATTGCGCCTTGGCCTGTTGCGTCAGGTACACGCTCTTCTCTATCAGGGCCACACTCTGCTCACGCGTCAGAGACAGATATTTCATAAATCCCTCCACGCTGGACTGGTAGGTGTTTGTTAATATGATATCGGCACCACTGCGCAAAAAATCCAAATGCGTCTTAATCACCGCCTGCGGATTGGTGGCATCGAAACGCGAGCCCCACAACGGGTCGCCGTCCACCTTTTCATCCACATTGTGCGCCAATTGGGAAGAGAAGCCACCGCATTTGACGAGCACGCGTGGCTGCTCCGGTCGGCTCTGACTCTGGTTATCGTTCTCCTCCTCGCCGGCATACATTGTGCTTGGCCTACGTGATGAGCGTTACTAGTACAGCGGTGCGGTCGTCGCCTTATATCGGAAATCTTTTTACATTTACTTGCCTTGTCTAGTTTTTATTTGATATTCCCTGATACGTGAGATTCTGAGTTTTTCCGCTTTCTTTGTTGTTTTGCCTTCCCCCTGCTTTTGGAATATTTTTCTGTTTTCTGTTCTCTCTTCCCTTTTTTTCGCTTGTGCTGGCACTGTTTGCTACTTTTTTGCTTATCTTATGTGAATTTTTATTCTCACCCACACACACTATAGAACACTAGCGGTCAGCTGTTTTGTGTTTACCGTTTGTTTGTACCTCTGCAGGGCCGGCTTTAAGTTAGGTCGGGCACCAATGTTTAGGGGCCGCCAAATTCCAAAATGATTTACTATTAAGGTGTTCAATCTTTAAGGCCGAATTCCTTCTTTGTCCCAGTTGAAAATTACCAAAACCGACTAAAATTATTATCAAAGGGTCTCATGTTCGACTCGGGCGTCATAACACCTAAGGCCGCCCCTGTCTTGCTGCTTGGGGTAGGAATATTTGACAAAGTATTAAAATATAAATAGCAACAAATGGTTGAGGATTTAACAATAGAGGAGGGAGGTGCAGATTTAGATGCTTCACCGGACCAGCGTCTATGGGGGGAATATTCCACAGAAAAACATTTTTTTGGTGCTCGCTCTGGCTGAACAGTCAAGGCTGAAATATTGTGCACACTTCAGTTTCATGCAAAAAAATAAGTTATATAGGCGAATAATGGAGCAAAGCTGAAGCCTAATCAACAGCAATACATTTTAGCGGATTATCAAATATTATCCCCCCACTAGCCAGTTATCAAAAGATAGTACATACTACTAAGGGGCGTACTGTGTAGCTGCAACCCGATTAACAGTCGAGGCCAAAATATTCTGCACAGAGTTCAAGACCAAATAAAAGACTCAATTTAAAATATAAATAAAGTACGCATATTTTATATAGTCGGAGATAATACATATGCAAAACAAATCGAGTACTAACATATTCAAGTATGTTTGTTGTTGTTCAATATTGGGTAGAATATTCATACATAATATTAACCTTAAATACCTTGGGGTTGTTAGATGAATGTTGCTTGTTTAATAGATAATTAATTAGTTTTAGTTGCTTTTTTGGGTTATTGGGATTATAATCACATACTTTTCTTGTATAAATAAATAATGGGTGTTGGGGGCAAGGGGGAATTTCAAAATGCTGAAAATGCCACACGAAAAAACAAAATAAATGTAACTTTGGTACAACTTACGCATTGTATAAATTCTAAAACATTTCCAGTTTTTTTTTCGGTTATTATAAACGGGCTAATTCTAGTTTACATTTTCCACTAAATAACAATTATATGTAGGTAATATATATTGTATTGTATTGTAATTTGTCTGGATCCATTCTCAACATTTGTGTCTAAGATCTCGTTTAAAATACCATCGCAAATACTAGGCTCCAAAAATACAGTAATTTCTTCATTGAACACACGGAAAACAAACGGCGAAAAATCGAAAAATATGCGAAAAAAATAGAGCCAAAAATCGAACTAAGAAAAGCAAAAAACAAAATGCCAAATATTATTTTGGAAACACTCAGTCTAAGGTCTCTTCGCTCGAAAAAATTCCACTCGCTGATAAGGATAGATTCGGGATAGGTCAGGTCCCGTCCCTGCCTCAGTTTTGTTTGTTTGTCTAGGAAAAAAGATTGTTGCGCCGCTTGAGCGACCCGAACTTCTTCTCAGCCTCCAGCAGCATTTTCTCATTGCGCACCACCTCGAAGGGTATGGTCTTGGACAGACGATCCATCTCCTGGTCGGAGGGAAAGTCCTCGAAGCTCATGTTGCTGAAGCCCGTTTTGGCCGAGCTCTGAATGGTGTTCGATTGGAAATTGCGGCTGGTAGCGGCTCGATTCTCGTCCTGATCCTCATCGTCATCGTCGTCGTGGGATTGATACTGAAGGCGTTGATGTTTCTGCTTGCTGCCGGAGCTCAGGGAACTGGTCGATCCCAGTGCCGCGGCGCTGACCTTCTTGTACGAGTGTCCCTTGACCTTTTGTGTGAGCTTGCCCGGCAGCACCCTCACAGCCAGATGGGACTTCTCCTTCTTGGGCTTGGCTGCAGCGATGGGAGCAGTGAGGTCGGCGATGTCTGCAACCATATCGGCGGCATCACGCAACACCACGGGCTCCTCCTCGTTATCGGGCGTAAAGTCGGAGCAGCGATCTTGAGAGATTTGCACATAGGCATTATCAGCGATGGGCAGCAATGGTCTTAGGTGTGGAACCGTCACCGAAGTCACCGAGACTGCAGCTGGTACAACAGGTGCGGCTATCGGTAAAACGGCGGCTGAGGCGTTTGCAGGAGGTGCTATGGACAGCACAGAGATGGACTGGGGCTGTGGCTGTGGCTGGGGCTGGGTATTGGTGCTGTAGGACGGCACATTCACATAGACACTGCTTGGTCCGCTCAATTTGTTCGTATGATTATTGTTGTGGTTAATCAACGGCTGTGCCGGCTCTGGGGTTTTATTGATAATGATCGAGTGATTTATGGTCACCAGTTGGGGCGCCGCACACACGGACACTGAAGCTGTTGCTGGTGCCGAAATTGTGGCTGTTGCCGGCCCGTTTGCGGGCACTTTGATGATATTATTATTATTATTGTTGTTGTGGTTGTTGTTCTGGTGGCTGGGAAATTGATGGAGCTGAAGCTGGATCTGGTGCTGGTTTTGGTGCTGGAGACCGGTAGCGGTAACGGGTTCTGTTCGATGGGTGCTGGTTGTGGTACATCAATACATTTACGAATTACCTGTGGGAATGGTTCCAAGCCAAAGAGATCACATTGATTGCTATCCTCGTCCTCGTGCTGCCGCTGCTGCTGCTGCTCCACAGCATTTAACTCCTGGAAGGGATTGAATACAGGCTCATTGAACTCATCCAATTGGGTCGTATCCCGTGAAGGCGTGGGCGTTAGTTGTGCCGGAAAGCTGGCAAAATTTGCCTGATTGCCCTCCCCTGCAGCGCCGTGACCCTTGACTGGCGTTGATGTCCACATTTCCGGCTCACTTGGCTTGGGTTTCGGCTTGGGCTTGGCCTTACGCTTGATGGGCACACCCACGGGCAGCTTGAACGGAGCCATGGCAAACACATCCAAGTCTTGGTCTTGCTGCTCCTGCTGCTGCTGCTGCTGTTTGAGAGATTCTGTGCTGCTCTTGCTCTCGCCAGAGCCATAGTCCAGTTCGTCGTCGAGGAGCAGCGGCCTATCACCGAACTTGTGCAACAGATCGCTGGACGTGGGACTGAGCTCCTCGGAGGCCACGCCAACAGCCGCGAGATCGCCACTGGCCGCCACCGTGCGATCCTTTTTCCGCAAGCGCACCTTGACCACCACACGACTCCGATCGTCCTCATGGGTCGTCACGCTCTCGCATTCGGCATGATAGGCCGAGCTGCTGCACGTCTTCACACTCTCGCTGATGCCATCCATTTCCATGGGCAGCGGGCGACGCAGCTTGGTCTGTGTCTGACGTGGATTCTCGTCGAACAGATCATCATCCTCGGCCCGCAGATCGCTGGCTGAACCAATTGAATCCCCATCAGAGTCTGCTTTGGCCTCGGCATCCCGGGCCTCCTGGGCCTGGGCAGCCACGGCAGCGGCCATAATGTTCAGCTGCTGGGCCGCCTGATGGGCAGCAGTCGTTGGCTTTTTGGTCGTCTGGCGCAGCTTCTTAACGATGGGCAGATTGGAGGTCTTGTCCACCTTGTGGTAGGCCACCTGCTGGATCTTGTGAATGGTCTCGGGTATGTTGCTCGTCACCAGCTGCATCTGCTTAAAGATGGCCGCCTTCTTGGCGCTGCCTCCACCGCCGCCGCCGCCCTCGTCGCTGTCCTGCTGAAAGAACTCCGTTCCAGAGTCGGAGTCATCGGAAGTGGGCTGATCATTGCTCCTCAGCTTCTCGTACTTGTTGCGATCCTCCAGCGGCAGCTTAACAAAACTGGTAGAGCCATCACCACCGCTCGCCAGTAGTCCGCATTCCGAGTCTGTCTTCAGTTTGCTGATCAGCGATGTCTTCTCCTCGCTGGACATCTCGAGGGTGGGCGACAGCAGCCACTTGGACGAGGCATTGGCACCGCCAGTCAGACTGCTGGACGAGACTCCGCCTCCACCGCCGCCTCCGCCCGAGGAGCAGCTGATGAATTTCGCTGTGGATGAGAGTGAAGGACTTTTATGCAGTAAGGTAATGAGATTACGGATTTCTGGTTTTTTTTCTGTGTATGTTTCTGGGATTTACGATTGTTCTGCTCTACAATTAATTAGTATATGGACGGTTGGTTAACAGCTGCATGATCGTGTGTGCATGAGAGCGTTTATGTGCGTCTGATCCCCAAGAGATAATTAGTTATTGTGTGGAGTGTCAATGATGATCGATCTATATACTACATTTGTTGAATGAAAAAGCGGAAGATTCGATGTAGATCCCAGGTTGAAGTGGAGTTTAATGCTTGGAAATGTGGAACAAAGAGATGTACACATCATTCGATCTCAGTTTCCACTAAAAGATCAGACAATGAATGTGGGGCCTATGCATATAATTGCTTAATCATTAATTGACCCATTGATTAAATTAGTTTAAGGTGCGATTTCTCAATCTGGAGGATTCAAAAAATGCAGGATACGCGGATAAATTTCCCGCGTCATGCACACGACATGCATGTTGGTGTTGCTTTTTTTTGTTACACTTTTGCAGCATTCGCTTGTGCATATCGAGTCTAGATATTTAGATATATTTAAGTATTGAGAAATCGTCCCTAAGTTACAGTTTGTTTTTGTAAATTGGAGGTTTTTGGTTTTTTCAAAACATAATATAGGATTTATTGCAATTTTTGCTTTAATTATTTTTGGTTTGGTTTAATTCTCATACGAGATACAATTTGCAGCTGTTTTGCCAAAAAAACTTAAGCTCTAATCTGCACTGCCTCAACTTTTTGGTATATAAATATATAGTGCGTGTATGTATCTCTTCTGTATATAATATATATGTATGTATATTCTGTATTTGTTTTTCCCATCTGATCGTTTGCTTGTTTGTGTCTTGGTTACCTGACCGTTTCGTTTGAAGGATTCTTCCTATATATTTTGTAGGCTTTTACTCTTTCTTTGGATTAACTTTATATACAGTTAAGTATTAACAGGAGGTTGTTGTTACGTCTAACAATTGTTGAACATTTTCAATTTCTTGTGTGTTTGTTTGTGTGTCTGGCTGACTGTGTGTAATGGGTAGCGGGCGGGTATGAATCTATCTATATTGTCTTCGGATGATTATTACACAATTAAAGGAGAATTTTGTTTACTCTTATTTATTTGATTGCTGCCACATCCACAGAGAACGCAGCTTGACGCGAACTTTAGTAAGGAAATCGAAATTAAAATAAAGAATAAAGATGAAAAATTTGAGCAAAAAAATGGATTGTAAATTTCCTAATAATCTCTCGAATTGCATATTTTAACTAGAGTATAGCGTATGTATATATTTTTAGATCTTTAGAATTGCACGTTATTCAATTTTGATATGGCCAAAAAATATACGATATTCGGATTGCTTTTCTTTTTCTTCAACAAACAACATGAATAAATATTATTTTGATTTCTTAATTAGCTAACAAATTTACACAAATATTACACACACAGAGGAATAGAAATAGTTATAATCATAGAAATACATTTACATAATTGAAAATTTTACTGCTCTTTTTGTTTGTTTTGGTTAATTCCACAACCGCTAATTGTTTAATGTTAATGACTAAATTTAAATAGAGACTAAGTATATAGATTGATTGGTTTCATTCTAGCATATATATATATATGTATATGTATATTGTATGTTGTACCAGCACCAAATATTACTTTGTTAGAAGCGCTTACGATTTGAGAAGAGAGTTAAGGAGCATTTTTTTTATTGCCTAGATTTCCATATGTTTCCATCACAGAAGCACATGTAAATCGAGCTCTAAAGACAAGCCAAAGTTTACATAGAGTTTTGTCAGGTTATTGTTTGGTTAGTGGGTGCATTTTGGGATATTTACAAATTGTTTGTTTGATTGCACTTAAGTTTAAGTCTAAGGAGAGCAGAGCGTACTGCGGCGGGGCTGCGTCTCTACACGTCTCTGGTCTGGGGTCATGGTTCTATCCATCTATGGCACACTAAATCTCTCTTTTTCTCTCTGTCGTTTGATCATCGAGCAGTCGGAATAATCTAAAGCTGGTAGGGCTCTCTCTCGCTCTCCCTCTACTGGATGCTGTGCGTAAGCTGGCTCATTCTTTATGTTGTCGTTTTATAGTTGGGAAGAGTAGGAGGAGTAGGAGTTGCCTTTGGGGGGCTGCTCTCCATTCTGCTGTGTAGTTCGGATGGCTTACTAGGAAGGTATTTAGACTACGTCTACGTCTACGTTCAAATCTTCACCACTTTCTTCATCATCATCTTCACCACTTTCTGCATCGAGATTGAGAGCGAACAAAAGCAACAATCGGAAAACTAAACGTATTTCTGGCATTTTTTGTTTGTTTTGCAAAAAACGATTTAAGGTGGACAGAATTTCATGCTTTACCTCCGGTTTTGCGCAGCGAACTGGTGGCCTTCTCGCGCAGTCCGGGTGGCAAGCTGAATGGCGCCGAACCAAACGGATCCTCGGATACCTGTGGCGGATGTGGCGAAACAGAAGTAGCCGTGACTGTAGCTGCAGCTGTGGCCGGGGCAGGCACAACCGTTGCACTCTGCTCAGTGGGCGTCAGTGTGGATGTTGTGGATGCCGATTTGGCTGTTATGCCTGCAAACAAAAAATTATCTTGTAAATCGAATCTTTATATAGAAGTTTCCATCTACTTACTGCCTTGGCTGCCACGCTGACGTATCTTGTCGAATTCAGCCTCGAATATATGATCTTCGGTCATCTGACTAAACGGCTGCTCTTCCTCAAACGGATTCCAGGCCTCCACACGCTTATCCATTGACTGACGTGACAATTCGCTGATCGATATCGAGGCAGACGAGGCAAATATACCCGGATTGGAGGTGGCACTTGCCAATGTGGTCTGTGGTCCATCGCCCATGCTGACCAGATTGTTGTTGAATGGGGCCAAAAACTGGCTTGTCTCATTGGCAAACGTTCTGCAGCGCAACGAAAATAAATGAATGATTCGAATGATCAGGCGGAGATGACATCGATATGACACAGAAAGGAGAAAGCAAACGCAAAAGCATTGTAAAATGTAAACATAAAAGAGAGACAAAAATCTTAAGGCTACAAAACATCTATTGACTTTGCGGATCATCGGCATCGTCCCGGTCATTTGTAGCTCTTAAGCAATGGACACACACACATAAACAACACACAGGAAAAGAGACAAGCAGAAAGAGTGAGAGCAAGAGAAGAGCAGAACACAGAACACATAGAGATCGTGCGCGAGAACTGGGAGGGATGGGAATCGCGTCCCTACTTACTTATTGAATGCTGATGTATCGCTAACATTGCGCCGATGTCCCCCAACGCCGCTGGGCTTGGGCGGCGTTAGCATAAGCTTTGTGGGTGTGCCGCCAGAGACAACCAGAGACTCTTGAACAGCCGCCGCCACCACCTGAACCTCCTCCTGTTTGGGTGGCTCCTCGGGGGCTGGAACAGTGGCTGCTGATGCTGCTGTTACTGCAGTCGCTGCTGCTGCTGTGGCCTGCGCTGGTTCATTAAATGGATCCGGATAGCCAGACGACTCGAATAGATTGTTGGTTGCTCCAGCTGCTGCCACAACAGTTTCAGCCGGTGCCACAGCTGCAGGAGGAGCAGGAGGAGGAGGAACTGCTGCGCACGGCATGACTGGGAAATTTGCCTGAAACTGTTCCACAACAGGCTGGTTCTGGGGCTGCGGTGAAGTGATGTTCAGACGTGGCGAGGGACTGGGCGGCAGACCGAGACCCAAGGCATTCCCGCCATGCACGGAACTGGAGCCCTTGGGCCTGGAGCGCGGAGCCACGCTTGTGCCTGCCTCTATAATCGACACATTCTGTGATTTGGCTGCCTTGGATGCGGCAGCAATGATCCGCTTTGCCTCCGATTCGAAAGGCGGCACCAGCAGCTGGTCAAAATTTGGAATGGGTGTTTTCTGGAATACGAGATTCGAGTGGGCATTAATCGTGGGAAAAGCTACGAATAGCTGGGCGTAATCTTACATGCAAATTCTGCACTGGATTGTCCTTGCCGGCGAGTCGAAATGCCACCTCGCACACCTGCCAAATGTTCGGGCGATGCTCCAGATCCGTGTCCAGCATATATTTGATCAACTGATGCATGCCCTTCGAGTACTTGGAGCTGTCCGGTATGGCAAACTGTCCATTCTGTATGGCCAGTGTGCTCTCCCCAAAGGGCAGGGAGAAGAAACACAGCTTGTACAGCATGCAGCCCAGTGCCCAAATGTCGGCTTTTGTGGTGATGCTCTTGCCGCTGTACAGATCGATCATTTCGGGCGCCCGATAGGAGAGTGTGGTGTACTTTTGGATCTCCTCCTCGACCACAGTGACGCCGTGCTGCTGGGGATTCAACGTTTTGGCTGTGGCCGAGCCAAAGTCACAGAGCACAAAATTGCCCGCATCCGTTTGCAGAATGTTCTCCACTTTAAGGTCGCGATGTATAATGGGCGTCTGGCAGTAGTGCAAACGGGAAACAGCCTCGGCAATATCACAGAAGATGTTTAGCACCTCGGGCTCGGTGAAGCCAATGTGTAATCTATAAAGTAAGTAATATATTTTTAAATACAGTGAAAAGGTAAATCTTTAACGTGTGTGTTTGTTACCTTGCATTCATCATGGCCAGCATGTGATGCTTACAGTATGGCATCAGGAGCAGCACCTCGCACACACCGTTCCCAGTGGGCGTAATGCTCGAGTCGACATAACCAATAATGTTCTTGTGGCCACTGAGATTGCTCTGTCAATGGATGGATGGTGGTAGCACAGGAATCAATAATGCACTTATGGGGCAAACAATGAAATTGATTTACTTTTCGTTATTTACTTACAGCAATCTGTATCTCCCGCTTGGCCACATTCAGATCGTGCTCATTGTTCACGTACATGCGCTTCAGGGCGTACTTTCCAGAGGAGGAGCCGGAGCCAACATTGCCTCGTGCCAGAAAGACCATGGCAAAGCCACCTGCGTGAGTAGGATGAAGACAGCAAGGAGGACAGCATTAGTAGGGGGGTAAGAGTTGGGTAGACTGACAGACTAGACGACTAGAGCAGCTGTCAACTGTAAACGGTAAACAACAAATAAGAGCGAATGGGTGAGCAGAGTCGACGCTTTGAATACCCTAATAGGATCTTTTAATAGTTTTTCGAACAGCTGTTAATGTATGTTTAATGTACCTATTGAAATCAATTAAATAATTTTTTTTGGAGAATATTTCATATTGGAATCCAACTTCGCTTTTTTTTTAACCCAAAACGGCACCCGGAAGGCAACTCACCGTTCTCAAATATCACTCTCTTACAGGGTATCATATCGTAAAGCAACGGTGGAAGTTACTGTCGCCATCTCTCTTCCACCAACTATGTTCGACCATGGAACGATTTACACATGTTCTGCCTAACAAGCGATTTGCATGAATTTTATTTCATTTTATTGCAAATAGAATTCAAGTAGTTTTCCCTTCCTCCCTGCTGAACCACACACCTTCCGCTCCCCTGCAGCACAGTCACTTCAACTGTGCTCTACTACACGATAAAAAAAAGCAACGCAATAAAAACTATAAACTATTGAAGGTCACGTACAAAAATAACAACAATAGTAACAACATGCAACACAATAACAATATCAGCATGGCACCAACCCACGGGGTGCGACAGTGGCAGATGGACAGACACCCATAGAGAGAGACAGAGAGAGAGAGAGAGAGAGAATAACGGGGCACACACACCGTATGTAACCGTTTGCTCGACTTTTTTTTTTGCACCGACTTTTTAGTTGGTATTTGTGAAATTTTGTGGCGTCAAATGTTAATCAATGCTGAAGGTTGGCTGCCCCGCGCCACAGCAACAAATCAACAGAAATAATAATAGTAATAAAAGCAGTAGCAATAATAATGCACAATTGTAGCATATCTACGAAAAAAACTTGAGAAGGCAATTCGAGACGCCCAGCTAGGGAGAGAGCGAGCAACCCGACCAGTTCGCCGAAAGCATTGCACAGTATGTGGAGACAGGGGAAAGTGGGGGGCAGGTAGAGGGAACCGTAACCGTCTGTCGCTTAGTCATTTGCATTTGCCAGAGTACAGTATAAGATGGCAGGTAAAAACGAAAAAACGGTGTTTTACCGACTATAAGATACCCAGCCAGCATGACAGAAGAGATTCCCCGTTCAGCTTAATTAAGCTCTGCTTAAAATTGCAAATCCTACACACTGTTACTTAGTACCATAACTGATCAGCCTGCCCCCATTTAGTAAGTGTAGGGTATCCAAGCAGCTGACTGTCGTCTGACAGCGGCGCCAGCGCAACGCAATAACAACATTACCAATCGCTTGCCAAAATCGCACAAAAAATCGAATGTGCGCAAGTAAAAAGCAGGAAAAAGTTTTCTATGACCAATCCCCCGAATGATCAATGGTGTGGAGTAGCGTTTGCCAAGTCATTCAAAGACCGACCGAGCCACTTGCAGTGCAGGATATTAATCACTTCAGAATTCAAGGACAAGCGCAAAGTGGATGGATAGTCGGCGATTCCCAGGCGATTTTTCCTTGAGCGAACTTTGACATTTCACTGCTGCTGCTGCTGCTGCTCCAAAAGGTGACACAGCAGCAGAGACAGGCACAGGGACAGTGGCAGTGGAAGTTAAGTGTTGGTCTTGCCGCTTCATTGGCTAAATTAACATAATTGATTCAATTGATTTGTGTCCATGTGTGTGCTCTCTATGTTGTTCTATTCCATGGAAAACCTAACCTGAACCGGGTAGGCCGAGCAACTAACTCTTTTGTTTCCTGGCGAAATTGGAAATGCACTCCGACAAGTGGCGCCGCGTAACTAATTAGGGGGGTACGATACGATACGCAGCTGTTTCTCTGTACTATGTGTACGCCCCACATTTTGGAGACAGTCGAGATACGTATGTATATTTGTATTTGTACTTTATCTAATCTGTAGCATGAGATACTGAGAGAATGGATCCACTGCCTGCCTCTGACCCCACCTGTAAATCAAACTTGTGAAAACCATAATCAGACTGCTACGTGGGTTACGATAAGACCATGCACATACTCCTTCGTGGGGGCGGGTCGGGGGTAGGAGAATGAGACTGCGACTCACCTTCGGCCAGGACATCCTCGACAGTGACCGTGACACGTCCCACTGTAAAAACCTTGCCCACAAAGCTATTCGTCTCCTTTGATGAGGAGGAGCTGGTGTTGTGCGAATTTTCCAGTCTCGAGTTTTCATTGCGCTCGAATTTCGACAGGATTTTCTTCATTTTCTCCTATTTTTTTTTTTGCGAGATTTGTTTACTGCACAGCGGCAGCGACGTCGACTGCAGCAGCTCACACACACACTCGCATGCACACTCACACAAAATCACACTTTTTAATTGCGTTCGCGTAGGTGTTCCCGTTTCTTTTCCTATTTTTTTTGGCAATTATCGGATGGCGTGTAGAGGCGCGCTACGTCACAGCCGCAAGCCAATTAATTAACGTTTGAGTCGTACTGGTGTTTCTAATTAATTTATTTGCGCACTCTATATTTTTTGCATTCACACACACAGCAGAGGAAAAAGAAAGTTGTTCTAGGGATGTGTTGGATAAATATTGATCAATATATCGATAGATATATTTGGAGGTGATATTTTTCATATATAATTTGGATGTTCAAAGGAACACTTTTCTGAATTTATGGAAAATATACCTATTTTTGTTGTTTTTATATGTTTTAAAATACATGTACCAGGGACAGAAGCAATATTGTGAAACGTATTATGATTAAATACAGGGCTGCATTGTGCAGTCGATAGTAGACATCGATACACTGTCGATACATATGATGTCGATAACATGGTTCAATTAAATTAAAATTGAGATTATTATAATGGTAAATACGGCAAAATACTTTGCCCTGCTGGAGAGTTTAAGGTTCGAACAGGCTCTAGGTAAGTACTAGTGCTTAGTTGTAAATAATTCAATTAATTGGTGTTTCTTTTACAGCAAATAAGACACACGAGAGTCAGTTGGGTGCCGGTTCCACGATTGCACAGAATTTGAACATTTTGGAGAAATATGCCAAACAAAAGGTTAACCAAGAGCTGCATGAGTTATGTACATTATTCCAGCTGACAGCCGAAGAGGAGGCGACCATAGATTGTTCAGATCCCGCCATATGCTACATTATCCGCCTTCAGCATGCGCTCCAAATGCTCTTTTCGAACATTAACTTTGATAGCGATGCCAAGGAAGACCTTATCTCGGTGGCACATCTTAAGCTGTGCATTCAAGCCACCCAGGAGCTGTCATACTATGCACTCCGCTGCCAGCTGCACGAGGATTTCCTTAAATCACCCATTTTCCAAGAGGCACAAGGAAAAGTCAAGTGTAATCCCTTGCTGCTGCTTCTCAGCGTTCAGTTCTATGTCCGATTGCTGCCCATACGTCAATTCCACATAGCCAATTCCATGGAGCTGGTGCAGCGGGATCTGCTGGCGGCCACTATGAGTCTGCGCAGCCAAATGGATCATCCGCAGCTGGAGGCAATCCTTGGCTATCTCTGGCGGCATGAATCCAAATCGGATTTCTTTCGACATGTGCTCCTCCTGAAGGCCACTCCACTGTGCGCACCTTTGGCCAAGACACTACACCAGCAGCTGCTGGGAAAGCTAAACTCAACGCAGGGCTATGCCAGCTTTGTGGATGCGCTGCAGCAGACACCGAATGTGAGTGCCACGAGAAATGCAGAGATCGTTGCGGGTATCGTGGCCAGGAAAGGCTTCACACAAACAGCTCAGCATGCTATGATACTTCAGGTTCTGGAGTTTTGTAGTGGCTCTCTCAAGGATGCCAACAGAATGTGTGTGGGTGTCCTGTCCCTGCGCAGGCTCTACGAGTTGGGTTCACATAATCAGCAGAAGATTGAGGCGATTCTGTCCTCCCATTGGCAGCTGCTCAGCGACCCCGAAGATTTGATAAGTGGCCTGATCCTGATGGACCACGAGGAGCTGTGCAATCGCATCCTACTCTGGCAACATCTATTCTGCAGCTCTAGCGTGGCCTGTCTGCCGAGTAGCCTGCTCCTACGATATCTACCACTGCTGCTGCAGCTGTACGATGGGCTGCCCAGGGAACTGCCTGCCAAGAAGCAGTTGGCTGTGATCATATCCCGCTGTCTGGACAATCTGGAGCGGGAAAAGGAGCTGCCAGCGGTCGTGCAACGTCTGTTCAAGTGGGAGCTCGAAGAGGAACCCATCTGGCAGTGCCTACACCAACGCATATTGATCTTGCCCTCCACAGAAACGGATCGGATACAGGTAAAAGTGGCACCTGCGGATCACCAGCTGGACCACGACATGGGCCGGGTGCTGCCCAGTCTATTGATGTCCAGTTCGCATCATGCCCTAACCTGCAACGTGTTCCTGGCACTTTTGGGCTTCATGATTCGTCAGTTGCAGGAGAAATCCCCAAGAGGCGTGGATTTTCTGTCCACGGAAACGGAACTCGTGCACTTCCTGCAGCACAAATATCAGTTAAAGCTGAATCTACTGATAGCCCTCAATCAATTGGTGTCCCATCAGCCGCTGCGCGCACAGCTGTCGATGCACACCAAAGAATTCCTGCAGCTGCTTAAGGACTTACTGCAGCAGCGATTGGCAGCAGAGGAGGAGGCCACTGACCAGACCCTACTGCTTATACTCAGCCTTTTGCAGGAGCTGCTGGAACGCAGTGAGGACCTGCAGCTAACCGAAAGCACAAGAGAACTGCAGGCGCAACTCCGACAGCTGGGATCGCTGTCAACCAACCGCTTGATCCAGCAATCCGTTCAATCTCTGCTCAACATATTGCAAGGCGAGTGGCGGCCCAGTGAAGCTCTTAAGCTGCAGCCATTTCAGAAAGCGCGCTCCCTCATCGAGGAAAAGGAGTCCCATCTGCAGGTTTATGGCATCCAAATGTTGTTGGACCTACTGCAGCGCAAGGATCCGGCAACGATGGCTCAGGGTCATGTAATCATAGCGCTGGCCCTCAGTACGCTCAAGGATAAGGAGTCCTATACGTTCCTCAATTGTGTGCGTCTCTTTGTGGCTTTGGTTCATGTGATGGAAGCGGAAGTGCTGGACAAATTGAGTGACGAGTATCTGTCGGAGACAGCCGATCTGGACTATCGTCTGGTTGTGGGCGAGGCTATTCTCAAGGCCGCCCAGGAGCTGGGTAAGTGCTGGGCCTGCCATTTTTTATGGGCAGATTTTGTAAAGATTTTATTTTATAGGTCCCCTATGCTATCGGTACAAGGCTGTGCTGCTCAATTGCTTCATGCATGGCTCGCGTTCGCCTCTCCACGAGTTTCGCATGTCCGCCTTTGCCAATCTCGCGCAGCTGTGCCGCCTGCTGGCCTATCAGGTGCAGAACTTTTTCCAGGAGCTGCTGGATCTCATCAACAGCGAACTGAGTGCCACGGGAGGATATTTGCCCGCTAAGCGAGCGGCTGTCTTTGTTTTGGCTGAACTCTTGAATGGCATGGATAACCTCTTGGATTACCAGGAAATGCTGCTACCCATTTATCGGCTGCTGCGAGCCATTGAAGCGGAGGACTCCTGTGACCCAGCCATGCGTCAGCATGCAGCCAATGGTCTAAAGATCTTAAATGACAAGTGTCGGCAGCTCATAAAGAACTGCCTAGAGGCGAGGGAACTGCACAAGGATATAAAGGTAATGGGCATTAAGGATAAGCCACCTGCCAGGAGAAAGCCTCACATTTTGGAACTGAATTGAAAGATTTTATAAAATAAAATAACTTTTAAATGCAAAATCAATGCTTAGGATCAAATTAACAAACATATTTCACGTCAGTATGGGAATCTTCAGCCCTCACTTGCCAATGGAAAATTCCCCCTCAATCTTATCGGCAATCATTTTGGCAATGGCCAAACTGCTGGTGGCACCCGGCGATGGTGCATTACGGCAATGGAGGACACGCTTGGCCAAAGCACCTGAACCAACGCCACGATCAAAGACAAAATCATCGACCAGATTACCCTCCAGATCCATGGCCTGGGCACGCACACCCGCCGGACCACGTTGGATGTCGTATTCGGTGATGTCGGGTATGTACTTCTGCAGGGCCTTGATCTGCAGATTGATGAACGCCGACTTGGACATTTCGCTCACGCCAAAGCCAATGTATTTGCTGGCCATCTTCAGGAAGCCGGGATAGCGCAGGGCATCAAAGAGCTCAAAGAGATTGATGTCGCCCCAGCTATAAGCAAAAAAGGAATCAGAATCAGCACAAGTTCATTAAATGAAGCAGACTGCCCACTCACGTGTAACCCTCCCGCTTGAGGGCCAGCACAGCGTTGGGTCCCAGCCAAATGGATCCATCCATGCGCGGCGTAAAGTGCACGCCCAGGAAGGGGAATCGTGGATCTGGCACCGGGTAGATGTTGCCCTTCACCATGTGCTGTTTCTCCTTGGACAGCAACAAGTATTCACCGCGGAAGGGCACAATGCGCGGATCCTTGGGACAGCCCGTCTTCTCGGCCAGCAAATCGGACTGCAGGCCACCGCAGGTGAGGACATTCTTGGTGCGTACCAACTGACCCGGCTTCGAGCCATGAATGGTCACTGGATAGTCGGCGCTGCCCTCCTTCGTTTCGCTGAACTTTGTGACATTGTAGTCCAGATAAATGCGACCCCCAGCATGCTTAAAGTCCTCGCCATAGTGCTCCGTGACCAAAGCCCAGTCCACAATGCCAGTGTGTGGACTGTGAAGAGCTTTAATGCCTTTGCAGAAGGGCTCAATCTCACGGATGGCATCCCCTTCGATCATCTTGAGATCGGGCACTTTGTTGGCAATGCCACGCTGCTGCAGATCCTCCAGCAGCTTGACCTCCTTCTCATCGGTGGCCACAATCAGTTTGCCGCATTTCTTGTACGGAATCTTGCGCTCATCCAGATATTTGTATGCCAAATTCAGTCCCTCCACGCAGAGGCGGGCCTTCAGAGTGCCTGGCTTGTAGTAGATGCCGGCATGGATGACTCCCGAATTGTGTCCACTCTGATGGAATGCCAGTTTGGGCTCCTTCTCCAGAATGGCCACCTTCAGCGTGGGATGCCGCAGTAGAATCTCTCGGGCAGAAGCCGCACCCACAATACCGCCGCCGACCACAACCAGATCGTAATCTCTATTGGGTGGGGTGGGAGAGGGCAGCATTATTACCTCACACGCGCCATCGAAATGGAACTTATCTATGAATTTCTTACCCAGCGTTGGACGAGGAGCTTTGCCACCGTTTGTGCGCTGCGGTGGCTGTCGTTGCACCACCGGCATTGGCCAAGCCACGTCCGAACAGTGGACCACCCACTTGTAACAGTTGTCGCACCTGTGCCATTATTCGTCCGTTCACTTTGTACGTTTTTCTATGTCAAAGACCTTGTCTGACCTTGCCCAAAAGTGTATGTACTAACCGCCACCGCACGAGCAGAGAGACTAAAGCAGCAGCAACCAGTGGAAGAATTTCGTGGGGCGAGAACAAATATGCTTATGGGGGCCGCAGCCTAGACGATATACACGGGGAATCGTCATAAAGCGTTAATTGATAAGTGTTCTTGGGAGAGAAATGGGTGGGTTGGGTGGCGGGGGTAACATCTGCTCATATCAGCTGTTCCTACCCTTGCAGATAGTACTATAATTTTGAGGAAATGTTTGCAATGCAGAGCGTAACGGATCTTTGAAACTGTTTAGCATAGGGGGTCGATGTTTTCTTGCATTCTTGTCATTCATGTCTCAGTTTTCGAAAAAAAAACTTTGTTGTTTCTGAAGGCATTTCAACAAAACTCAAGAAGATGTATTTTCATGAATTTATTTATATCTAAGTAAAATTATTACAAAATCGGACACTAATTATTTTGATTCCATAGCAACGATCAATCAGAAAGGGTATATAAGTGTCGGCACTCTATTGGTCCACTTGGTATTGTATGGGCATCCGTCGCTTTACAACACTAACCACACGAATGTCAAAACTAAAACAGCTGTTGAACGGAATTTTTTGCATTAATTTTAATAAACAAAACAAATTGTTAAACTATTGCGAATTGGAGCTTATAGTCTGCTAGTGGCCTTACCGAGACATGCCCGCCTATTGCGCGGTGGTCAATTGCAACGATAAATATGCGCACGCCAGCAGTATTTCATTCCACAAGTGGGTTGCTCCCCAGTAAAAAATTGTAAAGCAACTTTTGACCATTTTTATCTTCTAGATTCCCCTTCAAGCGAAAGGATTTGTTCCAAAAGTGGAAGGAATTTACGCAACGTAGTGCCCAATGGATGCCATCCAGGTGGAGTGCTGTGTGCAGTCGCCATTTCGTGGATACGGATTTCAGTTGCAGCCATAACCGGAAAACACTTAAAAAGAATGCAGTGCCTTCAGTGCGTTTGCCGGACTCGGGATCATTGAATGTGGTTGTGGAGCAGGTGACCAACAGTCGATGGCAGGAGTCTGCCTGCAAGCAGACGCTGTCCAGCGCGGCCGAGGCTCCAGCCAGTGGAACAAAGGGCACCTGTCGCTTCTGCGGTTCGTCTGCCATGGATTGTATCTCGTTTGACAACAGTTTCGAGCTCTTTGGCATGATTCAGAAGTGCTTTCCCACACTCCAAATCCTGCAGGATGATACCCTGCCCAAGGATATTTGCTCGGAGTGCTACAAGCAGCTGGAGCGCTTCTCCCAATTCATCGATGTGGTGTTGCAGACACAAAGCGAACTGCAGCGGAAATACCGCCGTCAGCTGAAGATTAAGCAGGAGCCACTGGTGCGTGTGAAGCAGGAGGCCTGCGAGAGCCTGGACAATCTCTTTCCCGATGAACTGGACATGGCCTTGGACGATGGATGCGACCATGAGCCCGGCACCAACGATGAGACGGAACAGAAGTTCCAATTCTGCGATTTTCCCATGCTGAATGCCCAGGACATAATAAACAACTGTGATATCATGGAGATAATTAATCTAGATGATCCGTTTATCAACATACCAGACGATGCGGATGTGGGCCAGTCCCAGGCGAAGCAGTCGCGCACCTCCGGGGATCTGCCGTCGGCCAATGAGATGCTCCAATCGGAGCTGCTCAACGAAGAGCACAATTATGCCAAGGAGGACTGGGTGCTGCCGCCGCATCAGTACAAAACGGAGAAGGTGGAAGGTGTCGAGGCGGCTGAACAGCCTCCACCGCTGTTGCTGCCACCGCCGCCGCCGCCCGCGCCCACATCTGCTCCAGAGCCTCGTTCCTGCAAGCCCATTGTGACGAATGTCAGTCAGATACCCAACCAAATGCTGTGCGAACTGCTGCCGCCGCCACCGGCTGCACCGCCCAAGCCCAACATTGTGGTGCTCAACGACAGCGTGGTGCAGTCCTCGGCCGCCTTTCGGCTGCACAACTGCAGCCTCTGCACGGCCAAGTTCATTACGGTGGATGGTCTAAGTCAGCATTACACGCACGCCCACAGCACACCCACACCGATGGTGAGTGTGCCACCCTTGAACATCAGCCTGCCCAGCATGCCAACGAATCAGCTCAAACTGGAGGCCAGCGGCTGCTCTGTGGGCCTGACGGCCACACCACAGAATGAGTACTGGCAACCAGACTGGCAGAACACCGCCGCGGCAGCCAGTCCGCTGCCCACTCAGCTGCCGGCCAAGAAAAAGATCGACATACTGGACATGCAGCGCAGTTTTCTGCATCACAACGATCTCATACCGACAGCAGCACAGCTGACAACGGCGGCGCCAGTGGCGGTGCATCTTGCCACAGACCCTCAACTGGCGGTGGTCACGGCCAATCTGGCCAAGTTGGCCTTCCAGTATCGTCGTCTGCAGCGAAAGTGCAGGATACTGAAGCATACGACGCAACGCAACCCGAACCGACATCGCTGTGGCCAGTGCGGAAGAGGATTTGGCAGCCTGCAGCGACTGCTACTGCATCGGCAACTGAAGCGTCACTTTCCCAAGCTGAATCGTCCCTTTGCCGCCAGATGCTGCGGCTGTCTGAAGCTGTTCAACTCGCGTCTGGGTCTGCACCAGCATATGCGCTACATTTGTCAGTCCCTGTCGCTGCGAAGCACGCGGCGTCTGCAGAGTTTCAAGTGCCGTCACTGCCAGGCCATTACCTTCACTCATTGGCGACTCTATCGTCGGCACGAGCTCAAGTGCCGACCACGCCAGTCCCCGTCCAAGGCAAAGGTTCAGACAAAGTCGCGGCGAGCCGTTGTCGCCCAATCGCAAATGCAAACGGCAACTGTGACCACCACCTACGCCTGCAGCGTGTGCAAGAAGTCATTCGGATCGCTCAGTGGCCTGAGACAGCATGACATCACCCACACGACGGAGCGACAGCACAAGTGTGGCATCTGTGAGCGTGTCTTTAAGCGACGCAACGGCCTTTCGCAGCACATCAAGGGCTACCACCTACAGCTCAAGCCACACGAGTGTCCAGTGTGTAGGCACTGCTATGCCCTCAAGTGCGATATGCTGAGATGCAGACACTCCCAGCATCGCGGTGGGGCAGGAGAGTGAGCCAGAAACGAGAAGGAAAATTTGCTTCAGTTTGCTGTTGAAAGGTAGTGCGCTGTAATGGTTCTATATGTCAGCGCTGTGAGCTCCATGGAGCTCCAAGGGGTGCCTGCGCTTAGTGGCCTCAACCTCGAAGGCGATGAAGAGTTCTCATTGGCATGGAGCTCTTTGCCTTACGGGGGGGCACTTAGGTTAAAAAGATTTACGATATTGAAATCCCTTAAAAAACGACTAGTATTAATAGAAAATAAATAATAATAAGAGAATTAAATAGTTAAATCATATTATTTGTATTATATACATTTATTTATCAATTTATTCAGTTTGCGTTATAAGTTGTTGCGCTCACTAAAAGTATATTTTGTATTTTGTATTCATATTCATGTTTAATGCATTAGTATTGCTTTTAATTGCTTAATTTAAAATATGAAAATACTGAAATTTGAAACTTAAATTGCATAAATTCCGATTTGTAAACAAAAAAATTGAATATCCAACAAAGGGTTATTTTCATATATACAAAGAAGGTTGGAGAAAAGTTTGTTTATGGTTTGCTTAACAACATTAAATCTATTAGAATTCACATATTTTATTTAAACACAAAGAAATAAAAAAATGGCACTACAATTAAAAATTGCAATCAAAAAGAATAAAAAGTTAGTGAAAATACAAAAAAAAAAACTGAACATAAAACAAAGCAAAATTTCAAAGAACATAATAAAAAAAAAAACAGAGCGAAAAGAAACGAAAAAACTAAAACATTTTCCCCACTTAAATCAAAGTTTAACTTAAATTATAAGTATATAACTTAGGCATTTGGTATGGATCGTTTATCTATGTATGTAGTAGGTATATGTATGTTTTATGTATGTCGTATGTATGTATATATGGACGATTAATATGGGATATTGAATTACAGTAAGTAGTACTCGTATGTGATGTGCTTGATGCTTGAAAAATGCCTTCTCCTGGCTGCTCCCGGCTGCTCCTGCCTGCGTGCAGCTCCTCCTAAGATTAGTTCCACATTTTGTTTAACCTACGCCCAAAAAAGCATTACGCGCTAGACTACAAAAGGGGGGTGGTGAGGGAGGTAGGCTCTTTTTATTGGAAAATCGCCGCCCGCTGCTGGAACTGCTGCCGGCGCTGTAAACGCTCCTCCTCCTCGCGACGGCGATCCTCCTGCTCCTGCCGTATCTCATCATGGAACTTGTTCGTCCTCAGCTGCTGCTCGATCTTCGCCTCAAAGAAGTTCTTGGCACCACTGACGCCCACCTGATCCACATCGATTTCGGTGAGGCGAGCCAACTGATTCAGACCCGATTCGCTGTCCAGCTCGCCGGCCTGGGCCTTGCGATAAATCAGCAGAAACTCACGGAACGAGATCTTGCCATCGTTGTCCTCATCCACTTCGGCAATCATTTTCTTGAGCCCCAAATGGGTTTGCGGTGCACCCAGTTTCTCCATCATGAACTTGAGCTCATTTAGGTCCAAGAAACCATCGCGAGCCGTGTCATAGCTGCAAAAGGAACGAGCAGAACAAAAATGCAAATCAATTAGTCAATAAAGCATAAAGATAGAACGTTAGAAGGGAAATGTCATTGACCCACAGACACGCAACGAGACGAGAGACCCCTCAATGCTACTGTGGGGGTGTTGGGGCATAAGCAATCGATAATGCAAACGCGGCTGCAGCAGGCACAGGCGTCAGAGGTCAGAGTTGGCAACCCAATTTCAGGCTAAATTATCCAGCAATTTAAGCCTTGCATAAAGAGCAAAGAGAATAAAATTAACAAGGGGTTTCGTGACGCCCACAAAAGCGGTTCGTTGGAAAAAGAGCAAGGGAATCTTAAATAAGCGACAGTCCGCGTCTTGCGTATGTATGCAATAATTAGAATGAATTCTATTTAATTATTTAGTTAACAATTATATGCTAATTAAATCTGAAGATATTATCATTAAATTGGCTCTAAATTAATCAATTTTAGTTCCATAAAAACAGACCTTTGCTAAATAAATTGCAATTTAACAGCTGGAGTTGACAGAAAGCTGGCAGACGTAATTTAAACCAAGCAAAATAACAAACACCTCACACAATAACAACATTTTCAACAGCAACAATAGGAGCACACAAAAAGCATTGCCAATTGTCACATTGATGCAATCCGACAGTAGCTATTTGAGAAAACACAGAGAAAACGAGAGAGAGAGAGATGTTGAAGCCATGGGAGAGTGCTGCAATTGAAGTTAATTAGAGGCAGGCATGGTAAAGGGCAAACTATAATTATGGCATAGAAGCCTAAACCTCTAAGGGGCTATTGCTGAGCATAGTTTCATCTGCAGAAAGGTAAGGTGGGTAGGAAGGAAAATTAATCACATTAAGCACATTAATTAATCTTTGATTTGATTATTTTAGCCTGGTCCAAGTTCAAGAATACCTTGTTTCTTATTACAGTAAACAATACTGCAGTATCCTGCAATTTACAGTGCTTTATATAGATGGTCAAACTATATTCTATATTCTTTATTTATTTTTTTGCAGCGATCTGACAGTACAGAGTTTGCGGTCGAATCATCAATAAATTAACTCGATTTATGCTCTCTATCTACGAGTGGGGTATTATCGTTTACATTTCCCTTGGGGGGGTTCAATGCCCACACACTCAAAATTTGGCAAAGTCAAAAGTTCAAGCGTTTGCTTCCGTTTGACTTCCGACAGTAGTGTTCGTATGTGGGCAGGAAATTGTGGATAAAAATGTAAATAAAAACCCATTTACCCATCTAATTGTGTAATATATTAAAAGAGAAAACACCAGATCGCGTGAGCAGTCGAATCGAGTCGAGTCTTGTGGCAGATGAGTAAACCAGAGAGGGAATATCTATCAGGCAACAATGGTGGCGGAAACAAGTTAGTTGCACAGGCTTACTCGACCTTGCCGCCTTGCAGCAACTGAAGGATGTCGATGATGATGATGATGACAACAACTAGAAACGAGTCAAACTAGTTCGGGTACCTGCCGCTCTCTAGCTAAAAATACTACAAACTAAAACTAAAATGCAAGTGGCCCCCCCCCACACAAGGCCAGACCAGATCTCACAGCCTGGAAGGAAGCCCGGCTGGCTCTCCGCTCGCTCGTCTGGACAACACTTCACAGATGAACATTACACAAATCGTTAGGCAATAGAGATACTCGTACAACAGCAGCCAGTGCCACTTCCACTGTCAGTCAACTTTCAGTTTCGATTTCAATTAGAAGCGACGTAATGCCGGGTGCTCACAGAAGAGAAATAATTTGTAAAAAAAAAAAGAAAAAAGAAAGAGAAAAAAAAACTACTATTAATAAAGTTTCGCTTTCGTTCGGAAAGCTGGGGGGGATCTTCATAAATAATAAATAATTGTAAGAGTGCGAGTATCTGTATCGACAAATTGCGTGATTGTGCAAAGGCATTAAGGAGAGGCAAAGCAAAGAAAGATAGTGAAAGTAATTAAAAGAGTTGGTGGGTTGGTTGGATGGTTGGATGTGGATGGGGGAATCATCTCTCAAGCGTGATGATGGAAAGGTGTCACTCGTGTATTTTAAGCGCCGACAAAGATGGGCAATTAATTTGTGGCTGTCTGCCGCAGTGTTACGCCGTCTTTAATTAACTTCAATTGCACTCTCCCATGGCTCTTTCTCTCTTGTGTTGTGTATTTTCTGTTGGATTGCGTCAATGTGACAATTGGCAATGCTGTTTTGTGTGTGGTCCCATTGTTGCTGTTTTTGTTGTGTGAGAGGTGTTTGCTTTCATTTAAATTACGTCTTCCCGCCGCTTTCTGGCAATTCCAGCTGTTCAAATGCAATTAATTTAACGTAGATCTGTGTTTATTAAACTATAATTTATCTATTTAGCAGGGAGTATCTGTGGGTGTGTGGAACTGCACCACATCTCCCGCCCTGGCACCTGCTGTGGTCGATGTGTGGTAACACTTACACCCCCCTCCCAGCCAGTGGATCCCCATTTACCCTAATTTTTATCGATTGTTTTCATTCCAATGAATCGAATCGAAACTTCACACTTCCTCCAGCAAGTTATTTCTGGTTTGGGGGGTGTTGATGGGCCTAAACAAATCTTTATGCCTCATTGCATGTTGTGGCAGGGCATGCGATTTTCCTTTTCAATTTCAATTTTCCTTTATCTTTATAGTTATTTCGTGTACAGTTCAACAAATAACGGGGTCAGCCGGCCATTGTTAGTGTTGGTTTTCGTTCGTTCGTTCGTACATTGTTGTTTATGCATTGCCGCAATTTGCATCGTAAATTTTTATCTATGTTTCCATGTTTTTTTTTCTACATACGAGTACTCGCAAGTGTTCGAGTACTCGGCCGCCTTCTGGGGCTCTGCTGCTGCTGCTGCTGCCGCCACAAGTTGCAATTATCGAACATACAGCACATACGGAGTGCCTCGTACTCGCATAGGCTCTTCTTTATTAGCAACTTAATGCATCGCTATTGTCCGTGTCCAACAGTGAATGAAGTGTGCTTTAAGCTACAGGTTGTACTTCTCTAAAGGGAAGCTACTCTAAATTTCATACTACACCCTTATTTATTCCAAATTGAGTGCAAATTTCGAAGAAAAATTCTGGAACATTTGCAAATATTTTCCCCTGCAATCAAATTATTCAAATTGCTTTAATTTTGAACGGAAAATCTTGATTGATGTGCACCAAAAAACTATGCAAATTCAATTTTTATTTAAACCCGAAAGGTCATTCTTAATTGGTTGTATTTTTGCGTTACATTTAAAGGTACAAAAGTCAAGTGGAGCAAGTAGAGGATTGAAGGGAATAAAATTATCCAGAGTCTCCTAATAAATTTGGTTTAATTAAAACAAGAAAAGTTATTACAATAAACTATGGAATGGAAAGAAAATTGAGTCTCAAAAGTTTGTTTCGAAAACTGAAACTTTATAAATAATAATTTATAATTATAAATATATCATTGATGTTTTTTCTATAGCCAAAGAAATATTTTCGGATTTCATTAATGAATTTCCAGAGATTACAAAAAATATTATTCACGTGATACTACCCTTAGAGGATTAACACGATATTCCCACCTTATATTCCAATGCTAATTTCAGATAGACTTTCGTTTGTGCTACAGAAGCTTTACTGTAATTGGTTTGGTCTCGCTTTTTGCTCAAGCTTTTGATGTTCGAAGCAGGTTAATGCCAAAGGGAGAGCGGGAGGAAGTGAGTGAGGGACAGAGACACACACACACACGCACACACACATCACATGAATGGATAATCGCATACAAAACGATAATATTTGCCGCTTCTTTTGTTGTTGTTGTTGTTTTTGTTTGCAGTTAGAAAACGCGTCATGTTCTTGAACTTTATTGTAACGGTGCTTTATGGGTTTTGTAAGTCTTTGAAATGCACTGCACGAAAGGTTTCATCATATGCAGTGGAGGAAGGGAGGGGTCTTCCTCTTTAATCTATTGTATTATTGTAACCCCGATAGAAGGAGAAATACTCGTACTCGTACTCGTACTGGTGCTGGTGCTGGGTATGTATGAAAGCTGTGTGTATGATGCGATGTCTCTTGCATACCCAATTGCTTGTTTATTTCGCTCATCACGAACACAGACACGACTCGAGGTCTTTTTTGGATCGTTTCTCACTCATTTCGAAACCAAACATGCACCTGTGCACATGGCCTACACAAATATACAAAAATACAACGAGCATTGGTACACCTGTATCCACTCGTACTCGTACTCGTATATTTATGCTTGTAAAAGATGTAAAATTGTTAATCAATAGGAAAACATTGATTGTTTTTATTTTTTGGTTCTAGAGCTGGCAGATTGCGGGTATTTTTGGTAGGTCTTTAACGAGCTCCAAAATTTACAATCTTTTATAATTTTTGTAGATCAATGTACATTTTGTTCCGGGGAGTAGGATTAAGAGAAAGATCTGTTTAGTCTTTAAATGAAGTAATGCACTTTGGTGCGTCTCATTTCACTACATTGAAGATAAATCAAATAAAATAGAAAATATCTAATCTCCATTATTCTGTACTCCATCAGAAAATCCGTAGCTGTTGTAAGAATTAAAAAAAATGTTTATATTTTTAAAGATAATCCAAGAAAACTTTATAATTCTGAGATATTTATTTTCTACATCATTCAGAACAGTTAAAAAAAATGGGATTATATTTGTTCTATCCTAACAATCATTCCTTAGGGTAATCCTTAATTTGTGTATACCCCACGCTATCCTTTAATATTGGCTGTTTCACTTCCTTTTTCAGACCCCCAAAGATGCTTGATAAGTGTAATCCCCAGACTCCATTATCTCTTCTCCGTACTGCTCCTACTCACCCCACATAATGGTCATAAAATATGTGTGTATTGGACCTGCCGACCAAAAATAAACTCTGCATATTTTGACATTTCGAAATTGGAGCAAACAACAGCCAGCAAATGGGTAGAGTAAGTAGGCAGGGGTAAAAGGCGTTGCGTGGGTCGGTTGCTTGCTTATTTTTAGTACGAGTATTTGCTGCAGGAAGCAAGAAGCAGCAGCAGCAGCAGCAGCAGCAGCAGTAGCAGCAACATTTACTCATCGTAGAGCTGTTCTTATCGGCATGCATCAGGGCTGTGAGCCAAATCAAACAACCGAACAAAGAGTGAATAAGTAAATGTGAATTGTAAATGCAATGACTAATTGCAACATGTTAGGGGGCACAATGAATGATGATCGCAGTCGTTCGTCGTTCGTGCTGCATTATGCCTGCTCGTACACACACATAATTTGATATTTCCTCAATTGAGTGGACAACACTCGTAACAACTACACTGGCTGGCGATTGCCGGACTGCTGGGACTGCTGGACTGCTGGGACTGCTGGGATGTCACTGTCATCCACAGCAATGTGCGCGTAAAATGTAATCACAATGCGCACAATGAGGCATCGATGGAGTGGACATGCCACATGGACTTGTGGCAGCAGGGGAAGAAGGAAGAGCAGCTCTTGTCATTTGTCCATTGGTTTAACTATTTGATTGTACTCTTATATAGGGTATTATGATATTTGTTAGATATTTGTAGCGTTCAGAGAGAGAGATGGAATTGTAAGCGTAACTTATATATTTATGTTCTGGAACAAGATGAAACAATTAGTTTCTCCTTTTCTATGTGCTTTGTTCTGTTTTCATAGAAAAGGTTGTATCACAAAGTGATTTTAGAGTAGTTCTAACTAATATTTAAATGGGGATTTCCAGCCATCCAGCCATTCACGGTAAGGCCATCTCCAAGTGAAATATGATATACGAAATTTTCGCAATTTTATATCATTTTTTTTTTTGCCATAAACCCCGTTTGTTGGAATTAATCTGTATATTGTTTATAAGAATCGACAGCTGTCTTAAGAAACCATCTGTCGATAGTACATGGACTCATAAATGTGTGATATTTGATCTATGGATGACTATATTATCCAATATGTGCTATAAAAAAATATAGGAAAATATTCCGCTGAATCTCTTACATAATTTGTGACTTAAAACAGTTTGATAGCTGATTCCCACGAACTGCAAGAGCATAAATTGTTCGGTGTGCTGTGCCCAATGCTTTCTTCCATCATTCAATTCATTTATTTTGCAATTTTCTGTATGAACAAACCAGACTGCTGGTCGCCACAAAGCGTTGCCTGCTTCTCCTGCCTCCCCACTCTCCAGTTCCACTCAAAACTCGTGGCACAATCTGCACTTTTTGGCCAAATGCAAAAAAGGTCGCGACGCGTTGCGCACATGTGTGCGGAAATAATTACAAGCGGAGGCTGTGGCTGTGTGGCCCCGGAAGCGAGCACTGGAAACGATAATGCATTGTTATCGATTGGCCAAAAACCTGCATATCTGCATCAACACAGTCAGATGTCAGATACGTAATGCAGATGTGACTCCTCTATGGCACCTCTATGGCAATGCGGGCAAAGGCTGTGGCTGCACATCAAGACTTATGCAAACAACTAGCTGGATGTCAGTGAACCCTAGAGGAGGCGCACATTTTCAGCTCACTTTGGGTGTGTACGCGTATGCGTTGGGACAGTACAGTGAAAGCTCTTTTGGTGGGAAAATTTCAGGATAAGTATTATCCAAAGGAGAACATTTTTCGATAGATTCTGACTTGGATATTTATTTGTTGGGCAATTTAGGCAAAAGAGTATATTCTACAGATATTTAAAAAAAAAAATTTCACCTAAAATAAGTAAATAAAAATAAAGATTGTCAAAGAAATTTCGGCATAAAAGGATATTATTTTCGAAGAAAGTAAATCTACAATAACTTTTTGGAATATCTGAAATAAATTTCTATGGGAAATGGGAAATTTCTACACCAAGTCAATGTTATTTGCAATCTTGAGCTTCGATTGAAAGTACCGAGAGAGGTGACAGAGAGGTGTCCACATGCAGAGCTTTTTCTGTCATTGAGAGCCTCCACTGTACACTGTGCATATAAATGCTAAGAGGTACATACATATATGCACACACATTTCAAGAACCTACTTGCTGCAATTGTCCTGAAATGTGCAACAATGGAACAACCCCCTGTGCCACATATAATTTGCGTAACACAGGAGGGAACTACGTAAGTAAGTAAGTAAGGGGTTATGCCTCAGTGATACTTGCATTCATAGGGTGGTGGTGGTGGCAATGGCAATGGCTGTAGCAAAGGCAACATTCAACTTAATTAAAAGTTCTCTTTACCACAAAAGCCATCCCCCATTTGTATTGTAAAGTGCGTTGTCCATGAACTCAAATTGTAACCAGAGCGACGACATAGACACCCACAGATACAGGGGGAAAGGGGGTGGCACAAAGAGGCTTTTTTCCCCCCACTTACATGTAGCCATTATGTGCCACATATACCATAGATGTATGCATGCAAAAATTGAATTAAATTTACAACAGAAGTGCCACCGTACTACTGGACACTATAGTCATCATCATCATCATCGTTGGGTGGGTGGTGGTTTTCAGCAAAAGTTTACACAGGGATTTACAATGCTTATCAGCAAAGAACCAGACGACAGACAGTCTACACTCCCCCAGAAAGATGGGGAAACCAAAGGCGTCATTAAATGCATAATCGATACACGAACACTCCGTACCCTTAATCGTGTTCGTTTTCTGTATAAATTCTGCAGTTTATCGCCTTGCGGAAGTCTCTCGGACTCGCCCAACATCCATATAAATTTCAGCAGTAAAATGTGCGGAAAATGGCGCATTAAAAATAAAGGAAAAACAATCAGGAAATCATTTCATTCAGAGGGAAATCAACAGAAACGCATAAAGTAATGTAAGACGCTGTACACATTGCGTGTGGTTTGTGTGTCCGATGATAAAAATGGAACCAGAGCGCGGGAATAGCCCCATATGTATACCAAGCCCAGCAACTTATCACCCCACCACACACCACATATTTGGGCTTGGGTCCAAAATTGATGTCCGGTCCCTTCTTATCGGTTTAACTTTCCCAAAGACTTGAGAGAAGAATCTTCTATGACGTTGTTTATATTTGCTTTCATTTGTTTATTTGATCAGAATTTTTTGGTAATTCCAGGAATATTTTTTTCGCCATTTGCCTTTTCTTTTTACTGAATCAGTGGCAAAAAATTTGTTTTTGAACAACAAATTGAAGGCGTGACTCAGTTGAAGTTTTGGTGCTCGGTTTTGCTTTCATTTCATTGAATTGATGGCATATTTTAATTGAATTTTCAGGTTTTTGGTGCGCTGTAAATTTGCAAGTTTAGCACTTCCATCCCCCCATCCCTCTCTACCACTACATCAAAAGGTACGACGACAACGACGACCCCAACGTGACTGCAAATGCCAAGAGCCAGACGCTTTGTTAGCCGGTTTATGGATATCTAAATAATGCTCGTACAACAAAAACAAAAACCAGCAGATGAAGAAGCTTTGCGAGGAGCTGCTGTGGGTTCGAATGGGTTGACATTTGTCAGTGGCAGTAGAACTAGACTTCGGATTAACTTGTTAATATGTAAATTAAGATTAAAATTATGTTTATTTTAGTACGGATCTTGTACTGCGTGTTAAAAGATTTACAAAGGTAGATCCACGCTCTGGGTTTATAGACCATTTAGCAGCGTAGGTTCTGTTCAGGAATTCGGAATTTAATGTGAATTCAGGTGTCCAACTAAGCCGCTTAGTACTAGAATAGTCAATGAAATTATAGCTTCGACAGATTACCTAATCTAGAAGAAATGATTATTTTCTAACGATTCTTTCTAGAAGTCACAGTTTCGGTAGGTTTCTCCGCTGTCTCAAATGATTTTCCCAGTTTAAAGGCGCTTTAAATAGGTGTGCAATGATTTTAATTTTGGTCACCTTTTGGTGGTGTTGCAATGGGAGTAGCTACTCCTCTAAAAAGTCAAAAAACCTTCCATAAATCTATATAAATATTAAAAAATGTGCTGCAACATTCACTTACTATCATTCCTGCACCAAAATTTGTTTTATTTTGCACTAAAAAAGGAAAACAACAGCGCAACAAGAAAAAATTGCAATTACCTAACCAATTTTAGAGCTCGATTTTGGCCATGCCCAATTCCATTCGTCTTATACATGACATTAGCTAAATCCCAGACCAAAATACAACAACAACAAAAAAAAACCCCGCGACTGTTGCTGTTTGGAGCCCATTCTCAGAGGCTTAACCAGACCGTTTGGAGTTGTCTGTTTCTGTATCTGTGTGGCTCTGTGGGGCATTACAATTGCGGGGCACGTACGGGGCAGTGCCATAATGCAGCACAGACTAAAGTAAGAGACAGCTACGGGGTCTGTTTTTTTTTCTTTTTACTTCTTGGACAATTTGCCAATGCAGACGCCATGCCTGGAGTGACCCAAATGCGGCGCTGATTCACAAGAAGGTAACACCAGGAGTGTGTGTTTCCAGCTGCCAATTTGTCTGACAACAATAATACGAGTACATATGTATATCTAAAATATGACTAAAAGAAAGTGCAAAACAGGCGTCTGAAATCAATTCAGCGATGATAATTGGCCAGCCAGCCGTACAGGTTTAGGTACAGGTACAGGTGATTCACAGCCTCACTCCGCCTCAGGTGGAAGCGTGGAAAAATGTTGAATCAGCTACTGAGTGGACAGGTTCTGGGTTCTGAGTATTTTTCAGCTGAAAAACAGATAAAGTGGATGAGCTTTTGAGATAGTCCAGTCGTTATCATCATAGACCGACCTCTCTACTACGTGCCATTCCACTGCACACAAACAAATTTAAATAATGAAAAATTTCTAAAGATTAGCCAAAAGTCAGATTGCGCAATTATTCTGCGGTTGATTGGAAGGGGGGGAGCAAAAACGTTGTAATCAGATCTTTGGGGTATCAACCACAAGACTAGGAAAACCACAGCCAGAGACCCTCATCATTTTGGCTAGAAGGTGTTTGACGGTGCCTGACATTGTCGTTGGGGTGTAATCAGATATATTCACTCATATAATAAATGCAATCTGCAAGTGTTCGGCTGAAAAATCAGTCTTGAGTCATGGATCCGCCAGGCGACACGACTTGAAACCCCAAACGGAATAATCAAGCGACTGTGACAGTCGCCGTCGTCGTCGTTGTGGTGTGAGTCACGCCCCATTGCACACAGGCCAGGCCCAACAGCAGTAGCAGCGCAGCTTCTCCTTCGTCTGGTGTTAAATGCAATTTAGTTGCCCATTAGGCGCATGAGTTTTGAGTTTTCTTCTGGATTAATGGACATGGGAAAACTGCAGCGCCAGTTGGCTGCAGATACTCGAGGCACTGCCAGCTACTGAAAACTATCGCATTAGCCATTGAGTAGGCATCTCGAGAGACACAATCTCCACACCAAACTAGTCAAAGGAAAATCGAAAGAAAAAGAAAACACCCACACCCTCCCTCTTCTGCTGTGCTTACGGCCTTGACCGTGTCGCTGTCGGTGTCCATTTATGTATGTACTTACGTATTGAAGGTCTTTTGGTAGTCCTTGATTTGCTTGCGCGAAAACTCGTGAAATTCGGTATAGACATTGACCACCTTGTAGGTGCGTGGCACATCAATGCCGGCCTCCTGGGAGTCCATGATCTCCTGCCGGCGATTAAGGATGTGCGTCAGCTCGGAGCTGTCCGTATTGGTCGTGGTCGTTGTGGTGTTGGTTGTGGTGCTATCATCCACACTGCCGTTGCGCGAGGCTGACGAGGCATTCGAAGAGACGGACATTTTCTGTCAGGTTTTTCTGTTGTTTGGTTTTGTGCTGGAATTTATTTGCTTCGGTTGGAAGGCGTTGGCGACGGGGGAGACACACCCTCTGGGGACACACACGCACACACTGGCGACAGGAGATGATGGCAGGATACACACAGAAAAAAGCACACACCGATAGGCGGGGGCGTGGTGCAAAAAGGAGTTTCGGAACCTTGTCAAATTAATTTGCTTGGAATTTGAGGATATTTTTGCGCATCAAATGCCGGGACACACGTTTTGCAAGCAGGTTCTGTTCTTGTCTTATTGGAGCTTTTTTGTATTTCGCAGAAAATGCGCGCGAACGTCCGAACCAAACGGAATTTGAAAAACGAATGAGGCGGCAAAGGAAACGACGAAAAATGTAGCAAAGCAAAGCACGAAGAGGAGTGACCGTACACTAAAATTTAAAGAATACCAAAAAAATGTAGTGAACAATCGCACTTATATATCGATACATTAAATACTTTGAATTTGTCATCCTCAGCTTGCAGGTCGATATAGCCGAGTCTAGCTACGGAACGGCCAGAATTCTAATAGCGACGACTTTTCTTCTTGTTGACCCTGGATATCCTTTTTTTTAAGTTTATTCCATTTTCAGTTCATTTTAGAAACTGCGTGCCTATCGATGTTAATATAAATGTATATGATATATTTCATAAATATCGCCTCTTAAATTTCTCACCCACCCCCAAGTGTGCCCGCATTGCCGAATTATTAGAAAATTTACAGAAAATTCTTGCCTGATATTGTAAAAACTGAATTTATTGAATAAAAAATGGGCAGCACGTTTTTTAACAAGCTTTTACTGATTGCTGGGTTCGCCAGTTTAGCACATGCCGCCTTCTCGGCAGCACACCGTGAGTATATTCGTCCCAATTAAAGGGAACTTTGGACCAGAACAGAAATCAACAGTAACCAAATTTTATATCCACAGATCGCACGTACCTGCGGCTGACCGAGCAGGAATGGAATAGTTTGCCATTGGATGTAAGGCCCCGCCCACCCACAGTCTGCACATTAGCTAATCTTCATTCCCTTTTCAGATTATTCTGCAGACTGTCATTAGTCTCGTGGTGGTTGTGTACAACATAATTGAAGTTGTGGGCAACTTCAAGGAGATTCGTGCCACTGTGGACATGCAGCAAAAGACTTGGGACACGCTGGGCAACTTCCCATCGTTCTACTCGTTTAATCATCGCGGACGCGCTTTGAATCCGGGCTACACGCCACCCGAAAAGAGCCAATAGGAGCAGCCGCAGCTTGGAATGTCATGGAAACGCTGCCAGGCGGGCTCTTTATTAGTTTAGTTTCGTGCAGTTACAATATAAATTATGCTAAACAATGACCAAATTACACAAACCACTGAAGTGGGAGTTGCAGTAAACGACGTCGAACTTTTGGCCAGGATGAGCTCCAGGGCTCTACTTTCCAGTTCAGAGTCCACATGGAGTTCCTCCCCAGGGCTTGAATTGCACGCATGACTGTGGCACAGGCGGCAACCGTCTTGGCGGCCACTTCGCAGCAGGCACTCGTAGTACATCTGGGTATTGGAGCGACAGCCACGCACCACCAACTGCCTGTGTGTGTCGTAGTATTCCAGACAGGCTTCCGCCTGCTCTGCCGGTTCGTTGAGCTGCACCGGACATGGAATTGCATTGGATCCACGCGAGATTTGCGCACAGTCCGCATGCTGTCCTGTGCACTGATGGCACCAGAGACGCGCCTCCGGAAAGGCTCCCTTGTTGCAGAAGCTGCCATCGCAGCTCTTGCAGGCCGAACTGTTCGTAGAAGTGCAGCTGAAATCCTCGCGCTGGCAGCCCCTTTCGGTGGTGCCATTGCTGTGGGTTAGAACGAGACACGGGGCACCCGGTTGGGCACATTCCTCAATGTATATGCCACCGGGTCGCTCCCAGTTGGCGCAGGCCGCACCCGCCTGGTCCGAGCTGCAGCGATAGCAGCGGGTAAAGTCGCGACTGTTGCAGCCGCCCTGCGCGTCGCATTCATAGCAATTGAGGATGCCCGCATCAGTGGGTGGTGCGCCGCAGCCCCTGCGTATATTCCAGTCGGAGTACTCGCAGGCGAAGCACGAGGAGGCCTCCGCCGAGCCACACGTGCTGTTGGTTACCGCTGTAATATTGCTGCGGCACGCAGCCTGATCCACGGAGTTGCAGGTGAAGCAACGCTGCTGGGGAATGCACCCAGCATTGCACTTGTCACCCGTTCGGCACTTGTCCAGCTCATCTGTGAGTGGCTCAAGCTCCGCTGGCAGTGCGGTGGAACAGCCTCTGATGACGCGACTCAACTTTCGATAGCTGAAGCAGAACTTGTCCTCCTCCTCGCCCAGCAGCACAGCCTGCTGGCACTCCGCGTACAGAGTCACATTGCAATGGCCGCTGTACACCTGAAAGAGATCCATCTTGCAGCCACGTCCGTTGCTGGAATCACAGCTGGCACAGGTCTGTGTCCAGGCTCCCTGCTCATCGTTGCAGCCGTTGTACTCGCACAGCTTGGCCGCACTCGAGACGGTGTGATTGCCCTCCGAGACACAGCCGCGATACGCCTCGGTGGCACTCTGTACCTCGGTGTAGCACTGATCCTCCTCGTGATGGTAGCGGCATGGCTTTGGCTTGGCAGCAGGCGCTACCACACAATCCACCCCCTCGCAATGATGGCACTTGAGGCGCCCAGGCGGATAGACACCGCCATTGCAGAGGTTCGAGGAGCAGCTCTTTGTGTAGGCGGCACCCGTGGTGGGCGTATCCGCACCACAACCGCGATACGTGATGGAATCGACTGCAAGTGGAGGAAGGTCCAATTATCGGTTGAAGGTCAATGTCTCTGGGTGGAGGTGGAGGTGGTGAACTTACCAATGGACATGGCACACGACAGCTGGCTGGTGCATTCCTCAAACGGCAAGACCCCGACCTCACCCAGGGTCTGGGCGCACTCGGGCAGGGCAATCGAGTCGCAATGGTAGCAGACAATGGCACGAGCCAACTGCAGCGAGCCTATTATTAGAACGAACCGGCATGTCATCCGTATTATTGGAAACCAATTAGGGCCTGTGAACGGACTTACATGACAGCAGCGTCCCCGCCAGCAGGAGCAGAGGCGGAGGTGGTCTTGTATTCAGACGAACCATTCTGGCAAACGGACAAGCAATGCATTGGCTTTGTTTGCACATTGAAATTTATAATCTACGAGTACCCTTTTATGACTTATCAAATTGTGGAATAATGCAAAGATAGAGTCCCCATTACTTGAAGCGATAAGGATAAGCCAGGGTGGGGAGCTTTTTTTAGATGGGCCAAAACAAAGCACATTTGCTGTGCCATATGCATAATATAATGACATTATGTACCATAATGTGGTCATATGTATTTGCCGTGACCCCATTATCGGTCTAACCCATCTGGCCATCGAAAGGTTCACATCATCAATAATTCAATCGGTGTGTGGAGGGAACCCGAGCCCAAGCCCCGGGCCCGAGGATGTCGAGAGCGGCTCATAAGCGGGCAATACCATGCACCGGCACCGGCACCCCGGCCCAGTCCGGCCGAATATCGATTTAATTTAGAGCTCGGATAATTGCGTGACAATCAAGGGATTCTAGTATAGCCATGACCAGGCCAATTTAGTGGCAACCACTCTCAGTTGACAGTAAAACAGCAACTGGACAGGAGCGACAACGACCTCTCCTCTCATCTAGGGCAGCACTTTGTTGGCTTTAGCGATTGCCCGTGTTTGTGGAGCTCTCCAGAGTTGGCGGATAAAACCGATATCGCAGATAAAACTTGCCCCTCCGCGAGTTCAAGTGGAAACTGTTTGTCTGCCTCACAGTCAGACGATCCGCGAAGCTTAAACAGATCAGATAGCAGCCATGCAGACGAAGCAACTTCTCCTTTGGTGCGCACTGACGATCCTCCTGCACTGGAGCGAGGCTCAGCTGGATAATATCCGGGAGCTAAGCGTAAGTGCAGACCCAGAGCAGACGGCAGCAACCACAGTACCGTCAGTAGCAACAGAAGTGACTCCATTGGAAATGGAGAACCTGAAAGATAAAAACTCAACAGGAAGCGAAAGCGGAGATGAGAAACCAGAGGAATCAGTAATGGGTACAGAAGATATGCAATCATCGGGAGAACATGTAGATCTGGGTCCGCAAATAGAAGAGAAACCTCCAATGGGTACAGAGAATATTGAAATTCAAAAGGAAGCTACGGATACGGATGAGCCCTCAAAGCCAACAGTGGATATTCCCCCTGCAGTTGCACATACAGAACCACCAATGGAAACCACAGAAACTACTGTCCATGCGAAACCCGTTGCATCAGAAGAGACATCAACCGAGGCTGAAACTGCAGATAACGATAAGAATAAGCCACTAACTGAACCTGAAGATTACCCAAACGATGCACCGTCTGAACAGGACTCGACAGAGCCGCCTCCAGCAACCACACAACCCACACCGGCGACCACTAAACCACCGCCACCACCACCACCAACTTCAGTCCTGCCCGTACCACTGTTTCCATCAATCAGTTGTTTCAGCTGCAACAACTGCAAGGAGAAGCCAAAGAATAAAATAAAATGTGCATCGGCTGTGGGAAAACGTAATGGCTGCCTCACTTTGGTCAAGAGTAAGTACCCTCCGGGAGGGAGTGTAATCAACGCATCCATTAACTATCTTGCATGTCTTTAGGTAAGGAAAAGCTTGTGCTGCGTGGTTGCATCTCCGAGCTGGCGGAGACGAGCAACAACTACTGCAAAGCAAACGCCAAAGACTGTCAAATGTGCTACGAGAACGACTGCAATGCCAAGGAGGTGACGCTGTCCAATGCGGCGGCAGCTGCTCCGCTGCTGGGCAGTGCCCTAATCTGGGGCATTGGTATAATCAGTTGTCTGGTGACGATGTAGGAACCCCTCTGACTCTGAGTCATGCACTTTTCGAAATCGATAAATATGATAAGGAAGGAGGGAGCGCCCCGCCACGCCACGCACATTTAGATCAATTTATTTCGTTTGTCAAAGAGATTAGTGGAGTATAAAGTTTATGATTATTATTGTATTTGTTTCTGTGTGTTTACAGTGTTTAATTTTAGAAACAGTTGATGGCAAAAGTTATAAAGCAAATGATTAATAAATGTACATAATGCAAACATATTAAAAACATTGAAGGAGAATCATGAAGGAAAGTCAAAATGCGGGGGGTTAATTTTAAAGGAAATTCTATAGGCTCTTGCAGATGATTGCAGATGCTATTTTTAAAGGATTCCAAACGCTGCCAGATTACTTACAGATGTATTCAACTGAAGCTCTATAAAAATGACAGCCCTTAATGATCTTTCGCTGAAAGTTCTGTGAAAAAAATGCCACCAGATCTCCTTAAGACTTGTTCATAGAATAAATCTTAATATGAACATAGATCTATGTCTTTATAGACTCGTCTGTTGATGCTGATCATGAATAAATTTGGTAGATAAATGGATAGTTGAATTGGCTTGATCAATGTCACTCTCAATTCAATAAAAATTATTTTTGTTTTGATTGCCTTAACGAAAATATGTCCACCTAAAAGTACGAAGAATGAAATTCCAAAAAACCCATAGCATAGTCCCGAGTACAGGATATCTCATGGTAGTGACTATAATAAAAATGTTGTATTCCAAAGTATTTTTTTAGAATATTATTCGCATTTATTAGAAAATGTTTAATGTGCAGTGAGACTCCCTTAGCTGTTGTAGCCCATTTCGTTTTAATTAGGAGCTCGTGTAATTATTTTTCAATCGGGTGATATGTCCAGAAAATTCGAACGGCTTTCAGTTGAGGGTCAAACACTGACAGGAGGAAAACGCAGACAGTCCTGCACTACGATTAACGGATATCACTGAACAGAATGTGGCTGAATAAACTCTTTGTTTGGTTACGCAGCCAAATAGTGGCCAAATGCATAGATTATAGCCAGTGGTGCAGCAGTAGAGTAAATCCTTATTATTGTTCGTTGTTTGCACTGCCCACTGTACTAAATTGTCATTTACCTACAAACTCATGCACGCATTCATGCTCCCTCACGGCAGCAGCCTAGCAGCCGTTCTCTTCGCCCTTCATCCCACACCTTTCTTTCTATCGCCTTTCGCTACACTCTCTCGATCTGTCGCCTCTCGCTCGCATTAGGGCACAGGCAATTCGGCCCGCCTGCCCTTTGAATTAGTCTTGATCTTGCAATCACTGCGCATCGTCTTGGAATCGAGCTATTCAATCCGACACCGTCTTGAACCGACCCCCGCGTCTTCAATCTGACCCCGTCTTGAATCCAGCTAACTATCCTTTCGACTCTGTATCGTTTATTTACTTCACCACAATAAACTGTGAATATATATATTGAACAATCATCGCCTTTTTAATAGTATCGCAATACAACGCTACTGAAGAAGCTCAGTAGCTCAACATTTGGTGACCCCGACGTGATTTGTGCAATAAACAATTCGGTAGTGCAAATTACAAACTACAATTTATTATCGAAATTACCCTCAAGATCCGTTCGTTCGTTTGGTTTCACTTGCCTGCTGTCTCAACCCGTGTCATCGACCACATAGGTGCACACAAGCTTATAGAGACAGCCCATGCATATAGGCATAGCTGTCGGCAGTCTTTCCCGTATATTTTGCGTGTTGCTCTTTTCGGTCATCTTCCCGCTAGAAACGTTTCTAACTCTGCCCTTGCTATGGGAACCGATGCTGGAAACGACATTGCAGTAGCCGCAGCTAAAAACAGGGTGACTTTCCTGAGACTGAAAGTACCTTCATTAATAAAACAATTGGAAAGGATGAAGGCTATTTTGGAGAGTGAGATATCGCTGCGTGATTATTTTACGCTAATTGTATGGCTGAAGGAGATCGAGGAGCTGCAGGGCACTTTTAAAACCCTGCACAACGAGCTCCAAGAGTTGGATTACGACAATAATCACATTGGATTGTGCGAAAAGTTTAATTGTGGTTTCATGCCGCTGAATGCTTCGATTCGGCTGGAAATCTCTCGTCTCAACCCTCACCTGCCTCCTCCCTCTACAGTTTCAGCAAAAACTATTATTGCTAATATTGTTGGCAGCAGCTGCCACCACGGAGGAATCCGGCACCCGTTCTATGCCTTGTGCAATCGCCATCTACGGATACAACGAAGCCAGCCACATGCTTATGTGTGGGGCGATGCTGCAGTGACAACAGATGAGCGGGTAAAGCAGTCTGTTGATGCAAAAAATCATTTTCGCGACGTATGCATGGATGTCTCTGAATCCAGCTCCCGTTCTCAGGAGGAGTACAATACGATTTTGGAGAAACCAGCTTTATCAGCTGCTCAATTGACGACAGGTTACAAGGAACCACATTTGAAGTTCGACATTGGCAGCGATGTCCCAGCACCGTTGGAACTAGCTTCGGAACCGGCTACTAAGAGACCATTACTCTCGTGCTTGAACATTCAGTCGTCGACGCGCCCCTGCAGGCGCTCAGTTCATGCCTTGTCTACAGAAGAACAGCCCAACGACCCCTCCGGACTACCTGGTCCTAAACTTCCTTTATCAAGACCAGCTCTAAGCTCTGAGTGTGAAGCTGACGGATTCTGCAACGTCAGCATTGAGACTTATCGTGCCAGTAGCTACGTGAAGTCAAACGGTCACAATCCGGTTGGTATTTCTTCTCGTTGGTCTCGTCGGATTCATTTGAACGAGCCCCCTCTTTTGATTTATGGAACTCATTCTCAATCTTCGTTAAACCTGGCTGGCCGTCATCCAATCGGCGTACCAAACAAGACTCTAGTTCAGCGCACCAAAACCTTAGCGTTCATCAACGCTAATAAGCAGAAACTTCGCGCTGGACTTCGTGCTCTGCTTGCAATAAGTCCATCCCAATATTGGCCTATTAGGGGAGTGGAGCTGCCGTGAAGATGGGCAACTACAATTGCTTTCGAATCACTGACAATTCAGGCCACATTTTGGGCATTTTTAATCCTACAACATTAGCTTCAATTACAGAGAGCCTGCCGATCTGGATGTGCCAGTCGTGGCCCTCTCTTTCGTTTCCTGAACCTAGCGTAACATGCCTGATCTTGCGTCAATTGGATGACAGGCAATGCGTTACCTACTTACTCCATATCTCCTGTACGCGATGGAAAGAAGATTACATCTCGTCGCTGCAGCTGCGTTCAAAGCGTATACAGAACCCTGGGACATTGGTCAAATTCATACCCGGATTCATTGACGTGTCTCAAGATGCTTTGCTAAATACGGAATCAGGATTGCTACATCAAATCAGCCACAAGCGACGGCTGTGAAACCCTTCAGCATCTGTTGAAAGTCAGGCTTTCAACGGGGGAGTATGCTGGTTTCCCGGCCTCATATTCCCCAATAAATTCCTCAAAATAGCCAGTGGAGCAAATTAACGTAATCTCACCTTTGTTTTCTATTTGCATTGCCCACTGCATATATTGTAACCGATTATAATTACTCACGGCAGCGGCCGTTCTTTCGCCTCTTTATATCTCCTCTTCATTTGCTACTGCAGCTGCAGCATCTATACTGTCTATCGCATTCTCTCTCTCTATCGCTCGTGCTCGGCTCAGCAGCAGCCGAGCTTCTATCGCTTCTTTCGTTCTCTCTCGCTTGCATTAGGGAACGGGCAATTCGGTCCGCCTGCCCTCTTCTAGTCTTTAATTGATCGTCATCATTATCGCACTCACGTTCTACTGTCTTGATCAATCACTCACTTCTCTCGCATATTGAACAGACCCTGCGTCTTCAATTCTCGCTTATTTGATCATCCGGTACCCCTCGCTTTATTTCGCTACACCTACGCACCCCATATTTCGCCTACTTAACAAATAAACTGTACACACATAAAGTATATTGAATCGCTCGACTTCTTAATTTAATCTAAATTCAACAGCTAGTGAAAAAGCTCGCTAGCTCAACATTTGGTGACCCCGACGTGATATAAACATTAACTCGTTAAAATTTATCACAAAAAACAATAACATTTGTCGTTCTTTTAATTCGCATTGAACCACGGTTTTTTCGGTATTCGGCTGTGCACAAGCAACAAAAACGGTGCTCGCGTCGTCTGCTTTGCGATCTGCTTGCGGTTCTTGCTGCATTTACTGCAAGCGTTCGTTCTTCTTTGCGGTCATCTTCCCGCTAGGAACGTTTTCTAGCGCCTGCGCCGAAATGGATGCGAGGAACGACGGTGCAGTGACCGCTGCTGGAAACAGCTGGCTTTCCTAAAGCGGAAAGCACCAGCGTTATTTGAACGGATGAAGCAGCTAAAAGTTGTCTTGGAGAACGCTTCCCTATTCGACCACTTCATGCTCGTTGGCAGGCTGAAGCAAATCGAGGAGCTGCACGGCACTTTTAAAACCGTGCACAGTGAACTCGAGGAGCTGACTTCGACGAGATTGGAGTGAACTCGCCGATGACTTTGAGGAGCTGTTTGTGACGCTCAATGGGATCATTCTCGGAGAGATCACTAAGCGGTCCACTTCCGTAACTCCGCATCCTGCGTATGGTCACGGAATCACACCGGCCCCATTTCAAGTGGATTCGTGCGCGATTTGGAGCCAATCGGACTGACCGACAGAAACCAATACCAATCGAAGCATCCGTTTCTTGTGCCGGCTCTTCATGGTGGAGCAGGAGACGAGAACCTATTCAAAGTTAGAAGGCGGCCTCGATTGCATCAACACAGGTGGACTGCGTCGGATGTGGTTCCTGCTCAGCCTACGACCTCGTTTACGGACCTTCAGGCCTTGTGGGTTCTCTGCAAACGCTTCGTTCCGCATGTCATCCGAGCGAACCCACGCCTCTGCTGGCGGACGTAATTCTGGGCATCGCGCTGGACCTCAAGCTGTGCTGGGCCAAAGCCACCCGACATTGGCCTATTGGGGGAAGGGCAGAAATTGCTAAGCCCTCGGTCATTTCAGGAAATCATGCTGATCTGGACACATCACTTCCGGTGCTTGGTTTGAATGCGCTGTTCTTTTCGCCTCTTCTTATCTGTCGCTGAGCATCACATGCATGGCCAACTTAACCGATTAGATGTCGGACAACGCGTTTTCTTACGAACTCGGTTCGACGGGGGAACGGCCCCACAACAACGCTTTTGCTGAACCCTATGTGTTGAAGGAAGTTTGTTAAGACCCGTGATCTTCAACGGGGGAGTAGTTTGGTTCGCAGCCAATAGTGGCCAAATGCATAGATTATGCCAGTGGTGAGCATAGGTAAATCCTTATTATGTTCGTTGTTTGCACTGCCCACTGTACTAATTGTCATTTCCTACAACTCATGCACGCTTCATGCTCCCTCACGGCAGCAGCCTACCTCTCTTTCCCCTTCATCCCACACCTTCTTTCTATCGCCTTTCGCTATCACTCTCTCGATCTGTCGCTCTCCGCGCATTGGCCGGCAATCGGCCCGCCTGCCCTTTGAATTGCTTGATCTTGAATCACTGCGCATCGTCTTGGAATCGGCTATCAATCCGACACCGCTTGAACCGACCCCCGCGCTCAATCTGACCCCGCTTGAATCCAGCTCTATCCTTCACTCTTATCGTTTTTTCTTCACCACAATAAACTGTGAATATATATATTGAACAATCATCGCCTTTTTAATAGTATCGCAATACAACGCTACTGAAGAAGCTCAGTAGCTCAACACTCTTTATTTGGTTTACTTTGATGGCATTATTGCCTATGCGAATCGAAGGGATGTCGGTGCAACATTTAAAGGATATTGAAGTATATCCTGACCCCACAGAACCAACCACAACTGCAGCAGTACCCGATAAAATGCCCATAACCTGCTTCGTTTGTGATGATACCCGACTTGATCCAATGTGTGTGGTAAAGCCCACCAAACGAACAATATGCTATCCGAAAGAAGGCCAAGAAAATGGCTGCAACATCGTTCGCATGAGCAAGTAGGATGCTTTCATCCTGTGATCAAGTGATTTACTTTCCCATCTTTTAGGGGCCGAAAATATTACCATCAGCGGCTGTGAAATCGAGTTGGTGGTTAATGCCGTGAAGTACTGCCACAATAATTTGCAGTGTTCAGTTTGCTTTAAAAACAACTGCTTTTTCCACCCCGTTCCAAGGAAGCCCACACCCAAGTCAGCTAACAATTCGAACTCTGCCCCATTGATGGGTGGTGGCCTAATCACTTTGGCCATTTGTATAATCATCAGTTCATTGGCGAATGTTTAGAAACACCTGGCATACTCTGAGTCATGGAAATTACAAGTGTGTATTTGCGATCAATTAACGTAATTTATTCCTAATAAATATAATAAATAACTTTTAAATATCATTATCAAAAATGCTTCATATAAAAATGTGCACGCTAAATATTGTTCAAACATATAAATAAAACTTTTAATAATATGCATATTTAATGAATCGGAGTTCAAGATAAATCAATATGCATAGAAAATTATTAAATATGTATAGAAACAGCCGGGATAAGGTGTTCAATCGCATATCCTTTGAATTATCGTTTATTGCCAAATACGTTCACGTTCGTGGGCAAGAGATGTGCACTTCATCATCGATTCTTTTCATAAATCCAAATGCGTACTCAACGCAGAATATTTGAACGATTTGTTGCAGAACTGTTGCAGAAAGTAATTTATCATAATTGTTTTACTCTTTATTATTCTTTGACAGAGAAGAAAACAAAGAATCCATGGCCTGTGTACGAGTGCGTACATAGAATGCAGAACAAAGCGAATTCTCAATCAGTTGATAAGACCCATGAACTCTTATTATCTAAATATGTATTGTGTCCACACACCGATAAGATGTATTCCAAGAATTAGTCAGTGTTTCGGCAACTGCAATAATGTACAACTAAAATACGAAACACACTTGAATTAATTTGGCATACAGTATGTACAAGACTTTTATTTGTGATCAGACAAATATTCCTAACTATTATCATAATTATGTTACGCTTTCCTTTTGGGGGGGGGGTATGCATTAGTCATAGGCCAAGCGCCGTGATTAGTTTTTATAGATAGCATTTTGGAAAATGGAAATACAACAAGAATGCCAATAGGTTTTCTGTGTTGTCCAGTTGTGGGGGTACTGCGCTTACAGGGCGCAACGGAGGGTCAGAATGAGTCCCAGCAGTAGACCCACGCCCAGCTGCTTGCGGGAGGCGGCTCCAGAGAAGGCCTCAATGTTGCAGAGGCTCGTAGCGCATATCGTGCAGTTGTGGCTCTTTTCGTTCTGACATTGGTACTGCATCAGTTCGCTGGCCTGATCCCAGCAGCCGCGTATACCAGCACCACCTGGCAAAGGAAGGATTAGACAATGCAAATATGAGCTCAGAAAAATAAAACTTACTCCAATGTCCGTAGAAACATTTGTCCGGGCAGGCCGTGACCGGAGCATCAGCGCCCTTCTGGCACTTGTCATTGGTGAGGGTGCTGCACACTGCACACTGAAACTCCTCCGCCCCCAAATTGCATGCCGCCTCCGAGCATGTTGTGCAGCTGTTCTCCGTGCTGCAGGTCTGCTCCGCAGTGACACAGCCGCGGTAAACAGTGCCATTATTAATGGTGTAGCAGCCGAGACTCGCCTGGTTGTAGAGAAGCTTGCCACAGGACGTGGCACTGCTTGCCTCCTGGGCGCCCGGACAATTGCTGCACTGACTGCAGTTGCCAGCATCCCGTTCGTATTGCACATTGTTGCAGGCAGTCGTGTTGCAAGTGGCACAGCTGGCATCTGTGCTGCCCGCCGGGCACTTGGCCCCCTCATCGGAGGTGCAACCACGCAGCATGGCGTTGGCGCTTGTGCCGCTCGTGTAGCATTTGGCATCGGCAAGTCCACAGGCTGCCAGCGTGTTGTTGGCGGGTGTGTTGCAGCTTTCGCCCGTGCATTGGTAGCAAAAGAGGTTCGTGTTGCACTTGTCGCCGTTGCAACTGTTGCATTTGGGTGCAACGCAGGTGACGTTTTCGGCAAGGCAACCGCGAGCTATAGTTCCACCATCTGAAAATAAATGTCCAACTTTAATAATTTCAACAGCCCAATGAGCTAATCAATCGTTTATGGCGGCTATCATTGATAGCACGAGGCTATAGCCGACAGTCGACAGCTTACAGTTGATGAAAATTTCTCTTTGTTGCACAGTGCGTCAGAAAAGTCTTTTGGCAGCAGCAAATGAGCAAAAAAGAGAGTCTAAAAAAAAGTCTAAGAATTACCTAACCATATGCAAAAAATTAGTAGCTCTGCTAAATGTTAGCAGCTCTGCTAAATGTTAGCAGCTCTCTGTAAAATATACAAAGATGGCATCTCTCAGGCCTGACTTTTATATGCTTTTAGTTGGTTTTAACCCATTTCAATTGATCATTTTAAGCTGTTTAAACACAAACATATTTCCATTTTGTCATTGTACAAACACTTTCCTGGCACATTGTGTGTGTGTGTGTGTGTGTGTGTGTGGGTGTGTGTGTGTGTGTGTGTGTGTGTGTGGCCGGGTCTCATAATCTGTCGTGAGTCATAGCTACTAACCTGAAGAAGTAAAACAGTCTCTTGTGCAGGCCACTTCTTCCGCTGGAGCTGTGAGACAAGCTTCACTTACAGTTGAATTGCACTGATAGCACTCTGCAGTAATTGGCAAGAAAATAATAATAATTTAGTTAAAAGCTCAAAAGGCACAAGCCACTTAGGCCAACTTACGTATGGCCAGACAGCTGTCCAGCTGGCTGAGAGCGAGTGTGGCCACTATCAGAGCGGTGAAAAATGTATGACTACCCATGGTTATAGATAGTTTAATTCCTTGAAAATTTTTAATATATGCGATCCGATCGGGTGTGTTGTGCCTGCCTCGACCACTTTTGGTTAACTGTCTGCCAAAGGGTTTTGGTATTATATATGCCCCTAATCAATTTCACTTTAGCACACACACATACACACACATCGCGTTGGCCCACTGCTTATCTTCTTTTTTTTTTTTTTATGAATGTATTTCACAAGCATTTCTGTTTTCTTTCTACTGATAACTTCAATACACTTTTGCGATAATATATACCTACATACATATATGTACATATATGTTTGCATGTTTGTACATATGGAGTGGTACATATGTATATGGTAAGTACCACCTTTGAATTTTATTCACAGATGGGGTTAGAGTTGGCGGGAGGGGAGCTTTCACAGAGCATTGAACGAGCCATTAACCATTGACATTAACCCATAACAGTCCAATGAGCTCACAGTATAGTGAGGGAGAGAGAGAGAGAGATGTAAGTTCGCGTAAATTTTGTATTTTACTTGCAATATTTTACAATAATTTTTATTTTCATAATTGTTGTTGAAAACTCTGTTTTAACCCTTCAATCGTTTGCTCTGAGCTTTTCCCCTTGTTCTAGTTTTAAACTAGAAAAAAGCTCGCTTTTGGTTTGTGTATTGTCTGCAGTTTTATAGCCATGAGCTTTGAATCGTTTATACCGCTGATCAATATAAATGAAAGGTAAATTCTAGTAAAATTAATATAATTTATTCATTTTTGAATACTATTAGTAGTAAGGCATGCAAAATTACAATGGGTCTTGTCTTCCAAATTTTTAGGGGTAAAAGAGGGTGCTTAGTCGGATTTTGGTTTGCGATTTTACGAGTTTTAAAATTCATTCAAAATATAAAAGTTTTTATCTATGTCTCGAGACAATTAATCAGTTTCATAACATTCTCAGACAATTAACTGACAATTGACCATAGATAAGGACGAAGAAATTTTGTTAAACAAAGAAATGTATGTCTTATTTTGTTTATATTTATATGATCTTGATTTATGATCCGCAAGTGATCATATTGATTAGATAAGTTTGCTCGAATTCAGGTGGTTTTCAAGGTGCTTCATAAGTAAGAAATTTGACGATAATTATTTTTGCGATGTGTTGCATCAGGAGAAATTAAAAATACTGGCTTTTCTGTTTCTATATTATTTAATTTAATTCCGATTTTAGAGTGTGTTGAGTCTTGTATTCGGTGGGTCACAGAGATTCTGGTTCAGTCTAAAATTAAATTTATAAGATTTCATCGTGCTTCGTCCCCTCTTTAGAGGGAATGGAAAGTGTAATAAATACTTGGTCAATAAAAATGGTTATGGGAAATAAGTTTTTAAAATCATACATGCATAGTTTTTGTGGGACTGTTTTTATTAGGAATCTTTCCAGTCAATAGTTTTTGATTTTTTATTTAATTATATTTAAAAGTCAATATATAATACAACTTATGGATGTTCCAACCACCAACTCCCCAAAACTGCCTCTAGAGGAGGTTCTTCACTCCCAACGCCAGGAGCAGGAGCAGCATGCCCAGAGACACGCGTACACTGGCGCTGCTATTGCAAAGATCATCGAAGCAGAGGTTGCACTTATCTTCCGTATGGAATTGACTGGAAGACCGACCAGTTTTCGTACAGCCTCACAGCCGCTCTGACCAGTCTCTACCCGAACACAGCCGAGATGTTTCTCTGTTTGGCGGATAGAATAAAGTATATATATTATGTAGTTCAATACACAGCATAGTGCTTTGTGTTTACGTACCTTTATTCTTTATAATGCTGTAGCAGGCAGTCAACTTAATGCTACCATCAGTGGCCCTTCGCCTACGGGAAATAGTGCGATAGTTCTGGAGCAGTACATCTGTGGCCATGGCAGCCGAGGATCGGCTACGCGATGATACAGCAGAGGTATCTCCTGAAACAGTTGTTGCATCAGTCGAAAGATCGGGCGTGGAATCTGTTGTGGAATCGGATGAAGCAGAGTCGCTTGAGGATTCGCTTGCAGAAATTGTTGTTGACGAAGAATCAGTGGATTCAGATACAGATGAAGTAGAGTCGCTTGAGGATTCGCTGGCAGAAATCGTTGTGGACGAAGAATCAGTGGATTCCGATTCAGAACCTGTAGAACCAGTTGATCCGCCTGTTGTAGATTCTGCACCGGTAGAAGTTTCATCCTAGAAAAAGCAAAAACAGGTGGATTGCTCTTGACTGAAATCTCTGGCAGAGTGTTGGGTGGGTCAACTTACTGTTGTGGAAGTATCACTGCCCTCGGTTGTCGCTGTGGAATCGGATGAAGTAGAGTCGCTGGAGGATTCGCTTGGAGAAATTGTTGTTGGAGAAGAATCAGTAGATTCAGATACAGGTGAAGTAGAGTCGCTTGAGGATTCGCTATCAGAAATTGTTGTTGACGAGGAATCAGTAGATTCGGATTCAGAACCTGTTGAATCAGTTGATCCGCCTGTTGTAGATTCTGCATCCTAGAAAAAGCAAAAACAGTTGGATTGCTCTAGACTGAAATCTCTGGCAGAGTGCTGGGTGGGTCGCCTTACTGTTGTGGAAGTATCACCACCCTCGGTTGTCACTGTGGAAGCGGATGAAGTAGAGTCGCTTGAGGATTCGGTTGTAGAAGCATTAGTAGATTCAGATTCAGATGCTGTAGTACCAGTTGATCCGTCTGTTGTAGATTCTGTCGGTGCTGCCGTTGTACTGGTAGAAGGTTCATCCTAGAAAAAGTAAAAACAATTGGATTGCTCTTGACTGAAATCTCTGGCAGAGAGTTGGATGGGTCGTCTTACTGTTGGGGAAGTATCATCAGCCTCGGTTGTCGCTTCGGATGGTGCATCATCCGCATTGCAGCTAACAATCTCCACAAAGTCCAGATCGTCGCATAGGGATCCGATGCACTGGTAACATTCCAGGGTATTTTCTGTAGGCCAAATAATATATAAGTCAGGGTATACGGAATGTTTAAGCACCGAAAAATATATATTAGATATATACTATAGATAGTAGATAGTAAGTATATATAGATATACTTATATAAATACTGCCAGGGAGCAGGGAACAGCTCCGATTGGTTTTATCAGACACGATCAGCGATAGCATTGATCTTCCAATCCCTTGCCTCATATAAAAACCTATCGGACACGTTTCTGCCAACCATCTACATATCTCTATTGGGGGCTACATAATTTTATGAGCCCCTATCGGACAGCAGCCTTTATACTTGGTATATTAAGCCATGCCATATCAATAAAATTCGATACGTTGCTCGTGTGATTACTCATAAAATATATCTGCATTGAACATATCTGTATAATCAATTAAAAGATATTCCTTCAACTTTGCTATTGCAATTCTGAAGAAATGTTCGTACGTTAAAATGTATCCAGAGCTGCAGTAGAACTTTTGATGACTCAATTCAATATATATAAATTTTTCAATATTGTACACGCTTTGGCAATTTTTTCATTGAGGTTAGAGGCTGTTGGTGGCACAAAACTAATTACAATAATGGCACTGGCCATGGCATATTCTTCACTGGAAGTCGGTGCAAACATGGCTGATAAGGCGGCCTCCTCCATGTTCGCTCTTTCACAAAACTAAAACAGTTCATAGAATATGTGAGTAATTTTCATTCCTGACACTGACACGAGATAAATCAATCATTAAAATTTTCATGTCTAAATAATTCCCTTAGGTATTTTTTGCGCACTTTGTACTGGAGAGTTCGATTTTATTTTTGATGTAAATCCTACTGGAGAGTTCGACGTTTATTATTATGTAAATCCCACCTTCGCAGATTGTCGTTGAGGCGTAGAATGCCAGAAGTAGTAAGGTAACCGTGATTGAACGCATTTTGCGGGTATTTTTTTTGTTTTCTTTCTATTAACCGCAGGATCTTTTGAACGTATGAATGATCCTTGTTGAATGGAGTTCGAGCAGTGGAGAAATGAGAACAGTACCGCACGACGCCTGAATGGGAACTACCAATTAAATATAATGTTAACATGGCCTTTTTATCATTTGCAGTTCGAACCGACGACGCCGTCACTGATAAGCGATAGCAGCAGCACGGCAGCAGCAAAAAACCAAATCAGAGCAGAGCGGCGAAGAGAAATACCAGAGGGTAAACAGCATTCAGGCATTGGTATTGTTCTAGGTTGTGGACGGACGGAACTGACCCGAATCAGGCCTACCTACCTTCCTGTCGATAAGGCGCTGGTCATACAAAAATCATTTATAGCCAATATTTTATGATCCTGATTGTTTAAAATTGGGCAATTATTCGGTTTTTTCCAGTTTCACTTCCTCAGGATGTTAACTTCGAGTGGTTTCGGTTAATGCTTTAATTGCGACTTGATTATAATTTTCTCATTTCCTAGAACTCATAATTCGATAAGATGTAGATCGAATTTACGTTAATGGTTTGGCTTTTAGCAAAATTGTTGGTATAAGACAAAAGACTACAACAGCAAAAATTGCTAACTTTTATGGATCATTTAAAGACGGCCAAACCCATGACACACAAAGCACACCCCAATTAATTGCAGTTGATGTTAAGGGGAAATTTCCAGATAAAACAAAAAAAACTTTATGGGTGTCATAGAAATTCGCATAGAGACCCCTTGGCGGCCGTCTTCCGCTCTAGGATATTTAGAAAATCTCTACTCGCTCAGCAGTTAATGTATGGCTGTAGATATCTAATCAATCGAATCGATTTCTAAGGCGTCTAAGTATGGGCCTGGCTCTAAAGCTGTTGCTGAGTAATAAAACTTGAGCAAATATAGATAGATAAATATATAAACTGAAAGGCATGTACATACCGCAGGACTTTACAAGCGTATATATTTACATACGTATCTGTTTAGTTGCGAACTTTTTGGCCAACTGAATTCGAAATTCCGATAAACGAAGGAAACAACAATATCAGTTTGGTATTAATTAATACATTTATTTGCAATGATTCATATTATTTTTTGGACAGCTGCCTAATAGATGAGTTTGCTAATCAAAAATATGTCCAGTGCTCGGGAACTTTTCTATAGCTATTTTTTGAGTGAGGGCAATGTCTAACGTTAGTCTAGAAATCAGCACAGATTTCTTGGAAGAAAAGGAAATGTTGGACCTGCGCAATACAGTAATATCTATACGATGCCTCCGTTTACTTTTGATAAGTCCCAACCTGAGCTAATCTATAACGACTCTAAATCGAATTATGAATCACTAAACATTACTAATTACTTGTAAGTTTGCTGTTTATTCTGTATTACACTTGAGTCATGTCTCAAGCAAAGGGAATTCCATGTTGGAGCGCGTGGTGTGCCTTTCGGAATACTTTAGTTGAACTTATCAGCCTATAGTATAGTAGTATGCGATATAAAGCAGCCATAAAAGAAACCTTATGATTTACGCATGGTCGCAGCTTATTCTCATTCAGTGTGGCCAAAATTTGTATAATTAAATCTTATCTTATCGATGGGAATTCTTTGTTGTTGCCTTGTGTTTGATTTTTTTTGCATTTTCCGTTTGGTTTTTTGGGACCTTTTCGTTTTGGGTTTGCCTTGGGCAAATTTGTATAGCACAAATGGCCTAAAAGTATGCCTCCGCATGGGTTCTGGTTCTGTCATCTTGCGGCTGTTTGCACAACGAATCAAAACCGAACCATCGCGTATACGCAGCGTTGTGCCAGAGGTATACGTGACAATGCCATTTAAGTGCAAAGGTGATTCCCCAGTTTTGTGTTTGTAGAATGCATTTAATTATTCATCATCATCTAAGAATCAGATAAGATTACTGCCAATGAAGTCATTTAACAACACCAATATGTATCTCAATTTCTATTGTATTCTATTGTATTCAATGGGCCAATATAAAATCCAGCAAACGATATTATCTGTTTGCACTGCAGATAAGATATATATCGCCGTAGTCATCTGCAAGTTTGTTTTTTTTTTGTACTTCGGTTCCGGATATGATAAGAAAGTTGTGGCTAGAAAGTTGCAAAGTTGTGATTCTTAGATTGATATTTGAGGCAATTTCGATATGAATGGCAAGTGAAAAGATCAGCGCTGCGAGGAGTAAGGAAATAAAAAAAGATGGAAAATATTTATTACAAAAAGAAAAATAATTAAAAGTCGTTTTGAATTGTATACGAATTTGGATTGTTATACTATGTCTATTAATGTGCGCCAGTTATAGACAGTTCCCAGGATCCCAAAGCAAAAACACGCTCTCGAAAAGAGATCGCACAAAGCAGATCGGCGAGAGAAACGTTTACAGTTTCATAGGATATTTCGGAAAATACTTATGCCATTAATCTTGTGGCATCGCAGCACAAAAGTGTGCTAGAGTGCCAGCGTTAGATAAGTTTGCTGTTTCTAATGCTCTTTTGTCTTTTGTCGTTTCTAAATTCAGTAAAGTTTATAGAGATGCCTTCGTTTGAGCTGTTTTACATATTATATGTAGAATTTGTGGAGTCTAAACAGCATTATTGTGATTCTTCTACCTACCTTCTAGGAGTATTCCACCTGTTCTGAAATTTCCCGGATTTATATCAGTAAGTTTTCAAGCCAATTTGTTTTCCTTTAAAAATTACATATTAAGTAGTATTTATTAGGTTGCCTTATGCTTCACATTTGGTTAGCTTTTAATTAGTTTATACAAATAAATTTGCATATATTTCGATATTCGTGTTGGGTGTGTTGGTTGTGTATTGTGTGTGTGTGTTGGTTGTGTATTGTGTGTCTCTTAAAAATTATATAAAATTTCGAATCACTTAACGATGAGTGCTGTCTTATGAGTGTGTCTTTTGTTGGTGTGTGTTTTGTGTTGTCTTAAAGAAACGAGAAATACTAAATTTTAGCACCGGGTGAGGATGATGATGATGACTTGATCTCTAGTTGCGATGCAGAGCAGCCGCTACAATGGCCAGCAGTAGCGATCCCAGGATCGATGCCTGAAGCGTGGAGCTGCCGTTGCAGGCATTCATGCTGCAGGGATCGCAGTTGGACAGCTCCGTGCCGTTGTTCTGTTGCTTAAGCTGATCGCAAACGGCCTCATAAGTGCCGACGCGGGAGCAACCACGTTCCGTGACCGTGGTACCATTGACTGTGGATAGAAATGATTGGAATGATTAGCCTTGGCTTAGTGACTGTTTTGTGTTTGATTAACTCACCTTTCGCCTGCACGGAGTAGCAGTGGAAAGTGTAGTCCGTATCGACCATCGATCGTCGCTGCCGGAATGGCCAACGATGGTGTGGTGCTCTCGGTCTCCACAGCCACCAGACGTGTGGTGTTCCTGGCTGCCAGCGCCAACAGATCCTCGGCGGGCGGTGTTGGCCAGCCAGTGGTGGTCTCAACGGGTCCAGCAGTCGGTGGCGTCGGTATAGGCGCCTCTGTGCTGGCAGTGCTCTCTGTGATTAGTTCCGTGGTTGTGGTCTCCACTGTGGTGGTGGTTGTTGGTTGTGGGGGTGGACTGGTCTCTACTGTAGTGCTCTGAGCGTCAATCGTGGTCGTACTCTCCACAGTCGTACTCTCCTCTGTCGTTGTGGTGCTCGCCTCCGTTGTGGTTGTGGTGGTCACTGTGGAGGCTTCAGTGCTGCCGCCCTGATTGAAAAAGTCCTCATTGCAGGCCAAGAGGGGTGTGTCCTTTTGCAGCATAGCACAGTCATCACAAACATAGCACATGAGATCGGCCTTAATGGCTGGAAATAAAATAAAAATAAATTAAATTTAACTTCTCGCCTTCCACTCTTCTTAATATTCATTTACATTCATATACCCAAAAAAACAAAAGCTATCCATCATCTAAAAGTATTTCGTTTATATTATTTTATTTATTTCCCTATTCTTTATTGTGTTGGGGGCCTTGCCCATATTTTGATATATGTATTCTTATCCAGGAAAAGCTATCTATCAGTTAAAAGTGCTCAATATATAGCTTGGGCAAACAGCCGACCGACGACAGGGCGCGGAGTGGATCATGTGAGGGTCATAAATCAACACAAATTATAAACCAGCGACTTTGGCGTATTATTTGTCCATTCTTTAGCATAAGTTTATTTGTTCTTTGGCTGCAACTACCTTTGTTGGAATTTTTCATTTGAATTTCGCCATCCCCCGCCCCACTCGGAGCAATTTGCATTTGCAACTCTTGCACAAATATTTGCCAGCGTCCAACAGGTAAACAGACAAAACTTATCGGGATGGGATGGGTACATTGCCATAATTGCCCTAATAGTGTTATCAGGGGATGTGGATGCGGAACTATCAGCGCTGATAGCAGGTGGGTGACTCACCATTACAATGGCTGTCGTATGTATGATTATTCAAATAGGCTTAAGCCACCACTTCCCCACTGACTGCTTGCGCTATAGTTAAATTCCCCACTGACTGTTTTCACCATAGATAAATCCTCTCTGTCTGCGCTAACTACAGATAGATACATAATGGTTTATTTTCTTTATAGATTTCCTCATAGACTATTTTAAATAACAGATTATTTTGGACTGGACTGATATCGCCACATATTAGATCTGTAAATTATTTTTCTCCAAAAATGAAACTTTTTACTGATTTTCCTATAGATAAATTCCGCACAGGAATATTTATCTCATGGATAGATCAAGTGTTTTTCCTATGGATAAGCCCTTGCCCCTGACTCATCTGCCTACAATCCCCACTTGATTGTTCTCCCTATAGATAATATTCCACTTCATTGTTTTCCCATAGATAACAATCCCAATATTTGGACATTTTTTTGTTTTTCTCAAATGATGGACAACTTTTGGCATGTGTAAATTTATAATATTTTTGTTTTGCTTTTATTCTTTTTAATTTATCATAAATCATTGTGATTGATGGGTGCCTTTTGGGCTGGCAGAGACCTGTGATTGTGAGCCACAGCTTGTTGGGGGTTTAATGGCACGTGATAAGCGCCAGCGAAGCTCTCCTCTCCACGCTGGAATTTGCACATTTGACTTGCTCATTAATAATAAGCATTAATTCTTGTTTAATTGTTTAGCTTTCCAGAGTTCTAGAGGGGTTACTACGAGTACGAGTACGAGTACTCGTACCTGAACTTACTTATGTAAGTCAATAAACTCTATGGATCGTAAAAAGTTGCTTGCTGTTGCTACAAAACATACGAGTATTTAAATTGAGTCTTTAAGCCAGAGTGCAGCCTCTATTGAAGTTTTGTGTAATCATCTCTATTGCGTCTTTACGGGCTTCCCCTTAGAATCGGGTAGCCCTACAATATATACCATTTATTTTATCTAACAACTGGCTTTCTTCTTCATGCAAAGTTTGATATTTTTTCATTTATTATTCGTTTAAAATAATACATGTACATATATATTTTTGCATATATTTATTTCAATAATACAATTGTAAGTCTTTCTGCTCCCAAAAATGATGTATTTCTTTTTCAATTCATTAACAAAGCTGCATTCAAACTGGCTATAATATTGGGAATACTCGAATAAATTTTGTAATATAAATATTAATATTGCGTGGAAAGATCGTGATGAGAATGATTGTTTTCTTTTTCCTTAATTATAATAAATATATCTGCAGCTATTACTCATTCGGATCTATCTTCCTTCTAGTATACTATATTTTGTAGGTAATGTACATTTGGTAAACTACCCCATAGCCCGGCTAACACCTCACAATCCCTGATTAAATCATTCGCAATTGCGTCAAAAGATTACAGAATTTCAGGTTTTTTTCCCCTATGGCAACGAGTAAGGTAAGTATTTTCTAAGCGGTGCTAATGGGCCAGACAAGTTTTTCCATTTCGGTCTGCCGCCGCTGCGCTGCTGCTGCAAAATGTGTTAAGTGTAACTATAACATTTTCAATTAGCAGACAGCCTGGCTCTGGCTCGCCAGCTCAATGTCAAAAAAATATATTTTGTATTTGTTCATTATTAGTTTTCGTTAATTTCCATTTGAAAGCGGCACGAACTGCAGCTGACTGACTTTTCATCTCAGACATAAATTAGAGAGGACCTAAGCGTACGTATAGCAAGGGCGGAGGGGGGCCTGACTCTGAAACATTTCCAGTTGGATTGGATGACATTTCCGCATCACAATCGAAAATTGAAAATAACCGCAAATTGGTAACAATCTTTGCATTATTTATGACAGTTTAATAACAACAAAATAAATTAACTCTTTTTAATGTCAACTGCGTTGGCTCTGGGCCGGGCCTGGGCTCACACGTTGCTTCTGTCGCTGTTTGATATGCAAAATTCGATGGCGAAACAGCCACATGATCTTGAATTTTAAATTAATTTCGAATGCGCGTTTTGCCGCTGCACATTTATGTACTAATAAAATCTGATATACAAATTTCATTTATTTATAGCGGCAGCAGCAGCAATTTAAGAGCCACAAGACTTTTTATCACACATCATATGATGTGTTGTTTGGGCCTAAAGTTTGGTTTGTGGGTGACTAGCTGATATCGGATACATCCAGATATCTATTAATATTTAAATATTTCTAAGATATTAGTTTGCTATCTGATGTGTGCTATATATATGTTCCTCTGGCTCGTATGATATCTGACATGGGATATTATCGCGACATTTTCTCCTGGGGTCTTAGTTTGCATCTGATAGCAAACTCACTTCTCCTCCCAGAAATACCCATCAAATTTTATCACGACACATTTCTCGATATTCTAATATTGTAAACTTCCCGAAACTTTGAGTATTGTAATCCTTACCTGGCAACGTGAGCAGCAACAGCAAAGAGCTGGCCAAAATGATGTGACTTCTGCTAGGCATGGTGGTGCTTGGTGTGTTTTGTTTTATTTTAAAATATATATTACGGATATATTTTATATAAATCTGAATCCCACAGATTATACAGTATATATACTAATTGGTTGTATTATACTTTTGCACTTTTGTTGCTTTTGTTCTCGCGATTTATGGGCTGTCTGTGTGTGTGCTGGGGGCGACCGCAGTTTGCAAATTCTCAAATTTAACTGAAAATCTTGTGATTTGTTTCAGACTTTTTATAGAGTTTTATACTGCGACTGCGGCTGCTACTGCGGCTACTGCCGCGCCAGCGGGCTCCAATGCTGAGAGAGTGAGAGAGCGAGCGATCGGAGAGACCGTAAAACAAGTTTTACTTTTCTTTTCTTTATTGATAACAAATTAATTTATAATGCAAAAGCGGCGAGCGCGCAAAAATTAAATTGCCTGAAAGTAAAACCAAAAGAGAGTAACGCACACCGATTCTCTTCCCTGGCGCGGAGGGTTCTTTTCTCTTTGGCTCTCTGCATAACGATACGGTAGCGGCTCGCTGGTTGTCAGGTCTTTCCCATTCATGTGATTCAGTTTGCGGGGATTATTTCTACCCCATTCATTACATTCAGATGTGTGTGATTGTATTTCTTTCTTAAATTTCCTTTGTTTACTCTTCGATTTTCATGGGTCCCATCTCGTAGGCCTGCACTGCAATCGGCTCGGCTCGGCTCTGAAGCATTTCCCATGTTAGTGATTCAGTACTCAGATTAACGCTATCCATTCCTTATTCCTTATACTTGTTCTTAGTCAGCAAATGGAATCGCTGCTTGTACTCTTAATGGGAAAATTAATGGATTATATCTACTCGCTGGCAATTTTCATAAGCTTCGTTTCTGCTATATATTAACTCTGTTGATGTCGCATGATTATTATTCAATATCAAAAATATATCACGCAAAGCAAACAAACTCAAATTGGACAGAGCCTCGCAATTAACAGTGATATTTTGATGCCAATAATTATTGGCTCATCCCATTGACACCTTGTCGTCAGAGGGGGAAGGAGTGTGAGTTGGGATTTGTCGGGCGAAAGAACTTTGGAGTCGCACGAGTCTACGGTAGTACGAAATGTTCCAGTTGAGTGCGCATCAAGGTCGAATTCACTCGTAACCTAATGAAATTCCCAGACTGACCTACAAAAACAGGGCAAAGACTGTGCTGGCACTTAGAATTTAAACGATAAGCTAAGTTTTATCAGGTGTGAACCATTTCTACATTATATGTTTGTAAACAAAACTAGAGTACAAATTTTAAAATTACACTAATCAGCTGAAATTTGCTCTGTTTTGTTTATTGTATTTTTTTTTAAGTTAATGTAGTTTTTTATGCAAAATTAATAATAAGAAAAGAACTACTTCGTAATTAATGTTTGATTATTATAAATTGTTGAAATCCATTTTAAAATGATACATATAAGAAAATAATCAGAAAAATAAAATACTTAACAGCGGTCGTCTGGCGTTTCGCCTAAGTAAACCTCCATTCAATGATTAATATTTAGAAGAATTAATTGTTTTTTTTAGAATATTTCTAACTAGTTCGCCATGGAATTTTATATTGAAATATATTAAAAATTTAAGAGATCAATGCCACAGAACAAAGTCATTACTAAGCTTGCGTAAATGCAACCAAAATCTAAGTTCTCTTTCTCTTTTAGCGAGTATAACTATTGGCCCTGAAACATTTCGGATGGCTGAGAGACCGTCATAAATCGTGCGTTCTATATGCATATTGCATATATAAGTCATACATCTCAGCGGGTTCGTGCCAAATAGTCAGTAGATCTGTTTAGTGCCGCTTGCGACAACTGACGCATCTTCTGAGCAGCGCAGACGCAGAGATAAAAAGCAGAATCGTTCCCAAAAAGTGGAATAAAATATCAATCCAAGTGTCGGCGACATCACGTAAAGCGCTAAGTGACGCTTCTCTTGTGCTCTGACAGTCAGTCTCGATATCGCTCTTTCTCTACCCTACCCCCCAGTAGAATGAATGCTCTTTAAAGTTCACAAACGTCAACAACAACAACAAAAAAAGCCCCCAAGACAAGCAGAGAATTTTAAAGCCTTTTGGGCATGTTCTGTTCGTCATTACAACTGCTGCCCGGAAGTTGAGTGGTAGCAGCAGCATTGACGAAAATAAAACGGGGAAGCGAAACCAAAAAAAAATGCCCCCAACACGAGCCCAGCCCCAATTCACTTTGATAAAATATATGTGAAAGTTATGAACAGTAAAACAAATTTGGCAGCTGATTAAACCGTTTTGTTCGCTTAGAACAAGTTTCCTTAAGCGAATCCCACCTCTGATATCGAGCTTCCTCATCAAAGTTGCTCATCGCCCGATTTGGGAAACTCTCAAATCACAGTTCTCAGTCTCAGTCTCAGTTCCAGTGCCAGTGCCAGTCCCAGTCCTCTTATGGCGCTATAAATCTTTTAGAAATGTAAGGCAGCAATTGCCACTCGACTACCTATCGCTTATCAGGCTAAATGGACAGGCGCTGGCTCTGGGCTCTGGGTATTTGATCAATTTATCAGTTTATGAGCTGCATGAAGTCATTGAAATCTATTTGAAAATTCTAACCGCATAGGGAGCACCCACCTCATCGTCATAGCCTGCCTGCCTGCCTGGATGGATGACTTATCGTCCGAAGCACAATTGATGCGATTTTGATAGTGCTTTCGCTGGCCCGCCTAGTACAAGTTGTAGGTTGAATGAACATGGATCGGCACCGCAATGAGTGGGCATTTTTTTTTGCAGAACCCACCGCTGCGAAAGGGAAATCATAGCTATACTCGTATATGTTCCTTATCGATGCCAATTAAACAATTATGCCAAAATAGCCCAGGTGCGCTCATTGCCTACCGAATTTTTTCCTTGCCACTTATATGAGACATTGGCGTAAGTGTGCCATAAATAGACGAAAAAATCAAATCAATACGCTCATAAATCGCCAAATTGCGATTCCAAAAATTAACTCTGACTTGGAATTCTGTTTTGGGGCCATATATTTGATGTATTTCGGTATCAATCGCGCGCCTCCACTTCACACTTTAGGCCACAATAATCGCCAGTAGCGTCAGTGCTGAAATTGTCCACTGTGCTGACGTCGACCTTGAGCCAGATGCATTCAGTGATCCGATGGTTATATGACTGGGTTCATTGCAGCCATTCCCCTCGCACAGATCACAGCCCACAATGCTCCAGTTCTCGAAGAGCGCATCACAGGCAGCAGACTGATTGCTCGACCGGACCATGGTGCAGCCACGATTAGTGATCACTGTATCGTTACCTGATGGGATATAGCAATGGGGTTAGGCTGATAAGCTGATAATGTTGCGGTGAAAGTCAATTCACATTGCTGCGATAATGTCACGTACGATGATTCAGCCATCGAACTCGCGCTATCTTATCAGTATCGAGTATCGATGCAGCAATGTGAATGGCCTCTTTGATAAGAGGTGGGTGGATGCTTACGTTGGAGCCTGACTGTGTAGCAGACGGCAATGTCAGCCACCTGTCTGGCGGTTCTACGCCTGCGTCGATCATCATCGTCCTCGTCCTCGTCTTCATCCTCGTCGCCATCACTGTCGACAGGGGCTGCAGCACCGGGCTTAACTCCGGTTCCGGTTGCAGGAGCACCAGCAACAGCACCAGCACCTGCCACAGTCCCTGTAGCAACTGCTGCTCCTCCAATTCCATTTCCTGCAGCAGCTGCTCCTATGCCTATGGGGGAGAGTGGCGCATTTGGAGCTGACTCATCGCTGTCCTCATAGTCCTCATCCTCGTCCTCGCTAGCACTAGCCGAAGCAGCAGCAGGAGCAGTGGCAGAGGGGGCGGGGGCTGGAGCTGGGACTTGGGCTGGAGCTGGGGCTGGAGCTGAACCTGTGCCTGGAATGGCAGCAGGACCCACACTGGGGCTCTGACTGGGAATGGCAGCCATCAACATTCCATCAGCATTCGCTGACGTGGGCGAGCCACTGCACACCTCCATCTCGCTCAGCTTGGCCGTCTCATCGCAGTCCTGACAGGTATAACAACGCAGAGCTGAGGAAAAGCAGACACACACACACACACACACGCCCACACGTGGACAATGACCTTGGGTTAGTTGTGGGTTCGTACAGAGTGTGACCGTGACAGGTCTTATCAGCAGCGTGCTATCAGGCGGATGAGTAATCTGCACTGCCTGGGCCCCTTGGCAGGGTTCAACGTTGCGTATGAGCAACGCTGTACTTTTTTTTTGGGGTCAATCAATTAGCATACGAACGGACGGGTGCCATGGCTTAGTGCCGTGTGATTAATGGCTACCAGGCAGCAGCAGCAGGTGCTTAATACATACCTGAAACACCCGAGCCATCCAGCAGCAGCAGCAGCAGCAGCAACGGCAGCAACACAACCAACAATTGCATTCTTTTGTGTGTGTGTATTTCGAAGGAGAAAATTTTCAATTTGCAAAAACGTCAACGCGTCAAAAAATGCACAAAAACTTTCGATGAGTGAAGCGCTTCCCGGATGAGAATGTGGGCTCGAAAAGTGCTGCTGCTTCTTTCACAGTTCCGTTGTTCTTTTTATTATTATTTTTTTGTGTGTGTGCTCTTCGTGTCAGCAACCGCCACCGAAAATTCAAATGGAACTGCCACCCCAAAGACATCGACAGCAATGGCGGAGGCTGTTGTTTCCTCTATCAAAATAGATTTCTGGACTATCATACAATGGGTGTGTGTGTGTGTGGCTGGAGACGCGAGGCGGGTAGGTGGGTAGAGCAAATAATTTGCAGCATTGGTGAAACATGTCGCGCCCCGGCGACAGAGACACACTCTGATGATAGCATCGCCAAAGCGTTTCAAATTAAATGCGACAGACAGAGACAGCATCGAAAGACGAAGGGAGAGGGGGCGGGCATGTTGATAAGCGGGCGGCAGCGGGTGTGTGGCACTGGAGCATCTTACATGAGTAATGGGAAAATTATCTTTGATTGGGGAAAAACAAGTCAAAAATCAACAAAGAATGAAATAAACGCCGAATGGGGATATACCTTGAGGCGTTTGCTGTATGGCAAGTTCTTTTCACAAATATTTAATACACTCTGAAGAAAAGAGCAGGAAAAGTTGGCCCAAATTGGCAATAAAAACTAATTGAAATTGTTGGGTTTTTAAAAGTTATTCGCTGATCATTGATGATCAGAGCATTCCCGATCTAAGCTCTTTAATATTTTTTAGAATATTTTTAGTGACAAATTTCTACAGAAAGTTCCCATTTATCTTCTCTCTCGGAACAGAAAACAATCCACAATTATTAGGAGGCTTCCAGTAAGAGCTTTCAATAAAGTTCCGATTAAACTGAAGTCTCTAATAGGGAATCTTTATTAAAATAAAAATAATTAAAAATACCTGTTATTATTTTCAATATTTGAATGTTGATCCTCAAGGATCATGCCAATAAGAGATTCCACCTTGGTCTTTCGTGGCAAACTTCATAATGGAATGATTTTACCTCCTATAAGAGTAATGCAAACACAGTCACAGCTATAACTGTTATACACCCACAATCGCGTCGCAGAAATTTCTTACACAATATTGTTATACTGTCATACAGCATTTATTCGTGTGCTCGCTAAGTATTTTTGTTCGATCTTACTTCCACTCCAATATTCGCTTAAAAACTAAACAGAATTGATTGCTTGGTTAAAAATCAGAGTGTATTTTGTGGGCGTGGCTGGTGGGCATATCTAAGCTCAGTATATCTCAGTGCACATCCCTTGACAGTTTTACATTTTAAATTTATATATATTTCATATATTGCATTGCTTTTGGTTTTTAATTTGCATTTCATTCGATTTCTGTATGCATTGCTTTTGGGTTTTTATATTTCTTTTTGCTTGATTTCTAATTGAACATTTAATTGCATTTATTGCATATTTTTTTTTATTAAATTCGCATTTTTTGTTGTTTTTTTGTATAATATTTTTGTTTTGTTGATTGTTTCTGCGTGCTTTTGCGGCTTTTGCATTGAAGGAATAATCCATAAATTCTGCAATAGAAACACAAAATATTTATTGGAATTCCTTTAGCGCTGTTTTGCTCTGACTCTGAAGCACATTTAAAGTTACCTAAGAATACATTTATTAATGTTTATAATTCCCATCTATATTGCTTGCTATGAATATGAAAATTAAAGGCAATTGGTGAATTCTTACACTCATCTTCCCCACTAACAATTATCAATATAACAATCAACATATAATAAAGCTACAATAAGAGCTAATGGAATAGGTCCTCCATCCTTGATATATATGTACGGGATAAATGTAGTATGTGGTTAAACATATCCCTTTGAGGTCCATTTTCCCTTCCTTCCATCATCCATCATCATCAACTGCTGGTAATTGAAAGTTTTCATATTTGTTTGGAATCAAAGCGAATGAGCTTTTCTCTCTTTGCGGGTCGGGTTGAGTTGAGTTAAGTGTGCCTGGGTACGAGTACGAGTGTACTGTGTTTGCAGTTGTATCTGTGTTTCTGGGATTGTATCGGTGTATTGGTGTGTGTGTGTGTTCTTACATGTCTAGGGGGGGGGTTGGGGGTGATGGTAAAGAGAGAGGTGGGGCAGGGGCTGGCGTGGGTCTGTAGAGGGTCTGAAGACTGGGACTGGGAGGCTTGTTCAAATCAACGACATTGCACTCAAATATTTACAAAGTAAACGGTAACGGCAACGCTAACAGTAACTCAACCTAAATGCAACCAACGCATCCAGCAACAATCCACCAAAAGGCCACCCATCCATCCTTCACTAACACCTCCTTCAACAGTCCTGGATTAGTCCTGGCATTAGGTTTACCAATAGCATTACCACCGCCACCGAACCCAATGTCAACGTCACTGCCGCAGCACCATTGCAACGATCCGATCTGCAAATGTCACAGAAGAAGGTATCCTCCTCGGATCCTTCGTCATTATCGTTGGATTCCTGGCCATAGCCATAGCCCTGCTGGCCCTTGCGTCGCTGCTGTTGGTCGCGCTCTCGCCGCCCCTGATCTCGATTGCTGTCGCCCGCATTGGTGATACGCAACTTGCTACGCAGAATCTCACAGGCATCCGAGTCTCCGGTGTCCAGCTGGCAGAAGCGGGCCGTCACGATCTTTCTGCTGTCAGCTGGTGGAGTAAATAAGAGAATATACAAAATCGAACTGTGATTGTTTTGTAAAAGCGATTTTCAAAGAACAATAAATCTCGGCTGTTTTATAAAAAGTATTTCACGATTACAGCTCATAAAAAAAAGGTAAATACTACACCATTTCCTCCGTCATAAAAAATCTGATTACAAAATGTGCAACGAACTATCTGAATACATGCTCTGATAAAAGTCAGCCATAAACTATATTGTGGCTAACAAATATCGGAAAGCGCACAGGTTCAGGTTCAATGAATGAATCATTGAGTCAGATATGAGACCTTAGACTTGGTCACGAGACTGATTTTTTTTAGATTATTATTAGAAAATAATTGTGGAAATTATAGAGCACTATTTGCAATTGAAGTTTTTTTTTGCGGGCAGTACATTTAATTTTAGAATGATTAGCCAACCTTTTTTTAATCATACAGAAAATATTTGAAATTGGAAAACACACTCCGCTCTTTCCCCTTAATTTTCTGGCAAAACTTAGTCTCAATTCCTATATTTAAATATAATTTTAGTCTACAAAAAATACTTCTTCAACCTTCTTTTCCCCTTTTAATCTCCTTTACTTACGATCTCTGGCCACAACTTTTTGGCAATTCATCAGCGGATTTTTGTTGGCCCCATTATCGAAGTAGGAGAACTTGTTCAGGTCAAACAACCAGGTGTCCAGCGACTTCATTTTGTCCAAAGTGCAGGTCTGAAACAATAAACGAAACAATAATAAATATTTGTATCCATTTTAAACGCTGTTAGACTTTGTGCTATAAATTAAAAATATTTGTTTGCACTGTCAATAATGAGAACAATGAATGGCGTTTGATCGCTTTGCGTTCGGTCAAAACAATGTTGTCTCCAGTCTGTAATTAAAGCCTTAATTGAGATTGTTGGTAACTGATTTTTCTTATCTCTATATGTATGTTGAAAGAGCGATAAGAGTAATCAGTATTGATGCGTTACGAAGCGACGAGACGACCTTCGCTATCAATGAGGAAAAATGCACTCACATATCGGTTATATTATTGAAACTGCACTGCACTTAACACAGATATCATAAGTATGGGATGGGGAAAAATAAATACACTCCAATCATAATTATGACATATATAAGTTAGCTCAGAAATTTATTAGAGGTGGGGAATTCCCTGTTTAAATTGTATTAGTCACATATAGTAATAGAACAAAGCTTGATGTTATTTCGAGATACAAAAGTGTTGTGGAATTTATAGCTTCAAGTTGATTAGAGAGTAAGTAAATAGAGCGGTACGTAGAATAGAATGGAATTTAATCTTGCTGCATAATTACTTTAAATGCTTGACTAATTACGGTTGAATCTACAGTAATTCTCATAATTATCGAAGAATTCGGTCAGCTTATTTACTACGTACTTTTCTTTTAATTTGTGTGGATTTTATTGAATAGAACAAACTGTAGAAATTGTAGTTACAATTCGATTGGAAATAGTTTATCTAAATATCAGGAGGATAAGGAAAGATAAGCTCGTTGCGTTCGTTTCTTTAGAAATATCATTTCAAACTTATATTTTTTGCTCTAGATTCCAGTAATATATATTCCCTTCCCTTTTTGGCTGTCATCTTTCTATTTTCCAATTCAATTTAACTTTAAAAGAAAGATTACAAATCATAGACGACAATCGTTCTGGCATTTGCCGCTCTACAAGAGAATTGAATTAATTTATTTTTTTGTGTGCCAAGAGCTAACGAGATTCCCTCACAGAACTGCCGCCAAGAGAAGAAGGAACTCAAGTGCTGCAAAATTTACGTTGTTAGACTTTTGTAAAAGTATTCCAACTGTTTGGCACGTGGCCGGGTTAAGTTCTTTTCATTCCGTCGCCTGCCGTGCCTTGGCATTCTCGCTGGGGGCACTCGCAGTGGGAGAGATGCCAGTAACAGAAAATTCACTTAACGGAGGCGGAGGACGACAACGACGACGACGACATTGCACGTTTCCGTTTCCGCTTTTGTGGGCTCTATTTCTAACAGTTTTTCCTGTTTTCTTTTCTTTTTTTTTTTTTGGGTAGGCGGCAGATTTATGTGGCATGTAGTTTTAATTTGTGAGTGGCAGCACTTTGATTAAGGTCACAAGAGATGTGATTGGGCTGGCAAAAGGTTAAGTGAAATGAACGGGTTAAAAATTAGCCTCAAAGAAACGGAGATGAATCAACAAGAGGTCCGGTCCCCCACATCATCATCGATCAATCAATCAACCAGACTGCTGATGGATGATTGCCTTCAGGCAGTTGCAATCTGTACACCGACTCACCTCCGCCACTATGCTCGAATTGGATCCGAGATCGGCACAACTGGGATTGTCGCTCGAATCGCACACAAAGCACTGTATGGCTGCGCCTGAAGGATAGAAATATTTCGATTGATATGAATAGCCACAGGTAACACACAGACACACACACACACACACACACACCATACGATATGCAGCAATGCAGCGCCAAGAGCCACAAAATAGACGACTCCTTAAAGCACATCATAATTCTTGCACGTTTATTATTTTCTGTATGATTTATGATTTATATTTTTTATAATATTTTGGAAACTTTTCAAATATTTTATGCCACTCGCGCGCACTCGGGACGAGTTCGCACTTGCCACAATAATTTTTTGGTGTGTTGTGCCACAGCCGCTGGCCAAATGAAAACTGAAATTGGAAGCCAGTAAGGCAAAGGCAATTGCCTTCAAGAGGAGGACCTACGCTAGACTGAACCGACAGCGACGTCATCGTTTTGCGGCACGAATGTGGCAAACGAAGGCTTCGCTTCACAGGCAACGACTACTGACTGTCGTCTCGGGGGTCCTTCGCGTATTCGTCCCTCCTGGCGTATATTGCGTGGGTGCGTCGTAGTCGTCGCCGTCTCCGTCGTCGCTCGAGTGGCTCCTGATACAGACAGTAATAACATCTTGGATACCCCCACATGGCTACAAAAGGGAAAAATTATTCAAATTGCGAAATGCAAAACCAAAAGATTGGACGGGCTCGTCAAAGGAAGAGGAGCAGCAGAAGCCGCAGCCGCAGCAGCAGCAGCAGCCACCCTCTATGCGAATATTGCAATTACTTGGCCAAAAACTCTTTTGGCCACAAGGCCAGCAGCAACTTGAAACCAGCAGCAATAAACCATGTCCTGCAGGAGTACAGGGAGTGGGGCTGATGCCACCCGTTTGACCTATCGGTAACTGGACTCGCCGCGGATGAGCCAAAATTAAATTATGTATTCATAAAATAAGCGGAAAACGAAGAGCTGCGCGGCGACACCACACCGCAGAAGGAGTCGGAGGAGCCATGGTCATGGTGGGGGATGGATCCTTGGGATACTGTGAAAATACGAGTGCCTGGGGAGTTCAGATTCAGGAACGGGGCTGGGGGATGGGTACCCACAGGATAGCGCAACAATGCGCAGCAATTAGTGGCGCCCAAGAGCGAAAAACTCATCCGCATTTTTTGCGTTGAGGCTTGGCTTTGGCTCTGGCTCTGACCTCGCCTCTGGTCTATGACATCCTGGGTGTGGGCGCTTATTTATCGCTCTCCAAAGGGGTTTGTTTCTTTGCCATGCCACTGACATCCGTATCTCCCGCGGGGGGCAGTGTGCATGCCGGGCAGAGCGTTTCAATTTATCATAAACAATGCAGACTGTGATTGGTGTAGGTCGCGACCCCGACCCTGGCCCCAAATCCGCCAAAAGTGTTGGCTAATGTGGTCGCTTGTTTCTTTACGAGTATACTCTGTGGCTGTAGGCTAGATAGTAGGGTTAAAGTGGGTTTAGTTGGGTGTGCTGCCAGCAGCAGTGCGCCTTAGGCTACGCATAAATTATTTGCAAGCTGTTCTGGACTGGAAAAACTCTTTTGACTTGCCAAAAAGAATGGGAAAACGACATCGAAATATAATCTAGAATTTTAGCAGGGTCACACTCAGAAATCAAAGGGTCCCCATTCAAATATAAATTAAATCTAATATTGGTTTTGGCAGGGTCTGATAATTTATCAGTTGCAATAATAGAGACAAAAAATATATCTGCACCTTAAATATTAGTTTGTTGCATTTACATAGCGAGCTCCATGTCGCAGAGTCACACAGGTTGAAGCATGCAAAATCCCACTGTAAAATCTCCCATCAACAAGTTTCTTTTGGCCAGCGAACTGCCAGCGAAATGGATAACCAGAATCTGTTTCAATTACCCTTTCGGGGCGTCCATTTCCTCGGGCTTAATCCTCGGGCTCCAGCAACTTTGGCTGGCGGCCACCAAAGTGCAGCCTGTTGCCGCCGCATGGCTGGCGGAAAATGTAAATCGGAGTGCCAAAAAAGAAAAAGAAAAACTGAACTGAAATCAGTGCCAGTCCAATTCATTTCGACTGCTGCGTGACAAGGACACATTGGCTCGGTCTGTCTGGACAATGGCGCGCTGATGGTGACGTCGTCGCCTGCTGGTCGCCCCCATGTTGATGTCATAATTCCTCCGATACCCATCCATTTTCTCCGGCGCGGCATTGCATGCCGCAACTTCATTTGCTAACAGCGACAGGACATAATTAAAGAATGTTTACGCACGCTTCCGTTTCCGGTTGGCAATTCTTTAGCTCCAAGTTCTGCACTGTTGCTGTGTGTGTGCTTTGGCCAAAGGTCAGGCGCTGCTTGCCACTACTAGAGCCAGCCATAAATTATGCTTTCGATTTTTACAACTTGACACATTTTTGCAACGGTCGCTCCACGACTCGACTTTGGTTTACAACCTGCTTATCGTTTGCATCGAACCCCAAACCGTGCACATCGTAAAGCGTGTTTTTATGTTCATGCCCTTGCCGGCCCATAAATTTTGTCTTGCCAAAAAAAAAAGATTGGGAAAGTGTAACAACATTTTGTGGGCCAAAAGTTGTTTCGTCTCCGCCCACGAAATGGCCTTTAATTAGTTGAAATTTTTCGCCTGGCATGCTAATTGAAAAACTTTTTTCCTCTGCAGCCGCAGCTATGAAATATTCACGGTCTGTGGGGCCGAAAGTATCTCCAGCAATTCACCGATGCCCAATAAAAGGAGCAACGTTGCTAATGGAGGAGGACACCGTCCCCTCGAAAAACAGAATGTCGGTGAATGTCAGTACTTTGCACAGAACGTCGCAGTCTCTGCCTCTTTGTTGACTCTAGTTTAATTGAGTTTTATTACGTATACGCATTGAGGTACACGCGCTGCGATTACTGCTGCTGGCAGCTCTCTCCAGAAGCCAATTAACTGCCAGTGGCACTGGCCAAGCCACCTCCATATAGCCGGCAATAAACATAAAACTTTATCGTTGGCGGTATCTGCAGCTTCTGTGCAAATCAATCGCTACAATGCGCTTGCAAGTGCTTTGCTTGCAAGGAGAGCCAAGACATAAAAATTGCTTACACAATGGATATCCTGCATGGGGATTATTCCGCACTATATAGTACTCTGATAGAGGAGGTATTTTATGGGTATAGTTTATGGCTCATATGGGATTCAATTTCCTTTAACTAAAACTTAAGTACATTTTGTGTTGAATAACTCTATAATTTAAATAAGTTTTATGGGATATGCATACGGAAATTGATGGCAAATAAATAAATTTCCAAGGAAACCTTAGGAATGAAATAAAAGTAATTTAGAAAAATGCCAAGCTTGCCATTAAATGCGACAATGAAACATTTTATATGGTTTAAGTATGAGTACAAAAACCTTAATTTCCTCATTGAACTACCAAATTTTACGAACCAATTTGTCAGTAACGAAATAAGAGACCTTTGCCCTGCCCTGCCATAATTCCATTTTCGATCATCTTCAGATTGCAAAGCACATAAAATCAATTTAACAGCCAAACAATGCACAAAGTACGTAATTTTTTTCAGCAATCACTTGCACTTGACTGCAATTTCAATGCAGTTCAAGCGGCAGCTTCAGGTGGGCCCAAACGGAAAACTGAGAACAAAAGCGACAAAAAGTGGGCAAAGAATTTCATTCTCCTACTTGGCTTTTACAATTTACAGGTCAATGAGCTCACTGAGCACGTAGCGGAAGTGGAAGCAGCCGGAGGAGCACTATGACAGCAATTTGTGGGTGTCTCTCGCTGCACGTGCCCCAAAATGCAGGAGCAGCAGAAGCAGCAGCAGCAGTAACAGCAGAGGCAGCATCATCATCACCATCTCCAACAATCAGCCTTTCGGTTGAGGGCGTGGTAAATACAAAATATCCCAGGCGGCATGTAAAAATATATCCTACGGATTGCGTATGCGTCAGTGTCGGTACGTGACTCCTTTTCGAGCGTGAAACAATAAAAATATTTATGTTGTTTTGTCGCGTACTGCATAGCCACGTATATAAATCATCCAACTGATTAACATAAGAAATCTGCGAGTCGCTCTAAAATGCTAACGAATGCCAGTGACAAATGTTATGCGCGCACAACGAAAACTTTGTTGAGATTTTAATGTCATTAGCAAGTGACTGATGTTCTTGGATGCGATATCGTGTAAATGCTGTTCAGAAACAGAATAAAATACATATATACTCGTATATAATTTATGTAGAAATCTGCGCTTTTGGCAAGTTCTCCTAGTCTTTCCATAGTAGGATAACATAGGATAAAATCTAATATTCGCTCCTAAATTCCTTTAGTTATTCCACAGAAAAACTCTTTTACAAATTTGAAAAGAAAATTCTATTCATTTTATTACAAGCAATCCCATCTAATTTCACAGCAAATTACCTGCACATAAGTGTCTGGAAAACGAAACTGAGAACAACTTTAATTAAAGAAATTCCGACTCGCACAATATTATGATTATGGCAGTGCACACATATTTACAAGTTCGCAGAGAAAACAAAAGGAGTGTTCCTTTTCCCACTGTAGTGGGAAGAAATATTTTCGTCAGGTACAGCACTGCGTATGCGCATTTTTCTCGGTAATTGTTTATGGCAAAAGTTGCATGCCTGAAAGTATGCACCATAAAAACATATAAATGTCAATAAATATGTAAAATATGTATAATTTACGTAAACTTCATATAAATATCAAATTTGAGATCTCACATTCTACCCCGACCTTTCAGAGCCATGCCATTCCTTCTTGTAATCGAAATAAAAATAATAAATTTAAAAAAAACAATACTTTAATAGTTTATTGTTAGTATAATGCATGGGAAATAGCATTTTTTATACCCTTGCCAACCAAATTATCACTGAAAACTTTCTTACGATTGTTTTGGCAAAAAAAGGACACTCCTTGCTGTAGAAAAATAGGTTTAAATAATTAAGCAGATGTTGAATACGTTCTGCAACAGCAGTAATAAATGATTTGAGCAATATTTTTTGGTCGAGGGCGCTCTGTGAATTCAAAATCAATGTTTTTTATGTTGGCGCCAAGCTGTCCACAAAAATAAAAGGAAGCCAGCGACTGAGCACACAGACATGAGACAAGGCTGGACTGGGGCAGGGTCGAGAGCACGGGATGCGGCATGAGGCATGAGGCATGGCATGCTTTGCGGATGCTGTTGCTGTGGCCAGGGGCGCCACACTGGCGACAGAACGCACCCATAGACAAAAGCTGCAGAACTATTTGAACTGGCGACGACAGAACACAAAATGTAACGCATGTAGGTCGTCTTAGCACTTGTATCTGTATCTGTGGCTCTGTGTGGCTGTATCTGTGAGTGTAGACTGTATCTGTGTCGGCGTAGCCTTCTCTGAGACAGAGTATCCTGTATATCTGTGAGTGTGTATATCCTGTATCTGTATCTGTGTCTGTGGTAAGACAAACAACAACTGCCAGCGCATTAAAGTTACTGTTCATAGCCAAAATAAAAAAAAAAATACAGAAGAGCAGAGCAGAGCAGAAAAAACCACCAGTCAGTGGTGTCTTTGGGTGTGTGTTTCTGTGCTTGACTTAATGGGCCGACATGTCGTCAGGGTTGTTCCCGCTCCCCATACTCTGCCCCTCAACAATAAAACTAACAAAGTTGCCCTATTATTTTTGGCCTGCGTAGACACTGACTTTGGACTCTGCTTTTTGCCACACACACATACACACACACACAAAACAATTTCTGCAGACATTTTGGCAGCAGCTACTATCAAAAGCGATGGACCGCGGGACAGAGACAGACACTCGCAGCTGGATAGAGTGTAGGCGAGTCCTTGGTCAATTCATGCGTTCCTCCCACTGCCATTTTTCCATATGAAAATTTCGATTTTATATAATTGCCACAACATTTTGCACAGACGGCTGCCAACAGCCCCAACTGCCGGCATTCGCTTTTAACGCATAAATTTTGGATTTCTGCCCAAAATGAAAGTTCTCCCAGTCGATGTCAGAGTGATTTAAGTGCTAAACATAAATAATTGAATTGTTGCAGGGCAACGCTTATGTGGCTTATGCATATATCGAGAATTAATGGACGGCCATTTGGTCGGCCAAGTGATTAACGATTTTCGGCAGAGTGTTTCAGGATCTAAGGATTATGATGGGGTTTTGTGAGTGAATCAATGTTGAGTGCAGATGAAACACCTATGGAAATTGCAATGAAAATCAAAGAGAAGATGTAGTAGAAATAAGGAAAAGAATTAGAACTTTAATCTCGTCATAGTCTGATTTTATAAATGTTTTCTGTGTACTCGTTTAATCTCATTTCCGTTTTAGTTAACTCATTTTTTCCACTTTCTTTCCACCGGCTTAAACAATTTGCAAGTAGCAGAGGGGGGATTGGCCAACGCAGCTCAAAGCACGAGGTTGAGGCTATCAAAACATCCGCCCATAATCCTGCACATCCAGCTAAAGTATTCCAAGGATTAAAGCTGCAGAATGCAGCTGAACTTTTAAGCTCCAAATGAAAAGTAAGCAAATGAAAGATTGAAAGAACTCTGGAAATGGTTATTTTTGTTGTAATTTAAGACTTATATTTTCATAGAAATTAAATAGAAATACAAAACTAAACGCGAAACTGTTGCCGGACAGATGGGAGCGCCTGTAGACATAACATTACCTATATGGCATACAAGAAAAGAAACATAAGGTACTGGTACTTTTAAGGGTGCTTCGGATGAGTGATTGAACTAAAGTTTTAGTGTCTGATTAGGCTGACGATGAGCAGACTGATGGCAGCGGCTGCCAGGGTGTAGTGTGCCCCCAGGAGGGAGGTGGCCCCATTGCAACCCTCCTCGCTGCAGGTGCATATGGTCTGCTTGTATCCCTCGTTGTCGGCAGTGAAGCAGGCATTATGCATTTTCTCCTGGATCCAGCCGCAGCCGCGCTCGATGCGGTGCTCGCCGTTCACCTCGAACTTCAGCACCGTCTTGCGGCAGAAGGCCTCCTTCTCGCCACGGGGCAGACAGTCCTTCAGAAATTGGTCATCACGCTGGGCGCGCGGTGTATTCACCAGCAAACCGGCGCAGTCCTCATTCGAATGCGAGTTGCACTGATGGCATCGGATGGCGTCCACTGAAATCGAAGGAGAAGACAAATTAATTGGATATAGGCAACCTCAAATGGCATTCAAATGCCGCGATTCGCCCTTTTCAAGCTCCCCGACACTTTGACAGTAAATTATTTTATTAGCCACCCCGCCCCCGCCATCGGCCAAAGCGCCGTCCCTGTCAGCCACTATGTCAGCCCCTGACTGACAAACCGACTCCTAAACGTAGTCCCCCCGTCAACGGACTGCAGTAACCTGAATAATTGCATGTCAACTGCTTTGGAGGCACAGCAAAAAATACTCGTAAATGCCGAAACATATCCAACTGCTGGCACGCGAGATGTCGAGAGGCGTACAAAAAACTTGCCTTGCCTATGGTTGAGCAGCCCTTGCACTGCAGCGAAGTGTGGTAGCCCTTACTCGGATATCATAGCTAATTTAATTTAATTTAATCTCTTTGTCACGCATTTCCTTCGCGTTTCTAATTTAATATGAATCACATTTGAATACCTTTTCAGTATTCCAGAAATTACTGAAAGTTTGAAAAGGTTTTGTAAATTCTCTATTTTATTTTATTCTATTTCTAGTTTCTTGCATAATTTCCTGACGAATCAGTGCAATATTTAGACTCAAAATAAAAAGATTTTCGACTCTCTATACGCAAATTAAATATGCACAAAGTCTCGCCCAATCTGCCATTTTGTGGCTGAACCATTAATAGAAATTACTTGCAAATATGAATTAAATTCCCCCATAATATTACTTTATTGCCACTACCATCGAGCAATGGAAAGGGTATTTCTGAAAGCACCATACCCAAAAAAAAAGAAACATTTCCACGCCAAAGGGCAAGGACATTTGTAGCAAAACAAAGTCAGACAAAAGTAATAGTGGTCTCTGATATTGTACTTGTAAATTTGAAATACTCGAGTGCCTGCAACTGCCAGTATTACAAATGTCGAGCGTTTAGTGGGGCGTATGCGCAATTCTTAGCATCGGGGAACAGGGTAGTAAAAGCGGTGGAAGTTAGACGCCCTCGTATGCTGCTCACGCACCCCCTTATTATTTTTTGGTAATTAAGCCAAATAAAAACACATACAAACATTGAGTAATAAAAAATCACCTGCCATAAAAATCTGCAGTGGCAGTGTCGATTTACATTTAGAATTTGAAATCGGATACGCAATTTGCATTTTACTATTTCCATTTGCATTTTACATTTGCTGCATATTCATGCGGCTTTTCAGCAAACTGGAACTTGCGCGAAAAAGGGAGGGTGGGGAGGCACAGGCACTCAAGCATGATATCTGTGACCCTCTGTTTGCATCTGTGAGCACCCACCCACAACTGTTGCCTTTGTTGCAAGTTTGCGGCTGACAATCGTACGCTAATGAAACGCGCTCTTGAAACGCTGTGCTCTTTGCCTTGGAAAGGGGGGCTATGGCAGGCAGGGAATGTCGGCTGAGAAAGTGGCAGTTGCCTGACGCTGGAATGCCCATAAACGTGAATATTTGCATTATCGATTATAGCCAATACAGCCGTATAGCCATATGTTCGGGTGCAAATAGTTTCAATATAATTTAACGCCATTTAAATATTCCCTTAGCAGGTGAGTGCGAGTTGGCAATTTGCTTGGACAATCAATTTGCTGAGAGAGATTTGCATGTACCCGTAGTAGAATAGAATATTTTACAGCGAGTATTGTGAGTATATGTGATGGAAAACGGTGTCTAATGAGCTGTAGAAAGATGTGCCAAGTGGTGACAAAATGTAGCTAGAATTAAAGCTATAGCCTTATAAATTAGAAAGATAAGCAGCTAGCCTGAAGTATGTATTTATGTAGGTACATAGGTAGAAGCATTCTTTCCTCTTTTATTTAAACAAACAGATTTACAAATGCTTGGTTGATGGGTTGCTTGACTGACTAAACATATTCGTTATCTTCGTCATCGCATCCCAAACAAATACGAGCATTATCAAAAGATTTTCCACTTGTCTCGCATTTTCTTTCCTTTCTAACAGCCCACATAACCGCATAACCACCCACACACAGCTAACTAACTACATGCATCTGTAACACCTACCCATATCAATGATCAAATATTGGTTAGCCATTCATCATCTGGCATGACTGCCACCTCAATTATGGTTTCCACTTGAGTTCGCTGCAGCTCAATTTTCACTTTTTTTGTAGAATTTTTCATCGTTCATTTATCCACAGGAAATGCTGAATTTTTGGCTCAATATTTGATAAATCAATTAAACTGCTGCAGTTTGATTTCCATTGCCCATTTGCAAAATGAAAAAGAGAAAAGCCAAGCAATCCGTTTATGTGACTCACAGACAACACCCACACAACAAAGTGAAAAGTGTTTGGCATGGCTTTCCACATCAGCGCGTCCCACTGAATGACGGGATGCGGTTGATTTCATTTGGATTTAAGCCCCCAATCAATTTGCTAAAATAAAAACTAATCAATTTGCTTAATACAAAGCAGAGAACAACTCAATTTGCATGTTGTATTAGGCCCAATTGGAAGTGGCTTTAATGTGATTAATGAAACAAAAGGCCGCCACCCCAATATCTCTACAGAGAATGTAATAGACCCAAACTGATTAAATAAATATGTAAAGCAAATATTATGCATATATATACTATATATACTAAATATGTGTTTATATTCACCTGATAAGAGATTGCCGATCAGAGCAATGCACACGGCGTAGGCGAGAAGCGACGTAGACATTTCTGCGGTTATTTTATGAAATATTTCTGGGTTGTGGCGGCGGATCTGCGAACTTGATCTCCAATCTGAGGTTAATCCTTAGTGTGGCTTATCCAACCTTCAAGCTGGAACAGATAGAAAATGTATTATATTCATCTGATATTTAGCTTTGTTTGTATTTTGATTAGCGCAGAAAGCGGCAGTGGCGGTTTTCTCATTAGCATTTTTATAGTATAATCTATAGATTAGTGTATGCTGTTTTTATTTACACTTTGTAAACCGGTATGAGAGTGTGGCCCCACAACGTGACAAGTGCTAATATTTTACTATAACTGCTTTGTTTGTTTCAGATTTACTATATATTAAACATAAAATATGTATAAATTTGTATGCAGGTGCATGCGAAATTTGTAGAGTTTTCCTTTACTTAAAGCAGGTCATGTCTAGGTAAATATTTTATAAAAGAATGCAATAAATTTCTCTATTTTAATTTTAAAAGTGGACTTTATTCATATAAAAAACAAATAGTTTCTAAAAAAACAATAATAATAATAAATATTTGAAAGAGAAATTGCAACTGGCTTCGAATTTTTTCGAAAATATTCGATTTAATTCTGATTTAAATCAGAGAGAACTCTTCTGAATATTTTCGTATCTTTGAATCTTTCGTTTTAACTTCTAAACTAATCTAAATAATTCTAGAATTATTTCTTCAGGATGTTTCGTTTGGTCATATTTAATCTTAATTTTTCTGCGTGTAAAACTGTGAGCCAAATTAATAATAAAAGAATACTTTAATCACTTATAACCCTAACTTAGCACTGTCAAAACATCAACATAATTCCACACAAGTATTTCATTCTGTTTCCGATTTCCATAATTCTTTCGACCCATTAAAGAGTTAAAAGTTTATTCACCTTTAACAAATCAAATTGATAAACTGCCACAATATTTGTGAATTCGTATATTTATATATTACAAAACACGCAATAATTCACACACAATCGGATTATTGTAAAGAACTTTTTATGTATGTAAAAAGCGAATGGCGGATGAGGAACTTGACGCGGGCACCGTCGAGATGAATCTGAAAACTCGTATTCAATATTTCAAAAAACGTTGATTTTTCAAAAAGAACGGCTCCACGAGAGATCAGCCAGAGAGAGAGAAAATGAGAGAACCAGATAGGGAGAGAGAGAGATTGTGGAAGCATTAAAAGAGAGCCAAGGCAGCAAATGGGAAAAACTTCCGTCACACGATCGTCTGCCTCGGGGTCGGGTCGGGGTCTTGAAGCCCCTTTGCATTGAATGATGGGGGAAAAGATCTCTCTCTCTCTCTTCCAGAGAGATGATGCTGCTTACAAGGTAAGTGGCAGTGATAAGCTCCGGCTTCAGTTGGTTTCAGCTTGGTTCAAAACAAAACAATGAAACAAGAAACAATAATGGAATACAAATCCACCGCTTTTAACCGGCTCAAACCGCTGTGACGTCACGTGAAGCCAGACAACAAAAGACAACTTTGCTTTACCAAAATGACATCTCATTAGCCGACATTAACCTCATATGCATAACTGCTTCCGAAAGAATAAGCAGGTGAATCCCTATTTCTTGTTGATTGATTTGTTGGGAGAATCCTAGGCACAGAACTGCTACAGATCGCTGCTGCTGCTGGTTCCGAAGGTTGCTCTATAACAGTGCTGCTGTTCTACACATTTTTCCCGCTCTCTTATCAGCTTTGAGGGATTAGTTAAAACTGGTATGCACCTCCAAAAACTCAGTTGTGTTGGTTTGGTCTAGTGCCCAGACACCAAGACTCTGACTCTTAATTGAGGAAAACATTAATGAGATTCAGTGAATGTGGTGTACACGGGCGGGCCTTATCTTCAGTCCTAGTTCAGGGCAGTTTCAGTTTCACAATAACATTTTCTTGAGTCATCGTGGCAAGTGCCTGCAACATTTAATTTATTTAATTTGTATTCGCTTCTTTATTCATTCACTATGGTATCCAATTCTGCAAGCCATGCAACTATGTAAATTTGAAATTTTCAGCTCTGCTCTCCAAGCAAAACGTAATCAGACCCGTGGTCAAATGCCTAGCCGGTGTTAGCCAGTTCGAGGCGGTTTACAGGTAAAACGATTGGGTTTATGACGTGATCGGAATGGAAAATTTGTTGTGGAAACATGGAAAGTGAGAGGGAATGAATGAAATTTAAAATGCGTATAAAAAAGGGGTATTTTTAAAGAACGATTCTTTCAAAAAATCATGCCTAAAAAATAGACGAAAAAGTGAAAGTTCCCAAAATATATGATAAATAATTAAAATACAATTATTGAATTACTAAATTATTTATTATTATTAAATTAAAATATTAAAATACAATATATTCATCATTCATCCATATTTTGATGTACTTGCATACGCTTGATCGACATGTAACAAACGAGTTTATTTAAAAAATAAATAAAGTTATTTGTTCCAAACATTAATGAAATTTTATTTTCATTTAAATTTAGCTCATATATCTACATTATTTTCTTGTTACAACTTTACAAAATTTTCGCTTTCAGTACTCACCATAAATACCACTTTGAATGTCACTTTGAAGTATGTTAATCTGTACGTTAATTCGTATGTACGAATGTATTTATGTACTTTCGATACACTCAAATAGCGAAATACCTCAACCGACAGTAAGCGGAACCAAACGCATGCAATTCGAACGTGTAACTAAATTCTACAAAAAGTTTTGTCTTTGGCTTTGGCGCAAATGGCATTGAGATCGCAACGATCCATGGAATCAGCTGTTCTCTAAGTAATGGCAGCACACACAAAATTTGATTGCGTTATTTGCAGGTCAGACCTTTGGATTCGAATTACAACAACAACAAAATTCTTGTTTGTGGCAACCGGTTTGGTTTGAATCAGCCATGTGCTTGTTTGTTTGTCTGTCTGTCTGTCTGTCTTTCTGGAGAGGTAGCGACCCTTCCCCTTTATAGCCACCCCCGAACATGTTTCGCATTTGATTTACAGATTAATTGTACAAAAAACAAAAAAATCCTAATGAGTTTCTTCTTAACAAAATAAACCAAATAAAATAAGAGGGAACAAAATGGGGCGGTTTCAGCTAATCATAACAAGGGGAACTTTATGCAAACACAAAAACCCAGTATTAACCGTTTCTTTCACCGCTCGAAAGCTTCAGATTAGAAAGCTTAGAATGTGCAAGCTTGCGCTTAGAAAGCTTTCTTTTAAAGTGCTTTGAGAGGGAGATTTAAATACCCATGAAAATTAGACAACCTTTTTAATTTTAGCGGAGACCAGGTGAAAGATATCGCGTTCATTTTTTATTCGACTTGAGCTATGTATTTACAAGCAGCATGATTTTCATTTACATAATTTGAAAAATTTTAACTGCTAAGAAAATTTTTTTTATTTTCTGAAAATTGAAAAACGTGCAACCATTTAGACAGTTTCATGTGTCCTTTATGCACTAGAAAATAATTAACAGTATCTATCCATACATACATATCTCAGGTAAAACACACATTTTGATTGATCAAACTAAAAATTGTTCTTCAAATTCGTACGATTCGTGGTGGAATAATAATAATGGGTTACACTTTAACCCTAAGACAAAACTGTTGCCCACTATCTATCTGTATCTATTTATAGCTGCCGCTTCAATTGAAGGAGAGTAACAAAAAAAGACATTGAGCAGAGATTCCAAGGAGGAACTACTCAACTATTCCCAAAGGGCAAGCCCCTGTATCAATCTCTCCCCATGGCTTCTTCAATTTTCGCGCTGATTGGGGCACAAAGGCAGTGGCAAAGCCCAAGCCAAAATGTTCCGCAAAAATATGAATAAACTGATCAAGTGAGAATGAGTGCGAGAAGGCGAGAGATAATTCAATTGGCCAGCGACTTGGGGCCACAATTTGTGAGACTTTTTGATAAGCTCGAAGAGGAAGCCTGCGATTAAGCTTAATTAATGCACTGAGCTGATTTATGCTTAGCTTATGATCATACGCGATCATATACACGTATCCACATACTCGTACATATGTATGCTTGTACATACGATACTTATATGAGTTCTTGGGCCTTTCACGTGTGCCTGTTTATTAAGTGTCTGGACGGCTGGTTGAAGTGGCGCTCAGGGTTAGGCCATGGGGTTCAGTGCAGTGTCTTTGCTTAATTGCAGGCTGCAATTACTTGAGAGTATCTCGGAAAAGTAAGCTGCAAAATTAGAATTAATTAGGACTTATTTGAACGAAAGTTAAGAAGAAGTATGGAAACGTGATGGTGTGGGGGGGAAGAGAAGAACGAGACCATAAGGGCATATGTTCTCCGTATATAGAGAAAAAACTTTTGTGCTTCTAGCTGCAGTTTCATTCAGTAGTTTTAAGGGTATATTTCATTTGCCTGGAAACAAGATTAAAGCTTCAAAAATTAAAAAATTGACATATATTTAAAATAATAAGTAGGAAAGTTTTCCTGAAGCATTTAATAATTTAATATAATATTATTATAAGGAATATTTTACAAAATATATTTTTAAATAAATTCTTGAATTCCTTATAAACATTATAACAATTAATCTATAATCTATAGTCATCTATAAACATATCTCTAATTATCTAAAATCCCTTAAGAAATGGTACCTAAATTTACGCTTGTATTAGAGCGCCAATATCATTTCTTATAGAGACAAAAGAAATTTAATTTAAAATGCAAATAAAATTTGATTGGGATGAAAAATATATTCCATAAACCCTGCCCATGTTTATCAGTGTAGCCCCAAAACCATTTTGCACTCGCGGCTCTTTCGGGGCTCGGCTCCTGCTCCTGCCCCTTCCCCTTCCCAGTTCGTGCAGCAGGCAGACGACACACTCAAAAAGCAAAAGAGGACGCAGTGTCGTGTCGCGCACTCGAAAAGCTTTTCGCGAAAGCTTTGGTGCTTGATGGGGTCTCTCGTCTCCATCTGCAGCTACAGCCACAGCCACAGCTCCAGCTGCCAGCTGCCTCCCACAAACGAATCATTCGTGCTACATTTGTCGTGTGGAGCTTGCCTGCCTGCCGGATTCGCCCAGTCGTTTGTCAGCCGTTTGTCAGCGTTTGCCGTGTGCGCCGTGAGCGCTTGTTTTTTGCACAAGCCAGCAGGGAAAATAAAATAGTATAATTCAAGCGTTTTGTGTGTAGAGAGATAGCCATCAGAAGCCGTGAATTGAGTCGAATCTGTAGCTCAATTGAACCAACAACAACACAAAAAGAAATAAATAAAACTGAAGAGAAAAGAACGAACGAATCAATTTTGCTAAATAACTTTGTGCTCACACAACTAAATAGTCGAGTTCCGAGTCGAGTCGAATCGCGTCACGTCTGGGTGTGTTTCAATTGGAAGAGCATCACCATCGTAGAATTGATAACAATTTAAATTAAAAAAATCAAATCAAATAAAAATGCAGTACATCTATGTGATTAGTGCGCTGATTCTGGCCATTGCCGTGCAGCAAGGTAAAAGGATACCCCATAACCAAATGGAACACTACCATAAGAAACCACACCACAGCCTCACTTATTCCTAGATAATACCATAGCCAGCGGAAGTCCTTACATCGCGATTACGATTACATAATAAGCGATTCTCACTCTGCCACAGAGAGACACAGCGAGCGAGAGAGAGAGAGTGGGAGAGAGCGAGAAATTTGGGAGGGGGCAATGATTTGGGGAGAGCTTGTGGCGCGCCGTCTTGACGCCACCAAGGAGTATCTAAGCCGGCCGCCATGGCGCCTTTTTGTCCATCACATCACGCGCCACCCCACCCCACCCCACCCCGAGCCGAGCCGACCCGACCCGACCCGACATGCACGCACGCACACTCCCGCCCAGTAGTAAGAGCATTTGCATTCCAATAGATACATATATCGTGTGTGTAAGTTCCTTTCTCTCGCTCCCGCTCAAAGCCCTGCTGCCTGGCCAAAAAGGAACTTTTTTTCTCTACTTCATTTGTTCGCCGATGGCTCGGCTCGGCGCTCTCTTTCCCACAGCTTTTTTCCTCCAAAAAAAAGGAGCCAGGGCATTGTCTTTAAGGGTTGTTGTCCTGACACCCCAAAACCAAAGAATTTGACACCTTAACAACTATCTGTGGCTACAAGTTACAAAGTCCCCCCCACCACACTATCGTTAAAAGAACTCAAATGACAGGGCCTAATTACTCTGCATTTCCTTTGGGCGCTTCCTGGCTGCTTTTTGCAAAAGTGGATCAAATTTGTTTCCCCCCCCCCCTTCAGTTTTCATGCGTCGACATGTGTGTATGTGCAAGGATAATGTAGGACATGCGCACTCTATTTGGCCAAGAGTCCGGCCAGGGGCCAAATGCACTAATCCCATATCCCGAAAGTCGTCTTACATAAAGGCAATGAATCTTCCAATGAAAGTCCAATCAGAGAAAGGGGAATGAAATCTGTGTGTTTTGTAAACAACCCAAAAGATTCCTCAGCCTTGGTTTATACTCAAATATAGATACATATTCGTATTCGTATTCGCATTCGCATTCGTTCTTATATGCAACGCAATCAATGCAATTTATGGCTATTTATAAACGCGTATAACAAACCTTAATTTGTCGTGACTAACAGTGGAAACTTTTAAAGCTTTTATGGCTAGAAATTTTCTAAATGAATATTTAATGGGAGGAAGGCACTTTAGAACGGGAAATCGCCTGTCGGAAAATCTATACAAAATGTTCCACTTTAGGGTATTTCATTGATTAATTGATGGATTGATTGATTTGATTAAATTGATTGCCCATCCCGGATTCATTCGGGATTACAGTTTACATTTTTGGTTTAAGGTCACACAAATTCTATGGCACGGATTGCATGATTTTATCAACGTTCGAGAGGTTCTTAAATATTTAATTACACTAAATTAGAGACAGGGAAATGATTTATCTATTTTAAGCGTACTCTAACAAATGATATGCAGCTATAGTCAGAGTTGCACCTTGCTGGATTTATGCATGGATGTTTTAGAGTATCTTTCAAGCAGAGAAACATGCACTGCCCCGATCTTCCTGCTACCCCCTTTTAATCAATATACAAAAGATCCCTCTTATAGCCCACTGAGTGTGAGCTCCTTCTGCTACTTTCCTTTCCATTGTTCTCCACTGCCGCCTAAAAGCAGACATTATTCCCCACTATGACTCGGCCACTTTGCTTATGTAACCCAGATTGGGTGAGAAATAGTAGTAGGAGAAGGAGGAGGAGGAGTAGCAGCAAAAAAAAAAACTAGCAAAGTTATTGGAGTCCATTAACAATGTCTGTTGCGGCTTCAATTAGCAAACGGCTCGGAAGAGACTCGCAGTCGGGCACTAATGGAGGCGTCGCTTCCATCACTGGCATCGCATCTCAACCTCAACGTTTCCGTGCCATTGTGCCATTTTTGGCACACAGCGTGAGGCAAAAGTGCATCACAAGTTGCATCATTGGAGAGCAAAGAGCAGAGAGCAGAGAGCAGCTGTAAAACCAACATTTTGGATCTGATCTGTATATTCGTATTCGAAAGATTAAATAATGCGAATCTCGTGTCGCGCACGACCTTAAATTCAATTTAGCTAGATCAGAGATGGGTACTATAAAGATCTCTTTATAGAGAAGAATCTGTGTAAATCATTTGTCTGATATTTGTTTATATTCGTATGCTTTTTGCTATTATTCTTTTCTTTTCTTTTCTGTTTTTTTTTTATCAAACTATTAAGGTTAAACGTATGCTAGGAATGGAAAATTTCTAATTGACATTAACTTGGTTTGCTTTGTGGTCAATTAAGTGGCATGCTGAGTGCCAGCAGCAGGCAATATTCACAGCAAGGGGGGGGGAATATTATATTAGCCAAAGGTATAGGTTGCCATTAGCTAATGGGAAAGGGACATTTTCCAAGCAGGATGCAAAAATGCAATTATTGAAATCAAATCAGTTGTGTGTCAGAGGAAATTAGAAGAAAGTGCACACATTAAGCAGAAAGAAAGTAGATCAAAGTGAATCAATACTATATTTACCCGTTTTTTTTTTCTTCTACTTTTTTCCAGGCTATGCCATTAAATGCTTTGTCTGCAATAGCCACAAAGATGCCAACTGTGCGCTGGACATACCGCCAGAGAATTTGCTTAAGGACTGCGATGAGCAGTACTCATCTCGTGGCAAGGGAATACCCACCTATTGTCGCAAGATCACACAGATCATTGAGTTCTCTGTGAACAGCCGTAAGTTTAGAAACTACAGGCAATCCAAAGCACATTTAAATATGTGATAATCTTTTGTTTTTGTTGCCGTTGCAGTGCCTCCAGATAGCCGCGTGATACGGACCTGCGGATACCAGAACCAGACCTCGACCAACTATTGCTATTCGCGTGCCGGCTTTGGTGGACGCCAGGTGGTCTGCTCCTGTGATACGGACAATTGCAATGGCGCTGCCACGATGAGTGCCTCCACAGTGGGTGTGGTGGCCATGGTGGGTGTCCTGCTGGGCGCCTTCCAGTGGCTGCAGCGTTAGGACGGCCGTAGAGGAGACGAGACGAGACGAGACGCAAGGAGCCGCCTCAGTTGTTTTTGTTTGATTTGTTTTTTTCGTCGATTCATCATCCAACCCAACCAAATGTTTTTTTGTTTTTTTCGTATTCTTGAACTTCTGTGAAACCCGTTGCCGCGCTTTACACCCCCTCACCCTCCCATCAAGATGGTCCACACGTAGAGCTGCCACAGAGCTTGGTAAGAATCGAAATATCACCACCAGAAGGATAATCACATGTCAAATCTAATGGGAATATATGTATCATTTGCAGCTCTGTCCCAGCATGATTTTTGTAACACATTTTTTGAATGGAGAACCGTAAAAAGCTTTATACGAAACATTTAATAAACGAGAATTGCTTAAGTTGTAAATGTATATAAAAAACAAAAAGAGATCATGTTACATTTGGCCAATATAATCGTTCAAATCTATTTTACACACACACTCACAGATACTCGTACTCGGAGTATGAGCATGAGGATGAATTTTTGAAACTAAAGTACGAGTATAATAAATATATAACGATAACAAAACTAAAACTAAAACCTACCGCAGTTAAAAAGTATTTAAATGAAATCCAATTAAACCAAACGAAATAAAAGTCAAAGGAGGCCCCCCAAAAAAACCAAAAACCAAAAACTAACAGTAGTACATAAACTATAAATGTTAACACAATCTTTGTCTAAGTTTCTCTATTTTTATTTTCATAAGACTTAAAATTAACGGAAGAAAAATCTAAAGAAATTTCTAAAGGCAAAATTCAAACGCTAAACAAACGAAAAAAAAGTATTTAAATGGCAGCAAAGGCCCTGAAAAAAAGCATTAAATATAACAATAAACACACACCACACGCGACATACACTTTATAGTATAATTAGAAAAGAAGCTAAAAGTAAGAAACAAGAAAGGAAAATCCCCCCCCATAAACCTAAACCCAAACCCATTCCTAGAATAGTTGAAACACGCTTGAAGGACACCACACAGCCAGAGGGCCAAGCGAAAAGCACGCTCCCATCCTACGCACTAACCAAAATGAAACCAAAAAAAAAAGTGAATAAAAATGAAAGATAAACACTCGATGTTGTAACCAACTGCCAAAAACGGAAAACTATGAGAATCGATTCATCTACCGCATAGAAGGAGGAGAAGGATGACACCGACACCAAATCCATAAATGGAGCCCCTCACCCCACATAAAAAAAAGGAACCAAAATTATGGGACATCCCCAAGTAGTAGAACGAATGCAAAATGTGCAAAAGTGTTGTCCATTGTAGAGATAAATGCAAGAAAATAATAATAATACAAATAAAATTCATAACTGTATGTTAAACGTGTTACAGAAACCAAAGCAACAAATACATGATTTTTAGTTCAAACAAATAGCAAAATACACAGTTTATAGTGACAATTTTTTAGTTAAGAATGAAATCTCCTCTAAAAAAATGCAATATTTATAATGCGATAAAATTGTAAAATGTTTAAAGTGAAAAACAATAAATATGAATACAAAAACTGAATGTTTTTCTGTGTGTGCCCGGGCCAGGGGAATTGCTTAAAATACATATATTAAAGAGCTCTTCTGCGGCATGCACTCGCACCATATAATACACACGTTATACTGGGGTTAAGTTAAAAGCAGTGTGCGCTCAATCATAAATGTAGCCGTGAGATCTTGGCCAGATCCAGTCCACTTAGTCCGTATGCACCACCCGCTTGAGGGCCAGGTAACAATGCTTGGTGCTCAGCTCGTGGTAGCCCACGGGTCCGCGTTCACAGTCGGCGCACACCAGAAACTTCTTGCCGTCCACCGTGTGGGAGAAGCCAATGTTCTCGAACGACAGCATGTCCTTCACCAGCCAGAAGTGCTTCAAGGGCTCCGTGTTCAGGCTGTCCGCCTTCCTGTCCTGCTTTTGCACCATCAGCGGTACATCTATCTGGCAGAATAGCGTCAGCATTAGAATTTCTTAATCATGGATTGGATGCCGGGACTTACCTCCTGCTCGCTGTAGCTCCCCTCGCTCGCCTTTAGCATCAAACTGTTGCAGAACTGACAGCGCACATTGGTTTTGTTCTTGCCATTAGCTATTTGCTCGGGAATGTTAGCTTCTTCAGTCATTTTTTGCTTAATTTTTATTTTATTTGAGTTTTTACCACAAATAGGGATGGCAAGTTATTGATATACAGCTATCGATATATATATTTTGCTGATAGTATGCTTATCGCTGATAGTTTTGTGCGATAAATGGATTGGCTATCGCCGTTTTATTTTGAAAATTGTTATCAATCTATTATAGTTGTTCGTAGCTCTGTTCGAGCTATGTAGAGAAATTATCTTATAATATAATAAGAATATACTTCCTGCTGCAAGTTAAAAACCTCTGCCCTTTTTTAATATACCCTCTTCAAGGGTATAATAAATTCGCAAGATTCCAGACAAAACTAAATTTGTTTGATGATACTCGTATTTTCCCTGTAATTTTTCCACCACACAACAATCTGTTTGCAATGCACCACCGCACCAACTTTAACCCCATTAACAGTACCCCGCCACGGATATCCCGTGGAGCTGTGATAAGCACTTGCAGCTGGAAGCTTCTACCTGGGGAAACTCCACAGTCCAAAAGACAGTCTTGATTGACACCTGTCCCTGTCCTGGTTTATCTAAGAAGTTGCTGCCACTATAAAATCGTAGCTGCTTTGAGCCGTGCCACAGTTTAAGTCGTCGGACATTCAAATATGTTGAAGCTTTGCTGGCTATACGTGGCTGTGGCCGTGGCCCTTGCCTGGCTGGCTGGTGAGTTATGGATACGCTTGGACACGGCTTTGTCTCCGCTTCTGTTTGAGTCGCTTCTGGCCGAGTTAATACACACACAAAGACACAGCAAGACAGACAACACTGAGAACTGGGCACTGAGCACTGAGAGTGCGCTTTCATTCAGAGTAATTAAAGCGCTCCAGGCCAAGAATTAATTGCTGGGGTACAGCAACCGGTTTCGAGGATTACAAATGCGTCAGCATGCCCTCATTAAAGTGTTTCTTTTTCGGTTGTGCCCTGGGGTGGGGTCATCATGGGGAGTACGTCGAATCGCGACAGATCAGTCGATGGGCAACGTTTAGCTGGTCAAGATGTCCTCCAATGCGCTGGCCTGCATCTGCAATGTGATCAGTCCCTGCCGGAATGAAATCTCCAACACCTTTGTGGTTATCCAGTGGCTCGTCACAGGCTTTGCGGCCCTGGCCCAAGTGGTGCGGCCCGTGCTGCTGCTCTGTAAAGTGTTTTATCTAACCGACTGGGGCTTTAACTGATTGCTTTCCGCTTCTCTTTTGCAGTTGGCATACGCGGTGAGGTGGCTTTGAGTCAGGAGGACTACAACAAGACTTGGATCTACATGCCAAATGGCGAGGGCAAGCCAGAGGTCGCCTATTTGGTGGAACCACCGCCGGAGAATCGAATCAATCTGCCGCAGCTCATCAAATTTGAGCTCTATGGAAGGTGCGTTTGCTGCTTCCACTTACATACAGACTTACAGCTTCCATTTCCCATCCTCTGCTCCTTCCAGCGATGCCTCTCTCAGCTCCAGTGCAGACTTCTGGATCGACGACAACAACTTTGAGTTCTCGCAGCGGCACAAGCGCGATACCTGGCAGGAAATGGCCGAGAAGTTCAATCCCGCATTGGACACCAAGATCCTCGTTCACGGCTGGAAATCGAGCACCATGAGCAACTCCATTCAGTCCATTCGCGGCGCCTACATAGAGCGCGGTCAGGTGAATGTCTTCGCCATCAATTGGCAGGATCAGGCGGACAATATCTATTACCTGACCCCGGCACGCTACACGGTGCAGGTGGGCAGGGCGGTGGCCAAGCTAATCGATCTGCTCGTCGAGGAAAAGGACGCAGATCCGCAGCGCATTCACCTGATCGGGCACAGTCTGGGTGCCCATATAATGGGCTATGCGGGCTCGTACACCAAGTACAGGGTGAATCGTATAACAGGCCTGGATCCGGCACGACCTGCCTTCGAGGATTGCATTGGACCGGAGAATCATTTGGATGACACGGATGCCAATTTTGTGGATGTCATACACAGTTGTGCGGGCTATTTGGGCTTTCGCAAGCCCATTGGCATGGTGGACTTTTATCCGAATGGCGGTGGGCCACCGCAGCCCGGCTGCAAGGAGCTCTCGCAGATTTTCAGTGAGTAATTAAAGCTTAAGCTTAAAGCCTCTTTGTGCATTTTCCAATATATTTTCTCCAGCTGGTTGCAGTCATGGCCGCTCCTACGAGTACTATGCCGAGTCCATCAATTCCCCCAAGGGTTTCTATGGCGTGCCCTGCTCTGGTCTGGACGAGCTGAAGGGCAAGAACTGCACTGGCAGCAAAATCCTGATGGGTGATCCAGTGCCACGCGATGCTCGCGGCATCTTCTTTGTGAAGACCGCCAACAAGCCGAGCTATGCCCTGGGCATAGGCGAAATCTTGAACTGATTTGCGTCATTTTCTGTTTAAAATATCAAAAATTATTAATATTATTATTAGCATTAGAATTATTTACAACAAAATCACTTAGAAATCTATGAATACAAAGCGAAACCATCAATCCATCAGGACTGGATCTCTTAGGCTATAACATCCGTGCGTCGTCGAATGATATTGCTGCTTCGATGGCTGCCATTCGGCTGCAGCAGATCCTCGGGACGTGGCTCGATCTCGTAGTGCTTGTAGCCATCCACATCGTCCAGTTCCTTGGAGGTAAACTTGGCCAGGAGTGTGCCGCGCCCGGCATAGGGCGGAACATACTTAAATGTGGCTGCCGCTGTGCCGCCCACAGGGATCTCAGTAATCTGTGGAATAAGTTTACATTAGCAACGGACATTCGGTAGGAAGGGGAAGGCATGCCGACCCACCTTGAACTTCAATGGCTGCTCTATGCCCGGTCCCTCGACGGTAAAGAGGCCCTTGTGCAGCGGTATGGGCAGCGGATTGACCAGACGCAGGATCACATCCAGCTCCCTGCGTGCCACAATGCTGCCCTCCCCCATCTGGAACTTGATGTCCGGCTTGCGCACACGGAAATCATCCTGGGCATAGTAGTCGTAGTCCGTATCCTTCACGCGCGCAGACGCGGAGATCTGGAAGGCCGCCTGGGAGGAGAGTTTCTCGAAGTACTCCTCGAAGATCACCTCCATGCGCACGTATTCGCTGGCCTTTGGCTCCAGCTGCAGCTCGAAGCCCATGGACTTCACCTCCATGGCGCCGACGCCCGTGTAGAGCACCGCATCGCAGTTGACTTGACCCGTGGCCAGGTGGCTCTTTTCCGCACTCTTATTGGTCACCTTTAGCACGACGCTGAAGTTCTCGCCAATTTTGATGTCGTCCTTCAGTTCCATATCGAACTCCACCTCGTTGAAGTTGTCGTTGAGGTAGTAGCGACTGAAGGCATGTCGGGACTGCTTCAGGGCCCTCAGCATGGTGCTGCGCTCCTCCTCGGAACGCTCCGCATGCTTGTAGCTGTCCGTGATGTCCTCGCGATCCCACTTGAGCACCGCCTTGGTGCTGATCAGATGGCCAATGGCCAGGGTGTCCTTTCGCAGCAGCTTCAGCGGCTGGCTGGGTCCGTTGTAGCGCCAGTAGAGCTTATCCGCGTTGACCTCCGCAAAGACAAAGCCACCGTCGAAGGGTCGCAGGATCTCGCCATGCTTCACCGCCAGCACAGAGGCGGGGCCCACGCGGTACATGTTGTCCGATGCCTCCTGGGGCGTGGCGTCCACCACCTGCCAGCCATCGTAGGCGCCATGCTGGCCCACGCCCAGATCGGGTCGCTGCATCCACAGCTCGTTCCACACATGATAGTTCCAAATGGAGTCGGTGGTCTCCGCGTCCAGCTTCTTGTTGTTGGCATCGATGAAGACGTCGACGGTGAGCGAGGCCTGGGTGTCATGGGCCGACGAGTAGCAAGTGATGATGCGAGCGGGTATGCCCAGACTCCTGGCAATGGTGGCCAGCACGCCACTGAAGTTCCAGCACTGCGCGAACTTCACGGACTTCTGGGTCTTGTGGAACTGCTGCAGGATCTCCGCGGAGCCCGTCCACTTGGTGGGCGCCACGCCGCCCGAGAAATCCTCCGACCAATTGCCCAGCAGCACACCATCGTCGTCCACCGAGTTAACCAGCGCGGACAGGGCCCGGGCCACGCGCACAGGATCGCCCCTGTAGGCGGGTGGAATCCTACCGACGGTGCCGAGCACCTTCAGGCTGCACTCGAGCACATGCCGCTCGAACTGGCCAATCTTCCACACCGAGGGACGCAGCCGGTTGTAGGAGCCGCGCCAGATGAGCGTTGTGTCGTGCATCACGTACTCCTTGCGCTGCTCGCGATCCTCCAGATACACCTGATCCTCGGGGCACCAGGGATTGAACAGCACGTAGATGGGCAGCGGCACGGGATAGCTGCGCGAGCCATCGCCCAGCAGCTTGGTGTCGATATCCAGGCGCCACTCCGTCACGGGGCAAGTCGATGGCGGTTTGATCAGCACCGTCAGCAGCGCACCCTCGTGTGTCTCAATGCCCGCACCCCATTCCAGGGTGTCGCCCAGATCGTCGATGCCGTCGTGTGGCACCAGAGCCGTCAGTGTGCCATGTCCGGGCCTGGGATTCTTGTCATCGGCCACGCTGAACACAAAGTTGATGGCATCCTTGCTGGGGCTGTAGTCGCGATTGAGCTGGATGCGCAGGCGGAAGGGTTCGCCACGGCGCACGATCAGCGCCTCCTTGGCTGCCGCCGCATAGAAGTGGCTCGTGTGGTGCTCATTGTGGTTATCCTCCTGGCAGAGATCCACTCGCAGCACGCCCAGTACCGCCGAGAGAGCAGCATCTGTATAAATCACACACAATCAGAGATTAGTCATTCGTCAGGCTCTCATTACAGTCATCTGTCACTGAGCAAGGGGTTTCGGGTTGATCGGCACTGTCTGCGATGATCTCATAAAGTAAATGGCCTGTCAGCTGGTCTTCCACTGTGATCCATGCGATCCCCTTCCTCGCAACATGCGCTCACTGACGACTAATCGCCTTTGGCCATAAACATAACAAACTTGTGCCACAATGGCCAAAAAGTTCAATGCCAAGCCAATTAATTCTCTCAGTGGACGACAATCAAAATCAAAGTGACGCCAACGCGCAACAAACCAACAACAAGAAAATAGTTCAGCGAAATCTTTTCCAAGCAAGTAAGTATGTGTCAAAGAAAAAGAAAAATCAATTGGTTGAATTTTATGTTGGGCCAAAGAAAATAGAAATGCCTAAAGTTTTGGCCTGTGCAATGTCAATATTTGAATAAAAGATTTTTTGTATATTTAAAAGCCAATTTAGGAACGTTGTGAATCACAGTCAATTATAGGCAAAAAAGGTTTCTCCATTTGGTCAATAAAAAAGGCATCGAAGCTACACATTTGAGTACATATAGTAGGTATCTCATTTTAACATTTTAATAATTATTTTTAGCGGAAAGAAGAGCATGTCAGCTGAAGCATAAAAGATTTCTGTCAACACAACATACATATACTATGTATGTAGAACTTAAAAAAATAAGTAAAAGTAATTTTTCTACTAAGGAAACTTGTTTGAAAATCAAAAGTTTATTATTACCAAAGATCTTATAATAAACGGCAAGAAAAAAAAAAAATATTCGTTCTTCTTTCGTTAAAATTCACTTTTCTACAAATTAATAAATGATCAATGGATTTTGGCCAAAGAAAATATTATTCCCCCAGAGATTATACATTTCAGCACGTTTAGCTATAAATTGAAACTATAAAGAATATACATATTAACTGAATTTTGAAAACTAAAAATGCATCTAATATTTTTTGCTTAAAGCATGCCATTGGGGACTCTAATTGCGAGGATTAAAATTTGATTTGTTTGAATTATTTATTGCTTCAATAAACATACAAGGAAACTGTGGTATTATTATTGATTGCATTTTTTTTTTGAATTTTTAATGTTTTAAATTTTGTTTTTGTAGAAATCTTGTTTAATGATGAACAGGTTTCAGAGAAACGACTGAAAGCTTCTTAATTTTTAGGAAAAGTAATTTTGTGTCTGAAATCCAATTACCAAAACGTAATCCAATAATAAAAAGCGGTCTCTGCCCCTTTTGGTTTCACTTTCCCTGCGCAACAAAAGATATTTCCCCATTCTCCAATCTTGTGCCATAAAAATCTAAGCACATTAGCTAGAGAGCATGATCAAAAAGGAATAGTTTTTTTTTATTGGGAATTATCTTGCAATTATGATTTGTGGCTGACAGAAGCCTCGTTGTTCCACATGGCTGCCGCTGCCCACCTTTTTGTGCGGTGTTCAATCAGGAGAAGCAAACAATTGAATCGTTTCAGATGAACGTTTGATAGGAATTTCAACTTTGATAAGCAAATGTAATCGAGTCAAATATTTGATGTAGTATATATTCACATATATATTATTCGCTTAAAGATATGCATAATGAACGTATGTGTTTGTGTGTTAAATAATTGCGCAAAATAGCAAAAACCTCCCGAACGTGTCAAACAACCCATACAGAACAACAAAAACGGAAACAAAACACACACAAAAGTGAAGTCATAGACCGAAAAAAAATAAATTAAATACAAATCAAACAAAAGCAAAAATTAAATAAAATTCCAACGATTCGAAAATATTTCTAGTAGTTGCCCAACAACAAGTGTCATATAACACGCTTTGTTTTAGCTAATTTATGTTAGGTTTTTCTATGATTGTTTTTAGTCGTTTAGTCATTTACTTTCAATGTCAGGACCAGGACGTATGCTGCGGAAAGGATTCACGCGTCTGGGCGGGGACTGTGGCCACCAGCGTTGGATCCAGCTGGGTGTATAATTCCGGTAGTTCCAGTAGCTCATTTTAACTGCTGGCTAACACGATTCGGCTTAGTGGAATTAATGCCTCGGAGCACTATTTATGTGCTACGGTTTACACAAGCGGCAACAGTAACCGTAATAACTATAATAACACAACGCGGCGACCTAACGGAAACGCTTCAAAGTCTCTTTTTCGAATAGGTCTGTTCTGTTCTGTTCCGTTTTGGTCTTTGTCCCGTACGATTATATCGAAGCGAACGCGGCAACGCTTTAAACTAAACTGATCACTCTCTGCTCTGCCCATCAGTAAATCGCTTGGGCCAGATAGTTGCCTCGCCTCCAATGCGTGTGTAGCGCTCTCAAAGATCTCTCTGCATCTCTCTCGGATTGGTAGTCTATCATTAATAATTATTTACGGGAAGCAGCGCTTGAGGGCAGCTTCTAAGCGAACCGTTGGTAAGACGACGAAGAAGCTGTTTCAGGCACTACGTCATCGTTCATGGGCAAACAACATCTTGATTGGAAACCGCCTCAAAAGAGCATAGAGAGCAAACTGATTGCTATGCACGGTACTCGTAGGAGTCGAGGGGTATATTCGTATTCATATTCCAAATGTATTTATCAGGCAGAACAATAAGTTTAAAAATTTAATTGTTGCTCAGAATTAACAAAAGATTTTATAAGGAAATGACTGTAGGAAACCTCTGGAAAACTAATGGATTAAAAATGACTCAAATAGGATCAGAAACCATCACTGAGCATGATTAGAAAATCAAGCATTTTAAAGATTTGTAAGCTACTTTTTATAGTTATAAAAATAACTAATTTTAATACTTTTTAAGACAATGAAATAATATAAGTTGCAGGCAGCCTTCGGTTTTCCTCCCAATTATCAATTATTAATAATAATAATTAATATTATTAATTAGCTATTTTTCTACCTAATGCACAAAAATTGGTATACCACAGTCGAAACTTCCCCAGCTAAACTAGTTTTTCTTAGGAATTTCTGAATGATGATCATCAATTTGCATTCGCAATTTAAGCTGTGATCTTATTAATCATTTCATTCGCTATTTGTGAGTAATTATTGTATAAATATCGAGTAATTTTTCGGCTATAGAACTGCTGTGCAAGATCATTGTCAGCCGGCAGGTGTTTTTAGCCTTTTGTTTGTTTTTATTCAATTTTCAAAAATTGCAACTATAAAATGAAATAATTCGAGTGGCTGAGTTGGCGATCTAGACAAGACACAAGATTGTGGGCAGCTAACTACGAATTCTGCTACACCCACGGCAGCAATTTGCATACATAAAAGGCGATATAAATACTCATAGAAGCGAATGCATAATTGTTGGTATGAGTACGAGTATTGCACAACAAAATAAATCAATTTGAATAGATAGTCAACAAAAAAAGTAGCAAAGATCAAATGAAATGGGGACAAAGAGAGCCTCAGATTTGGAGTAAACTTTTGGGAGAGGAATATTATTTTTACGGACAAAAAGGAATATAAATAAAATCAAATTTGGGAGAGAAGAAACCCTCAGACATGGAATAAATTAACAATATCCTCTAAAGTTGATTCTTCAACGGCTACAAAAGATAAAAGTAAATAAATCCAACAGACAGATTTATTCCGATATTATTCCTTCCCTAATTCGTTATCCTCATCGCCACTCACCCGTTTCATCTCGACTGGGCGCTCCTGCCATATAGTTTCCATTGACATTGCGCACGCGTGGCTTGGTCTCACCCTGATCATTCCTCCTCCACCAATCCTTACACTTTTTGCAGTACGACAGTTTCTGTCCCATGCTTCGTTCTCAACTATTCTGAAACTTTGACCAAGGCAGGGCGTAGTCAAGCTTCGAGTATATCTATTGTCAAACCGGTTCGACTGTCAATAAGGCTTTGATAAGGCTTTGGTGTGGTTTGTGGATGTTTTCTGATGAACTTGTAGGTGCGGCGATATTTGAACTTCAATGCCCGAAGTGTGCGAGCTGTCCACAATTAGCTGGCATTTTACTCGTATATTTGGCTAAAGTGCAATGGAATGCAAAGTCGCGACAATTTAAACTGTAACAGCTGGGATCACGTCATCGTCAAAAGCTTCGAATTGAACTGAAACGCGCCAATGCTCGACGGCGACTGTTGAGGTAGCCCGTTCCATTCGGGCATGGCATCTTCGCTCAAGTGTTTTTACATATTATTCCAATGCCTGACCCCAGTGTCAGATAGTAGATGGCCTCGGGTGTCCAAAAACCAGACATGCGTGCGTAAATTGATCGGCTTTAATGGAATGGAGAATAGAAACATCTCTGAGAGCGGATCGTAATTGTGTCATGATTGACTTTTGATTTCTAGATGGTGTTGCTGCTGTTCTTGGGCGGCCAATTAATGCCTTAGGTGTAAAGATGAGGTGTGGCTGCCTGTACAGAATCTCGGCATCTTCATCGAAACTACATATTTATTCAAGGCAATCGCTGCTAAGGCGGATGCTGTCTCTTGAGTAGTTTGTTGTTTTTTTCGAGGCTTTTCCAGAGAACATAGAACATATTGCAGGCAGCCTCTAAGCTGGTAGTTGGAGAAGAGAATTAACCATTTAATGAATGATTTGTTGTATGGAGAACTTTCAAACTTACCTCGCAGTTTACTTTGGTTTTCAGCCAGATCGCGGGAGTTACTCAATATAGTTATCATCCCATTTAAAAATTTAAAATAAAACATAACAACAAGCAGCTGATCACCGGCGATAGTTACTCGATTACTTTTAGCGCAAATATGAGCAAAACTACTATCGAAAAATGTCGATTGAATTCATATAAAGAGATCATAAGAGAAGCAATAAGAGAGTTTTTAAGTTAAGAGCAACCCCAGAATGCTAATATATATAGGTAAGCATTAAGAGAACCTTATCTCTAAATGTTCTCCCTTTTGTATACCCTTTACCGACGGTTAATACGAATTTTACGAAAGTTTGTAAGGAAGGAAGTTTGAAGGAAGCTTCGACCGAGACCACATTAACAACATATATTTTTGATCAGATCGGAACTATCATTCGAAAAAATATATCATATAAATCAAATAACGTTTTGTCGAACTGAAAGGGTATAATAACATTAGCGCTCGGTTTCTGACTCTCTTCTACTCACGATTTTCCCTATTGTAAATGCGATAAACATTTATGCTTTCAGTTGCAGCTTCAGCTGGATATCTGATGGACTCGAAATTGTTAGAGATCCCTCGTGATCAGTGGACAATCTTGAGAGATGTTTATGCCGGCGATCGCACAAATCTGACCGGCTATGACTTGATAGAATACTTCTTAAACTGGACACCAAGCTCGAGTGATGAAACGATCAATATATATACAACTGATATAGAATTTGCAGACCACGGCAGATATATTTTAATTGTTGCTCTCCGCTCTTCATCGGTGATCTATAAACTAATGTTAATATTTTTCTTGCAGCATTCTGTGGCCCAAAAGGCGTATGTTTATTTGAATACTGTGAAGGGGTCTCTGGAGGAGCTGCAATCGGCGCTGTGTACCTTAAATCTGCAAACTTGGCATTTGATTTGTGGCTACGATGAACGCTTAAAGCCAGTTGTTGAGTATTATTGGTCAGCCAGAGGACAGCCATGTAAGCTGGTACACCAAGAGACGCTTGTCTACCATTTGCCCAAATCCACAATTAAGAAATTTCCACAAACGTAAGACTGTAATTCCTGTCTCTATGAAATATTAGCTAATAACCAAAACATTTCAGAGATACCCCACAATTTCAGTGTCGTAAGCTGGAGCCTGTAGATTCTCGGGTGGTGGATAGGCATTGGCCCTATCGCTCTGCCGAGTCTCTGCTACTGATAACAGGGCTTATACGGAACAATATTAGTGCTGGTTTCTTTGAGACTGGAACACTGCATGGCTGGTGCCTCAGGTGCGACAGGGAAAGGCTTTTTGTGATATACTCTTACATTGTTACCTTTCCTCCATAGATCTCCGCATGGCAGCTTGAGCAACTTGCATGTCTTAGCCGCGTACAGACGTTCGGGTGTGGGTTCCAAGATAATTCGTTACATGGCCGAATTAATTGAGGCTAAGGGCTCTGAAGTGCTGGCCACTGTTGTGCCTGAGAATGAGAAATCACGCAAAATGTTTGAGAAACTTGGATTTGAAGTGATCAACAAGCTGTATTGGTCGGCAGTGCCAGAAACACTGAAGCAGGCAAATGAATAATATTTTATTATCACTGAAAAGCCTTAAAATATTCCATATATTGCGAGCTCTTAAAGAGGGCACAAAATAATTATTTAAAAAATAAATTTAAATTTTAAAGTACATACAAATAGTTATCTACAGAATTCACAGATTTGTTTTACTACACCGATAGAAAAAAGCCCTGAAATTTTAATATTTTCACTTAGATTTTAATATTTATGCCATTGATTTTCATCCAAGAGTGATTGTATTAAAATTGAATATTTTTCACTTAAATTTTGATATTAATATAGAAATATTTAAATTTAATATATTTCATATTTAAATTTAATATGTTTCATATTCAAATTTAATATGTTTCATATTTAATGTTAATATGTTTCATATTTAATGTTAATATGCTTCATATTTAAATTTAATATGTTTAATATTTAAATATAATATGTTTCATATTTATATTTATATTCATTTTTAACTAATTGGTTATTATTTTGCGTACGCAAATTACATTTCAAGTCCTCATGGTGTGAATTGGTTAAAGTTTTCAACTAGAAATAATCGCAACATGAATAGGACTGCATTGGCCCCGTTTTACTGTGCATTCAAGGCAGCAGCAGCTGGAACTAGATGGAAATTCGAGGGACATAAAAAAATAATATAAACATAGTTAAAATAATTACAAAAAATATTTGATTTCATTTAATATGGAATATTTAAAATAAAAAGTTTTTCCTTTGGATTTTAAAAGAAAATTTTTAAAATCAAGTCATAATAATATTCAATTTAAATATGAAACATATTAAACTACAAATTTAATATATTATAGTTATTTTGAAGTGTTTTGTATTTAGATTAAAGTATGACCGTATTAAAAAAGCATTTTTAATACATTTATATTTGAATCAAAGTGAATTCTATTAAATTTTTACTATGTTTGTATTTAAAAATGGCATTTTAAATTCAAATATGATTGTAGTTATTTTTACTATGCCTTTTTCTATCAGTGTAGCTTGCGCTTGCTTATAATAACTAAAATTCAGCAAATATCAGCGTTTTCTTATCTGAGTATTCTCTTTTACTCGTATTACATTTCTCTGAGTCTCTAGCCGCTAGACGCTAGCGTATGGGAGGGTGTTTCGTGCTCTTTGCATTCAATCTTAGTTCTCTATTGTTTATTCGGTTTTCATCAATCGAACATGTCGGTACCCATGGCGGAGGAGGTGAATTCACTGGTGGAGATACCACGCGAGGATTGGATACAGCTGCGGGAACTCTATGCCGACCGAAATACGGATCCACATGGTTCCATGTGCATTAACAACTATATCAATTGGGTGCAGCAAGAACCAGAACTGCCAGTCAGAGTATTATCGTTAAATGGCGACTGGCAGCGAGAGGGAACATTCCTAATAACCGTGAGTACAAATGTGATAATTTTTATAAGAGAATCCCAATGTTTGATTGCTCTCAATTAAGGTTGATATGGGAACAAACCTGCAGCATCTCTACTTCAACACATTGAGCGATGATCTGAGCAGGGTGACAAAGGCCGTGGAGTGCCTGAAGCCCTCCAATGATGAGTATCTGTTCTTTGGGTATAGTTCTCGCTTTGATTCTCTGGTCAGGAACATTGGAAAGACATGTACAGGTATCACCAAAGAACTCAGTATTGTGGACGTTGTTTGGTATTATGCCAGCAAGCAAGTTGTATCCACCTTCACCGTCGAGTAAGTCTCAATACTCCAATGTTTTGGACTCCCATTTCATTCTGTTTTCTGCCAGGGTCCCAAACGGCATCAGACTGGATAACTTGAGTATTAAAGATGCCGAAACGATCAACGAAATTTGGCCACATCGTGCTGATAATTCTGTGAAATTTGTCAGGAGATTGATACAATTTAATGTGAATATTGGGGCCTACGATGAGACGGGAAAATTGGTGGCCTGGTGCCTGAGGTGAGACAATTCGATTGTCTTACGATCTGCATAACACTAACTCCTTGTGCTCACTCGATAGATTGCCCATTGGTGCCTTGGGTTTGCTGCAAGTTCTCGAGTCCCATAAGCGTCTGGGCCTGGGCAGCCTCATGGTTCGCGCTCTGTCCAAAAAGATCAACGATTTGGGCGATTCAGTTGTGGCTCCGGTGGTGCCACAAAATACCGCCTCACGCAGCATGTTTGAGAAACTCGGTTTCCAGCAAATTGACACAGGCTATTGGGCCGAGTAAATAGATCAGAGATAAGGAAAATAAAATACCCCCAACCGAAACTCTTATCTGAATGGGCTGTACTCTAACCTAAAGTATCAAACGTAATTTTGCTTACAATTATAATTTAATCTAATTATTGTTTGAGTGCCTAATAAATGACGAGTCAGTTTTGTTACTTTTGTTTACTGAACTTGAATGACTTGCAGCAAACAGGAGTTGAGATGACAGGCAGTCAGTGCTTGGAGGGAGGCATAGTAACAGCATTCAAGTAATTGCAATTTAATTGGACTAATTGATAATATCAATTGACATATTGTTTGTGTGTTTAATTTGTGTAAATAAATAAAATACCATAACATTATCTGTGTTTTGGTATATCCCTTCTGGGCACAGATTGCTTGGATTAAACGAGTGACTCATTCAATCACGGAATCGGCTCTGATGAGTCATTAAAATGTTATTTACATTATAGTTTCTTTAACCTTTGTTCTACTTTTTAAACCAATTGTTGGCTTGGTAGCGATAATCAGATTGGCGTGACAAAGTTAATTTAAACTTCGTTAGTTTGCCTGACGAGGCTGAAATTTCACGGTGTTGCAGATTAATGATGATAAAAGTTCAGCGATTTCTATACTATACTATATACTATACTATATATACTATATACATTTGTACAGAATTTAGTTCAGTATTTAAGAGTATTCATATACAGAAGAGAAGGTGAAATTGTTTTATTTAATAAAAATATTAATTTATTTTCATTCGTTAATGGGATATTTAGGGTAGAACGTATTTTCAGACAAACTGACAGCCAGCTCCTTTGTTTTTCGAAAGAGAGTTTTATTTTTACGTGTGAAATTTCAATTTACATTGAGAATTGAGAATACTGAATTGAAAATAAATTGTTCGAACAACAAAAGTTAATTAGAAAAACTTCAAAAAAGAGTTACATTAAACCCATTTTATTTTTGATATCCCCTTTATTTCCCCTAAATGGTTTTCCTGTTCTTATACTGCAGTTAAATGTTCATAATAATCCCCGTTCTTTGGTAATAATTTGTGGCGGCTTTTACCAGCATCATCACTTGACTTGAACTCATTTCCATATAATACAAGAATATAAATGGGGAAACCCCGCCTCCGCCAAACTTTATCACAAAAGCAACTGTCGGAGCACCACAAAGCGCCGCAAACTTTCCAGTGACGTTGCCTGAGGATACGCATCTAACATAAATCAAATAACATAGCTTATAAATATTTAAACTATTTGCTCCAATACTCTGTGTAGTTGGCCAGGAGAGACAGACTCGGAGTGGGAGCACAACATTAGTATGCACGTCACATGAGGTTGGTCCGGGAGAGCGAGAGCTTCAATGGATTTCCGCTACTGGTTTCGCAGAAAAATGAGGCAGGCACCGGCACAATGTCTCACCACCCGTTCCACCCAGAAAGTACCCGACGACTGCGAATCAATAACAAGTGCAGAATGGGGGGCATGGGCATGGGCATCAATGTAAACAGAGTCGTGGGTATAACCCAGACCAGTTGGCATGAGCATGAGTCGACAAACCATATCATCGGAGAGCAAATTACAGGGCCAGAGAGACAGCGAGAGAGAGCTCGGCTTGAAGGAACAGTTGGTATGAAACCTGATAACAAGTTTCAGAAACCGATTCAAGTTTTATAATGATTCGCGCCGAGCGTTGGCAGTTTAGTTGTCTGGTGTCTGTTCTCTGGTGTTGGCAAACGTAGCTGCCTCGATCGACGTTCCGTTCGCGATTCTAAGCTCGCGTACTCGCACGCATACTAAACAACAAAATATATACTATATATATACAGCCATAGCTGTGTGTTCACTGATCCGATTAGATTAAAAGAGTTCACTGTTAATTGCACAATATGTGGCGCTTACTCTTGACGCTTGTGGTGCTGGCGAGTGCGGCTCGCTCGGAGACGGAGCTGTGGCGACATGATCTTCGCAGTCCCGAGACCCAGGCCTACATAATGCGGCTACAGCAGGAGCAGGCGCAGGTGCAGGCGCAACAGCAGCCAGACAAGCTACAGCCACTGCCACTGCCACAAGCACAGCCACTGCCACAAGCACAGCCACAGGCCATACAGCAGCCCCCCATACCGGAATCCGCACCACTGGCATCGCCCGGCCTTGTCAACAGGTACTCAAACACTCAAATAAATCCAACAACTGCGAGTGCTCCCAGCTCTGCCTGGGCTGGCGGTGTCCCCAGTTCTGGCTCCGGCTCCGGCTCATCCTACGTGGACGTTGCCAGCTCCGATCAGATAGCTCGCAGCGTCTTGAACTTCGCCCAGAATCTGGCGAATCAACTGAGCGTTAGAAATCGCAAGACCGAGGTATTCTCGCCCCTCAGCATTGTCTCCTCGCTGGCACTGCTGCTGCTCGGCGCCAAGGGGCGCAGCTACCAGGAGCTGTCCTCGGTGTTTGGCATGTCGGATACCATTAAACTGCACCAGCAATTCGGCCAGATGCTGCAGGATGTGCGCCAGCCCACACGGGACTTGGTGTCCGCCCAGCGGCCACTGGTACCGTGGCGCATAAACAACGGCCAGCGCACATATCGACGCTCCCAGCGACCCGCACCCCACGAGGTGCATCTCGCCAACGGACTTTTCACACAGCTGGGCTACACGCTCAATGCCGGTTACAGGTGAGTTTAATTAACCATAAACTGGATCCGAACACCGAGTTTGGTTCAGGTTGGATGCGATGGGAAATGCCATACGAGACTATTAGTGGCTGCCTTGGGCTGCTGCTGCTGCTGCTGCGGATCGAGCCGGCGATCTGGAATATCAGGAATGATTCAACATCGAAGCATGCAAAGTAGGGTTTGGGAACTGTTTGACTGCAAATACTCAATGATTTCACTGGCTAATCATATGTAATATAATATCCGTGAAGTTTCAGTGCAGAGAAATGTGCCAGATAGAATCGAATGCAGTTTGACTTGAGAGGGAAAAACGTTGCTTACGAATTAATTGCTTTGGAATGCAAATTCCCCATTAAGATTTACACATTCCATGAAGGGAAGGAATTCTATAGAATGTTTTAGTATCAGCATTACAGATGCAAATATGTTTTCCCTTAAAAATCATAAATGCATGCAAATTTCACTTCACAGTCAATAATATCAATGGGAAATGAGATTAAATCAGGGACACCAATGAAATAACTACCAGCACGCTTGAGAGAAAACTTGCTCACAATTATGGAGATTAAATCAACTGAATTATCAGCAAAGCTGGAGGAAATCCAGAATTGTTCCGACTGCCTCGCCCCCTTTTTAATCACGTGGGGTCAGTGAAGTTCGAACTGCAATAAAGATTTAATTAGAACAAGAAATGTGACGGGATGCTGAACGAGCACTATATTAATTAGTAATAATGTGGCATAGAGTGAAATTCTCCCTAAGCATTCATGATAATTCAGTTCCAGTCAGGACATATGTAAATAGGAATTAGTCTCAGTGAAATCTCCCTAGACTGGCTGCCAGAGCCACCTGCAACAAGTGCTCGTTCCTAATGATCTTGCACTAATTTGTATACCCAACAATGATTTTTTACTCATGCTCCCCTCTTTTATTTTGCATTTGCAGTCAAGTGATTCGCGACATATATGGCTCTGATCTGGAGACGCAGGATTTCGAGGCAAGTCCGGCCAAGGCGCGTTACAACATCAACAGCTGGGTGGCGGAGCACACCCGCAACCATATCGACAGCATCATATCGAGCGACATACCACAGAGCACCCGAATGATCCTGGCCAATGCCCTGTACTTCAAGGCCTTCTGGGAAACGGATTTCATTGAGTCCGCCACCAAGCCGGACAGTTTCTATCCGAACGGCGAGGGCACACAGCCGGTGCTGAGCGTCCAGATGATGGCGACGGGCGGCAGTTTTCCGTATCACGAGGACCATCAGCTGGGCTGCAAGATCCTGGGCCTGCCCTATCGCGGCAACCTGAGCACCATGTACATCATTCAGCCCTTCAAGTCGTCGGTGGACAAGCTGCAGATGCTGCAGCAGAGACTGAACGCGGACGTGATCGAGGACATGATCAGCAAAATGGTTCGCCGCTCGGCCGTGATGGCCTTCCCCAAAATGCACATCACAGAGTCCGTTAGCCTGAAGACCATGCTCCAGCACATGGGCCTGGGCGGCATCTTCAGCACCGTCCAGAATGACCTCTCTCTGATTGCCACAAACGAGGCGCAGTCGTCGTCGGCGGCAAGCGGTCGTTCAGCCTCTGCCGCGTCAGAGCGACTGAGCAATAGTCTGGGGGGCAACGGCCTACAGAGTTTGGAGGCCCAGCGACGTGCCTCGCCCGCGGCACGCTCCGATCTAGTGGTGGATGACATTGTGCATAAGGTTGACTTCACCGTCAACGAACAGGGCACAGAGGCAGCGGCAGCCACCGTCACGTATGTGAAGAAATCCGGACCCGATGTACTCTTCCGGGGCGACACACCATTCATTGTCTTGGTGCGCCACGATCCCACTAAGCTAATCATGTTCTATGGCATCATCAATGAGCCGCCAACGGCTAATTAGGTTTCCCCTCGAAAGTCTGGGAATTAATGCGTAAGATCGTTGACTTTTTAGTTAGGCATTTAAGAAGCAATTTAATCTGATAATAAACTAAGTGAAATAGTGTACAACAAATGGAGGCTAATTCTGTTTTGAGTTTGAGTGTTGTATTAAATATTTTTAATTTAAATTTATACCGCCAAAAACCGATTGCTTGTCTATCGAAGAACTGCCATCACCAGAACGAGCTTCGTCAAAAATCCGCCAGTTGCGCCGCCGGAACCATCGAACTTGCACGAGTCTGGCAGCGCCAGGCACAACTATGACGGTACAAAGTTGAAACAAAAGCAATACACCTTATTATGTAAACAATGCAATAAAAAGGAAATTTGAAAACCAACAAATCTTGTAGAATATTGATATATCTATCGGATAAAATTATTTTTTTCGGGCTGAGAAGGCCAACTAGCTAGTAATATTAAACCGAATATCAAAATCATGGAATACGATTTTAATCAATAAAATAGAACGTTAACCCTTTGTCGACCAGGGGGGTATATAATATTTCCTCGAAATTTATGTAACTTTAACAAATATTACGCATTACAGGTGAAAAAAAAGGGGTGTGAAATGGGTTAAGTTCAAAATGACCAATTTAGCGCACAAAAAATACTGACATTTTTCGCTCTCAATTCGTGGTGGTTTTTCAAAATTTTCTCTCTTTTTTGGGGTGAAGAGAGCGTTTTCGTGGTGATTTTCCGTGGTGTGAGAAACATGTTCTTAACGGGAACGCGTATGGAATGACGCAACACTGAATCTTCATTCCATACGCGTTCCCGTAAGATACATTTGATTTGTATGGGAAAACTTTCAGCAACATGCTAGCAGCATTGTTGTGCAACTTTGGCACGAAATTAGCAACAATCTGCATACCTTGGGAAAATGGATATTATGGACTTGAGATATTGTTTGTAATTTCAGGCACCAATTAATGAAAAAACTACTCAGTCTCTGTTTTAAAGATATTAACGAAATTTTGAAGCTCATGGGTTCCAATAATAGCTATCAGAACCAGGATAAATGTATATATAAAACACAAACATGAGCATTTATAGGTAAAAAACATGTCAATCTAGGATAAAATGCAATATTAATGTTTGAAAGCAGCTTGGAACAACAAATTTAACATCACTTAAAGGAAATAAGGTATACAAAAGTACATACGCATAGAAGAAACTTGGCTGACCAGCAACAATGACGTCACATTTAGTCAACATTTACGTTTTATGCTTTGGCCGTTTTTGTTTGAACCTTATTATGGAAACAATCCAATGAAAAAGAGTTCTGAAAACTAGCCAATCCTGAAAAAAATGTATTGAGGAATTGGAACAAATTAATTTCTTGGGGCAGACAAGGCTAACTAGCTAGTAATATTAAACCGAATATCAAAATCATGGAATACGATTTTAATCAATAAATATAGAACGTTAACCCTTTGTCGACCAGGGGGGTATATAATATTTCCTCGAAATTTATGTAACTTTAACATATTTTACGCATTACAGGAGAAAGATGTCGGAGGTCTTTTTTGTTTTTTAAGTAAAGAGGAGGACGGAGCTACACGGAACTTTTACAAACAGTATTGTGTTCCATGGTTTAACAAAGGGTGCTCAGCTTTTTAAATAGAGGGGTGTTAAGTGGGTTAAGTCTCGTTTGATCGCCGGATTGCACTGGTTTTTTTTTCTCGAAACAGAAACACTATTCGCGCGGTCACACTGAAAAACCAAAACAGGCGGGCAAAAAAAAAACATAAAAATAAAACCTCCACCCGGGCTATAAAAGCCAACCGCCACATCGCAAAGCATCACAAAAACAAACGCGCAGCCCCGAGTGACAACACAGAAGCAGCTGTGTGAGATTAAAGTTCCAAAATCCAGAGTTAAAGTCGAGCGAAGTGCCGGTATTTTCTTGCATAACAAAAGAACAAAAAGAAAGACAATCAACATGCAATCCATGGCCAAACAATCCATGCGCGCCCTGCCGCAGGTGGGCAAGCAAGGTGTGTGTTTAATACTCCGCGAGTGTTTCCCGAAAATAATCCATCTCCATTTACCAAATTAGTGAGCTACCTGTCGACGAGCAGCGCCTGGCGGGCAACAGTTGGTGGCGGCAACGACTTGGTCGTTGAGATTACGGAGCCCAAGACACGGACCGAGAAGCTGATGGCCTTCCAGAAGAAGCTGCGTGCCAAGACGCCGCTTGGAAAACTGGACGAGTTCTCGCGCCATCCCTACCAGGAGAAGGAGCCCCTGAAGCCGTGGCCCAATCAGACGAATCCCCACACAGGCGAAATCGGCGGGCCCGCCGGTCCGGAGCCCACACGCTATGGCGATTGGGAGCGCAAGGGTCGCGTCTCCGATTTCTAGTCCTCCCCATCCAAAAAAGAGTTCCTTTAGCTAGCATCTAGGCTGTTATTTAAAAATTACAATTAAGAAAAAAAGCAAATCACGTATACTCGAAGCTTAATATTATGTTTTAGTGTATAAAATAGAAATACAAAAATTTTACAAAAAATACAACATTGTTTTTGGTGTGATTTAATGGTGCTTCAGCAGTTCTTCAGTCAGATGCTCGCTGAGCTGCCACAATTTCTGCTGCAGTTCAGAGCTCTTGGAGAGCTTGCTGGGCTCACAGAAGAAGCAGTTGTTGAAGTAGAGTCCCGACAAACCCGTCAGCTCGTTGGCGGTGGCGCAGTAGATGCTTGTGGCAGCCGCTTGTTGCTGTCGGAGAATAATCTTACAAGTGAACAAGCCAATTAAATGCAATGCGTATTTCTCTTGCTCACCAGGGACTTGGTAAAGGGTCTCACGAGGGCAAACAGCCAGCGGTAGAACCAATAATTACGCGACAATTCCGTGGATACCATATTTCCAGGATGCACAGAGAACACGGAGATTCCGCGTTGCTTCCAGCGCTGCAGAAAGAGTTAATTAAGTGACCCAATTGTGGAGTCCAAATTTAGCTGTGACTCACTTGGGCCAGTTCCTGGGCAAAGAGTACGTTGCACAGCTTTGCATTGTTGTAGGCCATCATGCTCCAGTACTTCTCCGCCGGTGGCGACACATGATGCACGGCCAGGTTGTCCACAGGAAGATTTGCGAACCTAAAGATACAGAAATAATTCAAAGGAAAGGAGTGTTTTATTATAAGACGCATTTGTTTGGTTAGCCCAGTTATTCAAGTATGGATCTGCATATATTATACGTCCAGACGAACCCATTGGACTTTGCTCTCCCCCCAGTGAACGCCAATCGCCAAACGAGTCTTGATTGGCATTGTCGTTGTTCTTGTGTATTGCCGGCATTTAACGCTCGTTGTTAATGAGATGCATAAAGTCAGAATCAACAAAGTACAGGGCATTGATAATGACTAAGACCCCTCCTACAGATCCATATGTACATACATATATCATACATATATCAAAATGCACCCAACAATGGAACAAGTGGCTGGGCTATTGAAACAAAGCTCCAGACAATAAACTCTGGTGCCACAAGGACAGGACAGGACAGGACGGTCGGAAGTGTACATGAAATTGAACTCTTCTCAGAGTCTGTTTAGAGGGGCTTCATCAATGGCGAGGCAGCTGAGAGCTTCGTGTGTGAAGCCCCGTTATCGTCACGTGTAGCGCATGCTCAGGGCGCATAGAGCCGCCACCAACATGAAAGTTTGATTGGCGCACATTTTGGACTTTGGATTTGTTTTCATTTTGCAAATTCCCGACCAGCGCTCTCGGCTTGGGGCCCCTAACAGAACAGCGCTACAGAATACAGAACGGTCGATGTAAAAATAACGACGCAAAAATCTATGCAAATTTTACTTTATTTATATGTACAAGTCTGCTTTCTAGATATAATGAACTCATTGTGGCTGGCGGGCTGTTGTTCGGGTTTGTGGGAGTTAATTGATGGTTTGGTGTTGCGGTAGGTACAGGCCAAAACGGGTATACGTGTTGTTTATAGCACTCGTGCGGAATGGAACATATTTAAACAGACGTGCAACGCGGGAATTGATTTCAATATTTAATTCTAGCTTATTTATGTAAATAGCTAAAGAAATAATTAAATAATATTTACATTTACTAAATGCATTTAATAAGTTTTGCATAATGATGCGAAAATCTTTTCAATTGTGCAAACAGCAAATTGTGTTGAGAGATCTTCTATCATTTTAGAATTGTTTGCCCTCGAAATGCTTCGAAAATATTTATCAGTTAGCACCGATTTGATTCGCTTTTGACCCCAATAGCAGCTGAGCGCAATTAATCAAATCTCGGTATACATTTTGTGGCATACATGACTATCAGCAAGTACACCGAGTGGCGCACGCGACTTTCTGTGGCATGCCCAGACCGGACTGGAGATATATGTATACTCGAAACGAGAAGCCAAAAATGTGGTACGTGAGCAGAGCAACGCACACATCAGACAGCAGCAGCAGCAGGAAAAAGAAACCACCTCCAATACTCGTAATAACAACTACAACAAACTCTCCAATTGCGTTTTGTGCTTCTTCCGCTCGATTCAATTCACGCGAGTCTTCCATCATTTTTCTGTGTGATAGCTACGCACAGTGGATCAAGACATAATACTTATAAAAAAAACTATGTATGTACATTTTTAGATGCAAAAGAGATCTTTTACAGAATTAGAAACCTAGAGGTTACCTATTAATTCAACTTGGGGAAGTTAAAGGTTTAAGTTAAAGTTTGACTACAGGAAATAAAGGAAGATCCTTGAAAGTTCAGGCGTTGAATGAAGTTATGCACTTTGGTGGATTTTTATTCCAAACCCTGTGAGGGGGCAGTGTTGCAATCTACCCAAGAGAGATCTCCATCTATAGAGATCAGTCATAAACATATTAGGATATTAGGATCAGTCATAAACATATTAGTATATTATCAGTGGTTTTGTGCCAAGTAAGAGCTCCTTACATCTTGGCTTCCGCGAGTATATAAAAATCCATTCAAGTTTTCTTCTTATTTAAACATTTCTACACGACCTTCTGCATTCTGCATAAACTAAATCCCACTGTGCTATCATCTGCACGTGAGGGTGCGCCCTGCTGTATGTGGGGTTTCGATAATGTAATCAAAGCTGTGGCGTTGTTGTTGTTCTGATGGTGGTTCGTATAGTGGTTGATTTGGATTTATCTGAAATTACGAGTACAAACATATTGTGCGCAGCAAAAAATGTAAATGAAGTCGCTGGATGGTGGCAAAACATTGTTTTCAAATCTACATAAGTTCAATTGCGTTTCGCCTTGAAACGAGACCAAACCAAACAGAACTTCAAACAGAGACGAACGGCAGATGAAGTGACGCCACAAGATTAAACCTTTTTGGAAACCTACACTAGCCTACACGGCATAGCTGCGCAATGAGCATGCAGGCGAAAATATTTATTTTTGGCTCGCACTATGAATAGTTTAGCCCCAAAGCGAAAAGAAACCGGTCGGGTCCAAAGTCCACAGTGTGTGGAGGGGCATAAAAGTGCAATCAACTCGCAAATAAAATAAATAATAAGCGATGGTTACGACTACCAGATACCCGCTAGTGTAGCAAGATCTTTGAGATCTGTGAATCACTATAGATATTAAGCTATGAAAACTGTGTTCAAAATAAATGTAAGCCTCTATTTAACAATCATACATCTACATATGTATGACTTGATCTTTACTAATTTGGAGATCGGTCCAAAAATCTATCCGTATCATGCAATCCGTATAGGATATATTTTTGGAAACATCTTTCAAAATTACCAATATTCTACAGATATTTCCAGCGATTAGCAGTGATTAGCTGATGGTGATCCAAAAACCACATGCAAGTCAGACTTGGGTACTTTGGTCAATGATAATAATATTCGCCACTTAATCGATTGTAGGTGTTGGGAATCGCCAAACGTGTATGTACTTCTGTTCCTGTTGCAAACAGCATGATGAATGTACCTCATACTCTACGAATACCGGTTGCAATAATGTCAAATGGTTTGCCGGGCAAAGCAAAAATATGGAACTTGAATGAGATGCACAGTGGAGGCAGTAAAAGTGATTACAGCTCAAAATGATACTATAGCCAAAGGAAATAAGTGTTCTAACCGTAGATAAATATAATAATAAATATATCAATAGATTTTCGGTTAGATTTGACTTTTGTTAACTGCCCTTTTAGGATTCTATGAAATTCGAAACTTGAGGTTGAGATTTGTCGCAAAAGACACTTCAGTTAATCAATCCAGATGTCTTTGTTATCAATTGTGTAAATTGCAAATCAGTCCTAAGCGTATACTGTAGCCCTTATCATATTTCAAACTATGTACCTGTGTGATTCAGATGACAGCACCACAATCCTCGTCTTGTAATCGAACAACGTATCCAGCTGCATAGTCAAGTAGAAGTGGGACAGATGCGATACTTGGAATGTGGTCTCCAGACCGTCAACGGTGGTCGTATAGGGTAAGGCAAAAACGCCAGCGTTCAAAATGAGGTAATCAATGTGGCTGGAATATAAAAGCATTTTAAAATTGATTATACTAGAAACGTATTTTGTCTAGTCACACACCTAACACTCTGCTTGATCTCCTGCACAAATTGCTGGACAGCACGCAATGAACTTAAGTCGAGGGCCACAAAGCGACAACGAGCCCGTGCCGCGGGCCGTTCCTGGGCAATCCGGTCAATGGCAGCCTCAGCGCTGGCCCGACTGCGACAGGCGAAAATGATATCACAGCCATGTTGGGTCAGAGAGCGAGCAGTCTCAAAGCCAATGCCACAGTTGGCCCCTGTTATCAATGCGATTCGTCCGTGCAGATCCTTGCCATGGAGCACCTGTAGTGCTGTGCTGCAGGAATCAAATCTCTGCCGGACTTGGGCCACATTCTGAGTGGGCTCTTCCACAGCAAAGGCCAGGCGGGGATCCACATTGCTCCGCTGCTGCGTCGCTTTGTTCAGGAATATGAATTTTTTCAGCTGCTCGTCATAGTACTTTTCCCAGCCCAAGGGCAGTTCCCCAGTGATGCGTTTGGATCGCCCAGTTCTGGGATGTGTCCATTGGGAGGTTTTGCTCTGCTGGCTGGAGAGAAAAACAACATTTATTAGCAAAGTTTTACGACTGAACTTGACCTTTATACTTCACGTAGCAGACAGTGCCGTCGTCTGTGGCACGCTCTTCCCAGCCGGGGGGCAGCTCATCCTCACTGTCTGTATCCGGTAGGGACATCATTTTTTGCAAGTTTTTAAAGCTAAATTTAAAATTTTAAATTTAAATTCTGGAAACTCGCGAAAATAAAAAAAGACTAAAATATACCATACGTGACCCTCAGAAATATACCAAAACGAGAAGGAACGTGTGAGTCGTTTCTGGGGACACGACTCTACTTATACCCGTACTCAGTCAGTATATACATACACTTTTGAGCTTATGATTTTTTAGAATTTTAGAAAAAAAAAAAAAAATTGTACATTTTACATTTTTTTGCTACATATGCTATCTACATCTACATATAAAATGTCTATTATACATCTAACATGTAGATTGTACATGTTCCATTCATATTCTACATCTCCTCCGCTAGGGGTTGCTCGCGCACTGAACGCGGCAGAGTGTGCGAGCGAGAAGGAAAATGAGTTGTGTTGTCGTGGGCGGAAGGGGGAGGGGAAGCAACTGAAAATTAATTTCTTCATTCTGGCTATAATTATGATCCGATCTGATTCAGATTCGGCAGTCTGGTAGATATGGTCATTCTCTACGATACTGCGTTTTTAGTTTTATCGTTTCTTTAAAATTGTGCCTGCCACAGATTTTCGTCCTTTGTGGGGGCGGAAGGAGGCGGGGCGAAATTTTGAAATACACTTGTAGCAGTGTGATATCACATGAGTCTGGAAACCAAATTTGGTTGCCCTAGCTCTTATAGTCTCTGAGATCTAGGCGCTCAACAAGACGGACAGACAGACAGACAGACAGACAGACATGGCTATATCGACTCGGCTATTGATGCTGATCAAGAATATATATACTTTATGGGGTCGGAAACGTTTCCTTCTCTGCGTTACGTACATCCACTTTTACCACAAATCTAATATACCCCTTAACTCTTTTTTGAGTACGGGTATAAAAAAAAAATTTTACATATTACATTTTTTTGCTACATCTGTTATCTACATCTACAATGTATATTTTACATCTAACATGTAGATTATAGATGTACTATTCATATTCTACATCTTTTCCGCTAGGGGTTGCTCGCGCACTGAACGCGGTAGAGTGTGCGAGCGAGAAGGAAAATGAGTTTCGTTGTCGTTTGTTGGAGGGGGGGCAGGGGAAGCAACTGAAAATTAATTTCGTCATTCTGGCTATAATTATGATCCGATCTGATTCAGATTCAGCAGTCTGGTAGATATGGGCATTCTCTACGATACTGCGTTTTTAGTTTTATCGTATCTTTAAAATTGTGCCTGCCACAGATTTTCGTCCTTTGTGGGGGCGGAAGGGGGCGGGGCGAAATTCTGGAATACACTTGTAGCAGTGGGATATCACATGAGTCTGGAAACCAAATTTGGTTGCCCTAGCTCTTATAGTTTCTGAGATCTAGGCGCTCATCGAGACAGACAGACAGACAGACAGACAGACAGACAGACGGACAGACAGACATGGCTATATCGACTCGGCTATTGATGCTGATCAAGAATATATATACTTTATGGGGTCGGAAACGTTTCCTTCTCTGCGTTACACACATCCACTTTTACCACAAATCTAATATACCCCTTAACTCTTTTTTGAGTACGGGTATAAAAAATATACCGCAAATATACTACATATTACTAACCAAGATGCGTTGATATTCCTTGATTTTGGTATTCGGTTTTATATTACTAGTTAGTTAGCCCTGTCAGCCCCAAGAAATTAATTTGTTCCAATTCATGAATCAATTTTCTACAAGACTGGCTAGTTTTCAGATATCTTTTTTATTGCATTGTTTATATAATAAGGTGTATTGCTTTTGTTTTAACTTTGTACCGTCATCGTCGTGCCTGGCGCTGCCAGATTCGTGCGATTCGTAGTTGCTGCGGGCTGCCACACCATCATATTTTGTGACCCGTTTCATTACCGATTCGCTTTGAACTGATCTGGCAGCCCTAAAAACAAAAATCCGCACAAAAAGAAGAAGAAAAGCGTACACGCCGCTATTGCCGAAACCTGGAACTACTGTTACAAACTCTCTGGTCTGGCAACATTTCAAAAGCGACAACGACGCGCCAAAAATGATCAATCTTCAAACTGCATAAATCTGAGTGAATGAATGGTTTAAATTAAATAGAGAATAACTTGCTATTTGAGTAATTTAAATGAGTACTTCTCGCTTTAGAACTTTGATAAATCTCTTCACACTAGCTTACACAAGATTTTTTTAAATCTATTTTTTTAAGCTTCCTCTGTGACAACACAAACTTAAAAAGTTACCCATTTAGGTACAGTGGCAATAATATATGTGGTATTCATTAGTATACCCAATTGGTATTGTTCCATTTGAACGCACACCCAGAGCTATGCTTCCACATGTTCGGGTTACAGGCAACGATCCAGACAGTTGTTCTTTTGCATTTGCGGTAACCATTGAAGTGTGTCCAAGTCATAATATTGGGGCAACATAATTGGCATATGGAAGGGGAATTCTTTACAAACTTATTCTAAACTAGACTCGTCATATGGCCCGGCCTCAGGCCTTCTCGCATAAAATTCGCTGCGCTTCAATCAGTTTTGAGTTTGCGACCGCCTTGAATGCATTTCAAAGAAATGTTCCCGAAAACTAGTGTGCCAAATTGTTGAGGATTAAGTGGAATATGTACATATATTGTCAGAATGCTCGTTTTAACATTATAATCCAATGAGTAATTTCATTTTGGAGTGGAGATTGATAAATAAAATGTCATAAAAATGGCACAATTGAATTTATGCCCCCTGCTGTGGGTGAGCGAAATGAAACTCAACTGAATCGCAGATGTCATGCCGGCCGCAACGGAAATGGAAACAAAGCAGCAGCATCAAAAATTTCATCCGTTGCACTGAGGTCGGCCTCATTGCTGGCAGAGCCGGTCAGTAGTGTCATATAAAATATCCATCACAATTATCAGCATCATCATCATTATCGCCATTGTCCTCATGGCGAGATTATTTTCCATTCTGTTCGCTGGCCCGCTTAATTGATTTTATATTTTCCATTTTTTTATATCCGTGTAAATGGCAAAGGAGAAATAATAATCATAATGGCTCTAGTTTCGAGACTAATTAGCGTTCAGAAATAATTGAAATTGCCCATTGTGCCGCTTAAGCTCTGCCCCCTAAACACGAACTGGTTGCAGTTGCCGTTGCAGTTGCTGTTTTTTCATTTGATTTATGGTCTCAGCGAGAAAATAAAAACAGTCATAAAATATAGGAAAATCACGCAAAATGCGTAAATCAATTTGATTAATAATGCAAATATTTTGCATTCTGCCTTTGATGCGTTCAATTGGGATTTGACATTTTGGGATTTGTTCTATTGAACAATATTTCATAATAAATAGAAAAACCGATAGGGTTTCCTTAGTTTTGTTTATTTAAATGTAAAGTAATCTTTTATTGGCTTGGTTTAAAAGATAGCTACAATTTATCTGCCTCAATTATGCCCCGAGTTAGCACTCACTTTGAGATGTCTCCATTTCATGTGTCGCATATTAATGGCGAAACATTTTTCAATTTTACACCGTTTAGCTCACAAAAAATATAAAAAATGGAATATAAATGTGTATATCACACATACATATGTATGTACATGTAGCGATGTGTATTCGCATGTGGCAATGAAACGGAAGTAAAATTGCAAAATTAATGCCACTCGTGTAAATATGAGGCATGCATTTTTCATGACAACGTGCCAAAGCTTAAAAAACAAACAACAAACAGTCCAGTCCCTCAGTGAAAGAGAGAACATTTAAGTTAATGGGTCGTGTCTTTATGTCTGGCTGGCTGCTCGCTCGTCATTGCACGAGTATTTATGCATTATTTATATTTGTTTTTATTTACTTTGTTATTATTGCTTTCATCATTTATGAAAATAAAGAATATTTATTTACATATGCACACACACACACACATTTATGCGGTCGGACGAAGCAGCGATCGACGCCCCTGAATATGCAACGATTTTATTTCGATATTCTCCAGGAGTAACAGTGTGCATAAATACACGTGGGTTTAAGTTAGCTTATGGTCTCATTAGGTAGGAGATAATATATGGGTGTATAAAAATATAGTTTTTGCGATTAAAAGTAACATGTGAAAAGCAGCAGCTATATCCATATAACCATATATTTTGATGGTTGGATGATTTATCATCCATTATTGTACATTATTGGGCATTGAAATGTGCTATGTGTTTATATTTTATGTCTTGTGAAATACAATCGCCAATCGCTACTTCTTTGAGAGTAGCTCGTAGTCGTTAAAAAATTTCCAAAAGATAATCATGTGAAATGATAGCTGCACGGGTTGGTTGGTTGTCTTTTGTTTTACATACGAGCGTGTTCGTTCCTCTTCCACTGTTTGCTTATAATTCACACATTTCATTTATTTCCCCACCATTTGCCATACTTTTTTATGTCGATTGCCAAATGGATGCACGACTATGATGCAGAAAAAGTAAAACAAAAGCAAAGGACAAGACAATTCGCCTTGCAATACAATTTATTTATTCACAATTTATTCTTTATGCTATCTCTGTTGTGGAAACTTCCTGTTTTTGTTTTTATCTCTGTCTCTCTCTCTCTTTTTGTTTTCTCTGTTCGCGAATTGGTTTGTTTAAAGTGCAATTTTATGATGCGTTAACAGTCTATTACATATGTAGATATATAGTAAAGCCATTTATATGTATGGGAACACGCCCCACCTAGAACAAGCCCGAGCATAGATTTAGTTATTGGTGATTTGTAGATTTGACAATTTGCTGAAGCAGAAACAAAGTCATTTTACAGCACATTTATCGAACAACTGAACCCTATGCAAGAGGAATGAACAGTAACAAGGATTCAATAGGAGAACAAAAATTGTAAAAAATCGAGCAAAATTTATTTTTCCCAAACTCTGTCCCATTCCTTTTTACGAAAGCGAACTGCATTAGTTTTGGTATAGAAAAACTTAAATTTTTGTATGAGAATTTGGTTGATTCAAAACCATACAAATATCCAATACTAATTGGAAAAGGAATTAAGAAAGGGGGAACTACTTCTCCCGCCCAATTCATTCCCGTTAGAGATCTGATAATTTGTGCATTTTACAGAGGACTTGCTACAGTTTTGGGACATTCGGCTTAATTGCGTTTTTCCCTTCTATTTTGCATAATTAGAATTTGATAAAATGTTGCAATGCCTTCCAAATACCCACCATGCCACGCCCATTGCATGTTGCATGCAACTACAAAAGTCTGTCTGCCTGTGTGTAAGTGTGCGAGTATGTGTGGTGTGTGTTCTCTGAGTTGCTGTGCAAATTCGATTTTAATAATAGGAATTTATCTCTGATCAAATTTCGTGGTTGCTGAAAATGTGTTCCATGCTTCTCAGCTCCCATCCCGCCCATCCCTCATTCGTAATCCCCCCGACTCCAGCCAGTAAATTAAATTGGTTTTTAATAGGCGAACGATGCGTTTTTGTGTCGAGCATCGATTGGCGCAGATTGATTTGGCAGTTAACAAACATTTTTGGGTGGCGAAAACATCGGGGGAGTGCCGGCTGGAAATTATTTCAGCAATTGCAAAATTGTTCGAGTAGGAGTACGAGTGCTCGTATCCCTGTCAACGCCTGAGTGTGGGTAGGGTTTTGGGTTTAACTGTCTCTCTGATCGCATTTCGTACTGACATTCAGACACCCAGCCAATCCAGCCAGTCATCTGCATTTCCTCGCCCGACTTTTCCCACTTCCAATTGCCTCGGCAATTGTATTGACAGTCACCTTCCCGACATCCTACATTTGAAAGAGCGCTGCTTCTTGTGTGCGGTTCCTTGGCTCCTTTTTGCCTGCCTCTTTATTCGTTGATGCGACAAATTGACAGGCGGGCATGTGGCATCGGATGGGATGGCACACGAATTTGTTAATAATCTTGCATGTCTCGTACGAGATACATTTGTATCTACGAGCGGGCTTTGCTGATGAGCGATGAGCGCAATTAAATCTGGCCGTCAGCGGCTGACAACTTACATCGAGCGGCAGTGGAAAGAAATTTCCTTAAATCTTAGATAAGAGTAGGCATGACATTTCTCTTGATATTATTTTAATTCATTTGGAAATTTTTTAATTTAAAAATTTACCCGAAACAATGCAATAAAAAACATTTATGTATGTCTTAGATGGACAAGCTCAAACTGGTTCAGTTTCCGGATCTTCTGATACCCTTTCTGTATCATCGTTTTACCCATTCGTTAGTCTGAATTAGCTACAGAAAATCTGATATTTTATATATTTTAAACATTTGTTGTGTTTGTATTAGTCTCTCATTCATTCTACTGGCAGATGATTAATGAAAGCAGGCCGCGCATATTTCATCCTGCATAAATTGCAATCAATTAAATTAAATTAAAAAATATTTGCATTATTAGTTTGAATATTCAGTTTTTTATTCCCATATTTCACATATTTTGCATTAATAAAGATTGGTAGTCTGTTGCCCATTCTGGGGTTTGTGCTCGTAAATAATGATTCAATTAATAAATTTTTTGTTGTGAGCTAATTTGAGTCCCCAAAGGAAGGGGCATGCCTGCCAACCCAGACACATCAGTGAGGCCTGCCACGCACTGAACTGTTTTCATACCCTTTCAGAGTGTTGTCCAATTCGGTGGTGAATGTTGTTAAGTACGAATATCAGAAACAAATGAGTACGGATCGTGATCTAAATGAGTCTATATTAATCGAATAAATATATCAAATTTAGTACGTTAATTGGAATTCATTAGGAGTGGGACTAACGAGCTTACTAAATATATTATATACTTTCCCCATTGGAACCCTTGATGTCAGGGTATTCCTCTCTTCGGCTTACGAGTAATCTCATTCTTTCTTCTTTTTGAAATGAATATGAAAAAGATGTTTACGCGATGAAAATCCTCCAAAAATCCGTGACAGCAACAATAAAGCTTGGCGGAAAAATCTCGTGTGGTTGTTAAATTTGCGCCAAGCGTGTGCGTTGCACTGGTGGAAAAGCGGGAAATAGCAATGGGGTGGCGGTAGCGGTGGCTGTGGCGCTGCTCCAGTGGGGGCTGAGCATTCATTTTTTATGTTTATTGTCGCTTATCGTTGCCACCAAGGGGAGTGTACCCGTGCCCGTGCCCGTGCCCAGGCCGTGCCATGTCCGTGCCCTGTTGAGAGCTTGGAGCGGATTGGAGGGGGGCGTGTCATTAGGGTCTCAGCGCCAAGATGAAAAAGAGTAAACACGGCTATGAAAAAACGTTAACAACTCTCTTGGGCCTCCTCCGACGGGGGGGCATAACAAAACGCATTACACACACAATCTTTCAGTCTGTATGCGATTGTGCGTGTGTGCGAGAGTATCTGTGTCTGGGTGTGCGTGTGTGTGTGTGTGGGCTACGTGTAACTTTATTAGCCGTCTCCCCTGTGCGTATGCCTGTAGTGTGGGACTGCGACTATGTGTGTGTTACCTTGTCAAAGTTATGAAAATGTCTGGGGACCTGCTGTAACTGCTGTTACCTGCTCCCAGACTCGGTCCATGCCCCAGCCACAGCCCCCGCCACCCTCTTGCCGGCTGCTACTCCCCTCGGTCTAGCCGTGTGTGAAATTAGTCTAGGACGTGGATTTCCATATGCCGTGCCCATTGAATCTATGTGGGTGCATAAGTCTGAATCAAGGATTACAATACCAAACTTTAAATGCAATTAAATGTAGTAAAAAATAAATGGAGGAGCTTTAGCCTGGAACTTAGCTTCCCTATGTGAATTCTACAAAGTCATCCTCTCTTAAGTATTTGCGTAGATAAGTACCGTTGTACCGTTGTACAATTGTATTATTATTATATTTAATTTTAGTGCTACACAAATAAAAATAATAATATATTATTTATTTTATGTTATATAAATTATTATAAAATTATTTTATAAAGTTTTAATCCATTGCATTTCCTTAAGGGCTTTGTGCACTGTCACAGTCTTAGGAATATGCATTTTTATTAAGTGTAGGTTCCAGAATCTTCTTCTTCACTCCTCCCATAAGTCCCCTATCTCAAAATTTCCGATGCAAATCACTCGCAATCAATTGAAATCCATCAAAAGCAAACCAACACAGCCCCTTTAAAGGAGATTTTCAATTACGCAGCTCCGGAATCTCATTTCGTATGATAACTGCAGTAAAAGGCGTGGTCATGCATAATTCCTTAGAGGTGAAAAAGATTCCATTTCGCAGCGTATATATAGAAAATTCCTTTAATATTTTTGCAAATGATGCTGAGAAATCTCAGGGCGTGCTCGCACCTCGTCGGGGTCATTTAAATGCAGATTGCGGAATGAGCAGTCTGTCCACTCGGGCGTCAGACCAGGCATTTGCATAATGGCGGCGACACATTGCAGCGGAAGCGGAAACCCAAACCCAAGCCCACCATCACTTTCCCCCTCGCCACCATCCATGGCTCGAGGCTTCAGCGTTGCAGGTTGCAGGTGCTCCAGTCGTGTTTATGACTGCTTGAGATTGCTTGTGCCCCATCGTTGGGGGCTGTCGTCGGGGCTGTCGTCGAGGCTGTCGTTGGTGTCGTTAGTAAGCGGAAGCGCCTCGCATTGCCCGGCCATTGGTTTTGGGCGCCAGAAATGAAGTGTGGCAGCCAGCAAGCGCTTTTCATTTGAATTCAACTGCCATAAATAAGCCAGCCACTTGGCGAACAAAGTGCGAAAGGCAGGTGATGTGATGGCCTTCCATTATAATGTCTCCATTGGGCTGCAATAAAAGCAATCAAAAGGGTATGAGAATATATTTGGGGACTATTGGGAAACATGAATGATGGCACATTAAAGATTAAGGCTTAAAGGCTGTACCGCACAAAAAGATTTGTGTATGTAAACACAGATGGACATGTATAGATGAGTACCTAAAAATGTTCTATGACAGTCCCTAGGGAGCTCGTAGCACCATCATCGCAAATTCAAAAATTCTCTCCTACTCAAAGTTCAAATTTGGAATTTTCCAAAAATATTTACACCTTCAAATTGTCCATGGGGCAAGCTACGACTACTATTCCTACTCTGACGTTGTTGTTGGTATTGTTGCGGTCGTTGTTGCTGTTGTTGGTTCAATGTTTATGTTGCCACATCGTGGCAGGGCACGCATGCAACGCCTCGCCTCAAACCAAGAGCCCCCCATTGCACACACACATACATATAGTCTGACATGAGGGCGAAAGGTGCAGCTGCGACTTTGGGTGGGGCAAGTTCTGTGGGTGTTTGGGCGATGGGGAGGCGGTGTCAACCATTGTCAGTTAGTGGGTTGGCCAGAGCCTGGCAGCAGCCTGCGCCACCTGCTACTGTACTTGGAGAAATTCTGTGTGAGATGCAAAACTTTTGAGGCACATGTTTATTGTATCACATTTTAAAATTATTCAAGATGATGTGGAGAACGTGAGAAAACGTGAACTTTTTTTCTGTACCAAAAATATGACAATTTCACTTTTTCCCAAATAAAAAAGGGATGAAAAGGAATGTCATTTTGAAAAGTAAAGATCGCAATAGATTACTAAAAAAATAATTTTTAGTTTATTAATTGCATTTTAAAATTCATAAAAATAATTTAGAGATAAAGGATAAAGGATGCACGTGTGCCCATGTCATTTAAATAAGGAAAAAGGCTTTTAAGCACACAAAATTTTTTATATTCAGTCCATAACTAAACAAAATTCGATTTTAGAATTTTAAGTGATTTATTATTTCAAAATAACTAATTCATCTATTTTTTGGCGAGTGTAGAAATTGGTTTTGGCGTAGTTTTTGTTGCTGGAGTGGCATAAATATCGTTGCGGTTGCACGTGAAAATTGCATTTGGCCAGCATTTGGCTGCTGGGCGCATTTGGGCGCATACACTTGAAGCGGTGTGGAGTGGAGTGGAGTGCAGCAGGACACCGCCATTCGGCTTGGGTTCCGCTCTGTTCTGCACTGCCCTTACACTCTGTGCAAATTGTGGACTTAAATGTTTATAACGCATCCGCATCTCTCCGTTCCACCCCTACAGGTTCAACCACCGAAGCATCCAACAGCAGCGTAACTCCACCTTCGCACCACCCAACTTTAGACCATTTTCGTCGTTTGTTTATTAAGCTTTTCTGGTTGGGGCAGAAATAGAGAATCGGTGGGGCAAAAGAGAAAAAAAAGGTGTTGAATGCCACTTGCTGGGGCTGCTTTTTATTGCCATCGCACATCTAAGTGCAGCAGCTGTAAAATAAATATATATTTTTATATATACCCATTCCGCACCATCCATTTCTTTTACTTCTCTTTGTTGTAGTTGGCTGTGGGTGGAATGGAGGGCATGGATATAAATTAAACGCATTAGAGTAGGAAACCGCAGCGATTTTCCTTTACTTTTTTTTCCTTTCCCGCCCAGCAGCATTAATTCGCTTTTGCCAACCGACAAAGGCACTTAACGTTCTTGCTCTCTCACGTTCTCACTCTCTCAGTCTCTGCGTCTTTTTTTTTGTGATTGAAGTGTATACAAAATTTAAATAAGAAACAAATCGAAGTAATGGCAAAGTCCCCCCTTACCCTTGGTCCTCTCGATTGCCACCTCATAGATGGCTAGATACCAAATACCAAATGCTCAAATGTTGTAAAAGGCAATGGAAAAATCGTCGAATGGGAAACGGTGATGGTGATGGAGTTGGATGGAAAGGAAAGGAATGTGGACGAAGCTCTTCACATAATGAAAAAATAAAGGAAACCGAAAATCCATTCAAATGAATCCAAATTCATTGAAGCGTTATTTTAGGTATTGGCTAAAAAAGAAACAAAAAGGAATTAATGTCATGATACTGTTGCTTATCAAGCACTTCTTTTACCTGCCAAAAAAACAGTCAAGAATGTCAAATGAGTGTTTCTTAGCAATGCTTTATAGGTAAGTTTCGACACGATTGGAGAGATTCGTAAAAGGGGGAAAACTGAACTACATACAACAGTACAAATAATATTGGAAATATCTTCGGATTGTTCCCATCATATACGAATATAAATAACTGGAATATATGGAGTATAATAATTACTAAACAAGCTTAAACGAAAACTTCTTTTGACTTCTTTGAAATTCAGATTTACTTAGCAATTTTTGCAAACAATCACCATCCATAGACGAATATAGATATAGAAAAAAACGCCCAGAGAGTCCTTGCAACATTTTCCCCAACAATGGCAAAGTCAGAGCTTAGGGGCAAGCTCTTAAATAGAATGACTAACCATCTTAATCACATCACAGATACCCAGGCAACAACCGTACGGATACGAGTACTGTGCAGCAGCTGGAGGAACTAAACGTTTACTCGGACGATTTGGAAATGCCCGCCGACATTTCGGCAGCTGTCAGTTGTTTGCCACTAAACGCTTACAACCAGCAAATAAAGTGCCCCGGAGAAAGCAGAGCTGCAGGCACATGGCTATACAGAGAAAGTACAGTTGGAAAAAAGAGGAGCATTTTATATAATCAAATAGCAGCCAAAAAACGGTTTTGTGGCCAGGGGCAGACGTCTTCGTCTGGCGTTTCGCTCGTTCGGGACTTGACTGTTCCGCATTCTGGCGCTTTAACTTCCGCTTTCCGTTCTCCCTTGCTCTCACTCCATGCCTCTTCATTGTCTTCTCTTTCTTGCACTTTGCATACAAAGTACCGTTAACTACTGGCATCAGTTTTCACACAACAAGAACAACAACAGCAGCCGCCACCCTGATGGTTTTGGCGGGTTTTTTCACTGATTTCCATTCCCTGTTCGCCATTGAAAGCCAATAAAAGGAGGGCAAAATCTGAAGATTACCAGAATCCAAGCGCATTGACCAGGGTTGTACCTTTTGGATTGAGGTGGATTTCACTTTAGATGAGGTGGGAACCTTTTTTATAAAATGTTGTATGGAAAAGAGGGCCCACGCTGAAACATTATTCGAATTTTCACATTTTAAAAATGCTATAAGGTTCTTATAGTTTCATGATCTAAAGTAATATCCCTTGGGGAATATACCTAAAAATTATTCCAGCATTAGCCATGCATTGAAATCATTTTATTATATGCGGAACAGCTGCTCACTTTTAATAATTAACTATATTTAAAAATTTACAAAGAGATAATTTGGAAAAGTATTTTAAGTTTTTTAAGAGACACACAAAATATGGCGACGCATTTGGGTAAATCAATCAAATTTAATAGGGCACCTGGTCCGGGTCAAAAGTACATATTAAATCATGCTGATTCATAAACTTCAATTGTTCTTACCGCATAGGATTCTACTATGATTACATTTAGTGGTAGAGCCTCTCATCTTTCTCTGCTAAGAACTCCGATGCAATATTTAATTACCGAAAGGGTATCGTATATAATGAATATCAGTGCCGCAAAGACAACAAATCGTAAGGCACATCTGATCAGTTTCCACAAGGGCCACATTTGAGAGCAATTCGAACAATATTTGATGTAGAATAGATTTCAAATGTAAAAATGAGTGGAAAGTCGCGGATAATTTTGTATTGAATATGTTAAGTTATAGCTTAGGTTGGGCGTAGATCACTCAGCTTTATCAATATCTTCAGAGTCCTTCTCTTTGTCCACATCACCTCCAAATAAATGTTGCTTTAAATGATGGTTATACAATTGTTTGGCCATGGCTCTAACTGCCACAGAGACTGTCGTTATCGCAACAGTAGTCGCATCCGCCTTTGTTGTCTTCTCCGACTTGTTGTGGAAGAAAACAAAGTAAATGATCAGACCGCCTATAAGCAGAATCCCAAGTGAGGAACAGATGATACACATCAACAGTTTTGTCCCCAACTGAAGGCAGCTGAATAGAATTATATTATATTATATTATATTTAAATGAAATGGAATGGGTAAATTAGCTTACCAGCATAACGCAGATCCGATTATTCTGAAACACATAATTTCTAATTTTAAATATAAACTTTTATTTTGTCGAAATTGGTTTAACCAGAAATTACGAGTACGAATGGAAACGCAGGGCACACTGTTGGGGGTATGCTTTCTCTGGGGTAAAATTATATAAATTTCGGGCTTATTACTGTCGCAAAACAATTGGACTACTTTGGCCATAAAAATGATAACCATATCCCCAGCTCCTCCATTAAGCATTCCCATCGAGTGAGCATATTTTGGCTTTCAAGTAAATTATATTTTATGCCATTTGCTTACAAAAACTCTTCTTTTATTGCAAATGGTACGGGAAACGGGAAATTCGATTAACTTAAGCTGGTATAAGGGTTGGCCGCAGCTCTCGTTCTACCTCACGCGCTCTCAATTGTCGTTGAGGACCGCTAGGAAATTTAGAGAAATAAAATAAAATACAAAAAAAAGAAGGCACAGAAGGAAAGTAAAGAAAGAGAGAAATGTTCTTTCTTGCCGCATAATCGAAATGTATTTTTCCTCTTTATTGCTTTGCCAAAGGTAAGTCTTGGCCTGGCCAAGACAATGGTTGGTGGCTCAGGGGGCTGACGGCTGCTTAGGTGTGGAAGGAACGACTGTCTGTGTGGGCCTGGCCCCCCATTTTGTGCGGGGCGATAACAACATTTTAACGCCTTATGGTCCATTTAGGTAAAAGTGCCGATTACGCTCAGCTTAACCAGAAATTATGACCTCAGAGCCGGTTTGGCTTCTGCAGCAACTTTAAACGAAGCCAAGTATATGTAATACATACATATATTGTAAAGAATCCCTCGACAAAAGGCTCACTAAGCACCGGATAAAGTTGGGGTCTGCTTCTGATTAGGTGGCTATATTTCTAAATTTCAATTGGAACTTTTCCTGCTGTGGCATACTTTTTGGAGCACAATAATAATCGGCATTTGAATCATTGGAATATTTGAGCTATTTCTACAATGATTGTGTGTTGAGTGTCAAAAAAATAGTCTTGAAAATCATCAAAAATTCGCATTTTATTTATTTATTTTCTTTAAATTTGTGCTGCATACTTTTAAGTGAAGTATTAAAATGACCAAGTAAATATTTGATGCGTAATTGCCAGCTGTACAAAACAACAAAATAATTTCCAAGTCAAAGACTCAGCTGCAACATTCAACTGCAGTGCTGGCCACTGCTGTGCTTTATGTGGCAGCAACGAGCCGTATGCGCAATTTATTTGCAAACGAAGGACCGGACAGGCATTGCGTAAAAATTAATGAAAGGCAATTAAAAGCATTCGGAAATGTAATAATAAAATGTATGCCAACAACATATTAAATGTTTCTCTTTTACCAGACTCAAAGTGCAGTGCAATCCAAAAGTCAGATGCCCTCCACCACCACTCCACTGTCAACGGCAAATAAATATTGTATTTTCGGTTTTTAGGCTGAAATGCACAAAATATTGCAACAATAATCGAATGATTTCATTTCTGTAACCCCCCGTAATTTAATGCTATTTGTTAGATATGTATGTTTATGCCTATGAAAATTGAATTGCATTTCGTTTTCGCATTGCATTGTTTTTTCCGTTTATTTGTTGAAAGTTAAATTGAATTTGTTTTTGGGTGTTTTAGATTTCTTGGCAATCAATTGCCATGACAAATGTTTCTGTTCGTTTTCTGTTTGTTGTTTCAGTGGTTGTTGTCGCTTCTGCTTGCCGCTTTGGCTTGTATTTGTCAAGTGGCTATGCCCTATCTTGAGAGGTATGTATGATTAATCTATGAATTGGACATATTTATGCAATGCTTTGAACAACAGATTTCAACAGATTTTTCACATTTCCTTTGACCTTTCGCCCTCCATATTATAACTTCATTGACTTGAGTAGCGTTATTATTTTCTTAATTACACAATCGTTATTTTGCTGCATTAAATATTACGTTAGAGTATTCCCGCTTAGGCTTGGCTTAGTATCCAGTTCTTTGCTTTAGTTTTTATCCCTGGAAAAGGGCCACTGGGCAGGGAATCTTGTGCATTATTGCGATTTTACACGCTGCTGCACTCGAAAATGAAACGGACAATAAGCTGCACTTGGCCAGGAATCAGCAAGCGGGAGTGGTAGGGCCAGGAGCTGAGGTGGGGTCAGTGGCAGGAAGGCGTGGCATGAGCAGCATCCTAGCCGACGTTCTGGCCATCATTGCCACTGTCCGCCGCTAAAAGCTTTTTGATTATGAAAAATGTTCGAAACATATGCTCCAAATGACTGCAAAGCGTGCAAAGAAAGTTGTTTCTCTCTCTCTCTCTCAGCATTGCATCGCTGACTGGCTGACTAAGTTTTGTGCTTTTTACAGTGCATCACAGCAGTACACAGTATGTAGTAGGTATGGCACGGTACCTATTGTAGATACTCGTATATATGTTCTACACGTACTCAACATTGTGTAAGTAAGCATGTTTTATTTCGTTGCAGCTTTTCACTGGCACTTGGTCCTGGATCCAGCTCCTCTGGATCCTGCTCCCGTTCACGGCTCTGCTCTCGACTTGTCCTTGTTCCGTGCATTGCTCCTGTTCTTGTTTATTGTTTACTGTGGCTTTGCTTGCTTTTTTAGATGCCTTCTGTTATTGTGGCTCCTGGCTGTTAGTGGACTCTGGCTGGTGCATTGTTAATGGTTGTGCCATTTTATTTTAAAATTAATAAAGTGGCCAAGTCTGAGTTCGAGCAAATTGCAGCACAAACTTCATTCGGGGCTGTCGCTTTTGTTTTTGTTGTGAACAAACCCACTTTCAACAAATTGTGGATGCTGCAAATGTATTTTTAATAACTGCTACGATTTGTCTGTATTTTCTGAAGTAGCAGATCGTTAATGTGGTTAGATGTCGTTTGGTTCGAGCTGAATATTCGGTACATAATGTTGAATAGACCTGATGGGAGGCTTAAATTATAATTACATTATAACTGGAGTATTTCTAGAGAATTTAGGAAGTCAATTCTACATGAAATACTTTAGGCACAACACCTTTAAGCATCACCAATTTTTTTAGTTGTCATACCTTCGCCTTTAACTCCCATTTTTGCATATTTTTATCATATTTATAGATGCCTCATTTATATCGTGATTTAAATATCTTAGAGCATACCTAGCATACATACATCATTCATGCATATAATATTCCCACATTTAAAAGTTCTCCCTTCCGATATTTATATTTGATCCTCAGGCTTAAATAATGAGCTCTTCACTGTCCCTATTTCAGTTCAGGTTGATATAAGAAACCTCCCACATTGACAATCCAAAAAATAAAAATTCCCGTACTCACATATGTCTGCTCCCCCCCTGCTGAGCCTTCCCAACTGCCGACTGCCAGTTGACAGCCCGTTCATCAGGTTCCAACATATTTGCCACTTAGAGAGCAATTAGGCGGGAAAGTATGCAGCGGACTACACGTGCATCGATCTCTATAAATCAGGGAAATTCTTTACCCATCCCCCGATGCGTTGGTAATTGAATGTCTCCGCGGAGAGTGCATTAGCCTTTGTCTAGGAGGAAGACCAACTTGGAGATAGACGACAGAGGATGGATCGGATCGAGCATAGAAACAGAGAAGTGGCATCAACACGTAACCGTAGCTGCAACACAAATGTGTTGCCGGAACGAAGAACAGAGATCTGCTCTTTTTTTTTTCTGTTCTTAGTATTTTTAGAGCAACGCAGAGCAAGTGAGATGGCTAGATATAGCAAGAGAGAGAAAGAGGGATAGTCCGTACGTATGTATGTGTGGTGGATCGTTTTATGATATTTTTAAACGATAAAATCGCTGCAGGCGAAGTCAAGTGCATTAAGAGCTCTGCTCTGATGTGCTCTGCATTGGCATCAAGTGTCCGGGGGCATAGCCACCACACACAGAAAGAGCACCAGAAACAGAAACAGAACCAGAAACAGAACTAGAAACAGAAACAGAGATTCATAGTGCGCCACACCAAATGAAGCCATTAGCAAACAGAAGTTCTGGCCTAAATATAAACTCTCCAATGAAGTTTTGGCCATACGCTATATTTGGCCAGTGTGCGTAGCCTCAGCTCCATCGCGATCTCGAGTTTCTTTTTTGGGGATCTCCATCTCCCAGGGAGTTCTACTATTGCTTTCATAGCGACTCTGCTGTAGGCATAGTTCTGACGTGCATGTGTGTCGCGTCGCCTGTATCCGCAGCCGCATTTGACAGAGCCTGCAAGGTTTCGGAGCGATTCGGCCACTCTGCTGCTAGCCGATTTGCAGATTCCCGTCACGATTTAGCATTTTTCATCAGCTCAGCGATTTTCATGTCACGTTCGCTGACAAAGTTTTTACCTCCCCATAACCTTTCCCTTTCCACAAGACCCTCTCAGGCTTATCCTTGAGTCGCATCCTGGCGCGAAGTTTCAAACATTGCTGCGGCGCATCTTTTGTGGCCATATATAACATACATATGTACACTTATATATATATAACTCTTGTATCTGCTATTTGCCCTGGGCTCTACTTCTCTTCATTCTCCAACTTGTCTCTACATCCTCTGACTTGTCCTGTTCGAAGGCTCCAGACATGTCTTCTATGTAGTTTTGTTTGTTTGCTGTTCCAAAGTTTGTCAGCTTGATGTTTAATTGTTATTTTGTGTCTCTCGATGTCTATCTGGGTGCGTGTGAGGGAACTTAAGTATGTCTGATTTCATTTGTAAGTTCCTCCACCAAAAGTTGTCATCTGTCTGAAGGGCATAACTTTGGTTGAGATTCAGATTGAGCGTCCCTTCAATTCGCTTAAAGACACTTTTGCACACGCAGCAAGTTCTTGGTTTAGTTTTCGAAAATGATTTCATTGAATACTTAACTGTATCCACAAAAGTACTTATATAATAAAAGTAAAGTCTAAATAAAAAAAAATGTTTGAAAAAACAAAATACTTCAAATACATACATACATACTTTATACAAATACATTTTAATATTGTATTGGCTCTGCTCAAAAAACCAGAAAGTTCTTAGAATCTCTGTTAAAATGTTAATGTATATTTATTGGAATTAAAATATGTTTTTCATGGAATCACAAAGTTCAATCAAAATTATTCCAAAAATTAATAAGAGGTTCATTTCTCAAAGAAAAGTTGTATTTTCTTGGATCCACTCCCTTAAGTAATCGCATTCGTAGAATTGTGTGCAAAGGTAGAAATAATGTGCGACTAAAATAAAGTGCAGTTTACGCATTTATATGAAGATTCAAAAAACTATCAGAAATAATATATAATATTATAATAATATTATTATAATATTATTTGAAAAATGTTATTGAATTCTCTTCAATTACTTATTTTAGGCGTCTTATTTTTATGATATGTTTAAGTTCAATGTATAAATTCGTTGAGCTCGGGTTGATCTAAAAATTTTCTAATAAAATGTGAAAGTGCTCCAAATTTATTAATTGTGTTCCTAAACCTACCTACCAGTACATATACATACATGAAATTATTTGTAAGTTTGTATATAATTTGTATTGTTTTTGCTAGTCTAATGCTTGGATTGTCATTCATTTTTGGGCATTCAATGTTTGTTCGGTAATATATTCCTTGATTTATGCTAAAAATATGTACAAACATTCTCTACACAAATTTTAAACTGTTTCGTTGTTTATTTATCCGCCATTTTCTATTAAATTATACTTAAATATTTATACAAATATATTCCTCATCATAGATTTCTTTCCAGAATCAAAAATTTAAATTTATCCAGCTTTGAAAACTTTCTCTAAAAATAAAGTTAAATATTCGGTGGACGCAACAGAAGGAAATCTATATACAGCTAGATGTATCTGTATCTCTCTGTCCGTGTATCCACCGCTTTGTATCTGTATCTGGCTGTTCGTGTATCTGTGTTTAGTCATCTACATTTTGCTGCTCACTTATTTCTGCCGGCGAGAGCGTTTCATATTAATTCCTGTTTATGTGTGGGTGAATGCTTAACTAGCAGCAGCCCCCTCACCTCCGCCTCTCTACGCTGCTTTGCTTCTGGCTAGAACAACAATCAGGCACACACTCACAGATACAAATACAATGGCGCACAGATACAGCTGCAGATACAGTGGCACACTGAAATGTAGCTGTATCCACTTGCGAGCGATTTGAAAGCGTTATTTATTTGTGGCACAAGCGACCATATTTCAAATGCACACCGCACCGCTACCACCAACCATTGCCATCGCCGCGTCACCGTCACCGGCTCCGGCTCTGGCACCGGCACCGGCACCACCATATAGCCATACCATCGCCATCGCCATAGCCATCGCCAAGTTGAAAAGTCGACAAAAATACGAGCAGACATTGGTACAGACAAACATACCTACTATAGAAAGCGGAAAATTTCATCCGACCCCCAGACCAGTTGGACGAATTACGGATGCGCTGAATTGGTCAGCACTTGAAATTTGAAATGAACCTAAATATAATTTTAGATTTAATGGGTATGCTGGGTTAATGGTTTCCCGATTCATGATCTGATTTTCTGGCTTTGTTTACATTAAGTTTCTCTTTTTCAATCAATTTATGCAGGAATTTTAATGAGATTTAATTTGGTTTGTGTTTGTAGGACATTTAAGCTAAAATCAGGTTTTTTTTTTGATTGAATTTGATTTATTTATTTTATTTATTTATTTATTAAATGAAATTTGTATATGTACACTTATCTATAGCTGTAGGGGCTTCCAATGGCTGTGTAATACTCTCAAAAAATTGCATCAATTTTAGAAATTCCTCCTCCTCCTCCTGCTGCTCAACCCTTCTACCAAGCTACATTGCCCATCCACCACACAACTTTTTCGCACTCGTTTGCTGTTTGTTGCTTTGCAATTGTTGTATTTGGGTTCTACTTTTGTTGTTGTTTTTGTTTTTACAACTTAACGTGTCGCACAAAGGTGCACTGACGGCGAGTGTGTGTGTGTGTGTGTGTGTGCGTGTTGGTATCTGTGTGTGGCTCATATCACACGCTTGCAAGGCTGCTGCTAGCTCTTGATATTTGGCTCAGACCCGAAGTCCCCGAATGGCAGTGCTGCATTTTTTGTACACCCTTCAATTGGATATTATGATTATGACATGTGGTTCACATTTCTATTCCCAACAGACAAGTCGATGGTAAGTGCTTCAGTTTCAATGATATCTACCTGAAATGTTGCTCTATAACTTGCAATTTGTAACCGCTGGTCACTTTTTTTTCCTGTTGGTGTTGTTGCTTGGCATATCCTATATCTGCAAGGGTATCTAAAGCGTCGGTCCCGACTGTAACCTTACATTCTGGCTACTCTTGTTGTTGTACTAAATTTATGCGCTTTCATTTTATGAAAAACTTTTGCAATAATTTCTCAAAACGTTTTTGTGGTGAATTGAAATGCGAGAAAAACATTTTGCGGATGGCGACTAAAAACTTGAGAAAAACCTTGCACCCCCCCATACAGATATACAGTCACACACACACACACACACACACACACACACACCCTCTCTCACACACATGTGAGCCAAAAACAAATACTTTCGAAGGCAGCAGCCATTTCTTATATAAAAAAAAGTTTTTTTATTTTAGTGCATTCGACCACGCCCAGCGCTAAACGCCTCCAACCGAAATGACGTTTACTACGCCTGCCAGCGGCAAAGTTTTCGCATCTTTTGCTGCTGCTGCTGCTCCTCATCCTGTTCATGGTCATGGTACGGGGTCCGGGGTCCGGGGGCGTCTGCTTCTTCTTGGCCAAAACTTTAATGAAAAGTTTTGTTAAAAAGTTTTGCGCGCTGGAAATTTCAACGCTTCAATGAAGGCGAAGCCTGGCTAGGGAGCGGGGCCTGACATTAGATTGTTTTTTGGCCGCAGCGGCTCCATTGCCAAAAGTCAGTGGCACTACACACCGCCATACCACCACGCCACTCCACCACACCCCACCCCAATGCCGCCAAAAAGAAACGCCATTTACTAACGGACAAGGGAAAATAAATAAACATATATTATGGTCGACTTTTCGATACCCTCGACTCGTGAAGTATCCACAAAATGGTCTTAAAAAAAGAAGAAAAGTGAACAAAATTGGCAGAAAGTAATATTAATGGACGATCTGCTTTTTGAGCGTTATTTAAATGAAGTTTCGTATCGTCGGAACTCCCAAAGAATTTTCGAAACTGAATCTAACCATACATTAAAATATTCATACATACGGAGGTGGATCCGTTCGAATTAGTATGTATTCGAATTTGACCTCATCGAATTCCCTTATTCTCCCATAAATTTTTCACAAGTGCAACATACCCTTAAATTCTATAAATACCCTTTATAAAGACAACCAGAAACGGTATCAATTTTGTTATTGCAGTTGCCGTGCTCTCTCCTCTTGCACTTTGAAATTATTTACCTGAATAAACATTTGGTATTTTAATTACGCATCTCTGGTGGTGCCAGTGGATGCCGGTGGGCCCACTGGCGGATCAGTGGTGTGGCGGTGGCGCCCTCGCACATAATTGAATTAACACACAATTTACGCTACATTGCGCAAACTTCCTCTGTCAGCCAACACTTCCTTGCCTTGCCTTTCGTTTCAGTTTTCTTTTTCTTTATGTGTGTGTTAGTGTGTGTGTTTGTGTGTTTGGGCAGTGGCGGGTTCTTGGGTCTAGGGTTTGGGGTCATGATTTGTTTTAGAATCCTCACTTCATGTGCGATTTGCTTTTGCTTTTTGAACTTCGGTAAATCTTGAAAAAAGTTGCAAGAAATATCTGCAAAGTTATCTTTTAATGGTTTTATTGAAAGTTAATTGGAACAAGTGGAGCGTAGTGTATTTTTGAAAGTGTCGAAAGAGTTGGTTCAGCGAATTTCTTTTCCGACTGTTGGTGGAACATCGATGGGGAAGCGAGTGACTTTTGCATTTATTAGAAATTTTCTATAAAAATGCACCAGAATGAATCAGATTCTTAAACTAAAAGAAGAAGGAACTATTTGAAGATTTATATGATGTGGAAATAATAAATCTTAGGCTTTTTCACAGATATAAGCAAATCCTTGATTGCTTTGAGTTAATTTCATCAATTAAATCCATTTGCATTGAAATACAAATTTATTGACTTTAACTTGGCAGTCAAAGCTGAGTTAAACTGCATTTGCTGAATATTAGAGGACTGATTTGGTCTGATTCGCTAATTGGTGTCGAGAGTCAAGGGGCAGAACCGGGACCAGCACGGTAGAGGCAGTCAAATGACTTCAACACATGGCATCGAGGCATCGAGGGTCTGAGGAATTTATGTTCATGGGTCAACAGATTGAAAATTGATATTACTGCTGCTGCTGCTCTGGTGCTTCTGGTGGTGGTGCTGCTGCTGCTGCTGTTCTGGTTCTGCTGGCTCCCTGTGTGTAGTTGTTTCTGCAGTTACTTATGCCTGATTTACGATTTGTATCTGAAAAGTTTTGCCTTTCGTTTCGTTATATTTTGTACTTCTTTTTTTTGTTTTTGGTTTCTTTTGTTGGTGAAATGGCTCGTAAATACATCGAAAATGCCGCCACTTGAGTTCATTCATACCCCGAGACCAGACCAGACCAGCCCAGACACAGCACATGCAATAATACCAGATATATGTCTGTATGTGTGTGTGAGTGTATATTGTTCTACAGTTCTGCAGTGCTGGTGTGGGGGGATACATGTGTAGGCATGTTGTACATGTGTCTGCTTGCCGGGCTTGACTTCCACGTAATTACGAAATGCCAGCCAAAGACGACAGGGAGAGAGCCTCACATGTGGCTCATCCTTGGGTCGGGAAGAGGCTGGAGAGGTGGTCTTAGAGTAGGTAGACTGGACGCAGACCCGATCCTGTCCAGGGGTGCTGATGCTCCCATTGAGGAGTGTCCTACACATGTAAGTCGTTACATTGTCCAGCAACGGATGCCTCACTCTCTCACTCGCACTCTCTCAGAAAGTGTTGCCTTGAGTTTAAACTTTTGTCTTCCTGTAATCTGATTTATTTCCAAGATTTCCAATTCAAATATCCAAATCTTAAAGCTTTAAGTCGTCTTAGCCTCGTAAATTCCCTGAAATCGTTTGTCACGTTTCGCACATAAAAGGATTTCAATTTTCCAATGTGACAAAAAGGCATTTGCATACGGAAGCAAGCGTACCGAATAAAATCAAATTTTATGTACGACCCCCAAAAAAAAACTGTCAGTCCAAAAAAAAAAAGAAAGGAGAAGCAAAGGAAGATGAAGATTCTGCCAGCTGTCATTTTGGTTTTGGGCTTTTGTTTTTGGGTTTTTATTAACCATAAAATAAATTAAATCAAATTCGGGAATTTAATTGCCATCGTAAAATGAAAGAATTTTGCAAGGAGACGCTAAACTTTCGCAGGAAGAGCAACATGAAAACGAATGAATATAGACAAGAGATTTCCCCAATTACATGTAGAAATGAATATAGATAGATCCTTGTCACCTTTTGTGTTCTCATAGCATTTATAATCTCTCTCCTTTTGTGTCTTTTAATTTGTTTGGCCAACATTTTGATTCTCTTGCTATTTATGGGAATTTATTGCCGTTTATTTTATTACCATCGACTGTCAAGTGCATGCCTGGGCTCTACCTACACTCGTACGAGTGTATCTAACAGTGCTTTTCGATCATAAAATGTTTCAACTTGTATGCGTTTTTATGGTCTATTCTTTGGGGGGGGCCAAAATGTAGCCGTATCTGTATCTGCATACGAGCACCTTCTTCTTGCTGTCTTGCTGTCTCTCGGAATCTTTGGCCATGTGTGCGTGTACTTCTTAACGAGATTTATTTGTAGACAACAGTTGGTGGCTATGTTTTTATGGCACAACAGCCAGAGAAATTCATCAGCAAAACGACAATCTCTCTATGTCTTTGGGGAGCTGTGTCGGGCAGCCCAAAAATACATCTCATATACGTGGTAGACGTAACACCAAAGATGAGCAAAAACGAGAAGGAAAGGCTCACTTCGCTGGCCGATAGCTTACGTACACTATCTTTACCATAGGAAATGTAATGTGATGTACGATCTATGTACAGAGTGCATACAAAAAGGGGCATCTGCTTATTCTAAATGTGGAAGGGAAAACGCTGCCTTCACTCATACGAAAATCATCTAAGACTCGCAATCCCGTCTGAGAGGGCACACAAATACGTACTTACCAGAATCACAATCAAGAACAAAAAAACAAAAAAAAAAGTCGCAAAAGGAAAAAAAAAAATTAAATTGCATTTGTGTGTTCCCACTCGAGAGGCAACGTCTCCCCTTTCAGAACCCAAAAACACCCATTCCCCCCATCCACCCATCCACCCATTCTTGTGCAGCTACAGATGTATCTATTGGATGCATCTATTATGCGTGTGCATCCTTGTGTTAGTTAAGCCATACATTTGCACATTAAGAGGCGAACTGTGTTCGAGCGTTTTGTGCACTTTTTGCACAAAATGTAAAGTTCCCTAAGCCCTTAAAAGGTCTGCTTAAGAAAGCTGAAATATATTTAAATATATGTTTGGGTGCTGGGAGCTAAACAAAAGCCATGGGCCAAATAGCTTTATATTTTTAAGCAGGGATGTACTTCAAGTTGAGTTTGCTCTAGTTTTTTTGGGTTGGATAATGTTTGGCGGTTTATTTGGATAAAAACTGCTGCATAGATCAGAAAATGTAAATCGATTCTCTAAAAATAGTGGGGAGATCATTGGATTACATCAGACTGAACACAAATAAATAGTTTCCCTCATTACAGCGAACATTACACATGCATTTTACATGCTGCTTTCATTCATCGTGAAATCGATCTTCGATGAATCCCCAATGTATTTTCTCCTCCCAGAACCATTAACAACGATCTTTCACTTGGGCAGGGCGGAGATGGAACGTTTGGAGCAATGCCAAAAGTGTGTACATAAAAAGTAATTAAGCAATTTTAACTCGTTTTGACATTTCCAAAAATATGTCAACGAGCTCGAGAGTGTGCGAAAAGTATTAAAAAAAAAAAGTGAGCCAAAGAAATGGCAAACCGATGCCGATGGCATTTGCCTGGTTTCTAGCCGGGACCACTTCGGCCCCAAATATATATATGTATATAGGTTCTGTTGCCAGAAAGCCGAAGATGCTGCCGCCTCGTAATGGGCTAGAATGTGTGTGTTTGTGTATTGGACTGGCTGTGTGGGTTTGGTTGTTATTTCTGTGTCGATGGCAACGGGAGCCGGTGGAGATGCCATCTAGCCAACAGTTCGACGATCGGGCGGCCTTCCGTGTACCATAGCATATAGCCAGTTTCTAAGTATAGACAGGGCCAATCTCCGAGTGTTCTGCGCCTGCGCCGTGGATCGGCGATGGATCGGCCAGGCAGACAACGGCCAGAGCAGCATCGGCGCAAGTATTTTGGGCAGGCAAATATGCCGATCTTTAGCTATATGCCCAGCCATATATATACGAGCTATACGAACGTGTACGTATACATAAACATATATAGAAGACGTGGCAAGGCAAGACAAGAAGACGAGACAAAGCTATAAATATGTACATAATACTCTTACATATACGAAATGAAAGTTCCTCGGAGGCGATCGCGATCGCGAACGCAATCGGCTGTGTGTGAGGCTGTGAGACGCGTTCTCAATCCGATCCGATCCCAACGATGGCCGCATCTCCGGTACAGCCAACAAAATATAAAACAAAATAACAGGCTATACAAAAATAAAAATAAAAAGAAATAAATTAAGAGGCAGAGGCAAAACCGAAGCGTCAGCGGGCCGAGCAGCGCCAAGAATTAATTTGAGAATATTTTTTGCATCCTTTAGTGCATTACCGATTCTGTTGTCGACCCGTTCAGATCGGCACTTGTCCGGCCCACTCCTGCCGCATTGTTTATCATATCTCTCTGTCTCTAAAAGTCAGGGAAATCATTTGACAAATTTTATACGCGTTGTGCTACGACAAAAAAAAAGGAAAACTCCTGGAATTTTATATCTAAAAACCACTTGAAAAAATTCCATACCAAATTTGTGCTGTGAATCCTGTCCAAATATTAAATTCAAAAAGCTCCTTTAACTATACAAAAAATTAAAGAAGCGAAATCTAGTAGTTTCTTTTGAGTTGGTGTGCACTTTTGCAGGGCAGGCTGACGGTTTTGCTATTTATGGAGAACATCGACAAAAAGCTATAAATATAACCCATCCGATCCGAGCCGAACCGAACAGAACAGAGCCCAACAGCACCGCTACGAGAAGAAAAGAACAGAAAGGAACGGAACGGAACAGAAGATTCTGAATCGCTCCCCGGCCATCGAGTGAGTGAGTGTCGTCTGTGTGCGTGCGAGTGAGTATCGGTGTGAGTGGGCTTGGCGTGCGATGAATAATACTCACTTGCTCATCGCTATTTTCGTGTGGCGGAAATAACTTTACAATACATATGCCTATATATGTATGCTCCTCTATATATTTACATAAGTATGTACTACATACATATGTACATATGTATGTATGAATATGAAGGCAGAGTCATCTGATGAGTGAAAGTTTTGTTCTTTTTTTTTCGGATCTGTCATTATTTCATAATTTGAAAAACGTAAGAACAGAAGAAAATATTTCTAGAAATATTTCATAACTTGGGTATAAAGAAAATATTACGGAATATTAATGGTTTTTTTTTTTTTGTAATTATATAAAATGCGTGAAACCATTCAATTTAAAGTAAAAGAAAGTTTAACAATTATGATCAATTTTTCAAACTTTTAATCAAAAACAATTTTGGTAACTTTTGTGACTATCATTTTTTAATTTTCTTTGACTTTAACATTTTGGTATTCATTTCTTAACATTAAAATACCTATTCCCGATGGGTTAAGCTGTTGTAATACAATTTTAATTTCCAGTCAGTTAATCGATTTATAAATCCTTAAAAACAAAGAATGGTAGAATATGAAGATTAAAAATTTTATTGCACTCCTTGTATGTTATTGGCAGTCATTTGCCTCTTGAAATTATTAAGTGATATAAATGTAGTTCCATAATTTGTTTCCCACACCTATGAGAATGATAGTACTGCTCAAAGAAATAGTATTTTTTTTTGTTTTGCCAAGGATTTATGCTGCTACATATTTTCATTTTTAAAGTTCTTTCATGAAAATTAACAGTAAGCTGCTCCACCGTTCAGGCTGGCGTCCGTTATCTGAGAATCAACATTAACGATCACACCAACAGCTCGTTAATTAATTTCAATTAAAGTATGTAATGTTAATGGTTATAATAGCATTTAAATAATTAGTTACAGGGCACAAGCAGCTTTTGTGAGGCACATCACATGCGCCTCGACCCCATCACAAAAGTATTATAATTTAATGAAAGTGCACAAAAATGTGCGACCAGTGCATTAAAATCGAGCATTAAATGCAGCAAATTGCTAATTAAAATTCACGATTGCAAATGGGCTCCGTTTGCCGTTCGGTCTGACACGCTGACAATTTTCATTACAATTCGATTAAGTTTCCCTGCCGCGCACAGTTAATGCTAATTGCACCAGATATTCGTTATTCGCCAGCAAATGCTCGTTTAAATAATGCGCATTTTTATTTGATTGTTGCACTTACATACTACATACAAGTCCTTGGTCACATTTTATTTTAATGAGTCTCACGCTTTATTTCAAATTAAACATTAAAGAAGTGAAGTTATCTAATTTTGATATTCCGCTGTCTGTCTATGGCCACGCATGTGATAAACATTTGACAAATGTATGCCTGAAATAGCAGTTGTAAAAACACACTCATGAGACATATGGACATATGGGTAGACAGACTCTGGTACACTTAGGGCAGCCTGGGAAACGCCTGCAAGCTGCAGTTGGTACCCTGCAGATTGCTTCCATGTGCCTCTGCCTGGGCCTGGGCCTGGGCTGCATCCTGCCCATCGGCTCAGCGCCGCGTGGGTATTGCCAGTTGTTGCTTCCAGTTGAGGTCTCTGCTTCAAGTAGGTAAGAATTCAGGGAGAGAGAGAGGGAAAGAAAGACAGAGCAGTACTTGGAACATATGTGCGCCCCAGCTCTGGGCTTGACCCGACCCCGGGTCGACGGCGCTGCCTTCATGTGTGGGTCTCCCGATTTAATTTTAGGCACCTATATAAACTCATGTTTACACTGCGCCAAGAACACAGTCGCCGTCATCAGTTCGCGCCGTCAACTCCTCGATCAGCATAAATAGTTCTAAAGTGATTTTCGACTTGAAGTTCCTCAGACTCTCTCCGGGTTTCACTTGGTACGGCCTTGTTCAGAATCTTTACGGGATTCGTTTAGTTCGACGCGTATTTTTCGATCTCCATTCTCGCCATTGTGCATCACTCTGCTCACGGGATTTGTTTCCTTAGAGTCTTCACGGGACTAACTCTGATTGTTGCCCAAGGAGCTCTTCAGACGCTCTTTCGGCGTTTTGTAGTTTCGTGTCTTGAGAGACTTTCCGCACTTGTTTAGTTCCATTTCTGTCAAGGATTGACTTTGTTTCGTCAGACTCCTTTGGCGGGTCTCGTTTAGTTTCGTCTCCAAATCGAAATTGCATTCGCGGGCTGCGCGGATTTTGATGTGTACGGGTATATTTTTCTTGTGGAATGTGACCAAGCCAAACCAAACCAAAGTAACATCAAGAACAAAAAACTGAATAACCAACAAAAAAATCGTTTAAGCGCCAAAGCCAAAGCAGCACACAAACATTGAGGCAGGGGATCATCATGGATGGGGCTAAGGGCAGGCAGGCAGGCAGGCAGGCAGGAGTGGGTTCCGTTCCGTTCAGATGGTGGTTCCATTGGAACTTCGTGGTGGTGGTGGCGGTGGCTTTGGAGCTGTCCCAAGCCGGCCATGTGGCGCAAAATATGCGCATAAAAAAAGTCAAACAAAAAGGGCGCAATTTTATTACGGCCACACGAAAAAAAAACAAAACAAAAGAAAAAAACACAAAAATACTGGAAAAACAAAAGCAGCAAAAAGTTTATGAATTTTTTGTGCAGGCGTGTGAAAGATGCAAAACAAAAGTTACACAAAAAATGCAAAAAGAAAAACAGATACCACGGATACGGAAAGTACGAGTTGTATCTGAGGGTGGGACAGGCACTGGAGACGGAAGACTGGTGTGTGTTGGTTGGGGAAGGGGGGGCAGTCACATATAAACACACTTCAGTGCGCTTAAAAATTGCTTTATTGCAGTTGGACTATAAAAACGCACGGCAGCGAGCAGCAGCAGCAGCAGCAAGCAGCAGCACACCGCACAACACAAAAATGAAAAGTATGGGAATAAAAATGAAAACTCTTCAACGAAAAACAGGAAAAATTTGCATGCCACAAAAATAAGCATAAGGATTTGCTTCTCACAAAGTAACAACAGTCCAAAAAGGACAGCAAAAGGGCAGAGGAAGGAGAAGAAATCCAACAGGGACAGGACACAGAAATGATAGCAAAAAGTGGTAACAGAACGGAAAAGAATGTCCCAAAATGAAGCCACAAAAGAGTGTGCCCAATGGTTTTGCAGTTGGTAAGTATTTTCGTTCTTTTTGTGTGGTCTGCAATTACCTTCAGCCGTTGTCATTACTGGCTATTGCATTATGGTTTTGCTCTTCCCCAAAACTTCATCGGGTAAATAAGACATTCAGCTTAAGTGTCCCCCAGTGAGTGCTAATAAAAGTCAAAGAAGAAATATATTTAGCTGGCCTTTGAGAGTTCCATGCTTCCTTGCATTCAATAGTATAACATAAAGCATATGGAATGTAAAGAAGTATGGAGCGAAATCTGGCAAGACATCGTCTATATGAACTGCAAAACAAAATTGAATTTAATACGAAAATAAATGCAAGTGTAAAGTGAAATTATAGTTGAGCTAAGCTTTAAAACTCGCGCTTATCATATCACTGTAATCCTAAATAATTTCACCTAAAAATATCCATTCAGCGGGCATAAAATTATCAGCAGAGCGTACGCATTATTTAATATTTCTGCAACATAAAACCCAAAAATAAACCACAAAAGAATTTGAAAAAATTAAATAGTTCAAAATAAAAACAGGAAGAAAATGTAGATTTTGGTGTCGAAGCCAGAGATACCCTTTAAGTTCATTGTTCCTTGGGTAGGGGTGTATGATATGGGTATATGACATTTCAATTCCCCCCATCTGTGATTTAGTTAGATATGCTATTTATTTTCAGCTGAGAGAAGAAACAAAATATATGTGGTTCTTGTATCAAGAATGTTTTTTCTCCTGCGTTTTAAACCTCTAGTCAAATCATCATACCCCATGCCAGGGTATACACGTAAATATGAAAAACAATTTAAATACTTTTCTGCTCATGTTCGCCTGTGAGTCATGTTAAAAATAGCAAATACTTGTACGTAGGCAGCGGCAACAAACATTCAAATATTTCAGAAAAATATTCTCCTATATGTATGGATTTTTCAAACACACACACAGATACACGGCAGTATCTATGTGTGTGTGGGTTTCTGTGTTGTGCATATCACATTTCACTGCCTGTGTCTGTTCAGATCGGATCGGATCGGTTTGGATGATGTTAAAAATAAATTCGTATTAAATTCCTTGGACACAAACTGTTCGACCCCACCTACATACATACATATGGCTGAAATGTTGTTTAGTTAAATGCCACCAACTACATACATATATATATATATGTATGTATTACATAGACTGCGGGTCTTAGCCCCCGGCTAGAGCCAGTTTGAATTGCAGTTAAGCACCGGGCTGCACAGTAAGCCCTCCCCGGAACATGTGCGCCAAAGTGGATTTACCAACTTGAAATTATCGCCGAGCTGGCCCTGGCTCCTGCCCCGCACGGTGTAGCATGTGGCGCCATCCAGCGGTGGATGGCTGCATCGGTGGCTATAACTTAATGCAATTAATATGCAAAATCGTGACACACAAACCCCCCCACTCCCATACGTACCTCCCACTCCACCTACGACCATTCTTCCTTCCCTGACGACGATGACGATGACGACGTGCGCAGCATGTGCAGAACGATGCACTGAAGCGGGGCTCCACTCCAGCCAGCATGTGGCATCCACATCTCTTTGCCCCATGCACCGTTTCGTCTTCACTGTGGCCTCTCTCACTGTCCATCCTCCCTCTCATCAGAGTCTCTGCCACTAGAGCGCATTAAAAGCAAAAGCACAGCGAGGAAGGCAAAGTGCGCTAAATTGATGAGCGTCACGTGCGTTTTGCTCACTTTGTGCCACGCCTGTACACCGCCCCTTCTGTACCTCTTCCCAACCTCCCACAGCGTCATATGAGATGTGTGGGCGTGGCAGGCAGTCAGTGATGGCACCGAACTAATGAATCGGGAGACATGTACCAGATATGTACTGAAGAGCAGCGTTCCTCGGTGGCTGGTTTTAATTAACATTTTAATTGATATTTTAATCAATTAAAACAATATTTAAACTTGAAAATATTTAGATATATTGTTTACATTAAGTAAAAATTTAACCAATTGAAAAAGAATAAATAAAATCCCTAGGAACTAAATTAAAACAATTTCAAAGGTTTTTCAATATATCTTTTAATATTTTCTAATTAAGAATCCTATTGATATTTAATGATTTAAATATATTGTACTCTTTATTAAGTTTAATTTGTACCTTTTAAGCATTTGGAATCATTTTTAGCCATTTAATTTCGGCCATCACTGACTGTTGCCCCTTGCCGGCACCTCAACTCATCGGCTGCTCTGGCACTGAAACTGTTACTGATGCTGCAGCCTGCAGGTGGTGGTGGGAGATCTGTGAGATTGAGAAGGACCTGGCGCTGGGTCTGTGGTGTGAAGCTCCTCCTCCCTGCATATAATATTTGTTGTTGGATGGCGTTGCCTTGGCAAGTCGTAAAAGTAAACAGAGCATGTGGTGTACTCCATGGGGTTGTACGAGTATATGCCATAAAGCGCTTAATTTTTTGTTGCCTGTTCGTGGGCGCCATTCCCGAAAGGTGAGAAATATGGCGCCCTGGCCCAGAGTTTGAGTTGCAGTTGGACCCTCTCACTATTTGCACTTTACACAGAATACGAAATATACGGAGGATACAATATATAAGAATTAATTCGGTTTACTGCAAGGAGCTGTGGAAAGCGCTCGAAATGTACCGAAAAAAAAGCAATACGAGCTTTAACCATTTTAAAAAACAGCCACAAATTGACCCACATTTTGTGGCAGTGACAGTGACACGCCCACTTACTGGCCAAGACATTAAGTATTTTGATGGCAGCCACAAAATGGCAAATTAGTTTCAATTAAATAATGTTGTCGCAATTTAGACGGGCGGGGGGGCATTTAGTCTCCATGTCTTTAGCTGCCTCTCTTTCCCTGTCGATAGCGCCTTCTCTTTCCATCTGTATATCACTATATCTCTGTCTCTTTCGGACTGTGTGGCCAATGTGTGCACGACAGTTCATGCATAACGCAAATGCTGAAAGCGCCGCAAGGAGCCGTCGGCCATGGGCATGGAGGTCTATCGACATCCCCCGGCATGCTCGTCCTCGTCGGCCACAGGGTCCCAGCATGTCCACGCAATAACGATTGTGGAGCATAATGCCCATAATGTCCTCATAATTACTGAGCACACACACAGGCGACAGGCCAGGCGCTGGCCATGGCCCTGGCCCTCAGCCTGCTTCCTAGATGGCCTCTCGGGGAGCAGACCAGAGCTGTCCCATCCGGTCCGGACCTGTCCCGTCCCGTCCTGTCGTGAACGTGTTGACAGAGCTGGAGTCAACGCTGCTGGTCTGCAATTTGCATTTAATGTACGCATTGTTTTATTAATTTTGAGTGTTCTCATTAAACCACACACAACATTTATGAAATTAATATTTGTGCAGCTCCAACATTCTTTTACGCCGCAATCAAGTGGAGCTTCCTTGCAGCAAATGGTGCACCTGGTGGCCAAGAAAGTAATTAAGAATAAAAAATGGAATAGTCTTGCACATGAATTTAATTTAAATAAGATTTTAAATTGGTACTTAGGTTCGCTGGAAAATAAAGGTAACGTTCAATGTTCTCAATGTTAAGTCAGTGAGCAAAAATAATTGAATTGATGAGTGCTGTCATAATATTAGATATATTTCAAATAACCTGTTAAAAGAACGAGCTATCACAAACTCTCTCTACCATAGTGGTTTTGCAGTAAAGGGTGAGTTTTCATATCCGGATTGCAGTCGAAAAGAGCGCACCACTCTCTTTTTTCTCTCTCTCTCTCTCCTCATTCTGTTATGCCACTGATAAATGGTAAAACAAGATTTATTTATTATAAATGAGAGCAACCCATCCATCAACATTCCAAATCTGATCTAAATCGGAGCACTATATCACATATGTGTCAGCGTACCACCCGTGAATATTTTACGATACCATTTTATTATATTTTATGCAACAACTGTCTCGGTCGGCCGGTTACTTGTGCATATTTTAATATTTCTATTAGAGAAAAGGAATCATTTATGCCAAAAATTTGCATGCATAAATTAACAGATATATGCAGATGAAATTTAGCACACCAATACCGCAAAAGGGTGCCGTGCCGCATGGAGGGTGAACAAAAAATAAAATTAATATTTACTACGCACATTTTGGTTGATTTGGTTTTGCACTTGGTTGCACTTTGCCCACGAAACTAAACATGTCCATTCCCCAGGACATGGTCATGCACACGAACATTGATATGAATATGGATATAAACATACATAGACAGGGACATTGACAGGAGCAGGGCCCTCGACACGAACATGAATAAATATTTAGTTGGGACAAATAGCTGCAGCGACAAAAATGCTCAACAAATATTACATGCAAATAAGTTGTACTCAAATATATTTATTTGTTTTAATTTATTTACTCAACAATACATGTTGGGCAGCCACTGCTGTAGGCTCTGTTGCTTTTTCATACACGGTATTCGTGAAGCAGAAGGTTATGTTGTACTCGTGTGGAATTTGCATAAAGTTGCGGGGTGCAAGTATTTTCGATCCCATCTGTAGATCTATAACCTATAAAAAGATACTATAGCTCGAATAAATATAACAGACGGAATGGGGAAAGCAAGTTCCTAGGAGATGCTGCTTCTCTGTGGACTCTCAGGCATTATCAAAGGCTTTTCTTTGTGCAGATACGTTTGGTATCAGGCGTAAGCTTTCTACTGTTTTAGTTTTGTTGTATATCCAGGCAAAGCTCAAAGAACCTATAGCATTTATGATTTACTAGGTATCAAATTTTCTATGCTCACTGCTGTATCCAACTCCCTTCATTTCCCCCTGGAAATCTAGTGGTTTTGTAATTTGCATAAATCAATTCGGGATTATCCACGGCGGTGTGGTATCACATTTCTAATTATGTGTATGGCATTTTTAGTTTGTTTAATTTATGCAAATTGTCGCCGGGCCAAATGGAACCAAACCGTACAACATTCTCTGATTAATTGTTTGTGGTGAGTTAATTATTTTTTATATTACTCGTGGAGAGTGCAAAAAACTGGTGGTAGCCGGGAGACATGGCCAAACACGCACTGCAGCAGTAATTTCCTTTTGTTGTTCAAGTGGCAATTTAATTAAGCCATTTAAAAGCTCTAAATATTAGCAATTAATATTAATGCAGCCGCATAAACGCCTGCGACAGTTTACACGATTTAATTATAGATTATGGCCAGCTATTACATTATTTAGCCAAGTGGTTGAAAGGGCGTGGCATCAGCGATGATTAATACAATTGAGGCATTCTAGAATCTGAAATTTATGGGATATTTAAATGGTTGTTTTTAATGAATATTTGAATAAAATATTACTTTTTTTTTCATAGTTGAAAATGAAAATTTGGTTATCCATCACTCAGAGATGAATTGCATATTAAAGAACATTTTTCTCAACTCTCAATCATTTTTCAATCATCTTACAATAGTATTGACTCGATTGGATCTCGTTTGCTGATGCTGCTGCTAGAATCGCCTTAGCCGAACAATTCTAGTTTATTATGCCAATTAAAAGGACTCTGATGCTAATGCGATTTGTGCACAACAAGGCGATATTGTGCAATGATTACGCCGCACACAGCACAGTTCCCCTTAATTGGACTCATCTTTTAATTGCCATATTAAGCACGCTCGATAAGTATACGCAGTGTGGCCGATGCACACTCGGGCGACACACACACACACACAGACATGCTCGCATGCTCAGACAATGGCAAGCAATTATGCATGAAGACGGTATTTAGTTGAAATTGATTGCTCACCCAAAATGAGGACAGTTGCGGGTTGTATATTGAGGAGAAATGCTAACCCCAAAATATTCGATGTCTCTCCAAGGCCAGCCAGGTGTGGAAATGTGTGAGGTTTTGTGTCAGTATGTGTCTGTATCTGTATCTGTGTGTAGAGCATTAGTATAACCGTGTGTGAGTGTGTGCACTCAATTAAGCATCTTGCATGTCGCACAAATATTGCAGCCTAGACACAATTTTCATCCTGCACTCGACAGCCGTTGGTCTCGTTAATTGATAAACTTGCTTCAAGAAACTTTTTGCTTGACATTAGACATTTTAGGAATTTGCAAAAGTTCCAAACAGCAATTGAAAAAGTGTTTTTGCCAAATAGAGAGATGTTTGTATATATTAAAAGCAGCAAATGAAGTGCTAAGAAATTTCAGAAAAAGAAATGCGAGGAGTATGACAAAATGTATGCTTAAACACACAGAATTCTGCACAAAAGATATCCTGGATCATTGGGATAACAAAAATCCATGGCAGTTAATTTAACTTACAAGATATTTTTTTCCAAAACGTTCATTTTCCGCATTTATTCATCCTTTCAAAGCATACAAATTTCTTTAGAACTTTCTAGCAAGCATTATTGCACAAATCCAACAAATCTCTACACAAAATATTTTTTATAATATTTTCCTCTAACAATTTCAATCAGAAACTTCAGCTTCATTTATTTGTATCCATGTTTACTTCCGCAAATTTCGGCTCTCCACTCAATTTCGGAATAAATCGAAGTCGTAGCAAATGCTTGACCCAAAAAATGTTTCTTGAGAAATTGCATTTATTAATGCAAAATAGGAAATTTCTGCTCAGCTGGTCAAACGGTTTTGCGTGGATGGGCCGAGATGGGCCAGGGCCGGGCCACATGTGTGCGTTGGTTTTGGCCCAGGTTGAGGGTCCGTCCGGCAAAGCAATATCCTTCAACAGCTCCATTTATTACGATATTTATGTGCGGGCGTAAATCAAGAACACAAATGGAATGGAATTAATAAATGAGTCTACACGTTTCAGCAGCTGCAGGAGCTGCCGCTTGAGCTGCTGATGAAAGTTTTGCCTTCCCAGTGATTTTTGTTGTTCAAACTTTGGTATGGTCGAGTGCTATAGGATAAACCTGAATCGAAATAATACTTTTATGTAATAAATTTTAAGAAAATGATTTTAAATCTTGTTTCGCTATTTTGCGATGATATTTTATGTGTTTCGACTTTCTTTTGAATTGGATTTCATTCCCTTACTTACCAGCTTCCAACTCAGTTAATTCAATTTAAAAAACAACAGAAAGTAAACACATAATAAAATGAAATTATATAAATATTTGTGACTGTGCAAGCCACCACTTTTTATTGCAGGGAAGACTCTTGAAAGCATGCAACAATAAATTCATATTTTCAGGGAAAGGATTTTCAATTTACTGAGTTGTTACTCTCTTTTTCATATTTTATGTTAATTAAACTTGTTGCAGCGGTGGCGGTGTCTGTGCTGTTGCCCCTGTTTTTGCTGCAACTTGAAACCAATTACGAAGACACCCAGATACACATGTGGCACTCATACTCTGACAGCATGTTATGCTGCTTAATTCCTGCAACTGCAAACTCCTGCCGCCCTGCCCCGCCCCCGCTCGTTACTTCGTTAGTTACGAGTAGTTTTGACATGGCACAGAGCCGTAGCTGTAGCAGAAGCAGGAGCAGGATCCAGCACGGCAGCGCGCTCTCCAAAGCGTGAAATAACTTCCGTTGCAAATTTCATTTTCGTTGCACACACATTTTTTTATCCACACAAAATGCACAATGCAGACACACGAGATGCGAGTGGGAGTGCAAGTGGGAGCGTTCGCATTTTCAGATGGAAAGTTTGCTCCCCTTTTTGGCAGTGAATATGTTTTAATGAGCTTCAAATTATGATGCAGCGGGGTCTTGCTAGCACTTATAAGCTGCAAATAATGTTATACGTTTTCTTTCATAAATTTAAGCCAATTGAAGACTTTTAAACCACAAGCATTTGTTAAGGTATTTTATTTAAGCAAAAGTTTAAATTATTCTATGAATTTCACCATAATTTATTTAAAAGGAGATATGGAGATATCAAAATCATCATATGATAAGGAAAATTCCGTAGGTGGAAACTTTTTGCTGTTTTATTGGAGAATTAGAAAGAAAATTCTTTCCGCTGCCTTTGGCCAGTTAAAATTGCTGATTTAAATATATAGAATTTACTAACAAAAAGCAGAACATGTAAAGAATATTTGCATAGTTGTAAGCTCAAAAAATGTCGGTGCATTTCTTCTACTTTTTCTGTCTGTGTTCATTTCCAAGGCCTTGGCACTCTTTTCATTGCCTGGGGCCATCCGGAATTTATTTGGTAAAGTGTTGAAATGTTGCACAACTTAAATTAAAATGACTTTGTGAAGTAGCTTTTGCCTTCGTGTATTTCTGCCTTTTACTTCTTTGGGTTTGCTCGGTTTCGTTACCAAATGCGACTTTTGTGCTGCCGTGGAAAATAAAGTGCTGTAAATAATTTGAATTTAATACTTGATTGTTGTTCTCCTGTCCTGAAGTTTGTAATTATTTTCTTACTTCGCTTGCCACAAGTGTGAAAATCACCACAACTTTTTCGTGCGAAGCCATTTTCCTTATTTTCTCCAGCATTTTCTACAGTTTGCTGTTGATTTTGTTACTTTTTCCTGCCTCGGGACAGTCACAAAAAGTGTAGCAAAGTCTTTTTATATGGCTACACAAAGTTGTGCAGCGCAACAAAAGGGGACTGTGGAAGGGTTCTTGCACATTAAAAATGTATAGAAAATAATTTTGTAAATATTCGGTCAGTAGTTTGCAGTTTTCCTGCTTTTTACGGGTATACACTTGTAGAGGGTAATATTCATTTAACCTGATGTTGGCACAAGGCAGAGTGGTAAGCACTTTTAAATTCATAATGTATTAATTCTGGATCAGCCTGGCACAGTGAAGCACCTACATATTTACCCTCTAAGGTGAAGGATGAATGCATTCGGGCTTTTAAATAAAAATATGAGAACCTACCTCAATGAGCATCTTTTTCAAATATTTTATTGAGGATCTAGGGAGGTGCAGCAAGCTGGGAACACTTGACCGCTGTTCCTGCGTATGCGCCCAATTATAGCCAAATTAGTTGAATAAACAACTTTTCGCAGTCGAGCAGTTAGCAATAAAAATATCAAATGATATTCCGTTTCGAAAATTTTGAAATCAGTATAACAGTATTAAATGTTGTATAACATTGAATTACAGTTCTTATGAACATGGTTTGTGTCTTTGCTTATGCAACATAACTTTTGTATTGCTCGATTTGGTTTTCCACCACCAAAATACGAATGATCAGGGGGAGTGGAGTGTAAAACATCCACCTAAGTAGGTGGGAAAGGCCCGAGCAAGAAAGTGGTGCAACGAGAGAGAGAAAGAGAGAGAGAGAGAGAGAGAGAGAGAGTGAGAGAGGTAGAAACATGTTCTGATAACAGAAACCGGTTTTATTTTGTTTATTTTGTTTGGGTTGTTGGGTCGCTGGGTGATTTCTGGTTTTCCAAATTTAGAAACCACCGGCTGATTGGACCGTTCACTTGTCCATCTACATAGTTCTCATAAAATCTATTTATACATTAAAAAATATTACAAAAATATAAAAATTTTTCAACAAAACCATGGCTACAATGGATGATCATTTCAACAGAGTGCTGAGGAAAAATCCCACCATTCAAGATGACCTTCGTGCTATTTTCAAGAGCTCCGAATGTGACTCTCCACAGCGGTCAATCACGCTCTCGCAGATACGTGGCAAGTACACAAAACCCCAACTGAATGAAGTTGTTCACGTATACAGAAAAAAGTTTTCTTTTCTAATTGCATTTTTCATGTTGCAGCTGCTTACGGAGAGAGAACCGGCAAGGAGTTCCCCATCAAGGGTGGCACGCGCACCCAAATGTGTTTCATTTTGACAGTGCCATATATTTGCTGCTTCACCAGTCGAATTGGCACGTTGCGATTCTATTCGATTGACATTAATCAGGAGAGATAGAAGATATGTATGTATATGTATGTGCCCACATACATATGTACTCGTACAGGAAAGCATCTAGTCATTTGAGTGCAGCTTTTGTATAGCAATAAGAAAATTCGAAAAACATAAAACATATTTAGAGCCTTGAATATCAATAAACATGTCTCTTACCACTGTAGTTTATTGAATTTCTAGCTTAAATATACAGAGTATTGGTCTAAAGAGGCAGGACAGGATCTGTACTCTCATTCCATCACACACCATGGAACGAAAGAGCGGAAAGCAAACATATTATTCTATTCTATTATTATTGCAAAAATAATCAATTAAAAAACCTGTAAAAATATGGTGTTAGCATACGAAAATTCATCATAGCCTGTTTGATCTCCCGCTAAGTCCAACACATCGACAACATCCAATTTGAAATTGAAGTTCCATTCTGTAGAGTTCAGTTGTGTTTTTTTTTTTTGCAATGCAGCTGCCAATAGTCGAAATCAAGCGACAACAACAAACAGCAGCGGGCGGGGAAAGCCAGCAGCAAATCGGAAAACCTCAATGTACAAATAAATGGATGAGTGACAGCATGTCCGTACGTACTCGTACATCAAATCAAATGAATTTGCTCCCGCAGCTTTGCAGACCTACAAAACGAAAAAGTAGAACACCAAAGCCAAACAACTAACAACCAAACAAACAAAGCGGGGGCCGACAGCAGGCCAAATAAACCATCCCGAAAGCCCCCAACTGAAAGCCGAGGATGATGCGGCGGCAATGGCAGGCGGTGGCGGCGTCACGCAGTCGCAGAATCTCAGATGTCGTGGATCCAGGACCCAAAGCAAAGCATAATGAAACTAAATGCCGAGCGAAGAAAAACCCCAAAACAAATTCATTACGGAACTACACCTCAGGGGGTGATAATTCGATTCAACGAAACTTTGGTGATTATTTATTGCTTCATGCGGCGACTCCTACTACTAACCAAACCGCCCCCACTCTCCCTCTCTCTCTGTGGCGCTGTCTGTGTGGCTGAGCGTGGTTGTGGCATACAGTTCGAGGTGTGTGCTGGGGCAACTTCGGTTGTGTTGGTCGGTCGACTGGGTTGCATGTCCCGAGAGCTGTCCCCATGGTGTTTTGCTGTTAGTGTCATAAAATGTTTTGTGGCCCAAAACTCTGGCCCTGGAACTCATTATTTTGTTCATTAACACTTTTTTTTGTTTTCTGCCAGCTGTTTATTTTTTCCTCCGCATTGGTGTTTGTTTTTACTATTTTTTGTTTGTAGATGTTAGGAATGTGTTACGGGGAGTTCTAGGGTGTCATAGGCCATCAGAAGGTTTAGAAAAAATTACAATATTTTTGTTATATGTTTATGGTTTTTTTTCCTTGAAAGAACTGTGGAAAATAGCAATACGGCATATCTGATCAAATTTCGAATTCAACTTGGATTTTGTATTATTATTCTTCTAATATAATTAAAAATCCCAATATTTCCATGCCTTAAACTCTACTACAGGGTATCCCTTAGCCTATCCTTAACTGCTTGCACCTCCCCCATATTTATGTAGCTGTTTTGGTTCCCTCGTCTCATGATATGGATTTCCTAAAGGACCATCAATTAAATTACGCTATCTTTTGTCTGCTTCTGTTTATTCTTTATTCCAACGGTCCGGTTCGGTCCCTTCACTTCACCATTTTGCATGGCAAATTTTATTTATGTGCCTAAAAATATATATGTATGTATGTATGTATGTATGTACGAGTATGCACGTGGTAGATGCCATAAACCTAAAATGATTTCAAGTTATTTTTGCATAACGTTTGTTGTTTTGCTTTTAGTTTTCCATGAGCATAAACATTTTTTATGTCTCATTAAGGTTTTGTTTTCGCTTTTGCTGCTTTCCTTTTTTGTTTGAGGTTTGGGGTTTGGGGGCTTGGCTTATCGGAGGCCATGTTAAAATGTTGTTAACTTTTACTAGCTGCGGCTTTAATTCATTAGTGGAAATGGTCCGGGGAGGCTGATTCCGTACGGAAATGCTTCCCTGTTTTCGACTGGCACATTCCACTTGGTTATGGCACTTGGCCGAGTTATAAAATGTTATCGAGGGCGCAGGTTTTTATGTCTCAGGGTCAGATAAATGTGTTTATAGCGTAATCTTTTATTTTGCCTTTTTGGCTGCCAAGTGCGGGTCCTACACTTCCTCCACTCTGCTGTTTTGTGGTCTTTTATCTTAGGCCTGTGGTTGTGGCTGTGGCGAGGGCTGTTTATGACACGCATACGAAGCGTGGGACGAAGATTTGTCCTGGGATTAGACAGCACGTTAAGAGCTGGTCATTAAGAAGCCAAGAGAGAGAGAGAGAGTCGCTATATATTATGGCTAGGAATTACAAAGTTCAGATATGCAGAGCACATTAATTAACGCAGCCGATGAAGAGGGGTAGCAAATATTTGGTTAGATTTTTCCAAACTGTAGGAGCTCCTTGTTGTCAGCAGCTTAAACAGCTTTTCGTAATTTTCAGCATGTGAAAATTTGTTATTCCCCCCGCAATAATCTGAAAAACTTTACATTCACAGCAAGTTTAGCCAGCTGTCAATTGGTGTGGAGTGTTTATGTCCTTCTTTCTCCTTCTCCCTCCAGCATCTTGCTCTAATCGCTTCTAATAACGCACAAAATTGAAAAACTTATGCGATATCATTGGGGACTCAAGCCGCACGACAAGTGCAGCTGCCCCTAGGGGAGAAGCCAGACCAGAGACCAAACCAAACCAACCCAACCGAACAGAACAGAACCAAACTGGACCCGACAACTTGTGACAACTTAAAGCACATGAGGCGAGGAGGCGAGCAGAATACTATAAGTAGACATAAGGGTGGGGGAAAAATCGAGAAAGAAAAGAAATAAGTAACAAGAAGAAAACTGTCTTGATATGCCCGTAAACACGGCCAGCTGTAGATGCTCCAAGGGCCAGGAACCCGGAACCTCGAACCACTTCCTGGACATGGACATGGATTGAACCTTCGGTGCGGGTGTATTTGCTTTGCACTGTGTCACTTTGGAAATTGTGCAGATTGTCCAGTTACAGGGCGTGTGGCGTCTGTTTGTTTTAATTTCTCTTATCGGCAGGCAGCCCAAGCCCCAGCTCAAGCCCAGGCCCCAGCTTCAGTGCCTGCCCCCCAGTTCCGAGTTCCAATTCGTTTCGAGCTGTGCTCCTTCCACTCGGACTCCCCAGAGCCATACAATTTTAATTGCACAATGGCAGCTCCTTTTGTTTTCTAGCTGCAATTTTTTAAAATGAATTCATGGCCTGACTCGGCTTGGCTCGGCACGGCTGGGGTCTGGGGTCTGAGGTCTGGCCTGGCCTGGTCTGGTCTGGGCTGGTCTGGCGCTCTTTTGTTTGACGTCTCTAAATCCGCAAGGAGATGGGACTGCGTCGAGTACTATTCAACAGGGCAGGAGAGCCGGGAGAGGGGCAGAAGGCGATGCCAGCGAGCTATTTAATTGAAAGTTGCTTTGTGACTCCGCCGGGGTAAGCTAATAAAATGTTTAACTTTGATTTAGTTGAGGGATTTCTAAACTGAATGCACTTTAAGGCCACTCCAACGACTAGCTTGCGCCTCCTCCACGCCCACTAGCAATAAAGATTCATTTGGCAACATTACTCGGGAGTTGTTTTACAAAGTTAAATACGAGTTCGGACTTTGGACTTTCTTATTATAATTATTACGAATGTAAAGGGAGTTACTAAAAACTTGAATATCCGGGGAGCTTTTTTTAAGAATAAAATGAATTTATTTGCCCACTGCCCCCTAAGTCGAATATTCAGAGTTTCTACTGTATTGAACAGAACTGCCCCCAATATTTTATAATTGCATAATCGTTTTCCCTACCTTTATTGGCAGTCAGTAAGCCCCACCCCGCCCATTAGCAATCATAAATTGCTTGTTGCATTGCACGCCAAATAACTATGCAATTTTATTAATTATAACTTTTAAGTTTCCGTGAAATCAGGTTGTGTGAGAGGTCAGGTGCGGCGAGCGCACATACTATGTATGTACATACACGTGTGTGGGTGGCAGACTTTGAGTTGTTCCGGCAACTCCGAATTTGAATTATGAGCAATTAGGTTGGCCAACCACAAGCAAGCAAACTGGTTTTTGCAGCCTGATTAGGGGCTGTGGATGATGGGTGGGGCGTGGGTCGTGGGTCGTGGGTCATGTGTCAACAGGCGGACTGCGACTGCCTCCCAGCGGCTGCTGCACTGGATTGCGGTCAGCTGCATGTGTCGGTGGGGGAGTGCGTGTGTAATGAGGCTTAATTTGTTAAATTCCATGGCTTATAATTGGCATTGGCCAGACCGCAAGGCAGAGCACACCCAGCACCCAGGCCCAAGGCGGCGGGTGGCACTGGGAACTGGGGCAAGTGCAAAGTGTAATTATGTGGTCGCTTGGTCAGCCCTAAACTGCCAGATTTGTTTGCCAGTGCTGGGAGTGCTGTGAGTGCTGTGAGTGTGTTTGTTGGCCTGGCCTGGCCCAAAACCTTAAGCCATGTCTAAGCAAAATGCCATAATTTAAGCCACAGCAGTGTGCGGGCTGGGCTCTCCGCTTATTTCGTTTCGTTTCGTTTCGCTTCCTTTCCATTTTATGGCATTTTTATGGCCCCGAGAATACAAATAAAACCAAGTGCCATTATTTTTACACCTCGCTCGCACTCGCTTTCACACTCACACTCGACGCTGCAAAAGCGCCACAAAATGCACACAAAAATTAAGTTTTGCCAAAAAAAAAAGAAAAAAGAGATGATAAGAGGGAGAGAAACACTCAGAAAATGGTTGCATGGAATTGTTGATACTCTAGCACATTTCGGTCGAGAATAATAAAATACAGAAAATATTTACATTAAAAATAATGCGCTAAATGTAGCATATATTTTGAGAAGGGGTACTAAATAATAATAAATATTAAATTATAAATATTTATAAATAAAATTAAAATTATAATTTTACGAATTTACATGTTGTCGGGGACCTGAGGTACTAAGGTGTTTTTCTGTAGCGATATATCCTTGTTACTATTGGTCCCTTAGGTTGTTTTTTAGTAACATAATTTTAATCAATGCTTTGTGGTTTTCTTTTACATATCGTACACCAAAAACCGCTTTAGAAACTTATATCTATTAAAAAGAACACAAAGGACCAACATCAGCATTAGTACTGACTGCCCTGCCTGGTGAGAGTCATACATTACTAACCAGTGCCAAGGTATTTCCAAGGTACTCCCAAATGGCATAAATCGTTTAAAAATCTACACAGCGAGCGGCTTTTGCATTTGAGTTTGAAGCAGAGGTCTTAAAAAGCGAACACAGAGACTTGACCGAACTCGCAGGTCGTAGGTCGCAGCAGTATCATTTCACTTCGTTTTACAATATTAATTATGGATATAACGACACCATCATCTATTCCCTCAGCAGAGCCACCATAAAAATGAATATACCCCTCACTAAAAACTAATTCAGATGCCAGATACTTGCAACATGCAACACGGCTAGTGTCATGGCAAAAGTTTTTTTTGTTGCTTACTTTTTTTTCGTTCTTTTTTTATTGCACAACTTTATCCTTTTTCAGGGCGAACGCACATTGCCTGAATTTTCCACGGAAAAACGAAAAACGAAAAAAACTTTTTGAGCCATTGTTTTCTTGTAAATGGCAACCGGAACCGGCCGTCGGCGGTGGAGAGAACATATCCAGAGCCGGAGCTGGAGCTGGTGCCGAAGCCAAAGCTGGCCAAAGGCAGCGACACTTTGGCCATAATCTGGGCTGCCTTTTGTCGGCAGCTGTTTGGCTCAGCTGCAACTTTAAAGCTGCAACTTTTTGGCATTGCCTGGGCGGCAACGGAACGGATCGGAACCGAATGGAACTCTGCAGCAACTTTTGCCATCCAACTTGGGGGACATCAAATGCCTGTTCCAGAATTCTGGTGTGCTGCAACTCCCACCGCCCAGCCTCTGGCATTCTGTAATTGTGCGTATTATGCGTGTAATTGGCATTACAATTTCCCACCCAAAACGAAACTAATGAACTTTGGTGAGTGTATAGCTGTAGAGACACTCAAAAAAGGGTCACCAATGTCTGGCCAAAGTTGAATAGTTTTTGGGGTTGAAAGTTGAATGGAAATTTCATTGGAAATACTCCTAGTTGAATGTAATTTTGGAGGAACAAGGAATTTTAAGTCGAGTTTTGTTTGTTAGCTGGTAATTAGATGCATTGATGATTCTAGTTTTCGTCGGTCTTGGTCGGTAGATTATTTTTTAAACATTTGCAAAATATGTTCACTTACTTTTACGCACTTGAACTCCTTAGTAGATAAATTATTTCTGTCATTAGTCAGCTGCCTGATTGCAAAACCATTTTCTAAATTTCATTTTACTTAACTTTACTTTGCCCAGAAATTGCTTTATCATTAAAAGTAAATGTGCAACTTTTGCTTTAGGCCATGGGGAGAGAAGAGTTTCGTTTCGTTTGCTTTTTATTTATTTTTATTATTTTCTGCCCTTTGCATTTCAGTGCCAACTCGTTAGCTTTGAGGCAGCTACGAGGCAGTTGAGCTGAGAGAACTTCAAAGTTGGCTTTAATAATCCCCCAGCATCAACAACTGGCAGGGGGGGCAGTGCGGCAGGGGGCAGGGCAGAACTACTAGAAGCTAAAACAAAAACTTTTGGACCAAGTTGCCGAGCGCTAAGACCACAAGTAACATTTGTAAAATGCACATTTAAAACTCACAGGACAAAAAGTAAAGCACACAAACATCGGACACACACACACACACACACACACACACACACACACACACACACAGGAAGACAGCAGGAGCCGAAAAGGATAATAAGAAACGCCTTTCGTCCCTCTGGCTCTGTCTCTGCCTCTGACTCTGACTCCGGCAGAAACTGTGAAAACTTTTCAATTTATTGTTAAACTTTTGCACTGAGGCTCACAATTATAAAGTGTCATTTAGTGTCCCCCCCTGCCCCACACGAATGCAGGACGAGGGACAAATGGCGGCAGAATGGCTGGTTTTTGGATGTTTTTTTTTTCGAGTGTAACCCGTGAAGCCCGAACCCCTGACAAGAAATTATGAAGTGTGTTGGATGCCCACCGACCGCTGACACTTGCGGGCAGGCCACTTCCGGTGGCAGAGTGAGGACGACATTGTCCTTGTTGTCATCATCATCATCATCGTCATCGTCAGCGACATCGTCGTCGCCGTTGGATATTTTTGGCTGCTTCCAGAGCCCAAACGCCGAGGTCCCAAGTGCTCCGCTTTCCATCTCCAGTGTCTCCAGCGTCGGCTCCATCAGCCATTCCACGTCATCCTCCAGTTGCCACTCAAGTGCAAGCCAGTTTCATGCGGCGCATTCGAGTGCCTGTTGTCGCTCCTTGTTGCCGGCAAAGTGTCACAAACACAAATAGAGAAACGGTCTGCCGCACTTGCTCCTCCAGATTTTGCCTCTTCTGGTTCTGTTCCTGCTTCTGCTTCTGCTTCTGGTGCTGCGACTGCCACTGGTACTGCTCCTTGTGAATCTGTTCCTGCTGCTGCTGTGTGATTTACAGCGTGCGACTTTTATTTGAAGTGGGACATTCATTTTACGCTAAAGTGAACCTAAATCAACACCAATGCACACTCTCCACTCTCCCTGCCACAACTCTAGTGCTCGTACACGTACACCCCTCATCGCCACACTCACACACAGAGGCAGGGGCAACGAGGCAACCCTCGAAGTTGTCAACTGCTGGAGGTGGTCGAGTAATGTAATTAAGATAAGGTCTCCGTCCCCCCCTCATTAGAAATGGTCGACAAGCAAATCGTGATTGGGACATGAGCATAATATAGTAGATCATAATTTTAGCTTCGTCTCGGGATTACTTTATTGAGATTTATTCAAGCCAACTGCAATAGAATTAATATATTTATTTTTTTTTATTTTTTTTTATTTATTTTATTTTTTTATTTGTTTACAAAACTTTAGCGTTATATAATTCTCAAATTACAGTTCATAGTTATAGCCAGAGCCAGAGCAGTGCCTCACGCACCCATCGCTATCCAAGCGATCCTCCCTATGCTCTATCCCAGTTGGAATTTTTTGGGCAGAGATGCCTTTAACTTCTGACTTGGTTCGCTGCTCTGCTTTGAGCTGGAGGTCGTCTCTTGTGGCGTCGCTTGATTGAAATGCCTGGTAGGCAGGCAGCGAAACCAACGAGCCAGGAGGCAACCCGTCTCCGAGCGCCTGCCTGCCTGCCTGCCAAGCTGCTCTCCACTTAAGTTGGCTTAATTAGTTTTTGAAAGTTATGCCAACGCCAACGCCAACGCCAGCACCGCAGCCACGCCCACTTAATGCATTTGGCCTTTATGCTGCTGCTCCCCCGAAGTCAGTGCAGGAAACAACATGGAAAGGGTACGACTTGGTGGCTTTGGGGAAGCAGGAAAAAGAAAGCAAGGGCAGATCTGCATTGGCGTCTTGGGCTGGTAACCACAACAGAAGCATCCGGGCAGGAGTGGTGTTCCGACCAAGTTCCGCTTGCTGGTCCATCAGCAATGGCATCAAAAGTTGTTTACAGGGTAGCAAGATAGTACTTTGGCGGCAATTATACGGATTTTGCGGCTTTCCCAAAATATTATCCTTAACCCTAATAGGGTGCATTTATAATTAATTTATATTATATTATATAATTTATATTTATATTTTTTTTTATTTATTTTTTTTAATTTAATTTTTTATTTATTTTTATTTTATATTATATAATTTTTATTAATTTTCTTAGGGTATCCAATAGTCGTATTGGTTCTTATAACCAAGTAACTTTGATTATATTTTGTTGTTTCTTAAGCATTTTTCTTGGCCGCACATATTTCTCTTCGCCACTGCAGTTTTCTGTGCAATTTTCGCCTCTTATCCTGCAGTGCCCTCTCCCCTTTTATATGCCATATTTAATTATGGAAATTTAGCAGAGCAGAGCACCGAATTTACATAAATATTGAGTGTACACTGTACACTCTGGGAGTTCGCTTTTTAATGAAGTTTGATTGCTCTGCAGATGCGGCTGCTGAAAAAAGCGAATTGAAAGCTGTCAATCGAAACGTGGCAACTCACAGAAAAAAAGGGGGAAAAGGCAAAAAGGCAACTGATTTGTCAGAGAGCAAATTTTGACTATCGTTCGGACTTTATGGGTATGCAGAAATGTATATACATATATGAATATTCGTAGGTTATGTGTGGGTGTGGGTGTGCCACGCATATATCAAAGAGGAAGTGAAACCAAAATGCTTTTATGCCCCCCCATGCAGCAACGGCAGCAACGAGGAGACGACCTGCACACATTCATTTCCAATGAGACTCATTTTGCGGTGACACACGACACTCTGCCCAATTTTCCCCAGCACCCACACACAATCCTGGCTGATCCTGGCCCCCGGACATTGGACACCGGACTGGCTTTCCAGCTCTTTTACAGCTGAGCGGTTAGACACAGACACAGACACAGACACAGACCGAGAGCCACCGAGCCACAACCGCAGGAAGCTGCCAGCAGGCAGCAGGCAACAGAGAGGGGGGAGAGAGAGAGAGAGGGAGGAGGCAGCAGGCGAGTGGACTAGAAGGCCAGAAATTAACTTTACTACTGACACCTTGACAATATTTTCAACGACAGCATCTGGCAGACATTAAATAGGCAACCGCAATTTTATACCCAGGATAACTGAGCACAGAGCACCGAGCACCGAGCACTGGAAGCTCCCCAGCACATGACATTTGGCATTGCGTGCATGGCGGTATAAGCCATGGCCTGGCCAGGGAGTCCTGGTTTGGGAACCAGTTTGGGGGGGGTTTTGGGATCTGACATCTGCCCCGAAAAAGGCTTTGACTTGATGTTGATTTTGGCAGACAGTGCGCTGAATTTTCAATTTTATTTGCAATTTGTATTTTTTGTGCTGCCTCAGCAGTGGCAGCAGAGAAGATTGCTGCAGTAGCAGCAACAGCAGCAGCAGCAGGCCAAGTGTCATAGGTGTTGACGTGGCAGGCTGGCAGACAGACAGGCGGACGGACAGAGCACCGCCAGAACGTGCCTATGTCAAATGTGGTTAAGAGATTTAACAAGAACATTTCCCCAGGCCAACGAAAAACTACATTTCCATTGGCCTCTGCCTCTGCCCTCCAGAAACTAATTCAAATTGAACTGCGGACTCCAGTAGACTCATGGCAAAGCAATCATGACTTGGATTTAATGCAGATTCTGATTCTGCAGCGATGACATCAATTTTCGATTGCAGTTTGGTCAAAGGGAAATTGAAAATTGCGGTGCTCCATCTTTCAGATAAGTGGCAATCGAAGAGTACTGGGGTATGCGGTGTTCTTGGGGCAGAGGCGTTTTCGAAATGAGAAATAAATCCTTTTTGATATTTATAATTACATTTTCATATAGAATATTCGTGAATAAAATAAATAAATAAATAGAAAAAACTAAACAAGTTTATTTTGTAATCTGCATGAAGAGAGATTAAATCCGCGTACAGGGTATGCCATAGTCTGGAATGCCACCAAGTTATATATATTTTATATTTTTTCACTGCACATCAATTTCATGTGCAAACAAATTATGTTATCGATGCTATCAAGTGAAAAATTATCTGCATATTCAGTTTGCAGTTTGCTGGCACCCTTGGATGCATTCATAAACGGTTTGGAGCGCCAAATGGCTGCGGATGAGGCTGCGAGTCATGAATCAAGGAAACGCAGTGCGATGGGAGCTAGGGATAAGGATAGAGACTCAAAGCGGCATCAGTAGCAGAAGCAGCAGCCGAATCAGCAGCAGCAGCCGAATCAGCAGCAGCAGCAGGATCAGCAGCAGCTGCAGATTCTGAGTGGCTGCTCATTCATTATGCCAATGGCAGACGGTTGCCGCTTTTACAGCATTATGCAATAAGTTAACTTTTTCCAATATAATCTGCTCGACTCTGCCAAGTGCCAGCCAACCAGCCAGCCAGCCAGCCAGCAGTTGCCGGAGTTGCTCTCTGTCTTTGCTGCCTGTTGCACGACTGCATCAAAGTTGCAGCATATTTATTTTGGCCAGGCACATATACTTTTTGTTTTTGGGCCAAAGTCAAAGCTGACTTCAGCTCCACCTCCAGCTCCGACTCCAGCTCCGACTCCTCGTCTGTATAGCCCATCCCTGCATAAATGATTACCGGCAACGTGGCGTATGTGTAATTTGTCGTTGCTACTGCCACACAGCGGCAAAGGCGGCACCAGCTGCTGCTCCTCTCTACTTTGTTATGCTGCAGACGTGGAAGGAGAGCTGGAGAAAACTGCATTAAATGCACATTTGTTACGCAGCACAAATTCTCTCCTTTGGCTGTGCAGCGAAACACCTGTGCAGGGGGGTGGGGGCGGGACGGACTTTGTTCTCGGGTCTCCATTTTCAGTATTTTTTTGGTATCAGCAACAGGAAATTCTTTTGCCTCAATTCACCAAAAACATTCCTTTCTCGTCTTCGCTTCTGTAAATTGCCAATTTATTTCAATGCCTGCAACGTCAATGGTCTAAACATTTTGTGGCAAATTCGTCTTCTATTGAATGCAGCACCAGCAGCAGCAGCAGAAGGAGCAACACCAGCAGCAGAAGGACCCCACACAGAAGGACTCCAAAGAAGAGACAGTTTCACACATGATCAGGCAGCTGTGAAAGCATATTTTATGCTCTCCAAACTAATTAGAATTTTTGCATCCACTTTCATTTGTGCTGCAGTCTGTATCCTACATCTGCCTCCGTATCTACATCTGCCTCAGTATTTGAATCTGCCTCAGTATCTGAATCTGAATCTACATCTGCCTCAGTATTTGAATCTTCCTTTCACTTTATTTAATTGCAACAAATTCCGCTTGAAGGGCAAGTTAATCAATTTGATTTGCATGCTTCTCCAATGTTAATTTAAGCCTTGTCATTCGAGTTGTCTAATTGATTTTGAACAGATGCTATAGATGCCGCCTCACCTGGCCAGCAGCAGCAGCAGCAGCACTCGCATGCTAATCGTGTTGCAGCTTCAGGTGCAGCTGCAAATTGGTTTTCGTTTTCAGTGCATTTCCTCTGCACTTTTCCAGCTGGCAGCATCAACATTTTCAGCTCGTTTGAGCCCGCGGCTTGAGCCAACAGAAAACAATGCATTTCCATTTTCAGAGCACACACAACGAAGCTGGTCAAAGCAATTCCCGCCCCAACGAAAGCTTTGGCCATGGCCACAGGCACTCCCTCATTATCTGCACTTCCTACATGGGCAAAAAGGAGTCATGTGTGGGATGGAAATGGATGTTGAATATCTACAGGTTAGCCGGGCATAATGTTCATGCATTAGTCATATCTGACACACGTTTCAATGGCTCTCTCGTTCTCTCCCTCTCTCTCTTTATGCGGTTGTGGACAGCCGCGGGGCATCAAGCCAGAGCAAAATATATATGTAGCTGCTCACGCGCAAAAACAATAATCCTTAAAACGCGATTCTAATTAGGGCACACACTGCACCGCAATAACAAAAGGATAGCGGAAGGGATGGCAAAACAAAATGGAGTTTCTGTCTTATTACACGCTGCAACAAAGTGGAGAAAATCCTTTATAGCCCGTGGCTGGCTCTGACAAAACATTTCCACGATAATGAACAGCAATTTAAATGAAAGGTTTCCCTCAGTAGCAGCAGCGAAAGAGTTGCAATACATAGACCGAGATATATGCCAAGCACTGAATATTTGTTTGGCTCACAGCTAAGTCTCGGTGAATGGCCAACAATGTTCCGTGAAGATCTGGGCCAAGTTGACAATAATTCAGAGTAAACTTTTGTCGCTCAAAGCTCAAGCGCAAGTTGTCTCGTAATTTTTATTAATTTTACACCATTCGGAGGCTGACAAAGTTTTTTATTTCTTTTTCTTGTTCTTGTTGGTTTTTGTTCTCCCCCTGTTCTTGTTGATTTGTTTTTTTTTTGGGCTTAGCGGCTGCTTACAAGCGCTTTGGCTTGTCCTTCAAGGCGGCGGGTGGGCACATCTTTTTGGAGGGAGATTGTCGTAGCTGCTGCAAGTCTAAGAAATTATAATAAAAAACTTTGAACTGCGAGAAGAAGAGGAGAAAAAAAAACATTAAAAAAATTTTCTTTTACTTTTGTGTTCTACTTAAACGGAAGTGCCGGGTTGGGGCCATTGTGGATTTCCGTTTTAATTAGTCGGCAGCGGCGAGAGGCACCGGAATCTCAATCTGAATCAGAATCAGAATCTGCATTGCAGACAATGCCTCAGGCGTAGGTCTTGTGGCGTGTGGCGTGTGGGGGGTGTGGGTTGTTGGGCCACAGAGGTCTTTGGGGCAGGAAACGCAGGCAGAAAGTTGCCATTGCCATTGCCCATAACTGTAAAATGTGCGTTGACAAAAAGTTGGTGCCAGAAGTAGGCAAGACAGACTCAGATTCAGATTCAGAATCGGAATCAGGAGGCGCTCTGGAGGACACAGGACCTTGCCGTGGCTTATCCGGCGTCTTTGTCGCCCTGGATCTCTGTCTTCTCTGGGTTCATCAGAGCTGCCATACCATGGGCAGGGCAGGGCAGGGCAGGGGCGTGGAGTCTTGAGATGCTTCGGTCTGTGGCCAGAGGGAAGGGTTCAACTGATGTGCATAATTTAAATGAAAATGTCAACGCGGCTTTCGGCAGCCCATTGCACTTACTTTTGCTGCTTTTCTTTTGCTTCTTTTTCGGTTTGCGTTTTCATTTCGCCTGAATGCCATGCATGTGTGTGTCTGTGTGTGTGTATGAGATAGTGCCGGAAGCAGGACAAAAGTCTGTCGCACACAGCGGGAGCTGGGCTGAGCTGGGCTGGGCTCCTGTAAGGATACGAAGACTGAAAAGTGCACTGCGGTTGCCTCAAATTGAGTTAAATGGAGCGAGAGATAAGAAATGAAGCGAGAAGACCGAATGCCGCTGAGAGATCAAATGAGAGGCTGCTGTGGTGGGGGGTGGGGGGGGTGGGGTGGGGTGGGGTGGTAAAGGGAATCAATATTCAACTGATTAACTAACTGCGAAGAAAAGGAACCGCATAATAGATTAACACATTAAGTTGATTAACATTAAAAGTTGCTGCTGTAAAATAAGCAAAAAAATATAATTTATTTGAGTAATAATCGTAGAAGTCTCTGCAGAATATTCTGCATGCCAATGGGCACTCCTTAATGATTCCAGATCCCTGGCAGACAGTACAGTGTTATCTACAGCACTCCCATTCCTTGGGCAGCAACTTATGTATATGAGTTTGCAATGGGAACTCTGCCACAAAAGGATTTATTAACTCAATTAATTCGCAAACTTCAGCACTCGCATTTCCTCCACTTAGTTCCAGCAGCTTTCCAGTCAACCATAACCTCGGACACACTTCAATCAAATGAATAAATTTGCGAATATAAATATGTATGTATGTGTACGAGAATGGGGATGCAGGCCCCTCAGCTGAGGGGAGCTGAACTTTTTAAATTGCGTTAAATGTTGATCCACGGCAAAAAGAATTGATTCACAGGGCGAAACAGAACAGACCAGAACCGAACAGGGCAGTGGAGTGGAGTGGAGAAAAATATTTAACGCCGTTTTTATTTATGACATAAATACGTACGGTTCCAGCATATTTCATGGCCCGACCGAGCGCGAACAAACTGATAGATACAATGCATTTTCGAGTGGCAGTCTACTTTTTGTTCTGGTCGCTTTTTTTTCCCTCTCTTCTTTTTATTCCAGTGCCTGCAATCAGGCATCCCAGAGGCGCACCAGTGAGAGAGATGCATTTGATGGGCGCCTGTCAATGCCAAACAACAAAAGTGCGGGGGCGTGGAGGCGTGGAGGAGATTGAGCTGGAAGAAAAATGCTGAAAAATGTACACGGCTTCGATGGTCGAGCAAAAACGAGAAGATAAATTTATATGCAACCACACACAGATATACACAGAGGCACACACAGAGGCACTGAGGGAGATACACCTACAGGCGTAAGCCCACATAAAGCACTCAGAGCAGCAGATGGGGGGCGGGGCCGGGGCCGGGGCCGGGGCTGGCCTGCATTTAACAATTTATCTGCAGCTGTCAAAATTAAAACCCCATACGGCTATGGGGCTGCTGGGCCCTAGCAATGCTGCAGATCCCGGGGAGAGCCTGGGAGAGGCTTCAAAGCCATAACGGTGGCCCGGTATGGGAATGGCAATGGGAATGGGAATGGGAACGGGTAGGGACAGCGGGACAGCGGGACAGCGCTGGTGCAGCGAACCACGACGAGTCAATACCCGTGGCAATCCGTGGGTAGCATTTGCTGTACCAGGACACAGCCCAGTCGCAAGTCAGCTGCAGGCGGCATTGGATTTGAAAAAATAAAACCAGAGCAGAGACAGGAGCAGGAACAGGAACAGAACAGACCAAGGCAGTGGCAAGAAAAGTGCAGCACAGCCCAAGGGGGTCACACAATAATGCCGGTCACAGGATAAGCAACCAGGAGCACCAGCCACACAAAGACTCACAGAGACGGCACCAGGACGACCCAGCGACGGAATCGGACTCAGAGACATACCGAGTTGGACAAGGGACAGAAGCCAGTGGCAGACAGACAGTCAATAGCAGGGGCGGCAGCAGGAGCATGAAATGGGGATGGGGACGGGCGACTGCTCCTGCTCCTGCTTCTGACTGTAAAAAACGGAAATGGGGCAATCATAAATTTACACAGATATGCAAGTGCCCTGGCCCCGGTTGGGGTTTCGCTATGTGTCTCTGTGTGTGTGTGTGTGTGGCAGTCTGTGGGCAGAGCAGAGCGTACCCTCTTCAACCCACAACCAACAACCAACAGCCAACATCCACTATCCACTGGAACTACAACAAACAAACAGACCAAACAGAGTCCAACAGACAAAACAACAAAAATTACAAGAAATCAAAGAAAAATCTTCAACAAACACGAAGCTGGGAGTACCCTAACAAAGGCCAAAGGAAATCCTTCAACATGTTTCCAACGAATGCGGAATTCTATAATGCTTATGCCATGAAAATCTGTATAAATCTTTTGCGGAGTTTTCTTGAACTGTTTTTGTGACTTAACTTTAATTTACTGATCTTTCCATATTATTCAGCTTTTAGTATTTAATTAAAGATTTACTCTTACAGAAATATACCAAAATGAATATAACCCTTAGATGTTCCAAATATGAAATCTTTTGGAATTGCAAACCCTTGGCTTCGATCTGAGATGCTCCCGTGATTTTTGCCGTGATAATATCCGAATCCACTGCATAGCTAAAATACAAAAAAAATATTTAACAATATATTAAAAAAACATGTTAAATGTGTCTTGATTTTGTACATATGTATGTCTTAAAAAAGTAATAAATATTGGTGAAAAAAATATATTAAAGTGTTCTCCGCAGTTAAGTCGAAATTCTTGACTTATTCTCTTGGATAACCCATTTTAACCACAAAGAAAATCGATCAAATATGATTTCTTATTATTAAATATTTTAGATTTGAGTTGCAATTGTTTCCAGAGCTCATTAGAGTTTCATTCAGCGGAAAATCGCGTAATGTTTTAGGCAATTCCAGTATACACACGAGTATTTCTTGCTCCAAAATCTAGATGCACATATTTGTGATATCCACAGACTCGAGCCTGAGCATTTGGCGCTGGAATTCACAAATATCTTCCCCAGTAGCAAGTATTTCACGAATGCACCTCCAATGCTCCAAGTTTTGGGCTTCGCATACAATTCCGCTGCTGCCAAATGGCTCTAAAGTTTATGTGTTTGTATTTGTGTTTGTGTGTGTGTGTGTGTGTGTGTGTGTGTGTGTGTGTGTGTGTGTTGTGTGTGTGTGTGTGTTTCTGTGTGGTCTTCTTTGTGTGTTGTGTGTGGGTGGTGCAGTCATGGGAACGACTTCGATTTAATGCGAATGCGATGCGTTGTCCGATGCCTGCCTGCCTGCCTGCCTCTGAATGGATTTGCCTTCGCCAATCCCCTGAACCCATTCCGCTGCCCCCTTTTTCCATCCATCCATTATTTTGTGTGTGTTTTTTTTCGCTTTGGGTTCGCTGAGCTGAGATTTGTGGTGCGGTGCAAATAGATTTCTAGCGTAGAACATAAATAATACTCACACACAGACATACACACAGGCACACCCATAGACATTGGCCTTTTAAATGCGAGTATCTGTGTGAATGCGAATGTGAGTGGCAGTAGTTGATCCTCTTCCTTTGCTGGCGTGGGAGACAGCAGAAAAAAGGACAAGAAAGTAAGAAAAAGAATAAAAAACAAACGGTTTGCTGGTAGAACGATATTTAGATACTCTAGCAGATACTCTAGTTCCATTGGTATGCTATAATATTTCTATTTTGATTATATTTTCAGTTGCTTAATGAAAAAATCCTAGCTTTGCTTCTCTGATCAAAACCGTAATACCCTCTGAAAGGGTACAAAAAATGGGGAAAATTCTGAAATCAAAATCAAAGTGTTTGCATTTGTGAAAATCGCACACAAAGGCAGTGTAGGGAGCCATGAAGCGGCTGAAGGATGCAGGGGGGCGACCTCCTCCATGGAGAGCGAGAGAGAGTTAGGAGTGGAGTATGGAGAGGGAGATAGCTAAGGCATACGGAGATGGAGAGCTGCATTTAAGGCGTAACTGTGGGCGTGCCAGGGTCTGTTCGCCTGGCTTTGCATGCAAATTTTCCAGCTCTGGCAAAACGTTTGACATTTGCCATTGCCCTGTCTACCCGGGAGATAATGTGGCCTCAGTGCCTCTGTCTCCCAGAGATCTCTCAGTTTTTGTCAGGCATTCTTTTTGTGTACCCGTACCCCGTACCCCGTACCCCGTACTCTCCATCCTTGCTATATCTCTGGTGCTGGTGCTGTCGCATATTTCTGCGAGTTGGGTGGGTGGTCGTGGTGCCCCCCCCCGTCCTGGCATAATGATGGGCATGGCTTGTTTTTGCATCCTGCATTCTTCATCCTCTGCCTGCCGTTTGATTTGTATTTGCATATCGCCTGGCCACATTCTTGCCTCGTCCTGCACGGACTGGTACTGGTGTCCCTCCTCATCCTCTTCCTCGTCCATTGCTCGCTCAGCAATTTATGCAGCTAGGCATTTTGGGGGGGGGGCTTTGACTGTGACTACATTTTTGGCTTCATTAGTGACTGGCCCAGGTGTAATTAGTACCTGAAGCGTGCTCATATTTGTTTGGCTCGACCCAGCCCTTCCCGTGGCAGGAATTTCACTTGGTTTAGGCGCTCCCTCCGTTTGCCTAAGCATTTCCAGTGCAAACTGAAACTGAAAATGAGCCAAGCCAGAGCATTTGACTGTTGAGAGTGTAACTTTACTGTTCACACACTGCTGCCACTCCTGCCACTCCTGCCACTCCTGCCACACCTGCCACACTCCCTTCTCTATGCCAACAATCGATATCTATACGGTTACAGGCTTATGCTCTGCTGCTGCTGTTGCTCCTTCGGATGTTTTGAAAGCCAACTTCAGGCAAGTATTTCTTGTTCTGGCTTTAGATTGTTTGAAGATCTCATAACAAGTTCTGGGGGGCTGCATTCGGCTGGAAATTCCCAAAAGTGTTAAAAATTGTACAGGCACCCCCCACCCGCCGACATGGTCCGGGGAGAGATGGCTAGCAATCCGAGTCGACTCCTAGCCTCTATCGAGGACTTTCATCTACAGCTCTCTGGCCAGGGTAATCCCCAAGTGCTGCTGAACATGAGAATAACACACGTAATGCATATTTAAACATTTGCTGATAACAAATGACACAAAGGTGAAGCAGAACCTCAGGTACTCCGAATGGGAATGGCAATGGGAATGGCAATAGACACAGCCGACACACGAGTCGAGTCGAGTGGAGTGGAGTGGCGTCGATCCCATGGAAAACAATGACAGGCGCTGGTTCCTGGCTCTGGCTCTGGCACTGTGGGGGAGGGGATGAGAGTTGGGCAAATGTTTGGCCAACTTAAACCTTAATCAATGCAAAAGTTTTTGGCCTAATCGCTCTCAATTATTCAAGTGAAACGTGGCATTTAACAACTACGTGAGCGAGTGGGAGGGAGCGGCACACCAAGTGGAGAGCGGGAGGAGGTCCTTAACGAGGCATAACTTTCGCTCAGGTTCAGGCTGGAAGTGGACGTGGACGTGGAGAAGAAGGTGCAACGGAATTGCCAGTAAGTATAATTTACCTAACCAATGTCTGGGGCTACTCAGCCCCGGGGATCCGTTCGGGCTCAAGTAGAGACCGAAACCGAGTTGGCGGCCTGTTAAGTGCCACACACACACACAGACACAACCAGTTGGCAGGGTTAATAATAATGATATTTAAGCCGAGTGGGCAGGACCGGTACTGGCAACGGGACGGGCATCGCTCTCTCTCTCTCTCTCTCTGTCTCTCTCCGTTGCAATGAAAGGACAAAGTTGCCAACGGAAACGGAAGCAACTACACAGAGTCCTTCTCTCATCCTCTCTCTCTCTCTCTCTCACTCTCTCGCTGTGTGTGTGTGTGTGAATAAGCCTTTTGTAACCAAAGTCATACGAGTGGTACCTGGTGGTATAGCTGGCCAAACTGTAACTGGAATTACTAAAAAACTATTCACCCACACACACACACACACACACACACACACACACACACACACAGGCAAATATATTGTGCCATTCTGAATGTTGAAAATTGAAAATTTTTCAAACTTTACAGCTAACAAGATTTGCTGTGGGGCGAAGCCTTTGATACCCTTGGATATGCAACACATTTGGTCACTCACTATTGGCTGTTCAATAATTAAATTAAGTAGCTATTAAGTTTTTATATTACGTTAACATAGGGACACTTTAAAGGAGCCCAAAATTCTGGGATGCTCGAAACCATAATAATTTCTGAAAGGGTATAAATACGAAGTGGGATGCACTCTGCAGAGTCAGGGGGATATCTGGAGTACATATGTATCTGCAGGATAAGTCCCTTCCCCCACCACTCCCCACCCCGTTAGCCCTTTCAGGTGTGGCAGGATGAGTGCCACCGGGGCCTGATGAAAAGTCAGGAAGTAAAGTTTTACGGTTCACATAAAAGCTGAAATGTTCATACAATCAGCATGAATAATAACTCGGATGTGGATTAATACTTGGTCCAAGTGTGGACTGTGTATGTGTATGTGTGTGTGTGTGTGTGCATGGCTTACTGACAAGCCTTCTAGCCTGATTTTGTGGCCAAATCTGTAACGCTCGGTTTCCCTCCACAAAAGTTCAGAGTTGCCCCACTCTGCGCTTTTGATTTTACCTATAATTAAGAAAACTATTCGAAATCCACTGCCCCCAACAGAGTTGGTTTAAGCCAACAAATCTAGAGCAGAAATAGCGCAGATTTGGGGAGCATTAATATGGGGCGAATAGAAAAGATCAGCTCCAAAAGTAAAGACAACCGGAAGACAATTTTTGAAAAAGTAAACTCAATAACAGAGTTGACATTTCTTCATTTTAAAATATTTATTGGAAAACAAAAGAGGAGCCGTTGCTTTTTCCTATAACATTTTTGACTGTGTGCCTTCCCTTACATATTTCATTTCGAGTCAAGCTGTAGAACGGGAAACAACAAATTTTAAAATATTTCATTTCGAGCTTAGCTGTGGAACGGGAAACAACAAATTTTTTAATATTTTATTTCGAGCCTAGCTGTAGATCGGGAAACAAAAAATTTTTAAATATTTTATTTCGAGTCAAATTACCAAACGGGAAACGAAACTTTTTAAGTTTCTTTAAGATGACTCAATCAGATGATACGCAAGTTCAGCGTATTAAAATAAAATTGTGCGCGTCGAACTGTTATTATCCATTTGATTGTGTACGCGAATACAAAATGAAACTCAACTCAAATTTCAAGAAACTTGCTGTGTTAATATGCAGAGAAATGCGCATGCCATACTCTCTGCTGCGCTTTCACTTCGAAGGAAAGCGCATCAGACCGACGCATACGCCAGAGTCACTGGGCATGGAGAATGGCGACACCGTAGATATTCTTACAATGCAAGGGGGCTCGTTGATGGATTCAAACTCGGTGAAAGACCTCTTCGGTAAGTTACACAGAATCAATTGATATGCGAAACGGCCAATTATGAACATCCACCAAACCGCCAAAGGTCGTTTTCTGCTGCACCAGGGCACGTTGAATTCTCGAGGAAAGTGGTAAGTGCTGAGACATAAAATGGCTGTACATACTCGTACCTGTAGTTGCTCAGTTGATGTGGAATAAACTCATTTTTTTTTCTCAGGCAGTTGGTGAAACATCGAGGCTACGGCGTCTCTATCTTTTTGCCAATATCGTTAATATCCAAATGTAAATATGAATGGAAATTTACATAAAAATGTATTTACATAAGTGTATAAATATGCATGTAAATTGCTGTATTTTCTGTTTTTTTCACACCGTTATAAAATTGTCTTTTCCGCTTAAATGTACAACTCGATTAAGCTGCCAATTATAGGCAGCCGAAAGCCTGCTTACAAAATTTTAACACAAAATAAAAAAAATATAATAATACAAATATTACTCTCCACACGAAAACTTTAAAGCCCTTTTCGAGCATTGCAGTAATTTATAATTGTTAATTAATTAAATTGTTAAATTGTTAAATAATTTGATCCAAATAAACAGCCATTTGTTCAAATATTTATTGTATATTTCTTACATATTTTACTCAATCATGGACTAAATATAGTATCATTTATGGTAAACTTTGTGCCCTGAGGCAAAGGCTACCCCACAATTCAAGAAAAAAGCTAAAATCAAACGAATCAGATATTTTCTCCAACATATACGCAACTTACATATAAGGAAAATACCACCTCCTGTCCAAGCTCATAAATTAGAAGAAATTGCGATGACACGACAGACCGAGCCGGACCAGAATGGAAATGGGGGGAAAATGTCCAGGAATTTGGCATCAGCAAATATTTGCAGCACGTTTTTCGTTTACATATCAACTTGACAACTTTTGCATTACGATTAAGATGTACAGCCCGGGCCGGGCCGGGCCGGGGGACCGGAGAACAACGTTATCAACACCTTTCTGAGGGGCCCGGCAGGCGGACACACACACACACAGACAGACAGCATCCCGTCCCGTCGCGTCTCATTCACGTCCAAGTCCAAGTCAGGGGCGAGATTTATGTGTTTTGCTTGGCTGCTGCCATTCTGCTCGTGTGTCCCTTCCCTGCTTCTGCTGTACGACAATAAAACAAAACAGAGCAAAACCGAACAAAAGTTGCGATTAGATGGAACAGCATAGTTATGACTTAAGGGGTAAGGTAAGGGATTCCAGAGCACAACGACGACGACAGCGCACTCGTAAATATTAGAACTTGGGTTCCGCTTGGTTCCGATTTGGGTTCCAATGGCGAAGGCAGCATCGAATGCCAAATATTTTGACGTATTTCAGGAACGGGAACGGCGAATTTCCCACACCCGCAAGAGTCACACGCAAACAATGGCTATTATGGCCACAAACGGTGGAATAACAAAGCGAATGGATGTGGATGGACTTTGATCGGGGAGTCGCATCGTGGGTGCCCTGCACCGTGCAACTCAGTGTATAGGAAATCTGCGATAAATCATATTTCAATCACTGCCGCATTTTCTGATGAATACTATTACATTTGTATATATATTTATTGCACTGTGATGCAACCAAGTCCGTGTCTGATATCCTTCTTATGCCCTTTACCGCAGCACCAGGTAAAATCAGTTGCCTTCAAAACCACCGAACTCCGCAGTCGTGGGCCATTGGAACTTATATTTATGAGCGGCATTCGCGAGTGTGTTTCTGGTGAGAGTGCGTAGGAATTTTGCTTTTCGTTCGTTAAGATTTACGAGGCATCCAAACCTAAACACAGACACACACACGAAAAGGGAAGAGCGAGCGAGTGAGAGCCAGCCAGCCAGAGAGCACGTCCTGGGCCACGTCGCCGCTGACTTTAGAAATTAATTGGCCCAACTAAGAAATTCGAGAGTAAACGTCGTGCTCATAAGTCCTGCCATCGTCCTGAGATGCGGTTTTTTCCGTGCTCCAACTCAGGCACTAGCTACAGTTCCAGCTCCAGCTCTAGCTCTAGCTACTGCTCATGGTCCTGCAGACAAAATTAATTTGTTATCCTCGCTTGTTTAACGCAGCTATAAATTATGATGCCAAAGTTTTTGGCCACTCAAAGAGCACACAACAGGAGGAGAAGCCAAGCCAAGCCGAGCCAAGCCGCACGGGGAGACGAGACTTTTCACCGTGGCCTGGCCTGGCCAGGCCATCGCCGGCAACGTTGCCTTGGCAATTATTAGCTTTTGTTACGCACACTTTATCACTGGCCATGTCGATATGGGGTTCCGTTCCCCTCCCTGCACCCCATCTCTCTTCCACGCTCTTTCGATATATATGGGCCGCGTAATTGGTGGGCACGTTAATCAACACTGGAGTATGAGGCAGGGACATGGACAGGGGACTGGGACAGGGATCCCTTCCCCGTGGTCTTTTGGCCAATTAGAGACCCTGGGCCGGGCAACGCCTCGAAGATGGATGCTGATGAGCCTGCGCTGATGCCTTGATGCCCAACGGCCCGAACATAAATCCTGGTCGGAAGCCACTATTAGCTTGGTGTTTAGTAAGCCTCCAGCTTGATGGCCTTTGATTAGCTCCGATATGGATGCTTGCCATAAATTAGCACGGCTCTTTGTTTAAAAGGTAAGCCAGGATTAGGTACACATAGTGGTAACTTGAGCGAAAGTAAAGTCCAGCTAAAGTCCGGCTATTTTGCTGATGGAAAAAACTTGTGATGTGTTAAAAACATTTTCAGCAAGCGGACAATTTTCTTCTTCTTTTTAACATTTTTCAAAAAGTTTCTTTAAAGGTTTTTTAAAGGAGACTTTCTAAGAGATCTAAGACTGAATTATAATTTTAATTAAATAAAATCTACGTTTATATATATTTAAAGTCTTTGAATAAGATATGTATATGATTCAAGAACATTATATACGGAGTCTATATAAGAATGGAAGTGCTATGCCTAGCAGAGACTATAATTCAGCGAATCAGGAAATAAGTTTCAAGAAAATTCAACCAAATAGTGGAAGAATCTCCCATTGAAGAAGATTTTGCACTCATCCGCCCAGTGTATATCTATTTTTTGTTTTGTCAAAGCCTCTAGCAGCATTTAATCCCTTTGCTACCACGCAATACTCGTATTCCACAGCAGATTGTACCGGATCAGGTACTGGGCTGGGCGATATTGCTGATTTTCCACTTGATTGCTTCAACTTATCCAGCGCTCGTTTTAAAAAACAGATTAAATTTCCCCCACCGCCCCACAACAGTCGCATGCCCCAAACCCAGTACGGACTACCAAGCGTCGCGACTCCCCTGTTAACCGTTGGCATCGTTGTCGCCTTGTTAATTAAACGTGGCACACACACCGCACCACACCGCACCGCACCGCACCGCACCGCGCCACACCGCCCGGGATCGGGCTAGGGTTCTGGATGCGATGCGGCATTGCGCCTCGATTGCGATTGACACAATAAATTGTCAATTACAGTGCAATTACGTATGGAAATCGCTGGCGTTCTGGTCTCGTATACCCGCGGGTCTGGAGCGGAGCTATACAACAACAAAAAAAAAAAAAGAAAAGTGTAAATCCCCATTGCTGCGAGGCGGGGAGGGATAACAGTAGCGCCACAACAGCAGTCGCCGCTTGATTAAATCGATAAAAATCGAGTCGCATTTTAAACGCAGTTACAGCGCACACAATAGAAACGTGCAAATATTGTCGAGGGGGTTAACAGAATGCTGCTGGGCTGTTCGATGCTGCAGGATGCTCTCCCAACGAGAACGACAGAGATGCCACAAGATATGGGGACTGTGATGGGTTGGGTTGGGCGAGTGGGGCGAGTGGGGCGTGGGCGGCAGACATTTAAAAACGGTCAAACGTTATCAACACATAAACGAGAAATTCGGTCAACATGACATCGTTGTTGGGGTCCAGATAAAGTGCGAGATGGGAACAAGTTTCCCCTTTTTTCGGAGTGTGTTTTTTCCAGGACTGCCGCAGGACAGGAATCAGTCGGGGACAACAGTGTAGACCATAGTTGCGATGAGGAGGGCAAAAAATAGATACGGTAGATTGGGAATTTGTTTTATAATTACTAGAAAAGAAAGGAAGAGTTCATAGAGGAAAGGAACACAAAAAATAGCTCGATTTGGGATTTTGTTTGTTATGAGAACAAAGGTTGGAATAGCATTCATTGCGGAGATAGATGAAAGCCATAAAGCACTTACAAACAAATCAGAAGACTTCCTTGGCGCAGTTCTTCGCAACTCTTTTTAAATTCTCTCTTTAAATTGCAAAGGCACCGCCATGGATTATCTATCGATGCCAGGCCATAATCCAATAAACTCCATGAGGAACTCCACCAACAGGATGGCCGAACATGTGTCTCCAGGCCACGCCTGGAAATGTGTCATGTGCCCCGCACCCACTCCACTATTTGGTTGGGTGCCTGCGAGTGTGTGTGTGTGTGTGTGTATGTGCGGGTGTGTATTTCCGTGTCCGCTTCGTTAATAGAGTTAGTTACACATACCGCTAACTGCAACAGCAATGGGCGAAAAAATGCTGCACTGAGCCACTGGCTGTACGAGCAGTAACCGAAAATTGCCAAACTGGAATGGGAACAGGTGCTGGTGGCCAGAAACCGAAAATGGGAAACAAACCAAGAGTTGGCGCGGATGTCGGTGTCGTAGAGCGTAGTCAATGGCAGCCACTGGTGGGCCACTGTCACCATTGCAATGGTCCCCCCCCCCCTAACCACTCCCTTCTGTTCGGTTCTGCTCTGCTCTGGCCAGGCTGTTTGCCTTTCTTTTGCTGTTGTTTTCAGCCATACAAAGTTGTCAGTGTTGCTGCTGCTGCTGCTGCTGCAACGTTCTGTGAGCATTTAACTATTTTTGCAATGGCGTTAATTGGAAATGGCAATTTCATGCGCCTCCCCAATCGCGCAACAAACGTGGATGGGGCATCGCTACATCCCCCTCTTTTACTTCTCCCTTTTATTTTGCCTTTCTACATTACTCCCTTCTCTCTTTCACTCTCTTTGTTTACCGTTTGTCTGTCTCTTTCACTTGGAGTCTTGTTCGAAATTTTGTACCCTTTCGGAGGCTAATTCTAATGTGATTCTGAGCAGATTTTGCAGATTATAAAATATATTTTCCATACGAACAATTTGTCAAAAGATAATAATTTTAATATATTTTCTGTTAGCTTATCCATATATGACACAAATCTAATGATTATGTCATATTAGGGTTCATGTTAGGGTATCTAAGGAATCGGTCTCCAAGCTACATTTAGTTTCAGTTTTTTGTTTGTTCTTGCCTAGCTTTTCTGTCTCTCTTTCTCCCTCTATATTTTCGTGACGTTTTTATTTTATGGTATTTTTTTTTCAACTACTACACACAGATACACACACACACGTAGACTCAATCTGTGGCACACATTTTCAAGGGAAAGCAACACCAACTGCAGCAGCGGTAGGAGGAGAATGTAGCATAGTTCGATCGGTTGGCGAATGAATATAAGCCATTCTAAACATTTTTAGTTGATTGAAAAATTGTGCACTTGGCTGGCGATTCGAGGGCCACACGAACCAACGTACATACATATCTGTGTGTGTGTGTGCGTCACAGTTTCTATGTATTGGTCTTAAGCTGCATTTAATTGGGCAAAAAACGTGTGCGGAAAATTGTTTCAAAGCAGAGTTGAAAATGTATTGGCATCAAACATTTTTGGGTAATTATGAGAGCGGTCTTTAAAATCCTTGTCAGCCGAAAACATGGCATTTCCAAAATTTTTAAGGTAGCTAAAGGAAATATATTTATTAATATGCAATCAGCGACGAATGGAAAACTATATATGTAGGTCAAGTATAGCCATGCCCTGACTCATGCTGGGAAAATTGAAGGAAAATCGTAACAAACAAACATAACTGGATCATTATAATATATATGAACATTCCAGAATTACAGAAGCTTTTGCCTCCAAAGCAAACCCTTTTTCTCTTGTTAGTCAAATAAATTAAACAAATGCATCGGTGAATCTCCCCTAATGTTAGTCCTGTTTTATCTTCCATTAATGTTGCTATAATTTTAAATATAATGCTCTTGCTCTCATGTCAGACAATTGAAAATAATGCACAAAACTAATTAGAGCCCAAGCCCCAAGGGTAGTCTGCAACTAAAATTTGGTACTCGCCAGCAACTGCTATCTATAATGATATATGAAATGCATATACATATAATACATAAATATGTATATACGCACATGCATTTATATGTTCATGTATAATTATAACAAGCAGCCCGCGATGGCAGTTTTATCCAACTAATTAAAAAACTACGCTGGCAAAAATATTTTCGTGTTTTTTGCAGAGTGCGAAAAATACAAAAACTGAAAATAAAAATTAAATTAGAAACGTAAATTGAATTCTGCATGCGAGGCGGAAAAAACAAAGTGAAAAATGAATAATGACTTTGACAAAGTGTGGGGAAGGGGCAGCAGCGGTAGAGCAGAGGCACCTGCTGCAGTGCCAGTGGAGGTGACTAGTGGCGGGTGGCTGGGATAAGTACGTGTAGGTGTGATCCTTAATGCAGTTGAGCAACGCTACAAAAAACCCAACAAACCCAAAGGATGCTAGAGATGTACGATATGTGTGTGTGTGTGTGTGCGTGCACCAAAGAGGGGGAGAGCGAGCGAGTGTGGGATGAGGATGATGAACGAACCAGAAACGGAAATGCAATTTGGAAATTGAAAACGTTTCGAGGGTGCCCACCCCCTTCCCACACACTTTTTGCTGTTTAACTTTTGCAGCCGCCTTCCGCTGCCCCTGCCCTGAACTCATTTGCATGCGATTTGCTATAATTGAATTTCGCCAAAGGCGGCAGGAAAAACCTTTCGCCTCCTTTGCCTCTCTCTCTCTGTTTGTCTCTGTGTGTAGTTCTAGTTTGGGTAGCCCTCGAAAAGTTTTCCCATCCCTTCGGGCCAAGACAAATGTGCGTAAACAGTCACAAGGGGGTGGACTGGGCGAAATGGGCCTTGGTGGCAGGACTGTGTCACTGGCTGATAACGTTTAATGGATTGCATGGGTGGTCGTCGCATAGAGTGGGCTTCGAATCGGATCTAAGCACTGGGGATGGTAATGTTTGCTTTTTGTTTACATTTTTTCTTGCCGCCTAGGCCTCCGCCTGGCAATGAAGACATTAAAATATTAATGTGATGCATAAATCAGAGACGAAAACATTGGATAGGGTTCTGTAAGTTCTTAAAAACCACTGCTCGAAAACAAATTCAACTCAATTTCGATTGAAATCGTCATGGGTTTTGTATGTTTACAGAATAATTATAAACATATTAATAATATATAATATAATAATATATTTATATATATTATATAATAATATAATATAATATAATATAATAAAGAATAATTTAAAAAATATATACATATGTATACAAGATTTTTGCTAGTCACTTTCCAATCTAGAATCAGCAAACTAGTACTTTCGTCTTTCTCTTTTGTTTCCATATTTTCGTTGGAGAAATTCGAAAGTTATCCCTTTTTCTGGAACAGCCCCGGCAACTTGAGTTTTCAATTCCCCGGCGAATTGTGCCCAAGTCTTTCTCTCACTCGATGTCTGCTTTGTCTCGCATAAAACATCAAAAACTAAGCCAACACTTTTCGGTCTCTGACAGCTGGGAGATATGCAAAGAAAGCTGACTGACGAGCAGCCCGCAAATTACTCACACATCTACACGTCTATTCGTCCTGGAAGAAAGTGTACAGAAGTGAAGTTCTTCCTGTCCTCTCGGGTCTGTTGCCAAGTCAACAAACAAATTAATTACAGTCTGTCTCAATAGTTTGCCACATGTATCTGGTGGATACACTTTACGCCTGTCAACAGAGCTTAGTACGCTTTGACAAAATTAAATGCAAAACTCATTATGAAATGTTAATAGCGAAGCAGCTGCCACTCCTGCTGCTGCCGCTGCTTCTGTTGTTGCTTTTGTGGTTTTACAAAACATATTAATTAGCATTAAATAATTAAAATATGCCCGCCGCTTAACGTCATTCATTTTAATCAGTTTTAAGCCTGTGTCTGTGGCTTCTCCGTCCGTCTGTCTGTCCGTCCCGTGTGTGTTTAAGGGTGAAAACTCATTAAATGTTAGTTATTAAAAATATAAAAAAAATACATAAATACACATATGAATGTTATTTGCTAATACATATACATACATAAATATTTACATAGCCACTCCCCTAACTTACTAAACGATTGGCTTTGATTTGAAAGCTTCCCATGTACACGGCAAACAACGGTGCGTATGCCTAATTAAAAACCCCTTGGGGCTACAGCTATCTGAAAACCGTTGCTACATGAAGATTTTTTGTACATTGAAAGGCTTCTCTCTACACATAACAACGACATCAATTAGCCCCTCGTAATTGTTGTTGGAAAAAAGGACACATCAAGAGTATAACATATTTTCTTCTGGCGGGGTTGTGGGAATTTATTTTTAGTTCTCATTTTGCTTGTATTTTTATGACCACAAAAAGGTAGGGAAATGTTTTGCAACTATTACAAAAACAGTTTATGTTCAAAAGTATTTGTTTAGTACACGGTCCAATTATTTTGAAATATTTTTATATACGCACTTAATCAGTTTAATTCAATCGCGTTTAAGTTTTGAGCTATGTGTTCCAATATTTATTTAACTAATGTAATATGCATTTTTTTTCTGCACTTCACATATCCAGTGTCCGCGTTGACAATGCAAATTAAATAATGGAAAAGTGCGCGAGCATCCAGCAAATGAAATTCCTTTGATGCTGCATTTACAATGCATTCTATTTTTCTATAAGGGTTATTTTTTGTTGGTTTATTGTGTGGCAGAGTACATTTTAATACCGTTCGGCGTCCCGCAGAGGTTTTTGTTCGATGGCAAATTGTTGTTTACCCGCGATGCAAAGCATAAATAGAAATCCGGATCTGAATCCGAATCGGAATCAGAATATGGCAATGTGATTGCCAGTCGGGCACTTAGTCGTATTGGTTGCCCAGCAGCCAAAGCCGCCAACTGGGTTTGGTTATGGTTTCGGGCGGGGGGGGGCTTAGGTTCGAGTGCTGTTGGTAGTGATTTGGTTTCTGCTTCTGCAATTTGCCTAAAAGTCTAAAAATGGTATGAAAACTCTGCGCTTTTGTTGCACAGCCAAGTGGTAAACAAATATGCGTGCCAAAAAGTGTGAGCTCTAAATGAATTGCCTGGATACATTGGTTCCCGTATCCCATATCCCATGATGCATTTTTTGGCAACATTTTTGGCATTTCCTATATTTGTTAAGAAGAAATTAAAATGTTTGATTGCTTTGATTGATTGTATGAGTGGTTTGAGAGAACATTTTTTACACAACAAAATAGATCGATTCACTTTAAATCTTAATTGTATATATCCAAGTAAATTTCAAAATTTTTTCCAGTTCGTATAGACTGCCAAAGCTTTCAATTCGCACGCTCACAACCGTTCAACTCTATTCTTTATAATGTAATTTCTTTAATGATTTTTTTTCCTTTTTTTCAACAATCTTTGCGACACCTTCACTTTGTAGCTCATCCATGATTCGTTGCAATTGGATTGCGTCGAGCATGCGGCTGTCACGTTTCGGTTTATTTAGAATTTTCAGTTCAGCCGTTGGCAAAAACAATTTAAATTTTGTCTCTGCCAACAGCAACAGCAAATGAAAATAAAATTGTAGATGTCGACTCCGATGTCGTTTTGTGTCGTTGTCGTAGATGCAAAAGCAAATCGAAATCAAATCGAAATGTAATCGCGCGCACCAAATCCAAAGCCGAAAGCAATCGCATTATCGCCACATTGGCGTGAAACTGCCACGCCCAGCAGCCCTAACCCTCACGCACGCACCACCCCCCACATACCACACATATGAGTTTGGAGCCCCCTTACTCCATTCCCTGGATATTTATAGTCAGCTCATATTTATGGTTACAATATTTGCCTTTAACCGGAAATCGATGAAATTTTTATGCCTTCGCCTTGGCGCCCTTTTACAATACCCTGTAATCGTAGGCCAGTGTACACTGGGCTACTAAAAGTGTATGTAACAGTCAGAAAAAAGAGTTATTGATGATATATAATATATATATATATTTGAGAGTCCTGCTGTACACTTTTTTTGGAAAAATGCAAAAGTAAAAATAAATTATTTAATATTCTCCTCTCTTTCTCTTTCTCTTCCACTGATAACTGAGTACTTTATTGTCTATACACTCAATCTAACGAGCTCTTTCCTGTTTTATTTATATTTGTGTATGTTCTGTGTTTGGCGAAAAATATTTGTTGCGGCGTGTGAGTGTGTGGAACCCTTCTCAACCCCACCCCAACAGCAGCCGGGCACAAGTATTTGCACTCGGCTCGATTTTCCAATTTTTTCCTCAGTTCTGTGCTTATTATTCGTTTCATTTTCTTTGGTTTTGGTGCCTTCATCGAGTTTAGGCAATTTAGCGGCTTAACTAAATCGGTTTTGGTGCTCATGAATTTATACGTTTTGTTTGTGCAGCGCATGCAAAAAAATGCCTACATATGTACATATTAATATGACTGGGACACACACTCCTTCGCAGTATTTGTCTAATATTTCTCGTAGTAAGAAATTGGCCAGGCCTGGGTCAGTGCGAGTGTGTGATATTGGCAGCTAAATTATTTATTTTGTTTTGTCATTTTAGTGGGATTTACGAGGACCAATTTGCTGTTTGATATATAACTTTGGATGGAAACTTACAGGGATTTGATTTGAAACTGTACCAAATCCTCGTGAAATTTGGCAACGTGGCTAATGCTCATATTTCGCGTCCTTTTTCCTGTTTCCCATCAGAGACCATTCAGCGTATTCAATGCACTTCACACTACACAATTTCGTTGGCATTGTTAAAAATCATAGAATTAACTTGCTGTGGAAGTCTACTATCTGTCGCTATCTCTCGCTCTCGCTCTCCTTCTCTGCCTCTCCTCGTGCGCTGTTTCAGTGCCGCAATTATGTGAAAATTTCATTGATTACAGTGAACGCTGGAAATGTCCCTTGCACTTGGCACACAAAAATAATGACAGCCAAATCGCCATCACGTATTACAGCTGTATTATAGTTCTTCATCCACGAACAATGGCGGCGATTTCGAGCGTGAGTTTTTACTCCGGAGTCCGGACTCCGGTGTCTGGACTGCAATTGGGGAATGCAATGCAGCATCCTCTAGCTAATGGTTCTCCTGTCGATGAGGAGGATGATTATGTTGGATGGTGCTTGCTGCTTGCTGCTCCATGATGATGATGATGAATAATACGCCAGCTTTTTGGGTTGGGGGGCCAAATCCGGGGCCAGTCACGTGCTCCTGCTCCCTGCATTGTTCTTCAGCCGCTTCCGTACCTTGCCGCAGTTATATTTCATATTTTAGCCAGCTCTTCTTCGAGCTCAATTCATTGCAGCTTTCCTGTCCGTTCCTGCAGTAATCTGAATTGGTTTCTCACTTTTTCATGGCTTTGGCTTTGGTTCTGGCTCTGGCTCTGGCTTGGCTGGTCTTGCTCTTTGGCTCCTTCTCTGGCTGCAATCTTGAGCGCCAGAAATTTTACCTGCACGGAATTCGAAATCATGTGGGGATTCGTTCGGTCCCGGACCTAGTCCTGGTCCTGGTACTGGTCGTGGTGCTAGTCTCGGGGCTTGGCTCACTCGATTCCATGCGGGGTCACGTAAGCAGTCTTACTTTGTCACTGGCCTGGGCGAGGGTTCCAGTTCAATCATTTACTGTCATTTACTGCCTTAGTTACCTGTCCTGCGGCGTCTGTCGATATTAAAAGAAAATAAAGTTCCACCAACTTTAAGCACGAGTGCGCACATTTCATGTGTTCCACGGGGGCAGGACGAGTACTCGTATATCATGGGGGAATTTCTATTCTGCGGCACATGACAAGCATGGCAAAGTAAACACAGCAATTCAAATAAATAAATTGATTTAAATTGCTAATAAATATGCAATATTTCCATTGTACTTAGAAGTACTTATTTGAGGATAAGCCAGAGCTTTTATTCCAACCTAAAACACCGAATTGGATTTCAGTGGAAAACAGCTTTTTATAGTAGTTTTAAATGCCTTTCCTCGATTGATTTCCCTTACACGCACTTGAATATACTTGATCTTATTTTTATGCCCATCTTTGTGTTTCATATTTCATTAGTGCCAAAGGCAAACACTTCTCAGCATGTTCCCCCATGTCAGTGGAAAATTTATTGCAAATCGAGTTAGCTGCGTGGAGTTAGGCGTGGTGGCATCTTTGCCCTCTCTGCCACTCTGCCACCGCACAGCCCGCACAGTCTCACCAGCCTTTGGCCTTTTATGGATGACAAGAGTAAATTTAAATCCACGACAACTCTTTGCACTCGGAGGACAACTCTTTGCGTTTGCAGCAGACGTGCTGATAGCAGGGCTTCCGTTTGGCAAGCTCCACCCAAGCAGCTGCTGCCACAGCTCCGTGCCACGTCGCCCTGGCCGCCTCTCTCGCTCTCTCTCCCCTCACGTCTCTCTTGTTTGCTGTGGAAATGAATTTCTAATACAAAAATTGCATTGAAAAGTGCTGCGACGCCTGCTGGTCTCTGGCTTTAGCGTCAAGGGCTAACAATTGTTTTGGCAAACGTTGCCAACACTTCCACAGAGCGACAGTGCGGCAGAGAGTGGCAGAGTGGCAGCAGAGTGGGTGATGGTGGCAACACGCACACGCCACACCAAACCGGAAGTGGTTCGCGTGTGTTGCTCCCACCGAGAAGATCTTGGGAGGCGAAGAACCCTTTGGGCTCTCCTGCACTAGCCAAGTATTGTTCCCTTTTTGCCTTTGGTACACTTCACGCTGGGCATGCAAAATGCAAGTCGAATACAATGCAAAATGCAAAACGCCAACCAAAAAAAAAAAAAAATAAAAAAAGAAGAGTTAGAGAGAGAGAGAGAGAGAGAGAGAGGGGCTTGCCTCTTTCTCACATACAAACACGAAAAACAGGAAATTGAATTTTCGACTTTGCCAAGTGTGCGTGCCAGGAAAGAGGAACCAGAAGCCAGGACAGGCAACCTATATGCTGCCCCCCCCCATACAGGAGGGAGGAGCTCCCAGTACTGGCACACACAAGTGTCGAGCAGGCATAAGTTGTTCCTGGGCTGCTGCTGCTGTTTCTACTACTCCTGCTGCCACTGCAACTGCAACTGCTACTGCTACGGATCCTCCTGCTGTGGCAACTAGACTATTACGAACGCAGGACGAGAACTCCTGACACTGGCAGTGCCTCGTTTTGCATACCAAGCAACCAAAACCAGAAGAACCAGAACCAGTTCTCCGTCCTGCCAACTTGTGCCAACGGAAACGAAATATTTAACAACAATGCAAACACATGCAAACGTGCATTTTCTGTTTGCACATACATACATACATATATCTGTGTGTGTGTGTGTGCGTTGCATAATTGAGTGGGCGTGGCTATACTCCCCAAGTTTAACTTTAATTTGCCAGCCAGCTTTCATCTGACTCTGTTGCCGAGCGCCAACGAAACTAAGCTCAAATTAATAGCAAAACGCGCTAGCTGCTCCACCCACACTGCCACACCGCACCCATCCGTTGCATGCCCCAAGCAACCGCTTAGATGCCAGCTCAATGACTTATCATATACAAATTACAAGAGTCTTCCCTTTCACTCCTTGTACTCTCTGCCACGCCTCTCGATTAGAAATGCCACAGAGAGACAGAGGGAGAGGGAGTGTCGTTGTCGTGTATTTAGAGATGAGATAGAAGGGAATTTCGTGGCTGCTGCAACTGGTACGAAGAACCAATAAATAGAAGCGCAATGTCGCGATTTTATTGATATATTTTACTAGATATTTTAGCTATTTTTCTGTAACTTTTCCACCTGCACAAAACTAAGCTTTGAATATTCAAATGAACTTTTATTTTATCACGCTATATCCGCATCAGTCACGTTCGTATCTCTAGTCCTAAAACTCCCTTCCATGCTCACACACAGACAGACAGACAGACAGACAGACAAAAAGTCAGACAAAAGTCAAAAAGTTACAATTTACGCTTGTAAATTGCTTTAAAAACTTCTATTCGGTTGCTATCTGAAGCTACAATTTTACTAATTAACTCAACGCTCAAGTTTTTCGGGTAAATCCACCACCACTCTGACCCCCAACAAATGGCACTTCCCTCCGCCCTTTTCAAAGGAAAAATATACACCCTGCCAGACGACCCAGCATCCCCCCCCCGCAGCCCGCCCTCGACGACATCAACACTCGAGAAATTCGCGTCTGTCGCTAATTTCGCTAATCAAAGCGGGGGACTGCGGGGCACCCACGACAAAAAGAAAAGCGATGAGGGAAAACATTACTTCGATTTTATTAAATGGGAAAACATGGGAAACAATCGGTGGTTGGAGGTTGCAGGAAGGGAAAATTTCCAAAAAAGGGAAAGCAATAATTTGCCAAAAAGGAAAACAACAATCATAACAGCAACAGAAACAGCAACAACAATAAATGTTTCAACTTTTGTTAATGGAAAAGCGAAAACCAAATGCTGAAAGGAAATGAGTTTTTCTTTTGGGGTGATAATTAGCCGCGTTGTTTAAAGTCCCCCAACCGCCCCTCATACCAACATACAAAACACACACACAAATAGAAAAGGAAAGAAGTTAATATCTCTGTGGGTCTCCCCATCCCGGTTATGGTTATTGCCAGGGCACGTGCCACCCTTCCAGGCCCAGGGCCCCAAACCAAAAGCCCACACATACTTGTATGCGTATTCGTATTTGTGCTTTCAGATATAGCCACACGCATCGGTGGCAAATGAAGAGCTCGCGGCATCAACTACCAAAAAGTCGATAATGTCGCGGCATGGCCACAGGAGCAAACACAACACAGCCAGGGTCACAAGGCCAACAAACCAAAAGGGCAGATGAAAAGCAAAGAAAAAGTATGGCCAAAAAAGGGCACAAATTAAAGCCTCGACTAAAGGATACCTGGCAGTTTGATTTGTTTAATATATGTTTAGTAGGAAATTAACAGATTGGAAAATCGAAACAAACAAATAAACTGTATCTGCTGCAGAAGCAACGCCCAACCTTATTTTGGTTTCCCCCATTCCAAAAGCAGAGAACATTCTCCCTTTAACGAACTGCTACGCGAGTACAGCACACCCCAAGTGCCCCCGAGTGCTGGGTATATATATAAAAAAAGAGAGATGGAGCTGCAACCTTCTGTGTAGAGAAACTAATAACCAAAAATTGGGTTCGCAATCGGAGGAAGCGCAGGATTCCGTATCGGACACTCTGGCAGCGAGCTTTGGCTTGGGGTTGCTGGTTGCTGGTTGGAGCTGTGGAGCTGGGAAGCTGGCGACGAGCGCCAAAACTCATAAAATTCAAGCCATTGAGTTTTTGAAATCGCTTCGGGCTTCATTTCGATTGCCCCATTGCCCAATCCCAATCCCAGTCCCAGTCCCATTCCTCCACTTCCCCTTACACTTCCCACTTCCACTCCCTTCCCCTTGCTAGCCATTCTCTTGGTCTCTTGGCCTCTTGACTTTTTGTCTCTCCTGCTCGTTGTTTGGCCATTTAAATTCGTTACGTTTCGATTGCCGTGAATATGCAGTCAACTTTATAAAATTTATAGTTTAATCTGATAGATAGGAAATTGCTTTGTTTTGGCCTCAACCTCGAACAGGGATGAGACAGTCGTCGCCCTCATGCTGCTGTTGGCTTGATTGCGTTTGGGCAAAGTGGCAAAAGTTGGCAAAATATGAATGGGCATGGGGATGGGCAGGGGCTGGGGCATGTGCATGGAGGAGCCATTGTCTAGGCAGCACTTTAAAGCTTTCGTCTGATCCGATAACAAAGATAAAACTGAAAATTTATGCACGCAAATAAAAGATGAAGGAGCATGACATCAGACTTTGGGCGAATTTTGAGTGCTCTAACTGAAAAGGAAACGCTGTCAATTGCCACTGATGGAACATAATATATTTATAAGGGTTCGCCAATAAGAAAGTAGGCTTAATTTGGCTCCAACGCTTATTCGATTTGCCGCATGCTAATATTAAGATTTTCTAATGGCTTTCAGTCAGAGGTAAAGACAATTTCTAAAGCTGCCACTGACCGGTCCCAGCCCCTTTACTACCCTCTCCCGCATGTCGCATAAAATGAAGATATTTCGGTTAGTCCGAACACTTAACCCCCCTCCCATATTCAATGCTGTCTCGTGGCTGGGCACACAATGGCAGGCTGTGGGATGTGCCCCATGTGCTTTCCAGGCAATTGCCTAATTACATTTTATATCGAATGTCGTAAAACGAAATTTCAATAAGCACACAGAAACACACGAAGATTTGCATGCCTTTGGCTGCCCAGCGAGGCTTTAATAATATTTTTGGAGCGGGCCCAGGCCGGCTCAGGAGTTAATAACAGGGTCAAATGTTTGGTTTGGACCCAGGTCGGCATTAAAATCATGCGGTTCATTGAACGCCTGACCGAAATCTCCGCTGGCTGGATCGCTTTCAATATCAAAAGTGGGGAAGTGGGCGTGGGCGTGGCACAGTGGCACTGTGAAAGTGCAGGGAAAACAGACAACCGGGGACAACTCATCGTAGGCAGTCATCTTTGGCTGTTGACTTTTGCGCCGGACACTGGAGCCGTACGGACAGTTTGACAAGTGGCTTTGATGTTTGCATAGCTCCCTCGCCAGTACAGGTTCAGGTCAGCTCCAGAACGGCACAGAATGAAGCGTAACCAACGTAACGGAACTGGCCCTGCGACGACTCAACTTGTCATCGTCATCATTGGATATATACATATATATATATACTATCTATGTATGTATGTATGTGTATATGTGGCCATATATATGTCAATGACGCTGCCAGTGCAGTGCAGCGCTGTTTGTTCTTATCCTTTGGCACTCATATAAAGTTTGTTTGCGGATTTGTGCAGCGCAATATGTCATTGCTGCCGCTTTGGAAATGGTGAGGGGTGAGGGGTGAGGGGGGTGCGGGCATGGGTCCGGTTGGGTAGTGGTGGAGAGACCAGCATCGACCACGCTTAATGGCAATGTACGTTCAAGTAAACACACAGACACACACCCACATCCAGACGACACACTTGTGCGGCAGCGAGGGTTGATCCACTCGTAAGTTAATTTTCTGGACTTTAAAACTTATCTAAACAATTTTTAGAAAACATTTAAAAGAAGAAAGTATACAGGGATGAATGATGGCTGAATATATAATAAGAAAAAGAAGATATAATAATGAAGAATATATATATAAAATTTGTATGTTCGGACATGCCAAATCCCTGCATATAAAACAAATTAAATCCCCAAACCATCGCTCTAAAATCGGGTTAAAATAAATCTTTTGCTAGCAGAATATTTTCTACTAATTTATGGCTTGCTGCCTTGGCACTCCACGCTTCAAAATCTAACCAAATTTCTCTACTAATTCAAGAATAAATATTATTAACTATCTAAAACTTTTCATGGATACAATTTTGAAGTTGTTTTAGGGCAGCCCTCGCCTTGTGTACATATGCAGTTCAGTGTGCAGCGTCGACTAACAAATCCTTTTGGCATTATAAACATTATTAAAATTTCATGTTTCCTGCTACAAGCGACAGCCTCGACTTGCCACGCCCCCTCTCTCCCTCTCTCTCTCACTCTTGTATGCCGCCCACTCAAAACGCAAACGTAACGAAACATGAAACTCGAAGCGGAGCGGCAGGGCGGCAGGGCGGCAGGCAAAGAGGAGACGAGGCCAAGCTTTGAGCTTATGTGGCACACAGATCTCCATCGTGACCATCCTCTCAGCTGCTACCTTGCCCCGTTCCGCCACTCGCTGGCTGGCTGGTAAGACTGTCTAGCCTTACTTATTTGCAGCATGCTTCATGCTTTATGGTTACTTGGTCAAGGGCCTTTCATGATCCCAAACACACACCCATGCCGTGCCGTGCCATGCCATGCCATGCGATGCCATGCGATGCCCTGCTATGGCATGCGCTGCCATACACACGCATCTTTACTTAAGCCCACACAGATACTCACACGTGCACACACACACAGATGTATGGATGGCTGAGACCCGCACGAGAGGAGAGGAGACATGAAATGCATGAAAATTTTGCGCCGTAAATCGTTAAAATGGTTTTATTCAAGTAAATATGCAAAAATGCTTTTGTTAGACTTTCGTTGAGCATTAAGACGGGGTCAGGGCACTGTCTTTGGTAATATCCGGAGTTTAATTTGAAAAAATTTAACAATCCATATAAAAGTTAAGAGAGCAAGAGAGAGAGGGAGAGAGGTGGGAGATATGTATGTGGGGTAGGTAAATATTTAATACCGACTTTGTTTCATTTTATGACTCGTCTTCATCTGCAGCTGCTTGCCATTCATCCCTCAAGTGGATGGACCACATGGCGTATGTGGATGCTTTGATATGTAATATCTGAAGGAGAGCAGAGTTCAGCACTGAACAGTGAAGACTGTGCTAAGGGAAAATTCATTGTTCACTTCTGTCTGACTTTATGCAGAGCCTATGCAGATCAACATATTTTCTATTTATTTTCTACAGTCTTTGTTTCAAAAAAGTTTATAGATAAAATAAAAAAAACCAGGAGAGTTTATTATCTCAAGATAAGTGAATATTTAATTCCATAAACTACGAAAATTTTCCCTCCCACAAACGACTTCGCCAGCAACAGAACTTTCCCTGCACTCGCAGCACTCCTCTGAATTATGAAATATTTTTGCAAACGAAAGCTAATATTAGAGCTCAAATAACTGGACCACGATCAAAGAACTGTTTTTGGGGTCGCGCTGAAAGTCGTTTGACCTTTTGCGCTGCTTGGAGGGGGAGAGAGAGAGAGAGCGAAACTTGGGCCAGAAACCTTTTAAACAGTTGGGGAAACTCCTCAGGTCATTGTTATGGCAACTTCTTGCATGCAATAGCTTTGCAATTTTCTTGCCATCTCAAAGTTCAGCTGGGGCACTGGCTCTCGGCTCTAACTAGCTGGGGAACGACTGGAGTCCTAGGACCACGACCAGAACTGGCAACTACCACTGAAGACTGGGGAAAAGGAGCGTGGAGCGTGGAGCGTGCAGCGTGGAGCTGGGGCTAAACCCAAACGCACTTAACACTTGCGACTGAGTTTTGTGTAACTTTTGCACCGGGAATCCAGCGAACTACTTTCCTACCTGAGCGAACAGAGAAACAGGGAACTGGAGAGAGTCACAAAGAGTCACAGAGAGAGAGAGAGGGAATGGCAGAGAAATCTGCTTCAGTGCGTCACGTAGGCGCTTCAAAGTTTTCATTTTTGCAAAATTTACGATTTAACGTTAGAGTGGAGCAAAACAAAACCAAAAACAGAGCTAAAAACTCCCTTATATACCCATATATGTATGTCCGATGTATAAAGGTGTGTACGTAGGTATATGGGAAGATGTACCCATGTACTACTTAAAAGAATGGCAAACTTTGAACACGACCGAAATCCCACTAAGTAAGTGTACGCCCAGCCCAGCCCAGCCCAGCTCAGCTCGGCTCGGCTCTGGCCGATACCCATACCCACTCCCCAGAGCCCGTTGCCGGATTGGGTTCAGCTGCACGTACTTTGGATTTTGTTGCGTCTCCTTCTTTATTGCACTTAAGATTTACTCATCAGCAGGTGTGCCCGTGTCGGGTCGGTTGGGTTCGTTTCCATTCCATCTTCCATATCCGCACTCGCTGGCTGCTGGCACGCTGGCTGCTTGCTGGCAACCCGAAAACCAGAATCTACGATTGAATTTTAGACAGACTCACAGCCCCAGCCCAGCCCACACCCATCGCTGCTACTCTACACGAGACTCGAAACGGCTTTTGCAATTTTTATGTGCAATTTTTTACATGAGAACCAAAGGCGGAATGAGAGTGTCGCTTGTGGCTCGTTAAGACTGGGCGGGAGTTAGGGAGCACGGGATGTGGTCCTGCGGGGTACTAACAGAGAGTGGATTAGTTATGGGGCAACATTTGCGACGGAAATTTGGGAAATATTTAATTTTAATATGATATGGAATACCAAATAAAATATGGAGAAATACTAAAAGCTAATTTGACAACTTTATTCGAATTAATTTTGTGATTTCAATGGCAAGTTTATGATTGAAAGTAGAAATTCTTACAATATATAATAGTGAACTTTATTACAATTAATTGGCTTTGATTCAAATTACACTCGAACAATTTAAATCTGCTTCATGCTAAGCTCAAGCTAAACCTTTAGTTCCCACATATTTAAACTCTGGAAATCTCTTTGCGTGCCCCAATACATTACCTGTGGGAATGTCTCGAGGGTATCCAATAGTTACACCACCACCCCCCACCACGCATTAGGGCAGGCAGCACTTGCCCACATTTCGACTATGATTTAGTGTGCACCACCTGCCGACTCATCGTAGAAGCAGTTTCAAATCCGAACCTCAAATTCCAAGCTTCTGCAAATACAATTTAAATTTTTAAGCGGCATCTACTTTGGACACGCCTCGGCCTGGCCTGGCCTGGCCTGGCCCGGCCTGGCCCGGGATTCGTGTCACGCAGCAGCCTCGACGGGTGGCAGCGTCATCAGCATATCCCCCACCCACCCCCTTTCCACGCCAAATCATCTCCATCAGGAGCGCTCGGCCACCCACTACACATCAGCATTGAAGCATCAGCATGTTGTCCTTTGGCTCCGCTTTTCGCATTTTTTTGTGGGGTCTGTGGGGTGTGTGGGGTGGCTCTTTGTTGAATGTTGCAATTTCAACCCGTTGATGGATTTGATGGTTTTTTTTTCCAGCACTCCTGCCGTACTGCTGCCTCCTCCACTGGCAGCGGCAGCGGCTGCAAAATCAGCGCAAATCAGTGACAAAAAGTGGTGTCACGGCGAGGGGGGGCCGCGGCCGGAACAAACGCAAATTGATGACACCCGCAGCGTTGTTGCTGCCTGTTCCTGTCCCTGTCCCTGGCTGTCATTGATACTTGCAAAAAGGCTCCTTTACACGTCGCACGCACTCGCTGCCTCGCAAACTCAAATGGCACTAAATTTGGTTGATTAGATGACCGCAAAGAGCGAAGCGTACGGATTTGGATTTGCTCTTCAGCATCAATCTCCCTGTATTGCCATTCACCATGCGCCCCGTATGCCGTATTTCCCTTTGCGTGGTGTGCTCTATCCTACTACGATTCTCTACAGAAATTTGTCAATAATAAATAGATTTTATTAAAATATGTTTCGGTTAAAGTTCTTATGCGGCTGTTTATAATAACTAAATAATTTGTTTGAGGAATTTGAGTTGGGGCAAATTTCTGTTCTAATTTGATGCTTAAAACCAGCGAAAACTAAACCATAAACCTATATAAAAATCCATCTTGATTACTTCTACACATCAATAGTTTGTTTTTTTATTTTTCAAATTTTTTCTTTCTCTTATTTATTGAAGAATATAAAACCCTCTTTAGGCTCTCATATTTTCCCATTTCTGCAGCATATTTTCTCTTTCATTTTTATGGGAAACACCAAATTAATTTGTTACCCTGTCGACCATTTTTTGCGTGTGTGTCCTTCCCATGGCAGGTCCTTTTTTGCGTCGCTTCAAATACCAGTTAACGTCAGCCTAATTGACAAATCTGCGCTTAACAAGCAAACGCAATCTGCTGCAGCACTCACACACAGATGCACACAGAGCCACACACACAAATACAAACGCACACAGAAAGTTGGAAGGGGAATAGTTGGATGGAGGGATAGAGGGAAGGAGTAAATGCAAATTCTTCCAACGACTGTGGGCCATATAAATTAACACAAGTATTTTTACCTATGCCACACCACACCCACCAATCCAAAATGCATGCTAACAACCACTTAGGGCGCACACCCCACCCCGCCCACAGTACCCCTCTCACAGGACCACCTCCACACACTTTTTGCAACAATTTTACCCCCCCACGTGGAACCCACCGATGGTGAACAACTATTAAAGAAATTACGAGCTGATTCAGTGCGGGGGAGCGGAGCTTTTGGGAATTAAGGGTTGCGGCACGTCGCATGGGGTTGGGGACTACGTTTTATTTGCAACAATTTGAGGCAAGTGGAAAATGCATGCGGGTGCGTTAAAAGTTGCCGAATGTCGAATTTTGTGTGTCTGATCCCAGTTACCCAGATCCCCAGGACTCCCGCATACACAAAACTTTGCTGCGCGACAGCCTGTGTAAATAGTTGTCTATAGAGGGAGAGATGGCTGAGGAATGATATAGCTACGGGATGATATAGTAGGCAGAGAGAGTGGCAGACAGATGATACTGCTACTCGTGGGGGAATGGAGATGGGTAGCAGGCATTATAAGTCCGTCCCCCCCAGGGAGTCAGCCTCAATCAAAGTTGGGCCGTATAATGATTGTGCCCACAAAAAGCCGGGGCGGATAAAGTTTTTCGCACAAGCGGTTGCATTTTGCTTTGCCATCTTTGCATCTCCTTAACCAGCAGTTTTAATTTCGCCACAAGACAAGGGGGGGCAGGGTGGAGGGGAGCGCATCTTGAATGAAATTTTCAACAAATAAAATGCCTTCGACTTTGCCTTCGACTTCGACTTAATGATGTGGCGGCCTCCACCCAACCCCACATCCTGACTTGCACTTAAATTAGTTTCAGCCAAAAGGAAAAATGAGTCTAAGGAGGCGCTAACAAGAAAAGGAATGTCTAGGTGAGAGGGCTACGCCGCAAACTGAATGATTCTCCGCTTAGGGATGGTAAAATACATCGATTTATATTTTAATATAATATATATTGGTAGGTAAAATATATAATATAAAAAATGGTTAAAGGCTATCAAATATGTAACTTACATTTAAAGAAAGAATAAATGGAGTCATTTAGCTTAAAACATTTATTGAATCGAAGGAAAAACCATTAGATGTTTTTTTTTTTTTAGTTGTAACCATTAAGTAAGCCTAGAGGAGGAGGATCTGTAATGGGAGAGTGATGGAAAGTATTTCATAATATTTTCAATGTTCATGTCTAGAGTACAGCAGAATAAACAAAAGCTGCTTTTTCTTTTAAAATAATTTGTACCTAAAATCTCATTTTGTATAAATTATATAAATTTTATATTATTGTGTCTTCAACGGATTTAGCTTATTATCATCTGTTTTATTATGTGAAGTTTATTTTTGGTATATGGGATATACTGGGGCGTGCCTTGGTTGGACTTTATAAATGCAAATATATTCCAAAGAAAGACTCAATTCCTCCGAGATCTACCTCTCCTCTTTCCATTCGCATTCTCATCTGAAATGATTGAACTTTGGCCTGCACTCATTACGGGCACTGGCTTTCGACTATTTTTAAACTTTCCCTGCCAGGTTGCCATTTTGTTACCAGTCTCCGCCCGTCCGCTGGCCAGAACCAGCTCCGACCCCGACCCCAGCCCCGTCCTGACCTGGCCTAGCCCATTGGCTGCAACTTAAATTGGAACTGCTTCCGGCGGCTTTAAATACCGTTAGTCACGCACATCAGCTCGTTCTAACCAAAAAGCTAAAGGTGTCTTTAACCGAAGTCCGCTTACATTGTCTCAGCGGTGGCTATCATGCAATTGGCAAGAGGTCGAAAGGTTCACGGGGCTCGTGGGGCACCCAACTGCTTATCTGAGCCCCAGCCCCCACTCCGCAACAGACTGAACAACTCCTCACCCAGGGCAGGATCCAATATGTCTGACTAACTGACTCAGCGCTTTGATTGCCGCCTCTGCGGAGAGGAAGCAACTTTTCTTTTTGCCGCTGCTGCCTTGGCTGTTTGCTTCCGTTTGGCTTCCTCTTGCTCTGCCACCATCCGCACCACACCGCACCCACCGCACCCAGCAACTCATTCCAAAAACTTCAACTTTGGCTTAATTTCGCGCACGAAGTAATACGATGGGAAGACAGTGAGTGGGGGAGTGGGAGAGTGGGAGAGTGGGAGAGGCCGGCACACGTGCGGCATCCTTAACACATTCCAACAACTGAAACTACATAATAAAACACTTGGCGCTAAGGTTAAATTCCTTTTCTGGTGCCAGGTTCGGGGTTCTCTGGGTTCTCTGGGAGTGTCCTCCCAGAGAGAAATTAAAACTAAAACGTTGCAACATTTTCGCGCGATGTTTTCACTTTGTACGGCAACGGCAACGGCTGCCGTGTCTGGGTCCGTGTCCTGGCTGCCACCGGGATCCGCTCCGCTGGCCTCGTCAATTATGGAGCAACCAGCTTGGTGGAGTCCCCTACCAGTACCAGTGCCAGTGCCAGTCCCACTCCCAGTCCCAGTCCCACCTGCTGACTGCCAAAGGTGTGCTTTTAATTGTCCTCATCGTCATCGTCGCCGTCGTCTATGTCGTCTACGTCGTCTCCGTCGTCGTGGTCGTCGCTCTAGTTGTTGTCGATATATTTAGCACAAACGGCTGGGACGACCCCCCCCCCAACAAGATACTCGTGGCACAAATTGTTCTTGTTGCTTGTTTGACTGCTGCTTGTTTTGTAATAATTTAGAAACTTTCGCTGAATGTGTGCTTTTGCTTTTGTGGCATGTCTGTGAGGGGTGCGAGTGCGGGGGTGCATGTGCAGCAGCGTACCTCGTACAGTGGCTGGGGCAAGTTCTCGAATGGAGATCGAATGGTAGGCCACAAAAGGATTTGGCCAAAACACTTTGCAAGTACAGCTTTGAAGGGCTTTGCGGTTGCGACCTCTGGCGAATACCGCTTACAGCTGAATGAACTTGAAGGATGTTTGAGAAATCTGCAGGAGGAGGAGGAGTATATCCCTACAGGTTTTTCCAGCTTAAAAATATAATTTATTTAATAAAAGTTCACACACAAAACCCTCTCTTTAAATCATCTCAAACATAGTTTAATTCTTTCTACAAATTTGTCTTCATTTATTATTTCACCCTTTCTTTCCCTCCCTCCCTCCATTTAAAACCTTTTCTTAGTCAGTATTTCCTTGAGCAAACGAAACTAAAAGGGGGTAACCCTGCTAAATCTCATTTGCACTCCTTCCCTCCATCGCCCACTCCACTCACAGTGTCAGCCCGTTTTCCTTTGAATGAATGCCTGCCAACTTATGGCACCCACTGTGGTGTGTGCGATAGCAGCACACCAGCACACTCGTACTCGTACTCGTACTCGTATTCGGTACGAGTATTTCACCCTCTCAGCATTCCTTTCCGTCACTCATTTAATTCCGTAAAGCCTTTTCCCTTTGCCTTTGAGATTTGCGTGTTTCGCTTAATGAAGAAGACAAATAATCGCGCAATTAAAGCCTTTTAGCTTTAAGCGCAAGTAAATAATTGCTGTGAGTGCAGAACGAGAACACGCACACACAAACTCCTGAGACTCTACTCACACAGATATAGATATAGCTGCAGATACAGATACAGCTACAGTTACAGATACAGCTAAGGGTAGTGTGATAGAGAGGCAGAGGCAGAGCTAAAGATACACCTACAGATACACTCCGTGTGCGCTGCACTAACAAATGGTAAATGTATTCAAACAACAAATCTTAATGGCACGCTAGAATGAATAGTAAACGAGCACAAGGCGGCATGGCATGGTGGAGGGGTGGCAGCCAGGTACCAGGTGGGTGGAAAGATAGCACTGAGTGTGCCCCCTCTTGTTGACTTGACTTGGCTTCCGTGCAAAATTCTTAATTGCACCTGGTGTACGGCGCTTTCCGCTGACTGGAATATCTGGATAGCGCTGGCCTGGCTGGCTGATGGGATGGCGGGCGGGCTGTCTGTATGGCTGCATAGAGTACTGGCGGACTCTTGATGGGTTAGATTAACTGCCTGACAAGTAAACCCACTTACACACACACACGCACACAACTCCCATATATTCACGCACACACACACACACACACACACACACACACTCACACTTTGTTGCCGTTTCCGGCTGACTGTCAGTTGTACGAAGCAGTCCGTCAGGCAGAGATTCAGACCTCGGCAGTCAGTCGCGGGCCTTCGGTTTGTGTAATTTTTTCACGGCTTATCCGGCTACCCCTTGCCACCAGCCCACAACAGGCAGGCCCCATCTCATCCCCTGTCCTTGTCAGGCAGCCCTCAAGTGCTCTCGACTCACGTGCTCGGCACTCGTAATTATTTTTCTTATTGTTCGAATTAAATGCTCAAGGATTTATAGGGCTTTTCCTTTGGCGCGGGGGTTAAGGCGCAACTCCAGTCAAGACACATACACATACAAAAAGTTATTAATTGTGGTCGGTCTGAACGGGGGGGCGGCACATGGCACACGGCACACGGCAAACGGGTGTGACCGAGCATTGAAAGATAGTTTTTCTTTTTTCTGATGCTTCTATTTTGTGTTTGGTGCTTTTTGCTTTGCTGGCATTGACACTTGGCATAATTATTGCATTCGGAAATTGAATTGCTCGAAGGGAAATTGATTTTATAACCAAGCGAGAGACGATGCACAGTTTTTGGGCGACCCGAAGCCGAAGATACCCTTGCAGATGCATCTATTTAATATATAAAAACTGTGGGGTATGGTCATACCAATTAAATTGGGGATGTCTGATAGTTAGACAGACTAAGAGATCGGAAGCAGGAGCATGTAGTAGCTGCATATACCCTTAAACCTCACGAATACCTTCTGATCGCGGAATACCTTATCAACTTTGACTTGTGGGGGAGAAACTTTCACAAGTAAATATTGATAAATAAAATACAGTTGGCATAATATATAGCCCGTTCTCCGGCGGGAATATTAATTACCTCAATGATTGCCAATTAAATTGGCTTATATTTACGTTCTCGGCTACCCGATCCGCCCGCCCCATTTTGGGTTACATTTTGCTGGGAGCCTTTGCCACGGCTGCCCATTACTTAGAGAGGCAGGCGCCTACTTCTTTGTGTTAAATTCAAATTTATTTGTTGCTCCTGAAATTGATAACATAACTTTCTTCAGGTTTCCACATCGTTAGCTCGTTATGCAGCGGAAAGTTTTATATTTCAGCAAAATTTTCTCACCAGACCAGACCAGCCAAACCCACACAGACACACACACACACACACACAGAGACACACTTTTCATTCTACTCCTTCGTGCGGTTTTCGTTGGGCTAAAGAAAAGCGCGAAAATTGTTCCGAAAATTGTCATTGGTTCTAGTGCAGCTTCTGGTTTTGTGGTTGCTCCAGCGTCAAGTCATAAATTACAAAGCGAGTCATTGGAAAAGCAGTAGCGGGAGCGGAGTGGCAGGAGAAGCATCTAAGGAATAGGCAAAGATTGTGGCAGAGTAAGAGAGAGAGAGAGAGAGAGAGAGAGAGAGTCAAGTTTTCAGCTACTTTTGTTGGCTACTTGTGGAAATTGTTAAATTTATGCATGCATTACTTGATTTGTTGTTCTTAGTTGCTGGCGACGTAATTTATTTGTTTGCTCTCTCGCCATCCACCATCCACCATCCTGCGTGTCGTCCTGCGAGGATATGGTATGGTATCTGCCCCCCTCCCCTTAAAGTATGCAGCACTTAAGCAAAAGTCATATAAATGTTTATTAAAGCAAACAAATGTGTGCTCCCCTCCCTCCCGTGCCCAAACAGTGCCCAAACAGTGCCCGTACAGTGCCTGCTAAAAGTTTAGTGAAAGCACTTGTACACTCAATTTGAAAATATGACAATGTTGTCTCTTTAGATATTCAATGCTTTTAACCCCAAGTGCAAGTCCAACAAAAGGGAGCAGCTAACAAAGCTGATGTTCTTCGCATACGGGTACGGGGGAGGGCGTGTAGGGCTGGTGGCAGTCGGGGGCGTTTAGTAGAGCTGCTGGCCAACCCCAAAAAAAGGCACAAGGTTAGCACTTTTCCTTCCCTCTTATCAGCTTGCTGGCAAATAAAGGAGGAACTGTAGAAGCTGGAGAATTCACTTGTCGCAAGGGGAACTCGTCATAAAAACCACACGGCGACATCTGACTTCAGTTTCCATATGTGCGTAAATATCAACACGTCACTAAACCCCACCGATAGGGGTTGGGCCGCCACCCAAGCAATGTCCAATCCACCTTCCATCCAGACAAAGCCATGTTCATTTCAATGGAACGAAAGCGAAAAGGGAAACAGGAAACAAATATGCAGAGAATAAAAGAAGAAAGTCGAAGATTCAATACCCTTTGCCGATTTTCTTTAGATGTTCGCCAGATTTTAATGTATTATAAGCCAGTCAGTATTTCATCCGAATAGAGTCATAATGTGAGGGACAAGCGGGTAGAGAAATATCCCATCGAACATATAGGTTACTGGCTAAGAATATTCCCATATATGTGCTTTGGGATCCTGCCTTATTGCTCATTTCTCTCATTTCAAAACTCTGTTCTATAGCGCAAATACCCTTTGAAAGAGTGTGCACATAAATAGAAACGAAATGCCAAAAATCGTGGCATCCACTTTCATTTCAATGCCACAACTAATTCGCACACCATCGCATAACTGAACATGTGCTCCGTCGCTGTGTGTGACTATGGTGCTATGGTGTTTGTGTATGTAGGGCTATTTGTAAGTGTATGTGTGTGTGTGTGTGTGTGCATAAACATGAAGTAAACAGGATAATAGCAATAAAATATAAGCGCCAGTCGCGAAACGAGCTCCCTTTCGGTGGTTCCAAACCTCTGTGTCCCAGCATAAGTTTGAATGCTTTTGGCCTCAGCCATTTTTATGGCTCACTGGCGCGGCACTTCCCCTACCCCATCACACTACGAGTAGTACTATAACCACCCATGGGGCGGTTGGGGTATTCCCCTGTTTTTGTGGCTGATTTTTTGTTTATTTGCCCCTTCGCAGCGGCAGCCAGCTTGTTGTTTTCTTTTGGCCATCATTTGATGTAGCGACTCCCTTTTGACAGCGCACTGTGACGTAATATGGGAAATATGTTTACAGTTCAGTTTGGCTGGTTGTGGTGGCTTATGGAGGCCAAGCAGGGGGAGGACAAATGTTGATAGAGGTTATGGGAAAATATTCTGTGCTTTGCTTATGGAAATTTATTAAAAATCTATGCCTGGCGGAAGTTTTTTTTCGCTCTTTGTTATTGGTTTTCTTTCTATGGACTTTTGCTTTATGGAACAATGATTTAAGCTTCATTTCGGATTTATGTTTTTGTCATTCTTGTTTTTGTCAAGGGCGGTGGAGACTTGGCGCGAAGAAGGGGAAAGTAAATACAACAAAATAGTTACCCAACTGGAATTAATCCTGAAGATTGCCCAATAGAAGTGGTGCTAAAAAATTGAAGCAAGGCTTTAATGTATTAATTTGATATATTATTCCGATTTATATGCTACAATTCATCCATAAAAAAAGAACAATCAGTTCCCCATTAAGATTTATGAATTTTTCAGTTTAATTAAATTCCTCAAACGCTCTAACAATGCATCAAAAAAAGAGAGAGAGAGAGCGGGCATGATTTAATTGATCAGAAAACAAATAGTCTTAATTGTTGTATAGGACAAACAATAATGGAGCGGCTCATTTAGCGCAAACTATAATTAATTGGCAATTAATTTAACAGTCCAGTCCTGCGCCTGCCCTGTACGTTGTCCTTGCTGAAAGCTTATGCCATAATTTATGTTGTTAAACCTACACGAAAATGTATAATCAATAATGAATATTTAATCAAAATGACAAAAATACAATACAATATATTTTATATATATTATAGAATTGCGATTGAAAGCAGATGACTCATATAATTTCAATACATAAATTTATGGATATATAGGTGTACTGTTTTATATGTTTTAAATATATTCCCAAGGGCCAAAAGGAGGGCCCATGAATTATGCTCTGCAGTCAGCACCATAAAAAATCGAAATCGTAGTCAGGGGGGTCGAAGTATTTTATACCCTTTCGGATCAAAGGAACATGATACTGGCGGCGCAAACTTGATGCAGAAAAAGGAAAGGAGTGCGTCAGATATGTAAGTTAAAGCCCGGGACAAAAAATACGTAGGCATAATTTAATTCAGCGCCAGAACATGAAGTACCTCAAATGATTTTGGCATTAAAAAATCTTCAAAATATCTGGAAGCATCTGCTGAAAATAGTAATACCCTCTGCAAGGGTATAATAGCTGAGGAGCAAGGGCCAGCTGCATATGAAGCGGCAATATTTACTTTGGCTACATTTGCAAATGGAGCATTACGAAAATAAACAAATTTTCATAAATGACAAGTACAAAGGGGAGCTCTTGGCAGTGCCACAAAAGGATGCCCCACAATACACGTACACTCACAAGAGTGTGTGTCTACGTGTGTGCATGAGTGTGTGTGTGAGTTTCTCTGCGTGCAAGAGAGAATCTACGAAAAAAAAATTTCAATTTAAACGACGTGGCAGGGCAATTGGGAGAATGGGAAAGCCATTTGAGTGGGGTCAGGCGAGCAGCAAGGTATTGGAGAGTACACTCAGAGAAATACTCATGCTGCAGGTACTACCAGGTACTTTCAAGACCTCAGTTAAGGCTGAAAAGAGCCACGAGAATAAATGCGAAAAATGTAGAAATTTCATTTGTTAACCAGCCAAGTTGTGCCTGTCCATTCCACTTGTGATAATTATAAAGCTTTATGGGAATTAAAAAACGCGGAAGTTGATGAGCAAGCATAAAGGAAGAAGCATATATTTTTGCATTTGTGGTCAATTTTAAATTAAATTAAATTATTTTACAAAATTTGTTACTGACTTCAACAGACCCTTTCTTTTTTTCTTAGTGTAGAGTAAAATTTTTGTAGTTCGAGGTTCGAAGGAGGCGTGGCAGGTTGCAATTGGGCCATGTAAATTGTCACAGCAGCCAGCATCGAGCATGGAGCATGGAGAATGCCAGCAGCAGCCAGCAGCCACTAGCAGGAGGGCGCGCAGGACGAATGGCAACTGGAAATCCTTGATAGTCGATATTATTTTTCTTACGGCGCTCCATTTGTTCCTTGCCTCCCATTTGTCAACTTTGCTCCACACTGCCACACCCACTCCAGTCGCCGCCTTGGACCCACCTTGCACCATCAGCCTCCCAAATCGATTTCCATTTTATTGCCAAATAATGTTTTTGCCATAGATTGTGTCATGTTATTTATAGAGCCAAATCGAGTAGAGGGCCAGGGACAGGGACAGGGGCAGGAACAGGGACAATAGGTATGAATCCGCACGTCAGAAATGTTTTATTGGCTAACCATTTTTTATGCAATTTTATAATCAGACGCGCGATAAATTCCACCCCTCTAAAAGGTCTCTTTAAGCCTTTCTGTCTGACTTATCACACGACTTTGACTAATAGCGCCTGTAGCTTGAGACCTTTTGCTTTGCTGGCACATCAACAGAACGAACCTTGGGCCCAAACACCTGGGTCAAACTAATTAAGCCTCGTGGACTGCTGCCTTTGCCTCCACCCACGTCTCTGATTACCGCTTCTGTTCCAAACAATGGGCTTAGGAACATAAATCAATCAGGCGCAAAACAACGGGCAAACTTGACGAGTTCCGAGGCGACCCTCAAAACAATCCAACGGACAATGATTAATCGCATTACGAGAAGCGCAATGCTATGTCCAATTCCCAATGCTCAATGCGATATGCAATACCCTTTTTCAAATCAGGTGTGGCTGGAGGGGGTGACTGATTTTCTAAGAGAACTTACAGCACTGCTGAACGTTGGAAGAAAACTCATCTGTACGTTTTGGGTGTGTTGGGGCCTAGAAACTATTTTTCAGCTTACAAAATTAAATTTAATTAAAAGATCTGGACTTCAGCTTGCTCTTAAAATATTCTAATTTACTTCGACAGATGACCAAGATTACCGAAAGATTTTTCTTGAATTACTCCCAAGCCATTATAATTATATCATATTAATTTTGGAACTATTTCCAAATGATTTTTGCTAGAGAAATTAATAAAAAAAAGTTTGTCCCAAGAGTTATTTCACTCCAAAATTAATATAGGATCATCCATAGATATCACATAGTAGTTTATCTACAAAAGAACATTTAGTTTATGAACTAGATCTGAGTTATCTTAGAAAAAATGTAAATGAAAAGAGTCGATTAAATCTATTAAATATCTTAGAGTATCTTAACTTCTACAAACTCATCTTTCTCTCTCTCATTTTGATCCCTTTCGCATTCGCCGCACATCCCCTTTCAAATGTCATTCCGCTTTTTTGGCGCAGTCACGCTAATTAGTCCCAGACAAGGACGAGCCATCAAGCGGCCACGCCTATGCCATCCCAGTCTCAGTTACAGTCTCAGTCCCAGTTCTACTTTCAGCCAAAGCCAAAGCCATGCCTGCCACTGCCACGCCCACTGTAAACATTTTAAAAATACATTTTACGAATTGTAAATAGCTTTAGTGCGCATAATTTTGCGGATTATGCTCACGCCCTCAATCGCAGGAGCTCTCCTGCGACCGGCCAGTAGTGGTGTGGTGTTACTGCTCTGCCGTTTCCATTTGCAACGCCCAGGACTTGTTTACTCCTTTGCAGTCATGATAAATGCCTTGACATAAATCTCAGACAGAGCCTGCAATCGCAGGAGCGGAGCAGGAGGAGTCAGAAGGGCCACAAGGAGAAACTTAACTTGGCTGTAAGTCTCTGGCTGGCTGGCTGGCTGGCTGGCAAAAGTTAATCAACATTTCATTAATTAATTTCTTTAAAGATGTCGTTGGGCGATGTTGGGCAAAGAAAAATGGCCCGGCCAGACGATTTGGACGCTTCTTGGTGGCTGGTGCCTGGTGGCTGGTGGCTGACTTGGCAGTCAGGGCAAATTATGTAAATTGGTTAAAAGCTTTTCCGGTTTTGAATTAGCAGCCTCATCAGTGGCCCAGGATATTCATTATTCGCCCCATTCAAAGGCGTTGAGTTATATTTATTCCCCCCCATTTAAGTTTGCTCCTTTGGCTAATTAAATTGCAAGTTCTGAATGTCCGACTGCAGTTAATTTCCCCCCCAAGTACGAGTATCGATGAGGCTACCACTCTCTGCCTGCTTGCCTGTCGCCTGTCTTTTCTCTGCGGCATAAATGCAGTGGGATTTCATTAAATTTCATTAGGGAATGTGATTAGAGAGAGACATGACACAAAAGGCCTAAGGGGGCCTCAGTGCCAGTGCCAGTGCTCGTGCCACTGCCACTGCGCCATGGACAGGAGATCGGAGACCAGAGACAAGGACATTCAAAGTGCATTTAATTAAGCAGCAGCAGCAGCAGCAGCAGCAGGCGGGATGGATGGAAGAATGAATGGACCGACCGGCCGACGGAAGGTGGACTCTGGGGCCGAAACAAGAAATGAATCAAAACAATTGTAAATACTGCAACACAAAAGCAATTAGTGGCACACAAAGCGGAAGTGCAAAAAGTGAAGCTGTTGAAAATAACTCGACAAAACACAGAGACAGAGAGAGAGAGAGAGAGAGAGAGAGAGAGCCAACAAAAAAACACAAGTAGGCAGAGTACAAGTCGATAAGGCGACTGTGGGATATCCTCTTCTGATAGGTACCATGATGCATACGAAGCGAATCAAGTAACTGCATTATATAAACAAGCACTTATATAAAAGAAATAAGCAATAGAAATCCACAAAGTAGAAAGAAATCTTTAATTTAAAGGAGAATATTTAGTTTTCTGATGTTCTGGACAGCAGCTCTAACGGGGCAACAGCTCTGTTAACATATCAGTGTAACAGCCTGTTACTGCTCTCCGCTAACAGCCTGTGGGCGCTCCCGTCTACAGCTCACTGCTAACGCTCTCTGAGAGCTCTCTGATCCACGCAGCTCGCTCACAATCCACTGAGCTCTCACGATCCACACGGCCCTTAAGTGCCCTTATCTTGCAAGTTAGAACTGAACCGGCCGCGGAACATAAAAGATTACTGTGAAGTATAAAATATATGTAACGTGCATACCCGACTCAACATCCGACTACGGACTCATCATTGCAGCACTACGTTCTCGATTCGCCATGCTACAAACAGTATGCAAAATCAGTATGTATGCAATATCTATGTGCTCAGACATTTCAGTTCAATTGATAATTTAAATTAATACCCATAAACTATCGCTGAATCACTCATTTAAATTATACCTTAGAAATGGTTGCTCTCTGCATCCTATCGCACGAATACAATACACCGTTGTTCTCCCCCAATGGCAGGGTATTAAAACGACAACAATAAAGTGTGTGGAACATAGAGAATGAGACAGGGATACAGCGGACTGTGGACTGTGGACAGCGGACAACAGTGGAAGGCAAATGAAAATGGTTTGGGCCCACTGCAGAAGGCGCCAAAATAAACAAAGCGCATTGCCAGTCACCAGAGTTGATGAAAGACCCAACCCGACCCGACCCGACCAGGGGAGCGGCGGGACGTGGACGATGTGGCGCCTAGGCCGAGCTGGATCCGCAACTGAAAAGTGGCCAATGTAAATCTAATTAAAAGCAAAACAAAAGCCACTCTCAACATGCCACTCAAATTATAATGCATATAGCGTGGGCTCACTGCACTGCACAGGAGGAGCAGAGATACACGAAGCGAGAGAGAGAGTGAGAGAGAGAGCCCGACCGGAAATGACTGTGTGTGAGAGACGCTGAGTGGATGGATGGCCTCTTCCTTTTTTGTTAGCCGAAATGAACAGTGGTAAAACTCACTTTTGGTGTGTTAAATTCTTTTCAGAAATTTATGAAAATTTAAAGCTCAGAATTTAGTTGGAATTATTATTTCATATATTTTTGAAATATTGACTAGTATAGACCAGATTTTCTATGGCACCATAATCCACTGTGCATTGTGTGCAGTCGTGCACTCTCTCGCCCCGAGTTCACACAATGAACCAGCGACAAATGCCAACACGGAAATGCATAGAATTTCACGGAGCGAGAGAGGAGAGAGAGCGAGCGAGCTGAGGCCTAGAAAGAAGAAGTCCAATGTCGGCGTGTTTTGGCCTGCAGGAGTCGGTCGCTTGGACCCGGGGTCGGACGAGGCCGAATTGTTGGATCAGATCAGGGGTCGGGGGTCGGTGGTCGGTGGTCGGTGGCCGGCGGTCGGGGGAACCCCTCCAGAAAGAACTTGGCACATGAAGCCAACGTTGTCGCATCGTTTGCCAAAATCCGCATTAAATTTATGCACTTTTGTTGTTACGGACAAACGTAGCTGAAATGTCCGTACGGGTATTTTTGCCGTTAGTTCCGCAGCAATGTGGTGCCAAGCCTGCCTCAGACCCCATCGGTCGAACGAGCTGAAGAAGGAGGCAGCCGGTTGGGTCCACAGATGATGATTGCATTGACGATGATGCTGGCATCGCTGGCCGCCGCTCATCCGGCTCAGGTTTCTGGCACGGAGCCGGAGCCGTGGCATGTTTAAGCCAAGAATGAAATCAGCAAAGAAAAACAATCCCACACCCAGCCAAAGACGTCCGGCGTTGCCCATTTTGGCTGTGATTTTGCAATTAAATAGATTTCAACGGGGCGTGTCCCGTGTCCCATGCCCGGACAAATACTTCTGATACTTGTCCTTCCTGGTTTCTTCTACTGCTTTGGTGGCTGCCTGGCTGCATCCTTTCCGTTCACTCGCTCTTGTTCTTACCCCTCCATTCGGAGTTCAATGACAAAATTCTTGGGCACATCTGCAACGGACTATGGGCCACATGGATCGGGGATCGGAGGAGAAATGCTCGTATTTCTGTTTGCAGTTCATTTGGCTGGGGGTACTTGGCCTGTCCTCAGCTTTTTTTTTCTCACCGAAGCTGCTGCTGCCATTCCGGGGGCAATTTATTTGTAAGCAAAGTACTATAAATATTCATATATGCCCATTGAAATACTCGCACTGGTCGTACGCTCTTGATAGTTTTGCACTTTTCTTTTAGATTTGTTAACCCGCATTATAAAAATATATTTTTTTCTTTTTGTGTCAGATGGGGGCATAATTTATTTGCTCTTTAATGTGACTTTTGAGACTTGGCAGTGGCGCAAAAATCGTTTCCAAAGATTACGTTTGCTCTGACCAATAATAATTCATTGATGGGCGCAAGTCCCTCTGTTCATTTTATTATCAAATTCAAATTTGAATTGGATTATTTTTTGCTGGATATATTTCTTTTTTTCAATCGTTTTCCTTCTGGGCTCCATCCTCTTCCTTTGGGTTCAAATCAAAATAAGTTTCAACTAAACTAAGCCCAAAACAAGGACACTAAAAAGTGGATTTATATACATATGTAGCGAGGGGGGTCGTTGGATGTCAATTGCTTGTGCGTGCCATGATTGGCTTGTACCCGATCAGGCCACGCACCAGACAGACAATTGACAGCGGAATATGTTCGTAATTTTAGATTCATTTGAGGCAAGGGAGCCCCAAGTGATTTAGTATTTCATTCTCTTTCCGCGTCCCGCCAGCCAGAATTTTCCTAAGAGGATCTGCCATCTTATATCGCCATAGATTCGCAGTTTGTCAGTGTCTTTGCTGTTTGTAACAGAATGGAATGGAATGGTGTGGGGTGTGGTATGGGAGGACTTTTTATTATGCTGCCAGGCGTACTGAAACATTTGAGTGAATTTATTAGCGACGCATATATGACAGTTGACACATTCTGCAACTTCCTTTGGGGATGTGCCCGAGCCTCTGCCCCAGCCCCAGCCCCTGCCCCAGCCTCTGCCCCAGCCTCTGCCCCAGCCACAGCCTCTGCTCTGTGTATGTGTTTGTGTGTAGGTGTTTTTGTCAGCGGCATTAGGTGACGCACAGCACGTGTTGTGGACGATGTTGTTTGCCATTTCCCCTCTGTGTTGGTTTGGTGCTTGCCCGCCCCACTGCCCGACCCACTGCTACCACCACTGCCTCTGCCTCTGTCGCACCCTGTCAACATAGCTCACATAAATCGCAAATTATACACGCAGCCACGCCCACGCAACTGGGGGCTTGGCTTTTGTGCATTTTCTTTGTTTCGGTCTTCCGCGCTCTCCTCCTCCTCCCACTCTCCGTATGACATTGCAGTCGTGCATCAATGCGGTGGCGGCTCTTTCAGAAAATGGAAAATGCATTCGGAAATTCGAACGCTCGACTTCACACATTGTCTGCATTTTATTGCATTAGTCGGGGCTCCCTCTACCATCCTCCAACCCGGCATCCCAGCGGCAGCAGCAGCAATAAATAGACAGGCAACCTATGCTCCTGCTCCTCCGCTCATTTATAAATAGGAAGCGGCCTATCCATATATGTAGAGTCGTGCCATCCATATATGATCTGGCGACACATTGTTCTGTCCGTTATTGTTGCCTCTAAAGCCGGGGCCATTCTATTTCTATTTCTGTTTGAATTTCGAAGGCTCATTGGGCTCTGGTGCCCTGAAGCTGAAACAATTAAATGCACAAAACATGTTTGGCATGGCGAATCTTCTCATCTTTTGCTGTCCCTCCGTTGGCTTCGATAGGTACTCGTCTCGTATTCAATAAACCCACAAAACCTTAGAATTCTTTTCTTCCATTTTTTTGCCATTTTTGCATAGTTTCTAGTTTGAACATGTCTCCAGCTCATTGCTTTGATGCTTTGTTTCGGGAAAAACTCGAGCATAAAGCATGCCATAGATGACAGCGTCGCACAGTGCGTATGCGCAATATGGAATTGGCCTTATTGAAATTCACATGAACAAAAAAGAGACAAAGTTTGCGCCAATCCAGCCCAGGACTTGGCTTACAGCTATCAGCCATAAAAGGAAAATGCAAAACAAAACTGAAACAAGAAAGAAACGATAAGGATTACGTAGCAGAGCCGAAGCTGCACATACTCTCGCAGATCCATTGGCATTAGGATATGTACGAGCATCTTCTTACGAAAAATGAACGATAAAAAAAGCTATCGAATCTAGAAGAGTAGTAATGATATTCCGACAGTGCCGATTCACTGAGTTTTCCGTAGAAAAATATTTATTTAATCAACTGTTAATTTAAATCAGCCTCATAGAAGATCATAAGACACTAAACTACTTTGTGTTAATCGTTGCCAGCATCTGATGAAAGTCGTACTACCCTTTCCAAAAGGGAACACCATCGTGCACCACACAGGGCCCGCCCTGTGCCTGTGCCCGTGCCAAGCCCTAGTCCCGGGTGGAGTGAGGGCTAAAATTGAGCACTTGAAATGCGTTGCAGCAGCGATTTGCTATCAATTTTAATATCACATAAAACTAAGGGCAATCCCGAAAGGCAACGCGAGCGTAAAACAACAGACATAGACTGGAGGTGGGTGGTGGGGGGGGGAAAGGATTGTAGGTCGTGGTGCCAGGGGGTGGGGGCAAGTGGGACTTTCAACTATTGAAATTTTATCAAGTGCACATAAAACTCAAAAAGCCATGATGATGTAGCCAGGGTCGTCCGGGAGCAGCGACAGAAAGATGAACAGGGAAGAGCGAAAAGGGAAAAGGGAAAGGGTAAGGGCAGCAGGCGACTGTGCAAGAGGGATCTGTGCAACTATTGTAAAACATTGACAATTTCCGTCACATCTCGGGGGTAGTGCAAAATGGCAAATCAATAAAAACAAATTGAACTCGAATTCAATAAAAATGGAGGACACTTTTCGAAGAACGATGCTGTGGTACCCTCGCTTGAGGGCAGAGATACGCGTTTGGGATACTCTAAAGAATAAAAGGCAAAAGATAATTTATACAATTCGATAAAGTAGAAGAACTCGTTGCTCAAAATATATAAGACATTTTTCCGCACCACTTTAATCTCAAAACGGATAGGCCAATGGCAAACTCTAACCAATACTGATATACCTTTTGACATCCATTCGATATCCGTGGGATAAAGCATAGGTTGAAGGGTTGCCAATCAGCAGCAAAAGCAGCAGCAGCAGCAACTTGGCTGACAGTGGAGGGTACGTGGCTCAGGGATGGAGGCTAAACTAAAGCAAAACTTTAACAATGTTTTAAAAAGATATACTCCCGGCTAACGCCGCTGGACGTGATCCCCGCCAAGCCGGCAGCTTTGCTCTCCGGCAATGGATTACGGCAATTGCAGTAGAAGTTCTGCCCGACGCCGCCCCTCCCCGACACCCGACACCCGATACCGGAATGGGGGGAGATGGGAGATGATGTCGATTCGAGGCAAGTCAAGTGCGACGCTGGCCCCCAGACCTTTTCCGCCCACCCATTTCCTTCCGCCTTGTTGTGTGCAGCTAATAAAAGCCAAAATCAATGCCTTGCCCTACCAATACATACACTATATACATATACATGTACCTATATTGTGTGTGTGTCAAATGCGATAAAATTTGGTCAGCATAAGGTTCAAATACTTTTATAAGGTGCTGTTGAAATGTATTTGTTGATTGCTTGGGTTTGGTTTTTATTTGCCCTCACCATCGTTGGGCTGGGGCTCTCTTTTGTATTTGGTTTTTGGCTCTGGCTTGGCTTTTTTTGCGGTCAACTCGTTCGTAGCCAGGAAATTGCCAAACACATGCCCGGTCTCTTGCCTCTATGCTCACATAACTAGCTCTGGAGCTGGCCATCAACCCAAACAACAAAAAAAAGGTCAAGTTAAGCGAAGTGTGCTACCAAAGAAATTCGACTCAATGTGGGGGGGAGGTCGGTGTGCTCTCCCTCAATAGGTGGCTCGTACGAGCATGTAACAGCTGAGGCAAATCAAAGCTACGGAGAAGCTAGGTATGTTCCGAGGCGGAAGCTTTAGATACACTGGCAGATTTATTGCTTCCACTATAGCGCTATATAAAATCCGATTTAAATCTTAAATGAATATTTTCGTATAGATTTAAATGACCACACTCTAGTCCGATCTTTCCTGTGAAATAAAATTATAACTATAGATGATTTTACTTTCAAATGTCTGCACAAAATTTACTCTACCCTTCTCGTGTAGTGTATCAAAATGCTAAACCGCTGCCACTCATAAAAGGGAAATCTAGAGCGAAAAAAGGATGTGCTCTCCACATGCAACATACACTCGTGTGTGTGTGTGTGTCTGTGTGTGTGTACAAACCACATCAATAAAGCACAATTTTTAATATAAATAACTAAAGTTTAATTTGGTTCAGGGGCACACATTTGGTTGGACTTTCACCCCCTGTTGGCCACAAACACAATTTGGGTAGCCTCCGCCTGAATTGTTGATGAAATTTTTGGCCTGGTCAAAATAATAATTATTTCATTTAAATTTTAACATTGCATTACAACAATGCGGCATTTTGCGTTTGAATATGCAAATGCATTGAAATACATAAGCCCCCCCCCCCCCACCCCTCACTGAAAAATGGTAATTGTGAATGCTCCACAAATCTGAGAGTGGTCGATAAAATCGTACTTAGTGTGACATGGGATAGGCAACGATGAAGCGAATATGATTTGCATATATTTTTAATTAGTAAATAAGTATACAAATATTTAAAATATTCTATATTCTATTTTCTAAAATGTTCCAAAACATTTGAATAATTTGAATAAATATATAATTAGTTAATAAAATGGGGAAAACATTAAACCTTGCACGTATTATTAAGAGTAAAATCCCTTAACCCGCCACAGAATTTATGGATATCAGAGCTTAGCATTTCCCGAACCTTAGCCCAAGTTCGACAGCAATATAATCATTTATGAGGGATCGTTTAATGCGGTCCTTAGTTTCATTGACACACGCAAAGCCCTTCTTGATCCACCAAGTGTGTGTAGATAGAACGGCTTTAAATTATCCCCACATTGTTTATGTTCCCCAGGATAGTTAACTTTCCCCGCACTTCTCCGGAAAAACTTTTGATTTATTCGGCCATCGTTGCGGCAGCTCTTAAAGCCAAGCATCTTTATCTTTATCTCTAGCCATATCTCTCTCCTTACTTCACCTACATATTGAAACTGATTTAATGGCACACACACACCCTCAAAAAATTCTGCGGGAAATGTCTTTTAAGTTTCATCTTCCCTTAGGTTTTTTTCTATAGCTTTTTTTTTTGTTTTTTTTTTTGGTGGGCTGAGCCTTGCAGACACATAAATAAAGTTGTCACACGCACACGCAAGAGATAAAAAGCCAAAAAACTTGCTTAGCTTTTGACGGTATGTGTGTGTGTGTGTATGTACGTCTGTCTCTTTCTTTTACTCTATACTCCTCTCTTTCTGTCTCTGTCTAGCTTTGTGCTCCTCTCTCTTTCACTGACTGTCTCAGCCATCCGCTCTGGTGCCGCTCATTAAGTGCAGAAAAACGCCTTTTCACTGTCATTGATGTCATTCACGTGCTGCGTGCAAAGAAAAAAAAAGGAGAAAAGCATAGATTCGGTGACCGAAGCTAAAGATACACTTCTAGATTTATTATTTTTTATGTCATCAATTTATAAAACATCAAACTAAAATTTATTATTTTTTATTTATAATAAATTATTTATTATTATTATTTATTATTCAAGCTATAACTCTTATGGCTCCCTTAAAATATATAGTTTTCGATCTAGAACATGGCAACATCTACTGTTCGATTGATTTTGCTTAAAAGTAGCCTCTGAAAATCCTTCCTTTCTTCTCTTCATTGCAAACATCTGATCCATGCCAACACTCCAACTGTAAGGGTATACTTTGAAAGAAAAGCAGCAAGACCAAATGTCACATGCATGAAAGAGACAGTCACAGAAGATGGTTGGGCGAAGGAGAATGTGGGAGAGATGAAGAAGCAGCTGGAGGGAGGCAGGCAGGGAGAGAGTCGCGACAGACATTCGAGTTTCTCGCTCATTAACCGCGCGCGTTGCTGACACGCTTGAGTTATTTTCAATTAAATGTCGATGAAAAACTCGCAACGCACACACACACACACCACACACACACACGCATAGAGGGGATACATATACAGTTATCGAGGACATGGCTTTCTATGTATGCGTGTGGTGGAGTATGGGTGAATGTGCATAAATTAAAACTCAACATCGTTCGCGCTCTGTCCTCGATGGCGTGGCGAACTCATAACACACCCCGCTCCATAAAGTCTCACTCCCAACTAGCGCCACAGCAGCACCACACACAGGTCCACTGTGGCACCACCATTGTGATGCTCGTACCACCACCAAAACATTATTAAGAGCAATTGTCTCATCCACAGACATGTGGCAACGAAACATTAATTAAATACAAAATTTAAAGTCATTCTGGCAGCTGCCTTTTGGCACGATTTCGATCGGAATGGACTGTGCAGAAAAGGCAAGCTAATTGTGCCATGCAAATTTAAATGAAAATTGTCAATTGAACTTAAAAATAAAAAAATAAAAATTTTACAGCAGAAGGAATTTTGGTGACAATTTTTAACAGCTTTATTTTGAATTATTTGGAATTTCTGTGTCCATAGCTCGAGCTACGCGTTGTGTTTGCTCACAAGTGGAAGGTAAGAAGTAGGAACGCAGAGGCGCAGGAATATTTCAGAATTTATATTATGATAATTCCTGATTTTCATACCTTCCAAAACTTTCACTAGCCCTAGTATCCCCCATTAATTTGCAGGTCAGTTTTTCTACATATTTCAAATAGTGCTTTATGTCACAGAGTCTCAAAATAATTAGTTTTAGCCCACTTCCGAGATATTTCTGCTCACATAACGCATACGTAATCGCTTTGTTGACAAGCTCCGTAATTGGAAAATTAACTACTGTAACTTGTTTCGTTTTTAGTTACTGCCTTTCAAAAGGGCACCCTAACAAGCTGCAAATTATGAAATTAGCTAGAACACTCCGATATGAAGGAAAATAAAAGTCAGCAGAAAAAAAAATTGTAGATAGAAAAATGGGAAAACATGAAAACCTGAACTGTGACCGCCCTTTGCATGCGCGTAATTTATTTGTAAATTCCATGTAATTTATGCAGCGCACACAGCCATATAGATCCGTGTATACATATGTATGTGCAGTATATATGGTACATATGTATATACAATTATAATTGCGTGGGGGACAATCTCCTGGGGCTTTTGTGTGGCGTGTAAGCCAATTAAATGGCCGTCGACGTGTTTTGTTTGTTTTACGAATTTTGATTTCGACGGCATGCAACGGCTAAAGTTCATTTTGTTTGGCATTTTACGTGGGGCGCGTCTTTGGATAATTTGTCCGGCACAAACACAGATACAAACACATATGCACGCATTTACAGAGAGACACCCATACCAGTGCCAAGCAAACACGTTCAATTTAACGCTTGAATTCGGTTTTTGGAAAATGCTTTTTGCTCTTTTGTACGACGAGTATACCCTTGAAGGTGGTGTTATAATTTGAATCAGATATTTGTTACTCAGGAAGGATGGGATGCCATTGCCTATACAAGGCGGTCTATACCCGCAATGCGCTTTATATTTTTGTTACTATTATAATAATAATATCTAATAATAATTAGCTATAGTTTCTGTCTGTAGCTCAACTGCAAAGGGCACTTAAACTTCGGCTTGCCTCAGCATGGTTTTCTACATTTTTTCTCTCTTTTTTTTGTTTGGTTTTTGGTTGCGTTGATTTATGCAAAGCTTGGCCAGAGATAACGCGTTGCGGCTCAGGGCTCAGGGCTCCCGGCTCTCGGGGCTCCTGCCGCAGGAGTGAATCCTGTGCCTGGCAGATGGTTGCTTGCGGGCAGGAGGGAGTGAGTGTATGATATCGTGTAGGGAGGGGCGCGAGTATGCCTTAAAGTCCTGAGCCTGCTGTTTGTTTGACCATGTTGTTAGGCTGTTGTTTGGTGTGTTTGGCTTTTGTTTCCCGTGCGCCTCTGTGGCTGTCTTGATTGTTATCAGGGCCTCTCCCGTTGCAGATTCGCGTTTTGTTTGTCTGTTTGCCCTGGTTTACGTATACGTATGCGTATCTGAGTGTGAGTGGTTCTCTGTGAGCGTGTGTGTGAGTGTTTAGTACTCGTGTTACCTTGTAAACAGAACCCTCATCATCATCATCCTCATCCTCATCTTTGTTTAACATTCTGCCAGCCCTCAAGTGATCTCTGTCCGTTTTCCTGCACCACTATACCAGAGACACACAGACACACAATAGTGATAAGATAATAGAAATTCCAAGGGAGTGGCATTCTGTTGTCTGGCGGAGGCGGAGTTTTGTTTGACTTGTCACTTCCCGGCTCTCGGACAGGTCACCGCTGGGGCTGGGGTTCCCTCATAAATTCATTCAAATTTAAACTATGTTTTAAAATAACTGCAATATTAGTCGCTTTCTAAGAAACAACATATACCTCGCGTCTTAAGAAATAAAATTTCAAATTTTTGAGTGGCGAACAAAATTGTTGGAGAAGAAAAAATTGCAGAAAACAAAACAGGAGTCGGTTAAAGATTATTTCAAAAATAAATGCTGGTAAATTAATTGATCCTAAAAGGAATAAAAGAATAATATAACTATAAATACTACCTACGATCTGTAACATATCATTCCCCACCTGGCAATCTCTGCTATAAACCCCGAACCTTGCTTAGGTATCATAAAAATCAAGTGGTTCCTTGCTGCTCCATGCTGCACTGTATAAATGTGTTAAGTGCACTTTAGATACCGGTGCGGAGCAAACGTGCCACAGGCATGCCCCAGCCAAGGGTTAAGAGTGCTGGAGAAAGGGTAATTAAAAGTGCAACAAATGAAACAATTTATGGGCATTAAATCAATGCCAGCGAGTAATTATCTAGCACGCATTCAGCGCAGCTCCCAGGAAGGAACGAACATAAACAGAAATAAAGCTGCCACAAAAGTGGCATAAATAAAAATAAAGCCCAAAACCACATTTTGGTGCTTTCTTTTTTTTTTTTAAGTTGTGGTCTGGTCGGGCTACACCCCCCTGGAAATTAAATGCCAAAATAAAATGTACCAGAGCTGGTGGGTAGAATTATTTTTTCGGGGGCACAGCAACACACACACACACACACACACACACACACAACCTCTCCAACACAGATAGAAGAAGACTCAGAGTCAGAGACCCACTCGAGGCATAATAGAAAGTAAGGCACAAAGTAGTACGAGTATAGGAAGCGATGTCGGTCGCTGGATGGCGCTGCTGCTGGCCCTGCCTGGCGCTGCTCGTGCACATTCTGTGTAAGTAATTTGCATACCGGATCAATCTTGAAAAATTAATGGCTTCCCAGACAGATAATGGTAGACCGCACACACACTCACACACAGACAGACACACACACACACTTGGCAAAAGGAACAGCAACGAAGCGTGAGGCAAATGCTGAAATATTACGTATACGCAACGGGGCTGTCGGTGCCGGTGCCGCTGCCGCTGCCGCCCTGCGGTTTTCAGCAATATTACGTAGCGACCACAATGCGTCGTCGTCGTCGTTGTCGTTGTTCTCTCTAGGCAGCCACCTCCTTCTCGTCGTCGTCGTCGTCGTCAACGTCACAGACGACAGACGAGAATGTCGAGTGCCATGCCAACGTATGACTTGCCCCTGCCTCCCCTTCGCACCCCTTCCTTCCCGCCATCGCTCTATTCGTGGTTCCTAGGTTTTCCCCTTACCCCGAAAATTGCGAAATTTGTGGGTGCGTGTATGTGCGGTGCCTTTGCATTTGGTGGAATTGTCGGAAATGAGGCACCCATGTGTCACAGTTGGCTCACTCCCCCCCCCCGCTCCACGCCGTTTTGGCATTGCCATGCGCCTTCCTTCCTTCCTTTGGCACAACACTGCGTAAATCTTAATCCTTACACGCCTGGCAACACGCTGCCATCGCGATAATAGCCACAGCAACAGCATTAAATGATACTGCACGGAGAACAACATAATTTTAAATGAAGCCCACAAAGTATGATAAGCAAATGTTTCATGGCAATTAGTTTTACAGAGTTTTATAATTAAAGTTATAAAAACGAGAGACAAGCAAAGGGAAAGGCTTTACTCGAGTATTCCACACTTGAGAGACGTAGGAGAATAATTTGCAGGCAGTGAAAAGAGAGGCGCAAACCATCTAAGAAGATTCACAGATAAATTCTGCTCTGCCCCAGCTATTATTGAAGGTAATTTTAGGCTTAATAAATCAACAAAAATGTACCTAATAAATTCAGAATGGTTTCGATCTCTCTTTTATTTAAATAAACTCAAGATACTCAGAGTTCTTCTGTCCAAATTCTACTTGGAAACTGCACCTAATTTGATCAACAACTTTCACATATGAAACTTGGAATTTCGTATTCCAATTGGCTTATCCTCAAGGCGCTTATGCTGACTTCTCTCTATCTGAACTTTAGAGAAAAGAAAAGAGAGAGAGAGAGAGAGAAACGAAAAGCTGGAGTCCCAGTGCAATTCTCTGTTTCTCCTTGCACTCAACTTTTGACGTGGAAAACTTTGGGGCTGCCGAAAGCATGGAATGGACATACCGATACCAAGAGTCCGTGCACCGTGCACCGTTGCTCAATTAACATTGCAGCCATAAATTGTGCAACTGCCTAGCCCAGCTCTGGCCTGCCCTGCTATGCCCTGCCCAGCGCTGATGCTTCACGTCCTGTCCTCCTTGGGGCTGCATTTACGCAGATAACTCATCAGACTAAGCCAAACAGATTCATCTAAAACTCCGCTAGCCACTTTCATTTCGGGCCGGGACGACGGGAGCCCTCACAAAACTTTGCACATAAATTCTGCGCAATTTATTCATGAAAAAAAAAAGTAAGGCAAAAACGAAAAATGGAGAGTGGAAAATGGAGAGGGCGACTTCCAAAGGTGCGTCACCCTCGCCTGCAGTGTCGAAAGTTTTTCCAGCCAGAGACCAGGAGACCAAGTCCGACACGAAGACGAAGACGAACAAGGACAACGACAACGACTAAAAAAAGGGACATCGCAGCAGTAGACAAGATTGATATAAGACTTTTTATATTCCGACATTTCAAAGCTCATTTCAAGACGGCAGCCTAAACAGGATAAAAGTTAAATATGCTAATGTGTTCAGCCTGTGTTCAGCTCCTTCCGCAGATAGCAATGGGATGCACAGACGGACAGACGGATGGACAGATAGACAGACAGACAGACAGACAGACTGATGGCCAGGACCTGCTCTGGTCGTTAGTCGTTGCAGCTTAACTCGAAGCGTTCGCTAAGCCGTGGAACGGGCAATTAGCCTGGCCCAGGTCGTAACTCGTTTCATCGTAAAAACAGTCCAAGGTTTTCAATTTGCACAAAAACAGCACCTCAAAAGAGCTGGGGGGGGGGAAGGATGTACGTACACTATGGCAAAATAATATACAAAGGCTGTTTAACAGTTTTTTTAGGTTTATATTAATATTTAAAAAAAGTGACCAATAATTCTCTTAAATTGGTGGCTAAGTGTATAAAAGGTGGTATATTGTAGTGTTGGTTTTTATTACTTATTAAGATGGGTAAAAATTCACTAGGTTTAAGCCTGCTATTTATACTAAATTAAATCCCTAAGGGGAGACCAACGACACCCCACCCGACGTCAGTCCTCAAAGCCATTCTCAAATTGAATGAACACTGACCGTTCCCGACAAACTAACAAGGTCAATGTGGCTAGCGGGGAAAAATTGCTACAACCAATTTTGGTAAACTCGGAGAGTACGACCGAACAAAGGTTACCACCAGGGGTGTAGGCTGGGGTTTTTTGATGGCGTTGAGCCAACCGTAAAAGACACCAATCAGGTATAAAAACAATTACAATACAACCAAGAGCGGGTGGGTCAACGCCGACTCCCGCTGGCTTGTTTCGGGGGTCGTTGATAGCAACTACTAAACCCAATATAAAAGGGGGTAACGCGCGTGCAAAACTCGCCCGGTATCCAGTAGATGGCAAATATTGGTATGCCACGCCGCTAGGGGGTTATTTAGAAATAGTAGGATAAATATTTATTTAGTTTTACTTAATATTACCACCCTGTTTATTTTTTTAAATTAAAAACCCCATTTAGCGAAACGAGTATTTTTTATATACTAGGTTAGTAACTTAGTTAAGTGAATTTTTCTGTTTTTTAAAAGTTTTACGAACGTGAAAGAAAGCCATGAGCGGACTTATTATTTTGACCAGTAGTGTACATACATCCTGGAAAGCATCCAGTCAAGCAGCCAACCAACCGAGCAACCACTTCACCTACTTCACGCTTGTTGGATTTAATTTTATTGTGGCATAACCTTTTGCTGACACAACTGCAAGCCTGATAAACGTGGCGGTGGTGGAGGGGATGCCATCGCTGGCATACCGGATGGATAGATGGATGCTCTCTCTCTCTCTCCCATCTCCTATCAGTCCGCGTGGCAGCTGTTGCGCTTCGACCTCGCGACTGTTGCTCGCTTTGTTGTCGCCTTTCCACTGAAGCCTTTACCACCCCCCCCTGTGGGACGGACGCCTTCCTGCAGTAAAACTTATTTTATTGCGCTCTTATCATTAATTTTATGGGGAATGCGGCAACTGTGCGACATTAGCGGTAATTGGCAACAACGATTTGCCAGACAGGCAACAAAATGGCCCAGATCCCCCAAGCCCTCCTCAAGCCGCGTCTTAACTCTATTTGTCACCTTCTCAAATGCTAGATATTATTAATTGAAATTAATGCTTTGCAGATGATACAAAATAAATGGAAAATGTTTTGCTCCGAAAGAATGGCCTCTAAATTAAGGGGAAAACATATACTACCTGTAGCAGCAGTAAAGGCCACAGCTTTTACTATGTATCTCAATTATGGTTGCTCATTCGCGTTGTAAATCTTCAATTCGTTGATTTTTGTTGAACATAAAATTCCGCTGTGCCATGGCATTGATGTTTTATTATTGGAATTCTTTTAAATTGCATATTTCGAACACTACTTGCAATGAATTTATTCAATTTCTCATTGAGTTTCATATAACTTAGTGGTAATAAAAAATATATATGCAGAATGTGCTGCAACTTTTGTTTCGTTTTGCTTGCAATTCAAACTTTTTCAAGTGTCTGAATGTTCGTTTTAATTGAATTGCCTGCAAATTGCCCCAAAAACTGCATCCACATTGTTCGAATCGTTCGACGCGTTGCAACGGCCTGCAACGGCGGAAATTGCATTTCACTTGAAGGGCCTGTCAGGCAGGGAGGAGCCAGAAAGAGTAACACGAGGATGGTTTGTCCAGTCAGAAGTAGGGCGTAGGATGAGGACGGGGCAGGCTCAGTTGGAGGGTTGCTCATTAAGGAATTTCAATAAACGGGCAGCTGCAGCGGCGTCGCCGGACATAGATCATTCAACGGTGACGGCAACAGCCTCAGGACATCCAAACCGAACCGAACCCAATCCAATGCTAATGCTACTGGTACTGGTACTGGTATCGGGTTATATTACTGCTCCTGCTCCTGCTCCTGCTGATACTCCCACTTCTGGTGCTACTGGTATACCCTCCATCCTGGCCGTACTCCTACTGGATATTCCAGTTGGCCATCTCCCGGTGTTGACGTTGATTGGCGTGTGTGCTTGGCGCGCGCGTTGTGGTTGCGGCGGTGCTGGCGTGTCGGCTTCCATCCTGAAATTTCGTGGCGTTTTTCGTTAGTTTATGACAAATGCGTTAGACAGTCAGGCGCCCCCCCAGTCTCCACCATGGGGATCCTGAAACAGTTTCGGTTTTGTTGCTAATGACATCACGTGCTGGGGCATCCATCGTTTGCCCATATAGATGGCCTGAATGGCAGCCGGCTGTCATCAATGGTGTACGCACATAAACAAAATACGTCAACTGTATCCAATGGTCCACTTCTGGGATTTGCTTACGCTCCAGCCCTCCAGCCCTCCAGGCCTCCAGCCACCCCAGCCCTCCAGCCCCCCAGCCACCATCAATCCTTCCCATTCCTAGCCTCATGCCTGGGATGTCTGGCAATGCTGTTGACAGGCTCCTGCTTGCTCAAATGTTTGTTTAGACAGGGACAGCGACATCGACATCGACATCTCTCTCCACCCCATCCTTTCGGACAGTTGAGCATCCGCCTCCCTTCCCCATGAGATTTTTTCATTAGTAAGTATCAGTCGCGTGTCGATAAAACATCGTTCAAGTATTGAACAGCTTCTTGGCGGATAATACATCTAAACAATGAGACAGCTTGAGAGTCTCTTCAGAGCTGACATTCACAATGAACTAAGAATAGATTTTATTTTCGTATTTATCTGTAACGGAGAGCAGTAAGTGTAGGAGAACCCTAACAATAAATCCTTCCTAAGGTTGTATCTTGGACATTGTAAAAGCTTTGGCAAGTTTTCAGTTTCTTGTCGAATAAAATATTAATATTATCAACTGATCGAATCAAAAGAAATGCGATTGAATGCTTTACCATAATTAAATATACGTTTCCTGCAGCTTATTGTTTTCTAGAAGCCATTTGCAATCTTTATCAGTTGGAAAACATCTTCCTTTATTCTCATTCCTTGCAGGTGATGAAGCAGTAACATTTCCACTTTAGACCAGTTAAAACCTTTGCCAAATATAGCTCGACAAAGCCAGCCCCCTTCTACTTCCGGACAACGCACAACCTTTCGAGCATTCAACCTGCCAACCACTCAATAACTCAATTTTCTATAAAAAGGCACTTAGATTGCTGCTCTGCTGCCGCGCTGCTGTTGAAAGGCAGAAATCAATTTCTTTATCGGCCAGAACTAATATGTCAAATGTATAATTCGAGCAGGCAGGGGATGCGCAGGATGGGGATAAAAATGAGAATGTCCTTCGCACAAAGGAGGGCAAACAAAGCAAAACAAATCGAACCTTGGATAAAAAATCTCTTAGGTCAACAATTTTTTCCTGCCTCTTTTTTTGTTGATCAGCTGATTGATTGGCAAAGGTCCTTGAGGATGCCGACAGCTCTAAACATTTTGGGCTATTCCCTTTTTTTTTTTAAGCAAGATTTCCTTATTCATTAGTTGCGCTTTTGGCACAAATTCATTTTTAATGACAATCCCGGCCCTGCCTTTGCATTGGCTTTTTACAACTCGGCAGATTTTCCCATCCCTGGGAATCTTTATTTGACAGAGAGAGAGCCGCTGGGCTCTTTAATGTATTTTTCATGAGTTTGTAAAGTGAAAAACTTTCAGATGCGTGCAAATAACTCATATTCATTGATATTCTGTCGTGTCTGAGGTTTCTCTAAGCATCTCTTGCGGCTCATCCTCCGCCCATTGCAGATGTTCCTTCCTTCAATGTCTCCGCCTCCTTTCCGACTGGTCTTTTATATAATTCATAAGCGGCCGCCCCTCCCGCCCCACAGAGTCAATGACTTTGGTAATATTTCGCCGCGAGTCGCGTAATTGCCATAGCAATGAGAGAAGCGCCCAGCAGCGTCGTCCTGTCGTGTCCTTAAAAATTGCCCGTTAGCCGAGAGGGAGAGTTCCGCGTGCTGGCCTCATAAATATTTTCTAGGCATTAGGCAAAAAAATACAACAAAAATTACAAGAAGAAAGGAAGCACTTAGTAGTATATTTTGACTATGCGATACCCTATATAAGGATTTATTATTTTGCCCTTTATGTACTGGATAAAGGAGTTTCCGTAAAGCTGACCATATGGCGGGCTGTGAAATGGGACTCCTGAAATATATTTTTTAGTGTTCCTCCAGAAGGATGGTGAGTTTTAATTGAGCAAGGAAAAATATTGAATATTCATTGTTTTTTATTTGGGTTTTTAGTTTTTAGTTGGCTTTTATGCTTGTCGTTCGAATTGTGCTGGAAGTTTAGATGATGACCCTTATGACTACTAATGTTTTTAGCCAAACCAATATACCCTTGCAACACACGACTACCGTGCATAAATAAAAGAAAAAACTGAACAAAAAATAAAGCAAAAATCTGTACGTTGCGTCGTTTGATATTTTTATGTGGCCCGCCCGAAGGGAGGCGTGAACCGTTTGTGCACACTCACTCCCTACTCCAGCAGAGTCCTTCCTCATTGCCGAGGCTCCCTTCTGCCGCGCTCAGTGAGTTATTTATGAAAGTTCTGCCCTCTGCCAATGATCGTTAATCATAATCGACGCATAATATTTCGGCAGCAGAAGAGAGAGAGGGTGAGAGACGGAGCCAGAGGAAATCGGAACTAATTTATGTGGAAATGAGTTAATTTCCTTTGCCTGAATTGTGATTTTCTAGCGATTTCATCGCTGCCATGCCAAAAGTAATTACCAAGCACTTCTCTGGGGCCGGAGGGAGTCACCCAAATTAGTCTCAAGATGAGGTTGTTCTTGTTCTTGTTGTTGTTGCTGAGCAGATTTCAAGCTAAATTAATTATGATTTTTGTGTGCAGGTAAGTGGTAAATAAGCAAATGTCAAGCCACGATGGAGTTATGACTAATCACAAATTTGTCTATGAACAAAACTATAAAAATGGCAGCCTGAAACAGTCTCACCGAAAATTCCCCGTTTAGAGATTATTATTATTTAGCCACCTGCCAGTTTTTTATTGGCTGAATATTTAAATTGTGTAATCCGCTTGACATTTTGCGACCATATTTAGTAATATGTTTTGCAAACAGCATTTCATCCGCATGGCTGAATAAAATCAAACAATGAGAGGATTTACACAGACATTTAAAAATAGCATAAATGAAAATTAAATTTAATAAAAAAGGAGGATTATAAAAATAAAAACAAAGAATTAAAAAAAAAAATGCTGTGCTGTGTTCCAAGCTAGAAAATACTTAATTGAACACACAAAAAATTTTAAAAGGATTTAATTAGAAAATAATTTCTATGCAGCTTTACTAAAAAAATGATAAACTATTCAGAAAGGGAAAAAATACACAAATTAAATTTTAGAGTTTGAAATAAATAGAATAAAAAAAAGAAAATTTAAGAAAAATTTCGCAAATTTTTTACAAAACCAAAATACGTAACTTAAATTTGTGGATATAAAATATTTAGAAAAACGTAATTCAAAAGAGTTGCCCATTAAATGTTGAAAGAAAATAAATTTAAGATAACTGAAATGAAATGTTGAACGATAAAAACTTGCACCTGAAATTTTTAAAGCTTATTGTCGTGAATTGGGAAAAGTTTCATCCGCCCAATTTCATGTACGCCTCCACATCCGTCTGACGGATGTCCCAGGTTCCAAGGTGTCCGAGGCCAAAAGCTGTCAAAATAAAGTTTTACAATTCACGCGCATTACCACCAGCATAACCTCTGGATTCCGTCCACCGATGATGTACCGCCCACTCTGCTGCCTAATTCGTGCTGTTTGTTTGACATTTCAGGCGTAACAGCCGCAACATGAGGCAACAACACGCGACGCCTGTCAGTTGCCGGTCAGGTGAAAATGATGCCGTGAGCGAGTACATGAAAAATGTATAAAAAAAAAAAATGGCAGGATGGCAGGGAGCATCCTCCCCTAATGGAAATGTAATTGGCAATTGTAAAAGTAAGCACAAAACAGCTTGAAGCCGAAAAGAAAAATGCCATGAGAATTGGGAAGCACTCCAACAACTGGCCAGAAAATTCTATTGGAGTGGGAAAATGAAAACGACTTTAAATGGAAACTCCACAGCCATTGAACCGGACTCTGGATTGACAGGGGATGGATGGAAAATCCTTTGCTGGATTTGTAATAAAAAAGTTTCCATAAACACCTGAGACTCCATCCAAGCCGATGGCCAATTTTCAATTGATTTTCTTGGCTTCATCTCTCCTTCCCAGTCTCCCTCTCAGTCTGGGCCTTGGGCTTGGGTTTCTGCTTAACGTTGACAGATTGTATGCCATTTTTTGTGCGCCTCTGTTCGAATACTGCTTGCGACAATATCGAAGGGGCAAAGTTTTTTTTGGGTGTGGGGGTAAGCAAAAGCAGCTGAAACAAGCAGCTGAAAAAGTGCTGAAAAACTTTCGACAACTTGCTGGGAAAGTTTTTTAGCCAGCCGTGTGACATTAGGTGAGAGGTGCCACTGTGGCCAGCGTTCAGTTCTCACTGGAGTGGAGTCCTGCCACGCGGCAGCTGAAGCCTTACTCCGCTATAAATCACAATGTAATCATAAATCGCTGCCTGCCCATAAATTACAATAAGTAGAAACCGAATAAACAAATGACAAACCAGAGAGAAAAAGAGTAATTTTTCTGTGGAGCAGTCGCCGCAGGACATCGCCCCCAGCGCCATTTGCCGAGTGTCCTGCGGCGAGCAAATTGTTCCGGGGCAACATCAATCTGCGAAATGGTGAGCAGCATTCACATGTGCTAGAAGCAGGAGTCCTGCCAAAGGCCTTAAGCTGCTTTTTGCCCCAAACGTGAACGTGAACGTGAAAGTTCCTCCCCACTCACTTAGCTAAATTTAAGCAAAATAACAGAATGGCCAGCGACAATAACAGACTGGGGAAAAGTATGCCCAGAGACAGTTATTTTATTTTGCATAAACTTAGACCACCACAGCCCCGCCCCAATCGTTTAGACCACTAGTCAACGCCTCGGGGGCAGAAGCGTCAGTGAGGGCGAAGAGAGATTTCGGGGCCTGGCTCCTTGAAGTTTTCCAAGTGGCACTTTTGCTTTGTAATTTATGCAGCCTAAATGAAAAGCGTTTTTCCCCCAACATTTAATTAAGTTCAGGGGGCAGGGGGCAGGGGGCGGGGGCGCTAACCTGAAGGTGATGGAGAGAAGCTGATGGAGAAGTGGTGTGGGAAAGGGGGAGGGAGGAACGTGGAAAATGTTCAAAGTTAAACATGGGAATTAAAATGGGCAGGAATGTTCATTTTCTTTTCTTTTTGTTGTTGTTGTTGGTAGTAGCTGTTTATTTAAATCGTTTTTCCGTTTGGCAAGTTATTTAAAAGGCTCAAAAAAAGTCAGACACAGACGTAAATACATGTAGAGTAGGAGGTCTCTGGAGCACTCAAGAGATTGGCACCCACTATTGCTTAGGTTCAGGTATAAGGTGGGAGTGTTAGGCTTTTGCTTTTTAATAAATGATTCTCTAAAATTCCATATCATTTATTCTTGATTCCTTAACCGAGTTTCCACTGCATATCGCAGGTTCCATGTTCGTGCCAGGGACTTGTCCAAGCTGCACCCAACGCAGCTGTCCTGTGCGGCACAGTGAGCTGTCTACCCGAGCCAGCCTACACTGTACATTCCTTTAGTGGAAAACCAATCGAAATACCTTTTTCAAACCCTCGGGAATCCCCCAAAGTGAGGCCAATGACTGCCTCAGGGACTATCATCAGGAGGCGCAGTAGAGCAAAGGAAAGGACAGCAGCAGAAGCAGAAAGAGCAACACAAAATTGGGTCGTTGTTGGTTTTAATGTGCCTCTGCCACACTTTGCTGTTATCAGCAGCGCCGTCAATGTTTGGTGATAACAGCTGAAGGCTGCGCAGCAGCAGCGGCAGAAACAGCAGCAGCAAGCTGAGCTGTGAGCAGCGCTGCCGTGATGGGCATCAGCTAATGGGCAACGCCGCACTGTAATCTAACGGCATGTACGTGTGCGTGTGTGGGGGAGTATCTCGGTGTGCCTCTGCTTATGCATGTGTGTGTATGTGTGTAAGTAGGGCTAACGAATATGTGGAGCACGCTGCGCTTTGTCCGAGCTGCTTCGCTGTTCTTCTACCGAGTTCCGTGGTGGTCCGGGTCCCCGTTTCGTATCCGTGCCCGTGCCATATACCGGAACCGGCCCGAACAGCATCGGAATTTGGCTTCGTTTCGGAACCGTTCGTAGCAGCGCAGGCGCCTGAACCACGGAAGAGAAAGAGAGTCGGTACGTGAGAGATTGCATCTGGCGAGTGAGTGCTGGAATGTGAGAGATTGCATTCAGAGAGAGCAAACCACTGTTCCAATTCCACGTTTTCGTCCAACGGTAAGGTTGCTGCTGTGGGGGACTCTGTTAAGTCGTAACAGTACTGAATGCCAGTGGCGGCTAACAGCGAAAAGGGGCTTACGGGAATAGTACTCCGTGTATGGGATGAACAGATACTCGTACCACGATGTGATTCGATTTTCTATTAGTTTATAGTTTAGTTGATGCTGATAATATACTAGTTATATTTTCCCAGCAATGTTTAGGTTAGCGCTGGGCCACGCATAGATCAATATGGCCTACAAAATTTCTTTAAGATCAATGCCTTCTCCGCATTCTAAGATGCCCTTCCCTTCCACTTCCCATCAGATTCAATCACATTCCGTTGCACAGCAACAAGCAGTGTTACAATCCCACAATTCCAACCATTGCCTTTGCTCTCAGTTTTAATTTCAGAAGAACATGTCCAAAGGCACCACAAGAATCCATGGACAGTGTGCCGTCCGCTTGTGCATTCTACAAACAATTTTACACCCATTGCAGTGGCAGAAGCAGCAGGCAGCAATCAGCAGCAGCGGCAGCGGTGCTGGCAGAGGAAACAACAAAACTTCGGCCGAAAAATGCCGATGCGCTACGCAAATTGCAGGCATTGACAACAAATACGATGTTCGTCTCGCTTCGTGTGCGTCCGTAGCCAGCCTGGCTGCTCTTTCTCTTTTTCACTCCCACTCGACTTTTATGCCCTCTCTCTCTGGCTCGTTAGTTCTCTCTCTCTCTCTCTCGTTTAGCCGAGATTTTGAAGCTCGTGTGTTGTGTGGGTGTTGTTGTTATTGTTGCTGTATCTGGTTTACCCTGCTGCTGCTGCTGCTTTTGGCTCTGCTCTGCTCTGCTCTACTCTGCTGTTCTGCTGCTGCTCTGCTGCGATTGCTTTTGCTTCCCATGTACTGCTGCTGCTGCTGGTGGTTCTGTTATGCTGCTGTTATGCCGCTGCTGCTATTGCTTTTTCTTCTGCTGTCCAACCTCTGCTGCTGTTGGTATTCCTGCTGCTGCTCCTTCCTCTGCTTCTTTTCCGCTGCCACGGCGAGTCCTGCTTTTGGAGCTCTGATGTTGGTCCTTTCGCCAGCGCTCGTTTCAGTCGTCGTTGCGTGTTGTAGGTGGACTGGTCTGCTCTGCTCCGCTCTGCTCTGCCCAGCACTGCTGCTGCTTCTGCTCCTTCTGCTGTTGCTTCACTGCATCTCCATCCTACACACACACACACAAACACCACAGCAAAAATCTCGCGACGCGTTCAGTCTTCGTTCTTCAGTTTACCGTTGTGTTAGCATGTGACGCGTAGTGCCGCCATTCGGCAATTGCCTTCGTTAGACGATAAAAAAGTAAGGACTAGAACGGCACAGACAGGACAGCAAGAGGCCTGCACAAGAGGGCACTGAACCGATCCCGAATGACATACAAGTCTGATAGAATGATAAAATCAGCATCAAGTGCAAATCGCAAATAAACTTATGTGAAAATCAGTCACAAGAGCCAACTTCAGCCAGTCATCATCCAGCCAGAAAATCAGAGTCAAACGGAACCACATCCAAATCACCTCAAGCTTCAGTTGTGATCCTGGAAGTCATCTACAGCTTCAGTTGTGATCCTGAATATTAATCACTACTTCATTTTAATGCTGGAAGTCATCGACAGCTTCAATATCATCCTGAAAGTCAGCCCCCAGCCTCCAAGTCAACTTCAGCTGCAGCCAGCATCATCCCACTCATAAATTTCAAACTCCAACTTCAGGTGTCAAGTGCCATCGTGGATGTGTGTCAATTAAAATGTCTCGTCCCAGTGAGTCGCGTGCATGACCGTGTTTAATTTGCTGTACCTGTCATACATACACATTCGAAGAGATCCTACCCCCGCATAATGAAGAGCCAGCAGCATTTTAATTACAATGTAAACCCAAGGAGAGACCCATAAATATACTCAAAGAAAAACAACCAACATAAACAAGTAAACTAAACAAAAAACTACTACAAAAAAAAAAACCATGGTAAGCTGTCATAATTTTTAACTACATTGAATCACCATATAAATATATAACACAATAAATCTATATAGGTTGTTCCCATTTACACGCATTGCGTAATGGGAATTGATAAATAGTCTAACAGGTTTCATTACTACGAAATTTTAATGGTTTAGTTCTGCTAAATAATAAATGATAATGATAAATTTCTATTTGTAATGTATACCAGTAGAAGTCAAACGTATAAGTAAAACGTTCAGAAGATTCCAAGATCTTTCCCACATCTCTAAGTTTCAAGGTTGTTCATGCTGTAGTGCAATGCTCTTCGGAAAAAATAGAAAATTCCTTTGCCAATTGTCCTCCAATGCGGAGTACTAATTAAAGTTAATCTACAATTAAAATATTAAAGAATTATTCGGAATCTCCATAGTCTTGTTACTCGTTTGCAGATGCAAGTTTCTTACGCATTTTTAAACTTCCACTTTCTATTAAATGAAATGGATTTGATATTCAGAACAACTCCGGAAATGCCATTTTATTAGCTGTGAATTTGATGTTACTGATGGGTTTTATGGCTGCGGTTATTGCTTTTGGGCACCAAAATGCAAATTTCATTTCAATTAATTACGTTTGCACTTTGGTCGGGAAATTCAATGAATTTTCCTCGATTTTTTTCACAGCTTTTGTGTGCGGATTTTGGGGATAGTTTTTTTCAGTCAGAGCTTTGTTTAATGATTCGTTCATTTTATTTATTTGTTGTGGCTGACCCTTTTGTGGCAAACCAAACTTCTAGTTGGCTCAGTTGCTCATGACCAATGTGTTGGCAGTTGGTTTAGATTTAATATAATATTAGATAAATGGTTTTGCATTGGCACTTGTGCTGGAAAAAGCTCAAATTATAATCAATTGTTATTTATTTTGTCATATGAACATTTCCCAGCATAAAGTCAGCCCAATTTTACGAGTAGCTTCCTTCAAAAATTATTTTTAAATGAATCTCAAAAATGTACTCGAGCAAACGAATTACATTTCCTTCGCTGCACAGGAAACAAATTTCATTAGGGAACAGACTCGCATATAAATCAGCTTAGAATGTGGCAATAAAAAGAACAGAAAACCCCCATCCAGCTTAGAATAAAAATTACAATGCATTACGCATACGCCAGGTGGGGCAAATGTGTGCAGCGAGGCATGCCCAACGAACATCGTTTAAGGGGGTAACAAATGGAGAGATTCTCCCGACATTAAACCAGACTTTAATCAGTTGCCAGCTCCTTGGCAGACATTTAATTGGGAAAATCAACGACATTAAATATTTGCTGAGAGCTGCAGAAGCTCTCGAGTGTAACACATTCCATGGTAGGTTGAGCGCCTCGTCTATTTCTATCCGTCTGTCTGTCATTATATAAGAAAATGTGATGCTGCCTGATTCTGGCTGCTGGCTGACAGACAGAAAGTCTGGTTCTGACAGAGAGGATGCTCTACAAACGCGTGTTGAAATGTAAATAAAACAAAAGCTGAGCGAAAGCCCAAAGAAAAGCTGGAGGGGGGTATGCCTGAAAGGAGTTTAAAAGGAAAAACCAGTGATGAAAGCGGTACAGAAAAAGCCATGGCCAGGAGGAAAGCCGTGGTGCCAGAGAAAGTATCTCAAACACACACAAGAATGTATGTAAAATAATAAAAAGCGACATTTACGACATAACATGGCAGCATATTACACGGAAAACAGACTACGATTCCCGGCTCCTCCATCCGCTGCCACACTCCATGGGAAGCAGCTCTAAAATCCTGTCTTTTCATATGGAAAACACACTGCGTATACGTAGTATTACAATGTTTCGCACTGATTGTTCTTTCTCTCTCTCTGTCTGAGTCTCTGTCTCTGGGTTGCCATGCAAATGTACACAAAGTAATTATGTCTGTGTAATGGTGTATTTGTGTGTGTGTGTGTGAGGGTGTATCTCGTAGTACTACTCAAATAATTGCCAAACCACACACACACACACACAAGCAGCTCTGCCTGCCAGGCAACAGAATGCCTTTTAAAAAGCATAAAAACAACAGGCTGAAAAAATGTAAAATGATAAGAACGAATAGAAATTGCACTACCAAGTGGGTAACTAAGAGATACTAAGAGTTCGCTTGTGGGAAATTTTTGTACAGTGAATCAGCGCCATGTGCATCATTCGAAGAATATCCCCAAGTGGAAAAGGCTTTCATTTCTTCAGTTAAAAATATATGATTTTGGGAGATAATATACACATCCCGAGGCATAACCGAAACAGCATTTTGCAGCGCATAAACACTCTATAAGAGTATCCTCCTGGCTGGTTTCAACAACATTGTATCTTATTAACAAAACAACTTTGTATGGCATGTGTTTCACACACCCATTCATATCTGTATATGTCTGTGTGCGTGTGCGTGTGTGTGTGTGTGTCGCCTTGTTGCAAAAATATTCAAAGTATTGTTGGGTGTAATTTTGGGGATACTTTTCAGGACGACAGACAGCAGACGGCAAATAACATGGAAAAGTTCCGTCAGGGCCATACGCCATGAATTTTCATTTAATTAGGGCGTGCTTTCAGTTAGCCTCGCTCCTTCTCCTCCCGAACCACATCCACGTCCCCAACCACCCCTCCATTCTCAATAACCCTCCCGCCTCTCATCCTTTTGATGGTTAGGCAAACTTTCTGGGAAAAAAATTCAGAAAAAATGCCTTGTATAGAACGAAGGAAAGTAAAAACCCTTTTTGCTTTATTGTTTGCTTGGGCCGACGGGGAGGCAAACACTTTCAAATGATTTCATTTTGCGTACAAACCACATAGAAAGAGAAGTGCTCGTATATAGAGACTGGAAAAAGGGACCCTGGGAAGCTGACCAATTTGTAGCCGGTTCAAGGCTCCTTCTGCTTCTGGTCCTGGGCTTCCTTTCCTTCGCTTCACTCATTCTATCATCGCACTGCATCACCATCATCATCATCAACAAGCGGCAAACGTCGGCTTCGACCACATCCTGGACAGACATTGGAACCAATTAATTTTAAATTGTTTTCGGTTCTGAAAGTTGGGGAGGAAAGTCCCTTCCCTTCCTTCAGTGTTTTCCTGCCTTCAGTCTGTTATAGACTATTAATTTCCCTGGGTTTTTGCTGCTTAAGTCCACTGTAGACTTCTCTTTGCTGTGAGTTTTTTGTCTTCTGTCTGCTGGGGTCTCCCCCATCCTGTGGTATATCATCTTCAGTCTGCCATGGACTATTCCTTGTTATGCTATGGACTCTTCCCTTTCCTATGTTGTTCCTTCTTTATTCTACTATATTGACTCTTTCTCTCTCTCTGGTTTTTTATTATTTGATTTTTCTTCTCTCCCCGTCCCGAGCCGTAACATTTCCAGCTGCTTTTGTCTTAGTAATGAGCGTTCAATTTACAAAAGGTGTCGATGGGGAAAGCCTTTCTCTTTCCCTAAACTGCTCTCCCTTTTTTTTTGTGTGCGGTATATATTTTCAGGGCTAATTGAAGTCTGACTGCCCTGCAGACAAAACCGCAAAAGGTCGTTACGAGCCTTGGTCCCTGGACAGGTCATGGGGAGAGGGCACTTACCGAAGACCCATAAAAGTAGGCAATACAATTTGCAACTTTATTTTTTTTTATTTTTCGAGCTTTTCCTTACCTCACTTTTGATCCTGCTCTTTGAAAATTTCACACATGATTTTTTCATAGACCAATTTGCACACATTATAAGTTTTTGGACCGCAAATTGCCACAGCCCTGGAGGGACAAGAGAGGCAGTAGACAACAAGAAAATGGAGAAAATACACAGATAGGGGAAAAATAAACTTTCTGGCAATTTTCCTTTTGTGTGTTGAGACGGAGGAATTTTCGAGTGCTTTTAAACAGAGGCTTTCCTTCTACTTCTGTTTGCTGGGAGCTTTTTGAACAACATAAATTTCTATTATGGCACAAACAATTCCGAAAACAATTTTTGTGTAAAAACAGAAATTGGTTGGAGGGCAACAGAACCCACATCCACATCCACATCCACCACCACCATAAGTCCATCAGGAAAAACTAACTAGACGGGGAAATCCTTTTATGCCATCAACGGTTTCAGTGGAAGAGGGAGAGAGAGCCAGCAATTATTTGCTACTTTTGGCAGGGTTGCGTAAATGAAAGCTGGGAATTATCAGCAAACAAGCAGAACCTCAAAGGGAGAGCAGAGCCAGAGACCAGATTAGGGAAAGCTCTACTTCCACTTCCCACTTCCTCTCCAACACACAAACATCCACACCCACACTTTCGCACATACACACACATACAACGTATGGCCACACTCAACCTAAATGTCTTTATATACTTTTGGGGGTACCCAAACCACAAGACCATAAAATTAAACTAGTGCATAATTAAACACTCGCAATTAGGCGTAATTTACTTTGTGTGTGTGTGTGTTGTGTGTGTGTGGGGAGGTTGGGTCCAAGGATCTGACTCTGTATCTGTGTTGTATCTTTCCTGCTCATTTGCAACCCTCAGACCCTCCGACCCTCAGCCTTTCGCCACATTAGTTTTTAATTAAAAAATTTCCATCACACAATTTGTGTGAACCTTTTGAGGCAGCCGCTGCCGCTGGCCCTGTCATTCTGACATTGCATTTTATTTGAGTATTTAATTGTGCCTCTGCCAAGACACCCCCAACACACACACACACCCACACTCACATATTTCCTATTTCTAATTGTTTTTGGGGATTGACAATCTTTTTGGTTGTTGATTTTTGCGCCTCGTTGGGCATCAAGAGAACTTTATGTACATGTCATTTAGATAAAAACTGAAACAAACAAGGCGAGGCCATAGCAAAACGATTTCCGTGGAAGAGAATAAGCAAAGGAAAAGTTACGCGGGTAAAACTCTAAACAGATGGGAAGTGGGGGAAAACTAAACAAAAGAAAAATCCACACAGCTGAAGCATAATCAGCAAAAAAGCCACGACAACAAGCAAAAGTGTAGTGAAGATTCATGGCAAACAATTCCGGAGTTGTAATAATTAATCCAACAGATTTACAACACACAACTTTTGCGCGAGACTGGAATGCGGTTTCATTACTCAAAAAACTTGACTGCAAAAGATAGGATCCGCCAGAGAGAGCGCCGAGCCGAACCGAACCGAGCGCCCGAGTTAGGGACTAAGGAGAAAGAAAATCTGAGGGATTTTCTCAACGGACTTTGTTGTTCTTATTGCTTAATGCAAAGACAGCTTATTTTTTATGCAACGCCACAAGAGCAAACAGCGCGAGGAGACGCTGCGAATCCTTGCCACAAAAAACAAACACACAAACACAGATACAGCCACCGACTCTAATTGTAGTTAGTATGCAGACAGACACAACTGCACAACTGACTGACAGACAGATAGACTGAATGACGGATGGACAGGATGGACGGACAGACTTGTCTGCCAGCCATTCATTCATTCCAATTTCAAGAAAATAAATCTCATTGCTGTATCTCGCTGATGCTGATGCGATGCTGGGCCAAGTCAAATATTTATGCACTGCACAGAGTGAAGGAGGGAAAAAGCTGATTGCAAGTAAATTAATTAATGGAAAAACAGCGCTACAAAACAGCGAAAACGTCTTGAGGTGCCTGAGCGCAACTAAGCCGATTTTCACATTGCGAAAAAGGGGCTAAGCCTTTTGGGGGACGAGATGGGGTTGAGATGCGGACTGGTGCTGGGACTGGGACTTGGGCGGAATCACAAGACTGTGCCTCTGGAGGTGGCATTTTGCATAGCGAATTGTTTTTGGTCCAGCCTAATTGACAGCTGACAAGTTAATTAAGGTTAATTAGGATGCTAATTGATACGAATGGGTTGGCCGGAAAACGCTGATAGTCGGTTTAAGACCTAAATTTGAGACAGAGATGAAGAAATATGAGATTTGGGTACGAGAAATTTAAAATAAAAAAACGGGAAAGATATCGATTTATAAATGACATAAATGAACGTACATTTGTGGATTTGTGCATATTAAATGTTTACATACAATCAAAGAATATTTGTGAAAATCATTGGGGAATCGAAATACGAAAAAGAGACGGCAACCAGCAAAATGAAGAATAAGTTTAGATTTAAAATAGTCTCAAAAATGTCCAAGATAAGATTCAATAATAGGAATGAATGAAAAAACATTTTCAAATTTAAGCTTAAGCAAAATAAATATCTTTCCGCATTCATTTTGTTTTCCAATCGAAAATTCTGAAAAACTAACATTCAGAAAACTCTCTAAAAGCCTTTGGATTAAGAGCTTTTTATCCACTTTTCCTACAATAACTTTCCACAGACTGCATTTTAAATGCAAACTACTCAAAGAATTTTCAATTAAAATTTTTAACACAACTTGCAACACTCTTGGGTTTCTTTTTCTTTATGTGGGGCGAGTGGGTCTGGTGGGTCTGGAGTGATGACTCGAGGGTTGTGTTGGCAGAGGTAGGAAATAAATAAGACCCCATTAGAGCCATCGATCAAGTGTGTGCTTATCACGATTGCCGCCATCGCTCCCGGGCTGAAACGGGTCGTTGGCATTTTATTTAAAGGCTGTCTGCTTGTCAGTGTGTGTGTGTGCGCACCAGCTCCCTTTCTATAGGGTTTCGTGTTCTTGGCCATTTGTATTCGTGTTAAAATCGAATATTTTATCATTCGGCCAAACCTCAGAAATGTAAATATTGGCATAAACATTTAAAAGGCAATACGGCGCGGGCGCCCCAAAAAGGAGGATTTTCTGGAACACACCCAAAGAAAAATGGGAGGGAAACCCAAAAAGGTAGCCCCAAAACGAACTAAGGAGGGAAAAAAATGTGTCTGCCTTTTGGAATTTATAACCCCCGAAGGCATCAGGGCTAATAATCAACCAGACGCCCCATGGTCTTCCTCCATATACATATGTACGTGTATGTATAGATATATAAAGGATGTGGTATATAAGCAACCTGTTTTAGCAAAAAAAGGAGAAGCAACAGCAGGTTAAAAAGGTGACTTGGCCCCGTCAGGTGGGGTGTAGAAATTCAAACCTAATTTTCCGCATTTCTCTTTTCACTGTCGCTACTTTTGTTTCTTCATTTTTACCGACCTGAATAAAATTTCCTGGTTGTCGCTCTAGGCCACAGCACAATCTCCCACTCTCCCTCTCTCACTCTATGTCCCGGGGTTCGACGGGGTCGAGGGTCCAGAATTTTAACATAAATCACATAAATATGCAGCGGATGGAAATGGAATTTTTGGGCACGGTGCTTGGGGGGACTTGGGGTACCAGGAAGAAATGGGATAAGCAGGAAACATTGACGTGGATTTGTGCCAGGGATTCGGTGCTGCTGGCTCTGCTCCTTCCTCTGCCCCTCGGCCATAGCCACAGCCACAGCCACATCCTGCGCTCTGTAAACGTGTTCTGCTTCTGGCTCAAACGGGATTAGCTTTTAATGCTTTTCGGTTATGTTATTTACAAATGGCTTTTCCACTGATTTTGGCTCAGTTTTTGGTATCTCCTCCCTCCCTCCCTGCCCCTCGCGTGCTCTCTCTCACTCTCTGCTTCAATTTAATATAACTGCGCGAGTAGTGACCATTAATCAAATTTATTTCTGTGGTACAATTTAGCCAACAGCTTAGTGGTTATTTAATTTGATTTGTTAATCCGTTGCGGGCGCAAAGCAAAATAAAAGAAACAAATGTTTGCCTTGGCTTTGGGTTTGGTTTGGGGCTTGCTTATTTAAGAAATTCAATTTCAATGTGTAATCATAAATATTCTCCATTCCGAACCATATGCCGCTCCCAGCCAAAGTGTCGCGAATTACCGTCGGTGAAAAATGTACAAGCCCACACAAAAATAGTTACCCAATCAAGCACTGAGTTTTGCCTGATTGTTTTTGCATGACGTGTGGAAATATGAAAATTCTTCGCGACAAAAATTAAAAATCGGTGCTTAATCTCCTTTAAAGGTTCCATGCGATCGGGTCTGCCCCTCGGAATCTGATTTTCCTCTTTTAAATATATTTCCGTTTGAAATATCATTACATAAATATTTCCTGAGATTATTTCCACAATATTTCCCAGCGAGTTGAAGTTTTTTGTTTGTTTTTGTTTTTTGTATTCGAAATGCCAGCGGGCATGCCGTGCTGTAGATGTCTTCATATGTGCAGTGCAGTGCAGTCTGTCTGTCAGTTGCCTTCCTGCTTGACTGCATGTCCTACGTCCTGTGTGTCCTTGCACACGCTTCAGCCGTCAGTCAAGCATTCAGCACACGCGACACAGCGCGAGATTCATAATTGTTGCGCAGACCCATTCTCATTCCCATTACCATTTTCATTCCCATTCTGATTCCCATTCCCAGGACATCATCATCAGCATCATCATCAGCATCGTCGTCGTCGCCGTCGTCATCGCCGTTGTCGTCGTTGTTCTCAGAGCACAGCCATCATCATAACTTTAATACATTGTAATTATGTCAGCGTTTGTCTAGCAGCTGCAGCAGCAACGACAAGGCAACGGCAATGGCAAGAGCGATGTTACGTATACGCAGTGTACGACAACAATTTGTGCCGCAATCTGTGCCAGAGAGCGGTGCCAGCTTCTCCTCGTTGCCTCACTTAACGGCTTAATATATTGTTCCGGCAGATGCGATGCGATGCGATGCGATGCATTGCCCTGCCATAATATCCATCCACACAATGCAACCTCTCTCTCTCTCACATGAGTGCACATGGCATGTAACGTATGAGTATGAGTAAAGCCATATAGACAGGGCACCGGAAAACTGGAGAACTGGAAAAATGCAATGCAGCAGACAAACTTAAACTGCTGCTATACGATACATTTTTTAGCGGCGCTAATTTATGGTTCCCATTGTCCCTATTCGCATCGATGCTCAGAACAGTTAGACAGTCGTGATAATAACCCATTTCGGGTTACGATCCCCGCAATTCTATCGCACTAAGCATCGGTGGAAAACGTATCGTGTTAGAGCGGCTGTTTCCAGCTGCCCATGTGTGCCTTGCGCACATGTGTGTGCGCCTGCGACTATTCTGTAATTTAATTACAAACTTTACGCCATTAATTTAAAACTTTAGGCAAACTATCGAGCGCAGCTGCCGCCAGCATAGAGCTTCAGTCTTCACGTGCCGTAACACACACCGAAAATGGGCAACACCCAGTCCATCCAGTAACCACACGCTGTCACGGGCAGGACAATGGATGTGCCGCCTTGTCTGGTTTATGCTCGCAACATATTGAAAAGCCAACTGGCCATTTGTCAGCCCGGAAAAGCGCGTTTTCAACTTTTGTAATTAGATAGAGTGTGTGGTGTGTGCTGTGTGCTGTGGAGGGGACACCAAAGTTGCTCATATGTTTTGGAGCCGCTGCTGCTTATTAACCGTCAAATTGAATTGAGGGGCGTTTCATTATTGAAATTGAAAAGTTTCAGCAAAGTTGTGGATGGCTAACTGCCACCGCTAGTGAAGCTCTCTGGTTAAAGAGCATAATTATATTAGGCTCTAAGGGTGGAGGAGGGTATGTTGGCTTGGACTGGATGTGTACTACAGATATTATTACTTTTAATAGACAGCCGAAAGATCAAGGCATTTGCATGCATATGAATCTCTCTATCCACCAATCTAGCAAATGTTATTCAAATCAGCAGCCAAATCTATTCTTCTCTTCTTCATATTTTTTCGCATTTTCTTTTAGGACTGCTGTGCACACAGCCAAGGCCTTCTCAAATTCCAATCACATAATTTTGCACTTGAATAAATCTGTGAAGATTGTATCCCATCGCCTGCTAACTTACTATCTCATTTTTTCATCAGCTAAAATCGCTTAGCATCATTTTTCATATTCCCAGCAACGAATGTCAACTGCAAAGAGGTAAAAACCCAACTGCTTGAAATATGCAACAGCAAAAGCAACGCAACCAAGTGCAAAAGGAGGGACCCAAGCTAAACGGAGGAAAAGCCTGTGCTGAAACGCTGCCACTGGGAGAGTGCATTTTCCTCGGCTGTTATCAGAGGCAGGCTCCGCCACCTGAGCGCACAATATTAATGGAGTCTCTCGGCAGAGTCCTTCCATCCTCAAACTCCTACAAAATATATGTACACACTATATACATATATATATATATGCATTTTTGCCAGAGTCTTCATTTTTTTCGGGTCTTGCTTATTATGTAAATTTAAAGTTCATATTTTTTGCCTGATTTATGTCTCTCGCTCGCTCTTTCTCGCGCACAGTCGCTGGCTGGGAAAAATTTCATTAAAACTGCAATGCAGCCACTCAGCCTGATGAAGTCTCCCACTCTGATCTCTGCTGCTCCTCCTGCTGCTGCTCCTCCTGCTGCTGCTGCTCCTTGGCTCTTTCCGTGCTGTCTATATCTTTTATCTTGCCGTAATGTCTGCCAATTGCATTTGCTTGTTATACGGCCAGGACGAAGTTGAAGCCAATGCGGCTTATCTGCCCTCCTGCCTCATCCGCCTCAGCCTTCGACTGATGTTTCCTTCTTCTACTTTTCCTTATCGACATCCGCATCGGGGCTTGTAATAAATCAACCCATCCTGCTCCTCCTTCTCCATTTCTTTCTCTCTCTCTCTATCTATCTATCTGCTGTTAACCTTAGACGCATCATCTTGTCAATGTCGCTGCCAGGCAGACATCCCATACCCATTCCTTACCCATACCCATCCCTTACACATTTCTTGGGTCCAGGATCAAGCCGAGGCAGCCGACATATTTTCGACACATCATTTTCTATGTTCTAGGTGTCGACAGCGGAAAGTAGAAAAAATGGCGAATAAGAAATTTCCATTATTTTTCCTCGTCATTGATAGAGCTTTCTGCCACTGCCACTGCCACTGCCACTGCTTTTCCTTTTGCCTTTTTTCCCTTGTGCAGATGTGTGTGCGACTTTCGTTTGAAGTGCAATATCATCAACTTAAGTAGACAGAATAGAGTTCATAAGTTGATGGCTGACATTGTGGGTGCTGAGGATGCGGGTGGGGGCGTACTTGCAGCTGCAACATTTGGCTAATGTTGCAAGTTGTCGTACAAGAAACTTGATTAGCTTCAAGAAACTTGGCTGAAACTTTGCCACTGGCAATGAGAATATGAGAAAATATTATACTGCGCAAAAAAATATTGAAAAGAAAAGTTTCTCAGTGATTCGTTTGGGCAATTAATTAAGCGCAACTATTAAGATGAAAAACTCTGGGAAACTTTTGCTTTTCTGCATTGATTAGAGAGGCATTTGAGGCAAGACGACAAGGAATTTATTTTAAAAAAATATAATAAAGTTTTATTGAGCATATTTATCCATATTAAATATTATATTATCGTGTCCAAGCAATTATTTTTGTTTAATCCCTCAAATGAAAAGCCTTTCATCGTATTTAAGCAATTTAATTTGCTGGCAGCTCAGGTCTTTCCCTCCAGCCAAAGCCAAACATTTACACATTAATAATCTTGTCTGAAAATGTACTCACCTGCTGGAAAACTTTTGTTAGAACATAAATTTAATTTGAGATAAACACAAATGTGCGAAAGATTTCTATCGTTTTCATGTGTCAGAGAGGAAAATTAACATAATCGTCTGGTGAATGTGTCCGACAAAATGCTGTGGCATGGAAAATGTTTGAGAAAATTGAAAACTTAAGCCGTTGCCATCCATGTGCCTTGTGCTCAATTAAGTCCAGACTGCAGCGGCATCAATTAATGAAGAAATGGCCCAAAAAAGGGAGGGTTGGAGCTCTACCATACCGAGTGTCCTGGCATTGATAAGACCCATTCAGAGCTAGCCGAGCAGACAAACTAATTAAGGTTAGCAAAACTAATTAATGCCTTAGTCGGATTCTCCATTCTGCTCTCTGCATATTAATGAGCTAGCTCTAATCGCATTAGACTCTGTCCCGGTTCTTCGTTCTGCATTTAGAATTTCGGAATTTTGCATTTTGCAGCTATTGGCAAATCAATCAGTTAGAGTTGAATGTAGTCCTCGTCCTCAGTGCTCTCCTGCAAGTTTTATCAATGGCCTCGGCCTCGGACTCGGAGGCGGACTCTTCAACTGCTGATGCATTTTGCATGTTGTCAACTCTCAGTCTGTGGGTCTTGTCCTTTGGACTCTCTAGTATATCCACTGCCTGTTCCTGGCTCTTGGACAGCTTTCTCCTGTGGACTCCTCGTTGGACTCGCATCTGTCTCTGGCACTTGGCCTGCTCGTTTATTTAACACTGATTGCCAATGCACACTGAGATTTTGGCAACATTGGGCTTTACTCTGGACCCCGACCTGGCGCTCAGGCTCAACCACCTCTTCATGCTTTTCCATCAACACGACCACTCCTTCTCTGTGCATCTGTGCTTCAGTGTTTCTGTGTGTGTGTGTGTGCTGGTTGCTAAGCAAACTCTGAAGCCCACACACAGACATTGAGTGTAACCGATATGCTGCACTCCTCCCACAAGAGGTTTGGTTTCATCTTCTGTCGTCTGGCCAATGAAAATATTATCTTTAAACGCTTTTGGCAATTGCTTTCAGTGTCAGATTCAGAGTCAGAGTGCCCCCAAATCAACTCTCGTTTTATCTTTTGTGTGACAGAGTGACATTTTTGCCCCGGAGCCACACACAAAAATAGTTGCAATTAAATTTAAATCTGTTAAATTTGAGTGGAACCCAAAAGGAACCCATATCAAAATACTGCCTAATTGACAGCCTGATATATGTAAAATTAACTTTGATTTTCGTGTGTGCTCAAATATATTTATATTCCAATAAATTCCCATTTCAAGTAGAGCGGAAATTTAATAGGTTTCCATTTCAATTTACCAAAATATTTCCATGCCAATCACAAAGGCAATAAGAACACGATAAAACTATATTTTATATGGTAGAAGGTCTCGACAATTGAATACCCGCTGCTCGATGGCTGTGAATGCTTTATTTGTACGTCCAATATGCTCGCTGTATACCCTTTAACGCCATGAAGTAGAATGCCTGGTAGAATAATATTTCATCAAACAAAAGCGAGCGAAAAGAATATTAATTAAAATCTGCACAAACGGCGGATCGCATTAATTATCGTAATTTATAGGCCAGGTGCAAAATAAATTGCTGTCCAAAAAATAGAACGAATTTTATTCCATTTAAAATATAAATTTCAGCCAATTTTCCTGCTGCCACAAAGAAAAACAGTTGCATAATTTATGGAGAGTACAATCCACTCCCTCCTTCCATTCTATCATGCCACACACAAGCGATACGTTTACTCGTATCATCATTTATATTTTTTGCCGAGTAAAACATTCCATTACATATTGATCAAATGGCTAAGCAGAAAATTCCATTTGCTTACCAACCAAAATGAGTAAAAAAGAGAAAACTGTCAAATGTATCCTGGCCAAGTGTGGTGGCGGGAGCTATTAAATGGAAAACCCCTTCAAAGGTGGAAAAAAGTTACTTTTCAATCAACTTGATCCGGGTTCACGCTCACGCCAGGCGGTCGGGTCTTTGAGAGCACCAAAAAAAAATGTATTGCAGATGATGGAGAGACTCAAATTACTGGCAGTTTTTGGAGCTTAAAGCGAAAAGGGATGCCAATTTAATAAGGGGCGCACTGAAAGCAGCTGCTATGATGAAAGGCGAACGAACCTCTCTCAACTCTCCTCTCAGTGTTTATTTGGCAACCATAAATTTGTACAAACTAATTGAGAAGACAAATAAACCCAAAGCCACTTCAAATCGCTCTCACAGATGAGGATTTTGATTCCTGGATAATAATCATGATGCGGATCAATTGGCTCTTTCCAAATCAAACTAAAAATGTTTGCACTTTTCGCCAGCCAACTCTATTTGCTCGCTCTCTCTCTCTCTCTCTATCTGTCTCTGCCTGTTTCTTTTAGCCAATTGTTATGCAAATAGCCAAATGCTTTTTCCACTTTCAAGCAGCCATAGGAGCACACAAATTTTTCAACAAAAAATAACACAGAAAAACCCCAGGAGTTGGGGTATAATGGAAAATGGTTGGGCAAAAGGAAACCAAGTTCCTGCTGCTGCTGTTGGCGCTGCTGCCGCTGCTGCTGCGGCAATGAGATGGCGATGGACCAAATGCATAGAGACCGCACTAAATCAATATGGTTGTGGTGGCTGGTGGCTGCTTTTGCATTATGCTCTTCTCTGCTTCTCTGCTTCTGCTGGTTGGGGGGTTCGTTCTCGTTGGGGTTCCGGTCCTTCTGGTCCTTCTCCTGGCTTGTGGTCTCTCTGGTTTTCGGTCCAGGTAGGTGGTAGGTGGTTGGTGGTAGTCGTTGTCGTCCTGGGGTCCTGGGCCACAAATCAACATTTGACTTTTGCATAAATTGCAAGAAGCAACAAAATTGCTGAAAAGAAGAAAAGTAATTTTCTCGCTTTCGTTTGCAGCTGCAAAAGTGTGCACCTCCACCCCTACACACCCCTCCCCCACCCCTTTCCAGCTTGGGTGGTATTTTTTGCCACCCATTGTTGATGATACCAGGGCAGTAGCAGCAGTGGCTGCGGCTTGCCCGTTGATGCCTCTGGGAGACCTTCGAGACCTGCAGCCTTCATCTGCGGCTTCTGCGGCTGTCTTGGTTACCTGCACATTCCGTTGTTTACTCATTTTTCCGCCCACCCGCATGTTAATAAGATGGGCGGTTCTAGGGATCTGGGATCTGGTATCTGGGGGCCTGCTTCTGCTTCTGCCAATTTGTATGCCACTCAACTATGCTCGTATATACGACGCTACTTCTATATTTTTTTCCTGCTTGCCCAGAGATTGCTGCTGATGCGGCTGATTTTTCTTGCCTCATCGGCAGGCAGTTGCTGTGGGCGGAGGGGGTGCAGCTGCAGCATAATGCGTATATGCTTCGATTTGCATTTCATTACCAGATCCAGTTCCAGTTCGAGCTCAGTTGATTGCAAGAAAATAAGAATAAACAATGAGAGAGAGAGACAATGAAAATACTTTACTTAAGGTATCTTTGGTTTTAATATAGTCGAATGGTTTAAGGGTAAAAGGGTATGTAGAGGTATGAAGAATCATTTACAGCGATATTCCCCAGCTCACTCTTCCCTTGTTCCCTTGTTAAGTGATGTTTTTTTTTTTACACTTTTTGCACCGGTTGTGTTCTGATGCCTCTCGGAAACCCCGAACATAAATCCCAATAGCGGGTATTCCATGTTCGAAATACCTGTCACTGGTACACTCTCATCTCAAGTGGAGTGTAATGGGGCGGGGAGGGGCCCCCGCGGTAACCGGAGTCCAACGAAGCCCAACGAAAGCCCCAGCAAAAATCTGTGCCAAAAAGCCGCTGCAAATGGAGCTGAAGCGATTCTGAATCGATGTGCGAATGGACAGGGACAACACGGACAACAAGGACAACAAGGACAAACAGAAACAGGAAATGGACGTTGTGTGCTCAAGTTTGTTTCCGCTTTTCCTTCTTTTGAAATTCAATGCGATGCGATGCCTTTTTTTTGGTGTGTCTTCTCTTCCGTGCATCCAAAAAGAACAGAACGCATTGTGTGAGAGTGTGTGTGTGTGTGAGGGTGTGTGGGAGTGTCGAGGCGACTGTGGGGCGTGTCACTGTCCCTGTCCTGGCCAGCTCTACCGTCTACGGTTTTGTTGTAGCTGCAAATGCAAATTTGTTCAAAGTTTATTGAGTGCACGTGACGGCAAACAAAAGTGCAAAAGTTCCCCAATACCCCAACCCGCAACCCACAGCATTTTTTATAGTTTTCTTTGCTTTCTCCTTTTTGTTGTTGGCACCTACAATTTTGAATTGCAAATTTCTTGGTGTACTTGAATATTATGCCTTAAATATTCCAAACTTTAATATTCCATTCTGAAATATGCCTTCGCTGGTTTTTTTTTTATATTTTTATGTGTGGAAGCAGCTTTAATGATTGCAATTTGCATAAATGAATTTCAAGCTTACATGCTAGTAGAATATTCGTAATAAATTTAATTAAGGCTTTCGGCCAGGTGAGAACAGAGGGCATTAGATCGCTGGGAAAGAAAATTCTGATGTTTAAGTGGTAATAAAATGCATAGGAAAAATAAGCTAAGGGTTAAATACAGTTTACAGGCTTATGAAATATTCATGGCAATTAAACTAGCACGCAAATTGACTGCCAATTTGTGTTTATTGTATTGCTAATCCATCAGCAATTTCTAAGAAATAAATTTCTTATAATTGGCTTAAGAAATCCATACCAACAACGCCACACATCCACTCTCACACACACACACACACCTCACACACAAAATAAACCAAATCAAATCAATGCACAAAGTTTCCATTACATTACACAAAACTTGTGCCCAAAATTGAATATGTAAGTTTTGCGTATCAACCGCCCCCAAAAATAACTAAATTTAACAACCAACAAATCTATTTGCATCGTTTCAGACCAAAATGCAATCGGAACAGCAGTGCAGACCAGCAGCAGAGCAATCAGCAGCGATAGATGGATGGAGAGAAATGCAGAAAGAGCAGGAAGAGCCAAAACCTAACCCTGAAAATCAATAAAATGGTAAGTACTTGCTCTGACTCTAGACTCTAGACCATTCCATGCTGTGCATTTCTATTTTTTTTATTTTTTTTATATATTTTGTTGACTGCTTTTATAAATTTTACGACTCAATACTTCCCCATTGACAATCGAAGACTTTTAACCCAGAGACTGTTGTGGAAGCTGCTCAAAAGATGGAATTGTAATATTATGCTGCCATTCCGGACTGCCATCCTTTCGAATCAAACCAACTATAATTTTAAAGCCACAAAATCCTCGAACGCAGAAGAGAATGGGGCAGGCGGACCGACTGTCTGTCTGTCTGTCTGGCAAAAAGAATTTGTGGCTCGGAATCCAAATTGCGCACAAGTCGAGCTTGAATTTAGCCATGAAGGCGGTGGCGGAGGAGGAGGAGGAGGAGCAGGAGGAGGAACCATGTAAACATGGCAAAAGCGAACAAGAGAAAAATCGAATCGAGCAAGTGGAAAATCGAAAAAATGCAGCTCTTACAACTCGTTGCCTCGTTCCCTGTTCTTCCTTTTAGTTTTCCTGAATGCCCTGCCCAAACAAATTCAAGTCCCAAAATGCATTTTGAGGCACTCTCCGGCACTGGCTTATCTATTAAAGCTTAGTTCCTGCTTCTATTTTCGGGCTATTTCTGTTCAAATTTAATTACCAGCATGCCTAAGGGCGTTCCTTTACGCTGCATTGACTCTGTATGGGACTGAACTGTCAAAAAAGTTGCTGTAATTGAATTGATGTGCCCCCAATGTGGCCCCGGAAGTTGAAATTTCAATCAGCTGGGGCACAAAACGAAAATAATCTGCAATAAAAATGTTTTCCTTTAATAAAAATTCAATTTCCTTCAAGCGACACATGTTGCAGAAACTGTTGGTAGCAGCAACTGGCTACAGGAATTGTGGGTGGAGTAAAAGAAGCAGCGTTGGGTGAAGCCAAAGCGTATCCACAGCCACTGTCAGCCGGATGCAGTTAGGTAAAGGCAACGCAGCATCAGCAGCAGACAGACAGACAGACAGACAGACAGACAGGCAGTCAGCCAGGCAGTCAGGCAAGAGGATGCTACGATACGATGGCTAAAACCCTCCTGTACAGACCGCCATCCTCTATAGCTCAGCCCCCTGTCTAGCCTTGGGCTGGACCTTTGGCGCGGTTGGAGGGAAATGCGCGACTAGAAATGTCTTTCAATTTATAATGACAAAGTCGTCCTGCACCTCCCTCCCTCCCGCTCTGTCTCTGTCTCTCTCTCTGACTCTCTTTCCATCCGTGTGTTGTCTGTTGCATTCGCAATTCCGCATTAGTAACGGAAACGCTTGAGGCACAGTGGGCTTTGGGCTTAGCATTTTTATTATCAGGGGAAGAGAATTCTCTTTCAATTCTAATGCAGAGTTAGCAAAATGAGCTTTAATTTACTTTTAGAAATAAATTTAAGGGAATATAACAGAGACTTGTTAGCCTATTCCACCAGTCAATGCTTCAATAAATCAGAAAATCCATCAGAAATACATATATGCACATTCCCCCATTTATGTACCACTGTACGACAACATTCCCAGTGTCCCTGGCTCCTACTTTGTGCATCACAGACATTGCGGAAATGCGGCTCACATTTTGCCATCGTCGGGGCCGAGAGTCAGAGATCGAGGCAGCAGCAGCAGCAGCAGGAGTAGAGTCAGAGGCAGGGGCATGGGGCAACTGCATCAATGGCAACAGACAGCGGCCATGGCAGCAGACACATCGATGATTGCACATGGCTTAAAGACCAGCCAGGGCCAGGTCTCGGTGCCGCACCATCTGCCACGTCTCACTGCTTCCCAGCCCGCTCCATGCCCCATGCCACGCATTAAAAATACAACGTCGGCAGATGCATCAATTGAAAATGAGGCAACGCAAGGCGCAAGGCGCAAGGCAGTGGCAGTGGCAGAGTCGGATCCGGGTATGGGTCGGGCTGAGGCGCATCTGCTGCAGACAGCCTGAGCACAGGAAGCTGTAGCAGGAACGTACAGGTCTGTTGGTCAATGGGGGGTCCTGCTTCGAATCCAATGTTTGCCTGGCCATGACAGCAACTAAGCTCCAGCTGAGCAGGATTTTATGCGACGAGCGAGGAGCGACGAACATCTGTTGCACCAAGTTTTCAATTTGTTGAGTGAACACAAAACTGAACACAAACTGAGGAGAAACCTCTTTGCAACTATAAAAGAGAACAGATACAAATTTTTACGACAAGTTTTCATAATTATAAACGATAATCGTGGTGGGGTTGTGTCTCCAGATTTCTTCGTGATTTCTTTCCCTGGAAAATTCAGGCTTGAAAATCTATCCAGCAGATATCTACTCGTTCAAAAACTACTGAAGATGCTCTTCTTTCTTATTTGTTTTCCGAGAACTTGTTCTATCAAGTTATCAAAGTTTCCAATTTCTGTGGAATCATCAGCAATTATTCTTTTATCCTGCTGGCATCGCCAAGAGTCGCTGCGATAACTCAATTCTGTGTCGTAAATTTGCTGAGACTGCAGATTATCTGCAGAATGTGTTCAATCTATGGCAGCATCTGTCAGGCCGTGGACAGAACAGACAGCCAGGCCATATGTCTCGACCATATATCACGTTCCTTGGCCTGTCCCCGAGGCGAAAGCAAACAAATAGCGCAATTTTCATTTGCTTTATCGCTGGCAAAGAAGTGGTAGAGTGGACTTGCGTCCAATCATCCAGGCTCTAATACGTTTAGGCTGCTCATAATCACGCTCCAGCTATTTGAGATGGATTGGTGGAGGGATTGCCAGCGATTGGGGAAAGGGAATGGGCTGCTGCTCCTGCTGTTGATGCTGCTGCTCTATTCCATCTTCATCGGCTTCATTGGACACCATCGTTTCATCGTTTCAGGGCCCGCCCCCCTCCCACAGCCTTTGTTCTTATCGCATTATTACATTTCTATTTACTTTAGAGGCAATCCTGGGCAGCTCTATCCTTGGAAAGATTTTTTCTTCACATCCTTCGATGGCGGCTTTCTTCGCCTGGTCTCCGCTTTCCTTTCCCCATTGTCATCCGTCCTCTGTGGCTTATTTATAAGCGTTATTTGTCTTAGTGCCCCGCCAAACTAATAACTTTTCCCCCATCCACCCACTCCTTGTGGGTTCTGGCCTTCGTTGTTTGGTTTATGCTTTCCTGCTGCTGCTGCTGATGCTGCTGCTGCTGCCAGTGCTGCACTTGGCAGACCGCAGTCCTTGGTTAACCAACGGATATCACTGTCGGCTGGCTCCCTTTTGGATATACTTCCTGTCCTTATCAAAGAGGAGGAACCACTTCCGCTCCACGTACACAAATCACACGTTCTACTTGAGTCCGGCCCTGGCTTCCGGCTATTTAAATTGACATCCTGCTGCAGGTGGCTGCTTCCTGTCCTTAGTATTTTCCCTAGCTTCCCATCCCATCCTTCGTCTCAGCGAATTCAATTTTCAGAATCATTAACACATTTAGTCAATAAGCTCTTGTCAATGCCCCTTGAGACGTTCGTTGCTGCGAGGAGGTCTCACTGGAAGATTATTATTCATTTTTATGTAATTATCTGCTTACACAAGTGCCAGGGGACAATCCTGGGGTTTCTTCCCTCCCCAGGAAGAGCACAGGCAAAAAGGAAGCAAAAAGAATGCATATTGTCTTGAGCTGGTTTTCCTTTTACTTTTCCTTTTTTTCTTTTCTTCTTCTTTTTTTTTGGGTAAAGTTATAATAACCCCCTGCTGGAAGCTCCCAGCGTTAGCTCAGGCTGTGTGTCCTGCACATGAAATTATCTATAACTGGCATTGGATAAAAGCATCCTGTTGTCCACACACACACACACACACGTACAAGCCATGAATTATGGCCACAACGTGTGAGCCTCGGTAGAGCTGCTGTAGTTACTCTTAAGAGCGTTTGCTTTGGGTCCAGCTTTGGGTGGGACTAAACACATAGAAAGTAGAAAGTAATAGGGTCATGCTGTGGGTACAGTGGTACGGTGCAGAGATTTTTAGGCAAGTTTGAACTAAGACTTGTGGGAGTTTGCCCCGAAGTTGTATTTTTAAACAACTCCTTTTTTCATAGATTTATCCAGCTGTCGGGGCCACTGTACCCTCTTACTGCTCATCAGCAGCAGCTGCAGCTGGGTGCTGGGCATCAAACAACAACAACAACAGCAAAAAAAGGGACAAACCATTTAAGTTCTGCCCATGTCCCTCCCTCCCGTTTGCCACTATGTGTGTGTGTGTGTGTTAGTTTCATAATGTAACCGGATGTGCCAACACAATGCTCGCACATCCGCTTTGTCCCGACAACAGCACAACAGCTGTCACACACACACAAACACACATACACATTCCAGAGCTATACATATATACACTCGTTGATATATGTACTATATAGTTAAACGGAGCTGTAGCTGCGCTTTTGTTTGCACATCTTGAAGCGTTGGACATGGAGGCAGAAGGCAGTAGAGGACTGCCCATTCGCCTTTGTCCTAGGCCAGCCAGATGATGACAGCAACGGGCGCATTATTAGAAGCAGCAGAGCATATAATAGGGGCATTTCATAACAAGGAGGCGTGAGTCCACAACACACACACCCACACACACACACACATGCATATACGTATAGAGAGACAGCCTCTGACATAATTATTAACTGCATAGATACGAGTATAAGTAAATATCAAGCGACCAAATGGGCAAAGATAACGAGGCCATTGTGTGTGTTTGCTCTGTGAGTGGTCTCACAGATACTACACTATATCTCTGTATAGAGTCGCACGCTCCCCGGAGTAAGGCTATGGAATGAGAACATTTAGCAGACATGTCACGTGCGAGGCTCATCATTTATGTTTTAGTTTTGGGGCAGCGCACTCCTGACAAAACTTAATTGATTAAAAATAATATTCCAACAGCTTTCAGCAGTCTCTTCCATCTTCCATCTGCCATCTACCATTTTCTACCATTTTCTACCAGTTCTCCTTTTCCTTTTTTGCACAGAAAATACATGAACCGCATTTTGATGAGCCTCATAATTATTGATGAAGGCCGGGAAACGGAAAAGCAATTGTTTTTTGTGTGTGTGTGTGTGTGTGGTGGGGGAAAAGTTTCCATTCTAGTTGCTTGCAGGGGCTCTTTCATTAAGCTTTCTTCTTCGCGCTTTTCTTCAGTTTTCTCTTGTTTCCTCATCAACAACAATTTTTTAATTTACTGCAACATTTTTTGTTGTCTTCGTTTTTTTCATTTTGGGTTTTTTTTTCGTTAGCTGTTGCTAATTATAAACTTTTTTAAGTGGCTTATTGGGACTGTTGCGGTCCCGTGCCGGCGGCAACTGCTCGTCAAGTGCTGTTCAAGTTGCGTTTTCTTTCCTTTTTCTTCAGCCAAGATGTTGGCAGTTTTCCCTCTGCTTTGTGCCGAGAATTTCCCCAAGGGCGCGCTGGGATGGGCGGCAGCTGGGAAAAGACTGACTGGGGAAAATTTATTATTTAAAATGCGTGCTCTTGGGTGGTCCGTCCGATTCCCTCTTCGAGTAGTTTTGGGGCCTTTCAGTATGCATACAGCGATTGCGATGGCGACAGCACAGGACGTTTATGTGCATTGATAATGAGCTGCGCTCTAAAGTAGGCAACGCTTTTTGTGCACAGTACTGCAGGGCATGATGGGTCTGCAGAGATGGATGTTACAGGCAGAGGATAGTGTTTTCGTTATTGATTCGAAAGGGATTTAGGTACTTTTCGATGGGGATGTGTTTAGTCTGTAAGTCCAAGGTTCTAAGGTTCATCGACGAACCAAAGTTCTTGCCAAATTAATGGGGAACAGCTTCCCTCCGTGAAAACCAATTAGATTATTTTCCCTGTTTATTATTTGGTATTCTTAAGTCGTATTACCAGCCACATTCCATATCGCCTGTTGGCTGAGACTCTTTAAGCAGACATAAAAGTTTGATTAATGTTTTTCGCAGTCAGAAATTTATACAAAATTCCTGTTCCATTTTTATGCATATGGTTTCGCTGGGAGCTACTTGCCGTTTCCGTTTTCGACTGCCATAAAAAGGCATTAAAAGCATAAACACATCCCAGCCAGACGACGGCTTTCACCGTTGGCCATTTTTAACAGCCAGCTCATAAATATAAAATTATACATAAATGCGCAACAAAAATCACATCAGACAGCGCACCAGTATGAAGCTAAAAAAAAAAACAGCTTTGGGGGGGAAGTACATGCATTTTCCGACCGAGTAAAAGTCAAAGTCAGAGTTGACCTTGCAACTTGTGTTAGCTTGGCAATATATGAGAGAGGACATAGTTGATTTGATGGATTACAATTCGATTTTTAGTAGACATTAAGCTGGATCGCGTGTGCTGCCAATCTGTTAAACACGAGCCACGCCCACCGCATAAAACACACAAACACGCAGACACATCGCTCGCACCTTTTCCCCAAATAGAAAATCGGTGAAGGGAAAATCAGTGAGGGAAAGCAAACATGAAGGGAGCATGAATAAGGGACAGGAGCAGCTGTCTTTGGCAGATGGAAACGGGGGGTGTGGGTGCGTCAAAGGAAATTTATGATGATAGATGGGTGAGGATGGGTGCGGTGGGGAGGGGAGGGAAGAACGTGTGATGAGTGTGTGTGTGTGTGTGTGCAACAAGCAGCCAACTTGCTACATCAGAGATGATCCAGAGGTGTTATCCCTGCAATAAAGTAACACTTCTCCCTAACAAAAAAGAGAACGCTTAAAGCTGTATCAATAAATGAATTGTTTTTAGGGTGCATGGGCATGGGCATGGGCATCGCATCGCATCAATATTCCACATGAAATATTCCATCATCGGGGGAATCCCAACTGGGGACTGGAGTTGTAAATATTTAATATCCTTTTTGCATGTACCGTAAACACGATGATAAAGTGCGTGGCGTTGGCCAGATTAATCATATCCTGGCTCAGGATACAGCTACCTGCAGATGGCAAATGGTCGTGCTGCTTCTGCTGCTGCTGCTGCTGCTACTATCTCTCCATTGTTCTTGGCCACATTTCTTTTTGCACATTATCAGCATAAATTCAAATAAAAAACGAGAGTAGCTGCTGGTGCTGCTGATGCTGCTGATGCTGCTGCTGTCTGTCGTCTGGTGTGTAGCTAAATAAATGATGTTATAACAGAGAGACAGGGACAGAGCAAGAAATGACAGGACACAGGGGTCGGTCCTCTGATAGCATAGGGAATAGCATAGAGCACAGGGAGCCTGCCACCCGATCATATATATATCCCCAGCATTGTCTCAACTTTGGCAATTTTTCTTCAGCTCCCTCAGACCCAGAGAGTTGACAACAGGCAAAACGACTAAGCCAGGACACGTATTTTTCGGGGGCCAGCAGCAGCAGCAGCTGTCTGTCTGTCTGTCTGTCTATCTGTCGGAGACCAGACAACATGATGAAGCTCATCAAGGGCATAAAATTGCGACGGGTCTTAGGCAAATGGAGCAACAAAATGGCCGCCGCAGAAGCGAAGCTCTGTGATAAGGGAAGCGTGCAGTGCCGTGCCGTGCCTGACGAAAATCCTGAGGCGTGATTGATTAATATTATTCTCGGCTAATCTAACTTAAATGGGCCACAAGCAAGAGGCCCCCCGTCCCAGCCAAATATATATATAACTTATTCAGCAACTTTTTGTTCAGTGGGATGCGAGTATGACGGAAGGCAGAAAGACTGAAAGAATGACTGACTGGAATGTGCGTGAGTGCGACTCGTTGACTACGCTTCATACATAATAAACACGCGGCGTGTTAAGTGCCCAAAAAAAAATTGTATATCTCGTATATATATATATATACATTTCATCTTATATTTATATGCATGAAAGGTAGACACAACTGTACTGCCTTCTACCGAAATAACCTTGTTAGAATAAAATTTGTTATGCATAAAGGAATGTAAGAGCAACAAGATGGGACAGGGACACGGCCAAAAGTTTTTCTTTTGTCATCTTGTCAGAGGAAAAAAAAAGCGAACGAAATTTTGACATGAAAGTTAAGTGGATGTCCCAGTCCTCTTGATGAAACTTTATTACCGAAAGTTAAAGAGTAACTAAATAGGTAGGAAAAGGATTTCTTTTTGGGGCTGAAAAAGATGGCAGCTTCATCAGTCGCATTGTCCTTGGTCGCAAATGAAAATATATATGGAAATGTATTCCTTTCAACGCTGATAATGCTGCATCGATTGGTTCATTGGTTCCTTTTCGAAGGAAAATAAATTTAATTAATCAATTTGCAGCCGCACAAATTGCGGCTGACAGCGTTTGTCCCGAAGGCGATTGATTGGTTACTTCATGGAGTCGTAGCTCGTTATTAATTAATGCAAAAAATGATGGCAGAAAGAACAGCGGCATTAACTTTTTTCTGAATGCGAATCGAACAACTGTCAGCAACATGTTGCCACCCCAACCACCGCCTGGCAGCCTGCCTGGGTTCAAGGCCTGCCTGCCATTTGACAGTCGCCTCATTTACAATATTTCTGCAATTTTCCACCTGAAGTTGTTGACTTAATTAAAATAATAAATGATTTTTGTTTACTACCAAGCGAAGGGTCACACAAATTAATTAAACCTTTTTTGGCTCCGCTGTAGCATCCATAATTAACTTTTGGGGACATATGGCGGGCCTACCAAAAAATAAATAATGTAATATCAATTTTAATATGGCATAATTAGGCATCGAATTATTCTACCAAAAACTGCAAATATGCATACTCGTATATTGTATAAACGAATATATCAATTTATATTCCACCGAATAGGCATTGAATGATTTTACATAGAGCGAACATAATTAATTAACTGGCATTAAGTTGCAGGCAGTATAAATTAGTCTTTGAATTCCAAAAATGCAGCTGCATTAATAATTATAAATATAACTAACTATATAACCTATATAAAAAAAACCAAATATGTCAAAAAATATTTGTATATTAAAATGTACTCCCTTTTTCCTATCATTTTAGGTATTCAAAACTATGATAGACTATCTGAATATATTTAGAAGATAAACCCATGAATGTGTTCAAAATTTGGTGAGCTATAAATGTTTTTTCCAATGGAAATCTACATACATTTATTTATATTTACTTTACATTTATTTCGGAACGCAATCATTGGGCAATTACACAGTTCCCCAATTGCTCTCAATCGGAATACTTAAAGAAAACTTGCAGATATTTTCCACAACAGTTTTCCTTCACTTCACCAAAGAAAATCATCCCATCTTTCTGTCAACAATTTCTCGTCTTTATTTACTATAATTACGCTTTCCAAATATTTCCCATAGACATTGAGGAACCTCAATGGAATCCCCAACCGAATCCCTTCTCTTTGGCAATGCAAATTGAATTCTGAATTCCTTTGGTACAGCGTGCTCTATCTCTCTCGCTCTCTGTTTCGAGGAATTTTTCAATTAATTTTCGCCACGAACACAGCCAAAGCCTGGCCTCTGACAAGCGAGGGGGCGTGCCAAGTATCTGCCACAGAAAAGTTATGATTCAGTCTTGCAACACCCTCCGCATTCCCCTCCCTCATCTGCTATGCCTTCTCTTGGCCATAATTATTGTTTGCATTTGCTCGATGCGAAGTTTTTCATTAGTGACGTAAACAAACGAACCGGCAAAAAAAACAACACCAGAGAAATAACAAGAAAGGAAGGGTAGCTGCGAAGAAAGGGTAGTCGAAGCTATAGATACCCTTAAAGATCGATCGTTGGAACTAGATTTTTTATTGTATATGGATCTATATGAGCAAAATCCGTACGGGACTTGCAAAGAAAACGCAGCAGGAACATTAATAAACTCTTTTAAAAGCCTCTGTTAATCCTTCTCCTGATCATATATAATATACAAGATCAATGAGGCTTACTTGACTGCCTTTCATACTTCTTATAAGTCTCACAGTACCCGTAATACCCACTGAAAGGGCCCACAAATAATAATAAAGAAATGAAAATCGCACAAAGTTGAAAATCGTTGCTGAAAGGAGGAGGAGCTGTGGAGGTGTGGCAGAGAAGAAGGCGTGCTGTGCTGGTGGATCCGGGGCGCATTTGCAAACGTGCTGGTGGCATGCTTCATTGGCTTGTGCATTATTTGTGCAACCTGGGTTGCATCGTAAAAAATGCACGAGCAGCGCCTGAAAGTGCAGCTGCTCCTTCCATACCATACCAAAGGGCAAAGGGGCACACAAACAAGTGCGCGTGGTGGGTGTGCGGTATGCGGGGGGCATGCTCTACGTGGCAAGGCGTGCCGACATGGACATGCGAGAACAAGCCACAGTATTTATGGTCCTGTGGCTGCCAGGGACAGCGGCAACGAGTAATGTGTATGTGTGTGTGTGTGCCCCCACTGCCTCCTGCCCCATCTCTCAGCGGAGGTTCGAGAAGTGCTGAAGTTGGGTGGCAACTATGGAGGTGCTGTGGAGAGCCTCGTCTGCCCATAAAACACAATCAAGCGTAAAAATACAGGGCGGGCACTTAACCCAGACAACACCAACAGCAACGACAACGACAACCGCGACACGTCAACTTTTTGTACCATTTTCTTTTATATGCCCCTCAATCGTAGGGTACTCGGGTATATTGTATTCCGAATAAAAGCAGAGTGCATGTAGCAATATCTTTATGTGGAGGCACAACTACTTTTCATTTTTGAACATATCTCTTCAATTCCTGGAATCACTTTAAGCTCCCTTCATTCCAATTTCTTCTTTTTTCCTCTCAGCTGTCATTAAATAAATGGCAACAGAGGGTACCCACACAGTTCGAATCCGGTAGTTCACCTTTCTTCTAGTTGTTTTTCTTGGTTCCTGCCACCACTGCACTGTGTTATCCTCTTCTGTTATTCCTGTTGCTCCTGGTGAGGAGCTGTTGCTGCCTCCGGACGCCTTCGCTGATGTTTAAATATTTTAAAATGTTTGCTTAGCAGCGCCAGGGCTGTCGTTGTTGTCGCTTATTTACTTATGCCAGTGTTGGCATTGCGTATTAAAATTGCATGATTTTAATTGCAGCGCTTGCAATGTTTTTCCGCAGCGGCTGCATTTAATGTTGCGCATACGCAGCGCTGTCCCGCCCGATTATGTGTGTCTGTCTGCCTGCCTGCCTGCTGCACATAATGTTTGTCTTTGTAATTGAAAGAAGAGCACGAAACGAGTATAGTAATGACCACGCCCTCCCCACGCATATAAGTACGAGTAAATCCATAGTTCTCCCTCTCCCGCACCATGCTGCCTCTGCTGGTTAAATATTATCTTTGCCATTAGCTATGCTCTCAGACTCCAATGGCATTCTCATTCCCCTCATTTGTTTCGCTCATTTCGCTGGCTGTTTATTTATTTGTTCTCTGAATGCAGCTGCTGCTGCTGCTGACGCTGCTTCTAATAATTTTGTTGCTGTGGTGGAATTTTCAGCATTTTCATAGAAAGAAGCATTACGCATTGTCTGGTACGTAATGATAGGAATTGTTGGGGTTGCTTCTACTTTCCTGAACTCTATTGATAATATTTTCGTTAAAATAATACTAAAAGTTATCTCTTAACAAAAACTTTCTGTCTTTATTCATTTCCGAGCACTTAATCCTCTGAATGACCGCAAATAAATGTGCACATAATTTTTTGTGTTTGCCAAAGTATATCTATCAATTCGCCCATAAATGAATGTCATTTATATGGACATTTTTTGCAATACCGTTTGACATTCTCCTTGGCGACATTGCCATTCTCTGGCACATTCAATTTTGCGTATAATTTTATGAAATTCGTTTCCAGAACATTAGCGTGGGAAATGTGCTTGACATTTGCCCCGGTATTTTGAAAGCAATTAAATAGTGTTTGCTTTTATTTTGCTGCTGCCCGGAAACGGTGAGAATCCCCCCTCAAAACATTTAATTTAATGAAATAACAAACAAGATCCTCCACCAGCAATGTCAAAACAGCGGGCACAAAGCAAATGAACTAAGGAAGAAGGAAGTCAAAATGGTATAGTTGATACAGATGTAGATACCCTTGATGAAACATTATTTTCATGACACTTACGACGATGCCACGATCACACAATATTATTTTCCAAATTTATAAAGAAAATAATGCAACTACAGATTTTGAATTTTATATCAAATCTTTTGAAATAAATAATATTTTTCCATAAGCAGCTTTATGATAATGTGATACGATGTGGATTATGAGGTATTATTTGTTTTTATAAAGGAAATTTCCAAAGTTTGGTAGCAATATATTTAGAAAATCTATTTTTTAGTTAATATATTTATGAGACTGGTCACTGCTATGATGTAGTGTTCCGATTGAGGCAGTGTACCCTTCACAGAGAGTATATACGAAAACACAAGAGAAAGCAAAAGAGACGGCGCTAATGGCAACTTTAATGCTTTAAGGCTTACCGAGTGAGTGGAGTGTGTGTGGAAAGGAGAGGAACGGATCTCTGGGGCCGGGCCAGGCCGGGCATAAGGATGCGCATAATGTGCAAAGTTTGCGACGCAAACTAATTTCAAAGTAATTACGTAGCACAAAAGTGTTGATATTAGACTGCAGGCACCACTCGAGGGGCGGGGTACGGGGCGCGAGTATGCCCAGCTGCAAAAACAACATGACAAAATGTCGTCAGCAGGCAGACAACAAAACCAACAAACGAATACCGACCAAAAAAAAAAAAGGAGGAAAACTTGCCGGCAAAACAGCTGCACAAATGCGATGATGCCTGGTGCGGCACTCCACTCTACACTCCGCTTGCCGCTCTGCTGCTTAAACAAGCAAACGAATGCGCCCCGTCAGCGCAGCATCATCAAGTGCCGTTACCCGACTTTTTGGCGCTGCCAACTTAACAGAAAGTAGAGCCAACCAAACCCCAAAAAGAAAAAGTCCGATGAACACAAATGAAAGCAGTACGGTGGCTATTCGGACTGAGGGATACTCAGTATGATCTTGGATTGATCGGTAGATAAACTGAAATATAAAGAGCGTTTTCCAGGTTTTTTTAGAGAATACAGGTAGATAATTCTTTATGCTAGATAAATCTACACGAACAGGGGACACACCCGAAGCAGTGCGCGGTATCTTTCAGCTGGTAAAGAACCTTAAAATTGTATAGCCAAACTGCTGTCACAACTTTTGACTTTAATGTGCGGTTCGGGATAAAATTAAAGACAGCAGAGGGAGCATTGAAGGCCCCAGGCGATATCCTAAGTAGCTTCATTTCCGCCCCAGACCCGAGAACTCCCCAATCTCGCGGCACAGCACAACAATTTTCTATTTATTTGTGTAATATTTTACAATTTCATAAAGTAAACGAAAAATTGCTGGCAATGGGTAGGGGGGGCCATAGAAAATTACAGGAGGCTGAGAAGCAGCCGGAGGGCCTGCTCCCAAAGGCGCTAACAGGAAGACAAAACTCAGTAGCAAACAACACGCACACACACACACACACACACACACAGCCATAGAGGCATAGACATAGACAGACACAGACTTGGCGGAAACGGAAGCTGGCACAACAAGAAAACGCCGAACGGGCAAAGCCGGGTACAAAAACAAAAGGAAAATGCTGAAAAGCTTCAGCTGCAGAGAAACAAAAGCTAGAAACTCCGGCAACAGAAGTTGAAACAAGCAACAGACAAGCACGCACACAAGCACACAAACACCCATATATGTATACCCGGCAATAAGACTCTCTCATGGACACACAATAAGCACACATGTCGTGCTTTAATGCACTGTTTTTAGGTACACTTGCCTGTAGGTAATGTTTTTTCTAAGTTCTACACTGTTTTGTGCTTAAAATGGGACACATTTCTGTTGCAGAAAGCCAAGCCGTTCCCCTTACCAAGTAAATTCCTTACCTAAGTGATTATAGATCTTTATGTTCCAGTCTTAAAGGGGCCAACCACAGCGCATAAAACAATGACATATTTGGTAATATCCATAAAGGTCTCCATCACACCTGACGCTCAGGTGTGCCCACATCTTGTTCCTACATTATTTAAAATCTGCCATAAATATTTAGAAGCCATGTAACAAAAATTATCATTCCACTTAGTGGCCAGACAAAAACATATTCCGATTATTTTAGACAGCGCCCATCCCCCCCCATCTTGACCATTTGAGTCATGAACTTTACCTAACTGAGGCTGAGGCTGATGCTGATGCTGTGGCCATCAGGCAGAACATTTCGGACATTCTGGGCACGTTCATAAACAGGCATTTCATGTTCGGTCTGGAGACAGCTGTTGCCTTTCATGGCAAAAACCATAATGAAAATATTTACAAGATGAAAACTTGTTTCGCTTGGAGATCGTTGAGGGCGTTTGGGTGTGTGTGTGTGCACTAGTAGGACATAAAATTAGCATTTTTATGCAGGCCAGCACACAATTAGAAACAGTTGCAGGCCACTGGCACCCTCTTGCCATTCTAAAGTTTATGTGCAACTCATGAGCGTTGTAAAACGGTCTACATAAAGTGAACTTTAATGGTCGAGCAGTCGAGCAGGCAGGTGGATAGGTTGCTTGACTCACATTTACATGGACATTAAATGGACGGGCCAAACCAGACAGCCTCCTACTCCGCCCCACTCTCCTTCATGGCATTGGTCATTACTTGCCACCAAAAAAATAACACGGCAAGGAAATGAGGCTAGCTTTGCAGTAACGAAGCGATAGTTACCCATTGCTGTTAATGTAAAGTAATCTTAGGCAGATATTTCCGAGTAAATCTCCGGCTGCCTTCCTACCCTCCATCTCTGCGTGTCAAACATTTCCATTAAACTAATATTACCTCTCTGCTAGGGTACACATAAAAATGAAGCTAAAGAACAGACAGGTCCGAGTCTGGGTCCGAGGGTTTTTAATGGCTCCCACTGCGAACACTTGGAGTGTCGTTAAGAGGGGGCGATAAAATTCAGAAGGAGGCGTGGCCGTCGACGGATGCTGGCGGAATGGAATGGAATGGTTACGGCCATGGTTACGGCTACGGTTACGGTTGTGTCTGACTGACCAATGCCTGCAATTAAACTCACACCAGCACACACACAGATGCAGGCTCAGACACAGATACATTTCCCATTCCATTCTGGTCGAATCCGCTGCATTGAACTGCATCGCATCGCCCAACCTGCCACGCCCCAGCTGGTGTGTTAATTGAGGTAAATTACGCCATTTTTATTTCCCTTACTTTTCTCTTAGTCTTTTTTGGCAGGAAAATCCCTGAAACACCCTGCAAACCCCCGCCCAGTCTCAAATAGGTTTATTCGAAAATTTATTTGTTTAATTGCATTATTTTTTTGGCGCTTCCACGGAAAAAAGTCTGCCATAAAATTGTTTTTATGGCCGTGGCATAAGCTGGAAATTTATTATTGTTGTTTGGCAAACAGCGAAGGAATAAACGAAACGAAACGCAATGCAAGGCAACCTACGAGCGCGCGCTTAATGAAATTTGTGATATATATTTTTTATGCGCTTCAAACAGGCATTATTTTCAGCAATTTAATTGGAATATTTAGCCTTTTGGTTAGTAGCTGCTGTTAGACACAAGTGAATGGAATTTCTTCAATTAAATCAAAGTATAGAATATTTTAAAGTAATTTTTTGTATTGAGAGATAAATAAAATTCATTTCTGTTTGTCTTCCTCAATCAAATATCTGACACAAAAGGCAGTATAACACCAACTATATTAATTCATTTCATTTCAATTTTCATTTACTTTTGTTTTGGGGCTTCTCACGATAGATAGTGCAGATAAATGAAGTTCTTCTCTCGTTAAAACCTTTTGTCAGAAACTAGTTCAAAGCCAGGTAATCTCCTGCCACAGCTTAGCTCTCGTTTGGACAGATTTTTAGCTTGGAGCACCCAATCAGAATCGAAATCAGAATGCCAAAGCCCCGCAAAAACCAACTCAGCTAAGACACCCACCCAAACGAATGGATCGGATGGGATTGGATAGGCTCCGGCTGTCTCAAGCATTTAAGCCTAATTTGAGGGGGAGTGGGGGGGCTGGCTGAGAACATAGAGGACAATGCACAAAGGCAATGGGTATACTCGTAGCTAGAGACTGGGTGGGGTGGAGCAGGCCAGGCAGGTCCTGGCAATTACAGTTAAGGCAATTTTCGCAACGTGTCGCCCGCTTTGCCACTCTCTCACTCTCCACTCTACACTCGAAAAAAATATCCCCATACTTTTCTAGAATTTAAAAGGCCTTAGATCGAACAAAGTAATTCCCTATTTTTCATGGGTATTAGTGCCCGGTTTTTTTTTGCACATAAAAAAGCGAAAAGCTTAAACTGTTTTTTTTTTTGCTGAGTGTATGTGAAAGCCCCTAGAGCAGACTCTAATCACATACCGACTGCAATCGGCTTTTGTGCTCATGGTGCTTCTGCCACAGCCCCCAGTCCGTGCCGCATCCTGTTGATGGCCTCGTTAGTTGCGACTTAGAACGAGCCGCAATACAATCAAACAGCCCCTACGGCCCCCACACTCACTCACACACACACACACATGCGCCAATAAAAATGAATGTCCTGGCCAAAAGCAGCAAAAAAAAATGAAAACAGAAACCCCCCGAAAAAAGGAGGCCAACCAAATGCCATCAAGCCAAGGCTTTCAAGTTTTAGCTGCCATTTGCATTTAATGTGCAGCTTTTTCCTTTTGCCCACTTTTTTTCGGGCTAGCCCAAGAAAAAAAATAAATTGAAAACTTTTCCTCTTTTTTTCTGTGCGGCAGACACAAAACTTTGGCAATTTAATTAAAGCGAAGCGAGCAGCAAGTTGATCAAGTCAAGACACCTTTTCGCGTGAACTTTGGGCGTCGTTTATGATGGGGCGACATTGTTGCTGCTGGAAGGTGGAAGGGGTGGCATGCAACTGGTTGCACGACATTTTATGGACCATTCAAAAGCGCTACAAAAATGAATCACAAGCGATAACAGTTAAGGCGAAAACTTGCAGTTTCCTTGATTACAGACAAGTTGCTTTTTGTCGGGAAAAGAAAAACGAAGCAGCAAAACGCCGGGGGGACAACGATTACTCATTCACATGACAAGACGAGGAGGGTCAAGAGAGAGAGAGAGAGAGAGAGGGAGAGAAAAAAGCTACGGGTAGCCGAAGAGTTTGGTACCCTAGAAGAAAAGGAGCTACAATTTTGACCAAATATAAGATACGAGGTGAAATCAAGCTGAAAAAATCTCTAAAAAAAACCAATGAAAAATATAAGAAGGGTCTACTCATCCCACATAACACAAGATCGCCCACAAAATACTTAAACTCTCTCCCAGGGTATGCAAAGCATCTCTGGAGAAGGAGGAGCAGCAACTAATGCATATATAGGATTTAAATCTTAACTGTCATTAGTGGCACAGCAGAACTGGCACTGGAAGAGAGCACTCGGAAGCGTTTAAGTGCACTTGAGTGGATTTTAATGGACTCAACTGGTTAAGAGGCAGGCATGGGGCCAAGGCAAGGCAAGCGAACAGAGTAGGAGATTTCGCTTGTCACTCTAATCAAGCCTTTTGTCCCTGTATCTGCGTTGTAGTGCGTAATGAGCAGAAGGAAGCTCCTACCACTCCCTCCCTCTCTCTCTCTCTCTCACTCTCTTGGCTGGCACTTTGTGTGCAATCAAGTCAGAGATTGCAGTTCTCAAAAGTGAACTTAAATTTTATGTAGTTCCAGTGCTGTTTCATGGACCATTTAATAACCAAAAACATGGCTAATTAGAGCGGGGGATTTGAGTAGCCAGCAGCCATTCAGGAAATCAAAGCGCTGATGCGTGACTTAACAGAGAAACCCCACCCTATTCTAGGGAGCCCAATGATGGGATTCCTATGCAAATAAACAACAACTGGAGAACACATGGACGGGGGAATCGGCAGGGGGGAAACCTGGCACAACAATGACTGGTAAAAGTTGTAAATAGGCCAGGATTTCTTGTTACAAATGCTCCATTCAATACAGCAACAACAGAACAGAAAGCGGAACAGAACAGAAGAGAAACTCAACTCGACTCAACTCGCACTTCTATGGCCTACTTCATTAATATTTATACAAAAGCGAGAGGAGAAGTTTTCTTTCCTCAACACACAAACATCCCCAGCCCACTGCACCCTACCCCTCGACCCATACCATAAACATTCCCCACTTGTACTTGTGTAAATGGTTTCTCCTTTTGAATCTGTAATGGCTATAAGGGCGGCGGCTTTGTTGGGTTTGTTAACTTCCGGCATCGTTTTCACTGTAATTGAACTATAAATAGGCAGAGCTGAACATTTATATGCTTGTTTATTTGGGACCCAAACAGTCGGCATTTTGCATATGATTTACGATAAAAGAAGGAGCAAAGGAGACCGAATATTCTTAGACTTTCAAAATATTGCTACTTGCTGAAGTAGAAAATAAACCAAACATCCTAAGACTCATACCATCCTAAAAATAGTGTACATTACCGGCTTTTTCCCCTTGGGAGTGTCATTGCAAAGACATTTTTGCTAACCAAGAAATCGGCGCCATTTCGCTTGCACAAATTTGAGCGCCTTAAAATCTAAAAGTAGAATTCGCTTGTCTTTGGTTATAGATTATGTACTCTCATCTAGCTAACAGGAGCATTGCTAATTTGTAGGAAAATAAAAATCTATTGTAAATATCTTCCCACATCCCAGAGCCCCACAATTAATGGGCTTACGAAGAGGGAAAATTTAATTGCAAATTGCCAATAAAATAAATAAATAAAATGGCAAGCTAAGATTGCATTTAGTTTGTATTTAAATGTGTACAATTTGTATTTGGATGTATAGCGTATTGATTAAATAGGATAACGGAAATGGCACTGAAATGGAAACCTGTTTTAATTACGATCTTTTTACTCTTCATCTATTTGCAGAGTCGTTCAAACACAGCGCTGAAATGAATTAGAATGGAAATTTTCCAATTTTCGGGGTAAGTTGACACAGCAACGAACGAAAACTGACATTCAAAACACATCCAACAAACAAAGGCTCTCCAATAGCAAACCACAATATTTCAAATGCAGCAAATTGCTTTTCCTGCTGCTGCTGCTGCTGCTTGACGCCAAAGCACACACACAAAAGGCATGAAAATATTTCAAGTTGGTTGCACATCTCTCGGAAAATTGATATTTTTACTCATACTCATGCCTCATGCCTGCATGGAACTGGAAATGTAATTAAAGCAGCTTATAAGTAACTTGCAACTGCAACATTTTGCAACCATCATGCTGCCCCACTTTGAGGCCAAATATTTGACTTGTCTGGTATCTGCACTCTGCAGCTTTGCCCGCTGTACTTTTACTTGTGTGAAGAGTTTTCCTCGCTGCTCGTGTCATTCAAATAAACAAATTTGCAAATTTGTCGAAGCAGAAAATTAATTTCCAAATTCATTCAATGAATTAAGTTTAGGCGAATGGTGGAAATCGGGGCACAGTCACAATTTTGAAATACCCAATGCTTTTAATTGTGTTTCTCTTTTAGTTTGGGGTTAGCATGGAACCCCCCCAAGTATTTATATTATGTATCAGATTTATGTGAGCAAAAACAGTTTGTTTTTTAATTGGATTGTTGGTAAAATGTTTGTATCCTGCATTCATCCTTCTAAATAGACTTTTCACATCTACTTGCAAGTTCCTTAAAACCAAATGCTTTCCTTTGATGAGTGCACTTGTTCAGTCCTTTTCCATTTAGCCCGCAAAACTTCATTTCCTAGAGCCATTTGTGTCTCAGATAGAGCTATGTTTATGGTGGAGTTCGCTCTGCTAAACCACCGCATGTCCTGCTTGGCGGCGAGGTCTTTCAATCAGGGAGCTCTCGTCCCCTCTGCCACCACCACCAGCACTCTCTTCTAGTCCAGTGTCTCTCTCTGTTAGTGCACCGAAAATGAAGTTAAAGCTCTTTTTATGGCCCCAACATTGCAACGTGAGGTTGTACGAGGTACGAGTAGTTGATGTTGTTCCTGTTGCTGTTATCCTTTGGCTATTTGCCTTATGCTCCGCATCTAGTTTGTTGCCCCAGCTATCCTTCTTACTCTTCGCGTCGCTTCGCTTTGCTTCGCTCTGCTTCGCTTGTTGTTGCAGCTGTTTTATTTGCCGTACATCTTTGTTGACTTAGTGCTTTACCCCCGCAGTGTAACTAACGTTAACGCTGTCCGCGCGTAGGAATTTAATTTGGCTGCAAATTGCTGCCAGGACACGGCACGGGACACACGCCAGAAACTTTGTTAGCACTAGGAATTTGTTTACACTTTTTGACCGTTTCTCCGTACAAAATTATGCTATTAATTCGTTAGACGTAACCTGTTTGGGTGTAATAGTTTTTGGGAATGGAAATTTAAGAGATCCGTAGAGCGGTTGTTGTTATTTGAGACTAGTATTCACACGAAAATCCAAAAAGTTGGAATCATTTCGGTGCCTTCTTAGACTATTTTTTGATTGCAAAAATAATCACAGAAAAAGAGCCCTTCCTGGCTGAACAAAATTGAATGTGCTTTGAAGCCCCAAATGCTTCGTCTTTCACAGGCTTAAAGTATTTACTTTTATTCCACTGTCGGGGAGCGTGGGCGGAATACATACAACCCGAATATGCTATTTGCCAAGTTCAAGCAAAAGTAATACATACATATATTAACAAAAGCTGAAAGCCTGCATATGCTACACAGATTCCCTTCGTTATCCTAATCCGAGGGAGCTGACCAGCTTGACTTTTTTGTACCATTTGCATGTGTTGTTTGTTCGAGGATTTCCTTGTGGCTGGGCATACAAAAAGGACATTCACGAATGCATATATGCATGAGGGAGTTTTCTTGTACTCAAATGAGAGCTCCGAACAGAGTGTACGCAGTGTACTCAGAAGAAGGAGCTGTGGCACCTAATTGTAACACAAACTTGATAGAATGCTGCATGCAAATTGCAATATTTTACAAGTCTAGCGGCGAGCAAAAAGGCAGGAAAATATAACAAACCAAAAAAGTTTTCAAGGCACAAAAGAAACCTTAGCTAATCCATTTACAAGTTTGGTTGGCGAGGGCAAGGGCAGGGACATCCTCAGGAAAAAGTGGTCATGCATATTGCATAATAAACACACAAGCAGAGGAATATTTACATATATAGATTCATATCTGTGATTAAACAAAACATAACAGGATGCAAGATTTTACGTGCAGCATCGATACTTAAATACCCTTCAAAAGTTATTTATGCTGACTAAAAAATTAATGAACAGAAGCTTATCCATATTCAAAAGTGTGCGTTACATACTGCAGATAAAATGTAAACTACCATCAGAGAGTGTATCAATAGAAATAAATGTGCAAATCAAAACCTAAACCAACAAAATGTCAAACGATTTTTCAGAAAACCCGACAACCGAAAACAAATACTAATAAGCCAGAGACAACTGGCTCAGTAACCGATTCCATGGCGTTGCAGTTGCAGTTACAGATGTAGATACTCGCACAGATACAGATACAGATGCTGATGCAGAGATACATTTACATTGTGAACTGCCAGAATTACATGCAGTTGAGCGTATGCATGGATTTCCTTTTTGCTGGTTGGAATATTTGCATACAAAGCATTTGACTTTTGCTGCCAACAAACTAAAAATAAATGACAAATAAAATAAATTATATACAATACAAATGCATGGACAGGTGGTCACAGGATAAGGCCAAACTCCAGACCAGAGACGGCTCTGATTCTGAGGCATCGAAGGAGGACATTGCACATTGCACATTGGAAATTCAACAACGAACACTCACTGCCTGACAGATACAGGCTCTGTACGTGACTGCAACACGACCAATTAGTGTTTTGGCCTGTCTATCCGATGGCAGGCCCCGCCTGCCGTAAGATCTGGCAAATTAAAGACTTAAAGCATATGTTGCCCCATGCCTGTACCCTGTACTCTGTCTCTCTCTCTCGCCATTTGGGGGTTGGCTGGCTCTGGCTGGGATGTCTGTAATTCAAAGCAGGCATTGAATTCAACACCTTTTATGAAGAGCCTGCCCAACGATGCCTGCACATGCATACCAAATCCCACCCAGAACAAAAGAGTGCGATGAGAATGTGGATGAGAGCCCAGGACTCTACAAAGGAGTTGTGTGTGTGTGCCATTGTGGCAGCCTGTTTGTTATTTGATGACTATTTTAAGGACACTTTGCTGGGGCGTCGTATCGCCCAAGTGCCGGCTCACAAAACACTGAAAAAATACATAGCAGACACTCAGTCGCTTACATAGAGAGGATCAAATGATAACAGGCGTGGACACAGACACAGTAAGAGGAGTACGCAAATTTGATAAAAGTCTACAGAAAACACTACAAATGAAGGGAGCCAGAGTGGAGGTTGTGTCTTGAATGGCAAACACTTTAAGTGCAGTACACACACACATTTCCTAACCAAGACTTCTTACTAATATTCCAATAGTTCTCCACAGTTTTCTCAGTTCTCTTCCATCGCTCTCCAAGTCCCGAATCAAATCCTAAAGATTTGCGTGCAGGCATATCCCATAAATGCAGTTCTTATACCCCACAATCGATCCCATTCTTGCTTACTCATTTCCATAGCTCTCTGAACACTTAATCACTCCATTAGGGCTCCCATCAGAGGGTGCACGACAAATGAAATTTGCTCAACAGAAGCCCCAATGACAGGGGAAAGACTTCAAAGTGAATGAAAATCGCAAGAAAAACTGATGAGGAAAACCCAACTTTTTGCAGATACAGAACCAAGAAGAGTGGCAGAGAGACAGCATAAAAGAGGTGATGGAGAGAGAGAGAGAAGGTTAAAAAGTAAACAACCATTATGCACTCTACATAAATGGTGGGTGGCTATGGATGGGGAGGGGGCACTGTGTGTTTGATGCTATCGAGAGGCTAAATGGCAGTTGGGCAGCATAAACACATTTTACGGGCCCACTCTTACACACACACACACACACACAGAGACACACAGATATTCACTCTCACACACACGCACAAAGCGAGAAAAATAAACAATTTCATAAGATATGCGGAAAAAAAACTGAAAGAAGAGCGGGACAACAACAACAACAAAAAAACAGCCAGAAGAAAATGTTGGTAAAATATCTGAATATATATATGGGTGTGTATGGGAGAGAGCCCAAGGGGCGGAAGGAGCCACCGCAGGGAAAGAAAAAAAATGCAAAACAAACAGAAAATATAAAGGAGCAGGGGAAGGTGCTGATGGGAGACAGAAAGAGGGAGAGGGCAGGGTAGACGGAGAGACCCAGGCGACGAGACACTTTGCCGCCAACGCAAACAAACCCCACTCCTCCAGAAAGTGAGGGAAAAAGAAAAGGTGGCGGTGGAGTGGAGTGGAGTCGAATGAAAGCCAGGGGGTAAAGAAAACTTCGAGGGGGAGAAACTGAGGGGAGGCCACCGGAAACTGCCGGCGACGGCAATGGCGACATCGTTGGCCACTCAGCAACGTTTGACACTTGAAGCAAATGACAATGTGGCAAGGACAACGTAAGGACACTGCCAAAAGAGGACAACAGGAGTCACCAAAAGAAAAAAAAAAAAAAAAAAAGAAGAAGTAAAGAAGTGCAAGTTTCGAACAGAAGTTACTCTGTACTCAGATATTTTCAGCTATCCCCCAGATTTTGTTATTGAATGCAATTGGAATGAATAAAGGATCAATTATTTATTAAATATTAAATCTAAGATCTGTAGAATAATAATTACTTCAATCTGCTTCTTAATGGCCGCAGCTCATTCATTTATAGATTTTTGGTACTTCTACAAGCTCCAATTACTTCAGGCTGTAACATACATCCAATTAATTCGATATACCCCTTCACTCGGACTCTCTAGTAGTACTACGACACGGGTACAAAAAGCACAAAACTGCTATAAATATTTAAATTTTTATGCAAAAATTTCACTTATGTATATTACACATACATACATACACTCCGTATATATGTATATCCATTTATATTCGTTAAGTAAAGATGAAATATTGAGCGACCATAAAATTAAGCACACACATATGCAAAAAGGCAAAAAGAAGGAGTAAAAGGGTAGCAGAGAGAGTGGGGAAAATTATAGAGAGAGACAGAGAGAGAGGAACAGAGGACAGTTGGCATAACAAACTGCTGATAAAGCGGGAAACTCGCACGCGAAGTGCGGGCAAAAACAGTCGAAAAAGAAAAACATCTGCGGGAACAAACAGTCGTAAATTAATGGAAATGCTGTCCAAGAGATGGCGCCAAATGGTGAATATAAATTTTCAGTTACAGTTTCGATTCTGGTTGTGTTCCGCTTTTCTTTTTGTCAATGGGCAAGGACTACGGTGGTTCCCTGAACATGCATCGAAAAATAGTAAATTTACAGCTGCGGAGAAAAGTGAATGTAGAGAAAATTTAGAACATTGACTCATGTCTGCCCTAGAAACTTATCGAAATTAAAAGCGAAACTCATGGTACTCCTGAGTAAAATCAATGGATGCTTTGGTGGGGCCTGCTTTCTTAGAAAAACAATATTCGGTTAATTTTTTAGTAGACCAAAACTATTGACGTTGGGACTTGAAATATCGCATAATAAACTCAATAAAGGCTAAACTAATATTGAACAGAAATCAAAGCACATTATTTGTTCTACTCAAAGTATAAAATTAATTAATTATCAGTCTGCCGCTCAGCTCTCGATCTGGCTAATGCTTGGTTCCATCCAGGCAATCTTTTCAGGTATTTCTATTCAGTGCTTCGCTGTGAACTATTTTCCATATTCTTAGCCATCATTTAGCAGATCAACTTTTGGCCACGCCGTTTGCTAGTCCTCGTCAGGGCCACTGCCACAGCCACAGCCACACCCACTCATATGCTATGCAATTGCCAATTCCCCCTGTCAATCAAGACTCTAGTTGAAATTTTCCTTCTTTTGTTGCGCCTCAGCTGGTGCTCCCTGCCACCACTCCGGTGCCAGTGCCAGTGCCAGTGCCACCCAACTGCTTATCAATGAAGGCGCAAACTAAGACGCGCATTGAGTGGCCCTCTACCAGGGACGGGGGCCAGACATTTGCAACTGTATTTTGTTGTTGGTTTTGTTGTTAGTTTTTTGTTGTAACATTGACATTTACGCAACATGTCCCTGTTGCATGTTTGCAATTTGCATTTGCAAATAGTTGCAAAAACGAACATCAAATGTGGTGCTTGACGGCGGGGGTTGGAATGGGACAATATCTATGGGTTGTTGGGTGCCACACAGAGTGTGGCAGTGGCAGTTGTGGTGCTTGGGTTAGCAGTCCTCCCACTACCACTACCACTCCTGCTGCTCCTGCTCCTGCTCCTGCCCCTGGCATTATTTCCCTGACTTTCCCTTCGAAAGTTTGTAAATATGCATGCAAATTTTCCTCCATTTCTGCTTCGTTTACCCCCACAAGCCCCTCGCTTTTTTTTGAGGATTTTCAATTTTGAATGCCTAGGGTCTGGAAAATGTTGAAGTGAAATGGTGGGTGGTTTTTCCCACACACACACACACACACACACACACTCATAGTTTTAGTTACAGTTTCGGTTTCATGTTTGGCATGTTGCGGCAGCTCTTGTTGTTTGCCTCATGGCATGCATTTTGATAGTTTCGGTTGCCCCTTCAGACCAGACCAGCCCAGACCAGACCACACCATGTGTACCGCCCGTGCGTACCCCTCTGTGCACCCCTGTTGCATAATCAAAATGGGGATTTTCATAAATGCAGATACAATATGGGGGGATGTAGCATCTCTTTCTGTCAGTTATGCGAGCATGCAACTACACACACAATATCCATGCAAGCGCTCTCAGATGAATTGGAATATTGGTTAGATAGTTATCTGTTGTAGTCTCTGCTGTAGCTTTTTTTTTCGTTGTCCATTCAGGAATACGAGTACTCGTGCATCAATATCCCATTTCTTGCTTGTGGCATTTTTCATTTGAATCCCCCCCATCTGACGTAGCGTTAATTTGCATTCTATGTATCTCACTTTATTCTCTTTTCCTACGGAATTAGCATATTGAGAGTTGATCCCTAGTGTGTGTGTGTGGGTTCTTTTGTGTGTGTGGCACACATTGTTTGCACTTCAATTAATGCACACATTTTTCAGAAAATATTTCTTTTGGTTTTCTATTTTTTGTGGTTTCCCTCTGCCATGGGAATATGTTATGAATGCCATTAGAAATGTGTTATGGTAATGGCATATGGAAATTGGTTGAAAATGCCAGACATCACCTGCAGAATGAATAACTAGAAGAGCTCCAGCATAATTTCATCGACATTGAGTAGCTTTTTTTGAGGGAAAGATCATTAGAAAAATTCTTAAAATATCTTATTAATCTTTAGCACTAATTACCCTTTTTTCCTTCAATTAAATATTGAAATTTTCCTATTTTTTAAGAGCCTGTTCAACCACTTGGAAAATCTATACTCATTTTGTATCAAAACTGCTGACACACATAGAACCGAAAATCATGAATAACATTTTAAAGCTTTTCATTTAGGTTTTTCCCAGCAACCACTCAGTCTCAATCAAGCGGCAAACTTTGGCTAAATATTCTCCAAAAACCGAGTCAGAGTCAGAGTCAAAGTCGAAGTCGAAAAGAAAGAGACAGAGAGAGAGACTGCAATTAAAAAAACAGTTTGCCATCATTTCGGCAAATCACTTAAAATTATTAACAAACAAACTTTCGAAATGGCTTGGCCTAAAAGCCTGCTGCAATGAAGTTAGAGCCGAGTCCATTCAATATGCTGGCATGACGGAACAAGAAAATAAGCAAAGAAAATCGAAGTAGAAACTCCAGATAAGAAAATCACAACCATCATGTGAGGGGGGGAGGAGGTTTGTGTTAGAGGGAAAAAGTACATACATATATAAGTGCAAATCAGGCAAGTTTTTCCTCTCTCTCTCTCTCTCTCTCTCTCAATCTTTTTGCTGACTTAACCACATACAAATGATGAAAATGAATGACTACATACATGAATGAGTGAGCGGGTGAGCGGGTGAGCGGTTGAGTGTATGTGCGAGTGCATGAATAAATGTATGAAGTGATGTTTGCATGTGGAACGCGATGCTGAAAGCAGCTTACTCACGTTTGTGTAATCAGTGGGAATACCCCAAAAGAAAAACCAAAAGCTGAAGAAAAGTACTGGGGGGGGAAAGAGCAGAAGTAAAAGCGATGTTCATTTTGCCCGGGAAAGCAGGAGGGTGAGCAAAGCGAAAGCAGAAGGAACAAATGGGAAGAGAAAAGAATGCTTCAAGTTCAATATATAGACATGATGACATGAGGCACTCCAGTCATACCTTCTCCTTCCTGCTGCTCCTGCTGCTGCTTCTCCACCTGCTGGCTGGCTTTGACTGACACGCCGTCGTTTGGCTGATGAAAATTCCATGTGACAATCGCTGTAAGCTATATACAGTGGGCGGGGTGGGACTTGGGGCGTGGCCAGGCAAATGCCTTCATTGTATGTCAGCGTGTCAAAGTCAATTCGACTTGCGGTTGTCGTCCATGTCGTTGACAATTTTCTTTCCTGCTGCTCTCTCCACCCAACCCACACACACAATTCCAGAAGTTGTGCCCAGGAGCTGTCTTAGATTGGCTTAACTTTTGGCCACAATGTTATGGCCGGAGCTTTAAGGCTTTGCTCTCTAACTGCATGTGCCATGACTCAACAATTGACTCAACACCCCCCCCCCACAAACACACCACAAAAGGCATTAAAACTACTTAACGAGCAATTAAAATCAAACCATTAAAAAACAACAAAAAATGCAAGTCAATTGCATTTATCAAATGCTGCCAATTAGAGCAAGAGAAAACGAACAAAAGAACTGCAAAACTGAAGAATGGAATGGCAGGAAGGCTCTGGCTCTGGGTCTGGGCCAAAAACAAAAGGCGAGTCAGGGCACTAAAAATTTATGACAGCAACTAACCTCAAAACGTGAATGGCACCAGCCAGGGGGGCCACATTACGACCAAAATGCTCAGCCAAAGTTGGAGCGGTACCCTAACACAAAGGCAAAGCCACAGGGAACTTTGATAGAATTTGACTGGATCGTATGGCTATTGGATGGTACGCACTATGATACAAATCAATGATCAGGAGCGCAGAATCAGAAAGACAACTCAAGGGAGAGATGTAGGGAAGTAAATGACTTGGATTGGATGAATATTATGAGTAAAGAACGCACTCGAAGAGGGTTATGAGTACTATGTGCGTAGGGTATTGGATAGTACGCACGATAATAGTAGCCAATGATCAGGGAAGCAGAATCAGAAGGCAGCAGAAACAAAGGCTAAGAAAGTTTCCATAGCGAGAGAGAGAGAGAAGGGCCGACTCTTGATCTGAAGCACTCGTAAGTCGAACGTGGAAAGGGAGCAATAAGATATCATATAGCATTGATATTTATGTGTGTACACCACAAGGGTAAGAGAATTAAGCATATTCACGATAAGAAAAGATCAGGAAAGCAGAAACGGGTACTGGACAGAGCAGAAAAAGGGAGCTTATTAAAGATAAGCCATACAGAATATATATAAACCGAACTCGAATGAAAGTAAGACCTGAAGATCCGCCGATAGTGATAAACCTATAACTAATATCGCAGTTATAGCAATCCCAGTAATCAAAGATCAGGAGCGCAGCAAATTGAAGAAAGCTTTCATAAGTAGAGAGGAAGAGGGAGAGAGAGAGCTGAACAAAACTTTGATAAAATGAATATCTGCCGAACGCCATAAGCCGAACTGCTCAGGCTGGCAACTGTTATTGAAAGATGAGCCGAAATTTGTTTATCGTAAGCCGAGCATCAGCTGACGAGAGACCAAAGTGAGCTGAAGCTCAAGCTGAAAGGGGAAAGCTATCAGCTCGAGACTGAGAGGGAGTGTGTGTCACAGGCAGAGCCACGTAGACAAAAACCAAAAGCCTGTGAAGATAAGGGAACGAAGCAAAGACTATGGGCGAAGATTCAGTTGGGTAGGCATCAGTTGTAATGGAGAAAGAATAAAACAATGCTGAGCTCCAAGTGTTTGATAATTTTCTGATGAAGTCTGATATGTGTATTTACGTGTAAACATTGTCCACTGTGTTTAGCAGCAAATGTTTACACATTGGAAGTAAATACATATGTACATATGTAAGAAAAATGATCTTATATCATTGCTCAACCAAACAGCAATGTAATTCCAATATATAATCATAATATTATTCTCAATAAAAGTGAGAAGTGAGACAACTTTGTCATACAAAAAGAGTATTTAAGCTTCTCCTGACTCAAAAAATAATTTACAATTCTCGCCTGTTCTTGTGGTTTTTTGCCTTTGGCGCCAATGATGTTGAAAGTTGATTACGGTTTAATGGCCAAGGCGTTGCACAAAGTTTCTGCCCAGTCAGCCATCTCTTTCCCGCCTCTCTTCTTCCCTGGAAAAAAAGCACATTTCTAATTATTTAATGGCTGCACCGCATGCAGTTTTGTTATGCAAATGGCCTCATGGCCTGCCAAATATTTACGACTTTGGGGCGGGTACTGGTTGCAGTACATTTCCATATATTTTTCACTCCTTTTTTTTGTTGTTTATTTGTAATGCAACTGCAAAGCGAAACTTTCCAATCATTATTGCAGAAAAGCAGAGAGAGAGACACACACACACACACACACACACACACACAAGCCACACACAGTTGGCTAGGCACGTAATGGCCTGCCATCTCTTTCGCCTTTGTGCAGTGATACGTGCCAGGCAGGCAACAATAAGCAAGAGAGAGAGAGAGAGAGAGAGGAGGAAGCAGTTGGACCTGAGAGTGCGGAAACAAAGGGCGCTAAAAAAGACCAAGCCCGAGTCCATAACGGGTCTTAAAGTGCTCTGAAAGTAGGTGAAGAGGCATACAAGGAGAAGGAGGAGAAGGTGGAGGAGCAGCTTGGTGTATAGTATTACGACAAAGGCCAAAGGTTTCCCCGTAATCTCTTTTGTCTTGCACTCCGCTGCTGATTTTGTTTTATTGTTGTGCAAATTTTACACCATTTCACTTGGCATTTTATCAGATTTCCTCTATTTAAGCGCTGGCATTACCCCGAAAACTCCATATAAAATGGCATTTCCGTTTACGGAGGCCAACGGCTCCTACAGCTACAGCTAAAGCAACTTAAACATTCGATTCGCTTCATGGCATGAAATATTCGTACAAATACTTTTTTTAGCACACTTTTCTGGGCGGATCTATGCAGTCAAAGCCAAACGCTAATTGAAATTCCTAACCAATAGAACTACACACAAAAAGAGCACACAGCACTACACACGCATATGTACAGTCTGTATGTTGCGACACACTCTTTGATACATACATACAGACATGGTCAGATTCGCTCGTAAATGGCTATCGATGCATCCGGCAGCTGTGGCTACTTCCGCTCGACTGGCCCCTCGCTTCGATTCGCTTCGCTCACACTCCGATGCCGATTTCTCTGTCGGGGCAGCATTCAATGAGCGCGACGGATTAGCTTCTCGCCAACCACAAAAAGAGAGCGTCGGAAAGGGAAGCAAAATGAGCCTGACAAAAGCGGCATGCGACACAGTCCGTAATGATGCGGAAGTGGACAAAAGGCCCCACAGCCACACACACAAAAGGCGAGGCTACTGCCAATGCCAATGGCAATGGCGATGGGGGAGAAAAGGCATTCTAAAACTGCGGTCAATTGAAATGGCAATCAAGTTAGTGAGCACGTTCTCGTCAAAAGGCCACAAAGACAGACAGACAAACAGACAGACAGAAAGGCAAAAAGACACAATGGTGCGTGACGGTGGAACAGTACGACAATTTGTTGAAATTCACACCAACCGAACAAAAGCCAAAGATTTGCCACCAATAAATTCAACAGTCACGAATATTTGCAATTAAAATGAGAAATAAAAAATAAAAATAGGAAAAGGGAAAAATTTTAAAGTTTAACAAATTTTAATCAATGGAAATAGGCCCGAAACCACTACTGAACGATTTTACATTGCTATATATCCTTGAAGCTGCTGTTACACCGTCTTTCACCCTCTTTCGAGCGCTGTTTGATATATTTGAAAGGGAAGTCTATCCCTAAGCATTTTCCCTCTTCCAAAAACAAGCCACAAATCAAGTGGATGCCGAAACGAAATTGAGACATGGCGCAAAAAAAGAAAAAAATTAAATAAAATGCTCTGCAGAGCAAACGACTCAAATTAATAGTGTCTAGAGAGTGACTACTCCACCGCCCTCGAAGGGAGCGAACCCATTTTCCCGGCCAGACATCCTGGCATTTTCGGAAAACGAGCGCCGGAAATGTCCAGCAGCAACACACACACACAAAAACATAGAAAGAAGTACAGAGAGAGAGAGATGAGAACTTGAAGGAAAAACATCCTATTTGTGGTGGCTCCCAAAACAGAAATGAAACGATTCCAGCTGGGGGTCAAGGGGCAGCCATTGCCTACTTTCAGGCGTTTAGCTCTGCTCAGCACTTTTCAATTTAGTTGCCATCGCCATCGTGGCAATTGCAGCTCCCCGGGAAAGTTTGTTGCTGCCTCCGCCCCACGACTTGCAACATTCAGAGGCAGTGAGAAAATCAGCTGAAGAAGCTTCACCAGTTTAGCCACCATTTGATGGCCTTTTAAAGCCATTTCAGGCCATTGCAGACAAATCCGTTGGCAGGAAGAGTTCTAACCCCAAGTCCCAAGCAGCGCCCCGCCAAAACAGCAAAAGACCAAAAACGCTTTGCGGCTTTCCAGCTGCCACTTCTTCTGCTTCTTGTTCTGCTGGTTTTTCTCTGGTGTTCTGGTATTCTAGGGGTTCGGTTCCATTCTCAGTTCTGCGGCTGTTGCCGCAGTTTTGTGGCAAACTTGCCGAGCTCTTGGCAGGCCACCCGCTGCCACCATTCTAAATGGTTTTCCCCAAACACACACACACACACACACACACACATAACATTCAACGGCTTTTCCCTTGGACTTGGTTGTGTCTGTTCATGATTTATGTTGTCTCTCCTTCAAGCTTCAAAATCTTTGTTGCAACTTTTTGTAAAGCGCGAAAAGTGCAGCAGCAGAAAAAAATGAATAGATAGACGAGAAAGAGATGAAAACTCGACTTGTCAGTCAATGCAGTTTGCGGTAGTTGTTATGGAGTTAACCTGTCAGTGAAACAACAATTGAAAGTCAGGGGAAAATGGAGAACCAAAGCCATGCAGCAGCAGTAAAATATTCCGGCTTTGGGATACCTTTTATTTAATATATAAATACTACTGTGACTACAATCTATTTGTAATTTATGTGATGGGCTGAAGCTATTGACAGATGGACTTAACGACTTGAATGCTTTCCACACCAAAGTAATACACCCCTGTACCAGCACAAAGATCCAAAAAAATAGGAACAGCCAAATTCACTCAGATAAAACCTGCATGGAACAAGCAGAACTTGAGGAGATTTTGCTTAGACTCTTGAACTCTTTGGCTCTTGTGAAAGTTTGTGCTTGTCCTTCAGCATCAAACCACCTCTCCAAGCTAGACACCTTAAGCCCTCCTGCAGCCCAACTATTCCCCACATTTGTTTGCCCAACTACTTTAAGCGAACCTAATGGGGCTGATGCCTTCGATGAGTTTATTTGTTTGCACAACTTTTGTCCTTGCCAAATTGTTTGCCTTGCCCTGGACAATTTAGTTAAGAAAATTATCGTTTCGGTTGTCTAGTGTGGACTTGGCTTTTAGTCTCACACACATGTGTAGTATGTGGGTGGAAAGAACAACAAATTTGGTTAGCAGAAGTTTGTTGGAGAGTGCTTGACACGCCGTTGATGGGCGCTGCAGATTGTGGAGGACACGTGATGGAAATCTTGCATACGAAAGTTGGTTAATTGAATTGGAATCAGCAGAAAGACATACATAGAATGGATATGTGAATGGGCAAATGAATAGTAAAATATACTCGTGCACGTTGGTTAATTTAATTAATCTGATATTCCTACTTATTCATTCGTACTAGAAATCTGTAATTTTGCTCTTAATTTAGATGCAGATATATTTATTTATTATTCAAAACAGTCTACGTGCAAGAAGAAATGCTTTGAATATATATTTCTACAGCTTTCCATTTATTCGCATCACATTGCACACAACTGTGCGTATACGCAATGCAATTACCTTCACTGCAATACTAATCCACTTGTACTTATTCTGCTCTGTTTCTTGCAGGACATCGCAGCCACAATATTACGCTGCTGGCAATAACACAGCACACATATTCCCAGGACATGGCCAGCATCAGCATCGGGTTTATGAAGGCAAACAAGCAGAACAAAAAATGCACAACTAGCAGAAACTAATCTGCAACTGAACTGAGGAAACTTTGCTGCCCACTTGGTATGTTAAATCTGCGTGAATTTATCAACTTTCGTAATTAACAAGGTTGCTGCTGCTGCTATTGCTGTTGCTGCTCTGCGTACGAGTATTTCCCACTGTTACCTGCTCAATGTTGGAAGCTAAAACTCGTCCTAAAATCTGTTTACATTTGCCACATGAGAAATTGTTGGAGCGAACACACAACATGGATATGGGAGCACGGGCCGGGCGAGGCATGGCTCTCATGGACATGGGAACCCAAGCGAACACACACGCTCATGGACAGGGGTACCCAAGCGAATCCAGTTTGTCCATAACTTGTTAACGGTTTCACTTATGTAAGTTCATTAGCTGACCAAACAGGAGGGCCCTGGCCCTGGCCCCGGCACCGGCACCGGCACCGTCACCGGCCCTGTCCAATGCAACGGTAACTGGCATTTGGCCATCAATCAAATCAGCAAATGACCGACTGACTCGATCCGCAACGTAAAGCGTTGGTTCATTGGTGGGTAGATTTTGCGGCTCTCGAGTGGAAATGAAATGAAAATTAGAATGCACACACACACACACACACACCACACCTGATTGCACTGACTCTGACTGACAGACAGACAGACAAGTGGGGTGGTGCCACAGAGGTGTTGCATGAGCATTGGATTGGATAGTGCAGGGACAGAGAAAAACTAGCAACCGCAGGTTGGTTGCTTGGACAATGCCCGAGGGCTACGCGTTGTCACGTGAGCGCCCGAGCAGGGCAATCAACGAATCAGGCAACCAATCAAGCGGCGTGTGACATGCAACTGAAGCATGTACGTGACCCAAGACCCCGACGCACAGTGGCGTGCAGCAAAGAAAAAATGCAAAAATTTGTTATCTTCCAAATTGAATTGGGATTTTAATTTTTGCACCAAGACTTTCTAATCCATAAACTTGGGTTCAGTTTCTTATTTTTCCATCCACTTAAAAGCTTAAACCAGAGCTTGATCATTCAATGATGAAATTTTAGATTATTTATTTACTTTTGACCATTAAAAAATGCATTAATAAAAAAATTAGATTTAATTTTACAACTTTGTGCATATATTTATGTTATCCTGATCTTTTTGCAATCTGTAGAATCTTCTACAATGGGAATGCACTTGGGTTTGCTTCCCAAAAGCCCCTAAACCACTGTACCCTCCGTTCGTGAGTGTCTGCCAGGAGCTGCTGGGAGCAGCTCTCCCGTTGCATTATGGACTCAGTGAACGTGCGTCTGTCAAGTTCCCAGCTCGCAGCACTGGCTGGCAAGTCCCCGGCTTACAGACCAGTCCATTCCATTCCATTCCGTCTATCCTGCAGTCTCGCTTGGGTTCGCATGTCAGCACTCCTGGCTGACTGGCTGCCTGGCTGACTGGCTGCCTGTCTGCTGGCTGATGCCTGCCTCTAGTTTTGCCTCCTCCTACTGCTGCTCCTGTCGCTTGTCCGTTTAGTGCTTGCGACACGTCAATGCTTTCATCATTTAATTAACTGTTTCGTGTGGCTAAATTGCCAGGTGAAGTTCGTAAGGAAGGCACCTGGACTACGTGCCCACACTTTACGTTTTGCGTTTCAATTGGCAAGATGCAGAGACATTAGCAGGAGCAACTGTATGGGCGGGAACAGCAGGGAGTCCTTGGTGGCACACTTTGCATGTCATTTTTGATGGAGACAAGTGTTTACAAGTGTTTGTTTTTGGGGTATTGCTAAAGGAAACTCCCCTTAAATTATTGAATTTATTTACTTGTTTCATCTTCTGCTTAAATCAAAATTATTAAATCTAAAAAGAGTTTTCCTCTCAGCCAAAATGTCTTCTGTACATTTCTCGTTACATAAGCTTAAACTTATTTCTGCAGCCAAAACTATAACGAGAAAACCACTGAAAACAAACTCAGACTATCAAATTAGTTAGATAAACTTGTTTAGCAAATAATTTATGGTTTCCCGTTCAAGTCAGAACAACAAAAGGAGGAACGGAGGACTATCTCTTGCTGCTTTCTATTCCCTGCTCCGCACTACCTCTTGCCATATCCGTATCTTCTTTTGTGCAGATTGAAAAGAAATCCAAAGCTGATTTATGTTTTTATTTTGTGCATTATTTGGAGTTTATATTTAAAACATTAGACAACGTCAACGTCCACAGAGACAGAGAAAGAGAGAGAGACAGTCACAGCGCAACTGAAGAGATAAAAACTGAAAGCAGCACAAATAAAACTGCAACTGCAGCAACAAAAATCCAAATAAATGTAGGTGGAAAAGTACTGAAAAAGGAGGGTGGGCAGAGGCATAGATAAAGCGTCAGGCACCAAAGGGCAGACAGACAAATAAAGCGGAAATGTTAACATCAACGAATGGCGCCGGCGACAGAGCAGTGCGGGAAAGAGAGTGTGAGCAGTGAGGGGAGAGCGGTTGAAAAAGACAAAGCCAGAGAACACAAAGATGTATTTTTCAATTTTCGCTCACAGAAATTCTGCAGTGCACGCGGATACCCTATATATTATATTGGGCCTATAGCTACACGATTCTAAATTCTTAATGATTTTGCTTTTGACTCTCAAGCGAAGTGCCCAAAGAGTGTGAAGAGATTGAAATGGGCTAACTCTACAGATCAACCTGAGATCAAGAAAAACCTTTCCCTCCCTTAGTTTTTACTGTCAAACTGGACATCGAAATGTCTTGGCACAATTTATATTTTCTGCTTGACTGTACCTTCATTTTGTACTCCATTTCCGTTGAAGCACATGGGACCAGATTTCCACACTCGATTAGGCGTATAATTTATGTTGCAATTTATAGATATTTTTTTGGGCATTCCAATTGACTGCCACTCAAGTAGTGAGCTGTATGGCTACACGAACAGTTGAAGAGGCAGGTGAGAAGTTGTTGCAACATTCTGTTGACACTAATGCCCGAGAGAGAGAGAGAGTGGCGCAACGGCAGAACGAAGCAAGAAAGAGCAACTGCCAGGGTAATGGGGGAGGCAAGTGGCAAGTGAAGGCAAAGGACAATGGCGCAGGACCTGAATGAAAAGAAAAGAATAGCAGTCAAGTTGGAGGGGCACAACGACAACACATCCCAGCACAAATGTCAAGTAAATAGTTGTTTGCTCAACAATTGGCAACAGGCTGCCAGAGCAATCTCCCTCAACCAGAACAATTCCCTTCACGAGGAATACAAATGTTCCTTTCATGTCAAATGGAAAAGGCTGTCGAGCTCCCAAAGAAAACTTAAAGCATTAGCAGCGTCAGAAAACAATGAGCCACTGAGCAGATGGTCCACGAAACAAGAGGGAAACTTATTAGGAGAGCAATTAAGCTGTTTATTTGAATATTAAATATTTAGAGACTTAAAATCGTAGCCATGGAAAATGCGCCATAATACTCTAATTTGTTGTATTGGTAGAGATTTCAAGTCACACATCAAATGGTATATTTCAACAAAGAGAAAATAAATAAGATTTAATTTAATTTCGAATTGCACTCGTCCAGCTTTTCGAATATTTGTTAAAATAAAAACTCTGGAAAGTCATCGAATGTTCCATATTATTTTTGCCATCGTGATGCATCAGCGTAAATGTGCAAATGTGATATGCTAATAGAATTGTTACCTTTCATCAGTTCTGCCTTCACTAAAGAGGACATTTGACTTTTTATCCAATTATATATATATATATTTTTTTAGCCCGTTGTGTGAGTCAAAAACTTTTTCCATTTCAAATATCGAACCAGCAAATGTCAGTGGAGATTTTAACTTTGTTTTTCAAGCATTTTTTCCTGCTATTCCGCTGAAGCATGGCTATTTTAATACCTTTATCAGGTTATATGTAGCTCCGATAAATTTTCCGCTGCCCCAACTCGAACACAATCCCCAATCCGAATCCGAACCCATCCACTCAGCTTTAATTTGCCTGTCATTTCGCATTCCCTGCGAGGGTCTAAGCTGACATTTGGCCCAGCCAACTCACCCGTAGCCCCACCGCTTATAACCTTTTTCCCCCTGCAGCAAGCTACATCTTTACCGAGCCTCCCCTGTCCACCAACTTTTAGCCAAGCTGCGCACAATTTTCTGAAATGTAAGCGAAAAAAGGGGGAAAAAAAACTCGGGCACAGGTCGCCATCTTTCGCTGAAGTGGGGGACGCGAGTCTACCGTTGGATGAAACTAATTACGTGAACGACTTTACACCCAGATAAGACTCGAATCACCAAAAATGAAATGAAATTTCTTTCGCCTCGGGCAGCGGATAAAAAAAAAGCAAAAAAAATACGATAAATGGTGACTGCTGGCTGCCTCATCCTTGAGGCATGCAAAATGTAATGTATATAACGTCATTAGGCAAAAAGGCAGCAACAAAAGTGTGAAAGCCAAGAGCGCGACCACGAAGCAGGTTAATTACGCAACAAACAATAAATTACTTGGTCCACGGAAATGCAAAAAAAAGGAGAGAAAAAAAAAAATAAATGAATGAAGCTGATGTTTAGATACGCTTTCTGTGATACTACGACCTGTGAAGAGAATTTATAAAGTTAATAATACAAATCTGTTTGCTAGTCAGTTACCCATAACCGATGAAAATATAAAGTTCAGTTTAATCTTGGTAATAGATATCACCACAAACTAGAATCATGTTCCCATTGAGATCATAAAATGCATATGCTTAAGTTATTCGATTTTTATATTCTTTGAAATATTTTATTCATTAAAATGACTGGGCAGTGAATTGACTTCATGAAGAAGAATCTATAAAGCTTTCTGCTTAAGCTTTAATAAATTTAAATTACAAATAGGCAAAAGACAAGATTACATAGACATATAGATTAGATATAGAATTGTATCTCTATCGAGAATATGGTATAATTTTTGTACAGTTCAAACGGCACTCGCAAACCTGTAACATCCTCTACAAGTGTATATAAACAAAAAAAAGATGAGAAAAGCTAGAAAAATAAGAAATTAGTGAAGGTCCTTGTCTCCTTCCCTTTGGTAACCCTAATCAGCTTAGCTGCAACCCCATCTCTCTGTGCCACAGTACCCTGAAAGGATGATTAAATTTTTGTTTTCTCGTCAAATTCCAGGCAACATTGCGCATTCGCCATGTGTTGCATGTTCGCTTTTCATTCCGCTTGCTCTGCAGCATATCTTGAGTTTGATGTGCTCTACTGTACCCCCAACCACCCCGCTACAAACTGCCAGTCTTGGGTGTCAGTCTCCTAAGCTGCGTCCTGCCTGTCGTCATTCAGTCGCCTCGTGTCCTGCTCCTTTCACTCTGTCCTTCTGCTCTGCCATTCTCTCTCTTGTTGTTTTCACTTAATTTCTTTTGCTCTGTCACTTTAGCACCGCTGTCTTTGTTTTTGTGTGTTCGTCAAGAAACGAAAGGAATTTTTTAATTATAAAATGTGTTTATCCGGAATTAATTGTTATTTTCCTTTTTTTCTGTCTATTTTTGTTGCACTTTTTTTTTTGTATTTTACCAACTGTCCGAAAAAAAGTAATCCAACAAAATAACTCTCTCTCACTCTCTCTGTATCTATTTTTTTTTATCTCTCTTTCTCGTTTCGCCTTTGTTAAATTACTCACATTTTAAGCTTTGACTTTTTGTCGTGTCTGTGGCGGAAAATAAGGGGAAAAGGACTTTATATCTAAGAGGATTATAAACCTTTCGTTTGGGAAAAAATGCTTTTGTGTATTATATTTTTTAAAGTTCATACAAAAATCATGGAATGCTAAACTCGAGCATTTTAATTGAATAATTCCCAAAAGAAGTTCCTTTGCTTTTCTCATCAGTTTTTTTTTTAACCGTTTCCCTTTTGTTTGTCCCCAAAAATCTCAGTTGACCTTCATGTTCTGGATTGGTTATAGTTTTCTATAGAATAATTTGTTACAAAAATTTTCTAATATTTCGAAGTAGTATTCTCTTTTCAAAAGTATTTTTTCCAGAAACATGGCGCTGAACCTCACGACCCGCAAGCCAGCGGTGCCAGGAAAGCCCAAGAATACGAAGATCGCCGAACCGACTGCCATGAAGGTACCCACCCCAGGTACCCCTGTTCAGCGTCAGGTGGGCTTCCGCAAGCAGACCCAGGAGATCCCGGCCAAGACCAAGCCCCAGGACGCCATGCAGGGTACCAGGTTGCCCGGGCGCTGGAATCTGCCAGCAACAGACGTGGCTACTGCTGGCTACAGCTCCTATCAGAGATTTATGCCCGCTCCAGTCAAAACCCCCAGGAGCGCGATACCCGTGGCCAAGCCTCAGCATCTTTCGCCAAAAAAGTCCAAGGGCTCCAAGGAGCTTAAGGCCATGCCACCCAAGTCCAAGTCACCCAGTCCCGAAAAGAGCAACCGTAACAAGAGCTTCTTCGACAAATATCTGAAGTTTGCCTACGATCTGAGCACCCCCGAGGGCGTGCGCCAGCTGGAGGCGCACTTCTTCCCCACCGACAAATTGGCGGATCAGCCCAGCACCAGCAAGTGTGTGCCCACCGCCAACACCACCAACACCACCACAACTAACCCAAACAATATCGCTGTCTGCAAGCAAATTAATTCCACAAAGGATCCACGCACCGGCAAGGAGGAACCGACCAAGCGCGAAAATTCAATTGAGACGATTCTCGAGAGGAGCAAATTCTACTAGCAACAGAAAGGGGCGTTGCCATGTGCCTCGATTGCAAAATTGCCAAGTTATTAATGTTATTCTACCGAAAATTAAAGCATACAAATTAAAGTTGTGGGCTGGGCATTAGTGGGGGGGTGGGGAAATACGAAAGTTTCTTTACTCTGGGGTATTCCGCACTCAACGAAAAGGCCTAATAAGCGTTAATAACAGTTTTGTAAGTGTGTGTGGGAATTAGGAGAAAACAGCAAACAACAAAGTACTTAAGGACTGGAGCATGACGAACTTGTAGATACCCTTAAGAGGCAAACAGCTACGGGATATGGATAGGATGGGAATCGGATCCGAGACTTGAACTAAAAATAAGAGACTGAAATACTTCCTACGCTGTGTTGCAAACATCTGATGAAAATTATTATACCCGCTGCTGAGGGTATCATAAACACTCATGCACAAAAGACCATTTTGGCACACAGCTTAAATGAAATTTATTGTGTGGTATACAGTCATCTCACTCCCCCTCACTCTCTTTGCCTCTTTTCGCTGTATGCAAATGCTGTATGTATTATGCTTTGTTCAACACAAATGCACACCCACACACACACACACACACACACATGCGTGCAAAAAGAACCGCAAGCAAGCGAGCAACAAAAGCAACGCATTGGGCATTGTAAATCATAATCAAAACAATAGAACAAATGAAGCTAATGTGGCGCAAGCAGAACAACAACAGCAGAATGAAAGGCACGGATAGAGAGAGAGAGAGAGAACGAGATAGTGTGTGGGAGAAAGCGTGAACAATGAGACTAGTGGACAGAGGGTAGAGAAGACATGTAAACGAATGGAGTAAATGGTGTAGAGCGAGCCAGAGATAGCTAGTGGGAGGAGCGGCATACGGATAGCGTGGTCAGGAAAAAAAAAGGAACCTTTAAAGCTGGAAAATTAAAATGCGGCAAATCCGTTAAAATCAAACAAAATTCGGTGTAAATGTCTGTACGATTTTAGACTAGGAAATACCTGGCAAAGCAATTGAATAATTGTAGGGTACTCTTCAATATTAATAAAGATATTTTCATATTTTAATATTTTATTTTTTGTAACCCACACAGAAGCAATGAAACAATCAACAAAGTTTCTTTATACAGGAACAGACACCAAATGGCTTTCAAATATAACAGGTACGAGTATTCACAGACAGGGTATTCCACTATGCATCAATTCTCATACAATTTTGTGGTCTGGTAACAAAAAATAATTGTCAAAGATGACAGCCACTGCATTGTTAGTGTGATTTACTGCATTGGCATATTTTATTCAATTAATATTGTTTTGCATAAATAAAAAAATAGTTCCCCGCCTACAACAATGGCGTGTAATTAGTGGCAATTGATTTATGCGATTGCCTTGCCATCTGAATATTGTGGATCCCCAATTGATGCTGATGCTGTCCCGGCAGCTGGAACAAAACGTGCTTAATGAAATGCAAACAACTGTCCGCAACAATATTCCATTTAATTCAATTTTGTGCTGTGTATATACATATGATTATGTACAACGCTGTATGTAGCTGGTTGACATCGGGTCAGATCTATTTCATTAAGTATTTGGTCCCCTTCAACCAGCTGTATCAGTTGTTGTTGTCAACGAATTAAATGCGCTGAAAAACGGTAAAGTGAAAAAACAATGATTAAAAATTTGTTGTATGTGAGACAAACAAGTGTAAAAAATTAATTAACATGCTATACATTAAGTGCAAAATATGTTGGACCTTCGATTTAATATTGGAAAATATAAAACAAAACAAAAATCGAATTCAATTCAATCAAACTATGTCAATAAAGCTGGAGCAGCATAGCAAAACTTTTTTCTATGAAAGCGCTAAGCGCTGATGAATTCTTTCCCTATTTACATGGACCCCATTGTTATTTCCCGTTATTTGCTGGCATCGCATCGCCATAGCGCCATGCTGTGCATTCCAATGACACGGCGGCTATGCAAAAAATCCTCTCCACGAACCGGAGATGCAAAAAAGAGAGAAAGTCCGATAGGAGGCAGACAGCTGCAGAGTTCTCCGCTTTCTAACGAGCTAGAATTTCCCTGAAAGGAATGGAATGCAAGGTGAAAGAATGTCGTTGGAGCGATTTTTTGTATGAGCTGGCTGCCAGCAATAAAGTCAGTAGTAATGTGATTTAATAGAAATTTTTAATGCTTTGACTTTAGCACAATCTCAAAATCAAATTAAAAGTTCAACAAGAGATCATTGCATGTCGTGGCAATGCCTGACATTTCCTTATTGGGAAATGGCTTGGCTCCCGAAGGAGTCCGAAATGTCCGAGCCCACTACTTGGCAATGACCACCTTTACGACCTGAGGACACTTGTAGGATGGCAAGTGCTCCCGGCAATAGGTCTCGATGGACTCCAACTCAATGTCCACATTGGGCGAGACAATGCAAATGACACAGAGCCGATTGCCCCACACCGTATTCGGGATGGCCAGCACGGCCACATCGTTGATTTTCGGATGCGAGAGCAGCACCTTCTTCACCTCGGAGCCGTTGAGCTTGAGACCGCCGACGGTTATCACATCGCACGCCTTGCTAATGAAGTAGAAGTTGTCATTGTAAAAGGCGCAGATGTCGCCGGTGGGTACGAAGCTCTCCGCCACTTCCGCACACTGCTTTCCGGCTGGGAGCGGCACAAGCGGCAGATGCTTGCAGGCAATCTCGAGCAGTCCAATGGCCACGGCTTTGTTGGGATCAAAATTCGGGACTGGAATTTCGGAGGCATCGCTCAGGGGCCCCGTTTTGATGGCACCACCGACATGGTTTTGGCACTTGAAAATCTCCTTGCCCGTGGCGCTCATCAGGCGGGCAGTGACCCCCTGGAGTGGGTTGCCCAGCGTGCCCGTCTTGTAGTTGGGTGGAAACGATTTGGGCGGTGGTTTGGGCACACGTTTTGGGTTAGCCACTTTGGGCAGCTCCTTGGGAGCCTCCTCGATGGCATGGCCCAGAACGAAGCCCGTCTCCAGCATGCCGTAGTACTCGAGGATGTGATGGCCGGTAATATCGCGCCAGCTCTCGAATACCGAATCGGGCAGCATGGCAAAGCCGGTGGCCATTATGCGCATTTTCTCGCTGCAGTGCTTCTTGATGTACTCCACCATGCGCGTGTCCTTGAGGAACATCTTTTCGTATTCGGCAATCATTTGCTTGTACACGATGGGCATGGCCAGGAAGCAGGTGCAGCGCTTCTTGGTCGACAGATTGACGCCCAGCAGTGAGTTCCAGATGCTGCTGGTGTTGAAGCCACCCTGGAGCACCACATTGCCGCCCACATGCAGCACTGCCCCAATGGCAATGTGCATGTGCAGCATCGGCAGAACGGGCAGCAGCGTGTCGTTGGGCCCCAGGCGCCAGGTGTCGATCAGGCAACGGATCTGGGCATCGACATTGCGATGGGTGAGCATCACCGGCTTGGGGGCTTGCGTCTCGCTGGACGTGTACAGCATCATGGCCATGCTGTTCTCGTAGAAGTCATTGGGCAGCATGGCCTCAGGCATCAGTACGCCCGAATCTTCGGTGATTACCAGCTGCTGGGCGTACGTCGTTGTCGAGGAGATCTCCTTCATGGGCGGCACAAAGTCATGGTTCAGCATAATGGTAGCTGCTTTCAGATCCTTCGCTAGTTCCTCGATAATGCTGGCGTTTTCGGGTGTGCCAATCAATAGATTTGCCTGACAATCGATCGCCTGCAGACGCAACAGTTTCAGACATGGGCGTGTACGAAGTGGCACTGCCACCTGGCCGGACATCCAGCAGCTCCACAGCATCACAATCCACATTGCATTGTTGGCACAGAAAAATCCCACGGGCGCCGAAGCGCCGCTGCCTGAAAGCAGAAAGATTTGAGGTGTGAGAGTTCCGCTGTATAGCTGGGAGTGTGTACTATAGCTACCGCATATATTGGATATCTGTATGGACAGTCGCTTGGCTGCCATATACAGCTGGAAGTAGGTGTACTCCCCCACGTTATCCCTAATGGCCAGATCGTCCGGATAGAGCATGGCCTTCTTGTATGTGGGCAACAAAATATTGCTGCGCTCCTCCGCGTAGTAGCTATGCCGCAACTTCTCAACGTAGTCATCCTGAGCAGGGGGAGGATGTGATGGAATGAGAAAATAGTTGGCTGAAACACTCACCTTGTAGACCAGATCTAAGCAGTAATAGCGCTGTGCCATTGGGCGCCAGCCCACACGCTGGCAGCCACGCAACAAATGTGCCAACATTTTCGATCTTCTTTTGTACTCTTCCTAGTGCAGGGCTCACACACGATATTCAAATGCTTTTTTTTACTGTTCTGTTCTATTTGTTTTTTTGGTGTTATTCCGCTTCAGATTATGCCGATTTTGTAACTTATACTACAATTTGTGATTCGTTGCAAAAGTGTTTTACTAACGTTACTCGGCTATGGGAAATTATTGAGCAATTCTGACAGTCTGATTGTATATTCTCATGGCCCACTAGCACCGGCTATGAAATTATGGAGAATTCTGCTTTTGACAGATACTAATTCTGGGAAATTCGGACAAGCCAATAAACTCATTTTGCATGTCGAATGCATTACGGCTAAGAGTATTAAGTATTTACTGTTTAATGTATGTGGAAGAGCGGAGCGTGCATGTTGCACATTGTATTATATGCAAATATTTGTGAGCATTTCTGGCAAAGGCAAATACAAGTAAATCAAACATTTTGCATTATTGAAAAGCATTCCATTCGCTTCTGGCCGTATCCGATATGAGCCGCTTGGCCGGCCATTGGTTCGTGTTTCAGTTGCAGTTCCATGAGCGGCGCTTATCAAACAAAATGAATTTAATTAATTTTATAGCCTGAGAGGAGGATGAGCAGGCTGGCTGGCTGGCTGGCTGGCAGAATGTGTGGGTGGTGGGTGCAAATGGCCACTCAATTAGTTAACAAGCTGCGTTGGTATTTTCAACTCTAATCAACTCGCCAGTGCCAGTGCCAAGTCCACTCAAAAGCTTGCCAGAAAATTTGCCAAATCAAGTGATATGTAAATATCCACACAGAATTTATTCCCTTTTAAGCAACAATTAATAAAATGAGTCTGGGAGTGTTTTAATAAACTAGAAAGAGGGTGTGAGGCTCTCGGGGCTTTCAACTTTTCATAGAAGCTTGACAGATTTTACTGCCATTTGTCCTGCCATTAACAGATGATAGAAAGTTGATTCCAAAAACAAACTAAAAAATGTATATAAATCTACAAAATATTAATTAATTAGCTTTCCGCTCTTATAGTTTCCCTTGGATATTTTTAAGTACTAGACGCAGTCAAAGATCTCTTTTGTGCGACCAATCAACTCTATTTCGTTGCAGGTCTTGTGAGAAAAATGTGGATACCCCTCCCCCACAAAAAGGGTATATGTAAACTGCATAATCCAATTGAAAATGTAAAGTTTAAGCCATGCAAAAACGAGTACAAGATAGAGTAGGAGAAACAGTAGAAGAGAGTCGTTTGGAAAACTTGATCAAAGACAACTTTGGCCCTGGGGCCATAAATTATTCAATTATGCACAACCCGAAACCAATCGAATCGAATCGAATCCAAATGAAACGAATCGAATCGAATCGAGCTGAATTGAAAGTTCAAATTGCATTGAATTTCAAAATGGTCAGATGCTTAATCAAGGCCCCCAACGAAATGGAGCAGAAGCAAAAAAAAAAAAAAAAAAGTATAAGAAAAAAAAAAATAAAGTTGCTTTCTCTCTCGCAGGCGGAATTCAATTTAATGTAGATTTACATGCAGGCGAGGTCGAGGCAGTTTTTCTTTATTTCTTTCTGTATTTTTTCAATGAGAACGCTTGACAAATCACCGCACAGGAGACCTGGAGTGGAGTCGAGTGGTTTGGGGTGTGGGTGAGGGTGAGGGAGAGGGAGAGCTGCCTGCGGCCGTGTCATGAAATGAAATCGACATGAAACCAACGTGACCAACGTCATTAATTATCGCCGGCAACGCTGTACCCTGCTAATTACGACATGGCCAGGCGCCAGCCTCCTCCCTGGCTCCACCCACCCACCACTCTGGACGGACTCGCTCCACACTGAGGTGAGTTTAAGTGCGCAATGGTTGGAATGGGATGGTGGGTCCAGGATGTGGCTGGTCTGTGTGCTCTGTGTGCGCTGTGCTGTGGGGGGAGGTACAGTCGTCGCTGTCGCAGCTTGGCAACATGACGGCGCACATTTTGCATTTCGACCACGAATAAAAAGTGTGTGCGGCCTGCCGCAAATAAGTACAGTGTGCAATGGCCCCCGCGGGGGTCAGTTTGTGCAATCCTCAATGGGGCTCAAAAAATAAAGGCAAAACCAAAGTTAATTCGAGGGGGAATATATCCGGCGTTACACATTAATATTATTCATCCGTTTCACCTTAAAAAATGTCTGACTTCCTGTCCTTTATGCCAGTTGGTTACCCTAATGACTTTTATTTTTTACGCGTAGCAAAGATAACGTTTTTTTTTCACTTTTCTATCAATTAATTAAATATTTAAATACACACCCATAAAAATGTATTCGCCCTCCAAGATTTTTGCTGATTTATGTTTCTTTGTCAAGGGATCTGCCAACAAAATTTTTAAAGAAATAAAAATATTTATTGATAGACTAATTTCACATTCAAATAGTCAATAGTCAATTGCTTGTGTATCAGTTAATATTCACCCATTCATTTATTCATTTATCACAGCATTTGTATCCTCAAAGTGTACCCTTAAGTCCCATGGGACTAGGACCACCCCTTCATTGCCTCTCAATTTGTTTAGAAATGCGGTGGAAAGAAATGAAATGTGACAAAATGTGCAGGAATTCAATGGAGCAGGACAAAGATGAAGAGCTGCTGACCGCACCATTCATTTTGTCATTTTACAAGCAAGTCGCTCCAAAAGATAAGTTCCACCAAGTACTTACGCTGCTTGAGCCAAAGCGAAAGGATACACACACAACAGACAGAAGCAGCAATAAATGGGACAGCAACAGAGGAAAGGATAGCTGCCGTGTTGGAGGATTTTGATACCCATCGAATCGATCCTATATCAGTTAGAAGTCATCTGATTCTGATCAGAGATTCACCCAATAAACTTTGATAGCCATGCCATACAATTCTATTATAACGAGAAAGATCTATGAAAAGTTTCATACAGCTATGCAAACAGAAACACACAATGATGGACATCCTGCTGATCAAGAAAAATTCCTTCTCTTCTTTACGAACATCTGGTGAACATTTATGGTACCCTCGCTGCAGTGCAAGACGCACACAAATAGCAACAACTGGCAGTGAGATTTCTAGCTCGCTCTCCACTCGGACCAATTCAGTGTGACCAAGCGACCGCAGTGAAAGGCACAAAGGACACAGAGCCAGAGTTATTTTTCGCTGGAAAAGTCCTAAGCAAAGCATCAGACAGGGAAGAACGAAGGAAGGAGAGCTTGTGGGGCGGAGGAGGCAGCAAAGGAGGATTATGTTTTGGGGTGGCGATTCTGATGGTTCTGCGGTTATGTCAATATGACGACAATAGGATTTGCTACGATAAGCTTCTCTGTGGTCCTTGATTCCTTAGTGGAGTGTGGATGGGGTGGAGGTGGAGGTGGGGGTGGGGGTGGGACTGCGACAGTGACAGTCCATTCAGTCCCATCCAAGTGACGGTCCTGCCCTTCGCCAGCTCTGACGTCTGAAGAGTTCGTCGCTGATAAATGAAATTCGCAAAATAAATGCACTGAAGTGAGCTTAACTCGGCCTCAACTCAGTCTCTGTCCCCACGGCTCAGTCTCCCTCTCATTCCATGCTGAGTGTCGACGTCAGCAGTTCATAAATATTTTGCCTCATTTTGCCGAGAGTATTATTTTATTCCCACTTGTCAAAGCAAAGTGGAACACAATCCACACAATCCAACTATAGCCTCTAGTTGGTTGTTCAAGGCCGGCAAGGGCGGAAAGGGGAGGCCTATAGATATTGAGATGCGATAGAGATGATAATGATTGTCTGGAGATGTTTGCACGGCTTTTCTGTGTAGACTCCAATTGTTGGATATTAATTACGCGTTCTTCAGTCGTCTTTTGCTGTGATACATGGTAGAAAGATCCATTGGAATAACCATTAACGAAAGTTCTCTAAAGCGCACATCATGAAATTTATTTTAGCATTAATTGTGCATTAAAAGCTTAATCTTTTATTGCCAAATTTATAACTGAATCCAATTTCTGTGCCGTTCTTGCACCATTGATGGAATTTCAAGTTTCATTGAGGTTAATCCGATCAACTGTATTTTAAGAAAGTGCAGTCCCATTAACCAAATTTATAGAGGGTGCTTGAAAAATATCCAATACGATACAGTGCGTTGCAAAAGTAAAATTTTAAATTAAATTAATACACTTTGTTATTTATTAAACTATTTAAATCAAACAAACAATTAAATACATTTTGTAAACTTTGTAAAGCAGCCAATTGAAATAATTTACTATGTAAATCAGAGCAGAGTTTTTTTTAGTAACTAACTCATTGAAACTATGTTTCCCAATAATAACAATAGCATTCATTTTTTGCCTCCGCTTTACTACTATATGCAAAGAAATTCCACCGTCCACATATTTATAGATCTGACTGTACCGATGGGCCATTAAAACTTTCCCCCATGATATAATTATCGTTTGTTTTGTCACTGGCAACATTCGCATTAATTGAAGTGCAGCATGAAATATTCCCCATTTAATGGCGAGCATTTTAAATAATTTTAAATGAACCGAACGCCCGCCGCGACGGGGCCATTCCAGAGAGCCATTAAAGAAATAATAAGTGGATGTAATTTATGGATTGCAGTTTTACACCACAAAATAAACATTTAAAAAAAAAGTGGGCACAAAAAAAGAGCGCCAAAGACTTCACATTTAAAGGTACAATTTCAGTTGATTTTTATTCAGATTTCCTTTGGTTTTTTTGTTGTAAAATCTCAAGCAAATAACTCACTGAAAGGACTTTGAAGAAATCTCTGCACTCATGTCCCTTGCAGGTGATTTGGTTGTGGGAGTCAGGCTTTAGGCTGGGGAGTCTTCTAATATGGCCATATATCTTCTGCTGACATAACTTTTTATGCCCAAAGAGGACTAAAAGGACTAAGCGTCAGATGAGTGCGATGTCTCTGCCCCTGTCCCTGTCTCTGTCCCTGTCGCTGTCGCATTCCCTGTCGGGCTTGTCGCTGTCGCCCGCGTAGCAGGGGGGAGAGGTTTTTTTGGGGCGAGAAGGACTTCCGGAAATACGCTTCACGTTTTACTGAATTTGAAAATTTGAAAATTATTCATGAGCATGTGGAAATTAAATTCAGGTCCACACAAAAGAGATTTATTTGCCCGCCTTTCTCCAGCTCTTCTATCTCACTCTCTCTCTCTCACTCTACCTCGCTCCAGCTCGCTGTATATTTGTCTTTTTTGCTCTATGAAATGGAATGAAATGAAAAGGCACTAAGACCGGGGCCAACTGGCTATTTATCTGCCCGAAGCACCGTCTCCAGCTCCAGCTCCACCTCTAGCTCCTTTTCGCAGTTCCTTTTCCATCTTCATCTATTGCCTTCAATTTCTTGCTGGCTTTTTGTAGTTTTTGTTATACTCTTTCAAGGGCGAGTGCTGGACGCTTTCTTGGCAGCGTAAAAGCTAACCTTTACTTCGTTCTAAAACTACTACGGCTTCAAGATCCACAAACGACATGCGAAGATGGGTTGCTTTATGCCAAACGGCATATTCTAGTTGCAGTAGAAAACGAAGAGTATCATAAAGAAAATCACTTCCAATGCCTTCTCCGCCTCCAATGCATTGCAATGTTATATTTTCATACATAAAACATATGTATGTCGTAATCTGCTAAGCACCCATATATTATTCCATTATTCCACCCCACCACACCACAAGAGTATTCCAAACTTCGGCCAACCGCATCGAAACTCTACGCCACTTGTTATTTTTTTATTTGTCCGACTTATCGCAAGTTTTCCATTATAAAATTAGGTCAGCTGCAAAAATAACTCAACTCAACTCAACTATTTTACCAGTCATTTTTTTTTTATACGAGTATTCATACGTATGTATATACGTTTTTTTTTGTCTGCTGCGGTCGCCAGACAAATATTTAGCTGGTGGGGCTAAGGAAACGGTTCCGGAAAATGGAAAAAATGCTAATTTGTCAGTTTTACGCTGACATTGGTCCGAGTCGGAGTCCGGCTCTCAGATAGCACTGCCAAAGGAAGATGCCATCCTCATCCTCATGGCCATGGCCATTTTTTCCTTTTTGTTGTTGTCACCCAATGCCGTACCATAGCATCGTAGCATACAATACTATTCCATCCCGGTTTGGGTTCCTTTGGTCTGTTGTCATAAAAATTGTTTCCATTACATTATGCTGATTTCGTGCATTTATTCAGGCCGACTGCCCTGGCATGCCTCTTGGAGGGTATCTGCTTTGTGGCAACTTAATTTCCATTTTTTTTTTCTTCTAGATTCCGTTTTTGCCAGAGCAACTCCACTAGAGAATGTGTTTGTGTACGTTGACCAAAAAGCAATTTCTATTTGCTTCATATCGGACACAGAAAAGCTGAGTTTGTTGTGCTGCACAGATAGTAGAGAAAATAAACCTCCGGTCAAACAATATAAATACTATTTTCTTTAAGCTTTTCATATTTTCCGCTTGGACCTAGATATGGAAAAATAGTTTATCCTGCATGTCGATAATAGAACTGATTTTATAGGTAAAGTTATGGCCAGCTAAGCATTTGATTTGATTGAAGTGGTGGCCATTTATTATTGGGTCACTCCACAGCGGCGGGGATGGATACCAATTCCTACATAACATTTCCTGAATAAATATCACAAATCACAGATGTATCTATAATTAAGATCTGTGGAAAATAAAAGAAAGAAATCTGTGAAGAGTTACGTTCATGGAGCCTTAAATATTCAAAATAAAGATTTTATAAAGCTTAAAATGTTGACAATAAATTTATTGGATATTCTTCGGTGTGTCTGCTTCTCTATATATTCATTTATTCACGTTGGTATAAATAAGGATTTGGCTTAAACGAATTGGTGCTAATGGATCCCTGGGTTTTATTTCTGGGATAACTCTGAAATGCATGGAGACATTAAATGACCGAGAAATGCAAAGAGAGATTTTTAAATATTCCTAAATAAATTTAAATGCAAAGCATACTATAAAACTGGAGCCAGGAGCCTTTCCATCTTCAAGTAAAAAAAAAAAAAAATCGAACCGAACTCATCAACCGCCAGTCAAATAACCAGAAAGGCGCAACAACTATGCGACGCGGACAACCGACATGCGCGACATGTCAATGCAACAATCACAACAACACTAACAATAACCGTTAGGAGAAGGAGATATAGAGAGCGAGGAACCAAGGACCGACTTTTTAATACCCAAACATTGTTTCTGCTGCTGAGACGCCAAACGGAGTAAGGCATTCTAATTTTATTGAATTTATCTATTTATTGTTATCTAAATAAATACTAATGTTACAGCAAAACAATTATTTATTGCAAATAATGATTGTTTAACATTTAATTCCAATGGTATAGTTTATATGCCATAGTTAACCGATATTGATCAAATTTTAGTTAAAGCGTGACAGTTCCAACCTACACATGTACTAGGCACACCCGTATTCAAATGTTTTAAGGAGATGGCTTTATTGGAAACCGACGTACGTATATGGGTGTACTGGCGCGTCTTATCATCCTGATCAAGAAAAAATCATTGTTGGCTCGGAGAGTATTGGTGTTGGCTTCGTTGGAAAATCATAATACTCTACCTGCAAGGGTAAACAAAACAGCAAAAAAAAAAACTGTCCCTTTACGCTGATTGCATCAATTGAAGCTCCACTGTGGCGCACGTCCATTCATCATCCGGTTGCTTCATCAACATGAGATGACATGACAGCGGCGGTTGGGACAGCCCTTTTTTCTCTGTTCGAGTCCGCCCCCATTCCATAGATCTACGCATGGCCAAACTAAACGAAGGTTTCCACCAAGGCAGATTTGTGGCAAGGTGGTTCGATCTCAGCTCATAGCTGAGCGGGTTTCAAGTAGAGCAGATCGGACACAGCGAATGTTGCGATGTCTTTAAGCGTTGCAAAGACAGCCAGGGTCAGATTGGTCCGCGTCAATGCCTCACCTTAGATAAATACACCCTGGCTGATACTAACTAAAAAAAATAGAGAAAAGAAATAAGAAAAGAGAGTGTGACGGGGGAGGGGAAGAGAGTGTGCAAAAGTTTTCAACTTTATTTCGTGCTTGGGATAGAGGAGGGATAGAGGGCGAGGAGTGGCAGGGGACGACGTCGCACACACAAAGAAAAATAACGGATTCTTGGGCAAACAGAGGACTAAACGAATTTCGAAAATAAAATTACAACTTTTTCGTCCTGGACCGAAAGGATGTCGAGCAAATTTCAGTTCGTTTGGCTGTTCCCCCCACCCTTCTACCTTGTACAGACCGAAAAATAGAAGGAATCCTGAAATTAGTGCCGAAATGAATGGCGGCAGCGGGTTCGCGCACGTTTCCAGTGGTGCCCCATTCCCCTTCGCTATTCGTGTGACCATGGGTGTCAGGTTCAAGCCAAAGGCTGGCTGACACACGACGCGTTTCCTACCGACGGTTCTTGAGAAAAATTATTCAATGAAATAAAATACGGAAAATTTTACCTTTTAATTCCATCGGTGACACGGAGCCACAATAAAAATGGATATGAATCAATCTTTGAAAAATAGATAGAGATAAAAAGTGGCGCAGAAAAGGAATCGTGTACGTACAGCTTGAGGAAGAGTGAGGGCGATTGAGATTGGCCTCAGCTTTTTTTGCGGAGCTAATTCCTGCATTACGATTCGTTAGAGCGGACGTTGATGCAGGCTTTCGGGCCAATAGCAACACCAACAGCTTAACAATTGGCCAAAAGTAATCAGGCAGCCGAAAATGAATTTCCCAGCAGCCGGTTACTAAGCTCCTCTGCCACTGTGTCGTGATCGTGTGCCTCAGCTCCTAGGGATGACAAAATCGATCGATATTTGTACATATTACTATACCTTTCAGTACACAGGACCTAATTAGTAGCCTGTGATACATCTTCTCTGTTCTTCGTGGATGATCACCCATGGGGGGCACGCATGTGGGTTACATCCCTAATAAGCAGTCAAAAAGTTGAGCAGCTTAATTGCTTTCATTTGGCTTTGCCGTCGAGGCATCAATATGACGCTGATTTTTAATACAGTCGGGAAGGATAGCCCAAAGGGAGCGCTGTGGGCAAAAGCAGACAAAAAAGGTGCAGATGAGCGAGCGGAGACAGTGGAGCAGCGAGGAGATGCGACGAGAGACCGGGCGAGCGACCGGGCGCTTTGATGGCTAGGAAGAAATTTTCCAGTGCACTTCACTTGGCAAACAATGATGCAAGAAATTGATTTTCAACAAGCTCAAGCTCAAGTGCGCTTCACCCAGCCACGCCCACACAAATGCACACCGCCTCTCTCTCACTCTCTCTCTCTGGGCACCCTTGCAGTGTCCCAGCCAACCCCCCCTCTGTGTACATTTGCCACTTGAGGGCGATGGCGGCAAAAGGCTCCCTCGTCTGCCTTGATGATGAAACGTTGTCTAAGACAATTGCTTTTTGGTCCAAAGTGCAAGAAATAGATAAAATTAGTGAGGGGCGTGTCAGGCGAACTGCAGCTCCAGCTCCTGCCCCAAGTGCTCCTTGACAGTTGGAATGGAAAGGATAAGAAAAAGGAGCAGCTCTCTGTCTATTACGAGTGGTGCCCAGAGCCATCATCAAGCGGCTGCAATCTCGGCCAAATCCCAAATGGCCAAAATGATAAAATCTTTTTTGTTTTATTTATCAAAATTTTCCTTAAGTTTTTTGAGCGGCAACAAATTAGCAAATCAGCAAAACCGAAACAGACCCAATAAATTAAATCAAAGGTTTCATTTCACGTGTGGCCTATTCTAGGGAGTCTTATGTCTGGTACTCCTTGTACTCCAATAAGATCTGATTTCTGTATCGTAAATATGTGTACAATGGGATCGATCAAGCATCAATGATTCTACTGTGAATTAAGGGGAGTTACTTATTTGCCGCTTCTTAATCTAATAAAAAATCGTATTTTTAATTAATTATATTTTGTTGCATATATTTATTGAATATACGCGTATGAGTGGGATACTAATAACGACAATTAGTCCATGAGGATCCTCACAGCACTCCTTTCGCACATCCGGGTAGGTGGAGATGCAGTGTCAGTTTGCCACTTTTATTGATGTGAACCCTGAAAGTAAAGAACTCCACTTCCACTAGGAATTTAATGTCCTTTTTGGGGGCCTGCTGGAGTTTCTTGACTAGACGGTCCCTCAGCGGGGCTGGGAGAGTGTTGTTGGGCGTCAGGACCCGCCACTCCGGTGGGCCAATCACCCAATCCGTGAACTTGTTGGCCGGCACTCCTGCCTCTTTGTCTTGGATGCCCTGTGGCTGGCATCCGGAGAGAGGAGCGGACGTGCTGCGCTCCTCGGGGATCGCCGCTGACAAAAGCTTGACGTCCTCTGGCGGTGCTAGCGTGTCGCGGGCTTGTCCGAGTGGTTCCTCCGTTTCGTGCAACTGCTCTATGCTCTGTCCTTCCAGTCGTAAATAGAATCCTCCACACTGAATGGTGAAATTAATGCCGCACATGAAGTCCCTGCCCAGGACAACTTCTTGATGCATTGACGACATTATGGAAATCGGCATGTAGACCTGTTCACTTCCCAGGCGTATGGTTACCATTAGGTACTGCGTCGCATCAGTATGTGTTCCGTTGACCAATTCGACCCGCATACTTTGCTTCTTAAGTTCTTGTCCATTATCCAATTCGCGGGCTCTATGTTCGACAATGAAACTCGAGCTGGCGCCAGTGTCAAGGGTGGCTATTAGCGTTTTGTTCTGGATTATCACCTGGGCACAAAGCCGACCATTCTCCAGCCTCAACATGGCCTCGCAGTGCAAAATCACAGACAAATAAAGCCACCTGAAGTTTCCTATAATCCCGCGATATGTTTTCAGATCAGATTCAGTTTCCGAGAGTGTCAAACGTAGGATCGTGTGGGTTTCAGTGGTAATTTATGTACTCTTGAAAATTCTATAAAAATAATGCAAATCACAGTCAAACTATTAGCGATGTCACACTGAAATCTGGCGGGGAAGATACCGATGTATCGATGAATTAAAATGCAAACGTGAGAAGACAGTGGTGAATGCACCCATTGAAATTATCTCTTTAACTAATACATTCTGCGTTAACAATGTTTAATCAACCATCCCATATGATAATAATAAGAGATTTTAATTTGAATGTCTCTTTTATTTTGAAAATTTACACTATTATTAATATCGGTATCAGTGCCCACTATCGATAGGTTTTCAAAATATTTTACGTAGTGATACTTGTGAAATTATTGCTCACTTTGTTGTTTTTGTTGCTGAAAGAGGAGATTGCAGGAATAGTTGAGAGACAGAACAAAACAGTGGCGAGAGTGTGAAAAGCAAGTAGATGAAAATTAAGAAAAGGAGGATAAGACAATTGAGAATCCCTCCGACATGGGGAATTTGTATATCCATTTTATTGTTGAGAAGTGCCTGTTTTAGAAACAATCTTTTGGAAGCAATGCGAATATGTTCTGTAGCACAATTTACATTGGAATACGTTCTCATCTGTATGGTTTGAGGTAGGAGTATATAAAAATAAGTATATGTAAGTATAAGAATTATTCTCGAATATTCTCGGGAGCTGGGCACAACTAAAACGAAATAAATCCACGGGATCGCCGTAACTTAAAAATAAATATACAAATGTGTGTTTTTGAGTGTTAAGCACACACATACACACAAAAATACATACATACATATGTACACATTGCGTTGCGTATTTAGTTTAATTGGATTTTTTCACATTTGTTGTTTTTGCCTGGCTTTTATTTAGCTGGCTTCCAATTTTCCGCCTCGTCAGGATTCTTTGGACTGGCTCTGCCTCTGCCCTCTTGTTTCTTTTGAAGCTCTGTCTCACACGCTGCATTTCCAGCTCTCTCTCTCTCTCTCTCTTTCTTACATTTACCTGGGGCCGATGTTAATTAAAAAATTATTGTAATTTTTTAACGCGTAATTATGCTTGAGCACTCAGCTGTATGACGCTGCTTTTATTAATTGAAAGTGCAATTTTCTCCCACGCAAGAAAAAAAAAAAATCAACATCCATACAAATTTTATTAACGCAGTTCCAATGGGGCTTCACGGCATGGCAGAGGTGCTTCTACCACATTTTTCCTTTCATTTTTTTCCTCTTAAATTGTATGATGAATTCTAAACGGATGGAACTCCGCATGAAAAAATGGAAATATATAAGTACTTTCTGGGAAATGTTCTCCTGAAAAGTCTTCCTTTCTTCCTGCCGGGCGATCGAGCCGACGTGACCAGGCCAAGCAGCGATCCAGCGCATTCCCCCATATAGGGCAAATGGAATGCCCGTCCAAGCCCAAAAAAATCTATGAATTAGCATATGAATTGCCGGGAGAAATGTCAAGAATAAATCTATCCATAAAATATGTGTGTAAATGAAAGAAAGTACGCTTTTTTGAGCCAGTCCCCAGAAATGCCATCATTCTCCAAGCCAACAAAATGGCATGACAATCCCCTTTTAACTGCCATAATTCTGATAAATTTCCAAGCTAAAAATTATTATAACCGTCTAAAAGTGGCCCTGCAACTGGCTTCTAGTAAAACTTGCTCCTGCAGCGACTAATTATAGCAGTTTGTGGGAGTCTGTGACCAAATATGGTTTGTATTCCAGGTGACTGCATTATTTGGGAAGCATTTTCGAATGCTTGAGAGGATAGGCACAAAGCCTTCAGGCCAACAAAGGGTACACATATACACACATGCACTCACCCATTTGCACACTCTCGCTTATGGAAATTGTCATTATATGTACAATGCAACCGTGAATAATGGGCCCGAGACCCAGATGAGGTGCATTAACCAAATGAACCGCATCGCAAGCAATAACAATAACCCACACACAACAACACGCACACACAGGCAAACATCCACCCAGAGAGATACACATCATTCCCCGCACATATACAGACTATCGCACAGATACATCTGCATACATATATGAGCTATAGCACACCATTATTTTCCACATCTTTTGTCAACACCCGCCCACACGGCGTATGCGAAATGAGAGCTCAACTTTAACCTTTTGAGAGATTTCTGAGATTGGATGGGAGAGAATAAAGTCCCACAGAGAGATTGGAAAGAAGAAGTTACGGATACTTAAATATCTGTGCAAAAATAAATCAATGAATAATTGAATGCATTTGTGGAGAGGATGTTGCAATCCAAAATAAATAAATATCGAAATTCAAGTTCAAACTAATCATGTGCTATTTTCTTTAAACTGTTTTATTATGAACTTTATTTATGATTTTATGATTTACCAATAATATGTGTTATCTTTCACTTACGACAAAGCATCGACAATCGGTGCCAAATTGATTCTGTCTGCAGTCGTACAGCATTCCCGTTGGGCAGCTACGCTTTATCCTATTAATATCGACAGGCTTGCACTCACATAACTTCTCATTCTTCGTGAAGACGCATCTCAGCAGCGTGCTCCCTTTGCATGTACTCGGCCCATACTGCTTTAATCCGTTTCCCGAGCAGCCGCAGCAGAAGATGATGCTAAGCAACACAACCGCATGCATTGCCCTCAACGATAGTGAAAACACTGAAGAGCGTTGCTGGCCATCTAACAGCGATGTGCCGCATCTAATCCGTAACGAATTAGACCCCAAATGTGGCAAATGGATGGAATTTCTGAATGCAGTTTAAGGCGAAAAGAGCGGAGACTCGCAAAAGGCAAATCGGGCACTCGTCTACACTTGGAAATATTTTGAAACCTTAATTGGAAATGTTGAGATTCGCGGTAGACTTTGACAGATTTCAATCTTTATACTTCTGTTAAACTGATTCTTCATTTTGTGATTGAAATTATCTTTGGCTTCCAATAAATAAGGATCATCACTTTCGTGTAGTTTTTTTTTAATATTGCTCAAAAAGGGCTTAAATATTCCGGGGGTAAGAAAGTTCATTAAAACTCAGGAAGGAAGACGTGCTCAACTATGAAAACTAATTCAAGCTAATTTTAGTTAAATTTTGTATATTTCTAGTATTAAAAAATACCCTTTTTTCTGTGAGTGCACCAAGTCACGACCAATTAGTACCGGCCGCATGGCTTCTAGTTGGAAAATTAATAAGCAAAGCTTGTCTGATCGGATCTGGGGTTGGGTTGGTCTGGTCTGGGCTCTGCACTCGTTGCGGGTTGCGGGTTGCGGGTCAGGTTGGGACATGCACAAATCGCATTTGATTCAATTGAAGCTCAAAATTATTGATTGAAAGGCAGCAGCATCATCAAGCTGCAAGCTGAACAGCCCCAGCTCCGATCCCGACCGCACCGGAGTTTTCTTTCTGGCGGCTGCTGCGGAAAATTGCTCGTTTGCACATGAGCTCAGCTGAAAATTGCAACGCGAGACACGTAGAAAGGAACCCTAGCCAAATGATTGGCCGTGTCAGAAAAACTTATCACGAATCTGTGGAACGTCCGTTGGTTCTGTTGGCTGTTGGGTTGGGGGTTCGCTTTCGCCCTGCCTTGGCAGTTTATCAGCACAACGCTGTGTTTTCAATTACGCCTCGAGCATAATATGCCATAAGCCAAAGAAACAGAGAGAAGTTATTCCCCATCTCCCATTATTTTGTGTTCTCGTGAAGTCTTCTGGAATTGACTGCCAATGGAAGCGGTTATGAAGCGCAATCAAATAAAATCAAAACAAGTCGAAATATACGTCTAAAACTTTTAAATAAGGTCTAGCTAACTTCGAATAAAAGGTGAATAATCTTGGTAAATAAGGAAAAATACAAAACATCCAACAATATAAAAGAAAATATAGTCTTCAACGTCTTCATTTGGTAATGTTCCCGATCCCACATTGTGGAGCCCATCGATGCCCATCGCCACTTCCCATCCCGACCCTGAATTTCCGTAACGTCTTAGCAAAGTTCCTCTTGGACAAACTGAAACCCAGTCGCTGAGAATTCCACAAATTTCTATCTTTTATTTTTTTTAAATCTACTTATAAAAATTTATTGTTAAATTCAATTGATCTCAACGGAGCTGCTATAGATAAAGCTTAGCAAATCCAAACTAAACGAGAAATAAACCCAGACATTATGTGCATCAAATTCAAATCCATTTAGAGTCTTGAAAAGTCTCTCGAAAAGCTGCTCACAATGGCATCATTAATGGATCAATGAATGCAATCAGCATCCGCATCCACATCCAGCAATCAATACTCAACGACTCCGATTGCAGGCAATCCAAGCTAAACCACAAACGCTTTGGGTGTAGGTGGAGGCCACTCGAAAGTCATCAAAGCTGTTATCTAATGGAATTCTTAAACTTCTGACCACCAGCAGTCCTGCACCAGCAACACAACCCATGGGGTGAACGCTGCACAGCTTGGCCATAATTAAACATGCAACGCATAATGGCGCCCTAATGGCTAATGAGGGAGCCAGAAGGGTAATGAAATGGCTGGCAGGAGAAATGGTAGAAGGAATGAGAGATGCCAAGCTGAGGAATTTGCATTTTTATGCCATGTACCCGAAAGAGTGTGAGAGGGTATATTGCTCCAGCAGAGGTATGTAACAAAGACATAGGATTATTTTCCCAACATTATGGCAGTAATATAACCCAAAATAAGTGTCATTGCTATCTATTAAAATGCGTTTTATTAAGATTTCTTTTCCATTAATTTTTATTCAATTTAAGTAAATTCTTTCCGTTAAAAGCCGATACTCTGTCACCTTTCTACCTATCTTCTTTACGTATTCAAAAGCTCCCATACCGTTCCCATAGTTATTCCAATTTGCCTTGGCTGCCGTCAATGGAATTGAAAATTAAGTCATTAAACTGGGAAGCGGCCAGGGCCAGGCAAAGCGGCGTATACGTATTTTTTCAGTGGGATAACTGCCAGCAGGAATGAGATCTCGTCCAAAGATTAATGATTCTCAAAAGGCGGGGGATGGACAGCTGGACAGAGAGATCTGTCTGGGTTGGGTGCAAATTTCCATGCAATTATTTCCATATCAACTTGAATGCTCCGTGAAAAGTCGCGCGACGAGCAATGAAAAACCGATTTGCTGTTGTGACAATTGTAATTTTTCACTCGCTTGATTTCATTGTTTGAGGGAAACTGATGCTGCCACCCCCCATCCCCCACCCCCGGCTACAGTCCTGGCCACTTCCTCATCAGTTGCTTTCCGCGGCACCGCAGATAATCAGAAGTTCCTTTCTGCCCCTCAGATCCTTGTGCTTTTGGTTCTGCATTTCATTTAAATGATTACGGTTTTTTTCATTTTCCCTTTTCCCCATTTATTTTCTCTGTGTGTGTTTCTTTTTTTGTTTTTGCGTCCGCCTGGCGACCATCACGTGAGGCATAAATTTTTCATTGTGCCCGGGCCCCCCGAACAGGCGCTCGGCTCGTCTTTTGGGTATATTTTGCACTCCATTGGCTGTCGAGGTCTCTGGGATGACCAATTGGTTTTATGGTACACCATCTTCCACACTTTATGCCTCCTGTTTATGTTGGCAAATTTTCTTTTACGAGCCTTTTCATTCCACTTCATTTTGTTAATCAATTTGTGTGTTGGTGTCTGTGCGCACTGAAAGAGAGGCTGACCAAAACAACATTCGCCTTTCATCAAATGAAAGGGGCAAAAAGGCAGAGTTTATGCCCCAAGAGGATAACTCAGCTGTGAGCTAATTTGGTAGATAGACAAACTCAAACTCATAGTTAAAAAGAATTATTCTCCATAAGAGACAATAGAACTGTATTAATATTAATATTAAAATAAAAAATTATAATTATTACAGCTAGAAGCTGTGCAGAGCTATCTAATTTCTGAATTTTTTGTATTAAAATATGAGCCTGTGATTTATAGGAGAACTAAAATTCATTCATAAAATAAAATCTAAAATAATGATGGAACTTTCCCTCCAAAGTTAACTCCAATTTAAATTATATTTTGTTGCCCTAACATTATGTTTTTAAATTATATATTTATTTATTTAATTCCTTCTGCAACAACATTTAACAAACAAACTCTAATTTGTGCATACATTTTAATGTATGTTTAATCATTATTTTCCCCAAATTAGACATCTCTTGTATTCAACAAAAACAAACTCAGCCACAGTTTGAGGAAATGTGCTTATTTATGACGAAGAGGAAGAGCGCTAAACTCAAAGTCGTATAACTCTTTGTTAGGTGTGCTGCCCCTCTCAAGAGTTTAATAAGTTTAACTATGTTTAAGCCAAAACTTTTATGGTGGTGGGGAAACTGTTTTATGCATGCAAAATAGTTGAATAGTTTTTCATTTTCCCACTGAAATTAGCTTGCCGCAAATTGAATACATCTAACCAACATACATATATACACACATACATACGAGTATATATGTACATATATACATATCTATGAATGGTTAGACAAAAATGTAGCTTATGTAAAAATAATTTGAGTATGCGGCTTCGACTAGCCCCAGCCTCTGCACATGTCAATTATGCAAATTCGTTTTTCGCTTTTATGGCCACCACGAAATGTTCCCAAAATGTTTTTATAAATTCATTAGAAAACTAGTCCTCCACTTCATCTCTCTCTCTCTCACTCTCTGGAGCTTTCCCCGTTCGGTCACAAAAATGTTTGCCTAATTTGATTTTCTTCTTAACAACAAGAACAAAAAAAAAAGAACAAGGAGAAAAGAGAGTTGCAGTGGGGTAAACTACAAAATAATAAGTTGAAAGTTTAGTTTGATTAGGCGGAAGAAGTATGTGTTTTTAGGAGAGACACATACTCGTATGTAGACAGATTTAAAGATATGTTAAAATTTAATAAAGCAGACAGAAGAAAAGCTTAAAAGATGGAGCGATGTAAATATAAAAAAATATATAATATGATTATAAAAAATATAGAAAGTATTAAATAGCATAAATAGATAGAATAGAATTTTTGAGCCAACTTGCAGACGTAAAGGCCTACCCTTAAAGTGTCCCAACCTCATTCTTCAAGCCGAACCAGTCAATATATGAACGTAATATCTGGTCAATTTTTGCACCTTTAATGGTAATAGAAATAAGGAAGCATCCCATTCCACACCAAACACATAACGAAATTTGAATTTCAATTAGTTAAACGCCATCAGTATGCACACAAATAATGAATTAAATTTAAAATAAATTTCAATTACCACAAAAAATAAAATATGAGCCAAGCCACACAGCACTGCAGGCAGACATGATACAAAAATACTCGTAAATGCAACATTTTTAGAATATCTTTTTTACTCTCCACACCATTTGGCTGTTGTGTACTTTTGTGGCACCGCCAGACCAGTCCCTAAACATCGGGCCCCCAGAACCCCAGAAGCCATCCAGAAAGAGAGTGCGGTCCCACTGATGGGGCATAGAGTAATATTTATTATCACAAAACATTTGTGCAAATGTCCTTCTCGCATAAGCAACGACGATGTCGGCCGGTCCTTGGAGAACATTTATCTTATTATCTTTGCAACAACAGCAACAATGTCGCATAAATAAGACTCAGTACAGAGTCCGGAACACCAACAGCAACAATGAGATGATGAGCAACATTAGGCAAGGACAAACAAAAGCCAGAGCAGGCTTCAACGAGGCTCAGACAAAAACCAAAAGTCAAGTCAGGCCAACAGACCGCAGAACAGAAACAACAACCATACTCGCAGAAGGGCCAGGGCCACAATAACAGCAAACAGAAACAATAAAATACATGTAAAAGAGCTATAGCCGATATACCAGCGACTAAATGGGTTATATGATACCCCTCTGTCAGATATATTTAACGTAAAACATGCATAGAAAGAAAGCAAAAAAAGTTCTCCAATGATGTCCCACGAAATATTTGCATATAACTTGAGAAAGATATGCCATAATAAATTTAAAAAAAAGTATATACCTTTTATGCTTAGATTACAGGGCAGAACAAGTCGAAATTTTTGGCAAAAGCCTTGCTACCATGACAGCCAAGGAAGAAGGGCCTTAGACTGAGGCAGAGACAGACACAGAGCCGCAAAAGTTTCTCATACGCCCCGTGTGCTGGCTTTCCTCTGCCTCTGGCAATTCTTTTGCTCCCTGCTCCCCCCCACGACCACTTTCCACTCTACTTCTCACTATTTCTGTGTGTTGATTTGCTTTGTTTTTCACACACAGATGGAAACTTTTTGCATGTGGAAAATTTTTTAATTGATTAAAGCCGCATTTGCATTGCGGCTTACAAGCAGCTTAACATTTTGCGTCGTGTTCGTCCCCATATTATTTTTTGGGGCTTTCTCTATTCATCTGTGTGCCTCTGGCCAACTTGCAATTGGAATTTGTTTGTATTTTGCATTTGGCATTTTTGGCCAAATAAAACTATAGTAATTAAAAACCTACAGAAAGTTTGGGGTCCCCTAAGCAAACGGATTTGGCGAAAAAAAAAGTATAAAATATTTACACAATTGTGGCAATGCTGAAAGTGATATTGTTAAGCCCATGCCAAAATGGTTGGCCATCAAAAGTTGCGAACATATGTAAAAATAATGGATTATATTGGTGGATTTTTTGTGCGGTTTTTTTTTCACTTTCTTTCGCAAGAATTTTCCGTTTTAATATTTCTGTGTGAGAATTGTGTGAAAAAATAGTTTGTGAGAAATTTGACATGCTCGTAAATTATTCAGAAAAATCAATAATTCAATGGTAAACTATTAAATATCTCTACGTTTATTTTCAAAGATTCTCTTCTGTTCTTTTTCATTAAATTTTTTCCTTTATTCACTTTAAACATCACACTAAGAAACAGAAAAATATGAAAAAATTTCTGCGCTTCTTAAATAATGTGTCCATCAAATATATTTCAATTTTTTTTTTAGCCAAAGGTTCAGCATACAGAACAAAAAAAAATCGGAAAAAGGAAAAGGTAAAAGGGACAACAACACAAATGGCAACCAAATTGCCCACGGGGATTGCAGTTAAGCAGGAAAGATCCAGTGAGTGGAGTGCGGAGAGCACTCTCCTGGGTCCTCTGACTGGGCCTAAGCCAATCTGCTGCAAATGGAAAAATAATAAAATCAAAAGGCCAAAAACCAGAGCCAGAGCAAAACCGAAAAACCAATGCAAACCCCAGCCAACGGGGCCAACAGAAACTTTAGCAATAAGCCAAACGGAAAACTTGGACTCATAATCAGGCGGTAAAGGTCGAACATTTTCTTGCGGCTGCCAAAAATGACTGGGAAATTTGAAAGTAAGGGAGTGCGGGGGTATGAGTTTTCCTTAACGATTTGCATTGATTTCTCGAGCCTTCTGGCTTGATGCCCTGACTGTGATTTTGACAGAAATTCTGGAATTCATTTGCGTAGGTTGGTAAGTAGAATAAGAAGAATACTCGTCTTTAAAATCTTTTATTTGTGCTGTTTTAGAACTTAGAGACTGGAAAAGTATTTTAAAATATTTAAAGCCATGCTCTTAACTTAATTTAGTACGCAAAAACCTAACTTACTATTTTGTATAGCAGTCGTTCATAATTTAAAGTTTTTTAGTGTAATAAAAGTGTAGTGCACTGAAAATTATCAGCCAGTCTCCTTTTCTTTACTCGTTTTTCTTTTATTTGCTTTGCCTGTTGGTGGAAAATTATTTAAAGTTTTGCTTGCCACATCATTAAAGTTGGCTAGAAATTGAAATGCTGTCTGGCATCTATTTTGTTGTTGTGTGGAAGAGTGGATGGATCCTGCCAATGTTTATCCTGTGGCCCCACAGCGGCAACTGAAACCGCAACACCAACAACTACAACAACAGCAACCACATTTTACCAACTGGAACAACAGGAATAACAACAACCAAGTCATTTTCTTGTAAAACATACAAAACATTTGGCCATTTTTGACTGCGCCTGTGCTCCACATTATACTATATAATACCCAACCAAAAGGTATAACGATTTTACACAGCTATTTGTCATGCGGAAATGAAAGCATAAACATTATTGATCAGTCTGAAAAGTGTACTCGGTATAGGCATATCCATCTGCCAGCTTCTTTTAATTGAACTCGCCTCTCAGCTTTGGAATTATCTGACTTCAGAGTTTGGACAGATCATTATTTTAGCTCCCTGCGGTGAATTAATTGGAACTGACAGACAGGACATAGGTTAGGTTAGGTTAGGTTTTCCATACCAATTTCATTCGTATTTGTTTACAAATCGTAAAACATTAGCCACAATGCATACGTAAGAGCATCTAAAGCTTATCTATGTAACTCTACTTTCTTGTTGTTGCTGATGCCTTTTGTTGTTGGGCAATTTTAGTAGACAAGTTTTTGGCAGTTGTTGTTTTTCAATATTTGCTGCCGCTATCGCTGCAACTACAGTCGCCATTGTTGTTATATTTGTTGTATCTGCGGCTGCTTCTGCTGTCTATGCTCTTTTATTGACAGGGTTAAGGGGTATATCCGGTTGCAGCTGACAGCAAAATAAGCAAAAAATAGGTATGGTCAGCGATATGGGTTTATTTATTACTGAAGTTGAAGTGTTTCTGCTATTATTATTTTATTTTTTTTTAATATTTTCTTGCAACAGATACTTATTAGTCGTCTCCCCAAAATGTGCAATCCACCCAACGAATATTTTTCTCTCCTACCATATTACCCTTTTTTCTGCTCTTTTTTTTTGTGTGGTTGTTCCTGGCGTCGATTTTTCCATACAGCATTCGCACAATTTCCGTTGTCAGTCGTGTGCTTTGTGTTTTGCTCGCTTCGCTACTAATTTTTGCCGCATGTTCATGAACCAAAAAATTGCTGTTGCTCCCATTGCCATGCCTCCCCTCCCCCCATGCTACAGTCAGATGTGTACTTCCTGTCCCACTCTCTGGAGCCATTCCCGGTTTTGGCGTACGCGGCGTATGCGTGTTAGCCAACTCTTAGTTATTTCGCGTACAACCTGTACCAGGGCGTATTACGTGTCGATATAGCCAATTGTGTCTGTCTGTTTCTATTCCATTTAGTCGTCTTGTTTTAATTCTACTATTTCTGGTTAAATCCCTGCAAAATCCTTACTTTTTATTGATAAATGGAATGATAAATCTGCCAGGGTATCTAAAGCTTTGGATCATGAAGCTGACTTTCTTTCATGTTGCTGAAATTTGTTGTTGTTATGGTTGTTGGTGTTTTGGTGCTTGTTGTTGTCATTGTTGTTGAATTTTCTGGGTTTTTTGTTGTCTGACAGTTGGCAGGAAAAATATTAACGATGCCAGAGCGCGTTTCAACACACACACACACACACCACACACACATATACATTTGTGCCTTTTATGCTTTTCCTTTACTTTTTATTTTTTCTGTGAAAAATATTTACTATAGTTTTACCGCTATTCTCGGTTGGTTATGTTCCTGTTTTTTCCGTTGCCATTCGTTCGCACAGTTTTGCAAACTATTTTGCCGTAATTGCGGCACATTGTCGTTGCCATTAGCTCTCTCTTTCACTTTCACATAATGCTGTCTCTTTCTGTATTTTTTTTTTTTATGCATGATAAACTCCTAGTTAAATTCGTATGTATTTCTGGAGGTTTTTTCCCACAATTTAAGAACTTTTGTTCATATTTTTTATAATAATTCAATTTATTTTTTGGCAACATGCGTTTTATATTAATTGGAAGCGAAATTGACGTAATGAAATTTGATGGTTTTTAATTGAATATCATAAATAACAGATGGGAATATCTGTTTCTTCAGAGCAAAGGTAAAACAAATATACAAAGACTACATCAAAAATATCAGCATCGAAAGGTTACAAGTTTCCTTTTGTGTTCCTTTTGTGCCTGTGTCTTTTATCTTCTCTCATGGTGTGAATTTCATATAGACTCTTGCGCAGATAGCAATAAAAGCAAATAAAGGCCAGCTGTGCCTTAAAGTATCTATTAGAATAAGTATAAGGTCCAACCTAGGCATATCCTGCTGTTCCTTTGTCTTCAATATTTTATTCAAAAATGCTGCAGTACCGTTTTATAATTCAATATCGGTCAGCTCGAAGAATGAGAATGATACCCGTCATCTTTAAGCCCTTGACTCCCTGAAATTCCCTGATTTTTCAAGTGTTCTCCTATAACATGGTTGCTCATTAATGTAAAAACCGAATATTGTTTCTCTCCCCTTCTTTTGGGTGCCATGTGCAGCCTCATCTCTCATCGCACAGGAAGCTGGCAAGTAATTAAAAAATATACCCAAATTACAGGGCACAATGAGAACACAAAAACAAGAACAACAACAACAGCAACGGCAAACGGCAATCATAATGATTGCATGAACGTAATGCAATTTAATGACCAACAATGGAGGCGAGGACAGTAGTGCCCACTGATGGGCGTAACCACATTCGGACGGAGGTCTGAAGTGTTGCAGATATTGGTCAAAAGTACCGCCAATACTGTGCCGGACATTGAACTGCAAATGGAAGCGAATCTGGGCAGGGGGGAAGTGGTGGCCAGAGGTGGGACAACAAAAGCCACAGCCAGAGAGTCGATGCCGTAGAGAGATAAACGCCCACATGTACAGCTATCCGGATGGGACTCCAGCCGGGCAGGGCCGGGCCGGACAGGATGAACTGATGGACGGACAGCGACAAAGTGCGTTCACATAATAATAATGGAAATAATTTAACTTATTGGATTTTAATGGGATTACACATGCGCAACATGGCCGCTGCGGGTATTAAAAGTTGGTCAACTTCCCGCACACGGACCCTGGACTGGACCAAACCAGACCGGACCGGAGACCGGAGCGAAGCTCTGTAATGGCCCTTGGCCAACTCCTGCCCAACGGAAATTCCGGCCAACCCATGATGATAATGATAATGATGATGTTGATGGGCCTTATCCTCCCGCAGGGAGGAGCAGCGAGCGGTAGCGGCCCATTTAATGCTGATTGCTGTGATTGCATTCTATTGATTTTTCGTTTTGCAATCCAAACATAAATACACATGATTTATGCATAAATCATAAATATCAACGTTAATTGTCTTGAATTATATGTTCACCTGAAAGCCTTCTTTTTTTTGATATCCTTACACCAAATTGCTTAAAACTTTAACTCTAACAGCAAGAAAAAAAATCAGAATATTTAAATTTGTGTCATCTCAAAACCATATGCTGAAGAATTCTATTCTAAGAGCAATATATGTTTCAGTATTTTATAAAAAAATTATTCCCTTTTAATTGCTTTAAAAAGGCTTTAAAAATGCAGCCTCCAACACGTTTTTTAAGTCCAGTAAACCAAAACTGAATTCCCTATAGGCTGCGTGATGTTAATATCGGATTTCTGTGTGCATAAAGGCCTTGAGTTTTTCCAAATACTCGTACATACGTTTCATTTAAGCCCAAAAGCACATGGTCTGTTGTCTGACCTACTCCTGGCGGGCAACTTTTCCAACCGTTTTCAGTTACCGTTCTCGTTTGCCCATGGCCCGAAAAAGTTTCTGGCCCGTCAGACCGACAGTCGTCATCAGGAACCACAGCAACAACAACTAAAAGTACAACAAAAATAACAACTGATGCATCAGTATAGCACACCGCAGGAGCCACAGCTAACCACATCATTTCCAGGCGCAAACTGCCACCGAGAGCCATGTCCCTGTCCATGTTCCTCTGTCCGTATCGGAGATGTGCGGCGTAGGATATTGCTGTTGATGACTTTGATATGTATACTGCTTTGTATCTGTCTGGTTCTGGCTCTCCAGCTGTCTCTCTCTTTCGACTCTTTCTTTGCCCATTCTATCGGATATTAACGCAACTCTATTTCAGGGTGTGAGGATTTCGATTTCCATCTTAGGAAGTGCCATCAAAAGGGTATCTGAACACACAAAAAAAGCTATGCTACCAGTAGAAGAAGGAACAGTGATTTGAAATATCTATGATGGTATTTGGACCTACAGGTTTTTATAAATATATCCCCCCCTCACGCATTAGCCTTGTGGATATTAATTTCAACATATAAATGACCCTTCAAAAGCCATTTTATTATAATTTTCAGCAGCAAAACATAATTTCTAGACAATTTCCTATCCGTATAAACAAAACAAAAATTTCTGATCATTTAAAGTCTTTAAACTTTTAAAGAAAATTATCCTACAGCCATGGCTAAAAGATATATCATTTCCTTAACAGTTCCTGCTCTTTTGTTGATCAATTTGAGCCTGAGCGGCTATGGAGATGGGTATATTTTAGCAGCAACTCTAACCAAAAGATTCGACCTATAAAGACCCGAGGCCTATCTAGGCTCAAAAACAAAATTATTTCTATTTCACTTTTGATCAGTTTGGTTTGCATTTTTGTTTGGTTTATGTTCATAGCATCACACTCAGGGACCCACATTAAGTGGTAAAATTGCTTATGCCATGTACTTATCATATTTATATTATTATTGTTTATTATTTTTATTTTTTATTACATTACTCAGAATCGAATTATATTGTGGCACAGCTCAAAGAAATATGCTATTGTTCATCATATCAAATCACATTAACTTTTTCTCTGTGTGGTAAAAAGGAGTTCAATTAGGACGAAAGAGTGGTAATTCTCCCCCGTGCACTGTTCATTATCAATCTGACCGACTTTTGTTTTCAGTTTACCAATACCATTGACTACGGCCTACCCAGTAATCACTTCCCCCTATCATTTTTATTGCCTTCCCCCACATTTTCTGACCGCATTTTAGCTTCATTTACAGTTATTTGCATTGACCCACCTGCACGCGGCACCCACCCACAGCCGGGGGCGTGGGAGCTGCAACCGCAAATTCAATTTTGGTTTAGAGCCGACAAACATTTTGCAGCATGTTTATGTCCGTATGTCCGTGCGTCCGTTTCATTGTTAGTTTGTTTCCCGGGACCACCCCAAACCCGTGCACCATCCTACGCGCGTTTTAATGCAATTTATGTGAAGTGTTTTTGGCCCCGGCTCCGGTTGCCATTGACCACAAAACGATCTTTTGTGATATACTTGCATAAAGTGGGCCGAGTGGGCTGGTACACTCCGTATGTATAGCCGCGAGGGCAGTACTGAAATTGGACTCTAGTTTGGTGTTCATTTAAACATGACCAGGCCTGGCGCCAGCTGTCAGTCCGCCCTCGGCCATGTCCGTGTCACAGTTGGCCAGATAATCATCGTTGCCAAACGGCAAACAATTTTGCAGTTTTGCAGTTTTGGCCATTGTCTATACACGTGGAACTCGTATCCGATTTAATTAATATTGTAAGTGCCGTGCCTAGCATTGTGGCATACGAGAAGAAGGGATAGCCAATTTTGTACGAGTATGTAAACTCCTTTGATAATGAAAAGGTTTTCTTAAGATTCATCTTATCCATTTAAGAAATTAAACAATGATGCATTTTTACTTGTAAATGATATGATGAAAAAAAAATCTATAAATTTCCGCAAATACGAAGCCTTTCTGAAGTTTTAGAGATCCTCAAATGGTAGAAAACTTTAACTTTAACAGCCATTGTATGGAATCAAATAAAAAATCCTATGAGCGGAGTTACAATTGTTCTTTAAAACCATCAATTGTTTTGGATATTGGCGCTATAGATACCGTGTGAAAATCATTAAAGTGCGCAGTCACCAAAACGCTGTTTTTTTAATTTTCAAAAAAAGATTACATTGTAAAATCTATGTATGAGAAATAGATCTCTCCTCATATCTAAAGAATATCCATTAATAAAATATCAGAAATATATTACGCTGATTAACTGATTCTTTATTTATGTGGTTATGCTTGAGCCGGCCGGCAATTCCAATGTGATGTGTGTGAGACTTGCATTAAGGGTTTAATATTTGGCCAAATATTAAACAAAAGTGTGTAGGATCAAGTTGTGGGATCCAAACCAATTGGTGTAGCAGGGAAATTATGCATCCCGCTACTTTTTGTCGAACTTGACGATGCGCATGTCATCGGCGAGTGTCTCCAGATCCTCAGCATCGCGACGGAAGCGATAGGTGCCAATGTCCTGGGAAGCGGACTCTGGCAGCTTAATCGTAATGCCCTTGTATGAGAATTCGGCTTCACGTTTTTCCGGCACGTTGAGTGACATCTCGGCATTGTACTCGTCGTCGTTGCCAATGTCGATATCGGTGCTGTTCTGGACAGTGGGATCGGCTTCACCGTCCTGTTGCCAGCCATCGATCTCAATGGGCAAAATCTGATTACCATTCATATCCAGTACAGAGCTCGTTTTAACAGTTGAGTCGGTAGCGGAACCGTCGCCATCGCTAGCTGCGGGTGCCTTTGTTCCAGAGGCATCTCCAGTGGTCTTTGGCGATGATTCCTCCTTGGTCTGGGGTGTTTTGTCCTCCTTGGGCTTCGGCTTGTCCGCCCCCGGATAGCGATAATGCTCGAGCATCTTCCCCGATGTCAGAAAGTTGCGTCGAAACTCCAAATGCCCCTTGGCACAGTCGTATACGTTGGCGTCATCTGCGGACTGCATTTTCAGCGATGTGCGGCACAGAATACTAGTGGCCATGCGGGCCATGGTGGCGCGGTGCATGAGTATCTTGTTCCTCAAATTCAAGAGTGCGCCCTCCAAATCCAACACAGAACTAAACTTGGCAGTTGAATCGTCAGAGGCACTATCACCATCGCTGGCTGTAGGAGCCTGCTTTCCAGAAGCATCTCCAGTGGTCTTTGGCGAAGACTTCTCCTTGGTCTGTGGTGTTTTGTCCTTCTTGGTCTTCGGCTTATCCACCTCCGGATAGCGGTAATGCTCGCACCTCTTCACCGATGTCAGAAAACTGCGTCGAAACTCCAGATCGCCATTGGCAAGATCGTGAATGTTGATTTCAAGATCGGATTGCTTGCGGCACAACAGACTAGTGGCCAAGCGGGACATGGTGGCCCGGTGCACGAGTATCTTGTTCCTTAAATTCAATAGTTTGCCCTCCAAGTCCAGATGAGTGCTGAATTTAAAAGTAGAATCAGTAGTTGAGTCGGCTGCGGCACCGTCGCCATCGCTAGCTGTGGGTGCCTGTTTCCCAGCAGTATCTCCAGTGATTTTCGGTGAAGGTTTGTCCTTGGTCTTGGGTGTTGAATCCTCCTTGGTCTTCGGCTTGTCCGCCCCCGGATAGCGATAATGCTCGAGCAACTTCCCCGTTGTCAGAAAGTTGCGTCGAAACTCCAGATCCCCCTTGGCTAGATCGTGTATGTTAATGTCTGTGACGGTAACATTATCGGCCGGTGACTCCAGCTTCTTGCGGCACAGCAGGCTGCCGGGCATGCTGCAGCGAGAGTTCATGCGATACGCAAAGGCCCGGTGCATGAGCATCTTGGACCTCAAATTACCGAAATTACGAATCATTTTTAGCGTTTATATTTTAGACCGTTCTCCAAGACACAAAAGGAAAGGGAATATAAAATTTACTGGGTCTGTTTTTTTCGTTTTTTTTTCAAACAAATATTGGAACTGGTCTTGACTTGCCGAAAAGTGGGTTTAGACTGAGATTTTCTGGTGTAATCCGAACGTTTTCCTACACAAATCCAGGGAAAAGTCGATTTCAAGGCTAAGTAGTTTGGGAAATTTAACAAAAATTGAAAAACCAACAAAATGCAAGCAAATTTGGCAGGCGAGAAAAAGCTAAGCCAACTGGGAAAGAGTATTCATTGACATCTGAGCTGACACTATGTTTGCCATTGGTTTTTACATCAATATAAATGAAATAATAATTAGTTACAGAGGGCAAAGCTAACTCCAATGCTCATCGTCATTCATATTAAACTGGGCACTTAATGATAAAAGAGGACAATAATTATTTGGCGCACTACCGCAATTATTCTTGCAGAGCATGAGCCACAAAAGCAGCCTTTGAAGCCATTCCCATTGACTGGCTGACCATTGGGGATGCTGGCTATTGATGAGAAGGTATAGATTACTCGCAGCAAATTAAAACTAAGCTTCAATATATACACAATTTATAGTTCAATTCCATTCACAGAGATTCTGCAATCACATTATAAATTTGTTTTTTAAATTAATATAAAACAATATCTACCCCTACTAGGGGTAATATAATAATGTCTTTTAGCGTTTGCGTTTTGCGGCATTTGCTGTGGTCTTTGCCACCTTTCGCTTGCCTGTGGCCGAGCGATCCGCCTCAGGAGAATCCTCCTCTTTGCCGGTGCGCACTTCCCGATTCACTTTGTAGGCAGCACTCATCCGCTTGATGTTCTCCTTGTGCACCAGCTCGTGCTTAACGATGCGATGCGGATAGTCAACGCCCAGAACGCAGCCGTATGCCCGTTGGTCGGCCAGTGTCGCCTTCCAGGGTTCGTAGATGCAGCCATTCGGATACTTGGCCAGCTCTGGCACATACTTGCGTATGTAGTGGCCTTGGGGATCGGTTTTCTTGCCAAATGCAACGGGGCTGTAGACACGAAAGTATTGATGAAAGAACGCCGATGCCGAGAGCCACATCCAGTTGCCGGCATTTAGAGCCCAGTCCTGATCCAACAGCAATTGCTCAAACACACGCTGCCCCTCCTCCCAACTGATCCAGAGATCGCCGCGCGTCAGAAAGCAAGCAACGGCGTGTCGTGCCAGGTGGTGTATCCAGCCCTCCTGCCGCAACTGCCGCATAATGGCATCGATGAACGGATAGCCCGTGCGTGCATGGGTCCAGGCTTCCAGATGGTCGGCCTGCTCCTGCCAGGGTATCTGCAGGCAGTACACATTCCCCAGCATGCGATCGAAGTTGGGTTCGGCTGCGGCCACCGTGTAGTAGAATTCACGCCACAAAAGTTGTCCAATGAGGGAGACGGGCGGCTGTGAGTGCTTGGACTGCCGCTTAAGAATCTCCTTTAACTGCTGATGGAAGAGCCTTGCACTGAGGCATCCAAACTTCAGATACGGACTGAGCACCGTGGTGCTGGGCTCCAGGGAGTTGGGTGCGGTGTTTGGCTTCTCGAAGCGAGCCACCCAAAGCTCATCCTGTAGCGACTCTTTCATACGTCTCAGACCCTCGGTTTCACCTGGGATAATTAATATCAAAGATTAAGTTTATCTACGTGAAATTGAAATGAATTTCTTACCGCCAGGAAATTTATTGGGTCCCAGATCTTCTGGTTTCTTCACCAACTGCTGCAAAGTAGGACAATCGTATGCTGCTCCATCCTGCTGCTCCACTTCATCCTTGGGCGGCAGCGCTTTCTTTGACAATTTCCCTGGTAACTGCAGCACCTTGGGAGCCTTCAGCTGATCCACCACACTCAAAAACTTTTGATATGTTATGGGCGCCTTGCCCATATTCTTGGCAATGACCAGCTCTGGATTATAAATTGTATGGGAACAATGTGTGTCCACCTTGATTCCCGCGTCTTTGGCCAATTTCTGTACAGCTGCATCGCGTTGCAGTGCATAGGGCTCGATGTCTGTCTCGAATGTCAGCAGTTCCACACGCCAGCTTTTAAAGATGCGGGGAAAAACATCCACGGGCTTGCCACGCACCACAAACAAACGTGAGTTGAGCTGCCTTAGCTGCTGGTCCAGGTCGTGGAGCGTCTGTTGCAGGAAACGCCAGCGGTTGGCGCCCACCTGCATCCAATCGAGAATCCCTGGATCTAGAATGAAAATCGGTCGCACATGGATGTTTTCAGGCGCAGCGTTGGCCGCCGCAAAGATTTGTGTCAATGCGGGGTTGTCGTGGACGCGGAGACCTTTGCGGAACCAGTGGACGAGTGTGGCATGCTTGGCATCCATCATGAGCCCCAAATTAGCCTTAAAAATAATGTTATGACGATTTATTCCGCAAATTCAAACTCACTGCACGCGCCAGCTGTGAGGAGAGAGCTGCCAACCTAACCGAATTTCAGTTATTTATATTTAAAAAACCCAAGCAGGCTTTGAAACTGGGAAGTTGCACTTAAGCTGTCATGAAAAATTAAGCATTTAAATACGTAGCTAAGGTACGACGTGATTCCTTACAAGTCTGTTGTAAAAAACATTAAAATAATTCTGCAGAATCTAAACAGCTGTTACAAAAAAATACTAAATTTCATAATAGTCAAAGAGTTGGCAGCTTCATTTATTATTTGGTGGTGCACAAGCACCGGTTGCAAAACATTTATAATTATTTTTACACAAAAAAAAACAGCAAAATAAGCTATAATTGAACAGTTTGATACACTCCTAATCTTCGCCAGAGAGTGGTAAGTAATGGAGTAACATTCCGACTGGCAGAGCTTGCTTAATCAACACAAATTTCCCTCTTTTTGTTGGCGGCGTCAGGCAGTAAATTAATCAAACGAGCGAACCCTCAAAGTACAACACACAATTAGGGGCAAAATGGATCTCCTCGACTCCATACTGAACGCCATGGATGCCCCGCCATCGGCCAGTGAGCAGCAGAAAACGCTTATCAAGAAGCAGCGGGAAATGATGGAAAAGATGCAAAAGAAACAGAAGGAGGAACTGTCGAGATTCCGCAAGTATGTGGACGAGCGGATGGCCCGATTTGCCAAGGATGATCGTGTGTCCATCGAGTTCCAGCCCCTGGACAAAGTGCACCGATCGGTCATTCACGAGATTGCGGAGAACGGTGGCTTCATAGCGATGAGCTTCGGCCAGGAGGATGTCGATCGCCATTCGGTGGTATACAAGAAGGAGCATGCACCCGGCGAGGATGAGGTGACGGCGCGTCGCAATGGCGATGGCTGGAACAAGGAGATTGCCAAAGAATACGCGGAACAAAGAAAAGAGCGCCTGGCTCAAGAGCAGAGCGACAAAAAGGCTTCCACAGCAGCGGCAGAGGCGGGCTGCTCCACAGACCCAGACAATACAACGGGCGAGGTGAAGCCCACGACCAATTACAAAGCAAAGTATGCCCATCTGATAGGGGAATCGGCGGGCCTGCAGGCGGCAGGCAAAACAGAAACAAACCAAAGCTATGGCTTTGTGCCCAGTAAGAACAAGAAGGACGTGCGCTCCATCGAACAAACCCTGGCCGATATACAGGCCAAGAAACGCCTAAAACTCCAGCAGCAGCAGGAGCAACAACAGGAGCCGCAGCCGCAGCAGCAGCAGCAGCAAGAACCAGAAGAAGAGGCCTTAGAAGTCAGCCAGTCAACGGCGGAGAATCCTCCCGCCATTGATCATCAATGAAAAGCAATAAGATTTCAATATTAGTTTTGTTGGTTTTAATTAGTCACATGCAATGTCTCGTCGACTGCCATGTAATAATAAGTAAATAAGCAATGTAATTTGTTGGCTAATTAGGACGCGATAACTAAATGTTTATAATGTTGTATATCAAGTGCCGAGTGTCCAATTCGCATTATCTATTTATATAATAAAAGCAACATTTTTAACTGTAAATAGCGGCACAGTTTTATGATATATAGCGACGACTGATAGAGCTGCAAGCGAATCTATTTTCAGTGAATCGATTTTTTTTGCGATCTAAACAAATAAAATGGAAAAAGTAGTCCGGATTTTGCGATCCATTTTTTCTATTGCTGATGGAAGTCGTGAAGCATACAGGAATTCATTTACAAATTTAAATGGTCTTGAAATAAATTAAAATATAAAATACATAAAAAAAATATATATATATTAACCAAGTTTCTCTGCAAGGAATCTTCCGAAATTCAAGGGCACTTATATCTGCGACGCGTGGGCGGTGTTTTTCAAAATATTTATCTTCCAACATAATGTAATTTTCTATTTTTAGAAATTGAAATCAAAATTTAAGTTCGCGGCGCCAATATAACATCGCAAACAACGGAATCGATGTATGCAAATCCATCGATGTTCGATGACTTAATAAAATATATAAAATCAAAAGAATTGTGCAAAATATTATGTTGTATCTGTGCTATGAGTATTAGATGCTTCAAACATCCTTTTTAAGTGCGCTTTATTTACTGTTTAGGCCTTGATATCATACGTTTTCTCTGTAACGATAGTGTCATCGATGGTTTTCAGGGAGACCGTTTGCGATTCAAGATATGTTGAAAATGAGAAGGTATATTTCCGTATACTTCCAGGGGTCACACTGCGCACCACGTGTTGGACCACAAAATTAGATTTAAAAAAAGTAATGTTTCATTTTATATACTTGGCTGAAGACCTTCGTGAAATAAGGAAAAGGTAAGCTCTATCTTGCAATGTGAACATCTGATGTAAATGACTGATTAATCATGTTTTCTTAACTCAGAATACTCCAAATACTTTACCATGTGGACAATTCTCTTTAACCACAACTAATCATACATTAATTTTGTTTTACAGATGGATGAACAATTAAAGGACGTGCTGCAGCCATTTGTAAGTGCAATTTATTATAACCGCACCACATCACGTTTTTATTTGATGATAAACTATGATAGGGACATCTGATCTCCATGATTGATTTATCTTGATAGTAGAACTGATTGCACCATTATCCTCCCTTTAAAAATCTCTGACGTAAAAAATGTTTATCAAAATATCTATTTTGTTTTTATAGATGGCTGTCCCGTCAATGGACATATTCGCAGAAAAGTCCGACTTCATTTGCTTTGTAAGTATAAAAAAATACCGATCCAATGTACCTCTTTGTGATGATAACTTTGATAGGGACATCTGACCTTCATGATTGATTTATCTTGATAGTAGAACTGATTACTCAAGACTTTTTATACGTATTCCTTTTGATGAAGACATTCTAATCCAAATACTTCTCTTCGTTACAGAGGAACCCTCTCTTCTCCATGGCACATCCATAGAATAGGTGGCTGCATCTTCTTGGTAAGTACTGCCTTAGATGTACAATTTATTCCACTCTTATTCTGATGATATCTTAAGATAGGGACATCTGATCTTCATGATTGATTTATCTTGATAGTAGAACTGATTACTCAATGCTTTTAATACTGTATTCAATTTTATAGACACATTCTAATCCACATTATTATTTGCTTACAGAGGGCAGTGTTATTCTGCATGGACACATTAAAAGACTACGTGGGCTAAATCTTCATGGTGAGTACTTCTCTAGTCAGAAAATATTTTCTGCATCTTTCTGATGATAACTTTGATAGGGACATCTGACCTTCATGATTGATTTATCTTGATAGTAGAACTGATTGCAACATTTTTTTCTTTTGGTATGAGCCCTGTCATGAGCAAATTTCACTCAAATTTCCTATTTCTTTACAGAGGAAAGTTGGATTTTCAGTGGAAAAAACAAAAGAATATAATACCTGTCTCTTACGTATCTTGCCTTGTAAGTATTTGCTTAGTTACAAAATATTTTCTGCAACTTTCTGATGATAACTTTGATAGGGACATCTGACCTTCATGATTGATTTATCTTGATAGTAGAACTGATTGCATATCGCTTTCTCTTGGCATATCCCCGTCATTAGCAATTCTTACTCATCCATATATCCTTTTTTTACAGAGCTCCTGTGCCTGGACATATCCGCTGAACGGCCGGACATAATCTACTCTGTAAGTTTATTATAATATTAAATAATGATACCTAATTCTTTATGATGATAACTTTGATAGGGACATCTGATGTCTATGACTGATCTATCATGTTTTTTACATTCTGAATATTTGTTTCTCTCTAGTCACAATTACAGTTGAAATTACAGTATTAGAATAAACTCATTTTTACTTATATTACAGATTATCTCAGGACGCAGAGGTGAGATTGGGATCATCCGATGTTTGTAACGATTACAGCTCCGATTACAGTTTGATGTACTACAATTTCCCTTTCAGATGCTATTCGGCATACACAAATATATTTCGTGCAAAATTAAAAGTTTAGTTTTAATTTTTTTTGGTTCTCAATCGGAACGCGGGCTGTAATTTGGGTGCTGCCAACTCGTCGCAACGAACAGCTGTTTTTCATTCCCAACAGATTGGCAGCCTTGGCGCCATCTGTTGGCAACAGCTCTGATAAGGCAGAGAGAGAAAATCGCCGCTAAAATTGTGCTCGTTCAATTTCACTTGACCGACCCCGATCAAGACCAACCAGTTGACCATCCAAATATGCTGCCCACCAAAACGGACTCCCGTCGACGTCTCAACGTGGGGGGCTCCAGCCCGCCGTCTGGCGACTACATCAAGGTGATCGATGGCCAGTGCGAAACGGATGGATTTGTGAACGAGCAATGGATGGAACCGAACTTGCTTGAGCCAACGCCATGGAAAACGATAGTCATAATCCTCATCCTGTTCATAGGCGGCTCAGTACGTTCAATATTCGTCTCCAGGGGCCCCTTGATGACTCATCCTTACGATAACTCTTTGCTTTGTTTTATTTTCAGATATGTATTGTCTTTGCCACCATAGATTGGATGGCGGATGTCAAGCGGGAGCGAGTGGATCGTGTGTGGGCTTTGTCCATTATTGGTGCATTGACCATTATACCCGGCGGCTACTATATGTATGTGCTATCCTGCGTTATGTTGCATCGTCGCGGCTACACCATGGATGATATACGACGACTGGGATAGGATAGGGGTTTATATACTCGTATTTGTTTTTATTTTTGTTGTACTATGTTTTGTCAAATACAGTTTTATTGCATTTACTTTACACACTACAAATTATTCACACATTCATTGGCATAAATTATCTTAGATCCTTCGAGAAGGTAGCAACAATTCTTAATCTTATTTCCATGTCTGTATTGCCCCCCGTGTCAATTGATTTTTGCAGTAGTTTTTTTCCCTTGCATTTGCATTTGCTTTTTTTGTATAAAAATATTTGTAAATACGAATTTGTTATCAAAATGTATAATGCTTGGAGTGGCTTTTTGTTTTTAGTGCGCGAAACATTTGCTATCTATATATATATAAATACACCACTTTACAAGCCTAAAGCTGTATAACTCTGGATATATATATAGGATATATGGACTATATGATTTTATATTATGGCCATTTTCTCTATCAAGCATTTAGTTGTGGTATATATACGTTTTTTGTTTTTTTGTTTTGTTTTTGTATGTTTTGAGCTTAATTATATACAATTTATGCGTATTTATTACTCGATTTAATTGCTTTTGATATTACCACAAGCCTAGGGGTATAACAGAGCGCGAATCCAACTATATGTGGGGGTATATAGCCATTACATATACACACAAGAGACACACGCACATAAATACACATGTGTATGTAATAACGAAATTAAACTAGAGACATTAACAAGTCCGATTTTCACTGCTCAACAACGGTCACCTCAATGGGCGGTATAAATTTCCAAACATGCGCCTGCTGCTCATCATAGCTGGACGAGAACATATCTAATTGACCTCCAACAATATTTGTGGCACTCGGACAGGAACGTGCTGACGTCGGCTGTTGCTGTTGCGGATTGGTGGTGCACTCAATGCCCGCCTTGAAGCGTCCAGGCGTAAAGAATATCACAGAGCAAGTGTGCTGCCTCTGCTCCTGTTTCTCCAGAATGGGAATGGCAATTCTAAAGACATTTTATGATTGATTATATATGCTAACATCTATATATACAACCATCAGCTTCGACTCTTACCGATTTGGCCCCGAGAAGGCCACGCGTGTCTCCAGATTGTAATTCTCCATTCCATTTAAATAATCCTGATAGAACTTGATGCTCAACACCAGATTCTTGAGCGGCTGCATCGAATCATTGGTCAGCTGTATGCTAAGCAGCGCACGCTGACCCACCGTACACACAAGTTCGCTGTGCGGCTGCACAGGCGTATCCTGAAAGCTAATAGCTACGAGCAAAAGGGCACAAATGAAAACAGTTTTAGAGAGCAATACGAGTTGCAGTATAACTTACACCACAGCAGGGGCGATACAGCAGTGAGATCCACCATGGACTGCGTTAGGACTATGCCACGCAGGGAGGCAATGCCCTGGATATCGGTTCCAGTCAGCAGCCAATTGATTTTCACCCGCTCGGCTATATGCTCCGAGCAGAGTTTGCTCAGAGCATCATTAAACGACAGCAGCTGCGTGCGAAAACAGAGTTCTGCAAAGGGTTTCAATTTGGTTACAATATTTGACGATATCTGCAGCAAACTAGGTCAAACCTCTCTCTAGATTCTCCGCAACCTCGGCTGCCCGTGCCGCACACACTTGCTCCAGGGAGCAACGATCCACTGGTATGGGCACACGGCAGCTCTCTTTGGCCTCGATGAGTATATTCTTGTTGTCTGTGTAATTGAGCGACATCTCCTGAGCGGTTAGATTGGAAATGTCCAGCACCAGATAGAACTGGGAAGCTCTGAAAAACGAAACAGAAAATGAATAAAAGTTCAAGGGAACTCAAGGGAGCAATCGCTTCACTTACATTTCGGCTGGCAGGACATCCCAGCTGGTAATTTGTGCACTGGGCAGCAGCTCCAGATTAAAGGACACCGCACATTGGCGGCAATACCCAGCCGTCAGTGCCTCTCCTCCGGAGTATTTCAAGCGTACCTGCGCCTCAATGTGCTGCGAATACTGCGAACCAAGGCTGGAGGGACCTGGCTGCAGGCTCAATGCCGCCAGCGAGGGCTGCCCACCGGACATGGTTGAGCGGAAGCTGGAGGTTTGCGGCTCGTGGCGGCGATGCTGCGGTGAGCCCACTCTCGAGGGCAGACTGGCGTGCCCCGAGGCGGACATCAGGGAGTAATCACCAGCCGCTGGTGCACTGAAATGCCCCCCCACCGATGACGGAGGTGGCTGTGGGCAAACGAAATCCGCTTCGGCATACACTTCCACCACAAAATCAATGGTACCCTGTGGCGGAACAGGCAGCTTGGCCTGCCAAAGGAAAATGGCATTAAGAATCGATCATCTCTCGCCTTGGCCACGGCCACCACTTGAAACTCACCAGCAAAGCCTCTTCATCTATGCGAAAGATCTTCTTTTGCAGCTCCTGCTCTACATTGGAATTAATGTTCACCTCCAGATGTTCCAGCGGCAGGGTGGCGCTCTCATTGGTAATGGTAATGGTGCAGCTGGAGGATTCCCCATTGTACAGCGTGAGGCTGGCCGAGGTGACGACAATATCCGCACTATTCATGTTGCTAAATGTGGCCGTCTGTGGCAGCGAAGTTTTCACAGCTATTCGCGGCAGGGCCGGTATCACCTCCACCAGATAGTTGGGCGGAAAGCTGCGCCCGCGCATATGCTTCAGGCGGCAATTGGACTTGACGCCCAGCGTGTGCGTACTGTAACCCTGAAGATCCAGCTGCCCCGTCTCAATGGGCGTGCCATGCAACGGCACATAGGTGGGCACATGCGGCTGCAGGACAATGGTCTGGGGCAGCGACTCGAACACAACGCCATTCGTCAGCAGTCGCATATCGGTGACGGTCAGCTCGAATGGCAGGGGATTCCTCAAACGCACACAGACCTCGCTCAGATCGTTCTGAACCCACGAGAAAGCTGCAGCAAGGGAAAGAGCAATGCTAGAGATCAATTTTAAACACATCTAAGACCCACTCAGGCTCACCTATTTTATTCTTATCCTTCTTCTTGTCCCTTCTATCCACGGAATTAAAGTGTATGGGCGTGAACAGAAACGGTCCGCTGTCCGCCTTGGCTACCTTGATACGCTGCGGCCGCAAATGGGGCGGCAGATCCTTGACCTGAAAGTCCAGGCAGTACGGCAAATCTGTCAAATTGGCGGGCGGTATCACAGTGCCATTCTCCAGCACCAGCGGCACAGGCGAGCCCTCACACTGGGCGCTTAGATTCTGCAACAAACTTCGATTATAATCATTTAATTAAATGTATTTAATGGAGACCCCACCTGCAATTGTATAGCCATTTCGCTTTGTTCTGTAGGCGACATATTGTCCCATTGGGTCTGCAGCAGGAACGTCATATGGCGCGTGGCCAGGGCCGAGTGTCCCAATCGTCGGGCAGCCGTGATCAGACTCTGAACCAAATCAATCTGCAGTGCCGGCCAGCCGGCAGCATTCTCCACCACTTCCAGCGGATCCAGGCACAGCAAATAGCCCGTAAAGCTGCCCAGCATCAAGCGATAGCTTTGATTCCAATCCGGCGCCTGGCTGCCCTGCTGGACATGCTTCAGCGCCGCCAGCCGTTGAAAGAAGGCCGCCTTCCGCTGGTATCCAATCTGCTGATACAGATCCGTAATGATCTCGAATCGCTTGACGCGCTCCGGCTCGCTCATGCTCAGATTGATGTAGAGAATGTTCTGCAGGAACATGGCCACGTCCAGCGGTCGATTCTGTTCGATGCAGATGCGAGAGGCCTTCAGTGCCGCCTCCGTTTCAATGGTGGCCGCATGCCGGTACTTGCTGTAGTTGATGATGGCCTTGCGATAGTAGTTGGTGATCTCCTCCGCCTTGAGTATGTTGCCGGGCAGCTCTCCGTTGCGTTGGTTGCCGCCCAGCGGCGCTGCCGATATTGTGGATGTGGAAGAGGTGGTCGTGGATGAAGTGGTTGGCGTGTCCGAGGCCGAGGAATTGTTGGCCGTCGTCACCAAGGAAGATACCGATGAGCAGGAAGATGAATTCGAGGTGAGCCTCTGCTGCTGTTGCTGCTGCTGCTGGGCTGTTGCCTCCCCATTCGTCGTGTCGGGTGCAGTGGTGACCTTTTTGGTGGCATCGCTGGCGCGCCATTTCTCGGGAGTATGCCTCAGCGGGGAGGTGCCTGCAAATGACCAGAGAAAAGGTTACATTTCTGCCACTCCCAAACTGTTCTTCCACTTACCCGCCTCCTGCAGCGACGAGTTTCTATGCAGCGTCTCAATCTCTCGCATTTGCGGATACAACAGCATGGCCGATGCCGCACACAGACCCTCCTCGGTGGCCCCCACCCACAGGGAATCGCCCACAGATCTCAACGTTTCGTTGGCATTATGATAGAGACTGAGTGCATCATCGACGAGGCCCGCTTGCAGCGACAAGTCAGCCAGATTCTTCATTACACGGCCCACGCAACGTTTCCGATTGTTTCGCGACTCCATGTCCAGGCCGACAAAGTCGCGCTTCTCGAAGGGCGCCAGCAGCAGGCTCACCTTGTCCGCCTTCTCCCGCGAACGCTCCAGGCGCCGCGACTCGAGCACCCAAAACAGAGCGCTGACAAAGTCTCCAATGCGTGACTCGAGATCCGCACAGGAGTCCTGTTCGCGATAGAAGAACGCCTGCGACTTGAAGTTCGAGGGCGTCGTATAGTCATCCTGCAGGCGACGCGGTGTTGTCGATTTCTCCTCGCCAATGGTCTCCAGGCCATTGGGTTCGTCGGGACCAAAGAATATGGCACGGGATTCGTAGAGAGTGCTGCCATAGCGCACCTTCAGGGACTCGTGCTGGCGACATAGCTCATTCAGCTCTGGTTGATTGTCAAACTTGCCAATGGTGACGAGGCCCAGCAGGCGGCGATGTGTCTGAAAGTCGCCCCAATCATTATGCTCCACGGGATGATCATGGATGAAGCGCACCCAAATTGTGCGTGTATTGCCACTGGAATCTGCAAGAGAAGAAGCATTTAGATGTATCTCAATGGTGACCTGAGGTGACCTCAAGTACTTTACCATTCACTTTGATGCTGTTGACACGTCGCACTTTCTCAAAGGCCCGCTGGAGGATGCGTGCCCGCGAGGGTCCCACACCACGCAGCAGCACCAGCAGAGAGCTGTGATGCAGGGCATTCTGTTCGTAGTCGGGTCGTGACATAACTGGCTCCACGCTACCATGAGACAGCATAAGACCGACCGTAGCACGCATTTACACACACACTGCCTGCGCTCGCTCGCAATACACTTCGCCTGGGTGGCTGGTGGTCTGGAAATTCACATTTGTTTTCTGTATACGAATCCGCTTGAGCACCCCCCTTCGCTCCACGACCGCACTACTGCCTGTGATTAATGTGTTGCCTCAATTGATTTCCATTGTTTTGCATTGATATGTGGCCCAAGTGGACAAGCAGTAGCAGCAGCAGCAGAAAGGCGCCTCCCCCTTTTGAGGTGGTTTCGCTGCTCGACGATGATGTTTCTGCTGCTTTCACCTCGGGAATTGAATTTCTAGCGCGTTTACTGCTGGGTATTCGATCTCCACATGGATGATGTAGCTGGCAAACCCTATAATCTGACTTCAATTGTTGTCTAAATTGAAGTAAAGTGACGAAAACACTTTCAAAGTTATAATTTTACAAAGAAATTGTCCAATTGCAGAGATTTCTGGCAGTCTGGTCACACTGCTACTAGTGGTGGTAGATAAAGTGTAAAAATGTAAGTCGGAATATCGCACAAAAGTACCGATATTTATGTGTTCATCGATAGTTTGATCACATATTTGAGGGGGGGTCGGTATATTTCCGCTATATTTGGGCATATTTCTGTGGGTCAGGCGGTGTATTTTATTGATAAATCTGTGGGTCTGTCTGTCCTTCGGAAACTAGAGCTGTCAAACCATGGATAGTTGAGCCGTTGATAGTTTTTAAAAAACAGTCGATTTTATCGTAATATTATCGGGCTCAAATAATTATTAAAAAACCATTGAAACCTTTTAGGAACTTGTCCATTGTAAAAATTAGATGCCACCTGTCGATTTGTTTATAAATTTGTCTTCGTATTTAAGAGCAGCCAATTTAAACATATCAAAAGCGCAACAACTGTAGCTCAATACTATCATGATAGTCGCAAAACCTTCGATAGTAGCGGATAGCAGCAAAAAATCGATACTATCGATAGTGCCCTCGATTGTTTGACACCTCTAATTTTACCTATTTGATAGACGCTATTTCGCCGCCAAAAAATTGCAAGTGTAGTTTGCGAAAAAGGTGTGGATATTGAACAGCAACAATCATTGCAGATGCCTTCACCCATTACCGACGACATTCAAGCAGCCAAAAAGATGAAAATCGAGAAGTGTGTGTTGCGTTTCGCCAAACTAACGGAGCACGCCCTGGAGCCGGTCCGCGGCTCTGCCAAGGCAGCCGGCGTGGACCTTCGCAGTGCTTACGATGTGGTGGTCCCGGCCCGCGGGAAGGCCATCGTCAAGACCGACCTGCAGGTGCAAGTTCCGGAGGGCTCCTATGGTCGCGTCGCTCCGCGCTCTGGCCTGGCCGTGAAGAACTTTATTGATGTGGGCGCCGGCGTTGTGGATGAAGACTACCGCGGCAATCTGGGCGTCGTTCTATTCAACCACTCTGAAACGGACTTCGAGGTGAAGCATGGAGATCGCATTGCTCAGTTTATTTGCGAGCGCATCTTCTACCCAGAACTGGAGCTGGTCGACAAGCTGGATGACACTGAACGCGGGGTGGCCGGTTTCGGCTCGACAGGTGTCAAGGATTTGCCAGCTGCAAAAAACAGCAACGGAGAGAAGGCACCGCCAGCCGAGCCAGAGGCCAAACCCACCCCAATTGCCACCTAAAGATTGTCCCGTGCGCTTTAATACATTTGTAATTCTAAGCGAAACACTAACACATTTGTCATTACCGGTCCATTGCGTTGAACATTCATTCAATTTCGATAAGTAATATGTTCTAAAAATGCCATTAAATATTATGAAAATATGTTGAAACAAGTTTATTTTAAGGAGTAACTTGCGTATCGAAGCCAATGTCAATTTCTTCGGAAAAATTTGTAGCTTTATTAATTAGAGGTAGATACGCAATGGCACATCACGATTTTCTAATTCTAATCCTACCACACTGAGATGTCGAGCGCGTTTCCCAGAAGCATCTAAACTGCAATGTACTAAAAACTTTAGGTCAGAGGGTATAGGGTACTTATCAGAGAAGCGAGAGAGCAGAGCACGATTGATGTTAGGCTATAAAATTAGCGCACCAGAAGCCAGACAGAAATGTGATTCCATGTAATTGTTCTTATATATGTACCAAGAGTATTTATTTATTTATAAGCTGCACAGCAGCAATTCCAATTATTGTTGTCACATTTTGGTCATTTGGTCTTCTTCTCGTTGTTTGGCTTCTGTTGCTTAATGAACGCATCCAGTACCTTCTGTTTTATTTGTATGAGATACAGGAGTTCTAAAAGTGTCTTCCTATGCTGAATCAGTAATTTTATCTTGTCTTCTGGAACGCTCTTCGTGTTTCCAGAATTTTCCATTTCAATTTCAAGAAACTCGCTGAATGTGGGGCTTAGTTGGATATCGGTGTCGACACTGTGGGTAGAATCTGTGGACTCGCTAGGCGTAGCATTGAACTGGCTAGCGGGGACAAAGGGATTAAATCCCAATCCATATTCTAATTAGATATAAATATTAGTCAATGGTTACACACACTTTCGCCCTTCACTTACCATCGATTGTCATTTTAATATGATATTAAAATAATCAAGTATTTGCATTTTGCAATAGACAAACGCGCGCTTCGAAGCTGGAATTAAGTTTCACGCCGGTCGTTTGTAAAAATGGAGGCGGTGTTGGCAATTTTGACCCGCTTACCAACACTTAAAGTAAATATATAATAAATGAATTGAATATTATATACAATACAAGAATATTTAATGGAGGCGCCTGTAAAAATAGTTATGCCAAAGCCCCAACCTGTATTTGTAGCCGTCGCCAACGAACATTATTTTATCCCGTGCTGCATAAAATGACGATAAAACTGGAGTGCGGCTTAAACTGTGTGAAGGACGTAGAACAGCTGGCTAAACTTCCCCAGCTGGCAGTGCTGATTATTGAATCCCATCAAACGGGCTCCCTTAAGAACCTTCTTGGGATTCTTGCCGCCAGGGAGTGCCACACACTAGAACATCTGGATGTAAGGGACGGAAGTCTTACGCCCCAAGAGGTGACCGAAGTGTCGGCCATAAGATCCTTGAAGCGACTTGAGTGCGCGTTCTGCAGCACAGAGGCTCTCGATGTATTGTCACAGCGATCCTGCATCGAGGATCTGGCCATAAAAACTAGGAAAGGTGAAACCTTTCTGGTAGATCACTGCTTTTTCATCTCCTGGCGAATCAAAGAACCAGAATCTGAATATTAAAGGTCCGGCAGTCGATAACAAACCAGCTGCCGCATTGGACATTGTTTCTCAAATTCCGAAACTGAAGTCCTTGAAGCTCCCAATAGAAGATACCGGAGTATGGAGCGATTGGCCGAGTCTGTGCACCTCGAAGAGTTGACAATCTCCTCTACGCCCGAACGAGGTTCTCTAGAAGGTCTCTTCGGCGCACTTTCACTCAAGGCTTCAACAAAATTAAAGAATTTGGTTTTAGAGCACACTTCCATAGGCCATGAAGAGGCGCGCCACCTCGTGCAACTTGATTCAATCACAAGCCTAAAGTGTGGCTTCAAAGACGAAGAAAGCTTCTCCCTCTTGGCTAACATGACCAATCTTGAGAGCATAGATATCACTTCGCGACATGCATTTGCAAATATTTCCGGACATCTCCTTGACATCTTCCGAGCATGTCGAAAACTAAAGTATATTAATTTGGGCAGATCAAACGTCCGCATAGACCAAACCTTTCTGAAAAATTCCGTGAATATATTGAAATCAGTGAGAGATCCCTCAGCTCAAGGACCATTGATAGTACGGATTTCTCTGTCATCTGTTTCATTTGAAGACGAGGTAAGCCACATATATACATACTGTACTCTGATGGGCATTCGCAAAGTCTCAATTTGTGTTTTTGCGTTATCTTTCAGATGACTGCCAACGATAAAACGTATTTGCTTGTCACCAATCGCCAATCGTTTCTAGGACCACACAACTTTTAAGCTTTTTAACTAACTAACATTAATGCTATGGATTTATATGTACTTACTCTTCCAGCTGCACAACATTTTCCAATCGGAATCCCCTCACCCAATTGTTCCCATTTAAATGTTATCGAAAGATTTACAGCACATCAATTGGTACCTAAAGAAATGACATACATTTTTTGACGATTTTCGAAAATTTGCCAAAAATTTAAGTTATTTTCGAGAGTAATCTAGATTATGCCGATCGACAGTCTGGATTGTTATCTGATCTAGCCCTATTTGACCGAGATATAGCGGCCCAAACTGTTGGCTATGCCAATAATTAAAATAAATAATATTAATGGTCAAAACATACTTTTAGGCTGATCAGCAGATCAGAGAGAGTTACACAACCAAAATATACTTATAGGCTAACTGCATATGAGAAGTTCAGGCAGGGTGTATGCACACCCAATGGTTTCAACGAATTAAGCCGCACTTTAAGAATTATATTAATTAAAATTGCAGACTATTTGCATTATTTGTATAATGCTGCTGCAGTACCTACGTGTAAGTTGTGACTTTTATTTGTCGTAGCTGCAGATCGAACAAAATGTTTTGTTTTCCTCTAACACATATTGCAGCTGTGTAATATTCGTATGATATTAGATAATTTGACTTAAGCTGATATCATAATTATGAGGAAATTCGAAAGACAAAATGTACACTGTCCAAAATTGGCGGCCTAAAACCACCCCTCAAATAATCTTCCATAAAGTTTTACTTCTTTTTTTTTTTGTTTTAATAAAACCTAAGAAAACAATTATGGCCGAGGCAGGGGCAGTAGCGGGTCCACAGTAACCTGGATGGGCTTGAAGAGCTGATGGGCTGTTAGGGATACTTGAACCGGGCTGGCGCAGTGAATTATGACCGAGTAATGAGAACCAAGGAGCGCCGCGGCGATCCGATGGCCCACAATATCAGTTCGCGTGTCTCAAGTGCATTGCTGCGCAATTTACGCGGGGCCGATTTTAATAAATTCAATGACTCCAATTTGTAATTAGACGCTGGAGGTGCGCTGCGTGCTTTTAATTGTTTTGCAGCCATCCTTGGTTGCCTTTTGGCGCAACGGTTACGCTCGACCCGCGGCGCAGAGAGCGGTCCGGAGGTCAGCCGCGTGCCCATAACGCCTCAGAGACTGCATTCAGAAGTGCACTACCCCAAAGGGTATATGGGTACATACTGCATAAATTTCAAAGTAGGTTCAGCAGGAACCTCATCAAGTATATAAGTGCTTGCCGCAGCAATGGCCGACATTCCATCCGAATGAACACCTATGTAGATCTCGGGGACATCAGCCCATCAGAATGTGCCGTGTGGGTCTTCCACATGCCTGTCTATCCCACAGAGATACTGTACGTATAATCGACAGTTTCTGAAAGGGTATTAAATTGTCGTACTATGCTTTTGATTTGTTTTGTATGATAACTGGTATAATTTATTTGCTTTAGCTTGTGAAAAATAGCTATGTATATTTCATTAAATGTAAATAATAAATCAAATTTATTCTCTTTCCTATGTTGCAGAAGGTATGCATTTTGTTTTCTGTTCTGTTTTTGTTTTGTTTTGTATTTGTTTAAGTTCGTTGCATACGGCCTAAGTGTTAGAAAATGTCTCTCTCTAGTTAACTTATAAATAATTAAATAAACAATATTTACAAAGAAACTATAAAATAGGTATTTGTTTTTGCTTCTTTCTTGTTTGTTTTGTTGTAGTTGTTGTTGTTGTGTGTGTGTGTGTGTGTGTGTGTGTGTGTGAGTGTGTGTGTCTTCAAGTCTTGGAGCTCTTAAAAAAATGATGTACAGTTCTTAAAGTTTGAATTTTGAATTCCTCTGTGCATGGCCGCAGAAAATATAAAATGTATATAAAATATATAAAGTTATTTGAAAGTAAAAGATTTGGGGGGTGTGTAACAATTGATGCCGTATTGCAATTAAAATAATTAAAATAAATAGCCTTTTACTTTCGTTTGTGCTAAACAATAATATTGAATTCTTTTTTAAGTTTTTAAGTTTCTCATTACGCGAAATTCTACGTATTTAATTGTATATGCATTACTGACTAGCAGTTAAAATATAAAAGTCATAGAAAATAAATAAAATTCAATGCAAAGCAGAAGCGCGCTCTGCACTTAAGTACGTAAACGAAAACTCTTCTCATTAAATTGACTAATTAATTGATTAACTCTATACAAATATGATTTGTGTCTGCCTGTCTGCCTGTCTGTCTGTCTGTCAGTGTGTGTGTGTGTGTATGTGTGCAAATGGAAGACTTTTGCGATCGTTGTTGTTTCAGTTGTTGTCACTTAAAGTTCACAACTTTAGCTACTAGCAATTAGATTACACGTTTAATTTATACAGTTATACAGTAGGGTTTTTTCTTCGCCATTTTTTGTTTTGTTTTGTTTTTTGTTTTGCTTTTTGTTATTTTTTTTTGAAAGCTCATTTGGTACAACAATGTTTGCAGTTGAAATGCAATTAGTTAGCATAAATATTTATAGGGATAGATGCCAGATAACTAGCTGGCATCGTTCATGCAACATGTGGCATTGCTGTGGCTACTGCTGTTGCTGTTGCTGCTGCTACTGCTGCTGCTCCCATTAAAGATCTCCGTTTTGATGATGCTGCAACTAGTTGGGGGGGCAGTGGCTGTGCCTGTTGCGCCCGCCCCTGCTGGCGGTGTTCCACCCGTTTGCAAGGCCAACATTTGTTGCGCCTGCGCAACGCATGCAACACACGGACACGGCCCGCCCAATTTCCTCGCCAATATGGAGCGCAGCTTGAGTGCCGGCCCCAGCTTCATGCCCAGCGAGTTAACCAAATGATCTTCGGTTAAGAGCGGCAGGCCGGTGCCGTCGATCGACTGATCACGGAACGACTGCAAAGAGAGCGAGAGAGTGACGTTTATTAGTGTGTGTGTAAGAGTAGATTTATATATGTAGCGACTGCACAGTGGTACTGGATCTACATTTTATAATTTAAAATATTTAAGAGACATTTAAGAGTAAATTTTTAGAAGGATTTCCCGCCCAAGTAAAATTGTTTGTGGGAAAGTACAACTAACAGTAATCCATCCATTATATATCCGTATATATTTACCCAACCTTTTGCTAGAGCCAGTACCACAGTGGCATTTGCAGCCAGGAAGCCTCGTAGGCACAGGGCATCCTACGATCTGCGTATCTCTGTCTGCCTCTGATTAATGCGCCGCTTTTAAAATTGTTAATGAAAAACGATTTTAGCCCAACTTGACTCCGGCTCCTGTCCCTGCTTCTGCTCCGCTGTATGCTGTACGCTGTTCGGCTTGCACTGCAGTAGCATTTTCATATTTGCAACGCACGATCGATTGAAAGTGGGCGCAGAGAGCGGCAGCCAGTGAAGGCACCACCCCTCTTCTCCACTGCCACTGCCACTGCGACTGCGACTGCGACTGCCACGCCCCCCCACAGCTATGCTCTAACCAAACTCCCCTTTGGGGCAAAACGAAGCTCGCGCCACATGAGATTTCTATTATAGATTGGCCCTGATTGAATTCCATGCCGCTTCCATGCGCTCTTTCGACGGGGGCAACCTGTTTCAGAGCCAGCTGCTGCTGATGTTGGTTGCAGTTCCTGCTCGTACTCCAGCTCCAACTCCAGCTCCAGCTACTGCTTGCTTGCAACTTCTTCTGCTGGCCGGCAACTACAAACTGCCACTGTTTGGCCATCGAGCTGTGTGCTGTGGCTGTGTGCTGTGACTGCCGTCCGATGGCAGTGCCAGTGCCAGTGCCACTGCCACTGCCCGTACTCCATGTTGGACACGCCTTTATCGGACGAGCTCTTTATGGGCTGCTCCACATCCAAATCGATTGCTGCGATTCGAACGATTCGCCGCACTAAACGGACCTCATCATCTATATATAAGAGAGGCCATCAAGGGCGCTGCTCCAAAGCTCGTAGGATCGTAGCAGCGATGTGGAGGATACGGCTACTCACACTGGTCCTGCTGACCCTCGTCCAGCTGCAGGGGCGCGGCAGCGTCCTCGGGCAGAAGTACTACATGAACTTTGCCTTCAACAACAACAATCCCGATGGGGCCCTCAGCGGCGAGGGCATTGGCGGAGGCGCTGAGAAACAGGCCCCACAAAATTTCGGCGATCATGGGACCGGGGATGAAGGTGACCATGACAACGATAACCTCAGCTATCATAACGATAATAACGCTGATGGAGACGATAATAACGGAGATCATAACGAAGAAGCCCAAGGTGATCATGGCGGCGATCACGACGGCGATGGGGGCGATGGGGGCGACGGGGATGACGGTGGCGACGGGGGAGGCGATTATGGAGGAGATGATGGAGGCCATGATGGAGCGGATGGTGGAGGCGATCATGGAGGTGATGGAGACGGCGACGGTGACGGTGGAGATGGCAATCATGACGGCGGCGATGATATGGGTGTTCCCGGCGATGTGGGTGACGACGACGACAGCGACAGCAAAGACGAAGGCGATCGTCGCAAAAGGATGGCCGAAATGAACGCCAACGAAGGCGCCGCCAAAGCGGCTGGAGAACACAGCCACCACAGCAGCTACGAGATCAGCATCGACGACAGCTTCGGCGGACGCTACATACGCTCCATCTACGAGAGCAGCGAAAGCCACGGCCACTCCGGCAGCAAGGGCGGCTCCGGCAGTGGTGGCGTTGGCAAGGACAGTTCTGCCAGTCAGGGTGGAGAAGACACCTTAGTGAATGGCCACCCTCCAGTGGGGCCATTAGGCGTCAAAAAAAGAACGTACGGGGAGAGTGACTACGAGGAATACAACGGGGATAACTGAGCGTAGGTCGTCCCTTACCAGTCCATATATTCATAAATTCGTCTATTGAAGTATCTGTTTTCGTTTCGTTTCCTATTCTTTTTCGGCAGTATAACCCGGCGGCCGTGGAGTTTCGGAGGTTGAAGCCTCTTCACATGAATACATTAACTATATGTCAATAAAATTTTAAATATAGAAAAGCGAATTTCGTAGCTACGTTCGTTCGATTGTGGGCTAGGATGTTTCTTTTAGAAGCGTTAAAGTACTTGGCAAAGGTAGCATGTACGCGTATGAGGTACAAAATACAAGCGGTGAAGACTCAAGACGCACAAGCGAATGCTGCCAAAGAGAATACGCGTGAATTGCAAAAAAAAATCAAAATAATAAAAATAATACGATCCTACTCGTAAATTGTGTGTGTTTTTTATTTTCTTCTGGATAAAGAAGTGGTAAAAAAATATACATAATAAAATGCAATGATTTATTTTACAATATTTTTATAATATTGCAATTTCAATAAAAGTTTTGCACCACTAACCAACCGAATTATGTTTGCATTGTGTGTCCAAACACAACAATATATTGCAACAAAGCCCCCCCCCACCACTTGCCAACTGCCAAATGAACTATGAACTCCAGTAAAACACGAGTATTACAAGTCCAGAGCTTGTCTCTAACGAATCGCATGACAATTAATTGACGCTTCATTAAAAGTCAACTGAATGTTGATAACACAATTGGCAATAGATAATGGGATCCGTCACATGCCAACCGGGCGAGGTTATAAAGAGAACCCACATGGATTCCAGTGACTTTCGCCCTGGGTGTGACCCACGTGAAGGTCGTCGCGATGCTAAAACGATGCCTGTGGACCACAACGCTGCCGTGGATTGTCCTTAGCCAGACCTACTACATGAACTTTGTCTTCAATAACAATGGATATATGAAGCGGGAACAATATGAAACGGTTCGCGATGAAAAGAAAAATTCAAATTGGGTGGATATTGACGAGGAGACCCTGGAGATCAGTTCGATGACTGACTATAATGGCTGGGCATCAAAGGAGAGCCATGATTCTGCCTCAAACACGGATGAGGTAACTCAGGTGATTGTGATTAGCCACAACGATATGCCGAGTCGGGAGACAACTAAGATTAGGAAAATAACCACAACCACCAGCACCAAAGTTGAGAGAACAACAGGATACAATTTCGATGCCACAGAAGAGCCCCCACAAGTAGTGACCCACGAAAAAGTGCCCAAGGAACATAACACAGAGAGACACACCACAAAAAAAAAGCACACCACCACCACAGTGGGGCACACCACAACGAAACACACCACAGCAGGTATCGGGAAGGAATTGCAACCAATACGCCAAGTAGACCCTACAGAAAAAGCCCAAGAAGTGACCACAGAAGCAAATATGCTAATGGATATCATCGAAGACTCTGGCGAAGGAACAGACAAAAATGAGACTACACCAGAGGGCGGTACCACGCCTATAACGGATGGCAGTTCAAAGGAGGATACAAAATGGAAAACCGTCACACCCCATCCGCCGGAATTCTTTCAGTATCCCGGCGCCAAATGTCACGAGGAAATGGATCTACACGAGCTGTTCGGCATTAGTCTGGAGAGAGATCGCGGCATACCCAGCAAGGTGCTCTGTGAGTTCAACAACAGCTGGGGCGGTCCCTGGCACCTGATGACTCGCATCGAGCTGCCCAGTAGGGTGCATATGCGGCACTGGTTCTTCGGCTACATCACCGAGGACTACAAGGACATGAATATCAACTTCTTGGCGCTGGCCCACATAATGAACTCCATGCGAATAGCCATGCTGATCATCGGACAGGACAACAACGATCAGTTGGTGTACAACTTGTACGACGATGTGGTCATCTCGGGCTTCAACGATCTCTTTATGCTGCGCAAGGCTCAGCTGGTGGCGGCCAATACCACAGATCTCCTGTTCGTCTCTGTGGGCGATGTGATAACCACTTTTTCGGGTCGTAATCGCTCGTGTCCCTTCCGCGTCATCGGTGGCTGGTGGGGCTTCAATTTGTGGCGCCCCACATCCCAGTATTTTTGGTAAGCGCAAATCATTGCAACCCAAAATTGTTTCGTTAGGATTTTCTATGATTTCCCTTGATTTTCAGTGTCTTTCCCGTGGACAGGGACGTCCAGCGACCTGGCTACATGGCCATCTTCATCAAGCCCAGTCCGTTTGCCGTCAACAATACGGCCATGTATGAAAATGTTATCACCACACGACGTCCCTGGGCGAGCACCGTCGATACCAGGCTCATGGAGCAGGCCGGGGGTAACCAAATGAAGTATCGCAAGCTCAAAGGTGAAGAATTCACGACGAACAAAATGACAGTTTTGGCTGAGCTGGGTCGTCGTGCGGACATCTACAAAGACTTGGAAAAGGCTCGCATCATGGAAACAGAACAGCCATTGGGCAAGGTGTAGCACCACAACCAGATCCTAGGCTTAAGGACGAGGGCTGGTACTCAGAGAAATCCCCAAGATTAATTAGGCATATCAATCAAATACTCAATAAATATACGATGACATTTTTCTATGGTCTTTTCACGTTGTCAGCATTTTAAATATTTAAATATGCAGAAAATCAACGATTTTACGATCTCTTTTGTCAAAGCAATTTGTTACAGCCAGAGGCGTTGGGTTTTTTCAGAAAGAATGTGATATCTATTTGTCAATGAATGAAATAGAATTTTAATATAAATGTAATTTGATATGCTACGATCGCGAAACAGATCTTCGATTTGAAGAACTTAAACTAAGTTCCAGTGGAAGCTTTTAGCCAAGAAAGCCAAGCCTCACATTTCTCTGGTAGTTTAATTATGAATTTATTTCCTTGCTATCACCACAACATTCCCACAAAACAAAAAAGAAAAACAGCCGCACAGTAGAAAAAAAAACTCCAGCTAGATAAAAAAACCTAAGCAGACAACAAACAACAAAAAAAAACCAACTTCTAACCGGAAATTGGTGGCTTTTACTCCAATGGCCAGGCCAGCGAGCTAGCTCTCTTTGGCTCTGTCATAATTCTGTTGTGCAGACGGGGGAAAAGAGCAGGCTTTGATTTGGGTGCCTCTGTGGTTATGGCCATGGCTAAGGCCAAGTGCATTGGGCCGGCTGAGCATTGCATTCTAAATTCTGTGCCAATAATTGACAGAGCCAACAATAGCAACAACTGACCAGCAGCAGCAACAAGAACTTTGCATTAACTAGTAAAGAAACAAAAAAAAAGGGGGAACAAAATAAAGGCAAATGCTTGGCCATAACAATACGGGCCAAAAACAGATTTGAATTGTGAGTCTCTTAGGCTGCTCGGCTCTTGACTTTGAACTCCTTTCGCAAAGAGCTGGCCCGGCCAGCGTTGTCTACGAGCGAGAGGTCTACACGCAATGTAATTGGACTGCAGTCTCAGGTCCCGGTCCCGGTGCCGGTCCCTGGCAACGCAGGCAATTTAAGACGGCACAAACAAACAGAAAAAAAAAAACAACAGCAACGGAAAGGCCATGCCGCAGTAGAAAAAAATATGGAAATATGCAAATCATTTTGTTGCATCAAACAAAAGACTCGCAGAATGAAACGGGGCCAGCATCGAGCATTAGAGGAGCATCTGATGATCGTTGTGGCAGTTTCTTAGCCCAAAAAAATAAATATTAATTAATGGAAAGGAGACTGGAATTTATGTTGCTCAGATGGTTTCGCAGCTAATATTTATTTGGCACACACAAAAAGACACACACATTTTCTGGTTGATTGAAAATTAGCATAAGTCCAAGAATAGGCCTCGTCCACCAGCCACCACCACTAGCAACACTTCTGGAATCTGCAATCGTAGCGACTGCCAAAATATTTTCAATCAAATTGGTTTGGCTGGCCTTTTGGTGCGGACACGTGAGATGCGTATCTTTCCCCGCTGGCTACGCCCCAGACTTTCAATCTAATTAAACTTTATAGTTCTAGTTTTTATGGGCGGTGACCTGAGTTGACCATGGGACAGATCCGTTGGCTAAATATCAATGAGGGGAGGAACTCTTTGAATTCGATTTGCATACCGCCAAGCAAAAGATTCGTCAAAGGTTTGTTAGCGTCTCCACGTCCACATATGTAGAGCCAAAGAACTCGTAAATATTTGTTGCTCTTTTTTTATACGACTTTTAAACTCCGGCCGAGTCTGTCTTTCTTTTCATTTGGTGGTGGCTTTAATAGAGCTATAAAATTTAGGCCCAATAAAGTTATTTTGTTGCGCAATATTTACATAGAATTCAAGTGGATTTCAATAATAAAATGGCCATATAAAATTGATACTCGTTTGGCTTAACATATACCAGGAACAAAAAAAAAACCGATCTTAAAGATGCGATAGATGCTAGAGATAAACTATCGCAAGCTCAGATTTAAAAGCTTCAAAATCTTTAACTTTTGATTGGATTATACGATATTCCCATCATATATTCCCTCACTAATATGCAGCAACAGATGGCGATAATTGTGCTTAAACTATTGCAAAATTATGACAAAAGAACTCCCTCAAACGATATATCACGCTGCCATCTCTAATATGCATATAAGTGGATTGGATTCAAATTGAAAGAAAAGAAAAACCATTTGGGGGATAATCTCAAAGTTGTGGAATGTGTTCTGTTTTTTTTGGTTTTGCGCAAAATAAATTAATAGCAGGGTCAGCCTTATGGCGCGTCAAATGTGAAACGTGCCAGGTCCTCTCAGCCGCCTCTCATCCTCCTCGGTACGAGACCCGAAACTCCGAATCTTAACCCAAAAGACACATCACACTAATAAGCAGCTACGAAAGTGCTTCTGGCTGCTTCTGGTCACTCGCCTGCTCTCTGCGGATGGACTCCGATCTTCGTTCTCCCCCGAAATACATTTTAATTTGAAGACCGAAGACCCCTTGTTCGACTCTGAAAAACTGAAAAATGAATTCTACCAAGTGGCGAGAGGGGACCACGTCTTTGCTTTGCCTGCTGCGGCTGCTGCTGCTGCTGCTGCGGCGGCGGCTCCTCTCCCAATTGTATTTCTGGGCTCAATTTAGTTGTACGGATTTTGACCTGCTTAACCCTACAGCCCCGCCAGTCAGCCAACACAGCCAACACACAGACCAGGGGAGGGACAGCTGGCTGGCTGGCTGGCAGACGAGTGGCGAAGACAACAATTTGAATTCTAAATTGAACAGCTTTTTGTGCTACCTATGCCCGGGAGCCCGAGCGTAGAACGTGGGCCGACCTGCTGCCAACTTTGCAGAGGTTGAAGCTGTTCTCGGAGCTAAAGCTGAGACTGAGACAGAGACAGAGACCGGGGCTGAAGCTGAGCCACCGTCAATTGCGCCCAACTACCTACTCATTGTAATTCTTCATGTCTGGCATGGCATGGCATGGTCGGGTCTGGCTCGGCTCTGGCTCTGGCTCGACTCTGGCTCTGGCCCCAGCTTCAGCTTCAGCTCCAGCCGGGACTGGCCAAGAGCAAGCTCAAAGAAAGAGACTGACTTCGACCTGATTGCCGGCAGTGGCAGTGGCAAGTACCAAGTTCCAGTTGCCCCATCAACAACCTTTGGCTCGGTTTGCTCGTATCGGTGGCTGCCCACCTAAAATAACACCAACAACAACAACAAAAGAATCGCAAAAGTAGGAAATAGTCGACTGTGGCATGACCTGTATTGAGTGGCAAAAGAGAACAGCATAACGTTGCACGAACAACACACAATTTTGTACTCAAATAAATTTAATTCAGAATTAATTTAAATTAAAGCTGCGATGCATCTGCAGATGTTTCATGTAAGCAGCATAAATATACAATTCTCAAGTCTCAAGTCTCAAGGAATGGGCTCTATAAAATGGGCCCAAAAATATGTTCAAAATATTAATATAAAATATTGTAAAATTCGAAAAATATTACTGAATAGGATTATCTTCGCTTTCTAGGGATAAAAACGTTGCCATAATATTTCGTAGCAATTTAAAGAACACATGTTCAGTCCCAGCCTAAGCTACTCTGTCTGTCTGTTGGCCCTGTACAAAGGGGTATGGAAAAGTTGACTTGTTTGCCCATCGCCATTGCGGGGCTACACTTCACTTGTGTCTTTGGCTTTGATTTTGGTACGAGTATTTAATGATATTTCTCTTCTCGTTTTTATTCAGGCCCCAGCATTCAACCCAACAATTACGCTTAATGCCAAACATCCTCTGACGTCCGACTGTCCAACTGTCCGGCTGTCCAGCGGGGTCCCATCGTATCCCCCCGAGTGCGGTGGCTGTGGTTTGATCTTGTTACGCATTCGATGCTCTCCACAAGAAATACTCTCAACAACTACACTACTACTACTACTACTACTACTACTACTACTAGGTGGCCTCGCCCCGTTGAGGGCTGGATTCTGCATTCTGGATTCTTGATTTTGTATTCTGGAATCTGTATTCTGGCATCTGGAATCTGCTTGCAATCTGAGGTAGCATTTGATTGGCATGCAGCAAGCCAGCCTCTCTCTCTCTCCTCTCGACTATCTCATCTGTCTTAGAAGATAGTTAGAAGGGCAACATCCGTGGATCAGCAGAGCAGCAGCAGCAGCAGCAGCAGCGTCCTTCTCCAATGATCCATCGAAAGTGTTGGAAATTGCCAGTCTGTGGCGATCTTTTCATTGATTTTCTTAACCTCCCTTCTATCCATTGTAGAGCAAACTGTATTCTATATCAATCACTCGACTGTTTCAACGGCAACGGATAAAAATTGCCCGCTTATTATTTAAATAATTTAATAAATTATTGAAAAGTCCGCCTGGAGCCGTGCAATGAAGTTGAGCCACGGCTCTGTCCTGCTGTCTCTCGCTCTAGACAAATGTAATAAATAAGTTTTATTTTTATTTCACAGCTACTGCCGCTGGCTAGAGAGAGAGAGGGAGATATATCGGGTGACAGTGGGACACAATCGCTGATAAATGCATCGAAAAATCAGCAGATATATGTAGCAAATGGAAATATAATATTTAAATATAAGAAGAAACATTGAAATAAAAATAAAAATGTACAAGTATTTATTTTATTTTTTATTTTTATTTGCTGAAATTATTATCTATTTTTTACCCAACTAAAACTTATACCAAATATTAATTTTGTCTTCTCCAATATTTGCCCATTTATACACCGCTCTTTACCCACTGTGCACAATGGCTGTGTGGCAGCAAAGATATTATATCGTAAGGTCAAAATATTAGCAAATTTTATGTGACCCGATCGCCCGTCCGCCATAGAAACAAACGAAGGCCAGTCGAGCTCTACTCGACTCGGACTACAGGCCTCCATCCACACACACACACCACACCACACACACACACAGATGAGTATGAGGACCCCTGCAGCCGAGGCTGCCGCGAAGAGATGGTGCTGTTAATTTCGCTGTGGATGCGGCTCGAGAGTGCGGTAGGCACATAATCAGTTTATTTTGTAGTTTTGTGTTGGGCTACCCCCCCACCACCTACCCTCAAACAACAGACACAGAAACAGCAGCAGCAGCAGCAGGCAAGGAGGAGCTGCTGCAGGAGCTGCAAGTAGAAGATGAAGAAGAAGAAGAAGTGCCCCGGGTTACACGCCAAAGATACAATTTTAGATTATATGGCCAACTGCGCGCATGCGCATAATAATAATGCATGCAACAAGACGACCCGCGGACGACGTCGGACAACGACGATGGCGATGGCGATGGGCGACGAGTAGCCAATTGCAGCTAAAGCCCAAGCCAAGACTCTGGTTCGGGGATCGGGCTTCGGCTTCGGCTGGGGCTTGGGCTCTGGCTTCCTGTAGGGGCACAGAAAAAAGGCGTGCAAGTGGGTATAATCATCATCAGCTTTGATAACACACCACGAGCGACGTTGCTGCAACGACCTGACTGGGTCCGAGCAGCAGCAGCAGCAGCAGCACCCAGAGAGCACCCCAAAAGACCCCAGACCCCGGCATGATCTGCTGCTTGGCATTTGACTTTCGGTCTGACTTTTTTTTTCTTTTTTTTTGCTTCTGCTGAGACTCTTTTGGCTGTGTGTGTGTGTGCTTCCAGTCATGCGCTGACTTTGCTTTGGTTCCGACTCTCTGAGGTCTTTGGGGTCTCAATGGGGGCTGCTGCCTGACTTTGCCGCTGATCCGAGTTGCTCCCTGCTGCCTGCCTGCCTGACTGCCTGCCTGCCTGACTGCCTGCCTGCCTTCCTGTCTGCCTTCCTGCCTCTGTGACTGTCAGTTAAATGGCAGCTCTGTTGCCGTGGCCACCTTATAACCTCCGTCTGGTGCACATTTCATCTAACCTCTGCTCCAGTCCGGCAGCCACAGTGGGACGCTGCATGCCCAAAACAACTGTACTGACAATATGCAGCAGGGGAAGTCAATGAAAGTTCTCTGGGAAATACACACATTGCGCGATTAATTCCCTCTTACACATGTAAAAACCCTCTGCCTGGGTAAAGCTATCATTTAACCTCCGTGAAACTGTGCTCACAATTTGTCTATTAATCCCCACTGTGCCACAGAGTGAGACAGTGAGGGAGAGAGAGAGAAGTTAAGAGTGAATAGTAGACGGGGACCTTGCAGGTCTCTACCCACCCCCCACTCGATTGCAATCATTTGCTTTCGTGCTGTGATTCCTGCCCCCAAAACTCTCCATAAAGAACAGAGAACTTTTTCCTTCTCTCTCAATGTAGGTGATTGTTCGGATCGTTCGGACCGCCACAGCAGGTCGCTGTGCAGCAGGCAGTCAGCAGTCCAGCTGCAAGACCCAGCAGCAACATCATCAAACAGACGACATCATTATCGTGCAACATTATCAAAGACCAAACCAAGCAGCAACGAAACAAACAGCAACAACAGCAACAAAAAGCCAAGCCAACGCGAGGCAAGAAATTGCTTGTCGTTGGCCAATTTTTTGTCCATTCGTAGGCGGCCAAAAGTGGAAGCAAAAAAAAAAAACACAAAAATACACCAAGGTAGGGAGAAATTTGGTCGGATACCCCCCCACCACAGATATCCAATATATTGAAATATGGCGGTAAGCGGGCAATTTAAATGTTCCCCTTTAACGCCACCGCGCAGGTCCACCCGCTGCTGCTGGGTGCTGCTGGGTGCTGCTACACGGAATGTGGTTTTAAGTAATTCATGGATTAATGGTAGCATATTGGTCTTGTGGCAAAGACCGAAAGGAGCGCTCTTGCAACGCTGAACGCTGAACGCTGTGCTGTCTCTTGAGTGAATGGTCGTGTCTGTGCCGCTGGTCTGCCTGTCTGTCTGTCTGTCAGTCTGCTGCTGCTGCTGTTGCTGCTGCTGCCTGTCTGCTGGGGCCTTGGCCGTGGTAAGAGTAGGAGTTGCATGTTTAGCACGTGCCTCCAGTTCCTCTTGTTGCACACTCGATTGTTGCTGTTGCTGTTTGCTGTTGCTTTTTGCTGCAGCAGTAGTTGTAATTGTAGTTGTAGTCTCGTGTGCGGTAGTTGCCTCCGTGTTCCTGTTCCTGTTGCTGTTGCCCGTTGCTGTTGCCCGTTGCTGTTGCTGATAATGCGTTGACCGCCAACGCCGCAAACTAGATTGTTACGTTTATAATCATTAGGCAAGTCGGTGATTTGTTTTCCTTTTTGGGCCCACTCCACCCCACTCCACTCCGCTCCACTTGGCTGTTCGCTGGGCTCACATTGATTCTTTGGGCTATGAAAGTTGCTTGCTGGTTTCTTACCACAAAAGCACCGTTAATATGGGTTCTTGTGTGCCGCTGGAAACGGAACTCGCGGCCAACTACACTCAGTGTTTTTTCTGGCACATTTTTTGAGCCGCATTTGTGGATGCTGTGAAGCGAAGGAGTTGGTCAGCTGAGCTCGAGGGGTGCTCCCTCCGCCTCCCAGAGAAGTAAACCAGATGCAAATTAATTGGTATACCTTTATGGCAAAGGAAGGCAAAAGGAACTACAAATTCTTGGTAAAATATTTTCGAGACAAACTATGAACAGAATTGATCAGCATATCAGTATACATTGGTGCTATAGCTAAAAGTTAGCATCATTTTTATTGATTTTAGACAAAAGATCAGAGACATTGACACAGGCAATGGTAATAAGTTCTAAAATATTTATACATAAAGCTAATGGCGGGCTTAGCTCGAAATTCAGATCGGTCTCTCTGAGTACCAGAGATATAAATACATATTTATATATAACAAATACATATTATACCTTTACGTATCACTGCTATTCCACACTGGCAAAAATGTGTAAATCTATAGCTCAAGGGCTTTAACTGCAGTGTTTATTTAATGCAACTTAAACAGAAACAGAAACAAAGTCCAAGTTAATTATGTTTCTAATAGATATAGGTACAGTTCCTGCCTCACATAGCAATAAAAAAACTGCAAGAAAAATATTTTAATTTCCTGTGCGAAGCCTTAAACATTAAAAATCTATAACTCAAGTTGTCTAACTATTTCGATACCCTCTAAACCATACAAGGCCCAATCACAGCCCTGAAGTTACATCAGAGCTCAACTTTGACTCTTCCATTGGAGGTTTTCCCCTCAATCTCTCACTTTTCTGTCACTCCTCTGAGCCGAAAAATTAATTTGAATTTTGTGTGTTTTTGTGGTTGTTGTTTCGTTTTTGTGGATGCATTCGTATGTTGCAGCGTCATACTTCCTGTGGCAGAAGAAGCAGAAGAAACGGGTGGGGAAACTTGCCACATAACACACTTCGCTCGCCCCTCTCTCTCTCTCTCTCTCTCTGACCCCCTGTCTGTCTCTCTCTACACAAGCAACAAATTGCATTTTAATGCAACTTTCCAAATCAATTTTCAAAACCAAACGGAGACAGCGTCAGCGAGAGAGGGGGCGGGGGGCCAAGCATTTCCCTTAAACAAGCAGCGGCAGCAGCGGAGGAGTGGAGGTGCGCGGGCAAGCAAGCGTTGGCCTGGCCAAAAGGCCAATATAAAGATAAATAAAACTTAAGTCAGCCATGTGACAGTTATGGATGAGAGGGCTGTGTGCTGTGCACACAGGGTCCGGGGACCCTGGAGTTCGAGTCCTCTACTCTCTGGATCCCAAAAATAACGAGCTGCTTGTGCGATAAAAAATCTAACTTTAATACGAATTAAGATAAACAAATAATGAGACATAGATACGGCAAGATCGCAAGGGGGAACTGGTCCCTCTGCGTCTGCATCTGCGTCTGCATCTCCGTATCTGTATCTGTATCTGTTTGGAGTATCTGCATGGCAATGGAGACCTCTGGGGTGCCCAAGCTCAAGTGACAAGTGCGCGCCTAGGTCTGGGGCTTTTGACATTTCTTGAATACGATCTACAAATGATCATCATGATCATCATCACGATGATGACGATGATGACGATGATGACGATGACTCTGCTGACTTAAGGGGGATTTGCATTGGTTGTTTATGTTTTTGGTTTCATAATGCTGCTGCCCCGTGCCCCGTGCCCCGATGAAACCCTATGCCTAATAATAGGGTCGCCTTTGAAATGCATACGCGAGAGCAGAGCCTGAGCCTGAGAGCTCAAAATGGATGGAGTGCCATGCGATTGTCGGGGGCGTTAGCCATGGTGCAAAATCTAGAGCTAAAGTTGATCTCCATCTTCTGTTGGCTGTTTGGCCTGTTCGCCTGTTCGCCTGTTTGGCTGTTTGGCTGTATTGCTGTTGCCCATGCTTGACATTTATGTGAACCCAAGCCAACAATAACACGTTGGTGTACCCTCGGCACAGAGTGTATCAGAGACGCAGAGGAGACCTCCAGTTCAGATGAGTGGAGTCGAGTGGAGTGCCCAGACAGAACGTTCGTTCAGAGCCCGCGACACGACACCAAGCCAGTCCCAGTCCAAGACCCAGACCCAGACTCAGAGATGGAGACGCGAATGGGGGACTACGACTGAGAGTCAAAAGCGATCGTGGGCAAAAAGGCAAAGTCAACTCTTTCCGAGTCATGAATCTTATGACGCCTACGTGTACTTTTGGCATTTGGCATGTCAAATACAATAAGTACAGCGGCGACGACGACGACTACGACCGCCGATCGAGGGACTGACTCCGGGCACAGGCGGCGAGTGGCAGTGAGTGTACATCCCATGTACATCAGACCCATGCCACACCGAAGATGGAGATGGAGATGGAGCACCCAAAACGGTTGGGTTCCAGTTCCAATTTGAGTCTCGTCTCTCTGGGGTTCAAGACATTGTTTGTTGTGTTTGACAGCTTCGTTTCGTGGCTCTGAATCTGAATAGCGTTGCTAGGGGGAGACATTCCTTGGCTTGTCATTAGCTGACAGAAACTAATTCGCTCCAAATAAGTTCACGGCAATTGCTGATAGATTGACAGGGCAAAACCAACATTAACCACAAAAAGACAAGAAACTGGATGGAGACCAAAGGGTTAAAATATGATTGAGGGTTGAGTATTTGCAACTCTAAAGGGTAGAAATATCTGTACGCGATTTAAATTAAATGTAGATTAGAGAATGGAGGAAGATTTTCAACAAACATCTTAAAGGGAAGAAAGAAAACCCAGAAATAAAAATTAATACTTAGCTAAGCTACTATGTGAGAGAGAGAACGGGCGAAAGGGAGAGACAGGGCTTAGATATTCCGTGTAAATATTTGAGGATGGGCCATAGAACATTGGAAAACCCGCTGGCAGTTGATACCAGAACGAGAAAGAGACCCAGAGATGGAAAAGAATAAACTTTATTGGGTAAGGGGCAACTTTCTGGTGATATTATATCCGATATTTACTTAATATGCATAGCATATATTTGTTTATTCCCTTAGCTGATCCAATACATTGATTCCCATCTCTTTTTTATGTGCAGCCCCCCTCCTTAAATGCCACAGAAATCTTCCTGGCTAGCCAACTATCCATACGGAGATCTCCCCGTACGAGTCCAATTATCCTCGCCCAACTAGTGCAAAAGATCTTGGGCAGCCATCTCTGCCATCTATCCAATTTCTAACCTCCACTTGGGTTACCGCACATTCCACGCACATGCCACGCAGTGCCAGTGCCCCCTACTCTGTGGCAAAGTCCAAGTCAACCCACCTGCTACCTTCGGTCCACTTAATCAGCGAATAATTCATGACACAAATTCTGGCATGCAGAAAAGAGCAGCAACGAGGAAGAAGATAGAAAGAGAGAGAGAGGGAGTCCCTCCTGTAGCTCGTGTCGCTGATCACGCATAGAAATTATTATTGTGCTTTAATATAGCCATAAATCTGTACATTTAAAATGCAGAAAATATCGCATCCTGCTGCGAGAGTCGAACCAGAATGGGACTTGCGATTGGGATTGGGATTGGCCCCCCCCCCCACTTATGACTTCATCTGCATTTTTATGGCGAATGCGAATGCTCTGGCGATAATAAACCCTGGCCTGGCCTGGGACTGGGACTGGGCCTGGCCATCGAGATCGAGAGCCGTACCCGAAACGCCACCCATGCGTGGTCTCTTACCTACCCCCCCACAGCCAGCCAGGGACCCTGGGTGGAGAGTCTAGGCTGCTGGCTGGCTGACTGGCTGGCTAGCTGGCTGCTTCTTTGAGGCAATATCAATAACACTTGCAACTCTGTCTGTGACTGCAACATGATGCGACAACGTCGCTGTTGCTGTCGTTGAGAGCTCGGACAATGTCACTGAACCAGTTCTCAATGTCTTCATATAGATTTCCAGCGAGGCACACAGCCTCAGCCACAGCCTCAGCCACAGCCACAGACTGAGAGGAGAGTCAACCTCTGCACTAAATATTTACAACCTCCACAATATCTCAACGACCGACAACTACAGCAAACACACAAAAAAAAAAGAAAAAAAAAAGAGGTCTGCCTCGTCTTTCTATCGTTAGCCTGGCGGAACAAGTTCATGCAACTGCACCACAAAAGGTGTTCAGGCGACCAAGACCAGCCCAAGACCAGCCCAAGAGCAAGACCAAAAAGCTAGCCAAGTGTCGTTGTGGCCATAAATTCAATTGAATATTACGCCAATTGCCTTTTTGTCTATTGCAAAAAAAAAAACAACAACAACCTTCGGGGAGGAGTCATCAGCATCCCCAGTCGCACAATCCTCAAGCTCGTCTGGTGGGGTAAACTGGTTCCATCATCATCATCATCATCATCAACAGCAACAGCAGCATCATATATGTTGGCTTGGTAGATACTCTGCGTACTATAAGCAGATTTTAGTTCATCTTTGAATGCACGCTAAGCCGCTTTGGGGGCTGCTAATTAGGCGACTTTCAAGGCGACTTCATCCATTGGCGGCTGGCTAATATGCATCAAAATGTGTCAACACCTAGAGCTCTGGAGCTCTAGGCAAGAGGAGTGCGGCTTAATTGTTAACTTCGAACGTACACACATACTGCTATCTGGCGGTGATTGCACTAGTTGGAGCGGACCTATCCGACCATGTTTTCACTCCATTAACGCGATGAAGTGGAGAGCAGGATCCTGCTGAAGCTGTTGCTCTGGCAGCCGCCTGAACTGGGTCTGGTAATGATGCCTGACGTTGACCGATCGTCGACCGCAAAGCCAAAGTAAAACCTGGCCCCGGCCCCGGCCCCGGCCCCAGCCCCAGCCACAGCCCCTAGCCTGGCCTGGCCTGACCGATCAAAAGTCGTTCAACTTGCCGGAACTGGTCGTAAAAGATCACCTGGCCACCATTCCAATGCCAGCTCTAGCTTCAGCTTCAGCTTCAGCTCCAGCTCCAAACTCCCATTCCAATGTCTACTACTCTTTGCCTATGTGGAGCATTTTCTTCTTGGACTCGCAAAACGCCAACTCCAAACTCCAAGCTCCAAGTCGTAGCTGAGGCTGACGCTGAGGCTGTAGCTCGCGTGGCACAATATTAATGGCCGCCAGAGAGTTCAGGTCCGGCCATGCCATTGCGGAGTGGAGTTCAAAACCCAAAAACATAGTTAATCTTGTCTCTTCTGCTGCCGTTGAGGAGCGGAGCACCGAGCAGCCTCCCTACACACGGTTTTTGCCATGCGGTTTTTGTTGGTTGGTTTGTTTTTTGTTTTGTTGGCAGGAAACCCCCTTGAACAAAACGTCCGAAAAAAAAAAACAGCAACAAAAATAAACGTAAAACGAACGCGTTTATGTGCTGTCGATTTGCCTCTTGGGTAAATGAACTTTGACTGCTGCCCGCTGATGGGGTTCAAGAATGCCACTCGCACCCATGTCCAAGTCACTCGCGAAGGTCTCTCTCGCTGTCTCCCTCTGGGGCCAGGCTCAGGTAAATGCTGAATGCTGCCTGGCATTTGGGATTTGCTGATCTTTTGAGTCTTGGGATCTCGGGGATTGCTTTAATTCGGTTTTGTATTTTGCAAACATTTTTCAAGGTTGGATTTTGGTTCTCGACAGATTTTAAATGAAATTTATGACAGATTTGTACCCAACTAAAAATACCTGAGTATTGTGGGAATGATCCATGCAATCCATGCATAGATTTCTCTGTGAGAGATTAGGGATTCAATTTCTTTTTGGTACGGAAATACTTCCCTCAGCTCTCAACTACCTAAGGAGAAATTTTTATAAATTATTTCCTTCGGGACGTTCAATCAACCTCCCTCTGAAAGAGATTTTCCCCGAATTAAACTTTACTTTCTAGCGGGAGATATTTATGTGTGTCCCCTCCCCCCCATCCCCGTCAGCTGCTCCATAAACATCAATTAGTTACAGCCAGTTTGAGGGGAGGGAAATCTTCCTTTCTCCAGCGAAATCTCAATGCTTAATCAACTACAAATGGGGCTGAAGGGAGCGGAGAATGTTCTGTTTTGCTCACCTGAACATATTCGGCGCATATATCAATTCCACCCACAAAGCCGCACACATCGTCCACGGACCAGGAGTTCACCTCCTCGCTCTGCGCCTGACACTGACGCGGTCCACCACCAGAGGCTCCTGTGCCTGGGCCTGTGCCTGTGCCAGTTGCTGCGTTGGCGTTGGCATGGGCATTACTGGTGCCTGGTTGGAGCTCCTCGGACTGGTCCAGAAGTGGCGGGGATGGTGTGGATGAGGCTGTTGTCGCTGTCGTGGCCGTGGTGGCCGTTGAGCTGGCACGACGCGTCGTCCCTAGCAGGCCCTCGGGCTCGGGCTTAAAGCGCTTTGCGGCTGGCGGTTGGGAGCTCAAGTCTAATGGCGCCGCCGACGCAATCGATGAGCCACCAGCAGCAGCACCACCACCACTACCACCACCGACGGGCGCCACCGAAGTCGAAGTCTCTGTTGTGGAACGTGGACTAGACTGCCGCGAAGCGTGATGCTGCTGCTGCTGTTGTTGTTGTTGCTGCTGTTGCTGCTGCTGCTGTTGCAGCTGGGCCGAGTAGATGAAAGCGGGTGTAACAAATTGAGCCGCCTGCTGGAGCGCTGCATTCAGAGTGGAACGTGGCGTGCCCGCTGCACTGGCACTGGGCGACGAGGCATTGGAACTGGAACGTGGATGCTGTGAGTGCTGCGGATGCTGTGGCTTGCCGCGCAGAATTTCCTGGATTTGGGCATCTTTGACAGCACGCACCTACAGCGGGGACAAGAAATGGGAAAAGAACGGGAGGTGAGCATTAATTTAGAATGAATTTTCAGTAATGATAGATAGTAAGGATACCCTTTATTTGGTCTACTTTTTTGCAATTTCGACTGTTGAAAGCTTCCTGCCTGGCGCACTATTTTTCACAGAGTAGCTTAGCAGTGAATTCTAACGAGTACATGGCCTCTCTCTCTCTGGCTCTCTCTTCACTGCTACTCTATCCTAGTGAGACTCCTAAGATTATCTATAGAATATGTAGTCCGTTACACCATAAAATGTTGCGGGCTATCCCCTAAATTAATTCAGCTATTGGTGTAATCTTTTTTAAATATATTAAATTAGTAAATAAGTTTTAAAGATATGAACATGCTGAAGCTATATATGAGGGCTTAAGTCTTGAATATTATGGCTACCATAATAATCGCTTGGGATGTGGAGAGCTCCGAAATCTACGAATGCTCTGAAGTGCTTATAAGTCAAATCTATGTATTGTTATATACTTATGCCCACCACTTATAGATATTTTCAAGTTAAAATCATTTCCTTCTGTTACAAAAATCAATAGCAGTACAATAAACCCCCAAGCCCTTGCACAATTACGGGGTATAAATAACCTTTTTGGGTGGCCCAATCACAGAGTTGTTGCTTGGTTTTTTTTTTATGGCTACACAGTACTCACCAGCGTCATCAGAGCCTGGGTGCTGCTCATGTCTATCAGTGGCGGAAAAATGCCCGACGAGAAGGGCAAAAAGCTGGACATGAACGGCGAAACACTGGCCGCTGCCACCACAGCGGCCATTTGGCTCTTGGCCTGCTCCGTGGGCGACTGTGCAGCGGCTGGCGGTGGCAACGTACCAACACTGGCCACAGAGCCCACGCCTGCTCCAGAGTTTCCGGCTCCTGCTCCTCCGCCCCCACCGCCTCTTCCTTCGGCCACACTCACTTTGGTCTCCTTGGGCAGACTGACAGCAGCCGCCGACGCAGCAGCCGCCGAGGGCGAGAGCTTCTTGGCCGCATTGCTGGCATTGGTGGTGCAGTTGCTGCTGCTGTTGTTGTTGTTGCTGTTGCTGTTGCCGCTGCTGCTGCTATTGGCATTGCCCGACTTTGTGGCGGAGCTGCTGTTGCTGCCACTGCTGCTGTTCTGCTGTGTGGCAGTGGTTGCTGCTGCCGCTGCCGAGTTGCCTGTGCTGCTGCTGCTCTCGTAATAGGAATTGCGTCGCGTTGCATGGCTGCTGGAAAGTTTCAACACGAGAATGAGTATTTGGGTGGATGGATGCTCAAGGATTTGCGCTTACTCATTGGGATTGGTGTTATTGTATTTGGCCGCCAGACATCGCATAATGTCCGAATAGTTGCGGGTGGAGAAATCCGTGGCATTTGTATTGGAGCTCGCTGGGGCATTGCTGCCCGAACTGCCTGCACCACTACCTTGGTTCACATTGTTGCTGTTGCTTGTGCCGCTGCTGCTGTTGTTGTTGTTGTTGATGTTGCCACTGCCACTGCCACTGCTGATGTTGTTGTTGCGATGCTGCTGATGCTGTTGAATGGTATTCAACAAATTTGTAGACAAATTGTGAAGCGGCATGTGTGTCGTGGCTTGAGCACTCGGTGGACTCAATCTTTGTTGCTGTTGTTGTTGCTGTTGCTGCTGCTGCTGGTTGGGTGAGACACCACCGTTGCCACCGCCACCGCGAAACGATGATGATGAGGGCGTGGCGCTGCGAGATCTACAACACAAAATAAATATGCCCAAAATGAGCAAAATAAACATCTGGATTAGTTATGTTAAAGAGAACATTTAGCGAGGCTTTGCATAAGTCGAAGGCAGCAGGCAGCAAGCTGTGTGACATCAGCGTACATAAATATTACAGCATAGAAATACTGCTCCCATATGTTGCTAAATTTGCATTAATATTTAATTATCTTCAGTTCAACCCACTCCCCCTGGTGGCCAGGTGTCGCAAACAATTGGATTATTTGTCATTCTCCCCCTCCAACAACCGATCAAAGATCCCATCCGAACCGATCCGAGAGTTCTCTCTCTCTGTTCGCTTATTTGACATGCTAATGAGTGGCTTCCGTGAGAAGCACTCCAGTAAGAACCGAACCCAAGCGAACCCCTTGGCACAGGTGTCTGCGAACTACGATCTAAGTCTTGTTGACGTTTGATATTTAGTTAATTTCCATTTCCATGCGGCATTGGCCATAATGCGATTATGTGCCGGGCCGTCCAGTTGACATGGGAACGAGGAGTCCCACGAGGAAAAGGAGTGCTGCTGGTTGGCAGCTGCTAAGGAAAGCAAAGGCTGGGAGAGTTTACACGATGGGAGTTCTGTCCGGTTTAAGTCGCTCTTGAAATAAGTTTAATTACAGTTTAATTCACTTTTAGTGCTTGAGAATCAAAACAGCTGTTTGCTGCTGCCGTTGAATGGCTCCGTGGAACCAGTTTCATGCGCAAAATGAACTAGTTAATGAACCAATCGGTTCATTGGAATTATACCACAGTTCCATTTGGAAAACAATAAAATTTTCCGTTCAGTTTTAAAAAGAAAACAAATCGTTTTTAATCAGTAAAATATTCCGATGCACATATTATGTATTTATCTTTATTAATCTCTTGTGATGTCATTTGAAGCGAATGTGTCCGTTCACTTATGGGAAGTTTGTACAGAAAATCAATTTAATTCTCAAAATTCGAACTCTAACAGAACAAAGGAATTATTTTTATTACTTTCTGTACTTAGTAAAATTTAATCCAAAAAAATAATAATAATTATTTTATTTTAGTGCAGGGTTGCATTTTGATAAATATTTCGCACATCTCTTGAACAGAAAACCCCTACTCTATGGACATATCTCCTTTAAACTTTTAAAGCTAAATATATGTAATAGTTTCTGTTGTTTTGTGTTTCTGTTTGAAGAACATCTTTAAATAGTTTGAATTTTTCAATCTTGTTTTTGTGCCTCGAACATGGAACATTTGTCCCGAAAAACAATTTCATTTTGGATGCTCTCGGAGAACGAAGAATCAGAATCAGAATCAAAGCCAAATCCATGTTAACCAATGTCGAGCATTTGTGGCAAACAATCTGCCAAGCATGGCCATAACTCATATGCAACTAACCGCCAGGTTAGGCCAGAGAGACCAACATGCCACCAACATGGTGCATGCTGCATGGTGCATGGTCTCTACTCTACTCTACTCTACTCTGCTCTACCCACCCATTATCCATTCCTAGAGCTGCAGCCTGGACCTGTGGCTTTCCAACACGAGCCACAGCCTCCCCGAAAAACAACAACAACAACAACAAAAAGAAACCAAAAATAATCAGCATAGATTTCTGCCTAGATCGGCAGCGGGCCGCCGCCGGTCACCTCCTAAACTGAGCGCGGTGCCGGTGGCAGCTGTGGCAAGTGCCTGGCTTAGAGTTGCAGCACTCTCTATGGGTTCGGTTGCATGCCACAGAAAAAAAAAAGAGTAACTCGTGCTGCACGTCGTCGTCGTCGTCGTCGTCGGTTGGTCGTTGGTCATGTCGTGTCGCTTACGGAGGCTGCAGCACAAATTTATATATAGCAGCTATTGGTGGTGGTGCTGCCACTGCCACTGCCCCTTGCCACAGACCCACCTGCCACTGCTGCCCCACCTCATCTGCACCGTTCTGCCTGGCCGCCACCCCTCATCTAGTTGCTCTCTTGTTCCTCATGCTGTTTCTGCTGTTGTTGTTGTTGTTGCCATTGATTTATCGTGATCTGTTGGTTGTCGATTTTTTTTCTTACTTGTATTCTCGTTGTTGTTTTTTTTTTCGATCATTCGCTGCTTGCCCCTCCGCTGCTGCTGCTTACAACTTTGTTTTTGTTTGTTCTCCTTTTTTTTTCTGTTTTTATTTTTTTTTAGTAATTTTTTTTCGTTTTCGTTAAAAATGTTGATTATTGCAAATTGCTTTGGCGATTGGTAGCAGCTACTTAGTTGTGTTTTCCAGCCTGTTCTTGGCAATTGTTTGAACAGCAACAGCAGCAGCAGCAGCAGCACACGGGGGGCGGAAAACAGAGGAAAATCCATAGGAACAACAAAAAAAAAATGCTTTATGGTGGCGATTATGTTGGCTACTGCTTAATGCTACCAACCAACTCCAACAGCCCCCACCGCCATCACAGGTGGGTAGGGTAACGGTTTTGTATGCTGTCGCACAGATAGATCTACAGATCGGTGGCATGCCTAATTGGTTTTTACGAGCGGCAGGCAACATGTGCCTTGTCTCGGTATGCAAATGGTGTCTATTGTTACGCCTACACAGGGCGCTGCCCCTGCCCTGACCGATAAGTCCCTAATAAAATCAAATAAATATACAGACAAATGTCAGGGAGTACAGTGCGTTTCAAAAGTGTAGAGCGGCACAACAGGATGAAATTAGGTACAACAAAATTCCATGCCAACGAACTACGGGGAGATACGATACTGATATTTAACATATGGAATGTGTGGTGATCATTTATAAATTTTCGTTTACTTATCGAATCGAAACTGTAATCGTGTAATATTTTGGCTTATCGATTTATCCAACGAACTGTAACATTGAAATTTTATAAGTCTTTACTCTAGGCAGGTTTTCGTATTACCTTTTATTCACTACTGTAATTATTGCATAACATACTCGTAAGATATTGGTTGCAACTGCCTTATAGTTTTGAGTCACACTGCCCGCAAATATGTATATATTTAAATATATTTAAGAAGTATCACATGTATGTATACTCGTGTGTTTACGATACCAAAAAAGAATGCCTGTGTCAGAATCAGTTGTCAGAAACTAGCTCACCAAAGCAGACACAAAGAATGGAAGGCTTGTGGATTTGGTGATCCGATGCCTCGAATGCCCTTGCTGTCATCTGATATAGAGGAGTACTTGATAGATATTCAAGCTGCTGTTTGAACTGATCTAAAAGGGAAAGGCAACTGGACAGAAGAGCAGTCCAACTTAAGGGTAGAAGCAGCCGAAGAATTCAATATTCAAATGTGTTTAACATTTTGCGAATAATTTGCAATTTAATGACTTGTAGTCTAGACAACTTTTTTCCAAAATATTTCAATGGTTCAATAGAATATTTAGAGCACAGGTAAATATTATGAATGAGCTTAGACCATAAATAAGGCATTCGATCGATTTTTCCTTATAAAAACCAAGAAAAATAAAATAAAAATACAATGAAACATTTTTCCAAATTTTAAACTGAATAAAGATCAACAACATTAGGCAGGTCAAAACAGATGATACGATCTCAAACTCAATCTCAATCCTCAAAAGGTTAAAGATCGTATAAAAAATGAATGGAGACCCAAAAGCTGTTTGGAGACTGAATTTTGTGAATGAACCTGAACTATAAATATTAAGCAGAAATACATATTCTTGCGTCAAAGTAAAATTTGCATTTATTTCACAAAAAAAAAATATATATAAAGAGATTCCCAAATATTATACGAAATCAATTCCAGATATCATACGCCCCTCAAAAAACCTTCATTTATCATACGAAAACCATCATCGGCTAGTTGCCCTAATAGGCCTCACTAATTTGTGGATAAACAATTATAAATTATGAATATTATTCGAATTATCCCAATGAGCGACCACCCTGAGCGATAACAGCAGCGCCACAGCTGGGGTGCTCCACAGCTGCCAGATACCAGATGCCAGATGCAAGATACCTAATCGTATCGTATCGAATCGAATGCTAAATCTAAATGACAGGCTATCGTGACTCTTTGTGCCTGCTTGAGCCACTCAAGTCCACACCTCAGGTGGCGATAGACTAGCATGTCCCATTAATATTAATAAGGCCCAGCCGGCGACGAACGGCGACCTGCCCAAAATGTATCGCCAAAGAAGTATCTATGTATCTTTTGTGTCGTTACTTCGTCTGTTTCCATCTATGCCGTGGCCAAAGGCTTGTTTATGTTTCTGTTTTTTTTGTTTTTTTTTGGTATACATTATCTTTGGCCGGGTATTACCATTTGGTGCAGAAGGTTTCATTTTTAAGCCATAGATAGGAATACAAGGATCCATCAGGATATTTGCAAAAGTTGCAATATTTATATTTTTGAATGCATTAATACAGCATCGATTATAGGATAAAAATATGGTCCAAAATAAGCGGTTAAGCCTAAACTATAACTTTTACAGCTGTAGGCGCGTAATAATAAAGAAATTTAGACTTAGTACATAGAAAATATCCCCGGAAATGGGGATTTTGCAGCGATTCCTTTTTAATAAAGCCGCAGCATCACTTAGAAAATTCAACCATGATCTGGAATATGGAATACTGAACTGGCAAACATGAAGTCTAATCTTGAACATAGTAGTTTAGCAGAAAAAGCAGAGTTTCAGACTTGATAATTCGTGTTAACTAGCTCTCTTTAGATTCTAAAGTTTAGAGGGTATCAAAGGGTATCAAAACTTCGTTGTTGCCATAGTTTCTCTGTGTGTCTCTTGTGTGTGGTGATAAATTGCTTTTATTTATATTAGTTAAAATATAATCTTTGACGCCATTAATTTAGTTGTGCGTATTAATTGCTGCTGATCTGTGCAGACCGATCTATGTTTTGCTTTTTGCTTTTGTTTTGTATTTGCATTTACATTTCAAGTTTTACAAGACGTTTTTCTTTCGTTTTCTTTGCTTCTTCGATTGTGGTGGATTCTTTGTTGGTGCCTTTTGGATTGTGCCTTCTGTCGTTGCCTGTTTGCTTTTTGCCTTTCTGTTTTTGACAGCATAAGCGTGCTCTGTCTTGTGTTTGCTTTTTGTTTTTGTGTGTGTGTTTTTTTTTTGTTGGTTGCTTTGATTAATTTACTTTCGGGCTGCGAACAGAAGCAACACAGCATCGATTTGGTTTCTTTTTCGAGGTATTAATTTATGAAAATGTTAATTAATTTGTCAGGCGCTGACAGCCGTCGAGACGGCCACAAATTACTTGATAAATAGTCTCGGGTTCGGAGCGACTATTCTTTCCCTCTCCAAACAAAAACTATCTATGAAATTTATGTGATTTGGAATAAAAATACAATAAACATCTCAGCGGAAAATATGGCTGGCAAGGGGAAGGAGAATAAGCCACAGGACGAGGAGTCTCCTCATACGCCGGTGCACACGCCCGAACCCAGCACATCCGTTCCCGAACGCACCATCCTGCGCACAGCCATCAATCCGGAGATAGGACACCAGCATCCAGGTGCATCGATATCCATAGATGTGCACACTGACGGCATCGAGATCGACATCGAGGAGCGGCCCTCGGACACCGAATCGATCAAGCAACTGCGGCAGCGCAGGAGGCGATTCGACGAGTTGCGTCGCGATCATTACAATCGAATGTACTACGACAATGGCAGCATTGTTCGTGGGTCGCAGTGTCTGAGTCCAGAACTAGCCGCCGAAATCGAGAATGACAACGAGAATGAGGGGGATGTTGAGAAGAAGAAGGAAAAGCCAGAGGAGAAGGATAAGTCCAAATAGTGACAGCGAGCGACAGTACTGATGATTAAGAGAGCATATCCTGGCTCATGGCTTCGTTAACCCACAATAAAAGCTGCTATTAGAAACACATTAGAACCTATTAGAATCTCTACCCAATAAAGTTCCGCCAAAGGGAGAGGTACACTGCGATTTGTTTCTCTGGTTTTTATATCAAAAGCGAAGCAACAAATTTCGCGCACTCTCTTTCTCTCTCACAGCGTAGCTTAGTCTCTCCTTTCTGGCGATATTTTATGGAGAAAGAGAAGGAAATCTCTTCCCTCCACTCACCTGGCAAATGCTCCGACGGTTATGTCGCCATTGTGGCTGCTATTGCTGCCGGGACTGAGGCGCTCTCTCTTCACGCCGTGGCTCAGGTGCTGCTGCTGCTGATTCTGCTGCTGACTCGATTGATGGTTGCCCAGGCTGCTGCTTCCGCTTCCGCTTCCGGTTCCGCTGATGCTGCCACAGTTCATGCTGTTGCTACTGTTGTTGTTGTTGATGGTGTTGTTGTTGTTGTTATTGTGAATGGTTACCATGGGCGTGGCATCCATGTGGATGCCACCATCCTTGTGGCCATCCATATGCGACAGGGGCGACAGCTTCTCGTTCTTGACCTTCTCCAGATAGAGGGCGGCATAGGCCGCCGCAGCTGCTGCTGCTGTGGTCGCCGCCGGACTGGAGGACGTCGACGATGCTGAGGAGGTGGCTGTGGCAGTGCTGTGGCTGGGTGTTTGGGCCTGATTGGAGCTGCCACCACCAACCGTGTTGCCACCCCCGGTGGCTGCTTCGCTCAGCTTCTTGGCGGTGCTCTCGATGGCCGCCCCATAACCGCTCAATAGCAGCGATCGTTCGCTGAGCATTTTCGCTGCTGAGGGGATGGAGGAGAACGGTTCGGAGAGTAGCTGGGAGCGCAAATCGCTGGCCAGACGCTCCAGATGTTTCCGCTTGTTGCAGCTGGTGCTGGAGCTGGAGGTGGAGGTGGTGGCGCTGGTGGTGGCCGCCGCCGAGGAGCCAAAATGATGCTCGTCGTGGGTCGCCGGTTGCGTTGCACTGCGACCACCCACAATCGCTGTTGTGGCCTTGGCTGGCTTCTGCTGCAGTATGTCGGTGGGTGCGTTACCTGTAACGATACCAAAAAGAGACTCTTAGACTCTGTTCACACACACATTCAACTGCTTCAACTGCTTCTTATTCTCATACCCCAGAGGCAGAGGCACACCAGCCACCAGTGCGTGCTTCTACCCCAGCGAAAGCTTACTGACAAACCAAACAAAACAAAACGAAAAACGTTTCTGCTCGGGGAAGTGTCGAGTCGAGTCGAGTCACATGCAAATCGGCCAAAGGTTAAAATAACTTATAATATGTTAACAAAACCATTGACCTGCAATGTTGAACCCCTAAGCTAATTATCGGGGTGACTGGGTGCCACTGGTTCTGCTGCTGCCAAGTGAGAGTGAGAGTGCGAAAGTGCACACATCATATCCGCACACTACTCGTAGTACATACAGTAGAGAACACAACAGTATATGCAGTAATCGTACAGCGCGGTAGGGTATTCTATGGGGGGGAATATTGCCAGTGGAGCAGCAATAGAAGAGGCGCAAAATAAACATAAAAAATGCTGATAAGAGATGTTGTAAGAGCTTTAAGCACATTTCAGAAGGGTTCGTAATTTTGACCCTTACTTAATTATTTATTAGGGGTATTCTAGTACACGTTTGTGAATATATATTTATTTATTTATTTAAGTAATGCTACCAAATGGGATTTTCTTCTGCCTGGCCACATAAATTATATTTAAATAAGAAAGCGTTTTAAACATAATTCCAATCAATGTATGTTTAAGCTGCTACCAATAATCCCTATGCTCAATAAGAAAAAGAGTACAAACGCAAACACCACTACAGATATATGTACATATGTACATGTAACCATATATTATATACTCGTAGAAACAATGTCACATTCGCATACATTGATCTTTTATGGTGCGGTTGAAACTTCCGTCGCAGACAGCCAGCCCCTGGCCCGGGGAGTGGCGCACTGGCAGGGCGCATAAATTGTTTATTTATTGTGTGTATACATGCGTTTTTTTGTGTCTCTTTACATTTCAGTTATTTACTTTTGGTAGCAGCATATAAATAATTTAATTGTAATTTAAATGGCAAAAATTAAAAAGCAAATACATGTATCGATGCGTGCACACAAGCATTGACCTTTAGCTGTCCGCTGTCCGCTGGCAGTGGCTCAGTGGCAGGCAGCGGGAATAAGGAAGAGAGAGAGAGAAATCCCAATACCCAGCAGGTGTAAATTAATGCAAGCCACACCGGGTAGAGACCCAAATCCAAACACAAACCTGGAGCTCCCCAAAGCTCCAGACCTTCCTTTTTTTCCGCTTCTCTCGCATGTTCAGCAACCAAAGCACACAGCATAAATAATTAAATGAAATATTTACAAGCGAAATTAGCAACAATTTGTAGTTTTAAGCTCGTTACGATCCCCAATCGGTATCGAACAGAACAATCAAAGCCAGACAACAGAAACAGAATCAAAAGTTCGGCAGTTGCACAGCAGATCCCCTGCGGATGGGTTTCATATCAAATTTCACTATTCTCGGATTTAGATCCGATTCGATTGGCGACTGGAATATGCGTGTGCGTATATATAGTATGCTGTTTAATAAGTTGGTCGTGCGTTATCATAAAATTAAGTTTATCATTGGTTAGCATAGAAATTAAGCTGTGGGGCCATACAAACAAAAACAACGAAGAGAGAAAGGGGAAAAACAAAACCAAAAAAAAGACCGCACCAAGGTGGTTGAACAGTGGAAAGGTAATGAAAGAATATTACTGAAAATTAGTTGAAACTCTAAGAAATGACATGTTTCATAATAACTATTCTCATGAGGAAGAATGTAAAGTTTTTTAAATGGAATGGGCCAATGGTAATTATTTAATTATCAAAATTTGTTCGCAAATATATTTAAATTTTATTTTCATTCTATTTCAAATATATTTTTACAAGAAAAATAAAAAAATTTAAAACTTCATGCCCCACGCACTCTCTCTCTTTTTCTTCCACTTGTTCACAGAGTAGCTTAGCAGTCAATGGTATATTCAAACTAATTACCAAACAAGTCCAAAATCAAAGTGCTATTATTTATCCTTTGCAATTCAAAATATTCCCCGAATGGTAGGTATATCCTTCAATTCTGTAAATTGTTATCCCTTTTTGGCAAAGTTTATTGCAGATTTGTTATGAGATTAATTCTGATTTCACTCTGCAAATATATTTTCTTTTTTAACACTAAATTTCCACTTAAAACTTTCTGCAAAAAGCATTCTCTCTCATTCGCATACTCTTGCTCCACGGTGCTCTGGCATTTGGGATTGGATATTTTTGTCGTAGATCGCTCGCTCACCCAGCACTCCCCATAGACCCCATCAATGGCCGGGGCCAGCCTGGCTGTGGCTGATTGGCATCGCTTGGTGCCAATGGTGCTAAGTGCCGAATGCCGAATGTCGAAAGCCGATGATGATGATGATGTGGAGGGAGGGCCAACAGCGACCGCAACGGACCCCAGAACGATGAGGAAGGTGAGGGCACGGAGCTATACAGTGAGAGCGCGAAAGAGGGATGCAGAGACAGCCAGGGGGCTGCGACCGAGACCCAACATGTGCCATGCGCGACACTGTTGACTTTTTCCAAGTTGTGTGTGTTATGTTTATACCCGTCGTCACACGTGGATCACAAGGGGTATGTTGGATTATTCAAGAGGGTACTCCATGCAAGGTAAAAGCTGGATGAAAGAGTTTTCGACACGATCAGGAATATATTTTCTATAGATTTTCGATATCCGTCTGTGGTTACCACAATTTTAGGGATACAGGGATAATTATTTATACACTTATATATTAAGCTTTTAACTACCGAAATACTAAAAATCATTACAATCAGTAAATACAAGCAGCAAAAATAAAGAAATAAATAAATTTGTTTGCTAAAAGTGCAACTAAATTTTGCTTTGAATGATTTATTCCCATTTAAATTAATTTAAATTTAAATTTACTTTGACACGTTTCGGATTGTTGCAATCCTCATGGCAGGGTATCCTCTAGTCTCAAGATAAATTCTTCTTGTTTTTTATTTGTTGTTGTTCTTGTCGTGCCCATACCTGAGCGTGGGATTGTGTGTGTGTGTGTGTGTGTGTGTGCGTATCTGTGAATGATCCGCACAGTGACAGGCCGCATTTCGATCGCGACGCGACGCTGGGTCGACAAGTGTCAATAGTACTAATAGACGACGCCGCCATCGAAACTTAGGACCGAGCACGTTCACACATAGAGAAAGAGAGTGAGAGAACACGGGAGAGAGAGAGACATAAGGTAGAAGCGCATTGAGTTCTAAAAACGGTAAAGTTCATTGCCATTTGGCTCGAGATGGCAAACACAGCTGTCCGGGTCGGATCGACCTGTCATGTGACCATTTTTCATGCCGTCGAAAGAAAGCACATTGAAAATATATATCTGCACTCACAATAATAATAATAATAATAATAACGTGTAATTTTGTACGAATTTTGATAGATAGATGGATTGGCATCGAGCGGCAGGCAGCAGCTGTCTTTGATGGGTCACACACTCCCAAGTCTAGACACGACGAAAGACCTTGTGGAAAAACCCTTGAGCAGCCAATCATCGATAGTTGTTTGCTACTATTTGCTCTCTCGGTGGCCCCGTGGCCTCCCGTCTGAACCCAGAGTCGGCCGGCAGTCGTCGTCGGTCGCCCTATTTGACTTGCATGAATCAGTGGAGAGAGTCCAACGATGGCGAGTCCAATGGAGAGTTCAGTTCCAGGCTTATCAGCTGATTCTCTTTCTTTTCTTTTTTGTTTTGTTTTTGTTTTTGTTTTATTTGTTGTTTTGTTGACCTCATTTAAAAACCAAATAGCCCCAGCAATACGCAGCCAAGAGCAAATCCCCCTTACCCTTTATGCAAACTCTGCCTTTGTTATCGCCCCTGTAACGGAACGGGGTGGACACAGGGTTCAACTCGTTCCATAACAAACATATGTATGTATATTCTCGTATATAGAGAAGGTAATATTGAGCAGAGCTGATACTCGTAAATAGGGGCGGCCTGGTCTCGCTGGCCAGCATTCATAACAGGGGGAGAATGGTGGGGATTCGCCGATTTTGGCCTCTTGGACGTTGAGCTTCGCGATATTTTCCCACTGAATACTGCAGTGGTTTCTTGTTCTGGTTTTTCCCTTGACTCTCCTTTACTCCCTGTTGTCGCATTCTAATAGATAAACATTTATAGAGGTCTATCTATCAGTATCTATCTATCTATCTATCTGCATCGTTCCTCAGTTTTGAGTTCGAGTTCGAGTTGGGTTTCAGTTTCCTTTTTTACGTGATTTCTTGTATCTCAAGTGTTGTGCTCTCTGGCCGTTGGCTCTTATCGCACTCTGCCTTGTTTGTCCAAGTGCCAGTTGAACTATATACTCTACTCGTATGTATGTGTGTATTATGATGATGATGATGATGTGTATATTGCCATATTGTGAGGGGGCTTAGTACACTCTCATATATGGCCTTCTCATGGTTCATCATGTTTTTTTCTGTTTGTGTGTGTGTGTGTGTGTGGTTGTCTTTTCCCCCCTTTGTGTTCCACTCTTTTTCGTTGCTCTCAATTCTTTTTGGGGTTTTCGAAAATCATGTCGCATTTATTAGATCATCAAAAGGTGTTAAAGATTGTGCCCCGTTTCACTGATAATATTTTGGCCCTGCCTGGCCTTTTGTGTGTGCGTTGCCTTAGCCGTAGCCGCAGCCGTAGCTGTAGCTGTAGCTGGAACTGGAGAGCTCCAGTTCAATTGTTGTGTGTGTGGAAAGTAATTCAAAGTTCATTAGAGATCTCTCGCGTCTAACTGTTGACTTTTCATTTACCTCGCGACTTGGCCACACAATTTACACAGAGTTTTTGGCTGCCATATAATCGTATTTGAGTATCATATATTTCTGTGGGAAGTGGCCCCGCCTTATCTTTATGGCATAGCAATGCCCAGGGGGCATGACATTTGGTTCAACAACGCAATGTGGAAATTACCCGAAAACAAAACAGAAATCTCAGGGGAATTTGTAATCCACAGAAGTTCAATAGCATGTGGAAGAGGTTAATGATTTTTTGTTTGTTAATAGAATATTTAAATTGTACTTATGGAATATTGATTAAGAGATAAAAAAACATTTTTGAAGATTTTGTTCCCTCAATCGTTTTCTTCTTAATTAATTTTCCCAAACCCATAATCTAAGCTGAAGTTCGATTGCTGCAAAAACCATACCACAATTATTTGATTAAAAAGCCAACACCAAATTGCCGTCAAGCGATGGGAAATGGGAATTCCGCAAGGAAAAGCTAAACCAGAGTAAGATCTGAAAAGTGGCACAGCCTCCATTGCTGCTGCCGCCTCAAAGTGAAGCCTCCATTGGACAACCGCAAAAAGCGTTGCACTAACGGTTCATGACACTGCGCTGCTCCCCACAGAGGTCCAGCAGTAAATTGAAATTTCAAATCAAATCAGAGCGCGCCACAAGACGGAAATGGCAATAGTTTTTTCTTTTCTTTTCTTTTTTTTTTTTCGTTCAACATTCTGCAACTCTATATAACGGCTGCGGCAAAAATCGTAGTGAAAAAAAAACAAAAAAAATGGCCAAGAACCGAAGGAAAAATTTCATAAATTATTAACACCTCTGCCATTTGAACTGGACAAACTGGAAACCGTTCCGCGAGTCTATCTGTATCTGTATCTGTGGCTATGGCTGTGCATCTGTGTGTGTGTGTCGTCGCGCCTCTCTTTGCGCTTCTCATTGAGGTAAGCTGAGGTGCTGTCGTTCGGGCTGTCGGATCGCCTGGCCCATGTCTTCGTACTGCATAATTGCTTTAATGGAATTTGATTTTTACCCAACCTCTCAACACGCTCAACGGCCAGCGACTAGAGAGACCAGAGACAAAGTGTCAGACAGAGCGGCAGAGAAGGTGGAAAGGCTCAAGCTAGACAGAAAGAGATGACTGCGTGAGTCACGAATTACATATATGTGTCTATATAAAAGAAGAAGGAGTTCCTCAAAGGTTATCCATTGGCAAAGCAATTGAAGGCTGAGACTGTTTTGTATATTCCATGAATTATTTTGAGCTCATTTTTAAATGTAAATGTGAACTAATGAATATCTTGCATTGTAATAGTTCTTGTTCTTCCCCTTCGTTTATCTTCTAATGAAATAATATTTCTTTAACATCCCATGAATCGATGGCTATCCTAAAGTATTCCATTTACTTGCTGAAACCAGCTCTTCCCTTCCATCAATTACCACACACACCCCATCCAAATCTCTCCACAATTCCAACTAATAATTCTTGCATAGTTCCTTGCTCTCTAGTTAATCCACACATCCACACTCGTACCCACATCGTGTCACGGTGTCATCTGTGGACTCCACCTTGTCGTTTTTTGGTCCATTGCAGATGATGTACAACTACTATTAGCATTAAAGTTTATTATCGACAACGACGCTGGTTCTGGATTCCTGTAAAACAGGTGCACCACACCACACCACAGCACAGCAGAGCAGAGCACAGCACAGAGGAGCAGGCACACACATGACTACACAGTGGGGCCAGGCCTTTCAACTTGTAGCTAGAGATTTCTCCACCTCTGCTGCCATACCCCATACCCATATGCACACACCATACGATCCCATCCCCATCTCCATCCCCATCCCATCCACATGGTTGCATGCAACCGATGGCAGTGCAGTGCAATGCATTTGGCCGCTAAAAGCGCCTTATTTGGTTAAATTGGTGCAGATTGCTGGCAGGCCAGCTCTAAATAATAATTAGCACAGGTTTTTTTTTTTTTACTTCTTCTTTAGCCTGAGCTTCAGCTTCAGCTCATTCGGTATCTGGCTCTTCGGTGGGGGCTTTGGGGGCACTGGCACTGGCACTGGCTCTGCTTCTGCTTCGCCTCGCCTTGGTGCGCTTTTGTGTGGCTGTGGCTTCGGTTTTGGTCATTCAACAGGCGCAACAGGCGCACCGCAAAACCAAAAACAAAAAACAAAACAAAAAACGAAGGAAAAAAGAAATACACATACACATCTTGTTGCATGCCACATACGGGGTGAAATTTCCTTAGAAATTTCGTGCTTGCCTGCTCTGGTTTTAATTTGATTTTTACTTGATTTCCCCCGCCGCCACACTCCGACACTCCACCAGTCCACTCCGCCACTCCGAAGGCTGTCTCTGTGCATCTTGTGGCCCAGGTTCAGGTTCATAAATTTACTAGATGTTCGCCCGATTTCTTGCCTCTCTCTGTTGCATGTTTAATGTTGATGCTTCGCTGCATATTCGCGTGTGCGCTATGCCTCTGTGGGCCGCCACCGCCACCGCCTCTCACACTCTACAGCCTCTACAATGTTGTAGCTGCAGTTGCAGTTTCAGTGCTCCTCCCTGTTGCATCTGTTGGGTGGTGTCGGTGGTGCTACATGCTACCCTACTGAGCCAGCCAGCCAGCCCCATTCTCCTTCCTCATTCGATCATCTCCTCCGCCCTCTCCTCCCTTGGCACATAATTGTTTTCCCCCTGGCATGGCTTTACCTTTCGGATTATGAATGCTCCGTTCTGCACTTAATGGGCAGTGGCTGTGCCTGTGGGGTGCTCTAGTTTTTTAATCACGTCAACATATGATTTTTATGTGTTTGGAAATGCGTTTTAGTCAAAAGGTATTTGTCGGGTTGCTATATAATTACTTGACAGGTTCTTATGAGAAATTCTTTCCAATATTCTTTTCCCAGAGCTAAGCAAATTAAATCATAGCACAAGCTGAAGCTCCACATGCTCCTTGATGCCTTTTCTATGGCCAGAACTTTCAAGAATTTTTCAATATTTGAAGCCTTTAAAGTATATAGCACCGCTTCCTGTAAATCATTTACAAATTGATTCTCAATAATATTCCATTATAATTGAAGACATCAAAGTACTTTTTTTCAATCAAATACACTCATAAAATTATGCAAATTGTATTTTGCACTCTTTTTTTAATGCCAATAAAATGTAAAACCATAAATTAAAATACTTCCTGAATGAAGACAAATAAGGAAAAAAAAAATATACAAAAAAAACTTCATAGACTTTTTTAAGGTCTAAGTAAATTTAAAACAAAAACAAAAAACAATTTACCAATTGATGCTGATATGACAGTTAGAGTGGGGTAACTGAAAACCAAAGAGACGGCATTTGTATGAGATGAAGAGAGAGAGAGAGAGAGAGGGAGGGAAAACCAGATGTGCGCGCATGCCTCAAAGGCACCTGCCACGACCAGACATGCCCGGATCGGTGGCAGGGGCAGGGGCAGCAACTGAGACAGAGACTGCGACTGCGACTAGGGGCTAAGGCGAGGAAATCAAGTGCAGATTAATTAAATTCGATAATTAAATGAACGGACCTGAAGCTCTCTGGGAGCTCTGGCAGATCGTGTCTGCCTCTAGCTTCGAAGTTTTGCTGTTGGTTTTAGATGAAAGCAGCCACAGATACACGGGGCATAGCCACAGCAGTCGCAGCAGCAGCAGTAGTGGCAGAGGCAGCGGTATAATCATAAAAAAAAAAGAAACATTTGCACATTGGCTGCACATTTAGGATTGAGGTTGGAGTCTCTCTCTCTCTCTCTCTGTCTCTGTCTCTTCTCGCGACGGGTGATGACGACGACCGACCGAAAGACCGACCGACCGGAGGACCCCGTTCCGTCCCGTCTTTGGCTAATGCATTTCTGTGATTTTAGGCGCAGCAAATTAATGTGCATCGCTCTATAAATTTGTCAGCAATTAAACGAGCCACTCGCCTGTACCTGTGAATGGCTGAGCATCAGCAGCAGCAGCATCACCTTTTTACAGCAACCCAACTGTACAGAGCAGCACTGGGAAATATTTGAGGAAAAAGTCGGGGTCTTTTTCAGGAAATCCTTGGGTAAATAGCATCAAAGAGGTAGATAGATTAATTCTACACTGCACATAGATTTCGACACTGTAAGGAAGTATCGCAGAGGGTCATGTACTGACTTTAAGTTTAATCATTCATTTATTGCATCCCTAAATTGAATTTGAATTCTGTCAAATGTTATTTTGATCAAAAGAAATGACTTTGAGAGATTTGTTCTACATATGTTCCCATTAAATAGTACAAAAGTTCAACCTACGATCATTTAAGACATGCGAAAGACCTTTAAAAAGAATTGTACTTCTTTTTTGTTTCAATTTTGGTTAAAAGAAAAGGCTCATAAAATATTCTCTACACATATTCCCTACTGTTAATAAGAGAAAAATTACCAGCTCAAAAACAAACAGAAATAAAAGCCTTTTAAAGGGTAAAGTACGTATATTGAGCACACAAGACATGTCTATATATACTTTGACTTCCGTCAAAGAGACACAAAAAATGAATCGACCCGTGTGCATTTCTTGTGCGCTCTTCTATGGATTTTTGAGTCGATAAAAGCCACAAACTCCTGAACTTTATGGACTGGACTTTATAGAGAAGCCTCAACTCAACCTCAAATGTGCAACGAATTTCTATGGACTTGATTGATATTTGGCGATAAAGAAATAGCCAAAGAGCCGACAACAGACTCCGAGGAGTCTCTCTCTCTCTCTCTCTTCTCTATGTGTGTGTGTGTTTCTCTCTATCTCCATATAACATGTGTAGCAGTTGTAATGTATAGCTGGCAAAATCGGTGCATGTTGCACATAAATTTCATACGAGTTCAAGCCTCAGTTCGCCACAAATTTATGGCCAGAGCGAATGAGGAGACGACTGGGATTTTGTGGACATGGACTTGGACTTGATCTTGGCTGTGGCTGTGGCTGTGGCTATAGCTTTGGTTTTGGTTTTGTCTGTGGGTCGCTCTGCCATTCGTGTGGATGTTGATGGTTTTGTGGGGCGTGTTTGCCTTGTGCTCTGTCCTGTTAACAAGTTGTGAGTGTTGCAGCAGCAGCAGCATCAACATCAGCAGCCGCATCTTGTTTAATGTGCATTTTGGGGGCCGCATCTTGGAGGCCGCTCGTCGAAAGCCAGTTATGGCCAGAGATTGATGGTGCAAGGTTGTGGCGCACATAAAACCCAAAGGTTTTGCAATACAACGCAACTGTAATAGTTCCAATAGGAAATCCGGAAATCGATCCCCACATTCGTTATGGGTGACGTTCTTCCTGCTTTAGTGCCTGCCACTAAATGTCTTTGATAAGAATGCGACTCCAGATGGCTTTGGTTTTTTCGTTATTAAAACCCCCAGCCCAGATAACGTTGCGTATACGTAATGTATCAATTGTTGAGGTCTTTCGTGGAGTGTTTTGACTTAGTTTTATAAGCATTTGGTATTGCCTTTATCAATCAACCTTTACCTCCCTCACCTCATTCCCAGAAGGCATTTGGAATATCCACCCACCCACCCACTGCCATATATCTGTGTACCTTGTCGTATACTTAATATGCAATTATAAATCTTAAACACGATCACCCAGAAGGCAGTCAATAATATAATTTCCTGCTCTATGTACGAACCAGTGTATGTATGTATGTACTTGCATATGGGTTATATATTTTTTTTATATATAGAAACAGACACGTTCGCTTCGGGGGCTCTGTCGCTGTCGCTGTCGCTGCCGTTTAGCTGGCAGCCAGCGAGTGTGTTGGGTGTACCAACAAGTTCAAGTAGTTCAAAACCTTTGCACGCGAACTTATCGCAAAAGGCAGAGCGACTCTCTGACTCTCTCTCTCTCTCTCTCTCTCTATTCCTCTGACTGAGTTTATTCCACTGTCCCGCTACCTCTCTGGCTGTCTCTCCCTCTCTCTCCTCTGCCTGTCTGTCTGTCTGGTTGGGGTGGAACAAAAAACAAAAGCACTGAAATGTTGATAGACAAACAAAATGGAAATGTTTAAGGATTGAGGGTTATATTTTATACCGAAATTTAACAATTATAAATGCAACAATTTTATTTAACAATTTTTCAATAATTTTTAGTAGATCTCTTTTTGTAATGGATGTAAATAGAAAAGAATTTTATCATTAATCATTCCACAAGCTTTTCTTGAATCTTGAATCTTTAGTAGTTTCCCCCGCCCAACACTACCTTTTGCCCCATAAAAATTACATGTCCCTCGAACTTTTAAATATTCTTTTCGTGTTTGTTTCGTGTATGTTTCATTTGGTTCTTGTTCTTGTTCTTGCTGGGTTTTTGCGTTGTCGCCCATTGACTGTTCTGTTCCCGTTTTGCCCCCGAGTTGTTGTTGTTCGCACTCACGCGCACTGTATATATTATATTTAAAACAGCGACCGACCGACCGACCGAGCAAAAAGTCAAAGCAGCAAAAAGCCAGCGGTCGACGCGTTCAAAATTCAACAGAAAAAAAAACAGCAACAACAACAACAGCAGCAGCGTAAGAACAGGAGGAATATGTCGCATAAATACACACAGTCTATCAATTAGGTTTACGTACAGCAATTGATTGCCGTCAATAATGTAGATGGAATTGCATACAGATACAGGAACTGATACATTGAATAGTAGCTTTAAAATGTAAATAGGAGTGTCGCATGTAGACTTTTTCCACCTACTGTAGAGCACACCAGATCAGCCAGCAGGCAGGCAGCAGCAGAGCAGCAGCAGCAGCAGCACAAGAGCACACACAAACGTCAAAAAAGTCAACTGCGCCGCTGCCATTTGATAAGAGGCCACAAGTGTAAATATAGACGAGCGACGCGCAGAAGCAGCAGCAGCAACAGCAACAGCAACAACAACAGCAAGCAATGAATGTCCGCGACACGACGACCGTTGACTGCGCGAGTCAAACGGTTGCTTGCTTGCTTGCTGCTCTCTTTTGGCGATTACTCTCTCTCTCTCTCTCTCTCTCCCTGTATACCATGTCTATCTCTCCCACTGTCTGTCTGTCTGTCTCCTGGCATACATATGCGCCGACTCGAATTGATTGATATTGCCATTTGCCTTTGTCGCCATTTCATTTTTGCCTTCAGTCGCCAGTTCACCAGAGTTCACTCTCAGTGTGTGAGTGCGTGAGCGTATGTGTGGGTGCAAGAATGGGTGAGAGAGAGAAGAGAGGAGATTTATTCGATCTACGTGCTGCAATGCGACATGAGCTGGCCATTGCAGTGACAGGGACAGGCACAGGGACAGGCACAGGGGAGAGCGACACTGAGGTGCAGGAATCGTTGACAATTTAGGGTTAACCACAAAATAGGTCAACACACTGGGTGGAAAAGGTGGCTGCGGTGAGGGGAGGGCAAGGGGCAGTGTGTGGGTGGTGTTGGTGCGATATCAGCTCTGAGTCAGATAAGAGTTTATAGAAGATCGTCAGCTCGGAGAAGGGGATATGACTCAGGGTTTTATAATAGGAAACTTTTCGTATAATTCATTCATTTTGGGTAAATAAAATGAAATTTTGGAACACTTGAAATTTGTATGATACAAGAATATTCATTATATTCCATACTTCATGTATGTACATAAGTACTGGGTTAATGGTACGTTTTTAAAGTTTTTAAGTGCTTGAAAATAGTTTTCAAAGTTATGGTCTTATTGCTCCATCATTATGATAACTTCCCCTATTCCTTATACGTATAAAAATCAACCATCAATTGATTTGCAATTTCTGCAAATGACAAAGAGTTTAATCGCCGTAATTTATGCAACATAAATGGCCAGTAATGACACCCCCCACCCAATCCAACCACATAAGCAGTCAACGATTTGTTTTGTGGCTTTAATTTTTATTCGTTCGTTCGTTGGTTCATTCGTTTCTTGCTCCCTTCCCCTTTCTTGACGATCGAAGAGAATAAAGACCTAAAGAATAAATAACGCGTGCACCATACAATTTAACAGCTCAATATTTGCATAATAGCAGCGCGTGACACCAACAACAGGCGCGGGAAGAGTCATTCAGGCAGCGGTGGTGGAGGGTGGTGTGGTACAGTCAGAGGGTTCAGACAAAAGATCAAGCATAATGGGGAATGTAGGGCCCCACTCACAATGCGAAGAAAAGGGAAAAGAATATCACAAAAAATATGCAATTGACGTAAGTCGATTGCTGGGAGATGAAGGTGCATCAAGAGGAGTTGGAGCTGAGGAGAATGATTGTAACGAAGCAGGGATACTCTGCTCGAATGTTACATGATAGATATTGCAAGGAAAAAGTGAGAGATTATTGAAAAATATTTACTATTAAATAGGAAAATCTATCGCAGAAATTATTTTAATTTAATTGAAAAATCGTAAAGGATTTGCGATTATTCCTCTACCAATATGGCAAATCAAAGTTCGCAGATCATTCCTTACTCCTTATATCTCTTCATTATATATAGATCCTCTGAACCAAAGGGTATACTCATTGCCAACGAATTATCCTCAGAGATATCCCCAAGAGAGAGAAAGACATATAGAGGAAGACTCCTCATAAATTACGAGACTAAACAACGGCGCTTCAATGACGGATTGACAAATCACACAAATCCAAACCCCAAGACAACACACAAACAAACAAACAGAAACGTAGAGCACAGAGAGGAGAGGCACCAAAGACTGAGAAGACTTTATGTAAGTATATATATTTTTGTGACAAATTTATGACTGACTTTGTCTTCTTCCCTATAGAGAGAGAGAGAGAGACAGAGAGAGAGAGGAGTCCAATGGATGATGATCATCATAATGATCATGATGATTGTGGCACGTGAAGACATGCCAAATGTTTATGACTTTGGCCAAGGTAATAATTTGCCAACAAAACCATTTCTGGGGGACTGACTGACTGCAGCAGCAGCAGCAGCAGGAGGCTGCCTGCCTCCTCATGATGATGATGATGATGATGGGGATGATGATGGGCCATCATAATGATGATAATTTGCATTTTAAATGCGCGACAAACTGCCACAAGACACAGGCAACAAAAGGGGCACCACCAGATACTCGGCACGTCTTGGGCATGGGTTGGGGTGGGGAGGGGGACATGCATCTCTATATCTGGTGGGGGCTATGGCTACCCATTTGAATACTCAACTCCTCAAGTCACATATCTAGGCATAAAGTACTCCCCATTGCAAGTCTCTCTCTCTCTCTGTCTATATTCGTAGAAGGAGTCACCATATTTGGCATTGAAGAGACCCGACCCAAAACAAAACAAAAACAAAACAAGAAACGAAAACGACGAAAAAGATCGTCGTTTGGGCCACAGAGCCACACATACAAATTTGTCACACGAAATTGGTGTTTGTGACAAATAGAGAAAGGAGTATCCAAGTATCCAAGTATCTATCCAAAGAAGCAACGCGACGCGACGCAGAGGCACAGAGATGAATGCTCTTTTGAGGCGACAAGTGATTGAACTATTATGCTGAAGGCCTAAATAGGATTGGTGGCTCACAGCGACTCACTGGAGGATAATAAACGCTCGCTCAGGTACTGTGCCTTGCACCTCATATGCATATTGTACTGTTACCAGAGTTTTGCATAATTCCCTCACCCCACCCACTCCCCAATGAATTTGGAGTGGAGTGGATCCCCGGGGTGACAGCTTTTTCTGCGTGTTGTGTGAACTATTAGCCCCCCAAAAGGAGTGGCGGAGAGTTGAGGCGGTTCTTTAAATGGAAGTTGGGGCATACGGAAACGGAATGCAAGTTGATGCCATGAGAAAGTAGAATTTATGGTATGATCCCTTGGTTGCAACTGAACTTTGGCATAAATTTATTGAATGGAATAACCTTTAAACGTTACGAGGTCCTCTCAGGATGATCTCCCCTCTAAATAAATCGGAAACAAATGCAATTCAAAAATAGTAAAAATAGCAAAAATAGCAAAAATGATTGAGTCATCATCCTATGATCTAATTAAGAATAAACTGATAAAGAAAACCAAGGATAAACAGCGGATCTTTAGTAATCTCTGGCCAATATTTACACTATAAATATATCATCCATGCATTCCATCAAAACCACCAAAGTAAATGAAAAACTAACCCAGAAACATCTATTTATCTCTCGCTCTCTAGTGAATTTCTTAGATAAGAGAACCCAAAGATCATTTACATGCTTTTGACAATCAGCCAGATAAGGGCCCTGAAACCTGAACTTTAAAAGGTGAAACACAACAGCGAGATAGAAAGAGAGAGAGATAGAGAGAGAGAAAGGGAGAGCGCCAAGAAGATACACAGAGACTCGTACTGGCATCATTATTATCTGTGAGATGCGAGTAAATCACTATTCCCCGGCAATATCCGGGGCTAGCAGATAACGATCCCCGTGAAATGGCAAATTTTTTTTAATAGTTTTTCCCTCTTTCTCTCTCTCTTTCTCTCTTGAGGCAATCTTTGAATGCAGCCACACAAAAATCCACAAGAGACCAGCTAATTGAGACATCATCAGACAGTGGGCGCAAGAGGTGCCCGGGAGTGAAGGGAGGAGCTGATGCAAGAAGGAGGCTAAGTAAACATTAAAAAAAAGTCTAAGAAATCGTTGTTTGTTTTTAAGGAATTTTATATACTCTTTTACCAGCAGAAACGTAGAGATTATAACAGATGGGAGTCTATAGATCGGGCTCTGGAAAAAGGTTCATGATCATGGCTATAACCGATTTATGGCCACCTTGTTTTGATCATATTTAATAGAAAACATCCAACTTTGATTGAGATTAAACACAGGAAATAAATCCAAACAGAAACATAGACAAGACATCACTAATTGATTTAATTTTCGTTCCTTTGTTTCAGTGGCTTTGCCCTTTCGTAGGGTATACAAAAATACCTAACAACTTTAACTGAAGCTGCATCATGGGGCAAAAGTGTAAATAGCGCATAAAGCGCCAGAGGAAGTTGAAGTTGCAGAAGGAACGAAACGAAACGAACCTAAAGCCCTCACGTAAAAATCAACAGAACCGGGCAACAATTTAATGGCAATTTTACAGCCTTCTATCTACCAGCTTCGAGTGCAACCCAGCAGCCCCTGCCACGCTGTCCCGCTGCTGCGATAATGAAGATTAGATGAGAAGGTAAAGGCAAAGGTAAACTCGTACTCGCACTCGTACTGCGTACTCTCTAGGCAAAAGTCAAAGCTAAAAATGATTGCAGATCTTAAATTTTGTGTCATTTCTGCGGTTGGTTTCTGCAAGGACAAAACAGGAAGTCGTTTTTAACGATGCTGCGGCAACTCTGGCCACCACTAATTTGGAGTTACAGACGCAACAAAACAGTCGTAAAAAAATAAAAGAAGGCAAAGTGAAAACTTCATTAGAAGCAACATAAAAACAAAATAATAAATAAATAAAGTGCTAGAAATTCAATTTGTTTAAAAGTTTTTTTGTTTTTTTGTTTTTTGGTTGGCCAAGAGAGTGGACTGACTGACTGATTGACAACTCTGACTCCGAACATTGACCTCTCTCCTCCAGATGGAACAGGCACAGTCGGTCCCGAGGGGTGGTGGGGGGGATATGCTGTTGCTGTACTCACAATTTGGTTGGTACGTGATCGCATAATGAATAACTTTCAAATTGAATAATCAAACAGACGCGTCGAGACGTATGTCCGTGTGTGTGTGTGTGTGTGTGTGTATGTGTGTGTGTGTCCGTGTGTGTGTCTGTTGGGTGTCATAAAGCCAAGTCGAGGCCGAGCGTAAAAACCTGGCCAAGACTGTTTGCCCGAGTGTCGTTCGCCGTTCGCTGATGTCTTGGGGTCACGCGCATCGTGAAGGAGGCAGAGAGGCAAACAGAAACCGAAACAGAAATGAAAAAGAAAACAACACCAACACCCAACCAAAGCATTCCCAAAAAAGCTGTTAAGACTTTGACAAGATCTTTACTGTGCTTTTTTTTTCTTCTCTTGGGGCGTCAATCTCATTCCCATGTGGGGGAGCGTAACTGTTCTATGGGGGCAGAAGTTGAGTGGAATGCAGAGATGTATCTATGGAATCGAATCGAATTTGTTGTATGTAGATGATCCACAAAATTACACCTCAGTTGATTGGATGATAATCTCAAAATTAGTTGAGAGTAGATAACTGAATATTTTCCAAGGAAACTTCTCTATTTAAAGGGTTTACTTTTAAAAGTGTACCCCCTAAGAGACTTTCAGATAACAGAGTACTGTATCCAAGAAGCTTCCAAGAAGCTTCTGTTAAAAGATTTCCTTTTTGTAGATCATTTACGACCCTGACACTCGCTCCACGCTTCCCTTTGCCGACCAAGCATTAAATTGGTTAAAAATGTTAATAAACTCTGACATTTTGGGATACACACACAGCAAACTCAGTACATCCCATGCCATCTCCGAACCCAACCCATACCCATTCCAGCCCATTCCAATATGTATATAGATTCTACCGATTTCTCTCTCTCTCTCCCTCTTCTTGTCTTACCTCTTCTTCTCCCTTACTTTATCTTTATTTTGTGTTTTGTTTTTTTGCCATTTCATCAATATTTTGCTCACGTTGCGACATTTTGTCAATATCTGCGCCAATGATCGTCGCCGTTTGGTCTGGACCCCTGCCCCCCCCTCCTCCCTTCACAGCCTGTAGCAGTACCTCTCTCTTTTTCTCCATACACCCCCGCTATATCCAGCCCTCTTCCACCTTCTCGTTCTTGTGCTACTGTTGTTTCTCCTCCTTCTCCTTCTCCTTCGCCACGTTCCTTCATTACGCTTTGGGAGCAGGCAGGGCGCGCGAGAGTCGTTTCAATGATTTTTTAATTGAATTCTAAAAGCGTTTTCAGTTCTGGGGGGAGCTACGCTTTGGCATCTGTTTGTATGTGTCTGTGTGAGTTCATATACAAATGTACATATGTATGTATGTATGTTTGTACATATGAAGAGAGAATCAACCTTGTTATGCCCTGGGAGAGCGGATATTTCGATTATATTCGTCGGTTTGTAACACAAAGGCGGAAGCCATGGCTGTTATGGGTCTGTTTGACATCTAATTAAATTTGAAATCTTTCTGAATGAATTTTTGTGTAAAAATGTATTTTTTTTTAGATGGAAATATCAGTCAATCAAGGCAATTTTGGCCACGATTTTATGAGTGTGAAAAAGTACTAAATTCCTGGAATTTAGTATAATAAAAGATTGCGAAATTTGAGGAAATAAAATTGACATAAACTTAATATTGTGATGAGTAGCTTCTTTTAATCAATTAATTAATTAATGGACTTTCCGTAAATGGTATGGAATACTGAGGCTCTCCAATCCCAAAGAGTATACCAAATTCGTTGCAAAATAAAACCGAAATTCCATGCATTTTGGAATGTGACTTGCTTCTGTGTTGGCCTGTGTTTGCTTCTTTTTTTTTAACTTTGGATACAACTTTGAGTCTTTTGGAGCTCTCGAAGCTTTTTTAATGGACAAGACGCAACTTTGCATTGATTGTTGTTGTTGTTGTTGTTGCTTTTGTTTGTTGATGATTTTATTGAGCATTTTTTGTTGTTGTTGTTGTGGTGGTTGTTCTGCTTCCAGTAATTGTTGGTATTTTTTTTTTGTTGTGTTGAAGTTTTATTTTTTTATTCGCTCGCGCTCTTGGACTTGACAATTACATGGACTTTTTTTCATGGCATTTCAATGACGTTCGTTAAATTTGTTACAGTCATGGTTAACACAGATACACACACACACACACGCACAGATACAAATCCACCAACAGATACCTACACATACACACACTCAAATGAAGAGCTACTCGTACACTCGTGAAATTTATGGGCGCCTAACGTTTTTTTTTAACGATGTTTATTTTTTTTTTTTTGTTGTTGTTGTTGCCGTTTTTGCTCATACGGCAGCCACACAGTTCAAGTTCAATTGTTAATGTAAAAATGCTGCAACAACAAGACCTTAAATGTTTCTCCTTCTTATCTGTTTTTCTGTTGTATTCATTTTTAATTATTTGCAATTTTCGCTTGACCAGAATGTGGCCCAGAGGGCAGGTGCTGCTGCTGCTGCTGCTGGCACCATCCCACGATCTATGGATCTCATAGAGAGACCTTTTGCAGTTACTTATGTATTGCTGGCTGACCGAAAGCGCTTAATTAATATCAATTACTATTCAATTAGTGATTGCTAAGCTAAGCGGAGCCGCTGGTATAAAAGGTCACTGGGAATTAATGAACTTTTGGCTTTCTCTCCCGCTCTCTCTCGCTCTCTCTGCCCATAAAAGGTGAGGCGCGCTCAGAGATCAGCGAATAATGGGGAGAAATCTTTGGCGAAATGTCGGGAGAGAGAACATTGTTTGGGCGGAGCCGTTGGAACGTATACATTTTTTATGTAAAGAAAACTCTTGTAGGCAAATCAAAGAGTAAGAGTAATATTTAATATTTTAAAAACTGTCTATCATCGTGGGACCTCCCACGTTAGCACGTTTACACGGCCTTGCCTCACCTCACAGTCGCATGTAATAAATTATCAGAAATCCATTAAAATTGAGTTACATTTCCTTTCCCTCATGTAAAAATATCAATATCAGCTTTATAGCCAGTGCATAAATTTCCCCCGTATTTAAATTCAACTTAAGAGCAAGCTTAAAGTAGAAGCTAGGAAATCCGCTGGCCCAAGGCTCAACTTCACTTTCCAAACCAACATTTTTGTTGTCATTTTGTACACCTAGAGAGCCAAGATTCATTGGCAATTGAAAGCCTGACCCTAATGACAGCAGGCTGACGCTGGGAAAAGACTTGAAGCCAACTATTCAAAGCCGTTCTGTAATGCCCATAGATTACAGAGTACCATTGGCCACAAAAAGCAAATACAGTGGTTTGCTCCGCCAAAGAATTCCAAGCCAAACAATAAGCATAACTCAAGAGACGGTGCAAAAGTCAAGTCAAGACTCATTATTGATGTGGGGATCGGCATGGCTTAGATAGAGATGTGAAGTCTGCGAGTGGGATGAGAGGTCAAAATGGGTAGGCATAGGAATTGAAGGAACTCTTGGGGATCCTCCCCACTTTTCCATGAAGGATGACATCATTTGAATAAAAGGATCGATTTCTGCACCGATTACTTGCGATAAACGTTCTTTTCATCGTTGTGGGATGCTATCTGCATCACGGTATGTACCATCTCTAGCATTCCATTTGATGAACAGACGTCACCGCGAAGGTTGGTGCGCGGGTGTGTCGACAACACACGACAACGACACATTGGGTGACAATAACCGAGCTCTGAACTGAGAGCTCCAACTTGAGTGGCAGCCAATAATCACTGTACGAGTATGTGCATACTTATGTACAGATATACACACATACATACATACATATGTATATTCTGTATACAAATCTGTGTGTACGTACAGCTGTGGTAAAAAGAATAGTACTGAAGACTTTGCCCAAAAATCAGCTGAAACCCATAAGCCTGTACCGTTACCATTAATTTAGGCAATTTAATCCACCCACAAAAAATTCCAGTATAAATTTTAATTGTAGAAATTTGCACGTGTAAATTGTATTTTTTTTTTTATTATTAATGTGTGGAAAAAACCAATTCGCAGTGCTATAATTATGAACAAAATTGTACAATACGAGTGTCAACCCTCGGTCCTTAGCCCGATGTTGGGTCGCCTTCGGCCCAGGCGGAATTTTTCGTTATGTACTGTTTTTTTTTTTTTTTTTTTTTTTTATTCTTTTTTCGTTATTTGCTTTTGGCTGTGACCGCGACGCGTATAATTTACACGTTTTGCTCATTTGCGATTCTAGGCTCGAAACAGAAACAACAACAACAACGAAGAAATGAATTAAAATCCGTACTCGATACCCAGCCAAAGAGACAAAGAGAGAGGGAGAGAGAGAGAGAGTGAGAGCTTCGGCGGCTGCGCAACTTCGGCAAGAGGGTTACGTTACTCTTTCCCTCTTCCTTCTCCATGCCCTCTTCAGACTGAGTGAAATTCCGACAAGTGGCATAATTGCGCCCTGCGGCGGCTACCGTGCCACAAGAGGGATGGTATACCAGAGAGGAGGGAAGAGGCTGGCACCAGCAGCAACAGCAGCAGCAGCAGCACCCAAGTGGCCATCGATATACACGGGAGTAAGAAAAATCGCAAATCATAACTGCAGCAACAACAAACAATAAATAAGTGCAGCGCACAGAAGAGAACTGCAACTGCAACTGCAGTGCGCGCGCGCGCAACGTGCAACGTGGGGGCACCACCACCACGTAAGGCCATGCCATGCCCCCCCATGCCAAAGAGCAACAAGTGTGCGTGTCCCAAGTCGTTTCCACTGCCGAGCGCTACGAGTGCAAAGTTGAGAGCCAGACATAAAAAACCGACTGCAAATGACTGAGAGATAGAGGGAGGAAGAAGAGAGGGAGAGAGAGAGAGAAGCTGCTGCGCAGTCGCCTGGCTTCCAAAGTCATTGGCGACGCGACTGACTGCTGCACGCCATCGGCATATAAAGCATGCGCAGAGAGTGCAGAGAGGAGAGCAGAGCAGAGCTTAAAAGCTTTTCCCTATACAAAATGACAGATGCCCTTTCCAGGAATGGAATTTAATGGCACACACAAACGAATATATTTTAAAATATTTCATGAAAAATGTGCACTCTGCCTATGCGAGGGGGTATATCTCATATGGGAACACTATAATGCTCTTAGGCGAAAGATTTTCGCACATGAAAACAGTTATTGAGCATATTATATTGGTTCTCTCAGGAATGAAATGGGAGATCCACGTGTAATGGCAGGAAAACATCTTAAATATTTAGAAAAACAAATTGGTTTTTTTTAATAGATGTTTAATAGATAATGGCTATATGGCAGCAACATCACAGATTAATCACGATAACCCACAAAAAAGAGGCCTTAAAAGAGCATTATAAATTCTTTCTTTTTTTGGCATCATTCAAGTAAAAACATCCTATTACCCGCGCTTCTTATTCTTCACATACAATATTTGCCTCTCTGCGTTATATTCCATTCTTGAGCACCAGTCCCGCCAGGCCGAACAGATCCAACAGAGTTCCAGTCCCGGCAAAGACCCGAGACCCGAAAGACATACAGACAGACAGCAAGAAGCCAACATTCCATGGCCACTCGCAGGGCATAAGTTCGCGTCAAAGGTTTCGGAGTCAAGTCAAGTCAAGCAAAAAAAAAAAAAACAACAAAATCAGTGAGCAGAGGAATGGCTGGGAGAAGAGTGCAGAGAAGGAAAGAGAAGATGAGAGTGAAAAGCACAAAAGGCAAACACAAGAACAAAAGCGGAGAAGCATCAGCAGCAGCAGCAGCAGCCGGGATGCATTATAACCTTTGCCTGACGCTGACGCTAAAGCTGACGATGCTGCAGCGATCCCCCCCTTTTCATATTGATATTGTACAAGTATTTGTCGTCATACTCTCTAAAAGGAGGGCATTACGAACATTATTGAGAGGTGTGTAACGCGATACAGGAAGCACTTTTAGGGGGTGAAAGAACAACTAATTTTTAACAGCAGCAATTTTCGCCAGAATATATTACTTATCATACATATTTGTAACTGGCATGGGAACGATCGGTCGTAGAACAAAACCTTGCAGAGTAAAACATAGAAAACTTAATATTAACAAGTCCATAAAATAGTCAGGAAATATTTATTCAAGTCAGTTAAAATTTGGACAAAAATTGGTTCGAAGAATATTTTTCGAAGGAAACTCTTGACCTCTTGTGCTATAAATACAGCCAATGTTTCTTAATTATCCCAATCAATTAGATTATCCACCCACAAGGGTATCTTAAACTTTGCCTGAAGCCTCATTTAACCTTCTTCTTGGCTTTTATATTAGCCTGCTCTGGTCTTCGTGTCTTGGTCTGGGCCTCCACGCAAGATCTGAACGGGTCGCTTCTGTATTGGAGGAATCTTGCCCTTTCCGCACTTCCTTGTCGGTTGACTTCATCGCTGGATCCGACTCGTTTTGCATTTTAATTTTTACCCAACGACGAGCGATCTTTTTCATCATTATCATCATCGTCGTCGTCGTCGTCGCATCGTCGCGTCGTCGTTTGGCTTGGCTTGTTTATTTTTATTTTTGATTATTTTCATTTTAAAGCTCCTTGCAGTCCGATATTTTTTGTTACTTTTGTTTTTTATCGCCACTTGTCGGCCATTTGGGCGTTCATTTGTGTCTCCCTCTAACCCCGCTTCCTCTGTACCTCTTTATTTTTTTTTTTGGGGACCCGAAGCTCGGGCTGGAGCCCCGGTCAAAGTCAAGTCAAATCGCGAGAGGCATCGAAATTGCGTTCGTTCCTTATATTTTTTTTAACTTTTATTTAATGAAAAATTTGCATGTTGAATGCTTAATTTTTGCCGCAATGCCCCAGCAATGCTCTCGAAGTAAACTTACGGATTCCGGGGAGCGGTTTTGGGCAGCAGAAATATTTTTTGTATGGTCAAAAGGTTGTCACAACAGGCAGGGCAGGGCGTGCGAATACTGTACAAGTTTCCAGGTACAGTTTACAAAAGCATACAAAGTGAAATGAAAGCTAGGTACGTGAGCTTTTGAAGCTTTACGTGCGTATGTTTGTCCTGGATGCAAATACAATCGATAGCTACATAGGGATATCATACTCAGAATAGTTTTTCTTCAACCATTTGCCATTTTGATTTTGAAACCTAGTAGGCCCCAGAAATTACAGAGCTGAGACGGCTGCTGACTTGTATCCTATTCTTAGCATACAACTTATGTCCTTTCTCTTAGGTGGGCAGCTTTAGGGAATTTAATCTTTTATATCTGACAAAGGGAATTTTAACATTTATTGGTATTATATTTTCTATTTATTTATTTATTTATATTTCTTATTTTCCGTATTACATTAAACTTTCTGCCCTATCTAAATATCTTGAATGGAAGACATAAATCATTGATAACATATCTTTTCCGATAATGTTAAAAAATGCATTAAATTTCTAAGTTTACATCAAATAAACTTTAATCTTTTAGTTAAAAATAGCGAAATTTTGTTTAGCAGGAGGCATTTATTTTCTTCGAAGTTTAAATTTTTGCGATATGTGTATGTACCTTCATTTCATTCATCAATTAATTTCATTAATATAATTATTATATTGCTAATTTGGCAAACGTGCCGTTTTACTTATTTATTACCATTATTATGTTAAAAAGAACTGCTGAGCTCCACTGAAAAAGAGAGAGAGCGAAAGAATAAGCGCAAGACGGGCAAGCTCTCGAGTAAGCACGTGCGATAAGGAATTTGATATAATATGATAGTTTCAGTCAGTACAAAAAAAAAGTAATCTATCAATATTTAAGCCCTAATCGGACAGTTGGAATCATTATAGCTATGGCAGCCACCTTTCTTGACGTCATATAAAAACCCCAATTCTCTGTAGTTCGGTGACTCGGTTCGATCGTTTTTTGTTTGTGATCTCCGATCTGCCTTTTACTTTTTTTTTGCCTGTACTGATTAACCGATTTATATATGTACATATGTATTGTATATGTATTTATTTTGTGTTTGGCTTATAACTTTTTGTGTGTGTTTCACAATGTGCATGTCGAACAGAAATTCTCGTTTTTGCATGCTGACTGCTGGCTGCTGACTGCTGTTGTCTCGGAGTGACCAAAGCAAAAGCAAAAGCACAAGTTGAAGCCAAAGCCAAAGCAAAAGTCAAAGGTGAGGCCCCATGACATCATGGCTCTGTAGGAGAGACTTGTACTTGACTCCCTCCAGTGGCAGCAAGTGAAACGTTGAAAGATCTCTCAACAGAAAATAAAAAGCTACAAAAACTCAGAGCACCATTCAATCTAATTAAACTATCCACAACAACAAAAATACAAACAACAAAATAAAAAAAAATGTCACACGCCCATAAATAAAATGTGAAAACAGAACCCACAGATCAACCCCTCCTCCCCTCCCGGTGAGAGAGCCAAAGGTGAGACAAATTTACGGCAGCAACAAACGGAAAAAAATCGTAATAAAAAAAAAGCAACAAGAAAACAAACAAAAACAGAAACAAAAACAATGATCATAAACTGCAACGAGGGGGCCAGGCCAGGCCAGCCGTTGACGGCCTTTTGACCATCGATCCGCAAGAAATATAAACCCCGAAACGAATCGAAAAACATAAAGAATACAATAACAAATAAAGCAAAAGGAAAACAAATAGAAATTCAGTTAATGTTTGGACTATGGAGACACCCTTTAGAGAAAATGATCAATGTATTGCAAGCTCAAGAGAATGGAATGATTCATCTTGGGTATTATTATTATGATTCATTAGGGTACTCAAAAGAACAGTCATTAAGAAACAGCTTTGTTGAGCAATTTACAAACGTTTAAAACTTTATGCTTAGCTGTGTATTTGTATGTTAATTATAGGAGCACGTCTAATATCAGGAGTTGTTAAAGGTAAAAGACTAAAATAATAAGAATACTTCTTACAAATGATATAAAATACATCATTAAAAACATCACTGAAAGTATTTGATTCCATAGCTCCACCATAACTACAAAATCATTACAAAATCCTGATTTTTTTCTGTATTATATTTGCCATTAAATTTGTTAATATCTTACAGATATGCTACTAGCTTTTCAGTTCAGGTACCCAAGTTCCCTTGAGTCCCAATCAACTCCTCACACACTCCTTGGGGTACAGGGTACAAGACGATACAAAGACGACTCAAAAACAAGAGCGTAAAGCGATAGTTGAACTTTCAACACCTTTTTCATTCGCCTCCCCGGGGCATCTATTGAAAGTGTAGTGAAGTTTGGGGGGAGTTGGAAAAAACAAAAAGTGGCTAGGGGGCACAAAGCATTACTTACCGGAATAACACCAGGCTGGCCATACTACTGTTGTCTCCGTATCAATTTCCTTCATTATGGGGGCTCAACATATTGTCAAACCACCGCTGCTGCTGCTGCTGCTGCTGCCGCCACCGCTGCTCTTCTCTCTCTCTATCTCTCTGTCGCACTTTTCAAGCTTTCTATCTCTTTTGCACTTTCCAGGCGGTTGTGTCTCTTTCGTGGGTTGCAAGTGGCCTCTGTAAGTGAGAGAAGTGAAGGCAGGAAATAAGTAGTAGTAGGAATTAGTGAGGAGAGCATGGACAAATCATGAGTCTTATAAAGTTATTTTAACACTTTTACGCTCGACCACTTCTTCAATTAAGTTGCCAGAGCCACAGCTTTTGTTAGCAATTTTCAGTTGTGTTTTTGGCCATTTATGTTGCTAATTTATCTTTGTTCGTTTTATCCGTCCGTCCGTTTGTCCGCCTGTCCCTCGCGATGGTTCAGTAGTCATCATCATCATCATCATCATATAATACTGGTTGTAAGTATCTGTGTGTGTACGCGTATCTTTGTGTCTGCAAGTGTGCAGTTTTGTCTAGTCGTCAGGTGTTTGTTTAATTAATTTACCGCCTGTCAAATGTATCTACGATTGTTATTCTCTTTACGCTTGGTTTTTGGGTAATTAAATGCTATTAAATGCTGTCAGAATTAATGCATTTCTTGGGTTAATGTATGCATTTTGGTTATTATTTGATTATGGATAGAGTTTCATTAATATTTATTGTACAAATTAGCGACAAGGGGAACCTATAACTGTTTGCTCTACCTAAACTTGTTTGCATCTACGCAGATCTTAACTAGCAATAAACAACACATATATCCTGAATATATTTTCACTCCATAGTAATATTGTATTTTTAATATTATGTTTTATTTACTCTAATTCACGACTAAAACTACATTTGGAAGTTCAAAACTTAATCAAGAGCTTTCTGATTTTAAAAATGATTCACCATCCACTATGCAAATACCTTAAATATAGAGCTACAGCCCCGAATCAAATATGACATTAAAACATGTCTTGAAACATCGTTGAAATTGGTTCGGAACTTTAACCTTTTCTGTTTTAGTCGATGAAACAAAGGAAAAAGTTTAAGGTCGCGTTGGCGGCTATCAAATATTTAAACAGCTTTTTGCATTTATATTATGCATTTGTTGCTCTCCTCTCTCTCTATCCGTCTCTCTCTCTCTCTCTCGCTCTCTCGATTGGCAGCTTCTGTCTCTGTCTCTGTTTTGCTTTGTTTCGGTTTGTATTTTTCCAACTCAAATTGAAATTTGAATTTACCTTTTTGATTGTTTAAACGTTGATTGCCCTCAACAAGTGTCTATTGTTGCATATTCTGTTGTATTTGTTTTTATTGCTAACTAATAGCAGTGGCTGCTACACTGCCAGACTGATTGACAGATTGACTGATTGAACTGCTGTCAAGATGTCATTTAGGCTAGACATAGTATCGGCCGTAGTAGTTTCAATATCTAATGTATCTAAATTATTTCACTTGTACATATGTATCTTATTGTTATGGCAAATATTTTACATTTTGCTGTGTTTATTTTTAGACAAAATTCTATTTTATTTAGTTTAAACTATTGTTTTATCTATTTAAAAATATTGGGATAATTATATTTTTTAGTTTATACAAGTTTTTGGGCTCTTTTTTTTCAAAAATGAGTTCACGTTGTTTCTTTTTTGTTATATATTAAATAATTAATATTATTGTATGGTATTACCTTTTGTACTCCCCTTTATATTCCCGACTGATTGCACTTTAATACCAATTTAAATATAATTAAATTTTTCCACTCTGCAATTTTTTTGTTGCGGTTTTATTTATTATTAAAATTGATTTCTTTTAATTAGTTTGCTGTTTGACTTTTTATGGATCTAATAAGAATCATATACTATTCGGACAATCAACATTTGTGTGTGTTTTGTAGCTTTGAACTTTCAAAATATTGTTTTTTGGGTCCCGGTTTTGGAATATGTATCTTCGTTTTTTCTTTTTTACTTTTGTCGTATGACTTTTGGCTTTTAAACTTGATTATTTTGCGTTTCACTTTTTTGGTGCTCTCAAATTTGCATATGTTCGGGATTTCTTTCTTTTCTCACAAAATTATCACTTATTGCCCCCTCTCACTCTCTCTCTCAAACGCACTATCTCGCTATCTCTTTAGACTATTGCACCCTTTTTCTCTTTGCTTTCTTTCGGTGTGTCTCATTCATTAATTGTTGGTCACGTGCACTGAGCTATTCTCCTACCCGCGTAAACCGATTTGTATCCGTCGTCGGTTGGGGACACGTGAGATTTCTGTGTGTAAAAATATCCGCCAGTAGACAGATACGAAAAAAAACAGCTTTAGAATGAACTTTTTGTTTTATCTCTTTGCGATTTATTTTTAGTTTGGGGATTAGTTGTGCTCCCCCTCTGCACTAGAGGCTGTTACAGTTACGGTTATGTGACGGATGCGCTCTCGCGTTTTCCTGTTTTATTTTTTTTTGTTATCACTTTTAAGCTTATAATTCCGTACAAAACTCCCACGCAATTTTATTTATATTTATTTTTTATATTCTGGCTGTATTTACGCGCGCGCGAATCGATCACTGATAAAGCGGGCTGTTCTTTTTTCGCACACCTTCCACACTTTCCACAAAGCACACGACGACGCGAGCACGAACAAAACCGTACTGAACGAGCGGAGTCCCAATAAGAACGAGCCCTCGTCCAATAGGAAAACAACAAAACGAGCAAGAGGAAGAGGAGCAGCAGCACACACGTGCAGGCCAAAGAGAGCAAGTAAGACAGAGAGCCAGTCAGCTGTGTTTGATGTGAAAGAGAGCAAAGCTTAAGAGCGCGTTTAGGTGATCAGTAAATGCTCACATAAGAGACAGGTGGCTTATATTTTTGTTAGCTTTTTTCTTCATTTAATTTCGGATTTTAATTACTTCAGTTATCCACTGACTTTGGAGCTTCAGAATTGGTCTTAAAAGATCGTAGCTTTTTGGCAGCGCTTAAGAGAGAACCAGCGGCACTTTATCAGTACAGTAAATGCTCTCACGTGAACAATGTTTTTGAATGAATGTTCTGAACTTAAGAGAGTCGCAGTTATCAGTACGGCAACAGCGGAAGTTTTGCAGAAAAGCTTAAGAGAGCGTACGCAAGAGAGCAATCAGTGTTTTATCAGTACAGTAAAAGCTGACAAGTGAGACAGGTGGATTTCCAATTATAAATCTCCCTCCACAGATTGACCACTGTACTGCAATCTCTTTTTTAATTCTTTTGCTGCATTTCATTTCTCTCTTTGCTTTATGTGAACTGCACTCCATATGCTCAGCGCAAAAAAAGGGTTCACTGAAGGTCAGCTGGTCAGAGTTCAAGTGGCAATGAGAATGAGCGGCCATGACGGAATGTGACGAGAATGAGAGAGAGAAACGCAGCGGCGATAAAAACGGTAACAGCAGCAGCAGCAGCAGCAGCAATAACAGCAACAGCAACAGCTTTACAACTTTAGAAAGAGGAGCAAATAGAGAGGAGGACAGATAGAGGTAGAGTATTAGAATATGAGTGGAGTGGGGTAGAGGGGGTTAGTTCGGGTGAGGTGAGGAGAGGCCGCCGTCTGACGGATAACAAAGTGTAGGCGTAACTGTAACTGTATTTGTATTTGTGGGGAGAGAGAGACGCAGACAGACGCATATCTGTGCCGTCGCTGCGTCCGTCGCCTGGCCATTTGATACTTTGGCCTCGTCACTCGTCAATCAACAGAAACAACTGAGTAGAGGAGCTGGGAGCGGGGTAGGAGGAAGGAGCCAGTGGCACAGTGGCAGAACCAGTGGCAGAGTGGCAGCAGCGGTGCCAGCAGCAGACATATTGCAGTTTTGCAGTTGTGTTCCGTTATTTGTCCAGTGTTGCATTGCACTTTCCCCCATATTTTTCTAGGTGTTTGTCCAGTTGTTATTCGATAGAACCGAACCCCCCCATCGATAGATCGGGTAGAGTAAACCATATGCATATTCATTACCCCATATAATACCATTATATTCCAATGAAGAAATCTGTCCATTGTCCCTATCGCATGACATATGTATGTACATATGTATGTATTTACAGTGAAAATCGAAATCGATGTGTGGCTCCAAGTGGATGTGGACGACCTGAACAACCTTAAGATCAACAGAACTCAGAAAACAGCAACGGGCCACAGACAGCAGACGTCAAATAAAAAATATAAGAAAAATAAATGTGTATATATATTGGATACCCCTTAATCGTGGAATATAATGGGTATATTAGACACTGGAAGAGTTATGTAAAAGGTGCACAGCACAAAGATTGCCATATATACATACTTACATGTATGTACATTTTATGGATTGCATCAAAGACAATAGAGTCATATACCAGACGGTGCAGCATGGAAACAGCTGGAATATTTTTTACTAGGTGGATAATAGTAAATACTAAATCATTAAAATGGGTTAAAAATTTACAATCAGAATAAGGAAAACTTTGCAAATATATCGAAAAATATTATCAGATGGATTTTTAAATATTTCTTACTTTGGAATTAATATACGAAGATCACTTTCTAAATCTCCCATAGATAAATCCGATTATCAAGTACACCCCAAGTCGTAATGCCCCAGATTTAATCGCTCTTACTTGTTTTATATGCAATATACAGTATACATATATATAGAGTCTACAGGCTACAGCCACAGATGAGAGATCCGCACACTTAACCCAAAACGAGACCAAAAAGGCGAAACAGAGGCGACCGGGCCATGACGGGATCGGCGGCGACGACGACGACGACCGACGACCGATGCGACGGCAACGTCGACGGCGACCTGGGTTGGCGGCGAAATATTTTTAGAACTCTTGCGACCGATGCCGGCAGGATGGACCGGGGCGGGGAGGGATGCCAGGGGCAAAGGGGACATGCATATATTGTAGTACTTCGGTATCTGTATCTCAGGCAGAGCCCCAACCTCAGGTCTGTCTGCCGTTTTGTTGTTGTTGCAGGGCGCTCAGCGAGAGAGAGAGAGGTCAGAAGGTCTGTGATCTTTTGCAAAAAAAAAAAAAAAACAAAAACAATTCTCCGAACTGCAGAGAAGAACAAAAGGCAGCCTGGCAAGCGTACGAGTGTGTGTGTGTGTGTGTGTGGGGTATCTGTGAGATACATTTTTGCTGTTCATATATAGATATATCTATAAGAATATCTATATGTGAGTCAGTGTGTGTGTGTGTGTGTGTCTGTTGGCCGGGCAAAAAGTCAAATGACAGCAATCTTTTGGTTAGATAAATAGGTAAAAACTGAAGAGATATGTATCTAGTTATCCAACAGATACTACACGCAGAGAAATGCTATTCCGTTTGTGGGAAAACATAGTACACTGAAAATCTTTGCCTTTTATCCTTATTGATTTTAAGCATTAATAACCATTAATAAAACACCAATTTAAGGGTTTCCCATTGCATTAAATCGCATTAAATTAATTTCATATTATGTATATTTTATTTCTTTTTTTTTGGAACCCCACACACAAGATATTCAACCGCAATTCATCTCCACTTGAAATGAATATTTTGTCAGGGGTGTAGGCTATATATTCTCAGATCCCATACCATACATATATGCATGAATATCTTTACCTAAAACGTACGACATCCACGCAGTACATCAATGAATCAAACAAAAAAATAACCCAAGAGCAGGCGACAGATCGTTGAGGAGCACAGACCCCGTGGCAAGGTGAGAGGTGAGAGGCGCAGCAGTATATGCCACAAGAAAAAGCAAAAAACAAAACCAACAACGACAAAAGTTGACAACGAGATACTACGTATGCGGAGTATATGCCACAGAATGCCGCCAGGCTGGCTGACGGAGGGGCAAGTCAAGGTGTGTTGAAGTATGGGCCCATGTCTCCTCCAGTGTTTGGGTCTGTGTGTGGGTCGATCCTCAATGTTTGCAAAATCGCAAGAAAACCGAAGAAAAGGCTTGAAAGAGATGGCAAGAGATGCCGCTTTTGTGCCGCCTGCAAAACGAAAGACAGTTCGACAGTTCATACCAATTGAATCGTTTGCCAAACACGCGTCAACAACAACGATCCAACAATCCAAAAGATCCAAAAGATTCAACATCCCGCAAACAAGACTTGCACTGCATATCAGCGGATAACACGCTCTAAACCTTTCACAGTGTGGCTTAGCATTTATGCTTTGTTGCATTCATTTGATTAAGGTGTTAATTAACGAGTTGTTCAACTTGAAGGACACAACCAAAGAGGTAGAAGGAGATTATTATATGATCTGTGTGTGGAGTTTGGCAAATGCTTAATAAAAGTATTTTTTAATTTTCGCAAATGTCTGGGTTCAAGTCCTTTAGAAAATATATTTTTTAAACTAAATTTATATGGCCTTATTCCGATGAAAAGATTTGTACTTAAATGTTCTTATGGTTTTTTTTTTTGGCTTTTGACATCGCTGACAAATTGATCCATAATGTGGGGGTAATGTTAATGGGTTCTAGGAAGACTTCTCTAATCTTATCTTCTACTTAGGGGAAATGGAGATCAGAGGATTTGCTAAGCAGAAAAAAAAAGAAAAGCTGATATACATATGTATAATCTTCAGTTATCACTAAGGTTGCTGAGATTATTGTTCATATTTCAGTATAATTTTGTCAAGAATCCGGGAAACCATAGCTGCATCTTCATAAATTTCTATAAATAAACATACAGATTTATATTTGATTAAAAGAACTTCCTAATCATTTTTTATTCATTAAATTAATTTTTTGCTTTAAGGTATACCAAATTCTTACAACTTTTAAATTTCTTTTACTCTTGAGTTGAATATCAAAATGATCTTCCATTAAATCTTTTTCCATGTGATTCAAATTCTCAAAATTAAACGAGTTAAACTTTTGTCAGCTCAAGGGTTGTATCTTATCACAAGGATGGTTGTGATTTTTCAAGCTCCCTCTTATTATCTATAATTAGAATTTCCAGTGATCTGCAGTGCCACATTCCCTGTGGCTATCTCCATTTCTTTTCTATCCCTCCAATATTCCACATAATAAATGTGCTGCAAACTGTCGTTGGGGCACTCTCTCAGAGCCGTTTGTCACACTGTCAAAAATAACGTCAGATCGTCTGTCCGTTAGTCTGTCTGTCTGTCTCTGTTCGTCAGTCACCTCCAACAGCAACATCAACGCAGACACATTCAAATACACTTGCAATTTTTTTGTTGCTTTTGTTGGATATTTGTTGGATTTGGTTTTTTTTTTGCGCGCGCGCATCTAAAAATAAAACAACACTGAAAATGCTAATGCCAAGCGCCCGTACGACCAAGCGACCAAGCGACCGATCGACACCGACATCGACCGATGCCCAGACCTCAAAAACAGAACGCCCGTTTGCCCTCACACAGATACCCGTACTCGCACTTCCCCCAGATACACAGACACAGATACAAAGATACATCCACATCCACATCCACATGCAAACATGTCCCCAAAATGACAGCGACATATTGTGCGCCTCGAGAGTTCACTTCAGTCGAGAGTTTGAACTGATCTGAATATACTTTTAGTAGGCACTGTCTCTGTGTGTGTGGGGGTATCTCTCATGTGAATATACAAGTATGTGGATATAGATACTCGTACTCTATATACCTAGTAGATGGACGGCGACGGCACACGCTGCTCACACGAGTCTTTGCTTAGGAGTCTGCCAATTGCTAGGACATATTCGTACACACAGGCAGCGCGTTTCGCAGCTGTAAGGCTGGACAGCTATTGAAGTTTATCTGTTCATGCAAATGACAAAGCTTAAAGCTTTAATTTTAATTTCAAATGATATGAGGGGTGAAAACATTCGAGACGAGGAAGTTTCGTTCTTATCAGAGATAAAAAATAAATAAAATCAGAATTGAAAAAAAAATTTTTTTAATTGTAAAAAATAACCGAACTATTATTATAAAACTTATTTTCAACTTTTGAAATAAATTCTAAATATAACAACTATATTTTCAGAGTTACAAAATTTGCTTTGAATCAATTTTCTGATTTATAGCTGTGCGACGCACTGTAAGACCATAGGCCTGCAAATATGTATTTATCTTTTTTTTTTTTGCTTACTTTTTTTTTAACCAAACTACAACTCAACTCTCTGTCAGACGACAGACTGACTGCAGACTCTTTTTGGATAGAGGGAGAACAGGGACCCGGACTGAGGCTGAGACCCGACCCAAAGCTGGAGTCAAGTCGATGTCGAGGCGTGTGGGCAGCCCCCAGCTTCAGCAGCAGTCTCAGCCTCAGCCTCAGTCCCAATAGCCAACGCGCGTGTTGAGTTCAGTCTTTTTTATGTTTTCTTCTCGTTTTGCACCAGTTTCAGTGAAGCCTGTCGCTGGGGATAACGACAGAAAAAAACAAAAAATACTTTAAGCCAAGAAGTGCTGGCCGACAAGACGACAAAGATCGTTTTGGGGCCGGCTTGAGGGGTCAGGTCGTGTGGCAACTGTACTCGAAAAGTGACACCTGCAAATGCAGGTCAAAAGCGAACGAGGCGGAAGCAGATGACTAGAGTGGTTATGGTCATGACTGACAGCTTTGCGTGTTGCAGAGTGAAGAGGGCAGAACAAGTATTTTGAATATCCTTGTACGCAATAATCAGCTTTCAAATGTAAAGGAAATACTCTCAAAATAATTGTGGGCAGCAGATGAGTAAAAGTTGGATTTTATGCATAGATGTAAAGTTTAAGATAATCTGAAGATCTGAATATGTATATTCTTGTAAATTTTACTAGGCTAGAAAAGACGTCAGAATTGCTTCTGAATTCAAACTGTTTTATAGGCACTCTATTATTTAAAGCGAACTTCGTGGGCAACATTTTATGCTCATAAATGACTTAATTTATTTCGTTTTCATTCATTAAAAATCAATAAAAAGATGCTTAACAAAAGGGCTTATTCGACTCTACATTTATTAAAGAAATTTCACTTAAACTTATTCCTTGTTCCTCGTACTGGGGGATCTTTTGGATCTACGGTTAAGAGTTAATTCAGTTTTCTAGAAAATCGCAACAACATTAACATCTTTGTATAAGTAATTCATAGACCAAACAGCAAACTGGTTCCTATTAATCGTTATCCACAGTTTGATCAATTATTAAGTTAGAAGATATGTATCTCTGTATCTATATTTCACACCTTCGATCCTCATTCAATAGAATAAGAGTATATTGAAACTTATATTGAACAGAGAACTTCTATGGTTTATCTATTTATTTTATTCAAAAAAGATCTTTAAGATAAGCAAATAAGAAACTAAGTACTTAATAAATACTTAATTTAATCATCATCTTCTATCATACTCTTGAGATAATATTCACATAAAGTATACGTTAAATGTATGTTTTTCCAGTTTCTACAAAAATTCCCTAATGATCTTTTAACCTTTTCAAACTACGCTCGAAGATGTCTGTATATTTTAAAAGTCCCTCCGCCTCGTTATCTTTATTGATCTTCAACCTCTTGACCCACCTATACGACCGCACGCTTTAGCATAAATTTTAAAACGAAACCCAAAAGTGGATTAAAGTCACAACAAGAAACCTGGTCTGTAACCCATTAAGCCTAAAGCTTGATCCATTCATTGCATATAAATATTTGTATTAACAAAAGAAACAAACACACTGAAACTGAAACGAAAACAAAATTTAAAAAACAATATGTATGCAGGAATTAACACGTTTTGGCTATAAACCATTAAACGATTCAAACTATATATAAACAACAAAAGCGAAAACCAAAATATTTATAAAAAAAAATATGATAAGCATTAAATCTAGTACGGTTCTTAATTCTAGGGCATATCTAAACGACTAATCGCCAGTTAATTTATGCGAGTAGACACCCCAGAAAGACGTCAAAGTTGAACCAGATTGTGGGAAAGAGAAAGAGAGAGAGAACAGAATATTCCAGACTATATCCATCTCTTAAGTGATTTTGAAACTACTGAAAGCCGTTCGTTTAGGGTACATCAAAGGGTCATTCGTTGAATTTACAGACAATATTCCACGATATATTCTATGTTATATTTATTGTAGTATAAAATCAGAATTTCTGTTACATCTTTCTGACCTTTCGGCCAGTCCCAGTCCCAGTTTCGACTTCCGTTTTGGGCCAAACTTCCAACGGCTTTTTTTTTGTGAATGGAATTTGCAAGTTCATTGAAAAATTTCGCAAACAAGCAGATGACAGGGGAGCCAGCCATGGCTGGTCTGCAGCTATCCGATATCATCATATAATCAGGCGGCATATAAATGCTTACCTCACAAACGGACGGACGCTCTCTTGTCACTTGATAGAGCACCATCGTACGACGAGCATCGTACAAAATAAGAAAAAAAAAAAATAAAGAATATAAATGCTAATAATAACAAATTCAACAATTTCCTGCAACTCACATCATAATTCTGGTGTATGTCTCGCGCCATGCCGTTCCTTCTTGTGCCCTGCCCGTTTCATGTCATTAGCGGACTCTAAAGTAAATATTTGACGAAGACAAACGAACCCACAGAGCTCCACAGTAACTCCATCCATAACCCGTTCTTCCCCAACAGCCAAAGAGGAGAAGAAAAATAATAATAATAATAATAAAAATCAAGTGACGATCACTTTGAGGGCGTTCTTCGGTCTATAGAAGTGTTATTATCAAAGAAAGAGGTTAAATGTACGACTTAAAAATGATTTTATGAGATGACTTCTTCTCAATCGAGACAGGAAAAGACTACGAACTTTTTCAAAATATATTTTTTCATTTCTTATATTTCACTGCAAAGAGTATTGAATATTCGAGACTGGCTGCTGCTTTTCATTCCCTGTTCTAAAGATCACTCCACTGACGTTTCCCCTTTTTGGAGATGAGTTTGAGAATTGAGTAAACCGATCGCCGCCGACTCTGTTTTATCCCCCGTTTCTTCTGCTTTTCTTGGGGCTTTTTGTTTGCTGACTGTGACACATTTTTGTCACATGAACTTGCGCCGACTGAACCGATCCCAGTGGATCCTCAAAAAAGGCAAAGAAGTTTATTTTATGTACTCGCTGTGCCTGCCCTCATATTTTGTCAGCGTTTTTTGTTTTGTTTTTTTTTGTCATGGGAGATCTCACTGTTCACTGGATCATAATTGAAACGATCGATCGCATTTTGTTATGGTCTCTCTCTCTCTCTCTGTCTGTGTCTGATTTTTTTGTGTATTTCTTTTTTTTGCTTATAATTTGATCTTTTGACAGATCAAAGATCGACTGAACCTTAAGGTTAATCACTGACCGCAGCCTCGAACCGTTTCTGTTTGATTTGAGCCGCCTCGTGAAATCATACGAGTATATTCGTACTCGTAGCATCCACTTTGTCTGCCACAGCCACAGCAGCTCTTCGCTCCCCCCCATAGATGATTGAGTGCCGATCTGGGCGCCCACACAGTTGATCTCTCGCATGTGTGTGTGTGTGTGTGTGTTTGTGTGTTAATGATCGCAAATGTCGTGATTTTAGTTGAGAGTGGGTTGAGTTGAGGCGGCGAGGTGCTGAACTTTAATTAAACGCAAAACCGAAATGTGTTTTTTGCTCACATTCTGAACTTTGATACATCACAATGCAACTGGCAACTGGCAGCAGGCAACAACAGCAGAAGGGGGAAAAATGCATTGCAACTATGTCTGTGATGTCTGATGCACTGAGATTCGCTGATTAACAAATGGCTCCGGTACGCTCTGGCCCCTGTACTATATATGGGTTCTATGAGCTAACATCCAATCGCATAACGAGTGAGAACCTTCGAATATTGACTGAGATCAGTGAGGAATTGTATAACAAATTTTGTGTTGTGCTTTTTTAATATTTAGTGGGGTTATTTAGCATGAAAGGTGTGGGAAAATAGTACAAAGTTTTCGACTGATAATAAAATCCCATTTTTCTGGTTAAGCCTCAATTAATTTACTGGAACAATTTTCTTCGTAATTCGTTACTATATTTTACTTATTTACATATATTAAATCTACTACAATTTACTATGAAAATCCATCACCAACACGTGGATTTATTTGAAGCGTGATTACGGCAATTTGGGTTCTTTTCCACGTTCGAAATTTTGATTAGGACTATTCCGATTTAAAGTACACTTCATAGGAATCCCAGTCTCCTTCACCACAAAACCTATTTCTAAAATCTTAAAATTTTGTTTTAATTTGTATTACACCCATGGAAAACCGTCAACACCCAACCAGAGATGTATCCCCCTTTTCCAATTAAAGGAAAAACTTCCCAAAAATTGCCCGTAAAAGGGGTGCAAGAAAGTTTACTTTTCCAATTAGGCCAAATCCCCAAATAACGCAATGAGCCATGATCCGAAAACAGTTGGACATTATAGAACCCTGAATCACAAAATGTACGTTTAGAAGGCACGACAAAGAAAATGGCAAGGCCAGCAAGAATGATGAGAAGAGGAAGAGGGATATAGAGGGGAAAAAAGTCACAAACAAAATAAAACAAGGTTTCAATCAAAAATGCGAAATGCAAATAAAATGCAGGTAGAGTGCACACACACACACACACACATGTCACTCACTCTGTCGCACCCATGCAGCAACTGTAACAATAACGGCAAGAGGAGACGTAACCGCAACAACAAAGAGTGGAGCGAGAAGATGTGAAGAGGAGTGAGCGCGGGTGAGCTGCAGAGTGTGTGCGGCGAAGGTAAGTGCGCTTATCAGGCCCAAAAGCAAAAGCAAACGCCGGATATGAGCGCCACTTAAAAACTGTAAAAACAATGAGCAGGCAACAAGTGTGTTTGTGTGTGTGTGTGACAAACAGAGACAGGGCTATCTGCAAAGACTGAGTGAGCGAGAAAGGAAGGTGTAAGCGCAAAGAGAGTGTCCGATTTGCACTTACCGTTTTAAAGAGAGCCAACAAAAGCAGCAAAAACAACAGAGAGCATAGCAGGCAGACAGGTAGCCAATTAATGAAAGCGACAAAATGGCAAATAATACTTTGTCAAACTACAGTGGGGCCTCCCTGTATGCACAAACTTACTTTGAGAAATGTTCAAGGGGAAGGAAAGATATCTATTAAGATATCCACGATGATCCGATCTGGTAGCTATCATTTTTAGATTTACTTGGCTTAACCTTCAAGCTGGCTTTCACTGTACTCAAAGAGAGGTAGAAAGAGAAGCGTCCGTCCCCTCCTGCGCGTGCTACTTTGGCAGGCGGACGGAATGCGTCGGCGTCAACGTTAACGTCGACAGCGACAGCAAACAGGCAAACGGCAAACAGCCACCCCATAAACAGTTACACTAATTGCAAGCATGCGTTGACGCAGCTTTCGTCACCCGCAAGTTGTACGAGTGTAGTTGTAGTTGTAGTTTTAGTTTTACTAATTGTAATTGTAGTTGTAGTTCAATCAAAATTTACAGTTGTTCACCGAACAATTTGCTGAATCATTTGTTTATGGCCAAATCAAGAAGAGTACGAACGGGCAGTAGTATGTTGTTTGTCTTAATTACCGTTTTAAGCTGATTCTCCTCCTTCGCGTACTCTCTCTCTCGCTTGCTCGCTCGCTCGCTGGCTATTTGGGGTTGTCGTCAAACACTTCAATGAAAACTTTTATGTGGAGCAATTGATAAAGCCGCCACACACATATAACACACGCACAGGCACGCACACACTCACTGGCACTGTTACACACACACTCGCAGGCATGCCATACATTTACAGCTATTTTGTACGTATAAATTAAGTACAATCTCATTCACTGGCACTTTTTTCTATGTTGTTTGGTTGTTGTAAGTTTTTTTTTATAGCCGTATAACAATTAAATAAACATTTCTTCGTTGTGTGTGTGTGTGTATGTATGTATGTTTCATTGATCGCCGCGTTTTGATTAATTGTTTGAATTACGTTTATTATTACGATTATTGTTTATTTGTTTGTCTTCGTCTTCGTATTCGCTCGCATCGGACGAAAAAAGCTGCACACGGGCTCCACAAAAGGCTTCTTTCGTTTCCGTTACACCGAACCGCACTCAGGAGCGTTGCAAAAATCACTAACCTAACCGGCTGAAAGCTGAATAATGCAGCAGAAAACTGATCAATCGTCCGCGCCGATGGAGCCCATCGTACGGGCTCGTGCTCTCTTTCTCTTCCCCATCTCATGCTCTCTTGCTTGCGCTCTCCCTCATAGTGCAGTGGCAGCCGAACGACAAGTGGCGATTCTTTTAGCCCCCAACAACAACAACTGGTCGGGTGAGTGCGATCAGAGTGTATAGAAGAAAGGGTGAGGTTGAGAGATCGGCGCCACGAGAGTCGCCTCTTTGCGAGAGCGAGAGATCAACTGGCCATGTGACACGAAGAGCGGGAAGACCTTACCTTTGATTAAATACACCTTTGAGTGTGGCGGTATGAATGAATTTGCTTTGGCACGCTCTGCTTTAAGAGAGCGCCACAAGCTAAGAGAGATTATTCTCTGCTCTTTGATCTGTGGAGCTGATGCTCTTTAACGTGTAAGCAGGTTGAGTGATTATTATCATTATGAAGTGATCTGATTTGCTGGCGATATTAAAGCACGGTCCCGGTCAATAATTATAGATGGTACGAGATTCGTGAGAAGCTTAAAAGAAGCTAAAAATAATAATATAGTGCATGATTAAAACCAAATCAATATGGTAGTAGGTAGGATCATTATCCACAGATACCCATTAGCCGCAAAACAAGATGGAGATATCACCGGGACAGGACAGGACAGGACAGGGCCGCCTGCAAAAACGAGGTGATAATTCACTTGTACAGCACCCTCTCACATTTGCATTCGCCATCCCACTAACTACGGTTATCCTCAATCAGCTAATTTATTTCCATGGAAAATATCGCCCCCACCTATACGAAAACCGAACAGTTTTCCCTGCCTCTGGTGGGTGTGGGGAATGGGGATGTGGATGTGGATGGTGCTGCACCGTCGTTCAATAGCAGAAACCAAACAATTAAGCAAACAAAACGACAGCCCAGCCGTCTCGTCTTTGAGGCTGCAACGGACTCCCTGTGCCAGCCCCAACCCGACTCCGGTTCCGATTCCCACTACGAATACGACTCTGATAGCCCTCCAGATAGAAACTGTCAAACAAAACAAACTACAAGATAGAAGCCAAACAAAACGAAGGCTCCCAAAGTGTGCTGAGGCCTGCCTGGTCTTGTCTTGTTGCTACCTTTTAGGGTGCAAAGGGTATATTTGTTATCGTGTGGGTGTATGACACAGCGAGAAGGAAGCTCTTCAGACTGAATCTGAGCATTCAAGCCAGTGTCGATATAACCAAATCTGTGCGTATAATCTACAAAATTTCAGAAACTAAAGAAACAATTTAAGGTGGAAGATGCCACTGCTTGGTACGTGGATAAATGATTTAAAAGATACATCACATTAGTGATGTATTAGTGGGTATTCTTTAGTCTAAGCCCCTTCGATGGCCTTCTTGCTGGTCGTTTCTTCAGTCTTTTGTTTTTGCATAGCAAATGGAAGACTAAGTACAAGGAAAGGCGTCAATGACGACCGACGAAGCCGACCGACGGGCGACGCGACCTTACCCTCGAACATAGACAACGACAGCCAGCCAGCCCCCGACAACAAAAGCAACAAAAACAGGGACACATCAAAAAGGAAGTAAGAAGCAAAAACAAAACACGCAAAACAAAGAGATTGAAGGGAATTTTGGTAGGCGAAGCGTTTAATACCCTTGCAGAACTAGGATTATTTGATTGGATTACCTTAAGAGACAATTGCTCCATGGATTCGGAGATGCTTGGCTGTACGATTATATATACGAATATTGATACCTTCTGAAAGGGTATAGACAGCACTAACAAAAGAGCAGGACAAAGAGGGCGAGAGTGGCATCCATCGAATATAAATTAACTGCCATGAAACGGAGTAATGGAGCAACACAACCACAACAACAGCAGCAGCAGCAGCAGCAGAAGAAGAAGAAGCAGAGCAGCAGCAGCAGGGTGTGAGAGAGTGTGAGACGAAGAGAGAGCTCGCGCCAGAGAGGCGAAGGTAACAATGAAGGCTGCACAAAAAGGCAGAAAGCAAAACGACAAAACACAACGCAAGAGCAGCGATGCTTAGTGGGCGTATACCGCATGGCCCCCGCCCTCCCGCCCTGCCCGCACCACACACCTTTACTGGGTGCAATCTATGCCAGCGATCGGCTAAGTACAAATGGTTAGGAGATGCAACTGCAACAACTGCAACAACAATAGCGAGGCGAGGTCAAACAGCAATCAATAAAGGTCAGCGACTACCGCCAAGGCACGCCTGAGTGCCTACCGTCAATGCCAGTGGAACAGGGAAAATGGTAGGATGAAGAGGAGGTGGAGCAGGAGGAGACAGCAACCAGCCACCAGCTCCCAGCCCACACCCAAGCATACCTACCCCCTCCTCCACTCTCTCACTCACTCTCCCAGTCATTTGCCCATTCATGCGGCCCACGATGAAGATGCTTTATGTTGCAAATTGAAAGCTGGACATCCAATCGACTGAAGAAGAACAAGACACAGATGGGAGACGGAAGATGGAGATGGTAGCCGGAGACGGCAGGACGGCTGGACAGACAAGGCAGCAAAAGACACAGGAGTGGAGAAGAACAGTGAAGAGCGACGGCGGCTGTAGGCAGGCCGACAAATGTAGACAGTTGCGACTGCGCAGCAACCAGCAGCAGCATCAGAAGCCAAAGGAAAGAGAGAGAGAGAGGGTACAGGAGGAGCACAAGGAGAGCTTACTACTAGGAGATGGATTAACCCACTAAAGGTGAATGTAACGATTACCTGATTGCAGAAATAAATGGAGAACGTTCTTCGCTTTAATTTGCTTAAAATCAAGCCTCCTATATTAAGTTGCATTCCGTTTAAAAATCCACTGCTAGCATATGTTAACCAAGTTTTGCATGTATTTAATAACGATTTAATCCCTTGACACTTAACTGTTGTCAAAACACAGCTGTTGCTGAGCGATTGGCTGTCTGGATTCTTCGAACCAACTCTGTTTCAACGAGGGCTAAAACCCCCTCCATACGCCCATTTGCACCAGTATGTAATATAGATTTTAATTGATATAGATTCTCTATAGCTCTTTCTTGGGAAATACAAACTACTGTTTAATTTATGCATACATATTTTTTACAATTCACAAACGACTCGGCGGCACAATACTCGTAATTCAGAAGAATTTCAAAATTGTAAGATATATTCTAGGGATATACAAAATATTTACATGCATACATATATGTATGTATGTACTTTAACGCATACTAAAATCAGGAATAGGATGATTTACCATGCTTAAAAGAAAATCTATAGAACTTAATTTTTTTACAACATTTTTACTAACAAAAAAAGGGTCTTAATGATATAATACATATATGTATATACGTTATACCTGAAAATATAAGCATAGTTTAATCCCAGAACCTTTATCTATAATCTATCTCCTAGCAAACCCCTGGGCAAAGAATGGGTTAACAAGCTAAATGGCGGATGTCGATGACTGTGGCATTAGGCGTATGTTTCTTGGCTATTTCTGTGCTGCCTGCTGCCCCCTGGCTGCCCACTAGCCGGCGACCTGTCCCTGTCCCGGTCCCGGTCCCAGTCCCGCCCCCTCCGATCAGCGCCCCCGCAAGTGCAGCAGCTTCTGATGATGATGCTACCAAGTAGCCTCTGTGCCTGATGCAGCCACTGCCCCTGCCTGTGTGCCTGCCTCAACTCGGGTTGGGATGTGTCTTGTGGCTGCCGCTGCTGCTGCTATCTGCCTCGCTTTTGGCATACACAAGATATTTTTAATGGCCCAGCTTCCTTTTTACAGATGCTTTGGCATCGTTCTTTGGCTTTTTAGCTTCTCCTTTTTTTGTTTGTTTGTTGGTTGGTTGGTCTGATTTTTGTGAATGAAGTTGTTTTAGATACTCTCACACACTGCACACACTCGCACACACTCGCAGATACAGAGGCAGAAAGAGCACCATTATCGCACTGACATGTCTGGTAGATGTCGTGGCTCCCCCCTATAGCCATGATCCCCACACTCCCTGCCTCTGCCCCACAGTTGCGCCGCCCACTTGGCCGGCTGCTGCCCCGCACTGCGGTGTGTCACCTGTTGATGGATTTCGTTGTTTGATTAACATGAAATGGCATCGCAGTCAGTCAGTCCTGTCCCGTCCCGTCCCCCAGTCGCAGCGATCTTGATGCCTTGAGTGGAGTCGCCGACTTTAAGTGACTCTCCCGATTGCCGCAGGATGCCTGCCCAGACCCAGATTGATGTGGTGGTGGATGGGCAAAGTAGTGAGTGCGCCCCGAGTGGGATAACCAAAGGAGAATGCAATCACTGGTCATAAACTACAGAGGTAATCGTCAGGTAGCTTGCAGGTAGCCGGCCAACCTTGCCTCTTGCATCATTAGAAAACACTTACGGTAAATCGGTTGCCAACTACCTAAACATCCTTTAAATGCCCCGCGGCCATGTCTCATCCAGCACATTCCAATCCCAGCTGCCAAGCAGTCAAGATGTCCAACGTTAAACTTGTATTCCTCATTCTCATCGTGGTCACGCTGCTTCTGCTGGTCGCAGCTCGGCCCAGGTCACGATCTCCGATCTATAACGAGGTCACTTCCCTGCCGGTGGAGCGCGATAGACTGAGCAACGAGCTGCTGGAGGAACAGATCAGCCCATGGCGGCGACAGGCCAAAAAGGACTTCTACATGAAGCGGCACTCCTACATCAATCCCAAGATGATGCTCTCGCGCAGTCCCTTCCTCCAGAGTTTCTACGATGTGCCAGAGCCGGACATTGCTCCCGGCGGTGCCAACTACTTTGGTAACGAGGTGGTGCCGCTGTCCACCTACGAGATCATGGAACCAGAATCCATGTTCTAGAGGAAGCTCCCTCAAGGATTTAATATATAAGCTTAAAGATATTTTTTTGGAATTTTGTGTGAAGTAAATTTAATTTAATGCAATTCAAATAGTGATAGGATATTTCTTTCTTTTAAAGAAATACAAACAAATCTTGTAATACAATATTGTATTGAAATTTGCAACAAAAGAATTTAAAATTTGCCATATTTAATAAATTGATTTTAAAATGAAGATACCGTTGTCTATGGAGAAATCTTTACAGCCTTGGCTACTGCATCGACCTGGGCTCGGTCCCACGAATGCAAAAAGAAACGAGAAGGAACGTGTACCCGGCCACTCAGCCAGCATTTTCGCCTAGCTTTTGATCTTCAGCCAGAGCTTGGCCGATGTTGCCTGCCCGAGATCTACAATACGCCGGAGAGTTGGAACGGCTTCTTTTCGAAAATTCCTCCATCACCCACGTGCAATGTGGCAATGTGGCGGTGTGCTGGCGCGAGAGTTTGCCATTTTAATCGGCTACTGCATTATGCCAATATTCCTCACCAAATTAAGCTTCACTTACCACTAGAGAAAGCGTAGAAATTGTAAAACCCTCAAGCAATGCCGGCTTAAAATATATTTATCACTTTTAGCACTAACTAAGCACTAAGCTCTTTACACTGTCGCCTATCGATAGTTGGTACATGCCTCAGAACTGGTGTTTACACTGGCACAAAGTTGTGTTATTGAGTTGCAATAACTGCACGTTCAGTTCGTTTATAACCACATTTTATAAATGGAATATAGACACTAACTTTTTACCAAGTTTACATTTCGAACATCGATGCAGTGAACAAAACTATCGATATAAGTATTTATTGCAACCTGGTGTCAGCTGGCTTGACAAAAGTTTCGCCAATTTTGCTTAATCTCTCAACTAAAATTTATTTGGCTAAGTTTATACCGAATCGATTGCTATTTTGTGTCTCTAATTTTGTGATTGAGAGCTTCGTCTTTGTGTTCCCCGTTCTATTTGCAGTCTTCAGTCTGCTTAAAGGTAAAATAAATTCTTGTGTTGGCCCCCCGCAAAGCCGGGGGCGGCCGGGGGGGGGGCAGCGGGCCTATGCCGCCCGCGTGCCCGGGGCCGGGGGGGGGGGGCCGGGTACAATATTGTTGCGTTCAACTACTTCGCCAAGAAGGGAAATGTGTACGTGCCCGCGGAGTACGCCACTTGCCGTTACTCGCTGAAGGAAGGCATCGGCGGCGTGTACAGTACGCTTATTGGTCCGAAGCATCTCATCTTTGGGCAGACGGAAGAGGCAACCGAACATTCGCGTACCACCCACAGGTTGCCCTTGCCCCCGATGGCCTTCGGCAGAACAATGGAAAAACTATATAAGAAATTCATTGATGATTTATCCGAGGGATGCCAAGGAGATGATCCGATTATTGTCTACACAGCCACCGAGCAAATATCAATGGTAAAGGCTTGCTACGCCTATTTGGCCTGTGAGGCCGATGAAAATGAATCCCTAAACAAATTAAATCGTCAGCTACTGGTCTACGACATTCAGTACCTATTTTACGCATTGAAAAAGGCTGCCTTGAGCATCACGGGAAGGCCGAGCGATGACATCACCTTGCAGGTGACCAGCACAAGTTTTCAAGGCGACTATTTTGACTACACCGCTGGCATTGCGTGTGACTACCATGAGGAAATCGACTCGACCAAGTATTGCACCAGGAACATGGTCATCCGTTGGTGCTACATCTTCAGCGATTTTATTTGCGGAGATTTGGACATTCAACTGAAGCCGGGCAAGCACATTCCGGCAGTGACAGAGCCCAGTTACAACATCACTTTGGGGGAGCCCGAAGAAATATTTTATGATTGTGTATCGGGTAAGTATATCGCGATCGAAAGCCCATAAGCAGTCTATATTCAGCTCCAACCCACCCACCAACAGACTGCAGCTGGTATGCTGGCGACGAGGGCAGCAATTTGGATTGTGATCCACCCCAAGGCCATGCCAATCTATGGGATGATATACCCGGAATGGAACAACTAAGTATTCAAGAAATATCCGACGAGAAATGGAGCATTAACTAATGATCAACTGTTGGTTGAGCCACAAGTTTAATTAAAGTATTTACCTCCGTCCGATCTATCGGCATCCTCTTCAGTGCGTTCATTTTCCTCATCTTTATCCTCTTCGCCTTCATTTTTGTCCTGGCAAAGCACAAAATACGAATGAAGAAGGTAAAGATGATGCAGATAAAATCATTACATAAAGATGACGAAAAATGACGGAGACAAAGACAGAAAGGAAAGGAAAGAAAAGAAATTATAATAAAATTTAGAAGTTAGATTATGGTTACACCCATTCCCCCTAGTACTTTTTAAGACACTTTAAGTTATGTTAAATGAAATAAAATTTCGAATGGATGCGTTTGCAATATACTTTCGCGCGCCAGAGGTTTCGCGGATCAGCTATCACTTGGCTTTATGGGGGAAATAAGGTTTCAAAATCGAATACAATAACCCAACTACCTACATTATCCCCCTGAAAGCCCCAGTAATCTCTCAGCCAATGGCGATCTCTGGCAAAAATCTCTCACTCTGTTAATCAAAGCGAACAGCTCGAAGGGCCCAAGAGCAGGCAGCTACCTGCCGGCCGCTTGCAACAATCAACACTCAACAACAATCAACAACGATCTGAACAAACTACAACAACATAATCAACAGGAGATCCCACAATCGCCCAAAACCGAAAGCAACAACAAAATGCTTAAATACGCAGAAAGGGAGAGGAGAATAAAAAACCCGAACAGAGCATTGAAAGAAGGAGCATCCCAAATGCCATGTTGGAATCCATGTAGGAACAACGTACGCGTATATATGGTGTATATATATGGGTGTATGTACATATCCCCCAAGGAATGAATGTTTCTTGTTGTTGGAGGACAAATCTATAAGGCAGAGAGGCAGCCAGCAGAGAGAGGATGGGGCTGCCACTGCCGCTGCCACACTGCAACAAGTGTTCCAAATCAAAACGGAAGCAAAGGCGGCATCCACGACCAGAGGCCACAGAGACAGAGCGAAAGAGAGAGAGAGAGAGCGAGAGATGTTGCCACAAGTTTGCTGCCCAGCTACTGGCCATGGCCAACAGCTAGCAGCAGCAGCAGAAGCAGCTCCTTTATGCCACATATGTACATGGCTTTTTGGTTCGACATGGCAAAAGCATTTGGAAAATGTAATTTACAACGCTCAACGCAGAGCAACAGGAGCTGCAGACGCACTCACAACCAGAGAGGGACAGGGAGAGAGAGAGGAAGGAGGAGTAGGAGGTGTGGAGTGGAGTGGAGTGGAGTGTGGCTTGAGGAGGGGGAACTGGTCAACTTTGGTCGGTCGCATCAAGCTACTCAACCTCAAAGTTGAACGGCATCACCTGCCACCGATCTCACACACTGCTTGAAGCGCGCAGTTTGCAGTTCGCTTGGATTGAAAAGCAGCAACAACAACAACAACAACAACAACAAAATAAAGAGCAGTAGCAGTCAGGATTTAGGTGATCGATTTGGGTATACCCTCTGGAAAAGCTCATTAGGTGAGGAAACTAAAGGGAACGAAAGGGAGTTTATATGGAATTAAATCATTGAAGGGAGTTAGAGTGTGGTTCCCCCATACATTATCCCTCCTATATTATTATTGAAATAATTTAAATTTAATGTAAGAAATTTAAGGCAAAGTCTTTTTAGTAGATTAAAATATTGAATATTTAAATGGACATGCAGAGATCAGCGAAATCTTTTTAATAAGCAGATACTTTAGGTATGCATTTTATAACTAAAGTTGAACCATATACATAGTTTTAGAAAACTACAATAATGATAATATTTTTCAAGTGGAACTACTAGAAGGACTCAAATATAAGCACTAAGCCACCATAATTCAATAATTGCATTGAAAACATAAAGGGAACCAGATATTTTCAAGGAAATGTAAGTGCGAAAAGTATCAAAGATTTTCCTTGGAGTACAGATCATGGCGGTAATATATATTTGGAAGACTAAGGAAACATTAAACGGATTCTAATTAAAACTGGTTAACAGTGAAGAGTTACTGTGGTGTGGATACTTTGGAACACTTTTGATTAAAGCGAAAATAGTGTGCTCATAAAATTGTTTAGCCGACACAAGAATAAAGTTCGAAATTCAACTTTTGCCTGTCAGCCTGCAGCTCAAGATTTGTTTTAAAAGAATTTTCATATTAATTGGATTTAAATCAAAGTGTTAAGTATTACCAGAAACCTTTTTTTTGCCTGATTGGTGGTACAGTTTTGTACTCAATCCTGTACTCAATCTGATAGTATATACCCCATTTTTTATTAGATTTCTATAGGGTATGTGGTATATTGAAAAACAAACCGCTCAACTAAGGAGAACAAGAGCCAGCGAAGATTTTAATTTTAACCTTTTTGTTCTCAACTCCGTTCCGTTCTGTTCCCTCCACTCCTTCCACCGATGGCTTCTGTGCGCTCAAGACTTTTCCTCGCTTGATTTTTGTTGTTGTATTTCTTACTTTTTGTTTTAATTTGCTGCTGCAGCGCTTCATAGAGCATTTTTCATTAAATTCCTGAATTAAGGCATTCCTCCCTGGCCTCCCATTGGACGATGGTCATGTTCTGAAATAAGAGCAACATTGCAACATTGTCCAAGGAGTCGCGACGACATGGTGACGGCGACGACGACGACGACGATGGTCCAAGCTATGGCCACGGCTATGGTCTTGTTTCTGTGGCCAGTGAATGCGGAGAGCCAAGAGCCAATAGCCACCACACCGACACTGACTACCGGTTACGTTGGGGAGTTCGAGTTCGGTTCGAGATCCGACTTGACCAGCAGCCGCGACTTAAGTGCCCCGCAGTTGTTTGGAATTTCATATTTCTTCTCTTGTCTTTGCCCTTTTGCGGCAGCTGAAGGTGCAGCATGGGATGGGGGCATGCGAGTGCAGCCCAATAATGACACAAAACTCAAATTAAATCAATGCATAGAATATTCGATACAAAAGGGCAATGCGAATTGGGTTTACTTTAATCGATTGATCTCTATGCGAAAGTCAAATTTTATACAACTAAATTCTTTCTGCCTATGCTGAAACTTTCAACTCAATCCATTAATCTCAACTCTTCAACTTCTGGCTGGTGGCACATTTAGTTCGAACTTCGAAGCCATTCAACCCAAACAGATTCCTGCAATAGAAATTCCCTTTGCTTTGCCTGATCCGAGGGCCGAGGCCCAGCTGGAAGCTTGTCTCGGGCACAATTCACTTAAGGCCACCGCCTTGGTTGGCCCCAACAGTGGCCGCCTGAATTCAGAGCATTTTTCTAACTTCCTTTTACCAATAGAACAAAACCAGCACAAAGCGCCGCGGATAAAGTGGTATGACAACGGCCCACGGGGCCAGGCAGGCAGGCAGGCAGGCGGGCTGGCTGGGTGCCAGGGGGGGAAAGGAGTTGGCCGTGAGATGCGGAGAAAGATGCAGCCAGTGGCGACCCAAAGCTATGCGCAGAAGAAAACGGGCGCAAGATCAAGCCAAGTGAAGTCAAGTTCGAGTCACCCGACTGGGGGCTGAAGCTGGAGCTGGGGCTGTGGCGACTCCGACTGCTGCCGGTTGCATAGTTGACCAGATCAGGCCAAGCGAGAGCAGGCGATCCCAAGACTTGCCACTCCATTACACAGAGATGGCCGTGAGTCGTGAGAGCTATTCGTTGATTAGAGAGTTATGGAAAGGAAAGGTTTCTGATGTTTATTTTAGCTATGGGATGTTTAATTTTACACCACCTTCTTATAAGATTAATAATTGAAGTCTAATGAATTTAATGGAAGTATATATCCCATTTTAAATGGGAGATATCAAAGCTCCACAAATTTCTTAAAAAAATACATTGTGATAAAAACATTCCTAAATGATTCGCTGCAAGGCTTGCTTGATCTTTAAAGTATCATATTTTACTCGTATGTAGAGTAAGAAAGGTCTTATAAAGATGTAGTTTTAGGGTCTTAAAATAATACCTCCTAAAAGTTCTCCTAAAATATAGGATATTACAAATTGTTAAATGGAACTTGATACATTTTTCCGCATTTCCGCACTCCCAGTATTGACTTAACTACCATATGTAGGACCATGTGTGCGGAAGCACAGACTGATTCCTAAGATTTCCTCTATGTGATTTTCATAAAATAAATTAAATTAATATTCATCTGCAATTAATCCGAGCACACATAATAGTTTTGTCTTCAGCTCAGTGTTATTCCTTTTGAGCTTACTTAGACATACTTTCTAGCCCACAAGCAATTCCGTGGATCGTGTCACGAGACCATCTGCAGTTGCGCTTTGACTAGATACAGATATGCGCAACGACCGCGACGACTGCGGCTGCGACTGCGCGGCTGCAGATACACTTTAGGGGCCATGACATGACTCGCATACGAATTATTATAAACGATCTGGCGCAAAAACTAACAAGCGATGGGGCCAGGCCTCGCCTGGACTGGACCTGGACCTGGCCCCGGCACCGGCACCGGCACCGGCACCGGCCTGGTGCTCTGTGGGATGTGGATGTAGAGATGTAGAGGTGGATGTGGATGCGGCGGCCAAATGGGCGACGAGGTGACGGCGGCAACGGGCGACCGACGGACGAGTTATGGTGGCCAATTGCAAAGTTAATGGAGTTTGGCTACTCCAGCAGTGAAAGATCAGAGTGAGAGAGATGGAGACGGAGACAGAGAGAGAGAGAGAGGGAGAGGGTGGAGCAGGGGGACTGGGCGCAGACCCAGACGAGCGGATGCAAGCCGAAGAGATACAGCTACTGGTTCGCGACTTGGCCAAGATTGAACTTAATTTTGCACAAATGCAATTTATAGAAAATTGTTGCCACTTGTTTTCACGTTGATGGCACTCGAGTCGAGTAGATCAGCGGCGGCAGAAGAGGAGCATTCTGTGGCAGCAGCAGCAGGAGGAGCAGCAGCAGCAGCAACAGATAATAAATGCAGGTAGCCATTGGATTCCTCTCTCGGATTCTGCCTGCAGCTTGGCCATTATTTAAATTTTCCTGCTGCTGCCTCCTTGCTGGCCAGCATCGCTTTTGCAAAAATTAACAATTAAAATGTCTAATGGCAAAAAGAAACAGAAAGAGAGAGAGAGCAGAGTATAGCAGCGAAGATCACAAAACAGGGTCCAGGGTGCAGCAGCATCAGGTAGGTCGATATTGTCTCTCCTTCTTGGAACTTCCACTCATCAGGGCATGGCAATTAGTTTTCCCTTTTGCATCTGGTCTGAGGTTCAGCTGGGGATCTCAAGAGAGTGCAGATTTCTTGCAGAGGAAGTGGAAATTGCCAAATGGATTAACGCAAAAATTGTTTATTGAGGAGTAGTGGCTATAAAAACTCTAGCCAATCGCTAATCCCCCGGGCTTACAAATGGCAGAGGGAAGGGATCGCGCCTGGGACAGGTAACGGATATACATAGTTCTGTGCACTTGGGCTATAAAAGAGCGAACTGGTAACGCTGGACTGTCCAGTCTTGGTTTCGGACAGCGTTTGTCACAATATGCTAATCGTTCGCTATCTAATTGCCCTCGTCTTCTCCATCTTCATGATGGCCACCTCGCTGAAGATCGAAGAGCGCCACCGCAGAGGCACCGGCTTCAAGATCTCCACCCCGGATCGACTCGTTCTCCAGATGCAGCAGCGACAATCCATTGGAAAGTATCAGTCCAAGAACTTGGAGTCGAGACGCCTGAATATCTGACAATATACGAGACAGATAAATGTGATAAGGATGTGGAGATCCGAAAGCGGATCATTAATTATAATTATAATCAATTATATTCGATCCAATGGAGTGATAAATGAGGAGAGTTCTTCAAGATCTATCGAAGTTCAGCGGAAAACTAAAGGTTATACGGCCTAAGAGGCAAACCAAATCCTTAAGCAAATCGCACAGAAAGTGATTTCTACAAAAATATTAGATATAAGAATTAAAAACTGAGATACTCTAAATAATTTCTTGCAAATCTTAAAAAATGTTAATATAAACATTATAAATATACAACAAAAATATCATTTCATTTTATTCATGTAAAACTATGAATTCCAAAAACAAAATATCTCAAAATAATTTAAAATAATGTTTATAAACATAGAAAACGAAATAAAATTAAATATTTGAAACCAAAAATAAAGAAACGAATTTGCGTTTCAATTATGGCAATATGTACTCATGATACGAGTACATATATAATGCAATTGTTGTGTTTCGGTTGGAAGATCAACAGAAACAAACTAATTTTGTACAGTTTGTTTGTTAGATACAGGAAATGATTTACCGATTTGGATTTGAATTATCTACATATTTATCATGAAGAAAGTATTTAAACACATCAGACATTTGTGATCAAGGCGCTATCTATAAATACTATACTATAAATTTACAGAAAAAAATCTGTCTATCTCCGCAACGCGTGCACCAAATTGCATGCATATCATTTTTTAAATAATAGCCAGAGTATGTGGCATTGTTTTTACTTTTTACTTTTCTATAAATAGACTCCTCGAAAATTAAAAATTAATCAACAAAAAATCTCAAATTAGGTCTAAATATGTGAGTTTGAACGCCTATTTCATTTCATGTTTTGTCATTCTGTAGAACAGAAGATTTTATGATAGATTTTGTTTTTATACCTTTTTGTATTAAAAATTGTTTGCTTCCTAAACATTAAATGCATTTAGTAGGCAGCGAAGCGCGCGGGTCTGCTAGTAATAAATAAAACTTCAACATTCGCATCTATCTTGTACGTACTCGTATGCATACACAGTATAACTTTATTTAATATATTGTTGTATATATGTATATTACATGTATGGATTTGTATATTGATATTTATATTTGGCTCTAATTTCTGCATTCGGAATTTTGTCATTTCATAAATTGTTGAGTTCGTATTATACAAGAGAGCTTTAAAAGAAACATTTAAATGTACAAAAGCAAATTTGAATTGCAATTCAAAATTAATTCAATTGTATTTTCATACATATATATATTTATATATTTGTAATTTTATATTATTTTACCACACCATATGCCAAGCGTAAATAAATAATTGTGAGAACAACCAAAAGGGGATTAGAAATTTTCATTTGTCTTGCAAATATATTTCAATAAATATTTAATTTATAAGTTCGATTTCTTTGTTTTGTTTCTTATTTTTTTTTGGTAACTACAATGAAGCATTTTTTGTAGTAATTTGTTTAGACATTTATATTTGCGATATACATATATAAGGGGGTGGGGGGTTATAAGTTTGAGTCTTAGCTTTAGTTTAATTGCACTAAATATTTGCGTTATATTTTGTCTGAGGTTTTATGCTAAATTCCATGCTTGGGTTTGATTTGGTTTTTGGTTGTTTTTTGTTTCATTTGAAATGCTTGAAATGTTAATGTGTTATCCAAGGGCTTTCGGGTACACGGATACAGTTCCGGTTGCGTTAGGAATTTACTTCCTAAAGCAGGAGATGGGATTGAAGTAGCACTGCCGATACCTCACTTGACGCTTGCTCTCGGGCAGCCTATAGAGCTCATTCATATTGCCATAGGAGGGGGTCCTCAAGTAGGCGCTGTAACTGGGATATAGATTAATTATGCACAGAGCTCAGAGCCACTCCCCACTCCCCTCCCCATCCTCTTACGTGGGTCTGTACTGGGCGAAGAGCATCTGCAGGCGGTCCATGGGTATGTTGGGATAGATGGCCTGGGCTGGCATGTCATAGCCTCCACCATAGGCGCCACGAGCATCCTCACCCTCCTGTCCCTCCAGTCCATCGGCATCCTACATCCACATCCAAAATAAATCATAGAGTTCATTAGAGCTAAGGTCAAGCACAGTGTTCACCCACGGGTTGTACTTACGGGTCCTGTTTCGGCTGTGGATGGTCGGGCCTCGCTGACGGCGAAGAGCAGAGCCAGGAGCAGGCCATAGCACAACAGAATCTGTACGAATTTCATCATTTTTAGGCGGTTTGGTGCTGAAAGTGGTGCAGAATAAATAGGGAATTTTTAGTTATAGTTATAGGTACTCTCCACTCTCACAGTGTAGCTTAGCTGTAATTATTGAGAATCTTGTGCCCCAAACCGTTTCCGTCCATTGCTTTGTTTTATTTTGTTTTGTTTATTTTCCTAGAAGCTTGAAGCGCCATTTAATCTGTAACTAATATTGCACAACGCGGATCTGCATGGAAAAGGCATTGCCAGCATCACAGAATTTGAGCCACCATGGCACCATTTTGTTACCGGGCTAATCCTTTGAAGCTCAAAGCTGTTGCATGCAACGCAGTCTGTAAAAAAGGTTGCTGGCAATATTTTTAATTAAAGGTCACAGATTCCAGTTGCAGTTTTTTCTCTTTATGGCCCTGCTGTACGAGTATCGCGCTCAACAAGAGCTCATAACAAAGCAGATTGGAGTGAACCCAGAACACTTGTTTCCACAAACGTGACCCGCATAGCCTTTGAGTCGGTGGGGCAGAAAGTTGGGAGTAAAAGTGTGGGACGGGACGGACAGGTCGAGTGGCGCCTTCTCCTGCTTTTCACCTTACTCCGGCTTAAGTGCATTTCCGCAATTAAATGCGGATATGAACTTGCAACCGAAACATTGCAACTGCCGGGCACCCACGCGCACTGCATCCATAATATGCAAGTACAATGGCAATTGTGCAACGTGTGGCAGCCACACAATAAATCCTGGACATTGGCCTTCAAACGGTCAGGCCAGAGTGGGCAGCAAACTTTAATTGATTTTGCACCGAGGCTGAGCCGAAACGTGATTCGAGTTGATATGGGTTCTCTGCATCCACATCCACATCCACATCAACATCCGCAATCCACAGATGTGTGAATTTATAGAGAAAGCCCTTCCCCCATGCGACTGAGGGCTTATGTAAGAGCGGCTGAGACTGGGGAATCAATCAGAATAGTCTTTGACAGTTTGCCATGAGATTTCAGGTTAAGTTCGTAGGATTACCAACGATTGCATAACTGAACCTTGAACTAGATTATGTAATTTGTATGCAAATATATCATATATAATACGTTTGCATAGGTGAAAATAAAGCTGGAAGATTAGGCTATTTATTTAAGTAATTATAATAATAATTATAATTAGAGGGATATTCTCTATCTGCTTGATCATCTCTCTATCATCCATTTGGAAGACTCTCTTTCTGACAAATAAATAAAACATGTAACAGCTTACATTTCCGTAGGTAAAATTCGTATTAACATATTAATTGCTTTATTCCCAATTACAACGTTTGGGATAATTTCACTCTTCCCCTTAATGGTGTCGATGCTTCAATGATGGTCAAACTATGCTTAGCATCACAGGAAAAGGCCATTTTTATATGCATGGAACTGTCTCATAAATTAAACATATACAGTATGCAGACCAAGTCAATCCACAAATTGTTTGCCCACATGTAAAGGCAAGAGTAATTCCTCTTACACATGCAGCAGTCCTTCAGACAGTTACAGTCCACACCTAATTACTAATTTGCTGGCAATAAAGTGGGCGGAAAATCAAAAGCAAACCCCCATACACAAAGCATGAATATGTAAGCAGCCAAAGCTACAAGGCAAATCAGGGTAGATAAATCCCTGGTGTACACTCGCTTAGCCTTGCGGAATGAGGTCATCAAATGACTTTCAGTGTCATCAGCATGCAACAGGTAAGCGCCGCACATAAAAAACGAACCCGAGACGAGGCCCTTACTTACATCCATGAAGGATCTTCTCAATGATGTCGGCCGTAAATGTTAATGACTTGTCTCATCTGGCTGCTGCAGCTCATAAAATGTTGCTGTTCTTGGAGGAAAATGGAGAAGCCTTAAGCAGCTGCCTAGAATTTTTTATAGTGTTTTATGGCTTGTCATTTTTGCATTTTCCTGATTTTGCTTCTGGCTAAGGAAATTCGTAGGGAATTTAAAGATTTAAAGAACAATCGTTGATTTTAGTTTTCTAATTTTAAAGAAAATAATATTACTTTTGATAATCCGTTAAATTTAAATTATTATATTATAATATTATATATTATATTATAATATTAACAATTAAATTTTATACTTTATAAACTTAATCAAGCAAACAAAATATCAAAAAACCATTTTGAATCTTTCATTTTCCCTACCCAACGATTTCTACTACAATTTTTATCTATTAATGGCTCTAAGCCCTGTCATAAAAGCCTTTGTAATGGCAACAACCCATTCTGCATATGGATATATTTTCCATGCTGCTGGGCAACCTCTAAAACACTTTACAAATGTATTACAACCAAACAGAGATAATTATAGTGCCTACCAGCAGCACTATTTTCCGTGCCTGCAAAAGGCTTTTAGCTCATAAAATATTTGATAGATTAAGCAGCTAGTGAGTGAGTGATAAATAAAAACTAATAACAAGGCTGTGGGATGGATGGATGGCCAATTGCCGCTCCCTCGTTCTGGCTCTCTGGCGAACTTTAGCCAGATCAAATGGAATATTAAAAGGCCCAATCCGAACCCCCGCACCAGACCCTAAAGCCGGTCCCGGAGCCAAACATAATCAGGACACTTTTATTGCCACCGATAAATAATGCTCCAATGTTAATTGGAAATTTAATATCAGAGTCGAGCAAACCACCGCCACCGCGACAATGCAAGAGCAAAACGGAAACAAAAGGAGTGAAAAGGAGGAAAAGAAAAATGCAATTTTCACATTGGTGTCCCCCCCCACTAACGGCTAATCCATGGACCAGGATGCCGGAGCTGTGTCTGTGCCACAAGCAGCTTAGTTCCGTTTTCAGTTTGAGATTTCGTTGATTTTGTTTCCGTTGTTTTTTGGCTGCGGGCTAAATGGAACTTTCAAACAGGAGAGTGCCACTACTTGTATAGGGGACTATAGAATACCCTCTAGTATGGTTAGAATGAGTCCAAAAGCATGGGAATTACTCGAAAAATGCAAATATTCTAAAAATATTATTATTGCTGTAAGAAAAATTTTTTCTCCATTTCCGATAGAAATCCATGACTGCACAACTCCACATATACAGCATGCCCTTCCAATCCACAATTACAGAGTATAATTAGCTAAAGTCCAAATATCGTTGGCCAAATATTTGCGTCAAGAACCTGCCGTGGGCATCATTAATGTGTGTGCGTGTGTCTGGCAGAACCTGCCAGCGCCATGTCCTTGGCCATGTGATTTATCTGGTCATATGATATTTTTAAGGGACCATTTCCACTTGTAGCAAATTAAAATTACGTCAGTCACGTCACCCAAAACTTGGAAACATCAGACATCTTCAAATAAACACTGGAAGCAGAAAAAAAATTGCTTTCCATTTTCCTGCTTGGGCCAGGAGCGCTTTGTGGAGGGGCACTTGAAGTTGTATCGAGTTTCGTCGGGGAACGCGCGGCGCCTGCGGTTTCGCTTTGATTTGTGGCAACTTCGGCTCAAAGCAAACATTCTAAGCGAAAGAGTTGTCGCCGCCATTAGATTTTAAAACTTTGACAAGCTGAAAATTCTTTGCTCAATTATTGCAGCGCTCTTTTTGGAGCTACTGCCTCGAGGATGGGAGACAGATCAATTGCCAGTTGGAGGTGGAAAATTACGGTTTCCGGGTAAAATGTGTTGGGGAAATGGAAGATTTGTCAATATTGTTGCCACTCAACGGTAGACGGAAGCTGGGGAAATGAAAATAAATCTAGAAAATAAATATTTGTTAGGAATAAATGTGCTAAAAATAATATTGCACAGGAAATTCTTGTGACAATTTCTGGGAAGTTTGGATATGTGAAGATTGAATGAATTTTTACAGAAATCAAATCCAAATTGAAATCTTAAATTTTACCAAAAAAAGCTGTACCCTTTTTAAGATCTTTTGATGTGTACAAAATACTGGCAAATATAAATTAATTGTCGAAAACAATTCTCTCTTCCTCTCAGCCCAACAGATTCATCAAAGTTGAATAAATTATGCCGAATGACCAACTTCATATTTAATTTAAATATTTAAACGAGTGCTATTTTTGTTTTACCCCCAACATGATTTTACAAGCCCACTTTCACAGCCAAAGAACGTACAGCCTTTGCCGTTTTTCCACCCATACATTCTGGCTAAAATTATCTGCCTCATTGATGCCCTGAAACCACAGTCAAAAAAAAAAAGAGCCACGAAAGGGAAAGGGAAATTCTAATAAATATTAAATGCAATTTGATTGCGGTTTCAGTACGAATCGGTCGAGAGTCGAACCCAGTCCAGAGCCAAGTGAAGTCGAGTTATTTATCATCAGGGTCTTGAATGGGGATTGAAGTTCAAATCAAGCAAAGAACAGAGCTAACTTTGAATTGGCCAGATTTTTTTACACTTCATAAATAATTCAAAACATTTTCACTGAGCCAGCAGCGTAGGAGGAGGTTTCCTCTTCCACTCAAATGTTGTCTGTCATTACGGGGGTCTCCAGCCATGGTCCCCAAAGTGACGCATGTACATTCATAAATTCAAAACAAAAATTACATTTGAATACATCATGGGGGCAAGGGCTAAATGCAGATGATGTATTGACGGCGAATGGCCTATATTTGTCAACCTGTGGGAGTTTCTGGGTTACAACAAAGACCCGGCACCTTTAGCACACCGTCATTGTTGTAAAATGTCAATCAATTTGCTGGAACTCTGCTCAAAGCTCTACTTTGGGTGAACATTTCTGAGTCACTTTAAAGGAGAAAAACAGAAATGAACTGCCATTATTTTTTAAGTAGAAAAAATATTTTAAAAACATTTATAAATATTTTTTGCATTGTTAAGGTGTTTCATTCAGTTTTAGAATCCATACATATATGCATAATAATTTTAGTACATACATATGTACGTCATTTTGCTAACAGAAAGGCAAGCTTACAAAAAATTGTGGGAAATGCTGAAAGACCATATTTTCAGGCTATTTTTAAATTAAATAACAACATGATTCTCATGTGCTATACTGGAGGAATTAACGTAAATATTTCATAAAAGAATACCAAAAAAATATGAACATATATAAAGGTAGTTCGTTGGTTCATGAATTTAATCTTTTAAAACAGGAAATAATTAATTTGATTCCAGAACTTTTTTAGTTTGAAATCTAGCCTTGAATGCTATAATTATAATTGTCCTGCCATGTTCATGCTCATGCTCATTATCATAACCATTTTATTTGTAATATTCTTTATGCAGTTCTCAGAATTTTCCGTTTTTTCCTTTGACGCAGCTTATTGCTTCCTTTTTTCCGAGAAACCTATTACTCACGACAATCCTTTTCATTTATTTTCACCATAAATTTAGTTTGAAAAAAAAAACTAATTAAATCAAGTGTTATTAAAATCACATTTACGTCTCTCTCTCTCCCTTTAACTCGTATTTCTACTTTGGTAAAAAGTTATAGAAATGAAAAACTGCATGTAACAGAAGTAGAAAATGTCATGAGAAGATAAGATTCATTTACAAAAACAACTAAATGTTTCCTACATTTTTCTGAGAAGAAATATAGAAAGTAGTAAAAGGAAATGAAGGCTCTTAATAAATATCTAATTTGGGAGAAAAATTACAATTAATTTTTGAATTTCCAAGTTTTATTGGAAAATTGCAAACTGTATATTGTTTTTTACTCATTTATAATAATTATCATAGATATTTCGATCTGAAAGCAACTTTACACAAATCATTCTTAACATTCCATTGATTTTCGATATTTTCATGTGATCTATTCCATTTCCCTATCATCCATAACAGCTCACTGCACTACCCGTATGAAAATAGTCTGCACACTCAATAATCCCTGTGGATATCTGCCCATATGATATGATATCACTGGCCATAACTCACTCTCCCGCAGATAATTCACTTGTCGCACAATTTCCGCGCCCACAAATTCATTTGCGTTGACACACAAATGCCCATTTCAATTAATCGCCGGCCGGCCGGCCGCTTTAGTGGTCCCCCAAAGGGGCCCGAAGGTAAGCACATAATTTGAATGGCTCAAACAACACCGGTACTCACCGATTCTTTGCGTTGAGGATGGGCTGGAAATGGCCGGCAATTTAAATGGCGTCGGGAAATTAGACAAATCTGGCGCCAGGCGTTGAACAGAAATGCGTCGAACTGTAGACGATTTCTGCTGTTAATTGTGTGGAACTATTTGCTCTTGGTATTTGGCCAAAAACCGAACTCTGTTGTGATCCTTGGACTTTGGTTTTACTTGTTGCTGCTGTCACTCTCGATGTGAACGCCAAGAAGGGAAATGGTTAACTCGATGTTGGCCATGTCTGACACAGGGCTTTATATACAAAATAGCCAACATTCTGCTGCCGTTGGCTGACGACGCCAGCCAGCAACGACAACGCAAACGACGAAGCCATCAGCAGCAGCAGAAGCAGCAGCAGCAGCAGCAGCAGCAACAGAGCCAGCAGCAGCAACAGCAGGAAGCACGAGCAATTGGGGAAGGAAGAAAGGAAAGAAGGAAGGAAGGAAGGCAGGGACTAGATGCTAGGTGGGGGGTGCGTCTGCTTATACAAAGCTTTGTGCCTCATGTCAAGCGATACTGCAACAAGTAACACTTGTTGTTATATTTTGTCTATGGAATAGGGTACATGGAGCAAAGAGATACTGCACGAACGGTAATAGAGGTTTTAAATGTCAAAAGAAATTGTGTGATTATGCAAATATTCTGCAAGTGGATTGGAAGCTTTTAAAATTATATTATTAATCTGTGATATGATTTAAAGCTAATTATAATGTAGGGAACTCTCCTTTGAACGCCCTTTCCTTTTTTAACTTGGGTATTTTTAACCAAGATCTGCAATTGGAGTCCCACTACATCCAAAACCGAAAATGTGAGCAAAACAGATTTTATTTTCACTGAAATTGTTTGCATACTAAACATATATTATATATATATGTTATAAATATATATATACTAACGTCCATCATTTTATATTACGTATAAATAAATCCCCAACCAATTCGATCGGATTGATCTTAATATCTGTACATTTTCCCTTTCATTTATGTCATCATACATTTGAAATTTATATTTTAAGCCAGATTTAATTATTGAAATCATATGCCTAATCAACCCAAATTATTCTTAGCGCTATACCACGCCAAAGGTGACAAATTTTGACACCTTGCCAACATGTAGGGTATCCTATAGGCGCCAACCTAGCCGGCTAGCTGCTCTTGTTCACGCTCGTACAATGGTGCGTATGAACAATGTGCGACTTATTAATTCACCACACGAACAGCCACCACCAACCCACCCTCGCCAGCCAGCCACGCTCCACCACTCAATCCGCACAGCGTGGTGAGTATCACAGGACAGAGGAAAGCGGCACCTGTTGACGATTTGGCCGCGGCGGGGCAATACTTGTTGCATACGTTTCGACGCCGGGATCTATGACGTAGAGGTTACATACAAAAAAAGAGTCCAAAATGCACACAGACAATTGTGGCTCCGGCTTTGCCATTGATTTACGGCCCATTGATAAGGAAATCGGGACATGTGGCAGGAAGAGATTATGCAGTGGAATGGAATGGACACTCTCACATAGTAGTTGTGGTCTGTTGTGAGGCGGATTTCTTTGCTGCTGGTAGCTGGCAACCATCAATTAACGTAGGCAATTAGATGCACATAAAAGTCCATTAATGTCCATTCCAACACGCTCATTAATGCGCTCTATTGGCCAATAAAACTTCGCCATTGGCCACCCACCACAAGAAAAAAACTTTCAAATGCAAAAATAAAGCAAAGGAATGAAACGTGCATCGCACACTTAAACCGATCGTTCAGTTGGTCTGAAAAGAGAGGCAAGGATGTCCTATGGGAGGTAATGCTATGCATTGAGTGGGTAAAGTGCGCTGGATAGTTTGCCAGAAGTTTAAGTGGCTAATTTGCATTAAAAAGGGCAGCAAAGGAGATGCACAATATTGATGGAAAAGGGTGTGGTGTAAAGGGGAGGTGACTGAAATTGTATCTGATTGAAGGTGGGATGCTAGAGATGGGAGCGCAGGGCAGATGGAGTGCTAGGAGCTCGAGGGGAGTCAAATTCATTAAAATTCGAGATGGGAGTTGAGGGCCGATATGGTAATGGAGACAAAAAAATTATAGAAAAACAATTACAAGAGAAGGTAATTAATCTAATTTGAAATTAGTTTCAAGCTCAAAATTAAAATAAAGCTGAGTTTTTAATAGTTTTGGACCTAAAAATCATTTTTAGGAAAATAAAACCTAAAAAAATCAAGCTTTATTTAGATTCTAATTTCAATCCTTTGCTTTCCAATTTATTGTTTAAATATACTATACAATTTATACCTATTTCAGTTGTCTATGGCGCCGACAGCCACCTAACACTTAAGTCAAAGTTTGAATTATGCCTTATAGCCCCTATAACTCCGACAACAGCAGTGCAGCTACGATAATGATATATATATCCAGATACTAACCGATATGGGTAAGTAGCACTTCCGCCTGCTAGTACATGTGGCCCCCTCTTTGCACCCGAGAATAAAACGCAATGGGAGACACGAGTTGAGGGCATGCGATGGATTTGGTTGGGAATGAAGTTTTATGGTCATGTCAATCAGCATTAAGCATGGCTGGGATTACGATACTGTCCTGTCTGTGCCGTAATTTTCCCCAAAAAGATATACAACTATTTATGGGAATTTAGGGGGGTATATTGGGTGTACGGGTGCATGGAAAAGAGAATATAAATTAATTTATTTATGAATGCGATTGGATTTATCATTTGTGGTTTATTTATAACGCAGTTTCACAGTGAGTTCCATTGATAGACAGAGCTACAGATACACCGATATACAGTTACAGATACAGATACAAGATACAGATACCACTAGATACAAATTACAGAACTTGGATTGAGTGTTGGGATGTATTTTGTTTTTTTTTTTTTTGTTTTTTCTTTCAGTTAATTGCGCGAAAAACTCTCACAGCAGCCACCAAACCGGGAAACGGAAACTGTCTCTAAAACACAACACATCTCTGGAGATCAATTGGGATGGATCGTAGCGTTCGTTACACTCCAGATAGGCATGGACTGGGTTGGTTTGGGTATTTTAGAAGCAGCTGACGGCATTGAAATAGCAACGCCAGTACATGCGACCACCGCCAGAGCCATGGGTGTTGGATGGATGGATGCGACGGGAACCAGTGGGGGCGGAACCAGCAGCGGCGGGCGATCCAGTTCGCTCCGACTCCGCACCGGCTCTTCTCTGAAAGCTCTTTGCCATTAACTGAAATTTTCTTACACATCGCGCTGCTAATTTTATGTCTTATATTGCAATTTAGGTTTTATGTTCCAACTTACTGTTTCGCCGGTGGCGCGATTGATTTGATTCAAATCTTTGAAATCATAATCCAACATTACGCCCGGATCATCATCGCTATACATATGCAGATTGATCCCTGTAACAAAACTCCATTGTCAGTTTAAGTGGTGGCACTTTATTGCAGTACTCACCATCATCGCCTGGCTGGTGCTCCTCAAATCCATTTTTGTATTCACTCAACTTGGCATTCAGATTGTTCTTGTCCGCATAAAAGTCGCCGATGCGATGTCCAACGCGTTCTTGTTCGAGGGCATGGTGCAGTGCGACCATCAGACGATCCAGGAGCAGAGCAGCTCGCTTTGGGACAACCATCTGTGGAGGGAGCAATGGAATCGGTTCATTCGGATTTGTTAATTAAATCAACAGCGAAGCAACGTCATTCGAAAATTCGAATTTAAATGGGCTCTAGTGGAACTTGGGTATCCCCGTAGTCTTCCCCACAAGAATATTCTTTTCTTGTAAATTATCTTGTAAATTTAAAGTCCAACCATTGTATCTTAGAGCTACCATCTATATGTTCATGGAACATTTAGTACTCAAAATTGAATAAATTGCATATATTTCGGATACCCCAGCTATTTTGTAAAATACCTTTACGTATTCTAATATGCTCTATGATTTGCACATCTAATTAACTTCCCACGCACCAACATTGGCACCTTAAATTCTCTAAAGTGTTGTATCAAAAATGCCCCTAGACCAAACCCAACCCTCATTATGCGCACCAGCATAATCTTCACCTAATACTTGTGCTAGAACCTTCCATAATCAAAGCGACATGACGTCAGATTCTTTTGGCAGAAATTTACCTTTGGGTCAAAGCGAAAGCAATCAAATGAAAAATATACGATTACAAATTGTGTGTAATATGATAGGTTTCCAAAAAAAAAAAACCAAAAATGTAAGTGAGCAAAAAAAAGGTGACCCCGACACGGCCCACGCAGCATATCGGTTCGCAATTTTTCGTGGGTGTCCTGCGTGTCCTGTGTGAGGTCCACTTACCGGGTACTCGTCGTAGCTATCGTCGGTTGGGGCACTGAATATCTCCTCGGGCTGGCTGGGAGATGACCTTCCTGCAGTTCGCTTATCATCTGCTGCCACAGCCTCGGGCAGGGCCTCCTGTGCAGAGGCTGCAGCGCTGCCCAGGAAGGAGAGCTTGTCCTTGGAGCGTTTGTCATTTGGCTGCCTCATCAATTGCCGGCACATGTGAAGCTCAAAGTTCTGGATGAGGACGAGCAGGATAATCAACAAGGCTGGCAGGTGATAGGTTCTGCTGCTGAGGCTCCTGCCACCACCGCCGCCCTCGTTTCCGCTCACGCCACTCCTGCCACTGCATCTGGTCCTGTTCCACCTGCGCCTCGAAGTATGCAGTGGACTCTGCCAACGTTGTTGCTGCATTGCGTTTTAGCTGCAGGAAACTAATTAATGTCAATCCTGCCTTCCACTGGGATGATGCTGTTCGTATGCTCGGAATTCTGCGTTCGACACTTTTGAAATTTCAACTGAAGCGTTGGCTTTATGCGTCTGACGCTTTTATAGCAGCCTCAGAGTCCCCAACCGAAGTTGGCTCTTTTTTTCCCTCGTCCTTTTTTACAATAATGAAACATTATAAATGCTTGTTAATCGCCAAGGAACAGCTTCAAAGATGGGGGGCGGGCGCCTGATCAACAGTGAAATGCTTTTTTCATACTTTGATTTACGCTGCTTCTTCGCCCACCCTCTCGCTGTGGCTCCTTGTGGCTGTTGTTGCTGTAATTATTGAACATCAAAATCCATGTCCTGCCTGCAGCCAAGTTATTAACTCACACATACGACTCTATGTGGGTGATATACACATGTATGTACGTACACGTACTGGGTGTACACAGAAAAAAAAAACAAATATAGACGCTGTATATCACTCGCGGGGGTAACTGTCTCAAGAACCCACTTAAAATGCAAAGAAAATTTATATATTTGGTACAATCAATGAATACAGCCAGCTAAAATGTCTAGTTGCATCGATAGTTAATTGTTCCATACAATTCCATCGATTTTAAACTGGGATACCCCTTAAGTTTTTTCATAGTTCTTTACCTATATTTGGTTATTCAAATGGAGATTTTTAGTGGAAAATATTATATTTCTTACATGGCCTTGGCGAATGGTAGTTTTGGTAATTTTCAATACAATATTTGTTAATAAATTCGTAAATAAAAAAAGTATTGATGTTTGGTTATTTAATTGATATTAATAATAGTTTCCATTGTATTCACAATCTTTAAAAGAAAATTTTAAATTAAATGAATTGTTTGGTCATAAATTATTCCACTTTTGGTCAGTGCACATGTGTGTTTGTGTTGGCTTGTTGCAGCCTGTTGCGCTTTTTTGGTGGGTCCGTTTAATGAGCGATATGCGAAAGTCCTTTTGCAGGATTTCGCTGCCTTGGCTCTGCCCACTTGTTGCCTGCCTCAGCCCTGAGTTGGAGGAATGGTAGAAAGGTTGTGGCATGGACGAACTCTGTTGACTCCTCGCTGCATGTGTCCTTTTGCCATACATTCTCTCTCCCTCTCTCTCTCTCACTCTCTGTGTGTATGGATACTTAAGTATTTTGCATGTAAGAAATTCCGAAATTGCAGTGCACAAAGAGCACTCGAAGGCTGAATAGGTGCTGGGATTAAGGCTCATTAATTTTTGCAATATTTTTTGAATATTTATTTCAATGCAACATACAATAATCTGTGGCGCGTGCTGAATGTCAACGATTTTTAATGCACAACTTTATCATTCTTGGAGCTGTTTAATCCCTACCCAGGGAAAGTCTTTTTGTAAATCCTCCAAATTTGGTTAGCAGCTGCTTCTGTGGCCCTCTCGCAAAGGTTAAGGTCAGTCTCAGAGTCTAAACTGAATTTTATTCAAGCCATAATCATTAATTTATTAAAATTAAACACAAATACTTAGATCTTTTACAGAGTATTTATACTAACAAAAAGTTAATCCCTCCATTCCATTAGTTTTTAATCAAATTTATGAAAATTTTGTGTAGTTGCGCGTTTACCTCCCACTCGCACACAAAATTGGGTAATCTAATCGAGATGAAGTTTTTCTCGAAGAACAGCGGGAGCTCTGCAAACCAAAGGGCAGTGGCCATAAAACATTGGCTGTCAAAAAGAATCCTACGGTTAATTACCCAGTGTGCGATATTTGCGACATGTAAATCGCAATCAATGCTCCGAATTATGCCATAAACATTTGGAAAACAAGTTCACAAAAAGTATTTCTTATATGTACATATGTATGAACATTTGCACACTCATATGCATATTATTAGCACAGAATAAACATGTACAAATCTTTTTACGGCTTATAAACTAAGTCAGATGCTACTGGGACAAATCGTAGCCTTGGTAAAACATGAAGTTCATTCTTTAGGAGTTTCCGAGTTTCCTCAATATAATTACTACATTATTTTTGAAGAATTAAAATTCATTTTGAGTGTGTGCATAAAAATAATTGTTTCGATACCTTCCAATACACATCGCCTTGTAGCCATTTAAAGACTAATATTTTTCTGAAATGATACCAAAAACTATTGGTAACATTTTACTTAAATTTAAAATCAAAGTCAATCAATTCCCTAACTACTACATTATTTTTGAAGAATTAAAACTAATTTTGAGTGTGTGCATTAAAATAATTGTTTCGATATTGATTCACTTAAATTTAAAATCAAAGTCAATCAATTCCCCAATACAAGAAACCCAACAAAATATCCCCCCACAACAGCTACAAATATTTCCCGCCGTGTAATTTCTGTGCCGCAGCATCCCTGGGAACAGCTGTTAAATTCACGCGGATGCGCACAACTCACGCAAACGGCAAGTAAGAGAGAGGCAGTAATCCAGCCAGCCTGGAGCCTGGACCTGGCACAGCTTCCAAACTTTGGCAATGCTCAATTTAGCCTTTCATTGATGAGCAGGCATCAACGGAAATAAACTGCAGTAATTTCTCCCGCAGAAGCAATCAAAAACGAAAGCAGCAACAACAAAATTTACACATTTGGAACGGTAGCAGCAAGCAAGCAGCGGTAGCAGCAGCGAAAGAAGGGGAAGCAGCAGCAGCGAGTGCAGTCGTGTGAAAATTTTTGTATTGAAAGTGCATAAAATGTGCCACACAAACAATTAGTGGTGCCCAAGCAAAGTGAGCATAACGGCACCCGCGAAGAGCCAAAACAAGAGACAGAGACAAAAGCAGCTAAACAGAAAGCAAACAACATGTCAAGGACTTGAGTGTGTGAAGCAGAGAGCGGGGTTAGAAGAGCAAAGCAGAACTTAGAGCGCGTCAGGATTTGTTTGGAAAGATGCGTACCTACTACAGTGCAAAGGATATGCGAAAATACGGCGATTTGAGCTATGAGTAAGTACCGTGCGGGAGGGATGGGGAGAGAGAGTGTAAAGGAGGGGACATTTAAGCTACCAAAAGAGAGAAGGAGACGCATAGCTGTGAGAGAGGAGAGAGGAGAGACAGGTGTGTCATTGTATGTCATCGCTGGTTTGCTTTAAGCACCCAGCATCGAATGCCATTTCAATGTTCAATGCATACGTACTTCTCTCCTACGTCACTATCGCACTCGTTCTCCCTTCTTTTCAGCCCATTCTATTTCTGTGTTAATTTAGGCTTGAGCAGGGTATTTTGATTCTCATGAGATGTTTGTAACGCAAGGAAGGAAAGGTACATCTTAATCGCTAAGACCATGTCCGTCAGTCTGTTTCACATACATACTACATGTAGTTCAGAACTGACATACAAATCAAAAGACAAATTAGATCCAAATCAGACACTTTGTCAGCAGCCATGACTCATATAGGGTATCTCTTGCTTCGACTACAGCAGGCTAGCGTTCTTTCCTATTTTTGCGTGTGTGTGTCTGTGTGTTTGCTCGAGTAAAAAGCAATCCAAAGTGTCAATTGAGAATTTGTTTTTGTACAAAATCGGATGGATGGGTAAAGAAATTTATGTTGAATGGATTGCACCTGCTCGAAGTGGGTTAACGGTAAATCTCGTCGAACACTGCAACTGTAGAGTGCCGCCAGAGTTGCCTACTTCCTTGGGCATTTCATTCCACGTCTGAATATTTATGAGTTTAGTGCGAGCTTAAATAATTCTCAGCTTCAAGGAAGAGCAGAGCAGAGCAGAGCGGGGGAAATGGAGTTGGGTGGGCAGCGGATTAAGGGCTTTCGGCTGAGTGGCCACTCGTGTTGCTTCTCTCTCTTGCTGTGGCCATTCATTATATTGTTTTCTTGCCTCAATTAATGGTTTGTCAGCTTACAAAAAAAAAATGCTAACGAAGACAATGAACCCAAAAGGAGGCGGTGGCAGTGCCCATGGAAGGGTCAGTGTAGGCTGAAAGGCGCTTAAGTGAATTATAAAGCCAATGAACCAAAAAGAAGCTTAAGATGGAGGTATTCTGCAGCTTAAGATGCTCCGGCCTAAAATGGGTTATTCTCCGGCCTAAAATGGGCTATTCTTCAGCTAAAAAAAAACAGCATGAAAAGTTTGTTTAGCAAATGAATTTCTGGTAAAAAAAAAAAAAAACTACAATACTTTTAAGCTTTTTTTTATTTTCCGCTCATAAGGGCCAGGGCCCGGCTCCTCTCTTATGCTGCCACCCACCCCACACTTCATTTCACTCAATCCGCCAACAACTCAACACACTCCGAGTGTTCGGCTCCATTTCACTGCAGCTGTACGAGTACGAGTAGTGCGCAAGCCGTAAGCTGTAATAAGTAGTAATAAAATTGATTTCAAGTGATCCGATTGTGTTGCTCCTACGCCGACGCGACGCTACACAACCCCCACAAACCACAAACCATCTACCAAAAGGATACAACCAGGCAGGCTTCTGCCCCTACAAACCGGCTATAAAAATGGTCCGATTTTTGCGTTGTTTAGCAGATTTTTTCTGCAATTTTACTTTACTGCCATTACATTTTTGCAAGAGGTAATAAAAAGTTTTTGTACATTAAAATGTAAATATGTACAGACATATATGTATCTGGACATAATAGAGCCAAATGAACAAATTGACAGATTGTGAGGCAGTTCCTGGGATTTTAAAAGTTTCGTTTTGTAAGTCGTTTATTCGACATCAATATACGTTTTATTTTTATGTCAGACAGCACTGATAATATTCTCACATACCTTTGCCGTACAAATAAAGTCGGATTCTTCCTAAGGGCAGCGCAAGGTAATATAAAACCCACAACAAAAAATTTAAAAAAAAAATAGTGTATTGCGGGCTGCCACAGACCGAATACCAGCTGCGTTGTAATGGAAATCTGTGGCACCCCCGATAATGGTTTCTATCGTAGGTGCCACAGCTCGCCAGTTGAAGCTCGCAAGCTGGCAAATATTGCAATTGTTTACGCGTATTTAAAATATTCTTTTCCAACGGGCTGGCATTACTTTTAACCCCAACACCTAGAAAATGATACCCACTAATTGAATCTCTCTCTCTATGTATATGTCTCCTGCAGAAGCAAATACCTGCTGGATCCAAAGTTTATGACAAAGAGGGATCTGCAGCATTACTATCGCTACTACAACATGAACAAGAATCGCGGCCAGTTCAAGAAGATTGTGATTGTCATCTTCTGCCTGTGCGTCTTCTCGTATCTGTGCGTGGACTATAATCTGAGGACAAAGTTGCTGCGCTTTCGCGATGGCTTTGACTTTGTGGCCAGGATCGAGGATGCGTATGGTGGCAAACTGAATCGTGCGTACTTTGTGGAAACCACTGGCTGCCGCATGCCCCACTTTGAGGTGGTCGATGACAATATTGCGCAATTTATTTTCAAGCCCAGTGCCTACAAGTGCAACAAACCGCTGACGCGTACGAGTGACAGTGTGCCCGGCGAACTGCAGCTGAACTTGAGTCCCAACGAGCTGCTGTTGCTCTATAACATCAGCAATCTGTCCGCCATAAGCTGCAACTATACGGAGGTGAAGCGTAAGAATGACTGGAACAACACATATTCGCCGGGTGTCAGCTTCAAGCTGCAGCAGGTCATGCAACTGCCGCCGGAAATGGAATTCGTTTGCCTCTGGTGCTACGACGCGTCCGACCGTTGCATCTACAAGGACTGCCACTTCTTTGCGGTGGACAAGCCAGCGCAGAAGATCACTGCCAGATTGGGTGTGGAGAGGGTTAGCTTCAATCAGAGCAAGGAGGCCGCCCAGGAGCGTCTGTCCGTGATGATACTGGGCATTGACAGCCTTTCGCACTTGAACTTTTTGCGGCAAATGCGCAAGACGGCCGCTTACATCAAGAAGAATCTGTCGCATGTCGATTTGTGGGGCTACAACAAGGTGGGCGACAACACCTTTCCGAATATAGTGCCCATGCTGAGTGGTCTGGATGATCAGGAGCTGAACATGGCCTGTGCACCCAAGGCCAAGCACACATACGATGGCTGCTCGTTCATTTGGAAGCGTTACCAGCATGCGGGCTACAAGACATTATTTGCCGAGGATGTGGCACGTATATCGGCGTTCAACTTCAATCAGAATGGCTTCCATAGGCAACCCACAGACTACTATTTGCGGCCCATCCTTTTGGAAATGGAGCGTACCATGGCCTACAAAAAGGATGTCAATGTGAACCTCTGCATGGGCGGCAGGCGCACGCCGGATGTGCTGCTGGAATATCTAACGAAAATGGTGCCGAAAATGGGCAAAGATCTGTTCTTCTCGTTCCTGTGGACTGTGACCCTCACACACGACTACTTCAATTTTCCGGCACTCTTGGATGAGGCGATGGTGACGCGGCTCAGACAGCTACAGGACTCGGGTGTGCTCAATCGGACTGTTGTGATGCTGCTGTCCGATCATGGGCTGCGCTGGGGCTCGTTTCGACGCACCTACCAGGGCATGATGGAGGAGCGACAGCCACTGATGACCATGCTCTATCCGCCGTGGATGAACGAACGCTACCCGGAGGCCATTGCCAATCTGCGCACGAACTCGCGACGCTTGGCCACGCCCTTCGATGTGCATGCCACAATGCTGCATCTGCTGGATATGGGCAACCTGGAGGCGGACAAAGTGCAGAAGAAGGCGGAAGAGTTCGATGAGACCGATAGCGTACTGCCGCGTGGCATCAGCCTGTTTCTGCCCATACCGGCGGGCAGGACCTGCGAGCAGGCTGGCATTGCCTCACATTGGTGCACGTGCCACCAGCGCCAGGAGATTCAGACGAACGATGGCAGGGTACAGCGTGCCGCTCGCTATGTGGTGCGTCTCATCAACGATCGACTGAAGAACAATTCGCAGTGCCGCACACTCTATCTGAACTCGATACTGCAGGCGTTCATTGCGGCACCGCATCACAAGATCGTAAAGAATATATCCACGGACTATGCCGTGGATATTACGTTGCGTATGCAGACAAAGCCCGGCATGGCTGTCTTCGAGGCGACAGTGAGAATGTCGGGATATACGAGTGTCCTGACCGGCACCATAAGTCGCATCAATCTGTATGGCAGTCAGAGCTACTGCATGAACGATCCGGCACTCAAAATGTTTTGCTACTGCCATAGATAAGGTGGAGCAGGGGTGGGCTTAGAGAGGGGTAATTTGTCAAAGACTTGAGCACCCAATACGTAGCCTTAGCCATACCAAACTAAGTTTATTTCTATGAAATAGATATTATTGCGTAATCCACTTTCAAAGCTCTTTTAATTGTAAGGAAAGAGTTTCCATTATCGTGTGCATATAATATGCATTTGTAGTTGTGTGGTAGGTGTAGGTGTTGTAGAAATGGTTTAGTTTTCCTTAATCTAGCGGACAATACAATACAATAACTATTTAATCGTAACATTGAACAATTTGTTCCCTCCCCCATTTATTTTTGTATAAATAATCAATGAGAATTGTAGCAGAATGGATAGCAAACTTACAGCTGGATTCACCCCTTAATGTGTGTGGTGTGCATGTGAACAGTTTTGTGTCAGAAGATGTTGTGAAATATATATGTACATATATATATATGAATAAAAGAAAATTTTACTTGCAGCAATTTTAATTTTAAATATCTTTTCTTAAAGATTAGTGGGCAACTCTGCATTTCAGTGTGAGCAAGCAGCATAAAATGTAACGGTAACGTAATGTGTTTCGAAAGTTTTTTTTTTTGTTAATCGTTCCCTCTTATTTGGGGTGTCCGTTCCACTTACTGTTTCGTTTTACGTTTTCAACCGAAACGCTTCCTTTTCGTTATCAGGCGCTCCGGTATTCGCCAATGCGCAATACCGTGGCTCCAGACAATACCAAATCGTTCCAAGGGTGATCACCTAAGACGATTCTCAATGGACTCAGGAACGCACCCACTTTGGATTTCTTGATGTTGGAAATTGTAAAGGCAGAGGAAATCGCAGCAGTATCAGAAATCTCATCCCTCAAGGCATTGATGTGTGGAATTGCCGAAACAAAAAACGCTGAGCTTTTAGCGCAGCTACCCGTCCTCGAAAATTTGACTATTACAGCTGTGCCATCATCTAAAGGATCCCTCCAAGGCCTCCTGGCTGCTCTAGCTTCGAGGGAGTCGCAGACATTAACTGAATTGGATTTGGACTCAAACCTCAATCGCGTGGAGGCATGGGAACTGGCCCGCATAAAATCTTTACAAGATGTGAAATGTAAGTTCGCTGATCCTCTGGACATTCAGCTTCTGTCTCAACTAACCGAACTCGAAAAGGTCCACCTAATGGCGGATGAAATGTTCGGCGAGATATCGCCTAACGTATGGCTTCATATACGAAAAAAGCGTTTCCCTCTTGGCTAACATGAAAAAACTCGAGATTCTGGAAATCACTTCGCGACATTTATATGAAGATATTTTTCAACATCTCTTTAACATCTTCCGAGGATGTGGAAAACTGAAGCTATGGTTCGACTAAAATGACCACCTGGGAGACTGTCACTGACATACTGAAACAGAAGACCCCACCAAGTTCCGTTGGAGGCGGATTCCCACAGGTTAGCGAGGGACAAGGTAAGCGAAACGAAACGAAAGAATAGACATCAGCAAGGTCTCAATTTGTGCTTTCGAACTTTCTGATCTTTCAGATGACTGCCATCGAAAAAACATATTTGCTTGTCACCTATTCGGTGGATCTAACCGAGAGCGAAAGCGAGGCAGACAGCGATGAATACAGCGAGGAAGACGGTTGGCGTTCTAATTATTTCTTTTATAAAGCGATCATTCAAAGAGTGGCTCTTTAATTGAACAAAATTCTCATCCATATAAAATGTAAAAACATACATAAATGCAGGCTTGCGGTGCCGATACACTCGGGAATATGCATTAGATGTTCCCATTTGGGGAATTTTCCCCAACAAAGATTTCTTTTATATACATATGTATACGCATAAGATTTAATCTTAACTTTAAGAACGTACTACCAATAAAACCACCTACTACTCCCGATAAACAATATTATGAAATATGTGAAGATTAAGTACAACCAGAACTTTTTGTTGGAAGCGGAGGCTGGGCAGACGATGGCTGGACCTGTTCTACCTTGTAGGTTCCCAGTTTTCCGAGATACTTGTCCAGTTTTGGGTGTGCAGAGCAGATTGTCTCGAATGGAAATGGAAATTTCATTTTCTTTGCTATCGCATCGGTGAATATCAGTTTATTTAAATTGAAAATTGCTTTTTAAATATAAAAGCTGGTTGTGCAGTGTTGCCAAGCGTCCGTCCTCTAACGCACTTATGATGCTAAGACACTAGACTTTGCTAACTGACAGGCTGGAAAAGAGATGGCTTTATGGGTAATGCCAGCAGTCAGAGCGAGAGAACTGTATGCGTCCAGTTGGCTACGAACACTAATTTTGCATTTTGTCTCTCATGCTATCGAAAAATTTCGAATTTTGAGAATACAGAAGCACGTAACTTTCCTCTTTGAAAATTAAAATGATAGGACTTGAAGAATTTTAACGCAAGGTACTGCCCTGGTTAAATAGAGGGGGGTTAAGTGGGTTAATGGTGGTATAGTTTATCGATAAACCTTATCAGTTCCGTTTCGTTTTATTTTTATTTGTTTGTTGCTCAAATGGACTAATTTTTGTCAATCCTGTTCTTGGTTACACATCCCCACCTACATCCCACGGTAAAGATGCCACCAACGGAGACTTTGCGCTCGGGCGAGCGTGCAGGCGGTGCTGGTGCTGGTGGTGGAGGCACAGGAATTGGTGGCGCAGGCAGTGCCGCCTCCGAACAGACATACATCATAAAGCAGAGCAACAAATACTATGAGCATCGCGATTCTCAAGCCACGGCCATGTCCGTGGACTATTCCGGCCAGTGGGTGCTGCTGGCGGGGCGTGGCCATCTGGCCTTGCAGCGCCTCGGCCAAGACGATGGCACCCTGCGACGTCACGAGCGTCAGTCCAAGTACGAGGTATCTGTGGCGGAGTTTGCCATATGCCCCAGCCGTAAAGAGTACTGCGCAATAGCCGTAAGAGATTGTGTTTATCCTGCAGCAGGCTGCGATTTTTCATAAATTTTCTTTTTTGATTGCAGACGAGCCAACATATTGACATTGTGCGCTGGGGTCCTGCGGAGCCCTACTATGAGAGTTCGCTGCGTGGACACACACGCACGGTGACCGACATTGATTGGCATGGCAAGGATCCCAATTTGCTGGTCAGCTGCTCCATTGACACCTTCTCACACATTTGGGATCTGCGTGAGAGCCGGAAGCCCGCACTGTCCCTGAATGCCGTCTGCATGTGTAACTAAATGGTCACCGTATCCGCATGGCTTCCCCCACTCATTTGTGCTCTCTCTTTTTTAGCTGGTGCCACCCAGGTGGGCTTCAATCGTGTGTCGGGCAATCTGCTGGCTGCCGCCCACGATGGAGATCTACGGATTTGGGACATACGCAAGGGTAGCTGTCCCACGCATTACATTACAGCGCATTTGAATCGTGTGCACGGCATCAACTGGAGTCATCGCCGAGAGACGTGCTTGGCCACTGCCAGCCAGGACGGCACAGTCAAGTATTTTGATGTCTGCAATCCCCGCAGAGCCGAGAAGATCATTACCACCATGTCGCCGGTGTGGAGAGCACGCTATACGGTAGAGCCAGCCCCCTGCCTTATTGCTCTAAAATCCATTCTAAAACTCTCTCTATCTGCAGCCCATTGGCAATGGTCTGGTTAGCATTGTGGTGCCACATTTGGGTCGCGGTGAGAACAGCCTATTGCTGTGGAGCAACAGCAAGCAAACGGATCCCATTTGCTCGTTTGTGGGTCACACGGATGTCATTCTGGACTTTGCCTGGCGTCCCAATCGCGAGAATTTCACCGAAATTGTGAGCATGCTCCTCACCTGCTGAGGTTTTCTCTGGCTTAAAACTCCTCTACCCTTTTTAGGAGCTGGTTACCTGGTCCAGAGATCGCACATTGAGAGTGTGGAAAATCGATGACAATATGTTGAAGCTCTGCGAGCCATCCGCCGACGAAGAGGAGCCACGCTATGAGCCCGATCTGAGTGAACTGCGGGTGCCCACACCGCCAGAGTTTTTGCATCCACGTTCGGTGATGGCCGCCGGCTCGCTGCCCATTTCAACGGGCGATGGGGCATGCAATACGCTGCCCATGGCACGCTCGCCCAGCTTTGGGGGTGGCTACTGTCGCCGTGAGGAGCCGCATATAGCCCGATCGCTGACAGATCAACCCACTTGCTCGCTGCATCATGAGTTCTCGCTGCTGAACACGAACATGCCGCATGTGGAGGTGGATATGTTGGATGCCATCAAGCGGTACGCTTGCTTCAAGATCTGTGCGGGTGGGCACACGGTCATCCTGCAGGTGACCTTCGCCACATCCTATCCCAGTCCCAGTGTGCCGCCAGTGTTTCAGCTGTGCCAGGGCACCACGCTGTCCAGCGAGGTTAGTGCGATACTCCTCAAAATTCTGCGCTGCAATGCCCTGCAGAGAGTGAAGAAATCGCGCACTTGCCTGGAGCAATGTCTGCGTGCCCTGGTGGCGGCCATGAAAAAGAAGGTGGCTGCTGTCGGCGGCGTGGGCGAGGATCGAAGTCAACTGCTGCTGCAGAGCCCAAGATTGGAGGGCGCACTGTCGAGTGCCCTGCACGATGCTTGCATTCCCTTTCCACGCACTTCGGGCGTCCATTTCAATGCCATTGGCATGCTGACCACATTTGCCCAGCCGGTGAACAACAAGCGGCTGACCCTGCGACAGCATCAGTCGATGACACCACGGACTCTGTCGGCCATCAACGGCAGCGGGCTGCTGGGTAATGTAATGGGCACAACCCAAAGGGATGCGAACGCCTCATTTTATCTGCAGGAGCGGATGATTGCAGGCAAACAGGCTGGCAAACAGCGGGCCATTCGACAGATGAATGGCAGTCCGGTGGTGCATGTGTACGATGCCAGCAGTCTGCTTCATGTCAGCCGCAACATGGCCAAGGAATTCTCTCTGGACAAGCACAACATAGCGGAGACGTGTCGGCGCAATGGCGAGATATGTCGCAAGCATGGACGCATGGACCTGTTGCCCGTCTGGCTGCTGGCCGAATTGATAGCCACTCCGCATGTGCCGCACGAGTCGATGAATGAGCTGCTGTTCTACAAGGACCCGTTCAAGAAATCCCTGCTGGAATCCCTGATCATGCACTATGCCAGCTCGGGGGATATACAGACGGCCGTGCTGTTGGCCTGCCTGTTCGACAAGTGTCCCACGGGTGGCATTATGGATGTGGCCGTGCCCAGTCGCTTTCCACCGCAACTGAACTCTCAGCTATCGCCCTACCACACGGTGCTCCCGTTGGACGTAAAGTCCAGCTCTTCCAGCCATTGGCAGCAGATGAAGCAGATGCGCAGCAATTCCTGGTCGGATTCCCTGGACTGGCTGGACGTCAAACAGTTCCAGGCCGATGCCTATTCCTGTTCCCTGATCAGACGCACCAAAATGCCTCTGTTCGATCAGTTCAAGCGTGCCTATGCCGAGATTCTCTTTGGCTGGCAGCTCCTCTCCAAGCGGGCCCTCATCCTCAAGCACACACAGAACACACCGCCTCCCATTCAAGGCGTCGAGTTTGTCACCGAGTGTGGTACGTGCAGCATGCCGAAGCGGACTTCAAAATGTGCGTACTGCATGCGGCCGGCGCTCTACTGTGTGCTCTGTCGTCTGCCTGTCAGGGGAGCAGCAAATGCCTGTCTGGCCTGTGGCCATGGCGGACACATGGATCACATGATGCAGTGGTTTGAGGTGAGTTCTAGCAAAGATATGGAGGCACGAGAATGCCTTGGGCAGCTGAGTCGGCCCCCTGAATACAATAACAAAAAAATACACAGAAACCCAAAACAATTTACATTGCTTGTGCGTGACAAAAAGGAATTGGCCTCGAATTGAAGTAACGGTACCTCTTCGCGACCATAGCGTGAGGCAAAAACCTTAAATTTAAATGGTTTCTGGTTCCTAGTGCAATATCTTGATATTTTATAGTCTATTCTATTTACTGAGGCTTTAATATTTATTTATTTTTTCAGAAACACACTGTCTGTGCCACCTGTGGATGCAGCTGTTTGGAGCGCACCTCCGAGCTGCTGGCACTGCTCAGCTGATCTTGAAACTGACAACAAAGCTTTAAAATTCCTAGCCCCATAGATTGGCGTTTTTTTTGCAGGCTCTAAGCGAAAAGATGTTTTGTACTATTTGAGAAATATATATAATATACCTATCCCCATATGAGCAGGATGATTGTTGATCCTAAAACGGAGCTGCTTGGAAGCTGACCAAAGTGTCGCCATGAGACGTGAAGATGCTCAAACAATAATTTGGCATTAAATTTTATAAAAAATTAAAAATATTTCACGTGTCTTTCAAGTACATACATTCATACATTTATTCTTTACTTTTATAATTATAATTTTTAGTTTATCTTTTCTTGTTCTTTTTTTTACTTTTAGCTTATGATTTACGACTTTACTTGTAGTTTTTTTGCATTTGCAATTATAATTTTGTTTGTGTGTGTGTGTGTGTATATTGAAAGTAATTTTTGCTTTTTTTTTTGTGTTGGAAATAATTTTTAAAATTAATTTCTACAGCTCTTGTTATTTTTTGTTTGTTCTCCCTTCTTTTATAAGCGTCATAAAAATTAAAATAGAAAAAACCTCAAGGAACGAAAATATAAAATTAAAACACGCATCGGGAACTGCTCGCAGCTCGCGTGCACAAAAGATAAGTAAATTCTAAAGAAGAGAAAATTATTGCAGGGATCCTAAACGAGAGAACAAAAAACTTATATAAATCCCTTAAACTAAAAAACGAAAAGGACACGCGCACAAAGACAAAAGAAAATAAACAAATTAAATTTAAAGCCCGATGGAAATTTCAACATTTTTAGCTGTAGTTGTTTTTGGAACTCCTCCTTCCTACAAGCGAGTGTGTTTGTGTGTGTGTGTGTATATTGAAAGAGGGATCGGGGTGATGGAGTGGGGGGAAACGGGGGGCACACTATCAATACCAGCCACTGGCCATGTTGTAATTCTCGTGATATCATTTCAGCTGATCCCGATACGTCATGATGGCCTTCATGAGCAGTCGCACATTGCTGCACTGCGTGCTCTTGGGACAATTCTTGATGAACAGCTGACAATTGCGGTACAGTTCGGAGAGCACCTTGGGGGCATGCTCACGGGTTATGGGATCCACCATATTGATGGCCAGCAGCGCCTCATTGAGGTATCTGTAAATGGAAATGGAACGTATAAGTACGCCTTCAGATAGATAAGAAATACAATTTCATACCTCTGTTTAAGCTCATTGTGATTGGTCATATCAGCGGAGATTTGCTGTATGAGCGACAGCAGAACCTTCTGCTCTAGCCTGCATCCCTCTGGGGCAAAGGCCAGATTGCTGTCCGTGTGCCTTAGTGTGTATTCCACCAGATTCAAATCGTTGGCCAGCAGCGCCTGGTGGAAGGCCTTGTTTATCTGCCCCGCATGCAGCAGCTGCTTAATGTTGTCCCTCAAATCGTACGGTTGCGCTGGAGTAGCCGCCTGCGAGCGTATGGCCAGGTTCTGGGTCTCCAGAAACTTACGCAGCTCCGCTCGTATGGTCTCCTGCACCTGGCGGGCCAATAGAATCTCCAGGCTCTTCACCTCACGCTGTGTCTCCAGCATGGCGTCCGTGAGCTCGGTGCGATGCTTGAGCAGATTACTTTCGACCAATTGCTTCAAGAGGCCGAGCTTATTGTTGAGCTCTTCGGAATTGCCAGCACTAGCGGCTTGTTGCTGCGGCATCTGCTGCAGGTAGGCATTGAATTGGACCATGACTGCAAAGGAAGAGAGACACGCAATTAGAAGACCATTTCATCCAAAGTAATCTAGCTCTTACAATCCTTGATTCCCACAGTGAAGGCATCGTGCAGCTGCTGGAACATATTCTGCGAGGACTTCTCATACGCTGGTATCAAAGTGTTGCCCATTGAATCTATGAATGCTGTCTGCAGGCTAGTCTGCACACCTATCAGCACAGACTTGCCAAAGGAATCCATAAATTGCTAACAGCGGATAAAGAAATTACGTTTAACATGGAGAGACAAAAGTGCGAAAGCCGCGGGTATACCTTGCTCTTGCATACTTGTGCAATATTTTCCTTGACAGCCTTCTCAAAGACGCCCAACTTTTGAACCAACTCCACTTGAATCTGTGCCGTCAGTTGATCCATTTTGGCATTCACCCTGGGCACCAATTGACGTTGCAGTTCCATGTTCAGTACGTTGCCAATAATGTCCGTAAAGTGAGTGAGCACATACTGATTGAGTACGGCCACCACAGATTCCCGTAGCTCACGATTCTGGTTCTCGCTATTGCGAAAAAAAAATATCAAAATTATGCACCACATTTAAGATTTAATTTCCGTTTGAATACTCACCGCGCCAGCAGAAATTCGGATAACTTCTTTGAGTGCTCGTTCTCGTATCGCTTCAGATACTGTTCCATTAGTTTGGACAGCTGCATTTCGATTTTGTAGGCCAATTGATTGACATTCTTGGGCTCCAGGGAGGCATCGCTTTTGACAGGCTGTACCGCCGCTGCTGCCACCGCTGCTGTCTGTTGCTGTTGCTGCTGTAGCTTGGACACTTCGTTCTCCAGTTTGTTCAGCTGCTTGGATTGGGCCTTGACCAAATCTAAAAGGCAAATAAAGAATGGCTTTAGTGATCGACTTTGTTGAATAGCTCCAAAGATTGCGGACGCAGTTCTTGAGCATAAGTGCTAGATTATGGATTGTTGCAACTCTGCGGCATCTCCTTTCAGTATAGAAACCCCCACAGTACTCACCCAACAATAGATCAATTTTATCATTTAGCTCAGCATTTCCGCCGGCCGTGCTGTCTCCCTCGCCGGCATTGTGGCTGCTGCTGTTGCTCGTATTCAAAGTGGTGCCAGTATTGTTGTTGCTGTTGCTGCCCACGCTGGTGCTATTGATGTTGCCACCGCCCCCGAGTGTGGGCGGCACATTGCCATTGTTCTTGTGCTGGACCGCCTGCGACATGATCTGTGCTGCATTCTGCAGCTCTGCGGATTTCTTGACGGGCTTCACCTTGGCCGCCTCGGCCAGCCATTTGGCATCCACGGCATCCAGCAGGGGCGATGAGTTGGCCAGCTCCTCCTCCTCGTCATCGTCATCATCGTCGTCGTCTAGGTTCTCCAGCTCCGCCTCGTAGGCATCATCGGCATTATCCTGTGTGGACATAATCTCCTGCACCTCACGACTTGGGCTCGAGCCGCCGCTGGCCAAATTCTCGGCTAGATTTCGCTCGGGATTCCGATCGATGGCTATGAACTTTTTGCGCGCCTCAAACTTGTCCTTGATCTTCTGCTGTTCCCGGTCTTCGATCAAAGTATTGTTCATCAAATTGAGGATATTCGCATTGGAATTTTCGCCGGCTTTGCCCGCCGTCACGGTGGCCAGCATGCGTAGAGTATTCAAGACCTGAGAATCGATGGCATCGGTAGCCGCAGTCACAGCAGTGCCGGCAGCGACGGCCGCAGCATCCGTTCCTGTGCTGGTTGCGGTGCTGGTGGCCACCACCACAGCGGTGGTCGCTGTGCTGCTCGACTGTGTTCCACTCGCACTAAAAGCATCTGGTGTCATGAGATTCACCGGCGGATAGGCGCTGCCAAACTGTGGCGAAGCGGAACTCGATTTGATGGTCGTTGCTGCCTCAATGGCCTGCTGTAGAATGGCCGAAGGAGCTGCGGCAGCGGCCACAGCCATGGCCACGACAGCGGAAGAGCTACTGCCGACCGTAGGCGCTGCTCTCTTGGCGGATTTGGCAAACAGCGCGTCGAGGGGAACACTGCCTGAACCGACACCTGCTCCTGCCACACTGTTTGGCGAGACGACAGTCGTATCCTGTTTGAGGATCAACAGATTATCCTCTGGGGTCACGGAACGTTGCTGCTTGCTCGGAATGCTGCTGCTGCTGATCAGACTCTTGCGTTCAGTCTTCTCGGGCACGCACGGCTGGTAGATGATGTGGCACTCCTGCAGGCTCTTGGCCTGCACCACAAACATGTGCACCACCAGCGCGTATGTGGAATTGTTTTCGTCATCAAAGTCATCCGGCTCCTCCACGGGATAGTAGCTCTCCACAGAGCTCTTCAGGCGTCGCATGGCCGCGTTCACAATCGAAAAGGAGAGTATGCCCGAGCTCAGCTTGAACTCGGCCACGTTCTGGATTCGCTGATCGTTGCCCTCGCCATCACTGATATCTGAGCCAGCATCGCTTGCCTCACTGCCACTGATGCTGCCAATCTGCATGACGTACACAGCCAGGCTCTCCAGGCAGGACACCACCAAATAGTTGGCACTGCGATCAATGCCCGCAATGAATTGTGCCGGCTGGATGGCCAGTGCGGCCACTATATTGATGGTCTGCAGGCACTCCCACAGCGAGCAGTTCCACAGTTTGATTTCCGTGTTGTTGTCGCTGGTGGTGATCACATGCTGCCAATAGGATCTGCAGTAGAATCAGTGAGAGTATCAGTAAGTGAGTCATTTAAACGTAAGCAATCAACGACTTACTCCTCCACTGGCTTGTTAATGTTGTCCAGGAAAAACAACGAATTGACCTTCTTGCCATCGTGCGGCTTCCATTCGTGCAGGCAGCGTGGATTGCGTACATCAAAGAAGTAAATTTGATAGAAACGCACCAAGCCATCGGCACAGGCAGCGGCCACTGTGGTGCCATCGGGCGACAGAGCGGCGCAGGTGATCAACGAATCCTCCTCAATCTTCAGATAACCAGCATCCAGAACATCCGGATTGATTTTGCCACGCTATGAACAAACATTTATAAATATCGAGCAATGGTTTAAGGGCACCACCATACACCACCACCACACTCACCCCATGCTCATTGATGATCATTTTGACATGAAAAACCTGAAACTGTCGACTGCGCGACCAAATCAATAGCTGATTCTCATCATCATCCTCGCTGGGTGCACCGGCATTCGAGCTATTGCAGACATATGGACACCAGGATACCATATCGTACTCGGGCTGATAGTTGGCAATGGGATCCTCGACTTTCAGCACCAGATTGCACAACAGATTGCTTTCGATTAGATCGATTTTGTATACGAAAAGGGAGCTCATGTCGATCACAGCCAGTATGCGTTCCCGATCTGTGTGGGCGAACTGCAGATCCAAGACCTCGCCGCTCATGCCCTTGATAAGGGCACGCATGCTGGTGCTGATATTGCAGACACGCACCATGCCCTCCATACCAGTGGCTTTATTGTTGACTGCAAGAAGAGGAAGTTCTCTTAAATCAAAATGGGAATTCAATTGGAAATAATCTCATACCATTTATGGCATAGGCCAGATGTTTGCCATCGCGATGCACGGCCACCAAATGGCCAGGATAATAGTATTTGCGCTCCCATTTGTAGTCGACAATGTTCTTTAGCTTGACCTTGGACGAACCACGCGTATGCACAGAGGCGGATGCCAATATTTTCGTATGATTCGTTTTGATGATGCGACAGATTTGCTTCTCGTGCGGATTAAAGTGGCTGAAAAAAGTGTCCATTCAGCATTAGTTAGTAGAGTTGATGATGATTCATATACTATACAATTATAATACGAACATAATTTCAATATCATTGGCATCTGCTGCATTCCCATTGGCGGCTATGGCATGGCCCTGCTCCTGGTCAGCGTTGATGCTCATCTTGGATATTGTGCAGATCGTTGGGGATGATGTTAAATAGGCAGATGGAGATGCGGTTGCGTTTGCTTTTGTTGCTTTGCCACACCTTGACAATTGGGGACGCGACGACGATGAAGATGGAGGTGGCGGCGGCTTACGAAATATTGGCAACTGTGCGAGCGCAAAAAGCGCGACTAACATTGACACATTAACTTACTGCAAAAATTTCGAAGGAGGGGAAAATCAAAATGTACATGTGTATATGCGGAGCAGGTAGAGCATTATACTTTTTTCACACTAACCTGCTCTATATCCAAATGCACTCTTGAGCCACTGGGCATTCAAAGCCCCCCCAGCGTGTAAGTTGTGCGGAAACCTGAAGTGGAGCTAATTCGTTTTTGCTTGCAGCCTCGTTTTAACTAAACCATTTGGACAACAAAACAAATTTCGGTAACTTTATTTTTTGCATAAAATGCCGCAAGCAGTGTGACCGATTTACCAATAAAAAATACCCGTGCGATCCCCCAGAAATAGACCTAATATACCATCTCATTTTCAAAATATACCGTAAATAAACTGACCGACACGACAAGATGCGTTGATATTCCTGGGCTCAATAGATTTGCTAGGTTTCAGTACTCCTTTTCATTGGATTATTTACATAATAAGGTTCAAACCAAAACGGCACGGAATGTGACGTCATTGTTGCTGGTCAAACAAGTTTCTGCTATGCTATGCGACGTCAAATATTTTAAAAAAAGTTTAAATAAAAGAGCCCTAATTTCTTACGCCGTAACTACATCCTGAGTACACATTTTCTACATATCAACTACATACTTGCGAGAGCGAAAATTTAAACAAAAAAACCTGCGTATGGAAGTTTCTATACCCTAGAATTTTTATTTTACCCGTAACATTAAAATTTAATAGATTCTGCGAAAACTATAATAGGATTTTTTATATGTTAGCAATATATTGATTTTGATATATAGGTTAAACCTAAAAGCCCTACAAAGAGGGGCGGCCAGGACTGCGAGCGATGAAATATCGAATTTCAAATGAAAACTTAAAGAAGTTTGTTTGCTCTTCTCGCACTTTTGCTTTTATTGCATTTTTTGTAGCTTTTTTTTAACATCAACTTAATACATTTATCTTTACTCATACAGATGTATATCCATCAAAACAATACACATTGATCACGCGCTGAAACGTAATAATATGTTTTCATAGTGTTTCAATATCACTTTTTTTACCTCTTCATTATACTTTTTTCATTCTTAATGTTTTATGTTTTGTGTGTGTGTGTGTGTGTGGGAGGGGGTTGAAGAAAACTCATACATCTAGTGGTTTAAGTATGCAAACGAAATGATATATGTATGCTGTTATATATCTGATAAATTCGACATATTTAGTGGTCCGGTTTAAATTAAATCTCTCTTCGCGGTTTCCCCATTTATCGTATAAAGAAATTTGTTTAAATGTACATAATATCAAGATTTTGTTTTGTTTTTGTGGTGTACACTATACATATAGAAAATATATATAATACGTATATACTTCTTGTGTGTGGGGGGGAGCTACGCTTTCAAAGGAAATGACAAATTGTTTCAGTTTCGGTTTCTGTTTCACTTTTCTAATACTTAAACATTAAGCCTGGCTTTCCTTTTCCTTTCTTTTTTGATAGATAGGATTTTTAAGATTAAATTTAGGTTCGTTTTTTTTTGTTTTGTTTTGTTTCGGTTTCTTGTTTTTGTTAGTTTTCATTGCCGGAATGAATAAGAAATGTAGGTAGGGATCGAGGCATTGGAATTTTGAGGCGTTAATAAATAGCAAATTGGCAAAATAAAAATGCAAATTGTTTTATAGCAGCGAAATATTACAGCTGGGGCGTTGCACCACTTTGTGGCAGTTTCATTATACACTAAGAGGGGGGGTGAGATACAGGTTCGGTCGAAGGATCTGTGTGTGTGTGGGTGTGTGTCATCATTTTACTTGTAACAATTAGGAGAACATACTCGTATGTATCAATATATATATATATATGTATATATAAATCGATCTGCATAAATATCTATAGAGGCGGCATTATTGTTTTTGTTTGTTTTTCGCATGATTTGTGGAGATTTAACTAGCCTACAAATTAAATTAGCGACTTTTATGTGGCAAAACACAAACTTGGGAGTACTATTTGGAGTACATCCTTCTCTTCCATCGATACATCCCGCTGGCAACGTCAACTAACAGTGAAAGCAATCCAGCATTCATGCCACGTCTGTCTGCAAATCTTTTTAGATATTGCACAAGCGAAAAGAGAACCTTTTGAATGTTAGCTTCGTTCTGTTTCAGTGGGCGTAACGCGCGTTAAATAAATTGTGCAGAAACAACACGTAAAAGTTTAAGGACAAATGATGATGAAATAATGATTATATCCCACGCTGTTTAGACATTTGTGTAACCGGCTGAGCCAGAGGAGCCACCGGTCACATTCGCCGTCACTGGAGCCGATGATATCGACGAGCTTGTGCGCCCAGTGGCACCACCCTCGGTGCCGCCGTTCATGCTCTCCAGCCTGAGACGCATCTCCTCCTTGCGCGTCTGGACGCTCAGCAGCTCGTCGCTGAGATCATTGCACAGGTGCAGCAGGGAGCTGTTCTGTTCGCGCAATCGCTGCAGCAGCTCGGTGGTGCTCGTCTGGTTCTGCTTGAAGGACACATGACGCAGCGAGTCACTGATGGCCGTCACTCGCTTCTCAAAGTTTTCGGCGCTTGGCAGTTGAGAGACCAGGGCCGGTGCCGGCGGCGGCGGCTGTTGTGGCGGCGATTGTGAGTTCCGTGGCGTCTGCGGCTTGCGATAGACCTCAAAGGCTGAGACTCGCTGCTGTGTTTGGGTCTGCTGCAGCGTAATCCTCGTGGGGGGCACACCGCCTGGCGGTGGCGGGGCCGGTGGCAGCGAGTGCAGCTGCTGCTCGGCCACAGATCCACTCTCCAGCTAGAAGTTGGCCAAAGATTAGTACGATTCAAATAGGAGGCAATGGTTTTTGATTGGTATTTTTTCGAATGTTTTTAGAAGCTACTGAATTTGGACACATGACACTAGTGGAAGCTACAGCCAATTGGTGTGGAATGCTTTTGCGATTTTCAAACATTTAATTATTGACTTTGTTTTATGGACTTACAACATTCGCGGCGCCACCTTCGTCGGCAAAGTGCGTGAAATCGGCAAAACCCGCTGAGGTTTGCATATCGAAGCTGGCTTGCGCAGTAATCTTAACAAAGAGTAGGGGGGGATTGGGTTTGGTTCATATTTATATACACAAAACATATTAAAGGTAGTAATAGCGTTGAGGAATAAAGTTAGCAAAAATAGAACAACAGCTGGTTATCCCCCCGGCAAACCGAGGCCTCGAATACCCTTGCAAATATTTATGGTAAGTCATTTGATAACTTGATAACAACTTACCCTATATTGGCTATTAAATCTAATATTAATAGTAATTGAGCAGCCTAAAGTAATTCTCTATTAATACTCGCATGAAAATCCCACAGGCATAGTCTGCATACTGCACATTCCAGACCCGTGGGCTGGTTGGTAGGCTTCAAACTGACATAGTCTTGCACTGACTCGTACATTGTCTTGGACAGACAGAAATACATAACTAAATTCTCGAAACTTTAGTCTAACAAAAGCAAAAGGTACAGACTAGTTGGATGGAAGCCAGAGAAACGGACTGGCATCGTACCGGCTGTATATTGCAAGGGTATGAAAGGACTATCCGTTGGATTAGAAAGTTTGGACAGGACAGGAACAGGTACAGACGAAAATCATCGGTTATCCGAAGCAGCGGCTTTAGGTAATCACACATAGCACAGATTAAAGAACACCAAGAACTAAGGGACACAATTCCACTTTTCACTCACCTCCGCCTGCTGTGCACCCCCCGTTGTGCCCATTTTGAACTTGTTCAAGTCCAGACTGCTGCTACGCGTATGACGATGTGGCCTTGGTGGCGGCAATGGCGGCGGCTCCTTCTTGGACACGGCCACTGTTGTGGCAAAGACTGTCGTTGGCAGCGAATCGGAGGTCTCACTGGGGCCAGTGGAGCCAATGCTTGGCTCGCGTTGTGGTGGCGGTGGCAGCACACTGTTCTTGGCTGGCAGCTTCTTGGCCTGGGGTCGCTGAATGGCACGCAGATCACTGCTCTCACGATGTGTGGCAGTGGCTACTGTCGCTGCTGCTGTTGTTGGTGCTCCGGCTGGGGCTGCTCCAGCTGCTGCTGCTGCTGTTGATTGATTGTTGACTGTGGTGGTGCTGGATGTGATGGTCTTGGGACTCTCCTCGCGTAAAACAACGACACCATCCATGTCGGACGACTGCTCACCGGAGGAAGAGGCTATGGCAGTGCCTAAAGGGAGAGAGATTTTGGTCATTAGAGCTCTGCCTTTTGTATGTTTCCACATGCTCGAACCTATGGGCGTTACACGCAACGGCACGGGATGCAATATTTGCGGATTGGAGCCCACATCCTGGGCGGTGCGCTTCATGTCAAACAAAGCTGGCTTCAGGCCGGGACTAGAGACCGCTGGAACAGCAGCTGCAGCAGCCGCACCACCAGCAGCAGCGGCTGATGTCGATGCAGCAGCTCCGCCCGTAGTTGATTGAGCTGGCGCCGCACTCGTTGTGGGAGATTCACTGAACTTTGTCCACTGACTGGAGGCGTTGCTCGAATCGGGCGCATTTGCCGTGGACGAGACGGCACCGCCCACGGCCCTTTCGTTATTGGGGGAATTCGAAATGCTGCGATTCTTACTCAGCGACGTGTTGGGTGGTGTCGCCTCGCGTCTCGAACTGTTGCTGGCCTGCGACGACGTCGAGATGCTGCTCAGATTCATGATATTCTTGTCGTTCGGCGGCACAGTGGGACGTGGCTTGCTGGTGCTCGCCGTCGAGCTGCTGCCACCGCTGAGATTGCCAGCAATGATTGTATTGTCCGTCTGCTCGTCCTCATCGTCGTCATTCAAATGCAGGAGATCAGCCTCGGGCGGCTCTTGAGGTAGCGAGGACGACGAGGAGGAGGTCACACCACCGCTACCCCCAGCCGCCGCAGTCTGCAGCACATTCGGATGCAGACAGTGGGGCAGACTGGTGGGCAGCGGTATATTGTTGCGTCGCAGCACCACCAGATGCATGGCAGCCGTGAATTCGGACAGACTCAGCGCTCCATCGCGTGTCACGTCGCACAGTTGCCAAATGTGACGCAGCTCCTCCACCGGTATGCGACTCTTCTCAAAGAAAACCCTAAGGAAGAATCAATTATGTGTGAACTCTAGCCAGAAAGGGCAAAGCTGAAGACTCACCGCGCTGCCTGGCCGGAGAGCAAGCCATGTGGATCACGTTGGACTGTTTTGAACTGCTTATTGTAGTATTCCCGCTGCTCTGGCGTGATCTGATAGACGGCCACCAGCTCGTTCTCGTTGTCATCGTCATCGCTGCTGTGGCGATCGGAGGATTCCTCCTCTGTGCCCAGCAGCTGGCGGTGCTCGTCGCCCAGCAGGCCCTGCCACAGGGGATCCTGTGCCCAGGGACGCTCCGCCACGCTATTGGTGGGCGTGGGGCTATCGCTGTTTGTGCTCCAGGCCTCTGGAGAGCCGCCACGTCGACGCTGCGCATAGATAAGGGAGAGGGGTCAATGCTAAGCCTATTTGCATATACGAATATGCCATGATAAGATACGCACCACGACATTCTCTCGACTGCTGCTGCTGACAACGCCACTGCCATCTGTGCGCTGTCCCGCCGCCTCGTCAATCGATTCGTTCTGCTCCACCTCAGAGTCGGTGCTGGGCACATCCGAGGTGTCCTGCAGCTGCTCCTGCTGCGAATTGCGACGCAACGAGTTCCGCCGATCTGTCGGCGGTGGCGGTGGCAGTGCCCCCAAACCATTCTCCGTGGCCACTGGCGCTGTTGCAGCATCCTTCCAGCTGAAATGTGGCAATGGCAATGGCACCGTGGCGGCTATCAGCTCCTGACGCAGCGGCATTGCTGCCTGATGGGCGGCAATCAGCTTGAGGCATGAATAGAACTGGGCACGTGAAATGTGCAACGCTGTCGAGGGTATACCAGCCAGACCGGTGATCTGCGATAGATAGAGATTAAGTAATTAGTTGGATCACGATCGCAAAGGGGCGCGAATTGGACCTACCTCAATCACCGCCTCGTTGGCAATGTCCGCCGAACGAAAGAGCTCCGTTGCCTTGAGCATTGGCACCTTGCCCGTCTTTTCCACATCACAGCATTGAAAGAGTTCACTGTAGAAACGTGTCTCGGGCTCGGTGAGCGTTACGTCCATGCCGCCTACTTGTTGCTGTTGTTGCCAAGCCGAGTGTTAAGCTAGCCACGCCCCGTTCCGTTCCTGGGGGGGTACTGTGCCTTTGATCTATTTGTTTATTTTCACTCCTAAACCAAACAGACTGTCGATGTTCTGCGGCACCGTGTCCCCCTTCGTCGCAACGTCTCTTCACTCACACGATGCTGCTGCTGTTGCTGTTGCTGCTGCTGCTGCTGCTACTGCTGATGGCCCACACAGCGACGGACTTGGGAGGAGGTGGGCAAAAAAAAAGAAGGCAAATAAGACCACGACAGCTCCTATTGCGATGGTTTTGCTAGCTTCACAGAGCCACCACAGCCGGGTTTGAGCTGGCGGCGATTAAAGCATGCCTTGGCACTTGCTAAGGTTCAACTCCAGCTAGCTTAAGCTGCCCAATTTTCCAATCAATATAACTTTTTGGTCAAATTTTTTCGCAAACTGTTTCGCACTGTGTGTGCGCCAGTGTGACCGCGGATTTTTTGTGATAAAATATACCCGCCTGACCCTCAGAAATATATTGAAATATACCTTCTCATTTTCAAAATATACCGTAAACGTACCGAGGAATAAAGGAAGTGAGAAGGTGGCGCAAGGCAAAAACCGCTCTTTGTCAGATTGCATTACTGCACTTCCAGAAATTTCCAAATTAAATATACAAGAAAGTGTCAGTAAACAGTACTCATTCAAAATTAAATTATTAATGCAGAATAATTCAATATAGCTGCCAGTAACACCAACCTAGTGACGTCTCTCCTGTTTTCTTCCTTGCGTCACCTTCACTGCTTGCCTCATAGATATTCTGTTATTGTTGTCTGAGAGCGCGCTGCAACGCAATTAAAAAGGATTTGAAACCATTAAAAGTGTCTTTGTAACAATTTTGTAGCTTTTTAACTAGTCAAAGATGTTTGCCAAGAAGAAGCCAGAGCCTGCCAAGCGCAGACAGCATAATTTGGCGCAGGTAAATGTTTTAAGCAAACAACTAGATTCGCGTTTATTTATTAATTATGACTCATCGCTTCTTTGCATTCCCCCACACGCTCACGCGACAGTTTGGCCTGACGGAAATACCAGATGACTTTGATCCCAGCTCTGGCTATGGGGATGACGATGACGGCGATAGTGACCTGGAGGCAGAGCTGGCCGCCATTGCCAGCGGCGGCGGCCAGAGGCCCAAGGCGAAGCCGAAGCCAAAACTAATGCCTCCCAGTGATTTGGACAAAATGATTGCCGACAGCTTGCGTGATGTCAGCGACGATGATGATGATGAAAATCTGGAAAATGATGCCGACCTGTTGGGCGAACTGAGTGGCATAGGAGGCATGGAGCAACCGGAGGAGGAACCGGAGACGGAAGAAGCAGCAGCTGTACCGGCGGCTGCTAACGAGGAGGAGCCTGTGCAGACATTCCTGCCTACCACCACAGTGGACACGCTGGGCATAATCAAGCAGAGATTGGAGATGTACAAGCAGGCGGAGGCGAATGCCAAGGCGACCGGGGATTCTGGCAAGGCGCGACGCTTCGGTCGGGGTCTTAAGACCTTACAAGATCTGCACAAGCAGGCGGCAGCCGGAAAGACCATCAATGTGGACGATATTCCTCCGGAAGTGAGTGTGAAGCCAGCTGGAGGAGCTGCTGCTGATCCTTCGCCAGCTGCAGATGAATCTCCGGCTCCATCCACTCCAGTGGCCCAGCCTACACGTGTGGCCCCTGCCCCGCCCACTCCTACAACTCCATCTCCGCCCGCTGCTACGCCTGCCACGCCACCAAATCCCCTTGTGGCCCAGATGCGCAGCCGTCAGATGGAATACAAAGCTGCGGCTCTGCAATACAAGCGCAGCGGCGACACAGCCAATGCCCTGCAGTTCCTCAAGGTGGTCAAGCAGTTCGATGTGGTCGTCAAGATGTGTGAGGATGGGCAGGAAGTGGATCTCAGCGATATGCCGCCTCCGCCCGCCGAATTTCTGGAGTTCCTAGCCAAGATGAAAGACGGAGCAGCGCCAGAAGCGGCACCAGCTCCTGAGCCGACACCCGCTCCAGCACCGGCCCCTGCGCCAGCTGCTGCCTCAACCATGCTAGAGGCACTGCAGCAGCGCTTGGAAAAGTATCAGTCTGTGGAGGCGGCGGCCAAGGCCGAGGACAACACTGGCAAGGCGCGACGCTTTGGACGGATTGTCAAGCAGTACGAGGATGCCATCAAACAGTATAAGGCTGGCCGGACAGTGCCCTACGATGAGCTGCCTGTGCCGCCAGGTTTCGGGCCCCTGCCCACGTCAGAGTCTGCTCCAGCAGCCACTCCATCACTGCCCACTTCACCCACATCTCCGCCAGCCACTGCAAGCACTTCGGCGGGTGGAACTCCCTCCGACAGCAGCGCGGCCACGCCAACGGTCCCACGAAAGGCGGCACCATCACCGCCACAGCCAACAGAGCTGACGACACGCGTCACAGGCAATCACCAGAAGAGCAACCTGGCCGAGCAGCAAATGAAGCTGCTGCTGGAGCGTCAAAAGGAGTTCAAGGTGGCCGCCATCGAAGCCAAGAAGGCGGGTGAAATTGATCAGGCCAAGGAGTATCTCAAGATCTACAAGGGATTCGATTCGCTGCTGAATGCAGCCAGCAGCGGTCTGCCCGTGGATCTCAGCACGGTTGGTTTCCGAGAATTTATGTCATTAAGTTATCACTGATATGTTCAATCCTTTCCAGCTACCCGTGCCGCCCTCACAGCGTGATAATTTAGAGGCCTCCTTTGCCATTGTTTCGGCCGAGGAATGCGATCCCAGCGATGACATCTGCGAGATTGGTGTACGCATGGAAGAGCAGCTGGCCAAGCAGCTGATGATGTGCAAGAATACACGAGACCATCACAAGGCCATGGGCGATGTGGCCGGCATGAATCGGTTCGAGAATCTGGCCCTAACTGTCCAAAAGGATCTGGATTTGGTGCGCTACTCCAAGCGCAAGAACCAGCCCCTGCCCAAGTTCCACTACGAAAAGCGCAACTTCAACATTGTCCACTGCAACACGGATCTGACGGACAACGAGCTGGAAATCGTTGTGGCACGGGGCATCAACTACAATGTGCCCAATCCCAAGGAGGTGGACACCTATGTGCGCGTTGAGTTTCCACTTCTCAATGTAAGCAAATACGAGTATAATTGAAATCCCTTTCGCTAACGAAATTGTTTATACTTTTAGGATGAATCTTTCAAGACAAAAACCAATGTGATCAAAGACACAAACAGCCCAGACTATGATGAGCGCTTCAAGGTGGACATTCAGCGCAGCAATCGTCAGTTTCAGCGCATCTTCAAGCGACACGGTGTCAAGTTAGAGATCTATTCCAGAGGGTGAGTGTGGTGTGCCATTGGCCTGCTGTAAATGTATATAATTTAATCCGTACTAAGGCGCTTTTCATGCATTTTAATCACGACTAACAGAGGTGGTATATCGGTTTAAGTAATTAGTAATTTAATGTATAGCATTGGAAGGCTAGATCTTTATGCATTTAGCTATTAATGCTAGTTTATTCACTACTTTGAAAGTAGATTTGACTGATGGTCAATCATCCCATGTCTATAGAACGAATCATTGGATTTCAATTTAAAGTTATTGCTGTGTAAAGTTATCTTTATTCCTCATGCATAAATCCCAATAAAGCTAGAGCGGTGGGCAAGGTTTTTGAATTTCATAGAACATCCTTTAACGGGCAGACTCGAGTCGAACATCAATGTTCCTCGTCATGCACAGGACATGTATTTTGCTTTTGGATTCTGTGCGTCTGACTGTCGAAGAATAAATCGCGGTGGCAGGTTTGCAAGGACGTGCTGACTTCTGATATATAGCACAAGATTGAACCATTCATAGACTTTTGAAATCGGTATTTTCTTTTTTGTTTTGTTTATATTCCCTATTTTGCTTAACAATATTTTTGCCTACTTGCAATATAATTTGATTCCCACCCCGTATTCAGTAGAAATTCTGTAGATCACTGCATTTGGGTCACGGCTTCAGCACACATATGTACATGCTCGTATATCTCACCGTACATGATTATATTCCTATAAAGTATATCCATTGAATTCATTTGATTTCCCATGTGGAATGGTTTTAATAAAATATTCTCCAAATTGTTTACGCCTCAATTCCCAACAACAACAACACCAACACCCACTATAAAATAAACTCATCCAATGCCACACGCGTTACTCGTAAATAAATCGCAACAAATAATAGCTGCAGCATAGATTGTTGTGGACTAAGTCGTAAACTGCCCCTATGTTGTTTCAGAGGATTCCTGCGTTCCGACACACTGATCGGCACCGTCAATGTCAAGCTGCAGCCGCTGGAGACCAAGTGTGATATACACGATACGTACGATGTGAGTAAACCAAAAACAATGTGTCGGCATCCGAAGTTCTGCTAACTCTGATTCTCTTTTGTTTCCCACAGCTAATGGATGGCCGCAAGCAGGTGGGCGGCAAACTGGAGATCAAAGTGCGTGTACGCAATCCCATACTGACGAAGCAAATCGAACACATCAACGAGAAGTGGCTGGTGCTAGATGCCGAGGGCTGAACTGCAGTTGGAGACTTTATTTAGTTCATTGCTTTAAGCAAACAAAAAAGTATATTGTTTAAAGGAAAACCAGGGGGTCCTCTCTCTCTCTCTCTCTGTAAATACCCCCGCCCAGGCAGAGAATGCTTTATGGTTACGCTTTTTGGCCAATTCCCTGCACCGGATAAAGGCATTTTATGCATTACGAACACAACACAGATTATGTACTATATACTAAATATTGTATATGATATATATATATATAATATATGGTTGGCTGTAAGGCTGAGGCGCATGTCCAGAAGATTTGTGCCCAAATGAAGTCAGTTCCAGTTCCATTCCAAGAGATAGACAGAGGGATAGCGCCTGGCCGTAGCCTGATTATGTTTTGTTTCCATTTACTTTTTGTCTAAATATTGTGTGCCTGATAAACCGTTTTTGTTTCTGTTAAATTACAACTCCAGATATTCGACTATTTGTGAGAACGGGCTGGTCTCATTGAACACATCCACACCGCGCACTTTATAGAAACCTGCAAGAAGACAAGGGATTAAACAGCTCTACATCTCCACCTCCCTTGTGAGCTCCTCACTCACCATTCACTGTGCCCAACGGCCCGTTCGATGCATACTGAAACGATGGATAGGGCAGGTGCCAGTCTTGGGAGATCAGCAGCCAGTCGGCAGCAAAGCCCTGGCCGCCACGCTGCTTGAACCACACCTCGTAGCTCTTCAGACACTGCATGGACTTGGGATGCTCGCGCCAGCTGATGAACACTTCGCGGTGTGTGACCTCCACAATGGACAGCTGCTGCGGTCGCTTCAGTTTCGGCCACGTGGCAGAGCACACGCGCAACAGCATCGCCCAGGGCAGCGGTATGCTGGCCGAATTGATGACCAGCTCGCTGTTGTACTGCCAAATGGGACCCGTTTCGTAGAGGCGTGGTGTCTGCGCCCGGCGCATGTCCTCGCGCAGTGTGGCATTGGGATACGCTGGACTGCCCGCCTGGGTCCACAGATAATATGGATCTGTGTTGTGTGGCACCAGGAGCTCTGTAATGAAGGCCGACTCATTGGCTATGGACATGTTCAGCGTGTACTTGTGATGGAAGGGCGTAATCTTGGGTACTGCCTCCTCGGGACTGAGGAAAATGGTGGCCATATACTGCCCTGGCCCGCCCATGCCGCCGGAAACGCTGCGCCAGACCTGCACACTGTGCTTGGTGTCCATATTGACCAGCTCCATGTCGGCGGCGCGGCTGCCCAACTTAGCCAGCATGCCCAGGGCCGCGTACACGGGTTTCTGTACGAACTGCGAGTGCGGCGGTTGCGTTTCATTCATGCGGAAATGGGCCAGCAGGGTGCGCTGTGTGAACTCGTGCGGATGATAGCTGAGGAATGCATTGTCATGGCTAATGGACTCCAGGCGACTCAGCGGACCGCCGGATAGCTTGGCATGCCAATGCTGCATCACTGTTGACATCAAAGTGACGCCATAGCGCACATCCGCCTGGAATTCGCGAGGCGTGCTCCAACCAGCCACAGGATCAGCTTCACTGGGGGAAGAAAACGATGGATCATGGTTGCTGTTTTCCTGCTCTCTCTCTCTCTCTCTGGATCTACTTACTCATTGGCCACTGGCAGTTGCTTGAGATTCGGATACTCTTCGTAGATCTTTGCCAGCAAAGAGAGCGAAGCATTCACAATCTCCACGGCACTGCCATTGAGTCCCTTGCGATGAAAGCTGAGCACATCGATGGGACAGTGAACCATACGCTGATTGCACAGCTGCAGCAGCTTCCAGCAACGCGGATGACTCTCGAGGGACTTGAAAAGGCCTGCCGGGCCACGCAGAGCCCGGTACGTGGGCAGATTCGTGCTCGAATGGGCATGGGCTGCACCCGCCTTGCTGAGACCCCGACGCACAGCCTGGACATAGTCCAGGTAGTAGTCCACTGTGAGATTGAGCGTGTTGTAGCCATGCAGATCCGGCTCGTTCCAGGTCTCGTAGCGCCAGTTGGCCATGCGCGCAGAGCCATGTCGCACTGCAGCAGGAAAGGGGAATAGGATTAAATTGGCTTTGGTTTCAGCGTTTCCCAGACCCACACACACACTCACCTATCTGATGATTGAGGGTAGTCTTCACAAAGTGGTCCCAGAAGAAGGAGATCTGCTGTGGATTCTCCGTAAAGACCTGCCCCGGATTGCCCATAAACTCCAGCACCGGGGAGAGGCGCAATTCCTCGTGCAGAAAGTCAATGAAATTGTCAAACTTACCAAAGTCGTAAATGGGCACACCGCTCATGTCGTACTGCAGGAACTGCACCAGCTCCAGCAGCCAATGGATGCGTATGTGGGTCACAGCGCCCACCGGCAGGGCGGCTATCTGCCGGAGATTCATTTGCAGCTCGGGGGCGGCCAGGGCGGCGCTAATCCCCTCATGATCTATGTCACCGGCCGGACAGAAGCCCACGCCCGTCCAGAAGTGCGACAGCGGATGATAGACCACATCACCGCTGGTATAGTGGGCGTGGACGTAGCGTCCGGACACGTAAAGCAGCACCAGGAGGAGCATCGGCGATGGCAACATTTCGAATGATTAGCGGACCTTTCTCGCCGAGATGAATTCCGCTTTTGTTTGTTGTCTTCGATTTGTCCGATGCCGAATGCTGATAAGAGCCCGCCCCTCGCACGATGTGTCGTGTGTCTGTATCTGTTGCCCGCCTTCAACCATCGGTCGGGCCGTGCACAGGGCAAGGCAGGGCAGGGCTTAGAGCCCTCACCGTGTCGTGACGTCACAGGAGGCTGCTGCTGCTGCTGCTGTGGAGCAACAGCGTGCCAGTTTATCCACTCTCGCTCTCTCTCTATGCCTCTGTGTCTATAAGTATGTCTCTCCTTTGTCTGCCTGATGTCTCCCCCAAACGGTGAGGCAAACGAAATGACAAAAACATGCAGGGGAGGCTTTCACCGTGAGCCGAAGCTGTTGATACACTTACAGGTGCATCGTTTTTATGACAGATCTGAGTTCAATGAGTGTTAGGGAAAGAGTTTCAGAACCATATTTGCCACGGCAGCTCTATGATAAAGTCTTACTTAAATTTAAACTTAAAAAGGAATATCTTTAAGTCTGATGACAAAAATACTCTTGAATGGGAATAGGAATGGAATAAAAGCACACATAGGAAACTCCAATTCAAATTGCATATTGATGATCATTTCTATGGAAACTATAGATATAGTGGTATCTTTTGTATTCGATTGGACTTACAAATAAATGTGTGTAAAATTCCTCATCAAAATATGGTATTACCTTTTGCTAGAGTATGCAAAAAGTAGTCGCACAAAAACCTGGAGAGTGGGGGACCCACTGAATTGCAAACCCTCATTAGGGGTGGAAAAATGTGAGAGGCCGGTTGTCGGTATGGCTATATATATGTATGTACATATGCTTTGGGTGTGTGTGGTGAGTCCGCATCGCGTGCCTGTGTTGGGGGAGTTGAAAGGTGTGACAAAGATAATATTTCACGCATCTGAGCGATAATATAGCAATAACATTCTCATAACACATAGCACATCCGAGGGTAGAACTGGTCCCCGGCTGGTGCGAGTATGTTAAATGTTGGTTTCCCCCCCAAACGAATGAATGTCCGATTTATGGGATTTTGTTTGTGGGATTAAAAGGAATTAAAGTAAATACAATAAGAGTATCAGGGTGATTTGGTAACGAAAATTAATTGGGGGTGTTATCTTAAATTTTTAAGGATCTAAGGAAGAAAACAACAAAAATAAACAACCGCATAAATCGAATGTCTGGTTTTGAACGGGATTAGTATTTAAGTCGAATTTTGGGAGAGCTTAAATTAATTTCATTTTATATATTTTAGAGTACACAATTTTATTCAATATTTAGGTCATTTATGAAAATTACAACGACTTAAGAAGAATATAATACAAATGGATGGTAGGTAATTTTAATACTAATAATAATTAATTAAGTAATAATTTTAATTTAATAATATTTCGAATCGCAATCACATTTTCTTGTAACTATAAGATATTCCATTAGGTTTTCATTAAAACTTGCATCTATTTTCATTTTTAATTTAATTTTAACATTGAGTTCTGAACCATCTTCGAACATTTTCTAAAAAAACACTTCACGCTTTCTGCAATTTTTATACCCGTACTCAAAAAAGAGTTGGGGTTGTGGGTGGGGGGTGGGGTTCCGCCCGGCGGCGGGGGGGGGGGCGGCAGCGGGGCCTGGTTCGCCGTGTCCCACGCCGGTGCCCCGCCCCCCGCCCCCGGGGGGGCGGCCGCGTTTACCAGGCCGGAGGGCTGCCGGGGGGGCCCCCCGCGCGCGCGCCGCGCCGCCGGGCGGGGCCCGGGGGGGGGGCGGGGGGGGGGGGGGGTTTTTTTTGGGCGGGGGGCGCCGGGCAATACTTTAAAAGTAATTAAAATCCTTTCATTCAAAAAATATACGAGTATGTCCTGCAATATGCTGAAATGAAACATTATTCTTATATTTAATCTTATACATAAATCTTTATTGCTTTAGAATACAGGGCGTACCCAGATATTCTGAAAATCCCCCTATTTGATTTCACAACATAATTTGCTGGGGAATACCCGATGAACAATCAATAATGCAAAAGCATTATCTATTATTCGCTGATGGATTAATTGATTTTGTCGGCAATATTCAATATATTGCACAATGGAAAGCAATTACTCTAATGGCCGCCGATGATAACTAGGTCCCTGAGCACGGGTCATTGGCAGAATCAGATAAGTGTGTGACCCCGACTGGGGGCATGTGGCATGTGGAATCCAGTTAGCCATATCCTCCGGCCAGGTCGTGTCAGTGCCTTGTTGGCAATGTCACCGAACACTTGGGTAATTGAAATGCCGACACAGAAAGCGCGCTTGCATCCGTATCCGCGTCGGGTATCCCCGTACCGGACACCATCAGTGAATCGGAATGCCTTCAGCCATGAGGCGCCACCACCAGCACCGTCGCCACCTCCAAAGACTCTGGTGCATCCTGTGTTTGAGGACATTCGAACGATACTGTCCGTGCTGAAGGCCAGCGGGCTAATGCCCATCTACGAGCAGGTCTCCAGCTACGAGGTGGGGCCACCCACCAAGACCAACGAGTTCTACTCGTTCTTTGTGCGAGGCGTGGTCCACGCCCTGACCGTCTTCAACATTTACAGCCTGTTCACGCCCAGCTCGGCGCAGCTTTTCTACTCGTACCGCGAGACGGATAATGTAAATCAGTGGATCGAGCTGCTGCTCTGCATCCTCACCTACACGCTGACCGTTTTCGTGTGTGCGCGCAACACCAAGAACGTCCTACGGATCATGAACGAGATCCTGCAGCTGGACGAGGAAGTGCGCCGTCAGTTTGGGGCCAATTTGAGCCAGAACTTTGGCTTTTCGGTTAAATATCTGGTGGGTATTACCGCCTGTCAGACATACATCATTGTGCTGAAGATCTACGCGGTGCAGGGCGTGATCACGCCCACATCCTACGTACTGCTGGCCTTCTATGCCGTGCAGAATGGTCTGACAGCCACGTACATTGTGTTTGCCTCCGCTCTGCTGCGCATCGTGTATATTCGTTTCCACTTCATCAATAAGCTACTCAATGGGTACACGTATGTCCAGCAGCAGCGGCGGAAGGGCGGCAATCGACGACAGGCGGCAGGGCCATCGCTCATGGAGCACTTTCCCGAGGACTCGCTGTTCATCTATCGCATGCACAACAAATTGCTGCGCATCTACAAGGGCATCAACGATTGCTGCAACCTGATACTGGTCTCCTTTCTGGGCTACTCCTTCTACACGGTCACCACGAACTGCTACAATCTCTTCGTACAGATCACCGCCAAGGGAATGGTCTCATCGAATATTCTACAATGGTGTTTCGCCTGGCTGTGCATGCATGTCTCCCTGCTGGCCCTGTTGTCGCGCAGTTGTGGTCTAACCACCAGAGAGGTGGGGCGCCAATCTCAATCAGGGTTAAGCTACATATACACTAATCATGTCTGGTGGGTGTGTTTATTTGCAGGCCAATGCCACATCCCAAATACTGGCTAGAGTCTATGCCAAGAGCAAGGAGTATCAGAATATTGTGAGTTTATAAAAAGAAAAAAATAACTATGGAAATTCGAAGAGAGCGGCCGAACTCGAGCTGGCTATTGAGCGCCCTCTTCGGGCTTTTCGAGAACATTTTAAGAGAGCCTGTAGACAGAGCTCCAAAGTCAGCCTATAAAAATCGTATACCGTAGAAATTTATGGGCCCTACTCAGCTTACTATTTTATATTGCCTCTCCCTCTTGTAGATTGATAAATTTCTAACCAAAAGCATCAAACAGGAAGTACAATTCACGGCCTATGGTTTCTTTGCCATCGACAATTCCACGCTCTTCAAGGTGATTATTACTCAGTACATAAATAAGTGTGTGAATAAATGTTTAAACGCTGGAAAACTTTAGATATTTTCAGCTGTGACCACTTATTTGGTAATTTTGATACAATTCAAACAGCTGGAGGACTCCAAAGTGGAGGACACCGTACAGGAACAGCCACAGACTTGAATATAAATTATATTTTGTCACTCTCAAATGTACTTTCTATACATATCTTACGACAATTTTACTAATTGCAAAGTAAAGAAAATCAAAGAAATACAAAAATTTAAATAAAATTAGAAGTTTCTTTTCTCAAGAATAAAAATGCACCAAGACATGGCCGCTAATACAATTGAAATGATTTTTTTTTTTTAGAGTTTGGGAAACCGACGCCTTGCCTTAAGGGTAGTATTATAATGAAACGAAAAATTATTTATTGATTTGTGGAACGTAAGATTTTTGTGAGGTTTTTGCCTGCCCCCTTTTGTCTAGTACTTAAAATCTAAATGGTCCTAACAGTTCAACACTTTGGACTTGCGACGCGTCTCCCCGAACAGGAATGAGCAAATGCGATCCAACAGAAAGGCACCAATGATGTCAATCATCAGGACAGCGAGCAATACGCGACGGAACTATAAAGGTAATTGTACAAAAAAATAAGCTGAGAAACTCGGAAAAAATGCGGCACAATACGTACATCTGTGGGGAAATCAATAATTTCGAAAAATTCCGTCAGATCGGGCACCAGGCCCGTGGACAAAAGCAGCACCAATGCGGCTGAGGCGCCAATGGCATACACCAGCATGCGATTAGAGCGCAGACTCTCCATGAATGGATGTCCCTGTTAAGTAAATAATTATATATTATAAATGTAGCTCCTTTGGGACAGGCATCCTTGCAGTTCCCACCTTATAGTTGACTGCAATGGTGGCCACCTGCAGTGATATGCAAATAATGTAGACCGTGCTGCTCACAATGTTTGGATCGTATTTGGTCTTCTCCTCGGCATCCATATCAATATACAGCTTCACCTTGCCCACTCTGTAAGAAGAAGAGGGAGCAGTTAATACTTGGAATGGGAAAGAGAATTATTTGATTTCCACGCACCTTGGTGGTGCCAATTTGGTGGCTTCACTAGTCAAATAATAGAGCGTGCCGAAATGCACAGCAAATTGCGAGAGGATCGTGGAAATCGTGTAGAAATTAAAGATGTTTGGCAGTGGTGCCACCTTGGACAGAGTTTTCAGTGGCTGCAAAATTAAATTTGTAGTACAGTGAACGGAGGATTTCATGTAAATTTATGTACCTTGGATCGAGTGATGAACAGAAAACAGGCCGCTATAAAGATGCCCTGCATGGTGGCCTGAGTGTCGCTGAATTTGATGCCATCAATGTACAGCACGGATTGGCAGTAGGCCTGAATGAGGGCATTCAATGCGAGAATCTTGAACATCTGCAGTGTGGTGACCAGAGTGCAGCGTCCCTGCTTGATTATGTGATTGACTGGTACGAAAAAAACAATAAAAATAATAAATAATTATCAGAAATGTCCCTAAAAGATGGGAGAAACCCTCAAGCGTTACCCACCGCACATGATCGATGACGATTTGCTGGTAAACGGCGCTGCAATGGAGGCATCTCCCAGCTTAACCATCGACTGCTCTTCCATGTCGCGAAGAGCGTTCTGCAGGCGAGCCTGCGTATTATTGAGATGCTCCTGCCGCCGGCGCAGGGCACGCTCTCGAGGACTCAACTGTTGGTTGACATTGTTGGCAGCGGCGGCGGCGGCGGCCGTGGCTGCAGCCGCTGCTGCATTGGCCAGCTGCTGTTCCTCCTCGGTGCGCTTGCGCTTTGCTGGCGCACTGGTGAGCAGTGAGACGCCCACATTGGCGTGCTTCAAGGCGCCCACATCGTTGGTGCCGTCGCCACACATGAGCGTGCAGAAGCCCAACTGTTTCAGCGTGGTGATCACAAACTCCTTCTGCTTGGGCGCAAAGCGGGCACATACCGTCACCTGGGGCAGCAGCTGACGCATGTACTGGGGCTGGTTATGCTGCAGATGCAGCAGTCCCTCGCCGGTGATGCACAGATCGTGTGTGGCCAGCATGAGAGAGATACTCTTGCTGCGGCTGCGCTCGTCCAGCATATACGACTGCTCCCCATCGACGGATATCCAGTTCCAGGTGTCTCTTTGCTTTGCTGGCTCGGGCGGCGTCAGAATGAGAAGCTTCTTGCGTGTGAATCGCAGCTCCTTGGCCACATGGCAGGCAGTCAGGGGGCTGTCGCCCGTAATCATTACCACCTTGTGCGAGGATTGAATGAGTTCTTTGATCACAGACTTGGAGTCGGGTTTCATGGGGCACGAGATGATCACAAAGCCGGCAAAGGTGAGATCGCATTCCACTTCATCGCGCTTCAGTTCGCGTATTCTCTGAGCTCCCAGGCTGCCGAACTCCTTGATTCCTAGTGCCAGGACGCGGGCTCCACGACGAGCATACTCGAGATAAGTCTGCAGAGAAATATTCAATTTGGTTACTCTAATTGACTCACTCTTAATGTGCACTCACCTTCTCATAGTCCGATGGCACTTCACGCAACATTTTCTGAATGATTTCGGGCGCTCCCTTGACGGCGCCAATATGCCTCACTTCGTTGGAGTAGGGCATCAGGTAGCCAGCGAGGACGGACATGCGCTTCAGGGACGACGAGAAGTGATAGCGTTGGATGATCTTCAAAGGCTTTAGCTGCGCCCGCTTCGGTATGACACTGTCCATCTTTGTGAGGTTCCAATCAACGGCTGCCAAGGTGGCCTTCTCGAGCGGATCGCCCACCAGTCCATCGTCCAGCAAGGCCAGCGAGTGGCAGCAGGCCAGCACCTGTACAGTGTTCGGCTCTGCCTGCTCAATGGGCACACAACTGCCATTCGGTGTCAGCCCCGCAATGCCCTCCACCATGAGGTTGTCCGTGGTCAGCGTACCCGTCTTGTCGAAGCAGCAGATCTGAACCTTGCCCGCAAACGGAATGCGGAAGGGTTCCGTACAGAACACAAACAATTTGGTCAACTGAATCAGCGACGTATTGACGGCCAGGGTGAGCTCAATGGGCAGATCGGGCGGTATGATGGCCGTCAGAATTAGTGTGCACTCCAGGAAGAGCTTGTAGCGATTTCGCTCCGGATCCTCGCTGCCCTTGACCCACACATAGGAGGCGGCGGCCACCGCGAATACCATGAGGAAGGCAATGAACGCAAAGGTCTCCTTGTTGTTCTCCGTCGCCCGATTGGCACCGAACAGAATCGTGCGCAAGAGTTTGCCCTGCGATGTGTTGAATCCCGTGCGGATCACATAGCCAATGCAGCCACCATCCGGTGCACGCAGCGATTCCTTCGTGGGTGCCGTATGCTGGACCACTTTGGTGCCACCAAAGAGCACAAACAGCTTGCCATCACCGTCCACATCCAGTTCGGTGTCCAGGTTATCCAGCGACTCCAACGATTCCTTCATCAGCGGCACCGATTCGCCCGTCAGCATGGATTCATCCACAATGCAGGTGCCGCGCAGGATAACCAGGTCACAGGGCACAATATTATCGTTCTGGGAGCGGGTCACGGACACCAGATCTCCAGGCAGCAGCTCGTCCGAGCCAATGTGGCGCCATTTGTTCTGACGGAAGGCATAGATCAGGTACGGTTTGTTGCCCATTTTACGAATCTCGGACATGTTCCGCAGCTGCTGCTTCACAATAGTGCACTCGAAGGCAATCAGCATGAAGAGCGTGAACAGGGAGTAGTACCAGTAGTCGTCCATGCACCACAGTCCCACGGAGAACACTTGGAACACAAAGAACGGGGCCGTGGCGCGCTCGAGAAAGAGTTCATGAAACTCTGGCACCACCATATCCATCTCGTTATTGCCATACGTGGAAGTGGCTCGCTTCACGGAATCCTCCAACTCCAGTCCTCGGGAGGCGGCATAGTTTCTGAGCAGTCCGTTCACGGGGAATTCAACGGCTCGGAACGTTTTCCTATCCTCGTTCCACACATATTTTGTCTTCTGAAAGACCAGAAAATACTGCGTTGAGCCATCCTCCAGCTTGGCGGTGCGGATCGGAACTATCTTTGAGTTGCCATTGTTCGCTGTGGGCACCACCTTAGCGAGGACATTGAGGGCCGGCAGCTTCGTTTTGCGGCAGGTGAGAAAGGCCAAGACGTGAACGCTCCAGTAGCAGAAGAGTAATGTGAGAATGTGAAGAAATGCTATGGCCAGAACGGCTATAAAGCCAATGTCATTCCAGGCAATGGTCGAGTCCGTTCGTGTCAGGTTTTCCGGCGAGATCAACTCTTGACTGGTAGCCACATCCACATCCCCGCCGCCGTACACGTAGATGCATAGGTATAGGGCGGTCAGGTATAGCGGGACAAAGGGCAATACCACGCCGCTCAGTGGCGTTGGAATGCGCACGTGTAGGGTCACATATTGCACCAGATCGTCCAGGTTGCCGGCCGTCGCCCCGTTTTTGGAGAGCCTTTGGTTTGAATCGATGTCGCCGGCAGCGCCTTCGGTTGTTTCGTCTCTCGTACTCATGGGTTTAGCCTGGTGCTTTCAGTCTCCGTATGTGTGTTTTCTTACAAATTAAGTACGATTCTTTACAGAAGTTTCATAGCGGCAAAAACAAAATGTGAAAAAAAGAAGCAACGTCGTCGAGCCAAGAAAACTGTATTGTCAGCTGGTCCTATCGATATATACATATCGATATATTGCATCAGCTGGTTAATTTCGTTCGCCAACACTAAAGTGGATGAAACCGTACTTAGTCAGTATATACATTTTTGAGCTTATTAAAAAATTTTACATTTTACTTTTTTGTTACATCTGTTATCTACATCTGCATCTACTCTGCACTGAACAAGGCAGAGTGTGCGAGCGAGAAAGAGAATGAGTAGCGGGTCTCTTGCTGGAGGAGGTGAAACTGAAAATTAATTTCTTCATTCTGGCTATAAAATCTTAATCAGATTCGGCACTCTGATAGATATGATAGATAGTAATCCTCGTTTTTAGTTTTACCATATCTTTTAAATTGTGTCTGCGGGCGGACTGCTACACTTGTAACAGTGTGATATGACATGAGTCTGGAAACAAAATTTGGTTTCTCCAGCTCTTATAGTCTGTGAGATCTAGGCGCTCATCAGGACGGACAGATAGACAATGCTATATCGATGCTGATCAAGAATATATATATATACTTTATGAGGTCGGAAACGTTTCCTTATCGGGGTTACACACATCCACATTTAACCACAAATCTAATATACCCCTTAACTCTTTTTGTGTACGGGTATAACAAATACAAAATCTTCTTTTTTCGCGATCGAAGATTGGTTTTTCCAAAATTTCCTTTCGTAAAAACATTCTTCTGGCAAATACGAACAACTGAATAAAAATTTAAAACAAATCTGCCCTGCCGTTCTCACGTGATGATGCACTATACATTTTTAACTTTTCGAGAATTTTAGCGACACCGTCCGCTATGTCGTTGAATACACCGTTAGGCCGTGTAGATAAAAGTAAAAGTAAGAATTAATTGATTAAGTAATAAATAAGTAAGCATGTTATTCAGTAGTAAGTAATAAGTAAGAATTAAATTAAGGAGGTAATAAAGGAATTAGAAAACGTCATCCCAAAGTGCCACAAAAGACATTCCTAGACATTGAAAGCTGATTAAATGCAACCAACTTGTATTTAAGTTTAATTAAAGCATACATTTGTAGAGTTACGAAAATAGGAAACAGTATTTTTGCACAAGCCAACACACACACGCATGCACAAGGGGGGGCTATCTGATAGTATGATGTGGAATGATACTCATTCATCGAGAGTATCCATGGGAGACTTCATGGATGGGTCAGTGGGCTTGCCAGCCGCGGCAAAGGCCATCTGTATGTTTGTCTGGGACTCGCGCTTCGGAGTGACCCGCTTGTGTTCATTGGTGAAGCTTACACTGATGCGTCCACTGCCACGGACGCCGGACATTGGTGGACGCATGAGTGGCGTGGACAGGCGAGAAGCAGCTGTCACTGCGGGTGGTTGTTGTTGTTGGTGGGAGGGGGCGTTTAATGAAGGACTGACAGATTTCATGGATGTCTCCTTTCGCACATCCACGACGAGCGCCTCACGACGTGCATTATCTTGGAACTGCTTGACGCGATCCTTCATTTCTGTCTCGCGCTTAATTTCCTTTGAGATTTCGGCGCGACGCTTGTTCTCGTACCGTTCCATGGCCTGCTGATCGCGCTGCTTGTTGCGCTCCACAATCAGATCGGCGATTTCCAGGCGCTTCTTCAAGAGTGCCTCCTTGTCCAGCTTCTGAAACATCTCTGGCCAAACGCCCTTCTCCTTCTTAACCAGCACGATGCGTGCCTCGTTCTTGAAGATGCGACAGAAGCTGAACAGATCAGAGGAATTATTATCGGAGGAATCAATGGAAACTATGTATATGGAAATTCACCTGGCCATCTCGTCGATCTCTTGGGCCAGATGACGCTCAAAGAATATGGGTGGATTGTTGAACTTCAAGTACTGGGGCAGCAGGACAACGTCCGGCTTCCGTGTCACCAGACGATTCAGTTCAATTGAAATTTTGATGTCCTCCTCGGTCTGCGATATCTGCACCATGATGAGCTTCGCTTCCGTTGCCGGTATGCTGTCGTCCTCGCAGGTTATTTCCGACTGAGCAATCGCCCGGTGCTCAAACTTATGTTATAGGCTGCCCAGAATTTGTGAGAGTTCGTTCAGGCTGACAACTGCGACAGGGCCAACACTACAATGGCATACTACCCGCACAACTGTTCACTTTGGAGTTCACATTGGTTCGATTTACTTTAATTTGAATATTAACCAGTCTTCGAATAGCCAAGCCGGCCGCCCTGCCTATCGACCAAACAACGATTGGCCATGCACATCCATCCCCCTGATTGGGACTCTACCGGGACTTTACGCCTTCACTGCCAGACACACACCTGTAACATTTTATGCATTTGCATTTTTTGGCAAGACAAGATAACGTGGCCCAGTCCAGGCCCAGGAGCCAGCTAGGAGCAGCTATGCCTGCTATGCTCCTACTCCTCTGATTGAATTAGTCGCAGCTCCAGCACGCGAAGCGAATTCCTATTTGCATAGCACATGCCACTCAATAACAGTTTCCCTCGACATTGATTGGCAAACGGGCTAGTGTTTTATGGAGCCCATGCTATGACGCGTACATATATTACCATTTATTTGACTTATTTGATTCCTTCCTCGATATTGTGCTGTGTAAATTAGAAGCTATTAAAGGAACGACAAATGTTTTGTTTTGTTTTGATTTGTTTAGTTGGCGCGCCCTTTCAACAGAGTTTTATAGCTGATGAATGCAATGATAGATTGCATTTTCAATGCATACATGTCTATGTGCAGGTGATGAATGTGGATCAACAGAGCCCTATGAAGAATATAATATAACGCAGTATTCATATAGGCTATAGTATCAGGCAGAGCAACAGATTTATATTCAACATTTCTTCTTTATGGCATCCCTGATAATATTCTACGTTTCCAGTATCATACTTGTACGTACTTCACTTTTCTGACAGGACATTGTAAACTGAAGATACCCTCTGAAGAAATTCAGGCAGCGTTTCCAACCGATTCTGCAAGCTAGAGAAAATCGCAGATGGCAAGAAAAAACCTCAAATTGCCAGGACATCATCTTAATATAAAGGACAATACGAAGCCATCAATCCAACAAACATTGTTTCATTTCTGTAAGAGTTGCTTCAAGCTTAAAAGAGGCAAAAATAGATCTCAAAATGCATCCCTGTTGAATATATTCCAAATCATGAGTTCGCTTGATACACCTAATTGTCTGCCCAATACCCTAGTTTCCCAATCAAATAAATATTTACTACAAATAATACATTTCAATTGGCATGAGAACCGTGGAAACCAACCAAGATTAGTTATGAGAACTAACGAGGTAGCTATGGTAACTTAAAGTTCATTCACTTCTTTCCAAGGGGTAAATTTTGATGGCTTTTTATAATGAAATGGCAAGGAGCAGAATTAATCTTAAGAGATCAGAATACGCATTGAACAAACGCATACAATGGATTTGATCAATTTGTATGCTTCTGCCGCCTGCTTATATATCAAATTGTAATATGTTCCTATAAACAATAATTATTACAAGTAACTATGGAAATATAATGAAAGTATAGCCCCAATATAAAGCAACGTTACAGAATTAATTACCGACTAACCGACAATGATTAATATTTCTTTCAGATCTTTTACAAAAATTACTGAGAATTATTTGGCATTTATTGAACTTTCAGGCAGAACTTTAGCCACTTTGCGGGGCTCCTTAATGGTAGTCAGTGGACACTGCATCTCGCTCCAGCCCACCGGGACCATAGGAACTCGGGTTTTACGGGCATCGCTGGCATAGGCAACCACCACACCGAGCTCCGTTTCGGCAGTGGTTAGAAGAAATGATTGTTCCATTTGATTGATGACACGCGCCAGGATCACATCGCCGGGCTTGAACGACTTGTATATGTCGACACGATCCTTTTCCGTTTCCCGCACATCCTCCTTCCGCAGCAGCCCTCGATAGCTGCTCTCCAGCAAAACGTTTCGCACACAGAATATGGCACATTTGGCGAACTTTGGTGTTGTGACCAGCACGCGGGCAGTGACGACGTCTCCAGTAGCCGGTATGGTCAGGTGGAAGCCCGGCTTGTGAACACTCACAACCTGGCACTGCAAAAAAAGACAAATAAATCGGTTGCTTCAATTTGTTGGCAGCGGTGCCACCGGCAAACTTACGTTCTCTCCAGATTCTTCAATATTCACGACCCCCGATTTGGAGGCGTAGACGTAGCCGTTCTGTTCGTACGTGCCTATGCCCAAAACCACACTGTCTTCAACGCGGCACAAGCGTTCTCCTGGCAAGCACACAATTGTATTTTCATCTCCTTCTGAACTCATTTTTCTAATACAAGCCGCAATTTGTTGTCAAAATAATATAAATAAAGCCGCAGAACGAACACATGTGTGTGCAGGGAATACCGATAGTATCGATTACACGTGCTGTTGTTGCTTGCAGCAATTATTCTTCTTGTTTTTCCTCGTTGCCCAACACACAATTTGTTGAATGTGTTTATGTTGCCGGTTGTGCCGCCAATATTTTCTGTTTTTCCGGTTTTAATTATAATTTAACTCCGAATTTCAACATGTATGTCAACATGAGCTATCGCGAGGTTACCACCAAAAACCTGAAACCAGCGGACTGGACCGAAGTTAATATAAATACAGGTGGGTGGTCACACAGATAAAGATTGCCAGACCCTTTTCCATTCATTACTTCTGTCTGGTCTGCCAGCAGAAACACTAAACACACTGCAGGATACCAAAACATTTGAGATATCTGGCGGACATTGCTACAAAAATAATAATGTGCAGTACAGGAATCGATTCATATATTGGTAAGTTTTCCGATGAGCAGCTCTTGAAATGCAACTAATAATGTTTGCTTGAAGGCGGACGAACAAGGAGGTGCTGGAGCTAGCTGAAATTAGCCTGGATATATCGCTTGTGAGAAACCATTTGCGTCTGCGCTTCACCGACTCGGCTGTGCTCAATGTATCCCTTACGGAGCACCACAAAGCCATCACACTGCTGGTCGTCACCGTGAGCAGTGTCCATCGCTACGTGTTCCCACTTAAGGTGGTTGGTGAAAACGCGGGCACTGCCGCCGCCGGACAAGACGATCTGCAGTCGCAATCAATCTTTTACGATGTGAACGAAAAGATCGACGATCCGAGCGCCTTCTATGTTACGGATGGACTGGGCACGATGCCCACTGTGGCTGCTTCATTTATGTCGGAGCACGCCCAAGTGGCCTACTTTGCGGTGGCCTACCAGAGCAAGCTGGTGCTGCACGTCATGAACTGTGTCACTGGCTCCACGGTGACGCACGAGGTCAAGGAACCGCATCTGATGCCTCGCTTTCTCTCCAGCCTCACGGGCGCTCTAATGTGAGTGTTACAGATTTTGGCTCATGCCAACGCCCCGATTTAATGTTGTCTTTTGCTTCTGATCTTTTAGTAGGCGAGCGGAATCTGTGGATGCGCCCAATTCGATGGAGTTCAGTGAAATCGATGGCAAGACGTATCTTCTGGTGGTCTATAGGAGCAACGAGCTGCGCCTTTGGGCAGTGGACACGATGCAGACAGTTTCCACCATTAACTGCTCTGGCGGCGCTCAAGGTGCACCGTCAGCACAAGGACGTAAGCATTATAATTGCAAACCTCCTACTCTTCCAGCTGGTAATTGAATCTTGGGTTTATTTTTTCGCAGCGCAAACCAATCAGATACGAAAAATAGACGATCAAAACTTTTGCGTATTCCTCTCACACGACGATGGGGCCGAGTTTGTTTGCGTGCATCTCGATGGGACTACGATGCCAGATGGAAGTGCCAGAGACCTCGAGTTTATTGTGAAGCACACGGTTGTGGCGCCCCAAATGGATCTGGCCGATTTCGATGTCACCCTCACACACATCTGGGCTCTCTGGAGCAATGCCGAGGGGGATTTCAATGTCTCGACGATATATGTGGGCTCTGATCAGGCTATCGAATGGGTTTCCTCGGTACTGGAGCCGCCACCAGATCGTTATTGTCTCACCATGGAGCAGGGTATTGATCCGCGCGAGGCCTACTGCTCGTACATCTTCCATCCGGGTCGATTTGATCGTACGGTGATTACCAAGGCCTTATATGTGAGTATCCCCAGCTGTAGCCTGAAATGCACGTTAATCTTGATTGTTTTTTCCCCCCTCCAAAAAAAAGATGTTCCGACGCGTCAACCTGCAGTTCGATGTTAGGCAGCTGTCGATGACCGTGCTCAAGGAGCAGGTGTGCCAGGCCGTCGAGGATGAGATCCAGAACGAGTTCAAAGAGTTTGTGGTCAGTGACGAGGAGTATCTGGAAGCTGCCACACGGCTGTGGGATCGTTTCTATTCATGCTGCGAGCAATACCACATCAAGTACTCGGAGCCCATTGGTTTGTCCATTTTGGGTCCCATGGATGCGGCATGCCTCATTAGGCGGCAGTCCTTTGCCCTGCTACGGCCGTGCGAGCTGCTGGAGCATGTACTGCTCATTGGAGAGCAGACCAGGGATGTGGCCTCAATACTGGCTCCATGCTTTCGCAACGATCACACATTGTCGCAGGCAGTCGCTGAGCTAATGAGGATCATCACTCAGGTGGAAAAGTCGCTGCCAGAGGATGTCAAAATGGAGTTGGATAAGAAACTCTATCAGCGCGAGGCGCCCATTGATCTGGTGACCAAGCTTGTGGGCAGCAGCATCGATGATGATGATATTAGTCCCACCCTGCCCATGCACACTGTTCAGGAGCTGAAGAAACAGCTGCAGAATGTCACAAATCTGCAGGATGCCGTCGATATGCTGCTGAATATTCTGTGTGTGATCGAACCGGATGCCCCGCCGCCACAAGGTAGAGATTTATAGCTTAGATCGATTGAGGCATATTGTTTCATCCTTCGTTTTCCTTGTGTACAGACTATGCCAGATCCACGCGTTTCCTGCTGCCAACTGGCGCGTTGTTTGGCAGCGAGTATGGCATATCCATTCTAGCCGAGACGTTCAAACAAATGGCTTTGATACGGTGAGTAGGGGGATACCTTCTCCATTTACCCTCGCATCTAATTATTGCATTCCCTTGGCAGCTTTTCTGTCTGCCGCGATCTGCTGATTCTGCTGTGCATTATGGAGGAGCAGGATGGAACAGACAGTAATGGCCTGGTGACGGCTGATAACTATATGCGATCGTACTATACGCTCGTTTGGATGGCCGTGACGCCCATTTCCTCGAATACACCAGCTGGATTGTAAGCCAAATCGCCCCCCTAAAAACTGAACCATTAAATAATTTCTAAACGTTTTTGTGTATATTACAGTGAGGCTTCCATACAGCGCTTGAATCGCGCACAACTCTTTGATGGCTATTCCCGACCGTACTCGAGTCATGTGCGTGGCTATGGCAATGATCAGACCACGCTGCTCTGTTTATTCCTGCGTTCCAAGGGCCTGTTCAGTGCTCTGGCCAAGCTGCTGTCCAAGGCGGGCATGCAACTGGAGACGGAGCCAGCGACGTTGCGACAAACGCTGCTGCAGCTGGTCACCTACACCAATGAGATGCTGTAAGTGACGCGAAGCTCTAGCAGCAGCCAAATTTTGTTTACTATATTTATGTGTATTGTATGTCTGGTTGCCTTTCAGTTGGCCCGAATCTCCTAGCTATGTATTCCCAGAATGGCTCTTTGGCACATGCCACCAGATAATTGTGCAGGACTATGTGCGCCTGCTAGCCGTCTGGTGCGAAAAGAAGGCCCATTGTCGTGAGTAGTACGTCGCAGACTGTCATTTTCCCTTTAATGAGATTTTCTCTCTTCATTGCAGGCACATTTATGCTGGCTGTTTCGCTGCTGGATTGTGGCGAGACACAAAAGGCTGTGCTGCTCTTTCAGGATACCGCTGAAAAGGTGCTCGATGATGCATTCCTCATCGAGCACGTGCTGAAGAATACACCGCTCCACGGCCAGCTGAAAGAGAGCCTCGAACTGGGCAATGATGATGGACCATCGTTGGAGGACAAGAAACAGGCGGTGGTTCATTATTATCTAAAGGTCATACAGCTCTTTGAGCAGTATTCGGCCGTGGACTACATCATACAGCTGGCCCTTACGGCCATAAGCAAGCTGGGCGAACGCGATCCACAGCTGCCCATGTTCCAATCGATCGTTTTCAACAATCATATGCATCTGGGCCACTACGAGGAGGCGTATCACGCATTAATTTACAATGCCGACATATCTAGGCGCAAGGATTGCCTGCGTCAGTTGGTGGTGACGCTGTTCCAATGCAAGAGCCTGGACCTGCTCATGAAGCTGCCGTACAATGGCCTGCAGAACGAGTTCGAGAATATTGTAGAGTCGCGTGCCCGGTCGATGAGCATCGATCAGAATGAAGTCTATAACTTTTTGTATGCCTTCCACACGAGCAAGGGAAACATGCGCAAGGCGGCCACCGTCATGTACGAGCAGGCCATGCGGCTGCAGGTGAGCAGCAATGCCCCCAAGGCACTGGACAAGCGTTGCTCCTCGCTGCTGATCTGTGTGAATTGCCTGAATCTGGTCGACAATCGGTACAGATGGATAGCCAAGCCAATCATTGGCGACGAGCGAGTGTTGGCCATGGATGTGGATAATGAAGATGAGGTGCCGCCAAACGACGATGAAGTGCTGGTCCTGGAGCTGGCCGACATACGGCGCGAACTTGTGTACGTTGAGGCGCTAAAGGAGCTCTCCCACTACCGCAAGGACATAGCCGCCTATGAGGTGGCAGGAGCTGAAGAACTGTCCTATCTGCTGAGCAGCTATGGCCTGTATACGGCTGCCCTGAAACTGTCCCGCGGGCATACGTTCTCTGTGCTGCCGACATTTGAGAGTCTGGCCGCAGCCTGTGTGAGCGCCACCGAAGAGAAGGACACCGATGCCTGGGCCTGGCTGCAGAACAACGATCTGGCAGGTGCATAAATCTGGCAAAGCCATTAAAATTCAATCGATTTAATCTCTGATTGCTCTGCTCTTTCCAGATCTGCCACATCGTAATAATGCCGCTGATATGGCATGGTCCCTGCTGCAGAAGCTGATACTCGACAACGAGCGCAAGGACTCGACGCTCATACGCAAGAGCGTCGTTAACCGATTGCTCACAATGAATGCATTTGTGCCCAAGTGGCTGTACGACTCCTACAAGCTGAACAATTGCCGCGAGCTGTTGCATCTGTATGTCCGGCACAATCGTTTGCTGGAGGCCGCCGATATGGCCAGCGAGATGATCTGTGCCATGCTTGGCGCTGGCAGCGAATACTTTGATTTCCAGCAGTCGATCAATGTGACAACGCCGCAGCTAGCATTCCCCATTAACACAATGGATCTGCTGCTGCACGCCCTGAAGGTGAATGGCAAGGAGCACTCCGAGTATGAAGTGGCCTGCGTACAGCTGGAGGAGGATGTGGCCAGATACATTGAGACAGTCAGCCGCACCACATCGGATAAAATGAAAATGGCCATTTTACGGAATCGCGAAGAGCTCCAGCTGCAGACAATACGCCAGTAATTCAGTTTAAAAAAGATTATAAAGTTTATTTCGAATTAAATGTGCTTAAAAGTCATCCGTCATCAGCAACTCGGACATGAACTTTTTGTAGATGTGCATAAATTGGGCCACAAAGGCCTCCAGGTGGAAGATGTGCTTGGCGCCGTTCTGCATTCGATGCTCGTATTCGGTGGCCAGCTCCAGAGTTCTTGCCTTGATGGACATATCACAGTTGCTCACGAGATGTTCGACAAGACCACGAAATATCAGATTGGGTGGCACGCCCTGCGTCAGCAGTTCGTACAGGCGATCGCGAATCTTCTCCAGTTTGGCTGGCGTCTGCTCGCTGATGATCTGTGCGGCAGTTTCACGCAGAAAGACCTGCCAGTCCAGATCGGGGATTTCCTGCTGCGCCGTAAACGGTGACTTGGCCACCTTGGCGGCCTCGAGCATCAGCAGAGCGCGCCTTAAATTGCGCTCAGATTTGTCCACCACCCGTTTGGCCAGCTCGACGGGCAGGGCCAGGCCCTCGCGCTTGCAGGTGCTCTGCAGAACGGCTGTCATCTCCGCCTCAGAGGGCGCGGCCACGCGAATGCCCAGGCAACGCGATCGTATGGCTGGAATGATGCGAGAAGTCGAATTGACCGACATTATGATGCGGCACGTGGCCACGTACTTTTCCATGGTGCGACGCAGAGCGTGCTGCGCATCCTTGGTCAGCTCGTCGGCCTCCGAGATGACAATCACCTTGAACTCCCGCTGGCCATTGATTTCGATTTGGTGGGTCTGGGCCACCTGTTTGATCAGATCGATGACCACCGTCCGGTCGTACATGCCCGCATCCGACGGGTTCACCTCCAAGTGGTAGTTGCTGCTGACAGTCATTACCTCGACCTTGCGATTGGATGGCGTTGTAAAGGTCATTGTTTCGCTCCTCAGTCGCTCCACGCCGGCTCCATACATTTCCCGGAGCAGGCACATGATGCGCGTCTTCTTACCGGCGCCAGATGGCCCGTAGAACATAAGGTGAGGGAAATCGCTCTGCTTGCATAGATTACGCAGGTTTTCGGCTTGTTCCTGGCAAAAAAAAAGTAGAGGAAAATGCATTGTTTTTAAATGCATTTGAATGTTGGCGGCGTTTTTTACCTTGTGAAAATCTAACTTTGCTAGTTCCCGCGGCCGGTATTTGTCCACCCAAAGCGCCATTTTATTTAAGCATGCGAAATATATAGCAAAATCTGATATTTGTTTTGTTGACTATTGACAAGCGCGCTTTTTTGCAGAATTCGATAAGCATCGAGTGTAACACTGATGCTATCGATGTTTCTGCAGCTCTATAATAAATCAACACTACTAATATATGTACTAGTATATATAATAATAATATATGTATACTAATATATATAATAATATTAAATCGAATATCAAAATTGATGAATATGATTTTCCTCGATATATTTCCGCGATATTTTGAAAATAAGACCGTATATTTCGGTATATTTCTGAGGGTCTGACGGTCTGAGCTGTCAAACGATTGATAGTTGAGCCATCGATAGTTTTGAATGTTTTGAAAAAACAATCGATACTATCGTAATAGTATCGGGCTCAAATAATTATTCAAAACCCATTGAAACCTTTTAGGAACTTGTCCATTGTAAAAATTAGATGCCACCTGTCGATTTGCTTACAAATGTGTCTTCGTATTTTATAGCAGCCAATCCAAACATATCAAAAGCGCAACGACTATAGCTCGATACTATCATGATAGTCGCAAAACTGTCGATAGTAGAGGCTAGCAGTAAAATATCGATACTATCGATAGTGCCCTCGATGGTTTGACACCTCTATTGCTACCACATACACAAATTCTGCGGCGTTGAGAGAATTGCATTAATTTTAAGGCTTTGTTGATCAAATTCGAGACGAAGACGCATGGAGAACGGCGTGGAAAATGGCTCACTGGTCGATGGGGACCAAGTAGACGAGTCTGGCGAGAACCAGGTGGTAAGCAGCTCTGATGGTGAGGGTGATGGGGAGGGGGAGGTTCAGCAGCCGCCGCCGCTGCCGCTGCCGCAAACAACAAATAATTGCGAGGGGGTTGGGGAACGTGAATTGTCGGTGTCGAATGCCGCCGAAGCAGACCCGGATCCAGAGCCAGCAACGACTGTGGATATTGCAGCAGCACCCGCGACCATATTAGACGACAGTCTCTGTGAAAAGGATGTGGACAGTGATGCGCCGGACGACGACAACGACGATGAGGTGAGCACGCCCACACACACAAAAGCATACCTGTTCGTGTCTGCTCACAGTAGATACATCTACTCTATCAATTGTAGGCCAAGGAGAACTACGAGGGCTTCAATGGCACCGTCGGACGCAACGTAACGCTGCAAACGCTGATGGCCGCCAATGTGCTGCAGCCCGGCAAGGGTCTGATGACCATCGAGTACCTTGGCCAGAAGTTTGTCGGCGACCTGCTCTCCGATGGCAAAATCAAATCGCAAGAGACTGAAACGATATTTCTGACGCCCAGTGCCTGGGCCATGCACTGCAAGCGCATCATCAATCCCGAAAAGAAGAGCGGCTGCGGCTGGGCATCCGTCAAGTACAAGAACAAGAAATTGGACTCGTACAAGAACACCTATCTGCGGAAGTGTGCCCTGCAAAAGGAGTCCACACCTGATGACGGTGATCCAGGTAAAGTTTAGCAGACTGCTACCTGATGGTTAACTATTATGATACATTATTTCGTTGTAGATGCCGAGCGAAAGACAGACTCCCCGGAGATAATCGTGAAGAGAACCGTTTTCGCACACAACAGCATATCGAATCGGAATATGGTTCAGTGAGTATTTTCCATAACCTTTGGAAAGTCTGTAATTCTTATGGAGATTTCACTCACAGCGATGCCAACATGCTCATTGAGTCCGTGCCGTTCACATCTGTGGGTAAACTGCAGCCCTTTCTGATCACCATCAATTCGTCGGCCTTGCTGCTGGCCGACTTCCACAGCCATTTGACGGTGCGCGAGGTCTGCGGCTATTTGGGCGGCACCTGGGACATGAACACACACAGTGAGTCCGGCTCGCGCTTCCACATCTCCACAGTCTAAAGTCTAGCTCTAACCTCGTCTGAAATCTTACTCCGTTTTGCAGCTCTATCGATTACAAAGACATATCCTTGCCGCAATACGCGTTTCGATCGACAGCGAGCCGGCGAAGTGGAACGCGATGTACAGAAAATGATGATCCAGGATCAGCTGTTGCTGGTTGGATGGTATCACTCGCATCCCAAGTTCCAGGCGGAGCCCACACTGCGTGACTGTGACTCGCAGCTGGACTATCAGATACGAATGCGTGGGGCCAGCGATCTTACCTACACGCCCTGTGTATCCCTCATTCTTTGTAGGATAAATAAGCGCCCAAGCCATTGAGTTTATGCCTAATTCTTGAATCTTTTCTTGCAGCACCCTATTATGATGAGAATCCCACTTTGGAGTCGGTGGTCAAATGCATTTGGATCGTGCCGCCCAACGAGAACAAGCAGGCCATGGAGTACGGACGTCCCATGCTCATGCAGTACTCGGTGCTGCCGGACAAGGAAATACCCGAGGAGGTGCGCACAGAGATACAGCTGTGCGTCGATTACTACTCACAGTATCGCGGCGAAGTGGTCAAGTTCCGCAACATCTTCAACAACGATGTGACCTACAACGAGAAGCTGAAGAACACCTTGTACCCGAAATTCCCATCGAAGCAGAGCGACAAGGCGCTCTGGAACTGGATATGCGCTGTGCTGGACTGTGAGCAAGAGGATGATTTTATACCACCGAAAACCATTAAGATTATCGACAACGATGAGTTGGATGTGAAGATGGAGACACAGCCAAGTGCTGCGACTGCTGCGAATGAGTCCCCTAGCGATGTGAAGCTGTCATCGGCCAAGGAAGAGCCTCTCGTCGAGGGTGTGACAGCCATTGAGGAGAGTGCCCGCAAAGCGGAGGAGGAATCATCTGCCCAGGCCGAGCAGAAGGCGAGGGACCTCAAGGTGATGTCGCTGCAAGAGCAGCTCTGTATGCCATCCGGCCTGAACATGAATCCAGTGCGCATGCTGTCGCCTCTAGCGACACCCAATCCCACGAGCAGCTTACCCGCAGTTCTGCCAAATCTTGCGGCACCAGCAATGCCACCGTCGGCGGCCACCAGCCAGCTGCTGCCCCCACAGACGCCCGGTGGCGCAGTGGGTGCTGCTGCAATCGCCCCCTCAGCCGTCACCACATCAGCCCTGACTTCTGCGCTGACCGCCTCGCCGCGCGATAGCCCCATAACCATATCGAACTCTGCCAGTCCGGCCAAGTTCGAGGTGCCCGTGCGTGCCTCCCCATCGCCGGCCAAATCGGACGCCTCGTCCCACACGTCCACGTCCCGCACTCGAAACTCGCCAGCGCCCAGTCCGGGCAAGTTCAGTGTCAGCGATATTGCCCGCAACAGCCCCAGCATTACGCCCAACAAGTACGAGGCAGCAGCGGCAGCGGCGGCCCTGGTGCCACCAGCAGCTGCCTGTCTGCCCACGGCCAACGATCTGATGGCCGCCAGTCTGGCCCAGCTGGCCGGCCAGCTTCCGCCAAACTTCCTGCAGGCGGATCTGGCAGCCCTCTTCCAGCAGCAGCGCAAGGATTACGGCAACTCGTCGCTCAATCAGTTGGCAGCAGCTGCAGCAAAGGTTGGAGGCTCCAAGCAGAGCAACAGCAATGTGGCGAATGCTGCTTCCGCATCAGCAGCGGCAGCAGCGGCGGCTGCTCTGGGTGGTCTCAATGATCCCAATGTGGCTGCAGCGGTGGCCGCCTACTCGAACAGCTTCAATATGCCGCTACCCACGGGCTCGGGGAGCGGTGGCGGCGGCAGCAACAACCACAACAGCCACAGCAACAGCAAATCCAAGTCTGAGAGGTCCTCGAAGTCCTCATCGTCGTCGTCCTCCTCGAACTCGAGCTCCACCTCCAACTCGTACAAAACGAAGCTGATGAAGGAGCTGGACGAGCTGAAGAACGATCCGCTGAAGATGAGCGAACTCATCCGCTCCCCGGAGTATGCAGCGCTCCTTCTGCAGCAGGCAGAGGCGCTGGGAGCCACCACACTGGGCACCCTGGGTTTTGGCTCCGACTACAGCTATCTGACGGGAGCGGGACTCGGTGTGCCCACGGCCAGTGCGCTCTCGGCCAGTCAGCCCTCGAACTCATCGTCTGGCAAGTCATCGAAGTCGTCCCCATCGACGTCCGCCTCCGCTTCGGCAGCAGCAGCTGCGGCTGCCCTTAATGCGGACTACAATAACTTGATACAGGCCTCGAAGTTGCTCGGCTACGACTCCTACATGCAGCAGAGTAAGCAGAGCAACGACCTCAATGCGTTCCTGCAGCAACAGATGGCTGGTCTGGCCGCCGCTGCCATTCCTCCGCCTCCAGTCGCCAGCAGCAGCAGCAGCAGCTCCAAGAAGCAGCAACAGCAGCAGCAGCAACACCAGCAGCAGCAGCAGCAGCAACAACTACAACAGCAGCAGCAACATCAGCTCCAGCAGCAGTCGGCCCAGGCTGACTACACGGCGCTGCTGCAGACCTACACCAAGCTGTTCGATCCCAACAATCAGTTTGCGGCGGCAATGGCCTCCAACAAGCACATGGCCGGGGCCCACAACGAACTCTCTGCGCTGCTCAACGCTGGAGCAGGCGTCAGTGGGGGTGGCGGCGGCGGCGGCAGCAGCTCCAAGCAAAAGCAGAAGGACATGGGCAACGACATGCTGAACCAGCTGCTGCAGCTGGAGAAGCAGGACTCGGAGATCAAGGCGCTGTTGTATCGTCAGAATAAGGCTGCCGCCGACTTGGATGCTTTGTTTGCCGCACCATCGGGAGCTGTGGTGGGGGCCGGCGGCTCCTCGTCAAACTCAATGAAGTCATCTGGCTCGTCGGGCGGTGCTGGCGGAACGGGCGTGCCCTCGCCCTCGTCTCTATCGAGTCCGGCTGCCTACTACAATGCATTGGCCCAGGAGAAGATGCAGGACTATGCGGCCTTCTTCCAGCAGCAGCATGGCAAATATGGCATACCAGATCCGCTCTCGAAGACGACCCTGGCCGCCAACAATATGTTCATGTCGCCGTCGGCACTGTTCAAGATCCAGCAGGAGTCGCTGTCGGCCATGATGATGAAGCCACCGAAATCGACGACACCATCGTCGGCGCGCACACGAGAGTCTTCGGCCTCGCCGGCCCTGGAGCGACTGACCCCAACCAAGTCGGCTAGCAGCGGTGGCGGTGGCGGCGGCAGCAGCAACTCGAACTCTGGTAGCAAATACAACTTTAGTGCCGTGGATCTGGCCATATCGAGCGTGCCCTCGAACACACCGTCGCCGGCACCGTCCGATGGCAGCAGTGGCTCCTCGCACCGACGGCCATCGCCGGACCTGAGCCGACTGTACGGCGAGCTGGCGCCACCGGGCGCACTCCTCGGCAGCGGGGTGCCCAAGAAACGCATGGAGTTTGGTTCGGTGGCCGATCTGGCCGCACCGCCGCCAGCCAAGATGTCCAAGAGCAGCATGAGCGATGACATCCTGAACCTGTCGCACGATTAGGATCCTTGCCAACAGTAGCAGCAGCAGCAGCAGCAGCAGACGCAGTATTTCCCCCAGCAGTATCTATCCTCATACGTATCGTAACGTAGCACTCATAAGCGTACCAGTGTCGGTCATTTTAATCGTCCCATCCACAGTATCTTTCCGGGGGATAAATCCTTAAATCCTAATTCTATTTATTGGTTTTTTTCAACAATATTTCGCTTAAGTTGTAACCTCGATTAAGTGCATTTCTTTTTAGGTGTAAAGTTCATAGACGAAGCATATGAAACTCAGATAAGCTCTCCTTATATTCGTATATCCTTATTATATCCCTATTATATGACCCAATCAAAAATATGATTTCATAAAGATTCTGCCACGATTCATCCCATACCCAATACCATTCCCAGATATGCCGTGCATATTTGTCGGCATCCATCGTCGTATATTGCAGATTTCGCCAGTTCTGCGAGTGAATCTCCCGCTTTTACTCACGAGCGCTGCATGTCCTTAAACGTTTAATTTAATGTACTCGTACTAATTTAGTCTTAATTACTGCATAAAAGTACTTTAAGTATTTTAAATATATACAGACACATACAGAACCAGCCGACACACAAACGATCCGAAGCGAACCGAACAGAACGGACGGACGGACTTGAAAGACACATCAAACTGTATTGTATCTGCCTACCGCATAACTATAACTTTGAATCTTTGCCGCAATAAATTACACGACTAGTTACTTAGTTTACTGGTTAATTTACTACTTAAATGGTTTACTAGTTACTTAAGTTGGAGTGGCATTCGGCAAACTTATTGAACGGTGCATACTACAGCCATTCTGTAGCATTCCGCTGCTGGTCACCTCTCAAGCCCACCCACCGGTCTCCGATTTGGTATACCTCTGCTCTAGTATTTGGGGGGTATGATAACCAGAATATCCGCTATGCTAAGTCAGCCCATGATATGCCTCCCCAGTGGTTCAGTGCTTCGATTTAGATATTAGCAAAATCAAAACAAACTTGCTTGCTAAACAACCCAGGGGGGGGCTCGTATGTGTTGGTTGGTGCTTGCATCTGCCATCGTTCGGTAGATTCTAGGAGGGGACTGGCCTTTTTCCCGGCGACTAGTTTCTCCGGCAGGTATTTAAAACACCTAGCCACCTAGTAACTGGTAAACAAGTGGCCTGCCCCTAGACCCATCCGATCGCATATAAATACAGGTCTCTGGTGAGCGACGAAGTTCAGTTGATACTCTTGAACGCTTGAGGATACTATGTCGCAATATAAGGTGAACTTTGCTCCAAATTTTCGTGACTTGTGAATATTACGGTGATATACGGTGGAGTTTGTTCTAAAATAAAACCTGTGTGCTGCTTGCAAGTGAAGAGAATCTAAGAGGATGTTCTTGATCAACAACTATGGTGCACAAAAATTCTCTCGCTCTCTCTCTAAGAATATAATACATAATCTTAGAAGTTGGTCTTACCGTTCTATAAAACTGTACCTGAAATATAAAGCGGAGTGGTTCGATTAAACGTTTAGTTGATTGTGAGAGTAAAATGAGTAAACTGAGTACCTTTAGTGAATGAGTACCTCTTACAGTGTTGTCGAACTATAGTTGCTATATCTGAATATAGTTCGCGTCTTCTATTGGGGACACACCCCATACTATTGCTCTTCGGTTTCTGCTAAAAAAACAAGTTTGAAACTAGATTTGTTGATCAGCTTGTGCCCGGTTTCATTTTAAAGAAAAAATCAAATAAAAATAATTTATACAGAGTCATTATATTTGTTTCTTGTAAATTTTAGTACCTGTCGGGCTTTGGCTCGCACTTTTCCTCCGAGGATGAGCGGTATCCCAACGCGCTGCCGGTCGGTCAGAACTCGCCTCAGGTCTGTCCCTACAAACTTTATGCCGAACAACTCTCAGGCAGCGCTTTCACAGCGCCTAGAGCCGAGAACGCAAGAACCTGGCTCTACAGGAGACTGCCCTCGGCAGTGCATCAGCCCTTCCAGCCATTCAAAGGAGCGACCTACTTCAAGCAAAACTGGGATGAGCAGCCACCAAACCCAAATCAGGTGAATATTTATTTATGGGTGGAAATTGCACATGGAAATTGCACCTAAGTCCCTATCGTTGTTTAGCTTCGCTGGAAACCTTTCGATTTGCCGCCTCAGCAGGGCAGAAAGATTACCTTTGTCGATGGTTTGCATACGGTCTGTGGTGCTGGCGATGCCAGAGCTCGCCATGGTCTAGCCATCCACATTTACTCATGCAACGGGTCCATGGACAGCTCGGCTTTCTACAACAGCGATGGAGATTTCCTGATCGGTAAGAGGGGGGGGTTCCGTTCAGGGGAATACTTTAATCTGATCATACCCAACTCTGCACTCAAGTGCCTCAGCAGGGAGTTCTGGATATAACCACCGAGATGGGTCGCATGAAGGTGGCACCCAACGAGATTTGCGTAATTCCTCAGGGCATTCGATTTGCGGTCAGTGTGAATGGTGCCTCCAGGTAGGGAAATATCTCAGTATAGGTTTATTTTATTTTTTAATTGGTAAACCATTTTCAGGGGCTATATTCTGGAGGTGTACGATGGTCATTTCGTGTTGCCCGACCTCGGACCCATCGGTGCCAATGGCCTGGCCAATCCCAGAGACTTTGAAACGCCAGTCGCTTGGTTCAACGATCAACACATCGCAGGTGAATAGATTTCCCATCAACTTGAAGCTGGTAAAACTAATAAAAATCTTTAGACTTTCTGGTTATATCCAAATTCCAGGGCAGTCTCTTTGTTGCCCAGCAGAGTCACAGCGTCTTCGATGTGGTTGCCTGGCATGGCAACTATGTGCCCTACAAATACGATCTATCCAAGTTTATGGTCATCAATTCGGTGAGCTTCGATCACTGCGATCCCAGCATCTTCACAGTTCTGACGTGTCCAAGTCTGAGAGCTGGCACCGCCATTGCCGATTTTGTCATCTTTCCACCAAGGTGGTCCGTTCAGGAGCACACATTCCGCCCGCCCTACTATCACAGTATGTACAGATTTACCAACAACAACAAATCTATATATAGCTTAATTAATGGTGTACTTTTCTGTTTGCATAGGAAACTGCATGAGCGAATTCATGGGCTTGATTTTGGGTAGGTATGAGGCCAAGGAGGATGGCTTTGCCGCGGGTGGAGCCACGCTACACTCGATTATGACACCACATGGTCCGGATGTCAAGTGCTTTGAGGGTGCCTCGAAGGCCAAGCTTGTGCCGGAACGCATCGCTGAGGGAACTCAGGTTTGTTGCGGGTTTTAACATAAGATATTTGATATCAACATTAGCTGATTCCCTTAAAGGCCTTTATGTTTGAGTCCTCGCTGAGTCTGGCCGTTACCAAATGGGGCGAGGAAACCTGCCAGAAACTGGATGCTGCCTACTACGAATGCTGGCAGTCCCTGAAGGATAATTTCAAAATTGGCGAAGCTCAGAAATAGTCCAAAGTAAACGCAAAATATATAAATACTAATATGTAATTACGTATACGTATATAATTAATTCACAAAAACATAAACATTGATGGACGTCAAGAAATATTTCAACATATAGCTCGATATAGATCCGATCCCATCGTAGGCTCCACCGTCAAAGATATGGGCATCCTATAGTCGAAAGGTAATGCTCGGCGCCGATCGCGGACTGCGATTGTTGAGCAGTTGGCTGCTGTTCAAGCGACAGACGCACAAATGATTGCAGTGGATCTGCGTCGGTTCGCTCATCTTTGGGAACTCTGGCGTCTCGTGGGAGTTGGTCACGTTGTCATCGGAGCGACGACTGTATAAGCATTTTGTGGCACAGTTGCAGGCACCCGTTCTAATGTTACCGGGCACGGCGCTGCGGTACTGCAGCAGTGGGTGATCCATGCTGATGCGGCTCATGGAGCAGTAGGCATCCACAGTGTCCACGGTGCTGATCAGATCCGGCGTCAGTTCGGGCTGTAGGCGATTCGTGAGCCAATAGGTTCGCATGTCGCCCTTGCCCTGCGATTTTAGTTGGTTTGTAGAATCCACAAAAATATTACTCATAATTAAATACTTACCTTAATGCTGGTCAGACCCCGTTCGATGCAGACATAGCTGCCAATTGACTGCAGCAGCTGGTACGTCAGCTCTGAGATGTGGATCTTCATGGACTCGCCGGTGCTCTCCATGCGCGACGCTGTATTCACAGTGTCCCCAAAGAGGCAGTATCTGGGCATCTAATATGGCGCGAAACATATTAACATAAAACCCATAAATCCCACTTGGTATTCACGTACCTTCTGGCCCACGACACCTGCCGCACACGGACCCGAGTGTACGCCGATGCGAAACTGAACGGTTTCCGTGGGCTTGTGGCGTATCTTGAGATTTCCCACCGTCTCCAGCAAGTGCAGGGCCAAGGAGGCTATCTCCCCAGCGTGTCTGTTGCCATTCTGTAGCGGCAGTCCGGACACCACCATATAGGCATCCCCAATCGTCTCCACCTGGATGGGAGCAATATTTTTGAATGTTTCTTTAAGCTTAGCCATGACCATTAACCCACCTTGTAGACATCATAGTTGGATATGATGGAATCGCAGCAGGTGTACAAATCATTCAACATCTCCACCACCTCAAAGGGTGTGCTGGTGGTGCAGAGTTCCGTGAATCCCACAATGTCACTGAATAGTATGGTGACACAATCGAAACACTCCGCCTCCACGGGTTCGCCGCGCTTCAGTAACTCGGCCACAGTTCTGCCAAGAACAAAAGAGATTTCATTTAAGCCAATCGGAAAGTCAATCAATCTGTATATACATATGTACTATACCTGGGCAGCATCTGGTAGAGTAGCATGTCCGTTTTCTTTTTCTCTTCGTAGAGCAAATTGGTGCGTTCCTGCACGAGGCCCTCCAGATTGTAGGCATATTTCTCCATTATCGAGAGCATGTTATCGAATATGTTGGGTTTTCTGGAAGTGAATGCAGCTCAGAGTTACTAAAGAGAGGCATTTTGTTTTGGATAATTTTAAACTAATTACAGCTGCCCTTTATCCCATGTTCAAAGCAGGCAACAGCCTGTTACCGCGCTGCGTCACTGTCAACGCCCTTTGATATTCCCCAAAAAAGCTTTCTTCACTTTACACTCTCTTTTATAAGTTTTTTTTTTTTGGAATTTCCCATTGTAATCAAAATCTTGGTACATACAAGCCAGCCTGCAACTCCTTTAGATGCATGCGCACAAGTCGAATGTCGGGCCGGACTTCTGGATCCTCGTCCCAGCACTGGCAGAGACACTGCCGTATATAGTCCGGTATGTCCAAGTGGGTGTGCGTCAGAGCCGGACGGAATACGCCGTGCTGCAGCAGTTCCGGGCACTTGACAAACTGAATTATCTCTTTGAACAAAAAAATAATATGCATAAGTAAAGTAATTATTTTATTGGCTATTTTTTTGAATTAGGGATTCAGGGATTCAGCAGGCCTCACCCTCCTTCGTGTAGGCGGTGTCGCCCCAGGGCCCCTTGCGGCCAATCATTTCGTAAAGAAGTATGCCGAAGGAGTAGACGTCCCCCTTCTGTGAGCCACGACCCGGTCGATAGGCATCCCTCAAAAGCTCCGGCGCCATGCACAGGGCACGTTTCAATTCCAGCTCAGTTCTGAGAACGTCACCAAAGACCACAAAGTTGGAGTGGAAAGATTTCCCGGTAAAAAGTGAAACCAGTAAGCCCTTACTTGTTGGGCTCCTCCTGACCCGCCTTAAGCTCGTGCAGGCCAAAGTCCGAGATCTGGCACACCCAGCGGGAGTCGATGAGGCAGTTGCTGGAGCGCAGGTTGCCATGCGATATGATCTCCGAGTCGTGCAGGTAAATCATGCCCTTCAGTATGTCCGAGACCAGCGACGACACGAACATGTGATCCAGATGCAGGTCCTCGTTGGCCAGCACATCCTCCAGACTGCCACGGGCACAGTAAGTGGCAAACAGTATTACGGATCCATGGTCCGTGGAGGCGCCAATGAAATTAATGATGTTCTCGTGACGTACCTTGAATTGGGATTGGGATTGGGATTGTGTGGATTAAATTCTGACACTTCCGTCTTGGACAGACGGATTCTCTGATTCTCATTTCGCACTCACTTCACGCATTATTTTCAATTCCTTGCGTATCGATCGAGTGATGTCCACGTTCTTCTTGTGAATCTTCTTCATGGCCACAATGTTACCCCGAAAAAGAGCTGCATCAAATAAGACCATGGAATATGATGCTTAATATGGAAAGCAACGTACCAATATTTGTAAAGGACCGCTTGTTGGGCTCGCCAACCACAAGGATACTTTGACGACAGATTTGAAACTGTAAGAGGGTCAGAGGCAAGCAGATGTTGATATATAAAATATATATAAATAAGGGTATTAATTATATAAAAAGCTCAGACTATTAAGTACATATAAATATATCGAAAAGTTTCACCCACTATGTTCTTGTTGCTGGGATTGTTATATTCACCCAGATTGATGACCGTCACCTCCTTCATGTCCACCTTCCACAATAGACCAGCCAGTGTCTGCTCATAGCGATAATGCCTGCAAAAGAATTAAAGTATAAACATAATAATTAGGAAAAAGAATAACTAATGGCAATGTGGCAACTTGCTTGATTAGCAGAGCGATGGCCACCACAACGACTAGGGCGCACAATGGACCTGTGGCCAGGTACCGCCAGTCCAGTTTCTTGCGCGGACACAGCTCTCCATGGAAGCCGCAGAGGGGCTCTGCCAAAGGTGGGCGACCGTTGAGCCATTGAATGGGTCTGTCATTCTTTATGTATCGAAACTCCTAGGAATGTTTCGAATTATTAAGTAGATTCGTGGTGTTCGAAGCAGTTTTTTCTCACTGGTATCAGCGAATGCTTGTTGTAGGCAAAGAAACCCACTGGCTGCATAGACATCTTGGCCAGAGATCCGCCCGCGGAGCCACTGCTTAAATCGTTCTGCAATGTGATTACCGTGTAATTGCCCTCCGCATCGCCATTGGAATCTATGTAAACCTATGAGGGGAAGTGGAGGTTTGTTGGTAATAAATATGGGGATTTAATTGCTGTGGGTACATTCTATAATATCGTATATAGCTCGATCAGCGGATAGTCATATGAAACTAAGCACTTGATTTGGTTTAATATCCCCTTTGACTCAATTGCTGACACGTCAATCGAACATTCTGTCTTGTCTGTCTGTCGTGTTCTTCCTCCACATCATCAGCATTGGGCTTGAACCTGAAGTGTGAGATTTATGACCCCAGCGTAAGTCCTGTAATAACTACATTTCAGAGGAGCGGCAGAAAGCTGAAATCTGAAAGCCCATTAGCACGTGCGAACATTTGACAAATGAACTGTGAACTGTGAACTGGCTGACAGTCCAGCCGAGCCGATTAAGTAGGTCATTTGCAACTGAACTGTGGCTTGCTGCGTATTTATTCGTATTTAAAATGCAATTATTCACTCATATGCTGTGATGTGTATTTATTTAATTGTACGAGGTTTGCTGAATGTTCGCCTCTTTGCTAGTCCAATCGCAAACAACAAAAATCACGTCGCAAATGTATGAGTGATTTCTTATGATCAAAAATTCAATTAAATTAAAATTAACTAAATTACCACAACATTTTGTATCCCCATAACTCTCTAGTAATTCGCACTCACATCGAATCCTTGTATTGAGTGATAAGATCTATTGAAAATGTGACTCATTACTAGACTTCCGTCGTATATATCGCCGCCGAGCTTAAGAACCTCCGATATGGCGCGCACATATATCATCACACTGTCATAAAGATGCAGTCCGTAAATGGGTACCTAGATCAAACAGATGTGAACTGATATGATGTCATATTCAATATTCTACCCACCGATATGTTGTCGAATACACGCTGATGGTATGGCACCAGGAATGGAGTCTTGCGCGCATATTCCTTGATTTTTGAACAAATGTCGCTGCAAACACAATGGAACACACAAAAAAAAAATAGACGGACAAAATTGGGTACATAATTTTGCATAATATATTGAAAAATCCATGCAAATGAATAACTTGAAATATATGTATTAAAATGGTGAACTAGCTTGGAATTAAAGTCGAAATTTTTTTAGATTTTTGTTTTTAAATAAATAATTGCCATGGGAAATTTCATTTTAATTTTAATTTAATTTATATATTTCAAATTGTTTAAATATATCAAAAAAATCTTAATAATTTTAGTTAAAACATGCTCAAAAGAACTCAAACTACTTTTTTTTTTTTTGTTATTAGGCAAAACTCAAATCGATCTATTAAAAATCTATTGAGATTAAGATCGCTTAATGATTGTTAGAAAGAGGCAACAAAAATACGCACAGTTAGTTTGACTAAGATTCAGATAAATTACCGAATATGGGGGTTTTGTGGATATGTCATGCTTATTTTTATAACTGAACGAAATGAGATTTTGTCCAGTGATTTGCTCTTTTCTTTTCTAATATAAGGATCTAAATAATCTGGAATAGATGGTGCATGCATTAGAACTCTAGCCGGGACCATCTAAATCATATATCGCACTTACTACGTTCCATTATGTTCACCCGTCGATTCGAGTCGTAGATCTCATCATCCACGGACACCACAATGTAGTCGCCGCTCTCGAGCAGCCGTCGATTCTGCAGTCCACGCACAAAGTCAACCATTGCTATATGCTCACCGATAAATACGTAAACTGCAGGAATATTCGATACATTACGCTCATTATGTTGAAGGTCTTGGCTGCCATTCCCCCAACGTTTTCCCCCAAAAGTTTTGTGGTTACTTCTTTGCTTTCGTTACTTACTGCGTGTCGTTGTGTAGGTCTCCTCTATGATTTTATCAATCTGCGAAAGTGTTTTCGTGATTGGTATATAATCCGATATATACTTAAAGTGGCAGATGGTAAAGTTCCTCGCCTCTGCCAGTTCCTGATCCACAAAGCAAGCCTCAAGTCAGTGGGGCATACGGCCATAAAATAGATATAGAATACTCACCTGTATGGCCCGTGCTACATCTGAGCCCCAAATTGGCTTGGAGCTCACTACGATGGCAAACTTTTGCCAGTGGAAAGCGCTCAGCAGACTTATAACACTTTTGGACACCTTAACGGGGGAATGTTTAAGATTTATTTGAGCAAGTTCTTAGTTTAGTGAGGGGGTGGGGGCATTACCTTTGAGGCTGGTGCCAGAGTGCGTGCAAAGGTGGGAAATGTGCTTTTGTTGGAGACAATTGAGTCAGAGCATTTCTACATAGGATAGAAGGCAAATGGTGTACAGAAAATACTATAATGAAATATGTATCTACTCTTAATGGAAAACTCAGATCAAGCCCATACAAAGTCGAGCTGGAATAGCTGGAATCCCTTTAAAGTTTTTTTTGTTTTGTAATCGGCTTACTCACAAACGATAGCATTGGGGTATTCCAGGCGGCAGCCAGCAGAGCCTCGGTCGTACAGCTCTCGTCGGGTCCGATGAAGGCGGTGATGCCATTCTCTCGCATTTGGGTCATTGCCCTGGAAACGTTAATCAGAAAGGGTCAATGTCAATGGGCCACGTGGCTGGACAAGACTTGCCTCAAGGACTTGATCCGATATGTACTCTGCTTGCCAATGTCTACGGGCTTGAAGGCCAACTTTTTGCCCGGCAAGAGATGTGGGTTCTTGTTAACGTCTTCCACAGCAAGTGGCAGTCCGCCAAGTGTCACCTGAGGGAAATTGAATCACATTAAAGCCAGACGAATCAAAACCAACCAGCCGCTCCACTCCGCTGGCAGCAGCGATAGGGAAGGGTTTGTGGTTGTGTGTGTGTGTGTGTTTGACACTTAATTTATTCATAAATTGCCGCTTAGTAGGGCAGTGGGAAACTCAAACAACCCGACCAAAGTATTCCACGTGACTCGACTTCATCAGCGCTTGCAAGAGACGCTTAAAGCCATTGGATTTAATCTGCCCAAAGTCACGCCATTAATATTTTATATCTTAATGGAAATGGGGAAACATCTGAAACAATTTAAACTGATTTGAGCTTGGTCTCGGAATTTCGGATGAACTCTCAGAGGCTTTCGTGAACAGATTCTTCCCCAAAAGAAGCTGAAGATAATTATACCCGTACTCAAAAAGAGTTAAGGGGTATAATAGATTTGTGGTAAAAGTGGGTGTGTGTAACGCAGAGAAGGAAACGTTTCCGACCCCATAAAGTATATATATTCTTGATCAGCATCAATAGCCGAGTCGATATAGCCATGTCTGTCTGTCCGTCTGTCTGTCTGTCTGTCTGTCTGTCTCGATGAGCGCCTAGATCTCAGATCTCAATTTGGTTTCCAGACTCATGTGATATCACACTGCTACAAGTATATTTCAAAATTTCGCCCCGCCCCCTTCCGCCCCCACAAAAGACGAAAATCTGTGGCAGGCACAATTTTAAAGATACGATAAAACTAAAAATGCAGTATCGTAGAGAAAACCCATATCTACCAGACTGCCGAATCTGAATTAGATCGGATCATAATTATAGCTAGAATGACGAAATTAATTTTCAGTTGCTTCCCCTGCCTCCTCCTGCCAACGACAACACAACTCATTTTCCATCTCGCTCGCACACTCTGCCGCGTTCAGTGCACGAGCAACCCCTAGCGGAGGAGATGTAGAATCTAAATGGAACATGTACAATCTACATGTTAGATGTATAATATACATTGTAGATGTAGATAGCAGATGTAGCAAAAAAATTTAAAATGTAAAATTCTTTTTTTTATTCTAAAATTCAAAAAAATCATCAAATCAGCTCAAAAATGTATATACCAACTGAGTACGGGTATAAGTAGAGTCGCGTCTTTAGAAGCGACTCACACGTTCCTTCTCGTTTTTGTATGGCTTTTATTTTATTTTTGATTTTTATTTATGTGGAGTAGCTAAGCCCATATATTCCACATTTCACTGTATAGGATCACCATATGATATTGCTGCTGATCGTTGAACCATCGCTCGTAAGAAACTTTTTGAGATTATTGTACTGAATGCCTTTCCGGAGTCCAGCGGACCATCCAATCAAACTCTGACTGACATTGGATTAGCATAAGTACTTGCTAGATTTTGATTTATGAACGTGCAATATAAAAGACAAGCTTGTCCTCGCATAGATGATAGATGATAGAACGCCCAAATACCAATAAATTATTAATATTAAATCTAGCCGATCTTTAATGATATATTTTTCATGCGCTTTGCCTAAAGCGCATTGATATCAACCAAGTGAAAGCCGAGCGATTCGTTTATTGCATGTGCATAGGCACGTATCTCGGAAAATTCATTCGCTTGGATTTGTGTGGATTGTATCAGTTTTCGGTTTGACCTCATGACCATAAGCAAAGTCCAAATTATCACCAGAATTGACATGATCCAAAAGAAACAGGCGAAAGAGGCCATAGCATAAAAGTGACTGATCTCTCGTTCGTTTTCCGTGAAAAGGCAGTTCCATATACGTTCGGGATACGGTAGAATGCCTTGAAGCACCAGCATTAACCAAGGGAGGATCATTATGTGACTTAACCTGCGCCACAGGAGCATACTGGCTTGGCATAGACGTTGGCGAAAGCCGTTGAAAGGGGCTCTTGTACGCAGATATACCGCACCATATCCGTAGTAAATTAAGCTCAGTGCGCAGAGAGAATACACTGGACTCAGCAGCAGTTCGTGTGTATCAAAATTCAAGATCAATATGGCTTCAGGTCTCTGGATAAAGACACTGCGAGTCTTCCGCTCAATCACAAGCGCGCTCAATTCTACATCCATCATCGATATGATAGCCGTCACCTGGAGCATTATGAATACAAATGTCCGGTTTCGCCAATTGTCGCACAGCTTCTTCAATAAGTTAACCATATTGTTTTAAAAGTATAAACACACAATTTGGAATCAAGCTGTGAAAATACAAAAATGTAAGTTGTAACAAACTGACAGAACGAAAAAAATTGATTGATTGATTGAACGAAAAAATTGCTCACTGATCAGAACCGATAGAACCGATACTCATAGACTACATGGGTATATTTTATTCCCAAATAAAGATAATTAGTTTCCTGTGCGCTCTCACACTTCCAGTGTGGCTTAGCAGTTAAGGGTGAGTTTTCATGGACTCCAGTAGAGCGCAGCGCAACTTCCCATCTCGTTCTCTCCCCTGGCTTATATCTTTCTGTGCTAATTCGTACTATAAAACATTTCTTGACTTGACTTGTTTAATTATTCTAGCATCTGAAATCCATAGATGATGACACGGTTTGACTGAAAAAGAGATAAACTGCTGAATGGACGGATGCCGATTTGCACGTATGTAGCTATGAATTTTTTTCAAATAAATACTATAAGGAGTCCTCGACTTCCGTCTTATACATAGATGTGTGCAACACATGTAACACCAACACGATTCAATAAATCCCGCAATGGATACAGCTTATTTAAATTAATATTTAATTAGTGGCAGTAATACTATTATTTGTTGCTACTAACCCAATTTTATATTATAAAATTATAAACAAAATAATTAGGCAGCTGCATTTCCTCTGAACTAACATAAGTCAAAATAAATCTCATTTAAATACATATTAAACAAAAAGTAAACGCGAAAAATTATGATCTGCATTTGTTTTGCTGGGCAATGTACATTGAAATTTTATCAAATATTGTAAACGCCTCCGGAAGTCGTGCAACATTTGTTGACAACTAAATGGTGGGCTGCACCTAACCAACCATGCATTTAATTAGGCACTGTTGCATATTGACATACAAACCAACCATGGCCAAATATTCGATATACAAATATAAATATAAATATAAATGATGGCATTTAACCACACACAAAATTGTGTCTAAATATTGTGAAGTGGTTCTGTAGCTGAGTTAGGCGCCGTCTAGTCGGTATCCGGCTACAGCGATGAGAGGCTGTCTGTCACGCCGTTAATATCCATTAGGTAGGGATACTAGCACTTCAAAGGGGCAACAAAAAAACAGGATGTGCTTTCGTTCTTGACTGACAAAGCTCTCCCAAGCTGGACCAAGGTACTGGTGGAGACCCCAAGTAGAGCATTGGTGCCTCAGTGTCCTTTGAAATCTCAGAAAGCCCGCTCGCCTAAGCCTAACCCTGTCATGCATGGAACTGGTGACCATGGTCATGGTCAGGTGTAGCAGGACATTCGTCTCATGAGTGGAAGATTGCTAGTAAAATTCTCTCTTTAACAACTACGAGCGACAAGGCTGTTTACGATTTTTTTGGTAGTCATCAGCGATTTGAACAATGATTCCAGTCCTTTAAGACCTGAAGACCGCACTCAAGTGCTTGTACATATTTCAGAAGTATACTTGATACTGGAGAAGGCTCTTGACCAGACCGGCCCTAACTTGTTGTCCTTGAGTTGTGTGCAATGGCGCGAGAAGAGCGTCAAACCTCCAGATAGGCCGCAACTTCAGTAACAGCTTGAACTGAGGGCAACGATGAAAATCTCTCATAAACGGCCCCATTCAGAAGTATGTACTCGTAATTAAAAATATTCGGCAAGGTTTAAGTGTTGAGAGGCAGAATCCCTTTTCAAATTAAAATTATTGAAATAACAAGATAAAAAAAGGACTACGAAAAAGGCAAAAAAAAAACATACTCTAACATACCATACATACCGTGTACCTGATACCTAAGCCGTAGATTTGTAGCAGTCAACTATGGATGTATGGTAGATTTAGATGAGAAGCATTGGGTATAATTTTCAGCTCAAATAGTTAAATATTTGCAGCTACCCTGTACCAAAAAGCCAAGCAAAGTTCCATTTTCCAATATTGTTTTTAGCTCTTTGGGTAGTGGGTAACGGTCAGTCGTTATACGGAATATGCGGCTGTTCATACTGGTTTTAATTCACATTTTAATCCAATTATACAGGAGCTTTAAATAAGCAGTCGGTGTCGATGGCAAGCTGTGGTCTGTCGTGTTGCTGGGAATCGTCCCTTGTGCACTTGGCATGGGATGAGAGCTGTGTGAGATGTGGTGACTTGGTCAACAATTATGGAAATTCTGTTGCATATTCTGGTTTGTGGAAGTATATACATTTGTGAGTATGCCCCGGAACAATATTAATTAAGTGATTAAAAATGTAATTCCCAATCAAAATTTTGCCAAATTTGGTTTGCCAACTTATAGAAGAAATATTTGGCAATGGCAATAGACCTATTTTAGGGCTTTAAAGAGAGAAAATGTCCCATAAATCGGCAAGTTGTATTGACTTTTTCAAAAGGATTTCCATCACGTTCGAGGAAGCAATTATGCGAATCGCCATAGCAGCAGAAATGCACACATTGTACCCAGTATGTACGTGGGTTCTGGTCTCTGCACAGAACCCTTAATTTCCCAGGGCAAAATGTCGTTGCTGACGGCCTTTAGACCGAGATTGACCATCGCGAATGCAATCATTTGGGCATTTGAGAGCAACAAGCTAATGAAGAGATACAATTCAGTCTGTTGCGTTCTCGTTCTTCCCGTTGCCCAGAAACGAAAGCAACAATGGCAACTTGCCAACAGTATGGGGAAACCAAAAAAAAAGGCTTAGAAAGTGTTCCAGCTAAAACACTTGGATTTGAATAAAGTGAGAGATTGTTTTGGGCTGACAGTTGCTTGGAAAAACTATTTATTTGTAATATATGCTCTTTATTCTTTCTGTACAGCAGATAGATGAAAGTCTTTGGCAGTTAAACAAGCTCTGGTTGGTTCACGAGAGCTTTTACTTTAATGTATTTACTTAAATTTGTATATTTATTTCTTTAAACATTTTTAAATCATAAGTGAAGACCCCTATAAGAAATTAAAGAAAATATTTAATTATGTGTAATTATAATTTATGTTGCCAGAGCGACACAAGGACTTAAATTACCTTAAAATGAGTGCAGACAGTGAGATGAACTTAATTGCCAACACCTACTAGGCAACATTCCTGCAACTAAAATACTTCACTTAGAGAAGTTTTGTCTGCCCAGAGAACGGAATTCTTGTAATTCCTTTGCTTTAATTTAGTTTTGCTCTCTTGCCATTTCAAAAGAATGTAATTAATTAATCATATTCTCATAAAAATGAAGAATTGCTGCATTTGACTTTTCTTAAGTCCTCGATGTGTAAGAAGGGGGGAGAAAATGCAAAGCAAATAAAAGTGCACGCCCAAGAGTGCCCCAACCTTTTATGGAAATGAGAGAAATGAGCAATATGCAGCGGAAAGGTAGGAAAAGAAAGGCCACTTATGTGCGTACAGTATGTGCTATAATTCCATAGTTACCTAGCACAGTGGGACTAGTAGACGGAGCTTGTTTGCTAAAAGAAAAGTTGGAAAACCAATGCAGAATATTGGTAAATTTTATGACAGTTTATGTAAAATCAAATGGATGTTCTTGGGGCTTAAAAAAATAATGGTTCGATAGATAATGCTCTGTATTGTTTTCAAAAAAATAAAGTTTCACTCCACTGTTTCATATGTCAATGGCTTATCCCTTGAAAAGTATCATTAAAATATCAAAAATAAAACTTACATGAGAGGCCCTTAACGGCAGTTACCATAATAGCGATGCCCTTTCTTGGACTTAAAACAATTTGAAGCAGCTTAATGCACACAAGAAAATTACAATATCAAATTCCGTTAAGCCCTCCCAACGGCTCAGGAATTCGCAGAAATGGCAGGGCCAAAACGAAAGGAATTTGTCGCTATAGTTCCTGCGGTGTCCGCTGACAATGTCCCCCTGCTCCATGCTTTCGTCAATCAGCTCCAAAGATTTTTGTACCACTGGAATAAACACCTTACATATTCTGGGCAACAAGACACTATTTCCAAAAACCGATTAAGAGTTCGTTTCAAATACATTCGGCTTTCATTAATTTCAATCAATTCTATTATGTGTCTGTCAGCTGGGGGAGTGACTTGAATAATTTAGAACAATAACAGCTGATGGCAAAACACCTACACACTTTTCGAAATATCCTCAACATTAAACATGCTCCATAAATTTGCTTTTGTTTACACTTTTTGGTGTCGTTAACCGCGCTGGGCTAACCGCTTTCGGGCAGGGGGAGCTGGTGTCAAACAGCTTAGGCGCTCAGATTAAAATATTTTTGAGAAAGTGAAAGTTAACTGGCAAAAATATAAATGGTTTTCAATTTCATAGGTAAACAATTCCAAGAATACTAAAAGCTATTTTAAAAAGACATCCATGCCGCCTCAGACCAGAGAACCGGACTTTTCATTCCTTCTTGATGTTTATTAAAATTAAATATGTATTATATTTGTACTGATATTGTTGATACAACATGATGTATGGCAAGAGTGAATGCGAGTGATTAAATTAAAAAAAAAAGAAGAGACTGTATCCTTTCATTTTCTTTTGCTTGCTCCTGTCCCTTTAATGAGCTGAGGAAAAGCGTTGGTGTGGTTTTTATGCGCCATTTCCCGCTTTATATCTGTTTTCCCGAATGGACTGCAGAAGTAAAATGTATGTCCCAGAGTAATTGGGAGACTTTCACCTCGAAAATAAAATTAAATGAAATATATATTGGCTAGTTTTCAATTCTCTGAACTTTCACAGAGCATGAAAAACCCTCAGGGCCAACCAATTATTCAAACTGGTCAGTATCGTTCTTCATGAATTAATAATAGTCCTTTCTTTTGTTTTTGTCGGTCTGGCGTGAATGCCCAAAAGGCCAATAAAAACAATCGTGAGATGGTACAATGGGGAATCATAAAACTGGATGGAGAAGCATAGAAAATATGCGATGAGTGAATATTTACTTTAATTACCTGCGTGTAACCTGGCAACTATCTGTCAATCAATATGATTTATACAAAAGGTTTTCCCCAGGGAGATTATTATTATTATTATAATCAAATTCTTCCCTTCCCATACGTTATGATAAAAATAGATATGAAAAGGTCAATGCGTCACAAAGTAGTGTTTTAAAAAATCTCTACAAACAGTCACAAATCCTTAAGATTATCCAAAATGATGAGATTCTTTTGTCATGCCCATCATCACTCTATTTTTGTACCACACACAATCTCCCATCTTGGGACAGCTTAACTCTGACCATATCACCCTGATGTATAAAACATTTATTCCCCATTTATATTAAGCCAAACTGCAAAAAGGGGCCAGCTGCCGAATGTCCAAGCTACTGGCTTTGGCCAATTTATGAAGCAGAACTGACACTTGATGGATTTGCTCCTGTGCCTTTTATTTGCTTGGCCAGTTATAGTCCGGTAAGAGGCATTGATACTCGGAATTCGGGCTTACTATTTACATATATAGTAGATATATGTATGGACAGGAGTTCAGCATCTGCTGGCTCCAATTAAATCACATTCCAATCTGCCGAAAGCCTTAGTGTCCTGATGGGGATTACCTGCCAATCGATAGGAACTGCATAATCCTCATTTATCTCTCTTACGCTACTCGTTTGTTTTGCTCCCTCACCTGGTAGTAGATTGAAAGCAAAACAAAACAGGAATCCTTTGGAAAGGTGTAACTTTATTACATCGAAGCCCACATACCCTGAAAGGGGGGGCCCGTTCGCCGATTGTCAATATTGCCTAAGGCTACGATACTGTTTAAATATAATTTGTGCAAAATTTCATTTTAATAACTGTCGGGTTGGTTGGGTATTACACTGCGTTTCAGAACTATGCGACTATGTTCAAAGTGTTGCCAAAAATCTGAGGGACATTTTATACATTCTATTTAATGTTGGATTTAATTATTTATTTGATTTGAAATTCATCTGAAAAGCAATCAATTTAGCTAACTCCAAAAACTTCAAAGTTCATCATTCCACAAATATTACAAAAATATTTTCGTGGATATGGGGATCCACTTTTGCTTGTCGACTGAATAATTTGCCGAACGTGAAGCGGAATTGTTCTACTATAATTTCGAAATTAAATCCAGTTATCTGTTGCCATTTTAAGCTGTCTTATGCGTATGCAACGCACTGTATGTAGTCAAAATTTAAGTGAAGAATTATTGGCAGCAGGCTGTGCCCGTCAAACGTCTCTAGGGACAACCGCGATGATGTGTTTGAGTCATTTTGTCGTCGCCGAATATCGAAGCTACAAATTTGATGATATTTTGCGGACATGCGTTGACTTGTGAGCGAGCCATCGTTCGGATGGATTGGAATTTGAATTGTAAATGTTATCAGTTCATATATTATGCATGCACATACACAATTAGTGGGGCATACAATTTAAAATAATGTGCGTCGGGATTTTAATAATTTCGGTGATATTTTATTTCAGATTTTTCAATGCAAACAAATCTCCGTAAATGGGGTTAGGCGGAGCTTCAGTTTACTTACTCTCATCTGGGAATATTCCGCTAGGAATCCAATATTTATCGTGTCAGAGAGACGGCGTGTCGAGGCTGCTGCTGCTGCAGTGCCCAGAAGCAACAGCACCAGAATGGCAGCAGGCAACGCGAGATTGCAACAGAATGCGGATGAGGCAGTGGCAGTGGCAGGCATTCTTAACGGACGCAATAAAGTTTTATTTTTCACGAAACTGATATCGTCACGCACAAGGACGGGTAAACAGCGACGCACTACGTCACCAAGGCATATCACATGGCTTGCACTAGCGCTCGAGAAGCCATCTACAGCCGTAAGTAACCGACCAGAGTCCACACATATATTTATTATTCTTATGCCTAATCCCAACAGGTGATGGCTGCAGTTGCTGGTGGTCTCTGGCGCTGCTATCCGTTACGTTTATGTACGGCACGGCACTTCATCACGGCCGTAGTCTGGCGGAGACTGTGGCTGCTCGTTCCGATTCGGCTGGCCTTTTATAGCCTACGAGCCTTCGTGTCTTTTGTCGGATTCGTATCGGTTCCGGCTTTGGGTTGGACGAGCAGGACGAGCAGCATGACAGGGCTCGGAGGGGTCGCGCCAAAATTAAGTGGTCTATGAATGACAAAAACCATAGAGTCCTGGGATCAAGGGAAGTGGCATGGCCGTGTATTTGGGTTCCCTGTCACTGACTCTCTCGTTGTGTTGGGTGGGTCAGTCAGTGGTCAGCATGTGAAGGACTTTGTTTGTTTGCTTCCCACATGAATCGAAATCTTCCGTTTTTGAATTTATACCGACCAAAGTGCTGATTTGTGTACGGCACCGCTGGCCGCTGGCCGTTGGCGTAGGCGTAGGATTCATGTCACTTCAGGTCGAATAGCTTCTGTCCTGTTGAGCACATTACCTATTTCCTTCCTGATGTTTATCCAAATCATGTTGTGTGCAAATTGCAAATCACATTTCCACCTGCAATCAAATGGCATCTTCAGTCAGTCTAGTCGTCAATTATGGAGATAATCTGACAACATTCTTGCTGTGTGGAGAAAATAGATTTGTGGGGGGACTTATTCGACAATAAAAACAGCGACAGTCCGTATACAAATTACTTATCTTTTATTTTCTAGCAACGCATTTATGTACCCTCGAAGAATAAGTATTTGGCATCCTTTTCTTTACGTAATTTTATTCGTAAGTAATTTGTTTTTAACATTGTACATCCTCTTAATTATCAACATTGCAGCGAAAGAAAAAGCAACTTGTTTTGTATTTTCCGTTGCGCTTTTTTGCAAGGAAGTAAGACCCAATTATTTATGCTTTTATTTTCAAGCAGGTCAACAGGTTCAGAGTTGCTCAGCAGCCTTGCATTTTATTGGTGCGTTTAATACGACATTTGCTATGGAAAAATAGTTTAAATTTTGTTATGATTTTATTTGATATTTCTAAGAAATTTAGCCTCAATTATGCTCTAACATTGAGGCAAGAAATTTGTAAATATTATTACGATTCTCGGTCCTCATCCTCATCCAATCTTCTTTAGATACATAGTTATGGCACAAATGTAGCCTAAATTGCGCTTTAACTTTGGAGCAAGAAATTTGTAAATATTATTATGATTCTATGCGGGCTACCCTCCTCTCCTCATCCTCATATGCTCCTGCTTTATGTTGGGAGCAAGAAATTTGTAAATATTTTTACGTTTCTATGGGTCTTATCCTCATCTCCTCATTCTTATCTACTCCTCTTTGGATATCTAGTTAAGGCGCAGTATCCTAGTGAAGCTGAGATAAATCAATGGTTTCCGTGACAGGAAAAATGTGTTGCATTTAAATGGAGCAGGAATTAACGGAACCCTTTTCAGCAGTGACCCCATTGCCCATTTGCATTGTGTGGGCTCATTATCATTGTCATGGTCAGTCTTTTCTCCTACGTAAGAGCTTTCTGCCGCAATGAGTGGGTTAGCTGGGTTTTCCGAATTAAAGTTCGGGTTCAGGGCCATGGTCATGGTCATTCTTTCCACCCAAAAGCTTGGTATGGGAATCTGGACATTCTGCTGCAATGAGTGGGTTAATAGGATTTCCTGGGGCACAATTTACATATTCAGAGCGCAGACATCCATCCCATTGTCATCAGTACTCTCACGCGCCGCGTAATGTTTTTAATTAAATTTGTTCAAATATATCCTCAAGTACGTGGAAGATGACAACTAATTGAATTGGCATCACAAGTCTTATTACGCTTCACATTCAAATTCTTTTGTGCCTGTCTCAGGTTTGTATTTCAAATTAACTCGCGAGAGCCGCAATTGTTCATCGATAATGTTAATTTGTAACTGAATACTCCATACTTGGAGTATACTCCGAGTCACACTCGGTCTAAGCGCAGTACAGTGTTACCCAGCGGTGTAAGGCAGACCGGAAGGCCTTCCTTACTACAAGTAACTAATAATAATCCATCAGATTCCAACCATAATACGAGCATAATGGGTTTTTCTTGGAGTTCATTAAGGCGCACAAGTTTAAAATCGTTCCAGGATTTGTTGATTCGGTTTTAGTGGAGCTCTATCTAAGCTCATTCAAGTTTTGGTTAATAGTAATCCATTTAGCGACTCAACAGTTAAACTTCTCCTAAGCTGACTGTTCTGAAACGCACTGTAGGCATTTTTCTAATGTCTGAGAGCGTTTTATGTGCACGTCCTAGTTCAATTTAAATTCTGACTTAAAATTTGATTCCATTTGAGCTGCAACATAAGCTGATTGAAATGAAATTTTAATTTTAACTCCTGACAACTGGGCGACTTTGTTTTGTTGGCCATGAAGTCATGTCCCCAGCAAACATTCACATAACCGATTGAGGTGTTTTTGTATTTGTGCACATCCAACAGCCCATTCGCTTAAGCTTCCTGAACTGTAAATTATGTATTTAACAGGAGCAGATTTCATTTGACAGGACATGCAGAAACGTTTCCTGCCGTTGCATATTAATATTCCATATTGTATGCACCAGTAAAAGTTTTAGTTTAGTTATTAATTTAAGTTTGTGTACTTTTATATGAGCGTCACAAACTCAGGAATTGAGTTAGGCTGTCGCTAAAATTTCCATGAGCGCACATCTACATATGAGTTTTGCTTAGCCTAAATATTTTTGATTGCTATTGTGGAGAGATTGTTTTGGTTTCTTGGGAATATATTCGGGTAGTACCACACTTTACATATGAATTGGTATTCGTTAGTATTTGCAGGGGACTGCTTTCTTTATCCAAGTGGGAAGTTCTTGGCAGTCGTTGGCCACCATTGACTATAAAAGTCAGAAAGAAATATTAAAATCATTTCAAGGGTTTGACTTACTTTACTGTACTGTAAGGTACACTACAACGAGTACCACATAAGAAACACAATGCTACATAAGTTAATTGTTGTTGTGATATTGCATTTGTCTGGCAATAGGAGTTCCCTTCCGAGGAGAGATGTTCGAGGTAGTAAATAAAAACTTTTTCGATTAGCACAGATGTCCACGCGAGACCACTACCCGCTAATTGACTTTTGACCGTGTTTTATCTAGTCCCACTGTGTCATAGTAGTGACACTTTCTATACCCTTATTAAGAAGGTACATTAAATTGGGCAGAGCGAAGAATATTTAACCCCCATATAAAGTATTTAAAAGTAGATAAATTATAGATTTAAAAGAAAAATTCATCAATAGTTGGTTACGTAAATAAATACGTAAATATGTTCATACATACATATGTACACACATACAAACTATGTACACAACTATAAACAACTTTTATAGAGCCTTTACAGCTTGTGCAATGGAGAGATCGGAAATAAATTAAAGAAGCTTTCATCATTTCAATGCATTATACATAAATCCTAATACACTAATTAAATGGCAATGCCACTTTTTGCTTTTAGCTGTAAATAAAATTAATTTATGTTTAAAAAAATATATTTTCAATCATTTTATACATATTTACAGTCACTATTTAATGCCGCATTTATTATCTGTTTTAACTTTAATCGACAAACAGCATTAAAGAGCATTTACGATTGAGAGAAGTATATGTAGATATGTATGTAAGCCGGTCAATGTTGGGTACAGTTGGAGGGTTTCACACTTGCCCAAGGCATAGGCACACATCCCATGCACAGGGCCCGAAAACTTTACTCTCACCCTCTTTTTTTTATTGCCTGCAGTATGTAATCTGCAAACAGGCAGACATTCAGATATATTAAGGACAAGCTCGTTGGGTGGACAAGCCATGAATAACAACAATTAAATGGAAAATTATCTTCCGGGCCCGAAGGTTTTGATACACTTGAACACACCTCGCTTTTGATCTATGCAGAAACAAAATTCAACAGAAAATTGTTGACATTTAGCTAAGTAGCTTTAAAGCTGAGGTACAGTTTTAAAAGAGTATATGCACGAGTTCGATTCGAGACTTCAAGAAGCTTGAGTTGAAAGAGAGATATTTTGAGCACAAATAACAGAGAGGCTCTCATTCTTGCTTAGCTTTCTCCAAGAATCCAGAGAGAGAGAGAGTTTGAGCTTTTTTGCTGTTTGCAAGAAAGAACCCATAGAGTGCCAGAGAGAGAGTGTTAGGCGCTTGCTCTCCAACTTTCGCTTTACTTGTTCGCTCAAAGTACAGTCTTCTTTTGCGGTAAAATAAAAGTTCAGTTATGTTTATTCATACATATTTTTCTGTTTTGTATTTACAATGAGTGCTACAAAAATCCTATTCGTAAAACTGGGACCTCTAGGATCTCCAGAGAATGTTGAAAGTTGTGAGAGTGAATTAATTCGAATTTCTTCTTGAGTGCCTACGCTCTACTGATAATGGGCGAGGGCCTCCTTGTTGATAACGCCCGCGGTGCTTGTGTACTTCGGGGAGCTGCCATTTAGGGCGATGAACTGCTCTGCCACCTCGACGGCCACACGCACTTGCGCCTCCGCGGTGCTGGCACCCAGATGGGGCGTGGCCACCACCTTCGGGTGACTGATGAGGGCCTTGGTGACCGCAGACTTTGGCGGCTCCTCGGGATATACGTCGAAGGCGGCACCAGCCACTTGGCCACTCTCAAGGGCGTCGATGATGGCCTGTTCATCTATGATGCCGCCACGAGCCACGTTTACGACCTTGACACCCTTCTTGCACTTGGCCAAAGTCTCCGTTGAGATGAGATCTGGGGAAATCGATGAATATGGCACCTTACATCAAATATCACAGCGCAAAAGATTACTCACTTCTGGTGGCTGGAATCAGAGGCGTGTGCACAGTTATGTAATCGGCTAGTGGCCAGATCTCCTCCAGGGTGAGCTTTTGAATACCCACAGCCTTGGCCTCGGCCTCCGTGGTAATGGGATCATAGCCAATTATCTACAAAAACATTCCACGTTCAATTAATACTGTATCTAAGGTAATAAAAATCTGCTCAATCCCACCTTCATGCCCCATGTCTTCATGCGGATGGCAACCTCGCGTCCGATGCGTCCCAGACCGAGAACGGCCAAAGTCTTGCCATAGAGTTCCGTGCCGCTGTAGAGCTTCCTATCCCAACGGCCCTCCTTCATGCTTTGGCCAGCGGGGACGACGGGTCTAGCCAGGGCACCAATTAGGATGCACGTCAGCTCACAGGCAGAAATAGAATTGCCACCCGGAGTGCTGAAAGCGTCAGAGTTTAGTTAAACATTCCCTAAATGCCCTGACAGACAGTGGCGGAGTACGGGAGTACGGGGGAGTCAGAGTTGGAGGTGGAGGTGGGAGGTTCAGGGTGGCGTTTGTTGTGACTAGACAGCATTATGCAAATGTTCTTCCAAATAAAAGAATCAAGGGAGAAAAAAAATATGGCAAATTTTCGCGCTTTGCTCCGTATCCTTGGCAATGTGGCTGTGGCTTGTGACATCGACTCCCACTTCTCGCGACACTCGGGGTCCCTTAATTATGCGTGTCAAACGGCGTCAATTGACCCACCCAAGTGCCGGTCTGGAGGCTGCAATAGAATAGCGACAGCGAGCCAATCCGCCGATTGAAAATGCGCATAATTTTGGGCTATCGACAAACTCCATGCTCCATCCTCCATTCTACATCCTGCATACCACCATCCCTCCAAGGGCTTGCACTAACGGCTTAAGGAGCACTTACTTAAGGACAACGACATTATGCGCTGTCGCTGCAGGCACATCGATGTTGTCAACGCCGGCTCCGGCACGGCCCACAACTTTCAGGCTGCCAGCACCAGCGGCTAGAACTTCCGCGGTTATTTTCGTATCCGAGCGAACAATGGCTGCATCATATTTCTGCGGGTAATGTGAGAATTATAAGAATTAAAGTCGACATCAATATTTATGTTAGCCATGTAATAGTAGCCAAGTAATAGTGCAATCGGTTTTTTTCCGATTGCCCTTTGTGGTTTCAAGTGTACGTATCAACTGGCAGCACTTGGAGTGTTTTATCTTGCTCTGCAAATGTTTGTGTGCATCGACTCTGAGATAATGCTGTTATGTGTTAAGGCAACATCGTCTGATCGGTAGTTTGCTTGATAAGAACCATTTGATTGGGCCGACAAAAGTGGCGATAATAATGTCTAGCGCTGTGATCTTATGTTGTGAATTGGCGGGTTCGTTGCTCGAAGTTGTATGTGTCATAGGTGCCATATTCATTATCAAAATATTGATAGAGTTCAGCCAGAGCAAACACCTTAATACTGCACAACATGTACATATATAAAAAAATCTCTCTTCTCTTCGTTCTCTTTAAAAAAGTAACTACTTTGGAAATTTTAGTGATTAAATTCTCTAATTAATTTCGCAATTCTGAAAAAATGCGCAAGCAAATTGATGATTTTTCCCAGCATGATTCCTGCATTAAATTGGATCAATTGTGTGACATACATACTCATACATAAACATGCACTCAAACATATTCATTTTTGTGTAAATGCAAATCGTGTTAAACTTTCACGCTTGACTGAATTTATTGTGTTTGCGGAAAAAGAGCAACGCTAAAAAATATATGGAAAATTATTTTTTTTTTTTGTTTTTTATTAAAAGCTGGGTAAAAAACACTTAAAACCTTTATTAATCCTTTGATTAAAAAATCAGTTGAATGATAATTTAAAATGCAGTTCTTGATTTCTGAAAGAAACATCGGCTAATGGCCTCATTTGGTGCGAGAAAATTTATATTTTTGGAATGAGAAAAAATTAAGTAGATTAAGCTCATTCAGCTTTCCAGTAGAATTTTATGTGACTATAATTCGGCTATTGGCAGACGTTATTTTATTAAATAACTTTTTTAATAAAAAAATAAAAAAAATGTTTTAAACTAAACTGCTGGATCCTAAATCCAATTATTTGGAGGGCACTACAATATATTCGAGTATCATGAGATTTCAATGAATTTGCAGCTGCAAAACTTTTGTCTGTGCAAATGTTTGTTCAGAGAGTGAGCAGATAATCGCTCTGCCAATAGCTGATAACAAGTAAAACTTAAGCTCGTGCTAGTACATGGTTGTATGTATGAATTGTAATTTGTTGTTCTTGACATTACAATACCCTTGCAGGGGGTATTGCAAAGTATATACATAACTGCAAAATATTGTTTACGAGTCGGCATCACTATTATCAGATGGCTGTAATAGTATATGAGTAGTATAGCTTCCATGGCAACACAAGTTGTTGTGGTTGAGTGCCATCTGATTACCATCTGATCTCCCCTTGCAAGGGTATATTTACCAGCTGCCTTAAATGCTCGGCATTCTTGCATGATTTTATGTAACAGGCATTTCTTGACTGAGCTTTATGTTACCGAAATAAATACATACAGATGTATTATGTTACTTCGAAGTAATGCATAACCGTTTATGTCTCTAACCCGCAGTCAAATCTTTTAAGAGGCTTTCACTTACATAGATTTATCTCAACCGCATGTACATTGTACAATGGGTCAAGAAAGTGTTTTTACAAATTTGTATAAATTTGTACACCCTCTCAAGGAGTATTACATTTTTTGACACATTTTTTATAACACTAATTAACTAACTGAATTTATGGACAAGATGTGAGGTATTTTTTACTTATGGAGAAAGATCCAAGATACTAACAAAAACTGTCCATAACTAAAAATCTATAATTGCGCTGCTTAGAGCTGATCATTTTTATATTTCTAATTAGAATTTAATATTCGAAAAAATGGATTATTAAAGAGTATTTGGATTTCACTGCGAACTTCAAGCTTTGTCTCAGTCACTTTTTTTGTGCTTAACTAACAATTTGCATGGTAGCAACAATTTACATTTTGAATGCTCCCATGTATAAACACTTTTTACACATACTGTATAACTACATACATATGTAATGCATACAATGTATGCATGGAATATCTGATTAAGAGTGTGTATTAAAATCCCTTGGCAACAACTCACCTTAACTTCCTTGCACAGCTCATCCACTGGGAGTTTCAGCTTGTATGTGACCTTGTCGAAAAGAAATGCGTAAACAACTTTGATTAAATTGTGCAATCAATCAAGTGCAATTTCTTGCTGATTGTCTCTGCTCGTGCACACATGCATACATATGTACATGCATGCGAATACATTTACATATTACTGTTTGCTTTTGCTTTTGCATTCCATGGAAAACTTACATTAATTCCATGCTCTTGGAGCAGCTCCACACACGACTTGTCCACTGCATCGCAGACCAAAACATTTTTAATTTTTAGCGGCATATTAAACTTTCCTAAACAAGTGCTGGAATATCGGATCAACCGGTCTATTGTTGTATTAGAATGAGAGATATAGTAAACCTTCCGCAACACGCGATCTGCTCGAGAGGACAAACGGTTTTTAAATGACTGCCAGAGCGAGAGCCAACGGCCATCGAACCTGACTCTGTGCGCTCGGAATGCACTGCGGTCGATGTCGTTGATAACCGTTTAGGGACTCACTCTGACTGGAACGGATCGGTGAGAAGAGAGCGCTGGCGAGCGCCAATTGACGCTCTTTGATGGAGCTCTCTTTTTGCACGCCCACACTCATGGGTGCGCTTCCCCATATGACTGAATGTGAGTGTGTGGTACTTCGAACCGGGAATTCGTTTTGGCGTGCAAAACATCGATTAACCCATTGGAGACACCATCATGGCAGGTACGACTACGAGCAGTTTTTCGTACCAGACAAAAACACAAAATTCCTAGTATTCTGAATATGCATTTTAGAATAGATATGTACTTATGTACATATATTCTGATAATTCGTAAGATCTACTTGGAAGTTTATATGAAAAATAAACGGATTTTTAATCAAGATATAACTGCAAGTCTCTTAACTTCACTTAATTAAAACTCTGAACAGTTTTTCGTAGACTACTGGATTTCAGATTATCAATAATAGTCCCAATATTAAAAAACATTTTGGAAACATTATTCGGTGGTGCCTTTGGTGCTCCATCACATGTCCAGAACTTTTCCTCCCAATATGTACATATCCCAATTAATTTTGGCAATATATCCATTGTTTATTCCCCTACCCATTGATTAGACAATCCGCACATGGTTTCAATATTTTTATTGTATTTGCTTTTATTTGCAATTTAGCTTTCATTTAACTACGTATTTTCCAAAAACATATTCCGAACAACAATTGAATGAGGTAAATGAAAACAGAACCAACAAAACTGAGGCGCGCACTTGCGTGCTGGAAACTTAGAGGATATTCCATAGGGTGGTACAATAAATAAACTAAATAATTTCATAACAAATTTTTAAATATCATAAACTATTTACATACAACGTTTTGGAAATTGTTGATTTGTTTTAGTTACTGTTTTTTCTTTTTGTTTTTGTTTTGTTTTTACAATATGTATAGTTTTTGTATGTATAAAATATTTTATATAAATTTGGATTCGATTTTTGGATTGATATTTGCACAATTAGTTTGTGTTCTGTGTGTGTTTGTGTGTGTGTGTGTGTGTCTATGTGTTCGTGTTTGGAGTGGGGTTTTTCGCTTGGTTAATCATAATATTTTTGTTTGTTTGTCTAAGAATTATTGAATAGGAAAATCTCAGGGGTGCTCTAGTCAAACTTTTCTCTCCTTTCCCGCTTTAAATCTTCCATGACTTTTTTCCAGTTTAAATTTTCTTTTTAAGCTACAAAAAAAAAATTATATTGTTTTTGCTTCTTTTATTAAAGTGAGTTTAAAAAGTAGAGAAGTTATTACTGCTAAATAGAATTATATAGGCGTATTTTTCTCTTTATAGTTCAGTATTTTCGCTATAAAATTTTGCGTTTGAGTGTGTCAGTGTGTGTGTGTGTGAGTGTGTGTGTTTTTTTTCGTGTTTGAGAGTGTCAACAAATTTAATTTTGGTTTTGGTTTTTGTTTTCGTTATATTAACTGGAAATAAGATTTGATTATTACAAAAAAAATTGCTCTTTATTAATAAGCAAACCTGTTTGTTTTTTTTGTTTTTTCTTTTGCAAAAATTTCATAACGCAGCGATCTTTGGAACTTTGTTTTGCCGATCGATCAGACAAAAGAATTTACAATATTAATGGAATATCTGTGGGAAATTTCTTAGCTCAATCCATTATCCAATAGGCTACATATATTTCAGAAGATTTTTTGTGTTAAGGAGTCAACTTCCCATGAGATCAGACAAAGTTTCAGCATCAAAGTTCGCTTCGCAGATGTCACTGAACATTATCTGGTACAATTTGTTATAGTTTTATGTTTTTTATTTTTAATCATTAATTTTTTAGTTTTTTTATTTGGTTTGCTTCGCTTACAAAATGCCGGCTGATTTCTCTATCTGTATCCGTTTAAATTTTGTTAATTATAGTAAGAACATACATACATACACCGCTATGTATGTATATGTATATCAATCAGTATATTCATCTTTATGTATAGGGGCGTGTATCTTTCTTTATATATATACTATATATATATATATATATATGTATGTATGTATATATTTATATTGAAATACCAGTTCTGTGAATTATGTGCAATATTCTTAAGTACACACTCGCAATCAACTGTCTGCCATGGAGTCGATCTTTAATCTTAAGTATTCCATTTCGCTCCTCCCTGGCCGAGGAGGAGGAGGATATCGTATCGTATCTAGGTTTTGTCCTCAACTTTATACTAATATTAAAAAGTAATATTTCATTGATTTAAGTTTAGCTAATACATAGATCAATTTTGTTTGCCACTTTATACAAGAAGTGCTTGCGTATCGTAGTTTAATCTCGGTTTTCCTTTTTTTTTCCTCTCATTTCTGTTCTATTCAATGCGACTGCCCAGTGCCTGGACCAACCAATTCTCCCCCCCAACCAAACCCATATGATCCCAAACTTTGGACTGGCGGGCACTGCTCTCAAGGAAATACATTCGCACATAAGGACTCTGATCTTGGAGTCTTGTTCCCTTTGTTTTTTTTTTTTTTTTGCATTTCCCCTTCAAACAATTTCCATTTTTAGTAGCTGTTCAAATGTACTCTCCAAAAATTTACTTATATCACCTTTGTGTGTAGTCTCTTACATAAAAAAGTACTAGATTTTTGCTTTGTTCTGCCCTGGGCCATGGGCCTGTCTTCTACATATAGGAGTGCACCCACTATCCCTCCAGTACTCCCCACACCTCACACCCCACTGATGCGTGTCCCATTTTTCTCGTTCAGCTCAGTTCCCAGTGAGGATTCAGCTTAGTCACGGGACTTTGGGTTGGGTTCTGTGGGTGTGCTTAGTTAGTTATCCAAGTGGCGATCGATTTGAATGCAGTGCGTTTCATCATTGCTTGGCGCTAGGTTCACAAAATTTTGTCTTTGGTGGTTGGAATTGTAAAAGGAGTGCTCGTTCGGAATGGGCCAGATCAGCGATTTTACTTCAACATTTTTACGTGTAACTTACAATACTTGAACAATAATTTTGACGCATACGACTTTAGCGTGGGAGGCGGCGTGACTGAGTATGTGTGTGTGTATGTGTGGCTGATGGGGGGATGCGGATGTGTATGGTATAAGGATATCTGTGAGTGAATGAAAGTAAGTCTGCATTGAACATCGACGTGGTGGTGCTGGTGTTGGTGTTGGTGAATGCTCTTGTGTTACTCGTTTTGATGGTTTTTTTTAAGGCACTGGTAGTTTAAATCGCTATACCCATGGCTGCATCATCCAGAATCGCCTTCTCCACCTTCCCTGTAATCGATTCTGAATGGTGGCCAGCTAAGGTTCGTTCGCTAGCGATCCACATTGGGATTGCAAATCGGTGCGAACTGTGCGTACATTGATTGGCAGGTGTGTGTGTGTGTGTGTGGCATGATATGGTGTGTGGCAAGGTATCTAGTTCGAAGAAAATATTGCTATAGCTTAGGGGTAATCAAAATCTAGCTGAGAGTACAGTGCGCCTCCAAGCTATAAGACAGTTGCAAAAGTGAATTTCTAAGTTTATTTTAAAGCTCATCAAAGCTGAAGTTGTCAGCATACCTATGTCTAGAAAGGGGAAAGAGAAAGCCTGTTACCTGTTGTAATGCCCCAGGAAATGTCTTGGGATATTAAGCACATTTTGCATTCCATACTTTTGAAGAGTTGCATCTGTCTGCTAGCTTTTGCAACGCACTGTACTCGTAAGTACTTTCGAGAAGCCCATTTAGGAAGGAAGGAAGTACACCTAACTGACAGTTAAAGGCTAGTATTGTAGCATTACCAAGGTAGCGGAAGAAGTAGAGGAAGAAATACCAAATTTTTGGATAGAGGATTTGGGGGATAAGACATCGATTTGATACTATTAAAGAGATTTCAATCGGTTTAAAGTCAAACTGAGAGTCAGTGTGTGTGTTTGGTGTGTGTCTTTGGTGTGTGTGGCTTGACTTAGACTTAATACACGTTCACTAAATTATTAAAGCTGACACTTATTCATGTACTTAGTCAATCGATTGCATAACGAATACGAGACGCGAACCCCTTCCCCATTGGATCAACAAATGCTTGCAGGATGCTCCATGCTCCCATGCTCCATGCTCCTTCCTCCTCCACCTACTGGTTTGAACGGGCTGCTGTCACTGGCTTAAATCTTAGGCTTAGACCTAAGATCATTTTTTTTAAATTTAAATTCATATTATATTTAAATAAAATCTGATTACACTTAGCTATAGCATTTAAGACACATTAAGGCCCCACTTGGCATTGGGCTGCTCGTTTTACTTTTACTCTTTTTACTTTTAACTTTAAACTTTACTTTTACTTGCACTTTAACCTGCACTCTATCATTAAACTTCACTTTTTAAATCGTCTAAATGTATCCCTCGTGTGTGTGTGTGTGTGTTTGTTTCCGTGTCAACAAATTGATCTTCGAATGGAACATTTACAAGTGTGATTGGATTTGATTGGATTTGGCACTGCTCTTCCTCGGATCTGTGCAGCTCTCCAAGTGTAGGAACCAAAAAAAGCTCAAAAGGGGTGACGACTCAAGCGCGCTGAAATCTCTTCAATAGAACCGATCCGTGCTCAGGATATCCTCCTCGTCCTCTTCCAAGATGATCTTGTTGCGGATGGCATGCGTGACAGCCTCGACATTGCTCAGGGATGGGTTGCTGAATGGAGGATCGCCCCTCGCACCCGCCGCCGACGCCGCTCTCGGCGGATGGGCGAAGGAGGTCTCCTGGACTGGGTAACGGTATTGGGATGGCGCATGATGGCCCCCATAGGAATGGGTGTGGCTGAGGCTGTGGGGCCGGGCCTGGGGATAGGACTGGGGCTGGTGGCGCAGCGGATAGAGTTCGCGTCGCGACCTCGGCTGACTGAACGAGGTCTGGGCGAGGGAGGAGGATGAGGAGGACAGCCACTGGCCGCTATGGCCGCTATGGCCGCTGGCGTGCGGCTGTGGGTGCACGGGATGGGAGGAGGTGTGGGTCAGAGGCGGAATGAACGGTCTCATGGGTACCTGTGACAGGGGCAGTGGCCTGGGCTTGGGTCTGGGCTGGGGCTGGGGCAGTTGTTGTGGTGGTTGTGGCTGTGGTTTGTGTATCATGTCAAGATCAAAACTATTGTCGCGTGCTTCCTTTAAACCTGGCGCTCTCGAATCGATCTGATCCCACCCCTATATCCACGATTCCTACATGGCATTCAGCATTCTCCTACTACTCCCACCACCTCTGTGCGGACTGTATTCATCGCGATCGACAACGGCGGCCCCGCGCGGCAGATCGCGCGGCAGATCGCGCGGCAGATCGCGTGGCAAATCGCGCGGCAGATCGCGCGGATCGTCGATCCTCGTCGATGGGCCATAGCGTGAGCTGGTCATCCTGATCTGTGGCTCCTCCCGCTCGAACTCCTGGTCGTCCATTAGCCGCCCGCCCCGCGACAGGTGGCCGTGGTGTGAGGCGCCGCTCGGCCCACTGCGCATCGCCGGATACTCAAAGTTTCGCTCGTCCAGCAGCTCGTCACTGTTCAGATCGTAGTGCATGAGGTCTCGCTCTCGCCGCTCGTAGCGCTCCCGTTCGCGGTCCCGCTCATAGCCGCCGGCTCCGACGCCACCGCCCCGCTCCTGGTGGCGTCCCGCCGTGGTCTGCCGTCGGCTTGTGTGGTGATACGAGCTGCTTCCTCCTGCAAAATGGTCAACACAGAATACGATTAGAAGGTTCCTTGGCAGGCTGCAGGTTTCAGTGTAACGAAAAACCAAAAAAAACATAACCAAAACTAAAGCATTCAAACGTTTCAATAGGCGGAGGGGCAGGTGGCCGAGACCGTTAGCAAAGTCTCCGTGCCAGCTTTTTGGCCTCAATAGGGTGCGAATTTTCTTAGCCAACATTTTTGCTAATGGGGGTTACTATACTATTCGGATAGTTGAGAAAGGCATCAAAATTAAAACTAAAAAAGGAATTTTATATTTGACTTGAGGGTTTTACTGAACTAAGCTATGGATATTCATTATAGTAACTGTTCTGCATATTCTTTTGTACATTGTTGAATTTCGGATATATATCGATCAGATTTCACTTAGTTATGGCCTGGCTATAAATGAAAATAAGTACTTGAAATATTCGACTTCTAATTATACATGATTTATGATTGATTTACTGATCCATGAAAGATTGTTTCTCTATTTTTATATTCATGGTTTAATTTTGAAACGAAGACTACTCTTAACTAATCACAAAAAAAAAAGATCTTTTTCGATTTAAGACGTAAAATATGTGAGTCTAATCAAACCATATTATTTCTGACAAATAGAATACAGTTACAGCTATACAGTCTGCAGTTATGGGTGTTCTAAAGTTAGTTTAAGAGCTTAACAAATTTAAGCGCAACATGTTAATGATAAATATAAACAAAACATTTGGTTAGGGAATGCATTAAAATTCTGACATGGCATAGGAATTCCATGAGTATACGAGTACATGTATCAATGTACATGAAAGGAATCTAAATCAACTTGGGAAATTTAATCCCTGGCATCAGTACTGGATTGGTAAACGGATCGGAGTGGGTGACTAGGTTGGGGGTGGGGCTGGGGAAGTAACATTCAACTAAAACCAAATGAACAAAAGAAAACATCTCGGGGTCAGTGGTACTCACTAAACCAGATCTAAACAACGATTGCAACTTGGAGGATGATTTGGTTTGGTTTTTTTCTTGTAACTTGCATGGGTGAGCCACGAACCGAAAAACATTGGGATATAGGACATATATCAAGGGAGTACACATAGATACGTAATATAACTGAGCTTGGTTGCGTTGAGCTGATCTAAGAGTACACCCAGACAGAGTGTGGGGATCGAGTAGAAGGACAGTGGTGGCAGTTTAGAGGCGCACAGTGCCCGGAGTAACTAAAAAACGAGTACAAATCACAATTAAGAATTTTATGGGTGTGTTTTTTCGAGTGGATCGATATCGATACTTTGATGTCAGATGCTTTAGAGAAGCGCTGAAAGGTTCTTCGATGGGAGTTAAGAACTAGAACTACGAGTATTGCGTGCGTCTTGTGGGTTAGGGTTAGTCTTGTGGTTAATAGTAGAACTCAAAACAGCAAAGAGAAAGACAAGTCTTAAGGGGCTAAGGTTAGTGGCAATCTGGGTGGTTCGAAATGGGTTTGGTTTTTCTTTTGGGTGCGTGCACACCTCTCAGTTGCAGAAGAGTCTGAGTAGAGTGGAACCTCTGGTAAGTATGTAGTATTGGAAGTTCAGAGAGAGAGAGATAGTTGTACTTGTAGAGATCGTCGGAGATGTTCGGTCGTTGGGGTGCATTTTCCATTTGAATTGGTTTTCGATTTTGATTTGTCTTTTAATTTGTACTGTTGATGTTGCAATTGTGTTGGTCTTGGTAATTGTTTGATTTCAGTTTCGATTTCGATTAAAATTCATATTTTTGTTTTCGATTTTGTTTTGACTTATAGCATTGTTGTAAAGGGACCGGGTATGTCACGTGCTGTGAAGGCTGTAAAGTGTTTTGCCACAAAAGAATGAAAATAAACAAAAAGTTGAGGATTCAGTAGTAGTCTTAGATGTATGATGTATTGTAGCATGTGTGTACTATATATAAAGGGTCAGTAAATACTATATATGTATGCCATGATCTGTAACTACAATACAATCGAAGGGGTGAAACGATTATGTATGGTGTGGGGCGTACCCAGGGGGGGCAACCGAAGCTACATTAACCTGAGTGATGGTGGGGTTGTCTGTCTACAGAAAACGCCTTTAAATCGGGACAAAGTCTATGAGTTGGGGGTACAATTTACGGGTGTCTATTGGAGAGATCAACTGAGAGATCTCAGTGAGTGGCTCTTGTTGTGGGCTATACGATAATACTTATTTACTGGTTTAAACGTAACGTAACGTAAAATGATAAGGGAAAACAGTATAAACGGAAATTTACCTTGGTCCCAATCGAACTCTCTATCCCAATCTCTTTCTCGCTCTCTCTCCCACTCGCGCGCCCGCTCCCGCTCCCACTCCAGATCTCTCTCCCTGTCCTTTGAGCTGCGATCTCTGTTGAACTCCCTGTCCCAGTAGTCACGTTCCCGCTCCCGATCGCGTTCCCTCTCCCTGCTGTCATGATCCCGTTCCCGATCACGCTCCCGGCTACCCTCGCGTTCCCCACTCGTCATCCCCGACATGCCGCGGGGATCCTGCTCATCGATGAACTCCTCGCCATCTACTGCTCGCAGCCGCGCAGAGCGAGAGGGAGAGCCAGAATGAGAATCGATTGGTTATCGGTACAGTCATGGGAATTTGAATTTGAGAAAGACAAATTTTAGAATTGTATTTTTGTATATTTTTGTGTTGTTGAGTATGTTTGAAAAGCAAATGAAAATTGTATTTACTGCTGATCTGAATCGGATACGGATATACATATGTATATACATATGCATAATATATGTATGTATATATGGATGTGTGTGCAATGGGCCCGATCTTCATTGTTTGAATTGTCGAACGAACGGTGATCGAGGGGGGGGGGGGCGGCATCAATGTGAGACAATGTGTGTGATCTTTGATTCTGATTTTCGAAACGATTTTTCTTTAAAATTTTCACAGCTTTCACAGGCTTGGGTGTTGGCTGGTGTTGGCAGGGGGAGTTTTTTTTGTTTTTTTGTTTTTTTGTTTTTTTTAGGGGATACGCGTATGAGTATGGCAATGCGACCGTAGAATGAGCCCGAGCTGCAGGCTGGCTGTGGCTGGCTTTACCTGGTGGTGTTGGTCCGAGGCGTGCCGCATCCGCCGATGGGGAAGCCTCCTGCGGCAGTGGTCTGGCTATCGGCGCCACAGCACGTATGTCGGGATGTGTGGCCTTCCAGTAGGTCTGCATTCGATCAAAAATCGATTAATTATATATAATTTCGATAAATATCGAATGGGTAGAGTCACCTCCAAGTACTCGGCTATGTGCTCACAGGCATCTTCCAGTTGGTTCTCGTCTAGAATTACATCGAACATTTCCGGTGGACATTGGGATAACTTTTCGGCGGCAACCATTTGAACGGAGAGGTTTTTCGCCTGCGATTTGCCGCGTGATTTGATCAAACGCTGTAAAACCTATCAATATACAGAGTTATCGATTAGTTATCGATTATGGTTTAAATTTTATTATGTGCAAGCACTCACCTTACTACTACTAATCTTTAAGTACACTACTGTTGGCGCTAATGAAGTTTTTGCTAATTGTGACGGATGATTGATTGTATCACAATCGAGTACGACTAACTGGAGCGAGCGGGCCAGCTCGAAGATGCGCTCGATCTCCTCCTGCACCTTGCCAAGATTATCGGAGCGACTGCTCGATCGCTCCATAATGGCCCGCTTTGATGGATTGTTCAAGATGGAGCGCTTCGCCAGTGAAATGTCGGCCATCACGCGCGTAATGATGATGCGACCCTCGAAACGGTGCTTAAGGAAGTCGAAGAGCGCCTTCTGCATCATGTCGGTTACTTCGTAACCCTTAAGGCTTGGACCCACTAGGACGACGGGACGCATCGATGGCACCACATCGTACGGGCTGGCGGTTTCCTGCTTCTTGAAGAACGGCTTGCGCTTCTCCTTGTTGGGCGGCGTTGCCAGTGGTGTCTTCCCGTGACGTCCCTGTCCCGCAGAATCTGATTCGTCACCTGATCGTTAGTATCATGGCAAACAGGGGGGTCGGACGAGAAGAGATAATGGCAACGAATGAGCGAGCTTGTGATTTGTATGAGCCAGTACGATCGATCAGTACGAATTGCTAGGCCAATTAATAGTATCATCATAAATACAAGTAGGTACTTGAGACACGTGTTTGGTTTTTGGTGTTTGGTGTGGTTAGTATTTACATTTTTCTTTTTCGTGTGCTTCAGTTTTGTTATCAGAGTAATTTCCTCTGTGTGTGACTTGTGATTGATCAGTTTTGTGGTTTTGTGTCCTGTGGTTTTGTGGGTGGGTGGATTTGTGTGCCAGGGCATTGTGTCAGACTATTGCAGATTTGATTGGGTTTTGGAATTTGAATTTTGAAACTTGAATTTGAATTGTTTTTTTTGGAACCGTTCTACGCACCGTTGAATGCTGTTGTAATGTCAACTCGAGGGTGAGATATCTTCCTAAAATATATGCATGTATATCTTAAGGCTATACGACGAGTATGAAGTGCTGTATATCTTTCTATAACTCTATATCTAATTTGGATTCAGTTTCTAGATACAGGTTCTATTTGATACATTTTTGTTTTATTTATTTTGGTTTTTGTTGTTGTTAATGTTTAATCAGATTACATTAAGCGTGGGACTGATACTGATACAAGAAGAGCTACAGTGTGTTTCAGTGATATAAGACGTGTTAATCAGACACTTCGTTCCTAATCAAACATTAAAGTATTTGGTTTAACTTTGTTACAAATGGTTACAATACATTTTAATTAACTAAGGGGGGCTATATATGGTGGAATATTATAAAATTCTGGTTACAATGGGCTAAAGTGCTTCTGCATTTAGTACAGGCGAAGAATTAAATTTGTGGTGGATTCAGAAAATTAGCTAGTCATCTGTGAAAAGTGAATGATAAAACTCATGCCAGCTGCGATATTTACTGAATGAGAGTTTCAAAGTTATTGTTCTCTAAATTCTCCTATTGAAACTATTAGTTTTTCAATTAATGCCAGTTGTTGGCGGGGTAAACCTTATGGAACTGGTAAAGTAATCAACAGATTTCAGTTATAAAATATCGTAGAGTTTTTTTATAATTAAAACGGAATTTTTTGTCAACATATTTCTTGTGTAGTATTTCCTACATTCTCCTTAATTTATGTAGTTTTGTTCCTGCCACTGTTTTATAGTCCTGAACCACACTGTACACAAATAGGTAGCTGTCTAGCAAGAGATTCTGCGTTTGAAATGATTGATTTGCTGAATATCTGATGAGAGACAAAGGACAAACCTGTTTTTTTCTTTCGCGGTGTTGTACTGTAGGGATCTTTGGTCGCGTTGTTGTTGGGTTGGTGTCAACGGTTAACGTGGTTGTTATTTGGTTGTTAATTGGTTTTTTTTATATATTTTTTTCAAATTTGTGTTAGACAAGAGAGAGTTAAGTGCATTTAATAGTGTTCTGTTTGGCTATGGCTATGGCTATAGCTAATACACAAGCAAGTCCATGAAACAAAGGAGCATTTAATAAAAAAAAGGGGTCAACAAACTGGGTGGGGGGGAACGTATTTTGGTGGTCTCTACGGATTGAAAGCTCAATAATTATTGTGTTCGGACTTTGGAGTGTGTGTGTGTGGCGGTCTAGACCGATCCGTAGAAGGTTTCGGTTTTTTTTGCATGCGGGTTCTAGGACAGACCATTTGCATTACTTTGGGTGGGGGGGGTTGTTGGGGTGGGTCGATTTAGCAGCGGATTGCCGGTGAACTCAATAAGCATACAGATTGCAATTGCACTTTATGAATGTCGCATGATATATAACGGATGAAACACAAAATGTACGAAAATTACGGGAATTTTGAATGGCCCATTTTTTGTTTTCAGATCTCAGATTTGGTTTGCTTCAAAATGAAAATTATAAAAAGGTTTTTTCCAATCACAATGGACATTGTCATCATCTTAGAGTCTGAATCTGAGTCAGAGCGAGTTGCTTGGGGGGGCTCTGCATCCGTCTGCGGTTACCTATTCAGATGCAGTTCGTATTTAGATACATAGATAGATAGAGAGAGAGAGAGAGAGCTGGTAGGAGAAGTTCGGCAGAGAGTGAGAGAGAGAGAGAGAGACCTTTTCTGTATGGAAATATCGTTATTGGGGAAAGACGACGAAGACGACGACGACGATATACAAAAGTAAACATTACATAGAAGACAGCGAAAATAAATTAGATTGAAATTAATTCGATTCGACAAAGAGATACGAAATTAAACCTCGCCAAAAAAGAAATCAGGAGAATGAAATGTGTGTCATACCAGGTGTGGGGGGTGTGCTACCTCGTGATGGCTCCGCACCTGCTTGGCCTCCCGCACCCAAATTGCCGCTCGACGAGCCCTTTGTGCCATACAGTCTTGAGGGTCTGGTTTGGTTCTGCAAGAGATTCAAAGGGTTAGCTTTCCATCAGGATTCAGTGGAGGGGGAGTGGGGAGTGACCAAAACCAACCTGCATACGAATGTTGTCTAGCTTAGCGGGGCTGGGTATGAAGCCCACATCACTGCCTTCTCGGACCAGCCGTCCGATCCACCAGTTATTGTCATACTTCTCTTTGATGTGCAGGAACTCCCTGATCTCGAATGAAACGGCGCCACCCTGTACGGGCGAATCGTCGTCGATAGCGCCATCGTATGCTACGTTGGTTCGCACAGCGAACGCCACTGGTTTGCTCTGTTCAATTAATTTATGGCATCATTATGTTTCTTTGGAGTACCGGTTCGATTGCTCACCCTCGCTTTATCCAACTGGCTTAAGGCCTGACGTTCCTTTTCTCGCCGAAGCGATTCCTTTTCCTCGTCTAGCGACAGATCGGATGACGGTTGTGAGTAGTTCGAGTCGGCAGAACCCTGTAAAAAATCAAAAGTAAACCAGGTCAGCATAGAAATTAGTCGGGTCATATGGAGAAAAAACTGATGGAAGATTCATTTGCTCAGCCATCTGAAAACCCAAACAAATTCAATTGGCCCCATGCCAGCAGCTCATGCAAAAAGGGGGCTAAAGGAATGCAAACAACAATGGCTGTTTTTATGTCTTTTCTTTGTAAAAACAATCAACAGTTTGTGTACGTACTGCATAGATATTGCTGGTATGTCTGTATTGAATGGAAAAACAACAATTGAATTTAAGATGAGTCAAATTTCGATTGAATAAATTAAATAGCATAATTATAATTGGATTGGTCATATTACATTTGGCATGAACTAGTTTTTTGTCGGTTGAAAACTTTCAGAGAAACTTTCCCAATATGAAATTTACATATAGGATCGGTAAATACAGATGTAAATATGGATCATTGAACTTATGGAGAAACTTTCTACAATCCCTGTACTTTTGGAATGTTCTTTACTTCCTGAACTCTTGTTCATATATTCATAATATTGTAAGGCGTATGCTCTTCCCCAGCTTATGACTGATTAGCCCATACTTTTTTTAACTTTTAAAATTTAGTGTTCCACTCTACTGGCTCTCAGAAAACTCATTGGATCCCTCTTTTAAGCCTCATACTCATAAGTTTCGATTAAAAAGAATTGATGTGTGTTAAATTCTTCATTTTAGATAGAATAGTCAATGATTATTCTTCGAATTCAAGCAAGAACTTTGACTGGCATTACTTACAGTACAACTTCCATCTACATACATTTGTAAGAGCATGGAAAATGCTTGCAATAAAATATAATTAAAGGTATTTTTGTCACCTGTGTGAATAGTTTGTTGTATCCACTTTGGTAAGACGTGTATCCAAGGCCAAATCGAGATTCTCGATGTTGGCCACCCTGAACGGAGGGAGCATCCGAGGATGATGCACGCTGCACCATGGGCCTGTCAGCCCTGTAGTCTTCTTCGAACGAAGATATCTTGATGATATTTGCGACGACAGGGTGCGGAAACGACAGCGTTCCCCAGCGAATGCCACAGCTGGCAATTTACCGCAGATGTTCCGATGATAATGATGATGATGACGATGATGGATGGCAGCACGATTAGGCAAATGTTTCCAAGGCGACACACTCCGAATCAAACTCCGACTGGCAATTGTCAGAGTTTCGGGTTGTAAATATACATATATGTATGTATTCTAGCAAAAAGGTTTTAATTCCACTTATTGTTTCACAGTTTGGTTTTGGGTTTGTTGCATTAACATTGGCAATGATGGATTAACAATATTATTCATCAGATCCTCCGGCCCAATCTGACACTGACACTTGTACAAAAACACCGACAACGTCACCGTTACCGACACGGATACCGACACCGACACACACACACACACACACACACTGACAGCGACTGTGAGTGCGTGCGTAAGATAGTGAGGAAGGAAGCGAGGGAGGCGAGTGTAAACGGGGTACACCAACTGTAAATGCTGAATCTTTACTGGAAAGGAATTCCTTTTGGCTGCTGCTGCTGCTTGTGCTTTTCCCTTTGTTTGGTTTTATTGTTTGGGGGCAATTTTGGAGCGTCTGGGCAAATTGATTCCGTATCGACGCTTTTCGCTTTTCTCTGCCAGTTTAAAAATAGGAATTTATGTCAGTCGAGTCGCGACTCTCTGCTCACATCACTTTTTCTAGTATATGCACAAAACGGACTGGAAAACGCTGACGGGCGGGCGGTTGGTTAGGCGGTCGGTCGGGGTGGCAGAGGTTACTGGTGGGAGAGGTCGCGAAAAACGATTTCAGTTAAGCGTGGCCGTGTTTTTCTTCTTTATAACTTCGATTCTCAACGGTTCCCGGTTCTATACACTTTCGGATCTATTTCACTTGTTCCCTTTTGCCGATTTCGTCACTCCTTTTTAATCAAATTCCACTCCATTCACATCCATTTATCTCGATTCGAAATTCGCCCCAAACTGAAACGTTTCTGTATGTGGAAAATGGTTTTTCCGCCACGGGAAATGAATTTTGTGTAGAGTTTTTCTCGCTCTCTTCCAGTGCGTAAATCTGCCTCTTCCACGCTGCCACACGGCCATGTAAACAAATTCGTTTTCAAGAGCACTCTCCGCGATTTGGTGCCACTGTGCGCATGGAGTTATTTGTGTTGGGTTATGCTGCTTATTCCAGCAACAAAACTGTAACAAAATGAGCGCGCGCTGTCATCGCTGGTCAGTGTCGTGTCATGTCGAGAAAATCAATAGCGCCCGCACTGACAGTCCGGGCCAGGGGCAGGGGCAAGTCTGACAAGGGGGAGTCGTCCACCTGTTGGCAGCCAGCCGCCCCGCCGCCATTCAGCCGCGGGCAACAAACCCCCAAAAGGGTTACAGCTGTTGGACACAGTTACACACATACATACATATGTACAGTTGTATGTATTTACATCTTTGTACGCGAATAAATGGTACACATACTATTACGTATGCACGGGATTTTAATGAACGAAAGACTGGTAAGGAAAGCTACGGATTTTAATGTTAAGTTTTAGAACAGACTTTGAAAATAATTTTGAACAACGTAGAAAGATTCGCAATTTTAAGCTTAACAATATTAGCAAAATTTAAAAAAATTTAAAATACTGATTATTCTTGAATTATTCTAGCCATCAAAATCGAATTTTACATTGCTCTACATAAACTGTTTTCGGGAATGTTAAGAATACGTTGTACCGACGCAATTCAGACTTGTACTTAAATTTAAAATTTAGATTAAGATAAATTAATATTCTAGTTATTGCTCATTACTGCGAAATTACTACTATTGCCGTCCCACTGTGCCCATACTATAACGTAAACATTCCGCTTTCCAATTACCACACGCCAAATGACAGGAAGAGAGAGGGAGAGAGCATAAAATTATTTCCAGACGAGCGGAGAGCGAGAGAGTTTGACATGTTAATGAGGGAGAGAGAGCGCATGCGCAGTAGACGCAACAATGAATCTTCATTCCATACGCGTTCCCGTAAGATACATTTGATTTGTATGGGAAAAATTTTCAGCAACATGTTGCTCACACCACGAAAATGAGGGGAAAGTCTCCACAAAAACACTCTCTTCTCCACTGAAAAGAGAGCAAATTTTGAAAACTCTCCACGAATTGAGAGCATAAAATTATTTCCAGACGAGCGGAGAGCGTGAGAGAGAGTTTGACATTAATGAGGAAGAGAGAGCGCATGCGCAGTAGAAATGACATGCGTGGACTTTTACTGTTATCTGAGTACTCTTTCGCTGATTCTCTTCCCTTTCGGCCAAGCATCAGGATTGTAGAGAAGGTCGGGGGTCGCATGTGAATTTTGCTTTACACTTTTTCAAAGGCAAAAACATAGGCATGCTCTGAACCCCCGCCCCCATCCGCACTCGTAGTTCCCCATGGAATTTTTGGGTGAGATGGGAGATGGGAGTGTTTGGGTCGATTCTTTGTTTACCTTTTACTGATTGCCCAAAAGTCCCATCGAACGACACAGAGTTTGAAACAGTGCCCAAAAATTACTAATGAACTTTGGTTGCCATCGATACCCTACCCCCTACCCCCTCTTTGACATTCCTTCGCCTCTTTGGGGCCTTCTCTTGTTGTTCGTGTTGCGGGTGGGGGTCAACGTTCCGTGCTGCGCTTCCAGTGCAATTATTTTATTGCTCGGCCCCAGGAAATATACATATACATATATTCATGGTCAGCAAATTTACTGTCGTTGACCGCGGATGTCAGCGAATTAGCCCGCACCTGCCGCCACTTAACGACAGCGTTTCAAGGTGGTTCAGGGCTTTGGATTTGGATTTGCATTATGAACATAATTCAGGTGCTTGGAGAAGAGTTTCTTCGCTCTAATACCCATTGGTAATATAGTAGATAATATATTCCAAGTTAATATAGTAGACATTCTTTGCCAGTACTCTTAAATCAAATTAATTTCGATGGATTGCCATCTTAATCCTCCCATTAGCGTGCTATTAAATATAAAATATTTCTTGTATATCTCGAGAGAGCGCATAAAAATAACAAATAAAATCAAGGGAAAACCAAAAGCTCCGCAGAATTGTTTACAAGTGCCAGAAAAGTATCAACATTACGGACAATCGCGACAATGCCGGGCAGGAGGATTCCGCCCCGACGATGAGTAAGAGGTGAGAGATGAGATCGCCTCTCTAAATGATCTGTGTGAGGCATGGGAACTGAAGAAAGCAGACGTCCGAACATACGTATACGTATTTATACAGTGCGAGTCATAAGCATAATACAGTAACGAAACTACTTAATTTCAAAAATCTCTGGCACTTTAGCTCACTGAACTTATCGCTGAAGACTATAGCTAACATTGAACAATTCCTTTGGGTGGAAAAAAAATATCTATAGGGCGTACTAGCCCTGACACAAATATTTCAGCAATGCTTCGCCCCAGCGAGTTTTTTCACACAAATGTGACAAATAATTCAAAGCAAAATAAATTTTAATTCAATAAAATCGCAATTTAAAAATATTTGCATATTTCGATACTTCAAATTCAGACTTCTATGGGCTGCCCAGTCATGAAACGCACTGTATGCACGCTGTATTTATACACATGTGCATGAATCGCCATGAACAGCGAATAGCTGGGCGAGCGATCGAGTGGATAAAAATATACAAATTCCGCCCGGGCCCGGGGGCAGGGCCGACTCATTGACATGCACAGATACGGGTGTGTGTGTGTGTTGTGGTGTTGGGGATGGATAAATGGGGATCCAAAAAGTTAATAGGTTTTCCAACAACAAACGATCAGTTTCAATGCAATTTTCTTACCCGACGATTTTTGTTATTCCGAAAAGGCTTGTAGGACTTGGCCTTGTGTTTGGCCCCCAGGTGCAGTTTCTTCATGGCTGCCTCGAATCACTCACACAAAATCACTATCGAATAACAATCAGAATCAGAACGCCACCGAGTGGAGTGGGTCACTTTTCACTTGTACCGCGCGCCAATTGCGAATTGTCCCCAAATAAATTATGCAATCATTTTTGGAATCGCTCTGCGGTCGCGAGGCAATATAAACAAACACTCAGGCGCTATGGCCAAGTGCCTTAATGGCAATCGTTAAATGCCCAAGACACTCACACTCACACACACGCGACAAGAATTGGGTCATGCTGGGCCGGGAGCCAGAGACAGAGCCGGACACATGGCAACGATTGAGAAGCACTTGCCACACACCATCCGAGCAATGGCAACAAATACTGGAAATATGCACAAAATGCGAGTCGTAATGAATGCGGATCTATATGAACATATATATATGTATAGGATCCACTTGGATATATAGACCAGTTTAGAGCGGACCCGAAGCGACCGAGACCGACCACAGAGAAGACAACAATTTCGACTGACAATATTTTTTGGCACCCGCACCGCATCCATTGACAAAACAAACCAATGCGAGAGAGCCCGAGCCCCCGAGCACCCCCCCAGCCAGCACCAAATCGGGGATCGGATCAGAGAGAACCAATTGAGAATGTGTAGGGAGAATCAATGCAAGGGAAATGTTTTTATCGATGCAGGAGATTGTATATTGTATATTGTTGAAGATCTAATGTAAGCATTTTCTAAGCTAGTAAAGTAAGCTACTCGTATTTCAGGAATGGTCTGGGCCTCGCCTCCGTTTAGTACTGCTGGCCCTGGATGCCCTGTCCCAGGCTGCGCAGCTCATCGATCAGCGCCGCATTGCCGATGCGCTGATGGTACTGCTGCATCTGCTGGTAGGGCGCGAATCCAATGTAGGAGGGCACCTGCTCCGTGTAGGCACCTGTCGATCCGTAGGCGGCCGCCGGCTGGGCACAAGGTGCGGGCACCAGGTTGGGCTGGCAGCTGAACAGGTAGTTCTTGGGGCACGGTGGCGCTGGCACCGAGGATGCGGCCGGAGCTGCATAGGAGCTCGAGCAGGAGGCGCAGGCGAAGGCCGCGAACACGACAACGAGGAAAGCGACGGTCTTCATGGTGTACATTGGGTCTGGTCTCTCAACTGATACTTGGCTTTGCCCAAGGGCTGCGCTTTATAGGGTTTGGGTTCTTCGGGCAAACTGAAAGTCTGCAGTTTTCCTGCAATTTATCACTTTAGCAGTTTGCAAATGCATCGCAGAAAACTGCAAAGCAAAGTCCGATCGTGGGTGCTTAATGGTGCTGGAATTTTGGGGCTTGGGGGGGACTGGGGAAGAGGTTGACTTCAATTCTAGACAGTTGCCAGCCAATCTTTTTATTGCTGTGTGAAGGTGATTGGAAAAGTGTTAATTGGTCAGTAACCTACAATTCATACACATTTTTGTTGAGATTTTGATTTTTAATCCATTATTTCTTAAGTCTTCAGTGACCTTTTTTTGCAATTTCCGCTCTAGCCCAAAAATACTTTCGACAGAATATATGTATATATATCCGCACAAAATTTTTTATTGTTTTCCATATTGAAAAAACGAATTTCAGTTTTCTATACAGATAAAGGAGCAATTTTAAATTCAAAATTCGATAGTTCGATGACATTTGTTTGTAACCGATCACCAACGCGCCCTCTAGCGCACATCAAAGGAAGAATGTGCTGCGCAACATCTTCGAATTTACGAAATTCGCAACATTTATTTGCTCGTTGCAACATTTAGTATTTACCGTACTCTCCAAATACTAGATAACAAATACTAGAATATGCTAAGGCGGCAAAATAATTTATTCAAATTAAATTGCGATGATCAAGAAGCTACCAAAATGTTGAAAAGAGTTTATGTTGTACATATGTTTGTAGTTTCTGTATATCATCAAATATATGTATGTGTATATATAATCCCACCGTGGAACATGACCGAAAATCCTGTTCCTTCGTCTAAGCAGGTTTCCGTTAACTGCAATTCTTAGCTGCGCCCCAAAATATGAATATATTTGGTGAATTTATTGCGAGTCTATGTCATAACTTAGATTTGACCTGCCTCCAGTTATTATGGAAATTCTAATTGAGCCTGCGCTGAGGCAATCGTAAATTGTGTTATGCAGTGCATAAATTGAACTCCAATCCCAATCCCAATCAAATGGTTTTGTGCTCCAAATGGGTCCTATGGCTCCTATGCAAATACAACAATTACAGTTTTCCTGGAACAAACTGAAAATATGAAATGGTACAAAGGAACTATAGACAGAGTGGGTTTCGATTTCAATGGTTGGCATAGCAATCAAGCAACTCACATTTCTGGGAATCAGTGAAAGTTCAACAAATAATGTTTATTAATGCCAGAATTTTCGCCACACGCTGGATTGCATTAAACCTCTGACAATCTAATATATTTGATGAGTGATGGGATTTAACTCTCTATAAATGTTTGCACTTGTTAATCCTACATTTGTTGTACTTGGGAATCAGTTAATGAATTATTAATGGTACTTGATAAGTGCCAATGATAGATTTCACTTGCTGTATGATTTTATAGAGAGGTTATCAATCATCTCCCATTTAAAGCATCTACTAAAGCATCTACTACTACTAGCAGCGAAAGAAACTGCAGATCAAAGTGCACTAAAAAATATTTGTGTGCACGTAATTGAAGCATTAGTAAACAATTTGTATATATATGTATATATTGATGAATATAAACCGTTAAAGTCTCCCCCTTCCATCAACTTGATATTGTTTTGAATCTAAGTTGTGTGTCAGCTCGCAGGTATTTTTATATTCATCCCCCCTGGGCAGCGGAGTAAACTTTAATTTGAGAAGGATCGCTGTATTGGGATGGGATGGGCAATTACGCGCATGCACATGATGATCCGGTCCGCCTGCCCCTGTTTTTGGAGCCACGGCGCAGTATCAGACCTAAATTTTAATCATAGGGTTTGGTGCCGCTGCCTGCCGCTGGCCTTCAAAGTGGGGCACACAAGTGAGCAGAGAACAGCGCGCGAGAGAGAGAGTCAGGGAGAGAGCCGTTTTGATTGCTCCAACAACATCTAACGGTAAACAAATACTTGGGCCTTGTGTGCCAGACAGACATGGCCCCAAGATATACATCTTAACTGGAACTCCAATTGAAGATGCACTCGACTCGGGGAGATCAATGGATAATATATTGGCTCCAACGGACAGGGATAATTGGTATTCAAGGATGTCTTCTGTGCAGGAAGTTTAGCTCTGCCAGGGATAGAATATTCCCCTTTCAATACTAAACAGAATGTAAGCTTTAGCAGAGTCGAATAAAAAGGAACTTGAGATCTTCCCCACTTAGATTCAAATATCTTCTCTGACTTCTCCTTCCTTCCACAGCTCTCAATGTTTACTCTGCCTTTGTTTTTTAGGCATTGGCATTGGCTTTTAATCGGAATTGGCTCGAGCCACCTGCCTGCGCTTAGACCCAGCTGCTCTTTGCTCGGGTCCTGCTCCTGTGGCCGAGTAGGAGGAGCCCGAACAGATACACAAACAGAAAAAAACACCAAAGGCAAACAAAATACAAGCCAAGAACATGTCTCGGTACTTAGCGCTACGGCGCCGTATCCGCTCTTGACTCTCCTGGCCCCATGGGCACCGTCCACATATCCTTAGCATCGTCCACATCCTTGCTTGCCCACATCTCAGCGATCCACACCTCTGCGATGCGATCCGCTCTGCTCTGCTCAGTCTAACATTTTTTATTGCATCTAATTTAAGCGGCGGCCCAGGAGGAGCCCTTGGCTGGTCAGTCTCTGTGGTAATTTAAGACATTGTTCCCTTGCCACCAGGAGTCGTCAATTATGAGTTAGGGTTGCCGTTCGTTGCCCACTGCCAAAGCGTTGACGAAATGCCGAGCTTTGTTTTAAATTAAATTTAATTAGCAACAGCTCAGCCGAACGAACACCGCCGCGTCGTTTAAGGCTGCGAAGGGATCCAACGGGGCCAGCAGCAGCTTATAATTCATGCCTTTGGAACATGGCACGTGTCGTTTGGCCTGAATGGCAGCTGCTTCTGCTTCTGCTCCTGCTGCTCCACCGCTGCAGCAGGGAGCAGCAGTGACGGGAGGGGACGGGACTAGGGAGACCCATATGCAAGCAGCGCTAACAATGCCGTTATAAGTGGCCCATTAACACGGTGTCAACTGCCATGCAACGGCAATTTCCGTCGCTATTGCCATTTATCGATTTTCAAATTCCATTCAACGCGAGTGGCCCGGCGTAGGAACTAGTGTAGGAGGAACTGACGGGATGGAATGGCAGGGAGAGTAAAGGGGAACCAGATTCGTTTTAGTATACTCGTATCCCGGCGCTCTGCTAATGGGGCCAATGATTTAGCGGATGCTCTGGCAACGGAAGCTGTTGGGTTGGCTTGGCGCTGGCCTTTGGTGTGCCAAAGCGAGTTGAGCTCGGACTACGCTGCTTGTGGGTCATTGCTACAATAGAGGAGTGCATTTGAGCTTAAAGGATGGATGATGATGTCATGGCCACTAATCTCGCGTTTTGCAACTAGGAAATTCAGGAAATTGTAGCCAGTAAATTTATACCAGAAGTCGCTCTTCTTTACTGAATAAACAAGCGCATAAATTTGTTAAATGTCTGAAGTGATTCCACGTTAAAGCTTACCAAAAGATGTGGGATGGTGGAATGGATTTGGATATGTTTTGAATTAATTGTAAAGGATGTGAATTGCATTGCAAATGCTTTGAAATATATGCCCAAAATATATAAAATATACACAATTATCTAGGAAATAAATTAAGGAGTCATATATCGATGCACTTTCAGTTAAAAATGTCCTGAAGCCAAGCAAAGATTTTCTAAATATTTGAATAATAATATTTTTTATTTTGGCAGAAACTTAAACCCCGTAAAGATTATTTGGATATGGAAAATCTTTCACACTAATATTATTTGAAATATGTAGCACCGTACCTGTTGGTTCCGCAATTCTCACGGCGTACAGAGGTGCTGCAGTTAGCTGCCTGGGCCTGTGAGCAATACCCCCGATGCTTGTGGTTGTCCCTGGTCCTTGTGATGCCGCGCGCTCCTCTAAGTTGTGAGATCAGTTTGAAGACCTGTTGCTGTGCCCTGGCTAGCTCTCATCTGGAATGGCGCAGAGAAATGAAAGAGAGATAAGTAACCAAATTCCGAAATTGCAGCTCCAACAGGAAATCGAAAATAAAAGCACGAATTGTCAGGCGCGAAGTGGAAAGGCAGCAAATAAAAACAAGTATACATATATACATAAATATGTACATATATACATATATGTACATGTATGACTGCATGTGTGAGTGTGTACATTCTTGAGTTTTGCAATGAGAATTTCAAAGTCAAGGTTAAATGAAACATTTGTTTGCTCTTTTCTCTGCTTTTGTCTCCGTTTTGTGCTGCCCATTCGCTTTCGCTTCGTTCCCACTGCCCTCTGCAAGTGCTTTTGTGTGTGTGTGTGTGCTGTGTGTGTCGGTGTCTAACAGCTACGCATGCGCGCATCGCTGCAGGAGCCGCAGTTGTCGCTGTGCTTTTGGTTCGTGTTCGTCCAGACCTGCCAGACAACAACAACGTCGCGCATGTCCTATCCTGTCCGTCGCAACGGAGTCTTCGCCTTGCTGTTCACTTGATCAAGCTGAAGTACAGCGAGGGGGGCCGGCCTGCAGGCTTTTAATACCCTTGCAGAGGGTACTTTAGTTTTGGGAGATTTCTATTACCCAGCTCTGGAGTATGCTGAGCATTCAGGGGGAGATAAAATCTCCCTGGAGCCCACCAATTAAGCCCAACAAACTCTTAATCTATATATGGGCCCTCTAGCTTGGGTTTGCTTAGCTTTGGAAGATCTATCACCAAGTACATTGGTCGAAGAAAAGGTTCTAGTGAGGAAAGTTTGTTTGATTCACATCGTATGTCTGTAAGAAATATTTTCCTTATCCAAAAATTAATCAAAATTGTATAATACAATTTTCACAATAGAATTCTTTAGTTTTGCATTTAATTTTGATATGATAAACATTTAATGTTACAGTAGAGCATTACAACTTCGTCCCATATTTATTTATTTATCATTTTTATTATAAGCACATCTTGCTGCTGCTGCTGCTGCTGGTGCTTGTTGTTGTTGTTCCTGTGGCTGGGGCTACTGTTACTGCCCAAATGAATGTCATGTGTTGGCTGCAGCCGCAGACGAGGAATTTAATTTTTTTTTTGCCAAAATAAGCACAAAAAATAAAATAAAATAAAGTGAAGTAAAGTAAGAGGACACAACTCGTTTATGGTTGTAGACAGGCACCAGACATGGGCAGATGCATCCCCATTGGAGCCACATACTGCCCCTCAGGGTAGTCGCAATTGCAAAAAAGGGTTGCCAACTGCAGGTGAGAGAGTGCCACACTCTCCATGGCTGTCTGGCAAGCGAAAGTTCATTGAACTGGCCACGCCCCACCCGCACAACCACTAATACTTTCTCATTACGCCGAAATTCCATGTAAAAAGTCCATGACTTGCCCAAAAACAAAACCTCAGAGAGCTTTGCCAACTGTCCGAATCGATCAGCATTGACAAGGGTCGAGGAGGTCCAAGTGCAGGTACAAACGAGTGAAGGTACAACAGAAATCATTACCAGCGCCCGCTGGCACACACAAATGTGTGGAAAACATTAATTAATTATATTATAATTCCACTTTGAACAAGAGCAAACGATTGAGCAAACAAACATAGAATAAACTGCATGGAAATGGAAATTGAATTACTCTACAACCCATCTTGGGTTGCAGCATTTTTATTGTATACTTCAGGCTATGGTAATGGAGCAGTTTAATTTTTAACCACTTGTAGTTCAAATCCATAAAATTCCTTCATCAATAAATAAGTCTTTTAGGTTTAGCCATAAGTCATTCAATGACAAACAGTTTTATGCAGGATATATGCATAATGCTGTGCTGTGTGCACTCATAAAAAGTTTATTCAATAAAAACTGTTCATCAAAAACTTACACCTCTCTCGCATTGAATACGAAAAGAGCAACCTACTCGCACAGCCTTGAAATAAACAATACACGAAATGCACATAAACCCTTTGCTGATTTGAGAGCTTTTTGCAGCCATTCATTTGCCTCTTGCACACACTCCAATCCAATCTCCGCCGTACTCGCACTTCATGCGTTGCGTTGCGTTGCGTTCCCTGTAATTATATTTTGAGCCCACACTCACACTCCGTACCGCCCTTAAGAGCGCTGGCATTTGCAGGGATTGAAAAGAATATTGTGGTCAGGTCTGGGTCTGAAATATTTCCGCTGTCCGTCAACGTTCCTGCATGTTAAGTGAGCTTTATATTAATTTTATAATTCATAATTGCATCATGTTGCGCGAATTTCTGAATTAAGTTTACTCCTGCATGTGCTGCTGATGCTCTGCTTTCGCTTGCAGTTTTTAAATACCCTTAAAGAGGGTACTATAACATTTTGAACAGAGCATCCCGCAGAGCATCAGATGCGAAGTATTTAAAGTCATTTAACTTTAACGCCGTCGCTGAAAATTTATTTCTGTGGAATAGTGGACAACCACAAGGAATAGATAAATAATCCATAAGCTACTTAAACTTGAATAATCTGCAAGGGTATGTAAGCCATCGGCTTTTAAATTTCACTACTTTTTATTGTTTTTTATTTCTGTTGAATGCCTCAGGTACTCGTCGTGAATTCTGATTAGTCACAGGCATCAAAGGGAATCAAGAATTTCGGAGTATAAGTACGCAAACTTCCGATGTGATTGCCATACGAAAAACTAGCACTGGAATACGATTATGAAATATTTATATAAAATCTGATGTGCTGCTGCACTTCCATAATGAAGAAACCTCCTTTGAAAAGGTCTTCATACGAGGCCTGCAGGATAGAACAAACAAATTGAATATGTTATCAAGCGGAGCGAGTTTACTTTAACATCTTGACACCCCCAGATGCAAGTTGTTTCCCCTCATACGAGTGTGTTGCTGCCCCACGAGAGTTTATAGCCAAAATGATGGCAGACGGATGCCTGAAGGAGGGGCCTGGCCAGAGAGCAGGAAGGAGCAGAAGCTGCAGGAGAGTGGATGGCCCACAGGCATCGTTGGGCATCGCATGCTGAGTCAGATGCGAGTGCTGGGTGTGTGCTCGGGCCTGGGCTTGGGCTTGGGCCTGGGCTTATGGGTCCCAAGTGCATGCAGGATCTGGAGGATGGATGGACCGGTGGAAGCTTGCACTTATTAATGCTTAATAAATGGCATTTCATTTCTTATTATTCCCGGACTCGTGTTGGTGGATTTTTATTGCACTACCCTCTGCCGCTGCTGCTGCTGCTGCTGCTTCGGCTTCGGCTTCGGCTGCTGATGCTGTTGTTGTCGTTGTTAATGCGAGTCGATATATTGGCCATGACTAAGGATGCATATGCACGCAGATACACGGAGAGCGAGAGTCAAGAGTCGAGAGCCAGACAGCCAGACATCCAGACAGACAGCAAAACAGTCGGCCAGCCAGTCGTATGCCGTATGCTAAAGTAATTATTTCATTTGAGCCAACAATGAGGCTGCAACTCTGATGTGGTTATTGTGGCCGAGATGCTCCTCTGGCTGTGGCTGTGGCTGGGGCTCTGGCTGGGCCAAGCTTCGCTTTGAGCGACTGGGATGGATGATTGACGAGTGGAAATTAAAGAAGCTGGCGGCTGGACAGTTCCACTCGCAATCGCTGCACTAAAACAGCATTTTAGCGGTCGGAGCGCTGGGGATGCGAGCGCATCTTTTAACGACTCGCGTTGTCTGTCCATTTTTAAAGTACTTGGAATGTAAATGAAGCGGGTGTCGCTGCCTCCTCAGCCTCAACGCGTCCAGTTCGAGGTCACATCAGTGGTCATTGCACCCACGCACGGCAAAACATTTTTACGAGCTTGAATACAAATGTAGCATTTCCTTTCTTGCGTGTACTATTTTATAACTAGTCGTATTGTTTTGCTATTTTTTTCCTATGGCTGCATTTTTTAATTCTATTTTCAATTTGCGCGCCAACGTCACCTATCGGTCTATCGACATGCGCACTGCGCTGCCAGTATTTTTGGTATTTTTTACAACGCGCTTTGGGGTTTTGACATTACGCGTTAGACCATTTCGAGTATTTTCGGTATATTTTATCGATATCGGACGACGCTAAAATTTTTGCAAATCAATTAAATTGGAAAAAAATAAAATTAAAAAGGTTTGTTGCTGGTTTAAGGCTGCCCTGCTGTATAGCTGATTGATTTCCTTTGTTTACCTAGATGCAGCAGCAAAGTAGCAGCAACAATCTGCCTGGAACCCCAGGCAACAGTGCAGCCTCCACGGCGAACGTTTCTGGCGGCGACTTGGCGTCGCGCGGCTGCAATACACCGGGATGCACAGTGTCCACCATTGTGGAGAAGACCAAGCGCAAGTGCTCGCAATTCGTGTCGGCGCCGTATGTGATGCCCAAGCCGGTGCTCGTCAATGGCCACACATCGATCTTTCAGGTTGGTGGGGAGATGGCCAAAATGGTTGACATTCCATCGATTTCGAACGCGAGTGGCGGCGATGGCGGCAAGCCCATCTATCGCATCAAGCCCGGCACCCATGCCCACGTGATAAACTTTGTGCTCATCGACGAGGGCTCCGATTCGCTGGAGAAGGCCATGTCGGGCGACCAGGAAGCCATGCGTATGGTGATAGACTCCCAACGCGAGTCGGCTATTAGCAAGCTAAAGAAAATGATTGCCAGCCACCGTGGCACAATGGCGGGCAAATCCCCTCAGACAGCCACCTCAGGTCTGCACGTGACCACGCCACAGATTCATCCAGACTTCTCGATTGCCAGCGTTGAGGGTGCTGTGCCCTTTGCCGGAACCGGAGCCGTAGCCAGGCCCGCCGCACCAACAGTACCCACAGCACCTGCCCCAGCAGCAGCAGCAGCCGCCAGCCATCAAGCGTCCGATAACAGTGTTGGCCGTCTGCAGGCCGAAGTTAACCAGCTGCGTCGCACTGTCGGTCTGCTGGACGAGACACCGCGACGCTAGTTCATCGAATCAACGCTGACTACCCGTTTGGAGGGGATATTAGAGCCTAACCAAATACGCTTTAGAATAATTAAGTGTTTCAATAATGTTAAACACCAATAAAATAAGGAAATATATTGAATTTACGTCTGAATAATCCTGTTTCTCTCCAATCAAGGCTACAAATAATGCACCAAACGAGCTTCATATTCAGCATGTATTCCTGCTACTCTGATTCCGATCAAAATTAATTTATATTTTCCCATATTAATCTTGTTTCTGTGTGACTGCGGCTGGGTATCGCTGAAAGCTTGCCTTTCGGTGCCTTTCAAAATGTTTCCAGATCGTTTTGCCCAAGCGAAAAGCCCCGTTTCGAGTTTTGAAGTTGATGTAGGTCTTCTGTGGATACGAATTTGGCATGACCTGTTAGGATGGTGGGAACATTCGAAACTTAGCACAGAATACTTCGAGAATTAATTGTGGGCACTCCCAAATACAGAATTTAAGTGTTGTGGTTAGTGTTTTAAGGCCTAGAAAGCATTAACCTACGGAAATATTGGCATCTTATAAATTTAAATTGTTCATTAAGAATGCTTTGGCCTATGGGACTTTTCCTTGTAATTTCCTTGAGTAACCGTATTCGCATATTTTTTAATTAATTAAAATATTAAGAAAATTAAACCTATTTCGTTTGGAAAGATGAATATCGGGCTATTTATTAGTTATATAGTAATTCAGAGACTATTTTTAAGATTAAAATCTAGCTAAAAGTTAAGGCAATCTTTCAAAAACCTTTGCTTATCTTTTAAAGTACTTTTTTGGGGTTCGGTCAAGAATATCAGTATCAAATGAGATATTAATTTCTGGCAGGCAAACTACCAAAACTTCAAAGCAATGAGGTTCAAGGTGGAATTGCCGAACTGCAGGCATGACTGGAGGCAATATCAGCCGCCACGCCACGCCAGGCCAGCCGGCAGGCGGTGTTGCGGTCCCCCGTCCCAGTGCCGGTCCCGATTCCTGGAAAGGTTTCACGAGTCGCCAACGAATGTGGCCAGGTGAAGCGGTGGGGCATACATATAAGCGGCATTAAGCCAACTGGCCAACTGTGCTCCAGGGCCATTTCTGCAATGGCTGTCAGTGTTAGTGTTAGTCTTAGGGTTAGGAAAAAAAAAAAGTACACAAACTGATCAGAATGAGCACAAACTTTGAGAGTTTGTGACTGGCTTGGCCCCCATCTCCGGGCAGACGGCCATTTTTCGAAGTGAACATTTTCGTACCGACTGAGAAACTGAAGCGGGCGGGGGGTGGGGTGAAGGCAAAGAAACAAATACAAGAGTTGGATCTTAAGGGGCCGTAAATGTGGCATTTTATGTGTCATCAACGACAGCGCGTCGGTGGCGGCGCTCGGACCGAGGCGAAAACTTTGCAATCGAACGTAAATTAATTTTTATTGGTTGCAAATTTTGCCGGCAACCGACTGCCTTATCCACATTCTGAGTCGCCACAAGAAGCAAGGAAGGGTAAGGTAAGCCAAGCGCGATGTCTGTACATGGGTTTGTAATTGAGTTTCGGAGTTGGCGAATCTCAAATTAGGTTCGAGTAAATAAAGCTAAGGTACATATGTACAAAGAGATATTTGATTCATTCGTTTGTTGGAATATCCCACGTACATATGTATACCTACGATAATAATGATAGAAATGGACCACCTCGTAATTCGAGAACTCAAATCTTGGAAGTTTTTCTTTGATTTTAATAACCCATGGTATTAAGCTAAGATCTTCAAGGATCATATAATCCAATATATAATCAAATATAATATTTAATATCAGTTATGTCTGGGAATTATCTGTTTAAAAGATACTTGGGCAGATTTCTTTTTTGAAATCCTTGAAATATTATTCCCATGCATTACTTGTAGGGATATAGTGCTCAGGGATAAGTAAACATATAAATTTATATAGTATATACCTTTATACAGAAACCGGCAACAGGTAGAGGATACATATGTATATTTATGTAGAAGTGGCACTTCAACACGGGGCAACCGGCAAAGATCAGGACACAATTGTGGGGACACGGCGGCAGAATCAAATTCGATACGCGGTGCTACGAAGTGATCCTCTCTTCGCCGTGGCTGTATAAAAAGTAACGAATGTGCGCAATAATAAAAATCATTAAAATAAAAATGTTTATGAGAAGGCATAAACACGACTTTATGGAAGGAGCGACGCGGGCAGTGGTCCCGGGCCGGTACCAATGTTGGGGCACTTGATGGCCGATGGCCGGCGACGCTGGACAGACAGACGCTCTGAAGAGCAGCAGCAGCAGCAGCAGCAGCAACAGCAGCATAAAGAGGCCAGAGGAGCTCAGAGAGTGTCAATGGGCAAAAGTATCTGGGCATTTGTTTCGGTCGGAGTACATACACACACACACATCTACAGAGAGAGGTACAGATACAGGCACTGTGATCTCTATAGATATTTTTGGGATACCCAGTGGGGATACCCAGTGATCTAATGTATTTTTTAATTGGTAATTCTGGGAATAAGAGAAATAAATGAAAATTTGCCTGTAAAAATTCGATGACAGGTTCCGTTTTTGGTAGATATTTATGTATATTAATTCGACTAAAGGTGTTTATCAGATCTTGCTGATTCTGGGTATACTTGTAGATAATAGCTGCATAAATGACTCTACCGAATAAGAGCTTAATATCCTTGGTAATGTGTACCACATATTTTTCTCAATAAATGATAGTTCTTCTGCATTTAATTCTCATAGTGCTCGAAGTGGTTTCTAACCCACAAATAGATTCCCGATGCCTGATCTACTTTATGCTGCCTGTGGCATACTCTACACGAACCCAATATACACCTCTTCTATACTATTGCGAGGTAGCACTCCGAGGCAGACAACGAAGCCAGTCGGGGGATTGGGATGCTAACTCATTTTGGCGGCGGCTGCGGCATCGACTGCTTCTGCTTTTGCTTTTGCTTGTGCTGCGTCTCCTGCGTCGGGATAGGATAGTCATGTGATGAGCACTGGGGAGGCAGCACGGGCAGAGAGAGTCCAGTCCAGGTTCGCTTGAGATTGAGCTTCAGCTTCAGCTTCGGCTTCGGGCTCCGGGCTGAGGTTGTGGCTGAGAAGCAGGCGCAGGCGCTCGGCTCAAAAATAATTTGCAATTTCTTGGAAATACTCACTTTTGCGCTGCCTGCGTTGACGTCGTCGTCGTCGCTGGCGCAGCTTCTCAAGAACCTTTAATGGAACGCCAGAGGGAGGGGGGACCGACCGACCAGAGAGAAGCTGCGTGGAGAGGCAGGGCAGGGACGGCCGTAAGGTGGCCGTAATGAAAATTAAAATACGAAACACTCAGGCAAAGGTCGTGGAACAGGACAGGAGAGGACAGGACAGGAGCGGACAGAAGAGGAGAGGAGCCAGGAGCCAATGAGCGGGTACAGGGTATGCCCCTCTACATACTCTTACCCCTCCCCCACTGTCAACAGTTGGGTCCACGTCCACTCTTCGTACCTCTCGGGGCTTTGGGTGAGTCCGCTCGGTCGGATTGCTTGTCGTTATCTTGTCATGTCAAAATGGTCTTACGAAAATGTATCTTTTGTATTCCAAGTGCAAATGAGCAGCACAGATACAAAACAACATACTCCAGCCAGACCGCGCTTCCCCCTGAAGATCAACCCCCCTCAGTCCGAGCGTTCAGCATTTTGTTTCGCGACTCCTTTTTGTACCCCGTACTGGGAGGGTGCGATGGGTATGATGGAACACTTAACCTCTGCCCTCTAAGCACTGACACTTGAATAGCATCAGTGTGCGAATTTCCGATAACCTTACAGCTATTGGCACTATTAGATAAATATATAATAATATTATAATAACATACTAGTTACTGTTCGAATAATAAAGAGTAATGATTTGGTCCTACATTTATGGACGCTCAAGAAATCTTAGCAATATCCATAATTATTAAGATATTGGACTCCGATAGATATTGGAACTTATAAACTGACCAACCTAAATTCATTTTGAATAAATAATAAAGGCAACCCTGTGATATCCACAAATATTGACCAATATATAGAAATCTGAATGGCATCCTGTAATATGTAGAATTTTAATTTTAGTTCGATTGTTCGATATAAATGCTAACAAGAATGGAAAAAAGACTACTAACTACTCAGCATTACTATTGGAAACTTGTTTTAATGGGCATTTTATAGTCGCAACATGGAGACTGCAGGCAGCATTCCTCTACTTGTTATTTCTCTCGATTTTTATTTGTTTTGTTCACTCGCAATTTTTATGCCTTTATTGTGTTTACTTTTGTGCCTTCGCCTTTTTCTGCAAATGCTTTTAAGACTTGAAGACTTTTTAGTTTGTAGTTGAGCGTACAAATTTGTGCCCGATCCACCTCTATCCACCTCATCTCGCCGCACACTCAGGTGGTGAGGCAGGAACAGGATCGTAAGTGTATCCCATGCGACTGACTGTATTGGTGCCTGTATCTGTATCTTTTTCAGTGCAAAACGCGAGCTGACGCTCACTCAGAGGCTGAGGAGTGAGAGACTGAGAGGCTGAGAGACTGAGGACTGAGATACTGAGGACTGAGAGACTGAGGCCTGGATGCTGATGATGACACAACATGAAAAGGTAAAACACGCTGAAAAATATTAAATACGCTACGTCGCTGCCTTTTGACAGCGGACGTAAATTTGCTTTTGCCTGCACTCTGCACTCGCCCTGCACTGCCCTGCCCTGCCCGGCACTGGATGCGCCGGACTGTTTAATTGCACATGAGATCGGTGGCAAGAGAGAGAGTGTGGGACCGGGATCGGGATCGGGACCGGTACTGGGACCAAGTGTGGCGACTGCGCCTCTCCGCTCAGGATCTCTTGGCAATTAAAATAGAGTGTAAGTTAAGGATGCATAAAACGCTCATCTTTATGAAGCCCCATATTGTCATTCCCCCACAAGCCACAAGCCACCGCCACCGCCATCGCCATTTCACGTGTTGACTTTAGGGCTGTCCTAGCCCTGATTCGCCAGAGGCAATAATGCTTAGCCGGGTGTAGTTCTGTTCCAGGGAATTGAGATTAACAGATAAGTAGCTGACTTGCTATTATACTGTCTGAGATATGCCGCAGAGTCCACTTCGAACCAGTTTTGAGTAGCCTGGGAGTACCGCACAGGCTTGAATATATGCCCCACAGATTTAAAATTTCAACTGTCTCGCACTTTTGAAACGCACTGTTTTTCGGAAAAGGATGTCATTAGTCGGGCCCCCACCTATAAATCAAATTATATTTTAATTTTTGCAATTTTTGTTATTTTTTTGTTCGCTTGTTCTTCGCTTTCATGTTCGTTGTTGTGACTTGAAGGACAACAGTCAAAAGGGGACGACGTGAAGTCGCTCTGTGTCAAATGTGTCAAAATTGCGGCAAAATAAATGAAGTTAATTAAATTCTGAATGTGGCACACAAACAACCAAATCAAATCCCATGTGCAGATGAAGTTGAAATCAAATCTTGCATATCGCCGCCGCCCTCACACACCACAGAGCTGGTTGCTGAATGCTGAGACCCTGCCTGCCCCCCAGTCAGAATAAAGAAGGAAAAAAAAACATATGCGAACGGGTTTAGAAGCAACTTGCTCCCATTTCCCACAATTGTTGCAGTAATGGGTATGCGATGTCGGGGGCCTGGGGTTAGGGGGCTGGTGGCTGGGGGCTTAGGTCTGGCAACAATATCGTTTCCTGCAGTGCCCCACAAAGGCGAAATCATCATCAACAACAAGAAAGCAATGCGGCAGGCAGTAGTCGAATTGTTGGGTACCCTTGCAGTTGTGTTCCTTCCCATGATCGAGTGATCCGAATGGTTTTAAAATCACCCATATCACCTGATTGAAGAGTAAAAGGTTGTGAAAATGTATTCAGGATTAGTTCTCTTCAAATCCGTACTACCCTCTGCAGTAGGGTATCTGCACACAACAACTTTCTGGGACTCTCTGCCTGTCAGCATCGGCATCGGCGGCGGCGTCGTCCTACCGCATTCTAAGTTCTATTGGCACAAAGACCGAGTTTCGCCTTTGCGATTCCTCCTCTTCGTCTTTGACTTTTCCCATGCCACACACCAACACACATGTATCTGTATCTCGTATCTGGATTGGTGTGTGTCCGCGTATCTGTTAGATACACTTTGTTCGCACACAGATGCCCTGGCGGTCTGGTAGCTAAACTCGTTTTCTGAGATCTGGGGCCCTGGGCCACTGCTGATAGGACTTGGCTGCTCTCTGAAAGCTCTCCCTGCTCTCCATGTGTGTGTGTGTGTGTGTGTGTGTGTGTAGCGCCTGCTGCTGCCGGCATAGTTTGCCATTTTCAAGGTCGATCTGCCTGTCCGTCTCTCCGTCTGTCTGTGCTGATTTCTTCTTCTGCTGAATTTGCTCAATGTGCTGCCCATATCTCATGGGGGTCTAACGACTAGCCAAGTCTCCGAGCTAATGTAATCTGGTGCCAAGTAATCTTGGTCGTATAACCATCTTCGGGCCCCATGCCATTGCCGTGTGCTCATTGCAGTCCAAATTTGTTCAGACATTTACTCCTTCTGGGGCCGTGCAACAAATAAAAAATCATTTTTTACGATTGCCTGAGATCTGCAGCCTCCCAGCAGAATCCGAAAAAGTATCTCTCAGTGTGTGTGTGTTTTCTCAGGCGACTGCTCTGCTGCATGGTGCAACATTTCGCGCTGCAGGCTGCATGGCTGGCTCTGGCTCGGGTTCTGGCTGCTGCTGCTTTACTTTTCTCCTCCTTGTCGCTGCTGTTTCCTGTTTACCGACGCTGCTCCTCGGGGCTGACTCACCGCCATTGAATGTTCATCGCCTTTCCGCAGTCCGGACTTTCGCTCCCGTCCCTGCCAATTCCGATTCAGTGGCAGGATGCCATCCGTCCCATCCTTTGCTCTTGGCCATCTTTTTTGCAGTAGCTGGGGCCCAAAACAAATTGCGATTGCATCTGCGAGTTTTCTCATTAATGATCAGACAACTCCCCCTTCGCATTATTCACCAGTTTCACTGGAAAAATTAAGTGAATAACTAAAAGTTATGGGCTGAGAAATTGTTGGCTCCAGAATGGGAAAGTATGCAAAAGCAAGAGGCGAACGTCGCGACGTTGCCGTGTAATGAATGAATGATAATATTAAATGGGAATTTGCATGACAAATTTTATATCTTTTCAAAACTAATGAAAAAAAAGTTTCACAAAAAATTTGTCGGGTGTAAAAGAAAATATCTTTGGAGAAGTTGAGAGTCAAGCAGCACTAAATTATAATTAGCATAATTCAATTCATAGTTATTAGGCTTCTCTTCAGTCTTTTAGGTGTTATTATTACACCTCTGTCCTTTCCGGCTTTAGAAATAATTCACGAGGAGAATTCGAAGTATTTAGAAAAATAAAATAAATGGTACGGGCATGTAGATCCTTCTTCCAAGCATTTTTCTAGTAATTATGCATGTAGAATAATTTCACTAACACACACACCACTGTAGTAAATATAAATAGTTGCACAAAAAATTATACGAAAATTACACATATACAAAAAATGCATTTCTTCTGCAAGCAATATAATTCTCAAGAAATCGCAATTGTTGGTTTCATTTCTATTGTATGACTTTTCAGTTTTACACAATCGTTTTTACCCCTTTTACCAACTGTTTGTTATCCTTGCATCACATGTGCCTGAATGGCTGAATGGGCAGGGCCGTATCTCTCATCAAATGCAAAAAAAGGGAAAATCCAGCGAAAATAAATGCATGATGCTCTTTTCTTTTGTTATTCCCTGTAGCAATTGTGGCACACACATAATTAGAATGTGGCTCATATGTAGGACAATTTGGCAATTTCAGCTATCTTTGGAAACATTTTTTATACTTATGAGGGACGGGCAGGACGCACGTCCGAGCAAAACTACGTGGCGAACAAAGGAGGATGAGAACAATTGCAGTTCTCAGAATAGAACGAGGACGGGTAGGAGAGGAGAGGAGCGACCGTGTCCTGGGATGCAACTATCTTGAGTGCGAAATCACGTACGGGGAATGGGATTCGTGTACTTCGAAATGTTTAGCAATAATTGGACTGGACGATCAAGCGACACCTGCTGATTAGATTCAGCATTAGAAGGATCAAGATCGTGTTGAGTAAATCCTTCTTCTGGGAATTCCCCGGCCCAAGCTGAGAGCGGAAGATCTTCATCGATCGTTGATCGTTGATCGCTGATCGCTGATCGTTGATCATTGATCGTGGCCGGTGTAACGACATCTACATAGAAACCCGCTCGCTCTACTCCAAAACTTTGTTCAGTGCAATGAACTTTCGAAACTAAGAAGAAATTTCAACTTTTATTTAAATTTAGTTGGGTATGTGTGTGTGTGACTCCAAAAGGAATAATAAGCGAAATAAGAAAACTGGAAATAAGATAGAAAAATGCTTTGCGATCCCTCCACACAAAAGCAATCAAACGTTGTTTAATTTTATACAGAGAACATGTCTCTACGGCCATCGTAAAGCCTCTCCAGTCCCAGTCCCAGTCCCAGTCCCAGCCTCTCCGACCTGGTCACTCCGCACCGCCCAAGTCCGACGACCATCTGCGATTAGCATAACATCAAGTGGGATTGGAATTGGAATACAAATGGAATGGGAATGACCGCAGCCACAAATACTTAGAAGATTAGGCAGAGGAAACTAGCCAAAAGAGCTTTTGGGTCCAACTAGAGACAGAATAGAATCTGCTGCGTACCCATACCATACCATTAATTAATAACTTCTATGAAATTAGCGACAAGACATTATTTATACGTCTCGTTGTTTCACGTGGCATGCCACAAATGGCAGTTGAGCAGAGGCCGAGGATGTGCCATGGGCTGCTAATAATAATTGCCAACTGTAGAGCTGTGCCTTTTGTTCTTTGATCTATTGTATGCTTCACTTGTTTCCAGCTGAATGGAAAGAAAAGACTGAATTTAGTCTTTTGGTAATCGTGGCTGGCTCATACATCAAGTTTATTGGAAAGATTTCGTGCCGCCTCCACTCCAGAACTGTTCAAGTTTAACGACCTTTGAAAACTTGGTCTCTTTTTTTTTACCGCTTTTGAGATATTTTATGGTGTTTGGTTTATGGTACTAGAACTATTTATTAAGTTAAGTTTTAATATCGAAACCCTACGAGCGTCAGCAAGCTGTTGGTTGCTTCAGACATGACCAGAAATGATCAGACATGTTCCTAAAAACAACTTTTTGATTAGTAATTAAAGTACAGTTTTTCCCAATAAGCGAAAACCTATCCGTTAAAGTACAGTTGCACCCAAAATGATTAATATTTAAAGGGAAATAGATCTTTGAGAATACATATGGGAAATATTAATTATTAATGATATAATAATGATTAAAAATTAAAGGGAATTAAATAGATCTTTGAGAATACATATAGGAAAATTGGAAATTTATTTGAATGAAAACATTGTGATTCCATCATCAAATTCTAATTTCCATTTATTATTTATTTATTTATTTTTTTTTTTTTTAATTTAATAACTTACTATAAGTTTTAAACCTTATAGTAAGTGATGATAAACTAGCAATTGCTGCTATAGCCTTCAGCTAATTTCCATTTACATATTTATACGTTCTTTTTAGAAGAGCAGCTAAGTAAGCATTTAATTATATCAAATTGATGTATCCCTTTGCCATCAAAATATGTCAATAAAAATAAAAATTGAAAACTCTCCATCAATGCTATTTTACAATTGACTGAATATTTTTGTGTTGGTCTAAGTAAGTTGGATATGTAGGCCATGGGCTTTAATTGATTAAATCAGAGAAGAACTTAAACATCTTTTAGTGTTAGTAATTCTCAAATTAGATTTTGTATGAATAATGTGCGGATTTAATTGCAAATCGGTGTATACAAATGGGTTAATTATTAAATTTATTAGTTCAAAATGTGATTAGACAAGTGTTAAGGCTGCAGCCCACTAGCAATTAACTTAATAACTAAATGCAACTGCGAGTATTCGTAAAAGCGTAATTGCAAATGTGGTTACGTTGCTGCTGTCGAACGATGACTCAACGACTTGTGACTTGCATCGAGTCATACGATTGTTCCTGCATACAGCCCCCTGCCACTACTACATACTGTAGTTAGTCATCCAAAGAGCTCCTGAATCAAAAGCTAACCAAGAATGCCGTTCAGGTACGATTGTGTGCAGGCGGCGGGGCAAAGTCAAGGGGTGCCCGAGGACTGGGAACAGGCGTGTATCTGTATCTGTGGCTGACATAAAACAACTAAAAATAATACAAATACAGTGCCATAAATCTTGTAGGTGAAAGAAAGCCAGCACAGAGAAAAGAAGAGAGGGAGAAAGACGTGGCATTGGTGAAATGCAAGAGCTCTAGCTGGATGCTGGCTGCTGGATGCTGCCACTCTGACACTGGAGCAGGGGCTGGGCTGGGTCCCTTACCAAACGATGGCGGCGGCGGCGGCATCCGAAGACTCTCCAAAGTACTTTCCTCTAATGGCAGTCACACGCATTAGAATTACCTTTAGTCTGAGTGCCAGTATGGGTGCCTAGGTATCCATATCTTTTGTGGATGCCCATGCCCCATGCCCCATGTCCCGGAGTCTGTGTATAAGTATCAAACTGTTTCAAATTAACAAAGAAAGGGGAGAGAATGAAGCAAATGCGACGTTTTTCGAATCTCTTTTGAATAAATTTAGTCACAGATCTTTGGGGTCGGTCGTTGTCTTCGTTTTTGGTAATAACATTTGTCTAGTTGGATGGTCTGTCCGTCCCCACACCTTGTCGCTGCCTGTATAGAAACAGACGGTTCATTGCTATGGTCTTGCCAGATCCTCCTTGCAGATAAATGTAAAGATGGAAAAGAAAGCATCTTGTTCATTATTTGTGGCCAAGAAACTGAAAGAGCGGGCGCTGTGGAAATCTGGGGGAAAAGGTATCGTTTTCCTCGTAATAATTTCCCAGCCCAGCCAGTAAAGGTATGCGATGGGATGGGGTGGGGGGACTGGGATCATAAAAAATGCATCGCCCTTGGTGTACCGCTCGATCAAATTATGTTAATTTGGAATTTAGTGCGAGTATCGGAATAACGACAAAAGGTAACTCACACTGACACAGAAAGTCATGAAGAGTCACTTCCAATGGTAATGCTGGTAAATACAAATGGTATAACTTGTTCTTAGATATGCTGATCAGATGCTGCATAGGCGGTTATAGTTAGTAGAGAGTTTTAGGTCGTAAGGGAATAAATGAAACCTATACTCTAAATTGAATGTTGAAACTAATGTGAAATAAAAGACTATTCTTCTATATTCCTATGATTTTATATTTCTATTTTCCATAACTTTAAGGAGAAAATTAAGTTTATAATTAAGATTTTTAATTATTTATATTTTATATTTTTTTATATTATTTTATTTTATTATTATTTTATATTATTTATTGTTTATATTATAGATATTATAGATTTACATTTAATAGATTTATGATATCTTGCATTTTGAATAGGTGCTACCGATCCTTAGCTTATAGAGCAACTGTACTACAAATTTTGATTTTCCGCTCTTAGTTCCATATCATAGTTGGCACTTCCACAACTAGTATAGAACATTTCTACTATACACCCTTAAGTATTTCCAATGGATTCCAGATGATAATTTTTGTAATTCCATCAGTGCGCAAGTTTTGTAAATCGGATTCAGGTATTGATATTGATACCTGTACCAGTTTAGGAATTTCTGTCATTGCATTGTATTATGGGGATGTATCCAACTTGCTTTTTTGTTGTTGTTGTCGTGTATGGCTTGTGTGCGTGTACGCGCTGCTAGTCCCATGTGGGTATATCGTGTCTCCTACACTACACACAATAAGCGGACAAACTATAAAACTTGAATCAAATCGGACAAAACAAAAATAAAATTTTATTGCATTCCAGCACTAAAATCGTTCGATCGTTGCTGCTGTGTCTGTGTGTGTGTGTGTGTGTGCGTGTGCTCTCAGACAGCAGCGTCTATCTCTCTCGCTCACTGGAAAGTGTGCAAAGAGCGACACAGCACAACAACAACAGCAACAGGAATAAGAAGATGAGCAAGAAGCAGCACAGCAGCAGCTACAATAAGTATAAAGAAGGATCGCCTCGACAATGTGATACCTGGTAGGGTAACACTACAGGTTCTAAAGTTCTATATGATTACAGGGTTAACATATCTACTAGTATATAAAGGTGATCTACGTTTAAGAGTCGACAGAGAGTCGACAAGCATTTTCCAATAGGAACTTGCATCCGCATGAAAGCGTTCCTTATGTGACATTAATATGTAACCAATGCATATACCCTTGGAACTCATCGAATGCCAGGTAAATAAAGCAGCGCAGCAGCCGCCGATAATTCCAGCTTTGACTGTTATCTTGTCTCTCCCTCACTCCCTCACTCCTGCACTCCCACTCTTCGATTCTCTCTCAGCGTTTCTGTCCCACTCAATCGGAGTGTTTGTCTCTGCGCTCAGTGTGTCTCTGTCGCCATGTGCGTATGCGTATGGACATCTTCGCTTCTCACCCCCCACCGCAGGGAGCGCACAAATGAAACTCTTTGCCTAATATTCCATTAACGGGCTTATTAAGGCAGCACGTATTGCTGCCATCGGACTGCGGACGACCCACACAAACACCAATACGCGTGCACCCAGGAAGACAGACAGACAGAGACAGCGACTGCGACTGCGACAGAGAGGCAGATATTGAGAGAGTGCGTGAGAGAGGGAGAGAGAGTAGTTTAATAAAAGGTACTGATGCATAAATGGGTGTTTGTATCTAAATTGATCGAATTTGGGGACACACACAAGACAAAAGCGGGGCAGGCAGATGAGCAGCAGCGGGCAGGAGTGGGGGGAAACAGACACCGGCAGAAGAGACGCTGCGCGATGCGCCGCCGCAGTGTACTGTCCAGGTAGAAATTCCCCCAGTTGTGGAAACAGAAAACAGTTGAGAACAAGTAAGAATGATCAAGTTAATGCAACGACTATGGAATTACCCTATTGATCGAGTAGGAAAACCAAAAATAAAAGGAATATAACCATAGAGAATTATCCCATCGGAATGAATTCTGGTAGGTGGATACAAATACTTGTACACTGTACTTGATATGAAGTAATTATAGAGTTATCTATACATATGTAGGTCACCAAATCCATCGGCCATCTGGCCTGTTACATACATCTACCAATATAGTATATACCCATCTCCATCACGACTACAGGGAATAGAAAAAATACAAGCGACGCGACCGCGAGCGAGCGACTCTTTGACTTCGACTTTGACTGTGACTTGGACTTGGATAGGGACGGCGGCTGCTAAAGCAGGTACAATTTTATAATTTCGTTTCGTGTTTAATTAAAGGTGAAGTTTTAGAGAAATAATAAAGAATTATCGAGAGCTCGACCAGGGCCAGGGCCAGAGCCCCAGTCAGAGCCCGAGCCAGAGCCAGATGATGTTGTCCCACTCCATAGTACGCACACACATACAAACACACAGAAGAACCGAATTGAACATTGATCGTAAAGCGATGAGACGGATACGAAGTATTGGGAACAGAACCCAAAAACACACAGTTTTCCTTCCCTACTGCATGCTCTGACTTAGACGACTCGGACGACTCGGTCGACGGCGATCATTATGCCATAAATAAAGATTCGTTCCGTGCATCTCTCGGTCAGCTATGCTATGGGAAAAGTATATATGTATATTCTTATAAAGCATTTTTATTGCAGGCACACACATAAAATGTGTACCGCACCCCTTGGAGCTCCTAAGCCTAGACTCCCAAATTGGGTTCGCCCATAATTATGGCTTCAGTTATGATCAAAGTTCAGTTATTGTTGGCCCCGGCAATGTACAAATCAATGTTCGGAATAAAAGAAATTTAATTGCCCCCAGGCGGAGATCGAGCTGGGTTCTGGGTTCTGTTTAACTTTTCTATTCTTGAAATGTTGATTGTTCTGGACATTTCTGCGATTGCTACATTCAGAGGCATTGATTTAGGCCATCAATCAAAACCTAAGGTATATCAAAATTATCAGTCATATCAAGGGAGTTTGACTAGAAAATAACTGATTTTCAAAAATGAATTCAATTCCGAATATTGTATCTAACAAAATGATTCTTAATTCGATTCCCCATTTTCACAAAAAAACTTCTTGCAATCGCCACCTATGCAAATCAATTTATGATCCTGTGCAATGGAAATTTCAATTTTGTTATTTATTTCGTACAAATTGAACATCATCAAGCAAATTTGGGAATTTGTCAATTCCACAAGCGAAAATGTTTGGACAGGCTTAATGACAACACTTGTCAAAATCAGACAACACAAACTAATCATTTTCATTCAGATGGGGCAGATCGGCGAGAGAGCGCGTGCCAAACACTCAGCAGTGGTCTGTCTCCGTCTCCGTTCCACGTTTCCCTTTCAGCATAGAACGAACCATGACGCCGATGACGGCTACGCGATGGCGATGGCGATGACGAGGCACTTGACGAGGCAACACTGTTTGACGGTTGCCCTGCTGCCCATGACTTCCTATGACAAATTTATGCCCCTGCACTAGAGATGTCAAACTATCGACAGGGGAACCGTGACCATGACCATTTAATTGTTTTGATTTACTACCGAAAGTTCTAACACACAACTCTATTTAAGAAAATTAAATAAATATTTAAAAACTCATATTTTATAATATTTTTCTATATTCTTTTGTGAGTTGAACTTATTAAGTTTTAGATTAAAAACTTAGTCCTTGGTATCTGCTTAAAAGCTGTGAATCCTCAGCTGATCCAACTTGGCCAATCCCATCTTAGTCAACCATCGACAGATATTCTCACGCTGATCGCCCTGCAGCTGGATAACTTTGCCATACTCGACCACAGCTCCATTGCAGGCAAATTCCTTTTTACAGCAACGGACTATTTTCTTCAAGTCGTACTCCAGGGACAGGCCTTGGACAGTGGTGATTATCCTGAAACCGTTCCTATGCTGAACTCTTATGTGTACGGGCCAGTGTTGACTGTAATCCTTACTGCCATTGCTGGCATCCGCAAAGGGGTCTCGAGTATTTAAGTTCTGGATAGACATAGTACGATGTTGGTGTAGTTACAAAATATCGTTTTGAATGACTTGAAATTGAGTGATTTGAGTGATTTTTCAGGTATGTCTAACAAGTCGGGGCAACGATGTATCGCCGCGCAGAGCCTCACTACATGTGTCCCCGGAGTTTAGTGTCATATTTCCGTGCAGAAATGTGTCACTTTTTGGGCCTATTTTGGATAGTTCAATTCCTATAGTTTTCCAAACATTTGCATCACTGGAGTACAGCATGTAACTAATGGAACAACTATGAGGCACGAGCCTGGGGCACGCTTATCGCATCGGTCGTCGGTCATCGTCATCGCATGCCACGCCCGCAACGAGCCCGCTGAAGTGTAAGTGTCTGCACTTACGGTTTTATCGCTTGGCCTTTCACCCGGCGACCCAGCGACCCAGCAACCCAGCGACCGGGTCCGGAATGAGCTGCAAACACTTTTTACGACATTGACAACAACGGCAACAAACAAGTCTAAACAGAGACAACATCACAAGACAATTGTGCTCGGGATGGGTCCGCCGATGGGTCCGGGTCCGGGCGTAGTAAAATCGAAGGCTATAAAATTCTCTAATTGTTTTTTCGCCAAAGCAAACAATTGAGATTGAGAGCGCCAGGGCTCCGAGGCTAATTGATTCACACTTTCTTTTTGGCTGTAAAACACGATGGTCGGCATGGAGGTGGAGGCAGAGGTCCTCTGCTTTACGAGCCCCCTCACTCTCTCTCTCTCTGTCTCTGGCTGAGTGTTTGTTTGATCAACAGCAGAGAGTTCGAGCCATGATTAAATCTTTACTGCTCTTTACTCTAGTGACATTTAATTGGTTTTATGGACCGTGGGTCTGCCCTAAACCATCCCAGACTCCACCCCCACCAAGCTGGTATCCATTCTGGCAGCTTAATTGGCCCAATTCAATGTGGTTAGGCAAATCAAAAACAAACTGGACGACGAGCACTTTGTTAGACCCAAAATTACAAGGGATCTCGATCCAACTACGACCTCTTCTGAATGCTGATGCGGCTGATGATGATGATGAGGCAAATACCACTAGAACATGGAAGGGGATGAATAGGGGGCAGGGCACCACTGACGACGAGTTAGACGAGTAGATAATGATGTTGTGATGTCAAAACATCAACCTGACGTCTGGTCTGGTCTGTTCTGTTCTGTTCTGCTCTGTCTGTCTGTCGGTGATGGCTGTCAAGTGACGGATGGCGCGTGAGGATCACAGTCGGCTAGGGGAGTGGAGTGGAGTGGAGCGTACCAGCGTGCCACTTGTTGTATTGTTTGCTTTTGGGTTTGGGTTCCGTTCCCATTCATCTAAGGTAGGGTAGCCCTCGGACCATTATTCAAATAATTCAGAGATCTCTGACCCAATCCCAGCTTCAATCTCTGCCCTGCCACTTGACACGCACGGGTCGGCTGCAGCGGCAAAGGATTAGCTCCATTTAATAAGCGCTAATGATGAGATGGCTTCTGACACGGATTGATCTTTTTCCGGGAGTCCCCTCCTTTTGCTCCCACTGTGTGCCGTGAGCAAACATACTACGATAAACGGTAACGGTTACGGTTACGGCTATGATGCAGGCCACGATACGGCAGCTGTTGACTTTTGACACCCGTAACAAAGCGCTGATAGAAATGCACCCGAATACCCGTGGGTCCGTCCCCGGCGTTATGTGTGTGCAGTGCACTTTGCCGACTCCACTCCCGGGAGAAATGGAACAATGAGACATGAGACGACAGTCGACAGTCGACACTGATGAGTAAATGAGAGCGGAAGGGAAATTCCATGTTATAGCTAACATGGGGCAGATGAAGAAGCTCATAATCATTATTGCCAAAATGTTTTTAATTTGAATTTATCACAAGAAGTGCTAATAAAATATGAAAGATTTGTGGGGACGATTTTAAAGTGGATATTCTCTGGCTTGATATTATAATTTATATGTCATAAATACATATTTTAGCAATTAAACTACAGAATGAAACAGAGTTGAAGATATTTAATAGAAGTTTGTAAAATATAATTTAATATTTATTTAATAAAAAAATCCACCGATTTCGAAAGTTGAATGCTATAACCTAAACTGTGTGTGAGAATATTTTAACATTGTTCTGTTAAACTCCCATCAAATGTCGCTGTCTTTTTACCGCATTGCTTGAAAATTAATTTTGCTTATTTAAGGTGTAAAACTTAATCGATATACTAGCCCATATGTGAGATATTTTTTATAGAAAATCTAGCAGAGATGATCCTCCTAATTGAAGATCCCATTAATCAACTTCAGCGCTATATGGCTAGAGAACTTCCCTTTTGGGTGCACCAAGTTGATACTCTTTCTACCACTCTGGTTGCCGGAATTTGAATGTCGTTGGGCGTAGACGTCGCTTATACACCCATTACTCAAGTGCCGTCGCGGACAGAGCGCCGACAAATCCATCAGCAGCAGAGCTCAACCCTCAACCGAGCAAAACTGAACGAAGACTCGAGCAGATGCGAAGGCGGCCTCGGGGGCAGGTTAAATAATAAACGAATTACGGTTATGTAGCCAAATGTAAAATAATTCATTTAAAATGGATTCGGAATATTCGGTGGAGTCTTTCCCGTACCGGACCACATCGGACTGTAAATGCGGCAGTTTTCCACTGAATTTAATTAGCGGCCTCGACAAATTAACGGAGGTGGATGCGGTCGCTTGGACGCTTCGCTGGGTTTTCTTTCACTTCACTCAACTCTTCAACTTTACCATCATCTTGGGTATACATATATCATACATATATATGTATGTATGTGCATTGTACATGGATGAAAGTTGCTTCCCGGGACAGCAGTTCGTCACTGATCGTTGCACAAACTCCCAACCCCAACCCCAACCCCAGCCCCTTGGCACCACAGCACCCATCTCCATTGCTATATCTGGGCTTATCGCTGGTCTAGCATCGGTCGGAGTGACCCAAGTGAATTATTTAAATGAATAAAATATGCTAAAATGTGTGTTACAAGTGTGTCCGACTGTCTGGCCATGCATATGCTCGGATCTAATGTAATAGATCATATAATTAGAAGAATTATGGTGGAAACAGCAAACAAACAATGACAACAATTGCGGCCAGAGCCGAAAGGCAAAGCAGACAATGGCAAATAATTTTAACAAAATGTGTTGCGTTGCCTCTATCCGGCCAAAAGACTTTCTGCCCAGCCGGAGATGGCCAGAGTCCAGCGGCAGTCCACCGGCAGTCCAGCGATGATTTAGGGTCAATTGAGGCGCTTGGTTTTCTTCCCTTTTTGGGGAAAGTGTGTTCGAGTTTCGAGCCGAGTGCTGGCTCAGTAATTTGCATATTTCTGAAATGATTTTGATAAATGCCAAGTGCTGCTGAACTGAAGTTTTTGAAAGTAAATATTAAGGAAATATATTATATTAAAATAAAACACGCACGAGGGCGTTGCTGTATTTAATCGGTGGGAAACTATCTGCCACTGACCCCTGCACACTACCCATTGATCAATATAAAATTAGCATATTTCCATGCCCATGATATTCTTTTACTTGGTGTAACTTTGTTTGCTTCCAATGTTCGCTATCCGGAATATAGTAACACATTTTTGGGACATAAAATATTCGTTCCTTCAAGCTTCAAACCTAGCAGCAGCAGCTGAACATTTTTCTTCATAGATATACAACATACATACGTATGTATGTGTGAAGATGGGCACTAACCAAGGATGTTTGAACAATTCTAGCCAACCACAAAAGGCCTGTGCTGGTAACATTTCTGAAGAGTAGTAACCTTAGTCAAGAGTATATTTATTTATTGATTTATATTCGATTCGGTTGCAATGTAAAAATATATCTAACTAAATTTAGTTATAGCTACGAGGCCTACAACTAATATTATTTTTTAAATTATTATAGAACAAGTGGAAATTTGATAGTTTCAGAGATTCTGTGCAATATCTTTTAGGCTGTAGCTGAACACTAATAAATGTTTATGAAATAAGCATTAAACATTGAGTTTCCGCTTACTAAATTTGTGAAAATTGTCCTGGAATTGTAGCTCATGTAAAATTAATTTGCAGAGCGTTCCGCTTATGTTAATATAAGAGCATGCAATATTCTCTATGCCAGATATTTACCTACAAATGTACACTCTATGCTCGAGCAGATGCTTGAACAGGTTGCCTAACATATTTGTGCACTTATGTACACGCAGATGTATGCACATATGTACATATGTGTTTTGGCATGAATACATTTATGCAAGTGGATCCCAGAGCACCGCCTGATGTTCCTGATGCTCCTGACTCCACTCCTGTGCAGAAATGGAGAATGGACTGCGGAAACTGATTTCCACGCTGGCTTTCGTGAAATATAATGTTTCCCTTGGCATATTTGCAGTGCATATTTGACGTGGATATACATGTATGTGTATGTGCAAGGCTGCAGATCAGAGATGGGCTTGGGGTCGTAAGAGAATACGGCAGGCAGGCAGGCAGGCAGGCAGGACAGGACATGTATGTAGACAGGACCTCGGCCGAGGCAGCATCGCTGTCAAGTGTGTGCAAACAAAGGAAAACTGGGAAAGTGCCACTAATTACAATTCCCACACACAGAGGAGAAGCGCCGCCACAGCACATCACAATCCTCCCTCCCTCCCACCATTCAGTCCACATTTGCATCCGTTGCAAGTGTCTGTGGCACAGCGGAATGAAGGCATTTGTTGACCGGCCTCTGGCTGCCTTGACTGAGGTCCTGTCGCGTCCTTGTCAACGGACAGTGGGAGGATGTTTGCCCAAGTCTTTTGGTACAGCGAATAAGTCAGATCTCGGTTGCTATATCGAATTTCTGTTCTGTCTGTCCACACAACGCTTTGACCTTTCCGCACATGGCTATCGATGCTGAGGACGAAGGGGAAATCGATTGAGCTCAATGGAGACTATCCTCGAGAGAGTACGGCCCGGCCCGGCCCGCCTATGCCGCCCGACCGTGACCACATTCAACGGGCCTGACTCTGCCGCTCGATGATTTCATTTGCGGTCTATCTACCTGTTCGCAGCCGTACCGTCAGTGACTGCCAACACCATTCCCGATTGAAATTTGAACAAAAAATTATTTACAGAATACAAAACGAACACGAACGAAGGGGCAATGGAAAAGCGAATGCCAGGACAACGAAAATGACAACACAACTGTCCCATTCACACGCACCCCGGACCCTAGAGAGGAGGAGGCACCAAACTGGACTGAGAGGAGTGAGGGTCGTGGACGGGGGCCCACTCAATTTCCACCTGCCCCGGTGGTCAACGTCAACGTCATCACCGAATTCGGTCACCTGAAAGTCGCGCGAACAGGTGAAAAGCGTCACCAGGCCAGGCCTTCGTGTTCCGTCCGAATGTTTCGTCTATCGTCGGGTCTAGTGTTCCACTTGAGGACAGACAATGTACTCATCCAGCGGAGCGTCCAATTTGAGGCCATTTATCTGGGGGGGGGTAAGAAGCCCAATTAGCTAGTACTCGCATCGTCGCATCGTCTTGCTGCATTTCTGCTCAATTAATTTTCACTGAAAATTCAATTTTCCCAAGTCCAGCAAGTGTTAATAGATGGGCGGACAGCGGGCGTAAGCAGACAATTTGGTAGGAAACATTTTCAGAAGAGCGAAAATGTTGCTCATATTTTAACTTGGCTTGGGAAAAGTTATATAATATTTAAATAACTTTGTCAGCTTGGAGATTATGTTTTTAGTCGTTCTTTTGTGGGACTCTTTTGTATTTTAATTAAATTCCTAGCAAAATACTTAATCTTTTAGGTCACAAAGTTTTTTCTTGTTTCTTTTATTAAATAAATTTGCAGTGTTTAATGTTCAAAGTCAACTCTTGGTTTTGTGATTTAATTTCTTAGCTTGGCAGGAAGGAATTTTGCATCCTGCCTGCAGAGCTGTGCGTGTGCAAAAAAGGCTGCAAGGAAGTCCTTCGACTGGCTTTGCTATCGATTTATCTTGCTAAGACGCGTTACAAGATTGATGAAACCTCACAAGAAATGCAGTTAAGATGAGATGCATATATCTTTCGGTAATTTGCCATGCAACCAAACAATTAAGCTGAGAATTGCTGCGCATACAATTCCCGTTTTGGGGATCCTCCAAATCTGCTATCCTCAATTAATCTCTTTACAAAAAGCCGACCATGAGCTTGACCTGAGCTGCACAGCCACTGGCCCCAGGGCGGCACTAGAGATCCCCCGCTCAGCCGCAGCCTCATGGATATCCGATCCATCCACACAGCTGCACAGAACGAAACGTCACACTTCAATCAGACAATAAAAATATTGAAATGAAGCGACTTGCAGACAGGCACTGGAGTCAGAGATTCACAGAGCAGGGGCACCCGGGCCAAGCAGCGTCAGTGAGGCGGCGAAATAAAAACGAATTTCGCAGAATCATTTTAAATGAAGTTCATTTTTTTTTTTTTGTTGCCAACGTTGCTGTGTGGCTCTTCCCAGGTAATCCGGCAAATGAATAATTGATCGTGCTCTATAATTAACGGATCCACTCAATTGCCAACATTTTAATGCAGGCAGAGAGCCGAGCCGAACAAAGCCCAGCTCTAGCTCTACGCATATATATTTTGAACCATTTTCATGGTCACCTAAAAATCTCATGTGCAATTTTCATGACTCGAACGGAAGTCATGAAGGCAAACTTCAGTTCAACGAATCCATTTGTAAACTCATTTATTCTGGCAGTTCCCATTCCCATTCAGGTAGCAATTGCAATTTGCTTTTCTAGGAAAGTAGCTCTAATGGCAGCCCACCCCAACCAAAGCATAATTCCATGCAACAGCTGAGCTCTGAGCTGGTTAAATATTTGCCCCCTCCAACGCCATACAAAAGTATAATTGATAATTTATTCAGTTGAAATTTAATTTTTTGAGGCTATTATTAATTCGATTACTCAATGTCTTAGCCCAAAGATACAGATACAGATACAGATACAATGCGTGTGTGTGTGCCTGTATCTGTAGCTTAGACACCTGTACCTGTACCTGTACCTGCGGCCATGTGACAATGCTTCATGGCTCTACTTTAATTGGCAGCGACACACACACAGACGGGCTCAGAGGCCTGGCTGCGGCATTGGTCCACCCTTTGTAGATGTATTAAATTTCTATTATCTGGCCCATAGCATCGCTTCGTGAGGGTGCATTGGATCGTTCTTTGAACTCTGACTCCTCTGACATGATTTATAGGGAATGTGCGCCTGCTCTGGCCTGCTCTGCGCTCTCCCATAGAGTCAAGTAATCCTCATCTAATTGAGTAAATTTAGTCAATCTTTAATTTATTGTTAAATAACATTTGCGCACACAGAGACAGCTGCGAGAACTGGTTTAGCCCACATCGCTGAGATGATGTTCGCACCTCGAGCTCTGTTAAGTAATGCCCCCCGAAAGATGATTGTCTCTCGTCTGTGTACTGGTTTTTTGCGTATTTGCGGAAGTGTTTATACCCATATGGATGCGCGCATGGGGCTGAGGTTGAGGCTGAGGCTGGGGCTGGGACTGAGGCTGGTGTCCACCTGGCCCCGCCCCGAGCCAATTGTTGATCGGTCATTTGTGCGGAACCAGTTCTCGATCCGACCACTTAGCCATCGTCACTTCGTCAACGTCATTAGCCAGCAGTCGACTCTGTGTGGGGCATGGTATACTTATGTACTCAATTTCGGGCCAAGGGGGGCAGAGCAGATTCATTTAGTTCAATTGTTTTGCAGGCATTTCCTAGTTGGCTGCTGCCCTTAGGGGCTACTTTAGGGGTTTCAATATTCAGACATTGTGGAATATTACTAAAAATTCACAGCCATATGAGAGGAATTAACATAGAAATAGGAGTAATTAATATACCTTAATATTGTTTATTTATACTGATTTTTATATGTAAAACGAAATTTTTCTTTTGCGCTAAAATATTCTAATATTTAATGTTTAATATTTGAAGCAATCGAGAGAAATTTATCGATGTGGAAGCTGCTTTTAAATTTTTAATAAGAGTCTGTTACAGAATCGTTTTTAAGTTTTTCTGCTAATGAACTCTCTTTTATAGTTCGGATTTATTTATAAAATACATAAATGTATACTCGGTGGCATGGAATTTTTAAGTAAAGCCACCGAAATGTGAGTATATTGCTTTTTAAGCTAAATTAAAAACAAATAGAAGCTTCTGACTGATCCATAAAAATACACATAAACAAAATACTTGGAGAGTCCATCAAATGCTGTGATATCTTGACATATAACAATCAACTTTCGGCATGTTCAGCTCTCAGCTTTAACCACATTCTGTGGTATGTATATCAAAGCCAACTTCTGGACGAGTAACAACAATTACAGTCGGCAAAGCGGAGCAAATGCTAATCAAATCTGCCACAGCAGAAACTGCTTGGCGTTGATTTGGCGTTCAGTTTTGGAGAGCCAACTAACCATATATAGATCATGATCTCATTGGCAGTTACTTGCGCATAGCCAGTGCCCAGTAAACCACTACCAATACCACTACCAATTCCGATTCCGTTGCCACTACCAAATTCATAGTATCGACGCGACGGCACACACAAATGGCCGTAAGTAGCTACAGTTTGTATTTCGGTTTAGTGTTCGATTTCAGTTGCCAATTTAGTGACAAAACACAGATAAAAGCGATTCAATTTGAATATTGCCTGCCTGCCTGCCTGCCCCATCCGCGTTCGCACACGAACTGTGTCTGCCGCCGCTGTCTCTCTAGCCCCTCCTTTGGCTGCTCTTCGAGTGAGCTGATCTAAGCCAAAATAGTAAAACCTATTAAAAATTATTATTGTCCCATCTTCATTAAGCCAGGGCAACAAAGCCACACCAAAACACAGCACCAATCGAGGCGAAAATACGATTTCATATGCATAAATTTTGTGGTTGCTGCTGGCAGAGATACATAGAGGGGAGTCGACTGTGTGTACAGTGCGGTACAGGGCTGTAATTTATGAGCATTTAGAATCATTTAATTTAATTAAAACACTCATCGCAAGAGATAAACTCTCCAACAAATAATAATAATAATAATCCACAGCTGGAATAAAGCTAAAAAAAAGGAACTTACTTTGGAGTACGCTTACAACAGTCTTACAGTTTCGTTACAAACTGTAACCACCGATACCGATCTATAAGTATAGGCAAAGTTTTTATTTAAAATTCGTACTTTCATGAAATTTATTGCCAAAACCAAGCCCGACAAAGCCAAAGACCAACTACAAAACAATACAAACGGATCGATCGATCGATCCGATCGGCATCGATATTTACATAGAAATCTTCGTTGCGGCAAAACATACAAATAAAATATCCCAAAAAATTCAATGGACTAATCAGAGTGAACTGATTGTGGTGTGGATGGGGGAGTTCGTTCTTACCTGCTGGTCCTCTTTTGGTTTTCGCTCTCTCCCTCTGGCAGACTGACGTAATGCACACTCACTGGGGGGGCGTCGGGTTCAACGCGTAACTTTTACAACAATTTTGGCCGATCATTACACAGATATTATTGCACTTTGCAGACCGAAATTATTGGCGGAAGAGACTTCCTTTTTGCTGCTGGAAGAGACACCAAGACACCTAGTCCAAGCAAATGAGTTCAGGGTTTAAAACAAATATCAATTTTTAATTACAACAAGCTGTAGTTGATTTTGTAGCTGATTATGTCAGCCTTGTTGAACATTCGCTGAACTGATTTATAATTTGTCTTAATTAAATTTCCAACTATTTCTCCTTCAATGCCCTCAGCCACAAGCCCTCTCTGGGCACCTCTTGAACGTATTCAGGCTCCGATTCGAAGTGTTATTGATCGCTGAAACCTTACAGCAACTGCCTGCAGGTGCTGCTAGCTGTTTTTCAAGTGTCTCTAAATGTATGTACGTACATATGTCTATGGAATGGCGTTGTGAAGAGCAGTCCATGATTGTAATTAACATTTCTACATGCCATTCAGGAACCACCATTATACACAGGCATTTCCGCGGCAATGTACAACAAAACCCAACGCCCTGCAAGCGGAAATGGCATAAGGGAAGACAACAACTGGCACTGTGTTCCAAAAACTTAGACATTACACCATCAAATGTTCCCCCGTGAGGAGCTGAGCTGTTGTCGGCAGCCACCTATCCGATGCCTCGGCATAGTGTTCTGTGTGTGTGTGTATCCATCCAGCGCTAAATAAGATGACTGGCAACACAGCAGCCGAGCACTTCTGTGGCAACTATGCGAGCAACGCTGCCAAGATGTCACTCGTCGGGAAATGCAACTAAAAGCGACACTAACCCAATTTCTGTAGGGCCTAATAAAATTATAAACTTTTCACCAGTGCCAGCGCCAGCGTCAGCGTCAGCGCCAGAACCACAGCTACGATGACGACGCCGACGACGACGACGACGACAACGCGTCTCGCGGGTGACGACAAACAAACACAAAGCCAGTGGATGGGGAATAGGTTGGGTTGGGTTGGGGGGGACTAGGTAATTGCTTTGCACTAGCTCCAACCTGTTCGGGTGCAGGAGGAGGAAGGTGGCAGGTGGAAGGAGGAAGGAGAAGAAGGCACTCCACTCTCGAGGCTTGGTGCCAGACCAAACATCAGCGACCGGTCACGAGAATGGCAAAGGAGATGGCGAAGCCGGGACATTGCAGGTACGAGCAGAAAAAAAAAGAAATGCAGGAGGTTCTATTGTCGCTATTCCGACTAGGGGATACCCGATAATTAGATGTACTCTTTGGGCAACATTTCTCCAAGTGCACTCAACGCCCTCACCTTCTCTCTCTATCTCTGTCTCTCACTTATTTTCTGTCTGTTAAACCCATCAAAGAGGAATAGTTTTATGGCACTTGGAGAGCAACTGGCTTAAGTAGCTTATAAAATGTTTAAGATCCAAGTGTCCAAGGGTTCAATTCGTCAGTCAGAGTCTATGTGCTCGTAGTTTATGGGGTCAAAGGTTGATTACTTTAATTTTAAAGCTGGCCACGCTTCATCCCTAGTTGACAATGTAAGAAAAACTTTCATACTCGCACATGTGTGTGCATCTGCCACTGGTACACAGCACTCGATTAGTACAGGGTACAAATACATGGCCTCCTGTTGGGAGAAGCTTCCTGGGCGTGGTGTGGTGTGGCGAGGAGCTTCCTGGGCGTGGTGTGGTGTGGCGAGGAGCAGGTGAAGCCTCCCGTTGAAACAATGGGCATAAATGCATGGGCTTCGCCACCTCTTCAGAATGGGGTTAATAAAGTTGCGCATGGCGGGGCCGAGGAGGACTCTAGTCGAGGAGGAGTCGAGTCGAGTCGAGTCCAGGAGGCCAGTCACCGCAGGAGCCTTGGCTCCAGCTCGCATGCAATTTGTGCGGTAAACAAAGTGCCGTATTTGCAGTCGGCTGCGGGGTGCTGGGTGCGGGGTGCTGGGTGCGAGTCCCCTTAGTCGAGTGCATGTCCCGTGTGCTGCCCTCCAGGCGGACCAGGTGTCGCTGCCTGCATCGAGCTCCCATTGTTGCAATTGTGGTTTGCTTTGCCCTGATTTAACCCAGCTAAGAAGCGGGGAGGGAAGGGGCAGGGTTCTGGCGCCAGGCCCAGGCCCAGGCCCAGCCCCTGCCGTACAAAAACTTTTCATTTCGGAATCAATTCCATATCGAATACGTGCGAGCACGAGTATATTCCACCGCGAATATTTGGCACACTGATGCTGCGTAAGCGGCGCAGAGTCAAGGCTAGTGGGATGCCAGAAACTTGACCCATTTGGCAGTGGACAAGTCCGCCACGAGAATCATCTTTGATTATGGCTCTTGCGTAATGCAAACAATTTTTTGCATATTTTCGTATTCTCTTTTACTTGTTCATGCCCCATATAGCCACAACAAAAGTTATATATTGCTATTAGGAATGAGATTTTGGAGCATTTGCGCCTTGACATTAGCATGGAATAAATAGAAAAATAAAGAATAAAAAGTACCAGTGACAAATTGCAGAGGCTAACTGATGCGATGAACATTATAGAGATTTAGTATCCAATATTTAATATTTGGGAAATTACTGTTGAGGAAAAAATTGTTGTTGTATATTCTTTTAAATAAAATTCTGGCATACTGAGCCATACAAATTTAAGCAAATCCTCCTCTTCTATACTCAACATTAAACCCCGAAAATAATTCTGATTCCCCTTCAGCAAAATCAAAAGGTATACGTTTTTTTTAGCTAATGATATTGTTAATCCAAGCAAAGCTATGGGAAACTAATACTTTATATACCTCTTCATAAAGTTCTCTACAAAAATGGGAAGCAAAGCTTCAGTGGCAAAAATTAATCCTATTGTTATTTGGTCATAGATCATTTGTTACGATCATTTTTTTGGGCTGCAATTCTGTTGCGTTCCGAAGTCCGGAAATACAACAACAGCACAACAGGTTCACAATCTTCATTTCCGATATATGCATAGAGAAGTTTCCTGCTTTAAATTCCAGATTGAATCATTGAGAATATATTTTGAAGCGGTTAACCACGTCGTATGCGTAACATTCACCATTTTTTCCCGACTGCCCTTGGCCCTTGTCTAACTTTATTTCCATACAATTTTGGATCAACATTTATTTACAAAATGTCAACGCATGCGGTTGCTAGATGTTTTCCGTTGTGGTGGCGGGGTAACGGGTAATGAACACTTATTTATTTAAATTTTAATTGCAACATAAACACACAGAGCACTAGAGACAGAGACAGACAGAGAGAGAGAGAGAGACAGTAAGAAAGAAGAGAGGCAAACGCAAACAGCTAGGGGGGCAGGCTTTTTTCTTCTTTCATTATTTGGCCTGGAATGGAATGCGAAAGCAAGTTGGCAGCATCATTGATTTTTCTTCTTGCTTTTTAATGGTTTTTTATGGTAGTTGCTTTTCGTCTTTTTTTTTCATACTTTTTGTTTGCGCCTCTTTGTTTGTTTTATTCCTTTCTCTGTCCCATCCTCTGTCCTTCGTGCTTCTTTTTGTGTGTGTGTGTGTGTGTGTTTTTTTTTTGTCTTCTTTCTGTATCTTCTGTGTGGTGTATCTTATTTTGTTTTATTTCTCTACCCGGTTTCATTCTCTTCCTCAATCTGTCATTCCATTTGCCATCCATTCGCTTATTCTTTCTTTTTTTTCTCTTATCTCTTACTCTTCCTCTTCCTCTTCGATTCTTTTCCCTTCTACTGCCTTCTTATTCTTTTTCTAACTTGTCCTAATTACTTCTTCTTCTGTACCTTTCCTTGCCGCACTCTGTCTTTCAGCTTTCTGGCCAACTTCAGATCTTACAACATTTCTGTCATTTCATCTGCCATTCTTGCAGCATTTCTGTCATTCGTTGTTCTGTCCTGTCCCATTTCGTTCGTCGTTCGTCGTTCCCTGTTTCATTCAGTTCGTCTTCCATTTTGTCTTGTGTTTTCCTCATGCCTTTGTTGCTCTGAATCTGCCTCTGCCTCTCTCTCTCTCTCTCTCTGCTGTGTCTTTTGTTTGTTCTGCTTTGCGCTGAAATCGCTTTCGAAAGAGCTTGTCTCGACAAGCACGTGCATGCAAAGGATACGATAGCCTCTACATTACATATGTATATGTATATATATATATGTACATATGTACATACAGATGTATGTGCATAAAGCTCTGCTCTGCTGGCTGTCTCTCTGCTTGGGGCAGCCTATGCCGCTCCCGCCCCGAAGGAGGGGTTCCCCTTACCCACCACAGCTGCCCCAGCTGCTGTGTGTGGCACAGTTACCAACGCTGCTATGTGGCACGGTGGCACACACGGTGCCCATTTCTCTTTTCCCGTCTACGTTTCTTTTTGTGTGCGTGTATTTGTCTCGCGTGCCTCAAAAGCAAATGAAGGAGGGCAAGGGACTAGGTATGGGGGTATGGGGGCTCAGCCGGCTGCCCCAAAGCCGCCCATCTCCCCCCCAAAAGAAGGGACAACAATTTAATTTTAATTGCCACACTTTTCAGGGCAGCACTCGCTCAAATAAACGGGGGAAGCCCCGAAAATCGATCATACGCACTGTGTGCCGCCAGATGTGGATGTGGGCCGCCAAAAACAAACAAAAGCAGCGGACAGTGGATGGCGGGAGGCCAATGGTAAATGGGAAAAAATCAATTTGTATTAAGACTGAAAGTTTTCGATTTGTGCACGACATTTCCATTTGGCCAAAGATACAGCCAGCGACTATAGCCACAGATAATTAAATTCCCGACACTATTCCACGCAGTGTGGACGCTTTTCGTGTGTGTCCTGTGCGTTTGGTCCTGGTGGCTTTTACATAATTAAACGCTGGCGCTGGCACGCGCTTCCCTGGGCTTAAAGTCACAGCAGCTTTAAGGGCCGATTCCGGATTCTCATTTGCTTGGGACAAGGACAAGGAGGCAGCAGCGGCACTCGGCAATGATTTCCCCCGAGCTTTCTTTAACATTCACTTATCACCATATCAGCATTTTCTTTTTCTTTTCTTTTCGTTTACTTTACTTTACTTTTCTCTTCTATTTTTTTTCTTGGCTCACAGAACACACTCGCACACACGCACACACACACAACACACGACACACACACCTCAGATTGGGGGGCTCAGATCGGAACCTGCCTGGAACCGCGAATGGACAGACACTTGGCTTTAGCCTTGATTAACGAGCACTGAACCGAAATTTTTGTTTGGGCTCCGTCTCGAGCGCTGGTGCTGAAAAGATGTAGAGCTCCCGATCCTGGCTGGCAATCTATGGCATATATGTATACCCGCGTGATATATGGAGAGACACAAACGCAATGGCGAAACGCTGGCAACTAATTTCGGGTGACTGTGACTGTGACACCGAGTCCTAGTCCGAGTTCGAGCCGTTTGGTGCTGCTGCACTCGAGGTGCCGTACATTTTGTTGCTGTTTTGTTTGGCCCCCACATGCGTTCCACTGCCTTCCAGTTCCAGTTTAGCAGGGTTCGCAACCCCCGCGGTAGGGAAAGCTCTCGACGCCAGTAAGGGTAGGCCACGAACACACCCTCTCGCAGGGGCACCTCCCTGGCAGAGGTCGCAAGCTCCGAGCACGACCTATCCCAAAGCTTTCCCTTGGCTCGGATGCGTTCCACATGTGGGCGCCTTCCACTGCGCAGTGTTGACTCTGCGTCAGATTGGCGCCAGCACGTGCCACGCCGCAGTCCAGCTGTTGGTTACCAAATCCACCTTGTCCACCCCTCACTCCCACCTCCCTCCATACCGTAACCCATAACCCCGTAGCCCCGAACCCACCCCAACAGCTATTCAAATCAGTGCCGAGCTGTGGGTTGACTTCTGACCATTGATGGCGCACGCAGCCAGTCAGAGGGAGTCAGGGAGGGGGGATGGAGATGGTGATGGTGATGGTGACTTGGGCTTGGGGCTTGGGGCTGCTGATATTTTGGGGTCGAATGCACTCGGAGGCGGTGGGCCTGGGGCCTGGGGCATCTCCAACTCCAGTTTTGGGTCGTGCCGCCTCTGCCGAAGCCTTCTTTATTGACTTTAGCTTTCCAATTAGGTTTCTGGGTCAGCCCTCAGCACACAAACACCAGCACAAACACACACACACATACACACGCATGCACATCCATCGAGTGGATGCAGCCAGGACCTCCCTCGGACATACTTACAAATTTACGAGCACTCCTCTTGTTGTGGCAAGGGTTGCTGTTGCCCTCGCCGTTGTCGTTGACTTCCTGCTGCTGCAGCTGACACTTGTGGGATGTCACAGCAGATCTCTGGCAGGGCAGGGCAGGGCAGGGCCACACGATGAACAACATTCGAAAGCAAGTATTTAAGTAGTTTCTGTTGATGCTAATTCTAATTAAGACGCGCAGCTAATTAGTTTTCGGGGTGTGCGAGCTGCAACAGGCATTTCGAACGTGCAATTAGTAAATAAACATTGTAAGGGCATCGGAATGGAGTGCACAAATACAAATAGTTTAACATTTAAAATATTATAAAAATGTATTATGTGGCTGTCGAATAAGTGGAGTAACGATTTAATCATTTATCAAACTATACATTCGCCAATAAATAATAAATCGGTGATCAAACGAGTTCCGAATAAATCAACAACAAAAGATTAGCTATAGTTTGGATACATTAATAAATATCACAATTTTATACTACATATTCCTCCTCTTATTGTAGATATATGGAAAAGTTTTTTAGTCTTGTGAGTACAACAAATAATTGCACGTGAAGTCTTCAATTTAATTTTAAATAATAATTAAAATAAATAATTTTAAATAATAATTAAAAGAAATAATTTTAAATAATAATTTAAAGAAATAATTTTAAATAATATAAATATAAATAATTTTAAATAATAATTAAAATAAATAATTTTAATATAATTAAGATATTTTAATATTTTGTATTTTTATTTATAAATAATTTTAAATAATAATTCAAATAAATAATTTTAAATAATAATTAAAATAAATAATTTTAAATAATAATTAAAATAAATAATTTTAAATAATATAAAATAAATAATATAAAGAAATCTTTAGGGTAAAATTCGTATAAGCAGAAAAATCTGCGTAATTTGTTGGCACAGCTCAATCTTATAAAAAATGTTCCACTTTGCCCAATTTTTGATTATCTCCAGTGAGTAATGAGCCCAAAAATCTATCCAGAAAACCATATTCAAAGATTATCCTCTAATATGTAGTGTGTGTGCCGTGGGGCTTTTCTTGGCTGCTTTATTGTGCGGCTGTGAATCATCGAATGAATGGCAGGGCCAAGGGAGGGCAATCGGTGCGGGGGGGTCTTGACGCATTTTGTTTGAGCCTTTTTGTTTGAAATTCTGTGCCTGAGGCCACATGGCCAAACAGTGGAACTGGCACTTGAGCCCCAACGGGACGGCGGGCAGGACTCATCATAATTCGTTTGGATACGTTGGAACATCACAAAAGGAAAAGCGATGTCATCGGCGAAAATGCAGCAAGAGAACCAAGCCAGCCCGCCAGCCAGCCAATGGGGGTCACACGAGGAGGAGTACGCAAGGGTGGTGGGGTGGGGTTTGCCTAGAGGACATCTAAACAATGCCGACCAAATTTCCAAAACAATGTCAGCGTGCGCAATTTTAATGATTGCAGATATTTTAATGCGGCATCAAGTTATTGTTCTCATGCTGCCACAGGCAAAATGTATCTGTATCTGTATCTGAGCGCGTTGCAACGTCAGCACTGGGTGGCCAAAAATCGCTTTGAAAATTTCTATAAAATTAGTTCAGCCCAGCACTCAGGGCCATAGCTCTTGTCTCTTGGCGCAGCGTCCACTTATGGATTTGAGCATGGAATTTTAATACCCGCTAAGCGTAGGGTTCAAGGGTATACCAGGGTTTCATGTGTTATGTGGCAGCTACAATTGAATTTATTCACCGAATGAGTACAAGGTATACCTTGAGTTGAAAAGACTTTCCTTACATATTAATTGCGGTGTGTGTAAGTATATTTTTTTTGCACTTTTTGAAACTGTTTTGGGCAAATGCAAAATGATTGATTAACCTCTCCCAGCATCATTATTATTATTTCTTCTGGCAGCATAGCTGGGTCCCCGTTTCGCCTGCGTTTCTGCCTAATTAACAGACCTGACTCGGGTGTCGGGCGCTCGACTCTGTCTCTGGGCGCTCTCTCTGGTTCATTCAACTCTGGCGCTGATGGGTGAAGTACAACCGTTGAACGCGACTCCAATCGGCTACTAGTAGCAGTCTGCGATCATTCAGCTCCATTCGGTCACTAATTGAAGCCACGCAGGAATTACTAGATAATTTTAATGTGTTACGGTAGCGCAGCATTAGCCAAAACCAATTTTCACTTCACAGCTTCATAGCTTCATAGCTGTATGAAATTCATTGTCTGTGTGCCTTTAGGGAGAAAATTGTAAGTTCAGTGCTGCGAGTCAACTTTCTTAACTGAATAAATACTTATAGTCGGATATATAAATCCAGCTAACTAACCCTTAAATTGATAGGTGTCCCCACAAACCTTCATCCCATAAACATCTAAGCAAGGACTTAAAGGAAACGTTTAAGCTGATGCTTGGCATTAATATTGGGCATCAAAAATGTAAAGTTGTTATTGGATCCGTTTAGTATTAAGTAGTTAAATCTATAATCAAGTGGATAAGCCGAAGAGAGAATTAGTTGGGTCATTGGAATCGATGATCCTTAATTTTTGAGACAAGCTCTTAATCAACTAAAAATATTACATCCATGAATGATTAATATATATTATGTAAGCTTGATAAGATTTTGTACTTCATATGGAAAAACGCAGACAACTTGCCATTATGTTAGAATACAATGTGTTCGATTATATGCCCGATAATTATCGATTGTGATTGATTCAAATTACAACGCAAGCAAAGATTATTCCAGCACATTTTAAGCTTATTCTTCTTCAATCTGATTGCCATATATAAAATATTTGATACCGTTGAAACTCATCAACTCACCATAACCATGTACATAGATTTACTCGGAGAGCACACTCGCTCATTAAAGTGTGTCCCCGAACCCAAAAGCCATTTATAGCAACGTTAATTTGGATGGAAATTCATTTACATCTGGCTTTGGTCCGATGAAGCCAGTAAACTCGAATAAAAAAGTTCGTCTAACGAATATCTGGAGACTGCGTAATACTCGTATTGTGTGTATTTACATCCAAGTTATGCTCTCTAGGCTCGGACGCAACTGTACCCTCGTCATAGACAGAGAGAGAGAGAGAGAGAGAGAGAGAGTCTTGTCTTGTGCAATGAATGTGATCGACACCATTTTGGGTTGCTGTGAAGAGGCGAGTAATAGAGCTAGCGGCACTTAATTCGTTGACTACGAAACCAGGCACACAACGAAAGATACATAGATACGTGAATGAGTACATACAAGATACATGAAATACATACAATATACATTCAAAACTACACTCATACCCATAGCCATACCCATACCCATCCACACTCAATCGAGTACTCATTTGTTGGCGTTTCTTTGCCTTTGGATCTAACTCTTCCAACGTCGCTTTCCAACTCATTTTACATAATAACGACTTGGCTTGGTCAGAGCAGCACACAGCTACACACACTCGTACATACATACTTATACCAATACGCTTACGGGTCTTTATTTTGCGTGCTTTTGTTGGCTATAAAATTGTTTTTTTTTTGTTTGTTTCTTTATCATAATTAAATTCATGGTTCGTGTATCATCTTCACCAAAAAAGACACTCTCCTCTCTTTCTATCTTTCTTTCTTTCTCTCTTTCGTTTTTCGGCTAGTTCGTGAGCCGCAAGGTGAGTTGATCTACACATTCTCATACATACAGCCGTTCATGCCAGCAGCTAGCTATACAAATGTACAGTTGAGGGCATAGGTGTAGGAGTGCTGCTGGAAGCTCCTTATAGTCTTCAGAATTTGTGGGAATATTTTGTGCGCATATCCTGAACTACTTTGTGTAGATTCCTCACAACATTTCTTACACTTTTGGATTGAACTTAATTTTTCAACATTCACATCTTGAATTCACTGGGTTATTATCACCCATTCTTTATTATCCTCTGCAAAGAAAGTAACTGGCATTGTGACTACTTAGATCTATTATTTTGTATCCTTTACAGCTTACATTTATCTTTCAGTTTATCTTACATTTATCCATGCAGTTTTCCATTGTAATTTCTATATATGAACAGACATATTTTAGTACAGTTTGTGTGTTTGTGGTAGCCCTTGGATTCTTGGTAGGGCAGTTCCAGGCCATTTTATATTTTAAAAATTCATCCGAATATATATTTTCAGTATTATTTTGATGGCCGCTGCTGCATGTATGTACAGATGTACCTCGATCGTTTCTATTGTCCACACACGTTCGTTGGAGCGAAAGACATGGACAGACACAGAGAGAGAAGAGATTCATTATTCGTCTGTGTGTGTTGCGTGTGTGGCCACAGTCAGGTTCATGTTGGATAGACGGATCGGACGGATCATACATTACAGAATGTTGTTGTTGTTGTTGTTGCTGTAGATTAGTTGTTGTAGTAGTTTTGTTGTTGTTGTTGTTGTTGAACTTAATTGCGCTGCCGTTGGCTGTATAAATTCCATCCAATCTAAGGCCGTGGGGTACTTTCAAGCCAACGAAAGCGCCACCCATCAAAATAGATCTCTCTTTTTTCGTTATATGTATGTATTTCTCTCTCTTTGTGCCTGAGTTTGCCTCTCTACTTTTCAGGTGCTTTCCATCCCCCACAGACTGCTCACGTGTGCACATTGTACAGACATTTTCTTTTGATAATTTCATAATCATGTTTCTATTTTTCACACTGATAACTCAGCAGACGGAGATCACCGGAACTGAGAGCTTTACGAGTATGCCCAATGCACCAAACATGGCCCAATGCTAGTGTCCATAACTCATCGCTGACATCGAATGCTGGTCGCCAACGCAATAGGCTGCCTAGCTCCACTACCTTGCCCCAAAACCCACCTCCGATTGCTGCACGAGCCTCAAGATAAATGAAATGTCATTTGCCTCGTGTGCCACTCGCCCAGCAACCGATCGGTGTCTTCATCTGTGCGCATCTTTGTCTGATATATCCCCCTATTAGGCCCTCGAGTACCCATCGCAGATGACTCCATTAAAGACAAACAGAAAATTCCATTGGAAAATGGGAAAAATCGAAACATTTGGGGAAAAGTTGGGCCACAGAGTTGGGCTGAGATGTTGCCTAATTATTGAGTGCAGGGCTCAATTAGCTGAGGTACGTGAAATATGCGCAGGGCTTACACTCGTATCCTCTACATAATAGCTACTACATATTTATATATCTGAGGGTAGATCTGATCACTGAAATGTGATTAATTCAATTTAATAAAACAGAGAAAGTATGAAGTTCAAAGAAGAATCGAGTACTGGTTAGAGAACTCTTTTTATAGCATAGAAAATTCTTCGATTTCATATTTAATTAAATAAGAATATATTTATTAACTCTCAGTAAAGTACTCCTAACAGTTTAAAACCTTGACATATTTTACCTTGACACCTTGACATATTTTAAAGTCTGCACAGGTTATCGAATAGGCTAGATCTGATTACTGAAATGAAATCTGATAGATTCTGCATACAAGTTCTTTTTCAATTTTGAATTTTATAAAACAGAGAAGGTCTGAATTTCCTTGAATAATCAAGTTCTGGTTATTAAACTATTTTTTTAACAATGAAAATGATTCGATTTAATAAATAGGCAACAGGGCTTGGAATCTTTATCTTCACTGAAAATCGAACATCTAAGATTCACCTAGATGCCAAAATACATTTTCCACAATTGTCAAACACTGCGCGAACCACTCAAAATAATGTCATAATCACGCACAGATGTCATAGCGAGAAGCGACATTAAAATCAACCTGAAAATACTTATTTTTTTATATTAAAAATAAACGTGAACCACCCACGAAGGCAATTGTTGTTGCTCTCATTTCATTTCATTTCATTTCATTTATTCATTTATTTATTTGTTTTTTTCATAGCAATTTCTCTCGACTAGTATTGAGATGTGTACAGAAGACATTTAGCCAGACAGCAGATCGTGGCATTAGTATTTGTCTCTATATACTCGACTGAATACTCGTATAGCAATATAAAGCACAAAACAACCGAATATTTTAATTAGAGTATAGATAAAAAATAGCAACAACAAACGGAAGAGACAGCTGAAAAGGGGGGCAGGTGGTGGGTGGATGGCGGGGGCATGAGCATGGGGCAGCATCAACAGCAACAAATATTAACAATAATTATACCCCAAAAATATACCAAGACGCGACACCTATTCCATATAAATTTTAGCTTTCCTTCCACACTCTCGATAAAAATAACATTCCACACAGACAGACAGACCGACAGACAGACACACGGATCGGGGAAGTGAATCTTGAATCTATGGATAGTACATAGCGCCCAGCCCCATAGCCTCCCCCCTCCCCAAGCCCACTAAGTTTCGGGTAAAAATAAATACAAATGTCGCCGGCATCAATAAGATATAAATTAAAAGTGTACTACAATCCCAATGTTAATTAGAGACTCACGAGGAGCAGACCATCCAAAGGGGAGTAGGGAGTAGGGAAGGGGAAGCAGAAGCAGAAGCAGGCCAAGGTACACAGATACACAGATGATGGGAGCCCGAGAGTATTCCAAGGTACCTACGCAGAAGTCTAAATGGGAGAGACATACCTCACCCACAGATCTACAGGGCTATCCGGAACGGAATCGTATCATACCTTCCCCTGCCACAGCACACCCCAGTTTCCCCCCTGCTTTTCCCACTCGCGGGTGTCGTCTCCCTTTACTCGCTCCACTGCAAGCGACTGACATGCTGTCGTGTATCTATTAGATACATTAGCCGCCGCCTGCCGCGAACTTGGTGCTGGCTCCATTGCTGCCTGGAATCTTTAGCATCGTTGCATCTTCTAGATAGCCTGCATCTATAAGATCGCTGGATCGCTGGATCGCTGGATCGCTTGCAGCGTCGCGACGCGACAATTTCGATGTTTTTGTATTTCGAGTGTTTTTACGCGTAAATTTATTTTGTTTTTGTCGCGTTCAATAAAGTTGCATCTGCCATGGTATGCCCATGGCCATTATAGCTTTCGTTCCAGCCAGCCCCATTGCCAGCCCCCGAAAGTGGCAGTGAAACTTTATTTATTCCAACCTCCAGAAGCTTAATGACTTCCTGGAGGGGCGGTGGCGCGGCTGCTGTAAGCAATGGGACGGGGGGATTATAGTGCGGTAAAAGTGTATATAGTAGTATAGAATAATATTCTATATGTGTGGATATGTTTAGTGGAGAAGTTCTGAAATTATTATATATAGTGTGTACTATAATTTATCTGCAATCCTCGATGAAGATTTAGGCCTAAGAAATTCCTGGTGGTTTTTATAGAACACATGTAGGGGAAAGTATCGTATAAATCAAATACGAGTACTATTATTAAGTATTATTAGAAATATGACCTACATTTTCAAGTCATTCCTCAATTAAATCTATACTAATGCAACATAATAATCATAATAATAATAATAATAGAGACAAGTTTTTTTCAATTATATTTTAATGATTTTCAGCCTTTCTTAAAACATGTTTTATAGCTAATACAATTAATATATTCTATTAATTATCTTAAAAAATGTCAATTTTAAGTAAACTTTTAATTTAATTATCCAAACTAAAGTAAACTTTAAATTTAATAATCCATCGGCCATTTTTTTTTTTTGTTAAATACGCAGACTAGAAAAATTTCTTTGTATGTCAGTCCTTCACTTTATAATTCAGATTTATTCAATTACTCAATTCAAAAAGGAAAATATTATTCAGTTATCCGTCGTAGTAATCGATTTCCAAGTACCATTTTATGGCCAAACTTACAAATTACTAGATAAAACATTAAAATAATTCATTAAATTAAAATTATTTTATGAATTATTTTAATATTTTATCTTATCATCGATATATCTACCAAAGTACCCATAACTATTTACATATGTATGTATATATATTTCTTATCACAGATTAAAGCACATGTTCTTCAATCGTGCCAAGAATATTAATGCAATGTGTATCATATTACTCATTCTAATCAACTCAATTTCTATTTCCATTGCAATATTACATTATAGCCACTGAATTATTGAAATCCGTTCGACACTTACGTACTGGAAATTCCACTGACTGATTGAAATAATTTACGGATCAGGCACTGCATTAGAAATCGTATGATAAACTCTTAATCAAGCAATAAGAGGGAGAGTCACCTGACTAAAAATATCAATTGCTTGACAGGATTTGGAATAATACTCTAGGCGCAATAAAAAACTTCATAGGAAGTATTTTAGTTTCTGTGATTTGGTACTACATATATAAATTCGTCAAAAATGGTTGCTGTATTCGCATTTCGTATTTTGTTTAGTTCTAGCCAAAGTTGCACGCACAAACCAAGAAATTCCACAATCAATGTGTAGGTTTATAATTTATTGTTATTTTATGTGCATTCATATCTGCCCACATAGACAGAAAATTAAATACAACTGAGATTATTTTGAGTTAATTTTTGATAAGCAATTATTTTATATAATTCCATACTCGAAGCAAACGGTAGGATTTTCTTCAATTTGTTTTTTTTTTTTTCGATCATAATTTAGAGAAATTTTAGTTCATATATACCCATATATTATATTTGAAATATCTTAGCTCCTCTCCTCAGTTATGGCCAAAAGAATTCTTTATTTCAATTGGTCGACTCTTTCTTCATTCCGAACTCTGCAATCTTATTCACACATACGAGTACTCGTACTCGTACTCGTACCCATACTCATACTCATATTCGGAGTCGGAGTCAGAGTCGAAGTCGGGAAATGTAAGCACACAATCTGATTGTGTGGCTTAGATAATAGTCGTTTTGTGGATGTGAGTGTGTGTGTGTGTGTGTGTTGTTTATGTGTGCGTGATTGCTGTCCATTCAAAGATATTATTGTATCTGTGTGGCCATCAGCCGTGTCAGTGTGTGCGTGCTGGTTCGGTCTGGTCGGTTCGGGCCTAAAAAATCCCAAAAAACAATCCAAAGCCAACCAACGTCATGCGGGTGGCCAACAAACATGTTCGACGCAACACGCTCGCAGCGAACCATCGGCTGGCATGCAACCCATACAGTACACCGCATATCTGCGAGATACTTTTCCGCCTCGAAACAAGAATTCTTATTACGCGCTCGGAGTAAAATTCCAGCAATCAGACGGGCAGGTTCAAGTGCGGCATTACCTCCGATTTTCCCTTTTAACTGTGATTTGCATTTGTTTTGGTTTTGGACTCGCACGTTTTCTGAAGTTGCACTCGCAACAAAAATCAAATTTATTAAACAAAATAATACAAAGAACCTCTAGATAAAGATAATAAGTAAACAAAGCTAAAATTCAAAGAACTACCAGTGCAAACAAAATACAGAATTAATTCTAAACAAACAATCAGTGAAAATAATATATCTAATTGCAGCTAAAAACAACTATATTTTAAAATATTTTATATAAAATGCAACTCTCTATTAAATAAATACAATACAAAATTCTGACTAAATAAACAACATTATTGAAACATTCTTACAACAATGGCAACTAAACTGTCGTTGAACATATAAAGTTTTTACTCAATAAACAATATTTGATAGGCTCACATTAGAGATACAAAATAATATCTCAACATACTGTCTTCCTGGGCTTTGAGTGCATTTACAATATCAAATTCTGCATAACAAAAAACTATATTAAATAGGGTTCCATTACGAATTAGGTGCACTTTGAAGTTTGAGTATGTTCGACATAAATAAACAAACAATAAGTGACTTCCAGTGAAAATACAAACCGAAATTTTATCTAAATAAAATGATTTCCTATTGGATTTCAGGAAAAACTCTTTCTAATTCAATGCACAATTTAAAGTATATTATAATTGTGTAATACGAAAAACATAAATAACAAATTAAATAACAATTTATATCCCACTGCAAATTTCAAAAATATACTCAACTAATTGTGCAACCAAAAAACATTCAACAAACAAAATCGAAAATAAAAAAACTGTTCAACAACAATTACTGAAAAAACAACAATAAGAGCAAACACAAAATAAATGATTCAACCACAATTACTGCAAATATTCAACAACTGCAACAAATCATTGCAAATACACCAACAACGAATGTCATTAAGCGTCGGCAATTTGGCATAAATAAATAAAAATCCCAGTTGCTGTGCGTTTCTTTTTTTACAACCTGATTTTTATGAATGAATGCAGCGCGACAGAAAGAGAGGGAGAAAGAGCGCTAGAGAGTCGCGTGCAAAGGAGTCGCAGGCACTTGTGTCCCCTAGAGTCGCCCCCGTCGATGCAGGGAAACCCCCTCGGCCCCATCACCCGTCCGTAGGCGACACACACGCTGAAAGCTTGTCACGGATTTGTTGTATTTGTTGTCAGTCTGTCAGCGGCTGTCGTCTACTGTTCCAACACAAAGACAGAGAAGCAAATAGAGAGAGAGAGTGTGTCAGAGAGAGAAAGAGAGAGAGACAGCGAGCGCGCGACATGCCAGCGGCAATTGTTGTCGTTGCAAAATTAATAACGGAAGTTGTGCATTTTATTAATAAAAACGAAACGAAACGAAATTCACACACAGAGCCAGAACCAGATTCACAAACCGAATCTGAATCTGAATCCGAATCAGAATCAAAGGCATAAACCAGAACACGAACACCACCACCAACACAAAAGCAAAGCCAAAATCAAAGGCAAAGTCAAAATAGCGGAAAAGCAACTACAACAAAAAGCCGAAAGTGCAACCCAAACCAAAGCAAAGCAAAGCAAAGAGTTACCTACTCTGCTGCGGCCACTGTCATTGCTTGCATTTCGGTGCTTTTTGTACCCAGCAATTGCCGATGCGGCGGAGGGTATATAGCGTTCGTGTGGGAAACAGAGGCTTAGGTGTGTGGCTGAGGGAGCAGAAAGATCACGGACACTTTAAGAAATATATCAAATAAAGAAAAACTATAATTTTAGTGTTCTATGGATTCCTATTAGATCACTTTCCACTCTCTGCACCAACAAATTATCTGAATAACAGGTATCCCCTAGTCGTCATATCTCCCATAAACTTTACACTCCTTTGCTGTTGTTGTTGTTGTTCTTGTCATGTGCTTTTCGCTAAAATCCATGAAAATGCCGTTCGTTCGTTTGTTGGTTGTTGTCGTTGTTGTTGTCATTCGCAGTTGTTGTTGTTGCTGTTGTTGACCAAATTGTCAAAGTTTTGTTGGTGTCTCTCATTGATTTCATTCCTCGATTTCCTTTTACAGTTTGCCGTTTGTGCAGTGTTTGTCCCCCCAGCGCATTGAAATCAAAACTAAATTCTAAATCGGCAAAAATTCGTGTCTAATCATTTTATAAAAGAGAAATAAACCCTATTTGCTACCCTTCCTCGTACACACCAAACCATAAAGCAAAATTACAAGAAAATTACAAGCAAAATAACGCTCGTGTTTCAAAAGTGTTCAAATTATACAATTGTGTGATCGAACGACCACCACCATTTCCCCCCAGTGACCAAAACATCAAGTGCTTCGAAAGAAAACGGTGAATGCAATTGTGACTACCGATCACAGTCAATATAACAGAAGGAAAGGAGCCAATACAGTGCCAGCGGTAAGTTTTAATACATTGTCGACTACATGTGCATTTTAGTTAAAAATTTTTGCACCACTTGGGCTACAAAATTAGTTGTAGAGATTTAGGCAGGGAATTAAATAGAGATTTGAGCAAATAATTTGGCAACAAATTATATAAGTTAATTTAGTACAGTCCCATTGCAAAAGAAATTATTATTAGCAGCTGCCCCCATGGTATCTTCGACCATGTCCCTTAGTAGTACCGTGTCTGTCCGATTGTACGAGTACTTGCCTACAACGTAAGGAGAGTGATCTTATTTTTCCGATTGGTTTCCAATTCTACGAGTATGTTTAGATTTGTTTTTTTTCCAAAACAAAAAGTAGGTTAACAAATCTGACTGATGTCCATAATCTTTATTGGCGATCTCTCCCAATGATCGTTAAGCTAGTTTTATTGCTTACCAAAATTGGCTTACAACAAGCGTTAAAGTTTCTATTAGATTTAGGGACGATTATGATGGATCTGTGGGGCCCACTCTGGGCTGGTGTCCTCTTCAGTGGCACAGATCCATTTATCAAATCTCCGCATTTTGGGGAATTTGTGTGCAGTAATTGCCAAACTTCTTTGGGTTCGCTACGGCACGGTTTGGCAGTGGCAATATGGGCAATAATGGTAATAGCAGCTAATGAACGTTGGAGTCACAGTCGGAGTCGAACTCGGAGTTGGGAATCTGAGTGTGCGTTGAGGTCGGGGGTCTTCTTCGATACCGAACACCGCGTAAGTGTAGATTCCTCACCGCGACGAGTGTTGTCTTTGGGCTGTCGACTCCAGCATCGAAAACAAACACAAATAGAAGTGGAAACACATGGAAACCAGGAGGTAGGGAAGCCGCCGCACGTACGTACGTACATATAACCAAGGGGGCACACAGAATGCAGAGGAGGCGAACAATTAACGCGTCGCTGTAATTACAGCAAATGGTAAAAAATGTTTGGGAACAACTTACCCAAAAAACAAAAAAAAAGAAACAACAAAAAATACACAAGACACAGAAACAGAACCAGAGGGATAGAAGAAGAAATATTAATAATCAATAACCCGCTAAAAGGCAATGCTGGGTCTGGGTCTGAGTCTGAGTCGGTCGAGTTGGTCGCGACGGTTGAGGCAATTTTATCGGTCATTGAACGACCTGATAGATACATAGATAGATAGATAGATAGATGGATGGATAGATAGATTTCCAAGCGAAAAACCCCGAAAGGTGCGCACCACCGACTGCTGCTGGAAATTATGCCAAAAAAACTCGGAATTTGTTGGTGTAAGAAGCGATCGGTTTTTGGTTAATTACCCCGTCTAAGACCCCAAAGACCCAGGCTCCGTTAACCCAAGGGGGCTATGGCAGGGGGCCAAGGCAGTTAATTACATAAAAACAAGTGATTTGCGTGTGCGCTACCTCGCTCTGCTCTGCTCTGCCCAACGGCACCGCCATCGTCTTGGCTTGGCTTGGATTGGGCTCTCCAGCGTCAGCGTCAGCGTCAGCTCCGTTTCCAAAATTGTTCCTCGGTTGCTTGGGTGCTTGGGTAATTTTCAACTCGCCAACTTTCGGCCAAGCTAATTAGCGGAGAAAATATTGGGTAGAAGCAGCAATTTTCAATGATTGAAGCCCATAGGTGATGTGGATAGGTGTCCGAAGAACAAGTGACCTTTTGACGGGTGCTACCACTCGAATGTGTGTGTGCACCCAACCTGCCTTACCTAGATGCTTAGGTAGAAGATAATGTAACCCACCTTGTGGTTCCATGCTCGATTCGAAGAGTTTCTTATGTGCCATATGCCAATCGTACATTCAATCCGTGTTGCACCTCTTTTTGTCGGAGTCGTAGAAATTTCCACAGTTCTTTTCTCTATTCAATTCCGATTGCTCCATTTTAATCCTGTTTAAAACCATTTGAACTGCATTTGTGTACAGACTTCAATGTGCTTTGATCCCCTTTATGCCTTTTTATTGCTAACAATTGCACGATGCCTCTCGTTCTATTATATTGATTTTATTGTGGTGGGATTTATAAGGTCTCTTGGCCTCCTTCTGTGCACTGCAGTCCGCCAGAAGACCTTTCTCAAAGTCGCTAAAAAGGAGCAGCGCTGACTTCCACCATACACCTAATACATATTACTTGTTTAAATTCTTTGAGACTTTAGGTTCCTGTATTATTTTATGACTGATTCAACCCAGACGAGTTTAATTTAATTAAATTGTGCTCAATCCAATTGTGTTCAATTAATGTGTGTCTAAGCTTAATGTAACCATTAATTGAAGCCCATTTCCATTGGGTTACAATAAATTTAGTTACATTCCATTAAACTTTATTGCAGTTTACCTGAAACTGTTATTGAATATTCTCAAAAAGTTGGCATTGAACGATTCTTATGATCCATTGATTAGCAGCACTTTAAGCTATATTCGATTACAGCCTTCTCCGATCCATTCCGTTCGCAAGAGCGATGCCATAATATTCATGTACCATTCCATCTTGCATATCTATGTCTCAATCGTCATTTTCTCAGGTCCAAACATCTCGTGACCTTTGGCTGGCGCCTTCTACCCCCTAGTACCATCCCCAGCCGTTTCATGCCATGGCATTCCATTACCCTGTTCTATTGCCACAATCCCTTACAATTTATCATAAAAAAAATAAAAGTTTTTTGGCTTTTTTACGAACCTTTTCATGGGGTTTTGCCCCCCTGCGGTCATGCAGATGGAAGGATGCGGGGATGGGGATGGGTATGGGTATGGGTAGGGGGGAACTGGACAATCGGCGCCGTGGCTGCGTTCTAGATAAATAAGCATTCTTAATTATCCCTTTGCCTTCTCGGGGTGGCACAAATGTTATAAACAATGGAAAACCGCGCACTTAATGCGTTTTCTGTTTCCACAACCGAAACAGGAGCAAAACAAAAAACCTCACACACACACACACAAACACACACAGAAGCAACACCAAGGCAAGTATTTTTCTTCATATTATTCATTATTTCATTTTTGTTTTGTGGGTGGACCAAACCAAAAAACAGAAAAAAAATAAAGAAAGAAAGAAAATGTTTTTATTGCCTGCGAAAAAGGGTATAAAATGCTCCACTGCCATTAGCCGCAATGTGGGAGGATGTGGCCAAGGACCCACCGAGTCGACCCACAGACCACAATACTCGTAATTCCAATCAAATTTGAAGAACAACAACGCAAAAAGAGCAACATTCAAAGTGGCCAAAAGATATGGCAAGATATGGCTTGAAGGCAAGAAAAGCCGTCGGTAAATGTGATTTGGATTGCGACCGTCCTCCTCCTACTGACAGGCCAGTGACTTTTCATTTTTTTTCTGTGTTTGCTTCGCATGTGAGCAAATGTGTAATTGAAGTTCCGCTCTCAGAGAAAAAAAAAACAGTGTAGAACCGAAGGATACTCGTACAAAGAAGTCGGTCGTTGAAAGAAAGGACCGAGAGGGGACAGCGGACCCGACCGGTTCAATTGTTTCCTTTGTGCCAAGCAATTTCACTCAACCGGCGGCGCCTTGGACAAGTCGCGATTGCTTCATGAGTTGGCACAAATTTCCAAAAAAAAAAAAGTGCACAAAAAATGCAATGGATGGTACTAACGCAGAAGGTGGCGGCTAAGAAGTTGAATGATGTGGCACTTTATCAATGTTACCTGCTAAAGAAAATCCTTCAAAAAATATTGTTCAAGGAGCCAAGGATTACCATTATGAGGCATGCAGCAACTCTGCCATCAATTCGTTGGAATATTTTCATCATAATATTTGCGATTGGTAAATGAAAAAGAAAAGATAATTGTAAAATATTCTTCAAGAGACAAGGAGTACATTTCTCCGCTGTTTATTGATTCATTTACAGTACAGTATTATTTGAACAACAATTCAAAAAATAATCCTATAGGTGTAGTCTCTGTTTTCTGTGGCCTTGAACAATATCCTTCTCGCCATCTCTATCGAAAAATTTCGATTCTTAAATAATATTCTTTTGGTGTTTTTAATAACATTGATACTTAATAAAACAACTGATAATAATAAATAAAAGAAATTAATTTAAAAATATAAATTAGCTCGATTACTAATTGTAACACAAGCAAAGTGTCACCTGATGCAGAGACACTGATGAAAGATTATCCCCCAATTCTGCGACATTTTCCCTCAAAGAAATTGAGAAAATAACGTAAGACAAGACCACCTCAACAACGTAAACATTTACTGTTACCATCGCAGATATTTTGTTTTCTTCTGCCGCTGCTGCTGCCGCTGCCTCTGTCGCGCCGCTGCCGTTGCCCAACCCACGACCTAAAAAAAACTGATTTCTATGTGTGCTGCCATGTGTGTGAGTGTGTGTTTAGTATTATCAAATGCAATTTTCTAACGCAGTCGCACTTTCAACGATGACAGCAGCGCAGCCAGCAGCAGCCCCCCTTTTCACCCCCTCTTCACAACTAACAATTGCAATTTTAAGTGAAAATAAAATGCATGACAACAGCAGAAGTAGCAGAGCAGCGGCAGAGCAGCAGCAGAGCAGCAGCAGAGCAGCAACAACAATGCATGCCTAAAACCTAATAAAAATTCAAATTAACATTTGAAAGAGCGAGCCAACAAATAGACCTGCAAGCGCCGGAAAGAGAGAGCGCCAACTGCAGACCAGAGTGCGACAGAGAGAAACGGACAAGAGAGAGCAGTGCAGGCCCGCCACTGGCAGAGCCTGTACATGAAATGGTTGGGAGGGGGCGAACAGAAAGAGACAGCACAGAGATGCAACCGAAAAAGCTTATGAAATTCTATTAATTTTTGAACAAAACTGAATGTAAACCCCCCGGAATGACCCATCACCACAATTTAACCCCCTACGGCCGCCCAAGCTCCACCCATGGACAAGCCTCTGCAGATTTTCTAATCGCCCATCGACCGACGCCAAACGAATGGTCCCGATGCAGTCCAAATATTGTGATACCCCGTGCCGAGAAGGTGTTTGGATTTTGCTTGCAGATGCTTGCATGCGGAAAAGAGAGACTCCATCCAGACATATGGAACTGCCATGCAAGCAAGTGTGCGAGGGTATCAAAGCAGCGACTACCAAACTGTAGCCTTCGGCTGGCTCTTGTTTGTTGTTCTTGCGTATTTTGTTGCACTTTTAGTTGTGTTCTTCTTTCTGTTTTAGTCGCTCTCGCACTATCTCTCTTTTCTCTCACTCTGCATGTGCGTGCGTGTGTGGGTTGTACAGATTGCAGACACTCGCATAATAATGCAATTTGCCATCTGCCAGGGTCCCCCGCTCCGCCCCTCCTCGACCAATTCGGATTCAACGTCACGCGCCAAAAAGACGTCGACGTCTGGGTCCGGGTCCCGCGTCAGCTGCGCTCTGCGGTGGCTGCCTGTCTGAGGAGAGGCCTCTCCCCAACCCACCTCTCGCCCACTCACCTATAGAGACCTACAGCACAAAGTGGCATAAACAACGTGCAACATCGGTGCTGCCACCTGCAGGCTGTCTTGTCTCTCCCCTCAGAATCTCCTGTTCGGTTGCCGTTTGGTATTTGGCTCTCTTAGGCTCCCATTTTTGCATTGCTCTTGTCTTGCGGTCTCCGTTTTATGCACTGCTCTGTCCAGCCTTTGGGGCTGTCGACGAGTCGGCTGCACTGGCGCTGATGCTACTGATTATTCTCCGGACTACATTTATTCGCATGTTTGATACCCTTTTGTGGAGGCTCTAAGTAAGGTTTTTATTTATTTTTAGTTTTATACCGAGTTGATTTTTCGAGAAATTAATTTTGTATGCTCTTAACCAATTTCAAAGAATACGCAAAAAATAAAACACTGAAAACTACAGATCATTCTGCTAGGGTATGTAATGCTTCGAAGTCTGAATTTCGATTTTCTCTTTTATTTTGCACTGTGTTCGTTTTTCGCCTTTTGTTTTTGTCCTTTTTTTCGCGCAGTTGCGAGTTTTCCACAAAAACAGCTGCAAAAAAGCACGTGTCATCGCGGATTTCCTCTCCCCTTCCCCAAACCCTCTTTCAGCGTGTGCGTTTACAACCGCTTCTTCTTCTCCTCCTCCTCCCGCCCACCTCCTGCTCACCACAGCGTCTGAGGCTACTTCTCCTCCATCCACCTCTTGTGCTGCCACGTTTTTCCCTTTTCATGGTCGTCAATTTTGTTCTCGCACAGCTTTTCCTCCCATCTCCTTCTCCCTCTTGCTTTATTTGATTTTTATGCTTGTGGATTTCCTTTTGATTTCGCTATTCGCGTTGTTCTCATGGTTCTAGCGGTTGTAGCGTAGATTGTTGTGGACTGGCAGACAGGACAAAGACGGGGAAGCCCTCATTGAATGGAAGAAGATGATGATGATGATGATGATGATGGTGTCTGTGCTGGTTCTTTGGTGCTAAATGCAGCTACTGAGAGGTGTACATATGTATGTATGTATGTATATTCAAGGTGAGTCGCGATAGTGGCGGATTGTCTTGCAATTGCATTTTTGTGGGATAAGAAGTGCAAGTGGCAAACGAAATATGAAACTTTAAGCTTCGGATTCCACTATTTCGACTCCTTCTTTCTTTCTGCTTTCTGCTACTCCTTACTCCTCAATCTGTTTCTTCGTTCTTCCTCGTGTCTTCTTCTTGCTCCACCCTTCTTGTGCTTCTCCCTTAACAAAATTATTGATTTGATTTCTCGAATTGGCCGCGAGCCAAGCGCCAAAGAACGAAAAATACTCGTACATTCTTAAGATTGCACATGCACAAACACGCAGCACACACACACACACACAAACACACAGACAGATACAGACACAGCGAGAAAGAGCTGCATAAGATGATGGCATAACGGTTACAGCTTATCCCCTACGCTACCCCCACCACTACTGCACCAGCCCACCCGCCCACAACGCCTCCCGCAGATTGCAATAAATAAAAGACATCACAAAGAAGTCGCCACTCGGACTGGCCTCCGCTTACATTAATATGAGTGTGTGTGTGTGTGTGCGACTGCATTTGGCTCTCTTCCGTTCGCTCTCTTTCTCTTTTTACTCTTAAGCATTTTTTTTTTGCTGGGGCTGAGATTTTCTCAGCTGAGGTTTGTTATTGTTTTTCATGCTATTTTGCCGGCTTTTGGGAGAGCGAGAGAGAGCATGCAACCACATGAATGAATATGAATATGAAAGCCCGCTCTCTCTCACTCTCTCTCTTGGTCATCTCTCCCACTCTTCTGCCCACCCAACTTCCGAAACTTCGCACACACTTTGCGGTTCGAGTTGGAACCGATAGCGGTTGCACTGCACTTCGTGTTGGCTCAAACGTGTTCGATCTGACACCGAAAAGCTAAAGAGTATGAGGCAAAGAGGAGACTGTCAGTGGCAGTGGGTGAGGGAGGTGGCGGTGGAGGAGGAGAGCTGTGGCAATAACCGGAAACGGAAATCATATTTGGGCAAGTTCTATTTGAAAGGCTCGTCCTTGCTGGTTCGTTCCTGGTCACCCGGTTCGGAGTGCAATTAAATAGCGAAATGCCAATTGTTTCAATAGCACTCCAACTTATCCTTGAGCACACACACACACACACACAGAGACAGTGGGACAGCGAGACAGCGAGAGAAGTGAAAAGGAGACAACGACAAGAGCCTGCCATTAACCGTTAATGCACAGATCGTAAATCGAGTTGGCAGGAAGGTGTGTCATTCGGACTTATAAATAAAATTAACAACTGCCCGGTGATTACAGGGAGTGTGGTGGGGGGTGGAATGGGTTGGGTATCGTACAAGCGGAAATATTTGCGCGACTTCGGCTGCTCCTTCTACTTCGTCTCCTTCTTGACCGTAATTAATGGCAAACAATTACAAAAAAAAAAAGGGAGAAAGAAAGAGTGAGAGTGGGAGAGAGAAGGAATGAAGGCCCCAAGTGGTATTACAAAATAAAATGCGAAGAGCAAGTTAAAAAGTGAATTACCTGATAAAGGACAAAACGCGATTTGAGGTGTGTTTGTTGGTTACCCCGCAATTCCTGTGCTCCCCCTCTCACGCTACACGACTCTCATTCGTTCCAACAAGAACACAGAGCACAATGCGTGTGTCGCGGGTTAAGCACCCGTGCCCAGCATGGGGTCCTAAGCGGACAATGGGCCCTATAGGCAGACTCAATGCTAAAGCTAAAGCTTATGCAACAAGTTTCTGTAATGAAAGTTGGCAATCAATGGAATCCCACAATCCCTAATGGATGGACAGTGTGGGTCATAAATGTACATGGAATTCTAACTTCTGCACATGGAACACCTTTCTGTAAGGTCATATCTGTATATTGTGAATGGAATGGAATTTGCTATCCACATTTACTTGAATCCATCCCACTGTCCTTGTATTTTCTACTTATAGTCGCAAGTGAACAATGGCCCACATCCGATTCATGGTTGATTCGGCTTCCCCTTCCCCTACCCACTCCCATGGAACAACCATCGAGGCATTTACCAATTTGTTCCACTGTGCTTATCCTTTCTGGGGCTGAGGTCGCCCCCGCGCTCCCTTCCGAGCAGCGGTCAGTGTCCAGCTGACGCGCTTAATTAATTACGCGATTGTATTTGTGACTAACTGCTTACGGTTGCCCCTCATACCTCATCCAACTCGGCTCGAATTGTTGTGGTAATGCAATCGCAGCTTGTTCTTGGTTTTGGTAAGCGTGGGCCCCCTTGAGGCAGTTTGGTTTGCCGTTGAGGTGTGGGGGCAAGGACGCCGCGTCATTGGGGAGAAATTAATACCCACTTAAGCTTAACTGGACAGTTGGCGGGGCCTCTCGATGCCGCCTCGATGCCTCTCTTCTTGCTGTTTCTTCGAATTGAAGGTGATTCACGAGGCGCAGAAATAAATAACGTTTGGATATATTGAACCTTTTATATTCATATGTACAGCAATTACATTTAACACATTTGAGTCTCGAGCATGTTTGAGAGTTCTTAGTACAGAATTTGATATATTTTAGTTTAGAATTAAATACCCCAATTTCTCATATTTAAGCTAAAAGAAGGGAATCCTCACTTTAAGTTTAGCAATATCTACCGCGAGTTTATTTAATTTTTAGCAGCAGTTCCAACATTTTTTCTAGCTCTCTTTTGCCTGGCCGTATATAATACTACTACTTACCTCTACGATTCCCGTGGTCCTGCAATTATCTTCGTGGCGTTCAACCCCACTCATATGCAGTGCCAGCCCACACAAAAATTATGAAGTAGAAAAAAAAAACGTTTTTATTACCGAAAATTACAATGTGCGAACGGAAAGAAAGGCGGCCAACGGCGGGGTCATTGGCAACAGCGGAGGCGGAGAGGGAGGAGTTCGGGTATCCAGCTGTCCTCTGGTCAGGCAGGGATAGGGCTATCCCTGGCATGGAATGGGATTGGATAGTTGTGGGCCCGTCAGCAAATAAACACTCTCACCCTCGAGCCACGAGCCTGGAGGCCAGATCCTGGCAGGAGGTTAATTTCATTAGAAATTCATAATTCTTTTCCATGTTTTTCGGGGGGTGGGGTGTCCTCCATGGGCCTGGGCGTTGCTTCAACATGTGTAAATGTGAGCAATAAAAAATACATTCTGTATATCCCATTCATTGTTGTTTCTGTTGCTGTTGTTGTCGTAATTTGTTTATAACGGTATTTATGAAATGGTCACAAGTCAACGCTTTCCACAAAGCAACAACAACTACACTACGGATAATACGTACGGCGACCCCTGTAACACGCACCAGGAGCAGCAGGACCAGGGACCCCCATTCGCCCCCATATCACCAATTATTCTTATTACGCCTATTACTACAGTAATTTTTTGTTGTTTTGTTTTTTAACCACTTTCTATAGTTACTTTTGGGCGGTTGTTTGGGCAGTTCTTCTTGTTCCCCGCCATGTAGCCCCTGCTGACCTTTTATGTTAATCGCATTTGGCTTAGGGACACACACAGAGAGAGAGAGAGGGAGAGAGAGAGAGAGCGGCAGAGCGGGTGAGAGAATGTGGTGGGGTAGAAAGTCTTGTAGCTGTAATTGATATGCGTCCTAATCATGCAATCCTTTGTGTCCTGGCGCCTCCCACACTCTGCCACATTCACTCTCTGCACGCCTCCAGAGGAAACAACTTCAGTTTTGTGGCTTGTTAGGTGTACTCCATGAGCGGTATACCACGTATTGTGGCAGAAGTAATTACAAGCGGTGCTTCACTTTGGTTGGGTATGAAATGACGTCAGAGTTTGGGGAGAGAGACTGTATTTAAGGCAGGAGATTGAGCATTACTTTGGGGGAATAATTGAAGGAGGATCTGCGAAGATTTCGGGTGTCTCTGATCAAAGAAAAGTATTCCAAAATGTACCAAAAATCTTCAAATGCGAGCTTCAAGTCAGAGATCTTCAATAAGATCTTCAAGATCTTTCAGGTGTAATCTAGTCTCTGATCATCAATTAAATTCACTCTCTTCATTCGCTTAAATGTAACCCTCAATCCATAACAACTTTCTGGCACGACTCTTTATTGAATTCAAACGTTGTTTAAAAATAAATCAGTCTTAAAATAAATCTCCGCTTTAACTAGAGTCTCCCGACCTCCCTCACTCTCTTGCTCGGAGCAACATCTTCCATTCCATTCCCAGCTTAAGTCCCGGATTAACTTCAGTTTGAGTGTCTGCCCCGAGATCTGGCATTTGGCTGGCTAATTAATAAACTTTCACATATCTGAGTTCGGAAATCTTTTCACTTGCAACATTGAATGAGTGTTGGGCTCTAGCCGAAAATCGTTTTATGTAAATTATCAACGAATGAAATGCCAAGACGAATAAGTCGTAGAGGCGTCTCTCTGTGTGTGTTTCGTATATATTTGTATAATTTATTGCATTTTGATAGTTAGAGTTTAATTACAGCATTTTCACTTAACCCAAAAGTGAAAGTGCAGCTGATGTCAAATGTTGAATTTGTTCAAGGCAAAGAGCGATCCCATGCGATCCCAAGCGATCCCCAGCTCACCGATCCACAGACCAAGGCAAACCAATTCGATTTGAGACGCCTGCTATGGGTATTGCACAACCTTTGACCTCTTGCCGCCCAGGTAGGCGGACGGCAGACGGTAGTAATCGAAACAGTTGCACTGCTCTAGTCCGGTCTGGTCGTGACCCCTCTGGAAATCATAAAGCAATAAATCTTTTTAATATCTCTGCTTGTTCTTGTTCTTGGTCTTGAAATCTTGCTGCGTCTTTTTTTTTTTCTCTGCTTCACTTTTTATTCTGGCTTGTTTCGTGGGCGTTCATTTTCCTTTTTCTTTTCTTTTAACAATTTTTGTGTTTTTTTTTTTTGGTAGAATTTCTCACGTCCTTTGCTGTTTTGTGGGGGGGCAGAGATGAGGTCGTTCTTGGTGGGGGCGTGGTCATTACTCAAGTTTGTGGATTTGAAGTAATAACTCAGTGCGTCATAAAAATTTTAATTGCTTTGGGTTTTCCTCAGTTTCGGTTTGCGAAAGCAGTTCGGGTAATTAACATTAACCCAAAAATGTCCAAAGAGAGCGCGAGCCCTGGAACAATGCAGAGGCAGAGGCAGAGAACCCAGAGCCCAGAGCCCAGAGCAGAGCCACGAACATGCCCCAAAACAATGAGGCAATAAAAATTGCAGCGCATAATTTTCCAGCCCACCTTCTTAGTCCGCGCTTAGAGAGTGGGGAAAACCCTTTATTTTTTCTCGCTCAAAATTTCCACGCGTATCAGTAATTAGTTTGGTTATTGTTCTACTCGCTGCAGCTATGGAAGGGGGTTGTAATGGGGGTTAGAAGGTGAAAGAGGTATGGAGCATAAGTAGAGAAAAGTTTAAAAATAGATTTCAGTACAAAAAATATTTTTTAATCTCGAAATTACTAGAAAAATTCTACTAGTATTGCCATTAAATCTATCACCAGTCGTTGCTTTATTTTGATTACGAATGGTCGGCTGTGCCCTCTCCCCACTAATATCTGTTGTGGTATTCGGGGATAAAGAAAGGCCAAGCCGCCTTGTCATCTACCAAAATTTATATGTGGGATCAAAAGGAAATCCCACAGCCTACCACCAAACAAAAATCAACACCAATTGTTGTTCCACGGCCATGGGTCAGTAGTAGATGCTGTGCCCAGTGCTAAGTGGGTGCAATTAGACCAGGGACCATGCGCACAGGTAGCACAGGTACGGGAACGGGAACGGGAATTTTGGTATCAGAGATTCAGGGTTGAAGGTGTGTTGTACGGGTTTCGGTTGAGCCCTATTGACTTTGATCCTAATGCATTGCATGGCTGGGGAAGGGGATGGCAGGAATCTATTTCGAATTGAGCAACGCAACGCATCGCAACGCATCGCAAGGTGGCAATAAATTCTGATTGCAATTGACACTTTTATCGCCCGGTCGGTCGCCTCATCGAACGAATTCAATACAAAAACTTGTTCTAATGGTCAACTGTGTGTTTTTTTTTCCTTCTTTCTTATATCTTTTGTTACAGAGTGAAGCTGAAGGAAAGAAGCAACAGAAATACAAACAGAATCAATTGAAATTGCAGCTGGAGCAGAAGGAAGAAACTGCAGCAGGAGCAGCAACAAAAAAACCAGCTTCAAATAAAATAAAAAGAAATCAGCAACTAAACACAGAAACGAGCAACATCTGAAACTTCAAAAAAACAGCAGCATCATCAGGCAGTAAGTACCACTCAAAATATATACCATGGATAAGTACGCGTATAGGGCAGATATTTACGAATAGAAATAGGAAGAGGCTATCTCTCCATGGGGGCTACAGCAGAGTGCAGAGTGGAGATAGTGCTGCTGCTCTGCCTCGTCTCAACTGGCAAATCAATTCGCTAATTGAATGCGGCGCAATTGAAATGCTTCTTAATATGGTTAAATATGAACGAGTTGGCATCCCTCGATGCTCAGGGAACCCTGCTCTATGGTACACATGCCCCCCCGCCCGGTTAACATTCTTAATAGAATCAAAGAGCGACGCAATATAACATTTAATTTGGCGTAATTGTGACTGGTCCATGGGTGCCAGTCCGACTTGGAGACAGATTTGCGTGTGTCCGTCCGACAGTTGGGTTGGAAACAATCAAGAATAAATTCGAACTGGAAAGAGAGTCATGATTTGAGAACCGAAATTAAAGATACTCTTGCCCAAGGAATACCGAATAAATATCGCATAAATAAGCGTGTATTTACACTGATATTAATGATGAATTGGCTTATCTCATAGAAATAAAATGAGTCTTAAAAAAAATATAATAATTTCTATGGCAGCTGCGAGTACGATAGAAATCTGCTCAGGTTTGGGTACAGAATTATATTTACAAATATTTATTATACATAAAAAAAAACTTAATTTTCTGCATTAGAATTAGTTCGGGCTGCCCATAGTTCCCGCTCCAAGAGTAGAGTAAAAGGCAAGGGATGCCACAGTTGGAACTCATGTGGGGTGGACTATCCACAGATATAGCTGGGAAGGGGGTAAACGTGGTATAGAATTCACCGCTCCCCACCGACATACGATGAAATCAATTAACCAAATGGCGCGAGTACTCGACCAATTCGACTGACCAGCGGCTACGGAGACTTTTGCATTGGTTAATAACCGCTTGTGCAAAAAATAAAATACAAATAAAACTAGAGAGAATTGAAATCAAAATCAAAAATATTTCAACTCACACACACACACACACACTTTGTAGCTTCAAAGGGGATGGATGGATGGATGGATGGATGCCCCTCCAAAAAAGCAAAAACCCGCAGTCCAAAAATGTTCTACTCTGAGGAGCTTCAATTGTCTGCACTTGAGTTCAATTTCTGTTGGGGTCTTCTCTGGTTAAAAATGCTTTTAAAGCTGCCACCAGCCACATAGAAAGCAAGAGAGGGAGAGAGAGGGAGAGCGAGACAGCAGCAGACGGCAGTCGGCAGTCGGCAGTCGGGGCAGATATATTTTCGTCATAACTATAAATTTTATTAAGATTCAAATGTTCTGCGTACAAATTTAGATACAATTATTACTTACTTCAATGACGCCGAGAAGGGGCATTGGAGACCAAAGAGAGCCACAAACGGAGAGAGCTGGGGGAGGGCAGAGCTGGGGGATGTCTGTATATACACTGGAAAATCATAGCATGAGGTCGATACTTTGTTGGTTCTATTTCATGTGACATTTGTACAGTCAAAGCTCTGCCCAAAAAAACAGTTCCATTGCGCGGAAAATTATTACAGCTTAGATCCTAGAGCTATCCTCTCTAACTGGATATGTAGAACTGTCCTATAATGCCGTTCTTGGGCTAAGCTATGGATGGATGGGTGCTGCTGGAATCCGACAGACCTGAGGCCTTAATTTCCCCACCCCATTCACCCTACGCTAGCGCTACCCCAAGCGCTTCATCCACCTCTCAGATCATTCGACAAACGACAATTACAATGACTTAATTACTTTTAATAAAGACGTCCCGTATGTGGCCTCTTCATTAGCGAAAAAAAAGCACACACACACTCGCATGGGGACTTTTTTGCATAATGCCTCATTATGCTTAGACCAGGGACAGATCGTGACAGATCTGGGAGAGGGCGGGAGTAGTGGGGTGGGCGGTGGATGGGGGACGTACGCCTTAATACATACAAATTGAAAATTGATGAATTTTTCCGGTGGCCAGAAGTCTGTCCCGAAGATCTATCTGTCTGTGGATGGGCGAATGCAGCGAGCAGCCAGCAGCCAGCAGCTGCCTGCCCTGGCACTCGCACTCGACTATCAATTAGTGTGTGGGATGTGGGATTACCTACCGATCCGATCCGATGCGATCTCCCCTTCGATTCGAATCGATTCTATCGAACAATCAATGGCAATTGCCATCGAAGGGAAATTACTAATACTCGTACTCGTACTCGTAATAATGACTTTAATTGAATATTGCGCACTTCATTCATTCCGCGTTCTAAATTTGAATTTGAACTTTGTGGCAAGAGGGGCAGGCAGGCAGCAGCAGCAGGCAGCAGCATATTTATCCATTATAAACTTCCAATCGACCATAAACACTTGGAAGCCGGGTAGCCTGCTGCCTGCTGTCTGTGTGTGTGTGTGTGTATCCATGAGATACACGATACAAAGTGTTGGGAGGGATCGATCCATCCAGCGAGGTAAAGCGACAACGAGCTTTATATTTGGATATGCCGGGTAATGAAGTCCGCTTCACATGGCCAAGATTCGCAGCCAGCGTGAGTGAGTACCCCCCCACCCCACACACACACACATTCCCATTCCCGATTCCCCTTTCCCCATTCCCCTTACCCATCCTAACCCCGAACAATTCAAGCATGAAAGCAATTTTTAATTTATTTTGGTTGAGCGCTTTACTTTTTTCCTAAAATTATGACATAATAGCAAAGGCAAAGCCAAAAGCAACAGCCAACAGCCAACATCCAACGAACGAGCGAACGAACCATCTAATAATGTCATATGGAATTGATTGTGCCCCGAACGACGAGTACCGTACCGCGCGCGACCCAGAGACGGAGTACCAGGGCCACAACCAGGCGGGGGAGCTATACAGTGTGGAGCGGACTGTACGAACACCTCTCTGGGGCAGGGCAGTGTGGGAAAAGTATATTTGGATGCGGATGGGATGGCAGCAAACACCTTCCGCTTCACAAATCAGCGGCATCGCAGCTTCACGTGTGTGTGTGGGTGTGTTTGTGTGTGTGAGGGAGGGAGGGTGACACTTCGATTGCTTTTCCAGCTCCCATGGCATTAGCGATTGACCAGTTGTCAGTTGGTTAATGTTATAATTAACCTGTCCAGCACAGTCGCCCGCTGGTCGGTCACATATCGATCCAAAAAGAACCCATCGATACCGCTTGGGGAGTGTGTCGGGTTGGATGTTAAATGGGAACTGGCAAATGCAAAAATATAAATGTATCTGTGCAGATCTTGTGGTTATTGAAGTACTTCTTAGGATTAAAAACTCGCCATTTAGTAGTCCAACAATTGAAGTTTCAAGGCATCAAAACGAGCACTTTGTCCCAGAACAATCGCCGTATAAAATGTGTGCCTTGGCCTAGAGATATTATACCATTCCGCAAGTTCCGCATTACAATCCATAGAAAGTTATTATGAAAAATTATATCTGGCTTTGTGTAGATATGTTCATTAATTACGAGTATTTATGCGGCATTAAGTTTTGGCTTCAATTTCAATTCTCTTCAATTTCTCAGCTGCCGCTCCCTGATTTTCAACTTTTGCATAAAAATTTTCAAAATTTTTAAGTGTGTTTAACTTAACTTAATACAATAATACAAATTTTGGAAGATAAAATTTGATACGAGCAGCTGAGAAAATACACCTAAATATTATTTCTGAAATAGTAGAAAAGTGATAAAAAAAAGATATAAATTTGGTTAATTTCAATGATCCGAATAGTTAGATTTTAATTAGTTTAATTAGCTAATATATTTTTGACAATTTTAAAGATAAATATTCTTTTCATTGGGCAACTTTTTTATAAATCCACTCTCAGACCCCTTTAGATTAATGGGTCTCAATTCTATTGAGTTGTCACTGTCAAATATCCACCACTCAAAATCTCAATCTCGTTGCTCCCAAAGAGCTAGTTTCTCTTATAACTGTACACTCCACTAGTACGTTTAATCCCAAAAATCTATGGCGCAGTTGAATGCCTGAATACTTGTATCTACGAGTGGCTATAATTGATTTGCCCACCACATGTGTATCTGTATCTGTATCTGTATCAGGTTTAATAGTCGTAACAATTTAAATGGAGTTCCGTGGGCGCAAGAGATGGGCTAACTATGTAAACACGATCATTGAATAAAACATTGAAAGCGAACACAGAAAAAAAGAGGCAAATAACGAAACAAATAAAACGCACACACAAAGTGCGAGCGAGAGCGAGAATGAGAGACTGAGACATTGGGAGAGCGAGAGAGAGAGAGAGAGAGAGCTGCAAACGCAAATAGAAATAGAAAACATAGAGAAGAGAGGGAGAAAAAAAAAAGGAAACAAGTTAACCAATGAAATAAACGCAAATTTAATGACAACCAACGCGCCACGCACAACTTGGCCAATACGCGTTGTTTTCCATTGAGCCATGGCCGAGAGAGCACTTTACAGCGTGAGATCGGACAGGGGCCAAACTCAACGCAACAAAACGAAAACTACAAAATGGAATACATAATAAGTATGTACATAAAAAAATAGTGAACAATGAATTAAATGTTATGAGATGTAGATACGACACGGACATACACACAGACACTCACTTACAGCTGCAGATACACATAATACGAGATACATAGCTATCCGTAAGTATATATGTATATCTGTATCTCCGCATGGAAGTGGACTTGGAGTAGAGCGATCCACTAGCTCTGATCTCTCCCGCTTCTCGTGTGTGTGTGTGTGTTTTTTTACTGCTTTTCAATACCGAAAGTTTTGGGCCAGACCAGACCAGACCACAGGGAAAATTAATGCCAGTATGTGGTGTATCTCTGGGATGCGGACACATTCTTGTAGTTGCTTTCTCTTTGTGTTAATTGTATTCAAATAATGATGATGCCCGAGCTGAAGCTGAAGCTCTGGCCTGCATCTTGTATCCATCTGTTCGGATACCTTAGCCGGACTGCGGACTGTGGCCGCCGCGTCTGTGGCTCACTCTCTTTGGCTTTGGCTAATTTAATTTATGGCCAGTTTATGTAAATTTTCAAATACCATTTAGTTTGTTTGTGTCTAGTTTTTTCCACTAGCTCTCGGCCACCACCAAACCAACCAACCAACCAACCAACCCAGCACCAATGCCAGATCAATTTCTGTATCTCCTGTATCTTGTTTCGTATTTGCCTCTCATTTTTTGTTTCTTTTTTTTTTGTATTTTCAATATTAACAATTTTTATTGTATACGACAGTTCATTGACATCCAACCCACCGACCATCCATCCATCCATCCATCTACTAGTATATCTTTATGTCTTTGCTGTGCTGTGCTTGGCCCCCCAAAAGAAAGTTGGAAACTCTTTGAGTGACGGCATCCACATTGGCATCAGCACTGGCATTTGCATAAATTTGGCCACATTTCTTGGCCCATGCGAAACTACATAGCACACAGTAACCCAACAATAGAAACAACAGAAACAACAACAGCTTCAGGCTAATTGCGGCCCATTGAGATGGCTATCAGCGGACTCGCCCCATTAAGAGAGCCATTTCGGCTAAGTTGGAAATTAATTAGGACAGGTTGCCCACAGCCCGACCCTGCCTGTCTGCGCCATCTATGGCATCTGGCATGGATAGTGGGTGCCAATAAAAACGCATTGCAGTCGCTCCCCTCCCGCCAACAGGCACGCCAGAGGTCTCTCCTCTCTCTGAGTAATAGTCTCACGCATCTGACGAATGTCTCCATAGTCAAACGCCGCTGCGGTGCCCATCCAGATTTCAGGTTTAAGTTTCGATTGCGATTATTGCGCTTCAAATACGCGTATGTTTTGCTTTGGTTTTGGTACCCCTTTTTTAGAGTTCTTTGGGAGTATATTGGGTGTGTGGTGAGGCATGTGACAGCTACTAGGAGATAACCAGGGAGCATAGCTATCGTTTAGATTTCACAATCAAATAAATGCAAACAAATTTCTTTGGGGCATAAATTTCCCACTCATTGCAAATCCTGTGCCCAAGTTCCTCATTTGCTCATCTGAGTACCAGGTATCCCCTTGGTTGGATTATCGACTATGCCTTTGCTTACTTTGTTTTTTTTTTATGTTGCTCTCGCGCGTATTTTTTATTTGCTCATTTAATTTCTGAATTTCTGAAATTACTCAATTAGTTTAATTAGCAGCTGCTGGCTGGCTGGCTGGCTGGCTGGCCGGCTCTCCTGCAAGTGGATCGTGGCCGTGCCTAAGCCATAGAGTCAGTCGCAGAGTGTGACAATGATACACTCCCGCTCTGGCTGGCTCTGGCTCTTACCTTGATTGATTTTTCTCAAAACATAATGTAATTTCGCTTGAGGTCTGTCTGTCACTCCGAGGTCCGAGGCGGCATTTGCATCAGCCAACAGCCACCAGCCAAGTCAAAGTCAAAGGCGACTTTGGCGACGGTCATTTGTCAAAATCATTAATGCAATTATAGCCAGCAGACTGAGACAGAGACACCAGTAAGAGACTGAGGACTGAGCACTGAGCACTGAGAACTGAGAACTGAGAGGCTGTGCCTTGCCGCCTGCCTGCCTGCTAATTATTTTGAATTATTCAATTTCATGTCTCAATTTAAATTCTCCAAGGCAATTAGGAAAAGACGTTCCATCTCCGTCTCAGTTTTTTAGTTTTTCTGCCATTGAGTGGCACTTTGATGCGTGTCCATCTATGAGGGGGTGGTTGGGTTGTGGGAGAATTTCGGGGAAGAGCTCTCTGGTCTGGGAGCTACTCGCAAAATGCAAATGAGAATACGTATACGTATATGTATGTGGCGAACAAAAATAAAACCATTTAAATAATTGAAAATCGAACAAATTGCGCTGCGAAACCCAAAACAAAAACAGCATCCAATAGATTTCAGCGTTCAATAATAAGTAGAAATGGAAAATGGATAATGGCTATATGGAAACGTATGCAAATTCTGAAAAAGAGCCACTAAGCGGGCCGAGTGGTTGGGTTGGGGGAGGGGCAAGTGTGGTAAGGTGAGGTGGGGCTAAGGCAAATCCTAAACAAAATGGTGTCCGACAACTAAATTCAACTATGACGGCTGCACATATGTATGTACGAGTCTTTGTACATGGCTGTGAGTGCGTGTGTCCACTGCTAGAGATGAGTGCGTGATAATTTAATGCAATTAATTTATATTATATGAAGCTAATTTTAACTTGTATATTTATAATATATATATGGTTATTTTTTTTTTTTTTATTTGGCTCTTTGGCCTTTAGAGCAGGTTTATATGGTAAATAAATGGGAAATATCTCATTAAATAATGTTTATATTTCACTTTATTCGTACTTCAGCTTTGAAAAATATTTAGATATATTAAATTTGATTATTCAAAGTACTCAGTCTGAAAGTCATTTATAGACGTGTTCCCATAGAGTTTAGAGCCCCGATTTTATTCCATCAGATTTTCCAAAATATACAAAAATAAAATCCGTTGAAGCAATCAAAAATGTCTTGCTTGCACTCCAATTAAAACTAACATCAGCCAATATTAAATTGTTCCCCTAATAAAATTATAGCCAACCTTTTTTGTATATTTTCCACACCTTCGACGGACATTCTTGCACACACCAAAGCACTGCCGTTGGCACATTGTCACACTCACGCTCCGCACTCACGATTCACGCACAGCTCCAGCCAGAAGGTATACGAATAGATGTACATACATATATACATAAGAACATAAATACATAGATCTGTATCTGCATCGGCAGCTGTGTGTATGCTGTGTGTTGGTTTTGCGTTTGGCCGGCAAATGCGTGTTAGACTGTTGATGTGCAAAATCTAATTAATTATTTCATTAAAAAAAAGGCATTTTATTGACATTCTAATTTGGATTTTTAGAATATTCCGCTCTAAACATGGCAGTGTAGTAGATGTATGTGTATTTGGATATATACAAAAGATATAAATACCGATACGAGTACATATAATTATCCGATGTACGAGTATATATGTGTGTATTTACAGTGACCTCCCCCGCATACCGTAAAACACGGCGGATGAGCGATTTTAATTGGTTTTTAACTAATTTGCTTGCATTGAGGAGCGACCTGAACGGCCCCTAGCCGCTCCACTCCACGCATCCCAAGAGATGGATATAGGAATAGGAAAAAGAGAGAGAGAGAGACAGAAAGAGAGTGTGATACACAAACCCTTTTTGGCATTAGGCCCCTGCTAAAATTCCATTGTTGACAATCTATATAATTCGATTTGACATTTTGTGCGCGCGGCGACAATGACCAACATTTAATCGAGATTTTGGTGTATGTCCAAAACTAATCAGCAGCATAACAAATTATCCACAGAATGGGAAACAAATTGGAAATTATCTGCCAGATAATTGCTCACATTTACGGTGGGACATCTACACTACACTACCCGAGCCGATACCCTTCCCCAATAACCATTCTTCCGCACTTTCGAGCCAATTTCCTGCTATTATATTTATGCGTGTATCTTGTTTATGGTTTACCCATCACTGCCCACCACCCCACCCATTACTGAGTGGGGCGTTACAATATGGAGTCATAAACGATATAAACATAACTGTAAAAATAATGTTGGAGCCAAGCAAAGGCGGGACGAATATTCTTAAGATAACTACAATACTTGTACCTCGGCTTTTGGCTCTCCCTTTTGACAACTCCAAATGCAAATCGTAAAAATAACAATCATCATATCATAACGGGCGGGGCCTTTCCTTTCTCGTGTGTCCCCCGCCCCCCTCCAACCCATCCTCTACTTGGCATAGAAGAGTACACATGACGGCGCAGAAAGCGGGGCGGGGGGGCAGTGTAAAATATTTACCAAGATACTTCTGGTTCACTCACCAAGACGCCGTATCAATTTACCAAAAATAACAAGTAACTATTGAACCAGAGTGTGGCGTGTGGCGACCTTAAGATACTCTTTGGTTGGATTTTGAGCTGAAATTTGGGAATAAAAACAATAAAAGAAAATACAAGAAATGGAAGAAAATAGGAACAGAATAGAACAGACCAGGCACACATATAAATAACTCTAAGAAATCTTTTTCTTCATCCATTAAATGCCAGGGAGAGTGCTCAAGTTTCTCTTAAAATCTCTCCAATCTAGGATGTTCATTTCCTGAACCTGTACCAAATAAACATTAAATATATATACATATATATATAGGTATATATATATATCCTATAACTACTGTAGTGTTGATACACCCTTCTTCCAGGCCGGAGCTCACGGCGTGTACTACAAATAGTTAGTACCAATTTGATTGTGCCGTGCCCCTGGCCCAGCGGCAGTTGTTGCCGCTATATCCGCAGTGCTAGACGTGACCCCCAGCCCTAGCCGAATATGCGTGTTTGCACAGTCATATATATGGCTCGTTATATGGTACATACACACGAGTATATCTATACTATATCTGCACATGTCTATGGCCCAGCTATCTGTGTGTGTGTGTGTGTTTGCAGATGATTGTGTGTTGTTTAGTAATTCGTTTTTCGCTTTTTATTTACCATTATCATTTACATTTATTTGTTATTATGTTACGCGGAACTCCAAGTCCTCCCCCCCACACAACCGACTAAACAAGTACAGGCTAAAGCCCACCCCTCAGCGTACACCGTCCCCTCCATGGTTAGTTTATTCCCTTCCAGCGCGTTTTGGGTGTCTGTTTTTTTTTTTTTTTTTTTGTTAGTTGCAAATAAATTTTTATTTTTGCTAAAATGTTCAGTTTTTAGGCAGTTGCTGCTGCCACTTTGAGTTGCACATTTTGAAGTGTGGCAGGGAAAAATGCAATTGCATTCGCACGTTGCAAGTATCTGGCACACATCCCACACCGCCATCGCCATCGCCATCCCCATCCATCCATCCATCTATATCCTTCCTGCCTCTGATTACATGTGAAAAGTGTGGACTGTGTGTGTGTGTGTTTTTTTTTTTTGGTAACCCCATTTACATATATTTTTGTCGGTTACCAAGCCGGAACGTACGAGTATCTGCCTGCGCTGTTGTTTTATTTTCGTTGGGTCTTGGCTTCCGTTAGTTATTGTACGGCAGTTGTGGCAGTTACCTCCCCCCTCGAACCCCAACCCCCTTCGAATTTATGCGATGCGAATGTTTGTTCAATAAACGAAATAATTGCCAGCAAATGTGTTATGATGAAATTGTTTTGGGTTACTTCATAAATTAGCGCAAAGCGAAACACACGCAGCAACGAGCAACGGGCAACGGGCAACGAGCACTGTGCAACGCAGGGCGAAACGTACTCCTCAGAGGCAGAGGCAGAGGTAGCTCTCCCTTTCCGTATGGCATAGCAGAACATAACAACAACCCCATGAGGCAACTAACTAAATTCGTGGTGATGTAGAAACCGTAAAAAAAACTATAAAACAAGAAATAAAATACCCTTTTTGGGGAACTTCTTCTTTGCCAAAGGGTGTTTGGGAGACTATCCTTATATCAGCAATTTTTGGGTACAGTATCTTGTGGCTTATACATATGTAAGTCTATCATGTGTGGAGCAATGTACCTAATCGAGAATGGGTGCTGAAATGCTTCGGACAAATTGAAATTCTACTCCAAGGGAGCTCTGAATATCATTGAATATTTTTTATATTTAACTGTCAAATATGCGTTGATATTTTATGAGTAAAGTGTCCTTCGAAACTATCTCTAAGTACACATTTAAATCGAAATGCGCTGACGAGTCATTCTACTGATCAAAGCCCACAAAGAAATCTAGTTAACTTTATTACTTTCTTGGAGGATTGCGACTGTTGCATATTCGAAAACGTTAATGTAAAAATATATTTCAAGTTTCCCTTCTCTTAAACGTTTCATCTGAGCCTTAGTTATAAACTTGTATAGCTTCAGCCCAAGTCTCAAGCTGAATTACACTTCCAAAGTGCTCACATCAATGGCTACAACAAAATGTTGATAGCTGATATGTAAGCCCCAGCTTGCCCCGTTCATTTGTTGCCAGTGAATCAGATCAATGTAATCCCCTGCAACAAGCAGCCAACCAACTCACTCACTCACCCTTTACGTTCATCATTCATTCATCTTGGTAATGAGTTCTTGCCAGCAATTGCTGCAAATAGGCTGACTGCACTGCCGTCCAGCCTCTTTCAGTATGGCCTTAGTCACGGCCCAGCAAGTGATGGTCATAATCAGGGTTTAAAACGCCAAATCATTAATCAAGCAGCGAGGCACTGAGTCAGAGCGTGGAGTGGAGTGGAGATCTTTGTGGGGAATTCCAGGGAGAGGCATGAAAAATTATCCGAGCTGCAAATGCAGGCGCCAATTGCAGGCAAAGCAAAGAGTTTGTTTTTTTTTGTTATTTGAAGGAAGTTCCGCCTCTAGCAGATACGATTGCACAGATCGCGGTAATCGTACTCGTCATACACGATCGTAATCCAAGATCAACCAGAGTGGTGGAGGGAGATGAATGCGTTTATAAATATTTTGATGGTGGTACATCGATCAGGAGGTTTGGGGTTCCGCAGAAGCCAGCACCGAAGATGGATGGATGGATTGTCGGGGCTCGGCCCCCCTCGAAACCCTCGAACCTCTTCTAATGATCTTGTACAATTGCTTTGGGTATGCTTTCGTGCGAGTGTGTGGAGTGTAGCGACTTCTGGTTCATTGTGTTGGTGGCTTGTAAACGCTTAAATTAAATTGATTTGCGTCTAATGCCCCGACAAGTGGCGGTGCTCCGACTGGGCTCCGATGGTGGCATCAGTTCGGTTCGGTTCGTGTAATTAATGATTCCATTAGACACCGCAGCGCAGTTCCCCTGTCCCGCTGCTTATGTATGAATAATTGGTAATAATATTTAATGATTGGCTCTGCCACAACTACTACTGCTGCTGCCTGCCACCTGCCACAGCAATTGTGTGCCACAGTAAACTTATATTTTGTTTTTTTTTCCAGCGCCCCAGCTTCAGCTCCATCTCCAGCATTATTAGCTCCGTCCATGGCCGCGGCGGTGGCAAGCAGAGTCCGGTGAAAATGGACAAGGGCCGCCTCAGATTGCCGCAACTTTCGCCAAATTAGCAGAAGGAAAGGAAGGAGTGGGAAAGGAAGGGAGAGTAGAAGACATCTACGGCGAAGAGACTCTTTTTGGCAAAGTAAATATTTGCCAGTCTCGACAAAAGGGCCACCACAACAATAGCCAAGGAATTCAATCGTAGCCGGAGCAGGAATTAGCCACAAAAGAAGACGCATTCGCGAGTCCATTAAGAGCCATCCCCCGCCACCCTGCAAACCCCAACCAAGGCTAGAGGCACGCATAGAACCCGGGAGCAGGTTGAGAGCCGGTCCACTTAAATGACCGAATCCACACAGCTGCAGACGGCGGAGAACAACAACGCGGGCGTGGTGAAAATGGAGCCACCGCCACCGGCGACCTCCTCATCCTCCGGCCACGCGCTATCCGCACTCTCCATGGCGGCCACCGGCTCCGCCCTCTCCCCAGCCACACCGCCCCCATCCGCCCTGGGTCTGGCACAGCATCAGAGCCATCATCAGCAGCAGCAGCAGCAGCAACAGCAGCACTACGCCCTCAAATGGAACGACTTTCAGACCTCGATACTCAGCTCGTTCCGGCACCTGCGCGACGAGGAGGACTTCGTGGACGTGACCCTGGCCTGCGACGAGCGCTCCTTCACCGCCCACAAGGTGGTGCTCAGCGCCTGCAGCCCCTACTTCCGCAAGCTGCTCAAGGCCAATCCCTGCGAGCATCCAATTGTCATACTGCGCGATGTGCGCAGCGACGATGTCGAGAATCTATTGAGGTGAGCGTCTCCTAATGTTAGTTCTGTGCATATCCTATAGCGTATATCCCCACCCAGCTTTATGTACAACGGCGAGGTGAATGTCAGTCACGAACAGTTGCCCGACTTCCTGAAGACGGCGCATCTGCTGCAGATTAGAGGTCTGGCGGATGTCAACGGGGGCTATCCCTATGCCAAGGCCCTCTCCGCCGCCCTCTCGCACAGCAGCAACAGCAGCAGCAGCCACAACAGCACTGGCAGCCACAACAACAACATCAGCAGCAGCCACAACAACAACCTTCTGGAGAGCAGCATCAACAGCCACAGCAGCAGCCACAGCAACCACAACAAGATCAGCAGCTATCTGCCCCAGACGCAGACGATGCTGAACAGCAGCAACATCAGCAGCGGCAGCGGCAGTGGCAGCAACAGCGGAGTGCTCAACAGCAGTCACGGTTCGCCATTCAGCACGCCCCAGGCTCCAGCCTCAGTGCCTGCCTCGAGTGCCGCAGCGGCCGCAGCAGCGGCAGCGGCAGCCTCCCTGACCGCCGCCGTGGCAGCAGCAGCAGCTGCCACAGCCAACGCGAGCAGCAGCAGCAGCAACAGGGACCGAGAACAGAGCACAGGCAGTGGCAGTGGCACGCCCGCCATCCAGGAGCTGAAGGCATCGGCAGCGTCGCCCGTAAGAACAACCAATCCCAATCCCAGCAAAGTAACGTTTGCATCCGACCTGTTTGCCCGGCTCCAGACCCCCACTAACCAGCGCTTAACCCGATTGACACCTTTGCAGGCGAGCAGCAGCAACCACTGGGATATGGGCGAACTTGAGGGCAGCCGCAAGAGCCACCTCACGCCGCCGCCACAGAAGCGCATCAAGAGCGCCGATCTCTTCCGGGCACAGCATGGCATCAGCCCCGAGCGGCTGCTGCTCGATCGTGAATTTCCCGTGGCCGGACAGCATCCGCTGACGCGCAATCGCAGTGGACGCGACACCTCGAAGGATCGGGAGCGTAACCTGGAGCTGCGCGAGTCGCTGCTGGGACAGGCGCTGGAGAACAGCAACGGACAGCAGGCGGCGAATCAGGTAGGTCCAATCACAACTCACAACTCAAATCAGAGCTGGTCTGATCACTCCGCACGATGTCTGGTGTGTCTGGTGTTCCAGCAGAAACACGATCTCGGGCAGAGTGCCGGCGAGGACTCGAACAGCAGCGATACGGAGCCCTCGGACCGGGGCGATGGCCAGCATGATGGCACCCTCGATGGCATCGACAATCAGCGCTCGCACTCGTTCCCCAATGCATTCCTCGGCCTGCAGGGCATACCCGGCCTGTTGCCAGGACCCTCTGGAATGGGCAGTGATTTCGGTGAGTACTGTACTTGAACGATTACGATTTACGATTACGATTACGAGCTTGCCCATTCGTTTACACTTTATTCTATCGAATATTATCGAATACTTGCCTCTTGTGTATGATTTATCGAACGATCGGAGCGACATTCGCATATGATTTGCATTTTGCTAGACATTTGTTGCATAGTAACTAACTATCAGAGTATCGATAAACCGATAAGCCGCTAATCGAACGAAATTTTAAAAGAACAAAATTGGCACACAAATCAATCCGACATTAGTGAAATACAAATTGTAAAAAAATAATTGGCAAAATCCCAACTGGCGTTATATATATCTTAAATCCTAAATTTGATCGATTAATCGACTTTTTATAAGATTTATCGATTGAACGATGAGAGTAATATAACAAATTTTTTTGCGTATAATTTGCATATATATATATAGAAAATTAAAACACTTGTAAACTTACTATAGAATAATCGATAAACCGATAAACGACAAACCAATTGGCAGCAACAAAAATACAATGAAAATACATGCAAAATGCCCATAATCCAAATTACAATAAAAATACACATATGTTAAATCTAAGATAATGACCTATCGATAGTTATCGGTTTATTGGAAAATATGTTATAATCCATTTATTTTGCATTCCCATTCATGTACACAACTTTGATAATTATCTACTTAAGTCGTTGTAGTTATAGTTTGCCAGATAAGTAGTGAACGCAGTGAAACACACAAATGACCAATCGGATGAGCCCGTTTATCGATAAGCACGGTAATAACATACCAAATACATCTACACCTAATTTAGCAGGCACTCGATCCTAACGAGCCTCCACCAGTCCGGGAGGCAATCATTAGACCCATAACCAACTGTCGCTGGTCCAAAGGCTGGCTATATTCCTGTTCCTATTCCTTATACCTATTGCTATCGATATCCCCTGTCCGTTGCTGGCCAAGAAATATGCGCGAAGCACGTGTCGCATTAGGCTGGACAGCAACTGCTGGCCGGAACATTTGGAGTGTGTGATTATAAACACATTCAGCTGTGGGGGAAACGTGTACATAATGTCCCAGCACCACCCACCAACCCACAACCCCGCAACCCATTCACGTATGTGCAAATGCTCTACATAACGGACAACAAAAAATGATTATTACTATTACCGGAATACTATTGCCATCGACATAACTATGGCAATGGCCGAGGCAATGGCTATAGCCTGTTACTGTTATTGTGATTATGATTACCATTCGATTGGGGGGTGGTTGGGGCTAAGGTTTTGGCGCGGAAAGCGTTACAAATATGATTCGGTTCTTGGGATCTTTTTTCTTTCCTTTCTTTGCCCTTTCCGCAGAGCTGTGAGTGTTTGCTTTTGTTGTTTAAGCACATGACACGCACTTTGTCCAGCATCGCAAATGTCGCATTTATCGCGCATTAAAAAGATAATAGCCTGAGACTCTCCGAGTCTGTATCCTATGCTTGCTGCCATCAGCCAGGAGCAGGACACTTGCTAAGCCCGGGCTATCGTTTAATATTCAACGCACATAGATCATTGCAACAAATGTTGGCCGGCACTTGGTCAGTTTAGTCAGACAGCTGCTCGAACAGAGACAGACAGACAGAGAGAGATCCAGACCCAGACCCAGACCCAGAGCTGGGCACTGGGCTCAGAGAAATCAAATTTAATAAAGCATAAACATTCAATAAGCTTCGCTTCGGTCAGGCACGCCTCTGCCACTGCCTCTGCCTCTGCCACTGGAGGACAAGTCATTTGAAATTCCGAACAGCGGTAACGGCACAGGACTCTGTTGGCCATTTGGAAATCCGAATCGAAAATATTAACGGCCCGAGCCAAAAAGGATAAACTTTTGCGCAATGATAAAAATGATAAGTTTTTTTTTCTTCGTTCCTTCTTCTTCGTTTCTTCGGTACCCACACATATCGGAGCCATAGAGGCAAAAAAAAAAAAAGGGCGACACATAGACACACGAAGACACGAACACGAACATGGATGGACATACATATTTAGATTTTATTTCGTTTTATTGCTTTTTTGTGCATTCGATTTATTTGGAAGGCGGCCGGCAAGACATTTGGCAATGGGCGAAAACGGACTTGGAAATTGCGCACATGTGTGCGCAAGGACTGGAGAGCTCACCCCACTCCACCCCTCGCCACTCCCCACTCCACTGCCACTGCCACTGCCATCGAGTAATATGAGTTGGGTTTGCATTTTAATATATTTACTTCTCGTGTATGCCCACACGCCCCGCCCCCACAAATGTCACACACTCTCGCAATCAGATGCGGGGCCAAGTGGATGGGATGGCTGCCAGGGAGGATGCGAGGATGGGGGGACTACAAAACTACAAAAGACGGAAAAAGTTTACTTTGCAAAAATCCATTGCAGAAACATTTATAAAGTGGCCCCGGCCAGGACAGGCCAGGCCAGGACAGAACTTGGACTAGGACCAGGCACCGAAAACGTCTTGGGGTGGAAGGCAAAAAGGACTAGAATAACAAGGGAAATGTAGAAGAACCGAACACATAGCCGGCTGGACCCTTCCTAGGGGGCGTCTACGCTCAGGACATTTTAAAATGAAAATGATAGCAAAAAGACAAAAAAAAAAAAAAGAAGAAAGAGAACGGGAACGGACAAAGGACATCGGCCAGCGGACAGCGGACAGCTAACGTGGCCCCAGGCAGGCGGCAGGCGGCAGTCGGCAGTCAGGTGGGAGTGGCAGGCGATGGCATGGCATGGCTTGGCTCGGATGGAAGGATTGGAGGAGGCCCAAACATTGACAGCAAATAAATGGCAGCCAAAATAATAACAGCAAAGGGGAGGTGTGCCCCGGCACATGTGTGACACCACACGGAAAAAGAATGGAGCAAAGAATGCCGGAAAGCGCACTTCAAATCAGCAAAAGGAAGATAAAAACTATAAAGAATGGCCGCGTTTAAGGAGCAGTGGAGCAGTGGAGCAGCGGCTATAGGCACTCAGCTAGAGCCGCTTTTGAGCTGAGCTGAGCTGACTACCAAATCTTGGCCTACGAGTGATAGATTCCAGGGCCCAGAAGTATGCAGCGATCAGTGAAGTGATATGGGATTTTCTTTATACCTTTTTTGCAGCTACATAAAACAGAGAAAAAGTGCTGCTTGCCTTGCCAAGATTCGAAATGATAGACACTGATATTCATGGGGATGTAGGCAAAGGATTTCTGGCAGGGACTTGCGCCAGCTGCAGCGCCGTTAGGTGCGAACACGCGCGGGCGGCCACTGCAGTTGGCGCCGCCAGGCGTGGGCGGCCAAAGAAAGCAAACAAAAAGCAGCCCAAGAAACGTATAAAAGCGGGTGAAAAAGAAATCATTGACATATGAGGCCAGTTGCTCATTTCTTGGCCAAAAGCAAATGCAAAAGTTTTGAGGGACAGCGGAAGCAGGAGACGAAGACGGAAGACGGGAGACGGGACCCAACTTGGCTGGACCGACTGGCGCTGTCGCTGGGCATTTGGCGTTGAGGCTAATGCGCAAAGTTTCTTTCCGTTTTATTTGCCATCTGGTCGGGACACACAAGACACAAGAAGTGCACACACACACACACGGAGAGCACTCGTCCCGTCCCTCTGCCATACATACATACATATGTGGCCGGCAATGGCAATGCATTTTTGTTGCCTTGAGCGCCGCCGCATTTCTTTTCCACTGTTGATTTATTCGAAAAATATTATTTATTTGGAAAACATTCGAGGCAGACTGATTTAATCTTTTTGACTGCATTTGTCATGACTTGCATTGATAAACGGCAAATAAATTGATTTACTTTTGGGCAGAGAAATGAGCGAGAAAAATGGCAGCAGAGATCCCATGGCACGTGACTGGAGAGACGAGACTTGAGAGTCTTTGGGTAATCCCTGAGTTTATCTATGGAGCAATATCAATCCCATATATGTTTTAGCTGCAACCCTGTTCCCAATTAAAATCTGCTGCTGCACCCGCGCCCCGCCCAAAAGGGTTACAAATCTCCACGCTCCACCCTCAAAGCAGTTCGCAGGTGATTTAAGTTTCGTGTGGCAATAGAGACATTTAATGACGTACCGTTCCCAGAGCTGTTCTGACCCAGCTGGGGGGTGCTGGTGGGGGAGCTGCGTGAAATACGTAAAATTAGCAGCCGGCTGGGCATGCGGAGAAACATTATTTCTCAAGCCAAACAAAACGCACCCATCCTGACGCTGCACGGTCGGGGGTTGAAGGAAAGGGAAGGTGCGTGCCAGTCCTGCACGAATGTGTGTGTGTGTGTAGTCCCCTCTCTCTCCCCATTTGTTGGCGTGTTTGCATTTAATAAATTCGATTAACAACGGAATAAATACGCTTAAATGCGGAAAATAATGAAAACTAACGAAAAGCGTTTTGTTAGCCGTTGCCTTTGCCCTCTGTCTTTGCCTTTGTCGGCGTCGCCTGGGCGCCGCTTTCATTCCATCCGGCATTCAATCATTCCCTACAGTTATTCATTTTACGAGCTGTGTTATTATTGTAAATATGTATGCTATGTATGCTATGTATGCTATGTATGTAGTGGTTGCTGTTGCTGTTGCTGTAACAAATACAAATACATTACGTGAATAAACGCACCCATTATTTCATTTCATTTCATCAAGAACCATTAACGCCAACACGCTTACAAACTGAACCGAACCGAACCGAACCGAGCCAAACTAAACCGTATCCCCTTCCCCTCCATGCCCCCCCCCCCCCCACACACTCCAGAGTCTTATGTGTGTTCCCGTGTTGTGCCCACCGCGCCTAGTCCCACTCTAGTCCCACTCTAGTCCCAGCTCCAAGCACATATCCAAGCTGCTGCAAATGAGCGAAGGACATGAAAATGTTCAAGTAGATATACGGACACGGGCACGGGCACGGACACGGACTTACTCGGAAAAAACTTTTGCCCGGATAATGAGTAAAATGATTGGAAATACATTTTCAGTGCGTGCGTCTATCGCATGTATCTGTAGCTGTATCCGTAAATGTATCTGTATCTGTAGCTTTGCCTCTGTGGTTCGGGTACAGCTTCCAATGTTAAATTGTATCCCAGGACATTGTTATGTCATCCAAAAGGAGCTTCAAGTGCAAGCGCCAAAAGCCAAGCATGTTAAAAGATTGCTAAGCAGGATTAAATGATGGATTAAATTCATTTAAATGAATGAATCAGCTGAGTTCGGCGATCACTCTCCAACTCTAAGCAAGTCGCTGGAAAAATCCTTCCTATCCTTAGCCTACTGATCAAAAGAGAAATTTGCACTGTACCCAAACGATTGCCATAGTTTTCCATAGCATTGAAATTTATGTCAGATAATTTTCAGATTTATATTAGAGCAGAGCTGAATCCTTTGGCTGGCCCCAATGGCACGCCCAAAAAACTAAACAAAACAAAAATGTTATCAAATTAATTTCAAAAACTCCATCTGCTGCACGTCACACTCAAGTGAGTGGGTGGGTGTACAATATATACATAAGTTTAATATACATATATAGATATATATAGATATATCTATGTGTGTACTGCCAGCCTACATATGGTATATGCCTGGGCACACAGCAACAAAGTGGCAAAAGTGCCAGAACCGGAGACACTTTGGCCGCACCACACACACACACACACACACACACACACACACACACACACACACAGGGACGGGCGAACTGGCGGACAGGCAAAAGGAATTGGGGGATGGACCGAAAACGAAACCGAAACTAAAAACTTTTGAGTTAAATTCCCGCTCTAATGTTTATGTAGATGAGGGATTATGTCATTGTGCGCACAGCCCCCACACATACAGAAGATAGATCCCGAATACCCAACGGACACAGAGGACTATGGACAGTGAACGGACAGACAGGTTTCCCAGTCTGTATGTGTGTGTGTGTGTGGAGGTGGTCCCACTTGCAACACTTGAAAATTCTAATTTTCTGCTTAAACTTCAAATGAAATTGTTTTGCACACAGTTTGGAAATAGATGCGAAAAATGGCAAATGGATAAAAACATTATTATTATGTATGTATGAATGCTCCCCCACTCTCTCTCTCCCTCACTCTCTCTCTCTCTCTCACATACTCTCGTTGGGGATCTGCATTTAAATCTATGTATCTGCCTCGTATAAGGAATGATGCTGTGAAGGCTTTGAAGGAGTGAGAGACTGGACAAGTGTTTGCCATAGAAAATACATTAAATTTAAACAAAATTCTCTGTAGTTGTTGTTCTACTTGAGCTTAACTCACACACACACACACACACAGAAACACACATACAAATATAGAGGCAAGCAATGGGAATGGGAAGAGGAACGTGGCCAGGGGGAACAGGGACAAATGCAAAAGTTTTACTCGAAACTATTTGGTGTTGGCTAGGGTTGAATTGGGTTTGTTCTCACGGAAGGCGGGTGGGGGGCTGGGGTTTTTCGGTTTTGGGGTCTGGGCTTTGGGCTTTGGGTTCTGGTCTGGTGTGGTGTGGTGTGGTGTGGGCTGTGCGGCCCTTTTTGCCACGTTGTATTTTAAATTCAAGTGGTCGTATATACTAGTAACAAAGCATCCATCTATAGAGACTCACCCACACACACGCACACACACTAACACTTGTATGCTTTTGTGCATGCTTGTGTGTATGCTTAAGGATTTCGTTTACCGAATCCGAATCCGAATCCGTTTCAAATGTGAATTTATTTCTAACAAAAATATTACAAAAGTCAAAGACACAACTCTCGCCCAAGCCAGCAATCCAGCAATCCAGCAATCCACCCTTCCTGCTGCCAATGCCACCGCCCAGCCCCCTAACCCAACCTCTTACCTTACGAAAAAGGTCATTTTTGGGCATAGAATTTACATAAATCCATATGGATGCTGGGCCCTGTCCATGTGTCCATGTGTCCATGTGTGTGTGTGTGCGTTGAATAATACACGCAGAGAAATAGATGAAGAGCTGTGCTTAGAATGAGCTAAATTAGCAAGAGAAAATCTAATATAAAATGGCCAAAGAAATACGCCAAAAAATTGCTTTTTTAAAGCTGATTCTATTGCAATTAAAATTTAATTTATTTATTTTTACTTGTTGCTAAATTTGTAAATTTTCTCGCAGTGGCCTGGCTGCTTCTTCGCTGCTGAGCTCGTGGCCAGCTTCGTGTTTCGTTTGCCACTGCAATCTGTCGGCATTTTTCGCTTATCACAAAACGCTGAGGCGAGTTCGGGTTTCGCTTTTCTATTGATAGCCGGGCACAGGAGGCGGTGATAGGGGGTGGCAGGGGGGGGTGTTTTCGGGTTAGGGGTTTCCATATGCGTGTGTGTGTGTGTGTGTGTGTGTGTGTGTGCGGTTTTACAAACGGAAGACGAAGGAGCCGGCAATGCCTGGCCGAGGCCTTTTTCCATTTGACCCCCTTGCCACCTTCGTCGCATCCATCACCGTTCATCTCTCTATCTCCGTCCCACCGTCCGTCCCTCCGTCTCTCTATCCAGCATCTTCAAGTTTCCTTTTGTCGAGAGGTTTGCGCTCTCTCTCTCTCTCCGCCTCTGCTCTTGCCCTGCCTCCTGACGCATTGATATCCCTTTTAATGGATGAATTATTGCCGCACATGCGAAAGTAGTTGCTGGCCGGAGAAATGCCCCGTGCCTTGAAAAGGGAGGTTTCCACTCAGCGGAGACGCGTATCCTTTCGACCCACCCACACACACGCACACCCACACACACACACACACACGCGCAGGCATACCCACAAAGACAGAGCATTTGTTTGCATTTCATTTCCGTCAGATCTTTGCGAGTCCTTCGCATCCTTCGCCATGGGTTGGGTCTGCCCCTGCCCCTGCCCCTGGCTCTGTCTCTGTCTCTGCCTAGGTTGACATGCCGCTTGAGGTCAGTTAATTAAGGGTGCTCGCATATGGTATCCGCATGCCTCCCACCCACTGCCCACCTGCTCCAACCCCGCAGAGACAGAGAGAGAGAGTGAGGGAGAGGCTGCATAACTCTTTTACCCCCCCCCCACACACAATTTCGGATGCGCGGGAATGCGCCAAATATCCATAATAATTGTAGGATATTACATCAATAAACCAGCAGCGTTCCATTTCCCCTCCATTGACCAGACCCACAACTGGTTCGTGGTGGGTATGAGTGCTTGGAGTATGAGGGCATTTCAGGATGTTCTCTCGCCGGGTAAGGTCTGCATTTTAATATTTCTAAGTATCCACATGCTCGCACACACCCACTGGAACATACGAGTATTCGCATATAATTTAGGCATTGACAGGCACCCACCTACAAACGAGGTTAAATGTGCGTTTCTCTCTCTCTCTCTCTGTGTGTGTGTGTGTGTTAGTGTGTGTGTGTGTTGGAGGGGTACACTGTCGGGGGTCAGGGTGCCAGCTGGGGTGTGTGTGTGTGTGTCCAGGGTGTCAGTCAGGCGGCCATTCGAGCGCCAACAGCCGACGCCATAAACTAAATTTATTGCAAATATTTCCTCAGCAATGAGCAATTTGTGCGATCGAACCACCACCTCCCTCCAACCCTACCTCCCTCCTTCCTGCATGAGCAGGGGTGGAGGCTTGAAGAGTTGGCTGCGTGGGTTAAGGGGAGTTCGTTATGCGGCCTAGCACATCGAACGTGTCGATGATGTATTTGCCTTGCCTTTCCACACACACACACACACACACACACACACACACAGACAGTCTTTCAATGTCCAGCTTTGACCCAATTTTGGGGTAAGAGGAAACATTTGACTTCCTTTCTCTGGCTATCTGCATTTCCAACTCTTAAAGATAACAAAATTCCAGCTAAAAAAAATATGATAGAAGATTTGAAAGCCAATGCAATTTAATTTTATTTTGTATTATTTATTTAGGGAACTTCTTTCCGTTTATGTGTAAAAAATTGCAAGCAATTGGCGCACAGAAAACAGAGAAAAATCCTCGCTCCCAAGGCAATTTGTGAGCCACAAGCCAAGCCACATTTAGAGCCACTTTTGGTTGTGGAATTCATCAAAGATCACCCCGCCGAATGTGCCCCCATTCCCACTCCCTTGTGTTCCCCTACTTTGAACCATTCAACTGACTCTCCATCAATGCCACAAAACAGATGCATTCCCATGGAATATGCAGATAGCTCTGAGGGATTTATTTGAATTTAACTCTGCACTTCTCTCTTGCCGGCTGCAAACGTTTAGCCTAAACTTCTGCCACAATTTTTGCACATTTTCCAGCTATGAAAATTGCGAGCCCAAACACAAAAAGACTTTTGTTAGTTTCTGTGTGTATTTTGTTTGAGAAAATTACACGCAAAAACGAAGCTCAGAGACCAAATAAGTGTGAGAGAGAGAGGGAGATTCAGTCAAATGAAATTACTCATACGCCCCGTGCCACACAATCCCAACACACAGCCACACAGAAACAGTTCGAGTGGGAACGAACAAGAGATATGAGGTTAGACAGAGAGAGCCATAGAGGCCGACAAAATGGTTGGCCAACGACAACTAAACAACAACAGCAACAACAACAGCAACAACAACAACAACAGCAACAACCAAAGCGACTAAAAACAGCAATAACAAACATGAATTTTAACAAAATACAATTTCAATACAATTCAAACTTTCTAACACACACACATAGACATAGACAACACACACACACACGCACACACACAGAGAGACAGTTGGGAGGTGCAGACCAAGCGTGTCAGAGAGGGATAGAGAGAGATGCCACAGCCAGACCCTCTTTTTGTGTCGGCCCCCTGCTAACCGCAGTGCCAGCGTCCCAGTCCACCTTGCTGCTCCAACCATCAGACCAACCCACACACAAAGATACACACGATATCCATGCACCCCCCTGCGCCCTGCTCACCATGGAACCCCTTTCAAAACCCCCCACACCAACCCCCCCAGCCAAACCGTGCGAATATGAAACTAAAACTTCCTCTACTCATTTCCTGTCCAGTTCCCACCGCCCCACCGCCCCACCGCCCCACCACACACCCGCACACCCGCACCCGCACACCCACTTCTCTGGAAACCCCATTCCGTCCACCGCATCGCCTGCTGCTGATGGTCGTGGTGGAGAGGGGGGTCTATGTTGAGGGGTGCTTTCAGCAGGCAGGGCGGGAGCAGGAGGAGCGGGGGCCTCTGGCAAAAACTATCTCGCCCGACTGTCTCGCCAGTTTTCAGTTGCGTTCTAAATTCATACATTCATTACCATCGCATTTCATTCACACCCAAGCCCACACCCAAGCCCAAGCCCAAGCCCGAGCCACCCCCCAGCCATCCACTCATCAGCCCCAACCCACCTCCCCACCCACCCCATCAGCAATGAAGTTAAATACAATCGTTGGTCCGTAAACAAAGCAAGGCCCACTGTACTGCTGGCATGGGTGGAAGGGGGGTGGTTAGAGTAGTTCGCTGCTCATAAAGTAATAAATTGTACCGTAAATAGTGCGGCGCAAGTGTTCGATGGAAGGATGGATGGGGAGATGGGGAGATGGATAGATAGATAGATGGATGCTTGGATGGATGGATGGACGGATGGATGGACGGTTGAATGGATAGCAGGAAAGGACTGTCGACAGGAGGACAGGATGGACTGGGAGCGGAGCGGAGCAACTCCTTCTGACTGAAGCAATTCATCTCAACTCTTGAGCCGTTCCCCTTTGCCGCAGCTGAGCTTCCAGCTGGAACTCGACCGCAAAAGGAAATTCAAACATTTGTGCACTGAAAAATCAATTGAATTTAGCAGTTGGAAAATATATCACACAGTGCTGTCCCCTGGTGGGGTTTCGTTCCTGCTAAAACTATGAATTTCCAGCCGATTTTCTGCTGTGTAGATTTACCCCCACAAACCTTCAGCCATTCCATTGAAAGATTAACTCCCTCCACCTTCATGGATATCCTAAGATCATATCAAGCATGGCCAAAGAAATGCTGGAAAAGTCGCAGCTTCCCACCTACCCGCCCCCCATGCCACTCTCCACACCTACGAGCAGCAGCTAAGAAAATCCTCCAAAACCCCTTCCGTCCCACAAGCGGCGCAAAGTTCCCATTCCCTTTGGCCAGACGACGACGACGACTCCTAATCCCCGGCAACGTTAACCACATACGACCACATCGTTCATCATTGGCCCCTGTGCGTGTGTGCTGACACTGCCCCAGAGGGGGCGGGTAGTGGTGGTGGGGAGGGAGAATGTGCTATGTGTGTGTGTGGCTGGGGGTGACTATTGGCATCAGGCTGCAGCCTGTACTAATGAATTACGCAATCTAAAACTATGTACATTTAATTCAAATTCACAAAACTGTACGCCAAACTAACCGAAACGAATTCTATATATACGGACACACACACACACACACAACACACACATGTATGTACCACCGACCACGAACGAACCCACCCGACAAACTTTTTCTGCTGCCTCTGCGCTGTCAGCGTCGCTGCCTGGAGGACTGGAGGTCTGGCTGGCTGCTGTATATTTTGGAATAATTCAAAGCGAATACATTTCGGGGGTTTTCCGGCCACCCGCCGTCCCCCTCCACCCGCTGCGCCCCATCAAAAACCTCGCCCAAAAACTCGAACATCCATCTTCTCGCCAACCCCATCGGCAGGGCAGAGCGGCCGGCCGGCCTAAGCATCGCCCATCGCCCATTGCCCATTGCCCCATTGCCATTCCATTACCGACACCATTGGCGTCAACGTCAGCATCCATCCAGCACATGTCCTTGCAATTGTTCTTGCCCACAGTGCGCCCCTCAGCAGCCCCTGCTGACCCCACCTCTCGCTCTCTTTCTCTGCGGAACACTCTACAACTCTCTGCTCTGCTGCCCCTCGTGCCTCACTGTGGGGCACTGCCACTACTCCCCCCGGTCTGTCCGCCATCTGGGCCAAACACGAGAGCGAAAGCGTGCGCAAAAAGCAACAAAGGAACGAGGCGGCAGAAGCTGATCGAAGGTTTAAATACACTTTTACATTGTATGCTTAATATGCTTAATAGAAGGTAGATATGTGATGCATATAGTCAGCAGATTTTTAACGAATTTTAAGCAATTATCTGTGAGGCATAGAAGCTGAAAAGTTGTTCGCTTGTTCGACTTGTTCCATAAGTAATTGTTGCATTGGCGATGGAGTGGAGGATATAGTAATATTTAGTGATTCGATGGCAGCTACGATTCATCTGCTGCAAGGTTTATTCAGTCAATAAAACTATAGAAATATTTTGTAATAAAATTAGATTGGATTTGTAGCAATTATGATCAGATCAGGAACATTTGCACCAGAAATATGGCACTTAATTGCCTGTCCTACCACTTTACTTATCCCAACCATAATGCCTTCCCTCTGCAAAGGGTATAACAACGGCAATAGAATGGACAAGAGCAGCAGCAGCAGCAGCAGCAGCAACAGCAACAACAACACCAACAAGCAGTTATATTCCCATATAATATTCGTACACACTTTGCAAACATGTTTGTCGATGATGTATTATACAAAATGCCCATAAAAAGGCCCGCATGAGCGAGACGGCGCGACAGGACCAAACACACACACACACAAACAAACAAAAAAAGGGAAAGGGAAGCAAGCTGTGTGTGTGTGTGTGTCTCTCTATGGCGTATGTGTGTGTGTGTGTGTGTTTGTGTGCTAGAATGAGAGCATCCGATGGCGTAATCATCGTTTGTCTCTCTATGCTGCCTCGCTCTCCATTTGAGTACTGTATGTGTGAGTGTGTGTGTGTGTGTGTGTGTGAGGGCCACTAAATCGAAATGCCAAAATGCCCATTTCTATTCCAGAGTTGGGCCCCGCATAAGCGATACAGACATTTCGTTTTTTGGGGCGGGGGGGTAATACATCAAACTAGCCGCATCAATAGCACGCACACAGATGCAAAACACACACACATACATGCATGCATACATATATGTATGTATAGAAGGGTCCTCTCATGCCGTCGAGGACAACGAAAAAAAATAGCCAAAGTTAATAAGTGTGTGTGTGTGTGTGTGTGTGTGTGTGTCTCTGTTTGTCCGTGTTCGAGAGAGTGTATGGAAAAAGAGTAAAATACTTCATGCAGAACCGAGCCAAAAAACCGAATCGAATAGAACAGCAGAGCAGAGGAGCTGCAGAGGAGCAGCGAAGAAGGGCAGCAGAGAAGAGGAGACAAAACAGAAGACGACAGCACGAAGAGCAGAGACGAACGCGAAGGGGTCGAGGAGGTGGAGTAGTATAAGTGTGCGGAGGGTGGGGGGCAAAAAGTTCTTGCCACCAAAAGTAAAGGAGATAATCTTGGCCGAAGAGACGAAGAGCGAACACACTACTTGCCAAGAACCAACAACATCAAGACCCATGCCACATGCCACATGCCCCCCCATCAGCCCCCTCCGACGAGCACCTCCTGAACTCCGTTCTAATGACCGCCAAGATAGAATGACATTTGGGGCTGTCAGCTTTCATTGTTGGTCCGTTCTTGTATTGCGTTTGCATGTGTGCGAAAGAGTGTGCTGTATGTATGTGCAGCACGTGTGTGTGTGTGTGTGGATGCGAAGAAAACTTTAAGTACACAGTGCCCAAGGAGTAGGGTTTTAAACCAAGCAAAAAAGCAACTGTGGGTCGTGGCACGCAAATTCAGTTGAAGGGTTAAAGTAGTTTGAGATTTTTATTTTTGGTTAGCTGAGATAAACTCAGCAGGCAGTTAACTAACAAGTATAAATAGTTAAAGTACCTTCAACTCAATTACAGATATTCAGATAGTTCTTCTTAATTTTTAGAAACATCTTCTGATAGTTCTGGAGCAGAAAAAGAGAGAAAATTAAAAATATTTAAAAATTAGTTTGAGTTGTGAAGTTATTGTAGATGCTTAGGGAAATATACAGAATATTATTTTGGCAATTGAATTGGAAATTTAATGCTCTGGCACACCAAAAAAAAAGTTAAGCTTTACTCTCTCAATAGTTTTGCTTGTCTGCTGTATATTTTTCAATTCTTTTGCTTGCAGTTCCAATGGAATAAATTATTTAAAGTATTAAAAATATTTTATGAAATTTCCTGGATCTGTAAATACTCTTCTACATCTTTTAAATTTTGAATTAAGCTGCAAATTTCGCCTGCGCCTCCACCTTGGAGTTCTTATGTTCTCCTTAAACTCAATGTGGACTAGCAACCATTTGCTTTACTTTTCACACCACTGTGCCACGCTGTGCCCACAGGGAAGATGGCAAAAGGCTACATTTCGGCAATAAGACGCCTTCGGTCCAGGCACAATCACCACGAAACCAAGTAGCCCAGGCCCAGGGACTCCCAAGCCCAAGCCCCAGACTCAGACCCCAACTCAGACGCAGACAGTGGCTGTGGGCTGTGGACTGGGGCTGTGGACTGAGGGCTGAGCGAAGAAGAAACTGCGGTCCAAGTACGTGAAAATTGATAGATGAGTTATGGGCGTGGGTGGGGGGCTGGGGGGTTGGTGTAGAGCAGAAGAAGGCGAAGGGTTCACATGCATATGTCCTTACACGCACACACATCCAAAGTAACAGTGAGAGTGAGAGAGAAAGATAAAGTTGCTAAGCCCCCTCCACCACCCCCCCACCAACATGTAGTTGATTCTGTCTGTTTGTGCGAGTACGATGTATGTATGTATGTCTGTGTGTATGTATGTATGTCCTGCAGTTAAGTTTAGCAAGTGGCAATGAGTCCGAAGACGTTCCATCCATGTCCGTCCACAGCTGTCTGTGTCAGTGTCTGTGTGTGGGTGTGGGTGTTTGCTGTCTGAGTCTGTGTGTGTGTGTTTGTGTGTCTTCTTGGGTTCACGTGTGTGTGTCTCTGTCTGTTGGTGGGTTGGTTGTTGTTGGGGGGAAAGGCAAAGCATTTTTCAACTTTGCCTCGGCAGCCGGGGGCATTAAAAGTTTTCGTATTTATTTTGTAGTCGGTTAACAATATTCCTTTTCTGTACCCACCCACCCCTGCCCACCCCTGCCTGGCCCTGTCCGTTCTGCTGTCCGTGTGTCGACCCACTCATGGCACACACACACAGCGACACCTATGTACATACGTGTAAGAGTTTTTGTAATTGTATGCGTGCGTTTTGTTTGCGGACGTGGTCGTGGATGTCTTGGACGTCTTGCGGCACGGCACACAGCACACAGCACACACATGTGGCAGAGATAGATAATACACACACACACACACATATGTACGTAATACGTATAGAGGAATACGAGTACATGGACCAAGGATGCTTGTGTGTTTGTGTGTGTGTCTGCGTGAGTGCGGGTCGAGCTGAAAACTTTTATGTGTAATACATCAATTGCAAAAAGATAGCCAAATGCTGTTAACTTTATATACAACTCATACATGCCTTTCTCTCACTCACTCACTCACTCTCCCTTGCTCTCTCTCCATGTGTGTGTGTGTGGGTGGCTGGGGGGGTGTGGGGGGGCTACACTTGGCCAAGGACCCGGAGTTACTTACGCCTGGCCAAACTCCTCATGCGGCGCAAGTAAAAGATACATTTATTATGTGCGAAGAGCGATGAACACAAGCGATTTATCCTTTTTAACTTTTCTCTCTCTCTCTCTCTGTGCCACTATCTTTCTGCATGTGTGTGGGTGTGTGTCCCGACTGGACCACCCACATCTTGGGGGCCGTGACTAATTTATGGCCTCCAACCAGCAGCGTCCACAGCCACCCAACGTTTAAGCCCAGGCTAATTTCGATTTTTGGTTGCAAGTGCCCGCAAAAGTAGGCAACACTTTTCGGGCTCACATGCTGCCGCGTCACACAGTCGCGGCCAGAGTAATAGCAGGGCTTACAACACATTAAAAAATGCGTTAAAAATACATTAAGAATGTTGGCTGTAGTTGAGCGTACATTTTAATATTGTTTTAACACACATCGAGAGCAATCTTTGCCGTCTGCTGTTCAGGGGGGGTCGAAAATGAATGCATTTATTTCATTGTACAATCTATATATTTTTGGAGTAGTGATAGTAGTTCCTCCTTGAGTGATAGTAATTTATTTAAGCTCTGGATGTGCCCCCAATAGAGCTTTCAGTTTATTTTAAAAAGGGTTCATTCAGTCGTGGATGAAACCACACACATCAGAATCGCAGTAACTGCTAGATATTCCCTTTTCAAGATCCCTTATCACATTTATTTATTTCCCAAACTCTCTCCTTGTGTAAATAAAAGAATTAATAGCTGAAAATGCGCATAAGTTGCCTCATAGTCCAAGCATCTTTATGATAATATTCTACATATTAATACACACCCCTGCCTCTGCCTAAGATTGACCGCTCCAGCGCGCTGGAGTGTCCATATGTTGTTGCAGATTAGATACGAGTATGACAAAATCCTTTCAATCGCTCAACGTTCCGTGGCGTTCCTTTCCGTTCTGCACATATTAAAAACACGTTCGAGAGATGCCAAACTTTTCTCATTTCAAAAGTTAAAATAACAACAATAAGCAAACAAACAAACAGCATTATCGTTGGGGGGGCCATCATCAACATTCGTCACAGGCCAACGAGCTGCCCAGGCAGGACGCAGGACCTGGGACCTGGTCCTAAACCTGGCTGACATATGCGGAATGGAAGCCCCATACCCACACCCACACCGAGCCTGTCTACACACACACACAACACAACACAACACAACACAACAAAAAAGTTGTGCTCGATCTTGGCATGTGTCCGCCTTGAATATGCATTTGGCGTCACTTACAATTTTCGGTGGGTCGCTGGCTTTGGCTCTGGCTCTGGCGCTGGCTCCCTCCCACAAACGATGTCGATGTCGCAGTCGATGTCGATGTCAATGCTGATGTCGGTAGTGCCGGATAGTAGTCCGCCCTCCGACTGCCAGTTCATATATCACTCGATGTCCCCATTGCTGCAGAGGGGACAACCAGCCTGCCCCATCCACCACCTACCATCCCCCCGCCCTGTCGTCACACATGCTCAACGGCAATTTCGCTTTCAATTTCAAATGCTATCTATGAGGGAATGCGAATGCGAATCCGAGATGCGAAGACGCCCACACAAAGACCCCAAAAAAAACAAAAAAAAAAAAGAAAAGCAAGAAAGAAAAGCAAGAAAGAAAAGCAAGCAAGTGGAAAAGAAAAGAGAACAAGCAAACTTGTTTGCAAAGTTTAAACAACATTTCGTTTGGCTTTTGCCAGGCCGTACGTGGCCTGGTCCCAGCATACCGCCCCCCAGCCCACCCTGCACATCCCACATACCCACGAAAAAGGACAAAACTTTACCATTTTTTTTTTTTGCCAAACTGTTTTTTTTTTTTGTGTTCGTTTTTGGTTGCGTTTACTTATAAGATAAACAAATGCAGAGATGGATTGTCCCGGCGTATGTCGGCTGACATCTGGCCAGCGTCTTGGAATCTAAAGTGGGTTTGCCAGCGATAAATCTTACTAGAGAGGCCCATGCATACCCCCCACCCCTGCTGAAAATCTAATTAACTGAGACTGAGACTCCACCAACACCGCCACCCCCAGCCCCGCGTATCTGATGAATTCGGTCAACGATTTTTACGACACTCGCTCTCCATCTCGGCCCCACATGAAATTGACGCACGGACTGAGTAATTCACTTTATCCATAATTCAATCACAACTATTTCGCGGGGCAGAGATCGTAAAGCTGCAGAGACCCAGCAGCAGCCGCGGGACCCTGCTGACTGCAGGACGCCACCAATTGGCTGGGATTAATTCGTAGCCGTCAGATACTTGAGCAGTACACTGAGCGGAAAGGCTTCGAACAACGAAGGAACACCAGAGGGTAGATCTCAAATTCCAAAATAATGAGAGCCAAACAATTAAATAGAGTGGAATTCTGCCATGGCTAAGAGCGGCTTTCTGTATTTACAGCAATGATCTGAAACTAAATCCAAAATACTCAGCCATGATAGATTTTCTCTTCAATCTAATAGATGTATGCTCTCTGCCCATTTGTACACCAAGAATATAAACCCATCATATTTTCCCTGTTTCCCTGTTCTCCTCTCTTGCCACAACGTTTCTTCAATATTTTTTCCTGGAGCACATTTTCGCCAAGTGTATGAAAAGATTTCGCATCTATTTACCCGTTTTATTGCAAAATTCGTTGATAAACTTGCGCGCAAATAAAACGTGCCATAAAAATTAATAAAAACCCAATGTCCGGCTGCGTCTTTATAGTTTTATTATCAGCCCAAAAGATTTTCGATTGGTACAAATCCCTCGCTCGCTCTCTCCCACTCTCTCTCTCTCTCTCTCTTTGGGATGATGGCCTCTCAAAAATTCAAAAGCAACAAAAATTTGTGCTGAGTGAGCAGCTCGTAAAAATCAGACGAATCCTTGGGGTGGGTGGAACGCTGACGCTGACCAACACCCCCGCCAAAAAAGAACAAAAAAAAAAAAAACTTATTAAGTAATAAATTCCAATAAGAACAAAGGCTCTGCCTTACCCATCGACAAAAATTACAAGGGAAAATATGCATAACAGCAATAACAATAATAATAATAAGCGAGGTGATAACGATCGCAAGACATCGGGAAATGACCGTTAAACACACCTACGACGCACCCACCACGGGGGCAACGGCAAAGGCAACGGCAACCCTTTTATTTTTCCTCTGACCGACCCACGGACAGGACTGGACAGGACGGGACAGGACAGAGACAAAGCGCCGCGGAGAAATATTGTTTGTATGTTTGGCCATTGAGGTCCTGGCACTACAATGTGCCACAGAGAGCCCATAATAATATCAATGGGCAAGGCCCATTGACGGGAGTGATTTATATAGAAAAATTCATTATTTGCTGGCACCTCCCCAACCTCTGGCACCCATCCCATCCCATCCCAGCCCATCGCATCACATCCCTTCCTGCCATCAGGCGAGTTCATTTACGAAATGCAAAACGAGTCCAGTCCCAGTGCCAGTTCCAGTCCCAGTCCTGTTGGGCACTGGAGAATGCCATTGGCTTGTGGTTGGGGCGGATGACTGCTTCGATATAATGGCCCCTTGGCGCGAAAGGAAATGTTACCCGAGTCGCTTTATCTTTAATAAAGCTAATTCCTATTGCCGCTAACAGGACCGCGACATGCGAGTCCGCAACGGGGATTGGAATTGGGTTTGGGTTTGGAATCGCAGCCTGTCTTTTCTGCTCTGCTCTGTTCTCTGTTCTCTGTGTTCCCTCAGACTGATTGCCGTCGCGCTCCGATTGAATGCTTCGCTCAGGTAATTGATGTGGGTGCGGAGGTGCGGATATAAGGATGTGCGGATGTTCGAATGAGTGTCTGTCTGTCTGTCTGTCAGTCAATGGATGGTACGAACGAACGTCTTGCATAACCCAAAGCTAAATTGGCACAGAAAAGGCGCGCGGTCGGCCATAATTGGTGGGGCCAGTGGCAGTGCCGCCGCACCAAGCCCACGTCTTGGGCGGGCAGCACACACACCCAGGAACATCCTGCAGACCTGAGCTACTTGTGCAGCAAAAGGAAACTTAATTGCCAACAAATTAACCAAAAGAAATGATTTATTTTGCTTTTAGCGATTCACAGTTTCAAGGTGCAATTTCTAGAATAATTTACTCCAGTAGATTCACTCAAAGCAGACTTATTTGCGTAGAGCTTACTTTCCCACGATTCTTTTGTTCTTTCTGAGGAAAATTCTTCCATCTGCCAGAGGTTATCTATTTCCAGCGCCCCTCTCCAGTTTAGTTTCAATTTTCCTTGTGGTTTTCCATAAAATAGTTCACATGCTGCATAATTATTTGTGCAAAATTGGTTTATGCATTTTATATCTCATTAATTATGCACAGCCACAGATGGAGCAGGGAGACGCACCGAAATGGTTACGAAATTACGCACAGACCAACGCACACGAAGCCAGCAGCCCGACAAGATCCTGCCTAAGCCCTTGCCCCAAGCAACATTTGCAGGGCAAGTCCTGCGGCACACCTGTCCCTGTACCCTTGCAGAGAACGCATCTTTCCAGAGGCAGCCACACAAAAAAGTGCACTTGCTAAGGGGGAAATCTTACGCCTGATTTGATCCGGGGGGGGCCACACAATGTCCTCCGCAGTGGTTGTCCTTGTTGTTCTTGTGGCTGTCATTTGCAGGCAGGCAGGCAGGCAGGCGCACACACACACACACAGAGACAATCGGCTACAGGGTTTGCATCCTTTCGGTTTCCTCAAATGTGACAAATTCGAGATGTGCTTGGCTAGTCAAAGGAGATCGCCAGCCCAGCCCAGCCCAGCCCAGAGCTGGACGGACTTTGGAGCACTGGGCTGCGTCTCGTCTGTGGCCTGAATGGGTTCTCCTAGCCCTAGCCCTAGCCCTGCTCCCGTCCTGTCCCGTCCTGTCCTGTCCTTTCGTGCTGTCGTATCCTGTCCTATCCACTGCACTTGAGTTTCGGCCAATCGACGAGCACCTCAGGATGCTCACTGAAGAAAACTGTGATGCGACCATGCATGTTTTATGTGCAACTAACTATATCCGAAAGCATGCGAAAGACAGAGACCTCGGTATACACCACACATGTGGCAAATAGATTGGACACACGGAGGATACAGCCGAAGGTGGTGCAGCATTGGGTGGCACACCATTGCATATTGCATATTGCATATTGCATATTGTATTTTCAATTTTCAATTTTATTCGATTGCATTTTATTGTATTTTTCACTTGATATATTTATGCATCGGAATTGTTTGCCTTCTCCCTTGAGTTGTCACGCACAAAGGCAGAACTAAATTGTTTAATTTGATTTCAGTTTTTGGGGTCTCGCCTTGCGTCATGCATGGCCCGCACCCATAAACACCCACCCAACCCCAAACCACCTATGCAAATCTCTGGCCATCCAAAAAATGACTCAATATTTTTGGGGGCTGTGTGCTGTGTGCCTGAGCCTTGGCAATTTTCTCTACATTAAATTGCGTTTTATTTTTCAATATTTATTATTATCGAATATGGAAACGGCATCAGAATGGTAAATGGGAGCGTGGAGTGCGAGTGCCAGGAGTGCAGAAGATGGATCTGCCTTTGAGGCCAGGTGTGTTTCTGCACGCCACACGGATATACAGACACCGCATATAGAATATGGAATATAGCATATAAAGTTGTACGGCCGTCCCGTCCAAACGTCCAATCGGCAATGGTTCTGTGGCACGCGATGCGCCATGTCCCAAGCCCCGAGTCTCATTCCCCCATTGCCCATCATGCAGCTAGCAGTCCAACAATCCACCACTTTCCTTATTCCACCCTTTATGCATGGATTATACCTTTACGGCGGAGTAATACGGCGCATTTCGGTGTCATATGATAGCCGGAGAACTGAAGTTTTAGCGATCGTTGTTATCAAATAAATTCACTTAAACTTGTTTGAATTTTGGCACTTGCTAAGGATTATATTGGAATAAAATATTATGGGATATACATATATTCCTTTAACATAAATTATCTGTGGGATATATGTATGCATTCAATAAACGATAAATAGAGCCTGACTGTAATTTCTACTCCCATTTCACATGCATGTTTATAGTTTTTTCCACGCACCGTATTTCCTTTACTTCAAAGCAACACGAACTATAAATACTAGAAAATACCCCATCCAAAATTCTGCTAGATAAAACCCTCGAATTTCCATCGAAATAATCCCCCAACCCATTTGTGCGTTTCACTGCCAAAGCGCGTAATAATTTATGTAAATAAAATATATGATTTTTATTTGTTGCACTTTTTGTACTCTATATTCTTGTATGTATAATTTGAATATGTATTTGCCTGCCTGCCTGCAACGTACTATATCTGTGATATCCTACTTAAACTTTTATATGCAATAAGATATATCCTATGCCTATAAATATGCTGTAATTGGCTCCAACAATCAAACAACAAAAGAAAAAGGCAACAAAAATTGGCTTAAACTTTGACTTTGATCCGTGTGTGTGTCAGCGCATAAATGAAGCAATCCTAACTGTAAGAACTGAAGAGAAGACACCGAAATTGGCACTCTATGAAAATGTTGAAAAAAACATATGAAATATGAAAAATTCCCCAACAAATTGGCACTCTGAGAATAAATAGAAAAACTCAACAAACAAAAAAAAAAACATAAATTGGGAAACTGTAAAGAAGGTTTTGATTCAGTTCTGCTGTTCTGTTGTTGTTGTTGCTGCTGCTGCTATCCCTGGAAGCTGCAGCCGAAGATCTCTATAACCCAGACACACACACACACACACACACACACACAGACGAATCCTCAATCCTCCCCCTTCAAAATTCACACTGTACATCAAAATTTGAAGGATGCAGCAATCGAACTGAGTGCAGAGAATATACTTTAGCTTGCTTCTGATTTTTGATTTCACATTGACTTCCTCCCGACTTTCTCCCAACCGCGTGCTGGACTTGCCGATCAACGCAGGAACATTCCTGAGTGCCAAGAACAGCATCAAGCAGGAGGCCATCGAGCCGGAGGCGGAGGCGGAGGAGGAGCCACAGCCACAGCCGCATGAGGCACATGCCGCGGATCGACGGCCGGGGGCCAGTAAGCTGGCGAAGATCATGCAGAGGCCGCAGCTGTCGCAGCTGTTCGAGCAGCGGCGCAGCCATCAGCCGCATCATCATCATCATCCTGCGCACCACCACCACCAGCACCACCAGCACCACCATCACAATCCTCACCAGCACCACAACCACAACAACAACAACAACAATAACAACAACAATAATTCCAATACCAACCACAACAAGAGGAAGCGGAACCGTTCGGCCAACTCCTCGCCGACGCCCTCGGCGCGATCCTGGAACGACAGCGAGGAGGAGCACGAGCCGGAGGAGCATCCCCTGCAGAGCCAGAACCAGAACCAGAACAGCCACACCAACAACGACGACGAGGATGATCGCTCGTCGTCGGCCTCCTCGGCCATATCGCTGACCATGAAACGGACACGGCAGTCCAGTGAGTCCACCCTCTATCAGACGCTGCTGCTGAAGCAGGAGCAGCAACAGCAACAGCAGCAGCAGCAGCAGCTGCAGCACTCCCGGCACGAGGCAGCCCAACAGCAGCAGCAACAGCAGCAGCAGCAGCAATATCTGGACGAGCTGCAACAGTCCGTGTCCGTGTCGCACCAGCAGCAGCTGACCGCCAATCTGTTCATGGCCCGCACCATTGCGCTCAGCCGGTCCCGGGACTTTCCCGAACTCTTCCAGAACACGTCGGCGGCGGCCGTGGCAGCTGCGGCTGCAGCAGCCGCCAGTGCCACAGTCGCCTCGGCGGCCACAGTGAGTCCGGGGAACGGCAGTGGACCCGGACCGGGTGCAGGTCCTGTGCCTGGTCCAGGACCGGGACCTGTGCCGGGCAGCAGCAGCACAGCAGGCAGCGGGGGGCCAAGCAGCAGCGGCAGCAGCAGCAACTATATGCTGCCCTGTCCGCTGTGCGAGACGCCGCTGGAGCAGCGCGTCTTCCGGCAGCATCTGGACCGGCACTACCCGCGCGACAGTCCCGTGTGTCCGGTGATCGAGTGCGGACGGCGCTTTGCCCATCCCAACTCCGTGCGGAATCACATGCGCATCAAGCACACCCTCCAGTGGGCCAAGATGAAGGCCATGCGCTCGTCGGGCGGCCCCTTTGCCGGCGGGCCCGACTTCAAATGAAACTGCGAGCCGGCCCACTAGTGTCGCGGGCTAGCCCTGTAATACTCGTTAATACCCCGTACTCACAACACCCCGTAAAGCTTTCTAGGTTGCTGCTTTCAGTCACACAATGGCGACAATAAATCGAATCTAACTCTAACACCCAATCTCGAGACACACTCGCAAATCTATGGTAGATAGCCAAAAGTAGTCCAGGTCCCAGTCAAAGGCGAAATCCACTAGTATGTGTTAGCGCTCCCTGGATCCTTTCCTATAGGCCAACTACTGGCCCAGGGTCCAGTGGACGCCTCCCAACAGTCAGCCATGCCATCCTTTGTTGCTCACTTCCTTCTTTTGGCTCTAGCACACAAAAAGGTTTCAGTCAGTTTCAGGAATTCCTAAAAATATTCATTTAAAATCTACTCAAAAATTAAATCATAGCTGGAAAATGGAGGATAATTAGAAGTTCTCCCTGTGGCTGAGGAATAAAGATTCTTTGGAGACTCAGCCCGCGTTTGAGCTCTCCTTATTAAAGGAACTTAATCCACATTTGAAATCCATTTATTCGTAAATAATTCAACAAACTTCGCCATAGCTGCAGCAAGAATAAACAGAAGATGATAATGGAATGGTTTCAAGCAGTTTCATACGCTTCCATGATCGAAACTATGCAAATCTAATTCGGTATAGATCACTCACAGGAAGAAGGAAGCGCAGCAGCAGAATGATGAGCTTTAGATGGAGTCTAGAGTCCAGAGAAGCTTCTTAGCGGACAGACAGGTGGACGATCGCTTTTGGGTTAGGATACTTACAAAACAATTATTACGTTCCTATATTCCATATAGTATATTAAAATGCAGACAACTAAAGGCTCTGGCTATGTTTACCCAATGAAGAAAAATATGAAGGCAATTAATAATGAAATTCCAACAACTTTGAATTGCTGGACAGGGCAAAGAATCTGTAGAATAAAACTCCAAGTAAACTCCAGTAAAAATATGTGCAGTATTATGATTAAAACCAATACCAAAAAAAGAACAAAAAAACAAGAACACAACCAGAATAATAATATTAATTGATAGAATTACATAAGCAGACGTATGTACGAGTATGTATGATGTAAGCCATAGAGAGGTTGCAGAAACTATGTAGATAATGAGCTAAAACCAAGCAAATCACAAAATATATATATGATAAATATATATATATATAAACAAAAAAACAAGCGATGATGTAGTTATATTATGAATATTGATACTGAAACAAAATAGAATGTGCCTGCATAATATATTTTTAGCCAAACAAAAACAAAAAGAAAAACAAGTAAATAAGAAAACAGAAAATACGAAAAGTAAACTAAACTAAAGTTGAATATAAAAACCAAAAAAGAAGCAAAAGAAAATCCGATTTGTATTAGAGAAAAGTTCAAAATTGATGGATGATTTTTTGTTTTGTGTGTTTTCGATTTCGATTTCGATTCCATTCGATTGGCGGCCGCTGGCTTTAAGTACTACAAAAGAGCAGACGAAAAACATACGTAAAAAGGTTCCTATAATGTTAATCAAAAGAAAGAAAAAACCAAAAACTAAAAACCCCGAAAACTTGAGCAAAAACTAGCGCAAGAAATCGAACAACTTTGAGGCTCGATTAAATATATATAAATTCCATTTCGAAGCGGACAATTTTACAATTGTAGTTTATAAAGCATATAGAAAAATGAGAAAAATGAGAGAAAAAAAACAACAACAACACACACAACTGATGGAACATCCGTGCGCGGAAATCTGTGCATGGGATGAGTACGTCCATCGGTTCGATTCGTATGCCATTTTAGTTTGCAAATTGTTTGATGGGGCACATGCAAAATGTATCTTGTACTGCAAGTGTGTGTACCGTGTATCTGCAACGTGTGGTGTGCAGAGCGGCCGACTATGGGAGGAGGAGGATATGTGTTTGGAGATGGCAAATATATTTTGGTGAACAATAAAGAGCAAACGAAGACGAGCTGCCTTTTCATTGAACTCTAAACGAGACCCGTAAATCGTAAATCATAAATCATAAATCTAATGCTGAATATTATTGTTCTGCTTCTGTTTAGTGTCCCGAAGATCCCTGGAGATGCGCGTGCGTGCCACCGATCCGAGGCCCTGCCCGAAATGCGGCAAGATCTACCGCTCGGCCCACACCCTGCGCACCCATCTGGAGGACAAGCATACCGTCTGTCCCGGCTACCGGTGCGTGCTCTGCGGCACTGTGGCCAAGTCGCGCAACTCGCTGCACTCGCACATGTCGCGCCAGCATCGCGGCATCTCCACCAAGGACCTGCCCGTGCTGCCCATGCCCAGCCCCTTTGATCCGGACCTGGCCTCGCGGCTGCTGGCCAAGGCCGGTGTCAAGATATCGCCCGCGGAGCTGCGTGCCCGTGCCTCGCCCACCGGCGGCAGTGGCAGCAGCGGCGGTGGCGGCGGCGGCGGCGGCGGGAGGAGGCGGCGGTGGCAGTGGTGCGGGCAAGCTGGATCTGAGCAACGCCAGCGGTGGACCATTGGACGATGGCGAGGACTCCGACGAGGATCCCGAGGACCTGACCGTGGGCAATGGCCTCTACGGCATGGGTGGCAGCAACAGCGACCTCAGTCGCTACCACGAGAGTCTCCTGAGCAACTTCGGGCACGCCAACACCACCATTTCCCGAATGCGCAACGAGGCAGCGGCGGCCGCGGTGGCCTTGGGCCAGCCCAAGGATCTGGGCGTGCAGATACCCACCAGCAATGCTGCAGGACAGTCCCTGCTGGACACCTACCTGCAGTTCATCACAGAGAACACTTTCGGTGAGTGCTGGAGTCGCTCTTCCCCATTATGGTGGGACTCTTTCAATAACAATATTCTCTTGTTCGCCTCCAGGCATGGGCATGTCCCAGGAACAGGCTGCAGCAGCGGCGCTGCGGGCCAAGATGGCGCAGCTGAATGCGATGGGACACAGTCTGGACAGCCTGCCGCCGGGCCTGCTGCCCGGACAGTTCGATCTGAGCAAGCTGGCCGCCGGTAATCCCGCCTTTGGCCAGACCGGGCCGGGCCTGTCGATAGAGCCAATTCTGCGACACGATCCGGATGCAGCGCAAGGACCGCTGGCGCTGAACTCCGGCGGCCGAATGCACGGCCATGACATGGACGAGGCGGACAATGACGGGGAGCTGCGGAGAGAGGGTTCAGAGCCCATGGATCTGGGCCTGGACAACAATCAGTCGGGCAGCAACAATGAGGTGGCCAATTCGGATGTCGAAGAGAACTATTCCGAGGATGAGGGCGTGCACAATACATAAGGCCAGCCCAGAGCAGCAGCGCCAGAATGGATGGAGAGTGTCGAACAGTTGTATACCGAATACCCATGGAACATATGTAACGAGTAGCCTTATCCCCCCATGTATACCAGTTTATGTGTACAATACGATATACAATACGATAGAGATACGCAAAATAGGACTAGAAAAAAAAAACAAAACAAAAATCATATTTGTGCCGCTGCCAGAGCTGGCCGCCTATAGTAGAAATTCGATGTTGTGCTTTTTAAACTACCTATACAGATATTTATATATATACATACAAACATACATACATATGTATATATGTACAAATGTACCTGTGTTGTGTATACAATTGAGATGTTCCGACAGGAGAAAGCAAACACCCCGCCCCAACCCATTTAGTTGTAAGATAGATTTCACATTGAAAGCGAAGAAGAAAGCAGCCTGTAAATACATTTAAGAAATACCTGTAGTTGGGCACCCGCCCCCGCCCCCTCCCAGAACCGATCCGTCGCATTTAAAGTATGTTAGGGAAATTGAAATGTTTTATTGTAAGCAGACGACAGCGGATAATTCAGATGTGCCATGCATGCCACAGCTAGAGTCCGAGCGAGTATGCCCTCTACCTATGATATAAGCATACAAGTAACAGCCTTCCATGTTCCAAGTCTAGCCACTCCATTGATTCACAGTGCTCACCATATCTCACTCAGGAACACACTCAGCAAAACCGAAACCAACTCAACCGAACTACCTCAGCAGAATCAGCAGCAGCATCAGCCGCAGATGAATGAGTTTTGTGTGTGCGTTTAATCCTCGAAATACCTTAGACTTCCATGAGTTGTGACTGGTCCTGTCCTGTCCCCCTGTCCTCGTCCTCGTCCTGTCTATATCCATACTATATATAGAAAACTGCGTTCCGTTGGACAGGAAACTTGCCAATATTAAACAGAATAGATTAAGGATCTGCAATGGATCACAATATATACACACAATACGTGAAAAAGTGAATGTTAATTTATATATACAACTACTTATACGGTAAACAGTGCACATTTAGCATAGAGACACACACACACACACACACACACAAACAGAACAACACACTTAAAGATACAGATGCAGATATATAACGGATTGCCTGTCCAGTACCTACTGTACTTAACCCCCAGACAATGGCTAGGATTTGTCAGAGAATTGAATACCTCAGCATACTCAGCATTCAGATCAGACCACCACACACACAGAGAGATAGAGAGAGAGAGAGAGAGAGGGACTCTGGTGAAGAGGTGAACAAGCATCTGCTCCGTTTGAAGAGAGTCATAGGATACTTAAGGAATATTAGATTTAATTAGTTTATATGTGGAAGCACTGCAAGCAAGAGACACACCCACACCCACACCCCGTAGATAGATGTCACTACTCGTCGTAAGTAGTGCCGTGGCCCAGCGTTTCCTGTATGTATTTTAGTTCGAATATGCCTCAGTTATGTCCTAGGTTTATGGTTAGTTTCAATCGAAGATGAGCACAGACAGACTCTACAAGAGTCGCAAACCAACTTGCCTTATTGACCAACATATGTGTTACTTTAGTAATTTTCTACCTCAATTAATTTAAATGTAATTTACTTGGATAATTTATTTTTAAGTTTGCAATCGCAATCAGCAGTCGTCTCGAATATGCATTTCATTTGTTTCGCGTATTCAATGGACCCAGGTCCAAAACGTAACAATAAACTAGATTGGAGAATACCTAAAAGAATTAGCTATGCCTACAATACAAAATCTAATGAATAAAGAAGAACCCTAAGTACATGCGAATATGTTTAATCCTTTTCTTTGATTTATTCCCCTCCTCGTTTTATACCTTCGGTTTTTATTAGATATGTACGTCTCCTTTCTTGTCTCTCTCAATGGAGAGATCGAGAGATCGCAATAGATTGCATTTCCCTATGCTTGAAGTGCATTTAAGGCTAATGCAATTCGGCTAAGATGTTTAGTTTAAAAGCAATTAGTTAAAAGTCGTTACCATAAGCAATATAAGTAGACATCCATGTGCTTAGAAAGTTATAAATATTTATTGAAATTACAATAAAGCCGCGTTATGAAGAACGAAGATAGAGTTTCTATCTGTTATCTGATATTTGCTGGGTGGTTTCGTTTCTTCAATTTCAGGTACATTTGATCCAATGATCATTTGCTCAACAGATTGTTGGGGGCATCAATTTAAAGGTAGGTATTGCCCCAAGTCCACCAGTCCACCACTCTTCGTTCTGTTCCTTCATCAGCTTAGGCGTACAGAAATAAACAGGAAATATAATTCTTATGTGGGACCGTATAATTTTTGATTAGTACAGAAATATGCAGTAGGCAGCGTAGCTGTGTATTCGATACATGTCCACCTTGCAATACTAAAGTTAATGACATAATACATAAATACATTTAAAAATACTCACAAAAATATTGAAAGTTTTGATTTCACACAGAATAAATAAATGGAATTACGATTTGATCTTGATACGGGCATAAAGAAATATACAAATTAAACTACGATAATCTAATGACTTATTTGGCTGAAAAGGCTGCCTCGAGGCCAGCGATTTTTTCACGCAGATCGATCACCTCATCCTTGCGCATCTTGAGCACACGTTTCGCGTACTCGTACTTCTCGTTCATGGCAGACAGTTCCTTCTTCTGCGACTCACATTGGGTCTGTGAATGAATAATATATGGATAATTCAATGTTCAATGATATGCCAAAAACCATCGTTATACGTACCTTGAGTGCATTGATTTGACCTGCTGTGAGCGAGGTCATGTTGGAGGTGTCGCAATTTTCGTTTTGCTTCAGTCTCTGCTCCAAATCTTGGATCGTAGAGTAGCGGGATCGGCACAGTTGAAGCGCGTCTTGATACTTTTGGTTTGTCTTCTCCAGGACCTTCTCCAAGGCAGACTCCGTCTGTGTATCCACCGAGATCGTCGCAGGGATTATTCTGCATGCTTGGCCTTTGGCCGCAGTTGCATTTGATGCAGCTGCTGCTGCAGTCAAGTCATTGATCACGCTAGTGAGATCTTGATTCTTCAGCTTAAGACGTTTCACTTCGGCACGCGCTTTTTCCTGGTCCTCCAAAAATCGTTTGCGTAGCTGTGCATTCTCCTCCTTCAGTGGATGGTTTTTGAGCTCAATGTTTAGCGCAGTCACCTGGCTCTCGCGTATAAAGAGATCACGCGTGTAGTCCTGCAGCTTGCGGTTGAGATCCACACAGTTGCAATTACTGTCTGCAATTGTCAAGAATATTGATTACTGATGTTCAAATCTGTGCTCAGGCATCTCTAACTCACCCGCAGGATCCGTCATGGTCCCCCAGTCACGCACATTGTTCCAGTAGGACTGCCTGCGACGCTCATCGTGAACGCTTAAGCGTCGGCTCTTGCGCATGTCAGACTCAAAGCTAATTGATTTCTGCACAGGAAAGAAGGTCTGGCATTAGATTCAACATTTAAATGGACTTATTCAATACTTACCCTTGGCACAGCAAGGCGATCTGTGGAAGCAGGCGACGTGCTGGATGCATTGGACTCAAAGGAGACATTGCTGGCGTTCGCTTTGAGTCCCTGCAGAGCAGTCAAGTCAGCCTGCAGCTTCTCCACGATTTCGTTGAGAGTGCACAGCTTTTCTTCTAGGTTTCGTTTGTCCTCCAAAAGACTGGACACAGTGGCGTTTATGCGTTCCCTTTCACTGCGATAACTAGTCTCATTGGTTTTCTGAAAATCGCATTCATTAATTAAGTTCAGGAAAATGAAAGTGCTTTAATCGCTTACCATTGTTGTGCGAAGCCTGTCGCATTCTTTGGTCAGTTCCGCCACTGACTTGCGACTGTCTCCATCTTTCTGTTGCATTTCCATTAATTTCTTATTGTTTTCAGCGTGGCTTTGCTCTTGCTGGGCTACAGTACTACGCAAAGAATCGCGTTCTGCCTCAATGGTTTGCTGGAAAAATACCAATCGATCAAACAAAGGAAAGAAGATTGAAGTTTCATGTATTACCAGTGCCGTTTGCAGCCTTTTACATTCGTTGGTCAGTTCCGCCACTGACTTGCGACTGTCTCCATCTTTCTGTTGCATTTCCTTTAATTTCTTATTGGTTTCAGCGTGGCTTTGCTCTTGCTGGGCTACAGTACTACGCAAAGAATCGCGTTCTGCCTCAATGGTTTGCTGGAAAAATACCAATCGATCAAACAAAGGAAAGAAGATTGAAGTTTCATGTATTACCAGTGCCGTTTGCAGCCTTTCACATTCCTTGGTCAGGTCAGCTACTGACTGGCGAGCCTCCTCAGCTTCCTGCCGCGCTTTCAGGCATTTTTTATTGGCTTCTTCGAGCACCAATTTTTGCTGAGACAAGGAATTTTGGAAGACCTCACAGGCTGCATCCTTTGCCTTGAGTTGAGCTACTGACTGCCTAGCCTCATTCATTTCCTGGCGCATTTCTAGGCATTTCTTATTCGTTTCTTCAAGGAGTTTCTCCTTCTCGCTTAAAGCGTTGCGGAGAGCGTCACGTTCTGTTTCCCTCAATTTAAGTTGATCCCCTAGCTTCAAATTGTGTTCTGACTGTGTGGTCAACATGCACAGCTGCTGTTCTTTGGTTTTCTGAAACAAAAACAAAAAAACAAAAACCATCAATCAGAAAGGATAAAGATAATGGAGATGCTGCATGTATCACTTACCAGAGTTGTTTGCAGGGTTTCACATTCGTTTTTGAGTTCTTCCACTGACTGCTGAGCCTGCTCACGTTCCTGATGCATTTTCAAGCATTTCCTATTGGCTTCTTCGATTGCCAATTTCTGCTGAGACAATGAATCCTGGAGGGATACACAAGCTGCATCCTTTTCCTTAAGTTGAGCCACAAGCTGCGTATTGGATTGCTCCAGTTTGGCGGAGGCGTCGCGCAAAGTGCAACACAGTTGTTGTTCCTCTTCAAGCAAACTTTGTAGGTTTCTGGCATTCTTCATTGTCACTTCTAGGTCTTGATTGCTCGACTCCAGCTTCTCGTTGCTCTCTTGCAGCGATTCCAGCTTCAGCTGCAGCTCGTGCCTTGAGTTCTTCAGCTCTGCCACCTCCCGTTGGAGCTGTGCTGCCTCACTGCACATCTTTGCCTCCATTTCCTGTAGCTGATTGGTCAGAACAGTCTCCTGTGTGCTCGCAGAGGTCTTTGCTTCCAAAGCCCCCTTCAGCTTCGATCGAAGTTCTTCGATTTCATCGGTTCGTTTGCTTTGTTCTTTCTGGGAGCTGTTTAGCTCGCCCTGAAGGCTCTCTACTTGTTCTCTTAGCGTAATGTTGACCCCGGTGGCCTCGCTCAAGCACGCCTGCAACCTCTGATGCTGGCAGAATAAGTCGTCAAAGGCCAGAGCCTTCTTTTGAACCCGCTGCAGTTCTTCATTGAGGTCACTGTTCTTCGAGGTGAAAGTCTCGATTTTGTCGAGTAGTTCAGCCTTCTCGGCGGATGTCTGCTTGCTTAAGGATTCCAGTTCCTGCTCCAGCAGATAAAGCTTCTCCAAAGTGCTCGAATGCTGCGCATCCGCCTCTTTGATTTCGGAATGCAGGGCCATCTTCTCCTCGTTCATCTTATCCAGGTCAGTGCGGCACTTAGAACTCAGCTGATCAAAGTCCAAAGTATACCTTTCACATCGCTCTTCAAGCTCCTGAATCCTCTGCTGTGAGGATGTTACCAGCTCATCGAGCTGTTCGGTAGAGTTGCGGTCTCGGGCGCTTAGCTGCGATTGTAGCTTATCCACCAATTCCTGGCTCTTCGCGTACAGCGACTCCAGTTCGAGCTTCTCCTGCTTTAGCTGTTCCAAGACCACGTGCTGCTCTGTCCTGATGTCCTCCAGCTCTGCCTGGTGTTGAGCAGCAGCCTTAGCTTGGTCTGCCATCAACCTGGCCACGCTCTGTTCGTAGCGTTCCCTGCCCTCCTCCCACTCCGTGTTGTATTTGTGGAAATTGGAGCGATATTCGGTCTCGCTTCGCTCTATTTGGTCAAGATACTCGAGCTTAAGGGCATTCAGTTCGTCTGTTTTCTGCTTCTCATTGGCGTCTATCACATCTCTGGCACTCTTCAGGTCTTCCTCAAGAGTCTCGATGTGATTCCTGGCACTCTTTAGGTCTTCCTCAAGAGTCTCGTTGTGATCTCTGGCACTCTTTAGGTCTTCCTCAAGAGTCTCGATGTGATTCCTGGCACTCTTTAGGTCTTCCTCAAGAGTCTCGATGTGATTCCTGGCACTCTTCAGGTCTTCCTCAAGAGTCTCGATGTGATTCCTGGCACTTTTCAGGTCTTCTTCAAGAGTCTCGTTGTGATCTCTGGCACTCTTCAGTGATTGTTCCAAACTCTCGATGCGATTGTCGTGCAGCAAACGCTCCTGCATCTCCGACAGGGAGTCTTCAGCCTTGATGCTGCGCTCCACGAGCTTTGCATTGGTTTCCTGCAGCTGGTCGATGCGGCGCACATCGTCTGCCAATTTCTCTGCTTGTCTTTCCAGGAGCTGCTGCTGCTGGCTGGCATTGGACTGCAGCTCAGCCTGCTTCACCTCCATGGATATGCAGCGTTCGTTCAGCTCCTCAATTTCCGCACGCAGCTGATCGATTTGGTTGTCTTTTTGCTGCATCTGACACAGTTGATCGGTCACGCGGTCTTGCAGCTCGGCGATTTTGTCCTTTAGGTCGGTAAGGGATGCCTTGAGGGCAGCTATCTCAGAGGGCTCCTGGTCCTGCAGCATCAAGGGGGATGTGCTGCCGGGCAGGGTGTCGTCGCCATGGGCTAGCATCAGACTCTCGCTCAGTGTGTTCTCCTTCACCTTCTCCTGCAGCTCCTCACAGACAATGGTTATCTCAGCATTCTGCTTTTCCAGGGACTCGATCTGTCGCTGATACGACTCAACCTTGTTGACTATCACCGATTTCTCCAGTAGAGCCGACTCCAGGTTGGTCATCTGTTCGCGCATCTCGTTGATGGTGCCCTCTGTGGCATCGATCAGCATGTTCTTCTCCGCAATCTCACTCTCCAGCTGGGCAATATGGTCGAGCAGGCGTCTCTGCTCCAGCTCATCTTGCACGGGCGCAGACTCCTGGGTCAGCCTGATAATCTGGAAACTGTGCTGTCGCAGCACGCCCTTCAGGCACACGGCATCGACTGTATCATCATCGAGCGAGTGCGAGACGGTGTGTATGTCTGTAGCAGACTCGAGGCAGAGCTTCAGGCCGGGCACATTGGGCTCATGAATCTTAGTAGCCCTGAAGAGGCGACTGCAGCCCGGGCGATGCTGCAGCTCGATCTCGTGCAGCGAATCTGACAGCCTGGCAAATTTCTCCAAAAATGCGCTGTCTATCTCCGACTCTAGATCGGCCTCACTACACTCTGTGCCGACGCCAGAGCTCTTCATCGATTCGATGTCATAGCTGGGCATAGCACGCTGCTTGAGCTCCTCACGCAGAGCGCTGCACTCGTCCCGAAGGACATCACACTCCTGTACGCTCTCCATGAGCTGGTTGGACATGCAATCGTATTCACGCTGCATGTCCGCATAGCTCGTTTGCACCTCCAACAGCTCTGCTTTCAGCTCATCATTCTGCGCCTTGAGCTGTTCCGCAAGTGCCTTTGGATTAGGCGACTCTAAGATTAAGCGCTGCGCTTCTTCCACGCGCTCTTTGAGAATTACTATCTCGGCCTGCAGTGTCGTGTTGTCAGCCTCCAGCTGCTGGCACTGCTCTGCGGAAGCTTTCGAGGTTCGTCCCAAATCCTCGTACTCCTGCTGCAGCTTTTGGTACTTCTGTTGGAGTACATTGTAGTCTGCCTCCATGGTTTGAATGGCCTGCTGCTGGCTGTGACAATTCTGCTCCAGCCCATCGTACTTTCCCAGCAGAAGAGTCATGTCGTCATGGTCTGTGGATATTTGACTGTTGAGTTGCTCGCAGTCCGCCGTCTTCTGGCTAAGGGCCAGCTGAACGCTCGCCAGCTTGGTGTCGGCATCGGCTAGGAGCCCTTCCAACTCCAGACACTTGTTGCAGCTTGTTTCGGGCAGCGATGTATTCAGTATGGGGGAGCGCATCTGCTCCTCTTTGCTGTTGCGCAGAATATCGCGAGACATTTCGTCGAGAGTTTTCTGCAGATTCTCTATGGTCAAATCCTTCTCCGCCAAGGCCGACAGCAGATCGGTCTCACGCAGCTTTGACTTGGTCTTGTGCGACTGATACTCAAACTCCAAGCTCACAGCCTCACGATTCTCCAGATCCAGCTTCTGTACGGTCTCCTTCAAGGTCTTTAGCTGCTCCTCGTACTCCACGTTCTTCGCATTGGCTGCCTGTACTTCGGCCTGCAGGGCATCGCATCTAAAACAAGACAATGAAACGTTGCTATAATGCTCTGCTAGACTAGACCTTTGAATGTATTTGGTGTATGAAGTGAGTATTCTTAGGGAACGGATCGGATGGCAAGAGGAACTGTTTGACTATTTTTCGTGATAAAATGTGTATGGCAAGCTCTTCCCAATTTATGCTAATTTCGGTCTGATTTTCGATTGCTTGTGGGACTCACCGCTGTGCATTCATTTGGCTCTCTGACTCTAGCTCATCCCGCTGGACTGTGACCTCGGACAACTTCGCTGCCAGAGCCTGGGACTTTTCCCAGTCCCCATCAAAGTGCTTCTCTAACGAGGTAAACATTTGCAGCTCCAAGCGATCGGTTTTCGTTTTCTCCACCAAGCTACCCAAAAGAGTATCAGCCATGCGATGATGTGCAGACAATGAATTAGAGTGTTAGGTGTATGTGTGTGTGTGTGTGTGTGTGTGTGTGTTGAGCAGTAGGTGCATGCTGGGTGATGGTGTGGTTATACATTGGGGAAAAATTGTAATTACTTACCTTGCCACTCCCAACTGCCCAATATTGGGCGTGAGAGCCAGCGCTGGCAGCATCCTGCTGTGCTCTTTCGTCCTCAGTTCATCCGATGGCCGCAAGCCAAAGTCTATGAGCTCCGCTGGCGAGAACTCCTCATCATCAGTGCCAATGTCCAGAGACTTCATAATATTAACTGTCTTGGGACCATTATCGGCACGGTGGCTGATGTGAGAGTTGGGAAAGAAAACCGGCTTTGGCAGCTGCGAAAGCTTCGATGGCCGCTCCTTGCTGGGCTCGGCCGGGATGCAGGGCAGCGGTGTGGGCAGGCCACCCTCTGGAATCGAGGTGGTTGGACACCAGGTGCGGCGGCGCTTCTGCAGGCGTTTGTCGTTCAGCGAGTTGCTGGTGATGATCTTGTGCATGTCGTTCTGGATGCGGTTCTCAAGCTGCTTCACCTTAAGCTGACTCTCGTTCTTGCGCTGCTCCTCGGCCAGGCGATCCTTCAGCTCCTTAATCTCCCGCTCCAGCCGCTTCATCATTGTGGCATCGGAGACCATCTCGTTCACCTCGGGCTTAATGCGAATTTTTTTGGCCCGCATGGCGAAATTTATGGTCGACTGCGACTCCTCGATTATCGAGGGTTTGATGGTGCATATTATGGACGTGAAGGCGTTGCCGCCCAGCGAAGCCTGCAGAATTCGCGTCAGTTTGGAGTCGCGGAAGCTTATATACTTATTGTCGACGTTTTCCGACAGATTCTTGATCACATTGCTGAGGAACAGCAGACTCTTGTTGATGTGGCCGCCCTCCTTGAGGCGTGCCCCGCGCGCACCCGTCTGATCGGCCCGCTCGGAACCGGCCAAGTCTACCAAGTTCAAGACACTTTGAATGACGGCATCGTCCTCAGTGCGATCGCTCTTGCGCGACTCGATGATCTGCAAATACAGAACAGAAGCTGAGATCCGGGGAGCAGAAGATCAGTTTAAGCAGACTTACGATACGAAAGATGGCATGGGAGCGACTGGAGCGCTCGTTCATATTGGTTTCGCCCACTGTGCGCTCCTTGTTGCCCATGCAAAGGAATCGCAACAGATCCGCCTCGCTGGTTATGATGCACTCCTCGCAGTTCACATTCACAATGCCATTGCCGGCCTCGTGTATCTTGAGGTCCTGGTTCTTCTTGTTCAGCAGATCATAGATCTTCTCGTTGTAGATCTCAATGTAGCCCACACGCAGCAGAAAGTCGCGATCGTTGTCGTTAGCTATCTGCTTGAAGATCTCCTTGGCCGCGAGCACCATAACGCCTAGATTCTGGTTGTCGCCCATCATTGTGTACGTTTTGCCTGAAGGGAGTTCGCATGTGTGTGCGTGTGAGTGTCAGTGTGTCAGACATATGTGCATGTGCATGTGCAGAGATGTATAAATACCTGATGACGTCTGGCCGTAGGCAAAAATAGTACCATTGAAGCCCTGCATGCAGGCATGCACGATATGCTTGGCCATGCGGTCAAACACCTCCTGGTTATTTGCATTCTGGTCGAACACATAGTCTGCAAATAGGAACATTATGATATTTGAATGTTCTCTCTATGATTTCCACACTCACCGAAGACACACGGATCGGCCTGGCTGTCGATTAGATGTATGGACCGACCTTCTTTCACTTCCCACACAGAGGAATCGCCGGCCTCGCGGGGACGCACCTTAATGCACACCTGAATTGAACTCTTCGCAGACATTCTCGGGCTTAACTTGAAGTGTTATCACATTCAAACATTCACAAATCAATTGACAATTTACATAAAAAGACACTGGGCAATGAAACTTCAAGATTCTAGATCGAAATTTTTGCTTTTTTCATGGCGTACGACGCACGTACAGTTAAATTCGAACAAATGCCGCTTCGTTAGAGGTGTCAAACCATCGAGGGCACTATCGATAGTATCGTTGTTTTGCTGCTATCCGCTACTATCGACGGTTTTGCGACTATCATGATAGTATCGCGCTACAGTTGTTGCGCTTTTGATATGTTTGGATTGGCTGCTCTAAAATACGAAGACAATTTTGTAAACAAATCGACAGGTGGCATCTAATTTTTACAAAAATTACATTCAAAACTATCGATGGCTTAACTATCAATCGTTTAACAGACCCACAACATTTATCAATAAAATATACCGCCTGACCCACAGAAATATACTTAAATATACCATGACATTATCAAAATATACCGTAAATATACTGACGGGGACGGCAAGACGTTGATATTCCTCGATTTTGATATTCCGTTTAATATTACTAGCTAGTTGGCCCTCTCAGCCCTAAACAAATAATTTTACCCAATCTCATCAATCAATTTTGAACATAATTGGCTCGTTTTCGTTATACGAAATATACCGCTGAAATTAATAGCCTGTTCACGCTAGGGTTGATAGATTGAGCAAATCTCATGTTTTTTTTCAGTTTAGTTATTGCAAATTGTCTTTGGTTTATGGTATTATGACATCAGACATGACTAACTTTGCTGCCCAGCGTCAATCTACCCGTTGCTGCCGAGGAATGAGTCCCTTTAAAGAAAAAGTTCTAGTTGTACATATTTACGTTTTGCTCACCTCGTATTCAGAAAAAAATTTAAAAATCTGTACCTCCAATCGACCTTGAGTTGAAGGATCTCTAACGGATTTCAGTATGTCCATTGAGTTTTTCAGGAAGTCATGGGACGGTAGAGGAAGCCCTTGAAGCTAGTCCTCGAAGTAATCTTGGCCAATTTCGTAGTCTCACTAAAGTCGAGCGAGCTGTTGTCTATGCACAGACTTTAGTAGATCTTGATCAGATCTCATCGTTAGTGCAGCAATGAGTTCTTTCAATCAGCCAGCTGCATGGTATTCTTCTATTTGCATATGGTCAAAACTGCAGACTGTTCGTTACATTCGCAAGCATATTTTAACGGAAATTGTCACAAAAACACATGAAACTGTGTATTTTTAATATTTATTGTATTTGCCTTTAAAATATCAAATCTGTATTGAGATTTTATGTTCACAAAGATTTTTCTGTACTCTTAAATAACAGAGTAATGAACGTCAAAATTGACTATTACGCTACACAATTTTCGAAATAGGTTTTCAAGCTGCGCAACCCCTTCGAAAAAGTATGCTCTTCTGTAGCTTAAGGATGGAAGTAATAAAGTTAATTACATTTATGACTATATATCAACCTCTTCGATGGTGTTTTTCGATTCTGAAGTATTTTTTCGTTCAGAAAATCAATGTAATATTAAAATATTTGACTGACGTCACAAACATAATTCATTTCAGAACATAGACAGATATTATTATATTACTGATTTAATGCTTTATTTCAAAAGTAGTCTGAAAAGGCTTAAAGAAGTGTAAGTATTTTGTTTGGTTACACAAATAATTGCGGTAGAATTCTTTTTCATTACAGATAATAACATAACTTAATAACTTAATAACTTCTAATAACTTAGTTCTACTCAAATATGTTAATGAGCAAGTAAACTAAAATGTTGTTTTGATATTACAAAACCTTTTTGTTAAGTGCCATGTTTTTATTCATTTATTCATTCATTTATTATTCAGTGCAAATTTTCGAAACTATCAATAGGTGTCGTGTTGGTCATTGTGTTTTATGATACAGTGGGAGCAGTAAAACCAAAAAAATGATTAAGAACCAAAATTTGAAAAAAAAATGTTTTGACGTGCTGTCGTTTCTTGCGATTTCGACCATATGGTTTACAGATTCAAGGCGGCATAAAGGTGCTATCGGGAATTTATTTCCTTTCCAGAAATCCAATTCAGCGGACATTTTTATTTCCGCCCGTTTCTTGCCATTGATGTGTATAACAATTTCATCGTAGCAGGCATCCAACATTTCGGTGAGGATTTCAGTCGAATCTATGTCGTCATGACCGGAGTGGTTTGGATTACAGTTGATATGGATTTCAGCTAGCTTTTTGCAGTACTTTATAACCGTTAGGACACCAGGCGATATCTGGTCTAGCATTTCATTGGCATTCAGGTAGAGCTTTTCGAGTTTGATTAGTTGAGACAGAAGCTTAATGTCCAGAGGATCAGCGAACTGACATTCCAAAGTTCGCAAAGATTTCAGGCGGGACAGTTCCTTTGCCTCCACGGCATCGATCTTTCTTTTCAAACACAACTTTTGTAGTGTCTGCGACTCCCTCGAAGCCAGAGCAGCCAGGAGGCCGTGGAGGGATCCTGGAGATGATGTCACAGATTTAATAGTCAACTCCTCGAGCACGGGTAGCTGCGCGAGGAGCTCAGCGTTTTGTGTTTCGGCAAATACAAACTCCAGTCTCTTCAGGGATGCGATTTCAGATACAGCTGCGAATTCCTCTGCCGTGATAGATACCAACAACAAGTCCGTCAATGTGGGTGCGTTCCTGAATCCATTGAGAATCGGCTTAAATGAACCACCTTGGAGCGATCTGTGAATTTTAAGCGAAGACAGACCAGGCAGAGTCGAAAGGGGACTGTAGTCGGAGGCACTCTCATTCTCCTCTCCCATAAAAAGTGTAAGTAAGCCACATGGTTCATATGATATTGTCAAATTGACTAGCGCAATGTACAGATTCCCTTTTGACTCCACTAAAATCCTCCGAACTGGTTCCGATAGTGGGCCAAAGTCATGTTTGGACAGTATCTTCAAGTAATTGAGTTTGGTCAGTTGGGACAAGAGCCCAATGCTCTGGGGATCGTCAAATCCACACTCCACTCGAATTAATGTATCGATCTGGGCCATTGCCTGCGTTTCATTGTGGTCCAATGTTGCATAGACTATGGACAATGTGTAGAGGTCTTTGCAGGCCAATCCCTCCAGCAGGGGCTGAAGAGTGCCCTTCTCGTGGACGCCTGCGATTTGTAAGTATTGCAGTCTGGGAATCTTAGCCAAAGGCCTGTATTCGCTTGCATCGCGGTCGGTTCTCATTTTGAAGGTGAGTTGTTGCAAATGTTCGCAATGCGGGGCGATCGCGGCCAGCCTCTTTCCTCCCGTTTCATTATTCATGTATTCCAGAATGAACAAGTTTTTGTTCAGGCGGCAGATTTCAATCAAATCATCAATATCCATCCGGATATCTAACCGGAGCGTCTCAAGGCTTCTAATTCCTCCCAGACCTTTTAGGGTGAAGCCTGAAAATAAATAAATGTTGCGTGCTACAAATGTAAGCCCCTAGACCCAGACGTATGATGCTCTCACCCCGTACATCAATGAGCAGCCTTTTCAGATTTGGCTTGTTTTGGAGTTGATCTATCACGGTGTGAAATGCTTCAAAGTGATCACTCTGGAATGATTCCGATTCGCAACGCAATGAGACAGTGGTCAAATGTGCGTCCCTGATGGCGTGGCTGAGCTCCCTCCAGTAGGTTTCCTTTTCTTTTGCTGACTTTCTCTTTAACCGGGCATTCACATCTTCAAAGTCGATGTGAGTTATGTACCTCGGAAAGCGCACATTTTCCCAAAGCCTGTCATATAGATCAATTTTCCATTCCTGGATCAGATCGTCAAAGGTGTCGCAGCAAATGGCCAAGATAATGAAATCTTCATACTTGATTTCGTGGGGCGCATTTGGTTTCTCTCTCTCGCAGTTCTCTTTTATGTACTTAAATATTTCAAAGAAGCAATCGGGTGGCAGTTCAAAAATGCTCATTTGACTCATTTTAAGTTAGTCACGGCGTTTGATTTGTTACAATTGCGAAATGTTTTTTTATTGAGACGGTTATTGATATTTTATATTTTTATTTAACTTTTTTGTTTCGCTGGCAAAGTTTTTGCTTGTCTAGTGAGTGACTCATACACATGGACGATTAGTTTTCTTCTAATATCATTTGTAATACTAAAATTTAGAATTGTAATTCACTGGTTAATACGGCACCAAGTGCATGTTATATTAATGCACCGAATACTTTATAATTGCACTTTAAGGAACAGTCTTACATATATAAACTGTACGGATAATTTACACGTCTCTCTAGCACGTCAACGTTCTCCGGAATGCAGCTACAGTGTCTGCTGCAAGCACGAAAAGCTGTCCTTTAAGCCTATGGAAGCTTTTTATACTCCCTTTATTTTCCTGGAAAGATTGTCTCTATCTTTATGGTTATCTTATCTCACTTTCGATCGACATGGGACGCGCCTCTACTTTTATACCCGTTACTCATTTTGGTATATGTATAAGTATTCACATATGTAATCTTAAGATTGTTGTAACCTATACGATCTATTTCTGTAATTGTCTTTTGGTATCGCTGCTCGCAAAAAGTGACGAATTCATATTTTGGTTAATGCGGGGAGGTGGATCTCTCCGCGATCTATCTTTTCACACCAACACCAGCCGTTATATCTCGATCCCAATCTTAGGTTAATTTTATATTGAAGCTTTCAATTTCCAATGAAATTAATAAAGGCCCTGCACCGTATAACTGCGCAAGTTCCCATTGAAATCCACACAAATCCATTTATTTTTGGAGGTGTAAAATTGAGTCTTTCTTCTGGTCAATCGTTTTGGAAATTTAGCAAATTTTCCGGCAACCAGACTCGCGATTTGAGGCATAAACTATGGGTGATGTGCGCAGACCTGGTTGTGTTTTTGACCCACTATACGACCGTTGAAAGGGATGGGGCGTCCGCGAGAGTGCAATAATATTTTTACTTTAGCGTCGGACAATCAAAAAGTTTCCCTCTGTGGTTGTCGAATCGCCAAAGCCAAAGCGAAGCATTCAGCTACACCATATCCATCCATTTCTCGCTCTCTTCCTCGCTATCTTTCTCGCTCTCTTCCTCGCTATCTTTCTCGCTTTATTCCTCGCTCTTTTCCTCGGTCTCTTCCTCGCTTTCTTCCTCGCTCTCTTCCTCGCTCTCTTCCTCGCTATCTTCCTCGCTCTCTTCGTCGCTCAGATTGTTCACAATTAAATACGTTTTATCGATGGAAGTCATCTGAAAGTACGAAAGCACAAATTTATACAAATTATATCCTACGGGATATAAGCTTCGCTTACCATTTTTTTTAATTGAACAGATGACTGGGAAGTCCGTATCTCCAATGGACCTTGAGTTGTGGGATCTCTCACGGATTTCAGTATGTCCAGTACATTTTTCAGGAAGCCTTGGCGGAGGTACCAGAATGTATTTCGCATATTAATAGTCTTAAGCTTTCGACATCCTCGGAAGATGTCAAGCAGGTGCCCAGAAATATATATTAATTCCTGTTCCGAAGCGATTTCCAAAGTCTCGAGATTGGTCATTTTAGCCAAGAGGGCAAAGATTTCTTTCTCTTTGAAGGCACACCTTAGGCTTGTGATTGAATCAACCTGCACGAGGTGGCGAGCCCCTTCAAGGTCGATACAATTGCGCTTAATAGCCAAAGTCTTTAATTTGGTTGCATCATTCAGTGAAAGTGCCCGGAAGAGACCTGATAAAGAACCCTTTTTGCGGGTATATGAGATGGTCAACTCTTCTAAATGCAAAAACTCTGACAATCGCTCAATGCCCTGGGTATCTTTGATTCGGAGCTTCAAGGACTTCAGTCTCGGAATTCGAAGAACAAGGCTTAAAACGGTAGCTAATTCCTGACCGACTGCCGGACCATCGATGGTTAGATTCTGAATCTTTGATTCGCCAGAAGCTGCAACAGCAGTGAGCAGATCTACCAGAGAGGCTTCACCTTTCCTAGTTTTCATGACCAGCTCCTCGATGCAGGAACGCTGTGACAATACATCGAGACCCTCTGTGCTGCAGAACCCGCAGCTGAGTCGCTCCAAGGAACTTATAGCAGATACGTCGGTCACCTCTTGGGGGGTGAGACTTTCGCCCTCTACAGTCAGATGTGTTAGTGTGGGGCACTTCCTGGCGGCAAGAGTCCGAAGTAGGCTCCCTAAAGAGCCCGTTCGATGGGAAACAACAATGAGCACTGCTAGATGGGGAAGTTGTTCCAGCTGTTCTATTTCCACGTCCTTAACATGGGATAACCCGCAGGCCAGTTTTCGGAGAGACTTCAGTTTAATCACTTCCCTCAGCTCTGCATAGTTCAGTTCTTTCTTCGGAAATATCTCCAGGGTCTGCAGAGTCTTCCCTTGACAGGTGGCCAGCTGGCCCAAGAAATCGCACATGAAGCCCTCTTTGTAGACTCCAGAAATAGTAACGTGCCGCAAATTCTGCAGGCTAGCAAGGGGATTCAGTCCAATGTCGTCTTGTAATTCATTAGCCGTTTTGTTAATAATATTCAATTTCCCGGTGGACTTATCGAACGTGATGTTTCTAGGGGATGGATGGATGGATAGAAAAACAGTTTAAACTTTTGCGATCGACCTATGATTTGTTTACAAACCTGCGAACCTGTCCATTCAATTCTAATTCATTCCAAACTTCGAAATTGCTTAAATGGAGTAAGTGTTGGAGACTTCGTATATCGGAGATGGGGCCTTTAAATTTTGTCAACGAAGTAATCTTGGCCAATTCCGTAGTCTCACTAAAGTCGAGCGGACAGAACGGAGTGCACAGACTCTGTAGATTGGAATTAGTTCTCATCGCTAGGGCGGCAAAGAGAGCCCTCGGTTCCCCAACTACGTGGAAATGTATTTCCATATGGTTTACAGATTGAACGCGGGCTAAGGATTCTATCGCGAGTTTATTTTGTCTAAATAAAAGCATGTTAACGAACAATTTATTTTTTTCACGATTCCCGGATATGCCGAAAAAGCTGTCGTTGAACCGTATATTAAATTTATCTTGGAAGGCCTCCAACATTTCGACGAGGATTTCAGACGATTTCATGTCCACATGACCGGAGTGGTTTGGCTTACACTGGATGTGAATGTCAGCCAACTTTTTGCAGGACTTTATAACTATAAGGACCAAAGGCAATATCTGGTCTAGTCTGTCCATGGCATTCAGGTTCAGCTTTTTGAGTTCGGGGAGTTGAGACAGAAGCTGAATGTCCAGAGGATCAGCGAACTGACATGCCAAAGTTCGCAAGGATGTCAGGCGGGACAGTTCGTTTGCCTCCACGGCATCGATCTTTCTTTTCAAACACAACTTTTGTAGTGTCTGCGACTCCCTCGAAGCCAGAGCAGCCAGGAGGCCCTGGAGGGATCCTGGAGATGATGGCACAGATTTAATAGTCAATTCCTCGAGCACGGGTAGCTGCGCGAGGAGCTCAGCGTTTTGTGTTTCGGCAAATCCACACTCCAATCTCTTCAGGGATGCGATTTCAGATACTGCTGCGAATTCCTCTGCCGTGATATTTTCCAACGACAAGTCCGTCAATGTGGGTACGTTCCTGAATCCATTGAGAACCGGAGTCAAAAGTGGACTGTAGTCGGAGGCATTCGCATTATTCTCTGTTGTATAAAGATGAAGTGCTCCACTTTGACTGTATGATAATGAACAATTTTCTAGCTCAATGCTCGTTTTCCCTTTTGACTCCACTAAAATCCACCAAACTGGCTCCGATAGTGCTCCAAAGTCATGTTTGGACAGTATCTTCAACTGTTTGAGTTCGGTCAGTTGGGACAAGAGCCCAATACTCTGGGGATCGTCAAATCCACACTCCACTTGAGTTAATGTTTCTATCTGGGCCATTGCCTGCGTTTCATTGTGGTCCAATGTTGCATCGACTATGGACAATGTGTAGAGGTCTTTGCAGGCGAATCCCTCCAGCAGGGGCTGAAGAGTGCCCTTCTCGTGCACTCCTTTGATTTGTAAGTATTGCAGTCTGGGAATCTTAGCCAAAGGCCTGTATTCGCTTGCATCGCAGTCGGGTCTCATTGCGAAGGCGAGATGTTTCAAATGTTCGCAATGAGGGACGATCGCGGCCAGCCTCTTTCCACCCGTTTCATTATTCATGTATTCCAGAATGCGCAAGTTTTTGTTCAATCGGCACATTTCAATCAAATCATCAATATCCATCCGCACATTCAATCGGAGTTCCTCGAGGCTTCTAAGTGCTCCCAGACCCTCTAGGGTGTAGCCTGAAATAAACAAATGTTCCATGTTAAATACGTATGCCCCTAGACCTAGACATATAATGCTCTCACCCCGCACATCAATGTGTAACTCTTCCAGATTTGTCTTGTTTTGGAGTTGATCTATCACGGTGCGAAATGCTTCCATGTGATCACTGTGGAATGATTCGGGAGCGTAAAACAAAGTGACGTAGGTTGCGGGTGCGTCCCTGATGGCCTGGCTGAGGGAGCTCCAATAGGTTTCCTTGTACTTTGCTGACGCATTCTTCAACCGGGTATACACCTCTTCAAAGTCGATGTGAATGTTGTCGATCCTGAAGGTTAAATACTTCTGAAGACTGATATATAGTGTTATATTCCAGTCACAGAGCAACGCGGCACACGGCTTGCAACATGCGGCAAAGTTAATGAAATCTTTATACTTGATTTCGTCGGGCGCATTTGGTTTCTCTCTCTCGCAGTTCTCTTTTATGTACTTAAATATTTCAAAGAAGCAATCGGATGGCAGTTCCAAAATGCTCACTTGACTCATTTTAAGTTAGTCACGGCGTTTAACTTGTTACAATTGCGAAATGTTTTTTTATTCAGACGTTTAATGATATTTTATATTTTTATTTAACTTTTTTGTTTCGCTGGCAAAGTTTTTGCTTGTCTAGTGAGTGACTCATACACATGGACGACTAGTTTTCTTCTGATATCATTTGTAATATTAAAATTTAGAATTGTAATTCACTGGTTAATACGGTACCAAGTGCATGTTATATTAATGCACCGAATACTTTATAATTGCACTTAAGGAACAGTCTTACATATATAAACTGTACGGATAATTTACACGTCTCTCTAGCACGTCAACGTTCTCCGGAATGCAGCTACAGTGTCTGCTGCCGGCGCGAACAACAGTTCGCTGGGCTTGTGAAAGCTTTTTAAACTGCCTTATTTTCCTGGAAAGATTGTCTTTATCTGTATGGTTATCTTATCTCACTTTTGTTCGACAAGTGTAGCGCCTCTACTTTTACAGCCGATACTCAATCTGTATATATTTAATCTTACGATTTTTATTTTTATTTATTTTATTTTTTTTTATTCAGACGTTTAATGATATTTTATATTTTTATTTAACTTTTTTGTTTCGCTGGCAAAGTTTTTGCTTGTCTAGTGAGTGACTCATACACATGGACGATTAGTTTTCTTCTAATATCATTTGTAATATTAAAATTTAGAATTATAATTCACTGGTTAATACGGCACCAAGTGCATGTTATATTAATGCACCGAATACTTTATAATTGCACTTAAGGAACAGTCTTACATATATAAACTGTACGGATAATTTACACGTCTCTCTAGCACGTCAACGTTCTCCGGAATGCAGCTACAGTGTCTGCTGCCGGCGCGAACAACAGTTCGCTGGGCTTGTGAAAGCTTTTTAAACTGCCTTATTTTCCTGGAAAGATTGTCTTTATCTGTATGGTTATCTTATCTCACTTTTGTTCGACAAGTGTAGCGCCTCTACTTTTACAGCCGATACTCAATCTGTATATATTTAATCTTACGATTTTTATTTTTATTTATTTTATTTTTTTTTATTCAGACGTTTAATGATATTTTATATTTTTATTTAACTTTTTTGTTTCGCTGGCAAAGTTTTTGCTTGTCTAGTGAGTGACTCATACACATGGACGATTAGTTTTCTTCTAATATCATTTGTAATACTAAAATTTAGAATTGTAATTCACTGGTTAATACGGCACCAAGTGCATGTTATATTAATGCACCGAATACTTTATAATTGCACTTTAAGGAACAGTCTTACATATATAAACTGTACGGATAATTTACACGTCTCTCTAGCACGTCAACGTTCTCCGGAATGCAGCTACAGTGTCTGCTGCAAGCACGAAAAGCTGTCCTTTAAGCCTATGGAAGCTTTTTATACTCCCTTTATTTTCCTGGAAAGATTGTCTCTATCTTTATGGTTATCTTATCTCACTTTCGATCGACATGGGACGCGCCTCTACTTTTATACCCGTTACTCATTTTGGTATATGTATAAGTATTCACATATGTAATCTTAAGATTGTTGTAACCTATACAATCTATTTCTGTATTTGTCTTTTGGTTTCGCTGCTCGCAAAAAGTGACGAATTCATATTTTGGTTAATGCGGGGAGGTGGATCTCTCCGCGATCTATCTTTTCACAACAACACCAGCCGTTATATCTCGATCCCAATCTTAGGTTAATTTTATATTGAAGCTTTCAATTTCCAATGAAATTAATAAAGGCCCTGCACCGTATAACTGCGCAAGTTCCCATTGAAATCCACACAAATCCATTTATTTTTGGAGGTGTAAAATTGAGTCTTTCTTCTGGTCAATCGTTTTGGAAATTTAGCAAATTTTCCGGCAACCAGACTCGCGATTTGAGGCATAAACTATGGGTGATGTGCGCAGACCTGGTTGTGTTTTTGACCCACTATACGACCGTTGAAAGGGATGGGGCGTCCGCGAGAGTGCAATAATATTTTTACTTTAGCGTCGGACAATCAAAAAGTTTCCCTCTGTGGTTGTCGAATCGCCAAAGCCAAAGCGAAGCATTCAGCTACACCATATCCATCCATTTCTCGCTCTCTTCCTCGCTATCTTTCTCGCTCTCTTCCTCGCTATCTTTCTCGCTTTATTCCTCGCTCTTTTCCTCGGTCTCTTCCTCGCTTTCTTCCTCGCTCTCTTCCTCGCTCTCTTCCTCGCTATCTTCCTCGCTCTCTTCGTCGCTCAGATTGTTCACAATTAAATACGTTTTATCGATGGAAGTCATCTGAAAGTACGAAAGCACAAATTTATACAAATTATATCCTACGGGATATAAGCTTCGCTTACCATTTTTTTTAATTGAACAGATGACTGGGAAGTCCGTATCTCCAATGGACCTTGAGTTGTGGGATCTCTCACGGATTTCAGTATGTCCAGTACATTTTTCAGGAAGCCTTGGCGGAGGTACCAGAATGTATTTCGCATATTAATAGTCTTAAGCTTTCGACATCCTCGGAAGATGTCAAGCAGGTGCCCAGAAATATATATTAATTTCTGTTCCGAAGCGATTTCCAAAGTCTCGAGATTGGTCATTTTAGCCAAGAGGGCAAAGATTTCTTTATTTTTGAAGGCACACCTTAGGCTTGTGATTGAATCAACCTGCACGAGGTGGCGAGCCCCTTCAAGGTCGATACAATTGCGCTTAATAGCCAAAGTCTTTAATTTGGTTGCATCATTCAGTGAAAGTGCCCGGAAGAGACCTGATAAAGAACCCTTTTTGCGGGTATATGAGATGGTCAACTCTTCTAAATGCAAAAACTCTGACAATCGCTCAATGCCCTGGGTATCTTTGATTCGGAGCTTCAAGGACTTCAGTCTCGGAATTCGAAGAACAAGGCTTAAAACGGTAGCTAATTCCTGACCGACTGCCGGACCATCGATGGTTAGATTCTGAATCTTTGATTCGCCAGAAGCTGCAACAGCAGTGAGCAGATCTACCAGAGAGGCTTCACCGTTCCTAGTTTTCATGACCAGATGCTCGATGCAGGAACGCTGTGACAATACATCGAGACCCTCTGTGCTGCAGAACCCGCAGTCGAGTCGCTCCAAGGAACTAATAGCAGATGCGTCGGTCACCTCTTGGGGGGTGAGACTTTCGCCCTTTACAGTCAGATGTGTTAGTGTGGGGCACTTCCTGGCGGCAAGAGTCCGAAGTAGGCTCCCTAAAGAGCCCGTTCGATGGGAAACAACAATGAGCACTGCTAGATGGGGAAGTTGTTCCAGCTGTTCTATTTCCACGTCCTTAACATGGGATAACCCGCAGATCAGTGTTTGGAGAGACTTCATTTTAATCACTTCCCTCAGCTCTGCATAATTCAGTTCTCCGTTCGGAAATATCTCCAGGGTCTGCAGAGTCTTCCCTTGACAGGTGGCCAGCTGGCCCAAGAAATCGCACATGGAGCCCACTTTGTAGACTCCAGAAATAGTAACGTGCCGCAAATTCTGCAGGCTAGCAAGGGGATTCAGTCCAATGTCGTCTTGTAATTCATTAGCCGTTTTGTTAATAATATTCAATTTCCCGGTGGACTTATCGAACGTGATGTTTCTAGGGGATGGATGGATGGATAGAAAAACAGTTTAAACTTTTGCGATCGACCTATGATTTGTTTACAAACCTGCGAACCTGTCCATTCAATTCTAATTCATTCCAAACTTCGAAATTGCTTAAATGGAGTAAGTGTTGGAGACTTCGTATATCGGAGATGGGGCCTTTAAATTTTGTCAACGAAGTAATCTTGGCCAATTCCGTAGTCTCACTAAAGTCGAGCGGACAGAACGGAGTGCACAGACTCTGTAGATTGGAATTAGTTCTCATCGCTAGGGCGGCAAAGAGAGCCCTCGGTTCCCCAACTACGTGGAATTTTAGTTCCATATGGTTTACAGATTGAACGCGGGCTAAGGATTCTATCGCGAGTTTATTTTGTCTAAATAAAAGCATGTTAACGAACAATTTATTTTTTTCACGATTCCCGAATATGCCGAAAAAGCTGTCGTTGAACCGTATATTAAATTTATCTTGGAAGGCCTCCAACATTTCGACGAGGATTTCAGACGATTTCATGTCCACATGATCGGAGTGGTTTGGCTTACACTGGATGTGAATGTCAGCCAACTTTTTGCAGGACTTTATAACTATAAGGACCAAAGGCAATATCTGGTCTAGTCTGTCCATGGCATTCAGGTTCAGCTTTTTGAGTTCGGGGAGTTGAGACAGAAGCTGAATGTCCAGAGGATCAGCGAACTGACATGCCAAAGTTCGCAAGGATGTCAGGCGGGACAGTTCGTTTGCCTCCACGGCATCGATCTTTCTTTTCAAACACAACTTTTGTAGTGTCTGCGACTCCCTCGAAGCCAGAGCAGCCAGGAGGCCCTGGAGGGATCCTGGAGATGATGGCACAGATTTAATAGTCAATTCCTCGAGCACGGGTAGCTGCGCGAGGAGCTCAGCGTTTTGTGTTTCGGCAAATCCACACTCCAATCTCTTCAGGGATGCGATTTCAGATACTGCTGCGAATTCCTCTGCCGTGATATTTTCCAACGACAAGTCCGTCAATGTGGGTACGTTCCTGAATCCATTGAGAACCGGAGTCAAAAGTGGACTGTAGTCGGAGGCATTCGCATTATTCTCTGTTGTATAAAGATGAAGTGCTCCACTTTGACTGTATGATAATGAACAATTTTCTAGCTCAATGCTCGTTTTCCCTTTTGACTCCACTAAAATCCACCAAACTGGCTCCGATAGTGCTCCAAAGTCATGTTTGGACAGTATCTTCAACTGTTTGAGTTCGGTCAGTTGGGACAAGAGCCCAATACTCTGGGGATCGTCAAATCCACACTCCACTTGAGTTAATGTTTCTATCTGGGCCATTGCCTGCGTTTCATTGTGGTCCAATGTTGCATCGACTATGGACAATGTGTAGAGGTCTTTGCAGGCGAATCCCTCCAGCAGGGGCTGAAGAGTGCCCTTCTCGTGCACTCCTTTGATTTGTAAGTATTGCAGTCTGGGAATCTTAGCCAAAGGCCTGTATTCGCTTGCATCGCAGTCGGGTCTCATTGCGAAGGCGAGATGTTTCAAATGTTCGCAATGAGGGACGATCGCGGCCAGCCTCTTTCCACCCGTTTCATTATTCATGTATTCCAGAATGCGCAAGTTTTTGTTCAATCGGCACATTTCAATCAAATCATCAATATCCATCCGCACATTCAATCGGAGTTCCTCGAGGCTTCTAAGTGCTCCCAGACCCTCTAGGGTGTAGCCTGAAATAAACAAATGTTCCATGTTAAATACGTATGCCCCTAGACCTAGACATATAATGCTCTCACCCCGCACATCAATGTGTAACTCTTCCAGATTTGTCTTGTTTTGGAGTTGATCTATCACGGTGCGAAATGCTTCCATGTGATCACTGTGGAATGATTCGGGAGCGTAAAACAAAGTGACGTAGGTTGCGGGTGCGTCCCTGATGGCCTGGCTGAGGGAGCTCCAATAGGTTTCCTTGTACTTTGCTGACGCATTCTTCAACCGGGTATACACCTCTTCAAAGTCGATGTGAATGTTGTCGATCCTGAAGGTTAAATACTTCTGAAGACTGATATATAGTGTTATATTCCAGTCACAGAGCAACGCGGCACACGGCTCGCAACATGCGGCAAAGTTAATGAGATCGGCATACTTGATTTCCTCGGGTTCAGATGGTCTTTCGTCCTCGCAGTTTTTTTGTATGTACTTAAATATTTCAAAGAAGCAATCGGGTGGCAAGTTAAAAATGCTCACTTGACTCATTTTAATTTAATCTTTGATTTTTTAATTGATCTGGCACAATTGCGAAATGTTTTCTTTATGAAGTCGGTTATTGGTATTTTGATTTAACTTTTTGTTTCGCTGGAAAATATTTTGCTTATCTTGTGAGTGACTTATGGACATGAGCGATTAGTGAGTGAGTGAGTGACTCATGGACATGAGCGATTAGTTTTCTTTTAATATTATTTATTATATTATAATTTAGAATTATAATTTTTTAGTTAATATGGCACCAAGTGTATGTTATATTAATGCAACGAATACTTTATAATTGCACTTCAAGGAACAGTTTTACATATATCAAGTATGCAGATATTTTACACGTCTCTCTAGCACGGCAACGTTCTCCGGAATGCAACTGCAGAGACTGATGCAAGCACGAAAAACTGCCCCTTAAGCTTATACCTATACTCTCTTTCTTGCCTAGTCTCTATCTGTATATGGTTATCTTATCTCATTTTCGATCGAAAAGGGCCTCGGCTCTACATTTATACCACGGTACTCAATCAGATCAAGTAACCTGTACAATCTATTTGTTAGCGCCGCATACTCTCACACCCACTCTCTCTCTCTCTGTACTCTCTGTGTGCTCTCCAATTATTGCATTATAAAATCTTTGGCTACACCCTATGCATACATATATGACTATATACTCGTTTATACTGGCCCATACACGGGCATAATTTGCACCATCAATCCCTGCAATATGCTGCAGACTCAATACACGCTAAAGTTAGCCATGCAGGCCATGAAAATACGCCAAATATGAGCCGCAGGTCAATGAGGTGTGCTCCGATGCCACGACGATGCAGTGGCAGGATATTCATGGATATTTAGAAGTTCAAGGAGCGTCTGACCAAGGCGGAAAACTTCTTCGTAAGCAGAACCCCCAAATTATGGAATCGCAATGTGCAGTATTGTGTGTATTTTGTACATTTTTGGGGATCAATTTTCATTAACATTTCGGGATGGGGCTTATCTTCAATAAAGATTTGTAGCACATATAGCACTGGCAGGCATACTGAAAATATTCTGAACATGAAATAACATTTATTGTCGCAAAGCCATTAGAAATTTCATCAGCTTATCCCTTTATTACATTCCCCCTGAAAATCCTGCATCCATAATATTTTAAATCGTCTCGGGATATATCAGCGGGCATAATGGACAGTGGGGATTCGATTCCGTACTATTGAGGAGAATCATCTGAGTGGCACATTTACAGCAGAACGAGTGGCCGCAGGGCACGAACATTGGCTCGCGCTTTGGCAGCATACACAGCACACACATTTCCTGGCAGACCCATGGGATGACTTTTTTCTTAAGGATTTTCTTGTCTGCATTTTCTTGTTCCATTTTGTCTGTTTTAAGTCTGTTCTTTTGTGCTTAAATTCTTGAATTCTATGGGTTGTTGGGCATACGAATTAACATGTTTTGGGCTAAACACTTACTTACTCAAACGTTTGCACTTAAAAAGAGCCGAAGACAAATTCAGACAGATTGCAGAATTCTATTTAGCACAAGTACGAAACAAATTTCATGGCATTCTTTGGCAGATTTGAACAACTTTCTCGGTGTTTGTCGGGGAGTAGTGTTGAGCAATATTTCCCTGAAAACAGTGCTGATAGGTCTGTGCATTTAAGGGTGGATTTTTATCACCAACCCCACCCCTTCCTAAATCATCCTCACGTAGTTTGCTTTCTTTTTTTTATAAAGTTTCAGCTAAAATTATGGTAGTTAACATGGGATTATGATCCTATGTAGCGGTTCCAATCTGCACTGACATAGCTCCAGCTGGAAACCTAGAGTAAGCCTAGAGTATAATTTGTTAGGATTAAATAAAATAACATAAAATAAATAAACTTCCAAGGTTCAGCATATATGTACATACATTTATGCATATAAAGTTTAAGAAGCTCACAATATATTCTGTTATATATACCTTTATATACCTTTCCGCCAATTCAAACACCGATTAAAAAACCTCCCCACAGCGCGCCAACGCTCAGCGTTATCGACAAAAATCAACAATCGATCGCCGATGCTCCCTCTCCTTCTCTCTTTTGCTTTCATTTGCTTTGCACTCTCAGCGCGAATTTCGGCCGAAAAGAGACTTGAGAATAAAAACAAACAAAAAGGGGCAAGAAGAAGACGCGACGACCCTCTCCATGGTGCTGGCCATTTCATTTGCTGATTCGAGCCCGTTTCGCGCATAGTTTCGGCTCGAACTGATGACGGCACTGTCGATCGATCGCCGACGAGCAGTAGCGCGATAAAGCAAACTTGATAATTCCCAAACTCTTCATAATTTGATATTCCAAAATGCTGCCTGGCCCCAAGCTCATTGCGGCCGCCACCACACAGCAGATCACAGTCCAGCGCTCCACCGTCTGCTCCAACGCTTATTGCGTTTGATTCTGGTGATCGGTGACGTCGTTGCACCTACTGCCCGCTGTTACTGCTGCTGCTCCACGGCGTGTTCGACAGTGATGTAACGCCCACATGTACAAAGATTGGCTCATTACCATTAGGTATGTATGTATGTATATAGTGGCGCGGCGAGAGAGGCAGAGAGAGAGAGACAACTCCAACCAACCTGAATGCAGGCCACGATCGGCTGCTTCTATTTATAGGGTGTCCCCCGACCATCGCAAAGTTTCCCCCCAGTTGCAGACAGCAGCAAGAGTCGTCGGCTGGAGCTGGCCGAAATGCAGCCCCGGGGGGAAACATAAACATTAGTATTTGTTTTATGTCTCTGAACATAGCCATTGCCAGCCAATTTGCTTTATATTCGAGTATTCGAATTCAATTTACAAATTTTGAAATTCCAGCTGCAAAGCTCTGCAGGAGAAGTTTGCCGACCATAACCAGATGGAGATGCTTTCGGCCTTGTCACAGAAGGACTTGGCCAAAGACAATCTGCGCAAAACTCTCGACGAACTGTCCCGCGATGTTCTGCGCAACAGCAGGCAGGAGCAGATGCGCTTCATTTGCCCCGAGCTGGAGTCAAGCTGCGAGAGAATCTGCCACAAGTGTCTGGAGCTTGAGCGCCTCGTAGCCAATGGCGAATCCAAGTGCGCGGAGAGAGCCCAGCGTGAGTGCGATCAGCTGCGAGTGGACATTGCTGAGACACGAACCAAGCTGGAAGACGTTCAGTTGGCTTATAGCCTGGCCATGTGCGAGGTGTCTGAGAAGACGGAGGACTGCAAACGCCTCAACCTTCAACTATTCACTGCTCAGGACGACAATGCCCGACTGCAGGGAAAGTACGACGGTATGGAGCAGATCTGGCAGAGCCAACTGAAGCTCATAAAAAGCATGGCAGCAGACTACAATGCAGTCCAACGTAAGTACGAAAAGCTGCAGCAGGAGTACGAGGACTTGGGACGAACATCGAAAGCTTCCGAAGAGCACGGCCTGCAGCTGGAGGCCGACAGCACGACACTGCAGGCCGAGATTTTAAAGTTGAGGGAGCGCGGTGAGGAGACGCAGCGAATACTTTTGGAGGCTGCCAACCAAAAGGCACTTGCGGAACAGTTCGAGGCGCACAATGATGCGCTCAAGGTAGAGCTGTCGGAGCTGAAGACGAGCTGGACGGACATGCAGTGGGAGTTTGACTGCATGTCCAACCAGCTCGTTAAGAGTGTGAAGGAGTGTGATGTTCTGCGTAACGAGTGCAGTGCTCTGCAGGCAGAAAATAAAAATTTTTTAAATTTAAAAAAGGAATTTGAGCAGGTTTGTTCATGGAATACGGATCTTTTTAAATTAAATCAAACTCTGCGAGCAACCCTAGTAAGCGAAAAACACATTACGTTTATCTTTACCCCACTTGATCAATATATATTTTCAGAAAACCAACGAGGAAACCTTTAAGACAGAGAAGCAGGGCTTTAAAGAGCACCTTAACGGCATTGTGATCGCTAAGGAAGAACTTAATTCCCAGTTAAAGTCTCAATTGAAGTCCATAAAAGCAGAAAACAGTGCTCTACGCAACGCTTTGCTCAAGCAGGATGAAATCCACAAAAACACCTATCAGAAATGCCTTGAAATGCGCCAGGAACTTAATGAGAGTCGCCACTCGGTTAAACGTCTGATGGAAAAGGATGCAGCTAGCGAGACCTTCAAAAATGCTCTGTCCCAGCAAAAGTTGGTGCTAGAAGAAGTCATTCAAAATCTAAACAAAGAAGTTGAAAGTCTTCGCACAAAAATAGTAAGCGAATGTGCAGATTTCATCTTCTTGAAATTAACGATTAGATTTTGTTTGTTTTGCTTAGAAACAAAATACGAGTGGCTATCGCACGGACATGGAACTTGCGAGCGAGGCAGTGAACGAAATTGGGGAGAAGCATACAACGAAAGGGAGAAAAGTTTCCAACGCTCCTAAAGATCGCGGTGTAAGTATTAGACCCCAAATTAAATGTATATATTAGATCCTATATGCTAAGCCTCCTTTCTTCTGCAGAAATCTGCTAGCAATACGTCCGAATCGCGGAAGATTCAACGGAGATGCATTCACGATGAGCGTCGACGGGTATATTGTAATGATAAGTAAAAGTGGGTTAAAGAGCCTGCAAATGGTAGGCAGTGACGCTGACTATACAGGGGAGGGACTCAGTTCATTTATGTTTTATTTTTATTTTAAGTTATTCTTGTTTTATGTTTATTTATATCGTTTGTTATTTAGTAATATATGCTAAAACTAATTTATTCGTGAAGTGTGTCCTCGCATAAACGAGGCAAAAATACTCTCGTGCTGTAGCCCTGGCATTAAGTGGGTGATATGGCGATATGTTATCGAATCTGGCTGGCTGGAGTGTTGCAAATGGCATCCACTAGTGTTGGAAAAGGCAGCACACGCTTACGCTAAAGCAAAACAGAAAATTATAGCAAAAAATTAGCTAATTTGACTGAATCAGCCATGAACTCGGCAACAAAGGTAGGTGCAACGAAGTCATATCGTCCGGCCCCGCGCGAAACACCAATTCCGAAGCCCTGGGCGGCATTTGATTTGTGCGGGAAAGTGGCGGCACGGTGCCTCAAGTGTCATTCGTCTCCGTCTCCCTCCTTCGAGTGGGAAATTTGTTGTTCCATTAAAGGGGCGGAGGGCGCGTATGTTTTGAATTTGCAAAGCAGCTGCCCGCAGAAGCGTTTGCGATTGCCCCGCGGCTGCCCCCCCTGTTGCACCAAGTGAAACGGCATTTTTATCCGCAGGTTGGGGAGATTTTCACGGCCGCCGGACAAGCTTTCAGCAGATTGGGCGACCTCACCATGCAACTGCATCCAAATGCCGAATCCCCGTCCGGGTAAGTGTAAAGTAAAGCCGGTTCCGAGGCTGTGTTCGATCGCCAGGCGCTAATCAAGGTGTTTTTGCATGTTCCCTCGCTATGTGGCGCCCAGTAAATGGACGGACGAGGAAATCGACATGTTGCACTCGTCGATTATGCGCTTCTCGGACGACCTTAGCAAAATCAGTCTTAGCATTAAGAACCGTACAGTGTAAGTGCTCATAGCGAGGGAACATGACGTTTCCGGGGTCACCAGCATCACTAACAGCACCCCATTTTGCCACACATCTTGCAGGTCCCAGATACGGCAAGCCCTGAAGAAGAAGGCCTTCGAGGACGCCGGCATACCTGCGAAGCAAGTGCCTGTCCAACAGGTGCAGCACGTCATTCAAACAGTCCCCCAGCTGCCGGTCATCCAGCAGCAGCTGCCGACAGCGCCCCAGCAACTCCAGCCCCAGCCTCAAGTATTTAAGACACAGACTGTACAGCAACTGCCCCTACAGCAGCAACAGCAGCAGCAGCAGCAGCAACACCATCAACATCAGCCGCAGAACTCGAATATGGTTGCTAACATTCAGCATGTGCAACTGGTGACACAGCCCAAGCAGATCCTCCTACAGCACCATCAGCAGCAGCTGCCGCAGACAACAACGACGACGGTGACCATCAAGCAGTTCCAGCAAATGCAACAGCAGAAGGCGGCTGCACAGGCGGCGGCCGCGGCAGCAGCAGCGGCAGCCAACACGCCGACAATCACGGAGAATATCATTATACAGCAGCCCACGTCGACGACGGCAGCGACGGTGCACCAGCAACAGCCCCAGACGCATTCGCATCCGATTCATTCGGTGGCGACGTCCGCGTCCACGCAGATAATCCTGCCGTCGGTCACCACAGTATTGTCGCCGAGCACGGTGCCGGTGGGCACGGTGGCGATTGCCGACGATGTGGTTAGTACAACATCCACCCCCTCCACATCGGCGAGCACGGGTCTCAAGTGCGGGCCGGACGTATCGATGACACTGAACCGCATCAATGTGCAGGAGAACGAGGTCGATGTCGAGGAATGCCTGCCAGCGGAGGTGGTCAAGCTGGATTTTGTCAGTGAAGAGGTTGCAGGGTGAAGGCTCAACCCGCGAACGTTCCCCGAACAAGTTGAGGACTTCTATTACTAGATAAGTCACCGAAGCAGCTGGCAGAATGGATGGATACCCGAATCGCAACAAATCTAGATCGAAAGAAACTCTTTAACAAACGGTACGACCTACCGCCCACACCCCTCCTCACCCCCTTAGTGTAAGCCTAAAATGTTAAGTGTTGTCATATTTGATATACCTTGAAACCACCATTTGTTTCCAAACCCTTGAGAAAATCCTTCAAACTGAATTGTGTACAGACAGATTTGACAGCAACAGTGTGTAAGAAAGTTGAGCAGTTGCCGCTGCCAATTCCCCCATCTCCTGTTTGGTTTGGGCTTTGATTTGGACCGAAGCAAGGCGTAGATATTAAATACTGAAACGAGAAATGCTGCACCTAGATTTAAACACAAAATGCAAGACACAATAGTGCAAAGTACATAGCGATTGTATAAGAGATGATGAGTGAAATAAACGAGCATTATTTTAAGTTGTGGGTTCATTTAAGGGCAATCGGGGGGAATCTATTGAAAGAAAGGAAACTCGAGCACCTCTAACAGGGGTTGATAGAAAGTACAGTATTCAACAGCCTCCAGGATCTTCCGTCCTCCCCTCCAGCTATCATTTGTAAAAACAGGTTCAGAATTTAAAGATAGTTGCAAAAACGAAATATCCAATATTTTTAAACAAAACTTTTATGTATGAAGCAGTTTCCTTTAGTTTGAAAAGTCAGATACAATTAGTAACTAATTATATTAATTAAAATTCCATAAAATATATTCGTTTAATCGTATACAAATGGTCAAACTCCAATGATAGAATCGAATATTGAAAATAGTTTTAAGGCCGAATGAAGCTCAGGCAGGTAGCTAACTAAAGTATTATGAATGAGTAAAAAACAAAAATACAAATTATAATTTAATTAATTTTGAACCATATTGGGAACTACACAATTATGGCTCTTCGCTTTTATAAAATACTTTAATTTAAATTTAAAATTCCCGCTGACCATTAACCCTATCGATGTCCTTTTCCCTACCTATTCCTTGCGCATTTCCGACCAACAGAAAATAGCCTTTGCCCATTGTCGTCCCAAGAGGTTTGGTAATCAATATTCCCACGGAAATTCTGAAACTTTAAGAATATTAGCTTATTTCAGGTGAACGATATTTTGTTAGTAAAAAAGAAGATCTACAAGGAGGATGTGCAAAAAGGACTATTTTCCGAATTTTAACTGCAGTTGTTCACTTGTGTAAATAAAGAGGGGGTTAAGTGGGTTAGGTTCGTTCATGGTATATCGGTATACAAGTAGCTTATCGATATCAGCATCCCATAATAGATACAAAATTTGTAGCGCCACAAAACGATGACACATTAGTTTTATGTTGTTTTTGTTTTAACCTTAATATGTAAATAATCCAATAAAAAGGACTTCTAAAAACTAACCAATCCTAAACAAAATTCATTGAGGAATTGGATAAAATTATTTGTTTAGGGCTGAGAGTCCCAGCTAGCTAGTAATATTAAACGGAATATCAAAATCGAGAAATATCAAAGAGAAATATTGAATGTTTTGATAAAACAATCGATACTATCGTGATAGCTCTAATAATTATTAAAAAACCATTGAAACATTTTTTTGGAACTTGTCCATTGTAAAAATTAGATGCCACCTGTCGATGATTTGTTTACAAATGTGTCTTCGTATCTTATAGCAGACAATCCAAACATATTAAAAGCGCAACGACTGTAGCTCGATACTATCATGATAGTCTCAAAACCATCGATAGTGCCCTCGATGGTTTGATACCTCTAAACAACAAAACAAAGGGAATCGAATTATATTATTAAGGAAATATGAGGCTAAGACTTCTGCTGGCATTGTCCGCTTGCTTTGCTGGTTCACTGGCATATAGGCCGCTGGTCATACTCCATGGTATCCTTTCTGGTGCGGATTCCATGGACTTTTTGGTGCGGGAAATCGAAGAGGTTCGTAATTTGACTTCCCCCCCTTTTGTTATTGTTTAAACTCAATGACAAGTTCAAAGTCGAAGCAAACAACGTAATAGAATGCATTATCTTTAATTTCCAGCTGCATCCGGGCACAATTGTCTACAACTGCGACAAATTCAGCGGCTGGTACAGTCTGGAAAACGCCTGGCGCCAGGTCGATCAGATTCGGGATTACTTGAGCGATGTTGGGAAACAGCACCCGGAAGGAATCAATGTGTTGGGTGGGTTCGGTTGAACTGCAATTCAGGAGAGGGTTACTCAATCGATCCATGTATACATTACAGGCTACTCCCAAGGCGGCATCTTGGCCCGCGCGGCCATACAAAGTCTGCCCGATCACAATGTAAAAACCTTCATATCCCTTTCATCGCCACAAGCGGGTCAATACGGAAGTGAGTTTCCATTGAAATTAAAGCTAAATGTTATTTCCCTCAATGATACACTTTCCAGCCAGCTTTCTGCATCTGATATTTCCGGATCTGGCGGCAAAGACCGCCTTTGAGCTATTCTACTCGACGGTGGGGCAGCACACATCGGTGGGCGGCTACTGGAACGACCCGCATAAACAGTCACTGTACATGAAGTACAGCGAATTTCTGCCGCTGATCAACAACGAGAAGCAAAGCTCCAATTCCACCTCCTTTAAGATGGGCATGGTGCGTCTCAGCAAGCTGGTCATGATCGGCGGCCCCAATGACGATGTGATAACGCCCTGGCAGTCCAGGTAAGCCAACCAGATACATTCTGAATCTCTTTAACATTCCATCTTCCAGCCACTTTGGCTACTACGACGAGGATATGGACGTGATTCCGTTCAACAAGCGAAAGATCTTCACTGACGACTCAATCGGCATAAGGACGCTCCAGGAGGCCGGAAAACTTTTAATCATAATTAAACCCCATGTTCATCATTTGAGCTGGCACACCAACAGAGCCGTAATACATCAAGTTATCTTGCCATATCTGGACTGACCACTTGGGACTACCTGAACTAAAGCGACCAAAGGGCTGTGATCGGGATTGGCGGCGCAATCATTCATCAAAGAGCAATAATGTAAAATTGCCATTACACTACTCTGGCATACAGGGCACACAATGATCTTTCATAGACAATTTAGCAATAGAATATTTACAAAGATTTACGATCAAACGTGGGAAGATTTATACAAATTATTAAATATATGCATGTACATATGTATTCTACATAATACATAATTATGTATCAATTAACATGCACATTTTTAGTTACAGAGGGATGTGCGGGGTCAAAGATTGTGTTTTTAGAATCTTTTAATGATTTACAAGCTATTTATACTCTAAAATCATTTTCAAATCAACAATTTTCATCTTTGTCTCATTTTTGGTAAATATATATATATATGCATCCATCGAAATTATATGTAAATGGTTTGCTTAATTATTTTCCCAGGTGTTTAAACTCACAAAAACTACGATATATTAAAACAAGCTATTAAATATTTAAATATTGAACAAATTTCATAGAGAAGCGTTGGCGCGCTTGTGATAGATTTTACCGCCCAAACAATAGTGTTATCGATACTTCATATCGATATTGCGTATGGCGAAATTCGCGTCTCAGTTTTAAAACATTAAAACATTTTAAAACAGAACGCGCTTAAAATATAGACATGCCAGACAGCAGCGCCACAGAACAGAATGCCGATAATGTCATCCGCATTATGGTGGCCACCGACAACCACTTGGGATACTGCGAAAAGGATGCTGTACGCGGCGAGGACAGTTTCACCGCCTTCGAGGAGATTCTGGAATTGGCTTTGGTTGAGGATGTGGACATGATACTGCTGGGTGGAGACTTGTTCCACGACGCTGTGCCCAGTCAGAATGCCCTGCACAAGTGAGTATATCTCCCACACGGACGAGGAACAAGTTAAAGTAGTTTGGGGCTCCCACAGGTGCATCGAACTACTGCGTCGCTATACATTCGGGAATAAGCCGGTGGCGCTGGACATAATCAGCGACCAGTCACAGTCCTTCTACAATGCCATCAACAATTCGGCGAACTTCGAGGATCCCAATCTGAATATTTCCTTTCCAGTCTTCTCCATTCACGGCAATCACGATGATCCGAGCGGCTTTGGGCGACTCAGTTCGCTGGATCTGCTGAGCTCATCCGGTCTGGTGAACTACTTTGGCCGGTGGACCGACCTCACCAAGCTCGAGATCAACCCGATTCTAATACGCAAGGGCGAGACCCATATGGCGTTGTATGGCCTGAGCCACATCCATGACAATCGCCTGGTGCGTCTCTTCAAGGACTTCAAGGTGAAAATCGAGGCTCCCGGCAATAGCGGCAATGGCGATGCCGCGCAAGAGGATTGGTTCAACCTGATGGTCGTGCATCAGAATCGCGCAGATCGGGGACCCAAGAACTATTTGCCAGAGGATTTTCTGCCGGACTTCCTGCACTTGGTCATCTGGGGGCACGAGCACGACTGCCGCATTGAGCCAGAGGCGAATGCGAAGAGGGGCTTCTATGTGTCCCAGCCGGGCTCATCGGTGCCCACCTCCCTGTCGGAGGGCGAGGCCAAGAAGAAGCACGTCGGTCTGCTGGAGATCTACAAAAGCAAGTTCAAGCTAAAGGAGCTCCCCTTGCAGTCGGTGCGTCCATTTGTATTCGATTCAGTTGTACTGCCCGACAAGGCCGAAGAGTTGGGCCTCAACGAGGGCGATGCTTCGACAAAGGTCTACAAATTTGCACGCGAGCGCGTGGAGTCGATGATTGAGAAGGCCAAGGCCCAGCTGACGGGTCACCCAAAGCAGCCAAATCTGCCCTTGATACGCTTGCGGCTGCTCTACACCGATGAGTCGTGCATGTTCAACACGATTCGCTTTAGTCAGATGTTCAGCACGCGCGTCGCAAACGTACAGGATGTGGTGCAGTTCACCAAGCTGGTGATGCGCACCAAGGGTGAAAGTGTCACCCTGGATAAGGAGGCTATGAGGCGCGCGCTGGTAGGTCCAATTAACTTCATTTTGAACTCTAAAATAAACATTATCTTGCCCTCCAGGAAGCGGAGAACGCGACTCGTGTAGAGGAGTTGGTGGAACGCTATTTCGAGGAGAAAAAGAAACCATTGAAGCTACTCCACTCGAAGGCGCTGTCAGAGATGACTTATCGCCTGGTGGAGCGTCGGGACACCAATGCGGCCGAAAATATTGTCAAGTTAGTGGGAAATTATCGATCGATGAACTGCCTGTCTGTCCTTGTCTAAATGCTCATCTTCCCATCAGATTCTATAAGGAAAAGGCACTGGAGCATTTGATGGAAACAATGCCCAACGACGAGGATATCGGTAAAGAGCTCGAGAACTTCAGAGAACGCTACAAGCACGAGGATCTGCTCAAAATGCTCGATGCTCGAGGCGTCAAAACCAAGGATGAGAGCTCCGTTTTTGCAGCGAAAGATGAGGCCAACACATCCACGGCCACAACCAGTGGGCGCGGACGTGCATCACGGGGTCGCGGCGCTGCTCGTGGTCGTGGTGCTGCTGCCACAAGTGCTGCCACACGAGCCAAGCCCCAGCTGGATGTGTCTATGAATAATACGGTGAGGCTACATTTTTGTACTCAAAAGAAGATTGGAATTTACTCTATTAAAATGTTCATTTTCCATACCCCGAACAGCGCTCATCGGCCAGGCAGCAGACGCTACTAAGCAGCGTTCGAGCTGCTACCAAAGGCCCCAGCTACGTTATCTCGGATGATTCCGATTGATATATATTCCTATAACTCAGTGCCACAACTCAGTGCTTCAATTGATTCACATTCCTTAGCGCTTGGAGCGAAAAGTTACTAACTATTTTCATTGTGATACTCAAGCCAATACGTTTCCCAATGAATAAATACTACTAAAATGTACCTACATATAATCTGCAAAGAACAGAGCTATGGGGACAGGCCGCTTAGCTGGTGGATTGTTCTTGATAGTCTCTAAACATCAAAGAACAGAATCATGGGCACACAGATCTTGCCAATGGAAGATCACTCCTCTGATTGTTCAACTGGTCATCTGGACTTCTCGTAGTTCTCGTAGCTTTTAGCCGGCACCAATGTGTGAGTCCCAAGTAGTTTTAGGCTGTATCTGTTGGGGAAAGTATTCAAAATGTTCGAAGCCATACCGGTTTACTCGGCTGAAACTTCACTTTTCGTATGGTACAACTCAATATTTGTTTGTTTATTATTTACGATCAATCGGTCAGGGCTCTCTAGAGGGGCCCGACTGGGTTCCTTCGCTGCGGGCACGTGGCTGCTCCAACTGTAAAATAGATTAACCTACAACTTAAAATCTACGATAAGGTTAGGGCCTGCTGCGCTCAGGCTCTTTGCGCCAGGCGCTGTTGTGTACGGTTCTTTGGTAGTTTAGCTGCCTCAGGACTTCGCGGCCAAGAGCGAAGATTTCTCCAAACATACATGCGCGTGCGCGCGGGTACTCGTTACTGCATCTGGGACTCGTAGTAGTAGCGATATGGATCCACCGAAGAGCTGCCACCGGCTGCAGTCACACCCATGCTGGGACTCGTCTTGGACACGGGCCGAATCACGTAGGTGTTGCGCCTGTAAGCAGAGAGATGCTCGGACCGGGACCCTCTCCAACATAAAATCGATGACGCCGACTCACCTATTGTGCTCGCCTGCATGCACCTGGAAGCTCGTCTCTTCGCTGTGATCGTGCGAGAATAGCTTCTTGAGGGCGATGATGCCGGCTATGGTCAGGGCCACCTTGCTGATTACCAGTGCCTTGCCGGCGATCGCCGCCAGTGCCTTGAGACCCAGTGGACCGGCAATGCCCATGGCCGTTAGCAAGGCGGCAATCACGTACTTGATGTGGCCACCCTCCTTTTGTTTCTTTTTCTTGTGCCCATGCTCGCCGCGTCCCACCGACACGCCCGACACGCCCGACTCCATGCCCATGCCCATGTCCATGTCCAGCTTCAGCGTGTGGGTGCGCAGCAGCTTGTCGGCCTTGGCTAGCAGGGCACGGTCTATGGGCGAGAGGCTGCCAAACTGCCGTGCATCCGTGAGGGACCCCAGGACGCTCTCAGTCTCGGTCTGGTTCTGCTTCTCCAGCACCAGCCCGTCCATGATCTTAATGGAGTCCCGGTCGAGGGCGCGCGCCAGTGCGTGCAGCGCCTTCTGCTTGAGGCAGCCAATGAAGTCGTTCTTGTCCTGGCAATCGTCATACAAGCGCCGCACCAGACTCATCTCCGGTCCGAAACCAAGTCCCATGCTCCAATCGCTGGTGCTGGGTGTGGCAGCTGCCTCCACAACGCTGTGGCGTCGTCGGCGTTGCGTAGCAGCCGCCGAGGAGGACGCAATGCAGGCTAGGATTAGCAGCCACTCGAACCGCTTCATGATGTGTGTGTGTGTGTGTGTGTGTGTGTTGGGGTTGCCGTATCCAGATACTAATCCTGTGGAACGCTGCTTATCAACGGAGTGCTGCCAGTCGCCAGCTATCGTGGGATGCTACTGCAGCGAAATCGCTGGGCCGGCGATGCTTTTATAAATTGCGACCATGCCAAAGTCGTCGACGGCGGCGGCGGCGGCGCACTCAAACGGAAAGAATTGGCGTGCCCCAATGGGTTGCAGACAAATCTAGCTTGGACCTGCCACCAGATCTACTGCTACTGCTGCTGCAGCGGCTGGGAGCAATTAACATTATCCATATTTTGTTATGCGTTCGACTGGGCCGAGTCTTTTTGGGTCTAATCATCTCCACTGCCGCTGACATGTTTTCGTTACTCACCCACGGATGGATGCCCATTCATGTTCAGATCTCGCGCGATCGACGCGGCTGCCCACCAGAAAGTGTGTACTTTTCGATTTCTATATGGTACGAGTAGATATTGTATGTATCTGGCATTCAGCTCTCTCCCACAGGCGGGGTATGATTACTTATTCATGGGCAATGCATTCAATTAGGGTATCTCTGTGTCTCTCTATGTCATTGAAGTGAAGGATGGAGAAGGGATTTAATGTTTTTATAGCTTATGCCTCTTATTACCATACACTTTGTGACTCCAATGAGTCGAAGGAGCCTCTGAAAAACGCACAATAAAAGTCTCAAGGTCTGTTTGCAGGCGCTGCCTTATCTGTTCCAATTAATTATAAAATTTCTATGCTTAAAAGTATGGCTGCTAATCAAGAGGAACTCCAATATATTCCATTAAAGTCCAGTCGTTGGAGCTGAAACTAGCTGGAACTCTCGAGCTAGTATCGTTTGCTTTTCGAAAGGCGATCAGTAGAACAGTGGAACAACCCCAGCCCAATGCATTGCAGTATTCGTAGACCTTTTGCATTTAATTCACCAAAAAGAGAATGAATGGAGTTTGAATGAGCCCAAACGGTTATTATTGGCTGAATGCTGAATGCTGAGCGGATCTTTTGGCAGCGAGTGTTATGTGCACAGGCCCCGGGGAGGCAGCAACCGCTCTGAATAACTAATGCATCTTTATGATGCGTGCCGCAAAGTAATTAAGAGCAAGACGACTCTGCCACTGCTGCTCCTACTGCTGGTTGCTGCTGGTTGCTGCTGGTTGGTGCCCCCTTTGGACGTGGGCCTGGATGGTGTCCAACAGAGCTCTGCTCTGCTGTGCTGTGCTGTGCTCGTGTGAGAATGGATGTTGCCGCGCAAATTGGTTATCATAAATTGCATCTACCATGCGGGAGACGGTGACTGGTGGCTGTGGCTGGGGATGGTGCCTTGGCTGTGGAATTTCATGTCGATGCCGTCAGGTGATCGCTGCACATTTGGCTCAGTGGCCCAGTGGGTGAAACTGAGTTTGGATACAGCTAAGAAATTTTCTTTTCGCTCGCCGCTTGCGCAGCCACTGTGAAAATCAACGCCACCCAATACCCCACACCCACCCCAACCCATGCCGTAGCCTGCGCACCACACCACCCATCAGCTGGCGACAGTGGGATCACAGTGAAAAGTGTTTTGTGGAGACACTTTCCTTGCATCTAGCTGGGATGTCTGCCATTTATGGCTCGTATCCACATCAAAACGAGTGCAGCATTATGCCGCTTGTTGCACTCTGCATCCGAAGAACTATTTGTCTCTGAAGTTTCGGCGAAAGTATCTCAGTAATTTGTGTAGAGGGAAACAAAACGGCTGCACGGCTAAAAGCAGTTTAATATTGCAAACTCTTTGATAATTTCAGTTGGAATTGAGTCGAAAAACCCGAGATGGGTGCTACTCCTGTGAAAACTGATAGGCAGTGGAATGTGAGCCCGTGGGCTAAATCGGTTGATTAAAACTATTCGCCAAACACTTCTGGCATATTTTATATTTTTTATTTAATAAATTAATATTATTTTCAACTATTTTTATCAGCATAGCCCTGTATAAGTCAGTTAACATTAAGATCTCAGTCCAAAAGGATATTTAGTTTATTTTTCACTGCACTTGAAGTTCCCCTTTGATTTGTTACTTGAATAATTATATAATAATTTCCCTAAATTGCATCCATCCACCACTCCAACTGTCGTGTCATATCAGTCTATATATATGTACATACATACTATATATTGTACATAATTGTACGTACGCACGTGTGGATAAATATTTAGCCACATATATGAGATACATAAATGAATGTGCAGGACTACGTCTTTGTAGCCACACATGTACGGTAGGTATGAGTGGCACGCACACAACAGCCTCTGCTCAAGAGGGCGTAAATAATTTAATACATCAAGAAAATTGGAAATGAAAGTTTCTTTGTTTTGGTTTGCCTTGGCCGCAGATAACTTTTAGTTTCGATGCTTTTCGCAGATAGCAGCGATGTTCCGGGACGGTGTCCGGGTCGACCCATTCCCGGGTGTGTGGCCGGACAGGACACACACACACACACACACACCCCAGACAGCAATTGTGCGATTTATTTGCACATTTTGCTAGCCCAAAAGTCCTGGAGTTCTGAGTGCTGAGAGTCCGGCTGGATTCCTCGTGTACGTGTGTGTGTGTGTGCACGGGGACTCTTATCGTCAATAATCATCATATGCTCAAATTTTTGGTCGCTTAATTGGAAAATTGTTGTTGTTTTTGTGATACGCCTGAGCGATTGGGTGATTGGATGGCCGGATGATTGGTTTAGCCGGAGAGTGCCGTTTGATTGATGACCTCTGGATGGCTGTCTGTCTGTCTGGCTGCCTGTCTGTCTGGCTGCCTGACCTCCACATACTAGTCTCCACATTGTTCTGCGGCATTGTAGTGATAATATTTACCCAGCCCAGCCCAGCCCAATCCAAGAGCTTGATTGGCATGCCATCCAAGTGGTCTGTGGTCAGCCCCGGGCCACGTACTCGTGCACGTATGGGGGGGGGCGGTTCTCAAGCGCGATTGCGCAAAAGCAGGGCCCAGCTTCGAGGGTGGAATATCAGTTCATATTTCGTCATATTTCATAACCCTCAGTGCTCCACTTCCAGTTCCTCGCTGGCTGTTGTGGGCGTGGGTAGAGCTCAACCAAAATGGCGTTTCGGGCGGCGGGGGATGGCTGCATTGGCAGGCAGGCAGCCAGCTCTTTGAAGTTTTAGTTGAATTGGCAAATGACAGCACGGGATTGGGTATGGGTTTGGCTAGCGGCAGGGGCAGGGGCAGGGGCAGGTTGGTCGAAATGCCTTACTCCTTCGGCCTGCTGCTGCGTTGGGCCCTTGAGTGTGTGCACAATGTTGGAAAATGTTATATCAAAAGAAGTCGAAACCACAAAGAAAATCTCAGCGGCAAATTTTCAGCTACATCAAATCATTGAGTCCTCCATGCGCCCGTATCTGTATCTCTGCGCCCCAGTGTGCACCTGCACCCTGCTCGCTGCTCCCTGCTCGCTGCTGGATCTGGATCCCACTATACTGCTCCTGAGGGGTAGACAAAGACAAGTCCCGTAGCGTGCCAGCGGAGACCGCCGCAGACGACTACGTCTACCTCCTGCCACCCATCTGCAGCCCCACTCCAGCCCCATCTCCAGCCCCATCTATGTCGCTGTCTCTGTCTCTGGCGGCTGCGGTTCGTTCCGCTTGCTGCCAACTTTCAACTACTTTCAAAGTTTTCACATTTTAAATTTGTTGGCTTGTTGCTGGTGCTCGGTGCTCAGATTTTTTTTGTTCGCCTGTCATCTCGCTTCTTCCTTCTCTACTTGGGAAGTTCTTTGTTTTTCTTTGCTGCTGTTCCTGAGTGCAGGTCAGAGTTTTACAGGGAAAACCAACAGGAAAGGAACCCAAGCAATTGTTCTGTGAGGGGCAGAAAAGCAACGTGGCACTTCACTGTAACTGATTTTCTGGAGGCACACTAGCAGAAATGTGCAATCGAATATTTCCAATAATCATTGCCAGATATTCTTTGACTTTGTTGTTTCTGAAAAGAAAGGTTGCAGATCGCTTCTCGATTTATTTTTGTCAAATTAAACCAAAAATAAAATATAATTTTTTAAAAGTTTAAATAATTTAAATAATAATTTAATTAAAGAAAAAAATAAAACATAATTTTAAAAGTTTAAATAATTTAATGGTTTAAGTGGTCTACTTTCGAAAGTTCATTGATTGGGGATTAATTTATAGCTGTTAGTGATTTTAGGATCACCATATAAATTAGTTATATTATTTTTTTTGGTTTTTACTTAAATACTTTTATATAAGGAATTAGTCCCAGAAATTATTAAAAATGATTATTCAATTATTTAATTTTAATGTGAATATTTTAAGATTTTTTTTTCAATTTTTGATTTTACTAATTAATTTAATAAATTTTAGTTTTAATTATTTTAATATATATAATTTAATTTAAAATTAAAATTTAATTTTTATTATTAAGTTTTCATATATTTATTTATTTTTGGTTTATTTACTTCGAGTCAACTTATTTAGGATTAAAGACAACCATTCCTTTTTTTTGAGTGTATTAAATATTGTAAAAATCCAATGCATTTACAAACTTCATCTATGTGCATATGCAAGTATGTATGTATGTACATATGTATATGCATACCTGATGTACATATTTGAATTGAAAGACAGATTTGTGTATAAATCCTTCTGCATCGGGGTGTCGGTTGCCAGCCAGCACCTTGGAGGCAACTCAAATGATGGCCAAATATGGGCTAGCATTTGCAGTTTCATCCACATGCCACGTCTCCAGGTAACTGATTGCCACAAGCTGCGGTTGCCGCTCAAATTTGCTTGCACTACATATTTTTGAGAGTTTACCTTTAGTTGGCTGTCTCTTACATATAAATGGCAAAAAACTTAAGCTTAGAGATGGCCAGGGGCCGTGCTTTTCTGCACAGTTGTGCCGATGAATGATTTAAATCTGTTTGTTCGAGTGTAGTGGGACTCTTCAGCTCACCTTTCAACAGGATGTGCTCCGTTTAAGCTTAGAGATTCGGTTAAAAGAAAAGTATATTCGCGGCGTGGGTTTAGGCTACTATTTTATATTGATGATTGGACATTGGTCCTTCCTTGCCTCAGGCATCTCTACGGTGTACATCTAATAAGCTACCCACTCCCTACCAATGGAAAAATCTCCACCTTGGTGGTGTCTGGATTGTCGATGTCTCCTTTGTTCGTGCAGTTTTCGCTTCATCGTTATCGATTCCGAATGCGAGTTGAGCTGGAAAAATGTTTTCGTTTTAGCTGCTGTTTATCCCCCGTGCTCCATACACCAACCCCACCCCCACCCCCACCCCCTCCTCTCCTCTTATTTCTTTCTTATGGCTGTGCTGGGCGTGCCAATGTGGGCGTTTTTTTTTTTTTGTTGGTTGGACTGGGGGGGGCGGGAAGAAAAATAAATTGTTGCAAATACAAACAGAAATATAATTTTTGTTGCTTGGAATACATAGAGCCACATATTTATGGCATGCCAGCACGTACGCGATATATTGCAACCCAATCGCCTGCCAGGATGTGGCGGGGCGGCGGGGGGGTGTTTGGCGAGCTGTGGGATCCTGGTGGAGCGGTTTTATTTATTTGGTAAACTTCGTTTATATCGCCCACAAGCGACAGTGGGGTGGGGGCAATGGCAAGCTAGGAAAGCGACGCCATGTTGAATGCGTTGAATGGTGGGTGAGTGGGTGGATGGATGGGTGGATGGATGGGTGGGTGGGTGTGTGGCTAGGGTGGCTGCTTGGGGTGGTCTTCACCGGGGACCGTCACCGTCACCATCATAAAAGCAAAAAGACCCCAACCAGACCAAGGCAGGAGCAGGGCACTGCGAACTGGGCTCCAAGTACTTTGTGTTTGTTATGCTTGTCAAGCATTTTGCGCGGGGCTGTCTAACGATATTTCGATTTTGATATCTTTGGCTGTTATCGTTAAATGTCTGTCTGTCTGCCGGTCCACGACGAAGAGGGCCAGGATGGGCCGCACAGCACAGCACAGGGGTGAGAGGACAGAGGACACTTGTATACAATGTGCCATGTTGATTATGGTCTCATTTTTGGTATTTACTTTTCATTTCATTTATCCCATAGTCCCGGGCAGGGGTGTAATGATATTATATTGGACTTCTCTCTCTCTCTCCCTCTCTCTCTTTCTTTCCCTTGTACTTACTTTTGTCATAATCGTTGCAGCAGGATCCGCAAGGCCTGGACATGGTCATGTGCGAGACTTTAAAATTAGCACTCAAATGTGTCAAGAGCATCAGCATCATCATTATTCCACGAACCCAAGGAGACCCTCGTCCACGTCTCCGAACAAGTCCAAATTATGCTCGTATGTATGGCTCTTTTTTGACATGGGTCCGGGCATCCACATCCACTTCCACATCCACTTGCCCCTGCCCCCTGTCATATGTCATAATTATAATGTATGTAGCTGCTCCCATTTCCAAGTTCAGCGTCTGCCTTGGGATGGATGGATCCACTTGCTCTGATATTGATAATTGGCCGCCAAAGTATGAACAACTGTGCCCCACGGCTGCCCAAGTCTAGACGAAAAGTGTCGGTTCTGAAGAGCACATTTTGACAGTTGGCACTTGATGATGATGACGATGATCCGGACATAGCTTAAATAATTCTTCGCCCTGAGCTGCTCGCACAAAACATAATTATGTATTATGAAAACATTTTGGAAGGATCTGAGAGTCGAAGATAAAGTTTTGAGTGGGGATATTGCAAGATTTGGATACGGTGCACAGGCAGAGGTACCTTTTGATCGTCTGTACAAATATATTTAAATCTGTGAGTTCTTTTGGGAAATGAAAAGTTTTTTTAGTTTGATTTGTGCTCTATTTGAATCTCTTATATGGTACAGTGAAAGCTGAAGAAAAGAACTCCCAAGAGAGCTTGAATGGATTATGCTTGGACCTTTTTTTTAGTAGTTACGTATGATGGACACATGGCTAGCTTGGCATTGGGGAAATTGAGAGATGGATAGACATAGATTGGGACTGCGTATGTCTCTGTGGTACCTGGCTCCCTTATGGCAAGTATTCTGCCAAGAGAAACCTTCCATGAACTGTGGAGAATCTGAAAACTAAATTACGTATAACGAAAGAGATCCATGAGAGTTCCTATAAATGCAAATACGATAAGCAAATAAATTAAGTTAAAGTGAATAATAATATATTACTTTAATTAAAAGTATTACTCGAACAAACTCGCAGGTACTCCAAATTCTGTATCGTTTTTTGAATTAAAAAAAAGAAAAGCTCATGGCATAAGCCAACTACTGGCCAGCTACCCAAAAGTAATCCTCAATTAAACATAACAAATTCGTGTTGCACTTACAGGAAGTGTTTGCACCTGAAAGGGGCTGCACACTGGACTTCCCTGGCAAACGGACAATCCATACATACATTCGAGAGAGCAGCGAAAAATCTGAATATGTTGGCTGGGCAGGGGCACGGGCAGGGGCACGGGCAGGGGCACGGGCACAGGCACAGTGAACCCATTAAGCAGCAGCCGCGAGATAAACTCCTCTTGAGCCGGCAGCCAGCAGCCGCAGCCCCAGCAGCAGCAGGCACGCGATGGCGATGGCGATGCCAATGGTTGGGTGTGATTTATAGGGCTTTTAGGATATTTTATTAAAATGCATATTCGTTGCTCGGATGTCACTCGGCGGCCGTCGTTGAATGTTTATGATTTTCATAAGCTCAGAGGCCATTGGCTACCACATCGCGGCCATACGAAGAGGCGCATGGAGGAGAATGGAGCAGAATGGAGCAGAATGGAGGATGCAGGCCAAGCAGATGTTGTTCTTGTACGGCGGCAATGTTGTATGTCATAAATTGTCACCACACTCGCCGACGACCCGATGCCCGACTCTGCAGCAGTGCAGCCGATCGGGCCAGTCCAGTGTCAGGTGAAGATATTGTATCTGATCGCTGCGACGGTTGCGGGTCATAAACAAGTGAGGAGTTCTCCCCCGGTTGTGGGTTTTGCGACCATTGCATCCTTGCCTCCACTCCACTCCACTCCACTCGACTCGACTTGGCTTGGCTTCTTTTTGGGTTTAATTAAAGCAGTTGGCTTGTCTTCATTTTTGTATCTTTTGCCTGGCGGAGAGTGACGTTGGCTGGGGCTTAGTGCGCGGATTCGTTTATCAGTTTATTTAAATTTTCTTTTCGTTTCTGCATGTGCGAGCGGAGCAAAGCTGAGACCGAGGGGATTGCTCGTATTTATGCCCATAATCAGGGCGCATGGAATCCCGTTAAGTCGCGTCATAAGGCGGTTCGCCATTTTCGCTTATCTACGACTCAGATTCGGTTACAGCTTACAGCGGCAGCGGCAGCCCCCGCCCCGCCCACAATAACATTGAGGCTGAGGCTGTGGCTGTGGCTGTGGCTGATGCTGAGTTTTATTGTTGCTGCTCAGAAATTGGATTCGTATCGGAATTACACACACACACACACACACATGTGCACATATACATATGTACATATATACACCCACACACGTAATACAGTTTATGGCAACTCATATCTGTAAGATACACCCCCACCCCCCACAACACAGCCAGTAAGAGAGTAAGCCGCCATTTTGCGTTAAAAGGCAGAACCGAACACGTAGCACGAAGCGAACGAAGAAAAATGTTAATAAAATAACACAAATATGGCAGAGGGAAATGCTCGTTATGTGAGGATTTCCATCGGCTTTCCCTCTCTCTTGGCTTTTATTTTTATTTTATGTATCTGCCACATAAGCAGCTTAAGTGGCAAGCACCACAGTTAGACAGGCAGTGAGAGTTGGAGAGATGGAACCCATTTACATATATACATAAAGATTTACATGTGCATGTAAAAGATGTACATTTATATATGTACATATGTATGTATGTATGTATGCATGTATTTGTACTTTAGTATGGCATATCAAAAGCAAAAGGATCAGGGACATAATGCCGACGTCGCCGCATGTGCCATAATTTGCAGAAAAGTGCCAGAACAGCCACCCAACCACATGGCACACAGCACAACCAAAAACCGAACCCCAATCCCCCAACATTCTGCCCAACTGAAACCCCAATTTGAAGCCACCACCCACCCCACCCATGCACCCAAAGGCTGGCATTAAAATGCCTTTCGAACAAGGATAACATTTTGCTTTCTTTTCTGGCAGGCTTTGCCTTTGCCTCGTTTCGTTACGTTTTCCATTCCCCATTTTCCATGTGGCAAGTGGAGAACAGGGAGAGTTGGTAGATGGTAGATGGATGGGGTGTTGCTTGCATGAGGCACTTTTGGGTGGGGGGCCGAAATGGGTGCATGCCATAAAAACAATAGCGCACATAAATTTTGCACAAATATATAAAGTATGTATGCAAAAAGGCATAAAACGTACAGAAAAAGGGAGCCTGGAGCGGCGGCCAGGCAAAATGAGCCAAGGGGAATCCCCAACCAGCACACACACACACACACACATCAGCATATACATATACATATGCATATATCGTGTATCGTAAAACATAAAGAAGGAGACGCAGAAGAAACAGAATGAAATATTTGCGATTTTCGTTTGTTTTATTTTATTTCATTTCTTTTTTCTTTTTTTCTTTCAGCTGTGTTCTCATTTCATTTCGCTGTGATTTGGTCGGAATTTTAACGAGGCCCGATATGGGTGCGAACTTGTTAAGGGGGCCCACTGGGCAGAGGGTACTTGGGGGTCGTTAGAGATTCCCTGGGTGCCACAGGCCATGGGAGGGCTACGCATGGGTTGGTGGCATGCGATTCGTTCAGTGTACTGTCGTCAGGCCTGCATTTGGTGTGTGTTTCTAAAGGGAAGGTGTTTCAGGATAAGCACGTTTAAATATGTGCACACAAATATCATAGTTAATCTTCATAAAAATATCAGGTATATGACTAAGATGTATTCGCTGAAATCAAGCTGACATCCTGCTTTTGGAATATAAAATTAAGATGAGAGATATATGACAGTTTTATAAAAATAATATTATAGGCATACATTTCCTAGATATTTTCAGATATATGTATATATAATTAGGATATTGTTAGGGCGATATTCCAAGTAGCATCACAAAAGTAAATTAAATTTTTCAGCTGACGAAATTCTATTTAAAAGAATGAAAAATTGTCTGGATATTTCAACAGTAAGAAATGAGTGTTAAAAACAACAGAAGTTAGAAGAATTTACAGCAGATACATCGAATAAAGAACTTAAGTTCGAGCTTCACTTTTGTCCAGATCGTATTTTAAAATTTATTTTTTTAAGTTAATGAGACTTGCATTAAAAATGGCTGTGTGTAGTAGAAAATATGGATTATTTTTTTAAAGATAATTCTATTTAGTGTTATTATTCAATATACTTTATAATGGGGAATATGGTTAAAGAATATACTCAAAAATTATCCGAACCCATTTCCATATGTTGAGTTGCAAAACTCCTATCAATTCTCTTCCCCTGCCCACTTCTAATGGCTAAGGGCTTGCAGTTTTGCAGTTATCTACGGGTCATCCGAAATCGGCTGATATCAATCTTCTACACTTGAACTGCGAGCACGGAACAAATGCCAGTGCCAGAGGGCAGTCACGCATCTTTGGCGGGGTCACAGCTGTTTGCATTTGCTTCCATCATCATCGATACCCGTAATTGGACATCGAGCTGGCTGCTCCTCAACCCCGGTCCAGTCACCAGTCACTACATCCTCCACCTTTCAACCGTGAGCAATATGTGCGCAAGTAATTGTGATTTTCCGTGTTTCCCGTTTGATTTTCCACTCAGCTTCGACCCTCCCACCACCCAACTCTACACCGAATGAGCAGAGCAGAGCACTACATGAATTTGTCGTTTTCAGAAATTTATGCTTTTTAGTTTATTGCTGATGGAAGGAGCAGCAGTAACAGCAGGAGCAAAGGGTGTGCCGTCTGCATAGTTTTATGAGTGGACCTCGTGTGTGCCTCTGGTCGTCTGATGTCCAGCCCGGGACCAGCCAAGTCGATGTGTAATTGGGAATTTATTAGTCGCTGGAGACTCATTTACATTTCTCTCGCTTGTAGGGTGTGTGTGCGTGTGTGTGTGTGGAGGCCAGGAGACCAAGTGTGGGCGTCACCACCCCGCACCACAATCCGTACGGAACTGCTGTAATTATTAGCCATTCTTTTATTTATGGCAAGACGAGTTTTGATTTATCAAGGATATAGCGAATGCCAAAGACAAATGCGTAGACTTGGGTAAATAAATTCCCCGAAATTGTCTATCGGTTCTGATTTATTACTAATCGACAGTCATAAAGAACTTGAGGCGCACCTGGCAATGGCCAGTGCGATTGGCACTCTGATCGGGGTCACCATTTCAAATATTTCTTGGAATTATTATTTATATTTATTATATTTACGGGTTGTGCCTGCTGTGGAGGTTTTTTTTTTTTCAATCTTAGCAACGAGTGGAGCTCTTTCCGAACTTAAGCTGAGTCGTCTGTTAATGGAACTAATTAATCCGGTTTATTGTGAGATTATTTCTGAGAGAGAGACACCGAGAGTTAGCTGAGCTGTGACGTATTTAGTCCATATTTCGAACAATCCACTCCCTGTACGGGTGGATGCGCATAAACGCGCCTGGGAAGCCTTCCCTTTTAATTGACGATCCCACATTAACGATCGCAATCAGATAGTAGCTGGCCGGATTGCCGTAGACGACATTCACGCCCACCATCGGCGAGCCAGACATGAGGATATCGTTGCCAGAGATCAGACCACAGATATGATTCGAGGTGAGGTCGAACATGTCGAAGCCAGGATGCGACTTGCAGTACTCCGAGCCGAGCGTGTGTACCTGGTGCTTCGAGCGCCATCTGCCCGCCGGGTTGAGGTCGCGAGCGAAGCCCACCATCTCCAGGCGCTGGCCAATGTGATTGCCGTCGATCTCGTGGTCCGGCGGCAGGCACAATGGCTGCACATAGTCCCCGAAACGAACGTTGCGATCTAGCTTGGCCAGAGCAATGTCGTTGTCGTATCGCCGTCCATCGTACTGCGGATGAACGGCCAGCTCCATGATCGTGTAGGGCTCCGGCGGGGGTGCACATTTCTCCGCCGTAAGGCAGTCCCTCCGGTGAGTGTTTTCGTTGGACTTCCAGTCTCCGAAGAGTATAATTGTGGCCTCCATAGCACTTTCCAGCAGTATGCAATGAGCCGGCAGAATCGCGTGTCGCTCGCTGAGGAGTACAGAGAGGCAGAGGTACGAATATTCCTCAGGGTTCGACTCATTCACTTTGCTGTAGCCCACACGTCCCAGCCACGGGTGCTCATCCGGATCTGTAATTTCCCTCTGGTTATACAGCTGCGCCTGTCTCAGTCTGCCACATTGCTGCTGCTGCTGGTGCTGCTGCTGCTGCGCCTGGATAGCTGTCAGTGTTGGGCACAGAGAGAGTTTAGCTGAGCTTCAGTTCGGGGCAGGGTTTTTCCCTGACACTACGTGATACTTACGTGATAAGAGAGCGGGCAATACCCATACCCCAATGAGAGCCACGCAGGTGCCTCCAAACATATTTCCAGTGCAACTTAATCCGAACAGATTGATGTTTGCCGGATGACTGAACTGTATGGCAGCGATAAGTCGCCACTGGCATAGCTTTCGCGCAGTGCAGCACTCAATTAAAAAGCATCGCTGCGGAAAGCTGCAATCAATGATCTGATCTGCTATTCTCAATCGGAAATGGGTCTAGCGATTACCCGGTAAATTCTTTGAAAAATTATATTGATCAGGTTATATTTCTTTATAAGAGAACTACCCAAAGATATCTGATAAAAGAGCCTGGCTTTGCGGGGATCCGTTACTCATGTGTTGCTTTGTGTGTAATTCTTTAATGCGTGACATCCAAATTGCAATTGAAGCTTCCATGCTCTTTAGCTGCGGCATGCACAGACGATCCGATTGCTGAGCGCAGCTTCGGCAAGCAAGAGATAATGTAGATAACGAAAGAGCGAGCTTAGAGAGAAAGCTTAGAGAGAAAGCTTAGAGAGAGTGCGCTTAAAAACCACTTGGCAGGAGGAGCAAGTGAAAGCTTAAAAGTAAGAAGAAAACAGAAGAATTTATAACAGCAAAAATATGCAGCTGAACGAAAGAAATTGGCTGCTTTTCGGCAAGCATTCTGTTTGACTATATAAAATGTTTTATTAGGATTATTTTAATTATTATTTCGCACAGCCGAAATTTGTTATTATTTTTCTTCACCGTTAAACTTGGGTTTTTTTATATTTACCGTATGGAGTGCAATCATAAATGAACTAATCAATATTAAGATCACCTCAAAATTCCTCAAAAATAGTCATTTGATAGAGCATTTGCTGAAGCATTGCCAAATAATAGATTAATTAATGATTGGTAAACAACAACAAAAATAGACGTCATACTAGAACAGAACTAGAACTAGAAGTTACATCACTTTCGAGTTTTCCTTTAGACTCCGGAAATACAACATCCTCGATAGTATAGTGGTCAGTATCCCCGCCTGTCACGCGGGAGACCGGGGTTCAATTCCCCGTCGGGGAGAGATGTCAAAAGTCTTTTTTTTCTTCTTTTTATACCTGATACTCAAGGAGTACATATAGGGTAATTTTAGAATTATGTAGATACATACTTTGTATATGTAACCGCCAGAAGAAACCATCTCCGAACCCATAATCTACATCTATTTATGTAGATATATGTACATACATATGTACATATATATAAATTTAATAATGATGCCGATTGTTTTCCTTTTTATCGGCATCCCTCTGCACCAGTACAACTTTATCAATGGGAGAATAAATTAAATTGCTTTTTCTATATAATTTCATACTTATAGCTCAAAGTGTTGTTTTTTGGATGCTATTTGTAAACTCTACATTCTCCCCGCTCCCTGCTACAAACCATAATCCCCATCCCCCATACTGCCCCAAAAAACCCCACCCAAACCGTAGCTCAAACTGTCCATCATATGTTTAATTTAAGCCTCGTAATTGTGTTTATTGTACATTTTAAGAGTCCTTGCCAATGGAAGCCATGCCCATCAGGTCACGCATAATCTTATTACGCACGTCAGAGTCTATTGGGCCTGAGTCTAGGCTGGATAAAAAAGGAAAAATTTCAACAACGTCACCAATTTCCGGCAATTATTTCGACTGTCGGTCGATTTAATTTATTCGTTGCTCAAAATTAAAACCAAACCAAAACAAAGAAATCCCCTTGTCCAACTGAAGCGACATTGTAAACAGGCCACATCCCCCCAAGCACTCCCCCAATCCCAATCGCATTCGCAGTCCCAGTTCCCTGTCCAAGATCCTGCCACATCTCCATCTCACGCTGTGTTTGTTGGCGCGATTTTTCATTCCAGGCGCAATTGGTTTTCAATTCATGGCCATGTAATCCACTGCCCATCCCCCCCACAGACTCCATGGGATATTTCTGGGGATTTATGTTGTTTTTTGTTGTTGTTGTTGTTGTTTTGTTGCTTTCATAGACCAAGACAGGACCTGGCTTGTGGGGTTTTTTGTGCATATTATTAGCGTACGCCGCGTGACTGCGAGTTGAGCTTTTAATCGAATGCACATAATTGCCAAAATAAATCAATCAATTCGGCTCGACTTCCCTCTAATGAGAACTGACAGTCGCCCAGTCATCTCTCCACTGCCAGATCCACTCTCTCTCTCTCTCTCTGTCCCTCTTCAGGCCCCATTCCCATGTAGGCACTGGGCATAAATTAACATCCAAGGATTTAATATATTCTCAAATGATGTTTAATAAGCGGGCGGAACGGGCCAGACCCTTAACGACTTGGTTTACGTGTCATTTGACTCTGGAAGGTGGGGCCTTTGGCTAATACCTCGTCTTAGGCGAACATAAATATCCGTGTTGCGAGTGATAGCGATCTTTTTGTCTGCCCAGACACGTGACCCCATCGTCGCGCCACCGTTTCGTTTTGTAATCCGTGAGATATGGCAACGATGACACGCTCCGCTCTGACTCTTTGCGTCCATTATGAATTTGACAAATGGAGCGCAACTGCCCGGGGCCCCATTCCCGTCTCTCTACACGAGGCAGCCAGAAGGGGGTAAGACCGGAGGTGATTCCGGAGTGCGTGCGGGATTACGTGTCAAAGGATTAGTGACAACACGAGCTCGTGGCACTGCCATGCCGCACGAGAGCAGCAGCCCGCGTTGCTTTGGCAGTTTTCTATGATAAGATTTATCATTGAAAAAGGGAATGTTGTAGAGGATTGTCAATATCACAAGTTAGTTGTGGAGTTCTAGATGCAGAAACTTGTATTTCCAAAATAATATTGATTTAATTTGAAGACTGAATGTATCCGAATGTAAAGGGACTTGTATCGAAGGCTCTGCAGAGCTGGAAGATGATTTGAAATTTCTAACAATTTCCAAGTCCAATGAGGCAGCACTGAGGGCAGTTATTGTGCTTATAAATATCATTTTAATATCTAAGAAAATCTAAGAAATATTATTTTCCCCTGTCCCTAATGGCTAGCCGCCTGACGATGGACTTTCCCGCTGTGTTAAAAATCCTCGCAAACAAATTTGCGTTCCAAATGTTCAACCATAATTTGTTGTCGACACCAAAAAGCACAAGCGAAGGTCGTAGGCTGAGATCTGCCGGAACTGACGAGCACATTATTAGCCGCAGGGGGAGTTCCAAAGGATGAGGCTGTAGGTTGGAGAGGGCGCTTTGAAGGGGTGTTTTTTTTTTTTTTTGGTCCACGGGCTGCGGCAGTCCACAATTGAATTTTAAAAAAAACTGCAAAACGCATTTTTCAAAATGACAAACAAACGAAAAGTGAAACGGAAATGAAAACAAACAATGAAGGCCAAGGAAAACAAAGTAACCTGAGACTCGGCAAGGGATTCGGAATGATGCTGAGAGTTCAAACGAAACGGGGAATACGATGATGATGATGATGATGATGATGATGATGAGGCCGTGGCTCCGTAGGAAGCTGAAGACCCGCAAGGGGAGTGTGAAAATGGAATAAGTGTGAACAAATAGAAGCGCACAGTGGGACGCTCAGTTTTTGTGGAGAAGTCAAATGGCAAGGCGACAAGGGGTTGGCCCTCAGGGGGTTGCTACCGTTTGGCAATTATGTTTCCTCGAGTCCCATCGAAATGTATACATACAATATTCGTGGCATTAAGCAAACACCAAAGCAGTTATCAATCAGTTCTACATATGCATCAGTAAAAGACCCTGAGAAGTTCGCATATGGATAATGCAGCGGGGGAAATATCAGAAGTTATAAAAAACAGAGAGCTACGAGGTGTAAATATAGGGAGGGGGGAAACTACATACAGACACGTCAGGTGAATCCAAATAAAGATTAAGGATACGTTTCCTGACTCTCACAGAGTTCTCCGATCCCAAGTGAATATTCCATAATATTTTAGGATTGTATTTCATTCGATGGTTGGGCCTATAAGGTGATATTTCTGTCTGCTGACAGTCTGTTTCCCAATCTGCCGGATTCTTATTTTTTTTTTTATTTGTGTATGGTGCATTGTTCGCGCCAGTTGGTGCGTTGATGACCGTTTAAGCAAAGTGTCAGCCGGAGTGGAGCGACCAGAACCGCAGATGTCCTGTCTCGAACCCAATTCCTGTCCCGGCGTGAGCTCCAGGAAGCGGCGACCTCATTAAGGCGGCAAAGTGCAGGCCAATTGCAGGGGCCCGGCTGCACTCGGCCCCCGGGCATAAATCACGCCATTTAATAACTAATAAACGCCATCGTCGTCGGCGTCGTTGCCGTCGTTGGCCTCCACTCAAGTGGCAGCTGTCAGCTTGTCAGGGGCGGCCGAAGAGCGTGAAATAATCGCCAGACGCGACATTGAACGGAATGGAATGGAATTATAAGGGGCAGGGCCAGGGCAACGGCCACGGCCCAGAGTTCGTGTCAAGTAAAAAGCACCCCAGAGGAATCCATCAGTTTTGTGATTTTCGTATATTAAGTCATCATTTTTAGTCCATGTTCCCCCTGCTGCAACTCCCATGGGGCAGGTCCGTTTCGTTTCGCCTGTGCTCTGGCGTCTGGAGTCTGGGGTCAGTCTGGGGGAAACTTTAAATTGAAGCTGCGACCAGGACAGCGAACAAGGGTAGACTGGTTGGAATGGATGTATCTGCCTTTTGTGCCCACGATTACTGATTACAACGAAAGTTAAGTGCTACAGCAGGAGTTGCAGCAGGGAGTCGCAGCAAAGCTCTGGGATCGCTCTTGTTCGTGTTTCATTAGTGGTTAATGTCGGACATGTGGGGCTCAATGGAACTGACACTACTCTTGGGTGACAACATAATATTGAAGAAATAAGGGGAAGGCTGAGAATTATGATACAGACATCTAAAGCGATGGAAGTTCATGGGATATAAGAGTGAAATGAGGGAATACAATCGACAAAATAAACTACTTATATCCATATAGCTCTTTGCCTTTAGTTGCAATCACTTTGGGTCTAGTCTGCAGCTATTTTGCCTATAATTTAATTTATTATTTACCCAAAAGTATGCTATACAAATTATTTTAAAACGTTCTCTAGGAACTGCACAGCCTTAGGAGTTACCTGTGGATGAGGGAAAATATTACTAACTTGCAGGCCAGTTTCAAAATTAATATTTTTAATAAATACCAACAAAAACTCTTGGATTGAACAACTGGGATATTACTTGGATAACTTGTTTCAGTTTTTTCGGGGCAATATCTAGCTTAAGTTTTCAAATTAAAAATATGTTTAATTCCATAATATAATACACCTTTAGGTCGTATTCAAAATCTTCTAAAATTAAGGAAATTTCTGCCGTTGGAATACATTGGCAAGTCAATTCCAAGTTCTTCCCACCAGCTCCCCACCCACTTGGACTGCGCTCATTTGCCTGCAGGGGGGGATGGCCGGGAGTCGCGTGAGTATTTAAGGCACCTGCAAACCCAGCCCTTGGCCCTGTTCCCCCGGGGGGGGGCGGCACGGCACTCTAATGCGTCAAAATCCTTCAACTTTTCGCAGCATTTGCGCACAATGCGGTGCAGGCGTGGCTGCTGGAGGGCCCTTCACCGAAAACAGAAACAGAAAAAGAAGAACAGCAGCCAGGACGGGAAAAAAGCGCGACTGACAAAAGTATTTGAATTGACAAGTGCCATCAAAATAGAAGCGGAATTAAATTTATCATGCCAAGTGGCGGTGGTGGTGGCTGGGCGAGGTGAGGCAAAGACTGTAAGAGCTACGACTGGGCTCTCTGGGGGATGAACAGCCAACAGCAGCAGCAGAGGAGTACGAGCAGTAACCAGCTCCGGCGCCATCGATTAACTCGAGCGTGAGCCAGTTCCGCCGGAAGGAAGAAGAACTTTTAAATATTGAATAATATGTTTTCTTTATTTTCTTAAACACGGAAAATTCTGTCAAACTTCGCATATTGATGGGGCCAAAGATGAGCGGAATATTGGCAATTCGGCAAAGTGTCACAAAAACCAAATTAAAATTTTTAGGAAAAATAAAAGAAATTTTATTCGTCTTAAATTATAGAATTATTTTCGTTTGATTTTTCCCCACAGGTTCTTTGGCATTAATTTACACAAGCATGCTCTATTTTTAGAGCGAAATAGCGTGGTTTTCGTCGCTTCAAAAAACCTTGCCCCATATAGCAAGTGAAATGCATGCGCGTTACTCGGGCTGTCATTGTTTTATGCCTTGGCAAATAGAGCAGCCCACTGCTTAGAGATTATTATGCGAACAAATCAGAAAGGATCACAACTTAGTCTGGGCTGTGCTGCCACGGATGAGCACAGAACTCGATGGGGATAATGTAACGAGAACAAAAAATATTTTTATTTGGATTTTAAATGTATATATGTAGTTGAACAAACAAAATTTAAACAAGCGAAACTAAACTAAACAAAACTAAATAAAGTACATTGGATTTTTCGATGTAAGGCTCGTGCTTATCAAGCGCTTTTTGTACTCCAGCTCTGGCGCCGCAAACGTCGTGGTGCCCGTGAGATACACCCGCCCACGGGAGGCAGCCAAATGGGCCAAGTACGCCGGTGCCGGGTAGGACACAGCGCGGTTGCAGCGGGGGAACATGTGGCAGAGGTTGTGTGTCAGCTGCTGCAGCAGGTCAATGTCCAGGCTGCCCGTGTTCGCGATCACATTGTAGCGGGTCGGCCTGGCCGTGCCCTGAATGGACTGGTGGCTGACCATGAACCACTGCACCTCATTGGGATGCACTATGGTGCGATCGACCACGGTGCCCGGCTCCACGTTGTTGTATTTGTTGTGCTGCGAGGGGGCGCCACTCGGAAAGAAGCGCGTGTGATGCCGCTTCACCACTATGATGCAGCAGATTTTCGGCTTAATGCCCAGCTGTTAATGGGGCGGAAGGGGGGCTCGGAATTAGTGCACGAAGTGCCAGTGAATGGACAGTTTGAAGTCACCTTGGCACAGGCCACGGAGATGCCGCGCAGCTCCTCGTTCTTAATCTTCGGGAACTGCCCATCGCTGACCCCGTCCCGGTAGTACATAATGTGCTCCGGATAGCACTTCCGGTAGTGATGATAGGTGCGCAAAATCGCGGCTGTTATCGACTCCATGTCCTCGATCTCCTCCAAAGCGGAGCGTTGCAGGCGGTACTGCATGTTGTAGGATGCCCCAAAGGGATCGTGAGATCCCGCCACGCCCACCACACTGGGTATTTCGCGTTGATCGGGCGACGGATGCGTCACATCGGCGCCCAGGTACATGACGTTCCTCAGCTCGGTGCACCCATCCAGCTTCAGCGTGTGGTTGATGCCATTCAGCTTGGAGTTGATCTTCAGCAGCAGATTGCCAATCACCTGCGGATTGCAGTTCCGCTCGACGGTGTTGCGCTTGATGCACTGCGTGAGAATCCCGTACTGCAGTTCGGCTTTCTGTTTCAGTTCGTCGTAGAAATGGCCGGCATTGGGCACAACGACAATCACCAAATCGTACTGACTCGATTTGTACTCCTTGAAGTGCGGATCCAGGCTCTGGATGTCCCTGTACGCTCGTATGTTTGCCTTGGCAGCCAGCGACAAATTGACGCTGCGACTTTGTGCCAGGATCTGCAAGGATGAGCAAAAGTAATGCCCCCGCACCTGCACCTGCACCTGCCACTCGACGATCACTTACCAACTGCTCAAGGTCCCGCATCTTGTTGTAGTTGAGGCCGCCGTGCACGATGGCCCACTTGTGCGCCTTCTGCTTGGACTCGTAGAAATGCGAGCAGTCGTTGCGCCACGAGCCGTGCCTCACCATGCATGTGGCCCTGTTCCGATACTGGATAATGGGGGCACTGAGGGTGCGCGTCTGCACCGTAACGAAATCGGTCTGCAGGCGAAAGCCAAAGCGCGCTATGGTCGGGTCCGTGTTGTGGCTGAAGTACTGCAGCAGCTCCATGATCTTGCACCTGCGTGCGTTCGTGGATGTGGCCGCAATCTTAATCATTGCCGCCGACTGCAGCGTGGAGTCCTTGCGCTGCAATGGAAGCAATCAAAGTGATCAAAAGGGGTGACAGCAGCGTGCCAACGGCAGACAGCAGACAGCAGACTCACATTCACCGACTGCTTGCCCTCAATGGCACACAGCTCAATGGGCAGATAAATTGTTTTCTGTGGCGAGCCAACGTGCAGGCAGTGCAGATTCGGATACCGTAGACTGTGGCCACGGGACTGGAAGTACTCGGCCACGGTCAGCCGGCCCTTATCCGCCACGAATGTCTGCTTGCTGGCCGGCAGCTTGGTCAGCGCATTCACCTTGTAGACTCTGGTGAAACTTGCGAATGATGCTGGCGGCGCATAGGCGATGGCAACGCCACTCAGGTATCCATCTATCTCCGAGCGCTTGCTCTCGAGATTCGTTTGGGCCGTGATCTTCTGGCCCAGCTGATAGCGCTCCAAGTACTCGATAATGGGCATCGGCAGTGGGAAGCACTTGTGTGTGATGTCCACATTCACAAACGGACGATCGCCCAGCACAAACGCCTGAAAGAGGCCCAGCAGAATCTCCTCGCCGTTGCCCAGGGCCTGGGACTTTCCCGGTTCGGATTTCTGAAAGAAACAGCGACCCGAACGTATCGCCTTGCTGTGGCATGGCGCGGCCAGCACAACCTCCAGACACTGCAGCGCACGCATCGGCTTCTCGTAGATCCTGTCCCTCATGTAGGTGCGCAGGGAGCTTAGGTCGACCTCCGGTTCCGCCGTCGCCATAATCTCCACCAGATACTTGAGCTCACGTCCATAGCTGTCGAAGACGCTAACCTGCTCGCCCTGCGATCGGCAGTGGAGCTTGTCCACGGAGTAGCACGAGGCCCGTCCATCGAAGGCCGCCACAGCATTGCCCAAATACTGAACGCGATGCTGCTCGAAGGCCTCCCGGTAGAACTTCTTCGGCAGTTCCGGCACGAATTTCACATCGTAGTGGTACGCCACTGCCGGCATTCTGTCCATGTTCACTTGCAGATAGTTCACTGCAATCTCCCCGATTCTGCCCAGTGTACCGCGCTTTATGGGCTTGACCGCTGGCCGGGGCGGGACCACTGCCACTGCCACTGCCCCTGCCACCGGACGCAGGAGATCTCCTTGGCCCAGCTCTGGCTGCACGTTGACGCATTCCAAAGCGTCGGCTACGGCCGCGAGATCCGGAAACGGTTTCTTTTTTTTATAATTTTTAACTTTAGGCATTTCCACTGCCGTTTGCTTGAGTAAAAAACTTAAGAAAGAAATATATATATACAAAAAAAAATATATAGAGTTTTACCGATCACTAAATTTATTCTACTCTAGTTACGAGTCTCCTCCGAATGTTGCCAGACGAATGAATACAGTGTGAATACAAAATATGTGTGTGTGTGTGTATGTGTGTGTGTGTGTGGCATATGTATGCTGCCCGGCTGCTATATGCTAAATTTTTCCCACATCGAACAAATCAATGGGGGGATAGATTTTTTTTTGAACTATTTCTTTTCATTCGAATCAGCACAGACTCTGAGTGGCAACAGAATGACAAAATATGGCATATGGATCTGATGGAAAACTATAAGGTAGTAAAACAGATTGGAAAAAGCGTCTGAGAGGCTGCCTTAGAACTCAGCCAACATGCCGCCGCCGCCGCCACTTCAATGTGCAACATTAGCTTCAGTTTTTGGTTACAAAACGTTTTGCAGCGGCTTTTTAATATGTGCGCGTATTTAATTTTATAATTAGATCTGAGCCTCGGCACGTTTCCTGCAGCTCGGATTGCACAGTGCGCGACACGTGACCCAAACGGATAGCCAGTCGAGGCGGCAGTCGTTGCTGCCCTGCAACCTCTCGGCGTCGTGTTAACTATAATCCGCTTAGCATTCATAATTTCTGCTAATGGGAAGACCAGTCACCCCGAGATTTGTGTGACTCTCTCAGCGTATTCCAATTATTGCCATGCGTAAATTCTGGTGTAAGGTGACTGCGAAATCGATTTGAAATATGGCCCAGCCATACACGGTGGCCCCTTCAATGTAAACATCGCGCGAAAAGCCGACAAATTGTTCAACTAAAAACGACAGCAATCAAACAAAATTGAATATCAGCGGAAGTGGAAGCGGAAACGGAAGCGCGCCAAAAAGGCGACAATGAAAACTGCAATGGGAATGGCATTGGCAGTGCCGGGCAAGAAAAAAAACCAACGAAAACGGGGGGTCTCCAGCATCCAGCAGCAAACTCCGCCATGTCAGTGTGAATTGTGTTGGCGGCAGATTGTGGTGCGTGGCGGGGCGGGGCGGGAGGCTAGGCTACACGGCTACACGGCTACAATTGTTACGTGTCAATAACTGCAATAAAAAATCGTGGCAGCGCGAGCCGATGATCCGCTCTCTCCGCTGCGCTCCTGGTGGCCGGCCACTCCACTCCGGGCTGCGCCCCAATAACTCTGCAACTCAAATCAAAATCAACGTTGCATTTCAATTGCGAAATTGCCAACTGCCAGGCGTTCGCGTCCGTTCATCAATCGCCGCAGGCCCACCCCGCATCCTCCTCCCATTCATCCACCGAGTCCGAGTCATTCAGATTTCCAATTTCCACGACTTTTGTGCCCGTGCGAATATTAAAATAAATGTCCTTCAGTTAGTTATTTCGCGAAGTTATTTGTTTCGTTTCGTTTCGTTTCGAGATTAAATTAAACTAGCCCGGGGAATTGCCTGTTTGGTTGAACCAAAAAGAAAAACAAAGAGCAAGTGTAGAATGTTTTATGGAAGGTTTGGGCTTTATCTATTTCGTGGTTTGATCTATTCAATGGAAAACTTTTCAACTGAATTTTGTGCACAACTTTTGGTGTACTTGGAACTTGGAACTTACTTGAAAGGCTATGGAAAATGATGGTTCAGATTTGAGATTTGAGTGTCGTCTCCACGGCCATATGCTGCCGAATGCTTATCCACTCAGTGGAATAATTGTATGCACTATCTGACAGGCAGATCTCACCAGCCAACTGCCCCTGTTCTGCCATTATTTCTAGCGTAGTTTAATAGCCGTTTGCTAATCTGAAGGGACGCATCTGCATAGTGATCTATTGAGATGTCATCTTCTGCAGTCAGCCCCCGGGCCGGGCCTTGACAAAGGCAATTGCAAATGTATATTTCGGGTACATCTTTTTTATGTTTTTTTTTTTTGTTGGTCGGGGTGACTTTGATGGGTTCGTGTTCCTGTGCTGCAGCAGTTATTAACACGCCTGTAACGATTTGTCACAAAAATGCTCGGTATGACATGTGTGCAAACAAGACCAGACAAATGCAACAATGGCCGAGGGGTAGCTTGGTCTCTCGGCAGCTCATCCGCACGGGGCTCAGCGAAAGGGTGTGTGTGTGTGTGCGGCACCTTCCACCCTGTCGTTGGTGGCCAGCGATGCGCGCTTAATGAATATGTTGTTTACTTTTAATTTGACAAAAAACTTACACTTTAAACTACAGATTTTCATCGGTATTCATCAGCCAAGCGTTGAATGATTCCGAATGAGTCCTTGACATGTTTTCGTCTCCTCTCAGAATTGGTTGGGCATTTATGCATATCACTGAAAATTCAATTGAATGCATGTCAAACTGCAGACACACAGAAATCAATCGCAACTCAAACAACTTGAAGAAACAAACAAAAAAATGAGATAAAAACGGAAACAGATCAAATATTTGTAAATTATAATTAAATCATTATTAGAAGCAGGATAGAACTAACGTTATTTCTTTCTATGCTCTAAATTCGTAATTTTTTGCGAACAGCGATAGGAGAGAGAGAGAGAGAGCTTAAATAAATCGTAAGATTAAATATATAAAGATTGAGTATCGGCTATAAAAGTAGAGGCGCGACACTTGTCGAACAAAAGTGAGATAAGATAACCATACAGATAAAGACAATCTTTCCAGGAAAATAAGGCAGTTTAAAAAGCATTCCGGAGAACGTTGACGTGCTAGAGAGACGTGTAAATTATCCGTACAGTTTATATATATGCAAAAATGTTCCTTAAAGTGCAATTATAAAGTATTCGGTGCATTAAAATAACATGCACTTGGTGCCGTATTAACCAGTGAATTACAATTCTAAATTTTAATATTACAAATGATATTAGAAGAAAACTAATCGTCCATGTGTATGAGTCACTCACTAGACAAGCAAAAACTTTGCCAGCGAAACAAAAAAGTTAAATAAAAATATAAAATATCATTAAACGTCTCAATAAAAAAACATTTCGCAATTGTAACAAATCAAACGCCGTGACTAACTTAAAATGAGTCAAATGAGCATTTTTGAACTGCCACCCGATTGCTTCTTTGAAATATTTAAGTACATAAAAGAGAACTGCGAGAGACAGAAAGACCAAATGCGCCCCACGAAATCAAGTATGAAGATCTCATTAACTTTGGCCATTTGCTGGCGACACCTTTGACGATCTGATCCAGGAATGGAAAATTGATACTATATGACAGGCTTCTGCTGTAAAGGAATATCTGGATCCGAGGACATAACTCACATCGACTTTGAAGATGTGAATACCCGGTTAAAGAGAAAGTCAGCAAAAGAAAAGGAAACCTACTGGAGGGAGCTCAGCCAGGCCATCAGGGACGCACCCGCAACCACTGTCTAATTGCGTTGCGAATCGGAATCATTCCAGAGTGATCACTTTGAAGCATTTCACACCGTGATAGATCAACTCCAAAACAAGCCAAATCTGAAAGAGTTACACATTGATGTATCGGGTGAGAGCATTATACGTCTAGGTCTAGGGGTTTACATATTTAACACGCAACATTTGTTTATTTTCAGGCTTCACCGTAAAAGGTCTGGGAGGAATTAGAAGCCTCGAGGACCTCCGGTTGAATATCCGGATGGATATTGATGATTTGATTGAAATCTGCCGCCTGAACAAAAACTTGTTCTTTCTGGAATACATGAATAAAGAAACGGGAGGAAAGAGGCTGGCCGCGATCGCCCCGCATTGCGAACATTTGCAAGAACTCGCCTTCAAAATGAGACCCGACTGCGATGCAAGCGAATACAGGCCTTTGGCTAAGATTCCCAGACTGCAATACTTACAAATCAAAGGAGTCCACGAGAAGGGCACTCTTCAGCCCCTGCTGGAGGCATTGGCCGCCAATCAAAGCAAAGTCCTCGACAGATTGTCCATAGACGATGCAACATTGGACCACAATGAAACGCAGGCAATGGCCCAGATAGAAACATTAACTCAAGTGGAGTGTGGATTTGACGATCCCCAGAGCATTGGGCTCTTGTCCCAACTGACCAAACTCAAAAGCTTGAAGATACTGTCCAAACATGACTTTGGCCCAATATCGGAGCCAGTTCTGAGGATTTTAGTGGAGTCAAAGGGGAAAATGGGGATTGAGCTAGTCAATTTGTTCAATATCATACGAGCCAAGTGGCAAACTTCAACTTTTATACAAGAGCAGAATGCGAGTGCCTCCGACTAGTCCCCCGACTGCCAGGTCTGTCTCGCTTAAAATTGACCTCCGGTGATTTCCGACTCAATGGATTCAGGAACGCACCCACATTGACGGAATTGTGGTTGGAAAATATCACGGCAGAGGAATTCGCAGCAGTATCTGAAATCGCATCCCTGAAGAGATTGAAGTGTGGATTTGCCGAAACACAAAACGCTGAGCTCCTCGCGCAGCTACCCGAGCTCGAGGAATTGACTATTAGAAATGTGACATCATCTCCAGGATCCCTCCAGGGCCTCCTGGCTGCTCTGGCTTCGAGGGAGTCGCAGACACTACAAAAGTTGTGTTTGAAAAGAAAGATCGATGCCTTGGAGGCAAAGGAACTGACCCGCCTGAAATCTTTGCGAACTTTGGCATGTCAGTTCGCTGATCCTCTGGACATTCAGCTTCTGTCTCAACTGCCCGAACTCGAAGAGCTGAACCTGAATGCCATGGACAGACTAGACCAGATATTGCCTTTGGTCCTTATAGTTATAAAGTCCTGCAAAAAGTTGGCTGAAATTCATATCAAGTGTAATCCAAACCACTCCGGTCATGTGGACATGAAATCGTCTGAAATCCTCGTCGAAATGCTGGATGCCTTCCAAGATAAACTTAGTATATGGATCAACAACAGCATATATTCGGAAAAAATTGAGGCGAGCCCGCCAACTGAAAAATGGAAATAAATTAGTTCGGTATTTAATTATGGATCTTCTTTAGAGATTCAAAGTATAAACTTAGCGATATAATTCCTTAACCCGCGTTCCCTAGCTAGTATTATTCTGGGTGGGAGGCCAGGTATGGAGTGTGCCAAGTTAAAATTCCATGGGCTTAAGCTTGGCGGTACTTTGACTTGGACTCTTTGCCCGCCCTTCCGTATGCAGCGATGAGAACTAATTCCAATCTACAGAGTCTGTGCATTCCGTACAGTTCGCTCGACTTTAGTGAGACTACGGAATTGGCCAAGATTACTTCGTTGACAAAATTTAAAGGCCCCATCTTCGATATACGAAGTCTCCAACACTTACTCCATTTAAGCAATTTCGAAGTTTGGAATAGATTAGAACGGAGTGAGGAGGTTCGCAGGTTTGTAAACAAATCATAGGTCGATCGCAAAAGTTTAAACTGTTTTTCTATCCATCCATCCATCCCCTAAAAGCATCACGTTCGATAAGTCCACCGGGAAATTGACTATTACTAACAAAACGGCTAATGAATTACCTGACGGCATTGGACTGAATCCCCTTGCTAGCCTGCAGAATTTGCGGCACGTTACTATTTCTGGAGTCTACAAAGTGGGCTCCATGTGCGATTTCTTGGGCCAGCTGGCCACCTGTCAAGGGAAGACTCTGCAGACCCTGGAGATATTTCCGAACGGAGAACTGAATTATGCAGAGCTGAGGGAAGTGATTAAAATAAAGTCTCTCCGAACACTGCTCTGCGGGTTATCCCATGTTAAGGACGTGGAAATAGAACAGCTGGAACAACTTCCCCATCTAGCAGTGCTCATTGTTGTTTCCCATCGAACGGGCTCTTTAGGGAGCCTACTTCGGACTCTTGCCGCCAGCAAGTGCCCCACACTAACACATCTGACTGTAAAGGGCGAAAGTCTCACCCCCCAAGAGGTGACCGACGCATCTGCTATTAGTTCCTTGGAGCGACTCGACTGCGGGTTCTGCAGCACAGAGGGTCTCGATGTATTGTCACAGCGAAACAGCATCGAGCATCTGGGCATAACAACTAGGAAAGGTGAAGCCTCTCTGGTAGATCTGCTCACTGCTTTTGCAGCTTCTGGCGAATCAAAGATCCAGAATCTAACCATCGATGGTCCGGCAGTCGGTCAGGAATTAGCTACCGTTCTAAGCCTTGTTCTTCGCATTCCGAGACTGAAGTCCTTGAAGCTCCCAATCAAAGATACCCAGGGCATTGAGCGATTGTCAGAGTTTTTGCATTTAGAAGAGTTGACCATCTCATATACCCGCAAAAAGGGTTCTTTAGCAGGTCTCTTCCGGGCACTTTCACTGAATGATGCAACCAAATTAAAGACTTTGGCTATAGAGAACACATCCATTGGTCCTGAAGAGGCTCGCCACCTCGTGCAGGTGGACTCAATCACAAGCCTTAAGTTTGGCCTCGAAGACGAAGAAACCTTCCCCCTCTTGGCTAACATGACTAATCTTGAGAATCTGGAAATTACCACGGATCATGAATTTAGTTATCGTGCTGGTCAGCTCCTTGACATCTTGCGAGGATGTCGAAAACTTAAGAAAATTAATTTGGGAATTACACCACGCTGCATCTCCAGTGACTTCCTGAAAAAGTCTTTAGACGTACTGAAATCAGTGAGGGATCCCGCAACTCAAGCTCCATTGGAACTACGAAATTATAGTGGATTCTATGACGAGGTAAGCGAAAAGTATATACCGCAGGGTAAGCATCCAACGTATCCAATTGTGCTTTCGTACTCTCAGATCTTTCAGATGACTACCGCCGATGAAACGTATTTGAATGTCATTAACTACCATCAATATTGGAAGAGTTAAGGGGTAAATGAGATTTGTCGTAAATGTGGATGTGTGGAGCGCAGAGAGGGAAACGTTTCCGACCCCATTAAGTAAGTATATACATTCTTGATCAGCATCAAGAGAAGAATCGATATAGCCCTGTCTTCCCCTGTTTTTTTTTCTTCAACTGCTGCCCAAAACTTTCACGAAAATTCATATCTGCCATCTGCCATATCAGGGTATCTCTGCCCGTAAGGCCAAGTAGAAATTTCCTTCCGCTCGGCTGGCCTCATTAAGTGGCGGCAGCAGCAAAACAAAAGTCGACCACAACATTTCAAATCAAATATAAAAGTCAAAAATCCATCGAAGCCGAAACGAGGCCGCTGTCCGTGTCCAGGATCTGCATGCAAATGGGTCGATGGGGTGGGTGTGGGTGTGGGTGTGGGTGCGAGGTGGCTCGACCATAAATAGAGGGGAAGCAGGAGAGCAGGAGGAGGAGGAGTGCGAGTTGGAGTGGCTAACCGCAGGCGAGGCACCAAGACGCCGGCCAATGAATGGAGAATTTGCTTTTGCGGAAAAACTTAAACACCGGAAACAATTAATTCCACTTGAATTAACATATGCACAGATTGGCCCAGCAGTTGGGCGGGTTCTCCAGGCGGGTGGTGGTGGTAGGAGGCGCTTCAATCGAGAGCACCTTCGAAAGTGTTGACTGGGCCAGTGGCTGGAGCGGGGCAGGCCAGGGCCTGTGCTGATTGATCGTCTCCAAGTGCGGAGCCCTCGGATGAGTACAGTGTAAAACTTTCGTCATAATCGGTCGCGTACCCATTCGTGTTTATGAGCCAAAACTTTCGATGGGTCGCCCACCCCGCAACTACTACTAATAGTAGTTAGACAAGGGCTGCGATGTGGGGGGCTGTTCGTGGTGCTGTTTGGGTGTACCGCACTGCGAGCAAACAATTTCAGAAATGAGTTAAAAAGTTAATTGCCGGCGGACAGGTAATTTCTGGCACACTTCAAGTGCAAATGCCATTAAGTAATATGCAAACAAGGGTTGATACACCCCCACCCACCCCGCGCTGTGTGTCGATTCGCGCCCCTTGGCATGGCCGAGTCAATCAAGGAGCTTGACAGACAGACAGACAGACAGACAGACAGACAGACAGACGGACCTCGACAGCCGCGACACGTAAGCCATAAAGTCACGAATGGCTTACAAACTCCTGTCCGGGAATCGGGGAATCGGGGAATCGGGGAATCGGGCCTGTCCTCGTTGCGTGCCCATTGTGGTTAGTTCTGGAGCAAGTGGCACGAGGATATTTGGATGGGTTTTGGTGGAAGATCAGGGACGCAGTGACCGCAGGGAGCGCGTGCCCACGTTTAGGCGTAACGAATTACCATTAAACTGCAAACGCCCCAGTCCCCGGTCTGCACTCCTCCTGTCCCTGCCTGGCTGTCCTCACTGACTGATTATTATTTAATGATGAGCCCTGCCAGATTGTCCCAATAAACAAAAGTCGGGCTGCCTGGGTTCCGTTCGAGTTGCTCGCCTAATTATACGTCAAGCGATATATCCATACAGTTAGCGTGGAAAGTGTGCGCACCCGATTCGGGGCACAGACAATGTGCCAGGACCCAGGACCGACCTCCATGCCGTTCACCCACTTGCCAGTGCATTGAATGCTTGAAAGTTTACTTTGCAGCTCCGTTGACGCAGAGCGTGTTCCATATCTGTGATTTAACTTGAATTGCCAAGGATTTGGATAATAAACAGGATGTGGCATGGAATATAGACTCGTTATTTTTTTACAATAGGCAGAGCATTTATTTTCATGTCCAATCCATACAAATGGTAGCTACTTCCGTCTGATTTTGATATTGCTAGGAAGTACGCTCAAAAGGCGTGTCGAAATATTCCAAAAAGATAGCTGAATCCGATAGCTTATACTCTCTTTATAAATAACTTATATGGAATAATTACAGCTTAGTATTAATCTTATCTTAGTTCCCCAGTTAATTGATTAATCTCCAGTTTTTCAGATATTGGTGCTTCCAACAATTCCATGGCATGGACTGGGGAAGCTCCCGCAAATGCGGATACATTATTTCTAATTATACAACAAAATTACCTTAATAATAATACCTTTTATATATATTTCTATATGTACTTACATACTCTTATATACGAGTATTTGTGCCCACATGCAATTATATAAATCACCCCCCTCTAGCTGTGCGTTTGTTTTTCTGATTCCACCCGGTGACTAATATCATCGAGGGAATGCAATTATTCAAGTGCTGCCAGCCAATTCTTAAAATGCCAAAAACAGCCAAACGAATTTTCCGCACCGTCAGCAAAGGAAAGCGGCAGGCGGCAGGCAGCAGGGCAATTTTTTAATTTCTTAATTTTTGCGAGCTCATGAGAATTAGCCACGTTGCCACTCGGCCACGTAGCAGGCAAGATGTGTCGCTGGCCAGCATTTTCCCTCCCTTTCCCTCCCGCGCTCTGCACAGGGTGGTAATATTTCTCTATCTTTTCCTTGCGAGGACGAAGACGTCGCTGACAATGACAATGAGCCGAGTCAGGGGGTCCAGAAATGGAGTCCGAGATGATGCTGGGTTCTTGGTTGTGGCCTTTGTTTTTAACACCTACAAACGAAGGGTATATTGAGCACTAGACATAGGAAGATACATACGCAAAATGAAGCGTTAGATGTAAAGGCTGTGCTTCGTATTTTTTGGATTTGAATATTTATTAATTTATTTGACTAGCTTGCTTAAGCTTTGTGGCCCTTTTTACTGCTTTAAATGGAGCAAAGTAAACTTTTAATAAACTTACGAGTAAGTATTATCTATAGCCTACCCGAAAATCATACCAATCTGATATTATTTTAAGCCAGAGTTTGACTTTTATTATTTCTATTTCTAATGCGGCTTCTTTTCTGCTCTTGCCGATAGCTTTCCCCATAGTTTTTTCTCTTTAAATGATAAATTTCGAAACAATCTTTTGCTTAAGTGGAATCGGCAAATACAAGAATAAAAGTATATGGTATCCCGCAGTCCACACGCTCAACAATACACCCCGCACTGTCCTTTTTCTTTCTTTTGTTTCTTTTCCTTCTCTTCGGATTGCTCTGCTGGCAAAGTTTATTCATTTAGAAAATTTGCTCATTTTCACTGTGTGTGGGTGGGGGTGGGGGCGAGTTATTGTTGCTGGCCGGGATCGAGATCCGGCATCCAGTATCCAGTATCCAGAATCCGGCTTCCAAGGGGGTTAATGTGGTACGTGTGCACAGTTCTCATATAAATTGCGGCCAATAACATTTTTCAGTTGGCAGGACAGGAAAAACGCGCACAAAAGGCAGCCAGAGAGGGATGGCAAGAGCGAAAAAAGCAGAAAAAAAAACCCAAAAAGAAAAGATGAACAAAAGCTGCTGATGATGGCTTCTTTTTGGTTGGTCCACGGCCCTGGGCCTGGTGCTGGCCCCACCGTTTCCCTGGCCCTTCCCCGAATCTGGCTCATTAAGCCCGAGTCGGCGGTCAGCGCGGGTGTTTGGCTCTGCGGCCGTGCGGAGGAGGGAGAAATCTGGACACCAGCCCAAGAGTTTTTCTTCTCCTGCATGTTCCCTCCTGCTCGGCTGGCACGGCCATTAGCCAGGCCGTGGAGTGGGAGCGCCAGAGGGAGATGCGATAGATGAGCAAATTATTCCCCAAATACCCCGAGGTAATTATAAATGTCATTCCACGCTCGGCTTAGGATTGGACAGGGGATGAGCACAGGGACAAATGGGGAGGGACTGGGATTGGGACTGGCATAGCGTTGGAGCTTCAAATGAGATGCCGTCAGTCGGACGCCGTGTTTTGTCCATCATAATGAGTGGCAGTCGGACATTTGGACATAATTGTTCAATTATTTTGTTACTTATTGCTTGCTGCTGAGCCCCCCGGATCCGTATCCGGATCCACCACCCACACAGGCCACCGCCCCCAGAACCATTCGCTGAGCCTGTGCCAGCCGACATCGTTTTGTTAATTTTGTTGCCTGTCTTTTGCGTTTCATTTCGGATATTTGTCAATTAGATATTCGCCAAATCTTGGACCCCATATGGAGTTCACATCCACGCCCACTAGCACACCACATGACACAACGCGACGCTGGCCCCCCAGCCCAGCGAGTTCCACCCAGCCAACACGACACCCACAAATGGAACACGCGACAGTCGAATGTCAAATTCAATTACAAAGCCAACTCGGAAACGGCAACAGGGGGGGAGGACTGACAGACTGTCTGGTGCATTGAGGGGCTATGGTTGAGGGGGCGCTGCCTCAGGTGTGTTTTTCCATTCAATTATAAAATTTTCAATAAAAATTTGTGCCACTTGGCTCCCGCTCCCGTGCCCGCTTTCCGCTGCCATCGAGTCGAGCGCTTGACGCCTTTATTGTTTTTGACATTCGCCTAAAATGTAAAAGTAAAAGAGGGCGATTCCACATCCAGACTATAACATAATGGAACCCCATGACGTACTTAGCAGTTGTGTCTCTGCCTGTAAGGAGCGGGATGTCGATGTCTGCCTTTGGGCTGAGACGCAGAGTGGGCTGAGTGGGCCCCCCAGGCGAAGCACGAGTATTCCGCTGGAAGTGACAGTTCCAGCCGCGAAAGTCAATCGCATCGAATGGAAACTGCAAAAAGGACACGCCAATGCACACGCTCTGATCTGCACATACATAAAAATGTATGTATGTATATGGGAGTATTTTTCGCTAGGACTAAGCAGGAATTGCGTATGTATGTGCATACTAATAGGGCTTAGCAGGGTCACTAAATTTCAAATTAGTTCAAGCAAACTAATGGAAGTGCATGTGGGTTAGTGTATACCTGGAACTGCATTCAGGAAGTGTCGATTGCTCTGGAATAATTTCAATTGTACTCAGAAAGGTTTCCAAGCAATTTATGCTAAATTAAAGTGAGTCTAAAGGGTTCTGCTTTCACTTGACAATGTTCGCAGATATCGGTGGAATATTATCCCCGTTATGCAGATAAAAAATGGCCACTTTTGATTTGGGTTTGTCTTAAGACTTAACCTTTTTCTTTGTAGGTCTTAATAATAATGTGGTAAAATATTTCACAATTTTGACAAACAGTAGAAAATTCTCCCCTAATGTATATACAAACAATTTAATTAATAATGCCAAATATTTACCAAAATAGTTTGAGTACACGTCTCGAAGCTTTAAAAAATATTCTAGTAATTTGCAGAACGAACGTTTATATGGCAGAAATATTATTCCAATGCAATACCCGGATTTCTACCCATAAAACCCCCCCCCAAGAGCTACTATATCTTCACCTTGCTTCCGAAAAATATGTTACGGATACAAAACAACACAAGAAACGATTCGAATTCGTCTCAAATATTAAACTGGCTGGAAAATCTATGCACAAAATATATTACGAGTAGGGCAACTCGAATAAAAGGTGAATGTACTTGTGCCGTGCCCGATCCGCAGATCTCATAACATGACTTGTTGTGTAGCGATACAAATTCTGGGAAGGGAAGGCTACGGCTACGCGGACAGGCGACAGGCGACAGTGACACTCCATCCACACAATAAGCATGCAGATTTATGCATCATCTGGTGCCGCCTTTATGCCCGGTCGCTTTTCAGAATCATTCAAATCCAAGGGTGACAATTCTGTGCAGCGGAGGATTGGCTTGGCTTGGCTTGGATTGGATTGGATTGGACCCGTTCGCGTTTGCTGTGCAGAATGCGTGTGAATCGCATTGAATCGCTCAATGACATATCGGTAAATCAGTGGCACAGAGAGGGGGGCAGTGCAGAGAGAGGGGCGGCCGGGCCGCATTCCGTGGCACATAAAGCAAAAGTTCGAGGTCCAGTCCTGGGTCCAAGCCCCAGTCCCCCCGCACAGATGGAGGGAAACAACAAAACAGAAAAAATATCGCAATGATCATAAATATTATTCCGTTTTGATGTTCCCCTCCCCATCCCCATCCCCATCGGCATCGCCAACCAGAATCCGGCCAGTGTAAGTGGAAATATTTCTCTCTGTAGAGAGAAACCAGCGGCCCAGCCCGCCTCATCATCTGTTGTGTCGCAAAACAGGCGACAAGAATTGCCAAAAAGGGCTTTCCATTTTTCACACAGATGCAGATACCGATGCCCATACCGACTGCGACTGCGACTGCTACTCCGATCCCGATGCAGATCCCCAAGTCCGGACTGCTCGTCAAGTGGCGGCGCGGCGGCAAAAAAGGTGTCGAAGAAATTGTTCGACAACAAAGCCAAAGCAAGAAGAGACTGCTGGCTGGTGACTGCTGGCTGGTGGCTGGTGGCTGTTGGCTGGTGACTGGAGACTGGTCTGAGGAGGCTGCTGCATAAATGAGGCAGCCACAGACACGCTGTCTGGCAATGCGCGACTGTCTCGCAGGCACCAGCACCAGCACTCAGCCTCAGCCTCAGCCCCAACCTGGGGGCAAGACAAAAGCCGCCCGTCACTGGGGAGCTGTGGAATCCGAATACGAATCCGAATCCACACAGGCGTCGCATTGTCTTCGCCTCCGTGGCCATTATTAGCTGCGATGTTTGTTAAAACAGCCCAAACGATTTGAATTTCCAGCAGATTCGGGCAGGGGATACGCTGAAATATTAAAATAGTTCACTCAAAGATCTCCCATCGCCCGGCAGATGGATGCAATCGTCTCCGATGCTAACTGAGTGTGAATAGAGGGGCAGCTACGGAACGGGCATGCGGAATATCGTCAAAGTTTCTTCAATTTGAGCATTCTATGCAAAATATGATAGAAATCTCTGGGTCTGCCCATCGACTTGTTGCTCCTTCGAATGCTCCTCAGCTGCTCCTCTCTGCTCGGCGACGACTGCTTGGCATTCAGCGCGAAAAAGATTCAAAATCATATGCATTTCTTGTTCTTGTTCTTGTTCCTGTTCTCTCCTGCTTTATCCATATATAAATTCTGCCTGTGGGGAACAGTGGGACAAATATGATAGCCGAATGCATAGCAAGATCTTTGAAACTTTCACGTATAAAAAAGGGATCAGTACTAAAATAGTTTTCCCCCCCCGGGGGGGGGGGGGGGGGCCCCGGCGCCGGAAAAATAAAATAAATATTTGTTTTTAAAAATATATCAAAATATTTCATTATTCACTATATTAAATATAAATGAAATCTTATTTATTATGTAATATTGAATCTTAAATATTGATTAGAAATAAGTTTAAATATTGTAATCGTAGGTATAAAACTTCTGTGACTAGTGCAAAATAAGTTTTACTTCTAGCACTAAGAAAAAATCAAAATAAATAAAATAACACTAGTATAAAATATAAGAGCATGGACATTTAGTATTGTTAAATGTAACATATAATATATAAGTTTAAACGAGAATTTTAACATATTTTTTGTTGTATAGCGCACCATTTCAAATATAAAACAAAATGTTATTAAAGTACTCAGACTTAAAATTAAATATTTAAATTTCGGAATAAAAGTTTAAAATGTTGTATGATATTTTATGGAAATTTATTCACATATAAAGACTGTCCTTACATTCGCTTTCCTATATCCAATGTTATATAGCCTCGCTCCACTGTGCCAGACTTCTGGTCTTGGGAATGGATCGTCGCTTCGATCTAGTCGCGGCGGGCAAAATATGATTACTGTTTGGCAGGGACAAAACTCTGCGGACTGGGGACCGGGGACCGACAAGGCGATACAACGAACAAGGAATGTCAACATCGATGTGGACTCTGGTTCAGGCTGAGGCTGAGGCTCAGGCTCTGTGGCTTCTGCTGATCTTGTTACCGATTTCGATTTTGATGGCGATTTTGACTGCTACGCGAAGCGCTGACAATTCCCTTGAACTGCTTGCTTGTTTGCTGTTGAAGACACAGAGAGAAAGAGAGAGAGGGAGAACAAGAGAGAGAGATCGGAGCAGACAGACATACATAAATCCCCCGGATGGGCAGCAGCAGCGGCAGCAGCAGCAGCAGGCGGCGGCATGAGATGAGGCATACATACTCTGAGGCAGCACTGTGGCAGCATCAGCATCAGAATGTGTCGAAGCCATTGTCACTGCATGCCCGCGATCCATGATACTTTATTCATTTATTCCAATAATAATAATGCAATGCAAACATTGATTGTCATCGATTGTCAGGCGAAGGCTGCGCACGCGCAGACCGCTTTAACCGGATCCGCAAGGAGATCGCGGAAAGGTGATCGGTGGATGGATGATGGGGAGAGTCGGGGAGCACAGACTTATGCCCTTTTAGGGCATTTTTGATAGGTGACAGATTTTGTGCGCTCGCCGCGCGATTTGTGGGCAAAATTTATGAGTTGTTGTCAGTTTGGGATGTCGTCGTTGTCCCATGTCGGGACTGAGATTTCCTGGCCATATTTACATTTAATTTCGGTATATTATTTATGCCCCTTTGAGCCTCCTTTAGCCGTCCGTCCTGCCAGCGACCGACCCCTGCCTTACCCATCTGTTTTACATAAAAAATTGTTTCAATTTTTATTTCATGGCCCTTTGAATGGCCTCAGAGGCGGTGCAGGCGCAGGAGCAGGAGCAGGAGCAGGAGATGATGCTGGGAGCTGATGCTGTAGTCAGAGGATGGAATGGACTGTCGTGTAATTGCTTTTTGCGTTGCTGAATTTAAATGAAAATGAATTCAATATTGCATTTTCACGCCAAAATGCTTCCAAAAACAGATTTTTCATTTACACTTTCTGAATGGCGCAATCCGGATTACGTATCCCACGGGCCCAAAGCATTGATTCTGCTTTCTGCTCCTGCGCAATGGCAGCGCCCGTTGCTACTCCTCCTCTGGCCGCCACCACCACCCCCCATCAATCGCTCAAAGGATCCGCCATCGTCCTCGCCTTCATCCCAATCGGAGTCTGCCCTCTGTGCATCTCAATGTCCGGATGGAACCGTGGCTGGACACGGGCAACACTCGTACATTTCTGTAAAGGCTCTTCGTATTCTGAATGCCCTTTGTGGGACAAAGGCTTCGCTTTTGCACACTTTTTCAGTGCCCTGCCTTGCCCTGCCCTGCCCCGCACGGGAAAATTAATCAACAACGTGCGAGAAATTAAAGGGAAATCAATTTGCCAGCTCAGAGCTCGACACGAATCTCCGCTTGGCTTGGCAGCGGCGAACCGTCTGTACTCAAAAAGATTGTTCGGCTTTATTTACATGCCAACAATTTTAATTATTATTTGTGCAGATATATAATGTAATAACGGGATTATAATACAAATAAATAATTAGAAATAGATAGCTAAGCATTCAAGGATAAGTCCATGGGAATACCAATCCATATGGGCCCCAACATTAGTTAGATTATTTCCATTTCCGGTTCCCCAATACACATACATACATATATGTACATATATACATAGTTATGTACGATGCATAATTGCGGGTCTAAGTTTAGGTCCGGGTCCGGATACGGCTGCGTACGGCTGGGCTCGTTCAGTTTTGTGCCGCATTATGCATACAGTGGCGTGTTAAATTTATTTATTGCCATCGATATTATGGGGTCTTGTACCCTCAATGACGAATGATCTACATTTTGATGGGCTGTCGTCTTTTTGTCGATTTGATTTCAGCGTTGACCATTTTGTCAGATATTCCAGCGACGGCATGACTTTTTAGTGTACTCAACTTCGACTCAGATACAGAAGCAGAAACGGATACAGAGACAGGCGGAGGCCCAGATACAGATACAGCTACAGATTCGGTCGTTTGTTGTTTCGATTCGTTTTTGTCATTTTAATGTGCATTGAATTTTAATTCACAAAATCAAAAACACTTTCAAAAGCCAGCGAGAGAGGTAGCTAGGGGACGGCCCGTACCCAGACGGCGACACACGGAGCAAAGAGGAAGCACGATCTAGATATGCGATATATATGTAGGTACGACGGCGATTACGGGGCACCAAAATGTTTGTCAAAATTTTAAAGAGGCGACCCTGCCTGCCTTTCAAAATTTATGCCAATTTCTGACTCCTCATACCCATCCCCATCCCCATCCTCTGCCACTGTTAAGCTCGTAAAAACAAAAATACTTTTGGGCGTTTTCGATACACTTGCAGAGGGTATAAGGATTTGGAGGCTGGAATTCACCAATTCTTATTTTATATATATTTTTACTCATATTTATTTGTTCACTTTTCGAATGGGTGGTTTCCGAAGTGGGCTTCTGCAAAAACTAAAAAAATTTTATTGATCCGAAATTTATTATTATCCAGAATATTTTAAATATTTAGGCAAATTGTTGAACAAAATCTACCATGCAGTTCATTTATAGACATTAATGCTTATCTTATACAGAAAGTACATAAAGCGAAATAATATAATATTTGTGTACACTCTGGTAAGTCTACAAAATATAGTTTAATATATTTAACAAAATTTCACCCTTGAAATATACCCAATTTATTTCTTTGTTTTGAGCCGAACCTTTGACCAAAAATTGTGAAATATATTTATCTATTTGAACAGTATAAGAACGACTAAGATAAATAACATATTCTGATTTGAAAGGGTATTTAAAACATCAGCTAGCTAACGCTTGTTTTCCTCGCTGGACTCTTTTTATTTGTTATCTTTGGGCTTTGCTCTTCATGCGTAAAAAATGATCTGATTTATATTTGACACAATGGTCTGACGCTGACTGCGTGTAACAATACATATGATGGCACGACGGGCCCATGCGATACAGGTACGTATCTGGATCTACCCATAGAGCTGGCTATATATATATTTATACATAACTCAGTTGCCTGCTCTGATACATAAAACATAAGCCACAGCCACAGACAGAGCTCCAACCTCACTCCGAAGATACGTGGGTGGAACGGGAACAGATTGCTGGTGATTGTAGCGGGGGGAGGGAGGGGACGTAAAGTGGGGAACCGTAACCGTAAATCGCTGCCAGGCGACATATGGCCGCCATTATGATGCGCAATAACTCCAAATCCGAAATGAATGAAACCCACAGACAACGCTCTGAAGCTGAATATAAAGCACAGGCAAAAAAAACAGAAAAAACAAAACAAAAGCCCCGCTCATACGCCAGTTGAGGCCCAATTATATCGCAATGAGTGCTCGTAAAATATTGGGGTGTTGACAAATTATGGCAACGCCTTTGCCCGATCACGACCTGCACGTTAATCAGATGGCCCATCGACCAGCGACCATCGCCCATCGCCCATGTCTGGCCTGGCCTGGCTGTGTTTTGTACTCAAACTCGTATCTGGATCAGTTTCTGAATCGGTCTCAGCTTGGCGAAAATGGAATATTTTCTGGTAGATTTTAGTGGCGATAAGCTCGTTTCCCGCATGGAATGTTTAACTAGAAATATATCTACATAGGCAATGGGGTGGATGAATGGGGGAGTTTTCAGGCAAAAGAATATTATAACGATTTATCTTTTTTCGGTATTTCGATGGACTATAAAAACTTGATTTGCAGTTAAATTGATACTTTGCAGAATGGACAGACAGTTGGACATATCCACAGTCAGGAGGATGAAGCTATTTACATATTAACACCAACTTGATATAAGTCTTTATGATCAGGGATTCGTTAATATTATTTAGTGAGAGAATTTTACAATTAATTATCCTACTTCTTCAAGTTCTTATTTAATATTTGTTATTTATTTATTAAGTAAACACACAATGAATAGGTTAAAACCCATTTTATTTTATTTAATATTTGATTATGCAATTATTAAGCATCCTGTAATTACTCCACATTATGCGAGCATTGTTAATTTTTAAACAAGAAGTCAAACAAGAGATAAACCCAAAAAAGACTCAAAATATAACCATTAATATTCCAGCCCCATTCTACAATACTCTTACCGAAAATAGAGCGGGCCTCTATACAATAACTATGCACGAGTATGTCTGTATAATGACATTAGGCTTATCTTTTGTTTGGGGGCATGTGGAACATTCCCGTTTCCCGTTTGCATTCTCCATTCCCGTGGCTGGTCACAGCAGGAGGCATCCAGGCGCAGGCGCAGGCTCAGGCTCAGGCTCCTCGGAACTGTCGCGCGGGTTCGTTGCGCTCCTAATTAATGTGCGCACCTTAAAAGGTGTTAAAATGACAAACAAACCATAAAACTCTGATAACAGTTGACGCGGCTTAAGTCGCTCCATGCCATATACATAATATATTATATTGTGCGCTTATAAAATATATGCCCCGACTGAAACTGAAACAGCAGGCTACACGAATGACACAGTGAGCAGGGCACAACCCTCTGGAAATGAAATACGGCTCGGGTTCGGGGCTCTCACCCACGAGCAATGCGGAGAACAGGTGCTTGATATCGAAGGATCACGTGGGTTCTTGGGGTTGCAGTTGGAGTTGGAGATGGGTTTCGGCTTCGGTTTCGGTGTTCGACTGCGCAATGTGCGTTGATGTGCGCTTATCGAGTTGTCATTGAAGGACCCTCGCGCGGCGGCCTGCCAATTAATTCGAAAGGATAACATAACGCCGCGACCAGTACCTCTCCGAGGACTGCTTAAGGCTCATGAGAAATGCACAAACATGCACTTAATTAATTTGAGCCTGTGGCGCAACCACCATGTCCTGCGCTGCCTTGGTCCTGTCCTGTCGTTGTACAATCGCAATTTCCGCTGCAGCCTAGAAGCTGCGGGCTGTGATCCCTATCGATGCGAGCATTTGGCATTTGCTGTTCTCGCGCTTGTTCCGCATTGCAGGCTGGACTCGAACATGGCTACTGGCGTTTAAGCCGTTCAGCAACAGCTGATTTATGGCAGGAGTCAGCCGGAGTTCAAGTCAAAAGTCAGGCAGGTGTTTTTTTTTGCAGGACAAGATCTGACCACAGGCAGAACAAGCCCACGCCACGAATTAAATTCTTCCTCCCCTGGCTCTATAAAGATAAATCGCGGCTCATATTTAAGCGCCCATCGCGTACTACACTAAGAAAGTTCACAGCGAAGAGATCAGCAATGAATGCATGGAAAATAGTGATCGCAGGCCTTGCTTTTTCCGCTCAGTGCACTCGCAGCACTGGGCCTAGCCCAAAGTCCTATCGGAATCTGCGAATTCATAAATCAAGTGCCTAATTAATGGCCACGCGGCGTTGCCGTGATAAAGCGCCAGAATTAGAACTCGCTCGTGTTTATCAATTATATTTTCTCCACTTAATTTGCCCGCCTTTCATGAGCCGGCTAGTCGGGTACGGGTACTCCAGCCACTTGCGGCCTCTGCCTAATCTGCATGAGTTATTCCCGCGAATATCTCCATATCACTCGCACTGGTATTGCGCCCAAGAGTCCCATTGGCCATTGTGTGGTGCTGACCAAGATGGAGATGGTGTCTGTGGTGTTTGGTCATATCGTTGCCTGAGGAAATTCCGCAGTCAATCAACATTCAAATGCGAGATATTCGCTGGCTTCATTACAGATAATGTTTGAGATGAAATGGGCGTGGGGGGGGACTTTCAGTATATTTCCGAACATAAAAATATAAAAAAAAATAAGAAATATATTGAAAGATAAGTATCTATAAATACTATAGTTACCTACAGAAAATCCCAATTAAAGCGTAGCACTTTTATGATATTCCCTGAACCGTGTTTATGTTCATTAAAAAACATATTTGCTGACATACAACAGAAATGTATGCTAATTTACATTTTCAGCGTAAATATTCGAGGATACATTCTGAAATTCTAATTCGAGTTAATTAAACACGGACCCGCGAAAGCGTCTGCCTCAGCGACAATCAGATACAAGGCACGAACGGAACGGAACGGAACGGTACGAGCTGCAAATGTCCAAGGAGCAGTCTCGGACTGGTTCCTGCTATCGCAGCCATCGATTTTGAGTATGTCGTATGTCCTTTGCTCCGCACCAACCATCCTCAAAATCGAATTAAGATGAATTAATGAGGAACTAAAAATACTCTTTGAAGGTGTAAAAATTTAAATAAAATCTTAAAAGTTATTTAAAATATAATAAGAAAAAGAAATACTTATTTTCAGCGTACCCACAAAATTTATTGAAATCAAATCAGAAATTTCTCCCCTCTCTTTCCGAAGCCAAAGTGAATGAATGCCACTCTAAAGAGTATTCGTACAAAACTCTTTGAATACCCATGACCGATCTTAATATTTATTAGCCGAAAACGAAATTTTAATGAACCGCAGAAGGTTTCAATAAAATAAAATCGATATAAAAATAAAAATGTAAGAGGAACGAATAAAATAATGAAGAGCAGGAGGCCAGCTAAAATTATCAAAAAAAAAAAAAACAGGGTTCGTGCCCGTGCGGAGGCCCATCATCTGCTGGGGATCTTGGGAGCTGAATCTCTCGGACTACGCACTTGCGTTCCAGTCCAGTCGGATTCAATCCAGTCGATCGTTCTCCTTGGCCGAGCTGTTCCATTCCCCGATCAAGTTTCTTTGGGTTTTGTGATTTTCTTATTTATTGATTTTCTACAATAAATTTCGCATGTTTGCATCCAATTTAAATAAAATTCGACAATTCTAAATCACCTCGTTTTGACGTGGGGCTACTGTATGCTGTATACTGTATCTGCTCCAGTCTCAGTCGCAGTCCACCAGTCTCAGTCTCAGTCTCTGATTCAGGCCTCAGTTTCAGCTTGGCTTACCTGTTTTTTTGTTCTGTTTCTGTTCTCGACTTGCGTGTGGGGCTGTGACTGGAGCTGGGGCTGTTACTGGCACTGGTACTGAGGATCCAGAGGATGGTATGACTGCGTTTTTGGCCTCTGTTAGCGGAAATGCAAAACAAGGCCAAAGCGGCAGATTTATTGACATCTTCGTTGCTCCGTCTCCGCTGCTGTTCTGCTGCTGTTCTGCTGCTTGGCTGCTGCTGTGCACTGCTTTGCATATGAAATGGCAGGCCCGGTCTGGCCAGGGCCAGGGCCAGGAGTTGGACAGTTGCAGATTTCCCATACACAAACACAACACACACACATGCACACACAGACATAAATAAGTAATCCCAGTCATGGATAGATCTGAATTATCGGCACGCTCGCTCGCCACCGATCCAATGACATTTTGCTGCCTGCCTGACTGCCTGCCACATTCGTGATGGAACCCCAGAAGAGAACCCCAGAGAGCAAGTTCTAACGCCGAACCAGTTCGATGACTCACCACGAGATCGAATCAGCTTGGATTCGATCGTTCCACTTGATTTTCGTTCTCTAGATCACATCGTAATCACCGAAATGTCACTCCCAACTAGAAATTATGAATACGCAATGAGAGAGTCCGCTGAAATTATTGCGTGCGAATTCGTTTGTGGTTTTCGGACTCGGATTTTGAATATCAGATGCTCGGCAGCGACAGATACGAGATGCCAACACACATTTATACGCCAAGATATTGTCACAGTCGTGGGAAGCCGTTTATTCAAATCGAACTCCAAACTTTTTGCTATGCATAACTCTTTTGTTAGCGGTCGCCTTTTGTTTCAAATTTTAGTCTTGCTTTTGCTTTTAGTATTTGTTTTTTGTGTGCCATTATTAATTAAATGTAGTTATTTGTGTGTTAAAATCAATATATGAATTGATGGCGTGTTCCATCTTCGAAGTCATGTTTCCCATGTCATTCAGCGAATTTATCGTTTTTAATTAGGATGGCTGCCACTCCGGGGCATATATTTATGGGAAGCACTTTGCCAATGCCGCTATGAATTTCGCGATTTCCGTGCGAATTGGTTCGCCAATTTGATGGGTGGTTCATTTGTTGACCTACTGAACAGGGTGAGAAGAGAACTTAGCGATCACGAAATTCTTAGCAGTTGTTCTATGGCAGAATTTTGTATTTGATTTACGGATGGAAATCGAGAGGGTCAGTTTATTTGGGAATGCTACTTGTTTGCCTATTTTATAGCGCCTTTTAAGAGAGCAGCACTGAAAATAGTCCTCCATTATTGCATTCACAACGAGAAGGAACGTGCGAGTCGCTTCTGGGGACGCGACTCTACTTATACCCGTACTCAGTCAGTATATACATTTTTGAGCATATAATTTTTAGAATTATAGAATTAAAAAAAAAATTTTACATTTTAAATTGTTTTGCTACATCTGTTATCTACATCTACATATATTATGTATATTCTACATCTAACATGTAGATTAAACATGTACCATTTAGATTCTACATCTCCTTCGCTAGGGGTTGCTCGCGCACTGAACGCGACAGAGAGTGCGAGCGAGAAGGAAACTGAGTTGCATTGTCGTTGGCTGGAGGGGGAAGGGGAAGCAACTGAAAATTATTTTCTTCATTCTGGCTATAATTATGATCCGATCTGATTCAGATTCGGCAGTCTGGTAGATATGGTCATTCTCTACGATACTGCTGTTTTAATTTTAGCGTATCTTTAAAAATGTGCCTGCCACAGATTTTCGTCCTTTGTGTGGGCGGAAGGGGGCGGGGCGAAATTTTGAAATACACTTGTAGCAGTGTGGAAACCAAATTTGGTTGCCCTATCTCTTATAGTCTCTGAGATCTAGGCGCTCAACAAGACGGACAGACGGACGGACGGACGGACGGACAGACGGACAGACAGACATGGCTATATCGACTCGGCTATTGATGCTGATCAAGAATATATATACTTTATGGGGTCGGAAACGTTTCCTTCTCTGCGTTACACACATCCACTTTTACCACAAATCTAATATACCCCTTAACTCTTTTTTGAGTACGGGTATAAAAAAACCAAAATTATTTTGAAATTAATTAATAAAATAAACATATTTATGTTTCTGATGTTTAGGGTTCGTTTAGCTCAAAGATAAATGCTGCCATACTTCTGTCTTTGCCAGAACAATCGATTAAATATTAAAAATGTAACTAATGCTGCAGCAATTTAATAAGAAATTAAATCTTTAAAATTTTAAATGAGTTCGCAAAGAACAGTTTTACATACAAATCTCTTTATGGTTTGGCTCTGGCTGTTTTAATTAGTATTCGGTTTGGCCAGCACCAACCTCGAACATGTAGTGGAATCCCTATACCAACTCTGCCGCTGGAATCTCTTCCTGTGCCATTTCCTGGCTAGCTTCCCTTGAGTGAATCCATTAATTAAAATCGCTGTTAATGCGAATAACGGATTATGACATCGCCATGAGTGTTTGTGGGTGTGCACTCGTATTCGTATTCCTATCAATCTGTTTGTAAATCACACTCACTCCGTACTCCGCACTCCGCACTCCGCACTCTATAGCCCGTAGTCCGTGGTACGGACCAATGGCTTTACCTCTGCTCTGCTCTGCGCTGTCCCTACCGTCAGCTGGTGCTTTATTACGGCATATTATGCGGTCGTCATTTGTATTAAAATTGTTAATTGGTTTTGTTTTTAATCTGTCAATCAATTAAAAAAACAACTGCGATTTAATTAATTAAATCAACAAAGACCGCAATAATCCAGCGCCTGCAGCAGCAGCCCCAGCTCCAGCAGCAGCAGCGGCGGCGGCGGCCGCAACAAATATTCATCTGAATGAGTGATAATAAATAATAATACATATACGGTGCGTGTCATAAGTATAGCGCAGAGTTACACAGTGTAGAATATAACCTCTTGTATAACGAATAGCACTTAAGTTTGTTTGTTTTAATTCCATTTGATTAACTTTCTCATTGCATTCGATGACAGATGCATCTCAATTAGCGATTTAACTCAATTAAGTGACTTCAGCGGGTAATCACTCTAATTCAATAATGGAATCCAATCAATAACTGAAATCATGCGACAAATATGCTTTTTGCAAAACAGATTTGTCGATTGTAAGTAATAATTACTTTAATTACAAAATGTGAGACATATTCATTTGCTGCTTTAAAAGAAAATCAAACAAAAATATATTTTATTTATTAACTTATTATCAGAAGGAAAAAAACTTTTAAACTAATTGGAGCAATTGTTGAGCTTAGTTTTATTATTAATCTAAAAATGAGAAATATAATGTTATATTTTGAGCTTATTAAATGAACCTTTGTGATGGGTGATGCTTTGGGAATATTCAGAATAATCGATAGCTGAATCATTTCCAATATTTTCATTTAAATAAAGGGGAAATTAATTGAATTAATTTAAGGGAAAAACTTCTAACATAAATATATACCTCTTAGATAGTTTACATTATTTATATATTTATTAATTTGAATTAAATGAATTTTCACACAAAGAGAAACCATCGATCGCAAATATTCAAACTTGCGCGTTCTGTTACGCACAGTAAATATTTATATGTCTATAAATATATATGTACACATATCTATCAGATATGTAAAACTGTAGTCAAGTGACGTCAATGGTGGGCGTGACCCGACCATCCTCCAGTTGCTTCAAGTGGCCCTGGACAGGCGTATGGAAGTGGAGCTCCAAGTGGCCCTGCACAGAGAGAGAGAGAGAGAGACAGAGTGTGGGAGTTGCCTAACGGGGCTCGCACCTCCACCCATGCAGAGGAATGGGGGGGGGGGCTGTGGTGCAGAGGTGGTGGTGGGGCAACGCCATTTCAAATTCGAAATTCGTATGCAAATTTTCATACATTTATTTTCCACACTTTGGCCAAACAGCGCCGCCGGCTAAAAATGATAAAGCGACTTCATTTTTTTTTTGGTTTTTTTTTTCGCCGTTGTTCCGTGCCCCGTTTGGTTTCGTTTCGTGCAACACCAAAACAACCACCCACCCCCCACCCTCGCTGCCCACAGTGGGCATTGGCTGACTGCACCACGACCCAAACACCTCCCCATACCTGGACCCGCCTCCACTTCCACCTCCAACCCCGTACCTGGTCCCACTCCAACGTAATTATGCAAATTAACTCTTTTTTTCGGGGCCTCTGCTCAGCGGGTCTACGTCTCGTAGCGCCCTCCCCCCCCCTTGCTGCTACCACTCGAATACTCGTATATAATTCTTCTTTATGTAAAATGTCAGTTCAAGTTTAGCCCCACATCGTGAGTGGGTGTGCGAGAGTGTGTGGCTGTCTCTCTCTCCCTCTGTGTGTTTGTGTGTGTGCTTGGGGAGTGCAATTTGTTGTTGCTTAGGCGGCAACAAATTTTCATCCAATGCTCTTTGTTCGTGCGCACTCAATATGACAGACTTCCTATGCCCCGCAGACCACGGGATGCCGATGCCCCACGGACTGTGGGAGTTACGCATCAGGCACTTAATAACCTCAGCTCTGGCGGCGGCGGCGGCGGCGGCGGCAACGTTAAGGTTTAGTGGCAAGTTCCGGCAGCGGTTCAACGGAGTGCACACAAAAGGGCAAAAACCTGCCATAACTAGCAGCAAAGAGAAACAGCAGGAACAGCCTTCTGATGAATGTTTCAAGCGCGTGGATTTGGCACTAAAAATTCAGTAATATTCCCCTAAAGAATCTGCCAAATGCAGTATCAAAAATAATGTCAAAAAGTTAAACTTTATCTCTCGAACCTCTCTCTCCCTCTTGAAGCAAAGACTGTGATAAAACCGCTTCGATTTCCACCCAATTCCAAGCCAGGTCCAATCCAATTCAATCGATTCCCAATGACTTTATTCATCAGCAGAGGACCATCAGCAGACTTGGATCACTTGGATGTTGCGATGTTCTTCAATCATAATGATCTCTTCTCTATTTTCTCTCATAAATATTTATACGGAATGTAAATGCAGCCGCAACTTGTGGGGCCGAAGCGCCGCAGCGAATTACGTATTCCGAGGGGCAGCAAAAAGCGGCCTGGACTCCTCATTTGGTAAGCCACCAACTAGGAGCTGCACCACCACCGCCGCCACCACCGCCGCTGGGTGCAGCACAACTCACAAATCACAGTGGTGGGGCACAAGGGTTTTGACGGAGGAGGATGTTTGAGGGGTTGGGGGCAGTGGGTACGCTTGGAGCTGGCGTTATGACGGCTTCAGCGCTTCAAACGGCAGCCGAAAGCGCAACGCGTCGCATAAATTGTTTGGCGGGCTTTAATAATTCACCACCGAATGGCCAATATGGGCAACTGCCACCGGCAACGGCAATGGCAACGGCAATGGCAGCGGCAGCGGCAACGGCCTCAACAGAGTCATACAAATCACAGTTATGATTATTGCCACGATTAAAAACTGTCGCCCGCGTTGTCGTCGTCGTTGTCGTCGTCGTCGATGGCCACATGCGGAATCGAGAGCGAGATCGATGCCAGACGAGACTCGGATCGCCGCCGCCGCCGGTGGTGGTCAGTGCGCGTGCGGCACTCAATCCCAGCCAGAGCAGAGCCGAGCCAGTGGGACATTCAATGAGAACGAGTCTATCTTTTGGTGCAGCTCGTTTTGGTTTGCTCTCTCTGTCCCTCTCTCTCTCTCTCTCTCTGTCAAAGTTGCCATAAATATCATCTTTTTCAAAAATCTCCAGCTGAGCGATGTGGCGATGCGGCGATGTTGGCGGTGCAGTTGCAGTTGCAGTGGCAGTGCCAGTGACAGTCTGATGTTGTATTATGGTGTAGGCTTTTTGTTGCATCGACCGCTGTGCCCCAGCGGTGATTAATTAAACCGACTGCAGTCTCCGACTCATGATTTATAATGACGAATTTATTTAAGCCTTGACTCTGCTCAAAACCAAAGCAAAGCAACGCAAAGCAACGCAACGCAAAGCAAAGCAAAGCCTCGCAACTCGCATCGAATCGATTCCGATTACGAGTATGGCCTCCATTGGCGGCGCCTTTCAATGGACTTTTTTAGCATTGGTTCAATCAGCGAGTTGCCGTAGCCAACTAGATCGGATCGTTCTTTCAGTGCCGTAGGATGCAGAGAATCGACCAAAGTGGACTCCAACTGTAGCCATGCGGTTGGGCAACACTTTTAATGCATGGATTTCAGATACCAGAGCTCCAAATCTCATTTAAATTGTGTTAAAAATCAGGATATATACTAGGAATGGGAATACCTAAAGAAATATAATTTATGAAATTAAATTCGAATGTTTTCATTGAATAAGTTGCACTTTTGATGGAGTATAAATTGGGCGTGTAATTCACAACAGAAAATAATATTACATTTATAATTTATTTATTTATATATATAGAATATTTTCCCGTCCTGTTTCTTGGCCTCCCATAACGTTCCTTATAAAGCTCTAACCTCAAACCCTTGGCCTTGGCTTGGGTCGCTTCTAATGCGCTGATCCCACGAGCAAAACACAGACCGACCATCCGCCGTTGCAGCCTTCGCCCCGCCATAATCGGCTGCAGCCTGGGACACAATCTTCTGTGGACAGAGCAGAGCAGAGCAGAGCAGAGCTGGCCATGGCCCTGGCCCTGGCTCTATGCTCCACATGCTCACTCCACATGCTCACTCCCGTATGCAAAGCATCTCCTCAGAGGAGTACAAAACGTTTCTCCCCCGCCTCGGCTAGCCGCTGCCTGCTGCTTGGGCTGTGGCTGTGGCTGTGGTTTAGTTAGAGCTAAAATACATTTGTTTATGCTAAAATCGGCCAATTAGCAAGATTGTTATTTCTTGCAGAGTCCGCTGATGCTTGAGCGCTGATACGAGTGGAGCCCGGACCCCGACTGGCACCGGGTGCTCTCCAGCGGGAAAACGAATCGAATGGAGGACCGACTGGCATGCCCATTTGTTTGTATTTATGCATCCGAACAATATCAATTGTAATGAATTTTGAATATCGTTAAGCGTGAGGCGAGCGAGTGCCCCAGAGCAGAGCCAAAGGCCCAGAGGCCCAGAGCACAGGTCCAGAGCACAGGTCCAGATCCAGGCCCAAAAACCCTCGATCCTTTCTCGTTCCTTGCAGCAAAATGTCGCAAAATGGAATGTTTTGTTGTAGATGAGGCGCGATATGAATATGGTTCCCATGGCCTGTCCTGCTTCACGTTCAACAGTTGCTGGAATGCCCACAGCTGGAGCGAAACCCTTTCACAGGAATTCCATGGATCTGTCTGTCTGAGTCTCTCTCTCTCTCTTTTTGTTTTATATATATAAATTATAAATAATTATTTGGCCAACAATCAAACAACTGATAGCGAGCAGTCCCCTGCTCAGTCCACTGCTCAGTGGTGGAAATGCTTTCCGCAACAAATGTTGCACTTCCTTGTACGTAGGAAATGTGTGCACTGCTCCCTCCTTGGATCCACATCATCAACGCCAACGCCAACGTCATGACTCGACTTGACTGAGTCTCAGTCTCAGTCTGAGTCTGAGTCTGAGCTATCCATCCAAGCGACTGGGCCCAATCATCTGCTCAGAGCGAGCCCCGGATCACCGACAATTTTCCAACACGATCGTCGTTTTGTGTGTCATCGTTTGATTTGTCATTATCATCGCGCACATTTCGTGTCCGACTCTGCATTCATCTCCATCTTCGCATTCATTCTCACTCGTTTCCGTACCCCACTGCAGCCCCCTGCACCCCCTGCACCACACTGCAGAAACACGAAAATTACAATGGGATACGATCCGATCCGATCCGCTCGCGAATATCACTAATAACCGACTTGTACTCGGCGTCGCTGTTGCCGTTGTTGTTGGTTGTCGTTTCTGTGTGGGACCCTCAACCTGACAGGGCCTGCGGATGGAGGGTAATACGTGGCACGGCGGGCGGCCAGTGGAGCGGGCCGTGGACGCTTGCCTGGGGACTTCAGTTGTTATGCAATTGCAAAGAGAGTCTGCTCAGAGGGTCGTCTCCATTGCTGGAGAGCACACAAAATACTCGTAATAATGTTGTCAGACTTTTGGGTTTGTGTGCGGAAATCTACCTATGAGCTTAAGTCTAGAGCATACAGGAATTTTTATCTTTACTTCACTTCCTTTTCAAAGTTCAAAAACATTTTGGGGAAATTATATGAACATGAACTTCAAGAAATTAAATAATATGAAACCCCAAATCCAGCCACCTCTCATACGTTTTAAATTATACACCCGGCGCGGAACGGCTTATATATATTTACGATAATTCAGCGAAAATATTCCTGTCAAATGAAATGAGTCCAATCTTCTTCTCATGCCAAAAGCAGGCCACTGCTTCGCTGGGAATCGCAGATTGCGAATGGAATGGAAATGAAAAATGGTCTAAGACAAGTGCCAGACAGTCAGTCAGTCCATCAGTGGGGCAGGCAGACAATGGCGAATCAAAGCCTGGCTTCGGCAGGGGGAGGAGCTGCAGAAGAGAATTTTTAATATAGACAAAACTTGACATTTAAATTATGGGAACAAAGATCACACAGATTTGTGCGAATCCCAGCAAGGAACCGAAGAGGAAACTGCAAAATAATTTGAGGCCACTGCCACCTGCAGGGGATTTAGTACACTATGCAACACAAAAGTAAATGCAAATATTGCAGTGAATTTTGGAGTAAATTGCCAGTAAATAACCATTAAAAACATCAGACATATAAGGAATGTTTTCTCCCATATGTGGAATTAAATATTAAGAACATTTTCAGGCAGCCCGAATCCATGAATATTCCATTTATATAATATATAAGATATATAATAATACGCTAAGCCTCAGCCTTGTTGGCTGGTGTAATGAGCGGAAGATCTGCATCTCGGACTACACTTAACTCTGCCTCCGCCACGGTTGAATGCTCCTTTCGTATCTGTTTCTGTTTCTGTGTTTCGGTGGCTGTTGTTCTTTTCGGGTTGCGCATAATACACTTGGATTGGACCTGGTTATTGTTTAATTGGAAATTGGTAATTTCTTCTGCAGCTCCATTCTCCCTCTCCGGCTCTTGCCGTGGCCCATTAATTGTCGATTCAGACGGGCAAGAGCAACAGCAACAGCAATAAATATGCTGCTCATAATAATTCTAATTGCTTTTCAAATAAACAATGGGAAATGGGAAACAACTACAGAACGATAAACAATTAACCGATTGGGCGGCGGCGGGGCATGGAACATTAGGCGGCCGCAGAAATAATATTTACAGCAATTAGGCGCCCTATCAAAATAATATTAAAGAGATTTATAAACGCTGCGCCCGGGACTGAGTGAATTATGAAATTATCGGCGTCTGGGCATTGCATCGGAGTGGAGCGGAGCGGAGACCCCATGGGGCGTGCAACCGAAAGGTGTAAATGCCCAGAAGCGCCAGTCGAGTGGCGAGTGCTACCAGAATCGGAGTCGAGCAGGAGCCGTGTAACGCCAACGGTTCCCCCACACACACACTCAGACCAGCACCACCACTCCACCTCTGGCCCACACTTGGAGGCAGACTCCAGTGCCGGACTCTGCTCGACTCCTCCCCAGCGGGGAGGATCCCAGCGGTTCGTCGGTTTGGCGGTTCGGCGGTGCACCGCCCGCTGCGATAATCGCCCGCTTAAAGATGTTTTAATCGCTTATTACATTCGCTGCGCCTGTCGTCGCTCCTCGTTCAGCCTCTCAGAGGCGGCACTGGAGGTGGAGTCGCAGTCAGTGGGTGCCAGCAGCCGCTACTGGTTACAGATTGGGGCTCTGCTCTGCTCACTGGCCACTGGGAATGACTGGGAATGTTGATGCTTGTTAAGAATATATTGGAACCAGTCGGAGAGGTGGGTCTCAAATATGATTTCAGTAGCTATTTAGCTGCATGTTGTTGGTTTTATTGTTTTAAATGGCAGACAACATTTAAATTAATTTATTTTGCAGCAAAATTTAAGAGTTTCATTCTTTAAGCTCTCCTTGGGGAACTCTTTGATATTTCTATGTCCCCTGAGAGATCTATATATGCTCGTAGCTCCTTTGATATTTATTTTTAGGCACCTAGCTTAGAGCTAAGCCATTTCCAGTCCCCACACATCGCTCATATTACGCTGATCCCAGCTCTGATCTCATGCAAATTTCTGTTTACTCCTCTGGCGAATCAAATCCAGTCAAAACAGTCTCTCTGCCAGTCTCGCTTTGGGCCAACAAATTGCAGCTAAATCTGTGAGTTTCCATGCTGCATCTGCATCCGGTTTGGGGATATTCGCGCGTGGGTCGAGCCCTGGGCTTGGGCTTGGGCCTGGGATGCCTCCATCGAATAACGACATGGCCCGGCGACCATCGGATGAATGCAAAGTTGTACATTTATTTGTTGCATGAATTATGATCATATTCCGGCGACAAATTCGCATCTGCCCTGCCAGCTCTCTCGTCCCTCTCCGGCTCTGACTCTGGCTGTGGCCCTGGCTGGACCACTAAATGGTCATCAGACCCTGCTCCTCTCGAGCCTCTTGCGCGGCTCGAACTGCCATATTTTTATGCCACTTCTCTCACATGTTTGTCGCGCATGCAAAAGTGTCGAAATATTTATGTTCCGCAGGTTAGAGACACAACTCGTTGTCGTTGTCGTTGTCGTCGTGCATTGAACATTGCTCAAAAAAAGAAAAAGACCCAAAGAGGCAGTGACACAAGGGTGCACAAGGGGGGATCGGGCGGCGGGACTCCTCGTGTTTTATTGAATGAAATGGCGCGCCTGGCGTTGATTCATAAATGTGGCCAAGTCCGGCCAGACTTGGGGCTCGGAGTCTGCACCGGCGAATATGCAAATGTGGAGACGACCTACGCATGGGCACTTTGAATAAAATAAGATTTGTGGCCTGGGCGCAAAAGCGAGGTGCAAATGATTGCCGCAAAATAGCACACAGAATGGCCCAGCCTCCAGCCAAAAGGGATCCGACTCCAAGTCCAGGTTCAGCTCCAGCTTCAGCTTCAGCTCCAGCTTCAGCTCCAGGCCGGTGGCTATCAGATTTCACATGTAAAATTTATGCTGCGCCTGAGAATTACAAATCAATGAGATGCGCTCCGCTCCACTCGGCTGCGATCCGTTTTGCATTCGCCAGGAGCCCCGCACAGACTGAGCATCATAGAAAGATGGCCGACTGCTTAAAGTAGACAACATTTAGAGCTAATTTGAATATGTTTGAGCACACTAGAGGAAAGACGTGATGTAGGAATATCTCATCACATATTGGTTATATTAAATACCCTTGGAATGGATTTACCTCCAAATATCATTCAGCTTCCCGTTCCCAGCCCAGCACTCACTCTGATCACAGGATCATCTCGTTAAAGATCTGCCCGGCTAGAGTGAATCTTGAATCATTTTGTTGTGTGATTTTCATCGCTCGATGCAGGCGATTGATTTCTAAATAACTCGTTAATAGAAACCAGCAACAGATTGGGCATTTTTTTTTGGGTTTCTTCTTATTTATGTGGCGGCTTTGGAGGAATGCGCTGCCGTCCCCGCTGCCATCCCCCCCACACTCCACTCCATTGCCAGTCAAATTTCTGTGTACGATATATTTTTATTGATTTTTGGTTTGTCTCATAATGAGCCGCATTGGTGTCTGTGGGTCTGGCAGGGTCAGAGCCAGAGACAGAGCCAGAGCCAGAGACAAAAGGAAGCCATAAATTAGATCTATGAATCAAACAGATATCTGATTTCTGGCCACTGATAAAATATTTATATACTCATTTCATTCAAGGCATAACTCTTCCACTCTTCCACTCCACCACTCTGTGGTGGTTCTTTGGGGTTCGTTCTGGTTCGACTTCTCTTCCATTTTAATGGCCAATATTTCGTAACGATTCTCTGGCAGACATTTGGTCTCGTCTTGGTATGGTCCCGGTCTTAGTCCCGGTGCCGGCTTAGACCTACAGGAGACACTGCAGTGTCTCAGGCCAAGCCCGAGCGGGGCCCCTAGATAATATCATGTCATAAATATCAGTGCCGGCTTATTAGTTTCGTTTCGTTTCATTTGGTTTCGTTTCATTGATACGAGCTGGAATTATGGAAATCATGTTGATCATCCCGAGATAGCATGCAAATCTGTTTCGTTTGGATTATCCATATCTATATTAACGGTATACACAGCTCAGTGAGTAGGTAGAAGCCCAAATGACTCTCCATGGAACAGTCAAACTTAAACGGGGAATTAAAGCATTAATATTGAAGTAACTGCCAAGTCTACGAGCTGATTAAATTATATTTATGAGTGAACATTTTCCCTTACAATATTTATAATATTTAAACAACATTTGCTTACAGAATTACCTTGCTTTTATGCTTGATAAATGGACTTGGAAATAATTTAAGATTTAATGAGCTTGGAAAGAATTTAAATAGAATTACAAAGCCATTAAAATTCACACTCCACTGCTAGTAATACATACAAACTCTTCTGGCCAGAACCAACTTTAATTCCAGCTAGCATCTATCTAATATCTATGCATTTCAGTTGATGGCTCATGTGTGCTCAGGCTAGCAATTGGGCAAAACAGGGAGCAGACACAGGCACACCCCCATCCACTGGCAACTGCAATTAGAGGAGAAAAAAAGGCGAGCAACTTGGAAAACATAAGCTATAATCCATTTCTACACATAAATCCAATTAGGATTTGGGCAAAAGACTTGCCACTTTGGGCCAGCGATGCCCGAACGCCTGACCGACCGATGATAACGTTTCCAGCTGCCATTCGCCGCATCCACAGACCCATTCACATTCACATCCTCCAGCCCCCACCATCCGTGCACTGACATGTGCAGAAATCAAAGCCAATGCTCGATGGTGTCCGCTGGAGTAAGACAAAAGTAAAAGTAAATCACTCGACGCGATTTTCGCTAATAACAAAAATGATTTGGCCAAGTGCTCGACAGAACCGGAGCAGGGACTCCAGCCGAGAGGTCTGTGAGTCAATGCTCCTGGGAGACATTACCGTATGTGTGTGTGTACTCGTATGTGATGCCACATGGCGATAATATACTCCACCCCATCCCACCCCATCCCACTCTACTTTCCTTTCTGTATCAAGGATAGCTCCTGTTGCGGCATTTCGACTTGCTTGGCCTCTAATGAACTCAATCAAAAATCGATTTGTAGAACTGGATAAGTTCCCGGCTCAGGCCCAACGGGGGGAGGGCAGGGTATAGACTGGTATAGATGGCACTGATATACATACATCAAATGGAATTTATGAGATAAATTGGCCAACAGATTGACCCCCAGAAAGATTCGTGGCAGAACTCGAAGCAGACTTATGAAAGGGAATTATTAATATCCCCATAAGCTGAAAGTTTTTATGTTGCACTCGATCTCTCTGCTCTGGGTTGGGTTGGGTTGCTCCCCTGAAAGAACATGTCAACTGTCAGCGGTCGATGCAGGGCCATTAAGTAAGAGAAACCCCCATATAAGTGTCTTCCTGTCCGGCGGGAACGGGAACGGGGACGGGCTCTGGGAAAAATATTGTCATCATAAAGCGAGGCAAAGAAGCCGTTAAATATTATTAAGGAGACCATTTAAATTCATTAATGAGCCAAACTCTCCATCTCCCGACGACTCTACCAAACGAGCTGGAATTTACATACTGGGCGAGAGCTGGGCCACAGAGAGGTTCCTACCTGCGGCCCCTGTCGCGGGTCCAGTCACGAAAATGAAAGACGAGCGGACCCAGACCCAGACTCTGTCCCAGTCTCAGTCCCAGTCACAGCCTGCGTCCCATCCCCCAAGTTCGTTTGTCCGATGCGGCACATCCTCGTTAAAACAAATGAGAGATGCGACAAAATACAAACAAAAAAAAGACGAAATTAAATTAAGCAAATGAAAGCCCACGTTGACAATTTTCATATCTCTCGGAGCTCTTGGCTCTGAGCCTGGGACCCCGAACCCAGACTGGCACTGATTCGGTTTCTGGCCAGCGAATATTGGCGAATATTGCTTAAAAACGTCAATAATTCATTTGTTATGCCTGCACATTGAATGTCCCCACCGACATGGCCAGCGATATGGCTCGTCCGCAGTCCACAGTCCCAATCCGAATCCCATCCATATCCATCCTCTGGGCCGACCTCGCCTTGGGTCGCGTGTTGAATGTGGAGCTCGGATTTGTGCGCGGCGCGGCGCTTATGCAAATTAAGATGAAACAGAAGGCGATCCTTGCGAGAGAAGAGAGCCAAAATTTAGTAAATCTTTATGCGACAGTGAACCTGTTTACCCAACAGATTCGAATATTCAGGTTCGGCAGGCAGGTTTCCATTTGATATAGATTGCTCGATAATTGCAAGGGGAAAGTAGTAGAAATTATTGGACTTAGGGCATTTATTTCTAGATATTTATCTATGTAGAACTGCTGGCAACCGAACACACACATTTTCCTTTCCTTTCCAAAGAACAGTAGTAATATCTGAAGAATTATACAGTCGATAAAATAATACTTATGCTATCAGCCATTTATGATAGCCCATAAAAAACATTTATTATGCATTATTTTTTATTATTATTATTTATGCATTTATGGGCTATCATAGATAAGTATTATTATAAATATTAATTAATTAAAAAAAGTGCGTAATATTCTCACCTCGTCTGAAAATGATTCCTCCACCGATAGCTACTCCTTTTCTCTTTGTTCTTCACAGCTCCCCGCCCCATTTTACTCGCCTTACAAACATTTTAAGAGAATTAAAAAATTGCCTGTCTCGGCGTGTAATCGAAATCATTTATCATTTTTGAACTTTTCGTCGCGTCAGCGATTCCGATTGCCACTACGATTGCGTCGACGAAACGCCGTCAGTTAGCCAACAAATTCATCATTAATTTTCCACATTATGTAAACACGGATGCAGAGCGGAAACACAAACTGAAAACATTTTGAGAGCCAGCGAGAGAGAGAGAGGTAGAGACAGAGAGAGCGTCGAAAGGGCAGGCTGACATTTTGATTTCCGTAATAAAGTAATTAATGATCGCGTCAGTCGGTACAATCGAAATCGGATCAGTGTCGCGTCAGACATGCAACCCCTCTGACCACTCAGCGGTCCCAGGAGCGGCGCCCCTAATGATGACATTCAAATGAGAGAGAGACTCCGCTCCAGGGCCAGAGCCACAGCCAGAGCCAGAGTTTGCACATGTAATTAAGTCGCTGCTGTCCCAGTCACAGATCCATTCGCCATATCCTCGAGCAAGGGTTTCGAGTGCACCCTGGAGGCGACTCATACTCATTTATCATTTCAGCAGTGCCCCCTCCCGGCTGGTGGCGTGATTATTTTGACATAATTTTTATTAATGAATCGCGCCGATCGGCACGCAAATAACGGAGATCGAAAGGCCGTACCCACTGACCGACTATGCAGACTTTTCCATTCTACCTCTTTGGCTGCAATGCCATTTTTCGCAGCGACATTTTTTTTGTGCAATAATTGTATTCAAAATTCATATTATGGCCGCGACTGTGCGTAGAATAATTTAAGGCCCGAGGCTCAAGGCCTCGAGGGAGCTGACATCTAAGCGTCGACGTGAAAAACTCTCGACCAAATGACATTTATGGGACAAATGCTCCACTCCTTCATACTTGAGCACAGTGCGTTTCAGAGCTGTAGGACTGTCTTGTGCAACTAATCAAAATTTGAACTATTTTTATTTGATTTTTGTTTAATATTCTTTAGATTTATTATGGCATGATATTCGATTCGTTGAAAGCCTTACCATGATACTGGAACACCGACGATCACAATTTTGTAGCTTCAACAAAGCGTAAGTACAGCTATGAAACGCATATTATGGCTCTCCGTATGGGTATGGCTATGCGAATGACGTTTGCTGTTTGCCGTTGGCCGTTCCCAGGCGGACTGCCACTGGGGCCCCGTCTCGTCTCGTCTCCGTTCCGACCAGAACACAGCCGAAGCGACCGCAGAGCTTCTTGAATTTTGGCGCCATCAATTTGGCTGCGGAATCCAGCGGAATGTGCACGAACGGCTAAAAAAAAAAAAGAGGGCCGAAAGTAACTTTTCACATTGCTGGACGGACGTTAAGTAGGCGCCACCAAAGCAATTTCCAAATGCACAACAAAAAAATGAGGCAGGTCGCCGGAATCAGAGGCTGGCAAAGGGAAGGGGCAACGCAGCAGTCGAAGCAATTCGTCAATGGAATTCCGCCTTCGAATTAAAGATGCGACATTTCAAATATGATTTACGTTCGGGTCCAGGAACAGTCTCCAGCAGAGTAAGTCAAGTTCCCGAATAATTTAATTCGGGAGGAGAAGAGAGGAGCAGAGAGCGCACCGCATATGAATGAATATGTATGAATAAGAGGCTGAAAAAGCAGTGCACTGCCTGCTCGAGAGATGTGTAATGACATGCAAGCAGTTTACTGCATGAACAAGCAGTACAATTTCCCATTTAATACACTCCTGAGACATAATTGGAGCTTTTTTATTTATGTACATATATTTAATTTTTAACCCATAATAAAGTATCAATTATACAAAAACATTAAATGCCCTTGACGATTTTGTTACGGATGAAAAATATTAGTGGCGGAAAATCCACTGTGTAATCAGAAGAATATTTCAGTTTCTAATTGGCAAACTTTTTTAAAGTTTGGAAAACAAATGAATAATAATAATAATAAAAATGAACAGCATAGCTGTATCATTATTAAATATCAGTTCAAAGTATTGATTGTTTTTGTTTAAAACACATTGGCCAAATCTCGGCTCATAATAAAATTCGATGAATTAAAAGCTTACACCAATGAATGATTCTTTTTCAAACAGCCATTGTCATATGCATTGGGCTCCACCTTCATAATATCATAAATACATATCCAACTCGCCAACATGAACAAGGGAGGTGGAGAACATACATACGTATGTTTAATGTATGAATATTAAACCAGAACACCCATTTGTAATTGAATGAGAGAGACCAGTCAGGGCTCTCGCTACGCCAACATCAACGAGCTAAGCTAAGCTGCGACAAATTAAGCTGCGAATGCGAAAAGCGAAAAGCAATGCAATGAATATTGAATAGAAGGTAGGGAAGTATTATTTATTTATTTAAAAACTTACTATAAGGTTTATGCCCTATAGTAAGTGATGATAAACTAGCAATGGCTGCTATGGCCTTCAGTTAAGGTAACGAAGTATCATGAAATGTTTCAATTGAGTTCCATTTTCAAACAGTATTGGTGGCAGCCACCAATAGATCATAATGTATGGACATAGTATGTTAGGCTAGACTGCCTAACCTTCCAGCCAATATACCTTTTGTCTGAGGCTGAGCGAATGATCGAACTCGAACTGAGATATCGCATGACAGCAGCAGCAGCACCACCAACAACAAAATGTTTGTGTGGGCTGTTGGGTGTGTATGTGTGTGTGTGTGTGCTTGAGTGTGTCGGGAGCTTTTACAGCGTTTACTTCTAGTCTTTGATCATTGATAAGCAATGGCATGGCAAGGGGGGGATCGCAGCAACAGCAGCAGCAGCAGCAGCAACAATGACAACATTTGCATTTTGCATATTGCATTTGTTTAATAATTTAGTTTATTATATTCTGTTATTACTTTGACATGCTTTATTCGTGCCCGCTGCCTGCCTGCATTCGCATTCGCGTTTGCATTGCATATTTATGCATATTTTATATTCATAACTTGTCGCTCTTTTCGCCGCCGTTGCCTAGTCCCGCGAGTCCCATGCAAGCAGCTCAGCTGCAGTCGCTGGCGCAGGCGCAGGCGCAGGCGCAGGCAACCGTTGTAACCGTTTATCGAGCAGCGATCGATGCAGCTTGTTGTCATACCCTCTACTACACGAGAGTGCTGGGGTATATTGAATTCCACATCGGAGAGCAGGAAATTATCAAAGAATACCTAAAATCCATATAGTGGATATCTTTTAGTCGGTTTGCTGTGCTCTTACACATTTGTTGTTGCTTTATGAGTGTCCAATAAATTGGCAAGGCACAGAGACAAAGTCATGCGGACACCTTGACACCGTCCACGTCACTGGCCTAAGCCCCCCGAAATCCCCACGCTGCCCCCGTCGATCGGCGGTGAGTTATGCGGCAACATCGAGAGTTATGACAATTCTCGACGACAATTCGAGTTCGAATGCGAATGAATGCGGGGCCTGAGAGTCCGAGACCGAGTCCGAGCCCGAGTTGCATGAATATGAATGCCAAGTGCTCTGTAATAATTTCAATATCTAATTGGCAGAGGAAAAATCATGGCGCAGCGGTTTTCTGACTGGCTTTTCAGAAATTACGAGCCAGCATGCATGGAAATCGGTTTTTTGTCGTTGGGGATAGCTGCTAAGTTTAGCGGCCATGAATAGTACGGAAAAGTTGAACAATTTTATAGCATTTATTCATCAGTAAGCTAGCTTAAATATTTCTGGAATATTTTCTAGTTAATAATAATTTTAATTAAATTTTCTCATGCCAAAATCCATATTGATGGGGTACATAGCTCGTACAGGTACACCCGTATGCATTCAAAATATGCACATATTCCAACAGTTGCTTATGTCTCTGGAAATCCATATGCCATTCATATAATGTCGAGAGAAGGGTTACAGGCAAACGCTGCGTTATGATGTCCGTACCCTACCCACTCACATAAAAACAAGTAAAAGCTCTTACAGAACCGCTCAAGACAATTCTGTCTGCTCTGTCTGCTCTGTCTCTTGTGCAGCCCGCAAGGCATAAACGGTGCACATACATTTCCCAGGTACAGTGCGTTACGAAACTATACGATAGGTATATAGCACTATAAAGAACGAGAAAGTTGGCATGTTTCGGGGACCAGCAGAGACCCAACGGTCTGGCAGTTGCGCAACCCACAGTATTCAGTATTTGTCGCTGCTCGCTTGTAAGTCAAAACTACGAGCAGACCAGCCCGGGGCTCTGGCACTGGCACTGGCTCTGGGTAATTAGTTCCAAATCAGCAACTTTCCATAATCGAAATAAATCGCATTCACAACGCTCGTAAAGAGTTCCTAAACACTGGCCCTGGGCCCTGGGCCAGGCCGCGGTCCTTGGCAGCTGTACTGCCAGTCATAAAGGCGTCCAAACATATTTAAAAATCGGTTAATTGCCTTCCCAGCGCCCATTCGGTTGGGGCAGTTTTAGTGCCCGCCTGGACTGACTGACTCTTTTTTTTTCTCTGCCCATTCGACGCACCTCGCAGCAGCGGTAATGAAGACTACTGACAATGGGCCTTTCCTCTGGCCTTTCAGCTCAGCCTCTGCCCCTCTGCCCCTCTGCCAGTGTTTCGCCCCTTCTTCAATACTGCAATAACCACCCACTGAAGCTTTAGTTACGCTGCGATCTGAGCTGAGTCCCAGAGTCTGTTTTTTACGAGGGTGTCAGCAGTTACGCCTAGTTATGAGTTATCAAATCGGCTTGCAGTGCCCAGGGATGGAGGCGAACTTGAAAGCTTTGCAGAGCCTTTTTTGGGGGCAGGGCAGGTTGGATCGAGACTACAGATCTTAGCTGTGTGCTACATCGCAGCCCTGCTGCCACCGCAGAAGCCTTCAACCTTCGGCCCTTTAAAGCCAACCGATTTTTATGTTCTTCTCGCGATGATTTATAGGCGTCAGTGTCTCTCGGATTTTTATATTGCATGACGAATCGAGCGACGGCAATTAGATCTTCCCGAGCGGATCTGCACAGAGCGGAAATTGCACGTCGCGACGCCCGGAGTTTCAATTTCAGTTTCAGTTTCTGTTTTACAAAAGAAAGTCAAAGCTAAGGTAGGAACTGTGGGAACTTCACTGCGATTCAGTTTGGACTGCAATTGTCGAGGCTTTGAATCGTTTTGGCTGCGTGTTAATTACGTGGCCCATTTGCTGACATTTTCACACGATATTTTAGCCAAGATACGAGCCAGTGGTCGCTCGTTCAGCGATTAATTCAATTTTGGTCAAAATTTTGATAGCAGATGGGAGAGAGATTAGAGAGCAAACGCAAGACGAGACGGGACGAGACGAGACGCATTTTATGGCTGGGACGTGTGCGCGAATTCGAGTAGCTAATCGGCCCAGTTAGTGCTTAACCATTTCCATGTTCATGTCCATTCACTTACCCATTCCCAAGACACTTTTACATACTCCTACCTACCCATACCCCGATTCCCATAGCGTACCCAGAGCCATTTCGATGGCAATGCCTTCAGTCCCTCACATTTCATTTATGAACACTTTTTTACATATTTCCAGCTGCCGCTGCTGCTGCTGCTGCCTGCCCGCACGAAATTGGGGTAATTTGAACGTGTGACTGCGGCATGTCTGGGTCGACATTAGAATTATGGCGGGACTGGTGGGGCCGTGTGGGGGATAGTGCGAGTGCCGTTTCATTATTATGCATGGCGCAGCGCCGCTGATTATTGCCAACTAAAATGAAATAAAGAAACCAAATTAAAATATATACATATGTAACAGAGGCACATACACACACACACACACACACACACATCGCTCGCAACTTAGTAGTTCAACTATGGGCCAAATGAAATGCTAAATGCCTTTTCCAAACACTCACGCACTATCCCCCCCAGACCCCATGCTAAAGAACCCCCTCCACAGTCCCGCACATGCAGCCAGGCTTATGCTAATTTCCCACAGGCTTCGTGAGGTCTCCCCCCAGTCCCGTCTTCTTTGAATTCCAGGCGAGTTAATAAAACATAATGAGTGAATAATAAAACTCACTTGCATTTGCCATTAATTCCAACAAAAAAAGTACAATCTAAAGGGAAGATAAAGGTTTGTTCAAAAAGCTCTACAAGGTATTTGGTAGAGTTGATTTTGAAAGTTTATGATCTGACAATGAACGATCCTCCATTGCAGATACCTCATACCTTAAGCGAACTTTCTAGGCGAAATTTTCGCATCAAATAAAAATATTGCATGCTGCTTTTTCTGCTGAAATATAAATAAATCTTTGGTACCTATACATATGTAAGGTGTATATATATGTTTATCACATGCCAATACTGTCAACTGAACAATTCTCAATCAAGTGAGTGTCGTTCCGTCCCTGTGGAAATTGCCGTTCAATGAGAATCAAACCTTCCCAAAATAACACACAAATTTCAGCATAATGTCAATCGAATAAAACAATAAAAAAGAAACAAGGTTTGATTTGATTTCACAAAAATAAAATCTAAAAAGAAGAACAGACACAAATTGGTATAAAGATATTTCGCGCGCAATGACAACTTGAAAGCAGAAAACAGACTAGTCAAACAGACTAGACCCAAATGAAAGAAATCTATACAAAAAATAGAATTCACTGATCGAAATAATTGCCCGATAATTGCAGTTTGGCATTTAATCGAGCGGGATGCAATGGCCTATAAATAAAATACAATTGGAAGATGGTACATGAGGGATCGAAGCTGCCGATACCCTGATGGATTCACTTTACAATCTATAGATATCCATTAAAGGATAAGTTAATATTTTTGTATGCATTTAAAAAAATTAAAATTGGTTTGATATTAATGAGAATCATTGGAGAAATTTAATTGTTTCTACTCCGCTCAGAAATAGTTGCTAATTTTTTCAAAATCTATAAGCCTCTCCCATGCCTCTGCTGTATCGTTTATGGCCCGAGCTAATGTCTATGTTAAGTATAATCCCCATAATACCCTAACGTAGCGTATACAAAAAAATGCAACATTGTCAAGAAAAAACAGAAAAAGAAGGACAGACAGAGAGACCGAGTCGGACTGTTGGGCCAATTGTCTAAGGATAAAGCTGTGGCTGTGGCACATTTTTTAAGTGATTTATGCGGCCAGAAATTTGCCTGTTTAATCATCGAGGAATGTCGAATGCATCCGCCAGTGCAGAGGATTCAGAGACGTGCAAGGAGACGGATGCCGAGTCGCTACGAAATCCCTACGATTCGGATTCTGAGCTGCTGACAGACGAGAGGCGAGGCGAGGCTGATGTTGTCCCATACTACACGTGGGCCTTGGGCCTTCTTGGGCCTTTGGTGCAATTGCAATTGCAATAATTATATTTTTATCTCTTAATTGCCGCATCAGTCGACTGTCCGCCGTTACCGCCGCCAGCCCCTCTGGCAGTGTTCAAAGAAAACCAATGAGCTGTCATTACAATTAAAAATAAAGTAAAAATGCAACAGAAAGATACAAAAACAAAAACAACAAAAAGAAGCAGAATGAAATGAAACAAGAACAACTGTCGAGCAGCCCATCAATCCGAATCGATGATTCCGCCGCAGATACAGATACAAAATGAGCAAAATAAAAATAAAAAAAAACAGAAGGAGAATTCATTGTAAATGCAAATGAAATGCCTCGAACCGACCCGTACGATGGTACGCTGCATATTTTGGCCAATATCCAAGGAATGTTTTTTAATCAGCACATAAAAAATATTGCACGTCTACAATTTTGTGTGCACTCCTCTCTCTCTCTCTCTCTCTCTCACTCTCTCTCTGCCTCACTCACTCACTCACTGTACTCCCGATCCCATTCGATCCCATCCGATTCGATTCAATTCGATTGGACTTGCCTCGACCCGACTCGACTCGAATCGCGGCGAGCCGTTCGATTTATTTAATTGCATTTTAATTTATTTGAATTATTTTCGTTGGCATTAATCGCCGCGCGGGAATTTCAATTATAATAAAACTTGAAAAAGAGCTGAAGCATTTTTCAATAGTGCAAGTGCAATCGAAAAGCAATTATAAGAAAGCATTTTATAGTCGGTTTCGAGCATTACATGACCCCCTTCCCCGCCCAACCTGCTCGGTGGCAACAATGAAGCGGACATCCCCACCAATCAGTCGCCAATCAAATGAAGCAGAATGAAATAAAATTCCACTTTTTTTTTATTTCGTACATCAATGATATAATAAAAGATATTGAATGACCAATGAGACGCGGTGCAAAATCATAACTAAAGGCAGGGAAAGAAACAGTGGATAAATAGTATTTAATTATATGGATTTTATGCTGAAACATGGATGATTCTAAGTCCTTAATTCTTTAACCTCACCTTCCTTTGAATCGATGAAACCTTCTCTTAAAGCATGCCAAGGCTTTTGCAGCTCCAATTTAACATTTAAAGGGGCTGTTTCCAGTGCTCCTTCGTGGCAACAAATTGCGCAAAACTCTTCAGTTTTAAACCTTAAGCCATAAATAACAAATTTTTATCTGAAACATTCGCCGGAGCGAGCGCCAAAGTTTCGGACATTTGCTCGACCGACCAAGCGGATACTGAAAATGAAGAAAAATAAAAATATACGTACAAAATAAAAATGATGGAAATAAAATACGAAAAGTACGAGGCGCAGTGGCAGTGGCAAGAGTCCGGGCCAGAGCACCGGAATCTATACTTACCCCCTGAAGAGGAGCCAGAGCTCCGGCTGAGCAGCAAAGGAAACTTTTCAGTCACGAATCGAGCTCATGTCCTTGTTTGTATTAGGCGGACGTGTGCCAATGAATTCACTCCTTCAGTGGGGAAAGTTGCGCTGTCCATCAGCTCGGGGCTTATTGCTTACTTATCTGCTGCACCCATCCTCAGAGCCCCCCACCAACACCACACGACACCACACCCCTCGTACTTGTACTTGTGATGCTCTTTCTTTTTGGCCAGGCGGCGACTTATGAAATACTTACTAACGGCTTTATTTGACCAGCTCTGGACTGGACTGCTGATGAGCAACGCTCCTCGGGGGCAGACCAGACCAGACCAGGCCAGACACCTTGCTGCAGCCACCGACGAACATTGCTCAAAGTAGACGTTGCTGGGAAAATATTTGCACAGCCCAAAGCCCCCGTCCTGGCTGTATGTTCACCCCATCATCATCGTCGTCCAGTCGAGTGAGTCGAGTGAGTCGAACCGAGTTCATATTTTATTTATGTTTACGTAGAAAAATCAATTCCAATTCCAATCCAAATGGCCAGATGAAGGGAAATATCCTTTTATGCTGCGGCAAGCGCCAGATGAAAATCAATTTTTAAACTTTTTCGCAATAATCCCCCCCCCTGCACAAATGGCAGCCAGTCGCTGGTTGCCTTTGCGCACATTTATTTGCCATAATATGCGATGTACGTGACGTACGCCCCACAGCCCCTGCAATACCAATGCCATTCCATTGCCATTTGATTCCATATTGAATTGCATTTCAGTTTTTTTGGCAGAATTTTTCTTCTTAAAAATGATTCCATATGAATTATAAATTGTGCGATTTATGCACACTTTCCTGGCCACTGGCAGCGGCTGAGGCTTTTAGGTTAAGTGGTTTTATGGCCCCGAATAGCTGGCAAATCTTCGGGCCAAATAGGTTGTGTGGGATTTCGTTTTTCAGCGGAGGGTAGTAATATTTCTACCATATTTCATTTAATATTGAAAGTGAGTAACCATTCGAAGCGGCTTACAGTTGATTTTTTAGCAATGATATTGGATAACAATTCCATTCATTATTTGTTCTTTAGAATATTTATTGTAAGTGGTTCTGGCATGTGTATATGGGGGTCTCAGCTCGTAGTTAGAGTCTCTGCTTGACTAAGTAAATATGCGAGTTTGTACGCAAAGGGCACCTGCAAATCTTAGTTCAAGTTCTCTTATTCATTCCTTAGTAATTAAGTAAGTTCCCAGTTTTGTTCGATTTTTGTCTCTCGTCAGTAAAAACATTCCCAAAATGAAGAAATCATTGCATGTAATTTCCGAACCTTTAGCCGGTGTCAAAGAGCCGTGAAAGCAAATCAAATCCAAATTCTAAATTCAAATTAAAACGTCTAGGGATTAATTGCGCACAATTAAAAGCAACGCCTAGTCAAAGGCAGCGGCAGAGGCAGCGCCAGAGTCTGAGTGAGATTTCTGGTCTCATTAAAACAGAGTTCAACCAACTTTTCTGTAACCATTAAAAAAAAACAGGAACCGAACAAAATGGGCGAAAATCAGGGGAGGAGTAGGACGAAAGGCCCCTCTCTATTCCCAATCCCCAATGCTGTAGCTGCAGCTACAGCTACAGCTCCAGGCCGGGCCAAAATCAAACCATCAAAGTGTCGGTAATAGTTTCGGGTTGTAAAACTCACACGAACAATAAGTTAATCAATCTCAAATTTTAATTACAAAGTAACAACTTCCTTTAGCAATTTCAGGCGCGATGAACTCGACTCTGTCTCTGGTCTGCCCCTCTCTCTCTCTCTATCATCCTCCATGATGTGGCTGACTCTTTCGCTGACTCTGTTGCTGCTGCTGCTGCTGCGGCTCTGTTGCTGTCTCTGTTCGAGTCTTTTGGTTAATGGGCATTCGGCTGTCTCTGCTGGCGGCGCAATTTACATAAAAAACGCAGCCGCAGCCACAGCCACAGCCGCGTCTCAAGGTGTGGGCCGACGTATCCACCAGATACTCTCGTAGTTGCACACATGAAGAGCTACACAGGCAACTGGCGGACATATTTTATGTAATTTGTCTTTGTTTCGTGTAATAAAATGAAAATAAAATTGTGAATTGCTCGCCCGCTCACCTAAGTGGTCGGGGCGAAAAGGGTTTGGGGCCCCTGGCATAGAGGAAGCAGCCGAGAGACTGCGAGTAGCAGCCGTTGGGTGAACGTGAATGGGAAAGATAATGCAGGGTAAACTTAATGTTAATGCTCGCCGCTCTCACCCCCATTGATCATGAAAAATGGAACTCGCACAGTGCCAGCGAACGAGCTGGAAATTTATTTGAATTTTATGCGAGACTCTGCGCAAGCGTGCAGCAAGCCCTAGCCCCTGCCCCAAAAACATTCCCACAAGCAGATGCACCTCCAGGATCAGGGTACACAGTCCATGTAATCCTTTGTTTCCCCCCAGCAGGTGACGGACGAGCCTCTGGTCAGGGGAAATCGATTAATAGTCGGCAAGGTGCAAAGAGTTCGCCCCGAACTTTTGACATGTTTATTAACTTTTACACAAACAACTTAAAGCCCAAGGGCTGCCGAAAAACAAACCCCCAATGAGCCGCCTTGGGGATGCGAGTATTTATGAATACGGGAGGGGTGGCGAAGGGCAGGCAAACCGCCGAGTGCTCCTTGGGGGCGTGTTGCCTGTCGCTGTCGCTGGGGCTGCATATTTCTGGTCAAAGTTTCGTCGCGATTTTCGCCAAACCGAAAGTCAAAAGCTTTTGTCAACATGAACACCCCCACCACCACCCCCACACAGCCCCACTCCCATTCGCATCCCCAGCCACAGCCCCAGCCAAGGTGCGGTCGCAACCCTTTCGCTGCTAAAATTCCCCCGGGGCCTTTGAGGGGGGTGTACGTGAGCAGTCCGCGGAGTTCTGTGGCCAGAATTTTGATGGGTTTGAGGGGGGATTTTCCTTTTTGGCTTCTCTGCGGCAAAATCTGCGTAAACTTTGTCTTCGCGGATGTGTGTGTGCTGGATGAGAGGGTTCATTTTCGAGTTTACTTTATATCTTATTTGCTTATGAAATAAGATATTCCAGCAGCAGCGACAGCAGCAGCAGCAGCCACAGCCACAACCCAATCCCCACTGAGGTCGCACGATTTATGCTTAGGTATGGCCATGGAACACTCGCTGCCTTCAGCCTCCTGCCCCCTGCCGCCTCCTGTCTGGTTACTTTCGGTTTTATGTCCTGTTTATGAGATTGCCTGACATTTTTATGCAGTTCTCTGCTTTACGGCCAAAGGGTTGGCCCCCAAAAACCATCATCAGACGCTGCTCTGGTCTCCCATTCAAATCGAATGAGTTATTGGATGGATTGGATTGTGGCAGGGCACATTCAATATGGGGTAGGATGCGACAGATTAAATAGGTACTGGGCAGAATTTAATATGAGGACTTTAGCTTGAAATATATAAGGATCTAGTAAGGAAATTAAATCAAATTTTGTATATTAAATATTGTGTATTAGGACTTTTTTTCAATATAAATAATACGCAGCGGGATTTACGTGCAATACGAAACGAAATAAACTTGAAAATTAATTTATTTTAAATGAATTTCATATTCATGAAAAATATTTACGATAAAGGTAAATTTAAAAAAGTTTTTACAATTTTATATGGGAATAAATTAAATGTTTTTTTGCCAGTCAAAAATCTCCACTAAATTTAATATTAATTTACATTTGATGAAAGAAAATTCTGCAGAGTAAAAATCTTCAAATAATAATTGTTACTGATTCATCATCACCTTTGTACTGCTGCCACTTCATTCCTTTCCTTCTGGATTGAAACAAACGTCGACCCAAAATCCCAAACAATGGAGGCTCAACGACTGCTGCTGCTGCTGTTTCTATTGCTTTTGCTGCTGGCGATGAAAAATCGTCAGACCCAAAACAGAACTCAATCAGCAGCAATTAAAGGAAATCACAATGAATGGACACTAAAATCGAGGAGACAATAAAGAATTGGGCACACAAATAAATGTGCCAGGGCGTTGTCCACCTCAGGTCATGGTCCAGTCTGGATCTGGACACTCGCCCCTTTCTATTCCGTTCCGTTCCATTCAGTGGCGTAGGTGCAAGGGCAGAGAGCACCTGGCTGACGGGCTGACTGGCGTCTGGCTACGGGATTTTGGGCGTCAAAGCCGCCACCAATAAAAGTGGCTAACAAAAGCGAAAATTGGGAAAAAAGATTCGAATGTGGCGCGTGTCTAGGAGAGGGGGAGAACGGCAACCGAATCGAACGAACCCTTCGCTGACTGACCGCCTGCTGTGGTCCCTCGAGCGAGGTGCCAACAGGGAGAGAGAGAGAGAGAGACTCGACTCGAGTCCGGAGTCTATATAGAAATCATAGGAATCGGGGATTTTGGCACACGCACTCGGGCCCATTGTCTGGGCCCGTTACAAATTGTTGTGGGCGTTCCAAATCCGCTTACGACTCGACCTCGACTCGCCTTTCTCTCGGCACTCTCCCTCTCCCTCTCTCTCTCTCTCTCTCTCTCCCATTCACTTGGCTGGAATTTTAATTTTGTGTGAGTTTTGATTCCGAGGCAAGTCGCATTTCATCTTCTGCTGGGTTTTTGAGCGTTAAATCGCCAAATCCTTCGTTAATTTTGACGTTTGTCTTTGTTCAAATGATGGCGAAGGCGATGGGGCAATGGCGAGGGTGCGGACTGATGATGACCAGCGGTCAGCGGATGGATGACCCGCAGTTAGGGTGAACGTAAGCCCGGAAGGAGCAGCACATGTGGGTGGATGGATGGATAGATGGATGGATTGTTGGACGGCCAGACTGCAATTGTCCGTTGGTTGTGATTAAAAATTTAATTCGAAATTAGCGCAATTGTTGGCATTGCTATTGCTCCCTTTTTTTTTCGATCGATTCGAGTGGAAAGACAAAATAAAATCGATGTCTGTCTCACAGGCAGCTGCCCTGCCCGCCCCTGCCCTGCTCACACGGCCCTGAATGATGGCAACAATTTCCTGATTACTTTTGAGCCCTCACCCCACACACACGAATGCATTTTATGGTCATCAAAGAATGTTGCTTTTCATACTCCATCGATTTGATTTGGTCAGTCAAAAGTAAGGGTTTCCCTTCACTGTGAAGAAGGTGGGGAATATATTTGGAGTTGGGGGAAGTGGGACTAGGAATTGGTGCCCAGCTGCGACTTCTTATATTCTGTATATATATAGAAAATATATATAGAATTACAGAGACTTTGATTGGTGACCCCGACATGAAAAAACAAATGATCGTTTTCCACTAAAAATATCTCGAATCCAAGATAAAATTAATATTAAATATAAAACGAGGATTCAAAGAGTTTTGCATTTTCTACAGACAGAAAACTAACCAAAGTTTCCTCTAAGAAACTTTAAATGAAAGTTAGGCACTCTAGAAGTCTCTCAAATATCTTTTACGAAGAGCATCAGAGATTACTCCCCCCAGCCCTACGAAGCTGTCTCTTATTTCTCAGCGGCTGGACATATCAATCAACTGCTAAGAAATTAGACCAGGGATAGGGTTTCTTTCGGGCTGAGAATATAAAATAGGAATAGGGATGGATACCACGATGGGTACGGGTACGGGTATGGGTATGGGTATGGGTATGGGTATGGCTCTTGGGGGTGGTGGGAAATGACCATAAAAACCAAACAATGGCGTGTTAATGGCAACTTTAAACTGACACCACTCCACGCGAAGGTTAATCGCTTCCATGCCGGACATTGGGCAGCACCCGGCACGGCACCACCCGCTGCTATCTAGGTTAGGGTTTGGATTCGGGGTTTTGGGCTAGGCCGAGCACTCGCCCCCGACGGCGAGCTCGTCGCGTGATAAATGCAGCAAACGCAGCGGGTGGACAGCGAATAGAGTTGTCAACTGGCGGCAGTATTTCAGAGTTGACACGTCCCATAGTTCGGTTTGGCTAGTTTCGATTGCAGCTGAACACTCCACACACGAACACACATGAAAAATGGCTCCCACGGGAGGCGGCAGGAGGATTCTATGATTCAATTACGCTCAATAGAAATGTCACTAAAAAGTGTTTGCATATTAATTGAAACGAAACAGCGGTGGATGGGGTGCAGTGCATGGCCAGTGAGAGTGAGAGTGAGGCATGTCGGAAGCACTTGAATTGTCAATTGATTTTGTGTGGTTTGTTTCAACAAAAATGTTGTACAAATTGTGCGCAAATTTTTGTTTTTTGTTTATTGCTCTCACTGGAACCACGCCCTTATCAACACTATATATCGGTCGGGGTGTCCCCCGGTCTCCTGCTCGTTTTTTATTTTCCACTGCCACTGCCACAGCCGCTGCCCATGGCCAGGTGTGGCTAGTTGTTGTCGACTCTTGTTTGCTTTTGCATTAAACGGTTTGTTTTGCCAACCAAAGTGTTGATTTTATGGCCGACCACCGACGCTGCCGATGCCAATGCCAACGCCGTTTTTTGTTAGCCCACGCCACGACATTGGAGCTACTAAATCACACACAGTTAACTTCTAACAGATATGGCAGTGGAGTGGATATATCATTTCAATCTCTGCAATTTGCAATTGTTTACCCGATAGCAGTAAAACAATTTAGTTCCCCATTCCCCTGGGTTCGAGTTCTATTGCAATATTGGCTAGACTGCAAATTTAGTTATGAGTCAGTCAATTGTCATTTTACAGAGCTTTTTAGAAGTAAACAAATAAAGCAGCAATTTTTGGCTTCAATTTATGCAAAAACTCTCATGTTCTTTCCTCGAATGAATATTTTAGGGATAAACTTTGTTAATATGCAAACATTTTAGCTGCGTTTTTTATTTATTTAAAAATATATTTAGTAAAAAAATCTCTTCTCAAAGAATTACCTATTCCAAATCAACTTTATCCTTTTTTTTTTTTTTTTTTGGAGACGCACCTATTGTGATATCTGTGGAAATCTTTGCTTGTAGATTGATTACCTCATCAAACCACAGCTAAACAGAAACTATCGCTCAAATAAAAGGTTTATTGGAAGCCAAGACAATACTCTCTTTTTTTTGGACTTACACTCTCCATTACTTTGTAGAGCTCGCCCCATAAACCCTTCATTACACGGCACTAAAGCTAAAGCCGGCGGCTATAAAAGCAACTACAACTAAAACCCCGAAAATAAAAACTCAATTTGAATTCAGAAACCACCAAAATGGTGCGTGCTTATCGCCCTTGCCTCGGCACCACGACTCCAGACACACCAAACCAGAAAAAAAAAAACATACAATCCAGGGTCCAAAATCGAAATTAAACCCTAACTCGAACCCGATGAGCTCGATAAAGCGACAAAAGCGGTCTAGAAAATAAATTAAAAATACATTTTTACGTAAATGTGGCACATTAAAAGGCAACTTGAGGAAAGCACATAATAAATATAAAAACACAATTAAATAAGTGCATACAAAACAAATTCGGTAAAAAGTGGAAACAACAAAAGGAGGAGCAAATGAAACAGAAATAAAAAGCAGACGACTTCAAATAACACCAAGAAATGTCGAGTGGTGGCGTGAAGTGAAGGGGCAAGCCAATGGCAACAATGGAACACGCTCCGCTCTATGGGATCCCCGTGGTATATGGGGCAGAGGAGGGGCTTACTATTATTCGGGGATTCTCAGCTACAACAGAATCAATGAACGGGGAACTAAAGAAGAGGTCTATAAACAAGAGGATTTTATCTTTTAGTTCCCTTAATTAAAAGCAACAATATTCCTTTGCAAAAGTTGTCAACGAATTATTAATTATGATTTATTTATTTAAAAATGTTCAAAGACTTCTTTGACCAGGCTCAAATCTTCATTCCAAGTTCCCTAATAAACTACTTAATCACTCGCAAAGCTTCTACTCAGTCCAAAATGCCCGACTTCTATTTCTTTATGTATGCATCACTCCCCAGAACCCCCAGCTGACAAAACCAAGACAAAAGAGGTGTAAAGACAAGCCGGTTCGAGCAATGTTAATGTAAATTTCAATTGTTTTAATTTATTTTGTGACCCGTTTGCAACCCCCCGCCAAAACCGTCACGGACTAACTTAATGCCACTCGTACATATATTGTATAAAGCTAGGAAAAAACTGAATTAAAATGAAAACACGAAAATGCAGAGCGATTGCCGGTCGCCGGCTCTATTCTCTGGCCTATCTCTGCGCCCAAGACGTGACTGGCATTCCAGCCAGGGAGCTGCGGAACCAACTGTCCCCGAATATCTGGAGCACAACGAACGCTCTCATAACCAGAATAGTTGACTGAACTTTGGGCCTGCCTGCCTACCTCCCTCCCTCCTTCCCGACATGCATATAGATATAGATTTCCCGAATTTTCCTCGTACAAATTTCTGTGTGTAAAAAATAAAAAAAAAAGCAGCCGAAAAATGCATCCGAATGTTCGATGAAAAATGTATTCGGTTTACCATTAATCCGGTGCCCTGATCCGGGGCGACAGATCATTACACACGCGCGTGGACTGCCCTAAAATCAGAGCAGGGCGGGGCTGGGCATTGGGGGATATTTTTGGGGGACATGCAACAGTCCATTTTGGCCCCACGACATTGTACATAAGTGTATGTAAATTTATTAATAAAAACTCCCCAAAAAAAACAAAAAAAAAACGGATGCACATCACTCCAAGCAGTGGGGTAGTAGCAGTGGCAGTGGCAGGGGCACGTGATCGGTAGGAGGTGGAAGAGGAGGGCCGTGCAGTTGTTCTGCGTCTGTAATTTATAGGCCCCGTCCCAAATGACATGCTAACTAATAGTATCATCATAATTTATACATACAAAATACATTGCTTATGTAATTTATGCCCTCACACCACCCCACACCACGACACGCCATGCCACACCACGCCACGCCAGTGTACTCCTACCCTGAGCCACCCCACCACTGATTTCCATAGCAGATCCGTGCTGACAGAGGTCACGACACCCGCCAAGTGCGAAAGGTCAGCCCGTGTTAATGGCTGCACTGCACTGCGACCCCCAGCTGCATTTGAATATCGATCACAATTAAACGGTCATCGCTAACGATAACGACCCAGAGAATAATAATGGGAAAATATTTTGATCGTACATAACGTTTCGTTTGGTGTATTTAGCCAAATTCCAAAATATTTATAAGCCAAATTTGTGAAGGGATAGTGCGTGAGAGAGAGAAGCTACTTAGAACCAACTTGTGCCGTTGTTTTGGCCCCGTCCGCCTGCGGGATCGCCGAGACCTGCACGGGAGAGGAAAAGATGAACTTAGGATTCCAATATCAATCAATTATAATGACTCACCATTGTGGGATCCACCATTGAAGCCGCCGCCACCACCACCGTACATGCGGGGAGAAACACTCGCTCCACCACCACCCATGCCACCCATGCCGTTGCTCATGTCTTGGCCCATTTCCTGGCCCCCACCGTGCACCATGGAACCACTAGGCAGGCAGATAGAGGAGCAAATTATAATTTAGAGGCAGGCTAAAGACAGGATCGATCTACACTTACTACATGTCGGACTTGCCACCTGATGGATGGTAGTTGCCGTATTTGGACATCATCGAGCTATTGAAATCGGCAAAAGGATCTGGCGGCGAAGCAAACTGACCCTGACCCTGACCCTGGGACATGCCTTGCTGGTTGAAGTTGTGGTTCTGGTTGGAGTGCAGCCACTGGCGGCCGCCCTGATTCATCTGGAAGGAGTGGGGTATGTGGGTAACCCCTCTTAGGTAACCAATCTTGGGACTCACCTGTGAATAGTTGGACATTCCGCCTTGTCCTTGACCGCCGTGACTGTACTCCCAGCCGAATTCAGGACCATTGTAGTTTCCGTTCTCCATATCGAATTTTGTTTTACCGAAATGATAATATCAAAATTTTGTTAAACCGAAAATACAAAATGGAAATTTTTTATTTAAAAAAAATTTGTACAATTTTTTTTTCCTAGATGTTGACTGACTGTTTTTAGCTGCGAGAATGAGAATTTTCCAGTTGTATTCCAAGGTATAGACAAGTTGTTTCAAATGGGGCGAATCGATGATGACTAGATCTAAATAAAAAATAGAATAGAATAGAATAGAATTCCGTTGGGTCGGGCTGCCCTTTCTTTATTTATCAAATATATTTCAGAATATCTCTAACCAAACGTGTTCGATGGACTCTGCTGGGATTTGTTATTCCCATAATATTTACTCGTTAGCCCAAGATAAATATAAATCATATTTCCCATTTGTTTATCACCAAAAAGCAATCTCCAATTCCATGGAAAACCCTGACTTAATTGCTGATTTCTTTGTACGAGAATATGAATATTAATAATGCAAAACCAGTTGGAGATTTTGTTTGTACTCCATCAAATCTGTGTGGTGAATCTCGCTGGGTATTCGGATGCTTATCTTCCAATTTTCCCACATAATCCCCGTCATAACAATATTCAAATTGTGGGCAAACACAGAGAGTCATTATATAGATATTTTATGGCCCCGCACAGGTTATGGCCAATAAACTGCCAACTTATTAATGGCATTTAAAAACAGATATTGGAATTTATTGAATTAGTCAATTAGGTGTCTGGCTCTCTGATTTATGGAATTAATATTGTGATGTCAATGGGTGTATTTATTTCTTTATAAATATTGTATAATGGTTCAACTACTTAATTGAATGTACAATAAATAAATTAGCACACAAAGAAGTCTATGGCAGACTTATGATATATATATTTTAGAATGTAACCTAAAGGAGTAGAATATGTTCAATCCAAGTCCAATTAGAGCTGCTATCTCCCTTAGTTCGACTGTTGAGTTTGACCTGTCTCTGGGGCAACTTCCACCTGTGTGTGCACTCCGCATGCCGCACAGCTGTGTGTGTCTGCATCTGAGTGTGGCTCTGGCAAACCAGTTCCCTATCAATATTATTTATGTGTGTTTGCTGTCGGCTGAAACAAAGGCCACAGGCCGAACTACAAAGCAGCCTAAGACAATGCCAGATGACCTCATAAACTGCATCGTTATGAGGTTCATAAACATATTATATTGCTTCATATTCATAATGCTCATAGGATTGGACAATTGAGGCTAAGTAGGGATGTGTCCTTGGCAGACAGGCATCTACCTGTTGGGAGAGCCGTGACAAAAAAGTATCTCAAGAGCCCGAAAGATTTATGGCTACAATGGGCACACATACATACATACATATATCATGAGCTGTTTTGGGACAAAGGCGCTGCTTTTTAGCAGCAATTTAAAATCCATAAAATATTTGATGTTTTTTTCCAACTCAAAACAAGGCATCACACGAATGGGACACATCCACATCACATCCTCCCCAATGTCTAATCCCGTTTTATGGCATTCGTGCGGTTTGGTTGCCTTTTGGGCCATCAAATTGTTTTGTCACCTGTTGAAAACATTTTTTATTTTTAATTGAAATAAATCTGCCTGGAAATGCTGGAAATTCTACGGCTCCCTCGGCTTGCTTCATTGTCACTGCCGCAGTGAGGCGGGAAATGTTTTTCTTTCCGCATTTTCTCAGTGTTTATCTTTTATTGGAGTGGCCGTGTGACTATTTTTAGACTGTGAGTTCTTGGGGGAAATATGAATTTCAACCGCCGACTGTCCATCCTAATTGCTCTCAATTAACACCTTCGGTATTATGGCAGTGCCCTGCCACGGAGTCTGAGCCTGAGACTGCGATCATTTGTCAGATCCGGGGGCGTCCTAATGTGTTGCTATGCCCCGACAAACATTTTGATTTATCAACTCTTTTTACATTCCCCACACGAGTGCATCTGTCAGAGGTGGAGGAGCCCGAAAATAGCCGCCCGATCTTCGACTCTACGAGTCATCGGAGTCATCTGCATTAAGATCCGACAACGACAACACTCGAAACGATTTAACTCTTTGACCCCACCCACTCGTCGAACATCGCCCCAACTCCCCATCCCCATCGCCAGCAACCCAATCCCGGCCCAACGATCCCATCCAAACCGATCTGTACCGAACCGAGTTGGATGGGAGGCGACAGGCACACATGCGAGGGCCTATTAAAAAAATTGTTTATGAAAACAAACATTTTCGAGGCAATTAATCATCGGCACGGCGCGTGGGGGAACTGCAGCAGCAGCAGCCTGAGCAGCAGCAGCCTGAGCAGCAGCACCTTCTTTACCTCCTTTACCCCTTCATCCATGCCTCACGATAATGATGATGATGATGATGGGCTCCATCTCTCTCCATCTGCAGTAGCAGCAGCAGTTTTGAGTTCGAGGCGTTCTGAGTGCCTCCAATTTTCATTTGGAAATCGTTTTATGGCCCCAACGACGGGCAGCAAGAGCAGCTTTTGGGGGAGTGTTAAATGTCTGCCAATTAGTGATGCTTGTTGGCTCGCTCTGCTATTGCGATCGTTCCCCTAATTGGCTAAAATATGAAATGCCTCTCGCTTAATCGTCGAAATAAATCGCTCTCGATCGCATCATACGAGTATGGTGGGAGGTGTGTAAATGTTGAGTGCTCTACGGGTGGGATCAGCCTCATTGATACTAGACAAACCTATTGTTAAGTTTAGTAACATCTTTGTTTAAATAAAATTGCTACGTAGACTGACTGCTTAAAGATTGCAGAATAGCAAATTATAAAGAAAGAATTTTCAAGAATTTATGGATATTGAAAACGAGTGTAGATTTGTGATGAGCAGACGAAAAATGAAATTATAAAGTAAAGTACAATATATTTAATGGACTGGCAGATAATAGATATTAATAGATATCCAATGCAATATACTATGAGGATCCTAGTAGATCATTGAACAACTTTTCCATATGTACGTTGGGATAAGTAAAGGAGTGATGCAAAGGTATTGCAAAAAGAAGTAAAATTCGATTAAAAAAATCAACCAGAAGGAGGAGCTAAAAAACTACGAATAATCTTTACTATTTCTATATTTTTTTCTAAATTTTAAATCCAGGAAAAGAGGGAGAAAACGGATGTAAAGTATAAACCTCTTAGATCTGCCAACTGACACTTATTCCCAGTAATATGGATATATTTTTAAATCGCTTATGCCACGATTATTCCATAATATGATATCATGTGGCCCTGTTGGTGTTTTCTCAGCTTCTAAGCTGCGGTGAGGGAGTCATTTGGCAATGAAAAGCAGCATCATTAGGCGCACATTTATTGGGTTCGGATGTGGCAGCAGAATCCACTCACTGATGCGCCATAGATGGGACATTAATTTTCGCTGGAAATTGGTTTGCTGACCGATGCAGCTTGGCCTGGTTTAATGTGCCGAAAACGAAATGAAAGACGGACAGGACAGTCCGTCTGTACGGGGGTACGGGGTACGGGTCATCTGTCAGAGTGGCAAAGCAAAAGGTCGCCAAAAGGTCGATATTGATTTCACAGTTATTGCTCTGCTGACAAAGCGCCGCTTTCGAATGAAATGTGTAATATTTCAATTTTTGAGCCACGTGGACAATGGGGAGAGAGGGCAGGGCAGGGCAGGGCAGCCCCTTCATGCGGGGAAAGAGATGTCACAAAATGCGTACATGACAGTATTTAAACTGCCTGACCTCTGGTCAGTGCCGGTTCCACCCCCCCTTTCATTAGACCTGGGCCACCACAGGGCACCACCTCCATTGTCCTGCGTGAGTCCTCCATGTCCCCGGATCGGGTTTATTGTTATTGTTATTATTCGAAAGTGTTCCCTGCAACTGTCAAACGGAAGTATTTCGGTCTTTTGTTGGCTGCACTTCTATGGTACGGGTCCCGGGACCCGGGGACACCCATTGAACCCAGTGGCACGCGCCACTGAGGAGAGCGACGCCTCTGCTTCTGCCTCTGCCCCGAGCTAATGACGAGGCCCGACCGACGCGACGGAAGCCCGCTCAAGTGCCCCTTAAAATTGTGCCATTCAGCATCCTGGACTCAACCCCCAAAAAAATGTCGAAGGAGTCAACTATGTGTCCGTCCATCTGTGGGTGGATGTATCTGTATCTGTCTCTGTATCTGTCTCTGTATCTGTGTATCTGTGTGAATCATAAAGACGGGGCTAAATGATGCAAGGAATGCCCCTTGGTCGTTGTTGTTGCTGTTGTTGTTGGCACATGACAGGCCAGCCAAAAACCAATAAATGTTCGCAAATTTATTGCTTTTCATTCAAAAATTACTTTTGTTTGTTTCGGTTTTTCACAATCGAGTCCACAAAAATCCTTCCATCACGGATGGATATGCCTGCAACCCCTCAAGTATATTTGTGCCGGACAGGACATCAGTTTTTATATCGAAAATAGTCAAACAGCAGCAGCAGCAGCAGCCATAAACAACGGAGAACTACTAAAAGTAGCAGTGAAATGTGGATACAAAATTGCAATCTTTGAGATACAGATACGGGGCAGGAGAAATCTATGAGCTTGGCAGGACACAGTCAGCTGAGAGGAAGATAACTTTTGACTCCGAAATTCAAATGGTCGAGAACCATTTAAACTGCCAGGGGCCAAAGTCATAGGAATGCTACTTGAACGGGTGGGTATCGTATCCTGCGGGTGGTTCCCGAATACCATACATAGATAGATATCCGCTCCCTTCCCATCCCCCCTGGCTACCAATACCAATGCCCTTCTTTCCGTTTCCACCAAAAACCAACACCAAGCCAACTGTCAACGCATTGTCAATTCTATTTTTATGTTTTATGTTTTTTCATTTTCCCTTTGTTTTCATTTTCATTTATGTTTTCTTCTGTTCTCTGCTCTTGTTCTCATTCTCATTCTCTCGTTTTGCGTGGCTTCCGCTGCGCTTCATTTCGTTTTAGTAGCTTCAAGCGGTTGTCGCCTGTCCCACAGTCCTCTCCACACTGACAAAAAAGAAAGGCATATGATCTATTGAAGATATATTTGGATTAAATCACATTAATAATTTTTGTTTGGCTCATTTCACAGATTCAAAATTTATTATGGAACAAATTCAAATTTAATAATTTTTAATATTCTTTTAGAGCAGAAGGGATAATAAAATCTCCTAAGTTATTAATTATTATTTATAATTAATTTGAATTGTGTATCTGATTTTCCGAGGATTTATCATAGCCATTGATACTTTTGAGTTTTGGAATTTCTACAATTTCCAAACGGATCTCTCTCGTATTTTTTCTTAGTGTACCCATTCCGCCTACCTTCTGTCTTTTTGTTTTTTAATATTCGAGTGTAATATTTCAGTTTTTTCCTTGGCTCTCTCTTTCTGTACCCTCTGCCCCTGTGGCAGCCGTTGGCTGTCGTTGTCGTTGTCGAGTGTTGACAATTTGTTGGTTGTTTTGGAGAACCGCTAAATAGCTACAAATTTATGAGCGTAAATAGCCGGCGTAAATCAATTTTTAATGCATTTCCATTTCCCTTTGTGGCTGCCCAAAATGTCAGCATTAAATTGATGGCAGCGAGCCCCCCAGTTATGTAAACGAGGAAATGTTTATTGAGTGGAATTTGTATTTCAGTTGCTTATATCAACAAGGACATACATACATATGTATCTTGGCAGATCCTTAAGTAGTTTTATGTCTAATTTTGGATTGTTTTTTTATAAACAGTGGGCCACTGAAGGAGATTTGTGAATTCTTTCCACAATTGGCTTAAGAATTGAGTAGATCAGCTTCCTTTTCGAATGGTAGATTGCCTCATTGTGTCCCAATAAAAAAATCAGCTAAAAATGACTAAAATCTGATGAACGATGGCTGGGCCAAGGGTATATAAATCCCATCCTGAATGGTAAACCAATTATGAAGAACAAAATCAATTTCGTTCATCATCTGCAAGTATTTAGGAATTAACATATGTACATGCATATATGTATATATGTTTATATGTAGCATATAAATTTGCATTTCTACTGATATCCATATACCATATATCTCTCTCTCTTATCCCTCTGTGTGCATTTGTGTGTCGCATTTGTCGCATGTTCGGCTGCAGCTTTTTCATCAAATCCAATTTAATACGCTTAAGTTCTTACTTTTTGTTTTCTCTCTTCTTTCACTTAAATGTACTACTATATGTGGCATGTGGCACCCCTTTTTGCCTACCCTGCCTCATCTACTCTCTCGGCTCAATTTAATGTTATCGATTTTTAATTTTCCTATTTGAACTTTTTTTTTTTTGCTTTTTCTGCAGACTTTGAGTATTTTTCGTGTTCTATGTGGTATTAATGTGAATTATAGGGTGTACCCAACCATCCACCATCCACCTCCACGTTTTACCTTTACATATTGTAGTGTATACTGTGGCTCTCCCCCTCCTGCCACCTATCCGCATGCAATAAGAATAGTTAAGGCTTGTAATTTAATCGCATTTGTATCGATGCTTTTTGTTTTTGCTTTTGTTTTTTCCATTTCCATTTCCTTTGTCTCGTTACAATTTAGTAACTATTTTGTTGTTCTTGTTCTTGTTGTTGTTGTTGTTTCCTTTTCAGTCGCAAATTCGAATTAAATTCAAGGCGTGGAAAAATAGTCACACAAATGTGGGGATCATTTACATACATACGATACCACACCATATACGATATATACATATATATATATGTATATAAAATGATATACATAAGCAAGCATTTATATGGGGCTCCACCCATGGGGAAGCCATAGAGATGATTTTGGCCGTTGTGGCCCCGAACTGAGTTGAATTTTCATTCGTTATCGATATTGTTTGCACTGCCTCCTCTTTCTGCCTCACTGCCTCTGCCGTTCACTGTAATTAACGCTAGAAAAGCTCAAAATATCAAATAAATGCCAAGTATTTCTGGAACTTTTCGAGAACTAATTGGATTTGCGGTGGCTAAGACGCAAACCGCTCGATATCGTTGGGAAACTAAGCCAAGTGGGGAATATGTAGCACGGGAATTACTTAAAGGTCTCTGCGGTGGAATATTTTATTATATTAGTATATTACATATAATGATATTATATTATACAAATATATATGTACATACTGAATCAGTATTACTGATGTACAAATACAATGCTCTCTCCCAAAGGAACTGCCGTTCCTGGAACTAATGTTAACTGCCCAAAACTCTTACTCATTTCCGAAGAGTCATACCCAGTGGATCGCGGAATGCTCGTTGGGCATTGCCGTATAAATGACGTCAAAAATATTTCACGCTTTAATTAAAAATCGAAATTGAACTGCCAATAAAATGTTTGTTAACCAACATAACCGCATCTGTTAATGTGCGCGGAAAGGGAGCGCCGATGCCTCCGCCTCCTCCGCCTCCTCCGCCTCCTGCACCTCGGTCGGCTGTGTGCAATGGAGAGTGTCCGGACCACGGAGTAACCGATGTCCGTGACGGTGTATTGCCATCACTCTCTCTCTCTCTCTCTCTCTGTCGTTCAATATGCCTTCCTCTGTTGCTCTTTATCAAATTTTGATAAAAAGCCGCGCCAATAAATTAAATGTATAAATTCATTAAATGAATTTCAGTTTTATTGTTTCAGTCGGCGACCAAACCCAGAGACAGAGCCAGGGCCATAGCCAGCCATAGCCAGATGACGTATCTGTATCTATGGGTATATGTTACTGTGAGTAGGTGGATGTACGCGTTCCTGTGTGTGTGTGTGTGTGTGTGGGATATTAAAAAACCATCAGCGTGTCAATATGTAATTTGTGTCGTCAATGCTGCAACTCTCGCTCAAATAGAACATAAATTAAATATCAATAAAGAGGCTACCCGTCGGATTGATCCATAAACAGCTGGTGCTGGTTCTGGTGCTGGGGCGATGAAACAGTTTTTCCGCCGTACCGCACAACGATGAAAGAGAGATCTGAGAGTAAACCCGAAATTGATTTGCTCCTTAGCCGGGGAAACTTCTCAGCTTCGGGCCTCAACCTCAGTGTTGACAAATTTTCCCTCCTTACACAACCAAACAATGGCAATGGGAACGAAGGAACGAACCCTCCTCGATGGCTGGCTACTGTAGCCGGAGGCCCAAAGACAATTGAGCCGTGCGAGCACGCACTCGTGGAAAGTTAGTTAAAAGTGCCTCGGGGATCTACGATCTGCGATCTGCGATCCGGGATCCGGGATCTCTCTCTTTTCTGGAATCGTGTGCAATCAACCGCAATTTGTTGAACAAAAGCCAAGACGTGGAGCGGATGACGCATGACGGATGAGTTGTTTGTGCAACCTAATGAAATATGTTTTGTGTGGAGGATCAGCAAGGATCGCCAGCAAAAATTTGTCAACCGAGTTCATTAAGCCGGTCCTCGGTCCCCGGTGCTCGGCTCTGGATCCTGTGTCCCCTGTCCTCACAGGCCCCGACCATTAAATACCAATCTGTCGTCTGCCTTGTCGCCGCTCTTTGATGCCTCGGAAATTATTAAGGATTTATTATGATTATTATATTAAGAGCACAGCATGTGAGCGAGTTGCCGAGTCCCGAACAGAACAATGAATGAATGGCTGGCTCTGGATCTGGATCTGGATGGTAGGAGGAGTCTCGGATGGGACCTGTACCTGGGGGTATCATTATTAGGGATTTAGATTTGTCAGCGACCAAAATATTATTTTACATATCAATTATTTCATTGTTCCCTTGCCATTCTGCTCCCTTGTCTTCCCCTCCCCACCCTCCTCTAATTGTTTGCCAATGACAATTTTTGAAAATTGCTTCCCGAAAAATCACCGAAAATCTTCAGATTTTTCACTAATTGTTCGTGGTCTGGGAATCGAAGAAATTTGATATTTTCCTGTATTTAATTTATGGTTGAAATGCGGGAAATTTGTTTTCCACATTTGTCGCAGCTCTCCGGAAAAAGCGCAAATGGAGATTGGGATCCCCTGTCTGGTCTCCGGTCTCCGGTCGCCGCGGTATCGATTACAGGGCATCCAATAAATTGTAAACAAAAATAATTGGTTTATAATAGACAATATGTCATTGAATTTAGTGCAGTTTGTGGGTGGCTGAAGTGATGGATTACTCACAAGTAGAGCGGGGGATTTGTATTAATTACCTCGCGGAACATAGAGGAATTATTCTTCTCCTGTAAAAGATTTCATTTCATTTAACTATTATTAATCTTTTCCCATGTTTGTCATTTTGCTATTTAAATCCCATGCACCTTTTACCTTTATTTCACTCCATATCAAATCGGTCGTACCCATTTTCCCGCTCTCATCAAAATCGCATAATAAAATTGTATTCATTTATAGCAAATACAAAATGCAGGCAACGTTCTTGACTCGTTTAATGAGAACATTAAAAAGATATCAGAAATGCGTCAAAACTCGTCTGCATTTCATTTCAAACACCCACCGAAAAAACCAAACAAAAAAAAAAACACCCACGAACTGCCGACCTCTGGGAATGGAACCTCAACTGAGACGAGATTCATGGGGTTTTTCTTATAATTCACTCATTAGGCATGCAAAGCGTGTGTCCAAGTTTAATTTCAATCAAAATCCAAATTATTTGAAAATCAAATAAAAATCTGGAAAAAATGGAGGCACTTGCTAGCATTCTAAGCAGAGCGGTGCGGGGCTCTAATGGGTATGGGGAGCAGGGAGCTTACAGCGATGTGTGTGAAACGGCACATAAACTATTTCACATCTCTTTGGCGGTGTGTCAGCCGACGGCTACCTTTTATGGTAGGTTGAGAAATATGGCGGGAAGTCTTTTCAGTTAATTTCAACGTTAAAAAGATAAACTCTCGACTGCTGTCATGGAATTTTGAGTAGATATAAATTGTCAGATATCAGACATATCTGCGGAGGAATATCATTGGAATAGAAACGGGAGGACTTACTTAATTAAATATAGAAAATTCTGTGAAAAGCAGATTTTAATTCAATGATAGCATTTAATTCCAGTTGCAACATCTTCTGTGTACTTATGTAAAATAATCTACGACTTTACAGCCCCTCTAACTTGCAGCAATGCATACCAAATCCACTTCATCAGAGTTATCAATCTTCCCTTTATGGATGCCAGTCCCGTCCCCCCAGAAACGAACTTTGAGCCACTAGCAGGTTTAATGAGGCATTGGCAATATTCCTAGCAAAAAGATTTCATCCCCGAAATGAGAGTCAAAACAAGTGAATGACAAGTGCGAGGACGAGGACTCACATCCTTCATGCCGCCTTTTGCCATTCAAAGCGTAAAAGCTTTTCTCTGCCAGGCATGCAAATTTTATTACGCCATCGTGCATATAGCAGAGAGAGGGAGAGGCGGAGAGAGGGAGAGGTGGAGAGACTTCTCCCCACATCATCGGGCGAGTCCATAATTATGTATTTATGCAAATGTCGATTGGAGCGAGCGAAAAGCAGAAGGGAGGTCAGGCCGCCGCCATATTGTCGCATCATTTACCATTTACGAAATTGTTTAATTCAATTAAATAATTATGCATATGTTTTGCCGACACGCATGACACTCTGCAGGGCCACCACCACCACCACCACCACCCTCTCTCTCTCACTCTGTCTGCCAGCCAGCACCCTCATGGGTGTCACATTAAAAAACTGAGCCACCCTCGCACTCTACCTACGCACCAACTCCACCTCGGCACTCGCCAAATTACGAGCAACAATAAACTTTGGGTGGGTGTTCCACCAGAGGGGAGCAGCGGCAGGAGTGTGACAAAAGTCTTAAGCCTGCTCCAAGGAGCGTGTGGCCCCGTCGGCTAATTCATAAGCGGCAGCAGCAGGCAGAGCGCACTCCTGTCTGGAGGGGCGCCATTCATTTGCCTAATGCCACCAGGGCTAAGGCTCTGCAGTGGCAAAGGGGGAGATCTGGAGCGTATGCGGGTGGGCGGGCTCATATGAAACTTTATGAGCGGATTTACTGAAGAACTTTTATCGAGCCAATTGCATAAGCAGCAAAGCAGCAAAGCAGCAAACCATATTACCCATGCCCATATGCAAAAGGAGAGGCAGGAGTATAAGCCCGGAGATGGATTCGCAGAGAGAGACAATTCTAAAGGGAATAATTCGCTGGGAAGAGAGTGAAACAAAGTTGAACTGGAAGGACAGATATCTCTTGATATATTTCTGCATTTCTTTCACGAATGAACACAAATATCCTTCAATTTTCCATACCACAAATGTTACATCAAATCCCGAACTGCATTACGAAGGGAACATATCCCACAAATGGAGGAGACATGCATAATCTCCTTGTAATCCGAAATGAGAAACCGAACTACAAGGGGAATTTAAGAATTTCAATTCTGAAATTGTCACAGCATCAAAACGGATCGGATCAAATGGAAGAAAGGGAAGTTGTTCGGTCCAAGCTGGATATGAAATGGAATCATAACAGGATCACTGATCACCGATGACAATGGCTACGAGGATGTTTGTCCTTATGGTTTGTGTCCTAAACAAATAGCTCGCTCGAGAGCACAACAAAATGTCGAGATCAGCAGATCAGAGAGAGAGAGAGAGAGAAAGGGAGTTAAGTTCTCTGGTCGGAATTAAACCATTTACCACCCCTCGATCCACACAACTCTTTTTTTTTTTGTTTGTCAATCTATTTTTTGTAATTTGTTACAGTTGAGTGGTTGAATGAAGGCGAGAGGGGGGGGCATACATTTATAAAAAGAGTTAGAGGGAGGGGTCTGGAGGGTTAGAGAGGTTTGTACCACCATGCCACAAAATGTTGCCATTGCACAAAAAGCTAAACAATTTGTTAAATTTGTTAAAGACCTTGTTCGACATCTGGAATCGCACCAAAACGCAAGCTTTCGGTGGGTGGGGGGGAGCAACTTGCTCCACTTGTGGCCCGAATTGGGGGCATGGTCAGCACCAAACGCTGGAGGAGACTGCCAGAGGCGGTGCTGTATTGGCGGGTGGCTTCGGGCGTGCCATTGACCTGATTAACATAAAAATGCCCGCAGTTTCTGTTCCATTTGTTGCTCTCCATTTCAGTGGCACTCCCACTCCCTCACTCCCTCTCTCTCTCCCTATCTATTCGAGTATATAGATGTACATAGATATATACACGATATATATATGTACAATAAGATAGCTGCTTCCATACGCAATGGAAATTTGAACGGTTTTTGTGGAGATGGCGACGAGGGGAGCAGCTGCTGACAAAAAGTGAAACTGCGAGACGAGGGCGACAAAAAGGCAGACACAGACAGTGTCAGGCGGGGCAGGCAGGGCAGGCGTAGCGCCTGTAGAGGGGACAGACATAGGAGGGGGGCTGGCGTGGACGGGCCAAGTTTTTCTGGTAGGAGTAGGTTTTTGGCTGAAAGGCAATAGCAATTGGCAAGGACGGTTGGGACTCGCTTAGGAACAAGCGGAAATTGTCACAGACAGAAAGAGAGGGAGCTGCTGGGCTAGAAAGAGACAGAGACAGCTACACAAAACGCACACACATGTGCAGGGCCTAGATGTACGAGGGGGTTGATGCGGGGGGGATACGTACGATACGTAGGACACAGTCACCCATTGAGACCAGACCACGAGACAGCAGCAGCAACAAGAGCAACAAGAACGCCCATGGCCAGAGAGCAAGGACATCCTTTGGGTAACAGGATACAGTGAGAGAGAGAGAGCGCGAGAAGGGGTGGGGTGGGGGCAGGGTGCAACACTTTCGTCACTCTTCGACGCACCCCAGACCGTTTTCGGGAGGGGAAAGTCCCGAAACGGACTGGAGTCCCGTACCCTGTCTCCAGCCGCCCCACCACCCGTTCTGGCCTCATAATGAAACCGGCTAATATATCTTGTTGACGTCGCCGGAGAGCGACGCGTCAGCCATTGGGGCTACCAAAAAAAAAAAAAACAAAAAGGAAACGACAATGGCACACCCGAAACCCGAACCAGTACCAGAACCAGAACCAGAACAGACATGTCTATTTTGGACCTTATCGATTTTCGTCGGGTCCCTGAACTTTTCGGTTTGGTTGCGCGGCATGGTGCGGGTGTGGACCTCGGCTGGAGCTCGAAGGAGCTGGCTAAATGGGGGCAACATTTAAATGCAACAATTGTCATTAAATTTTCATCGGACGCAGTCCAAAGGTTTCGCTTAAAGCGGCAGAAATAACAGCTGAAACAGTTGTGCCGCAGTCCGGTTAAAGTTGCACGAAATTCAAGAGAAAATTTACAGAAAGTTTTCCTTTGGCTTCCTTGGAAACTATTCTCGCCCCACAAATCTTGGTAACAATTAAAACTGATTTACATATTTGCTAGACACTCTATAAAATAAATGATTCACATATGATTTATCATAGAAATTCCTCTGGCCATGCTACAAGTTCTTTTCGTGCTGTGGTCCAACATCTGTTCGAGTGTTTGGCTCTCCCCCTTCAGGGCGGAGTCGAACGTCGAACATGTGGCTGCCACGAGCCACGAATATCATAGACCAACGATCTGCAGCGATCCCCAGCCTCAGCCTCAGCCCCAGCGAGAATGAATGTTTTATGTTGGTTTATTTTATGAATTCCATTTTCATTAGGAGAAAATGCAACGCCACATAAATTTGCCATTAAGCATTCGAAATGATGATGATTCAGTGGAGCTGAGCTGAGCCGAGGGGTGGGGTGGAGTGGGGTGGGCGTGTTAATTGCCAATGGCAGCCGCAAAAGTTGAATTATGAATCAAAGAATGGCAGCGCGCGCCCCCAGATGGAAAAATCGATGGAAACACTTTAAAATGGTAGTGGAAATGGGTGGGCTTGGGGCTGGTGTGGGGTGTTGGGTGTTGGGTGTTGGTGCCAAGCAAGGACAACCCTGGCATGCAAAGTGTATCCAGCAGATACATTTCGATGGCGCACTCTCTCTCTTTCTCTCTCTCTGCAATACAATCAAACGGAATGTATATTTACCTACGCGACAAAGTTGCCCCAAGGGCGGTGAAGGAGTCGGAATAGAAGGAGTCCAGTGCTTTGAATGGAAACGAAAGAAAAGCCCCTCCCTCTCTCACTCTCTCTCTCGCTCTCTTTCTCTCTCTTTGCACTGCAATTTTGTTAGTTTTCTTTTCGATATAGATTTTATTCAACGCCCCCCCAAGGAAATTCTTTTGCCTCGTTTAAGTGTGTAAATGTTTTGCCGCTCGAGAAGCAAATTTCTCTCGGCTCCTTTCCAGCCGCCTGAATCCCGTTGAATTTGTGTGCTGTGTGTTGTGTCTGTGTGTTTTGTGAGGCTGTTGACATTGGTTTCCAGTTTACAAAGAAATCGATTAAACGCAATCGGGTAAATGGCCCAAAGAGCCAGAACCAGAGCCAGAGCCAGACCCACAGACAGAGCCAGAGCCAGAGCCAACCCCCGAAAAGGCCCCAGAGCTAGACCGAGACAAGGTCAACTCTTAAATGTTTTTGTGTCTGTTTTTCGGGCAAATTAAATTGCTCTGATGGGGAAATGTGTAAAAACATGGCATAGATGCCAGCAAATATATTTTCTAAAGTAAAAGAAAAATAATGAAAATATATCATAGATGCTAGCAGAAATATATTTCCAAATATTTTCTCAAGCAAAAGAAAAATACATATAAATAAAGAAATCAATGGAAAAATATCTGGGAATATTTGATATATTTTTAATAAACTAAAACTAAAACCAAAGACAAATACGATGCTTAGAAATACAAAACGAAGAACCAACTGACCAGAAAAGGGTATTCAAATTTAAAGTAAACCTTAGACCAAGTATCGATTCCCCCCCAGGTGTCATCGTTAACATAAATCACTCCGAACAAATCAAAAACCCCTTCCAACCCACACTCACTCCCCACCCCCCAAGTAGAACCTTTGCGGAGACCCAAAGAGAGGCAAAGGTACCTCCAAGTACTTAATTTTAATGGCAGCCAAGAGCCAAAAGAGTTTTAATTTCAATTTCAATTTATTTTATTTCGTTTTCAGTCACACGTGATATATAATATATTAAAGACTGGCAACGATCTTGATCGAATGAGCGACGTGCATTTCACATTTTATTGGTGGGGCACCGAGACTTGATTATATCGAATATGCCTAATGAGTCAGGCAATTAGACACTTGGCCAGCGCAGACGTGACTACAAAATATCTATCTGTTTAAATTATATGGCAATACATTTAAAAGTACAAAATTTGTTGCCTCACTTCGATTTACAAGCATTGGATGTGAAATCTTTTTGGTAGATTATTCCCCCATAGAAGTGGAATATTCCAAAATGGCTTCCTATTGAGCGTTGCATACAGGCTAATTCATATTGTTTCAAAGCATGAAAATCTTGCATCTCTAATAAGAAATAAGAAATAATATTTCCCATATAGTAGACGGAAAGGAAACCACCATCTTGCGCTCTCTTCAGATCCCACCGACTGCTAACCTTAACCTTCTCACGTTTTCTTATCAATAAAGAGAAAAATGGTAGGGAAAAATATCCAATTTAAAACGAAAATTATAAAAGATGTTTCAAAGGTTTTTTGGTGCCCTTTTGGTTTCTGGTTGCGAAGGTTGCGAGGGTCAAACGTATATTTGTCGCATTTACCGCTCAAAATGTTTTGTAATAATTTATTCAAAAAATTTAATTATGTTCTGGTCGGAGATTTTCTTTGATTCGTTTTCCCAACTTCCCAACTCTTTGGTGTTTTCTACCATCTCTTTTGCCCTTTCTCTTTCGGTTTTTCATGAACGATTTTTATGATTGTGGAGACAAATCGGCGTCATCAAAAATTGTTGGTAAGAAAACGAGTTTTTTAGGGTCTGGTCTCAAAAATGATTTGCATAGAAATTCCACTTGCTGTCTCGCTCTGATGAATGTGGTTGGAGTGGAGCAACCGCCATGATAGTCATGGAGAAAAAGATCCAAAGTTCGGTTTCATTTTTGAGATTTTTTCGGGATTTTCCTCTATGATAAATGATATGTGGGATAGAGAACATTTCTTTCTTAGACTTTGTGTCTATGGCTGCCATCTCTCTCGCTCTTCGTCATTGGAGGTACATTTATGAAGCGATCCTTATCTTCAGAGAAAGAGACTTCTCCATTCTCACATATTGAATTCTTTATGGCAATGCAGTGGAACAACTCTCGAGTACAGCCTGCTAATTTGCCAAAAAGAGTTGAGTCTGAGCGAGGTGGCACGGAGAGAGAGGGTTACTTTATTATTTGTTATCATCATTAAATGTACATATGTTTGTATGGTAGGTAGGTTTATATATTTTGAAGTAGGGATGTTTCTAGGGGGTTAAAAAAAAAGGGACACAACATCGTTTGCCCTTTGTTTGAACATCTCATTTCGGCTTCAGTTTATATTCATTTTTGAATTCATTTTTTATATCAACCATTTTGAATGTTGCCAGTGAAATGTTTTTAGTAATTCATAAGCAGATGTTCCTCCTCTTCATCCAACTCCTTTGCAACCAGAGAGGGTTGGCATGCAGATACATACATACATACGTATGTAAATGTATAGATACAACCCGTACGTGATGCATTCAATCGAAATGAATCCAACTGAAATCAAATCAAATCAAATGAAATGCAATTGGCGGCAGTCGTGACAATCGCATGCATTATTCATGTAGAGCGAGAGAGGGATTTTCTTTTTGGGAATGGTATTAGATCGAGCTAATCGGAGGAGGGATCCTATAAAGAGGGAGTGTCCCTTGGATCGTTGGAGTAGGGGCACAAAACAAAAATAAAAATGATTTTATAAATATCGACTTGGATCTGTTATGCATATATAGGGATTTAATCAACGCTTTAACCATATAAAATCTTTAAATATGTTGCAAATTTGTAAGTAAACTTTACAGAAATTCGAATCATTAGTTGGATGTTTCTTATTTTGATAATTTCTATAAGGGTAAACCATTTTTATTCCTTTAAACAGAAATGAAGAAATAATGCATAATTTTCTACCCCAACGACGTGTTTTGTATTTATCCTTTAGAATTGATATTTTTAGTAATCTTAGTATTTAAAAATAGCCCAAAAGAGTCCAACTTCGAGCCCGCAAACAACCCTCTTGGTTCGTTAAGTACTTAAAAGATTGTATTCCTGCTTTAAACATCCACTAGAATACAATTCTTTTAAAGTATTTATCAAGACTTTAAGAAATTAAACGAAGTGTTACGAAATAATAAAAACTACTATGTAAAAGCAGATTGTGTTATGTCTAATATTTTCTTATATAATTCCCAACTTTGTCCATTTTATTTAGAGAAATTTTGCGCTTTTATCCTTACTATTCTGTGTATTTTTCCCTGTTCGATTCCCGTCGGCATTTTAGCAGCTCAGGCAATCCTTACCCACAAAAAAAAGGACAATCAGCGTCTAAGAAGCAGAAGGAGGTACAAGAAAAGAAGGAGCATCAAAAGCTAACATAAAGGAAATATGGATAAATAAAAGAAACCCTCTCTCAGCACATATACATAGAAAGAGCGCAGGCATACACACACACACAAACACACACACATAGAATGAGTTAGAGAGGGACGGGGCGAACATAAAGGAAATATGATTGAGCTTGAGCCAACGAAAAAAAAGGGAAGAGCCAACGCCGACGCTGACTTCCTATGCTCCGCCTAAAGTTGTCATAATTTCCGATGCGTTTTATTTATACGTCGTCGTCGCCGTCGACGTCGCTGCCGCTGCGCAACAGAGAGATAAAAAAGTGACTCGAAGACGATTTTCCGTTCTTTTTTTTGTTGTGCCTTCTCATCCCATCCTCTGCCGACTGCAGACAGTGGCCAACAGTGAGAGCCGAGTTAATGTTGGCCCTTAAAAGTATCTCCCAGAGAGCGAACACACACACACTCGCATGCACTGAGAGCGAACACACACACACACTCAAACAAACAGAGGAGCAGCAGAGCGCTCTGGCTTGATTTATTGCTCTCCCAAAACACTCCCCCCATAAATGGCTGCTTGGCGTGAGTGAGAAGAGCACAGCTATAGACAGTCGCCACGTAACAGCACTGTTAGCTGTTATCAGTGTTAACTTAAAAGTCTTATACGACATTTCCCCAACTGTTAAGGTGGTTCTGTGGTGCTCTGCTCTCCTGAGACACCACACTCCCTCTCTCACTCTCTCACTCTCTGTGACTCTTTTATGTTCCGCTCTCTCTCGCTCTCTCTCTCTCTCTCTCTGACTGGCTCTCTGTGTGACGGCATTTGTGGCGCGAAGCTTTCGCACTGTGAATGCGACGCCGCCACCGAATCGGAATCGCATGAATGCCATCGCCGTCGCCCGGCTCCTGCGTGCAAACGCAGCCATCGTGGGGACCACTTCGCTCCAGCTCGCACTCGCAGGACACTGCGCGCCGCCGTCGTCCGTGGTCCGTCTCCGTCGTCGTCGTCATAGTCATCGTCATCGTCGTTGTAGTTGTCGTCGTCGTAATCGCAAGTGCGCGCCGCTGCTGCTGCTGCTGCCGCGGCCGTGGTGCCGCCACCGTTAAGGACATTCTGACGTCGACGTCGCCTGGCTCTGGTTCTGGCTCTCCGTTGCCGCTGCGCTGCTGTTGTTACCGTTACCTTTGGCCGCCAGAGCGGCTTTGCTCACCAAGTGGCGACTCGACGGCACGGCAACTGGGCCCCAAAAGCCAGTTGGCAGTACCAGCGACCAGTTGGCAGCTCCTTGGCCAGAATTATATTGCCATTATTCCGTTGCCTTCGGGCCAGACCAAGAAAACAGTTAACCGTTAACGGTTAACACGGTGTGCCTTGCTGCCTTGCCTCTTCCGCCCCCGTGTGCGTTTTTATCACCGCCGACCGTCCGTCGTCTCGTCTGTCGCAGTCGTCTACGTCGCTACGTCGCAACGTCGCTGCTTACGCATATTTCAGCCAGCCAGCCAGCCTCCTTCCTGTGTGTGCGTACGTGTGCGTGTGCCTGTGCGTGTGTGTGTGTGGGGGCGGGGGCATGTGTGTGTGTGGGCAGAGCGGTAACGGGTCCGGGGCCGCACTCGGAAACAGAGACTCCGGAGTCGCTTTTTGCGGTCGCGCGTGTTTAATTAATCATAAAATTCACATCAAAATGCAAAAACAACAACGAAAGTAACTCACAGCAGAGGAGAAGAGCGGAGAAGAAAGAAGTAGAAGAAAAAAGAAGGAGAGAGCAAACCAAGAGAGGGCTAACAAAATGTGCAATAAACTTGATTTTTAATAAGCAACAACAATTTTTTGAATACTTATAAATTCTGTGTGAAAGCAACGCATCATCTTAATCTCAACGATTGCCGTCGGCAAGATACTTTCGACAAAGGAGATACTTTCCAGAGATGCAGGTCCGGAGCGGATAGCCAGGATCCTTCAAGGAGGAAGGAGTCAAAACCCCCCAGCAAAGGTAAGTGCACAATGAAGAGTTAAACTATTTTATACTCTAAAATAAGAAGCCAACTCCCAATATCCTTAGATGTACTCATAAGAATACACGAAACTAATTAAAGCTAATAAGAACCTTTTCGTATAAGTTAATAGTTCTAAGGATACGCAATCAAATAGACTGGTTTTAGTTTGGAATTCTTTTGATTAGAAAACATTGAAAGGTTTCAAGAATAACTTTTAATTCACCACAAAGTGTTTTCATTATTTATTCGTAAATGTTCAGTCAAATGAGAGAGAACTTAGTTTATATTTGAGGACTACAACTTAGGGAAGATTAAAGAACACATAATTATTTGCTCTTAAGTATTAAAATATTATAATTATAATTTAAGCCTTTAAGTAAGGTGAATTGTTGAATCATCCCCAATGCGATAATTAAACATTTCTCATATTTCCAATGTTCCCATTTCATATATCATTTATTTTCATGCTAATGGTACTTTTCTACCCAAAATATAAATATATTCCGGTATAATCACATTCTCACAGACTTTAGTTGCAATTCTAGACGGATTTTGCGTAAATGATTTAAGAGTCGCATCAATGAATAGCAATGGATACTGAAGGAGAGGTCTGCAATGCTCATTTCACATTAAATTAAATTCTGAAGAAATGTACCATTTAAATCATTTATTTTCTGTCTGTTCTCCCATATGACTTCATTGAGAAACACATTCAGATGCATTCAGATATAGTGCCTATAGACAGACACCTATGTGAGTCAGAAAATTTCATTTTCTACTTGTTCGAGTGGGACACACTCCTTGACACACTCCAACCACTCATTTGCATTCAGATACTTCCCCATCTGAATAACCTACAAAATTGAGGAGTACATATTAAACAAGATCTAAATTGGGCCTGGGGCTACTTTTTCAGGTTGCACGAACAAACACCTCTCCCCCTCACGCCGTGACTCTGGGCTAGTGGAGATTATTTAACTTTGACACTTTATGCGAGGACATGCAACTGCAACAGAAACAGAGGCAACAGCAACAGCAACAGAAACAACAACAACAGCAAAAGAGGAACAACCGAAAAGTTGCATGTTGAGCTTATGTCAAAGTTAACATAAATACAACTACTTTGTGCCCCAAAGGTGGCACGCAGAGTGGGGCACGGACAGGGGCAGGGGTCAAGGCGGAGGGGTCGGGCTCTCTGACATGGGCGTTGGGTCGAGAGGCATGAAACGGAGAATGTGCCGGAGGATATGACAAGGGATATGTACCACACACATACAAGTATCTGTGTATCCGTGAGTGAGTGTGTGTTTGTTTCTGTATCCGTGTGTCTGCATGTTATGCAATGACAAGAAAGAAGAAGATGATGCCCAATCCCACACCTAAAAAAAGATACAACAAGAAAAAGCAACAGCAAGAACCAGGAAGGCATGTCAAGAATAAAATTAACAGAGACTCAAAGCAGAGAGGGGAAGAGTCAAGAAGGGGGTGGGGGCAGGATGGGGTGAATGAGTGCTGGGTGGGATGATGGGGAAGGTGTGTCGAGTGATGGCCCATCTAAAGGTTAAACGAAAAGATGACAGGTGTCAAGTCACTGTGTCAAAGATACAAAGTATCTGGCAGATGCATTTTCGGAACAGCAAGAAATTGGTGATATCTGGTACTGAGACTGAGATGGAGTGGTGACGGGCAAAGCATTTTAATCAAGCCACAATTGATGGCCAGCCTTAAATAATTTAAGATTGAAGGAATCGTATAAAGATAGAAATGTATCTGCAAGCAGTAGTCAGAGCTACACAGAAAGAAAACGATTAAGTGAGATATAGTTAACCTCTTGATAATAAATATAAGATATCCCCTCTTAAAATGTGCCAACGAGAGATACGGCAATAGAGGGGAATGCTGTCAAAGAAAAGCCTTGTTCTCTATGAGTAGTTAATTAATAATAAAAAAATATTTGATAGATACATATTACTTAGCTTGCTTGATATATACATTTTCTGTCAGTGTACGCTTCACCCTCTTAATACATTTATTGTTTTATTGTTCTAATTAATTTATGAGTCGCGCGATTCATTTAGCCAACGGCAAGTGACCAAATGTATCTTTGAGTGGACGTTTCTTTGTATCTTTTCCTGTTCGTTGGCTTGGCAATAAATTCATTTGTAAAATTTCGAAGCGCTTTTCATTTTGTTGCCAGTCTATTTCTCATTTTTCGCGCCTGTCCCAACGCTCCCATCCCCCCGACCGACCCGGCTCGGTTGAACATCTTGCATTATATTTTATATAAAATTCGTTTTCATTTTAATAACGAATACAGCACAAAAAGACAGAGAGGAAGGAGGTACACGGGCCAAGCGGACAGTGGACAGCGGACAAGTGAAATATTTATTTCGTGTTATGACAGAAATGTGCGGTATAGACTCTAGATACAAATGTATCTATCTATCTATCTGTCTACCCTCTTACACCAGCTGCTCATGGTATGCGGCATATTTTGTTGTATTTTGCATGCGAATATTTTGGCGAAAATGTTTTTATTATTCGCAGCGTTGTACTGCAATGTGGGCCACATGCGAATCTATCTATGCATCAATTTATAAACATATCTATCTATCTATCTATCTATATCCATCCATCATCTCACTCTCAACCCTTTTGTTTTTTTGCACATATTTGTATGTACATATGTCTATATTATATCATTGCATTTCTGCATTTCATTTCGATCCGTTGGCTAATTCAATAAACCGCATAAATTGAATTTTTATTGCTACGAAAATTTATTAGTTAGATGCCAATCCAATCCGTTCTAACACGGCCAGACCCTGCCAAAAATTTTTAGCTGCCTTTTTATTGCCATTATAGCTGTGAGGGCAATAAACCAAATTCAATTCATATTCATCAAAACAAATTTTGGGCTTTGTCGGAGTTGCGGGATTCGACTGAAATGAGCAAATGAAAAAAAAACACAGAAAACTGGACGGAATTTAAAATTTAATTTATTTATTAAATATGCAAATGTGAACTTTTTATGTAGGCGTATGCTAAAATAGAATTAGGGAGTTAGTTAACCAACTTTACTAAGGGAAAAGTATTTTTGGAGATAGAATAAACTTTATTGTTAGTTAAAATATATGATAAAAGTCAATATGCTTCGGCGACGCCTTTGCATCCTTTTGAAGGAACAATAGTGTAGCTTAAACTTAGTCCCTGTTATGCACAAAAAATAACGTATAAAACCAGTTTAACAATTCATAACTAAGAACCTAACTATTTATCTCTTTGGCATATCATAACCCACACAATTGAGCAACCCATTAAATTATTTGATATGGAATCTAATGTGCCAACCGAAGCCCAATTAATCGATTACAGTTTGAATTTGATAACTGATGCTGTGAGCAATCAAAACGTGTGCATTTCGAACACACAACACAAATAAAGAAGATCCATTCATGGCTCTGCAGCAACGGTTACTGCTGCTCCTCCAGAAATTCAATTCGATTCGCATCGAAATTGAGTTGCCAGAATTCAGTCCGTTTCATTGTTCCATCTAATTGCCAGATATGGCAAGGAAAACAGAAAACAAAAGAGGAAACACAAAACACAGAGAAAGAGAGAGAGAGACAGGCATAGTACGAGAGGGAAGATATGCATAGGGAAGCATAAGGGACAGGACAGGAGATGGCTACTTGAATGCAATTATTTCCTTCGTTTATGAGTAATTAAGGCAAAAAGGAGGGCAAAGGCGAAGCCAGCAGCAGATTGGCAAAATATCAAAAATGGCCATCAAGTGCGGGGGGGCGGAACAAGTGTTCAACGATACACACACATGTGTGTATATCCATGTGTGTGTGTGTGTGTGTGTGTGAGGGTACTTTGCATAGATTGTCCACTTTAGATTAAGCCATGAATAATTTATGTGCGTCTCTTATGATTTTAATTGTTTCCAATGGCAGCTTAACAACCCTGCCCGCTACCACTACCCGCACCCGCTCCCGCTTCCTGCTCTCTACACAGTCCTCCCCCCCCGCCCACCTATATTATTCCTTTGAGCGAAACAAACAACAACAAAAAGAAAAAAACAGTGAAAAAAAGTAAAGAAAAGAAACAGAAAACAAAAACGAAGCGAAAGCAGAAGGCAGAAGGCAAAAACAAAGTAGCGCCCCAAAAGCAAATGCAAAACAATACAAATTCATCTACAAGCCTCGCTGCTGAGACCCCGATACCAGACCCAAGACCCAGTCCCAGTCCCAGTTCCAGTCCCTGGCCAAGAGTCCAGACCAGACCACTGTGCGTGTGTGTGTGTGTGTGTGTGTGTGAGTATCTGTGTGTCAGGCTGGCTCCCCCTTGTGCCGGCCACTTGGCATTGGTTCCCTTTCCATCCACAAAAACAAAAAAAACACATCCCAAAAACCCAGCCATTCATTCTGTCCCTCAGACACGCAGACATTTGCATTTCTCACACACTCTTACAAACACATACAAATATTTATGTGTGTGTATGTGTGTTTGTGTGTGGCGCTTACCCCTCGACTTCCTTTCTGGCCATCCCAGTCGCAGTCGCAGTCTCAGTCTCAGCCCCCCGCTGGCTATAAACTCAACTGGTTGACCGTCTGGCAGCGTTCCATTTCGCTTCTTTCTCAAAAATTATATGAAAATTATACCAATTCAACTCATAAAATTTTTCCAGCTTAATAAATTTGCAGACATTTTGTATGCTACGAGCCCCTGGGTTCGCAGTCGTCGCCGTCGTCATTGGCTGTTCCCCACCCCCTGCTCCCCCTGCCCACAAGACATCTCTCCCGGCTGAAACTGCGCTCCCAGGGCCCTGCCTGGACAGGCGCCCCATCCGACGCTTGCCACCGCATACCGCATGCAAAATGGTCAATACACTCACTCCGTACAATGCAGAGCGGGGGAGCGCTAACCAGACGTACTCGTACCCGTACCCGTACTCGTAGTTCCCCTGCTTAAGCGAAGCTCATAAATTTGCCTCAAACAATTTCCACCTTTTTTTTTGTTCGCTTCTTCAAGCGTTTTTTATTTCCTATACTTTCTTTATCTTTTTTTTTTTTTTGGGCGGGAAAGTAAATACAAAACGGGGAGTTTGAGATGCAGTTTGCTGGTGTTATTTATTTGTATATGAGACTGGGAGACATTCATAAAGAATTTTCAGCTATGGGAAGCCAAAGGATCAAAGGGGGAACATATTCGTACAATTCAATGAAAAGAATAACTTGCCAAAAACTTTATGATATTTCTATACGTACAAGAAATGAGTCTGGGGGTTCTATTTTTTGGGGCCTAAAGTATCTGAGTTCTAAAAATAAATTTCTAATTTGAGCTGATAACTGCCTGACAAGATGGTTTTATTTTATTGAATTTACCAACAAATTTAACTTAATGAAAAATAGTTTGTTAGTATAAAAGTCTGTCGTGCATATAAAAATTAATTGAAGTAAGTGAAGTGAATTTGAATTTTTAGGATCTAGTCATCTCTGTAAAATTTCTATATCTATTAGCTGCATAATAAAATATTATTTTAGCACAAATAATTGTATAATTGGTGTGTCAAGTGTGACACAAAAAAAGTCAAAGAAAATCTAGAAAAATTCATAAAAAATATTTCGAAATCAAAATATTTAAAAAGAATTTGATTTATTTAATATAAGTGCTGCACATTGTCGAAGTCTTAGGTTAATCAGGATACAAAAAACAGGTAAAATATTTCATTTCTAACTAAATACTTACGCAGTATATTTTGAACAGTAAAGGGTTATCTTGTGTCAAATCAAGTGCTCGATATATCTCTGCAAATTTTGAAAATTTAACAGCATTCATAGATTGTCAGAGATGACATTCGCCTATCTAGAAAACCCCCCCAAAAATCAGTGTTTCCCCAGCTGTCCATTCAGTGCCACTCGCTCGAGTGCTCGATCGACGGTTGAAACAACAGACTTCCATCAAGATCTCGCATTCGGTAGATTCCCCCTCCCTCCCAACCAATCTTTGGGACTGTTTACGTTTGGCATCGGGTCCATTCATTCGATTGGCCCCGGATATATGCACGCCATCAATCAATCAAGCAAATTGCAATGAATTTTGATCAATATCCGCTGCAGACGAGCGATTGTAGAGGTGTAGGCTATAGCCATCGAAGCATAATTCACGATTTGGCCAAATGATTGACGCCGTGTTGCTGCGGCGCATGAAAGATCCACGAAAGATTTAGAGTTCCTTTCGAGTTGGTTGGCGCTGGACCACCTGCTGGCAGGAAACTTTTTGGAGGCAAGCACATGGAATTTTCTTTCTTGACAAAGGAAATGAGAGCTTGAAAAGTTGTCGGGGGCATTCCAAGAGCAACCGCAGACTTCTTAAAGTCCCGAAGAGTTTTCGGGTGAGGCAATTGCGGAAGTTTTATGTTTTTGGCTGTGCGTAAATCGCTCAAGAAAATCAGCTCAAGTGGAATAAGTTGTGGCTGTGGCGTCTCGTCTTGTCTTGGCTCGACTCGACTCGACTCACTTTAGTTTTGGTTAACACTTTCGCCAGGGCCTTAACTTCGGGTTAACTTCCCCAGCTGCTCGCTGGCTCCCTTCGTTGCTGTGGCTGCAGCTGTAGCTGTGGCTGTAGCTGCTGCTGTGGGAAAACGCTGTCTGCATTAAACAAATTGATTTCGGATGGAGCCCATTGCCAGCATCGGCATTGATAGAAATAGTGCGAGGCGCACCTCTCGATGTGTGTGCGTCGATGATTTCGAGTGCGGCCAATCGATAGAGACACACGGGACACGGGCATGGGTACGGGTACGGGCACGGATTCGGATTCGGATTCGGATTCGAGTGTGTTTACCTTTGCCAATAAATTCACTTAATTGCCGGGAAATAATCATAAAGCAATCGGCCGTAATGCGGATGGGATACCCGTACCCGTACTCCTATCCGGGCTCACGTGCGTTTCCAAAGCATTTGGAAATTTTCTGCTTAATTTCGGCGAGAGACAGACCACGAAAAGCGCCCCAGAATTTGTGGCCCTGTTGAAAGTGTAACTCAGAAATTGTGTGAGGAATTATGTTGAAATCGATTTGGCGTGGAAATTTATGCGAGTGAGTGAGCATAATATATTGAACAGTTTACGGGTGGTGGTGGGGCAGCTCGTACAGCATCCCAGTTGGCCGAATAGTTCCCTTCCAAATTCCCAGTTATCCAAGGCTTTTCCTGATGCCCAAAATGAACCTGAACTTCCTGCGTAGCTGGTGGTATCTGAACACCCGATTGCTGGTCTTCCTGGCGGGGCGCCAGTTCGCCACTGGTCGTCGGTCCAACACACGGATGGCGGTCGACTTTCCCACCACCCACACACTTTGCGTAGCTTTTCGCAAAATGCGAAAGGAAGGAAGGAAATTGAGGGATCGATGCCGCGGAGTTTAACTCATTTTCCATATACTGGTGTGTGGGTCTTTGAGCCAATTGCAGAGTAAGTTTTTACTGATGGAATGTGTAGTCCAAATAACCATCGATAGAAGATTTGCATACAAATTTTAGACTCTCTTTTCGAACACCAAAAATTGCCCATATTTAATTTAAATAGAAAACACTTTAAAATAATTATAATATATTCAATTTTAAAGGAAAAATTATTAATCTAAGTATGAAAATATTTAATTTAAATATGAAATTTATTTATGTTTAATATGCAAAAATATTTAATTTAAATATGAAATTTATTTATGTTAAATATGCAAAAATATTTAATTTAAATACAAAAATATTTAATTTAAATATGAAAATATTTAATTTAAATATGAAAATATTTAATTTAAATATGAAAATAGAATTTACATATGTTAAATATGATATATATTTTTATTTAAACATAAAAATATATTTAAATTTAATAAGTTAATTTTAATGGTAAAATGTGAGGGATCATACTTTAATGTAAGTCTATTGGTATACATTTTGTAGGTATTTTTGTTACTGGGTGCTAATATTAATATAGATCCCATTGTGTTTTTCTGCTAGTCAGTGAATTATTTTTCCCCTTTACCTTCTTATATATTCGCATATTAGATCCCCAAAGAGTATCAGCATTAGGACGAGTTATCTTCTTATCCCCACTAAATCAAACAATACGAAAGGTAGATAGGCACCTACAAATATCACTCTCGATTTGTTCAGTTGGTCCGTGGGTCCAGGGGCTCATTTACCGGTTGCCGATATCTGATCAGATAAATTAGCTGTGACCGGAATAATTGGGAAAGATTTGTGGCAAATGCCAATGAGAGCCAGATAGACCAAAAGTTATGCTGAGTGATTCCGAGTAATAAATCAATAAATTACCCCCGCCCGGTCTTACGCCATGCAAAGTCTCTGTTGCGGCATGGGGCACGGGCCCGGCCCGGGATAGTCCGAAAACCCAATCCAGATATAGATATATTGTAAGAAGCAGACCAAATCGGAGCAGCAGAGGCTGATATTAAGTTATACGCGACTAACCCCAGCTCCGACTGCGCCACGCCACACTGCGCCGCGCCACGCCACCCAATCATTTATTCAACGAACGCCTAAAATTGCGACACCCACAGCGCTATTCATATATTCAAAACAAAAAAAAAACAAAAAGATTTATCATAAAGTCTGGCGCGAGACTGCATCTCCCTCCCTACCTCCCTCCCTCCCACTCCTTACGTGACGATCTCTGGGCCAGTGGTCAGTGGTCGGTGGTCGGTGGTCGGTGGTCGGTGGCCAGTGGCCACTGGTAACCACTTCTATATCGATCGTACTCCATATATTATCGGCCAGGAATATGTGCGTAAATTTTCGTAATCGTTGCACTCACGCCTCATGTCGCCTCTTCTCCCTCTTTTGTGTCTTCCGCAGGGTCCAGTCCATGAGCAGAAGGCCAGAAATCGGCAGCAATCGTGCTCAGGAGGTGGCAGGCTTCCGATCGAGAGAGGATAATGTGTTCAATATTTCGCAATCGCATCAATTATCGGGGCACAGGCACCAGGACCTCGGGCTCAGCCGGCGGCGAGAGGGATAGGGAGAATCTCCTGGCCAAGGAGCTGGATGCGGACAGCAACAACAATGGCGGGATCGAGGCGGCGACTCCCCCCGATGTCGAGCCCGAGACCGAGCCCGAGACGGAGCTGCACGAGCTGGAGGCCACCGAGCGGGATGCAGAGTTGGAGGACGGGGAGGCCTCGGGGTCGGCGTCGCCGGAGCCGGAGAACAGCAACGAGGCGCTCGATCTGTCGGTGATCTCGGCCAGCAGTCGACTGCCCACCAGCGGTCACGTGGCCCTGGAAGCTTTACAACATACCAAAGTGGCGGTGGCCCAGTTCGCGGCCACCGCTCTGGCGGGCGCTGCGGCGGGAAACCAGCGGCCCGCCGACCTGGCCATGGTGCAGTCCACCATCTTCAATGTGCAGCGCCAGCACCTGATGCAGCTGCAGCTCATCCAGCATCTACAGAGTCAATTGAAGCGCGCCGAGGCAGCGGCCCTCGGCAGGCAGGCCGAACAGAACGAGGAGGAGCAGCAGCCCGACGAGGAGGAGGATGAACAGGATCAGGAACAGGAACAGGAACAGGAGGAGGAATCGCCAGAGCCCACCAGAGAGCAGCGGGCCCAGAATGGCATGCGGCAGGAGCAGCAGCAGCAGGAGCAGGAGGAGAACGAGCTGCGGCGCGAGGAGAGTTCAAAGACTGAAAAGAGAGAGGAAAGCGAAAGGGAAAGGGACGGGGAAAAGGAGACAAGTCGGAGTCAGATGAAGGCCAAGAAGGACCCCTCGCCGGAGGCAGATCCTGGCGCTGGCGCGCCGGCGCCGGCTCCGACTACCTGATGTGCGGCGACATCAGCTCGAGCCTGGCCTCGAGCATCATCACCAACCACGACCCGCCGCCGGCCCCCAACGAGCCCAACTGCCTGGAGATGCTGCAGCGGCGCACCGAGGAGGTGCTGGACTCGGCCTCCCAGAGCCTGCACGCCGCCCAGATGCAGGAGGAGTACTCGGAGTACGCCTCCAAGGAGGCGCAGAGCCGCGGCGAGATCTTCAAGCATCGCTGCAAGTACTGCGGCAAGATCTTCGGCAGCTACTCGGCCCTGCAGATCCACCTGCGGTCGCACACCGGCGAGCGGCCCTTCCACTGCAACGTCTGCGGCAGCAAGTTCACCACGAAGGGCAACCTCAAGGTGCACTACCAGCGGCACACGCAGATCTTTCCCCCCATGCTCATGCCGCCCGTGGTGGCCGCCGCCTCGAACGGCGGTGGCCAGCCGCCAGCTCCGTCTGAGCAGTTTGCAGCGCTGAATCCCATACGCCTGCCCTTTGTGCCGCCGCCACCACCGCCCAGCGGACAGGAGCCCAGTCCCCTGCAGCATCTGGAGGAGATGGAGGAGAACCGCATGGAGCAGCAGCAGCCTCAGCAGCCTCAGCAGCCACTGCAGGCAGAGGATCTGAGCAAGCCAGGACCAAAGGAGAAGGAAACCCTGAGGGAAAAGGAGAAGGAAAAATCGCACTCGCCCGTAGAGCGGGCCAAGACGCCCAAAGAGGTGGCCCCAGAGCTGAGCAGACACCAGCCAGTCCCGGAGCCCGTGGCGGAGAAGCCAGAGAGGGAAACGGCCAAGCCAGCGGCGCCACCGCGACGCAACGGAAGCGTCCGGAAGCGGCAGACGAGCAGCGCGGGCAGTCCGCCCAGCGAGGAGCGGGAGCGGGAGCGCGACCTGGCCGAGCACATGCACATCGCCAAGCTGGTGCGGCGCTCCTCGTCGACCAGTCGCGAGGCGCCCGGCGAGTACTCGCTGGCCCAGATGGAGCGCATCATCGACAAGTCGTGGGAGGATCTGATCGAGATCGACAAGACGTCGGAGACGTCGAAGCTGCAGCAGCTGGTGGACAACATCGAGAACAAGCTGACCGACCCGAACCAGTGCATCTTCTGCCAGAAGGTCATGTCCTGCCGCAGCTCCCTGCAGATGCACATCCGCACGCACACGGGCGAGCGGCCGTTCCGCTGCAAGATCTGCGGCCGGGCGTTCGCCACCAAGGGCAACCTGAAGGCCCACATGAGCATCCACAAGATCAAGCCGCCGATGCGCAGCCAGTTCAAGTGCCCCGTGTGCCACCAGAAGTTCTCCAACGGCATCATCCTGCAGCAGCACATTCGCATCCACACCATGGACGACGGCAGCGGCGGCGGGCAGCAGGCGCCGCCGCCCCAAGGCGACGCTGACCGACTGGGCATCGAGGATCAGAACTCGAACAAGTCGCTGGGCACCTCGGATACCCTGGACTTCTCCACCACCATCTCGGATCACTCGGGCCAGCGCTCGGAGTCGTCGCAGGGCGGCGACTTTGATGAGTTCATGACCATGGACAGCACGGACGATTCCAGGGACAACTCCAGTGCCGCCACAGCCACGCCGCTTCCCTTGGAGAGGGACAGGGACAGGGAGAGGGAGCGGGAGCGGGAGAGGCGGGCCCCCAATGATGGCTGCGATGAACGCTCCAGATCCGAGCTGGATATGACTGGCGCAGGAGGACGCAGCGAGAGCGGCGAAATGCCAGCCATGGATCTCTCCTCGCCCTCATCTGCCACGGCGCGACTCTTCAATGGAGCACCAGGCGCTGGCGCTGGCGCTGGGGCTGGGGCTGGCCTGCCCCTGCTCGGCATGCCCATGGCCCCCAATCTGCTGCTGATGGCAGCGGCCCGCGAGGAGATGCACGCCCTGGGCCAGGCCCATGCCCATGCCCATGCCCATGCCCATGCCAAGTTCCCCCTGCTGCCGTTCGGCCCGCTAGGATTTATGGGTAAGTACGCCACGACTTCAATCTGGATGCCCGAGATGACAAAGCCTCTTTGTCTGTCACCTTTGACCCCGGCGAACGTTTGCCAAGTGGAGTCGCAGCGCGATAAATCTGCGATCGCGTCGCGACATAACTCAATTGGACCGAGACAAAGCATTTCCATTCCCCGATTGCCCATTCCCAGTCTGAGATGGATATGCCTATGCCAAATTCCGGCAATTTATTTTTAAACATTGGCGCATTCCCGCCTCGAATCTGCCAGAGATCCAGCGAGCGAACAGAGGCGTCGCGTCGCGTCGCGTTGCGGATCTGTCGCCTCATTATGTCAGAACCTTTTACGCGGATGGATATTTATTATACGCATCGCAGATCGGTTTTCGTTTCGACATTTTGCCCAGCAGCACGCGGCGGAAACTGTGTGCCGTGCCCCTCGCGCTGACCTCTCGCGTAACTCGTTGTCTGATATCCGAAACTTGTATCCAAGCAGGCCTGCATCCGCCCCCGAATGTGTGCAATCTGTGCTTCAAGATGCTGCCCAGCCTGGCCGCCTTGGAGAGCCATCTGCAGAGCGAACATGCCAAAGAAGTCACCGGTCCACAGACCCACTCCCACAGAGCCCATTGCAACCCCGACGCTGGATCGCCCTACGGGGCCAAGGTGAGTGCTATCAAATATATGGCATAAATATTACCGGGGGTATATGTAGATTTTGAGCGATTTATGCTTAGGGTAGGTGGAGATCAGCGGCAGATCGGAGTCTGATTAATGCTGTGGAAATATTGAATTATTTATTGCAAAATTCGGGGGGGTCAGTGGGTTGCTGCTACAGCTATGGATCTGTGTTTAGTTTATGGATTGTTCTCATTACAATTATGCCAAGGGGAAGGAAATATTCTTTGTATTTTTTGTTCTTGTTTTTAGCACTCACATTCATGTATAGATCATTCTGATTTATGTATTTATTTTACGCCAATGAAAAACTCTACCTCTTGGGCACTACACTAAGAGGCACCTTCATGCCATAAACTATCCCAATCCACACTCAATTTGGAGTCTGCTTCCTGCACCTGCTTCGTTTTATGGATCAAACTTCAATGAATAAACTTCGATCAGTGACTCAATGATCTGTCCGCTTCCCATCTTCTCATCTTATGGTGTTCTCATCCTCTCACTCTTCCTCCTCGCTTTCCATGCTCGCACTCGCACTTACTTTCCCGACTCAATCGCCACTAATCACTCTCCACGTTCGCTCTTGAGGGACATTCCGTGCCTCAAAGCAGGCAGCACCTGCGATTACCCTGCCTAATCCCAGCTCGATTCCACCTCCGCCGACTTTGCCCACTGCGAAATGCCGGCTGTGGCTGCAGCGGCCTTGCCCTGCCTTGGTCATGATTAATTAAAATGTTCACGGGTTCACTCGCTGCCGTGGGGATGGGTTGGCTTGGCTTGGCTTGGGTTGGCTTGGGTTGATTCCTGCCAAATATGGTGTGGATGATTCCCCGTTATGGCTGCAACCATACAAATTATGAGCACATTATTAATTGCTCAGCGTGTTCGCTTCACAAGGCCTTATTATGTGAAGGAGAACTGTGGCCGAGTTGCATAGTTTGCCTTAATTGTTGGCGTTCCGCTTTGTGGCCGCCACAGCCACTCGCCCAACTTGGCGTTGGAGTTGGAGCTGAAGCTGAAGATGAAGCTGGAATTGTGGTTAAGGGGTGTGGGGTTGGAGCCGCAGGTTCATCTCGGTGGAGAGCTTTAAGTGCCATGGATTACATCGCCCAACAATGCCAATTATTTATTAAAGTGCGTTCGCTTCCCGGCCCAGATGTGTGTGGAGTGGTTTCTGTGCTGTGCTCTGCTGTGGTTCTGCTACTCTGCCTGCCTGCCTGCCTGCCTGGCCTGGCCATCATTTAAGTACAAATGCGAGTATTAATATTTATTTCTGGCTGGGGGTCGGGGCTCGGGTTGGAGTTGGGACGGGGACTGGGACTGGCACATACTGCGGCATTGTCTCCTCGCTCTATGACTAATGACATCGTTCATTATGGCGAACATTCTTGGAGTATTTCCAAAAATTGTGAGGGAATTTCAGAAGCACAGGAGCGAAGTTGGAAGGCAACCGAATGGGATTGAAAGTAGAGGAAACGGAAGAAAATATTTTCAATTCATGTTTTTTTAAGGCTAAAGTATTTTTACATGCAAAAGATAAGTCACATAAGATAATGCAAATAATGAAAGAAGGAGAAACCTAATGCTCTAATTTATTACATTATCCGATAGTTTAATTAACATATCTCAATCAATAACAGGACCAATTTTGCCTTTTGTTTTAATACAGGAATTGTGGTAATTAATTAGTAAATCAAATTACTGAAACAATTTTGTTTTAATATATTTTCTTAGATATTTTCTTTTATCTCAAATTTTTGTACTCATCCTCTAGCCTGTCATATGTTCATTTAAAGTTCCTTTTTCCTAATTTCCTGGCTCCCTTTCTCGCACTTGAACCGCTCCTGTGCAGTGCAATTGCAGTGTAAATGTCATAACGTTTTCAGTTGGTAATCAGCACGGTCCGGACAAGGCCCCCCATCCCCACCCCCTCGTGACAGTTTTTGGCAGGCCCAGACAGGCCCTTGTTCGCCCTTCGCATCGCCCCACTCCACGGGTTGGTTGTTGGGGCCGCAGCCACGTTCCGATTTGCTCGCTTAGCATATTGTTGAGTTGATGATCTAGAGCAGACGATCGGGTTAGGGAATCTGGATGGGAGTGGAAATGGAAAGGGAGTGGAAATGGGAGTGGGGTGGTGGAATCGGCATCATCTTTTGGGCTTGAAATTTCTAAATGATTCAAAAATTTTAAGTAATTACGAGAATGCATTATGATGATGCGAAATTTACGATGTGGTCGTGTCTGCTCGTGTCTGGATCGGCTAGGAGATATTGCAGTGACAGTCCCCACAGACCCAGAGAGCGAGAGAGAGAGATAGAGTCCCATAGAGTGAGGGAGAGAGAGAGAGAGAGATACAGAGGAGAGGATGAGCCTGTGCCGGATCGGTGGCGGTGTGTGCGATGCATTCAATGCAAATAAATTATGCTACGCTTTATGCAAAATTATTTAATCTTTTGTTCGTCGCGTCTGTGGGGATGCTGTGCCCCTTCTGACAGGCCTCAGGCCTCAGGCCCCATGCCCCCACCCCACCCCCTCTGCGAGAGTGTCAACTGGCAGCGGGAACAATTGTTTTGCCATAAAAATATGAGACCCGGCGGCATCGTCTGCCCGAGATAATTAGTTGGCATTATTACACGCGATGGCATAGAAAAATTGTAAATTATGTTTTTGGCTTGCGGTTTAAAAATAAGATTATTAAGAGGCAAAAGAGAGACAGAGTCTGTGCCGCTGCCTCTGTGCCACTCTGTTGCATTAACGGCACATTAAACAGAAAATTTACAGAAATTAGCGCCCATTGTGCCATGGTGCTGCTGCCCCCCCGATGCTGCAGCTTCAGTTACAGAGTCTGGCTGCCATACAGAAATCTCCTCTCGTTTCAGCTCACTCTCAATCCAAATCTGTTCGCAAAGAAGCCGCCGGCGCCGCCGCCACCCCCAGCAGCAGCAGCAGCAGCATCGGCGGGCGACAAGTTGCCCAGCCCCAGAGTGTCCCATGCGCAGCCCCTGGAGGCGACGCCCATCAAAGAGGAGCCCGAGCAGGATCAGCTCCTGGGCGAAGAGGCTGCTGCCGGCGAGGGAGGGGCAGCAGGAGCAGGCAGTAACAACTATCCACAGGATGCCATCGATGCCGAACAGTCGCTGATGAAGATGCAGTTGCGTAAGTATAAATGAGACTCATTCCAGGCCGCCTCGGACGCCTCACACACGTCCCCCCCTTTTCGCACAGATGCCCATCGGTTCCCGGCCAGTCCGCTGGACTTCCAGCAGGCTCTGATGTCCGCCGGTCCGCCCACATCCAGCCTGGATCCGCCCGTGAACAACAAGCACTTCTGCCACGTCTGCCGGCGCAACTTCAGCTCCAGTTCGGCGCTGCAGATCCACATGCGCACCCACACGGGCGACAAGCCTTTCCAGTGCAACGTGTGCCAGAAGGCATTCACCACCAAAGGAAATCTGAAGGTGCGCCATCTCAGGGGACTATACCTGACCTTTGCTGACCCTCTGGCTGCTGTTCTTTCTGTGTGCTTCCAGGTGCACATGGGCACCCATATGTGGACGAATCCCACGTCGCGTCGCGGTCGTCGCATGTCGCTGGAGCTGCCCATGCGTCCGGGGCCGGGGCAGGGTCCGGGTGCGGCACACGGTGGACCCACGGCCGAGCAGGAGTTCATGCAGCGACGACCCGAGCTCTTTTTCCCCTACCTGCCGCCCTTTTTCAATGGACTGCCACCAAAGGTGAGTGTGTGGGCGCTTCTGGGGCTTGGTAGCTGCAAAATAAATGGAAGTCTCTTTGGAATCCCCCCATTTATTGGATACCTTTGCTGCTCTCTCTCTCTCTCTCTTCCGACAGCCTGGTGAGCTGAGTCCCGGCGCCTTTGCCAACCTACCGCCGCCGCCCTTTGCCAACGGTGGCAAATATCCCTATCCGCCTGGACTCCTGGGCTTTCCCGGCTTCTTGGGCCAACATCCCTACGCCATGGAGCGTGGCAGCAGCAGCAAATCGCCCACACCCGAGCCGGCGCAGAGTCCTTCGCTGCGCGACGACGAGCTGGCCAGCAATATTTGGCATCCACTCAGTCGCATCAAGATGGAGAACAATCAAAGCGAAGCAGTGGGCCACAGCCTACACGAGCAGGAGGAGGGCGACGGGGAGGCAGGTGGCGGCGCGTTGGAGCCCGATGAGTCAGAGTCCCGCGATGCGGACAAGTAACCGACCAGCAGCAGCAGCAGCAGCAGCAGTCCTGGTCTTGGAACACACATGGTTTTTTGTGGAGTACATATCTTGAGCATAACCCTCTAACGCTAAGCTTCAACTAGCACAGACACAACAGAGACACAAACACAGACACAACACACACACACACACACACACACACACAGAATCCCACACACAATATATATACGAGTATATCCTTTGTGTCTATATATACATACCTACGGTAATTGATAGCGATCTTCAAGGCATTTAAATGCATTAAGTTTAGGCGATAAGTTGTATAAATGGCAGAGCAGAGCAGAGCAAGAAGCAAGAAGCAAGGAAGTTCCCTGCCCCACCCCACCCCCTGGAGTAACGCAGTGGAAGAACTTAACTAATTTTATGGCTATACCTAGATATATATATATATAAATTATAATATATACATACGTACATATATATATATATAAATACACGTAATGTAAACTGTGGTAGTTGCATATAAAAAATTGAAAAAATTTAACAATTGATATCGAGCATATCGATAACCGATAGACAGAGAGAGAGGTGCGAATCGCGAGGAGAAATGATCAAAAATAAAGCCGGCGGTGCAAAATTGCAAAAGAAAAAAAATCCACACGCTGCTGTGACGTTTCTCTTCCGGGAAGTGGGCAGCATTCCGGGGATCTCCGCTGTGGAGTGTCGGGTGTCTTTGGGGGTTCAATAAATTCATGCAAATTGGCAGCTCACTGGGTAAGTGTTTGTCTCGATCATGCCACATGCCACGCCACGCGCAGCCCATTCATCATACCGCGTTCCCTTCAGCGAAACGCCCTCGCCTCTGGGGCACATATGCCATGCCCCACCATCCACATCCCCATCCCCATGCCATTTACTCTGTCCAACAGATGTTTTCTTTTTGATTCATTTACTTGCATCCCAGCCCAGCCATCGTTCGCAGACGAATTCTCGCTCGAAAGTGTCGCATTTTCCGTAGTTCGCAATCGCAAAACTTTTAATTATTCCCTTGTCATTTTGGCAGCCGCCTTTCCCGCCACTCACCACTCGCCACTGCGAGTAACAAATAATAATTTCTAGACCGCAACAACTTGAGATGTCGCCGCACATTATAAATGTTCACTGAATATGACAGGCGTTGTCTGCCGAACAATAGACCAACGAATCACCGAATCACCGAATCAGTGCACTAATACTCACACCAAAGCGCTCTTGTGCGTATATTTCGAATACTTAGGGACTCTTTAATACATGTATGGGAAGTATAAAGCTCCCTGCTAATCCCATTTACGTTTCGTATGAAGACTGCAAAGGCCTGTGGAGTCACGTGTTTTAAATGATTAAAGGGTTCGATAGCTATGTGAAAAATAAAACCACTACCTCTGAAAAACAAAACATTAAAAAAATAACAGATTTAAAAAAATTCTTAAAAAAAAACGTAAACCATAAAAAAAAACATAATTCGTTAAAAAATTGTTAGCCCCGAAATCTATAAGAAAAAGTCATTTTGGGCCACAGCCTAATTGTCGTGTTGACTACTATAGTAGGTATCCCTCAATTCTGAACCAGAGAGCACAAATAATAGTTCTAAATTTAAAAATATCAAAATTAAAAATAAAAAAAATATCAAACAATTATTTTAAATTCAAAATATGTTTTCTTAAAACTTAGTTTGAAAATATTTAAAGTTTGTCAGTTTAAAAAAAAAAATTTGAAATCAAAATTTTTATTTTTATTTTTTTGCATTATTATTGTAAAGATAAAAAAACCAAAGTTTATTTTTAATTTTGTTAATAATAATCCGTAGCTAAATTTTATTTTAGAATTTGATTTAAAAATTATATATATTCCTGGCATCAAAATTAAAAAAAAATCGTAGATGAGCAAAGTTTTCCTACCGGCCTCTCCATTCTTTGTCTTTCGCACTTTCGCAGCCTTCAACTTGACTATAAACACCTCCGCATATTGCCTCCCTCTGCTGCCTGCCGTCATTGTAGCTGTGGCATTGTTGGTAATTCCATTTCCCATTTTCCATTTTCCACAATGTTGCACTTTTCCCAAGAAATTTAGCTCATTTCATGGGCGCACATATTTCATATGCGGCCCGTGCTCCCCCCGGCCGTAAAGTGTCCTCGTGGAGTGAGAGAAAGAACAGGGAGCCGCGGAACTATTAACAGCCCCACGACTGGAGCCATTAACTCTGCACCGGCAAGGAGTGGGACTGCACTGCACTCCTCGTTCGCCACTAACGAATCCGGCCTCCTGCATCGAAAATGAGCGATGAGAAATTGTGGCATGCCATGTCTGGGGCAGCACTGGGACAGCACTGGGGCAGCACTGCGGGGCGCGGGGACTTTCAAGATCACGATTATGCCGCAGACCCCGTTTTTGGCAGCCGTCTGCCTTTTGGGGCATCTTAATAACCTCATTTTGTGGCAATCCGTAAGTCTGCTGTACTGCTGCATTATATTTATTTTGCGTGCAATTTGTTTGATCTATTCGAGTAATTAAGTTTCTGTCTGCTGCCGGGGGGAATCCTACGCGGCGACGCGTCGTCCGAAAACGGTCTATGAATAATAACCCAAGCCCGGAGGGAATTATGAGTGGAATATGCGTTCGTTTGATGGCCACCAAGAGCGAGGCGGGCATACCGTGGAGGACTTTGAAGTGTGTCTAATTGGGTGCCATGAGTGGCGCCAGGATAGCCAGCTCCGTTCCTCTCTCTTTCGCTCTCACTCCATCCAGGTAGGAGTACCGTTAGACTTCGTTCCTTGCCCCCTCCATAGAATCGGAGGTTTTATTGATATGAAAATGGAAATGAAAATGGGTTGCAAGGCCCAGAGAACATGCGGCCATCGTGTAGCGCGTTTTATGGCACCCACAAATTCCGTGCTAATTGTTGCACCGAGAATCCGAACTGGTTTGCCAGCTCCCCAGTCTGCAGTCTACAGTCGATCCTCCCCCTCCCCTCCCCATCCAGCCACCAACTGTAGTTGCATTCTGTGGCAGCAACAGTTCGGGTAGTTTGCTTCAATTTTGCCTCAATTATTTCGCTTGTTTGTTTATGGAGGAATCTTTAATCTGGCGGCGCTGGTGTCGCTGCCAGCCTTGACTTCCACTGCAGCTCCTGCTCCTGCTGCTCCTCCTGCCCTGCTTCCCTTCCCTTCCCTTCCCTGCTTCGAGCTCTGAGTCTGGCTCGTATGCGTGGCCAAGATCTAGACAACACCTACGATGGAGGGAAGGACAGACCGAAAGACAGACAGACAGACTGTCTTTATATCTATGATCGTTGAGGCAGCTCTCTGTGGATGGGGCTGTGTGGACTGTGTCGAGGCTGTGGTCTGTAGCCGGGACAAGTGTTTCGAAAAATGGATTATTCATGTTGTCCTTGCTGCTACTCTTGTTGATCTGGCCTCGTCTCTCCATCTCTCTTGTGTTGCTGCTGACGAAGAGAGGATGCGCGACTGGCTGAGGTCTCTTCAAGATGGTCGCCGATTGAGGGCCGCAATTTTGCGTACCTTGAATTGATGGGCAATAAAATATGGGACCCATACCCAAGTAAGTTCAGTAAGTAATAAGCGTGAATATTAAACTTTAAATATTAATCTTTTAATTTTTTATACGATCCGAACCCTGCCAACAGGCTGCTGTGAAATATGTGTGTAAAGTAGTCAAAAGTGGTCCATATTAAAGCTTAAATTTCTGCCTTGTTCTGTCGCTAATTCAACTAATTCTCATGCTGTAGAAAGGCGCCAAAGCGGGTCTTATCGGCATGTTGGGGGACACAAATTGTTGGTCATGCAACTCCCCAGGGGGGTATCCGTGACGACCGCCTAATCGTACATCAAATACCTTAACAAACTATAAATATAATAATAATTGTTCAATAAACTTTCCACTCCCCCAACCATAAGCGTAACTGATCCTCCCTGTACTGCTTACCCTCATAGTTAAATATGTACTACATAAATACATCCTTACATAGATCGACCCTCACTAGCATACATCCCCCCCGTGTACACTGTGCAGTGTGTACACACATCGATATCTGTGTTTTTCCCCTGCCAGCCGCCAAGGCCACGCCAGGTATCGATAACGCGAGCGCAGTCGATCGGACAACATGCGAATATGTTTCGCTTATTGCACGCTGCACGTGACCGTGCCCCAGCAACAGCCACAGCCACTGCCGCTGCCCCACTATGCGCTGCACAAACAAGTTGCTGCGGCTGCTGCTGCTGCTGCTGCGGGCTCCGCTGAGCCTGTTTGCAGTTGCAGTTGCCACTCGCAACAAATGCATTTTGTTGCAGTCGTCGGTAGTTGGCTTTAAGCGGAAGCGATAACGTCTAACAAATTAAGCCATGTCCCGCAGAATAAGAGGAGTCAGCAGCAGCAGCAGCCGCGGCACGAGAAGGCTTTATTAGTTGAACTCCAGTGAGGGGGGGGAAGGAGACTGGCATGGATGGTGGGTGGGTGTGGGCAGGGAGAGATGTGACCCTGGAGAGCCCAGCAGAGTGCCCAAAAATTAAACCTGCGAATAAATAAAAGCTGCGCCTGCCATAAAACCCAATTCCGCTATCATATTCCAATCAGTTCAGGGCATTAAGGTAAGTGGCGCGGCGCAGGGGATGGATGGCCTGGTGTGGTGTGCGCGGGGTAGGCAGCCACCTAGGTCGAAGTTCACTTGCAATCGATATCCGCTGTCCGGCGAATAATTTTGGCAAATATTACAACAATAATTCGTGGTGCTCCCCAAGCGGGAGTTACCTGAGGAAGGGGCTTGAGTGGCAGGGGCTGTGCTGGCCGGGGCTGGCCGGGGCTGGCTGTGGGCGATATATATTCAACCCACCAATGCATCGGTTCGATTTGCTGGTCAAGGGATGAGGGTTCGGTGATTTTATGACATTGCCTGACAAGTTTATGGCAGAAAAGTGGCGCAGCTTTATGCATATGCGCCCCCAGCAGACTCGTAAAGACAACTGACACAAAAGAGGAGGGCACTGGAGATGGCAGGGCATGGCAGACTGAGACTAAGACTGTAACTGAAACTGAGACCCAGGAGCACTACATTTAATGGCAATAATAAAGTGGCACAAACATTCAACACTTTGTCAGTGGCTTTCTCGCTGTCTGGCCGCATTTATCATGCCCCGGCAGGAGGCACAGCCACAGGCACGGGCACGGGGAACGGGGCACGGGGCACAAGCACTCGCCCTGAGACACTCGAAAACTCCAGACTATTTTGACAAGTTATCAAAATGAAATGCAGCCAACAAGTTGCTCGACAGAGGCAGCCAGACAGGCGGCGGGGCGGCCCTCATACTTCCCCTCCTCCACCCAACCCATCACTCTGTCATAATCTTCCCAAAAGAGTGAGGGAGGGAGGGAGGTAGGCGAGTCTCATTCCCCAAAGAGCTCTCGACAGACGACAAGTGTATTTATGTTATGATTTGAATACCGCTAATGACAGCCAGAGCCAGAGTCTGGCCCATCTTTGGGTGGCATTGCCACTGCCACCATTGCCTTTGCCTTTGCCTCAAGGCAGACATCACGTGGAACATCCCGGAACCAACTTCTCATCAGCATTTTCAGCGCCCTCATCAATCCAGTAGCTCCACTCGTCCTCTCTCTCTCTGTCTCTGTCTCTCTGTGGATGCTATGTTGTAGGTATTTTCACACCTTTACGGATCGAAATTCGAAATAGTTTCGGGCGCGCTGCAATTGAACATCATCATTACGATGATGGCTTATAGAGGTATCCCCCCACACCCATCCAAACCATTCCATACCATACCAAAGCCCCCATTTCTTAGCATCCCATTCCATTCCGACTGCCACTCATTCCCTCTTGTGTGCGTGTGGCATCGTTTCCTTCAAATGCAAATGATGATGCCACAGCCTCGCCTTTAGCTGGAACTCCAACTCAATCGGTGTAGTGATGGACGGGGGGGGTAGGGCGCTGCAGAGGGGAGTGAGTTACGATTACGCTGCCGCGATAATATCAAGCTTTATAAATTTATTAGTGCCAGCTATGCATGTGGATGTGGCCGAACGAGAGATATATTTAGCTGCATAGATAAATGCATAGATACACATGAGGGCACAGCACTGATAGCTACAGCATGTGGAACTCTCCCCACAGATGGCTAAGTAAGATTAACCATACATGTATATGGAATATGAAGTAGGGATAAGTGAATGAAATGCTTTGTAATGGAGTAGTTCATATCTTGAAACTGTATGCCAAATAATCATAGATCCAAATTGTAAATTGTAAATATCAAATTTGATTTATGTTTTGGTCATTGCTTCCAGGAAATGCCTGAAGGTTTATTCACTATGGTACGAATGGAATATTTATTTTTACTACAACAATAAATGTAAATAATGAACAATTTTCTTACAACAATAAATGCAAATAATGAACAATTTATTAAGAAAGTTGTAAGTTAATTTTTGGGGATTTTATTAAATTTATTTTATAATAAAGAATGTTCTAAAAAAAAAGAAATTTAAAATGAATGAGGAATGTGGGAATTCCAATACTTATAATTAATTTATTTATAACAGTAATATTTCTCATGAATCTAAACTTACGAAAAAGAAAAAAAGGGATTATCACAGAGGATGTTGAATTTTCCAGAAATATTATGCTAATTGAATAAATCAAATGATACTTGCTACAGCTGTGACAAAGAACTCCTTCTATTATTCGTTACTTTCTGTTCTATAGAGATTTTTAGCTGCGGTTACATCGCTCATCCTTTGGCAATACTCGTACTTGCACCTGTCGCCATGAGTTCTATGAAGAGTGCCAAAGCAAAATGCAGCAAATGCAGCAATTTGCGACCCCAGCAACGACTCAATTGGTGCCACAGACCATGGGCTAGGGGCATGGTCAGCTCTAGAAGTATTTTTTTTTTCCCGCCGTAAAAGGAGATCCGCAAACATATAGACTCGTTCTCAGGGCTATACCAAGAGAGGGAGAGAGAGACAGAGAGAGAGAGAGAGATGGATAGAGGATGACATGTTCAGTGAGATGGAGATGGAGACGGAGACGGATGAGCGGACATGCGAATGGCAAAAACAATGAAAGGAACATAAATTGCATATGAACTTGTGAGAGGAGAAGGCAAAAAGGAAACCCATCCACAAAGTCGCAGTTGGCTGCACTCCGAGGCCCGATGCTCGATGCCCGATGCTCCGGCTACGGCTACGGCTCCGCTCCACTTGTCGCTGCTCCTCGTTGTCATTCCTTTTAATTTCATTTATTTTGCAAAATACAATTTAATTTGATGTGAATGCAACTGACAACTTGCAACTCAGGCAGCAGCAGCAGCAGCAGCAAAGCCCACAGCCAACAGCCAAAGCCAGAGAAGAGGCAAAGGCTGAAGCAGAGGCAGATTCAGATTCAGCAGCAAAAAATAAAAATAAAACCATCGTCGAGGAACGACAAAAACGGCAACGTCTCAGGCTTGAGCCGGTTGCGAAATGGCCATAAGGCAAATATTGAACTACAATAATCATCATCAAGCATCGGCATCGGCATCTCTGCATCGACATTGGCTGAGCGGCCATATCAGCGGCCGCCATTTCGAGGCTCCACCATCATCATCATCATCAGCAGCAGAGGCAGCAGCACAGCAGCAGAGACAAAGCAACAACAGCAACAACATGAGGCAGAGGGACAGAAGACAATCAAGCGCAAAAACGAACGAGCAATTGTGGCACACGGATGAGCCGGGCCAATGATTGTCATGAAGATAACAAAAGTTGCCTTTTTGCATACCAAAACGTATCGTAACAGCAGCAGCAGCAGCAGGCAGCACAGGCAGCACAGGCAGCACAGGCAGCAGCAGCAAACTCAGATGCAACAGCAAACTCTGATGCACCGCAGCAGCAACATGTTGCTCAAAACTAACAAAGTATTGATTGCGCCGATTGCAAGTGGATGTGGATCAGCACTGCGTCGTTGTCGCAGTCATCGCTGATGTCGACGACAGCGACATGGATTGTCATCCAGCTACTGCACTGACAACAACAGCACAACCTCCACTCCAGCTCCAGCTCCAACTCCAGCTCCAACTCCAGCACCAACTCCAGATCCAGCGACTGCAATCATACATCCTCCGCATGAAACAAAAGTCATTTAGTTATTGTTGTTGCTGCGGCTGTCGCTGCTCAGATGTACGAGTGTACTCCTGCCTGCAATCCTCCAGTCCTCCAATCCACAGATACTCCGTCGATGATGCCGTCGACAGTCTCATCCGCTTATCAAACTTCAAACAAATCATTTTGTTGGCGGCCTTGCTAGGCAGTCAGCATCGAGGCATGCAGCATCAGAAAAACCTCATCGATTCGATTCGATTCGGAGCCACAGTGCGGGGCAAGGGTAGAGTGAAAGGCTATGTAGATGTTCGACTGAGACGACTGCTGCGCGGACAGCTGGAAAGTTGCTTTGCCTCCGAATGGTTGATGGCATGCTGGATTAGCTGCGGCAAATATGCATCCTTCGGAGTTAGAAATATGCATGTATGTTGTGCGGATTCCATTCAATATTCCCACCAAAGTTTGGGTGCTTTAATGCAGCAGAAACGTTTATGGACTTGGAAAACCTTTTATGATTTTATGGAATATGTTTTCTAACTTAAACTAACATAGATCCATGCTAAAAAAAAACCAAAGGAGCAATGCAATCTACGAGAGAATAATATAAATATTTCTTAGGTTTGTTTGGATGCATTCTTCCCGACTGACGGAGGAATAAACTGAAAACTATTCATTAGCAAAAAATAATAAATAGCTTTTGAGGCTCTTTTTTTAGAGGCGTTTTCTTTGATCCAATTATTTATCAATTTATTTATTATTTATAATTATGAATTAAATTTTATAAATTTACTCTATACAATTTGTGTCTAAGCATGAACAGATTTTTGAAATACTACTGATATATGAGTACTACTGCTTGCTGGGTAATGGTTGCTTCTGCCCCTGCTTATTCTTGGTTATTCCTGCTTCTCCAAATACTTATGCTGTATATTGATATTATTCAGCGATAGATCCTACGACCAGTAGATAATTCCCAACCGCTTGCCAATTGAAGAACAGAATCTGTTATTGAAATGTTGCCATCTTTGTTGTATCTGCGAAATGCCTGAGAGCCATCAGTCGGGTTCGTGTCGTCATTTAAGGTGAGCTCCACCATTCGCAGTCCCAGGCATCCCATTGCTATTCCCAGTACCAGCAACAGTGCCATTCCCCTGCTCAGCTCTCAGCGAAATGGGGACTGCTGGTGGAGGGGGCAACGCTGTAAAGACGCCAAATGAAACAAAAATGGAAGAATCGAAAACAGGAAAAATGAAGCGAACATCATCATTATTTCAGCGACGGGGACGTGAGAGCAGCAAAAAAATTATTGAATTTGAATCCGGCAGCTGCCACTCGCAGACACATCCCCAAGGCAGTGGGCAGGCAGGGGGATGGGCTGGGGTATGGGTATCCAACGGGTATGGGAGCTGGAACTGGGTTCTGGCTGCTGGCTGCTGGGTGCTGGGTGCTGGGGCGGAACGCGTTTTGCACTTTGCGTTGATTGGAAGAACCCTGAAAGGAGCCGAGAGCCGAGTGCAGCGAAATTATAAAAGTTGTTATGCAGGGGCGGAGCGACAATGATGCAGCAAACGTGGGAAAGGCGAAGAGGGAATAACGAAGGAGAAGCAACGGCTCCTCGCCTCAAGAGTAATAGCGAAATGTTAACCCTTCAGAAGGTTTTAGAATTACAGCCGTGAAGGCTAACAAATACAATTTTTAAACTACGAAGAATTATATTATAGAAGACAAGCTGCCAGGGCTAAGGCTATCGGCTCTATTAATAAAATATTTAATTTGGTTAAGAGATAATAAAGATATAAGTGAAGCCATAGCTCATTTTCCAATATATTAAAATGACTTTAAATTCACTTTATTTTTACTAATAATAATATATTTAATATTTAATAGTCTTCGGGAATTTAATTAAATCTTGTGCATTTTTTTCTGAGTATTTTCTAAGCTCTTGTGCTTTTATACACTTTATTCAAATCTAAAATTTAATTTAATTATAATTCCCCAACTGAGTAATTTCCTGTCCAAAAAAGCTTTTCGAGCCACTGGTAAAGGTTAACTCGTTTTCCATTTTCCGCATTCCGATAAATGTATTTTTATGATGCGACTGCAGTTGCAAAAGCGAAGAGACGAGAGAACTGATGAGAGGGACAGACAGAATTAAATAGACAAAAATAGAGAAAGAGTGAGAGGGGAGTGGTGAATAGTGATGAGGGAAATGGGAAAGCTGACTAATTTGATAAGTGGAAAAGCGGAGCCAGCATCGTCCGAAATTATTCATATTTACAGTGACTCGGTTAACCGACAACCAAATGGCAGCAGCAACAGCAGCAGCGGCACCGACTACTATTTTGTCCATTTATTATTTGTGGCTGCCGTCAGGACAAACACGGCGGACAGTGGCACAGAATCCTGTATCCGTAGCCCCGTGAATCCTCCTCCATTGTGGGGCGGGGCGGGCGGGTTTCCCCACTAAACAAATGAGCATTGCAGTCCAATTAAAATAATAATTACATTTCTAATGTAACTGCAATTTGTGTGTTGCGAAAAAGTGCGCCCAGTGCTAGTCGTCGGCACTGCATAAATATTAATGACGAGCGCCGCACAGAAACAGGATACCCAAATGGAGTGGATCAGGGTCGGGGGACAGGGCGATTTGGGCCCAAAGCAAATGTGCGTGTCGATAAATGTTTGCATTTCCCATTTCCCACACACAGACACACACACACCTTACACACACACACATACCCACACATAGACAGAGAGTCGGGGAGAATGTTGGCTCTGTGGCAAAGTTCGGATAAAATGGCTAAAATGCCGTGCCCGTTCCCGTGCCCTGCGTCTGTGGTCAACTGTTCATATTTACATTCTAAATAAATAATATTCTAATTTGACAAAGCAAACGGTAATTTATTAAAATTGCTACCATCCCAACTGCTAGTGGCATTAATGCTTAACAAGTTTTACCCAGGGCTAGAGCCTGGCCAGGCCATCGAGGTCGAGACAATTACAAGTCGGCAATCGGTTTCTCATACAGTACTTGCGATAATTAACTGGGTCCCAGGTCAAAGCCAAAGAAATTCGAGCAAAGGGATAATTATTCGAATTTAATGTGAGAAATGAGTTGTAATTGAAAGTGCGGATATATTTTTAGCTATAGCTCGATGGCCACTTTATTGTAATGAGCACAAAATAATATAACTAATGTCTAGTGTCCATAATTCAGGGACAAACTCTTCAATTGCTACTTATTCAAATAAAATAATAAAATAAAATAATAAATATTCAAATACTGATAAATCCATTGTTATTGCAATCAGAAATATAAGAAATTCATACATAGCTGACATCTATATTTAAGCATCAAGATATATGCCAATGGAATATGGGAAACCTCAATTAAAGTAATGAGAGTCCTCGCTATAAGTATAGACAATTCTCTTATTTGTTTTCAGAACATTTATTATTTCCTACTCCATGACTATATATAAAGCACAGATATCCTCTTTAATTCCTTCTAAAATACAACAAGTAGCGACAGTTTCTATCTAAATCGATTCAAGCACCGCAATGAACGCGAGACCCATACCCAGACCCAGACCCATACCCAGACCCAAGCACTTGTCTCTCTGCAAACGAATGTGCGCTTATGGAGCGCTTCGCTGAGGTTGTGTCCAGTCGCTGGGTACATTCGCTGGAATAAAATGGAAAACCGCCAGCACCGCAGTTGTAACTTTGCATCCCAGTTGCCCAGCTGCAGAGGGGGAAATTGCACACGATAAGGGTTGGAGCCGATGGGGTTGCGCATGCATTATGATTATGCCCGAAAGTGCCAAATGGAAGCAATCGCCTCCCCTTTCAAAGAGCAGCGTAGCAGCGGATTATGTCCTGGGGAGTGCACAACATTTCATATGCTAAGCTGTGCGGGGTTGGATTTGTGGCAGGTTGGGGATAGACCAGACCAGAACAGACCAGCGCAAAGGAGGCGACCCTGACAACGCATCGACGCAGTCGGGTGTCTGGACACGAGGCCAACCACCAATATGGCCAAGCCACAGACCAGTGGGCCCGGCCCAGACGACATGAGCAATTTGCATTTTGAACACTGGCCAGGATTGGTTATTAGCGAGATTTATGGATATCATATTTGTGTATGGCGCGGCTTCTACTACATATAAGGCGTAGCCAGCCATAGCCACATACCCAACACCATCGTGCAGCCCATGCAGAGGCAGGGATCTCCAGAGCGGAGCAGAGCCTCGTGTGCGGATTGAAGAGATATTAAAATGAATATTTTGCGGATAACATGAAATTGAAATTGCTTTCGACTCGGTCCATCGCTGCCGCTTGATGATGAGACGATGAGAATGGGAGAATGGGAATGGGAATGGGAATGAGGATGGCGATGTGGATGTGGATGAGGATGGCGGCCTGTTTAACTCGCCAGTGGCCCGGGTCGTTGCTTATGGCCCAGCATTCCGATAACAATGAGGATGGGGACGAAGCAGCAGCAGCAGCAGCAGCAGCAGTGCTGGCTCTGTGGATATGGACGATGACGTTGGCTCCCATTTGCTGCTATCGTGTAATGTGTTTAGCGGGGCGAGTGCCGGCGGCTACGACGGCACACAGCCAGAGGGAGAGAGCTGCAACAGGGGGCATGGGCATGGGCATCGGCATCGGCATCGGCATGGACATGGGCAGCACACAACAGAAGCTCTTCGACTCTGCGGCTTCTCTGTAGATTTCCATATTAATAAATGGCCACGGCTGCCGAACGGGTCGTGGGGGGCGGTGTGTATGCTGGCGGGGGGGATATCTCTGTGGGACAGAGTTATTTATTGGCAGGCGTGCTCTCAATAAAATTATGGTTCATGCAGATTATGCGAGTGCAGAAACTTGTTTACCGCACTGTAGAGGAGAGCTGCGGATGGGTGGGGGGTTTGTTGTTGGCCAACAAAGAGCAGCCAAGATTATTGTGGCCATGTTGCAGCAGCAGCAGCAGCAGCATCAGAGCTCCAAGGTGGTGGCATGGGGCAGGCGGCAGCAATATGTAAAGTGGACTTATCAAAATGGAGATGATGATGCCGCAAGTTGAGGATGGTCTGGGTCTCGGCTGGGGTGCGGGCTCTTCCGTCTGGTTGGAATGATTTCGGCAAATCCTTAATGGGATTATGTGTGGGTTGCAGCTTAATCTGTGTGTGTGTGTGTGTATCTGAGCGTATATCTGTATGTATCTGCAGCTTTGTGCGGAAGGAGTGTCACTTCTGCGGTGTAACAATTCAATGTTGTCTGCCAAGGGGTTGGCTGTCAGAGGCTCATCTATCGATTGCCTTTTTGAATTGCAGAAAGTTTAGAGTCCAAGGAGTCCACTGCTTCCAGTGTTGCCATGCGATTTAAAGGTATTTATTCGACTTATGAATTAAATCACCTTATTTAAAGTCTTAAAAAAATAAAAATTCCAAATTTACAAATAATAGCCTTAGTATGGAATAATTATAATTATAAAATGTTAAATAATAATTTAACATTTTGTTCATTTTATTTTCTTATATTTCTTAAATTTATTAATTTTTATTATTTATTATTTAAAATTTGTATTATTATTTTTATTAATATTTCCTTTGTAGCAAAACTAAATTTCTGCGATGTCTCATGATGTAAGTTTTGATTTGGAAAATCTAATAAATTTCTAATTTATTCAATTTTATTCTTGCCATAAATTATTCCAATAAGATATTTCCCATTTCCTTAACAAAACGAAACCACTTAAATATATCACCCATTATTATAGATACTCGTATACATATGTATATATGTATGTCTCATACGTAACAGGAAATGGCATGAAAAGTTGATTGATTTTGACTTGGCCTTAAGCGTTTGAGTCACGCGATGCGAAGCGATCTGTTGCAATACTCGTCTGATACTTGCATTAAATATTCACGACATTCATATTGAGATTAATAATTGCAAGAGATAAAAGATTGACGCTGCAGCTATAATGGGAGTATGGAGATTAATGTCTGAATAATACTTGGGCATATATGAATTTATAATCTTTTATGCGTTGTTTGTTTCACGCTTTATGCAAATTCTATTCCTAAGAAATAAATCTCTTTTTGGTGTATGTACTCCCATCGAGCTCATTAAGCCGCGCAGCATTTTGGAGATGAAGTGTGGCCACAAATGGCTCCTAAATCTTCCACACATGACTAGCCAGCCGCCCGCTCACTCCTGCCACTGCTGCCTCCATGTGGAAGCTAGTCCCAGCTAGTCCCCGTTCTCGATGACAGCCCTGGATGCTGGCCAACACTTTGGGACTAATTAACCTTGGTTACCCCCGTAGCATTTCATTTCGGCCACGATAAGTGCAGCAGCCCTGAGGAGCCTCCTCAGACCCGGACTCAGCTCGTTCTCAGACCCCAGGCTCAGGGCAGAGCTACTCAAAAATTTGCATATCAATTTGTACACACAAAGCGAATAAAACGGCGGGGCACCGGGTACCCAAAAAACAAACAAAAAAGAGCCAAATAAAATGGCGTAAAAACTGAAAATCGCGTCGGACCACAGAAACCGAGTCAAAGCGGGAGGGAGCCCAGAGAGGCAGCTCGAGAGCCCGAGAACGAACCGCAGAGCAGAAATCATGATTCTCATTATTTTGCTAAAAACGCCAAAGAGCAAAGGGGGAGGGGATTGGAGAGCCGCCACTGTCGCCCCCGCCAGGGTTGCCGAGCATTTAAAAGCGGCGCGCCGAGCGGCAGAGTCAAATGAAGATATGCAGATTAAAGGAGCCAGATGGAGCAGCAGCCGGAGCAGCAGCCAGGAAAAAGAGCTGCCAGCGTCAATGTGGAAAAATTACGATGAGCATTACCAGGCACATTAAAAGGTCCCACAGTGGCGGCGGCGGCGGCGGCGGCGGCTCCACCAGAAACTGCACCCGTCCTGCACTCTCTCGCTCTCTGGGGCTGCGGGATCACAATGGGCATGGGCAACGGTAGCCGGCAGAAGCCGCAGACCAATTCTGAGATATGAACATGGCGTTTTTTTGAGAGCCATATGAGCAGACCCACGGCAGGCAGTAGGCAGCAAGCAGGCAGTCAGCAGCCCCACATGCAGATGCAGGCGGCCGGGAATCGAACGAGAAATATAGCATAAGAATGCACTCGATGGAGCTGGAGCTGTAGCTGGAGCTGGAGCTGGGAGCCTGCACCTGGAGCCTGGACGCGCATCTCGTGGAGGCGATAACAATACATGCGCCACGACCAGCGGAGGCTGCCGGGAGTCCAGGCCACTGGACAGTGGTGCGAGGTGTGTGGAAAAAATTAATTTTAATTCTCATTTGAATTTGAAACTGAAGAATAAGAACTGCAAATGAACTGACAGAATATTTGGAAGGATATAAATATGAAATATATTTTTGTTATTATTTATTTTATTTTTAGTTTTTTCCCCCAACTTCTTTAACTATTTTTGCCTCTTCCCACACTTTGGCTGTCTCATTTGAATATCCCCATTTTTATGTTAGCTTTGTATAATCCTAGACCACTATGCCCAGGGTCCAGGGTTCAGGGTCTGGGCTGTGGCCACGTCTGACGGCTCTGCCCTGTTGGCGGGGGCGCTGCCTCGTTTGCTCGCTGGCAATTGTTCTCGCCGCATGCGCTTTTCCTTTTTCCCTTTTCCGTGTCTAGCATTCGACTTGGATGTGGATGTGGACTTGTACTTGTACTTGGGCTTGGGCGATAAGCGTCAGCGCGCCAGTTAATAGCAACAAATAAATGCAACTAAATGCTCAGCGTTCTGTTCGCTTAGCATCGGATCGGGAAGGAAAGGAACGGAAAGCAAAGCAAAAGGACGCGACGCGACGGGATGGGATGGGCTGGGCTGGGACGGCCAATGGCCATATGAAGATATCCAAAAGAACGACACAATGCGGCAGTTGCCGTTGGCATATCGTCGCCACTTGGTTGCAACTGCAACTGCAACTCCAAGTCCAGGTCCAAGACCAGGTCCAGTGCCACCCCCGACCCGGGCTTGGGGGTTGCCTATTGTTGCTGTTGCTGTTGCTGTTGTCGTTGTTGTTCCTACATATTTCTTGTAGCAGGCGGACGGTGGACAAGTCGCGGCCATTGTCATTGTTCAGCCAGCGCCATCGGAGGAGGGAGCGAGCTTCAGCTTCAGCTTCAGGGGATCTCTGGCCTGGCCTGGCTTCGCTTTGGGGCATTGTCTTTGCCTCGTGTAGTCTTTTGCATCTGCTTGTGTGTGTTTACTTTTGTGTCCGGATTTGACCAAATTTGGTGCGGGCCGCGTGATATAATTCATAATTCATTCGCAGCGACATCTTTATTTGAATGTCGCAAAATGCATCTAATAGAGTCGGTCGAGTCGCTCAGTCGCTCGAGTCGCTCGATTCGAGTCCAGTCGAAGGCGTGAAATATTGCCAGGCTGCCGTTGTGCATTCAATGTAAATAAATTGGATACACTGGTACGGGTCCGGTGTGGGTCAGCCTCATGAATAGAAACGAAGGAGGTGAAGCTTGGATCTGGGGATGGCAGGGAGATTTGGGTGTAGGCGTGGGAGTCATGCTTAAGGGGGGTTAGAGGAATTTCCTCAGTGGAAATTATTCCTACAGTTCTTGCTACTTGTTTTCTGCCCCGCCCTCCACTTCATGCCTCTTCCTTAATGTCATCATTTTGTGGCCTCCATCCTATCAATGATCTTTGATCTCGTATTCTGCAGCTCCTTCCCTCCGAATTATGCGCTTAAGTAGCCCCGACACGCTAAATATCCATTCATCAAATATCTTTCAACACATTTCAAGCGCCTGGGGCTAATTGCTCCAGTCCGCTGGGGGCAGGGAGGGGGCTAACCAGTCGCAGTCGCAGTCACCGAATCTTATCTGTGCATCGCGAGGCATCGCCAAGTTGTCGCCAACTGCCAAGTGGGAACACGGGCCCGGGCCCCGGCCTGGTGGCAAGTGGTAAGTGGCAACAACCAAGTGGCAAGTGTGGCGTTGCATGTCTGTTCGGTTAGGTTGGGTCGGGGCTGGGCTGGGCGGCGGAAAAAGTGTTAAACTTAAAATTTAATAAGCGCAAACAACTTCATAAATTCAGGCATGACCACAGCCCCAGCCACAGCCACACGGCCTGTCACCTGACACCAGGCCCAGAGTCAGAGCCAGGGCCAGAACCAGACTCGACACACAAAACCCACTGCAGGCCTCTAGCGTGGCCCAAGAACTCAACGGAGCACGACGGAGCACCACGTTGGGCGAGGCGAGGCGAGGATCGGATGGGGTCTCGACAAGATCTCGTCGTCGCACAGCACGAATATACATTTAATATTTAGCCATTAAATGCATTTATAATGGCCTTATCGTGCCCAGATCAACTTTATCACCCAATTTAGCGCGACTTCAAATTTTTATTATGCACACTTTGTGCGCAACGCCCCAGGCCCCAAGCCCCAGGCCACAGCACCAGCACCAGAGCAGATCGGATGTGTGCCTTGTCGGATGTCCAGCACTCTAGGATGGAGCAACGGCAACAGGAGGAGCAACAGGAGGAGCAACAGGAGGAGCAACAGGAGGAGCAGCAGGAGGAGATGGATATTGAATTAAGAAGGCAGGCACTTCTCTGTTGTGTGTTTGTTTCCATGTTTGGATTGTCCGGAGATGGCGGACATTAGTTAGTGGGATTTTCTAGTGCTTGAATCGGATTTCTGATATTTTTTATTAAGTGTAATATTCTCGCAGAATATTTTACTCTATCAGAAATACAGGAAACTTCATCTATCATCTGTATACGAAAGGAGTGGAAATTTATGGGAAATTAAGTTAGTCTTAAATAAATTTTCTGTCAGCTTGTATTTGCTGATATTAATAATGAGTAAATGATAATAGTAAATAAACCCACCTCCTGATGTTTCATCAACCATCAACTTATGTATGCCCATAATATTTCGGTAAGGCAGACCAATCCACGCGGTATGATTATAAATCATTGGGAAATTAATGCGAATATTTTTACCGTAGGTGAGGTGTAAAGTATTATGTAATGAAGTACTTGGAGCATTGACAAACCTTCGTTGTTTCATTAATTAATTTATAATTATTTGAAAATTCGTTTGCCGGCATTGCCTATGAAACTTTCTTGTGCTGATCATCTCCTGCACTTGGCCTTCGTTCTGGCTCTGGATTGTCTATTCTCTGCATCAGACTTGGCCCATAATAATTAACAGCAAACACAAATTAGCACTCGGCGATTGCATTAAAATTCCATTCGAGACGAGAGAGTCGCAACAATCAGCGCCATGAATTCTCTCACGATCATTATCGTACCTGTACCTGTACCTGTACCTGGGGCTGTGGCTGTACCTGTGGCTGGAGCTGTGGCTGTGGCTGGGACTCTGCTGGGGCTGAGACTTGGGGCCTAAACTGGAGTACGCCATTTGGCCATTTGGCGGCTAAATGAAGAGGCTGCCAGACGGACCGCAAAACAGAGTAAATGTCACTTGCAACAAATTTGTAACCCACCTTGCCCCAAAGGCCAAGCGAGAGGCGAGTGGCGAGTGGCGATCGGCGATCCTCTGAGCTCTGACTGCAATTGCTCCAGTTAGAATTTTTATAACCGAATTGCAATATCTGGGCCTAAGACTGGCACCGCGATGAGGTTGCCTCGTGCTGCAGGGTGTTGAAAAATTGCCGCGGCACCTCTGATAGCCCTGGTCCTGGTCCTGGCCCTGGCCCCGGGGGCTGAGTGAGGCGTTGCTTGCAGCCTCGCACTTGTGTCACGATCACCGCAGTTGCCGCAGTTGCAGCCACACATCCATTGTTGCATCTCTAGCCGTAGCTGCGGCAGAGGCAGCGGCTGATCTCACAGAGATTGCGTTTGCGTCGCGGCACTTTTTGGGCCTGGTCATCGCGACATCATCGAGCCGGTGGGGCAGCCAGCGGCGCGGCGGCGGCGGCGGCGAATTGATGAACACTCCAAGTTCCAGTTCGGGCTGGGCTCCATCTGCATCCGAGGCGTTGACTGGGAGTCTGGGAGTCGGCTTAGGGGTCGCCGGCTGGCACTGGCACTGGCACTGGGACTGGAGACTGGGGACTGCGTCTATTTAAGGCCGAGATTTGATTGTCAAGCGGAGATATGCCAATTTCTCAGTCGAGTCTTGGCAGCTCACAGCTTGTCGGACATTGTTCTGGCTATGAGTGTTGAATGTTGAATGTAGAATGTTGCATGCAGCGGCGATTTGAGTCGATTGATGCCGATTGCCGTTGCTTGGGTCGAAGCGGATCGGAACGGATCGGAGCTGGCTGGCTGGCTGGTTGGTCGGAGCGAAAGTGTCAATATAATTGGCCAAATTGATGTTGCTGCCTTCAGGCCCAAATTAGGCAAAGTCGTTGCTCTAGGCGCGGATCTTCCAGGAACCCCACAAACTCCCAACCAGCTGGTGGCTGGGTGGCTGTGTGGCTGGGCGGAAGGGGGGTAGTACTCCCTCTGCCTTGGGCTCCGCAGGGGCAGCAGAGACACATTTCAATCAGTTTTCATTTGTGTGTGGAAAAGCGATAAATAAATGACAAAAACCATTTCATAAGAGAGTGAATGCCGCTGAATGCTGCCCTGCTGCAAAGCTTCCACTTCCAAAGACAGTCAATGTCTTTTGCGACTTTGCATAAATAGAAACAGACTGAGACTCGTTTGCCTGCCACTGCCAATGCCACTGCCACACTGCACAGACTTTCACATTGTGACGTATTTATGGATATCAAGTGCCACAATTTCTGCACTCGCGGATTCATCTTTGTCCCACACTCGGGGCAAATAGAACCCGCGCACAGCCGAGCTGCATTTCCTTTTCCACTGACAGCCCCCAGAGAGAAATCCAGTTAGTTATGTGTCCGACTCCGACTCCGCTCCCTCTCTGCCTCTCTTTCTCTGTCCCACTGCTGGATCTTCCCTCGCTGGAGTTATTTGCATATCCATATTTGTGGTACTCACATATTGATAGATGCATTCGCGGGGCAATTATTTCCAGCAGACTCCATGCAAATCCTTTGCAGAAATCGAATCACAAAGGAATCTTTTTCTTTTTTGCCTCTGAATATGATAATCTGTGGCTCGGAGGAATGTTCATATTTTGAGATCGTTTGTTGGCACTTAACATATACAACTAAGTGTCATTTTAGCATAAGCAAAAAAGGCAGAGAAAATTACTACAAATTTGGATTTATTTCCATATTTTAATTCATTTAATTTATTCAAAATTCCAAAAATAGGCGCAGCTTATAGCCTGCAAAATATACCCAGCTAATGCAACAGAAATATATAAATTTATATCCATCAAAGAACTGCAATCAAACAGAGAATTTTCAGCTTAAAAAAATTGTTTACGGCTTGTCAGTCGCCATAAAAAGTCGATTCGAATGACTTTGTTTGGACAGGGTCTGGAAAATATTGCCATCGTTTCGCAATGGCCTCAAAATTAATTAATTAATCAATTATGGAAACACATTTCACCTCAATTCCGCCTGCCAGAACATATCCACCCAGACTGCCGTACAGCCAGCCATCGCATCCCATCCATCCATCGATGATGACGATTCCTTGGAAATGGGACAGCGTTTTTTTTATGTGCCGACCATCGTGTGTAATGCTCGTTAAACTTTTATTGGCTGCCGCTCCCAATGTGGAGCTTGCAGACGGGGTGGGGTGTATGTGGGGGCATGGGATCCCTCAATTATTGAAGTATGAAAAATGCAAAAATCGGGACGCAGCTGGAAGCGCTGATAAAATGTCGCCGCTGCATCTGCATTAGCATTGGAGTGCGGCTAATTAATTTTGATCTGGCAGCAGCAGGTAGCCCACCCCGGAGATACGTATCTAGTGTCCGCAGATAGCACTGAGTCATAGGGATACCAGCAAATGGCCATTGGTCATGCTCGGGGAGCTATTGCACTTTTTATCGGTGCCCAACTGGAATTGAATTATAGCCAATTGTCATTCTTGCAACACATTTGCCATTCAATGCCCTGTCAATGCTGCCACACTCGCTCTCTGTCTCTGTCTATGCCGCTGTCTCTGTCTTTGCCCCCTTGGGGCCTTGGACAGACAGCAGAGAGACAGACAGGACAAAAGTCTTCTCTCTGGGTTTGCATGTCTGGCTCAAATTTGGTGTGCAATTTTTCTTTCGTTTTTATTTGGCTGGCTAGCTGGATAGCTGGCTATCTGGCTATAATGCTTATCCATTTTGCAGGTCAGTCCCTGGCGTATATTATTTCGGCATAAATCAAAACTTTCACTTAGCACGCTCATTTGTTTCAATGAGCTCCCCACTGCTCCCCCGCACTCCCCCGCACTCCACCGCACTCCCCTGCACTCGAATAGTGATAAAAATCTATTACAAGCTCATATCATATTTTATTTCCGCTTTTGCGCACTTCCGCCTGGCCTGGCCTCGCTTCGCACTCGCACTCATCGGAGGGAAATTATGAAAAAGCTTTTTTATGGTTCGTTCACTTTTTACGATGATGATGGGCATGGCCCATGGCATGGGGATGGGGCCAAACAGGATGGGGGGGATAGGGATAGGACACTGACTGTCCACTCGAATGGTCACTCTCCGGTTCACTATCCTTGGTCCGTGTGACATATTAAATTTAATGGAAATTGATGAGCGCTTATTATGATATGAGATAGCCAGCCGGCCAGCCAGCCAGCTCCTTTGTCCTGTCTGTCCCTTTCCGTTTCGTTCCTTTTTCCAAGGGGGTGGCGGGTTAGCCTGGGCTGGATGGATGGGTCTTTTTTTTTTGGGTCCGGGCCTTGGTATCTTTTTTATCATAAAAGTAATTTCTGCTGATGGTCGCACTAAATTCATTGATTCAATTTCCTCGCTGGCTTTGCGTTTGTTTTGTGTTGGATTGGATCGCATCGCAGTCCCGGAGACAGCTCCAATAAATATGGATATAATATTTCAATATTTGTGCAACTTTCTTTCTTTTTATTCCGGCTCGAACGTAAATCACGATTTGTCGAAATACTTTTGTGGCTGCTGTGGCTCGAAGGAAGAAAAGTAAAGCAGATAAAAGGAAAGTACGAGTAAGGAAAATGACTTTAAGATATGATTGTGCAGATATGATATGAATGTTGTTTTTATATATATTTAGTTTCCTCCAAGGGAAGGTGTTTTTGAGTGTGAAGTGGATACACATAGGCGATTGTTATAATTATGAGAATTTCTTCATTTTTTTTTTAATTTTCCATAGGTAATACAGCATTAATTAATTAATACATTAATACAGCAAAACAAATTAGAATTTTCGTGCTTTAAAAATTTGTGATTGAATATAATCTAGATTAGATTCATGGATGCAGCCGAATATTTGTAAAATCTCAAAATAAATGTTTAAAGCTTACGAATGTATCCTTTGTTATAAATATATTATTGACTGACTGCCCAAACACCTTCTTTAGTATCTTTGCTTGCTGTAATTTTTCCAGCTGATTTGATTACTCAGAAACACTCATAATTTCGCATCACATGCACTCGATACACCCCGCAAGTGTTTGCTTCTCGGAATACCTCCAGTTCTGTGTCCCCAAACCTCAGATGGCAGTGCCAACCGCCCCGCTACGCTGTTATGGCCATTGTGCGAGGTCATAAATACTCACGAGCCCTGACAGTCGTCATAAAAATGTGCATGATTCATATGCGAGGCTCCCCGGCCGTTTAACGACACTTTAATAATTCTCTAATTGCAAAAAATACGGCGAAATGTTGCACAGGCCCAGGCCCAGGCCAGCACACGATGGCAGCAGCCTCTCCTGTACCCCTGAGATGTGCCGGCCTGGCTTTTAATGGCCGGCGAGTGCCTTTTAATTGGGTGGCGCCCAATGCCATAAAGCAGCACAGCAAGAGGGGGATGGGCATCGGCACGGCATCGGGTTCGATTCGGTTCTGTCTGTCTGGTCTGTGCAATGGCATGTGAAGCCCGGCGGGCTGTGCTCCACCTGCAGAGCGTGCTTATTCATAATTCTACCTGGGGCTTGCTGGGGTATAAGGGGTATATTCGATTCGGGATAAATTCGGAGATCGGAGCACGAGCTACAGCAAACTATAGAAACCTTTTGGATAATAAATATATATTAATACTAGCGGACTGGGTAAAGTTGTCTCTTTAAACCAAATCTTCCCAGCCGTTCCCACGTGAGGATGCACCATACATCTCTCCCTTTTTATATGTACACATATAGATATTTAAATTCATTAAAGTATTAAGGAAATTCTTAGTCAAAGAGTCTGGCCCGAGTCTTGGGTATCTTATAGTCGGGATGGTCCTCCTGCCTTGTCGTCCCTCGCCGACGAATGTGTGCTGCGCATAATTTAAAGCGACACTAAAAACAAACATCGTCAAGTCGTCGTGACTTCGTCAGAGGCGGAGGAAACCAAAAACAAAAACCAAAAGGAGCACCAGAAATAAACAGGGAACGGAATTTGAGTTTCAGGCTGAGAAGGAGACGCGACTTAACATCATAATTTTCTGGGCATTTGAACTTTGTCTTTGGCAGCTCAGCACAGGGCTGGGGTTTCCCGGGGATGCCTTTTTCCGTCTTTGCCCTGTAATAACTTTTCGCTTCGTCGCCAAATTTCATTACGCCTGTCCTTCCCCCCCAACCCCATGCTTACCCCCCCTGTTGACATATCGGATTACGCACTAATTATCCTTCTAATTAACCCTTCTGCTGTCTTACTGTCTGCCTACTTAATGTTCATTCTGCCTTCTTCTTATTACCAACTTGCCCGGGGGCTTTTCGCCCCGTTCGGTTCGGTTCGGTTCGGTTTCTGTTTCTGTTTCGGTCTCGACTGTTGCTCCTCAAGCATGACCCTCTTCATACCTTCGAGCATTGGCCTTCCTGCCACTTGGCTTTCCCTGCCACACCGTTTTTAAGCCTATTAGACAAAACTCTCATAATTACTTTGTTACTTTGCCACCGTGCCCCACCGGCAGTTGCCTCTTGGCCCGCCCCTGAGCCTGTCACCAGTTCCGCGTAAGCATATCTATATCCATGGCGAAATCGATGACATTGACAGCGCTGCCTGTCTGTCTGTCTGTCTGTCCATTGCTTGGACGAGGATGCACAGCTAGCTGCTGGTTTGTTGGTATTACTAAACGATTATAGAAATGTCATTTGGATTGCAAGTAACTTGTTTCAATAAGAAACATATACTTTTTTGATTCAGATGAGAAATGGAATGGCTACAAAAATAATTCAATATATTTAACTTAATTTTCCGGTTTTTTAATATAAAAAAGAATTAATTTAATTATTTATATTAACATAAATAAAATTACTAAAAATAAATAAAATATATTCGAGGAATAGGAAGTACATTTAAGCTGAATGTAAAAATATTTAATTTAAATAAAAAATATTTTTAGATTAAATATTGTTATATTAATGGCAAAAGATATATATAAGTGAAAACTTTATGCTTTGTACAATTTTCCTGCTCCTTGTAGGTACATTTTTAAATCTGAGTGCAACTATTCGAGAAATTATTCTCCACAAACTGCAATTATGGTTTAAGATTTAATTGCTTGCAATTGCTGATATGGCAGATCGTTTGACGAACGTAACATTTAATTAGTGCGCTATCGTTATGTTTATTTCTAATTCCCCTGCCACCCTTACATATACATACATATGTATGTATCTACTGCTCACATACTGTTACTTGTACATAGATGCATCCCATACGAGTGTATGTACATATGTATTTACAATCGACAGCTTACTGTCTAATTGTGGGTTCTCAGTTGTTGCATGTAATCAGGAATTTGTCTTTATGGACGCACATTAGTCCAGACACACACACACACACGTATACGTACCCGCACACACACACACACACACACACACACCACACACACACACACAGAGCAAAGTCAAATCATCAAAGCGAGTGAATTGGGGGGCAATTTAAATATTGATTGTTATATCAATGGATCAATATCAAAATTTGCATATCGACAGCCGCAAACTAGCTCCATCTGCCACTGCCTCTGGCCTTCCTCTGCCCTTCCTCTGCCCTTCCTCTGCCCTTCCTCTGCCCTTCCTCTGCCCTCCCTCTCTCTCAATGTGTTTTGTGCCACCAAATGCAAATGCCACTAAATTATCCCTGGCATGGATTGGGTTGGGTGTCCTTGGCAGTTGGCCCTTTGTGACGTTTATCATTAAATGCATGTTTTGGCCAGACAAGCAGCTGTCCATGGCTCCTCGGTGGGCCATGGTTTAGTTATAGCCAGCAAATAATATTCTCCTGCTTGTTTGTCTCTGCCTAAATGTCTATGAATGTGGCATATTATTATTGTAGGGCCCTGCGCACAAAGGCCACAATGAAGCAATCAACAGCAGCAGCAGCAGCAGCAAAAGCCCAAACAAATGCCACACAATTGCAATTGCCGGACAAGTGTGAAGCTTTACATTTATGAGTGGGTGACACTCCCTGCCCCCTGCATGCGGTGCTGGAAATTGAAGATGAAATAAATACAATAAACTCATAGATATAAATGCGTATTTGTTTCTCTTGAAAAAACAGATTCGAATTTGGAGAAATTTTACTTTGTCTTTGACAGACAGTTGGGCCGATCGATGAGTTTGGTTTTAATTTAAAAGTTTGTCAAGTTGCAGTTTATTTTATGATGCTTTGAAGGGCCAAAAAAACTGGAAAAATATTTCAAAATAATTCCAGTGGTGCCTTAATTTTAAATACCAGTTCGTTAAAGTTTCCAGATTATTCCTTTACCTTTCATTAGTCTCCTTAGCAACTCCATAACTTTGAGCACTTTTCCGGCAGCCCTCGGCTGGCCAAGACAAAATATTATATTATTGTTATATGCATGTAAATACATAGAAAAGTTACACATGCATACATACATAGGCGTGCGAGTATGTGTTTTGTTGAAGCATTTTGGATTGTGTTTGATGGCAAATATTTGTGCTGCACAGGACTGCAAGAAGCCAAGATGTTTGATGCCTTGACAATGAACATAGCCTTGCATATCCTTATGGATGGACAAAGACAGGAGGGGGTCTACACTCCTCACCCCCCTCAACACATGGCATGCTCTGCTGTGTAGGTTGTAGGCCAAGTGCAAATACGAGAGACTCCGCCACTCGTCCCCCGACTGCTTGAGGAAACACTAGATGTTGTCCGTTGTTTACAGTTGACGTTGATTAAACAGAACCCCTTCCCCTGCCCCTCACTACCCTCACAGTGCCCATTGTGGCCACGCCTTCGTGTCCGGGGGAAATTGATATGCTGAAATCAAAGATGTTGATTTCCGTTGGGAATATTCGCGCTGCCCAGCTTAACCCATTCGTTCGAGTACAATTGCCAGTTGACCTGCAACCCCCCCCCTCCCCTATCCATAGTGACCGCTGCTGGCCCGCTGCTTCCTTCTGCCACCGAGCAGCAGTCGTCATATTCAATTACAGGGCTTTCATCGTGCGACTTCCTGCTCGGCAACTGTCCGTCTCCGTCTCCAACTGCAGCCCAAAGTTGTGAAATTAATGTGCGCTCTGATTTACATTAAACGTCAGAGGGCCGCACCCAAAAGGTCTCCCCACAGTGTGTATGATATGTTAATTCACCATAACAGTCGAGACAACAACATACCAATAGCAATTACGACTATAAGATACCTGGCAGTAGGGGAATTATCCCTAAAGATCAGTCTTAAAATTAATCAATTAAGTTCCCAAAAGGAACTTCCCTTCACTGCTGGCTTCGGTACCAATTTAAACTATATTTTATATAAATACACAGCATACCCTTGCTGCCCGAATACGAGGGGTATTCAAAAAACAAAAGGCCATCGGGGGGCAAGCAACAATTGCATTCATATCCGTACCGCAGCGTAAAAGAATACAACAACAACAAAAACAACAACTGTGTGTGTGCAACATTGCAACATATTGTTAATATATCTGACCGCTGACCAGACCAGGACTGGGCGTGGCCCTGCAGCCCTCCGCTCAACCGGATGCACCTGAAATCGATCGCCGTGGTGCGAATTGATCCCTTCACCCTAGTCGTTGGGCTGGGGGGGAGCTTCAATTATTGCGCATAATGAGCTGTTGCTGTTTCTGTTGCTGGTGTTGCAGTGGCAGTGACAGCGGCAGTGACAGGCCTGAGCGAGGCTTCTTCGCACATTTCAATATCATAATTGATATGCGGTCAATTGGGCTTAAACGCTGGCTAACACACGAAGCCACAACTTGTCGAAATTCCCATCGTTCATTTGTGGCTATGAAAGCGCAAAAGTATATGGAACTTGGCACTCGCAGGGTGGGGGGGGCAGCCGAGTGTCATTCGATATGGATGACACGCAAGAGCCTCGGTGGAGACTTCCCAACGGGAAGTATCACATTTATTTGCACTCAACAAAAGGGTTAATGTTTGTTTTGTTTTATTTTATTTATTATGGTTGCAGAAATGCGAGGGATATGCAAGTTGATATTCGATGTAAATTCTAGCATTTTTTGGCATTCCATTGACCCGCTTGGGCTGATTCTCACAGTAAAATGTACAAAATTATTACCACTTCTTGTACATAAATATCGATATGTATGTGTGACCATATACTCGTTCGTATCTTTGCATATTATCATTTTGGCACGATGGCCAAGAAATATGCAGCCACTGCAGACAGATGTCCCAGAAACCGCAAAATGGTGTTGGCGGCTTCTTCTTCTTCATCCACTTCCCATGCCTCTCCTGACCTATCTCTTCTGCTGCTGGGGGCCAACAAAAGAAAATGCGGATAAGATCTACGAGCCGAGCGATTGGCTTTTGACATTTATGATGAAATTTCTTAAATCAACTGTCATGTACGACTGTCATATTGAATAATTTCGGCGGCTTTATGTGCCGATGGCATGGCGTGGCCTGGCAGGGCATGGATCGACGCACTTGCTATGCATAATTTATGGCTACATTATGACCAACTCTCTGCCCAGCGAGTGAACTCATTCTAATTAAGTGGCCCAGACCTGAGACCCCAACGCGAAACCCCCTCCAAGTCCAAGTCTAAGCCCACTCCCATGGAGAGGAGCCAGGCCCCAGGCCACAGCTGGGGCTGGCTACGTGGGCAAATTAAAATGCGCACACACGCATTAAAAATGCGAGACAGGCACAACATTTAATAATTTCGCTTTTTGCACAACATCATCAACACAGCCACAGAGCACACAGCACAGAAATTGGCTGTCCGATTGACGATTGTCCAGACAGACGACTCCACTCCGCTCCACGCCGCTTCGCTCGGCTCGGTGCGACCTGCGACTGCGTCTCGGTCCGAGTTTCCGTATCGTGGCCGAATCGGACTTTATGATTTTATTATTCTCATTTTTAATGACAACGATGATGATGACCAATAAAGATATTAAAACGGCGCATGAAATGTGCCCCCGAAATGGTTTCATAAATGGCTCTGCGCACGCCTTCGGTCAGAGAGGTGTGGAGAGGCGGAGCAGGGCAGGGCAGGGGCAGGGCAGGCAGGGCTTTCCCCCGTACATACATATGCCACGAATACAAATTTGTTATGATGGTTTTTATGCCCACACCGCAAATGAATATGTAAGAGCATACGCATTCACATTCACATTCACATTCGGACTCGGACTCCGATTCACCATCGGACACTCGCATTCGGTTCGTTTCGGCCCTTTCCATTTCGGACTGTTGCGGTTCCTGCATTTGAAAGCGACGGCGTGTGGCGCTCGATTCAGCTGCAGATTGCATCTCAGGCAGAGCCTACGCCTACACTGGGAGAAACAACTGATGTAGACTCACTTTTCGGTGCCAGAAATCCAACAAACAACAGGCTCTGGCGTCGAGCGAAAATCGGTCTCGAGATTTCTCTCAGTGTTCAGTGCAGAATGGCAGTCGCAGCCATCAGATCTTATGCATAGTTCCCTCCCAGTGCTCCCTTCTGCTGCTTCTTCTTCTTCTTCTTCTTGATGACGACTCCCCCACCCCGTAGCACCTCTTCGGGGGGGCGATCAGGTCTCGTCCCGCGCAAGGAGATTCGAAATCGTAAAGATCTGCTGCGTTGCCAGCACAGAAATCAGGCTCTGAATCTTAGGCCCAAGCCCAAGCCCTCTCTCGCTCTCTCTCTCTCTCTCTCTGCTCTCTCTCTCTCTTTGTATCTGTATCTTTATCTCTGCTTTGCTGAGGATCACTGCGGATTGGTGGCGGGATTGGGGGGGGACGCAGTGTGTGTTTTTACGAATCACGGATTCGATGTTTCGCATGAATACGTAATTAAATCTATAAATCGGCCAATTAAAATGCTTTGATATCGTGACAACATAACATTGGACATCGTCGTATGTTGTGCGATAGTCTCTGACTTTGGCTCTCTGCTGCTGCCTGCTGCCTGCTCCTGCGATCGCTGGGATTAAAAATAAAAATAAAATTATTATACGAAAACAAAGTGGGCAGAGAGGTCGAGGTCTGATCGCCAGGATCGAAGGAGTACATAACCCTTTTATTTTGTTTATTTTCGTATTTATTTGTATATATATTGTACATATGTATGTGTGTATGTCTGTATGTATTTATCTGTTGCAGTCTCCGACAACGATCGCTGGCTAAATATGTTATAAGCATTCTTTTAACGATTGTGACAGTTCAATGCCCAAGGAAACTTTTTAATTGTCCACTTCCCAGCGGCTGCTTTAGTGGGTCTAAACATGAATGAATTTCCAACAGAGATTTTATCCTGAAAGTTAAGGGCGGAGGTTCGAGCTTCAGCAAGTATCCCTCCGATAAGAAAATTGTATTGTTAATGGTTCAGTTTTAGCTGTAGGATCAAATTCTAATTTATAATTCCCTCCTGGAGTCATTTAAAAATGTCTCAGTATGCCATATAATTGAATTGAGAGTTATCTTAATTTTTCCTTTGAACTCCAAATCGTTTCCTTCAGTTCGTGCTGCTGCTGGCTTAAGAGCCCGTTCGCTGTTCGCTGTTCGCTGTTCCATGGTTAATATGCATATTAACCTGACCATCTCAAACGCAGTCACTGGCAGTCAGTGAGCTTTAAGCAGCAAATGACCGCCTACGTATGCTGCTCCTGTGACAAACTATCCAATTATAAAATGGACAATTCCGAGGCAGGCCGCATCCAACACATACATATGCAAATGGGGCAAGCGCCACTGTCTGCACCACACCACCTAGAGCAGCGCAGCCCAAGCAGCCCAATTGCGACTCATAAAAGTTGTGGCAATTAACAGAAACGAGATCAGACCCCTCCAAAGGGGGATCCAGATTCAGATCCAGTTTGGTTGCAGGCTCAGCTCCAGTCGCTGCCACCCACACACTCGGCGGCGCCTGCCGACTGCGGTTGGGAAAAAATTAACTAAAGCGTCGATCTAGCGATTAATCGCAAACAAGTGGCAGTCCGGAGAGGAGCTGAAGATCCAGTTGGAGGCTGTATCTAGGCGTTGCCTGCGTCGCTGCTTGCAACAGGCTAGATGCCAGAGCGAATGATGAACTGGGGGATACTCCTTCGGCATGTTACTTACCTTTTTGAGATCCAAATGTCTGTTCTAAACTTATAAAGTCTAGGGGAGAACTTTTATTGAATTTCAGAAGCTTCGCAGGAAAATGATTACAATATTCAAGAGCTATAAAATACTACAGGTCGATTTCCTTTTACTCCAACAGATCCCTGGGAAATGAAGTACTACCAGGATTAGGGTTATATCTTTTGTTATACTTCTCGCAGCGAGTAGTTCAGCCAACATTGATGGGGTATCCCATTAGGATTACTCTCTGAAAGTTCTTCCCAAACTACCTTCTGCCCCTCGCATCACTAAGTACCATGGATAACCATTTTAGTTTTCGATTTTTGACTACAACTCTGTGGGAGGAGAGGTGGTTGTGGTTACTTACTAGGGACTGGGTCTAGAGCTGTGGTGTACATTATTGCCGCCTGTGGCGCCGACTTGAATGCGGTGGGTGGGGGTGGGGCTGGGGCTGGGAGCCAGGCTGGGCAGCAGGAACCAGGGACAGGGCCGGGACAGGGCCACCAACCAATCGAAAACACATTTGTCGCTGGCGAAACAGCGACGACGATCAGTTCGTGGGCTGTTTCGGCGAATTCCCGGCATTGCAGCTCTGCCAATCCCCCGCCTGTCCCACCCCCTGTCCAGCTCCAGGTCCGACCGACTCCCAATGCCAATCGTCCAGATCGTGAGAGTTTCGTGCGCAGGCAGGCTCACTGAGCCCGAGCCTGAGCTTGGGCCTAAGACTGGCTCTCGGTCTCGCTCTCGGTCTCGGTCTCGGCCGATTCTACCTACCATCATCGCATGTTGTTGGTATTGTCATCATTTTATAATTGTCGTTGTAAGCTCTTCAGCCATGCTTGTTGTTGCCGTTGCCGTTGCAGTTGCTTCGTGGCCGTTGCTATTTGCAATTGTTGTTGCCGTTCGAGCCAGCCACGGCCACGGCCAAAGCCAAAGCCAATCGCAATGCCGACGGAGACGCGACGCTGGCTGAAACAACGAAGACGAAGGAGACGAAGAAGACGACGACATCGACGACTGCCAGACGCCGTCCGAGTTGTTAGCTTCATTTGTTGCGGCGAGTGTAGGACCAGCCGGGCAGAGGAATCCCACAGGAGCGTATTCAGGTGAATCGGGTATAGTCTAAAGTAGAAAAAAAAAAAAATATTTTTGTGGGATAAACTAGGGAATAACTACTCCATATGTTGAACTCCCGAAGACTCCCTAAATAATAATAAATATATAAGAAATAAATTTGGAAAAAAATCAAAAAGATTAATAACTTATAGCGCTGGCACGTACAAAGAACATTAATAAATAAATAACTAAAATAAAACCAAAAATAATAAAAGGTTCCCAAAACACTTTTACACCAATGTGAAGTCTACAACAAAGCATATATCCAGCCGATAAGTTTCATCATATGTCTTATTTACATCGCCACCAATCGCGCCCTATGCCACCCCCACCCCACGTGACTCTGCTCCTGGCCAAAGGATCCAGGAGAGTTGTACTGTCTGTCGCTGGCAGCGTCGAGTGAGTCTCCTGTTCTGTCTCTGCAGCAATGAGCGCGAATGCGAATTCTTCTGCGTTTCTGTCTGCCTGATCCTCTCTCTCCCCGTCGAATGTCCAGTGTTCCAGTGTTGCAGTGTTGCAGTGTACCCTGTGCCCATGTTGCTGTTGTTGTTGCAACATTCTGTTGCTGTTGCTGTTGCTGTAGTTGCAGCTCGCCTTAAGCAGGGCTTTAAGTGGGCTCCGGTGCAAGTTATTTTTGTAACTTGTTGGAATTTTTGATTTTGTTCATGTTCGTCGCTTCAGAAATGCTCGCTTATGTTTTCCATAATTTAAATATGGTTGAAATTCTACATCGGCCGGCGGCCATTCGACTATGGCTGCCATAAACTGGCCAAGACGCACATGAGATGGAGCCGGCGATGAAGATGGAGATGCCAATGCCGATGCCACTGCCAATGCCGATGCCTAGCTCCAAGTGACACAGAGTTACTTTTGCAGAGAGGCAGAGGCAGCCTTCTCGTTGGCTGGCATCCAAAGGTAATGAGCGTTCCATCGTCTCCAACTGCAGATTAAAGTACATGCGATTCTCACGTGTTTTGATGTCTCTGCTTCGGGTATTTCTTCTAATCGCAGTTTGTTCACCGAAGATACCAGGAAGATTGGGGCGGCGTAGAACCAAATAAACAAGCTATGTTTTGGGATATTTTTGTATATTTTAGGAATAGTTTTGGACTAATTTGTGCCTCAGTTGGATGGAAAATAATGCTGCATTTAATATTCAAAAAATATTCAAAGGAAACCATTTTTAAGTTGTGAATTTTCTTAACGATTATTCCCATTTAAGTGCATAATTTTTAGCCCATGTGTGCGTAACTGACACTTGTTTGGTTCGGCATTTACAGAGGCGATAACCACAGCAGCAGCAACAGCAGCAGCAGCAGCAGCAGCAGCAAGAAAATACAGAAACAACAGTGTCTGGAGGTCTTGTCTTGTGCAAAAGTTGCCACTGGAATATTTTGCGCCGACTTGTAGTCGCCCGAACAGCAAACAGCAGCAGCAGTAGAAGGGTCCCCCGGTGGACGCTGGGTCCAGCCTATGATGAAGTGGAAATGGCCAATGGCCAGTGGGCAGTGGGGACACAGACACCGACACCGGCGGGCGTCCCAGAGCCAGAGCCCAAGGAAAATTTGAGAAAAAGACAATTTTTAAATAGGCACAAAACAAATCAAAGTTGAGCATGCGACATGGACAACAGCAAGGCAACATTAGCCACAACTTTGGCTACTGTTTGGCCATCGATTTGATCCCCGTGTGCCCGGTGCCTGCCCCAGGGCAAGGGCATGGGCATGGACCGGACACTTTGAAGTTCTAGGCAGTACGAGTAGTACCCGTGGATGCTGCTGCTGCACAGCGGGTCAACAGGTTGCCATGTGGCAGTGGCGACAGTTGTTGTTGGCTGCTGTTTTCCACTGGGCTTGTCAGCGCTACACAACTCGTAGAAATTCCAGACATGCCCGGGACCCGGTCGGGGCTGCGAGTACAATCGGCATGGCATAGCTGGGGCCGAGTAGTGTTCTACGGGACATGACCAACTACTGTGCCTCTAATCGATTGTCATTGTCGGTGCGTGTTGGCCCAAGCGCCACCAGTCTGGAGTCCCAAGTCTGCAGTGGAGTCGAGTCGGAAAGTCGGTTGAAAGGTTGCACCCGCTTCTCGCACATTGCGCGGCTCCTGTTACAGTCAGCCACCAAGCCACCAGCCAGCCACCAGTGTCCGTCTCCAGTGGAATAAACCAACAAAAAATTGTGTTTCAAATCATGTTCGTTTGGACAGAGTACAAACAGCTTGGACAAACTGCGGAAACGTCTATGAGATTGTCATTAGCAGCCGAGCGTCGCTGCTGCCGCTGCTGTTGCTGCTGGCCCTGGCCTGCCTTTCCCAGACTCAAAGAACAATACCAGATGCAGCAGCAGCAGCGGCAGCAACAGCAACAGCAACAATTGCAACAACTGCAGAGAGCAGCAGCAACATTCGAGTGCAAAAAGTTGCCGGCCCGGCAGCAAACGAAACGTAACAAAATACAAGCCGTGAATTTCATTCGAACAACATCGTCTACAAGACAATCGAAGGCGAAGGCGATGGCGATGGCGAAGGCGAAGGCAACTCTGGCGACATTGGCGACACGGACAACGTTTGCTCCACCAAACAATAGCCACAATTTTTGGCCAGAGCCAAAGAGCCAGAGCTCATCCAGCACTTCTTTCCCTCCTACTCTGTGGAGAATAGAAAATAGATTCTATGGCTGCAAAAAGTCGACGAGTGGAGCGCGGCTTGGGTCACTCGGCAGGGCCACCTTGAGGCCGTCTTTAATCATGCCAAGCGCATCGGATCGGGCGGCTGGCCAAGCAGTATCTTAGCGGCAATTATTGTCACAACATCGGACGGCGACGAACAGACGAACAGCCAACAGGCAACAAGATGCCAACTTGTACGGCTACACATCCACGCAGCAATTTTCATTTCAATGTCAGAGATTCGTCAGACGATTCGTGCCACTGCACTGGGCAAATGATTATGAGCAGTGGTCGGAGGCATTGGATAAACGATGGACGGCTGCAGTCATGACCAGACCAAGTCTTAATTTGTTGCTAATATTAATAGTAGATTATACCCTGGAGAAATGAAGCAAATATTTTTCTGTAGGTACTTTGAATGCACTTTGAATTGAAGCTTTGAAGCTTTCTCCCAAATTATTCTTTCCTTATTCGCCATATTTCCTATCGCTCTCAGACTTAAGTCTTCTGTCTTTCCAACTGTAGACAATATTTGCACTGGAATTTTCCATAGTGTATTAAATTTTCCAAAAAAGAAAAACTTTTAAATATGTGTGCTTAAATATTTTCGCGTTGTTTTTTCTAGGAAATATCGCGCATTCCCCCGTGCGTTCCGAGAACATTTCCATCATCCGTTATTGGCAATTAATATCGATCCAATATGGGCAGCAGTCCATTCAGCAACATCAAAGGGGCAAATACTTGCGCTGTCATCGCGAAATGCTGTTTGAACAAACAAAATGGTAAGCGGCTCATAGCGGATCGGCAGTCAGTGAGGGGGAAAAACAGAACTCAAATGCCTCCCCATTCATTATAGTCAACACGGCATCTGGGCGAGTCGTAAACAGAATAAAAAAAAGTATCCATAATGCCCCCAGGTGAATGGTGCCGATCTCTCGGGCCTGTTTCTGTTGTAATCCCATCTGGACGCTGCCTCCGTAGTTTGCATAACTCATCCATAGGCTATTGGCTATTTATCTGGGGTGGTATATTCAGGGGGTCTTGAGAGGTAAAGTTGCTAGGCATTAATCCATCACATAGCAACTGCCACGACGGCAATTAGTCATTCATTCATAAAGAGATCGGCCATAAATAAATAAACAAATCGACGAACAGACTGACAAATAATTGATCTATGCCATCGCTAGCCCCAGCCCCAGCCACAGCCCCAGACCAATGCGCCGCCAACCAACCGACAGGAGTGGCAACAACCAATAGGCATGACTTACAGCTGCCCAGGCACAGTGGTTCGAGATGTATTTAAATCCCACTGTAATAGGGAAAATATTCCAAAATTCATTGATATATTTTTAGTCATTGGAAGCAGGTTTATTTCCCATTTCTTATGGCTCTGCACCACTGTGCTCCGTTGCAAACTGACGTCACAAATCGTCGGACTCTGGGGATAGATATCAGAGATCGTAGAACAGGGAATGTTGATCGGAAATCGGGGTTAGGGGATCGTCGATAGTCGATCGTCGGGACGCGCTCGGGTTTGGGGGTGGCCGGGCGCATGAACGTGGGCGGCGGTGTGTCCGGTCCGGTCGAGCAGCAATGAATGAAAAATTCTGTTTATAGATCGGATACGGTAGATCGAGGGGTTGGATACGGGATGCTTTGGGCGAGGAGGTGTAACGCCGGGCAGGCCAGGGCAGGGCAGGAGACCTATTAGGCGGATGGGTGGGTGGGTGGGTGCGTGCCTGTGCCCATTTCAAAAATATTATCTGTGAAACTATTTGTTTATTGTGATCGAAGCCCATTCATGTGCGTGCTTCTGCCATGCTGCGGCGGCCAAACAAAATTTGTACAAATCAATGTCCGACCCAGCCCCAAAACTCAAGAAAGAGATGGACACATAAAGCGTCGAAAGAGAGATGGCAATAGAGGGGAAGAATTTTGAATGAATCCAAAAAGACTTTTTTTGTGCTGCCAAATCAGATTGCGATTCGTGGTGTCTCCACTGAATCAATACCTATGGATATATATACATACAAACATACATATATACTTATACATATGTATGTATGGGTCTGTCAGTGTGTCAGTGTGTGGGTGAGCATCCGGCCAAGCCAGTCCAATAATAAACAGATACAAATACGAATACGAATACGAATACAGGTGGCTCTCTCTCACTCTGCCTCTCTTTCCCTTTGGCTCTCCAGCAAAGCGCGTTTCCGGCGGCATTTTGCATGGAACACAATTTAAAATATTCATTAATTTTATGAAAATCGAAATTCATGCAAAACAAAACGAATCGAAACGAATCGCATCGAATAGCATTGACTCCCAGCCAAAACTCTTGGCTGCCTGTAGCTACTGTTTGCCGATGAGCTTCGACTTTTGTGTTCGATTTCGTTTCGTTTTGTTTTATTTTTTTTTATTTTTCAAATTACAATCGGGATCGGATCGGCTCTGGTCGGGGATTCAATAAAATTATTGGGCGCGTCTCTATTCGAGCGTTAACAAATATTATTGTTCATTTTGCTGTTATTGTTGTGATTATAAATTTCGATGTGTTGCCTGTGTAAACAGCAGAGGAAACAGCGACAAACGGCAGGCAGCAACGGATTCGATTTAAGGTGCAGCCTGTAAATTATTGTGCAGGTGAGTTTTAAATGGTTCTATTTTGATTTTAATAACGGAAATACTAAATTAAATATAAAAATTCCCTCCATAGCCAGCCAGCAAGTTGATTGATTTACATTGTTGCAATTGTTTAGGCAGCAGCACCCCCCATCCCACACCCCCTGTACCAATCCATTGACTGAGCAGCGAGAATGGACCGACCGGAACACACCCAGCTCCCAGATAGACACAGATTGGGGCATACATAAATGAATAGCTATAGCTTTTTATGTATATATACTCGTGTGTGCCGGCCATAAAACATACGGCCAAATGCTACTTTACATATCAATGGCTCAATGGCTCAATGGCTGGACAGCTTTGGGCAGTAGGCCTCAATCGTGTTCCGTCTGAATGGCTAAATGCTTGATGTCAAACTGACAAATTGTGACTCGATTAGATGTGTACATATTTCCATAGCGATCATAACATTTAAGAGACTCAAAAGCAACGCCCACCTAGGAACGTGTCTGTCCTCAAATGCCATCAAAATGAATAAGAAAACCTTTAAAAACTCAAAGAGCTTGAGTGGTATTTATGCAAAACTTTTAGATATTGCTAGGCTTGTTTTAACCAACAGTTAAAATGTCCTATTGTTGTGCCACAATAAACACAAAATATAATAGAATAACAGAAAATAGGTAACAAAAATTTAAAATGATTTGAATTAAATAAAAACAATTCCAAAAAAATTCGAATTAAAATAAATCAATCACGAAATACATACAAATTAATTAAATAATAATAATTTATATTAATTAATAAATAAATCAATAAAAGCAAAAAATATTAAATCGAAAAGATCCTCAAGAGAACACTGAATTTCCCCAGACTTTTAAGAGCCGTGTTGAGTATTGAATAAATCTCCCTACTCTCGTAGTTTCTGTTCACAAGTCTGCTGTTCCATAGGAATACTTTTCCATATCTTTCTCTTGTCTGCTCAACGCCATTCCATTCCGCAGACATTTTATAATTAAATATCAAAGCCCCTTCGTCTATCTGCGCGTGCAATCATTTAACACTGGCATTATAGCACTTGGCACTTATTAATTTCATTCATCCCATCCCAAAATTGTTTTGACCAACTTCGACTTCCGTTTTGGGGCCCATCGAAAGGCGATGGCTGAGCGGCGATTAGAGGGCCCCGGCTCAAAGATGCTTTATAATAATTTCAAATATGTTAAGAAGGAAAAATTAAAATAAAAGAAGCGGCGGCCGGACGGCCGGGCCGGCAGTAAAGGCAGTAAAAAGCGAACATGGAAATTATTGTTGGCTCGGGCCCGATAAAAGTTCCTCGATAGTGGCAGTGAAAATGCCACAAACAGCTCATTACAAGCGTCAAAACAAATTTATGCAAATACTCGTACTCGCAGCAGCAGCCAGCCAAGAGAGGGACAGATCTCTAGATCTCTAGGAGTGGAGTGCCGGGGGGCATGGTACTGGCACTGGACTTTGTGTGGAGTTTGGAGCGGTGGCAATTAACATTGCGCCGTGCGTTGAGCATTAATCATTTTAATCGCAATTTATGTGTCGTCGACGTCGTCAACACGAGCCGACACGACAGCCCCAACATCAGTAAAACAACTACACACACCACACACCAGAGTCGCCGCAAATGAGCGCTAAACGAGCTTCCAGATCGCACCGACCAGACTTCAAGTCCAAGTCAACTCCAACTCCAACTCTGCGCAGATCCCAGAGCTCCGCTCTCCAAGACCAGCTCGTGTTTTTGGGGCGGCCAGAAGAAAGCCAGAAAGCAAACTTCATTGAGGCCAGTTTTTCGGGGCGGTCTTTCAAAGCCTCCGCAGCTCCACGCACTGCCACAGACACTCGTACTTGCTGCTCTCTTTTGCCGGTTATCTGGGGACACATCTTGTCGGGTCGGTGTCAACGTCAATGCCGACACCGAGGCATTTGCTCCGATCAAATTATGTTTCATAAACGCTCGCATTTATGGCCAATGACAACGGCAATGACAACCAGCCAGCAGCCTGAGAGGCAGCAGCAGCAGCAGCTATGAGGCAATGATTTGTTACAATTCTCAAGTTATTTGAACTTTTTCGAGATTCCTTCTGGTCGATGGCCGGCAATCTTCAGACTTTGTTGAAAGGCCTTTTGCGGCTCTTTTCCGGGATTTCGTGCTAAATGCCTAATTATTTTTTATTTGTCAGTCCTTGGGAATTGTCCCAGCTGAGAAGTAATCGTTGTGGGAGTGGGAGAAGATCGGATCATTGATCCGCAGGTCATTGCATCTGGCTGAACTGAAATAAATAAATAAAAAATGGAAAGCAGTAATCGAAGCTCCTCTCTATGACCACATGGAGCAGTGATCTCCGTTAAAGAACCCAGCCTGGTGCCATCCAGCGATTCCAGTGGAATGTCTAAGCTGTTTGGCCGCAGATAGCCCCGAGGGTCATTTGGCAGCCCGCCAAGAGCAGCCCGCCAAGATTCTCACAGCAGCCTCAGCTCTGGCTCTGGGTCTAGGTCTGGGACTCAGTCTGGGCTCTGGGAGCTGGGCTCCCAGAGCCAGTGGTTGGCCACTTGTAAATTTGTAATAATTGCAGATATTTTAACTCCACTTGGGCTGGCTCCGATTTATGGCCAGCTAATTCGCTTTGCATGTCAATCGAACTGGATTGGACTCGAGTGGAGTGGACTCGAGTGGATTGGATGTGCAGCAGCTTCAGCTGCGGCTGCTTCTGGCATCAGACTGACGTCTGCTGACGTCTGACGTTCGCATGATTTTCTAAAAACTTTTATTTTATATTAAAATTTAACGAGACTGCCATAAATCTTCACTAAAAAGCAGACAATTCAAATTTCGCAAGCCCCCAGAACAGAGGAAAACAGAACAGAATAAAAAAACAAAACAAAACAAAACCCCATTGCCGGACAGCCGGACAGCCCCCTGACTGAGTGGGGTGGGGGCAGTGATGGGAGGAGAGCAAGGAGAGCGGGCAAAGGATGGGGCAGGAACTGGCTGCTGCAGCGGCGGCAGTTGACGGAAGACGACAGCGCGGCCACGTTAAACGTTTCGCCACTGAAATTGATCCAGTTGCAGTTGCACCACCGCCACCAGCACCACCACCACTGCACGAGGCACGGGGTACAGTGGCTGTGGCTGTGCCTGTAGAGACTCTGAATGCCTCGCATCGCTGGAAATGTTTCCATCATTGGCCTCGGGTAGAGGGGCCGATGTTCGGGGGGCACCAGGGTACCCATAATTCTTGTGCTAAAAGGCAGACAAAAAGCGCTGAGCGATGGTCATGTCAGCAGCTGACTCTCCGACTCCAACTCCAACTCCGACTCTGAGCCAGCTTTGAGAGTCGCAATGTTCAAGCGATTTAACCAAATGGGCAGCAGGCAGCGGCACACGGATGGATACGACGATGCGACGGGCAAAACTGGTCAAGAGGCTGCGCCGCGTGCGTCTGTCCCTGGGCCTGACAATAGGCGAAATATCATCGAAAACCATAAAAAACTGACAGCACAAAAAGAGGTGTTGACACATTGATTTATCTGGCATGCTACTGTGCACAGCACAGATGAGACCCAAGCTTGGACTTGCCACTGCGAATGGGACGGGGGACGGGAGACAGGGACCTGGACTGCGGTCAGTCGGCTGCTGTTTTGGATGGATGGATTCATATGCCGAGTGCCGAGTGCCGAATGCCGCGAGGATGGACCCCAGCAAAGGCGGCAACAATATCATAACCATAACAAGACGACAATGACAATGACAATGGGCAGTGTCCCAGCGAGGAGATGTTAAAGAGGAAACGAATTTCAAAAGAATCCCACCAATATATGAAACATATTTTTCCATACTCTGCTGTTGGTGTATGTGGGAGCAGCCCCCACGTTATGACAATCTTTGGAGCTGCTCGATCCATTTAAGCCACTTAACACGAACACACACAAGGAAAGGCAGAGCCAAAACAGAAGGACAGAAAGAGGGGGAGAGAGAGACGGACAGCAGAGTTATCCGCGGGAGTGATCCTTTGGGTCGGGTCTGGTCTGGTCTGGTCTGGTGTGTCCGATGGGTCAGCGCGATATGTGAGCCGAAAAACGTTACCAATTTAAAAATTCCAAATAAAATATAAATTGACCAAATTAATATTGGGAATACATGAAACAATTCTGGGAGAAAAATGTTCACATTTTTGTACCCTTTTCGATCCTTCGTTCTCTCTTTCTTTCTTTCTCTGTTTGGTTTTTTTTTTTGCCCCCAAAAAGCTGATCACAATTTTTGGCTTCTTATGGGGTGCATTCGCGCGAAAGGGGGGCGGGAGGTGCCATTGCTTATCCAGTTTCAGTCTTGACGGAGCAGACGAAGAGCCGCAAAACTTTTGAAATGTAGAATCGGAAACAGTCAAGAAGAAATCGCTGCTAATGGAGAAGGAAATACAGGGGGGGATGGCTGGATGGATGGTAGACAACGGGAAATGGAAAATGGAAAACTTTAAAATGGGATTTTGGCACTCGGTTCGTTTTGCTCTGCGGTCGAAAGAGGCGACAAGGCATGAAACCGGTAAATTAAAGCAAAAGGATAAAGTTTAATTGGAAAACTATTTTTTGCCCTCCCCAGCCCCCACACCATCACCCCACTCACCATCACCTGCTCATTCTTGGTTCTTTAATCTGCTTACCTTTAGTTTTCTTAATTTCATCCATTCTCTGTCGTGGCATTATCCTCGGGTATATCCACGAGTGTGAAGACAAAAGTTTCGCTTCCATTTCCGCTGCCAATATGACTTCACCCCCCCCTCAACGACCCATCCACCTTCACCAACACACACACACACACATGCCCTCTCTTCGTCTCTCTCTCTCTCTCTCTCTCTGTTTCGGTATCTCCAGCTGTAGCTCTCTTTTGCACTGTGAATGAATTTTAGCAAATGAATAGAAATTAAGTTTCGTTGCCGCTTGAGTGCTTCTCTTCCAACTACTGCAATGCCTCAGGGCTACCTTCCCCATCCTGTGCTCCCCCTCCCTCCACTGTACCCGCTCACTCTTCCAGCCAGGTGAGATAATGCCGTTATTGTCGAAAAAGTTTAAAATATGCCGCCTTTTATAAAATTTAATGAGAAAAGTTGGCGTTATAAATTTTTGTATGCGGTGAATTTATTTGCTCATTGCAGCAACTCAGTAAAGTAGCAAGAGAGACAGAGAGAGAGTGATTGGGGGGTACCAGAGATAGCTGGAAAGAGAGGGAAGTATAAATTGGAGAGCGCACAATTCAAAAAGTTTTTACCCATCCAAAGACTGATTGCTGTTTGAATGATTTCTGAATGGTAAAAAGAGACTTTCGAAATTGAAACAAAAGAAGGTGGGAATTTATTTAGCAAAGCGACAGACAAATAAATTATCCGCCCACAGAGGTTTGAATTATATGAATAGGTTGAAATATGAATGAATTTCCCCACAAAAGTCTCAGTACAAATAAAATAAAGAGCAATAATTCTCTTTAATATTTAATTTAATTTATTTATTTATTATTATTATATATTATTATTTTTTTATTATATTATTTATTTATTTGCATTTCCAATCTTCCATTCAGTCGTATTACAACTCCGTTTTTCCCATCAATAAATAGCATAATTAAATCGAACTTATCCTTTTTGCTGTCAACACTTGCCAGACATTCATTCCTGCCTTCATTGTACTCGTATCATGCCACTTATTAATCTGCATTCTCTGCTTTGCCAGCCGATGCAGGCCAAAGCCAAAGCCAATGCCCCCTCTGATGCCAGTCAACGTCAACCAGCCGCGATAATTGTCATCTATTTTGCATTATAATACTGCCAGCCAGGCTGCCTGGCTGGCTGTCCAGTCCCGTGTGGCGGATTATTGTGGCTGTGATCAACAGCTGCGCTGCAGAGAATGAGCGCATAAATGAAAATTTCATTTTCACAATGCGGTTTTTATTGTGGCCAGCAATATTTGCCACTAATATGCGGCCAGCAGCAGCAGCAGCACAATGGAGCCGTGGAGCCCCTGAAATGCATATTTATGAGCCATGCAACGTGTCCCCCAACCCCCACACCCCCACAGCCACATGGGCACGCACCAGGGAGTCCGGCCAGGGGATTGTGTCGCCCCCAGTCCAGGTTGATTTGCATTTTGGCCGAGTGCCTAGCCTAGACACAATTCCTCATAATTCGCACACTATTCGCGCCGCGCCACTCGGTCGCTCGAGAGCGCTCTCTCTTTTCTGCTGGCTGCCACATGTGGCAGGCACGTACGCGCCACCGAATCAGAATTGAAAATGAATTACCCCGAAATGAATGCAAAACTCCAATCACAAAGTGAAATCTATAAGCCAGCACACAAAACATTTTCCGCCATATGAGTGGAGCCCGGAAAACGTGCCCATAAGCGCGGAGGTTGGCCGGGGTCGTGGATGAAAAATCACCCACAGCTCCCACTGATGGGGCAATAAAAATAAAAGGGTTCACTTTGTACAGGCAGATTTTTAAAGGTTCTAAATTTAAACCATAAAGCAAAATACATCCAGAAATCATTATTTTTAAAGGGGAAAATCAAACTGCTTTCCAGTGGTATTTATTCCCCATATACTCGTACCATGCCGCCCTTTCACTCTTATTTAATGAGTGCTAGTGCTGCATACCGAAACGAATATTTAATTAAGTGCAAAGCAATCCCTGCCACAGGCACGAGGTATATTCAATGCATTTGCATACAAAGAATGCCATTACAAGCATTTAGAATTTATGATTAGATTGACTGAAAACTGGTAATAGCCGCCACAGAACTTGAGTCGATTTAAGCGCAGAATTCGGCTTGGAAATCTTTTCTTTTGGCTGCAATCACATTCATTTAGGCCTTCATAAATTACAAGCTCATTACATGCCCCGCAGGTGCGGAGTGTCGTGTTTTGGCGTACTCATAACACGACACATCAGGGGCCATAAAATCAAATTTCATATTTCTGTTCATATTGCCTTTCGCCTCACGTCGCCCAGCTGCCCCACCCACCTGTCTGGGTGCCACTGCCACAGTAGCAGTCCCGAGAAGTAATAATAATCACGAATTAATATCATAAATTCATGGCTATAACTCCCGAATTCAAAGCAGGCTTTTGCCGGTGCTGGTGCTGGTGCCACCGCTCCCATGTTGGGACTGTGCCCGGACTAGAGCGAAATCATAAAATTTTGATATATTGTGCGATAGATACAAGGGCTTGACCTGCACGCAAAGTAGGGCGAAGAAAATCCCAACAGTGAAAGGGAATTTGTAGCGATTTTCGGTATTGTGTTCACAGCAGAAGAAAGTGATTGAAAATTGATTTACAGATGTCTTAGCACAGGTTTTGAAGACCCATCGTACCGCGATGTATGTAGATGGTAGTGAAAGAAAATTAAAGCCAATCGGTGGTAAAATTTCAGTTTCCAAGTCCGCAGAAGTACCATCCAAAATGTAGTTCGAAAGCTCTTAACATCAGTTAGAATTTTCCTTGATATTTGCTATAATTTGTTGGTCTTTTCACACCCCAAACAGCAGCAAATGCAACACCCTTCGATACCCTCTAATATACCAACTAAAAGAAGTATCAACAATGAATTGGTACATCGAGAACCGAAGTCAAACTCAAACCCTTTTGCACATCATTAACGGTCCACTTTGGTCCGCTCCCCTGGACTCATACTTTAGGCCCATTGGCAGGACACTCAAGACGGAAGGACAATGCCGACGAAGATGTCATTGTGCTGGAACTTTTATGGCGGCCTCTTCAAAAGTGTAATTGAACTCCATTGACCGTTCGGAGCGACTTGTGTGTGTAGTTCCTGCGTGCCGCAATAAACATAATGGGAATGCTCAACCCATGCCCCATGCCACATACCCCATGCCACCCATGCCACCCATACTACCATATGGAGTATGAAATTGCCGTCTGACACAATGTGCGAGGCTCATAGTTTGATGGTGAATATGATATTCCACCCACCCGGTTGACATTTCAATTTATTTTGCCATAAATAAAGCAATAGCAAAAGCCAGGGAACCCGAACCCGAGAGCCCGCTCGAACCCTTTTTGCCCCCACCATTCGCATTCACATTCACATTCACAATTCACAATCCACAATATTTTGTCCATTGATGGGAGTCGGCAATCGGCAATCGGCTGGCTGGGGTAGTAGATCCATTAATTATACGCCCACTTCACAAAAGCAGGCAGCAAAAGTCAAAATATTGACAGCTTAAACTTTTTTGCGCTGTGCTCTGCTCTGCTTTGCTCTGCAATTGTTGTGCCATGAAAAGAACCAGGACGAAGAGCCGTACAAGGACCTTAGCCAAGACCATGAACAGAGAGAGAGAGAGAGCTCCAAATCGGGGGTTGAGTCGCCTTCAATGCGACTTGCAATTATTCAACGACAATGGCAGTGCTCGCAACGCAACCATCGGAAAAGGAAACGAAAAAATATCCTTTGCTCATATCCGTTTATCATTTTTGACCTTCTGCCCCGTTCTGGGCCATGGTCCATGGTCCGTGGTCCCTTCTGATTCCGCCCATTGTGGCCTGCTTTAGTGATGGGCTTTTTGCTGTAGTATGGGGGCGGGGAATCTCTATTTAAGTTATTGTTTCGCTGCTCGGCATTTATGAGCGCGAGTTCAGGTTGCGTCCCGGTCTGGGTCCGGCTCCGAGCACTAATGAATTATTATGCCCTGCTCTGCGGAGCACAGACGCACGCCCACCCATCCAATTCCCATTCAGAGAGAGAAAGCGAGAGACGCGAGCTTTGTTGCGAAAATTATTAAATGGCCCGGAATGAATGATTTAATGACCATGCCGCTGCCGGGGCATAATTGCCGCCCCGAGAGAAGGGTTCAAGTACGAAGGGGTTGTGAGGTTAGCGAGGTCTGGTCTCTGGTCTCTGGTCTCCCCTCGCTGACCTTAAAGCCCTGTCCTGTCCATCTTAAAGCCTTCCGATAATTCGCAAGTCAGTGCAGTGCATATGGCAGGAATAGGAGGAGGGGCGGAAAACAGACCAAGTCACGAAGTGCACATAACAATTCTCGGGCAATTTTCCGGGAAAGTGCCAAAACGGATTTCTTCACACCAAAAATGTCTTTGTTTTTTCCACATGCGCTGCTCTCTCCGGTGTTTCCCTCGGAGACAGCATTCATAAAGTCATATGCCATGAAAATTGTGCCGTCTCCGGAGTCCGGACTGGGGAAATGCAATCCAAGGAGCGCTCCTCTGTGTCCTCTGGGAGTTATCACAATCAAACCGTTGTGTTCTTTACTACCTCTGTGGCACATCTAGCTGAGGTTCGAGCAGGGCGTGGCATCTAGGGCAATTCGCCAAATGGAAATATTATTGGTCTGCATATAAAGTGAATTTTATTCCACTCCACTCCACTCCTCGCCGGGCAGGGCAGGACAGGGCAGGGCAGTGGAGCTCATAACTTTCTGGCTGGATAATGCACACGTCCGCGCTCCTTCAGTTTACTTCTGTCCTGTGTGTGCTGTGTGTTGTGTTCGTGGACTGGCATTACAGGAAGCGAGGGAATGGAAAGAGCTGCCCGAGAAACTGCTACTGTTGACGGGGCAAATGGGTAACGACTTTCATGTTCGTTATGTGGCAATAAGCAAGTAGCTGCTGAGCCACATCCAGAAAGTAGTTCACTCGCCGTTATGTTTACTCAACATGATATTGTACATCCAAGTGGCAGTATCATTAATGTATTGGATGGCAAATACTCGCAGCTACAATGGGTTGTATACGTTCTTTCAATATGTTTGTGGAGCGTGCACTTGAATTAAAACTGCGAGCAGTTGCACCCAAGAATTTAATGCACCCGCTGCAAGGGCAAGGGGAAGTCAATATTCCTTAAACAGATCGATTTAATATATATCCCACTACGCTTAGAAACAATCAAAGCTACGAAGAAACAGTCGGGGTATTAATGGATTCAACTCTACTTGGGGGTTTCCTTGTGTTTTTTAGTTTTTTATCTGACTTTCGACTATGCTAATTCATCGATTCGGTTAATTTCACCAAATATGCAAATACGCAATTCAAGTGAAAAGTTTTTGCGCCAATAAAGGATGATGACGAGACATAAAAGGAGGCAACTGGGAGGCAACTGGGCAGGAGCTGGGAGACAGCAGACAAATACATAGGACGACCCTTTTTTACATTTCAGCGATTCGATCGGCCGAGGACCTGCGCATTTGAGTTGTTATTAAAAAAAAAGAATGAAATAAAAGACGAAAGTCAAGCGGAAAATATCCTTTTTCCTCCGTTCCCCACCCCTCGCCCTGTCTGCATTATCTGCGTGACTGGGTTGGGTTCTGATTCGAGTTTTGGCCATGGGAATGAGGGATCCACAGCAATGGCGGACGGGGCCCAATCGCTGTGAGAAATTATCATAAAAATCGCGCAAACTCCGTGCGTGACTTTAAAGTTGCGACAGCATCTCCGGCTACGGCTCGGGCTCGGGCTCTGGCGCTGACTCTGTGTCCTTGGTCCATGGGGTGGCTTCGCTTTCGCTGCTGCTGCTGGTGGTGGCTCGGCCTCAGCCTCCGCCCAGGACTGGCATCCTTTTTAATATTCCCGTCATACGCGTTGTCATTTTTGTTGTATTTGATTTTAATACGAATTTCACATTTTACAATCAAATTAATTGGTCACGCTGCCGCAGAATTACACCCGTTCAAAGGACGACGACACCCAGGACACACAGGACACCCAGGAATGGCTTAAGCAAGCAAACAAGTTCCGGGCCAGGGCCCCGCGCTCAATATAAGGGAGGATGCATCTGCAACACTCTCTCCGGAGAAGGGATAACCGGAGAAACTTATTGTCATTGTCTGCATTTGACGGTTCGGCGGCCGTGCACGTGAGGCCCACGAAGCGTCGCTAATTTATGCAAATATTGACTCAGTGCCTGAGCCCGGGACCGAAGCAGTTCAATTAGTTGCGCGATATTTATTATTTTGTTTGTTGGGAGAATTTTGAATATTCAATTTGGCTGGAAATGCTCAATTTCATGGCTGCCGCCTTGAGCCTCCAAATTAATTTGTAATTCGTTGGCAATTTGGCAGATGAATTATCTGCATGAATATTAGGCACGCCCGTCGCTGAGCTAAATGCCTCGATTTATGTGAGACTTTTCAACGCAGATATATGTACATACATATTTACTCTGCCTATGCCCACCCCAAAAAGTTCAACTCGGGCCATGAACTGCAGGTTCAGCTCCTTCTGTATATACATATATACTGTATATATGTATATATTCATGTCATCATTTCATATTTCATTGGCTGCTCGATGCTCGCTGCTCGACGGGCGGCCTTCCATCAAATCAGATGCTGGGCGGCCCCATAAATCGCATGGATTCCTCTTGAAAAGTTCAAAGTGAACTTGACTAAATTTAGACATCGGTCTGGCCGTTTGATCAGCCCTGCCGCGCTGATCTCTGCGCTCCAATCTAATGAAGATATATCGCAAATCGCAGCTGGACACCAATCAAATCTGTGGCTGTACTTCGTACTTGTCTGGATGGGTCTGGAAAGGGGGAAGCACTGACGATCGGGTGTATGAAATTTAAGATTATATTAGGCTATAGTTTGATGTAGTACTAGACCAGTGGAAGGTCTATCTGTGAAGATCCCCTGGGGACAGATCGTGCTAAGACTTTACAGATAATTATAGTCGGATATTGAATGAATTAGTGACTGTGTGAAGTCGGATACGAAAAGGTTAGAATTGGGGTTCAAAGATGCATGAATGCACATGCAATTTCTTCTAGACTTATTGATTACAGATAATTATTCCCAAGATTTCTACACCCAAAGGGACAAAAATGTAAGTCTAGTTGGGTCACAGAGGAGACCTGTTCCAATCAATTGAAATCAATTATTTTACTTATGCATTCCTCAAATTTCACAGGCTCTCCTTCGCCGGGTAAACTTCAATTGAGTTACATTCAGTTGGCTGGACAAACCATTGCATCTGTGTCAAACACGTGCCCCCATTCGGTGCGGGAAAACTATCTGTGGCACATACGGAGCTCGTAGTCGAACAGAATCCAGTCGGACGAGACCATCAGCAGAGCCACAATGTACCATCAACATGTTTACGCTTGTTTGGGATGCATCGACACTCGGCACCGATCGACAGAGCATAAACAAAGGCCGAGTCCGAAGCCAAAACCTGACTGCAGATGAGAGACTATGTCCGTGGACTCCACTCCACTCCACGCCACGCCACTCCGCTCCGCTGCACGTTGCTGCTCTCCGGTCCACTCTCCAGTCCAATAAAAAAGGAAAATGGAATCATAAATCAGCAGATTAATATTTTATGAAGTGTATTGTGTATCTAGGACTGAGATGTTTGGGGAAACTCGAGGCGAGTGCAGAGTCTGAAGAGACTGGAGGCTGCCCAGTGCCCGGGTCTTGGGCTGTTGGAATATTGGGGTGGTACGTACATAAGTAGTGGATGGTAGGAGATGGTCTCTGAACAAACGACTTCCCTTTGTTTAACATAAATTCGTTAATAGACGCTGCCGCGTGTAAACAAATCACTTAAACATTTTCAAATTGACGCCTGACATGATTTTTTTTTGTTGCTCCCAGAATGAAAGAGTGGAGTGGGGAAGGGGGCAGGGGGCAGGCAGCACATCGATAGATGAATATTTATTTAGTTGTTGAAGTACGGGAAGTATCACAAATTGTAAATCTACTTGTTGTTACATCGAATTTTCTTGTTGCCTTGCCCCAGTGCTGCCAGCCATCCCCATCCCCATTCCCATTCCCAATCCCAATCCTATACCATTTCCATCCATCGCATCCCATCCCATACCGATGAAGATTGAGAGTGAAAACTGGCTTGGGTCTTGGTGGCAATAGCTGCCTGCCGCTGGAGGTCCAACTTGTGTCGCAGCAATCAAGTGCGACTGCTGGGGCCAAAAGAGCGAAGGGGAGGCTGCTCTGTCTCTGCCCTGCTCCGAGGACTGACCAAAAAGTTAAGACAGAATTTGGTGGATTTTTTTGGGAATTATACGAACTTGGGAGAGGTATTAAAAAAGCTAAAAAAAATTAAAAATACCTTTTTTTTGTGATTTATTCGAGTTCTAAATTTAAACAAAATAATGCCACTTCCCCGAAGTTTTTGGAATTCGGCAGCTCTTCATTGTTGACTGAAATATATCTAATATAACTTTAAGGAATAGCGGCTATAAGTAGAATTTAATAAAAGAACAGCTTTTCTTATTCGTTTTTCATGCCATAAAGGAAAATTGTAACAAAGGAAACAAACTTGTAATGAATGAATTATAGGAGATACAATACAGTCATTTCACTTTTCGAAAAGTAATAGTAGAATACTAGATTTTTAATTTAATTTTAATTTGCTCTAGTATGTAAATAAACTCCTCTTAGTTCCTTAAAAATCCTCTTTAAATTCCCCAAGGAACTCCATTTGAATATGTTACTATAAAAGTCTCTTTTAGCAAACCTCGCTAAAAAAAAAAAGAGCTGCAGCGTTTGCAATTAGTAATCAAGCATCGGCCATCGGGAGGACTGCTCGAGTGAGACATTGGCTCGCTTCAACGGCAAACATGAGCAGCAGCCAGCAGCAGCAGCAGCCAGAAGCCAGCAAGAAGAGCTAAGCTGCAGTGGCAGATACAAATGTGCATACGAGTGCGAGTACGAGTACGAGGCATCTGTGCTCCGCGGATACCGCATAGATACGAGTACGACAATCTGTCGGATAAAACTTTTATGAAAAGTTCAATTAATTAGCGTCGATTCTGCTCTGCATTGGCATAAATTTATAATAAATGCATTTATTGATGTGTGTCCCAGGGTTTTCTTTATATTTTTTTTTTCATGCTAATGCTGCTCCGTGGACGTCGCGCCGTCTGCCAGCTGCCAATACAATTCATTTGCGCCACATCACATCGCAGTCTGGCCCCAGTCCGACTCCCACTTGCCCCATCATTCCCATACCCATTCCCATGCCCATTCCCATGTCCATGCCCATCTTTAGACAGCTCTGGATGCCAGCTCCCGATGGATGGAAACAAATTGTATCTCTGCAGTTGCCTACCACTAGCATCTCCAGCTGCAGTGCGATTCAGTTCGGTCTACCCTGTCTGACAGCACGTTCCTTTTACTTTTATATGTGTCTTCGCCTCGTTTGGCTTTCGTTTTTTATCTGTAAACAATAATTTTTTACAATATTTGAAACTGAACTGCAGATGCATCTGCAGCAGCAGCAGCACCACCACCAGCACCAGCAGAAATTCTCCATTTATCTTGGGGATACTTGTTTCCCTCTACGCGCACTCTTCTTTCTATGCTGCAATCTGTTTACGTTATTAAATTTATTCTGCAATTGCCTTAAAGCAGAAGATAAATATCATAAATTTTATGCATTTCGAATATCCAAAAATTTGTAGGTTCATTTTGTAGCTGAAATTATGTGCCGGCTCAAATTGGTGTTAATATGATTTTATGATTTTATTTAGAGGTAGGGAAAGACAATTTATGAGCGAACATTTTTGGAATATTCTACTTATAGAATGCCCAAATGAATGTAGAATTTCTCTTTTAGTTTATGTCGCTAAAATGCATATAAATCATTTTTATTTACTGAGACACTTAAGTTGGAAATATTTGGAAATATTAAAAAATTTCGAGTTTATATTTCCCTAAGACTTACGAAATATCTACAAATACGATCCTCCATCTTAAAACATATGTAAATAAATCTATAGATTTTCAAACATTTCTCTTGGGTATTTCTCTTGGGTTTTGGTATTTTGATAGTTTTTGCACAGATCCCGGATTCATTCGCTTTATCGATCCATGCAACCGCGACAGTAAAAACAGAAAGCAGAGCCCCCATGGGCGCATTCTAATACTGTAATTGAAAATTCCAAGCCATATTCAGAAAGCCATAAATATTTAAGTGCCCCTCCACTGTGAAAGTTAGTCGAGAATCGAGAGTCGGTTACGCGTGTTAATTTCGTGGCGATCACATTTTTTATGGCACCTCGGGGCGAGGCGTTTATGAGTGGGTAAATATTGTACTTACGGTAATTTAAATATGTTCAGTTCTCCTACCCCGCCGCGTGGCGTTAATTGGTATTGAGGACTGCCCATTGGGCCGACGGCGCCAGCGGCGGCGGCCTTTTGACAATTTTCATTGAGTTCGCATCGAGCGACGGGACGGGTAGAACCACTCGGTCAGTCCGATAAGTCAACTCGAGTCAAAGCTTTGACAATTATTATTGCTCAAGTGTCAGGGACAAGCCAGTAGCCCGAAGGCATCCGTGAGATACGACCTGCGCCGGCTGCGAACTTCCAACTTCGAGGCTCGATCGATCGATCGACCGGGGGGGCTGCGCATGCGCAGACAGCGTCGACGACGACATGTTCTGTTCGTGGTGTGATATGTCGCCTGTTCTCAGAGATTTCAAGCACGTTTCTAATGATTTTTATGACGGAAAATTGAACCTTTATTTATCTATCTATCTATCTATCTGTCCATCTATCTACGAGCAACTGTCTGCGTATCTATCGGATGTCCAATCGGTTCTCGCCGGCCTGCGCCTCTATCTGTGATTGTGGCTGTAATTTTAATTTGACACTGTCGCCAATTGGGCATTATAATGCCCGGCTAATTGCGCTGCATAATTTCCTCTGTCGGACACTGTTATGGGTACCCCCATAAAGCAAAATTTTGGTATGGAATGGCCCCACTGACCAGCGACAGATACGGACTTAATTAATGGGTTTGAGTCTGCGCGAACGTGCTGGGAAATTGTCGCCGTATTTGCATGTTCGATTCGGCTCAGCCTCAAATCCGGACTGGGACTGGTACTGGCACTGGGACTGGGCCTGGCCAACACGGGGAGCTCTCGCTGTTTCGGTTCCCGGCAGTTGATTTGTGCCCCGCACGGTCATGGGAATTATTTCTGCAGCTCTATGCCTGCTGAATATCAAACGGAATTTATAAATTATTAGTTTATTACAACTCGTTCGAACAAGCCTGCTCGCCTGTCGTTCCCAGGCCGATTCGATCGAGGTGCTAATTTGTTTTATCGTCCACGAATCTCCGGCAGCGACATGAATTTTTATGCCCTTCAAACTGCGAGGAATCGCCGTGATTCCGGTTGCCTAGACCGCCCTTTGTGCTTCTATTCCCATCGTCAGCGAATCTTATCGCCGGGGATCACAAATCTTAACTGGTTTTCGGCCGAATGGCCAGCAAAGATTATTCATAATGCCAATATATTCCATCCATATTCAACGAATATGAAAACAAGTCTCGCTCCGATTTATTTTGCCACTATTCCGCCGCAGTGACATGACTGCCGATGCATAACTCTCTCCCTCTGATCCCTCCCGCTGACTCATGCCAAATGTCATTTGAATATTATTTTTATACGAACAAAATATGTTCTGTAGAACGAATGTCAAATGCTCTTTGAATTGTTTGAGGGGTAGACTGACCTGCTATAATTTCCTATGACAATTTCCACTGTTCTAATATTAAATATTCTGCTTCTTGGAACCAATTTCCACCGATCACGCTTAACCCCAAGATCACTACTTGTGAAGCCATTCAACTGGTTTGCTGTGAAAAGTGGTTCCCACTTGATTTATATTTATTGATACAGATTATTAAATACTAATTTATAATAGAAACAAAGTATCATTGAGCTTGCTTATTCAACTATAAAATATTTTAACATTCATAAACTGTATCTCAATTTACGGAGAATAAAGCTTATATTTTTATCTGACCTAACAAATTAACACATTAAATGTATATATATGAATATTATATAATTTGATAGTTTTGCTGTTTATTGTTTATACGAAAATCAATAAAACCAATTCCAATAATTTTCTTGCCCAACTAACATTAATTTATCCATCACTTCCATTGAAATAACTGCAAAAAAAATGCACTTGATTTTATTTTAAAAAATAATCTGAGTAAAGTTGAAAATTGTTTCCACTCCCTCTCCGTATCCTCGCCACGGCTACTACCTTTGACAAATTTCAATATGTGCGAGTATTACTCCATATGGAGGACCTCTATCGAAATGCTTATCAGCCTGCGTAGTCCGGCCTACCTGCCTCGTTTAACTCATTTCATTTGGGTCCGTCTCTCACTCCGTCTTTGACTCTGCCAGTTGGTCATCCTGTCATGCGTCATCTTTGGCGACAATGTCGAGACGAAGACGAAGACGACGACGACGATGGGCTATAAAAAGTGACAAGGCCACGACTGAGACACGGATGGATATGGGATCAACTGGGTGTCATCTCTCTCTCTCTCTCTCTCTGTCTCTCTGGGTTCTCTGTGCCACCTTATCAATATCTTCCGTCAAGTAATTTATTGTATTTGTTGCTCTTGCCGCTGCTGCTGCTGCTGCTTCCTTATAGCCCATCCTTCGTGCCAGACCCGTCCTCTATCCTTTCCTATGGCCCGATCCCTTCCTCCATCCATCCTACGATATACAGATACACATAGCAAGTGCACCGCTCCGTCTGTGTGTGTGTTTAGACATTTGCTTTATGTCTTGTCACATTTTATGGCTGTGGCCCAGAGCCCAGGCCTTATGGCATCGATTTTTATTATTTTTCCCCGGATAAAACTAAATATTTTACCATTTTTATTATTACTCCCAGTCGCAGGGCTGGTGAGGGGCATGTGCCCCGGCCAGCATTGTTTAAGTCATTGTTTTAATGCATTCTTAAGGAACCTCAAATATTTAATAGACTCCGTCTCGGAGGTGATGGTAGATGCTAGATGTTAGAGACAAATGTCAGGCATGGCCTGGCCCTAATGGCAACGATCAGCCCCTCCCTTGTCGTCGCCTCGGCTCGGCTCGGCTCTGCCGCTGGTGTTAATGTTACCCGAAAAACATTTCGGGGCATAAAACTCTTTTCATTGTTTTCAATTAAGAAAGTTAATTATTTGATTATTATCAACATTAATTGCACCAGCTCGCACCGCATTGAGTTTTAGTTTCGGATTTCGGTGTTCGGTTTTCGGTTTTCGGCTTTTGGCTTTCTGGGGTGCCGTGCGGTCCAAATGTAAATATTCTGATTTATTTCCATGCCTTCACTTTGCATTTGATCTGCGAGGCGACCCCAACACCGCTGAGGTACTCGTATATAAAATATATATATATTTAAATGCCTGACTAGATGGCTGCATTGATTTCCCTGCCCTTTGATATATTGCTTTTCCGTGGAAATTGGGGCCAAGACTCGTGAAAGAGCCCTCAGACACAAGATTGGTTTTCTTGAGACTTTTCATACTATTTATTGGTGCCTGGGAGGTTCTCCTTCCCTTGATTAACTTTAAATGAAAAATCATCCTCTAATTTAAGTACTTGGACATGGGTGTTCTTTGGTAATAAGATAGCGACACTATAAGGGTATTGGATACCGTTCCCATATTACTTTCTATCAGCACTTTTCTTGTAGATTTTTGTTCTTCCCTTTGCCCCCAATCCCGATGCAGATACTTGATGAAATTCTACTTTGGTAACTTCAATCTCTGCTAAGCTTCTTGCTATGAAAGGCACTTGCCACCCCTCATCGAATATTTCACTTGCTGCCAAGCAATTTGTCATAATCATAAATCATTTCTGAGCGCTAAATCCAACGCCTAATGCAGCAGCAGCAGCAGCAGCCCAGGCCCAGGAGCACCAGCAAGCAAGCCAAACAAAGGCCCAGAGCCAGAGCAGGAAATCACCGCATATTTCACAGCAGGATATTGGCCTCTAAATTGCCCCGCAAAACATAACGCTCATGGCATAGTTGTGGGGGGGAAAGGAACTGCGTATCGAGACCCTGCCCGGCAGAAAAAAAGTGTCCTTTGCTTTTGGGTGCTGCGCTCTGTTGTGCGTATATGATTTTCAATTATATGAAGCACCGCACAAAAGTTGTTTGCACATATGTCGTATCTCATCAAATTATTTGCCCGGACACAGAGCGGCGCATCCTTTTGTCTGTTGTGCCGCCATACTGTACCGCCCGTCGCTCATTTAGTGGTGAGAAAAGTTTGACAAAAACTCCTGAAAATGTGCAAGAGTTTCCGGGGCCAAAGTTTCCGTGAGGGTTCAGTGCACAATTTTTTGCAGAAAGTTCGCAGATGCAGGGGGGCCGTGGCCGGGCCACTGACCCATCCACACCCGCAGACACAATTCAATTAATTGTGACAAATAATTTATGAAATTCCCCCCTCACACATGGGTGTCTGTGTCTCCTGGTGTGTGTGTTTGTGTGTGTGTGTGTGTGTGGGTCAGAGTGGGTGCTATGAGTGGGTATAAAAATGAAAAATCCATGTATCAAGCCAGATAAATGAAGAATATGACAAGCATTTCCAATTTGAGGCTGATATGCAGTCAGTCCTTGGGGTTGTTCACAGTGCTTCGTCTCTCATCTGCTCGTTTCTTCTGGTGTGGTGTGGTGTGGTCCTCCTCCCATTTAACCCCTTTTAAGTCGCACACACAGCCCACAGTCATACAGTCACAGACGAAGCGGAGCTGAGCGGAGCGGAGCTACTAAGCTGAGTGGCATTTGAGCTTGTTTCGCACTTCGCTCGCTGACATTTCACAGTTTTCGTCGACGCAGGGATTTCTTTTATGCCCCCCCCAGATGCGAAACCAAAACCAATAACAGGTTGCACTGGACTGGAATTTTGGTTGGGTAAAAGCTCGAAAGGGGTTCCACAGACGATGGACCACGGGACAACGAAGAACGAAGTTATGGTTAAACACTTTGGGGGTTTGCACAGTGCTGGAGATATTTTTGTTGTGTGCAATGCTTGCAATTACTGTCGGAGCTTCAAAATATTGCCTTGGAATATTTAAAATGGGAAGAATAGTAGCTGTAGTAATTATTTAGGTTGGGATACTGGAGGTAAAACTATGTCTGTGCTGATAAATCTATATATATTATGTTACATTCCAAAGTTACATTAACTAAAAACTGTTCGTATTGTAACCACCTCTAAAAGGCCTCATCAACTGTATTTCTCCCAAAATTTATTCCCAGTAAAACACTCACTAGAACTTTTGTTAATTAAAAGTTATTGTCCCTAAGAAATAGTTTCATTAAAGCTACAAAAATATTCCCTGCCAAATTCCTCTTTTGCAGCGACTCCCACCGTGATTAAGAAAACATTCTGCGCACTTTAAAGACACATTCTATTCGACATTGTTCCATATCTTCAGCCCCCTCTCGAGGCACTTCAATAACCGGTTAACCGTTTTGGCAACCACACCTTCTGTTCGAGTGCAGAACCACCACCACCACAGACAGACACCAGCTGAGTACCAGCCAGCCCATTGAGACACTCGCCCACCCAAAAAAAGAACCCAACCCACACACTGGGCTGGGCTGGGACAACTCCATTGATGGCTGTTGAAAATCTCCTTATCACATATTTTGATATTTATTTATTATCTTGTCACTCTGATTTGCAACAACATAAGCCACCCTCCACCCACCACCCACCACCCAGCACCCAGCACCCTGCATGCGACCACGCCACGGAGGGTGGAAATTGAAAAGCTGAAAACTTGTCGCGTGTCGACATGGGGCAAACAAAGAGCTGTCAGCAAGTGCTCTCGAGTACATTCTTTTTTTGTGGATATTTTTTTAAATATACTTAAACAAAATTAAATGCACACTTATCAAGGTGGCAGGAGGAGGATACTCCACGGGTACTCTACACACACAGAGAGATAGGCATTGGAATTATGGCAAATTGTCGAGGCGCACACAAGTGGATGCCGCACATCCCTTTGTGTGTGCAAATATTTGGCCAGATGCGGCTCTGCAGCACTACTGCTCGGCTCGGCTCGGCTCTCAGCCGGGAATCCTCTGTGCGGGATTCACTTAATTTTTTATGACATCCATATGGGGGGGATCAAAGCGGATTTGGAAAGTTCGATGTTTTGGAAATTGCTTCTGTGCTATCGAGCGGCTATTGTTTCTGTCCCAGCTTAGCCGTAGGAAATATGAGCGAAAGTATCTATGAGATACGAGAGAGAGCTTCTGCTGCTGCTGCTGCCGCCTGGCTTATGTCGATAATTTATGGTGCAAGAAGGGGAAATGGGCTTTCCGACTGGCTTTAACTTGAGGTAAGTTAAGGTACTCAGCCTCTTCTTCCATTCCCATTTTTGGGGGTTTCAATTTCCCCCTTCGGAGCTGCCTCGTTGCGTGTGGCGGCATCTAATGAGCGCCCCCGCTCAATTAGCTCGGGCAGGAATTTTTCGGCAATTCGGCAAGGAAAAATACCTAATGGCAATTAGGCAGATTGCTTTATATTTCATGCGGCGGCAGAGCAGCGCAGCGCAGCGCCCTCCAGCGTCATCAGCGTTTATGATGGGAAAGATGGGGAGAGTAAGAGTAAGAGTAAGAGTCCCGGACGGAGTCAGCTTCCGCCGAACTAATTGAATTTTGACGTTGGCCCGTACGTCATTAGAGCCGCACGTCCGTGGCCATGTAAAAAAGGATACTTAACGCAAATGACTCGAATTTGTCAGACGGGATGGAAGGAAGCTAGTGCTAGCCCCGCCACGCAGACAGATAGATCCACAAATGACTGCAATAACTGCAATCGATGGTGGGTCTGGTCGGACTCCACGGACCCCACGGACTCCGGCCAGAGCTCAGTCAGCTAATTTCCGTGCACCCGCGAGTCCTTGGACGCTTTTCTTTTATGCTTTTTTTTCCCGTGCACGGAAATGCCGAAAGTGCATCTGATTTATGTGCGTTGCAAACTTTCAGCTTTGCTTCGTTTCGCTTGGGGTTCGGGTTTGGGGTTTTGGCCAGTTGGGGGGTCACCACTCACGTGGGGCCAGTGTCCAGGGGCAGGGGCAGGAACACGCACGGCGGCCGAACAATGGACAACATGGAGAAGAAGTGGGAGCCAAAGTTGTGGCTCGTCGGCGTTAAAACTAAAATTCCATAAATTAAACCTGGCTCCTCCTGGCAGCGGCAGGCGGGAGGGACTTTGCCAGGGGGTTGCTTGTGGGAGGGGAGGTTCTCCGGGGGAGGGAAATAAAAGTTTTGCTTTTACCCGTCGCTCGGGCCGTAAATCACAGATCTTTTTACATAAATTTATGCTTTGCCATTTGCTGCGGAAAATTCTCTCGACTTTTTTTTTGCCCGGCTCCTTTGTTTACCCATGCCCCCAGGCTAGGCCACTGGCTAATGGCAGGATACTTGGTGGATACTGGGCAGGTGGTTTAGTCAAAGGTGGATTTGTGGGCGGTGGCCCTGGACGTTCTTTTAAGTGCACGCCACACACACACAGACACAGATACACCCACCCTCGGACATGGCTGCTTATCGCAGCCAAAAATATGAAAACTACCTTTTTCGTATGTGTGGGGGGCGGACGTGGATGCCGAAATCGGTGGGCCAGAGGATATGGCGCACTTAGCCAGCAAGGACCCCGGAGCGTACCGATATCTGAGTACAGTTGTGTGTGCATCTCTGCGAAGTTTACGGTACGGCTGTGCCTGTGTGTGTGTGTGCTCTAACACGCTTGATAAAGAAAGAGCTGCATAAAAAGTTTCAACTGCAAACGAAAAACTTTTGACCTTTACGAGTGAGTATATTCCCCCAACGGTGCAGCACATACACGAGTGTACGTACATACATATGTATTTACCTCATATGTACTTGTACATATGTATGTAAGTTTATTGAGAGTAAAGCTGTGCTGTATATACAGTGGGTTTCGGTAGTGTAATCCACCCTTGCATTGGTACTTATTGGGAACTAATTTATTCATTTTTATTTAATATTTAATTTATTAAATTTTATTTATAAATAAAATTATTTGTATATAAATAAAATTATTTATAAATAAAACTATTTATTGAAAGCAGCTGGTAAATATCCAAAAATAGACTGTATATAACAATCAGTCAGAAATATATTCCAAAAGTGAATTTTACTTATGAAAATCTTGTCCAAGGTATCCTAAATAATAACGAAAATTAAATGTTATTTGTTATTAATTTTAAATGCCACTTACCTCACTGAAACGCACTGTACTTCACCATGAGTATATGCTTCGAGCTTCCACTTACACATGAAAAAATACTTGTGTATATCAACTGCACTTTCTTCATATCCTGATGCTAGTTTGCGCTGAGTTCGCATTTCGTTATTTTAAAAAACTTTAGCCAACTCATACACAAAATTTTCTTCGATATGTGTACACATGTACACATGCACACACATACATATGTACGTGTGAAGTTGGGGGCTAAGTGTAAGTGTGTGTATATTTGCACATTTGTGGATATTTTTCAGTGTGACTGTGTGTACTTCTGTTCCCCCATTTATCAGTGCTTTGCCCCCCTATGCCCAAAAATGAAATGAAAGCGGAACTCTGTGCTTAAGCTGCACGCTTAAAGTATTTAATGGAATTGTTACTGAGGTCAGACTAATATTAGAAAGTGTCTAAAAATATTTAATGGGAATTTAATTTATTACTTACTGCCTCTGGTATTTTGCTTTGTGGCACCCAAAAAATTTTATGACAGATATCGGATCTTATACATTTTTTTGGCTCTCTTTTGAACTGTTTTCCTAGCACAAGTCAAACCTACGACTCTATTCCGCACTATGTAGTGGAAATCTTACCCGCCAGCTACTCCTCATTGATCAATGATCCAACACAACTCCCTAATTGAAGAACACTGCCCGCAAAATGGAGTTCAAATTAAAGACCCATGCAAATGACCACCTGCAGCCGGAGATGGAGCAGCAGCAGGAGTAGGAGCTGGAGCAGTAGCTGAATCCCAGGCAGCATCTGCCTTGGTGGTCAACTGGCAGCTGCAGAGATCATAAAAAAAAAACAAAGTTTGCCAGTGGGCTGGCGACTCTCTGGGATGGATGCACTTCAAGCGGAGCTGGAATAAAGTCGTAAATAAATAAGCCTAGAAAATGTCGTCGTAGTCGCAGTTGCTGTTGCTGTTGCTGTTGCTGCCTGCTTGCAACTTGGAGTTGGACTCGGACTTGGAGCTGTAGCTGGGGACGGCCGGCGCTTCGTGTCCGCATTTTGGTATTCAAATGAGTCTAAATGAGTCTACACGACGTGGCCATGGCTTCTCCTCTCTCTCTCCCTCTCTCTCTCTCTCTCTCCCTCTCTCTCTCTCCAGTTTGAGCCAATTTCTTGCTGTTTTTTCTTCGTTTTCATTTATTTATTTATGGTATTTTTGCCGGGTCTGTGACTTGTTGCTGCTTCTTGGTGCGCGCATATTTCATGAATCAAGTTGGCAGTCTCAGTCTCAGTACCAGTCCCCCCTCCCCACCCCCTCCGTGTGGCGTGTGTGAAATGCGCGACGTTTGTTTAATTTATATGTGAATGCGCACGCGCAGTCAGCAGCTGCCTCAGATATTGTACATCCCCCCACCGCACCCCACCGCACCATCTATGACCGCTCTCCTCACCTACTTGCCACAACACGCAATGTCCAAATATTTTGCATATTTTTTTGCTGCTCGCTTTCGACTGGCTCGGCTCGATTTATGGCCCACGCTCGCCGCGGTGTAAAGTAGATCATTTTGATGATCTAACTGAGGATCAACTGGGCCCCAGAGCCACTTGGACTTTGATTTCGTGGGGGGCTCTCCCGGTCGGCCAAGTCGCTCTTCCTGGTGGCCTCTTGGCGCCGCCTTGGAGCCCTGTTTTTGGGTGCATTCGTTGGCGGCAAAGTCGTGACTAATTACAGAAATTAAAACGCTGTAATTTAATTATGTATCTGCGATTTGTTATCGGCCCTGGCGTCAGCCTCGGCTCTAGCAGCAGCAGCAGCAGCAGCAACAGTCCCCCTCTGTACCCCTCTGGGGCAACTATCGCAGTATCAAAGTCAATATGCAGCAGCAGCAAAAAGAACTGAATGGAGTGCAGGAGTGAGGAGTTCAAATGAACCCCCCAAACAGACTCAATCCAGCGGCGTGGAGCAGGGAGCAGTCCGTGGAGCAGGAGGTGGACAAAGTGCAATTCATTTGGCCAAATACAAGCACACAAAAGTTCACAAAAGCCTAAAATAAAACAAAACAAAACAAAACAAATCCAGAAAAAAAGGCAAAGAGGGAGAAAACATTGGCATCGACAACTTGGCGGACATTGGGCATCGGATCTGTGGAGTTGGACTTGGAAATAGGCAACCGACTAGGAGTAGGAGTCGCAGTGGCAGTGGCACTGGCACTGGCACTGGCGTTGGTGTGTGCCCCCGTCCAGCATCAGCGCCATCGATATCCACTGATTTCCATATTCAAACGATTTCGATTCGATTCACTCGTTTAGTTCACAATTCAGCTGCGGATATGGCGACTCCCCGTCCGACCTGACTAACGCGGCTTGTTAGATAAGCTGCGGCACAAATTTGTAGTCTTAAGAAGTGGCTGCGGGGGGGTACACGTACTCCCAGGAAGAGTTGGCTAAATGTGGAGGAGGATTTCGTATTGAATTTCTTTAATTATTCACAAGGCATACAACAGAAAAGTGATGAGAATGAAAACTCCTTTTAGTGGTTTAAATGTTTCAAAACCTAAGTGAAACACCCATCAAAACATTCCTCTATGTGCACACAAATTTATATTCAAGCTAAGGCATTGGCATACCAATTTTAAATACATTTCGCAACATGCTTCCCATGGCACACAGCAATGCACAATTCTGATGAAGAGCCATGGTTCATATATGCATGGATGGAATTAGCGATCATTATCACACGAATTCCAGAACATGTTTTTAGCCATAATATTTACGGCATCGGTTAATGGTAATTGCAAATTATTTCCATTCCAGAATGAAGCGAATTGGATGAAAAGCGGGAAAAGCGATCGCTGCAGCGCGCTGCAGATAATGAAAACAAACAACAAATTCGCACAGGGCAATAAAAATCGGTGCACAGATCGATGGGTGTACACTGTACATACATATATGTATGTGTAGATATTCTGCAGACGACAAAGTGTGATTTAAATTGTATATTGGATGGTTCCATGGGCTGCATGGGCTGGTGCCATGTGAGCAGCATTTTCCAAATTGATTAAAATGAAATGCATCTTGAGATGGAGGTTTTTAAGCAGAGAACAACAGAGTGCCAGCAAGTGCCAATAGTTCAACGACTAAGAGCCGAAGGTTTGCTCCGCGTTAGCTATGTACATATGGATGAACTTTGGAATTATCTGGAAAGAAAATGCCTAGAACTGGGCGGCACCCGAGGAGGATTTTGCAATTTGTGAATGGAACGCAAAGTGGAAAAATTCTGAATTAAATTTCTTTCAGGCTTGCCCCCCATTTGCATGAGAGCCCCGGGTCCGGCCCGGTCCGGTGCCCCAGACACTTGACGGATTCTAATGCAAATGCAATGCCATTTTCCGAGAATCGATTGAAAACTTTTTTCGTTTGTTTTTGGGTGCCCAAATGCATCTCATTTTGCCAGTCAAACATTTTAGGAGAGCTCCAGCGACAGAGAGGAGTTCTTTTAGTTGGGTTGGGTCGATGGTTTACAGGGAACAAAATACAGATTGGCAGCTGGAAGGATACAGGATACAGGAACTAAAATATATACGTGGATAAATGTATGAATGGTACATAGAAACAGAAAGAAGAAAGTAATAAACAGGGGTGTAAAAAAGAAGCACAGATGATGGAATATTCAACCAAATGACTGTGGAACGAAACATACCCTGGGATGACGGCTGAACTCCGACACATTTCACACAAAATATTCGCCTTATCTGCTCCTAAACTCAAACATGTGTACGTATAACCAAACTCCAATGGAGATCACACCTGACAATGGCCGGGCAAAAAGCGAATCGCGATTCGCGTAAAACAAAACAAGTCCAATCACGTTTCTCGAGGCGATGCCGGCCAGCGGCCCGAAACACCACTCATAAGAGCGCGAAACATTTTGTTGTTATTTTGTAGTTGACACCCGAAAAGTGCCTGCCACACACAACACCGTTACCTCTTGCCACAGTGGGACCCCCCCCACTCACACCTGTGCCGTGGCTGGCTGGCTAGCTGGCTGTGCCTAGCTAGGTGAGCGGTGGTGCGGACTGAGCCCGCGCTCGTCGTGCTGTGGTGCCTTTTGTTCGGCGGTTCGGGTTCGGGCCAATGCAATGCATTTTCGGGCTAACTGTTGATGTTGCGGTTATTTCCATGCTTCGGCTCGGATCAATTAAGAGGTGTGCTCGGGCCGACTAAATTAAGTTGCCGGCACCGGGGCTGCCACATGCCACACACTGGCAGTGCCTGCCCCGTGCACGGCCAGACAGACATCTTCCATAATGCCGCACGATTGCCGATAATCGGCCCCAGAGAGAGAGAGAGAGCCCCAACCCCCCCAGAGCCGTCACCATTTTGCTCGTTTCTGGTTGCCGGCAATTTGCTGCAGCAATTCATAATAACTGGGCCCGCTACCACCCACAGGGCGGTTGTTAGACCACAGCAACAGTGGAGCAGCAGCGGAGCAGGGGCAGTGGCAATCAGACCCAAGCCAAGCCAAGCCAACAGAGTTCCCAGGCCCTGCCCTCCCCTTATCCACCATCCAATCCAATCCGGAACGGAGCTCGCTCGCTCGCGTCGTCGACTCCAATCGAGGCGAGTCATAGAAAATTGCTGCAATTTTATATTTACAGCAATTGGGCGCACTGAGAGGGAGCAAGCGAGACGGAGCAAAGGCAAATGTAAAAACATGAACTTAAAAATACATAATTGCATATTCCACCCAGGACCCGACCAGCAAACCCACCAGCCAGCCAACCAGCCATCCAGCCAACCAGCCAACCAATCAGACCCAACGACCAGCCCCAGCCCCAGCCCCAGCCCCAGCCCGAGACTCGAACTCACACAATCAGACCCCCAGTTACAGTTCCAGCGCCTGTCCCAGCGCCAGTCTCTCCGGCTCAGACCCCGTACCAATCCCAGCACAAGAGTTGGACTCACGGCAAACCCCGAGCTGACAAACAACCAAACACTCATACGTCACGTTGATTGGAAATCACTGCACAGTGGAGCGAGCTTTGAGCTCTAAAAGGTTTCGAAATTCTAACATAAAAATGTATATAGAAAATAATCAATTTGAATAGGGAAAGTTATACTCTCTGCTTGGCTTGCTCTAGTAGTTTATAATCATAAATGTGAGACATGACAACTTTTGGCATATTAATCAAAAATTGCAAGGAAAGGAATATATGGAGATATCCTGCAAAATAAATGCCATTAAATTTGTAAAAAAAAAGAAAATATATATATCAAAAAGTTCTCTGTTAATTTCCTGGTCCCAAAAATTAGTTAAATAAATTTTTATTTTAAGAAAAATATTCACATTTGTATTTATTATTTTGTTTATTATTTAAATTTTTATGTGTTATTTTTATTATTGTTCTTAAACTTTTCCCTTTACAGCACTTCCTGGTGCCACAGTCCTGCAATGATTTGACGTTGCGGAAGGCGGCCCACTGACTGTAAATTCAAATTATACATATACCAAAAAAAAAAAAAACTTACACAAAAAACAACCTCCAAAGCACATGAACACTTTGCACTCTTCTGCTTCTCGCTGAGCGGTGGGTGGGGGGCGGAGGAAGACAAAATAAAATAGCAAAACGTTTTGCATCCGCAAAAGAAGACTGGTACTGAGCACAAAAAAGAAATCCGAAAAAAAAAACAGAAAAGAAAAGAAACCCCCGAAACAAAATCGAGGCAAATTTCATGACAGGCAAGTAATTTTGTTGTGATTTTTTGATTTGACCCAAACACTCGCCACACACACATACAAACACACAGATACTTACTCGCACACACATGCAACAGCTCGAGCATGTATGGGTTGAAACGTGCAATTTGTATTTGTAGCCCCCCATTTCCCCCTCTCTATCCATCTCTCTCTCTCTCTCTGCGAACAAAACGGCAATTATGCCGCGTTTCTGCTCCCAAATCGGAGGGGAAAATATATTTGAAGCGCTTAGATTTGGACAGTGGGAGGAGTGCACTGGGCACTGGATTGCTTTGGCTTTGGCTTTGGCTCGGATTGATTGGAGTCCGGCCTCTGGAGCGGGTGGCGGCAGTGGTTGGCAGTTCCAACTGATATCCGGGTCGGGTTGAGGCTGCTTTGTCCCGTTGATTTACAGGGCAACACAAAACGATGAATCGATGATTCCAGCATGAGAAATTAGATCGAAGCGGCAGCACACTCATCATCAGCCACGTTGGCAGCCCCCAATCCCCAAACCGTACAGCCAACTGCCAACATCGACAAACAAATCACTGGAGGAGCAACAACAACAACCAAGAAGAGCAGGGTTTCCGTTTGGGTTTGCTTTAGATACCCTTTTTGGGTGGAGGCAGGAGCCACAGATCTGCCAGGATATATTTAATTTATAAATTTAATGAATAATGAAAATGCGTCACATTACCACATTTTATTCACATTCATTCATTCACATTCACTGGAGAATTGCAATAGCAGCCGCAAACAAAAAGAATATTCCCACCATAGTCTTGGCTTATTTGAGTCTACGCCTGCCTTTTGCTGACTCGATCAAAAATATGCCATAAATTCTGGTAAATATATCACATCTGATCGAAGACTATACTCCTTATTATACTGCTTTGGAAACATTTCAAACCTAATCCCAAAATTATATTGCCCCTGGAAAGGGTACCAACAGGCACCATCCACAGAGCAGTGGGATTGAAATTTTGAAAATTGCTGCTGGGATTGCGGGATTGTTGCTTGTATGGTCTCCACTCCATCTCCATCTCTCTCTCTCTCTCTCTCTCTCTCTCTCTCTGTGTCTCTATCTCTTTCTACTACATCTCTGTATCGAGCGTATAAACTGTTGTAATTTTCTACTTTGGTCTCCGCTGCTCTGCGCTGTGCTCTATGGCTGCGTTGCCTCTGCGCTGCCTCTGCGCTGCCGCCTGGCAAAAATTGGTTGGAAAGTTGACTCGCTTTTCAGTGTTTTTCATGTAATCACATGGCCATTGCTCACACCACGTTGTAGCCACCCAATCCCCCCCTCCCACTCCCACTGATGGGGGTAAGCAGCCAAGCAGTAAATCGCGCTGACTGCTGCAAACTGCAGAGTCCAGCAGCATCCACAGCATCCCCGCTTAGAATTCCCAACTCGGTTTGTGTTGTGTCTCTCGCAGATTACTCGACGTTCCGTTTTGCGCTCGGAGGCCACGTCCACGCCCATGGGGAAGTGCCGCTCTGCCCCGATTAATGCTTCATCATTTGCAGCGTCAATCGGCAGAGCGAAGAAAATTATCCTACAAGGCGTTGCCAGGCACGTCAACTCGAGCCAAATGGCCATCGCCTTTCCTTCGATTGTCCAAAGCGATGGATGGATGTGTACGGACGACAGTGCCGAGTCTCATTTGCCGTAATGGCTGCCGGGACTGCCCTCCAGGATTCATTCGGTTCATGCTGATCATATTTTATGGCAGCAAAAGCAAACAGATTCAAGGATGGGAATTATTTTCAGGGGATCTGTTTGCTGCTACCTATCATAATATTGGTTTATTTATTTACAATTTCTTGAGTGACTTTCAACACTGAAATTCAGCTAAAAGAAACTTTAATTTCTGAATCAACTAAATCTTAAATTAATAGTAAAGTTATGAGATATACCTAGAGTAATTTATTTCGATATTGTTTCTGTCAAAACTTGCTCCCAACTTCCTTTATCTAGCCAGCAGCACTCGCAGCTCTGCTCTTTAGCTTATCCCTGGCTTACGAAAGTGTGCTCCGAGTAGACGCCCTCTTGTAGCCGCAAAAGTAAATCAAATAAGCCGCAAAAATATCGACAAATAACGCCCATCCATAAACAAAGGGATACAGGGAGAGTTAACATGCGAGTGAGGGGGCCAATTAATCTGGCAGAGCAATATTATGACGGTGTCGATTGCCCAAAGACAGGCAGGCACGAGCCATATGCAACGAGACATTGACACACCCAAAAGCCGCACGCACGTGACCAGAGGAGAGAGAGAGGCTTTGGGAGGCATTGGTGGCACTGGTGGCACTGGTGGCACTGGAAGCAGCCTGCCTGCTGTCAACTAATCCTGTGCATAATGTTGCCTAAATGCGAGCGCATGTCAAACGCCAAGACGACTCGGGCTCAGGCATCGCCGCCAGGTCTAGGCCGGTCTCCCAACTGCAGCTCTGCAGGGCCAGAGCTTCAGCTTCAGCATCAGCTTCAGTCTCCACTAAGCTTCAATCCCTGTCCCCAGCTTCAGTCGCAGCTTCACTCTCCGAGTGGTCGCCCGTCCCGGCTGTGTGTGTGTGGCAGGCAGAGCAGACAGAGCAGACAGACCTCTCCGAATCTGCCGACGTCAAAATGCTGGGCCTGTGCTCAGCTCCGACTCTCAAACGGAGGCCGCCATTGTGTGTCCGGGGATCCAAATGATGTGCCAAAGTGACACTTGCCGATACACAGATACGGCTACTCAAACACCATTAAGGCGGGTGCTGCTGTTGCACGAACCAGGAGGACGTACCTACGGCACGGCATGGCACGGGGTTGGGTTTGAGTTTGGGGATCGGGTAGGCCGCACCATATTCCTGTGGATATTTGTTGGAATGCTTGTTGTTAGTTTTATTTTATTTTGTGTGACAATTTCAGCAGCGGCAGCAGCAGCAGGAAATAATAAAAATGCAAACAAATCGTTAGATTTTCCTATAGAAGTGGTTGCCCCTCCCGCACCACCGCCAACACTCTCTTCAGTGTGCTGGGTGTTTGCATTAGTGTTTGTGCTGCTGCTGTTATGGCCTTTGTTGTTGGTGTTGGTGGTGGGCATGTTGCTTAGATGCACCATGGGGCAGATAGGTCTGATCAGGGGATATAAAAAATACGTAATATTAATAATAAATAAATGAATAAATAATAAATAATAATTTTCCCAGCAATTTCACAGCTGTAAAAAAGTTGAAAGTAAAACTAATAAAAACTTGGGTAAGGTATGGAAAAGAAAAGGCTGCTTGAAAACATTTTCAAAGTAGCCATACATATATATTATATGTGTATATATATAAAATAAATCCATACCCAATTTTAATCATTTTAAAATTAATATAAAGTGCTGCTGATTATATTTAATGTAAAATCTAAGGTGGCTACCTTTAAATAAAATAAATAAGATTTGCAAAATGTTTTTAAATTTCGCCCTTCAATGCCAATATAAATTCCAATCAATTTCTTCGATATCGATCAGCGAAACCAACGAACTTGCAGCGGAAACAATCAAATGTGCTGCGTGTAATCGTATATCAAATATTGACAAAAAAAAACAATTCAGGAAGCGTCAATCAATTAGCTCCAAGTCGAAGCACATATAAATCCTGTTCAGTTTGGTTTTAATTTATGCCCAGTTGGAATGGTATGGCGCCCATTGTGCCCACTGTTGAGGATGATGACGTTTGTGGGTCCGACACGATATCAGAGAGAGAGAGAGAGGGAAGAGTGAGCGAGAGGCTGAGACGACGAAACCGAACCGATCCGAAGCCACGGCAATTTGTGCAATTTTTCTTGTTTAGATTGTTTTTGGTGTATGTTTGTTTGTTTGTTGGTTTGTTTGTTGTACATTTTGCTGGTTGGGTTGGGTTTTTATGCCTGCGATAAGCCCAAACAGTGCCCCATAACCATTCTCATATTATTTGTAAGGATTTTTGCATTTATTGCCAGCGTTTTCAAGGATTTGCCTCGCACCCAGTGCCCAGTGCCCATCCCCCATCCACCCATCCACCTCGTAGCCAGTACCAAACCCAATCCCGAAGCCCCAATATGGCTGCAGTAGTTATCTTAATAGTTATCAGACGATTGTGTTGTGTTGTTGTGCGTGGAGCAGCAACTTTATTTGCCAGTTAAATTTGATGCCATTTAACGGGCAGCAGCCGCAGCAGGAATGGAGACGTTTGCCCTCTCGTGTCGTAAATCCATTAAATTGCCCCAAATTAAACTAAACACAACTAAAAATGGAAATGGAAATGGGCATGGGCCTGGGCAAAAAAAACAGAAACAAGGAACACGAAGGGACGCAACGGAACGGAAGCCGCTGGGCGATATGTGTGACAAAACTGTTGAGGAAACAAAAAAACCTGTAAATAAACTGCAGGAATGCGAACGGCAATTACACGCCCCAAATTAACATCAACAGGGATCGTCAGACACCCAGCAATAACTCAACTGAACTCAGCTCACAACCCTCGGGTGCAGGGCGCAAGGGTTGTCCATTCCATGGGTCGGGTTGCCTTCATAATCCGTCTTGAAGGTGCTGACAGACTCGGGGGTTACCTACAGCGAAGGAGCCGCATCGAACCGCTGACGGAGTGATGATAGTGATGCGTGTGTCTCTCAGGGCTCAAATGATATTCAGGCTACTCTTTGAGCCCAAGTAATTCATTCATTCATTCATTGGTTCATTCATTCATTCATTTATTCATATGTGTGTGTGTGTGTGTGTGCATGATGACAGTTTGCCAGTTGGCCAGTCATCGAGCTGGCATATTAACCGTGTTAATTACTCACTGAAGGCATAGCTCGCTGTCATGTTTCCTGCATATCGAGCAGATGTTTCCGGTGGGGAGGGGAGAGTGAAAAATGAGTGGAAGCAGCCAAGGAATCAGGCTGCTATTTAAAAGGGGAATTTAATATTATTTATTTACATATCTAGAGCTGAAAGCAGAAAGGAAGCAGCTAAGTTTTGCACACTGTCTGCCACACAATAAAAATAAATATGTTCTAATTTTCAGAGAAACATAAACAGCCTTTGAAACGCAGTGCAAATAAATATATATTTTTTTAGAGGTATTTTAAATACTAGAAAGGGAATACTTGACTTTACTTGACTCCTTTTGGTCACTTTTCTACCCCCAATCTCCCAGCTAACCAACACTTACAGCACCCATTGAAACGTATCTCTTCACACCGTTAAAACGGAGCAAGGCAAAGTAAAAATACTCATTCGGAGTCTAATCAAAACTAAGATCCATTCCATTCCATTGTTTTATGGTTGGATTTAAACATGTAAATGACATTTTCAAATCGAAACCAGTTCAAACATCCATCACACGCACTGAAAGCGAACAAAAAGCGAATGACAGACGAACAATAACCGAAGAAGAAGGCACAACACAACACAGCAGACACTCAGAACTCAGCGGGTGTCCGTCATTAAAAAGATGACAAAGCGATGTCAACGAGAAATGTTTTGATTAACGACTAAAATGCCACAGAGCCAAGCACCGATCCGCACCGATCCAAGCCGAATCGAGCGGACTGAAGATCCAAGATCGGAGACAAGAGGGAAAAAAGTTAACAGCAAAAAAAAAAATCAAAAAAAAAAGCTAACGATATAAAACAGACGAAACCAGGCAGCAAAAATTTGTTCTGTGTTGAAGGTAAAATATCAATTTAAAAGGCAATAAAAATATTTCATTGCTGATCGCGCTCGCTCCATTATAGATCAGGCTTCGGGTTCGGTTCGGTTCGGTTTCTCTCTGGTGGGACACTGGAGACTGGACACTGTCGATATTCCGTTTCGATTTCGAATTAAAAGATTATGACGATAATAAACTTGACTAATCATTTTTATTACAGCCAGCGCCATCTGTTTACCACGAAATTGAGCAACGAAAACAAAAAATCTCCAAAAAATGTTGTCTTTTTTTTTGGTTTATTTTTCCCAGAACCCTGATCGAGATAAGCCGCGGGGATGGAGGCAATCTCCCATGAAAGAAAAACACCAAATTTATTATTAATTTTTCATAACTTAAATACATATATATATATATTTATTCGTTCACGTTTATTCTTTTCTCTCGATAGATTTTAATTGTATTTTGCATTTGCTGCTTTGTTTTGTGTTGTTTTGGGGGTTTTTCGCTTGCGTAATAAATTATGAGACTATGCTTAATGCTTACACGAAACAGAGTCAGATACATCAGATACAGTGTATCTGTGTGTAAGTTAGGTGTGTAAGTGTGTGTGTGTGTGTGCTTATAACTAGGGGGCGGGGCGTGTGTGGGGTAGTAATCCTTCCTTCCTTCCTTTCATCCTTCCTGCCAGTGAAGTGAAATTAGAGTGGGGGTTTGGGTTTGGGGGTTTTTTGTGTCTCGTCTAACGACTAAATTAACTATGAATGTTAGATATATCTTTTGTGGGTTCTCTCATCTGTGATATGGAAAGCATCTTGCAGTGGGCACGCCGCAATCAAATAATTTGTATTTCTTTTTTTTTGTTTGTTACATTTAATATCACAATTTCTCATATATAATTCTTAATATTTTGTTTTGTTTTGTTTTTTTTTTAGATTTTCCCATTTTTTTCCGTTTTATTTCTAACCCATTTCTTTCGAAAGCAAAGCATTTGGATTTCGAAATATGATTATAATATATACGCTAGCATATACATACGTACGCATATGTGTGTATGTGTATGTGTATGTGTATGTATGTAAGTATGTACAAGAGTTGGAAAATAAAAACTAATTTACGAGTAGTAGGAAACAAAAGCATCTAAATTTATAGCGTGTCATATTATTGCACATTCCAAATAGATTATTAACATTTATGTATGCCTAGGTGATTGTTTGATTGTGTTGGTGTGTGTGGTTGTGAGGGGGAATTCGGTTATCATTACTACAATATAATAATATATATCATATATGTCTGTATGTCTGTCTGTCTGTATGTCTGTACACATGCTTGCATCGCTTAGGTACCTATTAAATTTCTATTAGCATATACCTTAAGTTGTTTGCTCTTTAAATTCGAATTTTGATTTTACTACGCCTTCAACACACACACAGATACCGCGCAGGAGTATCTGCAACTGTGTGGCATGCTTCCGTTTGTTTTTGTTTTTGTTTTGTTTTTTGTATTTAGTTATTGTTTTTTGTGTGGAACATGAAACGCTATCAGTCTCTTCTAAGTATACCAAGCAGCTTTGTGGTTCCATGTCCCAGGTCTTCTGTTTGCTCTGTTTTTAGCTGGAACACAAATTGCTTTTGATGCATCTTTGGATACGTTTCATGATCGCCTTTTGTAGTAGTATTGGTATTTTAGGTGTATTTTGTCTGTACGCAGCACCGCCGCCGCATCATAAAAAATTGTTTATGAAACTGTGTGCTCAGGAATCGATTGGCTTTTGGTGTTAACAGCCTTTTCGCATTCTTCTTCATCATTTTGGGAGCAACAATCAAATCAAATAATATTTTTGCGGGCAACAATTTATAAATATAAACGATTTTTGTATACACGACTCCGATCTTCAAGCAGCGTGCTGCCCGATCTGTCGCCCCTCTCTACCACTCTCACTCGCTCTTCCTCTGTATTTTTGCTCTAAACCTTGAGATCATTTGGTTGCGAGAATCGATTGCATCTTGACTGAATCTGATCTGAATCTGAATCTGAATGTGGATCTGCCAGCCTTCTGGGAGCAAAGTGATCTGGATATCGGCATGCAGATCTCTCTCGATCGTGATCGTGCCGATAGCTGAGTGTCTGCCTATTCGCGATCGGAGTTCCATTCACTCATCTGTAAAGAGAGAAGCAGAGCACAAAATATGCATAAGTAAAAGTGGAATTATTGTGGGTTATTTTTGGGGTTGGGAGAGGAGTGGCAAGAGAAAGTGATCTGATGGGTATTAAATGAAAGAAAAAAGGGAGCAGAGAAGTTTATCGTACTAGTGAAATAATAGGAGTAGGAAATGAAGCATTATGCAACTATTCTGATCCTCAATCGATAGATTCTGGATTAAATGAAAGGCTAAACTAAGTGCCAAGACTATTTGTGGATCAGTAACGAAGATCCTTGACTTGGCATGACTACAGGAGTGATTGCAAATGAATTTCAGTAAAGAAACGAAAGCTGAGCCAAGATCGATCAACGAAAAGGGGTGCTGGGTGTGGAGTGGGGGGGGGGTTTGATATTAATAGAAGACTTACATACTTTACGGCACGATTTCTGAAGGTCTCCTGCTCCATGTCCCGGATCTTGTGTGTCAGCATGTGCTGCTTCAGATTGCCCTGGAAGAGGAACAAGAAACAAGAAAAAAAAGGAAAGCTTCTATTAGATCTCTGTCTCAAAGTCGGAGGGGGTGGGGTGGGTGTGGGGGGATCTATCTACAGAGTCCCATAAGCCCGTAAGACACCCGTGGATGGGATGGGATGGGCTGGGATGGTGGTTGCTTTTCTTGAGAGAGATGAATCTGATCTGCCGCACTTACCTTGGTGGTGAAGCCGCGATCGCAGATGTTGCACTTGAAGGGCCGCTCCTTGGTGTGGCTCCTGTAGTGAATCTCCAGCGCCGAGTGGCAGGGGAATGTCTTGTAGCAGATGCCGCATGTGGTGCTGCCCCGCACCCCGCTCAGTGCCAGCGGATTGAACGGCGCCGCCGGCATCACCGACTGGGCGATCTGGTTCATCGCATTGCACATATTCTGCGTCGTCGAGGGCGGAAAGAGCGGCAGATTGGGGAACATGCCGAAGGGCGGACGGGCGCCCATCAGCGGATTCGGCTGCTGGCCCGCTGGCACATCCTCGCGCTGACCCCCCCGCGACGGCGGCTGGGGCGATGTCTGGCGCTGGGCTGCTGCCGCCACGGCCGCCGCTGCCGCCGCCTTCTGCTGAGCCTCCTGCGCCTCGCGGCGCAGCTGCTCCTGGTGCTGGTGCAGCGCGGCCGCGTGCTGCTGCATCTGATGGTGATGGTGCTGGGCCGCCGCTGCCGCGGCCACGGCCGCCTGCTGCTGCATGAGGTGCTGGTGCTGCTGCTGCAGGTGGTGCTGCAGGCCCGGGGGCAGGCAGTCAATGGCCACCGACGGGGGCAGCGGCGAGCAGGAGAGCATCGAGGGCGGCGCAGGCGGAGGTTGGGCGTTGGGCGGGCTCCGCGCGGACTGCGGCAGGCTGCTGCTGGGCGGGCTGATGGGCTTCTCCTTGGGCAGCAGCGGCGAGCGGGAGCTGGAGGAGCAGGCGCTGGCCGCCGGCGCAGGCTGTGGAGCCGCGCGCGGCGTCAGATCCAGGGCGCCTTGCGACGCCTCCGATCTGGCGGGGCTGCTGGCGCGCGTGGAGCTGGGCTTGGTGGCCAGGTGGTGCGACTGGGAGGTGGGGCTGGTGGGCGCCGAGGCGGATCCCACGGAGTGGGCATTGCTGGAGGCGGAGGAGCGCGGCCGGGCGGGCGGATTGGTGTTCACCACGCCCGTCGCGTCGATCCGCAGCTTCTGCTCGAACAGCAGCGACTTGAAGTCGTCCCCCGACCGCGGCCGCTCCGACCCGCCGCCCTCCGGCTCGAGGTGGCTGCTGGACAGATGCTCCGAGGACACATCGTCATCGTAGTCGTCCCCGCAGTCCATGTTGTCCTCCAGATCGCCCTGCGACGACTCCGAGCCCAGCGCTCCGTTGTGCGCCCCATGCAGCCCTCCCGCCCCTCCCGCGCCCGGCGGGCCGCCCGGTCCACCCGGCAAGGCGCCAAAGTGGAAGGCAGCCGCCGCAAAGGGATTCATGAAGTGGCCGGGCATCATGGAGGGCGGCGGGTCGCGTATCTCGGCCGCCTGGATCTGCTCGGGCGTGAGGTCCGTGGGCTCGCCCGTGTGCAGGCGGATGTGCTGCTGCAGCACGAGCGCGTTCGAGTACTTCTTGTGGCACACGGGGCACTGGTGGAAGTTGCGCATCGGCGGCCGGATCTTGTGCACCGCCATGTGCGTCTTGAGGTTGCCCTTGGTGGTGAAGGCGCGCCCGCAGATGCGGCACTTGAAGGGCCGCTCGCCCGTGTGGGTGCGGTAGTGCATCTGCAGGGCGCTCTTGCAGGAGAGCACGCGGTCGCAGACGACGCACTGGTTGGGGTCGCTGATCTTCTTGTTCTTCATCAGCTCCTTGAGCTTCATCGTCTCGCAGGTGTTGGACACCTCGATGAAGTTCTCCCACGAGTTGTCGTTGCTGTGCGGCCGTGGCAGCAGCGCGGCCATCTCGTGCTTGATGGGATTGAAGAACGGCGAGCGCGCCATGTGGGCGTGCGGGTGCGGATGCGGATGCGGATGCCCGTGCGGATGCCCGTGCGGATGGGCATGGGCGTGGGCCGCGCCGGTGGCGGGCGAGCGCACGGGCGAATTGTGCTCCGGCGAGAGCGTCTTGCCCGTCGTAAAGTTGAGGGGGAAACGCTCCGCGAAGAAGTCCTCCCGGTGGGGCATGCTCGGCGGCAGCTGGCCGGGCGTGGGCAGGTGATCCAGGTGCGACTGGCTCCCAGGCGACGGCTGCTGCGGATGCATCAGCGCGGGCGGCTGGATGGGCTGCACCACCGGCGGATAGCCATGCAGATGATGCTGCGGATGCTGCTGATGCTGGTGGTGGTGCTGGTGATGGCTGCGATGGTGATTCACTGGCGGAGATCGGACGCGTGGCGAGGGCGTACTCCGCACCTCCAGCTGTTCCTCCTGCTCCTCCTGCTCCTGCTGGGACTGGTGCTGCTCCGAGGACTCCTCCTCGAGGCGCTCCTCCTTGATGCGCACCTCCAGGGGCAGTGGCTCCGGGTCGGGCTCCGTCTCCGTCTCCGAGCGACCGTTGGCCGAGTTGGTGTCCAGCTCCTCGGGCTGCTCCTCCTTGTCCTCCTCCATGAGCTCCGTTTTGACTGGCAGCCGGCCGGACATCTCCTCGTCCTCCTGCTCCTCCTGCTGGCGCGGCGAGCTCGGACCCGACGACTTGCGCAGGTCCGTGGGCATGTCGTGGTGGGCGGCGGCGCCGGAGGAGTGCTTCAGGGCGGCGCCCAGGCCCGGCATCTGGGGGAAGAACGGATGCGGCCCGCCAGCGGCGGCGCCCAAGCTCTTCAGAATCTCCATGGGCGGGCGGTACAGGCCCTGCAGACCCGGGAAGGCGGGGCTCGTGGCGAAGGGCATGGGGGGCGGGGCGGCGGCGGCGGCGGCACTGCCGGACGGAGCCTGCGGCGGCGCCGGCGAGTGGGTGGGCGAGCTGTCCGTGGGCGACATCTGGTCGAGCAGCGGCGGATGGAACTTGTCCATGTGCTCCGGAATGGGCGTGGCGTTCATGGGCACGTGCGGGAACTTCTGGGCGTGCCGCTGGAAGTGCACCTTGAGGTTGCCCTTGGTGGTGAAGCGGCTGCCGCAGACGTTGCACTTGAAGGGCCGCTCGCCGGTGTGGGAGCGGATGTGGATCTGCAGGGCGGAGTCGGAGCCGAACACCTTGCCGCAGTACCGGCAGCGGTGCTTGAAGAACGGCTCGTTGCGGCTCTTGCCATCGCCGGCCTTGTCGAAGGCGAAATCGTCGGCCATGTTGTTGGCCAGGATGCCCTGGGAGGCCGAGTCGAGCACCTCCTGGGCGCGCTTCTGCAGCAGGTCCAGCGAGTTCGGCTCGGGCAGGTCGTCGTGGTTCGTGATGATGCTGGAGGCCAGATCGGAGCCGAACGGCAACGGCCTGTTCTCCATGTCCCTCAGCTTGGCCAGCGCCTCCTGGGCGTTCTCCTTGTGGCCCGCCAGCTCCGCGCTGAGCCGGCGACTGGTGGGGGGCCGCCTCATGGCAGCGGCCGCCTCCTCCTGCTCCTCCTGCTCCTGTGCCTGGTCGCGGCGCCGCTTGAGGGACTCGGCCGGGGAGCCGGAGGACTCGCGCAGCGGAACGCCCGCATTGATCAGATGCTGGCGGGCCTTGGCCTCGGCCATGCGCGCCTCCGCCTTCTGGCGCAGCTCCATGTCGGCAATGCGCTCCTCCTCCTCGTACGTGTCCGTCTCCCCATCCTCGCGCTCCTCTGGCTCCACATCCGCATCCTGCTCCTGCTCCTGCTCCTCCTCCTCCTCTTCGTCGTCCTCCGTCCCCTCCTCCGTCTGCTTGGCCTGGTTGAGGGCCAGCTGCGACTGCAGCTGCTGTATGAGCTGGATCTGGAAGAGCTGCTGCTGCTGCAGGTTGAAGAGCGTCTGCTGCAGGAAGGCCAGCTGTTTCATGGCCGCCTCATTGTCCGCTCCCGTCGATCCGTTGGCAATGGTCTTGGCCGCGAACTGCGCAATGGCCATCTGCATGTTCTGAATGGCCTCCAGGGTGACGGGCGTGGCGCCGACACCCACACCCACGCCCACGCCCACGCCCACTCCCTGCTCCTCTGCTGGTCCGCCCGCGGCGGTCCGCGTCTCTGGCATCTCCACATCCACTTCGATGTCCTTCTCCGGCGCCACTGCTGCCGGACTGGCCGCCGTGGCTGCCTCTTCTGTGCTCTGTGTTGTGTGTGCTGCGAGGGGTGACGACTGCGACTGCGACTGCGAGTGGGAGTGGGAGTGGGAGTGGGCCAGCTCCAGCTCGGAACTGGGTTTCGTCATGTCCACCTTGTTGTTGTTATCCTCGATGGTCTCCTCGTCCGTTTCTGTGTGTTTGGGGCTCTGCGGCTGCTCCTGATCCTCCTCGGGCTCGGGACTGCGACTGGGACTGGCCGTGGTGGTGGCCGTGGTCATTGGTGAGCAGCCACCATTCTCCTCCTGATCGCTGCCAGTGTCTAAAGGCACAGAAAGCCAAGCAGAGAAAAGAAAAGAGGGAAAAGTGCAAGTCAAGTTTGTGTTTCCATGGAAAAGACATTCCGGGAGATGTGGCTCTGCCATGGCCAGTTATGGTTAGCTTCCCAGATGGCTCCCAGACCCCTCCCCCCTGCTTCCACTCCTTCCAGATCCCCCCCTGCCACTGCTGCTTATGGCATCTATGACTTAATCGCCTGTGAATGTTGCTGCTGCTGCTGCTGCTGCTGTTGCTGCTGCTGCTGCTGCTGCTGCTGCTGCTGTTGCTAACTGAATGCAATTACATTGCTTGTTGCAGCATGTGTTCTCTCCCCCCCTTGCTATTAGCTACTTTTTTTCCTAAGGCTGCCCACAATTAGTCTTCCAGTCAGTGGGCAACCTGCTGCTGCTGCTGGTGGTGGCAGAGTGGCAATTGTTGCTGCCACTTGTTGCCAGAGAGAAAGCAGTTGACAGCCGTTTGGCCTGGTCCAGTCCCTGCACTGACTCAGCCTTTAAAAAATAACAAAAAATAAAAACTGCATTAAGGCCACAATATCGATTGTGTTGCCAATGCACAATCGAATTTTGCTTTGTGTTGTATGAGTGTGGAAATTAGTCATGTAAAATGTAAAGAAAATTTGGTCGGAAACAGAAACAGAAACAGAAACTTTGGAAACAGTTGCCTTAGCGAAATCCACTTAATTAACAGAGTGCCGCCTAAAGAGCCAGAAACCCAGTCACAGATTTGGACCCAAAAGCAGCCAAATTGGTCAGCAGCATTTGCCGCACACGCACATAAAATATAATTTATGATAAGTCCGAGGAGGGAGAGCCAACGAACCAGTCCCCCAGGCCCCCTACCTATAATAAAACATATTTTCTGCACAGAAATCAAACGAGTTGAGCGAGTTTTGTGCTTGCTGTCCGGCCACAAAAGATACACAAAGCCAGAGATACAGATACAGATACAGATACGGATAGAGGAAGAGAGAGGCCTGGCTGGTCGCTGTGATCTCTGGCCTGCCTATCAGCGCCATTTGCATATCGATCGCATCAATATTATTTGCGTTATTATTATGGAAAAGCGAAATGTTGCCTGGTATTTATTTTGCAGTGAGATTTTTTTTAGCGGGAATAATTCCTGCGAGTATTTTTGTGCCGCCTGCAATTGCAGTTCAAAAACGAAAACCGCTTCGCGGAGAGGAGTTATGATTATGATTGCCGATAATTGAAGTGTATTTTAATTAATTGAAATTAATTATAATGTTCACCATAAACCTTTCAAGCGGCGGCGGCGGCTTCGCTTCAGTTCAGTAAAAAAAAGAGACAGCAAAAAATAATGTAAGGTAAAACAACTTCCAATTATGACGAACATAAAAATGTCTCGAACATGGTTAAGTCATTTTGCAATTGGTAATAAAATTGTTAAATTTACAATAACAATAAACGCATTTTGTTTATTATATTTGTGTGTTGGTTGTGCCCCCAGGGGGCGGCATGCAGGGGTTGGGGCCTCGTTAGAGGCCATTGCCTTAGCTCCCCGATTTGATTTGGATTTTGAGTTTGATTTTTTTTAGTTTTAGCTTTCGGCAACCGACATACTACACTATATTTGTAGTTGTGTTCCGCTGATGCGTGGGCGCCCAAAAACAAAATATACCCAAAACATTTAACCAAAATCTATATATACCATATAGTATATATTTATGTATCGATTGGGTGGCTGCCTCTGTGTTTGTGTGCCGTTTAAAGATTTATTTTTTTTGTCTTCCCCAAAATGTATTTTGTTCTACTGACAACTGTGGCTCGGCGCTGCTGCCCTGCATTTGTGTCTGTGTCTGTATCTGTATCTGTGTATCTGGCAGATAAATAAATATGAAATTGTGAAACGTGGAGCTGTCGGCAGGAAATTATATTTCCCATTGTTATATGTGTGTATATATATATAAATTAAATTGTACAAGTTTAAAGGTGGATTAAGTCAAGCCATAAATTGTGTGTGCCTGTGTCTGTTGGCTAAATTCGAATGAATTACGGGTATGCGCATGGGAAGCGAATAAATCCCGCCACGGAGCAGCCGAACCGATTGGAACCCCCACCCAACCCCATACCCCAACCGCATCCATCTGGCCACAAATATTCATAATTGCTAAACCCCTCCTCCACAGTCTGTCCATCAATCCCATTAAGCAATGTCAACTTTTTTGGCACTTTCCGTGTCTAAATATTTTCAACAGAATATCGCTGCGGCTCCTCGCAGGTTCAGCCCGAGGGAACATTGTTCCTTTTGGCTCATCCAACTCAGAGTAGGGCATGGGGGGGGAAATGGTAAAGTGAAATAAATAGTATATTTATAATCAAGCGTTCTGTGATTCCTGCAATTAAAATATTCCCTCCTCTTGTAGCTAACTAAAATCGGATTTCCTTTTGGTTTTATATTACCACAAACCCCTCTACCCACTCCACCCCACCATCCCCATTGACTTCGACTTTTGTTCTATGCTGATTTTTCAATTATTCCATCGTCATATTCAATATGCAAATCGCCTCGAACCCAACCGTGAGCGCTAGCCTGAGGTGAAACAAATGTTCAGCCAATTGGAAAATGCAAAAAAAAACAGCAACAAAAAAAAAATACCATAAAAATGTATGCAAAAGTACAACAGAGTGGCGGCATAATTGAATAATATATATATCCCAAGACCAGGCCGATTCGATCCGATCCGATTCGATCCGATTTCGGTGCCAGAGGTCAGGAGGAAGCCGCGCTGTTTCCAATTGAGTTTCATGTCGAAGTTTTCGGCATAAATATTTCATTTTTCCCCTCGGTTCGGATCGGGGAGCAGCGGAACTTTGGAGCCAGCCCAGGCCCAGCCAATGGGGAATACAAAGTAGAAAAAAATCGATAGCAAAATCGTATAAATAAAAATAATTAAATAATTAATGTCATTAAGTTATGCGAGCGCGACTTCGATTCGATTACAAAAGAAGAGCAAAAGCGGCAGTGGCAGTGGCAGACAGACGCAGTGAACAAAATAAAGCTAAATAAATAAATTGATGAGCATTTCCATATGCATATGCCGTAAATACATATATGCACAGGGAGCTGTGTATATAATACATACGCATATGTACTCCAAATAAATCATATGGAAATAAGCAACAACTCGCTGCGTTTCTGCTTCGATTTTCCATTTTTTTTTTTTGCGATATTAATTTAATTTATTATCCCGCACTAATGAGTTAACATTTATTAATGCCCATCGCTATATGCATCACTATATAGTATATAAACATACATATATGTATATGTGCACACTCATATGCGGTGTATAAATAAAAACCGCGCCAAACAAATTGATAAAGCGAAACAAAAATCCATAAGCAAAAAAATGTTTATCACCTTTTTAAAGCTTATGGGCAATTTTCCAAATTTAATGGCAACTCATTTGTAATTATGGATATATGTACATATGTATGTGTACTTATGTATGTATATACACATCTCTGTACATGCATATGCATCATCTGTTTTTTATGTACAAATTTTCAATGATTAATTTTACCAAAAGAAAAGAAAAAAGAATAGAAAAATTGTTTGTTCTTTTTCCAATTGTGTGGCATTAAATTTAAACTTTATGGGAAAAATAGTCGATCAAATATTTTTAATAACAATAAAACCTAAAAATTATTTTTACATTTTTCCAATAATGAAATGCTTTCTATTTAATTCGATATATTTTCTATTGTAAGCGAATTTATCTCTTTAAGAACATTTTTGAAAAGTAGGAATGAGGAAAAATATTCATAAGGATATTTAAAAAATTTTGTATGTAATCGAAATGTATGGAACATAATTTTTTATTTAAAGTTTTAGTTTATATCAAAAATGATTTATCATTTATGAACATGAATGCAACAATTAGAAAGTTTTTTCTTATCATTTGAAAATATACATACATCTACAATAATTTAAAAGCATTTTCCCCAACCAAATCTACATATTTCGGCGGCATAACTGAACCATTTAAAGTTAATTAACAAATTTGTCATTTTTGTTTTGTGTTTAAATTATCTGTTTTCTGTTTTTTCTCTCGTTTTTCCGCTTTAATTTTCATGTTAAATGCTGCAACCTACGAAGTTTTGGATTTAACTGTTTTTCCATTTGCCCGATAAGGCCCCAAAATGGAAACCAACATTTTGGGACAACATTAATAATTTTGAGAGTGGGCTACAGTGGGCTATCAGCAGCATTCGATTGGTGGAAATATTAAGTTAAATTTGAATTTAAATGCTCTTAAGCTATATGTAGTCTTATGGTTTTGTTACGCACCGTCTGTGTGCCAGAGTGCACCAGTTTTACTCTCTGTTTCACAGAGATATAAATTATATTTCCTTTGTTTTGCATTTCCAGTTTTTGGTTTTGATTTGTTTCAATTTTCGATATCTGCTGCTATTGGTTTTGGCTTGCTTCGGTTCCTCCTCCCCAGCGCCTGCCCCACGGTTCACGATCTCGTTTTTTATGATAAATCAAAAATCGATTTCGTTTTAATGGACCGTCTTAAAAACGATATGATTTAAATATGGCTTCGGCTCCACTTTATATAGAAATAACTTTTGGGAAAGGCACAAAAATGAGTCGATATTTGTATTTGGAGGCCTTTCGGCAGGCGTGTTTCTTTAATTGCTTTTGAAAGCTTCCATTTGCATATATCTGCTCTTTATTATATTTATTTGAAGTTTTGTTTGTTTTGTTTGCTTTGATTTGATGAAATCGTAGCCCATAAAATTATGACTGAGAGATGACGGACAGGCCCGCTTCCGCTATAAGTCTGCATGGCATAACATGAACGGGAAATACAAATATTTACCCATTCATCAATAAATATGGGAAAAATAATAGCCGTCTTGGCAAACAAGCTCTCCCATGCACACATCGAATAAACGACTAAAACGTGTAACTATCTGGAGATACAAATGAATTTCATCCATAAATATTAGAGCTGTAGAGTAAATTTGTAACAGAACACAGCTCGTAGGGCTGCCTAAAAAAGAGCTTATCCTGCACTTAAAATATTTCTACTTTCTCCACCATTCGGTTGCCGATTTCCACAAACTTAAAATCGAATAATAATAATTATATGTATATCATGTGTACTTTGCTCACCTTTGTCGGCGCTTCTAGCGCGATCCTTCAGCTGTTTGACAATGCCATATTTCACTGTGCCAAATTGTATCATTTTATTGATGGTCTCCTGGTGATTATCCTTGAAGTCACTACGCATTGCACACAGCACGTTGCACAGGTGATTTTTCATCAAGAGAACTTTATGACCGTTATCTGCTAAGCACTTTCGCTCTCTCTCTCGCTCTCTCCTCTCTCTCTCTTCTCTCTCCCTTTTACTTTGTATCCTTTGTTTCTTGATTTATTTAGCTTGTACCGTTAACTTTTGATCATTGCACTGTTTTGTGTGTGTGTGGGGGGGAAGGTATTGGCGTTTTGGGGTCGGGGAGGACTCTAATATTTTGATCTTTCGCTTTGACAGGCCTCTCCCAGGACGGGGGGGGATCGATCTCGGCGGCTGTTCGTTTGTCATGCGCGCAGGAGGACTCGCTCCATGTCCACCGTACACTGTACACCGTTGCCGTTTACCGTTGCGCGATCGTTATCGTTATCGTTGCACCGTTACCGCCAGCTTAACCGCGTTCTTTGGATCACTTTATCGTTTTGCCGTCGGCGGATTGCAGACCGCCTTGCCCTGCCTTGCCTTGCCGCTGGCTTTGCTTTGCTTTGCTTTGCTGCTTCTCTCGCTCTCTCTCTCTCACTCTCTCTCTGGGTCTGACCGATCGCTGATCTAAAGCTGCCCGGGCACTGTCATCGCTGGATGGATGGTTGGATGTCTTGGGGTTGTCAGCGCCGTTTGTGGAACTGCACTGCACTACGCGTTCGTTGGTTTATTAGGGGGGGAAAATGTGGAAAACTCTACGCGATTACGCGTCACGCATACGCAACGTTGCTCTCGGAATCTGGCGCTGTCGCTGTCGCTGCTGCTGCTGCGAACGAACGTATCTTTGTATCTGAGCGTTGTTGCTCGTTCGATGTGGCGCGTCGAACTGACACAAACAATAACCGCCACACGACCAGACGGCCATCGGTGGTTCGGCTCTCGACCGGTTTCGTGCCGTGCCGTGCCGTGCCACACTCACATTATTACATGTGCGCGCGCTCTCTCTCTTGCTATCGCTCTCGCTCTCTCTCGCTCTCGCTCTCTGTGCTCGTGTGTGTTTTGTTATTACATCCTGACAATCATTCAACCAACCCACCGCACACACACACACACACGTTGCATACATGCATGCATACATACTGCGACACCCTCTCACTCTCTCGCATTTCACATTGAATATGCTCTCCCACTCTCACATTTCATATAATTTTTCATATGCGCTCGCTCTCTCACACACATAGATACATACTACGATCACACACACACACACGAGGTAGCGCGCGCGTTTTCCCTCTCATCATAATTTTTATTAAATTGCGCTGTCTCGCTTGCTCCTGCTGCCGGGCATTTGGTTAACTGTTACTGTTACTGTTGCCATCGACCTCTTGCCCGTGGTCGCGCAGCAGCAGCCTCTCTCACTCTCACTCACACTCTGGCTCCGACTCTGGCTTTGGCTTTGGTTTCGGTTCGGTTCGGGATGCGATGCTCAGTCGCAGTCGCTGTTGCTGTTGCTGCGACGCTGCTGCTGCTGCTGCTGCAGCGCTTACCTGTGGGACAGTGGGACATTTATGAAACTTGTTCGAAAAATTATGAGCCACACACACAGACAAAGAAAGCAAAAAAAACAAAAAGGATATGGCACACACGCACACACACAAGGAGCAGAAGTTACGAAGCAGCTCGACTTCCTTCCGCCTCCTTCCGGCTTGAGAGTCGCTCACCTTTGCCTCCTTCTTTTTAGCAGCTACTCTTTGGCTCTCTCTCTTGCTCTCGGGCTCTTGCCTTCTCGCTCGCACTTTGATTAATAATTTATCATAATTCATACAAAGCCCCCAACCCCCTCCCACACACACCTTCTCTGACAGCATATGCCAGCCTGCTCGCACTCAGGTCTGCGCGCCTCTGCCATTTGTTGCGCGAGACTCTCTCGCTCTCTACCTCGCACTCTGGCTGTGCGCGCTCTCTCTCTCTCTCTCTCTTGCTATGCCTCTCTTTCTCGCTCGCTTTGGCGCAGTTATGAGCCTTGTTTTTGTTGCTTTTTTAATTTCGGTTTTATAAGATTTTCTTCAGTTCTTTGCTATTGTTCGTATCGCCCCCACCGCCAAGCCACCCCCCACTCCAGTATACGTTGACTTCGCTTATTCGTCAGTCGTGCATGACATGCACACGTACGCGTGTGTGTGTGTGCTGTGTGGTGTGAGTGTTTGTATGAGTATTCGTTGAATATTATGAGCCATTCATCAAATTCGCTTTTTTGTTTCTGTTTCTGTTTCTTTTTTTTTCGACTTTTGGGCAACTCCCACTTCTTTAATTATTTTCTTATTGCCTTATGCTCGCTCTTTCTGAGGCGACTTGCTCTCTCTCTCGCTCTCTCCCTCCCACTCTATGTACCCCTCTCTTTGCCGAAAAGATCTGTGGGGCGCTGGGCTTTAGATTGGGGAATATTTCGTACCTGCTCCACAAATCGGTTCCAAAAAACACCTGGCGATAAAAAATGCTAACAAATCGTTTCCATCCCCAGAGAAACATATGACAAATGAGTTATGATTAATCGAATAGCTATGAATTGATTTTAGCGAGCTTTGTTTCTCGCTCTGATTAACTTTTAATTAAAAATCTTTTGTGCCAAATCAATTAAACAATTCTAAAAATTTAAAAACAATTCAACCGATTTTGATTGTTAAAAAACAGCTGTTAATCGACAGATGATGGTTTTTGCTTTGTTAACAGGAAAGGAATGTGTTTTTAGTCAAGAACAAAACACATGCAAATACGTATGTAATATTTATAATAATCAATCATGTGCTTTGATTTGGCTTCCAAAATATATTTTAATGCATTTTACCGGATAATATATATATAAAATATAATTAAAAAATAAAATGAATAAATGAATAAAAGAAATAAATGTATAAGCAAGTAAAAGTTAAAAAATATTATAATTTTAGTCATGTACTAACTATTAATCTGCTTATTAACTAAGCGGGGAATTATGAAACTGATTCTGAAAACATTTGGTTAAGAGTAATAGCTAAAGGAAATTATAGCTCTGACTATAACTTTCAGGACTCTTAAACTAAAATTAAAACTCATTCTCTAGTTTAAAACCTTTTTCTAACAATTATTAATTCAATATTGGGTTTATAATGATGACTGAAAGATTCATTCAGAGCGGCGAAGAATTTTGTTGCCCGACTTGCATCATTGGGCCAATAGGAAAAGACGGCAATAAATACGAGTAGAAAAAGTGGAAATAAAAGTAAGCATTAATAAAGCTCTCGAAGTTGACGTCGCTGCTTTTGCTCCTGGCAGCGCTGTCATAAATTGTAACGGTAGGGGGAGCTGGGAAGGCTCTCTTCCCGGCAGAGAGAGATTGTGAATAAAATGCAGAAAATGTGGGAGCGGAACGAAACACTTGCGAGAAGCGACAGAAGGATGGAATGGCAAGAAACACTACAACAAATACAAGATATAAGGCAGCAGGAGAGGCAGAGCAAAAAATAGCAGTAAAGCCAAAGAAACAATGAAAAAATGTGAGCAGAAAAAAAGTCGAAAGCCAATCTCTGCGGCACCTTGCGCACCAGTAAGAAAGCAGAGCAACGACAGAGCGGAAGCGGATACGAGGGAGCGGGAACACCGCCTCCATTTCCAGTATGCGTGTGTGTGTATGCGAGTGCCTGTGTGTGTGTATGTGTGATGGGGTTTGTTTATGTACAAGCCAAATACATAATTCATAACGCTCATATTCGCTCATTTTGCGCCGTCGCCGTCACTTCGGCGTCAGCGTCGACCAACGACAAGACAGAGATTGCCTCTGCGACAGCGATGGTTCTGCCCTTTTCATATCTATCTGCGCTACCATCATAACACACACACACACACACACGCACACAGTACACACACACAGATGCACGCGCATACAGATGCAGCAGCGACGGCAGCAGACAAGTTTTTTGATAGACTCTCATAATCATAACGAAAACAACAACGCGCGCCTCTCTCGCCTCTCGCTCTTTGGATTCTTACAGGTTGTCTGTCTGTCTGCTTCAGAGCGCTTAGTCTCTCTTTCTCTCTCCCTCTCTCTCTCGCACTCTTTGTTAACCTTTAGGCGCGCGTGTGTGTGTGTGTGTTAACCCTTGTCGTATCAGTGTGTGCGCTCTCTGCGCTCATTTCCGAAATGTCAGCTATTTCTGTCGCACTCTCTCTCCGTCTGTCTCTTTGTCTGTTAACTGCTGCACTCTCTCGCTGCAACTCTTATACGCCTTAACATACTCGCAACAGTCTTCGATTGGGCCAAAAGAGGGGTAGAAACAGTAATGTTAGGGTTGCTGTCGACCCATGTACGAAGGCTCTGTTAGCCGCTTTATGGCTATGCAGATTTGCTGGATGGTGGGGGGTGGGGAAAATATCGTTAAACGCCCAAGATGGTCGCGATATGGGGTCCGACCATGCATGAATTCTCAAAATCCATTAGCATCATAACCATAAAACAATAGAGTGAATATCTTTTATATTTGATTCGCTAAAACTCAATAAGGTCATTGGCAAATTGCTTAATTAACGCGAGATCATTCAATATATTCTGAAGCATTATTGGATGAACAGCACCATGTTCAAAGCTGGTTCTGCAAATGGTTAAAATCAAAATAAAATACTGACTGATTTGATTGAATGGATTTAAATGCGCCTGTTCTTTTATTCCATAAAAAATGCAATTCCTTAATATTGCTAAGAGTTTTTCTGCCTATTTTTCTACTATATAGAAATCTATTAATGCTTCCAAATTTAAATTTTAACATCTAAGTAGTTGAGTTTGACCTGAAACCAATCAAGTGAGTCCCAATAGTATTCATAAAATGCAATGGATACCAATCTGAATCGTGATTCCTGCCAGTTCCGGTACCCTTTCCATTATTCATTGGGATCGATCGATTCCCGTCCCAGCGAATACACAAATAATCAAAAATGCAATCGGTTAGCTCGGGTTTTGTCACCCCAGTTCTGATACCCTTTCCCCTATCTGCGGGCTATAATCTGAAACCCGAATTTCAATATCGTTCTGCGGTCGGTCCCTTTGTTGGCCTAATTTAAAATCCAAAACGAAAACAACACAAATACTTATACGAAAGTAAAAACGAAATTAAATGCAACTGAAATAAAATAAAAATAAAAAACGGAATTACTTCCGTTCGCCTGTGGGTCGGGTCGGTTTGCCTCGGGCAGATTTATGAGCGAACGCACTCAGACCTGAGACAGTCCTGCCAGGCGGTTGCCTCAAAGTCCCCCGAGGAAAAGAACAAAATAATGAGAGAGAGAAAGAGAGAGGCAGGCCCAAAATGCATAGGAAAACAGAATGCATTGAGCATTCCTAATGCCCAGCGATCGTTTGCCACAATTATGGGAGGCACTGGCGGGGCAGATACACAAAACATTTCCGAGCTGCAGGCACGTTCCGTGTTGCCCGTCTGCGTTCGTGTCCTGCCAAAGGATTCAACGTTCGTTTGTTCTGGCCGCTCGCGCTTTTCACACTTGTCCCGCTGCCGCTCATAAAAATTATAACAGTCCAGCCCCGTCCCGTCCCTCAATTGTAATTTCCATAGAATATGTATGCACAACGATATATGGATATGCGAAGAGCCTTGGAGATGTGCTAGACTCGTGATAGGTATCCGTGGCGACTCACACTGAAACTGAGCAAGCCACTGAATGCTCTACAACACCTTCTGTTTCTGTTCAGAAGCCGTTTAAAAGGGTTTGATATCGGCAGAATTTATAAATAATTTAATAAAAAATAACTTAAGAAGATTAAAATATTTTTCTAGTGTAATTATAAATCACTGTCGTAGCTATTACCCTTGATCATTTTTGCAATAATTATGCTAATGTTTCCCTCCAACATTGAACTTGTTTCAGGAAGGTTTCCAAACTTTTTAAAGCGCCTATTACCTTCTACAGATCTTAGATCCGTGTGACCATGAGAGTAACTCTGTTCTCTGATCTCCAACTCCACGACTGAGGCGCATGCGTGACTCCACGGGCCTGGGTTGGGATGTGGTGGAGGCGGTTACGTGCTCCAAAAGGCAGGGGCTTCGGATTCGTGCTCCGGTCACCAGGGTGCGTTTTATGGCTTGGGCTACCAAGCTACCGTTTTGGAATTTTAACAATTTGAACAAAATTTAATTTGATTTTAATGTTGAACATTTCTGCCGCCTTTGTGGTTCATTTTTCTTCAGTTAGGTACCCCTCAAGCCGCCGCCCTGTACCACGCCCCCACCACATAAGCCCCCCTTCACTTTGGTTTGGCTAATTATGAATTCTAGACTCGAACGGCTGAGAAATTTTCTATCAAAATGCGAACTCATTTAAATCGCTCCGAAAACGTTTGATGTTTGGTTTATGAGCCTCGGCTCCGTGCTCATTTCTCCATTAAATCCATTTTGCTTCTGGCTTGGGTTATACTCACTCGTAAACGGAATTATTGTCGGAATATGCAGGTTCTGAAATTGAAATTAAAGTTCTCCCGATTGAAGTTGAGATTAGCTCAACTATGGGTTGGGCATACAAACAAAACAAAAAAAAGACTGTGAGTTTAAGACATTTTTTATTTAGTTTTATTTTCTAGCAGTTTCATGATTTTCGTTTTGATATATTTGTAATGAACCCCTTTCCGTAAAAATTAACTCCCAAAGATGTTCATAAATTGTGTTGAAGGGATATTTATTTATCAGCCAAGTCACATGTCAATCACATCACTGCAATGCGGCGGCTCATCGGTAGTCGAATGCTGATTTGGGGACAAAACCAGTCGCGAAGCCTCCGACGATCGTAAATCTCCCGAACCAGGGTGGAGCCAATAAAAGTACTGAAAAACAGAAAAACATTTATGGAGTCCTTTAATAAACTCCAAAAGAGCTGAAGACTCGCAGAGGGATCATCTCTCAGGAGAGATCATCGTAAGTTTTACAACTCTGCGAGTCGATAAAGATTTTTATAGAGCGACATTTAAATATTCCCCGACATTGGGCCGGGCCGTGCCGGGCCAGGTATAATTGCATATAAATCAATGGCGGAGAAAGAGAGAGAGACAGGTCGATTCATAATGATATCTTCATAGACCCAAAGCCTGAGCCTGAACCTCAGACTGAACCTCAGCCTGAGAGTCGATCAATATTTCATTGATAGAGGCGAGGACACTGCGGGCAAAGGAAAACTGAAAGGAAAATAACGAAACTAAAAAATAGATAACGAAAATGTCAACAGCTCTGAGGCTTGGCCATAAATTTGCTCCGTTCTCGAACCCAACTCCACTCCCGGCCGGCCGGCCGGCCCCGCTCTCTCACTCACTCTTTAGGGAATATTAAAAAAGGATTTCCCTTTGTCTTAGGGGGAAACAAAAACGAAATAAACGTCGGGCAATAATAATTAAAAAAGAATCGAAAACACACAAGGAAAACCTTTTTTTACCTGCCCTGATTTGGTGATTCTCTGCATTGCTTTTGGATTCGTTTTTCGGTTTCGGTTTTGGTCAATGAAATGCAGACAATTGGCGACAAAACTATCGAGCGACTTGACAAAAACAAAATTATGAACTCAAACAACAGGTACAGATCGGGGTACCGATCGTGAGGCGCCGCCCGTCTTGGTCCTGGGTCTGGTTCCACTCATAACTCTCATTGCGATAAGGACTTGGGTGCTTGGCCTGGCGCCGTGCCCTTGCGGATGTCCTGTCCAGCCGAGCGCCGATGATGCAGGTGTCCAGTTTCCAGTTCTCAATCCCGTTTAACTTTTGCGCAAATCAAATCAAATATTTGAATTAATTTGATTTGATTGCCAGCAACCACAGATGGGTGGAAATCCAAGTGCCGCTAATGCGACAAAAGCGTCTCAAACGTCCCCTTCAAGAATGGCTACACGGGCAGAAAAATCTGCGACTCATTCCACAGGGGTATTTGCAAGACTACCACGTTTTCTCTCAGTGCAGCTTTCATCGCTCCTCACGCACGCATAATTTCTGGAGAGCTCCTTCAGCTCATCATCCTCATCCTCATCGTCATCTCTACTCCACTCTCCTGCGCCGAGCTCTCTCATTGCTGGCTTCCTTTGTCAATTGCACTCACTTAACGCGATTTCAGTTTCCCCTTCCTTCCAGTTCCAGTCCCAGTTCCAATCCGAGACTCTCATGACTCTCATGGTTACACATTTGTTGCATTTATTTATTTATTTGCTGAATGCTGCGAAAATTATATTTGTCGAGCCCCTTTGCCGCCATTCCAGCCACTCTCGAGTGTCATTCGTTTTGATTGCGATTGCTTCTTGTGGCCAGCCGCACAAATCACTTCAAAAAATTGTCGAGCACATCGTCAGAGCAGGAGGACGAGCAGCGTTGTCGGTGGGCAGGGCTGGGCAGGGCAGGGCAGGCAAAGCAAATGACAATCTTTTGTGTTTGCCCAATAGCGTGTGCAATTTTCGCACTATAAAAATATAACAGAACCGTGCAGAAAAAAAAGAATGAATTATGCTGTCAATTAACTTGTCTGCAAAGTTAAGAGCTTTTCATTAGGGAATGCACAAGAATGAATGCAAAACGTGAAATGGGTAATTGAAAATTATTAAATTTTCACAGCTGGAGCTATGGGAGGGGAAAGTGTCATTGAGGGATTTTAATATGTGCCTATTGGGGTGGTACTTGGTAGGAAAAAGAGGAGACTGTTCTGTAGATCTAACGAGAATCATCGTAGTCTCACAAAACTTAAATTATATATTTTTAGAATTATTATTTGCTGTTCACTTCTGATTATATTTTTAAACAAATTCTGAAACATTATTACAAGATGCATCCCGACATAGTATCCTTTCAGTACAGCCATCACCTGAGAAATCAGATATGTAAAACTAATTATGATAATGTTTTCTGCAACTTTAATTTACAATTTTCGCTTAAGAGATTTCCCAAGAATATCTTTAGATTCTCTTCCCAAGATAATCATAGTTTAAAGTGCTGGAAATAAACTCTAAAAATCCCTAATTGAGGGAAAGGTAATGAGATTAAAAAAACACACACAATTTAAAGTGTTTAGGGATTAATGGTGCCAACAATGACAGAAAGGATGCCGCCGCCTCAGTCCTCACAAGTGAAATGGATCTTATCGAACTGTTGGTCAAAAGTGCTTGCCTCCCTATTGTAAGAATCAAAAGACACATGATGTCAGACACTCTTCCAGGAAGAGTCCAACAATTGTAGGAAGAAACCTTTCTCCCACAGTAGCTCATCAAGGAGCTATAAAAATAGAATCCAAATTAGATCTAGAAAATTAGTCGCAATTAGAGACAAATTTTGTGAACTCTTTTTTGGTCAGATAAGAAATGCCAAAAAGGAGGAGAAGCGATCGGTTTTAATTGCATCACTCTCCGGCTCCGTCTCCGTCTCCGGGAAATAAACAAATGATATCAGATCGATCGAGAGAGTTTTACGAGCGCGTGTCAGAGGCTGAGTCTGGGGTGAAAGCAGGCCGGGAATGGGAACTGGATTGGGATGGCAGTGGAGTGATGTGGTATGGCTGGATCAACATGCTACAGGTAGACCAAATCCATTCCGAATCCATCTATGCTATATTCGACGAAAGGATAAAGGAGCGGGTCGTAAACCGAATCCATATTCAACAATGTTTTGGGTTTACGACCTCGCCCCGTCGCCCATTGTGGATCGCTGATCGCGCTCTCATTGTGCATTGTGCATTGTGATGTCTGCTCTACATATAGACCAGACGATTTATCTTTTATTATAGGTAAACACAGAGCACAGGCACAGGCACAACAGCCCTAAACGCCCGTCTAATCCAAGGCCAAGGATGAGCTGCCTTGCCACTCTGCACTCTCCTCCTCCCGGAGGAAAAATCAAATTTTTATGATCCGCTGCGCTCCTTTGCGGAAACATTTGAAAAGCCATAAAATCCACGAGCACACAACCCTATGACGCGGGTCAGGGTTGCTTTGCTACATAGGGTATGTATAGGGGTCGCGACCTGAACACGAGTATGGTGTATCCATAAACTGATTGCATTTTCATTTCTTCATGATTTTATGGCAGTTGCATTTGTTTTTCTTCTGTAAAAATTGTTTCAATTTTTCCCGAGTTTTATGGGTTTTCTATTGAAACAATGCCACCACCTCCACCAATACTCTCTCTCACACACACTCTCTCTCTCTGAATTTCTCTCTGTGTGTGTCCGATATTAACGAGTGTTTCGGTGATCAGTGATCCGGCAGCGGTTCAATCTATTTGTCTATTTTCAGCTCTCATCACATTTTCATTCTCCCTTTTTATTATCTATCACCCGATTGCGGTTCATTATCCTACCCCAAAAGCTACTGCATTTTCAGTCTCATTTCCCTATCACCTCCTCCTCCTGGAGGGCGGCTGGCGATGGCTGCTTCTGTGGTTTACGACTTTTAATTGATGTTAGTTTTTCCATAATTTATTGTTGCATTTTACGGTTTCATTTTAACCCTTTAATGGCCTGCCGTCCCCAGTTCTTCTTCGCTGGAAATCAAAAATTATGATATTTTTGAAAATTTTTATTACTCCGCGACTTGGCAGGAGTTTTGGGAGGGGGGCACCACAGAACGTGCCTGTCATCATCCGCCACCACAGAGCCCCTGCCCCTCATGGTCATTCTCATCCGGCTGATCAGCATCGTCATCTGTTCGATTTATGGCATTTGTGTGGAAACACTGGCACCGGCTCCAAGCATCTGTAACGGGACGGCGGACGGGGGCACTTTTACGACTCCAATCACGCTGCGACTGGGAAACCGGGAATCGATATCCCACAGCGGAAGAGTTTATGGGGAAAAGTATATTCAGACTTGTGAAAACTTTATTAATTGAGTTAGCGGGAATTCAGATCCAAGATTAAATGGATCTATACAAAATGACTTGGTTTATAACTCTGTGGAAATGGGATGGAAATAACGAAAAGGAACGCCAGGTGCAATATCTTTAAAAGAGCAGTAGAATAAAGTATTATGGCAATTAAATTATAATTTGAAGGGTTTTTTAAATTAATTTAAATAAATATTCTGTACCATCAAAAAGTGTCTTTTATTTTTAATATTATCTGGAAAGACCCTCAACATCTTATGCAGGAAACGCTCTGAATTCCGCATCCCTTGTCATAATTCCTGTAATGAGAATCAACTGAATTTGATCTACTTAATGAAGAATTTGCCAAAAGTTCAATGACAAACAATTCGTGGAACTCTCTTCGTTACTCCCAAAGTCGATGAATGGCGCCCACCACGGAACTACTCTTTCCCCCCAGAGCTGCCGCGTACCCTACCAGCACCCAGCAGCGGTTCTGAGAGAGATTCCTTGAAACCCGTTGTCCAAGTGGCGCTTAGACGGTCGCCCTGCCGCAGGCAATTTTCGGACATTTCTGGTGAGTAATTTCTGGTGTTTTTCGTGGAGGCTGCTGCTGCTTTTTTAATAAGTTATGCGAGGCAGAACCAGCAGCCAGCAGCCGAGGATGCAGAGGAGTGAAAGAGGTGGAAGAGGACCTCCATTTGGTTAGGGCTGCTGCTTCTCGATGTTGTTTTATAATGTGCCTGTCTTAATATGATTTTTGTCCCCATCCAATGGACATACTCGGGATTCCAGAAAGCATCTTTTAATGTTTCGAGGCTGGAATGAAGATGGGGCTGGGGCTGGGGCTGGTGGAGAGGATGACTCGTCAGCGGCTGTCTGCCGTTTGTCAAACTGTCATATGCTTGTCGCACGCTGGCCAAAAAAGAGGAGGCCTCAGCCTCGATATATTAGCTGAAATTTTAATTACCAACTGGGACCGGTACTGGGACTCAAACTGGTCCCGCTGACGCCACTCAAACGTGAGCTTCAACTGGAACTCTTTGGGGTTTTTGTTGTTTTTGTTGGTCATCGAAAATATTTTCCATGCTGAGCATTATAAAAGTTTAATTGATTGATTTATATATTGGTAGAAGTTGTCAAGGAGATGCCGGCTTTTTGCCAGCAGCCGAGCCGCTCTGCGGTAGTTCTCGGTCTTGCCTCCGGTATTCAGTTATTTTCTGTTCGGTTGAGAGTCCTCGTCCTGGTCCCGGGGCCCATTTAGGTAGGTGGTCAATGAAATACTTTGGCATTTCGTGTGGTTTGCTGACAAATCAATTTCGTATTTGTATCTTGGGCCAGTCAGTCACAGCGAGAGCGAGCGGCTAAGCCGAGCTAAGTGTCCTGTAAACTGTCTCAATAGCAACGCCCAGACAACTGTCCCTACTCCTTCTAATCCTACTACTCGGACTACTTCTTCCCAGCTGGACTTCGGCCGGCATGAAAGGAGGTTGGACAATGGCCCGGGGGGATCTTCGCTTTGAGTCGGGTCACCGCAGCACATCCAGCAAACAGGATCAATCACCGGAATCTCTCCCTGATCCGCAGGATCATGCGCGAAAATTAGTGCAAACTTCAGCACAAACGCGGCAGGTAGTCCAAGGCAAGCCAATGTCCAAGGCTCTAGGCGTGCTGACCGGAAAATCCGATCGAAGGGATTATAATTCCTACCAGGCAGGCAGGCAGGCAGCATCACACAGTCCACTCTCGCCGGCCCATTGTCCGCCTCTTGTTTTGCGACAATTAAGGCAAATATTTTGCGTACTAATTAAGCGTGGACTAAGTCCAGAAGAACATGGGCTCAGATCAAGGGTTCTCAGGCGATTTGCATATGGCGCGACGGATTTGCAGCCATTACCCTTTTGTTGCCAAAGGATGTGCCGGAGGGCGTTGCGTTTTCCGCCGGCTTATCGGGGCCTGCACTTCCCGGAAACCAACGCCGTCACGCTCCGATCGCATATCACGTCAGGTCTCGGTGTGGGCTCTGTGCTCTGGGCTGGGAATGATATGCAAATATTGACACCCATCATTTTTCAATATTTGAGCGTGAAATTGTGCATCCTTCGCATTCTGGTTCGGGTTAAGCAAAGGAGTAGGCGCAGAAACACTGCTCAAGGCTGGCTGGACAATGGCCATTCCTGTCGAGGTCATTTGTCTGTTCAGGGAAGCTGTTTGAGGGGCGGTGCCCAAGTCGACTGCAAAAGAGCCTAACAAATTATGGACATATGGCTTATACATACACACATACGTATGTATATTTTGACTATTACATTTTTTAGCTTTAATACATGTATGTACATTCTACATATTTATTCAAGCGATTCGTTGTCGTCGCTTGCACGGGCTGCTCCAGCACTGGTGTTGATATTCTGATAAGCGACATGCTCCATGCAGAACTTCTTGATACTTTCCACCGAGACTCCGTCCTTGGTCAGCTGCTCCCGCTGGGCGGGTGTGAGGTAGCACTGTATTTTGAGAGGCTCGAGAGTGGCGAGTGGTTTCTCCAGGATGATGTGTCGTATGTACTTGCAGATAAGTCGGTTGAGGCCGTTGGCTTTCAAGTACATGGCCCCCTGCCATAGCCGTAGCAGAGACTGATGGGATACGTTTAGGTAGTTGGCGAACCATGGCTTGAACTCCTCTTCATTATCCTCTTCGTCAAAGCGATCCGAAAACAAAGCGTCGAAGTCAGCCCATATCAAAATCTTAGACAGTTCCTTCGATTGTATACGAGGCAAATAGACATTTTGGGGCCTCTCGTCGTTCAATTCCAAACTGTCCATCAGTTCCATGAGCAGTCCGCATCGCTGGATAATTGGCAAGGCGATCCTGAATTTAATTCCATCGGCAGACATCAGCATATTAAATGCCATGGTTGATCTTTCTGAAATGAAAATTACAAAAATAAATGCAAAATTAACACAAAATATTAATATAAAAAGCAAGTTAAAACCTTCGGTGCGCCCCTAACCGCGAATAGTGCGGCGCAGTTGCAAGTTGTTATTTTTTTTTTGCTCTGTTACTCGCGAACCAAACGCTAGTCGTCTCACTTGCACTCACAAACGAAAGCGCTTCGCGGCATCGCAGAAATGTGAGGTTAAATGTGATTAAGAATAATCAGAATAAGAAATATGAACTTAAATTGTACTAATTAAACGTGGGCTTAGATTTGAGCAATCCCTATTAGCATTAACTGCTGCTGTTGACCTCCAGACGCGAATCGGAGTACTATAATTAGCACTAGCCGCGAACCGACAGGAATACAGAAATTTTTACATATGTACATATTTACACAGCAGAAACTGCCACACATTAGTTGCAAAAAATTGCGTTTCTGTGTTCTCTATTTTGCACTACGCACTCGCGGACTTCTTCGCTAACTTTGTTTACTTTTTGGGTAATAATTTGTACTCACCGTTTGGATTTTTCTTATTTTACACAAATTTCCCAAAGCTGAGTGACAGAAAAAAATAGAGCTGGAACAAAGGCAGGCGATGGCGCTTACGAGCAATGAGAATATCGAAAGCGTTATAGGGGGCATGGCATCGATTGTTTGTAGTTCCAAATTGGTTTGGTATTTGAACAAAAATACCAAAACGTGTGATAATTATTATAGGTTAGGTTTTTTTTTTTGCAAGAAGTAATTCCCTTCCCCTCATCAACGACAGTGGCCAGCGCTGACTCATATTCTCCCCTCATATATCAGGCAGGGCTCACTTCGCATTCTCATCCTTAATATTCACTTGTCCAAAACGCGAATGGGATGGGAGACCTGACCCTAAATACTCAACCCAACCAATTCAAAAGCCTAGAGTTACCAGTAAATATGCACAACATTTCCGGAACCAAACTTCCACTCAATCTACATGAAAGGATCGAAATGTTTCCGCTTAGCAGACAGTTATTTTTTGGCTCAGTCCGGAAGCGAGAAATCATCTTCGGCATGGGGCATGGGGCACGGGGCACGCGGCGATGACAGGCTATAACAGGATACAAAAAGGCGCAGACAGACACCACACCAGACACGGACCCCGAGACATGGGGCATATGCTGGCAGGATAATCGACGCTAAATAGCGGCACGCGGCCAACATTTTCCGGCCAGCGAGTACGAGTACGAGTACGATATGAATATGATTTGATCGAGATCTAACAAAACGCTGACTTCTTGTCGAACACGCAGCAGCACGCGAGGCGCGGCGCGGCGCGGCGCGGCGAGGGGTGAAACGCTCATTATGGAAAATAATTTCATAATTCGTGGGGTTGCTGCTGTTCGACGACAGCGACACCCCTCCCAGAGCCGACGACAATGTGTGAACAGAAGGGGGTTGCTCGGTGTGGCTATAATTTTATGAGCGATTCCATTATTAATATGTTGCCACTGGTAGACGTAGACCCCGGCACGTGGCAGGAAGGCGTTATGTTTACATTCCCCCGCCCCACCCCTTCCAGCACTCTCATAGATGTTATGAAATGATTTTGGCCCAATGTAAATATTGGCTCTGGCGCCGCTGGCGCAGGATTTGCTCACGCAGATTTGCACATTAATGTGCAATTATGAAAGGGGATGAGGTCCCAGGCGGAAGTAATAAGAAGTCGAATGGGAATATTGTGTTTGAATAGAAGAACACGGATATTATTATATTATTAGATATATTCCTGCGCAGGATCAATCTAAATTCTCCTTTTCCGTGTCATGTAGTTGGTTCGTGGGTCACAAAAAATAGATGCCCTCCTGGTACTTTCTCTTCCTGATACTTTCTCCCCTTCTCTCTCTGTTTCTATTGCCAGACGTTGGCCACAAATCAAAGTAAATGCAAAAAATTACTTCGACTTGAATGCATTTATGAAAACATTTTCCCATTTTCAGAGCTCTCTGTCTCCCTCTGCGGGAATGCATCTCCCTGCGCATCTGTTGGCCCTTCATTCCCATTTCGAATCCATTTCAAGTGATTTCACTTTCTCTTATTCTCATTCTATGGCTCTGTCTCTGGCTCTGTCTGCTGCTCTTTCTCCCACTGCAGCCTGCAACAAATCGAGGCGGCATGTAAACAAGGAAGCGTGGTGTAAAGTGTCGCTGGTGGCAATTGAACCTTCTCCTCCCACCACCGACTGCCTGCCTCCCTTCGTCTTCTGGCTGGGTCAACAAACTGTTCGACTCCAGCCTGCCCCACATCCTAATGCGCCATCCATCCCCAATGCTTTCTTCTTCTAGTTTGGGATGGAAATCATCCCCCAGCATGAAATCGATGCGATGCAATGGGATACGACGCCGACGATGTGTCTTCCCCCTCTGAGGTTTTTCATCTTCTCAATGAAGGTGAGCAAATGTTTAAATATGAGCATCAGGTTGGTGGATATGGATGTTTGCCAAGGATTTGCCAGGTCTTCAGTACCTTTACAAATTTACAGTGAACCAGGAGGGTGGTTATGGAATTGGGATAGGTTTGTTCTGCAGCTAGATCAAATGGTAGGTTATGAGGAGGCGGGAATTGGTTATTCAATCTTACCATAAATTCAAAAAGAAAAAAAAAAGAGTGCAAGGCATTTCTAGAGGATATTCGGGTAGTGTACTGTGCTCGCCTATAAATAGCTTACCATTAGCTGAAAACTAGCATTCGAAACAGCTGAAAAATTTAATAAAATATTTTAATTTAAAAATGTTAAAATGGCAATGGCAAATTATTTTTTCCCTTGAAATATAACAACTGATTAAATTGTTTATATTTCTGGTTTTAATATTGGCTTAAAACTATAACTGCATCACTTTTATCATCTTAACCAATACACATATCGAATGTAGAAGGACTCAAAGCTCAAATTCATATGTTATAATCTGCAATTAGACTCCTTCATTTAAATAACTCATCCAATGATATTTTACGTACAAATTCCAACCGCATGCGCTTCAGGGTTACGCAGCAGGCTATAAATAACAAAAAAAAAATACTTTCCATTAAAGTAAATCCGCGGTCTGCAAGTTAATTAGTTATTTCCATATGCTCGTATCCTAGAGCATTTATAACCCATCATAAGGCAATTAAGAATGCCCGAAATTAACCCAGGGATGCCTGGGCTGGCACGCAACATCAGCTCCTATGGAGAGAGAAAGGATTAGTCGGGTAATATTTTGGGGAACCAGAGCGGGACATTAGCGTGGATCACACACTGCGGCGGTGGCGGAAGCTTCTTCATCCAAAAATAGGATCCATCATTAGTTGCCGAAATTTATTGGAGCCGAGAGCAGAGCGCAGATGGAGCCCCGTGGCGGCGGCACGTTCCAAAACAATTTAGAAAATAATAAATAGCAAGCATAAATTAAATTATTGTAATATGGAGTTCTGGGTAAGCTTCTCGATGCATCGGGGACTGCGTCTGATGCGCAATTAAGTTAAGTCTCGACGGGCCATGGCCGCCCGAATCTGGCGATCACCGCCGATATGAGCGCCCCCCGAAATATGGAATAGATGGAGGGGACTGAGGGAATGTCAAAAACGCAATTATTTATACAAACTGAAACATTTTAAAATCAATTAGAAAATGTGGCGACGCATGGCGCATGACGAACCAACTGCCACTGCCGCTGCCACTGCCACCGGCTCATGCCCCATCACGATCCAATTCTCTCCGGGCACCGCACCCCAAGCTGTTCCACCCTCTATCGTTCCATCTTTTTGTTTATCCAAGCGGCACAGATGAAGTACCCGACTCCGATCCGTTGCGACTCCTCCTCTGAAGTGTTGCAGCCCGTTTGTCTGCAGCGCTTCGGCGAGGGAGATCCGCGCAGTCCGTAACATAATGATGTCAATGACAAATCACGGGCGCACGTCAAAAATCTGTCCTAAAATATTCGGGCTGTCAATTCGCCTGTGTCGCTGCGTCTAAAATTAGTTCCCAAATATTGTTACAAATGTGCTGAGTCCAAACAACTGGAGACTAATGAGAGAGGAGCGAGGCAGAACAGAACAGAACGGCACAGAGCACAGCCCGAGTCCTCTCAAGTGGGTGCCCAGCAATTTATGCATCTTGACTGAAAGACGAGGGAACAACAGTCCCGTTCCGTCCCCCAAAAGGCAGTCAATTGAACGGCAAACTGAATTACTTGAGAACACAAATACGAGTAAAATAACAAAAGTAATATCGAACATGAAACATATTTTGTTTTCCTGTCACAAAATGTCATAAATATTTATTTAAAGAAATTCATTTCATTTGCCAACCCTTTTGCATACAAAATGGATACACATTTAACAGACTTTAAGGTTTTCTGTATTTTAATATCAACCCAAATATATGCCAATCTGTTGTTACTTTCGTGCTATAAGTCGAGGATGAGAAAATTATTAGAAAATTAAAATATGGAACCGATCTTTACCACAACAAAACCAAGCAGATAATAATCTGCAGTTTTTCTGAGTAAGTAATTGAATAACTTATTACAAGTTTTACAAACATACTACATATATATATACTATATAAATAATTCTGGAACAACATTCAATGGGTTTCAATCACAAATTTCAATAGCTCCCTATTATTTTTATTATTTTTCAGTACTCTAGAATATTGTTGGTTATATTGTTGATTATATTCCGATTCATTTAAGTTTTTCTTTCCCATGTTTGGGGTAATTTAAGAGCCAATTCCCTCGCCCATTTTTTTCTTGCAATTCTATCACATTTAATGGAATTATTTGGGTATCTGTCATAACACCTTCAACCAGCTACTCACACGCGAAAACAGCTGTCGAAAATGAGGGAAAAGCAGAACCAAAGTATGCCAAAAGTACCTTAAAAAAATATAAGTGGCAGTCCTCAGGCGACAGGCGACACGAATCGAGAGCCTCCCGAAGCGCTGAGAAGGCGCATCAAATCCTCTGACAGATGACACGGAAATTCGCTTTTTGCCGGCCACTCGGGATGAGACGGGCAGAACAGAGCAGAACAGAACAGAACAGAACAGAAGAGTAGAGAAACCCTTTCGCGAGACGAATATGGAGTAATATTAATCTTGTGCCCCTCTGGCATGGTGATGCATCAAACAAGATTGACAATGCCTCATTCAGATCAATAACTGGCGGCCTGTTAACTGTCGAGTCAACCCCCGAATGAAAATTTGGTGACATTCGCAAAAAAGAAAAGGGAACAGGGCAGGCCAGGAGCAGGAGCAGGGGGCAGTGGCGCAATGGCAATTTTTGCAACCCTTTCTGGGTTCGGGGCTGTAAAAAATTGCGCCACTCGAGGGCAAGCGGAACGAACAAGTGCCGGACCGTGGGGAGGATTATGTTATGGCCCGGCAAAAGCGGAAATCAAATTAAGCGAAAATATGTTCTTCCAATGAGTTTTTTGTCCTCTCAGCTACTGCATTAAATTAATCAATTTAACCAGTGGACAAGAGGAATGGATTGAAGGGCAGAGACAGCCTCGCGTCCGATCGGGCCACACCATTAGCATGATTTAGTGCGGCGACCCGACCCCGCGGCTTCATTAGCATAAAACAGTTCTTATGGCCATTCTAGGAAACCGCCCCAGCCCCCCCCCTGCCCAGCAGAAAACAACAAAACATTTCTCCCAAATACACTTGGGATACTGGAGATCAGAGTTGGCCTGGCCTGGTGAGAGCGCGGCAGCGGTTACTGTATAATTTTTATGATATTGCCCGATTGTCTGTTCGGGGGTCTGGCTTTATTTGTTTTTACTGTCAAACCTCTGGCTGGGCAAGAAACATTTAATACTCAATTAATTCATCAGTGGGACTTGGAACGAACCGTCAGTCAGGCAGTCAGTCAGTCACTCAATCTTCTCAGTCATCAAAATTCGTTTGCTTTTTATGATTTCGGGCGAAATTTGTATGTGTGTGTGTGTGTGTGTGTTTTTTTCGATTCCTCATTCCTTAGTGTGTTTCTTTTTTCCCTGATTTCGTGAGTGTTTTTGTGTTAAATTTAATTTATTTACATTGAAATTCAATATTTGTTAAATGTATTTTTAATTTTACTGCTGTTGATTATTACTGACCGATCTGATGAAAAGGAATTCCATCTTTATTGGTTCAGCACCATTAAAATCCATCACCCAAATGGAATAGATCGCCCCGTTCTTGATACTGTTGGACCCTGTTGCCCGGGTGTTGGGCGCACCATTGGAATATGACACATGGCAAACACCTCGTAAGCTTTTCCCATTTTATGGACTGCGAAGAACTTTCGTAGGAGTTCATCGACTCGCCGGGGAAATTTGTTGTTTAATTAATTCGATTTAATGTGCTTAGCTCTTTAATTTCAGAGATTGTTGGACCTTCGGCAGCATATGTTCAGAGCGGTCTGGAGGCTCACCGCGAAGTTTGTGAAAACGGATCGCTTTACACACGGCTGGGGGCTGTCCTGCATAAGGCCTGGAACTGGAAAACCCTGGAAATGCATAAAAGTGAGTGGAATAAAACATTTTGTTCATAAATATTTGAGATGTTCAAAGCAAGCAACAAATTTTCGGAGCTGCATTCACAGTTGGTTGGGAGTCGATTGACCTCAAGGACCCCGTCAAAGGAGATCGGGAAGGTGATCAAATAGTTCTTGGTGTGTCATAGCTCATACTTTTTGCCTTAATGGTGGCCGTCATCGAGAAGATTCGCTGAATTGTCACTTGGATAAAGAATTTCCACATCCCCCACCTCACTGAAAAGAGATGCATCTTTGCAAAATTGCCGTTCTGCCACCAGTCTAAGCTAAACAAATGCTAAAATATGCCCAACATATTTTGAAAATATAGAACTAACCAAAAAAATAAAATAGGTACAATTACACTTGTTATATTCGATTTAATTTATATTAAATTTATATGATAAATAAAGTCGCGCTGTAAAGTAAGAATAACTTACAAATATAATTTTGTTCTAAATTATTCTTAAAGATAAAATTTCCACCGCTCAATCTGTTGTATCACGTGTTTCATCCATTTTCAAATTGGAGCCGAGCCGAGCCGAGCTCCGATCGGGGGACTCACTTGGATTGTAAATGTGCCCAAATGGCAAACAACTTCCGATTAACCATTCGATTGTTCGCATCAATTGGAGAACCCGATAGCCTGGCGTTACACGGGCCTTCTGTTTTGGTTTCGTGTGCGCCCTGCCATCAGGATACCGAAAACGTTCCAATCTGGGCCCCACAAAAAGGGAATAGACAATGCACTCAGCCCCCTGTCCCCCTGTCAGTCCAGGGCCTGTGTCCCAGAAAAAAATTCGAAACAAAAACCCCAAAACCCCAACTCTGTTACAGTCCCAAAAGGAGCGCAAATATGTGGATATGGTGGGGTAGGTAGGTGACTGCAAAGGTAGAGGGGCTGGTGCCGCAGGGAGGGGGCAATGCATTTGCGGAAATGTGTGCACAACATGCAACATAAATGGAAATGCCGTTTGGAAAACATATTGTTTTTGGTCCGTCCCGTCCGCCTGTCCGCCTGCCCTCCCACCGATCCCATCGGTTTCCAGCCCCAAAATGCACTAATTTTCCTAACGCGCCCCATGGGGTATACCCCAACCGATGTGCACTGCACTGCACTAGGGTGTAATGGAGGGGGTGTGGGTGGGTGGTTGGGTGGTGCAGTTGGTCTGAGCCATTTGCTGCAGCGGCTGGCGCACATTTTAGAAATTGGACGGCATTTTTCGTTGAATTGTGTGCTGATTGTAATTCATTCCATGTGTGTGTGTGTGTGTGTGTGTGTGTGTGTGTGCTCTGTGTGTTTGGCCAGTGTACACATTCAGCTCCTCTCTGTGAGCCTCCCCCCCTCCCCGCCCACACACACACACACACAGACAGAGAGAGAAAATTTGAAAATTTTGATTGCATGTTTCGATACAAAATGGCGCTGCAAAAACGAACTCGAACTGATGATGAGGCATGCCAATCCTGACGAGGATGGGCAGCGCTCGCTACCGCTCTCTCACTCCCTCTCTCTCTCTGGTAAGGATTGCCCAGTGGTTTGTGCATGAGTGGTGGGAGGGGTGGGGTGGGGTTCGTTTTTGGGTACCAAATTGCAGTGCGTCCGTTGTGCGTTGGATCCGGCGGAGTGTGGCTGTGGACCCGGGACCCGGGACCCGGGACTTTGGTGCGTTGCCAGAGCCTGGGTGCAAATGTGCATTTTAGATCGACGAAGCGTAAATTAGGATTTCAAAATGACATTTGGAATATTTACGACTTTGCTGGCCATAGACCCATAGACCCTATGGCCAGAACGAGCAGCAGGCTCACCCAATCCCAATCCAAATCCCCCCACCACCATCGCCCCCCCGGCAGCCGTTCGTTGTTGTTCATGGTAATTGCGTAGCCGGTTGCTCGATGATGCCGCTGCCAAAGGTCTGTCCAGGTCCATCTCCCTGGCGATGCCTATCTGCTTTGTGTGCACAGGTAAAAGAGAGTCGGTTGTCGGTGGTCGGTCGTTGGCTGCCATATGGGCGGTTGGGGGGTGCTCGGGTGGGTGGTGTGATGGCCAGATGCCAAAAGCGCCCTTTGTTGAATTATGCAACTTAAAATTTGGCACAAGTCCGTCTCAAAATTGCCAAAACAGAAGCTTTTGATTGGAAAATTGTTTGATTGGTTGCAATTTCGTATTTAAATATTTTCACAAGCCCACAAAGGGCGCCGATCCGGCTCCATTCGGAGGAACACAGAAAAAATTGTTGTTTTTTTTCCTCACTCCCGCTCGTATCCTAGATAAAAAAAAAAGTTTCTGGTATCCAAACATGCAAAACCACTCACAATTCCGTTAAATTTGGCCAAGTTCTATGGGTAATCAATCTCAGGCATTTCGTTTTCATATAAAAGTCAAACTTGTCGTGCGCCCAGAGCGCAAAAAATGAAATCCAAACCATCAGGATGGGGGAGTCACCGCACACCACACACAGATTCGCATTCGCATTGGCATTGGCAGCACCGTCACAGAGCCATCACTGTCTACCGACTTCAAAATAGACTCTCGACAAACAGCAAAAAAAAAAAACAACAACAACAAAAAGTAGAAACATAATCAACAAGAGCAACAACAATGGGCAGAAATCGAGCACGGAAAAGTAAAATTATACAAGTAGGCAATGTAGACTCGATACAATGTAGAGTCGGGTCTGTATAGACAATGGAATACCCCTTGTGCCGCGTATATGTACGGAATAATTCCGAGTGCAATTATGTTTAGAAGGATCCTTCGGAATCAAACAGAATTGCATAAAAGGCGGCATAAAAGGTCATTGAAATCGTAAGAGGATTACTCTCACGGTTTATTATATTCAGATATAAACACAGATAGATCCAAATGACTTCTGGTTAAATCAGCAATAAATGTAGGAACTCTACAAAGATTTTGCATGCATTTTAATGTAACCAATATACCAATTTTCTCTCTTGCCAAATGCCAGGTACACCAAGTACCAAAAAACTCACTTACAAACACATCCATAAGTTGACGTATGTACATATGTACGTATGTACATATATGTTTTGTATATTTTCCATTTTCACCGAAATAAATAAACATCATCAATGTCAAATGGAAATCACTCGCATTGGCAGGGCAGCACAGCGCCCGCAGAGCATCGAATCGAAATGGAATTGGTTGGGGGTTTGATTGGGGAGGGGCGCCCATGGCATTTGCTTTTTATGAAACTATTTCAAAATGTGAAACCAATTCGCATAAAATTTTGTCAGCAGCGTCCATGTGACATGTGAAATGAAACCAAATAAGAAAGTTTTCCCCGAGCCATCACATCACAGGGACACGACACGGCGTAAGAGCGGCACTGAGGAACTGGGGGAGCGAGAAATAAAATATATAAAAATAAATGTCAATATCTGTGTGCTCCTGCGTTCGCCCGTCCGTTTGTCCGTTTGTCCGTCCGTTTGTCGGGTGTTTATTGACATTTTGGCAAACGAAAAACGCAAATCCGTGAGCGAATCTCTCGCCGTTTTGCCCTGCGTATCCGCCAGGGAGGTCTGCAGCGGCTCGTCGTCATCATCGTGGCTGTTTTTTATTTCCCCTGTCTCGGCTGGAAAACATATTTGAAAACCATTGGCACATGTCCTTATGAATGATGTGCTAATGTGACAGACGGCGATATGTGTCCCTGTGTGTGTGTGTGTCTCCCTGTCTCCCTGTGTCCCTGTGTCCTTGCGTGTGTGGCTGATGTAGGTGGTAGCCTGGAGACTGTTCTGGTGACTGGTTACAGGGCTGGAAATTCCATTAAAAAGTCAAAACGGTCTTGGTTTCCCTTACTTGTTGCAGTTGGAGCTTTGTTTAAGTTAGAATTTAATATCTTCTAATCGCTTCTATTGATAGTATTTTAATGAGACGACCGGCAGCCCTTTATGGGACTCTCAGTGAGCTCGATTACAGAATGGGAAACATTCTCCGCCAGTCCAGACCCCACACCATAATTAGAGGCAATTGTCGGGCGCGCTGCTCCATTCCATTCCATCCACGAATCGTATGAAAATCAAAACCTCCCCAGGGCTGCATAAATTAAAGGCTTGGCTCGACAACAACAACAACAACACAACAGAAAAAGTCAAATAAAATCTGCACCGGCTCGAATGATTCCCCTCGCCACTCCAATCGCCATTCCCCCCACCGAATCACGTGCTGGCTGGCAGGCAACAAAAAATCGCTCTGGGACAATGACAGGCCCCAAAAGCGGCTGCCAGGACACTCTCTCCACGCTCCCGTAACGGCATATCCTTGGGAGAATGTTGCAGCGCCACAGAATTCCAAGAAAATGCTACAGTTTTCCCTTCCTTCGGATAGGGGGGGATGCAGACACGCGGCGTGTGACATTTATCAAAAAAAAAAAAAAAAAAAAAAAGAAAAGAAAGAAGAAAAAAAAACGAGACTTTGGAAAAAAAGAAACCGAAACGGAGACGGAGATGGAGACAGGAATTGTGATTGATCGGCGGGCAAGTGTTTACCCTCCCCGTGGATTGAGATGGAAATGGGACTCAAATATGCTGCAGGGCGGTGGGGTGAGGTGGGGATGCCATTAGCATTGACCTTTGGCACGTGTGGCACATGAATAACCCTTTGGGAATGTGTGTTCCACTCCCAGCCACTTTTTATTGGCCCAAATCAATCATTATCGGTGCGCCGCAGTCATAAGTGAAAATTCCAGTTGCCATAAAAAGTGTTTGCCAGGCCTCTGCCTGTCCAGAGTATGTCCAGAGTTTATCACTGTAATAAACATGCGGCCGAGTTGCCGATTTATTCACGACTATCCACAAATTTATTAATTGCAAAGGACCATAAATACAGGCCCCCCCCCCACCACCCACCACGGGCCACAGGGTAACTTTATGACGAATGTTGGACATGAGGCGACCTGCCAAACGATGTTGCGGAATCGAAGTTAGACTGCATCTGCGACTGCGACTGCGTCCGAGTTGTGCCCGTGCCTGTGCCTGTGCCTGTGCCACATGCTGCGATTTATGGTTGCCTCGGTTGCCTCGGTTGCTGCTTGTTCGGCTCGTGTTCGTGTCTCTGTGTCTCTGCTGCAGTTGCAATCAAAATGAAAATCGAACGGCATCATTATCTTTCGACCAATGCTCATAACTCAGCGGAAGCGGCAGACACACTGAGATCCCACAGATCCATCAAATGGTGTCTACCTGCAGAGTCGTCACACGGGTACGGCTACGGTTATGCGGAGGGGCGCTGCCCACAGCCGTGTAACCTTGGCGACAAGTCCAGTCCACGTCCAAGTCCAACTCCAAGTGCAGTGCCCAAGCTCGGCTCCAACTGTGCATTGTCATAAAACTTCATTCATTCATTTATAATTTAATATCGATCGATGTCGACTCATACCCCCCCCTCCCCATACTCTCAACGGTCGCTGCCGATGCTCGGCTCTGATGGATGCTTTGGTTTGGTTTGGTTTTGCTTTGCTTTTCTGCACTGGCCATCGTAAAATTTTATGCCAGCCTCATTGCCACGTTTATGGTCAGCAGAAACTTTGCTGGCTTTTCCTCATCAACATCGACATCGAGAGGCAATTCCAGTGCCAGCGCCAGCGACTGCGACTCGACTCATATTTTTGTGGCCTTTATGGCGTTTGGCAAATCGAAGGCCATAATTCACAATTTAATTAAGAGCCGCAAATAAAGCGAACTGCATTCTTGGCTCAGTTTATCGCTCTGTCTCTGGCTCTGCAGAGTCAACCATCAAAGCCCCAGCACGGATCAAATGTCGCTCAGTTTCAGTTTCAGTCACAGATGCGAATGCCACGGGGTCTTTCCTTGTCTTTCCTTTTTTTCTCAGTTGAACCCAAGCTGCTCATAGTCTTGGTCAATATTCTCTAGCTTGAGTGTACTTATTTATATTTAAAAGTGTCGTGGAAAGAGGTGTGAATGGCATCAGAGGCACTCTGAACCTGGACATAAATAATGAATCCCATAAGTAAATCTCAGAGTTCATGAATAATTTAAATGCATTAAAATCTATAAATATATAAAGTAAATATTGAAATGTTCTATTAGTTGTTTTGATTGAATGAAAAAAGTCTTCTGGAAATCTCGTAGTCTGCTCCCATTCCTATTGCGAGCTATAATTCCTATATGTTTCTCAGTCTCTGGCAGTGATGATCCCCCTTTCGTGGCAGGAAGTTTTCACCACACACAGAAACAGGCACACAAAAGGCTGAGGCTGAGGCTGAAGGAACTGGCGGAAAGGAGAAACTTAAAAGGAAGATGCGTAAAAGTAATTTTAATCGAAAATTGATTTATAATTGAAAAATCTCATTTGCAGAAATTGATTTACCGCAGCATCCGCAGCACCAAGAAGGAAGGAAGCCTTCTGCTTTTGCTTTTGCTGCCTCTGTTGCCTCCTACTGTTCCGTTCCCCCTGCCCGCTGCTTTCCGGGAAAATGCGTGCAATATTTTTCCATTCAAAGGCAGTGCTCCGCTCCACCGAAGGCAAGGGGAAGGAAGCTGAGGTAACCGAGCGTCAAGTGGTTGAGCCAACAAAACTTTTGCCAGCAGAAAAATGTCTGCCAAGACGCTGCAGGAACTTCCTACTGATGGGCGTAGGTGTGGTGTGGTGTGTTGTGGGGGGTGGAAAGAATGGGTAGATGTGGATGCGGCGTCCTTTGCTATCCTGGTCTGTTATCTCCTGCCTCTTTGTCATCATCAAAGAAGCTGGCCCCCAACCTCAGCTTGCTACCCCCAGTAGCCTTAGCTTCGTTTCAGCCAACAGCCAAGTTTTCCCATTGACTTTGCTTACGTTTAGATTTTTCTAGCTGCCTCCGCTGCTGCTGCTGCTGCTGCTGCGGTGAGCGCCACGCTTGTGGCAACATTGTAATTTTGAAAATGAGTAAAGTTTGAAAAACCTTGTGGCCTGCCTCGATTTCACCCAGCAGCCACTCCCCGCCCCCGCCCCCGCAACGGAGGAGCTGCTGCCACCACAACGCGCTCCTTTAGTGCTGCGGCTGAGCTTTGCTAAATCAAATTCTTATAGAAATCTTTTCACCCGTCAGCTCTCTGTCTCTCTCTCTCTCTCTCTCTCTCTCCCTCCCTCGACGCCGCTTCCCGTTTCCGCTTTGACACTTGTTTTGATGCTGGCAACGGCTCTGCTCTCCCTCTCTTTATCTCCGTCCAGCCTTTCTGCCACTAATCTAATTCAATTATGCAGCGAGTGCAGAAAAGTTTTTAAATTATTTAGCAAGTTTTTCCGCCTCTGCCTCTGCCTTTGCCCCTGCACTTGTGAATTATGTCGCTCCGTCCGTGGGCCATTCTTTGTCCGATTCCGCCGTCTCAAGTGTCATCTTTCTTTGTCTGCACCCAGGGGGGGAGGGCAAGTGCTGCCAGTCCTGCGAAGGGACTTGGCCTCTGCCAATTATTGTAGTGCGCACGCACCTCCGGCAATTAAAATTAATTTCCCTCGCAGACGCCATTGTCTGGCCAGACCCAGACCCAGACTCAGAGAAGCAGTGAGGAGCGGATAGCCCAGGGACGAAACATTGTTTCCCGCTTGACTGATTTATCTTGATTCCGGGGGGCGCCCTTTATCCAATCCTTCGTGTCCAGGTGGGTGGGACACGCTCCAGCGATCGCCTGTAGGTATTTTTCTTTAAATTTGTCGCAGATTTAAAGTGCGCTTAAAATCAATTCTAGACTGCTTTCAGTACAACTGATTCTTTGATCATGTTTCCAGTGAATGAACCCTTTCTAATAATTCCAAATCCAAGTTTATGTATCTTCCAACGCGTTGTCTAGCACCAGGAATGCCAGATGCCATAACGAGAGTAGACCCATAAACCCCAGCTAACAATTAATCATGGCAATTCCATCAGAAAGTCAATCAACAGGAGAATCACGGATCACTCTTCAATCCAACTTAACTATGGAGACCGACAACCGCTTTTTTAATGCAGATGTTTAATTTGTTTTGTATTCAGGAAAAAGAAACAAAAAATACGAATTATTGTGACCCGAAATGGCATACATCAAATGCGAGAATAATCAAATAAATTCCAAAAGGCAAATCGAAAAAATTGAAACATTAAAAATAAAACCTAATCGCTTTTGTGTATCCATCACGCAAATTTTTATAACGCTCATAAAATCGAAAAAACAAAAGGCGCAAAGACGCCAAGGAACGACCGAATGCAAATGGCCCATAGAAGGCGATTTGAATGACAAAACAAACACCAATCGACGGCGTAACTCAAATCAACAAAACTCGACTCTGTCGCTGGCTCTGGCTCCGTGTCTGTGTCTCTCATTCCCCGAGGCAGAGGCAGAGTCAGAGGCAGAGGCAGAGGCAGAGTCAGACCTGTCTGGTGCGAGTATTAATATTATGCAAACTGAGAGAGATATGGCTTGTTTTATTTGCTCGATTAGTCGCTGCCAAAATGTTGTCTAAACGAGCATTAAGCCATAAAGAATTCAACTTCCGTTGGCCGCATTCACATCGCCAGGTGTGGGTGTCACAGAGTCACATCTATGGGTACACCGTACACCGTACACCGCGATGTATTCCAGCAATTTTCTGGAGATTTTTTTGCTGCAAACAAATCAAAATTAATCTTTGTTCGATTTATGTTCCATTAAAAACGGGTTTTTGGGTTAGCTATCTCTCATTATATATTATATTTAAATAGTTCAAATATCTACAGCTACAAAAAACATTTCAAGAAAATTTTAAATCCCCTAAAGATATTTTGGGCAGCCCAGCAATTGCTTCGGGGTTGAATTGGGCAATGAAAGTGATTTCCGGAACAGCTCTAGCCTCCGCGATCGACACACGATCACGACTCTGGCTCTGGATCCTCTGCTCATTGTTTGCTGGCAGTGGGCGCATGGGGGCATGCAACAACGTGCGGCACGTTCTTCATGCAAGCGCGTAATTTAACCAAATTTGTCACATTGCGGCAACGCTGCGTATGCGCAATGTGAAGCTGCCTGAGTGCCGCAGTTCGATCGGCCAGTTTGGATTGCGCGCGATATAAATCATGTTGCCATAAATACGTAGACGAGTTCGAATTGGAGTTCGAGTACAGAAACTGCATGGAACACATGTCCATGTCTCGGCGAATCTGTATTTAGTGCGTCATGTGTGTTAAATTTCCCTAATAATAGTCAAATGTGCTCAATAAAATGATCACGTACGAGGCGATCGATGCTGCCGTTGCCGTTGCCGTTGCTGTTGCCGTCACCAATTGGGGTGACCGTTTTGGCTGCTGAGGTGACACAAATTTTGAACTTGTTTTTGATTTATTGCCAATCTCCGCTCACCGATCGACCGATCGCCGTTGCCTAATTCAATAGAGTCAAATCAGTGCGAACAAAAAATACATGCAGGCAAACTTTGCATCAGTCCAACATCAGTTAGCCCCCCGGCTCAACGGGGAACACTCATATCCCAGTGGACATATCACAAGATGCCACTGTGATCGCAACTATGTCAATATTGTCACGCCGTCCGCACCCGAGTCGGCTCCGATTTGGAGTCGAGTCGAGAGTTGGAGCCGGCAGGCAGCAGCCAGCAGTTGCCGTGGCATTTCCATTTCTGACCGACAGCCGTCAATCAATTTGTTGGCTCTGCCACGATGCACTGGCCCGGCCAGCGCTGTGACCTGTCATTAAACAAATGACGGCTCATTTCCAAATTTGTTCCGAGTAATTTTGCTTAATTTGTAATATTTGCTGTGTTTTCGCTATTTTAAATGTGCGATCTGAGGCGAGGCAACCCCAAACGGGGTATGCAGCACATTGTTCGAACATTTGTTCGGCTAAATTGTTTGTCTATTTATTGATCATCTCTACAAGCAAGCATTTAGCCAAAGTGATCACTGAGCAGAGATAATCGCCGAGCAGATGGCTTGATTTGGATGCCCAAAAGAGCAGCTCCATCTTTGAGTTTGTGTTCTGAGTTTTGGGGAAATTCTACTTAAGTAGTTATCGATCTTCCTTCAGAAAAATTCCATAATTCGATTGAGTTTTAGCTGAAGTTTCCCAGCTAAGAGGATTCCTCTGTTGCTCTCAATCCAACTATCAATGGAAGGATTACGGCCTTAATCATATTGCGTACAGAAACTGCACTGACAGACACCTCAACTGTTTTTGCAATGAATCTATTCCAGCCTCCTTCTTTTCCAAGTTTTTTTTTCCAAATCAAAGTTTGGGGGGGCCAGTCAGAAAAGCCAACGTGAGCCTAAAGGGAATGCCAGCAAGTCCTTTCTCTCTCGCATCGGCTGGGAGTGCAAAGTAAATTGCCAAAGGCCTCGTCAGGCGTGAGGGGAGGCTTAGGCTTAGGTGCCTTTCCGTTGGGTTTATTTTGTGGTTGTGTCGGAAGAGAGCAACAGCACTGACACTGTATGCACATCCCATCACCTGATGATGCAAAGGTCTCGTTACACTACACAAAACTACAGAACTACAGAAGTTGTCTGCATTGAACTAGGCATGACAGAAATAGCTATCCATATTGCATCTATAAGTACAGTTGTCTAAGATACCTACAATTTCTTTTTTTAGTGACATTTTCACATCGAATAGAGAGACCTCATAGAGATCTTTCTACAGTATCATCCCCACTTGACAATCATCGCAAGCTTTTCTTTGAGTGCACATCACTTAGGCTCCTGGGCAAGTCTTCAGAGGGTTACTCGCATGTAGGGGTGGGTAGTGGGTAGTGGGGGGGCGCCCCAATCAGTCGATTGCATCGCGATTTGATGTTGCCGACCACACAGCAGCCTCGGACACTCAACTCGATGCGAACAGGCAGCTGTAAAAGTGACAGTCGCCATATGGGTATTCATACTCATACTCGTACTTGTACTCGTACTCGGAGTATACCCACTCTGACTGGGGACTGGGGACTGGGTACTGGCGACTGGCGACTGGCGAGCGTTGCCTTTTGTAATAATCATTTGCCTTCCCCAGGGATGGGGATTGTTGGTGAGGGGGGGCACTCGGTTGCGATACCCAAATCACATCCCACCGAGCGGCAATCCGTCCGCTCGGATCCGAATCGGAGTCTGAGCTGGCATTTGATTTGCTCAATTTATGGCACGCTCCGCTGCCACAGCCGCTGCTGCCCACCGCCGGCAAGAATTTGGAGCGGGTTGGCGCAGCGCATGACCATAAAGTGGCGGCGGCCTGTGGCAAGAATGTCGCTGCTGGCCAAAACGGCAGCTGCGGCTGCTGCTGTGGCAGCGACTGCGGCAGAAATTATTGCAATCATTGTTGCCCCGTTGCAGTTGCAGTGGAAGTTGCAAGCATCAGCAGCAGCAGCAGCAGGCGCAGCAGCCTGTGCCCGGCGCATGTCAACATGGGTTTCATAAATGGCAGCGGACAGCGTTTTGTCAACGCGTTATGTTCTTTCTTGTGCTGGTTGCTGCTTGCTTTTTTTTTTGTGTACCCTGTACATGTAGACAACGAAGAAGGTATGATGTTGCGCGAAAATGTAGGAGTATCGAAAAGATGAATATCTCTGACTAAAGAGAGAGACAAAAGGGCATTCAACGCAATATTCGGCAGGGGAATAGCCTACAGATACAGAGAGAATATTTCTAGTGAGTGAAAACTTCCCATTAAAATTGCATCTAATTGAGAAACTTCAGTTTCTTTAGAGGATATCCCCCAAGCGTATATCAAACCACTTGATTTTTTAAGCTTATGCTTCTGATGTTGCTTATGTCGCTTTTGCCTTTATGTGTCGCCTCGGTATTCAGTTCAATTTTTTTTTTGCTCAATTTCGTTTTGTGTTTTTGCGTTTGTCTTGCTGCTTATTTATTTAATCTCTGTTTTTGTTTTATTGCACCGCATTTGGCAACTGGTTATGAAGTCTCATTTTCGTATTTCTCTTAATTAAAAACTGCACTAATTTTTAATTAGGCTTTTCTGAGTCCATATTCGATGCACTGCACCACAAATTCGTTTGGACATGCCGCATCGAGCTGCTGTATCTCTGGGCTGGACTGGACTGGACTGGGCTTTGTGCTTTGTGCCGTCCCGCTCGATTTGTACGCTCACTTATTAATTAATAATTTATTTTGGCTTGATTGCCACTCGATTTATGTAATTCGCATTCGATTGCGCGATGAATTCCAAATGGAAAATATCAATTGAAAAGCGATACGATTTTGCGTCCGTTTAGGATGATTCAACAGCAGCGGAATGAGACATTAAATGATGGCGTTAAATATTTGTACATTTCCTGTTGTTAGTTGGGTAAATTATAACAGTTGAACATATCCGGAAAGTATAATTAATATTAATTATAGCCACAATAAACATTACCATAGACCAGCCCCAAAATCGTAGACATTTATGGCTCATCCTTGATGGAATAAATATTATTTGTATGTAGTAAATTTAATTCATGGAATACAATAAGGATAGAACAATGCTGACCGCTCTTTGAGATATATTTAACATAAAACAAAACTCATTCCAAATAACACGAAATACTCGTACAACTTGGGGGAGTGGATCATCAATTTTGTTTCATCTTTCACTGGTTAGATTTATTAAGTCGAAACTTGAGCTGCACAAACACTCTGATATTATTGCATTGTACTTGTACCTTGCTGTACCGTACCCTGGAAAGGGAGGGCGGCTCGAAAAAATTAATGGCCCTGCGATGGAGCACAACGATGGAAGCTTATAATGATTTCGACCCCAATTTATCAAGCGATTTTCCCAGCGAGAAAGTGAAAAGTCGCCGGGCCATCCGACATCGGCATTGGCATCGGCATCGGCAACCCCCCGACATGCAAAACAGAATGAAAAATAAAGTTTCGCTGAATATATACAGCACGAGCAATCAAACAATGATGATGCGCAAGAATTCACATTTTCAAAATGGATGGATGGGCCTGGCCCAGCCCGGCAAAGGGAATGAATTATATGGATATACATCCCTGGACGGAAGTGGAGTGGCTATGCCCCCATCCGTGGGTTGGGGGATGGAAACGAAGCGCGGCATGTCAAAAAGTTTTGTGACTTGAGGACTTGAGGCATGTTTGTTATCATTATCATTAGCCCCGGCATTGGGGGGGGGCCGGGCATTTTTCAGCGTACTCCACTCCGTGGGCGGAGACCGGGCCACAAGAGGAGGCGTTGCCCGCCCCATCGCAGACGGTCATGAATTATGGCTGTCAGTTTTTCTTAAGGTGGCAGCCAAGTCCTGGAACTTGCCGAACATGTCGGCGGTGGAGGGGGAGGCACTTTCATTAGCTTTAATTTGCTGGAAATATTTTTCAGCAGACTCCGGAGTGCGGCTCGGGGCTCTGACAACGTCTCGTCCTTTTGGAATATTTTTTTTTTTTTTTTTTCTGTTAGCTAATCTCTGGGCATTTCTTTTTGTTGGCTCGACCCTTGGGGTCGGCGGTTCTGCTTTGCTGTTTCCCCTTGGACGCCCCCGGGAGCTGTTTTTAATTCGGTTTACAGATTATTAGCTGCTCATCGCTTAATGCAAATTCGATTAAGGGATCCCGGAGAGGTGTTAGCGGTAACCCCCCGGCCCAGCCATTCCGTTTAGGGATTCCAAGCAGCGTTGCGGGGGCCGCAGTATTTTTAATTTCTTTGTGAGCGACATTTCTTGCTTTATGTAATTTCATTTTAATTTTGTGTGTTTTGGTACGTCAACGACATTTTAATGCTGCCCCCGTTCACCTACGTGTGATTAACGGGTCGCGATACCCGCCGTCATATTCCCTGACATCTGACAAAACCCAAGCCAACCCCAACCCCAGCCCCAGTCCCAGTCCCAGTCCAAGTGCCTGTCCCTAGTTGTAGTTGTAGTTGTTGTTGGTTGCCCCAGCTCGAAGGCAGTTGGTGGCACGCGCGTGCTGCGCTGTGATTCCTGGAACAACAAGTCCAACTGTCGCTGGACGTGTTCGGTTCCACTTATGACATGTTCATTGAGTCCGCTCCATATTGGGCCCGGGCCCACTCTCTGCACGCATTCGAGTCCACAGCGGCAGAACGTAAAAATTTTCATAATTTTATCGTTTTTCTTGTAAATGTCACACACATTTCCCCGGCGGGGCCCACGTCTCTGCGCCACTTGATTATGAGAAATAACAATAAAACCTTTGCCCTTATCCACACGCTGGATTCGCTGTTTATGACTTGAATGCATAAATTGTCTCACTCCCCTCTGGACAAAAACACACTCAACCTCGAGCCCCCGAAAGCACTTGAACCGCGATAAGACCGCGATCCCCTCCACGGCAAGGTGAGACCTGGCCAAAGGCTTTTGCTATTTGCGGCAAATATGTAGATACATTTATTATGCACATGAATAATATACCCACCCGCGCATATCAAACTCCACTCCAAGTGCGTGGTGAGTGGAAAATTATATGCAAAATTCGTTGCGATTTGGCTATGGAACTCGGGCCCAAGAAGATAGGCAAATGAGAGCCGTTGGTAAAGCATAAAGTTCAATTGGGAAATCCCACTTACTGCGGTGGGAAATATCAAACTTAACGAGTACATATTATTGGATAGCTCGTACAATTAAAAGAATAGTTTTGAAAAATATACCAGCTAGTAAATCGAATTCCATAGTTTGCAAGTTCTTGAATTTTTAGCTCCCCTGCCTAAAAACTGCTGAAACACACAGTCTGTAATTCTTGGCAAGAAACAATAATTATTTAACCCCACAAAGTCCCACAAGGGTTGATTCCAGCTGAGGCTTGATGCTTCGGGTGGTAAAATTAAGCGCCGCGGATGTAGAAGCGGATACACGCGTGAAAGATTAATGTCTAAGCCCACAACATTTTCGGTTAAGAGCAGAACGATGAAATGTAGGTTTTGGCAGTAGATTTCCCTCCTGCTAAAGGCATTTTTCCGCAGTTCACGATATTGATGGTCACTCGCAGACAGTTTATGGCGCCAGTAATCAAATTTAAGCTAAGGAAATATATATTAATATAAGTATAAACAGTTCCAGTTCAAATAAAATTAACTCAGTAAAATTTTACAATTATTTTGAGGCTCTTAAAAATAATTCTTATAAAAAGTTGCTGCATTCAAAGCCTAAATAAAAAAATATCAACAAAAAACAAACAGAGAGAGATGAAAGCGAGTGTGCTACCCACACCCTTGGCCGTGCACTCACTTACCGGGGTGACTGTGTCCATGAATCACTTTTTAAGTGACTGTCGCACACGTTGCCCGTTCCCAGTTCCCAGTTCGCCCGCTTCCGCCCTCACCAATGTGCCATTGGTGGTGTGAAAAGGACAAGTGCGACAGCGGCAGGACACCACCGTTATGAAAATTCAATTTTGTGTCGAATTTATTAAAAGCAGCTTAAAAATGCTAAGCGCATTGAAAAGTAGACATTTGGGAATTTCGACAAGTGTAGATTTGTGCAGCTTCCTCCTTGGGGGGGGGGAGTTTGGTTTCCCCTAATGTTTTGGCCGCAGGCCGTGGGCCTGGCCCGGCCTGGCTTCGTCCTGCCCTAATGGAATAATTTTTTGGCCTTACGTTAATCGAATGAGAGTTCGATCTGATATGCCCAACGGTGGGCGTATCGGCCAGATATCGCAGATGGCAGTAACGGGTGTGTGATTATTAAATTAGGTTCAATGATGGAAACTCAATTAACCAGGCGGATGGAACTATTCGCAGCAACCTTTGAAGGGAGAAACAAACCCAGTCCTGCCTCTTTCTTTTTTAAAACATTCTCAATGGTTTCTATTTGTATTCCCAAAATATATTCCCCACTCCCTAGAGACTCCCATAAGCCTGTAATAATTGGTCAAGTTTCAAAAGCCTACGCCAAAGTATGTCCATGGCCCTAACCAAATTCTATGCTCACCCACAAAACCCGAAAGTCATCTTGCCCCAGCTCATACAATATAATCTCCAACACCGAATCCCTCTCCTCCCCCATCCTCACCCACCCAACGTAATCCACAACTTTGCTCACTTTTTTACATTCTAATTCCGGCTCGCATATTTTCCCATTTTATGTAAATCTCCGAGCACAAATGGCCAAACCCTTCCACTGCCCGAACCGACCACGCCCTCAGCTCCATGCAGGATGCCAGCCAGCCAGGAAGGAAGGAAGGAAGCCAACCCTCAGATATGCTGAACACTTTGCTGATTATTAAAAGCATACTTCTGACGAGGACTGTGCGAACGATGAGGTTGAGGATGAGGACAAGTGCATAATTTTCCAATTGCTTTGTTTTATTTGGGACTTATGGGGTGTTGTTCCAGCCGTCTGTCCGCTCATCCGGAGAGTCCGCTCCTTTATTGCCGTACAATGTAAACAACGGCAGGGCCATAAGAGATCTCAAAAGCGTTTCAAAATTTCATTATTTTAATTTAATATGCAAAAAGGGGGACGAATCTCTCGCCCTGGTCCTGGTCCTGGCCCTGGCCCCGAGGGTTAACAGACATTTTGACATATTTTCATTTTCATTTTCTCACTTACCATAATTTCCCTTTTCGTTGCGGAGATTTTAGAGCCCCTTTCCTTCCCTTCCCTTACCGTGCCGTCCTGCCCGCAAGGTGAGGGCAGAAGTGCGCAACTTCGAACGCAGCCAGCAGGTTGACTTCCCGCCAAAGGACTCACCCCATCCCGGTGAATCTTGGCGAGAGGGTTGCTCGCTTGACACCAGCCCATCCACACGGCAAAGGCAACCCCTATTCTGTATTCTGTGCTTATGATTATGATATTATTTGGAAATTATCCGCTTAGCTTCACGGAGTGGAAGCGGGCCATATGTGCGGCCATTGTGCCGGAAAATGGAACGAACCATCTCACTGTTAATAATGATGACATATGATTTTCATTGTCAAATTTGTTGCTGCTGTTGTTAAGTGAATTAGGCGCTTTGTCATCTTTTTTATGGAGTCAACTCGAGTCAGATATGGCTGGAAAACGGGCAAGAGGCAACGGGTAGCGGGTAACCGGTTGCGTTAAATTTGTTGGCACATCATTAGTCAAGGCAATGCCGAGGCAAGGTGCATCGGCAGCATCAACACGAGCAGCGCCTCGCTTTGGTCCGATGTCGCCGCATCTGTTTTGATATTTAGCTGGGGGGGTTGCGCACTCGAAGGATGTGGATAGGGAAGATACCGAAAGGGGTTACATCACACAGACAATTGACGATGTTTTGGGTTGGGTTACTCAAAGTGGGCGGCTAACGGCGCAGATTTTGATTTATGATTGGCGAGTGTAATGTCTGCCATTACCGGAAATTGACTGCGAGCCTGGTTGGGTATTTTTTGATTGAAATTGGAATTTCGGGACAGTGCTGGCTCCAAGTTATTCATCACAGTCTTCAGTCGAATACATATATATATAGTATATATACATATATATATTTTAGGCAATTATTTTCTCCGTAGATATTCAAAATGTTTTCTAAAAAAATGCAAATTTAAATTAACACTTATGAATGAAATATATTAAATATATGAATATATGTATTAATTAATTAATATTAATATTACTTATTAGTGTATTGATCGGCTTTGAGTTTAATGAAAAAAAATATCTTTAAGCCAAAGAAATTTTAATTCCATTCTCACACATGAGGAATTCCGCCGCCACTGCCTGAAAGTAGGCAATAAAAACTAAACACATTGCCAATTGGACGAACGTTTCTACAGTGTAGATTATACATGACTTTTACATGAGCTCTACAAGAACTCTGAAGACAAATTTTTAAGTTTAGTCAAAAATATATAAAAAGTTTAGCATTTTAAAAAGCATTAATTAGGCTGATTAAAGGCTGTAATTCATGATGATTCATTCGATTTTTCGGGACATAGACATAGATCAACATCCGACAAGTTTATGCATAATTATTGTGTTAATTGATTAAATATGGTTAACATTGAGTGTTCAAAACCTATTTGTTCTTTTAGCAAAAATAACAAAATATAAAATATATGTATAATATATAAATAAATATTGAAATATAAATATAAAAATATATAAGAAAGTTCATTATAGAATCGATCTCAGAAAGTGCATGGGAGAAATGTGGAATATAATAAATAGAGTAATCAATACACGAAACTTTGAATTTCCAGCTGTCTTGCATTCATAATATTTAAATCTCATTGGTTAAGTTGCCCCTTTATTGCAACACAACTAAGAATACTCATGTCATTGGCTTAGTGAACAATTATTTATAGTTCCGGGATATTTGTCATTCTTGCAGGTCCAGAAAAAACACCCCTACCATTTCCCTTGGTGGGTGAAAGCAACCCCTTGGCCGCTAACTCGTCGTAACTTTTCATTAAAATTCATAAAACTTTAGTTAAACATTGCTTCAAGATCACGTTCGGACCATCAATCACATGACTGGCGGCTACACGAGCGAAATTTCGGATGGCCGCCAATCACAGAGTTGGGTCTAAAATTACGCCAGAAAGTGACACAAAATCTCCGCCTCGGGTGGTCCCCCCCTCCCTTTTGGCAGGGGAGTATTCTCCGGACTCCTGTTGACGATTTCCACCTGCTGTGCCGCAAATTGTTCATTTTGCTTTATTGAAAAACGCAAAAATCGCTGAGACAGAGTCGTGGGGGGAGTAAAGGGATTACGTTCGCCGCCTATGGCTGGGGATGGGGGTTTCGGTTATTTGAGGCAAATTAATAAATGGACTGTACAGGCTCAGGAAGGACTCAACCACTCCCCACGGGCCGGAGGTGAGACGGCAGCAACCGCTTGACAATGGACATGAACAAATTTCATGCGATTTGTTCTCGCCGCGTTCCCGCGTCCGGCACTTTCGTGATGTCTTGACGCCAGGTCCGAAAGGACTCTACTCTCCCGCCGCCTGCACACAGGAAAGGATTGGGGACTTTCTCCGCTGCTTGCTGGGTTGGTGGGCTGGTGGGCTGGTGGGGATTATAAAAATACAAACTGCCTTTTGCCATATGCCATTTAAATGATAAAAGGATTTTACCCCCTAACACCAAAGCTGCCAAACGCTGACCGCCCACCCCCTCCCCAATGGACACGCACACGTGGTCAATTGCGTTTGGGGTCAACCCTTTCGCACCAGCGCCATCATTCTGCTGTCCAGCCCACCCCCAGCTCCCCATGCCCACAGCTCCAGCTCCGGCTACAGCTCCTGCTCCTGCTCCTGCTCCAAGTGTCAGCACATTTTTCAAAGGCGCATATAAAATGGCAGTCATACATTAGGGCCATATCTGCCTGGGCCCCAGCCCTGGGCAGCCCGACCAACCGTTGTCAGTGGATCAGTGGATGGTCAGAATGGGGTTCAGGTCGGTACGTAACTCCCAACGTTTTTATGTGTGTGTGTGTGTGTGTGTGTGTAATGCCTCGGTACAGATTATGCATTAAGCGCTTATTTAGCATTTTTCTTACATAATGTCGCTTCCACTTTGCAATTGCCTCGGCCATCCCCAATGGCCAACAGGAATTCCATTTTGCGGAGCAACAAAAGGACGTCCACGTAGTTGCTGGTTGGAGAGAAACATGTACATACATATGTACATACTATGCACAGACATATTTACACTTGGAAGTAGACAATTTTGTTAACTTAGCTACTAGCACTCACCTAAGATCAGTCTTAGATCTCAGATCTCAGCAGTCGGATTTGTGCAGACTCTTGTGAGTTTTAGTTAGTCATGGAATATGATTGAGAAAGATTCTTAGCAGCACTCGCTCAATTGGATTCAATGCAAATGGTTCGCGAGCAACGAATAACAGAAGACGAATAATTGCTTTTTTGCTAATTAATTTGTCCCTCGGACTGGCTCTTCATCTGCCCCATTGGCAATGACACGCCTTTTGCCCGGCTGGCTGTCTCATTTCTTTTCGTTCGGCACCATACCATCCCGGCTTATTTCGCTATTAGCGAGGAGCTCTCGTAGGCACAGAATGGATAATTAAATAAAGCGCCAAGCCGCCCGCCGCCCGCCGCTCCGATTTAATGAAAATTGCATTTTAATTTCATAAGCAAACACCGCCCAGGCAATCCCAATTAATTACCAGCCCCAAAGCTGAGACCCGGGCCAAAGCAAACCTTCATAATTTCTCTTCCAGCTAAATGACCGATGCGGCTTAAAATAATTGCCCAGTTGGCTTTAAGTGGACACAGGAGCGGAGCATCTCATAGTTAGGACCCCAATGCCCATGCCTCCCACCAACAAGAAAAAAAGGAGCCAATTCTGCTGGAAGCAAAAAATGGTTGCTCGCAAGTGTCCGGCTCCGCTTTTTTATTTGATTTCCTTTTTTTGTGCCGTTCGGTTAGCTGTCGCTCACGTAGGCAGCGTCCATGTAATTAAATTAAAATGGAAAATTTACTCGTACTGCGGATTAAATTAATTTTCATTTGCATTTGCATAAGTTTGTCCCTCACTCTCACCCTCACCCTCACTCCCTGTTCCCGTGCTCCGCTCGGCGCGGTTCGACTCGGCCCTTGTCCATTCATTAATTCCTTCATTATGCCATTTATTGCTGAATTCACTAGAAATGTGCCTTCGTTTTTATATCTGGCCCATGTCCACTGTCAGTGCGCGGAGAGGGAGTGGCGTGGCTGAACCACATAAGGCAAAACCTTAGAGCCGACTCTTCGATGTACATAAACATATGCATAAAAATAATAGTTAGAAAATGTTTCAGAAACTCTTTTATATGTCGTATGGCAATTATTATATTATATATTATATTATATTATATTTATTATTATATTTATATTATATTATATTTGTACGAACTTAGTTACACTTTAATACTGAGAGATTTTGTACATAAGAACTCGATTAAGGCTGCTCTTCTTACAATATTATTTTTGCAATTGGAGAGCAGAACATGTGTGCATATATCCACAACATTTTCGAACATCTCTGCCATGTGCTGGTAAGCCGAAACCTGCTACTGGGCTAAGATATCTGAAGGAGTAAAAAGCTTCCAACCCTCGCAACACCTGCCAAAAACCACTTCAGTTCTTTGTGAAGCTCTGAAGTTGATGCTGAACCTTGGCAACCCATGTTTATGATGTTCTGGTTAGACATGCGTAGATGCGCCACATTCCTTATGGATGCGGGAATGTGTGTTGGCATGGTCCTCGATGGCAGCCCCAGAGGCGATAAAATTTATTATGTGCACAATGTTCAAATTCCAAATTAAAATCCTTCAACGAAAATTATTACATTTCATTTAAACCGAGCGAGCAACTTAGGACACATCATAATTAATCCCATTCCATCTCTGTCAACCCTCAAACTGACAAACTGTGTGGCAGTGCTGTTTGGAGTGCTCTGCTGGCGCTTGTCATATAAATTCCATAATACAATGTAATTAAATTTTAACTCAAACTAAAGGACGTAAAGCTGGCCATAATTGAGCGACATCATATGAGCGACAGACAGATGCGAGTTCAGATGCGGATATACGGGGGGATAGCTGGGTACAGGGTACATGGCAGCCTCTCATATGGCATATGAAGTCATAAACAAAGTGTGCAATTAAGTCGGGTTGCTGACAAGGCCCAAGCCACTCCTAGTGCCAGTTTTTTCGGTAGGAATTCCCCTTATTATACTCCATACACCTAGAAGATAAGGGTATATCTACAGTACATATGGATATATTAAGTTAAAGGGTTCGAAGCGTATAAAAACTGTGGCTAGGTTTCCCTTAGATCATTTCTCGAGTATTTCTCTAATATTTAAGCAACTTTATCCATAGCTAATTCGATCAATTTTATATCCAAATATATTTAGAGCCAGAATAGAGGGTATCCTTCAGTCTGTGTATGGAGATTTCGCTCGTTTTTCAGTTACAATTTTATGGCTTATAATTTACGAGTGAGTGCGGGAAAGGAGCTGCTGCGGCAAATACCCTCAAGTCAAAGTCTGAGCGTTGGACAACGCGAACGCGACATGGCAGCCAAGTGCCAACCTTTGTCCACCGACTGGCTCCACTTTGCCCCTTCCTGGGCGAGGACTGGCCAGTTCTGGCCCCTGGCCGAGGGCTCATTACAAAATGTTGGCGTCGGCTGTCAGTTACACATGAAAATTGCACAACTTTTGCCTTATTACGGAGCAAAATGTACAGCAAAGTGAAGCCGGAAAATTCTTCCTCCTCCTTTGGCCGTGTACTTCGCATTCGGCTTTTCTCCATCTATTTTTTGTTTGTTTTTTGTTGTTCGTCCTTTTCCTCATTTCATTTTAATTTTGTGCCCAGCTTTCTCTCTCTCTTTCTCTTCTTTGCGCTGTCCCTCAGTTTGCCTTTGGTTCCGCTGCCTCGCTCTTTTTATTCTAATTAAATTTTTTTTTCTCCAAGAGGAGTGGGGTCGGCGGCCCAACAAGGCAAATTTATTCTTCTGTAAAAACAAGAAAAATTACGCAAAATAAATAAATTTACATAAGCTCGACGCGAACTGAGCAAAAAAAAAAGAAAAGGAAAAATGTGTACATAACAATAAATAAAATTGCATTTTCATTTACTTTTTGCCTGCCTTGGGTTCGAGCTTGGGTTGGCTTCAGGCCCGGTTTTAGGTCTAGGTGGGGTTCCTCTGCAGGCAGTCCGCTTTGTTTCCTTCCTCAAAGGCGAACCATACACAAAACAAAACAAAAAACAAAAAAAGGTTGCACAATGAGATCGCTTGGTATTTGTCTGTTATTCGAAAGTAATTAAAAGAGTAAGCCCTTAAATCGTGCATACTTACCAGGAATTTTCCCAACACCCAGCCTCGGTGCCCGGAACGGATCTTTGCAACGCATTTTTGACTCTGGCAGTAGCCAGTTAATGGAGCTTGGAGCTCTACTCATTAAAAGAAACAACGAATTCAAGAAAATATTAAATATATATATATTCTGCTCTTACAATAATTGTTTTTTGCTAATATTTAAATCAATACTGAAGGGCCAGCATCCCGATTTGCGACTGATCTGAAACCCAAATTCAATATTTGGCACAGCAATATTCCAAGCAAATTTTATGCTTTTATTCCTTAGCTTTAATTTCTTCATTCAGGTATGATCCTTAGATATATAAGCTATCCATTATCCATTAGCTATCCAGAGACTAGGTTTTCCATTCTATTGTTCTTTGATTCCCCAGGAACCTCAGCATCAGGCTGCAATATAAGGGGGAAAAAGCACGCATTTTGTGGACTGGTTGCATTTATTGCGCGTTGCCTCGGCCAATGGTTCCGTCCAAAATATGGCCCAACAATTATCGGCTGCTAATTCAGGTGGAACCCCGCCACCCCCGCCACACGCAGCCGCGCCTGACCACCAATTTGGATTAGGGAGCGCCAACGTTGGAACAAAGGAATAAATTGGTGGTCCCCCGCGGTCCGCAGTCTGCATCCGTTCGTGGGGGATGGGGCTGGCGTGGTATTTCTGGGGCTTTGTTTTATCAGCGTAACAAAACACGCTCTGAAATAACCAGAAGATTGCTAATGGGCGTGGGGGCGATGTCCGGCCCGTAAACAAATACATAGAATGCAAATGCATTGCCACAAATGACCAGCCACAAGCATCACTCCTGCTGTGCAGAACTCAAGAACCAAAGCTATACAGTTCCAACGATCGTAGCAGTGGAATTAAAAAAGAACTGAGCAAAGAGGAGAAGCCCATTCGGATTTAAGTAACGGATCGCCACGACAAGGAAAGAATGAAGTGGATGGATTTAGATTAGGATTAGTCTTACATGTTAGAGTGATAAATCGGAGGCAGGTTAATGCTTTTTTTTACACAAGAAAAAGCACCTAATTTAATTTTAAAGATTTTATTAGTCGCCGAGAATTAAAGTCCGTCACTTTTTTTATTATATTTATTATATTTCTAAATTATTTTTTTCAAATGCAGAAATGCCTGAATACTCAGATAGTCATCGATACAATACTCCTTTTTCAGTTAAGATGTATGGCAGGGATCCTTGAGTGTCGGCCCAAATTGGCGCTACGTGCATTGGCCATAGCCATAGCCAGAATCAGAAGCTGGCCCAGGAGCTGAAGCAGCAGCCGGAACGTGTGGTATTTTCCTCATTTTGTTGGGCTCCAACTGTCGCCTGTGCCGCTGCGGGCTGCCTGACGTTATTTTAATAACGTGCATGCTGCGCATTTGGGATAACATCTGAATTTATGTAACGACGCCCGGGCCCAAACCAAGATGGCAGCTCAGACGGGCAGGGCAGGGCAGGGCAGGAAGGGACGAGAATGGGGGGCAATGTCCTGGGGCACGAATCTTTGCGGAGCAGTGGAAGGGGACTCAAATGAAAACTGATGCGGATTAGTATTTAAAATAATGTCCTGCAGGGATATAACTTGTTCTCCCCATCCTTGGGCGCTACTTTGTTTTCTTTGCTGTTTCTTCTTTTCTCACTTGCGTTTGTTTTTTTGTCATTCTTTTCTTTCCCATTTTAATTCCTTTGCTGCGATTTTCTTTCTTTCTTTTAGGGGAATGTTTCATAAAATTTATATTTGCAGATAAGTCTGGTAGGAGGAGGGCTGGACATTTTTATTACAAGACAATTTACATATTTTTCTTGTTAAAATTCCACAACACAACACTCTCTTTCGCTCTCTCTCTCTCTCTCTCTCCTTGCTGTGTCATATGCATTTTTGTCCATTTTCTTGTTCCTGAATTAATGTTAATTTTTATTACACTTACAGTGCCGACCCACAACTCCCCCCTCCTCACTTTGCTCATTTAAATTCAAGTTTGTTTGTGAGAAAATAAAAAAAATAAATATAGGGGAAAACGGAGGGAAAAACGAAGCAAAGAACGAAACGGAAACGGGCGAAAATGCCAATGGTGAAGAGCGGATGAAAATGTTAATAATAAAACAACAAAATCCAAATGAATGCGTTGCAAATCGAAAAATAATAAAAATAGAACTTGTCCTCGCTCTCCATTGATTGCCCCATACCCTCGAGCATATCCTGGAAGGAATTCATGGGGCAGTGTCCGCCTGGCGATGCCAGGGACAGGAGCCCTCATTACGTATTCCCTGAACAAATTCTATTAATTATCGTTATGTCCTTCTGATGGGTGACTGCAATTGGAAGGTTTCCTGCTGTTTGCTGTTGGCTTTGCTCTGCTCTGCTCCTCCACGGGACCTTAATAAAAGTTACACCGGGATTTCAATTCCCATCCCCCGCTATAAGCTTCATTCGTGTCCGAGAACGTAATCCGAGAATGATGTGCACAAAATCGATATCAGTAAGATTCCTAGACTCCAGGCTATGTATAACTGAATCTACTCTGAGAATTATACTCAATATTGATATTTTAGCGTAGAAAATAAGATAAATTAAAACGTTTAAGGTTTAAGCATACAGAATCAATATATTGATCAGCATATGTACTCGTATGTATTCATATCCGTATAAATATTATTTATGTCCATATAAACACCAGGATTTCGGAGATATTTAATTTAGTGTGCTTACTTTGGTGATGGAAATATTCCAATCGAGTATTTCCAACAAAAAAAAAAACATTTAACAAGTAATCCATGCCCAACCAAACCCCATATGTCAGATTTGGGATCGTGTGAGACTGCTGGAAAAATATTAGTATAGTTCGGCACCTCCAGCTGTAAACACAAAATTCTAAATTTTGAAATATATTCATTTCGGTTTTTTTTGTCAATTAGATTTAAGCATAAAGTGATTATTTTTTAAAAAAAGTAAAAAATAAAAAAAAATGGGTGATCAATCCCCAAGGACACTAAAAGGACAGAAATGACTAATAGGACTGCTACACTAAGCTACAGGAACGATTAACAAGCGAGAAGTGAGTAGAATAAATATACATACATATGTACATATGTATGTACTTACTTGGTACGTGGTACAAGTAATACGCTCAACAATCCAGCAGGTACGAGTGGCACACTTTGGAATATTCAAAATTAGAATTCGGCGATTAAATGGGGGCACATTCAATGGCATACAAAATACACTATAGAAACTGCAGGTTCGTATTATCAACCCAATATGTTGATCTCTCTCAAAATACAATACTTGTATGAATCCTACAGGTTCACATATTTCCACGGCATTGGCTGGTTGCCAAGAACCAAGAGCGGGGTCTTTGGCGTCGTCGGGGTCGGCAGTGTCTTTGAATATTCGGGACTGGGCTTCGGGGCTGGGCTTCGGGACTCGGCATTGAGATTTGATTTGAAACTTTATATACTCGTTAGCTCTGAGCTCACACCAAGGGAACTTATTTTGATACTAATTTTAAATATATTTTGATACGAAAATACATTAAAATGTCGAATTATTTGATTGGAATGGTACGACGAATGGTGCTTACATTCTTTGGAGGATCCCAATCGGTTCTATATCAGTTCTATTCTGGATATTAAGAGTTGAATAAAAGAGAAATGACAGCCGTTAAAATTCAATTAGACTGGTCGCAGCGATTCCAGAGAGCCGTCACACCAACATTAGAAAGCAGAGCCAACACAGGCTACTTCATGTATGTAAACTATGCAAGTAGAATTTCTTCTACTTATTGCTTCAATTATACTTCAATTGTTCTCTGCTCCCCATCCAACAAAAGGTATTAAAAATACCAGCAAAATAACCTAACCCATTAGTTTGTACTGCAAAGAGAGAGGAAGATTAGCTAACTATACAGACGGAGAGGTTCTTTCCATGAGAGAAAAAAAAAATTATAAAAAGCTTTTATCAGCCAACTGCCAGCAGCTGCTCGTGTTGGGAGCAGATAAGCCACACTGCAGTCAGTCACAGTCGAGAAGGCGTTGAAGATCCAATGCGTCGCGTACATTGAACGAATTATTTAATTATTTATTTATTTGTTTATTTATTTAAAACTGTTCATTGAAGTGTAATTATTAAGAAATGATGAGGTCATTTGATACTATTAACAAATAAATAATAATGTTAGAGGGGAAACTGTTCGTTCTTGTGTATGAATCACTAGTGCGTGATCGAAGCAAAAGCTCTTCCAGCGAATAAAAATATATAAATACCGACAAGCGAATGCACGCAAAAGCAACAACAATTTGTTTTGTAAAATCCGCACTTGTGCACAATAAAACGCTGCCATTAAATAACAAAAATGGACCAAGTGAGCATCTTTGATTTGGCAAGTTACAGCTTCTTTGAAATATTTATGCACATAAAAGAGAACTGCGAGAGCGGAAGACCAGCTGAACTCGAGGAAATCAAGTATGCCGATCTCATTAGCTTTGCCGCTTGTTGCAAGCCGTTTGCCGCGCTGCTCCGTGACTGGAATACGAAACTATATAACAGTCTTGAGAAGTACATAATATTCAGATATTTAGATATTAACATCGACTTTGAAGAGGTGCATACCCGGTTGAAGAATGAGTTAGCAAAGTACAAGGAAACCTATTGGAGCTCCCTCAGCCAGGCCATCAGGGACGCACCCGCAACCGATGTCGAATTGTGTTACGCTCCCGAATCATTCCACAGAGATTACATGGACGCATTTGACACCGTGATAGATCAACTCAAAAACAAGACAAACCTGAAAGAGTTACACATTGATGTGTCGGGTGAGAGCATTATATGTCTAGGTCTAGGGGCATACATATTTAACATGGAACATTTGTTTATTTCAGGCTACACCCTAAAAGGTCTGGGAGGAATTAGAAGCCTCGAGGAACTCCGAGAAGGCTGCACGAGAAGGGCACTCTTCAGCCCCTGCTGGAGGGATTGGCCTGCACTCAGAGCAAAGTCCTCGACAGATTGTACATAGACGAGGCAGTGGAGTGTGGATTTGACGATCCGCAGAGCATTGGGCTCGTGTCCCAACTGACCGAACTCAACCACTTGAAGATACTGTCCAAACACGACTCTAGGACATTATGCGAGCAAGTTCTGAGAATTATAGTGGAGTCAAAGGGGAAAACGAGGATTGAGCTAGACAATTCGTCAATATCATACGAAACATGTGGAAATCTTACACTTGATTTGAGAGACCAGAATGCAAACACCTCAGACTACAGTCCACTTTCGACTCTGCCAGGCTTTACTTCGGTATCTGAAATCGTATCACTGAAGAGGTTGACGTGTGGATTTGTCGAAACACAAAACGCTGAGCTCCTGGCGGAGCTACCGGAGCTCGAGGAATTGACTATTACATCTGCGCCATCATACCCAGGATCCCTCTGGGGCCTCCTGTCTGCTCTGGCCTCGAAGGAGCCGCAGACACTACAAAAGTTTCATATATTAAACATGAGGATCGATCCCAGGGAGTCGATGGAATTGGCCCGCCTTTGCGGGCGATCTTTGCGAACTTTGGAATGTCAGTTCTATGATCCTCTGGACATTCAGCTTCTGTCTGAACTAACCGAACTTGAAGAGCTGCACTTGACTGTCGCTGAAGTGCTAGGCAATATATCGCCCATGGTCCTTGAAGTTATAAAGTCTTGCCCAAGGTTAGCTACAATTCATATAAGCAATGTATTCATGAACCGGCCAAGTCGTGTCGACATAAAATCGTCTTTTATGCTCGTCGGAATGCTGGAGGCTTGCCGAGATAAAATTGATATACAGATCAACGGCGGCTGCATATCGTTTGATCGGGAAACAAATAAACTGCTCGTGGCAATAAATTTGTATTATCGAAATAACCTTCTGATGGAAGCATTAGCCTGTCTAAGACCTCTAAACCATTTGGAAATAACAGGGTGCCTTGCTGCTGGTTCACTGAGAGATCTCTTTGCCGCCCTAGCGACCAGAACTACTCACTATCTACAGAGTCTGTCCATAGACAAGGGCTCGCTCGACTTTGGTGATACCATGGAATTGGCCAAAATTACTACGTGGACGAGTTTCACAGGGCAACTCTCCGATGTGCGAAGCTTTTGGCATTTAATCCATTTGAGCGATTTCAAAGTTTTTGAAAAAAGAATCGGTGGCAGGTTTGTAATTAACTCTTAAATCGATCGCAAAAGCTTAAACTGTTTTTCTCTCCATTTATCCCCTAGGAAAATCACGTTCGATCAGTCCACTGGGAAACTGACTGTTTCTCCATTAAATGTCTCTTTAGGGGATCGCTTAGCCAACGGCATTGGACTGAATCCCCTAGCAGGCCTGCAGAATTTGCGGAAGGTTTTTATTGCTGGAGTCTTCGAATATGGCTCCATGCGCGATTTCTTGGGCCAGCTGGCCGCGTGTCAAGGCGAGACTCTGCAGGAACTGAGAGTGGACAGGCGCTATGAAATGAGCAATGAAGAGCTGAGGGAAGTGAGTCGAATGAAGTCCCTCCGAACCCTCGTCTGCAGTGTATCCCATGTTCAGGATATAGAAATAGAACAGCTGGCTCATCTTCCCCATCTGGCAGTGCTGGTTGTTGGTTCCCATCGAGCGGGCTCCCTGAAGAACCTTCTTGGGAGTCTTGCCGCCAGCAAGTGCCCCACACTGGTACATCTGGCTGTAAGGGGCGAAAGTCTCACCCCCCAAGAGGTGACCGAAGTGTCAGCTATAGGTTCCTTGAAGGGACTCGAGTGCGCGTTCTGCAGCACAGAGGGCCTGGATGTACTGTCACAGCGAAACTGCATCGAGCATCTGGGCATAACAACTAGGGAAGGTGAAGCCTCTCTGGTTGATCTGCTCACTGCTTTTGCATCTTCTGGCGAATCAAATATCCAGAAATTAATTATCGATGGACCGCCATTCGGTCAGGAATTAGCTACCGCAATAAACTTTGTTCTTCGAATTCCGAGACTGAAGTCCTTGAAGCTCCCAATCAAAGATACCCAGGGCATTGAGGGTTTGGCCGAGTCTTTGCACCTCGAAGATCTGATAATATCCTGTATTCCCGAAAGGGGTTCTCTAGCAGGTCTCTTCCGGGCTTTTTCAATGAAGGAATCAACCAAATTAAATAACTTGGTTGTAGAGCGCACTTTTATCGACCTTGAAGAGGCTCGTCACCTCGTGCAGGTTGATTCAATCACAAGACTAAAGTGTGGCTTCAGAGACGAAGAAAGGTTCTCCCTCTTGGCTAACATGACTAATCTCGAGAGACTGGAAATCACTCCGAGAAATGGACTTGTAAATATTTCTGGGCATCTGCTTGACATGATTCGAGAATGTCGAAAGCTTAAGACTATTGATTTGGGAATGAAAGTCGTCTCCGATGACTTCCTAAAAAATACACTGGACATTCTGAAATCAGTGAGGGATCCCTCAACTGAAGGTCCATTGGAGATACGAAATTATGTTGCATTACAACACGAGGTAAGCGAAACGTATATCCCGCAGGATAGATAGAAATGCATCAATTTGTGCTTTCTTGTTTTCAGATCACTGAGATGACGGGCATCGATAAATTGTATTTGATTGTCCAAAGGGGAAGATACTGAACAAATCCTTCTGGACTGAAAATGGAACATTAATGCCAAATAAATGAGAATGGATAGATGTGGGATGGATACATGCATGGATGCATAGCAGAAGACGCATAGAAGACTCTTCCAGCTGCATTACATCCCCTCACTGAATTATTCCAATTTAATTTCCGATATACAAATAAAATCACAGCTCCCTTTTAGCCGACTGACGAAATGGGATATTTATTCTAATGAGGGAGGGTGGGAGGAAGGGAGGAAGGGAAGGAGGGTGCAAGTAGTGTAATAGAAAATTCTAAATGTTTCAATCAACAACTCGCATTATTAAATATTAATGGGGAACTCGAGTCGAGTTGTCTCGGACTGACCCTTTCGTGCCATACCCAAAAAGGTCATCATGTGTCTGCCACAGCATACGCTCTGTGGCACAGGCACATAGGCACACAGGCACACAGGCACATCGCACAGATACAGCAATCCAATGTACTCTGGACCAGAAAGAAGCCTGGCAAAAGTAATTTTGGACATTTTTCATCATAAACACACAGCATTGAGAACACGCCGGACGACTCAACCTCAGCCTCAACCCTCTCTGTCCCTGTCCCTGTCCCTGTCCAGGGAGACACTTCTTTGGCGGAGCTTTGATTTCGAATTGGATTTGAATTGGGAATTTCTGGCTTTGGAGTACCGTAGGTCGTCGTCGTCGTCGTCGTCGTCGTAGTCGTCCGCAGGCAATGGTCGTGGTAGTGGAGTCAGATAGTTGGTCAAGTTGGTCGACGCATAAATATTTCTCTTTGTTCAAGCATCGCATCAGAGCCAAAAAAGAGCATTACGACGGACTTGTACGACTCGCAGCACATACACAGCACATATTGTATGTGTGTGTACCTGTACCATCTGTCTCTCTGGCTGTGTGTCCGTCAGCCCTCTGACCATCTGACCCTGCGTCTGCCGACAAGACTACAGCACAAACAAACAAGGAGACAGGATAGGGGGAGGGCGACTGGGCGACTGGGGTCCTCGAATGGATGGCCAGATATGAGAAACGGTCGAGTGGTCAAGTCAAAGTTATTGTCATGTCATGTAAGTGCCACACCCTTCCCACTGCCTCCCCAAGTCCATTCGCCCCTCTTCATTTTGTCCCTGTTCTTGTTCGGATTTTCCAATTTCATCTTCGTGTTCCACACACTACTCGTGCAAGCAAGCCATTTTGTTTTTTGTTATGGCACTGGGCAAGACTCACGAATTTTGGGCACTCAAAAGAGAATATGCTGGGAAGCTGGAAATATATTTTACATAATTTAATCCCCTTGGAAGAAAAGTCGCCTTGAATAAAACTTATCCTTGGGATACTCTGTCTGGTGATGATAAACCTGTTTGTTTGTTTATTTGCTAGTTAGCAGCGTTGAAATATTTGTTGATTTAATCTTAAAATTTCTATCTAATTTCATTTAATATATTTGGTTAAATATTAATTGAATTTTGCTTCCTTCTATACACAATAGTGACAGGACCTGTCACACCTGTAACTAAAAATAAGTAAAAAGAAAAATGCTTCAAAAATTGACTGAAAGTTTTGCGTCTGTTCAACGATGTTTCAGATCGTGTTCGAGGAAAGGTTTCCCCTGGTGTTGGGTTTGGGTAAAATGTAAATATCGGGCGTAATGGTCCCTCCCTTGGGGGCAGAAAAATCAACTGACCAGTAACTTTGGAGCTAACTTTGATGGCATCTTACGAAAGTTCAAAGTGACTTAAGTGAAATTTCCACCTCGGGCAGTCCCCCCGCGCTTCCATTCCACCAAACTCCTTGAAGGGCCATGGCCATGCCATGCCATGAACATGAGTAAAAATTAAATTGATTTTCCATGGACATTGTTCGAACCTGGGCAAAACTTATCCGTTTTTCTACCCCTTTTAATCGTACAGACCAAGGGTATGCTATGTTCGTGTAGATGCCGATACACGCATGTACTCGATCGGAGTTTATTAATCTGCTATGTTTATCTTCTGCTTGGGCCAGTTGAGGATACAGAAGTGTGTGTCACTTCTGAGTAGCGGGTAACCAATAGTCGAAAGATGTAGAAATGCCTACTTCACTTTTTGTTTTCTCTTTCATGGGTTTATGGCAGCCCTGTGGACGGTGCTGTTGTGGCCCCCCCCCCCCTGCGTTTGTGCAACTTCATGGTGTCCACTTCGACAGCTGACCATCCGAGCTCCATCAACCGGCCGGCCTGCCCGACCTGCCTGTGCCGCATATTAAATTGGTGTGCAAATAGTTTGTGTCCTTGTCGGCACAAGATGGCCTGTTCCTTTATTGACTCACTTATTCTAACTTTTCAGTTGGGCCTGCGGCCATTTTAAAGGACAAGGGTGAGCATGCTCTGAGCCCTTACTACGATTTTGAAGTACAAGTGTGTAGAAGAGTTTTTCTCTATGCCTTTTTAATCCACCTGTCCATGGATTCCACTCCATAGTAATTTTCAGAAATTAAGATTAATGTGGAAAAATGATGAGAACTTATTGGGTGTTTGGTATTCAAAGTTTTCCGTCTCGAATTTCGATGCGATTTAATCTTATTTTGCCAGCCAAGGGGCCATCCAAGGGGCCATCCTCCCTCAACGACCATCCATCCCCACTTGAGTTAAGCGACAATTTCATTTCAATTAAATTATAATTATATCTTCTGTCTGCCTACCCGTTGGGCCCATCAAGTTTCAGTTAAACAAAAAGTCCCATTTTAATTTTCACCTTTGCCAAAAGACGAAACGAACGGCGTTGATAATTCTCGAAAATTGTTTGACACTTCAAAGTCATTATGAAGATAGCAATCACTCCCTCCCCGCACCCGAACATGCACCCATAGCCGTAGCCGTAGCCGTACGCGTTCTTTCCTTTTCCATCTTTATCCGGGAAGTTTCGTACAAGAATCCTGACATTTCCTCACACAAACCTCCTTCGAAGTCGGCAACGCCCAGGCATTCCATCCCATTCCTGCAGTCCGCCTCCATCTCCAGCACCATCCTTTTGCCACTTTTCCCATTCGAGCCTGAGCCCACGTCTGCCTACATTCCGGCAGCGCTTTTTGATGTAATTTTGGCATAAGCCAAAAAATGTTTCCTTCCCCGAGATGTCTTTGTCGCGATAGCGCCTCCACGGCCACCCTTCCCCTCCCTTAAGCAAGCGGTTTCCGAATGCGACACGCTCCGGCAAACTTATCCAGCGAAAATTAAGAAAATTGTGGCCCTGCTCCTCGGAGGAAAAACAAAAAGAGATGGAGACCGAGCACAGGCTGAGTTGGAGCTGCTGGAGTTGGGAATCAAATTTGGAATTAAAATTTTAGCATTGCGCACATAATTTTATGCCTACAGGCTGTGTCATTCAAAGGGTTCCTGCCTGCCGGATGAATCCCTGCCACGTTGCCTGACAGCCAAATGCGGGACGAGACAGCGCCAGGGACGCACTTCGCTTAGATGAAGACAACTCGGGGATACATCTTGAATGTCTGTTCTTAATTTTGGTGATGATTTTTTGTTTATTTAAGTACAATACCTTGCTTAAACGTTTCCTCATATATGTGGTTTCTGTTCCCATTTATGAATGCTTTCAATATTTCTACATTCATCAATGCCAAGCAGAGCAGTGTCGTAGAGCTGTCTTGTGAACTGTTCATATATAGCATGTGATTCCTCCAAAATTATATTCATTGGAGACCCGTCCAATCTGACTGCATATCTGGAAGTAAACCAGCTAACTTGTCACCGCATAAGGTTTGTACACAAGTCTCCAACCTTCCCCAACTTTAATTACTCTCCAGTGCCCCGCTTCGGTAGCCAGAATTAATGCTAGCAATAAGTTAGAGTCATCCGAATTCGATTCTTTCTGCTTTTAAGGGAAATGTGGGTTCTACAAATCATTAATTCATTTTAATTTAAATGTTTGTATTTTTTTTATAAGTCTAAAAAATGTATAACTAATATTAGGGAGACATTATTTTTATATTATACATAAATATAAGTATTTTCGTACGTATCAGTTGGTTACAAGACTTTAATTAAATCTCATATATGTTCTTATACAATTTTAATGCCATTCCGTACATGCATACATAATTCTTCGCTTCTTCTCGTACTCATAAAAGAGATTGCCTGATTTCCCATATCCCACATTGACAACAAAAGATTTTTTTGCGCGAAAAGTGTGAGTCCCCCCCAACTGTATAACAACTTCCTGCTCAAATTTCAGTATCTAAAATGGGGAAAAACCCCAAGTATTGAACACATTACGACCGAGAAAAAAAGTAGAGAAATCGAATAAGGAAATGGAACCCTTTGGCACTGTCCATTTGGGTCGAGTCTTCTATAAATTATTTCGTAGATAAAACATATACTCTTATGGGTGAGACCCGACCCAACCCCCATCCATCCATAAGAACCAACCACCCACCCGCCTACACCTTTTGCAATCTGAGTAAAGGCCGGCGCTGTATGCCGCTCCCCAGCGACATTTTCTGACCATCGGAACTGACAGAATTGAAAAATAAGCGACGCTCGACCATCTGCCTGGGTCGAGTTGGTCAGTGGCAGGGGGCGAGGAGCTTGAGAGTGGGTTGAGCGGGTGTGGGAGGATGCCGAAGGTAAAAAATAAAAAATGGCGTCCAGTCGAGTGCTCAACCTCAAGATTTACTATATAACAAAAGGTGGAGAAAAAAACACGGATATGTGAGCTATTGTCGATTACTTGGACACCCTCTATAAAGATTTTTCCACTTCTACGGATTTAATTTACAATGGGAAATGTACGTTTAAACCAAAAGCTGTAGGTATACAATTCTCAGTAAATATTAAAAAATGTAGGTACATTATTATAAAGGCTATGGGTCTGGCTAGATCGAGTGGAAAATATATTTTAATGCACTCACCCAACACACATTATGCCCTGGCACTTCACAAGTTCGGAGTCTATGCCGAGCTGTAGAAGGGGCGAGAAAAGCACACGTTAAAATAATGCAAAAAGGTGGAGAAGACAACGGAGTGGCAGAGCGAGGAGCATCAATAAAAAAGGAAGCGGAAATAGCCACATGCTAGTACTAGTATGATGAAAATACTTACACACACACATGTGCATGTATGCTGTAGGAAAGAGAGCGAGAGTAAGTGAGGGTAAGCGAGAGAGAGTGAGAGAAAACCGCACACAGCGAAACAACGCAACAACGGAAATGGAAAGGATAAAATTAATTTTTTTTTCTCCTCTTTTCCATTTACTTCCGCTTCTGCCTCAGCTTCATTTCCCCCCCCCCGCCCCTTCTGTTCGTTTACCTCAATCGCGACCTACACCTGGACGGGGGTGGAGGGGAGAGCTGACGCTGACGTTGACGCTATCAAATGCCACAAACACATTTAGTTTGCGGCGAATTTGTTTTTGCCTCACTCGCATCGCTTTTTGTTCCACGACATCTTCGGCTTCCCTCTCGCACTTCAGCCATAAAAATGTTGAAACAAAATGCAACGAAGAATAAGAGAAGTGGATGCTCTTACGGCTCGATTGTGCTCATGAAACCCCTACAATTCAGTGCAAGAATCTTTGGTTTTATAGAAATATATGATAGTTATCCCACCCATTCACCCTCTGATCAAGCAGCCATATTTCGTTCGCTCTCTTTCCAACACTGGAAAATATACACCCACGCATACACACACACACACACACACACACACACATGTAGACTCATGTGAATTAATGTCTAAAAGAGAGAACGGGAAGGTGTGCTGTATGGAGTCACGTTCGTCAGCAGCTTTTGTACGGGTCTTTGGGTGGGGGAGTCTTGCACGTATTCACATAAGACTTTCTTCTTCCCTACCCACCTCACTCTCTTTCCTTCTCTCCATCTCTCTCTCTCTCTCTTAAACATGCGACAGAACGCTTATAATAAATCTACTATTTTTTTTTCTGCAGAAAATGCTAAAAAACTAACGGAAGTTTCGTCAAATAAAAAAAGCAGAAAAAATTAAATATAAAAAAGAAGTAAATATAAAGAAAAAACATCGCAGTCATGCACATGTGAGCAAGGGGGACTGCGGACCCCAAGACGAAGTGTAATCCGTGTCCAGTTCAAAGGGAATAAAAAGTAAAAAACCAATAACAACACAGCAACGGGGATGCACAGAGCTGGGATAATCGGATGGGGCAAGGCACAGGAAACAACAACAACAAAAAAAAATGGGAAAAGCAATAAAAATGAAATGGGAGAGCTCGGTTATGGGGTAGGGGAATGCCCGGACTAAGATAAAGGTCTGTGAGATGAAGAATACAACTGCCTTGCCCCAGATCGAATATCAAGATTTTATGTTTCATCATCAAGGAATTCTTTACATTAATAGTTTGGTACCTTATGCGCCAGATCGAATGCATCGGAGTGCCAAGTCAGGTAACCCGTTTGTACCATGCCTCATTTATGCTTCTTTTCCGCCCTCCTTGATGGAATATTGCGCATACGCACTATACCGGAGTGGAATTATGAAAGCAACCACAGGAAATATGAATTTGAAGTGGATGGCCATTGCCTCAGCTCTCAGCCCTCAGCCAATCGGGGAAATGGATCCACCAGAAGCAGCCAACCACAGAACAGCTTCAGAGCGAACCTGCGCTTATTGCATAAAGTTATGTGTGTGTATATAGTACATATATCATAATCCATAACGTTTCGTATGGGGCACCCCAGCCCCCACCCTCGCGACGGAAACGAACCCTTGCATTACTCTCCCCGTTGTTTCTGGCTTCAAATTACAACCACAAACACAACGGAAACGGAGCAGGCAGTGGGAACCCTGACGCCAGCAAGGTACGGTGGGGTGGGGGGAGGGAAAACTCTGGTAAAGGGAGTCGTCAGCAAACAAGAGCAGCCCTTAAAAACCCACACACACACACACACACACACACCCACACAGCCTAGCACTGGAGTCGCTTAAATCAACAAAGAGGAGAGGAACGAAAAGGAAAGCAAAGAAAAAGTAACCAAAAAAGAAAGCAGTTTTTGGGGGTGAAATCCAAAGTCAGGCGCGATTGCCACCCCACGCATATCCGAAGGCGATGCGGCGGCACCCTCAATGCCACCCAATTATAACCGTATACACAAGGTTATACATATCTCTGTGTGTGTGTGTGTGTGTGTGTGTGTGTGTGTCTGTTTGGGTGGGTGGTGGCATGAGTGTGGGTGGGTGGGTCGGAGAGCTTATTTCAGGAGCAACTTCAACAGCGTCTCTCGTTTCGTTATTGTTTCATTTTTTTCTTCCTTTTCCTTTCGATTTTTCTTCCATTTATATATGTGTGAGTGTGAGTGTGTGTGAGTGTGTGTGTGTGCATGGCATGTGTGTTTGTATTTATCTTGGATACATCCAAGACACAGATACACGAGGACGCCCACCCGCCCCACACATGCTGGGAAAGTTACTGCGATACGTGCAACATCATAAAAGGGACAAAACAATAACAATAAAAATCATATATACTCGTGCTCCCCACCCCCTCCCACGCAGCAGCCTTATATGGCATGTGGGTATGTATATAGGGGAATAAATGTTTATTTATATATATACATATATGTAAGCGTCGAACCCGCCTAAGCTAGTATGCGTTTGCTCCTGGTCATTGCCACTTGTACACACATATCATCACATATATCCTTTAGTTTATTTTAGTATAGATATGTGTATAACGGACATAGCAGTATCCCTTATGAAATTCATAAATTCATTCTGCAGCATAGAAATTACTGAATCACGTACATCAAATGATACATAGATGTATGCCCAAGTAAGTAAATATATTTTATAAGGTGAACTGATCTTGATGGAGACTCATCTTCAGCTCCAACAGAAATCAGCTTCGTGTCACCGAGAGGCGTGCGTTCCCTGTGGCATGTAGCATATCAGCGTCTCTTTGGCTAGAGTCCATCGATTTCGCTGTGCCACAAATGAAAGCACATTAGTCCAGCTGTAAGACATTATTTTCGTCTATGCGCGGGGGGAGAACTCCGCCCCATTGGCGTCCCAAGGATACGACGAGTCGTTCGTTGTTTGGCCTGATAAAATGCGTTAAAACGAAAATTAAGCAACACAATTAATGGACCCGCTTTATCATACAATTTTAATGGCACAAATAAATTGGCCAAGCACTGGCCCAGAGAACTGGCCCAGCTGAGTGCCTGTTTCTAGAGCACCACCACCAGCACACACCACACTCTCGGACCCACACACGGATGTAAAAGTTTCCGTATTACTATGTGAGCCATAAACACATGCATACATATATGTACACACAAATGTATATTCTGTATACTTCCCATAGATGTACATAGTTATATTTATTTGAGTAGCTCTTATTTTGCCGATTCAATTTGGTCCTAAGCTTAATTAGTTGCAGGTTGCTTTCCACATCCCATTCGCGTCTCGTAGCCCAGCCGATTCGATGCTCTCTAATGGAGTCATCTGCTGTGAGGATTACCTCATGATTACCAATTGATGTTCTCTCTTAATTTAATTTCATTTTTACCAGGATCCAAAGAATATTTATCCGAATTTAGAAGATCCCTCTCTCTCTCCCTCTCCAATATTTATTTGGGAAAAGATTGGATATATTTTGCTACTTTTATGATTATTTCCTGTCTCCTCTTGAAATCGAATCAGAAATTGAAATGAACGATAATTTGGTTAGCGGTAGGATTAGCTTCTGAGAACTGTACATACAATGTACATATGTACATTCCTATGTACATTGTACATAGCATATCCAATTTATGAACATTTTATTATGTCTTAGCACCCCAAGCGTGTGTAGTAAAAGTATGACATCATATTTTAGAGGCAGCCACAGAGCAGTTACCCCAACAGGAGCCCATACTCGGGCCCAGCGAGTCCAGTACATGGCCTAGGCGCGGACTGGCTAACATTGTTATAGAAGTGCAAACAAACATGGCCAGCAGTGGGGGAGGAGGCAGGGTGGCAGTGGACCTGGCCTAAACGAACCAAATCAAACTGAGCCGAGGGGAAACGAACCCAGCCGAGGCACCGCCTTGACCAGGAGAGACTTGAGCCAGGCGACAGGACCCAGGAGCAGTGGCCGCAGACATATTCGAGGAGGAGACGCGAAACACCCACAAACCCCCTAGCCACCCACAGGAGGTGAAAGCAGAGCGGGAGAGTGAAAGAGAGAGAGAGAGCAAACAATGCTCTGGACAGGGCGGGAAATTATGAAGCTGAAGACGGCTGCAAGGAAGGAAAGGAGGAGTTGGCGGGGTGCCCCCCCTCTAGTGGGAACGGGGATGGGGAAAGTATACAGGACACCGCCGACCTGTGGCCGCTGAAAAGGAAGAGAGAAAGGACAGCAAAAATAACAAAAGTAGAAGAGCAAAAAAAAGAAAAAATGAGAAACCGTGTGGTCCGCTGGCTCGGCAAAATAAATCGCTGGACATAAAAACGGAGCAGTGCAAGCGAGACAGAAGAAGGAGGAAAAGGAAGAGAACGAAGAAGAATGAGAAGAGGAAGATGCAGAGGAAAGGAAAGGAAAGGCACGTGAGGCGGAGCAGAGCAGAGCAGAGCGAGCGAGAGGCCAAGCCAAGCGCCAAACAGAAATAAAAAATTGAATGAAATATTTTTATAACCACACACACACACACACACAGAGAGAGAGAAAGGGCAAGAAATAGAGAGATAGAAAGAGAAAGAGAGATGCAGAAAATGAGAGAAATATAAAAGTGTAAGAGGAAGAGGGAGAGGGAGAAAGAGAAAGAGAGAAGCGCAGCGAGGGAGACAGGACGGAGAGCAGTTGAAGGATATTGATGGGGCGCAACAGTAAAAAGAAAGGAAAGAAAAGAACCCACCAACTTGCTTATCAAATATGAAGGAACCGAAAGTGGGTCGAGGCTGGGGTGTGGGTCGCCCGCAGTCGTGCTGGGGGTCGGGCATCATAAAACCCATGAGCTCACCTGCCCGAGAGACAGAGACAGAGAGAGAGAGAGAGAGAGAGAGAAAGGAGAGCGGGAGCGAGTGCGAGGAGTGCTGCGAAAGCTGTAACTGGAGGCGGCGCACCCAAGGGTAGTTGTTGGGTCGAAAGTTTTATGGATGCCCCGTCGGACGACAGGTGGTCAGAGGCACGCCCACACCAGTAGCCTGCTCCTAGACCCCATCCCGCCTCCCCCATCTCCGCTATCTTTCACACATTTCACTCTCTCTCCCCCCTGGCCATAAAACGGCACATTGTGCTTGTGTGGGGGGTCAGTGGGTGGCACGGCACACGTGCTGATAATAAAAAATGTTTTACTTTTCAATCGACCAATAATATGGCGTTCAATGGACAGGCCAAACGTGCAAAACCCATCAGCATGGAATGGATCCAAGATATTCCAAGGAAGGACAGTGTGTAGAAGAGTGAGAGGGGTATCCCCACTCAGCAAGAGAGGCAGAGAGAGAGAGAGAGAGAGACGGATGGACATACATACACCCACGTACGAGGTTCAATCATCGTTAAAAAGAATTTCATTTTGAAAAATGCCAGAACTTCAATAAATTATATTGCCAGGACACCCCCCCCCAATGGCCCCCTTGCCATACGGCCACCCAAGGATGTGCTGAGGCGGAGGAGAAGGATGTGACAGGGCGGCGGATGGCGGATGGCGGATGGCGGGTTCTGTGGTCTTCCGCTCGACTTGCTGGCACCTTCGCTATCATAACCACAATACAAAAGGAAATGGTGAAATGGGGAAATGGGTAAATGGGAGGGACAACACCCACACTGCCTGCCATAGCCTTTTTTTATTTATTTTCATTTTCATTTTTTTTTTTTGTATTCCCAGTCGCATCCGTAAGATATCTGGGTGCGGACAGGTGAATCAGGTCAATGCAGGGGGTTGGGCGGCGGTGGGAGGGACACTCTACGGGTCAGCCATTGTGTCCCGGCACGAGGATGGGCAGCCAGAGCCAATGGCATCCTGAAGCGTCAGCGTCTCCAGCTGCCCGCTCGATGGTTATTGGTTCGCGTTGCAATAATATAATATACAGACAGACTTGCACAGACACTACCACATCGGATCTATGTGTGTGTACGAGTATGAAATAAAATAAAAATTGTGAAATGAAAACAAGAAGGAACCGAGAAAAAGCTGTAGAAAACTATCAAGCAGGAGGGCAGCAGATGGAAAGTGTAGTCTGGCGGGGACGGTGGACTGGAGGTGAGCAGCAGATTTTAACTCAACTTTGTTGCAACGCGACATTTTCTTTTTTTTTTCGCAGCTGCAGTGGCTGGAAAACCCACAAGAAGGAGACCAGCTTGTGGGAGAGTAAATGGGGTTGCCGGAGGGGTTGGCTGGTTCGCCATTGTCATAATGAGGTGCATTCCAGGGCGTTGCCCGCCCGCCCACTTGCACTTGGATATTGATTGCAGATCCTTTTGTGCCGTTGTCGCCTCCATTCACCGAGAGCCACCGAGACACGGCATTCGCTAATTAAGTCATGGGGAATGCCGAGGTTCACGGGTACCAAGCATACACCGAACGAAATTCGAACCAGCACAAAAGAATTAACCGATCTGGTAGCTACCATGGCAACAATCAGTTGTGGGGGAACTTGTCTCTCTACTTTGGATCAATGCTCCATGACAAATTAAATGCGGAACTGCCAGATGAACACGTGCATTGGATAACTTTCATTCCATAAATTCAGTGTCAATTTTAAATCAAACAAAGAGAAATAAATAAAAATAATAAAATAATAGATGCCATTGAAAAAACGCAACTTCGAATTATGTACAATTAGATTAGGAATATCTGAAACATAAAATCTTATAGATCTGATTGATGAGCTGGCTTATGGCCTGTATAACATATTACTTTTAGTGCCTTGATGTATTCAGTGATATTAAGATTGCAGATATGAAGATTCAGCTCTCGGTCTTTGCCTTTGCATCAGTCAAATATAGCCCACGTATCGTAATGGCCAAACTAGAAACAAATACTTAATTATTAAATATGTAATTTAATGGAACTGTGCCATCGATTGAATCGTTGAGAATTAATTGAATATATGAGTTTGGATTGAGCACAGAATCTCGGCTGTCATAGCCCATGTGTAAATTCTATCTACCATACTTTGACCAGAAAATTTGGATCTATAGTGGTTTCGTTGTAAGCCATAAATTATTTTAAGCTCAAATCAATTTGTAATATTTCCAGAACATTTTCTTTTACCAAGGCATGACCATGGGACTCCACTCCAACGCCGAAACCAATCATGCAAAATATGATTTGTTCCGTCACATGCTGCAAATAAGATTTAAGAGCACAAAAGTGATCATTTCATCATTTGAGTTGCCCCGAAACGAAACTGCGTTTAAATGAAGCTATTTTTGCTCTTCTGGATACTGTGTGGAGCGTCCTGTGCCAGCACCGCCGGTGAGCGTCTGATGTGCAGTTGATACCCAATTATACACATACATATTTTATATACATAAATACTCCCAATTCCATGCAGAGACTCCCTGCGGTCAGCCGCCGGGTGTCGTCGGTATTTGTCGGATGGCGTTGCGCAAATTTACCTACGATAAAACCGGAAACAAATGCTTCGAGTTCATCTACGGAGGCTGCCAAGGCAATCAAAATCAGTTTGAGACCATGGATGAGTGCACGAAGGCTTGCATCAAAAATAAAAAATAATAAATAAACATAAATAAATAAAAATAAATAATAAAGAAAAAAAATAAAAGTGATGTCTTGTTCAGCTACCAATCGAAAGCAGCTCGATAGGAGAGTCACTGTGGCTCCAGCAAGGTTTCTGTAGTCTTCCCTAAGTGAATTCCTAATGTAGCTGAATGATATGTCAAATAAGAATGCCACCAGATTCCCAGGCGATTAGCTCCCTGCCCCCAATCCACCCACCCACCTATATCTATGTCCTGTCCCCCAAAAGCTAATCAGGCAAACCTAACAGAATTTGCATGCAGCAAAATCCGTCAAAGTCATGAGCGTTTTGGCCCGCGGCAGCCCATTAGCCTGGCCCATAACGGTATACGCTCCCACATGTCAGCCGAGTGTCCTCGAGGCGCACTCTGGCATTGTCATCATCATCGTCAGCGGCATGGCATCATCGCCGAACATGCCAGCAGGGGAGAGCGAACGAGTTGGACGGAAATCTGATACCCCACCAAAAAAAAAAAAAAGAAAAGGAAAAAATAACGCGTCAAAGTTTGGCAGCGCCAAAGACACGCTGGGAAGGAGTTTCTAAAAAATGTGTTGCATGTTTATTTGAAAAATCGCTAAAGGATAACCAAAGGATTCCCCTAAGGGTATTTCCCGAGCTCGAGTGATTTGTTTGCGAATTTACATACACGCAGAGGCCTCAGTCTCAGTGCTGTCTCTCCGCAGAGTTTCGCTGAAATCCCTGGGTGTTTTCCAACTCGTTGAACAGCCCCACCCTGGGCGCTGGGCGCTGGGAGCTGGGAGCTGGGCCCTTATCCGACTCAATACGCTGCGGCAATAATTTTGCATAAAGAATAAGTAAAAGAATCCAAATTGAATCAGTGCAAAATTGAATCCGACTGACTCGGAAGAGTGGTTCACGGCGCTGCACGGCACGCCACGGCACGGCACGCGGTGTTAAGTGCCAAATTCAATTCAATTTCGTTTACAGTTTACAGCCCAAAGTTGACATTTATGAGAAGGCCATTTTGTGGATATATATTCAGTGCCCCGGGATATCGATTTCCAGCTCATGTGTGTTTAGGTGTGTGTGTGTGGGTGTGTGTGCGGGGCAACAATCCCCAAATGGCAGCATCATTAACTAACCCACCTCTTATGTACCCCCTCCCCCCCTGGAATCACACATGAAGTCGGTAAATAATGTAATTTATGAATTACAATTAAAAATACACAGAAATGGGGAGAAGCAACAGCCGAAGGTTGAGCAGGGTAAGAGCCAGCAACAAAAGCTATAGATACAGATATAGATACATATACAAATAGAGATAGAGCCTGAGCCTGAGCCAGACGTGCCACATGAGTCCCGTTGCCTTTAGTCGGGGGGATGGTTGGAGTGCTCCGTTCCGTTGTCTGGCAATTTTTGTGCTTTGCTCATCAGTCGTACTCCTGCTTCGGCTTTTGGTTCTGCTCCTCCCACCACTCTTGCAGCTGTAATAAAACTCCCCATTTGGTCATTTGGCAATTATCCCGATAAATTAGCAGCCGGACAATGGCACAGCAGCGTCGCATCGCATCGCACCGCGTCGCGTCGCTTCGCCAACCCACACAATATCCATGCCAGAACACTGAACAAGGGTTGGACATTATTCAGCGAATTCTTTGGCAAAAGTAACCTCAGTTATACATACACACATGTACATACAAAACCCCAAACACTATTCGTATGATACGTACTGTCGAAGCACGTAGCAATCCATTCTCAATTAAATAATTAAACATCTCTTTGCTTCACTTTTTATTTATTTATTATTATTATATTTATATTATATTATAATATAATAATATAATATTATATTTATTATTATTTATTATTTATTTGTTTATTATCAATTTGAATATAGGCTTCTAGGCTTAGCTTGAACGATAAGCCGATACTAATGCAAACACTCGCAGCTATTCCTTTCAGACCATTGCTAGTGTCGTAGATTCTGAACCCAGTACAGACCTTCTGTGTGCAACTATTTGATTAGGCATGAAGATATCACATCTAGGTCATATTTTTGTATTTGTTTGTGTACTCTATAATCGTTGTCCAAAAATAACTATTATTTATGGGCCCTTTGGGCAAAGACTCGAAAATTTACTGTTCATATTGGCTCCAGAACAACGAACAAACAATTTTTTGTTTCTTTTTTGCTTTGCTCAGCCCCTGACTGAGTGTAAATACATATGTGTGTCTGTGCTCTGTGCGAGTGTGGCGTCTATTTAAATTGAAAAAATACCAATTTGTACTTAAGGCAGCTACAGAGACCACGAAAATAAAACCAAAATAAAAATAATTACCTTTTACGCAGAGCATTTAATTTGCCTACTCTTCTGCTGACTCTTAATGTGCGAGCGCCCAGTCGATGAGGTATCAAACTATCAAATTATTATGGTAAATCTCAGAAGTGCTTCCACTGCAGAATTTGCCAGATACTTTTTTTACTTTAAAAGTGTTACTGCTTAGAATTCCCTTCTTTCGTCAAGGTATCCCTGATTGAGCGGAATAAATGATCTAAAATACTATAAACTGATTTCTTTAGCGTCAGAACGTGCAAAATTGTATAAGGATTTCGCAAAACCAAAAAAAAAACCTGCCAAGAACGACCCATAAAAGTACTCTTTGTCTCTATTTAGTTTTTTTTGCCAGCAGCAATTTTTCAGGTGTTGCAAAATCGACTTTACCGGTTAACAAAATCAACTTGGTAACGGAATTAAAACGAACGAATGGTCGGCACAAAAACCAGCACAAACAGAGCAGATGTACTGAAACGAGGAGGGGGTGGTGGGGGCGACGACGGGGAAGGGGGTCTGAAAAAATCCAAAATCGAATAATCGAAGGGCTCTCAAAAACGAAGGCAGCGAGCGTAAAGCGTGTAAAAAGCCTCCACAAACTCAATCAATCAACGGATGGAATAAAGCGCGTATACGCAGTGTTGTCCGTGCGATGCCAAAGTAACAAATGAACACACACAAACATGCACTAGCACATGCACATGCACATTGTGCAAACACAGATACAAACACACACAGAGAAGGATACACAGACAGACTCAGGTTGTTAGTCGCTTGTTTCGCACTGCTTGCCCAAATACCACAAAATCTATTTCGATTCGCAATCAAAATCCCAAATTCCATTTGTACTATGACGAGTCCAGGCCGGACTACATCCCGGACTACGGCTACGGCTGTGACTACGACTACGGCCCTATGAAAGGGGAATGGAATGCGTGCCAGTCGTGTGTGTGTGTGTGGAGTAGGCCGGCAATTGGTTTTGGGACAGGGAAATCGTGGCCAACTTGTGCTTGAGTGCTTTCGTTTGTATTTAGTGGTGGACTTAAAAATACAGAAGCCTCCAAACAGATCCCGCTCCGGTTCCGAATACGGCTATAGCTACCCCTACCCCTACCCACACCCCGACTATCGTCTGCACCCACACAGGCCGTGGCCACAAAACGCATCCGGCGCTGACGTTGAACGATAAGCCGCCGCTGAATGTTGAGCTGCTCTCTCTCTCTCTCTCTTTCTGTCTCTGCCGATGTCCATGTCCCGATGCCCAGTCGCCAATCCTACCTCTGGTACCTCCTGTTCCACTAGTTGTTGTCCATTCAGCTGCCATGTTTTCCAATTTTCGGCGAACTGCGTTGCATTCAGATTCATTCGAATGCAAACTAGAACAACAACAGCAGCAGCATAGAAACAGCAGCAGCAAAATCGTCGCTCGCTTTTCTCGAAATTTAGTCATTGTTCGCGAAATTGCTTATAAACGCGTCTCGTGTCCAGACCAATCCACGCCACCCCGTAACCATGCCCAATCTGACCCGCCATGTCGACGCTTTGGTCAGGTTATAGACGTAAGATAGGTTGGGTGGGGGGGGTAGAGAGATATCGGTACGGAGTAGCTGATTGCTCCGCTTTGGCTTGGCTTTGGCATTGACGGTTGGACGCCCCAGCGTCGCTTTTTGATCGTTCGGCGCTAAAGTAAAAATATTATTGCACTCTCGCGGACACCCTGTCCCTTACCACGGTCCCTAGTGGGTCAAAAACACAACCAGGTCTGCGCCTCACACCGCGAGTCTGGTTGCTGGGCAAGTTTGTGATTCTACAAAACGATTGACTGGAAGAACCGCTGCAGTATACAGCTCTAAAAGTAAATGAAGGTTTGTGCAGATTTCAATGGGAACGTGGGGATTTACACGGCTAAGGAACCATCACCGATTTCATAGGAAATTAGAAGCTAATGTCAGAGAAGAGAGAGATTTTTGCGGTGAGTGGGGATTCCCCGCATTGACCAAAATATAAATTCAGCATATCAAGCGAACAGCGATAACAAAAGACGTAAACATAAAGAGATCGAGAGTGGGAGAGAGAATATGCGGCGCTACAAATTTATTGTATAGGTAAAATAAATCGTTAGATTACGTTCATATATAGTCCATATATACAGTAGGCACACTTATTATTTGGACACCCTTGTCACTCTAGTTTAAACCCCTATAACTTGGCGTACGGTTAAGTTAAACAGAAAAAGTTAATTTTATACAACCGTACGCCAAGTTATAGGTATTCAAACTAGAGTGACAAGGGTGTCCGAATAATATGTGTGCCTACTGTAGTACTGCCTGAGTACCCGATATAGAAGCGGATGGTCTTATCGGGCGAAACGGAGAGTAGTAAAAAAAGCTTTTATGCGCCCAGCTTTTTTCCTGCTGGCAGCAAACACTTTGGTTGCATTTCCCAGGGCGTTGGCGAGCTAGAAAGACGTGTAAATTATCCGTACAGCTTATATATATAAAATCATACGTTAAAGTGCGATTATAAAGTATTTTTGCGCATTAATATAGCATGCACTTGATGCCATATTAACTACAAAATTTTAATTTTTAATAATAACATTATAAATTATGTTAAAAGTAAACTTATCGTGCGTGTGTATGTGTGAGTGACTCACTAGACAAGCAAAAACTTTCCAGCGAAACAACAAAGTTAAATAAAAATATAAAAAAACAATAACCGTCTCAATAAAAAAACCTTTCGCAATTGTAACAAATCAAACGCCGTGACTAACTTAAAATGAGTCAAGTGAGCCTTTTTAATTTGCCACCTGAGATCATCTTTGAAATATTTAAGTACATAAATGAGAACTGCGAGAGAGAGAGAAAAAATGTCCCCGACAAAACCAAGTATGAAGAATTCATTAGTTTGGCCGCTTGCAGCGAGCGGCTCCGCGATATGCTTGAAACATGGGATGAGGATCTATATGACAGGCTTAGACATGTTTTGTTCCTTAAGATCAGAACTAGCTACATCAATTTCGGACGTTTTCATACCAACTTAAAGAATATGCCAGCAAAGTACAGGGAAACCTTCTGGCGGAATCTAAGCCACGCCCTCAGGGAATCACTATGTACGAAAGTCAAATTGATGTACCGTCCCAAATCATTCCACAGTGATCACTTTGAAGCATTTCACACCGTGATAGCTCAACTCCAAAACAAGCCAAATCTGAAAAAGTTATACATTGATGTGCGGGGTGAGAGCATTATATGTCTAGGTCTAGGGGCATACGTATTTAACATGGAACATTTGTATATTTCAGGCTACACCCTAGAGGGTCTGGGAGCACTAAGAAGCCTCGAGGAACTCCGATTGAATGTGCGGATGGATATTGATGATTTGGTTGAAATCTGCCGTCTGAACAAAAACTTGAGAGTTTTGTCCTTCATGAACAATGAAACGGGAGGAAAGAGGCTGGCCGCGATCGTCCCTCATTGCGAAGAGTTGGAATATCTCGGCTTCAAAATGAGACCCGACTGCGATGCAAGCGAATACAGGCCTTTGGCTAAGATTCCCAGACTGAAATGGTTAGAAATCAAAGGAGTTCACGAGAAGGGCACTCTTCAGCCTCTTCTGAAGGAATTGGCCTGCACTCAGAGCAAATTCTTCAACAGATTGTACATAGACGACGCACCATTGGACCACAATGAAACGCAGGCAATGGCCCAGATCACTACATTAACGCGAGTGGAGTGTGGATTTGACGATCCCCAGAGCATTGGGCTCTTGTCCCAATTGACCAAACTCAAAAACTTGAAGATACTGTCCAAACACGACTCTAGGACATTATGCGAGCAAGTTCTGAGAATTATAGTGGAGTCAAAGGTGGCAATGATTATTGAGCTAGACCCTTCGACAATAACATACGAACCAAGTGGGAAACTTAGAATTGAATTGAACATGGAGTTTGCGAATGCCTTCGACTACAGTCCCCTTGAGACTCTGCCAGGTTTGTCTTTTCTGGGTCTTGACAGATCGCGCGATTCAATCATTCATCCATTTAAGCCGATTCTCAATGGATTCAGGAACGCACCCACATTGACGGACTTGTCGTTGAGAGAAATCACGGCATGGGAAACCGCAGCAATAGCTAAAATCGCATCCCTGAAGAGGTTGACGTGTGGATTTTACGATGAAAGTAACGCTGAGCTCCTAGCGGAGCTACCCGAGCTCGAAGAATTGACTATTATGTCTGCGCAATCATACTCATACCCACAACCCCTCCAGCGCCTCCAGGGCCTCCTGGCTGCTCTGGCCTCGAAGGAGCCGCAGACACTACAAAAGTTGTGTTTGGAAAGACGGATCAATGCTGTGGAGGCAAAGGAACTGGCCCGCCTGAGATCTTTGCGAACTTTGGAATGTGATTTCTTCAACCATCTGGACATTCAGCTTCTGTCTCAACTAACCGAACTGGAATATCTGAATCTGAATAGCGTTAAAGAGTTAGACAATATATTGCCTGGTGTCCTTGCAGTTACAGATTCCTGCACGAAGTTGACTAGAATTGAGATAGGCTGTGCTTTAAAGCTGTCCCCTCGTGCCAACTTGGAATCGGGTGAGATCCTCGTCAAAATTTTGGAGGCCTGTCAAGATAAAATTGATCTACTGATCGGCAAGGGGAGGATATCCTTCAATCGGAAAACAAATAAATTGTACCTTGACATGGATTTTTTTGGACACAAAAGACTCGCGATAGAATCCTTAGCCCGCCTTGAATCTGTAACCCATATGGATCTAGAAAAGCGTAGTGGTGGGTCCCTGAGAGAACTCCTTGCCGCCCTAGCAATGAGATATAATTCCAATCTACAGAGTCTGAACATACCACACCAATGTCTCGACTTTGGTGACACTATGGAATTGGCCAGGATTCCTTCGTTGAACAATTTTAGAGGCAGGATACATGAAGAAAGTTTGCGGCATTTACTCCATTTAAGCAATTTCCAAGTTTTAAAAGTTCTGAGACACAATTCCAGGTTTATCCCCTACGAAATAACGTTCGATCAGTCCACTGGGAAACTGACTGTTTCTCCATTAAATGTCTATTTAGGGGATGACTTATCCAACGGCATTGAACTGAATCCCCTAGCTGGCCTGCAGAATTTGCGGAAGGTTTTTATTGCTGGAGTCTTCGAAGATGGCTCCATGCGCGATTTCTTGAGACAGCTGGCCGCGTGTCAAGGCGAGACTCTGCAGGAACTGAGAGTGGACAGGCGCTATGAAATGAGCAATGAAGAGCTGAGGGAAGTGAGTCGAATGAAGTCCCTCCGAACCCTCGTCTGCAGTGTATCCCATGTTCAGGATATAGAAATAGAACAGCTGGCTCATCTTCCCCATCTGGCAGTGCTGGTTGTTGGTTCCCATCGAGCGGGCTCCCTGAAGAACCTTCTTGGGAGTCTTGCCGCCAGCAAGTGCCCCACACTGGTACATCTGGCTGTAAGGGGCGCAGGTCTCACCCCCCAAGAGGTGACCGAAGTGTCAGCTATAGGTTCCTTGAAGGGACTCGAGTGCGCGTTCTGCAGCACAGAGGGCCTGGATGTACTGTCACAGCGAAACTGCATCGAGCATCTGGGCATAACAACTAGGGAAGGTGAAACCTCTCTGGTTGATCTGCTCACTGCTTTTGCATCTTCTGGCGAATCAAATATCCAGAAATTAACTATCGATGGTCTGGCAGTCGGTCAGGAATTAGCTACCGCAATAAACCTTATTCTTCGAATTCCGAGACTGAAGTCCTTGAAGCTCCCAATCAAAGATACCCAGGGCATTGAGCGATTGGCCGAGTCTTTGCACCTCGAAGATCTGACAATATCCTGTTTCCCCAAAAGGGGTTCTCTAGCAGTTCTCTTCCGGGCACTTTCACTGAAGGATTCCACCAAATTAAATAGCTTATTTATAGAGCGCACTTTTATCGACTTTGAGGAGGCTCGTAACCTCGTGCAGGTTGATTCAATCACAAGACTAAAGTGTGGCTTCAGAGACTATGGAAGCTTCTCCCTCTTGGCTAACATGACTAATATTGAGAATCTGGAAATCACTTTCCGACCTGGACACCAATATATTTATGATAACATTATTGTAGAATGTCGATATCTTAAGTGTATTTATGTGGGAAATTTAAGCTTCTTTTCCTACGTCTACTTCATCAAATATTCACTGGAAACTCTAAAATCAGTGAGAGATCCCTCAACTCAAGGTCCATTGGAGATACGGACTACCGGGTCATATGCTAAAATATATGCCATGGTAAGCGAAACGTATATCCCACAGGATAGGATAGGCATACACAAAGTCTCACTTTATGTTTTCGTACTTTCAGAACTCTATGACTGCCATTGACATTGAAACGTACGTTATTGTCACCAAATGGAGAGATTCAGACTGGAACGATTCCAAGGACGAGCCTGAGAGCGTTGAAGAGAGAGATAAAGAGAGCGAATCTGAGAGCGATGAAGAGAGAGATAAAGGGACCGAGGAAGAGAGCGAATCTGAGAGCGATGAAGAGAGCAAGGAAGAGAGCTATGGAAAGATCATAGGAATCGAGATATTTAGAGACGTAGAAGAGAGCGATGAAGAGAGAGATAAAGAGAGCGAATCTGAGAGCGATGAAGAGAGAGATAAAGGGACCGAGGAAGAGAGCGAATCTGAGAGCGATGAAGAGAGTGATAAAGGGACCGAGGAAGAGAGCGATGAAGAGATCGATGAAGAGAGCGAGGAAGAGAGCGATGGAAAGATCATAGGAGTCATACGAGATATTAAGAGACGTAGAATAGAGTGATGAAGACAGCGATGAAGAGAGGAATCTGAGAGCGAGGAAGAGAGCGTTGAAGAGAGCGAATCATACGAGAGAGAGAGAGGAAGAGACGTAGAAGAGAGCGATTAAGAGAGAGATAAAGAGATCTACAAAGAGAGCGAATCTGAGAGCGATTAAGGGAGGACTTATCATCAATATTCAATGCACATAATAAATAAATGCAGGCTTGCGGAGCCAATACACTCGGGAATAGGCATTAGATATTCCCATTTGGGAAATGTTCCCCGAACAGAGATTTCTTTTGCATATACTCACATATAAAATTCAATATTTAATCTTTATTATTTACATGTATAACGAATAAAAACATACGAGTATGTATATACTACTGCCGATAAACATTGTTTAGAAATGTGGAAAGATTGATGGCTACCAGAACTCATCCCTCGGCAGCGACGGGTAGATTGACGCTGGGCTTTGCCTCCAGAGCGGCTGCCTGGGCAGGCGGTGGCTGTAGCAGCACCTTGGTGGGCAGGAGATGCTTGAGGGGCTCTAGGATGCGTGTCTGCTGCAGAAAGGTGAGCTGCTGCTGCTCCAGCTGCAGGAGGCTGATGCCCAGGTGAAGGGTAAGCGACTGGGGTGGGAAGACGCCGTGGATGCAGCGCTGGACATAGGGCACCAGGTCGTAGGCCAGGCAGGAGCACAGCTTCACGAAGCTCTCGCGCTCGTTGCCCGTGAAGGCTTGCTGCTCCTGGCGGTAGAAGGCGAGCACCCGCTGAGCTACCAGCTGCAGCGACTGCTCCAAGCAGCACGTGACGTCTGTGGCCAGGGCCAGTGGGGCACAGAGCCGCAGCTCGTTCAACGCATTCAGATAGCCGTTGCAGAGGGCGGCCAGTGGGTAGAAGTCCAGAAGAGTCTCTGGTGGCGCAAAGGACTCGTGCTCGCTGGCGGACAGCGAGGCGGGATCCAGCTGCTTGCGGGAGTGCAGCGTCACCTTGTTGATCAGCGTGAACCTCTCCAGCTCCTGCTCAAAGTGCTCGTTCACCTGCTCAATGCTGGCCTCGAACCTGCGCTGCACCACGCCCACAAAGATGGGGGCCATGAGGGCCCGAAAGTCGGCACCGACGCGGCTGAAGGAGAGCCCGAAGTACATGCACTGTCCCAAGACCGTCTCAATGGATCCAACGCCGCGTTCCAGATCCTTCTCGAGCGTCTCCAAGAACGCATTGATCTGAGAAGAGCGAGAGATTAAAATCAACAGGAGGGCGTCTGCCAAGCGATTACCGACTTTGTTGTGCAGCCAGGCCTGGAAGAGGCGATCGCCGTTGCAGCTAACACCCTGCAAGGGCCTCAGACTACCGCCCGTCGCCTTGGCAGCGGCCTCTTCCTCCGGGAATATGGCCCGGTACTGGGTGATGATGTTGAACAGATTGATGCGCGTGATCTCGATGGTCTTGGTCAGATGCTGCTGGGCTGTAGGGACGACGCTCAATGAGTGAGAGAATCTGTTGGCATCCATTCCGGTAGCTTACCATCCGCTGTGGCAATGGCTTCAAGGCAGGAGGTGAGCCAGGAGTCGCGAGCCTGCAGGAACTTCAGCTTTAGTTCGTTGTCGCCGAATGCCTGCATCCGCCGGAGGTATCCAACGATCTGCAGGCACTTGGGCAGCTGCAAGTCCGAACGCAACTGGGCCACCAGCTGCACCAGCATGGTGTGCCACAAGGCCTCCACGGCCCGCACAATGCTCTGAAAGGGTAAATGCTTTCAATAAACATCTTTGGTGGGGGGCACAGCAGAAGCCTACGTTCACCACAGAAATGTGGCCCTGATGCTGGCCCAGCTTCTGCACGTAGGCGGCCAGCTCCAGGGCCTCCTCGTAGCGTCCCTCGCGTATGCAGCGCTCCATCAGCTGCGGCAGCTCGAGTATCGTCAGCAGCTGGGCGTTCTTCTGCAGCGTTATGGAATTGAGGCGCCGTTGCTCGTTCAGCTCGGCGGAGTCCTTCAGGAACTGCTCGCACTTGCCGCTGAACTCTGGCAGCTTGCCAATCAGTGTGCCCACCTGCTCCTCCGTCTTCAGGAACTCGTTGAATATCGACCGCGAGTTCTCCGCCGTCGTGATGAATGTCTTGTAGTTGGAGATGGCCAGGTCCTGGGTCTGCTCCAATATGGTCTTGGTCTCGTCGGCCAGGCGTGTTTGCTCCTTTTTCAGCTGCTCCACCTTGTAGGTGCCCAGTTTTCCGAGATAGTTGTCCAGTTCGGGATTGCCACGCAGATTGTCTCGAATGGAAATGGAAATGGAAATTTTATTTTCATTGCCATCGCTGCTGTATGACTGAATCAAATACCTGGCACACCATCGGGGAATATCAGCTTGAGCACTCTCTCATTCTCCAGATCCATTTTATCTACGAATTCCATCAGTTTTTTGTGTATTTTTCCAAAATGTTTATTTAATTTGTTGTTTTTTTCAAACAGCTGATTGTACAGTGCTGCAAAACGGTTGTCCACTAACGTACTAAGGCGTTCACTGTAGAGTGCTGTATAATGCCATGCATGCAGTACTTCAGAAGCCGACTGATATTTCACTCAGCCGACTGCTATGACCGCTAAAATTCAAACTGAATCTCTAATTTCCGTAACTTATATTTGTAAGTGTTCTGGCACCCCAATCATCTGTTTTATGGCACCACCTCTCAACGTCTCCACCCCCAACCTACTCTTTGTACTCTCCCAGCCTGTCTGCCGCTGCTGGTGCTGCTGGTGCTGCTGCTTTGGTGAAAGTAGAACGTTTATTTGTCTGTTTGCTGAAAATTTCAAACATTATTATCTTTGAAGTCTGTCCGCACATACACATATGTCTCTCTTTCTTTCTCTCTCTCTCTCTCTCTTTCTATCTGTCTGTTCATGTTGTTGTAAGCCACGCCACGCATTTCCCCCTGCCCCAACGCTGACGCTAATGAACACGAGTTGCAGTTCCATTCGAAGTCGCATGGGAAACTGCCTTCTGCCACAGCCAGTGGGGCACTTTCATCGCGCCATGAGACAGCATCCAGCATCCAGCATCCAGCTCCAGCTGCCGCTCGGTGCAGACATTTCGGCGTCGCAAGCAATAATTGCAGGCTGAAGCTGAAGCTGAAGCTAAAGCTGATGATGATGGCGTCGATGATGATGCTTCCCGCTGGGAGACGAAGCACAGATGTGGCTGCAACGCGTGGCTGTGGCCGCTAATGGGATTGTTCTGATTGCATATTTAAGCCATTATTTGGGGTGCAAAAAAGTCATAATATCCATTGCGCTGAATAACCCCAAATAATACGCCTCGCCAGTAGCCGCCAATCGAGGATCAAGTTACGAAAGATGTCTGAAGGATTACAACTGATGGATGGTCTTGATGAATGTTTCGATTCCAAGCGTGGAATGAGTTCCTCATTTTTCGAATTACGAATCTTTTTTATAAATTTAAAAATCGCGATTTTGTGGCTTTGCGCACTTTTCGAAATTTTACTTGGGTGGGGTTGAATAATTCTCTATAACTCTCTATTCCACCCCCTCAACTAAAATTGCAAAAATTACGCAAGGTCACAAAAGACCTAGAGGATCTAGAGGATTTGTTGATTCGTGTCGATAGAATGGATATACCTGAAGATATAGCGATCCAAAGTTGAAGTTTTTCACCATTTTTAGTGCTTCTTCAACGTTAAAGTTCCCAATTGAAGGACACTTTAAAGCTACAGGAAACTGCCTGGAACTGCATCATTACACTTACTCGAAATGATTGAGTTCATTCCAGCTAATTATCGTTATTTTTGGAGCACTCACACGGGCTTCGATGCCGCAAGGTTTCAATGCAATTTTTATTGTATTTATTGCGCCATCTTTTTTCCCCGCTTTACTTGTATGAACCACACTGTAAGTCTGTACAAACGCAGGTAGTATTTATATGTAGAACTGGGACCACATGATTAAAGCACCCAAGTGCCGTGAACCTGCTACGTGTGGGGATCTGTGCTGAGCTCTGGGCTGGAGCTCGCTTAACCGCAACCAAAATTATTATTTTTGCACTTTCACTTGCTCTACCCCAAATATAGTATGTATCTCTACAGATACGAGCATGCATACAAGCCCATGAGTTGCATGAGGAAACACACACAGTTTGTTTGCCATTTAGCGCCGACAAATCCATAAACGAAATCCATCCAAAGTCCACACACAAACAGTGTTTTATTGTAAAAGTTTGCATGTATTTCGTAGTATTGCTAGTATTTCGCAATCGAATCCATTTGGCAGGGAACCAGTTTGGCACTGGGTAAGGGACACGTGAAGCGTCGGGCGTCAGACGTCAGGCGTGAGGCATGGGGACCACCCCATTCCATGTGCTGGTCTCCGATATCCCCCTGCTATGCTGGCAGTTCTGCCACAAGTGGTGGACGTGGACGTGGACGTGTGGCGGCATGTAATCAGCCAATAAAAAATAAGCCAAAAATAAGTACAGCAAGAAACAAATGAACACAATACTGTTCTTGTCGTGCCTTGTGGGCGTGACGGGGGGCTGGGCAAGACATAATAAACACACAACAATAATTAAACCGAGGCTAGCCCCGGCCACCAAGTGGCTTTCAACAGTTCTGTCCAGTTAGGCGCCAGCGAGGGCCACTTGATAAGTTATGGGATAACAATGTATGCGATCTGAAGGGAGTACGAACTAATACACAGGACTTGGAGAGCTTCGAAGAGACGTTCGAAAGGCTGAGACAAGACTCCAAGGGATTATCACTATCAATAAATAAATTCCACTAATTCCCTTAAATGAAAATGATTTTTGATTGTTTTACAGAAAATATAAAACAATACTGGGGAACAAATTTAAGAAGCTATAAAAAACTGAAAAATCTCAAACTCTGTTCTTAGCTATACTCATAATATCTGAGAACTCATTGGTGCAACCCTCGGCAACTGCAACACTCCCAATCAAGCCATGAAGATGCGCGCCAAAACAAGCTTTGACCGTCTAATCCTCAGCAGCAGCAGCAACAGCAGCAGCAACAGCAACATCCACAGCAAATGAATCAAAACAAAAACCCAAGCAACAACAATGTTCAGGTCCACTACTGACCTACTAAGCAGTCGAGACGACGCACTCGTCGTCGTAGTGCCAGCCCCAAAGACGTATCATCGTCTCTTTCTTGGGTCTCACAGTGCCAGTCTCTGCCACTGCCTCTGCCTCTGACTCGGACTCGGCTCCAACATCAACATTGGCCGCGCTCTTCGTTGGCGTTGCGTGTGGCGCTGTTTCTTGTTGCTAGTATTTATATTTGTTGATTCTCTTTGGATACCCTGCCCTCGTAGCGAGCACAGAGGGTAGTTTGATGAGATGTTTAATGATAATTTACACACAAAAAGAATGATCTTTAAAAATGATAAAAGTGAATTTAAATATATAGAAAAATAAATAAATACATAAAGCGTCAAAAGCCCTGGGAGTCAGCGCACTACTAACTATTTATGTGCTTAAATAAGGTAAATAAAAAGAGATGGAAGGGTGGGAGCAATTAATGAACGATATTCAGTGGGTATCTAAACGGTTTATGATGTACCCAATACTGCCTGGAGGGACTTGTAATCCTCAGATAATCCTCAGTCAATGGTGCTCAGACAGTTTCTTTAACCAGAGAAAAATAATCAAAGAACACAGCAAAATTAGCGCACATTTTCTCGATGTTTTGATTAGATGGATAGCTGTAAAAAAAATCATTAAAGAATAATGTCTAAGTGGAGATTATCTAGAAATTTAGCTGTAGCTGTTACCAGACTACCTTCTCTGCCACGTACCAGGTATCTGTTAGTCGGAATGCCAACTTGATGCCTCAGCTGCTGGTCGCGCGCTCGCTCGTTTTTCAATGTTTGCATTTACTCCGCCACCCGACGACGCGGACGCCGACGCGGACGCCGACGCTGCTGATGCTTCGAATAATAAATAAGAAAAAGTTTTCCTGCAAACGCAAAAAAAGAAGAAGACAGAAAGACACAAAAATAAAAAACAGAAAACAAAACCAAACCAGAAGAAAGAAACAAAATCAAACAAAAAAGAAAAAACAAAAACAAAAAAAACCGAACAGAGCCGTAAAAATAAAAAGCGTTTTCGCTTGCGCAGCCGAGCCCCAGCCGACCGATCTTGGGGCTCGCTCTCTGTCGTGAGCAAAGGGGAGAGAGGTCTGGTCTGGTCTGGGTCTGGCTTTGGTCTCTGGGACGGGGTCTGCAGCTGGAGCTGGAGCTGAAGCTGAAGCTAAAGCTGGTGCTGTCTTTGGCGTCGTTGGCGCAGTTGCAAACGTGAGCGCGAAGCGTGTGAACGTGATTTTGATTTTCGGCCTGGGACTTGGGACTTCCTTCTCCACACGGTCTTGCAGCGGTTACACTGGGAAAAGCCAGAGAGCCCAGCACGAAAGCGGGGCACCAGAGGTCGCGGAAAACTGCATCCCATCCAAGCCGAGCGAAAACTCTGTGTGTAGTTAAATGAAAATATGGATTTTACCGCTAATTGTTATCCCGAATGTGTATGTGGATGTGATCCCGAGTGTGCGACACTTTCGTCAGCTGCTGATCGGCGGACGGACATATAGGCCGTTCCACTCCGAGCAATAATTTCCGCCGCGTAGTGTCTTTGTCCAACATTGCCGAATCCTTGACAGATTTCTATTTGCCATTAAGTTTTGCATTTGCCATTCGCCATTTGCCATTTGCCATTCGGCATTCGGCATTGGGAGAGTGTCAATCGAGTGAAAGTGAACAATGAAGCGCACCCAAATGGATAGGCGGTTGCGGATCACACAGCTAATAACGGTAAGTGGGGCTGGGCTGCTTGTGTAACTGTTTCTTTGGCTATCTTCAGCTATATCTTTATCCCTAGCTGTGCTTTGAGTGAGTGAATTGTTTGCCAACATAAAGAGTTTGCATAGGGGAAGTGTTTCGCTATCGACAGCAATAAAGTTTTATAACTGCGATTAGAATTCCTCTACGAACTTCATCATTACCAAAATATACAGAAATAAATACGTATGCCACAAGCTGACAGCCATTGGAGAAATGTGTGCAGTGGTTTGGTAAAATTAAATTAATTTCCTTTGAGCATTTGTTGGAATTGCAGCACTGCTTTTTAGAATTATTTTCCCTACCCCAAACTACTGTAATAAATCAGCTTTCCTTATTTCGATCTGTTAAGCCAAGACAACTATTGCCACTGGTGTTAAATAAATAGAATTAAATAAATTAAATATATATTTGTCAGAAAAGAGCTGAAAGACCCCAATAAACCATGAAACCCTCGATTCCACAGCTTACCGCTCAGGGAATTGTCATATTAGTGTCAATCAGGAGTAACTGATTGATTGCCCCTCGGCTGCCATGGGGCCATGGGCTATTGGGGCCCTGTTCCATTGATGAAAATGAAAACGCAATTAAGAGATGGTCACACGTCTTCGGACGTTTCCATTTCTCAAAAATGTGTTGAAATCGATCAGCCATTGGGCGCTGCTCCGAGCTCTAAGCGTTTTATGCATATTAACAACTTCTGGCTGTATCGTCGCTGTATCGATTTTTGTGTGTGGTTTTTTTAACGCATGACTACGCAATCACAACACCATAACCAACAGCAAACAAACAACAACACAAAAAAGCAATCCCAAAAAGAGAGACGAAAATGAAATGAAATATAAAAAAAAAAGTTTCACTTTCTTCGAGAGCAAATCGGAGGGGGTGGGGGGCTCCGACTGTGGGCCGCGGCTCACCTTGGTTATTGGGGATTGACTTGTTGGATTTTGGCCCGATAGTTGGTAAGACTAAAACAGAAAACAAAACAAAAAAAACAAAAAAAAAGAGGCGAATGCCAAAAACAGCCACTTGCCAATTTGGGTAGAGACTGCGGCGGTCTGCGGGGCCTTTTCCGGTGTTGGCCACAAGTGAAATTTCATCGAGTAATTAGCGATCCATGAATATGCATTCGATCTAGGGATGGGAATGGGAATGGGAATGGAAGTGGGAATCCAGTGTAGAGGGCGCTGCAGCTAAAGTCAAGTTTGTCGCTTAAGTCTTTTGTTTTGTGGCTTGTGGAAATTTCACCATTCGCCAGCTGGCTGGCAATTAGCAGCAGAGACAGCAGCATCCACAGCAAAGAGCACTGAAACCACCGCACCACCAAATTTGGTTAAATGTAACATCAACTTTATTTCCAGAGCCAATTGGATTTATAAATAATTCATTCTAGCAGCTGTCGTTGAAGTTGCAATGCCAGAGTGAGAGACAGAGAGACAGAGACAGAGAGAAAGAGAGGCAGCGGGAAAGACTTGGGGCAACATTGTATTTGGGAAATGAAGACATACACTGGAACATCTCCTCGTGCCGAGAGATGCTGCTGCTGCTGCTGCTGCTGCTGCTGCTGCCTTGCCTTGTCCTGCCCATCTGGTTGGTTTTCGTAGAAAGTCGCTGACACATTAAAGTGTTGCAATACATTTCTGTGGCGACAGCTCGGCATCAGCGTCTACGATTGACAAATGTCTTCCTCGATGCAAGTTGACTTAATGCCCATTTGCACTGCGGCACTGCGGCACTGCTCGCGGGGCAAGCTCTCACGGCTGATTGGACATATTGATTTGTTTCACCGACTCGGACTGCTGACAGCCACTGAAGCAGCCGCAGCAGCCGCAGCAGCAGCATCACTTGCTCCAATTTCCTTCTGGCCTCCACTGGCCGTTGTCGCTTCCAAGAAATATGACAATGTTAATGAAGAGCCATGGCCATAGCCATAGATCTATGGACCCGTTCTCAAACTCCACTCCACTCCACTCCAATCGACTCGACTCGACTCACCCGCGGCTGCATGAGATTCGGTTTAATTGTCTTGCTGCACATGACAATCGACACTAATGCTCCCACCGATCGCGATACCCTGGCCAAACAAAGCGAAAGTAATTCTGCTTTCCATTTCAGGCATCGCTGGCACTCGCATTTGTCTTTGTCGGTTTGACCTGATTTGGTTTTCAACACAAATTAGTTGGAAAGAGAGCCACAGTCTCATTTCATTCGCAACTTCGCACCCATCTTGCGGTCTCATCCCCCCATAATCTAATCATCATTCGGATCACTTTCTCATTATAATTGCCCAACGTGGGGGAGGCACAGCGAATCACTTGATTGTGGTGATTCTGTACGGAAGATGATTATAAAAATAGTTGCCCCACATTGTGGTAAGGAATGCGAAAATTACTTGCCCCTTCATATGCCTCTTCTTATTCCGAGGCATTGTATAATTTCGATCTTTTCTAGGAATTCAGCAAATGTTAAGATGTTTTCTGACAGGCTCTGGAACAACATTATTCATATTAGAATTAAATGATTCCTTTACTGAAACTCATTCTGGGATTTATGCGGATAGAGTTTAATTTTGTGATTTAAAGTGTGACTCGCGGGGGTGTGGATTGTGGCCTTAATTCCCTTATTGAATACTTCTATCATTTATCTAAGGGATCGATGCCAAAAGTTGCAAATATCTTCCGTTTAGTTTGGGATAGCCGATATGAAATTAAAGCTTCACCTTAAATACATTTAAATTGGTATGGTAATTCATTAAATACCCTTTATGTTACATACCACAACACCAACAAAATGTTCCGAGTAAAAATATATAGTAACTGCAGCTCCTCTTGAGAGAAACGAATGCTCCGAGAAGCTATTACGAAATAGAGTCAACCCAATCGTGTTGACCCAATGTCAAATGTTTACATATGCTAATCAGGAGGCTGGAATTTTCCCCCAAACGCCCAAACCCCCAGATGACATAACATAGTCCAATCGTGTAGCGTGTTAAGTTCGCACTATGGCACCGATACACACATCCGCTAACAAAACCACAAGGGAGCCAGCCGAACACTTTCTTTTCGGCAGGGCGAGTGAATCATTCGCGATCGATACTTACATGCGAGTGTGTGTGTGGCATATAATATGGATATAATATAAATACGAGTAGTATGTACGAGTACGAATGCGAGTCCGGGCATAGGCGATAACTGAATGCATATCAATTTTTGGGCAGCGAACCGGTTCGCCCAGCCAGACAGACAGACAGACAGAGAGAGAGAGAAAGAAGAGACAGGCCCGTTCCCTATATCTGCCATATAAGGCGGGGGCTCTGGGCTGCGGGCTCTTGGCCAACGAGGACTGGCCACCGACTGAAACGTCTGAGCACAGTTTTTCAACAATTGTGCAACCGAAAAGGAAAGTTGAAAGGGCCCCACCACACTAACTGGGGGGGTGGGGAAATGCCTGGGATTTTCCATCGTTGCGACGTTGCGGCGTTGCGGTTGGACTTTTACAGGCGGCGGCCTGTGCCGCAATTTACTTTTACTTGGGTAGTAACCCATTTCGCTTTTGATTGCTCTTTGCATTTCACTTTGCCGGCTGGCGGCAGTGGCCTGGCCATCTGTCGGTTGTCTTCGTTTTCGTCTTCCGCCGGTTGCCGGTTGCCGGTTGCCCGGTGGCCACTCACTCATCCGCTTTGTTGCTGCAACCAGTCAGTCTCTCTCTCTTTCTCTCCTTCTCTCTTTGCATATATGTATCTATCTCTTTATAGATGCAGTCTGTGGCATGCAAATGCACATCGATCATCTTTATGACTTGTGATTGTCCAGCGTTGGCTTTGCGTGAAAGTAAAATTTGATTTTCCAGCGGCTCTGGTAGTGACTCTGCCTCGTCACGGCGCGGTCACGGCAGACGGAGACAATTTGTTTTTGGCCCCAAGTGAGAGCCAGGTGCACTCGACTCCAATCCCTCGCATTCTCCCACTTCCCAGGCCAATAAAAAGAGAGTTTTAGCGTCACGCCATTTGCTTATCAGCGACCACCAGTCGATTCTCATTTCTCATTTCAAATAAGATTTCCTCTTCGGCCGTCAAAGCTGCAGATCTTTGCCCTGTGCAACCCCAAAAGCAAACAAATTTTCAATCATTATGGGGAAAAGCCTTTTAGCAAAACAATTTCAGAATGGAAAAGCCTCTGCACAGTTGCGGGAAATCATTGTAGCTAACCTACAAGGTATTTTCTCAGCTAAGTTCAGATCTGAAGGCTCGTATGCACAACATTTATTGCCCAGAGACTTTTAAACCCAAAGGTTCAAAAGTGCAATAAATTGTAGAATTAAATGTGAAACTATTCAATTTTCCTTTCAAATATTCCACAATCACAGGACGATGTCATCCTATGTCTACTGCTGGTCGTAATGGTAGCCCTGCCCATTGTCGCCACAGGCTTCGGCTTCGACTCGGCCAACTCTTGCACACCCAATGGCAAGATGTCGCGTCGCGGCAGAGCCCAGATGCTGGCGGCCATTCCCTGCGATCTGGGGAAGCAGGCCTTCTGCCATCTGCCCGGAACCGCGTATCCCTGGCATGCAGTGCGGCGATTTGTGCATGAGAACCAGGGACTGATGAAGCGCATGTACGGGGATGTGCGACACATATCCATACTGCGCGATGAGATCCAGAACAACGAGGTGGATGACGATGATATGGAGGACACCGCTGAGCGTTACAGCAAGGATGGAGGACGTCGCAGCGCCAAGTATCTGATGCATGGTCGGGATAGGGATCGGGATCGGGATCGTGATCGTGACCGGGATGACTTTGTGAGCTACAAAGGGAACGATGTGCTCATGGAGCCGCACTTCCGACCAGTTTCCACGACCACGACGACGACTACAAAGGGAACGACAACAACGGAGGCGCCATCCACCACCAGTACCACGGCCAGAAGCTCCACCTCCAGCCCCACGACATTGCCACCCACCTCCACCTCGAATTCAACCAGTACGAGCACCACAGCTGCTGCTCCTCTTGAGAATCCCCCAGTAGTTCCCAATCCGGACTCGAACAGTGTCTACGAGGTTCCCATCTCAACGAGCACCAGCACCACTCCATCGCCGGGCAGTGCGGGGACTGGGGACAACATCCAAATCATCGACTCGCCTCAGTTGGGCTTGCGGAATCTCAGCAGCGAGGTGCAGGCGGATGCTCCGACACCCACGACTCTCAGGCCCACCACAGGGCCCAATAAAAGCTCCGCAGCCACGGCCAGTCGGAGGAGAAAGCCTGCAGAAGCCGCCACCATTTCGGCCACTCTGAGGGCTGTGCCCACGACGACAACCACAGCGGCTCCAAGCACCACAGCCACCGTGCTGATACGTCGCAATGCGACCAAATCCTCGCCTGCAATCTCCCCATCGGTGACTACGCCCGTCAGCTTTGCTTCCCTGTTCTCCGGCTCTTCGACAGGCTTCAGTCCGGAGAAGCAGCGTAGGCCGCTGACCACCAGCACCACAGCAGCGCCCACGCCAGCTCCAGCGCCAGGACCAGGACCAGCTCTTGTTCCAGCTCAGACAGGAGCCGCAACAAAAGCGGGACTGGTGCGCGAGGGTCAACTCTTTCAGGATGCCATGAAGCAGGAGCCAGTGGCGGTGAGCAGCAACATGCGCGGAGTGTAAGTCTAATCATAGATCTGCTCTGAACTAAAGCTAATCTCTCCCCCCTCCCATTTCATTCTATTCATCAGCAATGCCTGTCCGGTGAAGGATGAGGTGGTGGCCCCTTTTTGGGCGAACAACACACGCGGTGAGGTCCTGGCCCTGCTCAATCTGTATCCGTTCGAGCAGTACGTCCACTGGGAGAAGTGCACCCAGGAGTTCAAGCAGATGTTCTGCCGCGATGGCTGCCGCTGCGAGCAGCAGTATCGGCTGCATCGTCTGCTCGCCTACGATCCGCACAACGAGTGCCGCGGCATCTTCTCCGACTGGTTCCGCTTCCCCTCCAGCTGCATCTGCAAGTGCTACAACATACCGATGGAGTTCCGGGCCACCTCACGCAGTCCACGCTCCGACAGCAGCTTCGATGCGCCGCAGGAGCGACTGGCACCGAGGGCGGACCCCATTGAGGCCGCAGAGGCTGAGGTGCAGCGAGCCATCTACGATCATGCCACCGAGGAGTGGTATAGGCCACGCGATGATTTCGACTTCTTCGATGGATAGTTCCCAGAGAGCATGAATCCATCAATTGTACAGTAGCTGAATAGAATATTTCTTTTAGATTTAATGGAGTACCCGCACCCTCCCGCAAGATCTTTCAGTCTCACTTTCCAGCTAGTCTAAGGGCTACGAACATTAATAGCACCCATTTGAATAGCATAATCATAGCATTTAGATTATCGTTTAAGCGTGGGCACTATGTCATTGTAAATATAGGCAGACATAGTGCCCGATTTAGCCAACACTTTGAAGAGCGAATGTACCTTGAAATACTTTTTGAACATATCGCGGCCCACGTGCCGTGTCCGATGGTATTTAATTTACTTATGTATAAAATATAATAGTAATAATAATAAATATCTACTCAGATTAAGTTAAGCATTAACCATAATCCATAATCCAGATTGGGAATGCATATATATCAAAACAGTGGCCATAACATTATCTAGAGCGTAAAGCAAAAAGCGAAGGCATTTTGGAAAAATATTTATTGCAAAAATGTACGCAATCATACATATATGTATGTGTGTATGTATATACCATATAGATTGCATGTATGTATGTATATGTAGAATGCTTACGTATGTATAAAATAGATTTTAATGTATTTAATACGTTGATATATATATATTTAATTTGTAATCTTTAAGGCATACATATGGGTATGATAAATTAGATTTATATAAATTGTATTTATGTGTAGAAAAAATTGCATATTCTTTTCAAGCATTTCATTTCATTACAGCTTAACCGATTACCACCTACGGCTAGTGATAGTGTTCTCTCTTTTTTTTTGTAGTTTGTTTTGTTTGTTTTTAAACACCCAATCAATCAATCCATTAATCCAATAATATTGTTCATCGAATAAAAAAACGTTTAATGTTGCACAACTGGCAGCCGATTGTTCTGATTGTCAGGTTCAAAGGCAAAGGCACACACGACAGGTAAGTAAGTAAAGCTCGAAATATATATATATATATATCTCACATTAGATTAGAGTTGGAAACTATTTAATATACACAGTTAAACAGTTGAACGGAATTAAAGCCACTAAATTGGTTTATAGGTGTGTGTGTCTGTGTGTGTGTGTATCAAATCTAAAGGTTTATGTACTTACATAATACATAATAATAAAGTGTAGATTGATAGCATACAAAACAGACAAAGTAGAACAATTACATATGTATGTAGTTTAGATGCCTTACAGACTTCCTTTCAGTTATATAAATATTGATATATAATAATAAATTGTGGACAATTCGCTACAGAGAATTATAACAGACAGACAGACAGACAGGCAGACAAAACATATAGAACATACTTGACTACAGCTACAGCTACAGCTACAGATATAGTTCATAAATTAGTTGACGGATACGATGAAACAAGTAGAAATACCGCGCCCTAAATGCAAACAACATCCTTGCTGCCGTTTGCAAAATCTACGGACGCCCATAGAATACTCTGCGTTGAACGAAACGAATACAAAACTTGATAATATTGATACGCATTGCAAAATACTAGGCTCGGACCACTTAGCATTAATTAAATCTAGGAAACTATGTGCGAAATCCATTCTGCTGCTGCCATCAGGCACTCGAGACGGGCACCCAGAGCAGCTTGTCCTGCTCCTTGTCGACGGCATCCTTGATCTGAGTGCACATGTGCTTGATGCTCACGCCAGGTATGACGGCTGACGGCAAACGAAAAACAAACAAACAAAATGGTCACACAAGGGTGGTGGGTGGAAATAAACGCTGCGATTCGCACCTGATATGTACTGCTTGTAGTCAGTCTCCAGCTTCATGGCCCGCTCGTACATCTCCTTGGCTGCCTTGGCCGAGATTTTGTCAGTGCCAAAATCACGGATTTCGCGTATTTGCTTGGCCGACTTGAAGCGCAGCAGCAGGACAATCGGATAGATTTGCAGACGCTGAAGCCGCTCAACGGCCGATATCGACACATCCAGGATGCAGTGACGTCGATCCTAAAGGCAGAACTCTTAACATTGAAAAGGCTACGAAACTCAATAGCATATGTGGTCCACTCACATTCTTGCAGGCATTGCTGATGGCCTCCACGGTGGTGCACTCGAACTTGTTGCCCCGCCGGCGATAGTCCACGAAGATGTTCTCCTTGAGACCCTCCTCCATGGCCTCCTGCGAGCAGTCCATGGCCGTCACTTCGCACAGTTTGAACAGATTGGAAAAGTCAATGGTCAGGCGATCCATCAGGCACTCGGACAACGGTCCAATGATCAGTACGGGCCGACGTGTGGGCGCTACATGACAAGAACAGCGATATTAGATGACCTTTGGGGATTGGGATTGGCACCACTTACAGTCCAAGAGCTCCACACGCTGATAGCTCAGGGCACCGCCATCATCGTTGAGTAGGCCTAGGTCCGGAAAGAAGCTGAGCTGCGTATTGCTGAAGCTGGCAATCTCCGTGGAGTCGCGGGACGAGCTGCGCTGGTTCTTTTTGCGACGAAAAAACGAACGCCGAGCCGAGGTGCTGCCGCGTCGTGCGGTTCCCGTATCACAGTCGACCACCTCGCCCGAGCGCAGCTCCTCTTCCACCCTGCAAGGCAACACGGATAGAACATACGCATAGATATGGAAGATATTAAGCAGCCTTAAGCTGGTACGCACTTCATTTGACTGGGTATAATGCCGCACTCTTTCCGATGCCCCATGGCGTCCAGCTTCCAAGCTCTCCACAGGCCAAAGGTGCCATTGAAAACCGTGTTGTCCACATACAGCACCTCATCCTTCACAAAGCGTAAATCGTCCTCGTTGAGCTCTCCGATCCGATCAAACCCCACGCGGATGTAGAACGAATCACCCGGCTCGTCTTTTATTTGCTTGAGTGCTGTGCGGATAATAAAATGCAAGTTAATACGGGAAACACAGGATGCACAGGATGTGTGCAGGATGCTTACTGTGTAGCTTGTTCTGCACCAGCATGGTGACGGTGTCCGTCAGCTTGGAGATCTCATTGGCCGCCTGCTCGGCAGTCACTCCGCTTAGGTCAACGCCATTATACTCCAGAATCTGATCGCCCTTGCGTATGCCGGCATGATCCGAGGGTGAACCTGGTGCCACATCGTGCACATAAATGCCCACCTTGTTGCCGCCAAACAGCTTGATGCCCAGGTTCTTCGATTTGTCCATGTGCAGCGTCACGTACCGCAGAGCTGGAAAAACAAGAATCCAAAATTAGTTTCAGCGCCAATACGGAAAGGCTGTTAGCGAGAAATTTTTGTTAGTTTGGAAAGCCTTTCTGTTGAATATTTTGAAGAGCTCACAGTTGATTCTGTTTTCCCTCAGTCTAGGAATATATTGGGTACCACAGGAGGACTATCGCATACGAGAGTTACGCGTAGCTAAAATGTGTACAACTCTTCACAAACTTCGTCCGCAAGTATTCATTCAAGGATCGCGGTTCTGTTCCATTCCCTGTGCATTTCCCACTCTTACTTGTTTGTCCGTTATTCTTGTCCCTTGCCTATTCTATTGCTGTTTACTGTGATTGTGGCTAAGCCCAACCAACCCACTCGACGGCTGAGCTAGAGTGTGTACCTGAGTCGAAACGGTTACTGCTGCTGCGCCCCTTGCGAAGGCATGTAATGGACAAGGAGCTGGGTTAGTCAGACAGGAATAGAGTGGCTCTACGTACTCTCTGCCGGAACGGAGACGGGAGGCGGCGGCAATGCCGGCTTGGGGTCCTCATCGTACACAGTCGAGGTGGCCGATGCGGTGGTCGTGGTGGTGGTGGCCGCCGACGAGGGCATGTCCTGGCTGCTGCTAATGTCCGACTGGTTCTCCAGGCTGTCGGTGAAGCTCTGATCCTTGATGGACTGATGGGAGAGCGGTGCTCGCGAGCCACCGGACGACGCCGCTGCCGATGGCAGCAGGGTGAGCGGCTGCAGGGGCAGCGGAGCCAGCACATTGCGGGCCGGTGGACGCGGCGAGTTGCGCGGCGTGGGCGAGCCCGAATGGTTGAGGGGAGATTCTGGTTCCAGATTGTGCGTACCCATCTCGTACTCCATCGAAGGGAACTCTGCAAAGGGAGAGAGCCGGAGATTAGTTTGGATGCGATTGGGGCTGCTGCATCGATCTGCTTACTCTCCGGATTGTACTGGACGAGCATGGTGAAGGAGTCGCCGCACTGGCGCAGCACATTGGCCGCAATCTCCTGCGTGGCCGCCCGCATATTGATGCCGCACACTTCCAAGAGTTGATCGCCCACCTGGAGACCGGCACGCATCGCGGTACTCTTGTCAGCCACGGTCGACACAAAGATGCCGCCCCCGTTGTTGTTGCACTGAATGGTGATACCGAGCGACTTGTCGCGCTTGTCGATGGTGACTCTTCTAAGGTCTCCAGGGCAGAGAAAATCCGCGGGCACATTGGAGCAGCGCTTGCTGCCGCTGCCAGCCCCATGGCTGAGCACCTCCACGTGCACCTGGGGCATTGGCGAGCCGCGGCCACTGCCGCCGCCACCAGCTCCAGCCCCATTTGCAGCTCCCCCACCGGGCACACTCACCCCAAAGCTGGCATGGATGGCCGTGCTCATGAGCGAAACGGGCGCCCGGTCCGAGGAGGAGGCTGACGAGGCCGGCGCCATGCTTGTGACATAGTGATGGTCGATGGAGCCCGAGCTGTTCTTCACCATGCTGCTGCTCTTGCTGGCAACACTCGGATTGGACGGTATGCGCAGTCTCTGGTTGTCCTTCTTCCGCGGGAAGGTGCCACCCTCGTAGATGACACCACCCCCGCCGCCCATATACGGATACGGAGCATGACTGGGATGGCTTGGGTGGCCATAGTCCAGGTACGGCGGCAGCGGATGGGGCAGTGGATGGGGATTCATGTGCTGCTGCTGCTGCTGCTGCTGATGATGATGATGCTGATGCTGTTGCGGATGCGGGTAGTCCAGATCTGTGGGTATGCCAATGGCACTGCTGCTGTCATGCTGGGCCACCGTGGCCAGTGGCTGTGGCGGCGGCGATGGCAGCGTCAGTGGACTGGAGCGGCGCGTGTTGCGCAGACCCTGGACGCTGGGCGCGAACGTGGGAAAGAGCTGCGTGTGCCGGTTGCCCGAGATGTGGCTGGCCTGCTGCGAGTAGATGCCCGTGCCAATGCCGAGGATGCCAGAGCCAATGCTCTCGCTGTCGCTGGGATACTTGGGCACATGCTTGACCGCCTGCGGCATGGGCACATGCCGTTTCGGATAGACGCTGTACTCGCTAATGGGCGGACTCTTGGCGGACAGTATCGACTCGATGGAGTTCTGCGACTTGAGCGATATCACGTCCGCCGGCTGGCTTCCGGCTGGATGCAGGGGCATGCCCCGCGTCGGATTCAGTGGCATGAAGACGGCATTGGAGTTGGAGTTGGAGCTGGCACTGGTCTTGGGCAGCGGCGGCGGATGGAACACATCGAAGATCTGTTGCTTTCGCACGGGAAACTCCCCGGCCGCCGGCCCAGGCCCTGTCCCGGAGCCCATACCCATACCCATGCCCATGCCCATCCCCATGCCCATTCCACCACCTCCGGCGCTGGCGTTCATCACCTGCTGTTGTGCCTGCTGGCCGCTCGTCTTGGGCTGGTAGAAATCCCCGCTGGGCGTGATATTCAGCGAGAGGCGGTGATTGCTGTGCGGCCGGGCGCCGTAGCGGTCCTGCGAGGGCATCTTCACGCGGGCATTGGCGCCCATCAGGGGAGCGGCACGCTGCAGCGGCTTCTGGGGCTCATCCGCGGCGGACATGGTGGCGCCGTAGAGCGAGTGCCGGGGATGGGATGGATATCCCGGATGCCCGGGCATGCCGCCCACTCCGCCCACTCCGGAGGGAGGAAACAGGGCCGAGGGTCCAGAGCTCACCGGATTGGAGTTGCGATTCGGATGCGACTTGATGGCGCTGCCATTCGCATTCCGGATGTGCGCCAGCGGCTTGGACAGCTGCGGCGGCAGTGGCGGGGGCAGATCCTGCAGCTGCTGCTGCAGCGGCTTGTCGAGCGTCACATGACCCACCACCGCATCCGCATGGACATCCACATCATCGTCCTTGTCCACGTTAATGGGCCCAGCGGTGAAGAGGGACATGAGGGCGCGCTTCTTCTCGCCGCCACGCTGGCCAATGGTGCCCGTGGGATTGTCGTGCGAGATGCTGGCCCGCGGCCAGGTGCCCATGCTCTTGGCCGCCGCCTCCTTCTCCTTCTTGGTGCGCTTCTTGCGATTGAAGAGATTCTCCTTGCTCTTCTCCGAGCTGTTCTCGCTGAGCACCGAGTCCAGTGCGGCGAGGGCATCGTCGTGATCCTGCTCAAAGTTATCGTCCGGTGTGCCCGGCTTGCTGAACTTAAGCTTCCGCAGGAAAAAGTCCGCAAATTTCGAGGGGTGCTTGGTGGCACTTCCGCCGCCGCCGCCGCCGCCGCCTCCGCCTCCACCACCTGAGCCACTGGCCGCACCGCCGCCACTCAACTGCTGCATGGAGTCAATGGAGTCGGTCTGCGCCGAGGATGTGGTCATGCGGCAGTGTCCCTCGCCGCCCTGCGGCATCTGCATCTGATCCTGCACATACTTGAGGGCAAATATGTTGAGGCTGTCGCTGCGCGAATCGTTGAGCAGCTGCATCACCTCCTCGATGGACTGCACCGAGTCCATGGACTTGTTGTTGATGCTCAGCACACGGTCGCCCACGTCCAGTTCGGGCTCGTAAAAGGCCAGCGAGTTCTGCTCGATTTTGGCTATGAACACGCCCATGTCCAGCTGCAGGCCGTGCAGGGTGTCGCGATCGCGTGTCTTCAGCTGCACGGAGTACGGATGCCGCTTGCTGTGACGCGTGCGGGAGACGAGCAGCAGGCTGCGCGGCGCACAGGCGCGTATCTCGTCGAGCACCATGCGTCGGGACAGCGACTGACAGTCCATGTTGTTCACCTTGCAGATGACATCGTTGATCTTGAGCTTGCCAAAGGCGGGCGAGCTCTTGGTGACGCCGCAGACGAGCTTCCGCTTGTTGCTGTCGTCCAGTATGATGCCCAGATCGACGGCATGATCGTAGTTGGAGAGCTCGATCTCGAGCAGATCCTCACCCTCGTAGCTGCTCAGGCGGAAGCTGCGGCGCGAGGCATTGTCCAGGTTCTGGTTCTCCAGCTGCTCCTTCAGCAGATCGATCTTCTTCTGGGCCTCGTCCTTTTGCTTCTTGATTTTCTCGCTGTCGCGTATGGCCATCAGCGAGTCGGAGATGGCCTTGTCGCGCTCGTGGCGCATCTTATCACAGAGCGTCTTCACGGAGTCGCGCTCCTGGACGATCTTCTCGCGCTGCGAGATGGCCCAGTCGCGCACTCGCTTCGCCTCATCGGCATCCTGGCCGGCACGATCCACCTCGGAGAGGGCCTTCTCCAGGCTCTTGCGTAGTTTTTCCAGCTCCTTGCTGTCCTCCTTGCTGCTGGAGGAGAACTCCTTCGACCAGGAGCTCTCACGCGACTTGAGCAGGTCGCGCTTCTTCAGCTCGGCATTGGCCAGCTGCAGCGCCTTGATCTCGGTGCGGCACAGCTGCTCGTCCTTCTTGAGACGCTCGATCTCCTTGTTGGCCAGCACCAGGTCGTCGGACATCTTCTGGGTCTCCTGCAGCACGTTGTCCTTCTCGGAGAGCAGCTGGTTCAGCTCCTCCGTGAGCGAGACCACGTTCTTGGTCTCCTTGGACAGCAGCACCTTCAGCGTCTGGTTCTCGTCCCCCCGCTCTCGATAGTAGTTGCGCTCCTTCTCCAGCTCAATGTACGACTTCTTGTACTTCTCCCGCTCCACCACCAGCATGCTGCGCTCCTTCTTCAGCTCCGCCAGCTTGTCGCTGCAGCTGCCATCGCAGGTGGAGGGCTTCCCAAAGTAATACGGATTGCCGCCCGCTCCCTGAGGCGCTCCCTGTGCGCTGCCATTCTGATTCTGGTTCTGGCTCTGCTGACTTTGGTTCTCCAGCAGGATCAGCTTCCGCTTGAGCCGCGCACTCTCCTCCACCATGTCCGTGAACTTCTTGCTGTCGGCCACGTAGTGCTCCTGGTAGAGATTGAGGTCGGTGGCCAGCTCCTCGCAGCGACGCTTTGTGTGCGAGTGCTGCTGCCGCAGCGTGCTCAGCTCCCGCACCGCCACCTCATACTGCGACTGCAGCAGTTCGTACTTCTTGCCGTTCCCGTGTCCGCTGCCGGACACCCCCACAATGGCTGTGCTGTTGATGTTGACGTCCTTGGTGGGGCCATTGTTGTTGGCCATATTGGCGGCCGTGGTGCTCCCACTGGAGTTGGACGGCGGACGAAGTGTGTTGTCATAGCCCACATACTCCGAGCTTTCTTCTGCATGAAAACCAAAAGTACAGCTTCAGAGATTATTCGCATGGGATTAATGAACGATCCACTCACCCTCTTGACTGCTCGTGCTGGTCAGCGAAAGATCTCCCGATGCCATCTTTGCCATCACAACATCTTTTGGACAATGCACAACATATAGATGAAGCTGCAAGGGGAAAAAAGCCAAAAAACAAATTAAAAGGGAAATTAATATCAAAGTTATTGCAGGATATAAAGTAGAAAGATCACGGTAGATCACTTCCTCCCATTTTTGGCAAAAGATATTTAAATTAAAACCAAAAAATTAATCAACGAAATATCAATCTAGTTACTAGAGAATTTCATCTTAAGGTCAGCTCACTTTTGTTTTTATTATGACCTTCAAATGGAAACTAACTTCTGGTTCAAAATTGTATCAAAATACATACTGAAATAGACATATCATTATGTACATACATGGATCAATAAAAGGTTTATTTTTAGTTTATTTTACCAAATTTATGAAATATATTTCGTCATCTACTCGTATCTAACAGCTGTTTTTATCAGATTAAAAGATAACCAAAACTTTGATTTATTATAAATGAAGTGATACCAAAGGCAAAGAAATCCAAAAACACAAATTAAACATCCAAATAAAATATTTGCTTTTAAATCGATCTTTTAAATACCTCTTAAAATTTATTTAAGGATTAAGCCGAAGTAACTACCGCCATTTAGAGAATTACTTGCAATTACTAAACTGAAATTACTACCGAAATATTAATAAAATAAACATTAAACGGTTCCCATTCAATCTCTACAGTGGAAATATTTACTCCTATTGTTTAAAGAGAAGCCGAAAGCAATCACTGTGCTGCATTAATTATCCATGGCATGGCCACTGAACGCTCATGCCGCTCCATGGGAGAGGAAAACCAAAGTTATGGAAAACCAAAACTTTCACAAATTTTGTGAAACTGCGATTTTCACAATTGAACAAATAAAATTTAAATACATTCAACAAGCCGCAAGAAAACGAAACAAAAAGAAAGAAAGAAACGCTTGCTATGGGACCGAAGCTTTGGATACACTTGCAGATCGGTAGTTTCTATGGCAGCTACTATATGATATAGTAGTTTGATTTTTAAGATATTAAATTTAATTTGGTTCAGAGTCGAGGCTTTAGATACCCTTACAGATTGAGGAATTTACAGCGAATTTGGCCTATTGATTTAAATTGCCTGAACTTTGTAAAAGATATAACAGTTTTACTAGACAATTTCAAATAAATTTCCCAAGAGTAAAATGACACGAGCAGAGAGCATTCAACACGAGCTAATGATGGATAAGGTATATCCAACTGGAAGGAATACCATTCGGGAATCTGAATTGATCTGTATCTGTGCTATAGATTGGGGGCTTGGAATAATCCACATACTCCCATCCAAGGGTATCCACACACAGAGGAGGAGAATCGTGGTATGGGCAGACATGGGCCAGCCAGAAACTTCATTTCGGTGCTTTTAGGGGATAGGTAGGAGGGCTAATGAGTTCCCTTGCCACGATCGAGAGCGCGCGGCTGCTTGTTGCGAAAAAGAGAGATACTTATGAGAGAGTAAGGGTACGGGGCACGGGGTACGGGGCTTGTGTGGTAATTAAGCAAAATGTATAAGAGCATCGGGCAGCAGGCAGAAACTAAACCAAAGAATTAATTGAAGCAGCCAAGCAGAAAGCGTAAATTAATAGCAATACAAGTATGTATGTACATACATCCCACAGCTACACACATATGGACATGCATACATACATCTATACATGTATAGTATGTATCTTATAGATGTACAAATGTACATATGTACATACGGGTAAAACAAGTTGCTCGAATGAGGGAGAAAGAAAACGGGGAATTATATAAACTGCAAAACATAAGTATTTACTGTTGCTTACCTTCTAATCAACACTGTTATGGGTGTTGGTGTTCGTATTGGTGGCACTGTTGCTGTTGGCAGTGTAAACACAGTAATTGTGCAACGGAGGAGGAGGAGCAGTGTCCCAGACAGAACAACAGCTCTACGGGCACGTGCCGTATATCACAATTTTCTCGCACTAAACATCGGGCCAGAGACACAGAGTATTATATTTTTTCCACCATCCAAATGGACATAAAATGCTGCTGCTGGCCTACACGCACGCAAACGCAACAGCTGAACGGGGTGGGGGAAACTCACAGAGAGAGAGTGAGCGAGTGTGAGAGAGAGAAGAGAGAGGCGAAAGAGAGAGCTCCACCCCAACAGGCGCAACAGGCGAATGCGACAGAATGATTGATACTGCGACTGCGGCTCCGAACTCTGATTGAGACGAGACGAGATGTGTACGGGATGATCTTAGATCTTATTTTCTGGATTTCACAAGCAGCGCATCTACACAAATAGTTCACCCCGGAAGTGCGGGGAAGAAAGGTCAAACTCCAAATAGCAAGGACGGAACGCACTCAAAACTCGAAACTTGTCTTGTAGTAGCTTGAGTAACAAGTCTGGGACGAAAACACCACACAATCACTACGCGAACGATGACGAATCAGCACCCGAAAACGTTAATAAAAGCGAACAAAAACTAACAAAAAAAAAACAATGCAAACTAGAGGTGTCAAACCATCGAGGGCATCGATGGTATCGATGTTTTTCTGCTATCCGATAGTATCGACAGTTTTAAGATTAACATGATAGTATCGAGCTACAGTCGTTGCGCTTTGAAATGTTTGGATTGGCTGCTATAAAATACGAAGACAAATTTTTAAACAAATCAACAGGTGGCAACTAATTCTTACAATGGACAAGTTCCTGAAAGGTTTAAATGGTTTTTTAATAATTATTTGAGCCCGATACTATCACGATAGTATCGATTTTTGTTTAACAAACAAATAATTTTATCCGATAGATACGTACAATTTCTACAAGATTGGCAAGTTTTCAGAAGTCTTTTTTATTGTATTATTAACATATTAAGGTTAAAAAAAAACAACATAAAACGAATGTGACGTCGTTTTTGTGGCGTTGCCAGACTCGTGCAATTCGTAGTTGCTGCGGGCGCTGTATAATCAAAATATCGATAATTGGAACGTCCGGGAAGCTTAACTTTGCGTTGCTTTTCGTTGTTCGCAAGGGCAGCAAAAACTATTTTAAGCTCTGTAGAGTACTGATGTCAATGATGTCAAATTGCTTGTATAAAGGCTGTTCGTGTAAAAACCAACAGATGGCGCTTTACCGGCTGGAAATTTCAAAAACTAAGTGAATAAACAATAATAATTATGTTTTTATGTGAAAAACACCCACTTCAATAAAATTAGGAAAATAATGGCAACGAAAGGTTTAGTCCGAGACAACTCGACTGGAGTTCTCCATTAATAAATATTATTAAATATTAATGCGAATTTTTAATTGAAACATTTAAAATTTTCTATTATTGTAAGCTATTACTGTAGTCGGAGGCATTCACATTCTCTTTTGTCATAGAGAGCGTAAGTTCTCAGTTTGGTCTGTATGATATTGAAGAATTGACTAGCTTAATATATGTATGTTTCCTTCTTTAACCTCATTAAAATTCTCAGCACTTCTCCGATATTTCCCCAAGGTCGTGTTTTGACATTATCCTTAAGTAGTCGAGTTGTATTTGTTCAGTCGGCAGATTTCAATCAAATCATCAATATCCATCCGAATATCCAATCGGAGTTCCTCGAGGCTTCTGAGTCCTCCCAGGCCCTCTAGGGTGTAGCCTTAAAATAATAATTCGACAATTCTATGTATTTTCGTATCAAAATATATTTAAAATTAGTATCAAAATAAGTTCCCTTGGTGTGAGCTCAGAGCTAACGAGTATATAAAGTTTCAAATCAAATCTCAATGCTGAGTCCCGAAGCCCAGCCCCGATTCCCAGTCCCGAAGCCCAGCCCCGAATATTCAAAGACACTGCCGACCCCGACGACGCCAAAGACCCCGTTCTTGGTTCTTGGCAACCAGCCAATGCCGTGGAAATACATATGTGAACCTGTAGGATACATACAAGTATTGTAGTTTGAGAAAGATCAACATATTGGTTTGATAATACGAACCTGCAGTTTCTATAGTGTATTTTGTTATGCCATTGAATGTGCCCCCATTTAATCGCCGAATTCTAATTTTGAATATTCCAAAGTGTGCCACTCGTACCTGTTGGATTGTTGAGCGTATTACTTGTACATACCATTTACATATGTACATGCATATGTATGTATGTTCTTGTACTCACTTCTCGCTTGTTAATCGTTCCTGTAGCTTAGTGTAGCAGTCCTCTTAGTCATTTCTGTCCTCTGAGTGTCCTTGGGGATTCATCACCCATTTTTTTTTTTTTTTTTTCTAAAAAATAATCACTTTAAACTTAAATCTAATTGACAAAAAAAAACCGAAATAAATATTTGAAAATTTAGAATTTTGTGTTCACACCTGGAGGTGCCGAACTATACTGATATTTTTCCAGCAGTCTCACACGATCCCAAATCTGACATATGGGGTTTGGTTGGGCATGGATTACTTGTTTAATGTTTTTGTTGATTCCAGGGTATATCCCATATAGATCCAACACCAAGCAGAAGCATTATGCTGCCTAAATTTACTACACACATAATATAAAACAATTTAATATGGATCAGCTGGTGCCAACCAAGTAACTTTAAAAATAAGTCACTCGAGAAGATTGATCTTCAAATCAAGATTATTTCCATGTATATTTCCTTCGAATGTTACATGGTGGTGCTGCGACTGTGCTCAGAGAGGTGAAGCTGCCCGAGGATCAGGTAACGCCGCAGCCCTTTAATACTAGAGACTGGAGCCCTCTAAGTGCACATCTGAATATAGTGAGAATACCTCAAGAATACTTAATTACAAGTAAAAATTGCGCAAACACTAATTAGAACTTTATTAAAGATTTCAAAAGACTTTTGTATGGCTATCAGTGCACCTTTTTACTTCATAGATTACAGAAATAGGACAGTGAAAGCTGACTTGGGCGGGCAACCTTTTTCCAGTATATGGAGAGTAGAAAAAGAGAGGCAGACAGAGAGTGATACAGGGCAGCCAGTGCCTAAGAGCACTCTCCCTGTGCCTTGTATATTATTCATTTTTATCATCAATAATTCTAGCTCTTGATCTTGATAGCAAACCAGAATCTTATCACACAATGAAACGTTGTTGGTGGGGGCTGTTGTGCTGTGTGTTTTGTGTTCCATCCCGGAATCGCAGCCGGCAAACAGCCAGTTCGTTCTATCAATTTATTTATTAGGCGAATCCAAGTGATTTCCACCACCCCGCCGTACCCGTATATAGCTGCGACTGACATCAGGTTCAATTGAAATCATTGGGGCTGGCTGCTCAATTGAGCCTCAGTTGGTTCCATCTGTGCTGTCGACCGGTCGCATCATGTGTCCCATTTGTGCCCTGCTGCTGCTGCTGGCCGCGCTGGTGGCCTTGGTCTACATATTCCTGACCTGGAACTTTAGCTACTGGAAGAAGCGTGGCATTAAGTCGGCCAAGGCATGGCCCTTTGTGGGCAGCTTTCCCAGCGTCTTCACCCAAAAGCGGAACATGGCCTACGACATTGATGATATCTATCGGTAAGGAAAAGTTACGTTACACTCAGGCTTAAGTATTTTCCCAATTTTGGCTCCACTTGCAGGCAGTACAAGGACACGGATAGGGTTGTGGGTGTGTTCAACACACGAGTCCCACAGCTAATGATTCTGTGTCCGGAATATGCACACAAGATTTTTGTGGGCGAGTTCCGTAGTTTTCACGACAACGAATTTGGAAAGTTTGTAAGTGAAGGTACTCGTAGATCTGTTCTTAGCTCTCGCTACACCGCAGTCTTTTTCTCTCTCTATAGGCAAACAAAAAGGTGGACCAGATCTTGGCCAACAATCCATTTGTACTAATGGGAGAGGAGTGGAAGGAGAGGCGTGCGGAGATAACACCCGGACTATCAGCCAATCGGGTAAGTAAGTGCCGATAGTGCTGCTGTATAATTACGTGGGCATATTTGTAGCGTAGTGTATTTTGACGTTGTGATGTATCTAATAGCAAACTGGGAGTGTCGCTCTAACTGATTGAACATCTGAATCGCATAGCGTCGTATGCACTGTGCAATTGAATAAATCTCGGGCAGCGAAGTCGGCACACGCAGAGCGTACAAACTTCGTGCGGTTCGGCTCGTCTACCGCCGCGGCAGAGAACCATCTTCGTGTGCCCTTTGCACAATTGCTCGGCTGCCGCAGCGGCAGAGAAATAAGCAACGTATTTGCCTTCGTGTCTTCGCACATAGACGCACTAAAGCATGTGAGTGACTGCGTGCCGATGCCTGGTATAGACTATCAAAGGAGAAGCAATCCAATGAAATATAAAAACTGCGCTGTCAATTGAAGGTTGTTGGTTCTCGGAGAATTTTAGAGCTTTGATTGAGTTATTTTCTTGGGTTAAATTGCATCTTCTTACCCACAAATTTTCAATTCTCTCTCGCGCTCTCTCCCCAAAAAAGGTCAAGGCCGTCTATCCAGTGTCGCAGAGCGTGTGCAAGGCCTTTGTGGATTACATCAAACGACAGCAGCGCATGGCCACCGCCGATGGCAACAATGCCAAGGATCTCTGCCTGTGCTACACCACCGAGGTGGTATCCGACTGCGTGCTGGGCATCTCCGCCCAGAGTTTCACGGACACCCCCACGCCGCTGGTGGGCATGATTAAGCGCGTGTTCGAGCAGTCCTTTGGCTTCATCTTCTACACCATGGCCGCGAACCTCTGGCCACCCATTCGCAAGCTGTACAGCGTGGCGCTGTTCGCCAAGGATGTGGAGCAGTTCTTCTTCGACATCATGGAGAAAAGCATCGTTCTGCGGCGAGAGAATCCCAAGCAACAGCGCGATGACTTCCTCAACTACATGTTGCAGCTGCAGGACAAGAAGGGCTTGAACACCGTGGAGCTGACATCGCACACGATGACATTCCTCACCGATGGCTTCGAGACGACGGCTCTGGTGCTCGCCCACACGCTCCTGCTGCTGGGCCGCTATCCGGCGGATCAGCAGAAGGTGCGCGATGAGATTGGCCAGGGAGATCTAACCTTTGAGCAGCTGAGCGAACTGCCCTACATCGATGCCTGTATTCACGGTAAGGAAACACTGACCTCTGCCCACCGAGGCAGTACTCCTCCCAATTTATTTCCATGGTTTCTGAACTCCCAGAAACTTTGCGTATTTTTACGCCCCTGCTATCCGCCCGCAAATTGGTGACGCAGGCCCATGACTTTGTGAACAAGAATGGTGTGACCGTGCGTGTCCAGCCCGGAGATGTGGTGATCATTCCCGCCAACTCAATGCACCACGATCCTGAGTACTACGAGGAGCCGGAGGCATTCAAGCCGGAGCGTTTCCTGGAAGTCAATGGCGGTGTGCGCAAATATCGGGAAGCTGGCGTCTACTATGGCTTCGGCGACGGACCGCGCGTTTGTCCAGGTGTGTTTCGGTCTTTGTCAGTCTCAGATCAGAATGAACCGATCCTTCTGCTTACAGGCATGCGGTTTGCACTCACCCAACTCAAGGCCGCCTTGGTGGAGATTGTGCAGAACTTTGAAATTAAAGTCAATCCGAAGACACGAACGGACAACGAGCTAGATGACACCTACTTTATGGCCACCCTGAAGGGCGGCATCTGGCTGGACTTTGAGACGCGCAAATAAACCATCAGCCCCACTGGATCGATCGTTTTTTCAGTTGTGGACAATTTCAATTTAATACGAGTAATTACATAGAATTTTCACCAGCAACGAACCACCGATTCGAATCACTAATCTCGACTCAGGGCTAATTGAACAAGGGGCAGCACTTTGATCGAGGACAGATCCGCCAGTATGGCCTCGATGTTGTCCAGGGAAGCCACCTGCATGAGGCTCTCCTTGCGAAAGCTTAAAATAATAATGGCAAACAGTGGCAGAATCTCCAGGCTATCAAAGCCCAGTATCTGAAATGATTGAACGGGGTTTGAAGTCTTCCGATCGAAAGCAGTTTGAGAAAGTTACGCACCAAGTCCCAAAGTATCAGAAGCTGATCGGGTGGCAGGTGTCCGGAAAAGGCGCGCATTAGCCACTTGAAGACAACGCGCAAACTGTAAAGATTGCAGGCTGATTAGAATCCTTTCCAAAGTGTCGTTTGTGTGTACTCACGGCTGTATCTGTAGCTCACGGAAATGCGACCAGAGCTGCGGCTCATAGGTCTGCAGCAGCTTCTCGAACAGCAGACAGAGGCTGACAATTCCCTGGGGATGCGTATTGATGGTGGTCAGTCGGTGGCAGTATCGTATATAGAACGCACGGAATGTATAGTACAGATTAACCGGCGAATCGTACAGATAGCAGAAGGGAGCGGCGAACATGCAAATCCCATGGAAGGGCACCACGCCCGAGGGTGGTCCCTCGTAGGTTCTGCCCTTCACCGGAAACGCCTCGTAGTCCACACAGTTGCCAATGTCCGTGTCGCGGGAGAAGCAGAGCAGCACCTGATAGAGCACATCCTCGAACACAAAGTACTGATCATCATTGGAGGCCGTCAGCTGGATGTCCTTGAAGACCAGCTTGTCCACAATGTGATCCGTGGTCCAAACTGTATTCCGCAGCTTCTGCCAGTGTTCTATGTCCTGCGGCAGCGAGAGATTATCTACAGATAGTGCTTAATTAAAAGTTTGCCTATCCCTTACATAGTCGTGCAGCTTGCTATCCAGCACAGCGGCCCAGAGAGCGCCTCGATATGGGGCCGGAGTGCAGCCCTTCTTCAGGAAATGCTGACACATGGGCGCATGCCGACCCTCCAGGATGCGCTGGCACTGCGTCGTCAGATCCGGCACACCCAGGTAGCCGTCGCTGCGCAGCAGATCCGCGAAGTGTGTCCGCAGCTCAAAGAGATTCTTCACGGGCAGAGCAATGTGCGAGAATTCCCATTGTGGAATTTGGCTGTGGGTTAGGGAAAAGCTGAGAGTGCAGAGCATGGACTGGCGCTGAGCGGCTGCTTACTCTGTGTTTTCGGTGGTCTTGGCAGGTCCTTTCAGCGAGAGCAACACCTCTAGCAGATCCTTGGGTGCGTACACAGGTCGATAGTTGGCTAGATCTGAAAATTTCATTATAATTCATTCATTAATTGCATCGGAAATGCATCTGTGACTGTGTGCTCTCACCCATGCTGTAGTTGCTCAGCTCATTCCATTTGGCCATAAAGTCCTCCCGATCTGCGCTGATACGTGGCTGTCCATGCAGGGGAACCTTCAGCTCCGTGCACATGGCATTCAAGCTCTTGCGCACCCGTCGATCCCATAGTACTCCGGCTCGCTTCAGATAGCCCAGAGGATCACTCAGCGTGGTTTTCTGCAAGCGAAAAGGAGTCGACTTTACGTTAGCAGTCGTCATTGTGCACGGTCTGTGTCTCTTGACCGCTTCGTCCCGGGCTGCTTAACAGCCTTTCAAAGTGTACGCAACAGCGCTGTTAACATCACAGAGTAACAGCGTGCTAGCGCGCTGCGTTAACAGCTGTTACAATGTTTGGACTCTCTGTTAGCGCTCTCTGTTAGCGCTCTCAGATCTGGCTCAAGCTCGCTCTCGCGATCCACATGGCTCACGAGCGGTCTTAGCTTGTAAGCTACAACTTACGGTTAATTACGCCACAATCATCGATCCAAGCGGCCGTGAATTTATTTAGTGTATTATACCAGAATATATCTATACGATATTGTCCCCACCGATCAATTGTGTATATTCGTATAGCTGCGCTACTCACCGATAGCTGTTTGGTGGTGGTGGCCTCTGGCTTGCACAGACGACTGCGCACCAGATTGTAGACAATGTTGCGTATCTCCGTCTCCAGGCCGGCCCCCTTGATGGCCTCCTCCAGCGTGTTGCGCATATCGATGGGATCCACATTGGGGCTGCAGGCGAGGCGCTGCAGCTCCTTGTAGACAGGCTCATAGCATTTGGCGGTTTTGATGGCCGTTATAACCCTGGCGGTCATGTGGTGAATGCTCGCATCCTGCAGCTCCTCCATTGTCGTTGCTGCTGCTGCTGCTGCTGCTCTACTCTGTCCTGCCCAAGCAGGAGCTAGCTGTCCAGCTCGCTCTCAGTTCTGCTTCAGTGCGGTGCCGCGTTGTTTGGCGCCAGCTCAGACTGCCTCTAATGCTTACTAGTTACTAAATATATTGACTTTGTTTCGGAGTTGTGACTAGCAGCCCCAAAACGTTGAGACTTTCTAACACACTCGTTTGACTTTTATCGATCAAACATTGTCGCCTGCTTTGATTTGGATTTGAGCCCCAACCGACTGACTGACTGACTGCATCCGGAGCTGTCGTCGCTTCATAGTTACGGAATGCACACACTTGTTTGGTTTCACTCGATTCGATTCAATTCGATTCGAATTGGTTCGGCTTTGGCTTTTGGCTTTTGGCTAGCCGCCCCTCGCAACCAAAAATTCCATTATAAATACAGCCAAAGGCGCGTGAAATTGCCTTCGATATATGTGTACACCCACAGACTGGCATTGCACAATGTGGCCAAGAGGTAGCTCTCAGCTCTTTTGCTTTGGCATCTGTCATCTGGGCCAACGAGTTGCCGAAATGATTGACGCTGCTGCGCCTCTCCTGTTGATTGCCATGTGGAAAATGAAAAGCCCACTCATAATGGGCAACGGTTGGAAGCCCAAAATATTCCCATACTATTTTACACAGACCTCACATATACCTAAAGCTTGTTCCTGGCGCATGTCCAGGCCCATTGCGCATAGTGTTCGCTCCAACATCAACTTGGTCGTTCACTTGTGTTTCTCCAGGATATATAACATGTCGACCTGATTGAGAAGGGCATCCAAGTAATAGAAAAAGCAGCAAATAGGATAGGGAAATACCCTTAGGAATATATAAAGTTCTATTCATATCCCTCTTGGGTATACACACAAAAGTTAAAGCTCCCAAAGCCATGCAATTTCTATATAAAATAATTGGAATAACAGAGGTTCCATTGAGGGTTCAGTTACCATTAGCCGTGTACCCATTATATAGAAGAGAAAAAGCCAAAAGCGGAGACACGTTCCCCGGCTGTGTCCAGTTCAGTCAGAGTTCTGATTGTCGGACGAGATGCACCACGTTGCATAAACTATTTAAATCAATTTCGGTTCGTTCAGCCGAACGATTCATACACATGTACATACATACATACATATGTACATATGCTTTGCATATTTATGTACATGCGGAACATTTGTAATTGAATTTCTTGCGGCCCTGTTCGAAGATGCGGCCCAATTGGGGGCTATGCAACAATCATTTATCGAGGAATGGAAATGAATTAGTCAATGAAAATTGTCCAGCGATCCGGAAAGAGTTGTAGCCCTACCTGATGAGAATTTAATTCAATTTAAGATGCTCTAAGATGCTTTGATCTTTCTTTCTCAAAAGAAAAACCCAATACGATTGACTGATCATTGAAAAGTCGAATTAAAACCTAAATTATGGCAATTCTTTGATGCAATTACGAAAATAATAAGCGTCCACATACTGCTTCCTATATGCTTCCCATTTACCATCCACCTGGATGCTTCAAATTGTTAAATATTTTCGCTGTGAACCACACTGACTGCGCTCCTGGCTAATACCATTTGTTTTGGTAATTACATCGTAAATCTTGCCTTAAATTTCATGTCAGCAACGAAATTAGAACTTGTGCCGCAGTCGTGGTCTATTTTTGCTGGGGGCAACACATCATTTTTTGTTGTTGTTTTTTGTTCTTAAATATGTATGTAAAAACAATCGAGCCGCACTGAACCCCGTTTTGCACGCCCCCAGCAGCTGAACCTCCTGTCTGGGGACACATTCCAAAAGTGTTTCACGTTTTGTCATAAATAATAAAAATCAAATGACCATCAAAAGTTGCTGCTGTTGCTGCTGCTGCCTTTGCCAAAAAATGCCGCCGGAAGGTTACCCACAGATACAGAGAACAGCGAACAGAGAACAGAGAACTACAACATCCAAGTTTCCATCCCCATGCCCGAAACAAACACACTTGGCCGGCCTGTCCATCTTCCTTGATGTCCATTTGCCAGTGCCCGAATGCCTGTTTGTTTGTTTTAAAGCAAAAATATAAAACCAAATCAACATTTTTGCGCAGAGCGATAGAGAGAGGAGAGAGAGAGAGAGAGCCCCACAATCGCATCATCGCAGCATTGGGGCAGGGCAGCAGGGCGGCGGTTAACCGCAGAGATCTTGTGGAACTGTGGGCAGGCCACAGCAGCACCAGTGGGCATCTGGCCCACTCACGATCATATGGACAAAAATTGCTATAAAGTACTAAAAATACAATTACCGTGAGAAAATCGCGCTGATTTTGTGACTGATTGTGAAGACGTTTATAGTCGATTTTTAGTGACTGAGTGACCGAACGACAGACAGACAGACAGACAGACACATACACACTCTCCGTTATGTGGGGGAGGATGCTGGTACACACACACATTTGGTAGGGAGTGTGTGTGTGTGTGTGTGTGTGTGTGCTGCTGCTCTTTGCATAACTGTGGCGTGGCGTGCGCTGCGTTGTGGCAAGCGGAAAAAAAAGATGATGGAAGAGACCTGATGACGTCGTCGATGCTTTGGCCCGACCTTAGACATCAGCCGACACCAAGCCACCCCCCTGCCACCAGTGTGCACCTGTAACACTTTGATCTGATTGAGATTTTTGCGTCTGGGCAGAATCAGTCTGCGGGACTGCACCCTCTCCAGCCCTCCCCCACAACCAGCCGCATTCCGATGGCGCGGTTAATAAATTGTTGCGCCAAAAGCTGAAAGCCGAAAGCCGAAAACCGAAAGCAGCAATACATATGTATGTGGATGAAAGTACTTACCCCCCTGTGAAGGATGGACAGATGGATGGATGAGGCTGCTACTGCCACGCCAGCTCTGCCTCGGCCAGCGATGCTGCTGCTGCTGCTGTTGCTGCTGCCTTCTGACTTCTGCCTCTGCTGAGGTGGGCTGCTGCTGCTGCTGCTGCTGCTGCCGCTGCTGCGTGACGCTTCCACTAAGCAAAATATGCCGTTTATAAATAATGATCTTGGCCAGACGATCGGTTTAGTGCGCGCCCGCAGGCCAACGCAGTTGGAACGCATTCTAGAACAGCAGCAGCAGCAGCAGAAGCAGAAGCAGCAGCAGCAGGCCATCTATTCAGTTGGAGATCGGAATTGAAGATACACGAACAGATCCGCGCGCAGCCCCACACACACGCACACACACACAGATACAAAAATGGTATCTATCCGGTTTATTTTCATTGATTGTGCAATCAGCCGTGCCAACGGATTAACTTTTACGCTTAACGCTTAATGCAGGAGGACGATGAGAAAATGGACATCATGCGCAAGGCATTCCAAATGTTCGACACACAAAAGACGGGCTTCATTGAGACGCTACGCCTCAAGACGATCCTCAATAGCATGGGTCAGATGTTCGAGGAGAGCGAACTGCAGGCGCTGGTCGATGATAACGATCCCGAGGACACCGGCAAGGTGAATTTCGATGGCTTCTGTGCCATTGCCGCCCATTTCCTGGAGGAGGAGGATGCCGAGGCCATACAAAAGGAGCTGAAGGAGGCCTTCCGCTTGTACGATCGTGAGGGCAATGGTTACATCACCACCTCCACCCTCAAGGAGATCCTGGCCGCCCTCGATGACAAGCTCTCGTCCAGCGATTTGGATGGCATCATTGCCGAAATTGACACGGACGGCTCTGGCACTGTGGACTTTGATGGTGCGTTCTGATTTCCATCCTTCCCATATAGATGTCAAATTAATCCGCGTAATTTTCTTACAGAATTCATGGAGATGATGGCGGGCGAGTAGGCGGGCGTCTGGGGGTAATCATTATTTGCTGACATACACAAAAACCAACGTGGAAAAAGAAGCTTTTGGGTTTAATAATAATTTTTTTATTATTTTTAAATAAATTAACTAAACGCTTTCGTACAAAACTTTAGTTCTTGTTTAGGTCTATGCGCAATACTCAACAAAACAAAAACAAACAAAAAATGAAAAATCAAAACTGAAAATTGAAAATTGAAAATTGAAAACTCAAAACTGAAATATCGCATTACACATCCATAATCGGTCGGTATACATCTATATCTATATATATATGTGTATATATATAGCTTACGAACTGCTCCTATGGGATATAGCGTTTAGTGTCTAGTTGTAGCTTAAACAAAAGGATTACTCGATAAGGCATACATAAGTTAAACAGTTAGAGATACTACTCGCATATAAGTATTTACAGCATCGCTTATAACGATAATATATAATATATATGTATATACCATATGTGTATGTATATGTATGATTAGCGGCCTATAAACATCTTTGCCATATTTACACAAAACAAAAACAAAAGAACCAGGACTCACGATCGCTATATAGTGTATATATATATATATATATAAATATATTTATGTGTATGTAAATGGAGGGTGGCGGGGGTAAAAAGTCTAGCTCCCTGGCTTCTGTCTTTACACTCTGTCTTAAGGCAACTAATTCTGTGGATTTTACATAAGGCAGCATTTTAGTATCTTTTGCACAATGCGGCTAAGACTTAACTTAAACATTAGAATACAAAACAGAACATACATACAAGTAGCACATACATATATGATGCATGTTTATATGCTGTATTACCTCAATTGTTCCGATCAGTTCGGTACAAAAAGCTGGCACACAATAACTAAACCGCTACTGCGGTTATTATTTTACATGTAAATTTCGAATTTCGATAGTTTTTTTTTTTTGTTCTTCTCATATTCAAAATATATCTACATACATTTGTATGTGTGTTTGTGTGTGTGCATATAATATTTCTCAAATAGTTAAAGCATTTTTCTAACCAAAGATTTTGCATGGGCACTTATTTGACAACAAAAGACGATCTAGATGTAGATGAACCTTAAATTAAATTAAATTAAATTGCTACAATTTCTAGCTTACAATCAGTGCGCGGCCCTTTTAAGCAACCGTAGTATAGGCACCTCTGAAAAGGGGAACCCCTCAAGTACCAGCGACAAACTTAGATCTAAGAAACAAAACTTTATAACTAGAAAGTTCCCGGGCACAAGACTTTTCTGTCGTTTGAAATTGAAACAGGGAAAAACAGAAGGAAACTAAATGCAACTTAGGTCAAACCTAGAACGAGACTACAAAACATATTTAATATATATGTACTTGGGGGGGGGGGGTGGGTGCAAAGCACAGGCCTAGACAATCTTCATGGGCACATCGATGAGGCAGTCCGCCTCGAGCCGTCCCAGCGTCTTCTTGACGCGCAGTGCGGTCAGTCGCACTGTGGGATTGGGATGCCAGCACTCCAGCATTATCTTGGAGATGGTGGCCAGGACATCGTCCTCCTGCCAGCGCAGTGGTATGGGCGGCCGGAAACCCTTCACACACACAACGGCGTGCATGTCCTCGAAGGTGGGATCCGATGGCACCACATCGTGATAGGGCAGTGCATAATCCTCGCAGGTTGTCGTCTTGGTGCCCGAAATGGGTGTATAGCAGCGCCGTGCCATCTCCCACAGCACCAGGCCCACCGAGTACATGTCCGCCCGCTTGAACTCCTCGAACTGCTGGGCATTGAGCGCCTGGCTGAGCACCTCGGGGGCCATGTAGCGCCGTGTGCCGACGCGCGTATTCTGCGCAATGTGTATCTCATCCAGCTCCGAGTTGTACTTGACCGCCAGGCCAAAGTCAGCGATGGCGCACTGTCCATTCCGCTTCACCAGTATGTTCTTGCTCTTGATGTCGCGATGGGCGATGGCCGGCTTGCCGGGCGTGCCGAAGATCTCGTCGTGCAGATGGGCCAGGCCCGAGGCCAGGGAGTAGGCCAGGAGCTGCAGCTTCTGCGGATTGATCACCGACATGGAGAGGTAATCGTGCAGGCTGCCCATCTCATGGTAGTCGGTGATCAGCAGCATCTGTGTCCAGCTGCCGTTGCCCTTGATGTCGGCGGCAATGAAGCCGAGTATGTTCTCGTGTCGCATCAGCACCGTCTGGTAGATCTCCGTCTCGCGGAACCACGAAGCCTCCTCGGTGGTGAAGAAGGTCTTCACGGCCACGCGCTCGTCCCGCCACTTGGCCAGCCACACCTCGCCGTAGCGTCCCTTGCCCACCAGTCGCACCATCTGGATCTGCTTGGCGATGGTCCGTTGCACCAGCAGCGGCAGACCCGAGCCGGAGCCCGAGCTCTGCTCCACCAGCTGCGACAGCGGCGACAGCTGCGAGTTGTACATGGAGTTGATCAGGCGGGGCTGCTTGCGCAGCTTCTCCCGCCGCTTGTACGTCAGGCAGAGGGTGGCCACGATCAGCATGAACACGGACAGGCACACGATGATGGAGGCGCACAGGGCCAGCGTATGCACGGACTCGCTGCTCACCGGCAGCTCCGGTGCTGGCGTTGTCATCTTGGGCGTGAATGTGGGATGCAGGTCGCGATTGCAAAGGTCCTCTTTGTCGCAGCACACGATGTTCTTGCCATGCAGGTGCGGTACAGCGGCCACTTTACACTGTAATTGCAATGAAAGAACAAATTTAGTATGGAATTCCTCTTTGTGCATATGCCGCAAACTTACCATGAGTAGGCCGCCATTGTCTTCGGGTGGCATGCAGCCGTATGTGCGCTCCTCCTCGTACATGCCAGTCGTCTCATCGTACAGCTCCTGGACGGCACTGAAGCAGCTGCCGCCGGGTCGCGTCTCGCAGGTGCCATTGCTGACATTGCCCGGACAACTGCCATCGCAGTAGCAGGTCAGGGAGCGGGCTGTAAGTGAAAGAGAAAGGAAGAGTTAGGAATAAGTAATGGGCTCACATGGGCTAAGCATATATCTAATGGGCACAAACTGTAGAGGTATATGTGCAAATAGAAATTCTCAGTTAATTCTCTCTCATATTTAAACGAGATTTAGCTCGTTGCACAAGCGAAAAAATCACAAGAAAATAAATAAGAAGCAAAAAAATAAATAGTAAAAAAAATAAAAATAATTAACACACACAAATTGCATGTCCTGTGCATGATTAAGAAGATTGCTGTGCAACCCATTCCCTTCCTACTGCTATTCCAATATTAAATACTAAGAAAATTCTATTATTACTATAAATACTTCTCATCAGCAAAAATCCAATTTATTCAAATATATTGTGTACCTATCCAATACACCACTCTGCATAATCAATACAATGAAAAAGCCGATTACTGTCCGAGTGGCGCATAAAAATAATAGCAAATCCAATCACTGTTTAAGCTTCTTCCCATAACAATATACTTGCATGGAAACGCGCTCTGAGCCGCTGTAAATGCATTCTGGGGAGGGGAACTGCACAATCAATTACCATCATAAAGCCGATTACTGTCCACCCAGTGATTCTCAGAGAATACTTAGATCAATAATCGTTTATGCAACTGCAATGGTAGCCCGCTGTATCGATCAACTTTAAGATCGTAAATGTTGCACTAACTATCTAAGCAAATCGCTCTGGACTCGAGCTCAAGCTCGAGCGTGGGCTGATATGTCTGATGCTAAGTATTATCCCTGGCCAACGTCAATCCATTATGAGGCAAATATGCACTTTAAATGCTGGCAAAACGCTCGCAAGCCACAGCTGGATGGCCACTTAAAATGCACTTGAGCTTTGAAGCGTGGGCTGACTGTCGTCGTCGTATCTCTGGCATTATCCCTTACCCAAAAGCTGCGCTAATAATCCAACCCAGGAATCAATCAATTGTGTTAAGCCCCCCAACTGTCCGGCAAAGCGATTAAAAACGCTGGCAAACCGCGCGCGACGCACTCTACCATGAAAATGCGTTTGAGCATGAAGAGTTGGAACCGCTGGACGGAGGGGTGTGGTGCGGGGCCAGGCCTGAGGGTAACGGTAACTCGGGCAATTGATTCAGGTCGCTGGCAAATCTGCAACTAATTACAAGCTCGTTGCAAGTGGCTGCTGTTGCCTGCCTGTTGCTGGCTGCTGTTGCTGGCTGCTGTTGCTGGCTGCTGTTGCTGCTTGTTGCCTGTTCGGTAGCTGCTTGGCTGCCTCTGTGGCTGCACTTGGACAACGCTTGGACGGCTGCGTCTTTGGGGCTACAGCTTTACAGTTATGGGTGGGCGTTCGGAGTATTGGGCATATGTTCGAGTATGCGCGTTTTATGGCCATTTGCCGCATGCGACAGGCCAACTGGAAGCACAGGAGGAGGCGGCACTCGTTGCATGAATGAGCTACGGCCACTTGTTGTACTCTCTCCGGGAAAAAAAGGAGACACCGCAATAGCAATCTCTCTCTCTCTATTTACTGTGCAAGGGTACACAAATATTCGTTAACTGCAGCTGCAGCTTTTCCGCTGTGAATATTTTGTTTTAAGTTCGTTTCGCTGCGGTTCGATTTGGCTGAGTGCGCGAATGAGTGGGTGGCTGTGTGGCTGTGTGGATGTTCCCATGGCTGGATCCCGTAGCCTGCACCCCGACCTGCTCAATATCTTTAATATTTAATTGCAGACGCTGTTACTGGCCCGTCCGTCTCAGTGCAGTTTCATTCATAAAAACGCATTTAATGCCCGCCTGAATGTGCCATATTTTTTATGGCTTAAAGACAGCGTCTGTGCGGGGGTGCTGTGCCTGTGTTTAACACTATTTTTAGACACATTTTATAGCGCACTCGACTATTTATATGTCGTAAAGTGTTGCGCTCATTCGTTCGTGCAGCAATCGTTTAAAGAAGCGCCCAAATGGCAGATACACTTGCAGCGTTCCCCAACCAAACTTCGCATTTTGATATTGGATTCTGTTTGTTTATTCGTTGGGCTGGGAACAACAAGCGCTCAGGTTACCTTTCTTTGCCCAGTTTTTTATGCTTGTTATGTGATGCCAGAAACAAACAAACATCCCGCAAAGACACTCAAAAACATTCCCACAAAATGGAGATCGGGGGGCCATAGAATGATCTCCTAAACCAGTTAAAGATACATTGCTAGTGATTAATGGTTTGTGCATTTTTGTGGCACAAACAATGAGACACACGGACATGCTTCAAGTTTTTTTTTTTTTTGGTGGCAATTGCATTTGACGGATACCCGCGATTCGAGTGCGAGAGCGAGTCGCGAGTCGCGTGTCTTCAAGGCTGTTTGCAGATATTTGACGGCATGCCAATTGCAGCCACTCACAGGTACAGGTACAGGTACAGGTCCGCAGATACAGCTGTGCCACTAGATACTTTTGTAGCTGCAGCAAACAGCAGAAACAGAGCGCATGCAAAATGCGAAACAAATCAACAAATTGGCGGATGTTGTTTGCATCTGACCACGCCTCCCATCAGCAGCCACCAGCAGTGCCTTCGCGAGATAATAATTTAATTACAATTTAATAGCAAACGACAGCAGCTGCCAGCAGCAGCAACAGCAGCAGCAGCCCGCGAGGCGGTTTGCTGGCTGTTTTTATCGCGCCAAACGTATCTGGTATCTGATGTCTGGTGTCTGGGGGGAGGCTGGGCGAAAACGTGACTGCTGCTGCCAAAGATATTTTCAATTGTATTTCAACTTTCATTGTCGCATTTATACATATATTATTCACATCTGCCATACCTGTTGCTCCCCTCTACACCTCTCTCTCTCTCCCACTCTCTTGTTCGCGCTGCCTGGATGCTGCCTCTACCAGGGAGCAGCAACGAGAATCGATCCACGTAGCACAGTAGCCCCTTGCGGTGCAGACAAATTATGAATTTTTGTACACACAGCAGATCCTGCAGCAGGGCCACCAAACAAACAAAAAAAAAAAAACGAGTCAAAAGCAGAAGGAAAAACCAAATTATGAAACGCGCCGCGGACGAAGGCATCCGCCAGACAACGTCGCCGCAGCTGAGGGGGGGTAGGGCAGGAGGAAACGAGGAAGACGTCGCGCTTTGAAATCAAATTGTTGCCTCGTTGCTGCTGCAGGGGCAAGGCAATGTGGCGGCTCCAAGTTGGCGCCAAGTGCACGCGCTTGCCACTCAACAAAACCGACAAACACAACACAAAACAAAAGCAAAAGCAAAAGCAAAAAAAAAACGTATCTGAAACTTGCTGGAAGGCCCAGGAACAAAGCAATCTTCAGGTTGCTCATGTCAGTGTGTGTGTGTGTGTGTGTGCGTGTGTGTGTGTGTGTGTGTGTGTGTTAGCTGTTCGCAATAAACAACAATATTTATGTGAAACTCTTTCAAACACGAAAAGGAAATTGCAGCAAGATGCCCCCACAACATGAGGAGGACAAGGGCAAACAAATAACAGAACAAAAAAATCATAAAATCATAAAAATAAACGTTCCAATCATAAACGATTTATATATTCGTACAAAAACTGCAGACAATCAGAACCAAGTTTAGTCGATCGAACTATAAGCGCTAAGCAAAGAAAGAGCAGCTTTTTCTCTGGTATGTCAGCCCTTTTCGACAGCTTAATAGTTTGATTAGCAGCTTAGTAAATCAATTGCTAAGTTAAGCCAACAGCTAACCCAGTAAGATAAGTGCTTCAACCTTATTTGATAACAGACGTACTTTTATTTGAGGCTAACTCAATTTGTTCAATGATGTTTGTGCGAGTGCTTAAGATTTGATAAGAAACTTATCTGGCTTCGAAATATATGTGTGTGCCATACGAATTTTAATTCAATTAGAGGTGCCACAGCAATCGCCGCCTCTATCTATCTGGCTGTGTGCTGTTCGACTTTTGGCGATATCTTTGACACTACTTCTCACATAAGGAAACTTGAGTGAATGTTTTCGCTTGTTCAGTTTTTCCTGCCAGCTATTTTTCTCATGAATTTTACTTTAGTTTCCAAGCCCATCTAAGCCTGTCTCATTTCAGAGTTTCCATTTACAAGCCAAAGCGCCGCATTGATTGCCATTTCTGTCGTAGAAGCAGGGGGGGCCGGCCACATTTGGTCAGGCAATCCCCCCGCCACCTCCCACCCCACAGAGACTACGACATTGACCCGCAACGTAATTACTTTATATGGATTGCAATTTTAATTAGTCTTTGCAACGCAGCGAGCAGCTGCTTGGCAAAAGCCATTAACAGTGCTCTGCAAGAGTAAAATATCGAGCAGGCAATCGTTGAATTCTGTGCATCTTTGATGATCTGGGAAGCTGGGAAATATTCAAGATCAACGTTCTATAAATTGGCTGGGTTTTATGGTTTTGCAACGCACTGTCGTCTGTTGCATATGGGGAATATTTTATGGCATGATTCAGCTAACGATTTCCGCTGCCAACGCTGCTGCTCTCTCTCTCTCTCACACACACATACGCACACATGGGTGCAGCAGTTTCCCCCACAATCCGTTCATCATCATCATCTTCTCTCTCTCTTCTCTGGGTCTGTGGGCTGTGGGCTGGGTCTTTAGATGTGGCTGTGGGCGTGGATCGCCTGCCGCCTCACTGTCGTGATCGTGCCGCAAAACATCGCTAAAAATATCTATTCTATGGGCTCCGCCAAGCTGCAGCTTGAGCTGCCATCCATCTCTTCCTCATTTGCTTTGGAATGCTTTTTGCCACCGCTTTAGACTCTGCCACAACGCGAGATCTGCTATGCAAAACAACCCAAGAGTCAGTCAGTCATGTGATTGCTATATATACTGGCAATAGGTATACAAATCTCTCTCTCTCTCTCTCTCCCGCCACTCTACGCTACTTGTACGTAGTACAATCAGGTGGTGTGAGCTCATCAATGATCTAAACAGCAGCGCCCAACTCAATCCAAACAAAATCAGCGGGCAAACTGCAGGCCATCGACAACAACAAATGGGAATCCAAGTCTGTGACGTCTAAGGTGGAGAATAATCAGCCAAGACACGAACCCAACCCAAATAGACAGGGGGAAAATGTGTGAGCAGAACAAGTCGAATTGGGGAAATACTCTCGCTCGATATGAGAGTCTAATCTACATTTAAATGTGAACAGATCTTAGCGTCTTGTGACTGAAGAGTTGTTTACTACGGAACTATTTATTGTATATATTTTTCCAAGGCAGATTCAGAGCAAGATTGTTCCAGTAGCAGGAGGATAAGGTACCTTGCAGAATGAAAATCTCATGAAATTTAAGGCCTGCCTTATATACGTATATTCTTCAGTAATTTTATATTTAAAATTTAAAAATTTAAATTTAAAAATTTGAATATTTAAATTTAAGATTAAAAAAATTCCCTGCTCTATCCAGTAAGAGTATAAAAGTTTCCCCTTACTATGTGCTGCCTTTCTGCACGTTTTCCGCTGATCATTTTCCTTTCAGGCCCGTGGGCCTGTGGGCGTCTGTTTTCATTTTCATGGCTTGTTTTTGTGCGATACGATTTTATATAATAATGTTCAATTTTATTGTTTAACGTAGGCCGCACCAAGGCGTGTACCCGTAGCCGTACTCGTGTTGGCATTTATTATAAAAAAAAAAAATTTAAAAAATAAAACAAATTTTTCAAAATTAAAAACACAAAGTGGGCGTCGTTATTTCCTCTGTTGTTTTCCATCATTTCAGGCAGTCAGTCCCCTAATGAATTAGCTTTGGTGGCATTTGACTTTATTACTGTCTTTAGGCCCGGCTATATAAGTACCTCATTTATGGCTCGTACTGTATGCTATCTACCATGGATGGATTTATTTTTATTGGCAGATTTATTTTTGTGCGGTCCACGGCACTTGTGACTTGCTGACGTTGGCCTTTTATCCATCTATTCATCCGATGTTTGTTTGTTTGCCTTGGCTATATAATTCTTTTTGGGGCCAATTTAGATGTGGCTGAAGCAATTGTTTGTGCGCTTGCCAAATTTAATCAAGGCATTTGCGCACTTCCACTTCTTTCTTATATGTTTCTTTCTTTGTTGTTATGGGTTCACCCAGAATGAATCTATTGACCAGATAAGACGACATTCCGCAGTTTGATATACGCGTTTCTACGACGGGTAAAATGGCTGGAAAATGCAGTCAGATCAGCCCATCTCCTGCCACTGTTCATGCTCTGTTGCATCGCTGTTAGCGGTGACTTTTACAGTGGCTTAACAGCCATTGTTTCGCTGCTAACATTCCAAATGCGTTCCGATTTGCATAAATGCATTTTACAAGCGTTTAATTGACTTTCAAAACGTGTCACAGCCAATACAAACATGTTTTTGCCTTTGGCCAGCTGTAAGATGCATGAATGGCTGACTTTTTCGATACCCTGCAGACGTAGCGGACAATGGTATATGGGGATTAGTGTAGACTTAGACTTCTTAAGTCCAATTTCTGATATGCAAGCTGCTGTTAGATATTTTCCCACTCAATACAAATCGGCTTAGCAGGTATCGCATAGTCGTAGCTACGATCACACCGTTCTTACTTGTTTTGTCTTCCATCGCTGGCTTATAGATAAATCAGCTAACCAGTTATTTCCCATAACTCGTTGAGCGGTTCACCGCAGAAGCACAACAAAAAACGAAAAAGTAAAATTTGTTATCGTGGGCGTCGGTTATTTAGCTTCAGGCATCAGCATCAGCATCACAGCGTCGTCAACCTGCCACAAGTGCCTGGAGGCTGGGGCTGGGACTGGGGCTGGGACTGGGGCTGGGGCTGGCTGGGTCTGGTACTACAAACTGCGGCCTGGCTCTTAATCAAAATGCTGTCAAAATTCTTAATAAAATGCGCGGCAGTCTCTCTAAATATTTGCAAGTGTCTCCGTCTCTCGTCGCATGCGTTTTAATTAAGTGTCGCATATTTTTAATTAAATCGCAAACGCCCAAACAAGCGCGAGCCAGGCGAGTGCGACTTCTAGGCGATAAAAAAGAAAAAACGCGAGACGCGTGGGCAATGGAGGGACTAATTTTGGGTAACACCAAAAGGGAGCTGGGAGAGAGATGAAGAGAGAGAGAGTTGGCTTAACAAAATACTGAACAAAATGTCTGTCTGGTGCGTGGGCAGCCGGATGCTGTGGATGGCACCCGGGGAGCACTCCGTGCCACCGCCGTACCCGTAAACCATTCGAATTCGAATCTCAGACATAAAAAATCCTACACCTACAGCTGCGTCATTGAGCAGAGCTCTCAGACAAGACCAGAATGAATGGTTCAATTTGGAACGCCCTTTGCATAATCTGCATAAATCGAAAGCAATCTACATTAGCCTCAAATTGATTCGCATTAGAGAGACACACACACACACACACACACGCACACTGCCACATCCGGGTTCAAAAGTAACGTTCCACTCGCCAAGCCAACCACAAGCCGATCCAAACCAATCCGATCTTATGTATTTTATATACAATCATGTATAAAGTCTACACATTGGTTTCTAGACCTGTTTGAGTAGCTTGTGATCCGAGAGGAAACTGCTTGAAATGCAAAGCATAGAGTGCTGCATAAATTATCTGGGGATTGACTGAAGATATACTCGCAGCAGAAAGAGCAATAACAAGAGCTGGTAACAGCAAAGAAAACAGAGTTCGAGTGGGAGTAGCAGTCACATTAACACAGTCACAGCAGTGACAGGAAACACAGGAAAGTGTCAAGAAGGCAGATCACAGAAACACAGAGGCTGTCGGAGCCACAGCAGTAGCCATAACTTCACAAACGCCTCAGCATTATTTTTAACAGAGTGTTAGATATTTTGATCATCCTACAATTACAAGCAGCTTGATTTGGTGGTGCTGAAAATTTATTAAACTTTAAGTTCAAAAGATGCCAAATAAATGAGGTGGAATCTATCCCAACGCATAGTCCTTAATATTTATCTCCTTCCTAGAGTCTCCATTAATTGACTGGATATATTGTCATGCGTGAACGTTGAATGACAAATGCTTTCATTCGAGAAGGAGCATGACCAGCGGTCTGAATGGTCTGCTGGTCTGTATCCAGGCCATTGGCCATTATATGGCTACGGCAGCTACTGCTTTTTGCTTGAAGTACTACTCGTATTGTACCATTGCTGGATGGATGATGATGTTGCAACAATGGCAATGAAGTCATCATCTATATGCCCACAGGGCTTTGCGCCTTCGTGTGCCATTGGAGCCCACATGCGCGGGCAATAAATAAAATACATTTTTTATTTGTGCGGGATGGGATATAAAAAATATAGAGAAAAAGAGAAGAAAAAAAATGGGGAAATGAATGCCCGCCTGGTTTTTGGTCAAACGATTGCTAAATAAATCAAGCATACGCCCCGTAAATCAATAGCAATTAATTGTTTTCTACCCATTTTGCATTTTGCATATACGCCCCTTCAATGAACAATGGGCTTATAGATAGCCCCGCATAAGTACATACATCCGATGATACGTACATATGTACAGACAGCGAGTACATACATACACATACAAATGTATATGTAGTTTATTCTTTAATTAGCCGATCCATTGTTGCCAGGAGAAATTATATTCAAAGCTTAGCAAACAGACACTAAATAATTGTGTGAAGTGTGAAGCTTAAAAGGCGGTTAATAATGCTGCAAATTTAAATTCAAGCCATAGATAAATTATGGATTTAATTACGATTTTTAAAGAGGCAATTACCGATGCAGAACATTAAGCAAAATATAATTTCCAGTAATTACTGATTGCAATCAATGTACAATTTGTAATTTATACGGACTAACAAAGGGTGGTTGGGTCGCCTTGTCCATTGGACGGTGAACAAATGATAAAAAAGATCTGATTTTTAAATTAAATCAATTATTAAATTACTTTAATTAGGTAATGAATTTGCGATAAATAAACTGAACTATAGGAAGCAAAAAACTAAAATTATTCCATTGGGTTTCTCCATTCGGATTCATGCCACTGTATTGTAAATCTCTAAGACAACTTTCAGCATTTATGGCACTAAAAAAAGAACTCCTAAATAAACTTCCTAATAAATCTCAATTTCAGTGCTTCTGCTAATTTCGAAATTAGTCCAGCAAATATATTCATTAACAAAATGGCACAGAACCATTTATAGAACTAAATAACTTAAGGAATCCACTATCCGTCCCACAATCTAATTCAATTAGTTACCAAATAAAGACACTAATCGAATACTCGTATATTCGGCTAAGAAATTAAAGCCAAAATAGAATTCACACTGCCCTGAGAAATTATAATAAATAAATTCAGCTTAGCAATTAAATTCCTAAAAGAATTCGCATTGTCATGAGGAATTTGACTAACGCTTATAGATAGCTGTCAAAATGAATATACCTGGAAATTTATGTAAATCCTCCCTGTAGGTCGCTTTCTGTGGAAGTTAGAGCCCCCGCCGCCTAGGAGGTGTCAACAGCAAGGGACCCAGATTTATGTTCTATAAATCCTTGTGGGAATCGCAATTCCAATTCCCCAATTCCGAATTTTTGGGTATACAAATCTACAAGAATAATCATCGGCTGGGTACAGAGAGAGAGAGAGAGAGAGAGATGGGGAGCGAAAAGACTCTAACCAAAAGTTAAAGTCCAAACAAAATCGTTTGTTTTCCTAATAAAAATAAGAACCGATGGCGAAGGTAAACGAGTTTCGGTTTCTCGATGCTGTATTTGCGGTTGCCAAGCCTTTGTTGAGGCTGTGGCTGGTTCGGCTGTTTGACTGTTTGGTTTGCACACACCACTCCACACACACACACACCACTCCATACGCTTTCGGGCATGACAACTTTTAAAACGATTTTTCCTTATAAATGGCTATAATTAATGCCTGTGCTGCCTATTTATATTTCTACATTTATTTTTTGTTTCGTGTGTGTTTCCAATTCTATTCGGAATTCTGTGTCTTGGAAATCATGAATGAAATGCTAACAGCGAAATACTCGTAAAACAAACCTCCAAAAGCCAATCCCAGGCCAGGCCAGGCCAGCGCAGTCAAAAGGCCAGGAGAAGTTTTTTTCCCAAATGAGCAGATGGCCAGATTTATGTCTCGACACAATTTTGGCTTATGTACTCACTCTCCTTTCCCCCTCTCTCTCTCTCTCTCTGGCAATTAAAAACAATTGCAGCATTCATACACATACATTTTCGCATAATTTTCCTATATTTTTTTGTGAGTTTTTTTTCAGTATTTTCCCCCTTTGCAAATCAACACAATCAGCTTTAATTAGAGAGCCCGGCGGGCAGACCGCGCTGATTTGGCTTAATGATTTTTAATTGCAAGCGCAAAATTATTAAAAAAAATTACAAAAAATATACACACACTCACACACACACACAAAAGCATATGTACATATGCACTCACAAATATGAAATATTGCAGCAGCTGGCAAGTGCAGCGTCCGACTGGCGACTGCTGCTGCTGGCTGGACCACCCATGAGAGAGAGGCGTTTTAAAACGCGCGCGAGTCGCCAGCAATTTTTGAAGAGGTGCAACATTTTTGAAAAATTCTTTAAAGGTGGTCGATGGAAATTCATATGAATTTTTAGGCGGTAATTTAATAAATCATAAATTAATTTTTTTTTTACTTCTCAAAAATAAATGTTAGAGAAAAATCTCCGATTTTTCAAGATATCTTTTGATTCTGTTGCATCTTTTAACCCAAATACTTTACCAATCATTAGGTTCCCTTTGTTGTTGAACTTAAAACTTCCCGTTTCTAGATTTTTCGCTTTGATCTTGATATCGAACTTACCTGAAACGAGAGGAACAGATGCAGAAAAAGGTTAAAAATCAAACATAAATTAGCAATTGAAAGTAATCAATGTATGGGGGAAAATTAAAATCACAAATAAAAATCAACAGTCAACATAAAAATCTTATCGGCCAGCTGACATTTATGGACGGACATTGCAATTCCAATGAAGGGAAAATATATAAAGAAACACAAAAAAAAAAAAAAGCATCTTGGGCATTGGCTTGTTTATGTATTGCGAATACTCGATTTGCATAATTCATCGGCACCGGCAGCAGCAGCTGATACAATTTTTATGGCGATTTTTATCAAGAAATCGAATTGAGCAAACCAGCAACGGCAGGCAACGGCAGGCAACAGCAGGGAGCAACGACATTGATATTGATATTGGGGCGATGAAGATGATGATGATGATGATGATTGCTGATCGGAGATCACAGAATTGAAATCAAAATTCAAATTGAAATTGGAATCGAATGCTAATCAGGAGAAGGCGTTAGCAAAAAGTCACTAAAATCAAAGATTTGACGTGATGATTCCGCCGCCGACTGCGGGAGGCATCCACAGTAGCCGGTAGCCAACAGATGGAGATGAGCTGGCTATGGCAATGCCTGCGGTGGAGACTGTATGGGCCTGGGTCAAAATTAAAATAAAAACAACAGAACAGCTAATTAGTTGTAGTCGTAGACTATGTCGTTGCCTGTGGCAGTGTCTGCCTTGTGGCTGTTTCTTTCTCTTTGTTTCTAATTTGAAATTTATGCGACTGCCAGACAAAATACCAAATGCTATTTGGCTGAAAATAAACTTGGACACCATACATATATATTCAGACATCGTCTGGTATATATGTACATACGTAATATGGCTATAGCTTGGCGACACAAAAATAAAGTCAAGCTGTCTGCTCTGTTGGCATCTGCAATTTGTTGTCTGACTTCAGAGACGTTGCAATTGTCTAGAGGCGGGCGGGTTTTGTTGAGAATTTCTGGAGTGGAGAATGCAAATTCTGCCCAAGGATCCATCAGCTATCAATTTTTTGGGGCCCCTCTTTTCCTGTTTCAACTGACAGATAAACAGGAAACCCAAACTGCAACGGATGTCCAGGCAACAGGGAATCGTTGCCGATGATGATGATGATGATGAATCATTGAGCAACCAAACATTGTCGCCCATGCTGCCAATTTGCATACCAGATTTATGCCAATGTGGGTGGGCCGTCTCGGCCAACAACCCATGCAAGTCGCGTCAAAATGTCAATTCAATTTATGGGCACAACCCGCCCGGCATACACAAAAGCCCAGTCACAAACGCAGCCAATCCAACCGATCACCGGATCCACTATCAACATGTTGACCATTCTATATAGTAGATAGGTACCTCGGATATGGCAACATGTTGCTGGCCCGACTCTAGGCCCAGACTGCTCGACTGCTCGACTGCCCGACTGTTTGAGTGCCCTGGCAATTAGTCTTATGCTTTTTTTTTTGCCTTTTTTTTTTTTGGTCACCTGATGATGAATCAAATGCTGTTGTGCCGCTACGATCCGATCCGATCGCTGCCTTTTAAGGCTGCCCCGGCGACAAGCATGACGTGTGCTGGCTTTTAAATAGCGAAATGAGAGAAAAATACAACAACAAATATAAATACATGTGTACGCGTAAGAAACCAAAAATATGCAAATGATTTATCCAAATATATAGGTAGAAACAAATGCAAATGTTTTATAGAAATATACGTACATATGTATGTATATGGTTCAATGAGTACCTAGGGTATATATTTGTTGAAGATTAAGATGCATTTCCTTACAAGCTTTACAAATTCTCCAGTTTGCCTGTTCGCTCAAAATATTTAAATCTATTGAAATATATAGATATCGAATAGAATTGCCCTTTTTTATCTACTTAATTGATTTACATATAAAGCTTTAATCTACCTAAGCGAGTTTTTGTGCTGAAAATCATTCCAATTATATATTTATCACACCCAAAATGATCTATGACTGTAGTACCAATATTTGGTTGCTTTTCTGATGATAAAATATTTGCCTAGTTCTGAAATCTGATTTTGCAGGTATCCCACAGTCGAAAGACTAAATCATTGCGACAGGTTCTTTATATGACATGCACATACGCCCAAATGAGCAAAACGTGCCATTGTGCGTTGTCATTGGCTCTCGATTTGCGATTTGCGATTTGCGAATCGCGAATTCTCGTTTTTCCCATTGTGCGGCTAACAGTTGTCTGCCACTGTACATACGTATGTTGTTGTTGTTGTTGTGTTTGTGTTTGCAGTCTAATAAACATGCCGCCGTGCTGTCTGTCGGTGCGACACATTTACCTATCCGCCAGCAAACAATAGGTGATTGGGTGAAGAGGAGGATGGGCAGGCAGGCAGGCAGGCAGGCAGGGAGTACAATAAAAGTTATAGAATTTTGGACATCGAAGCAAAACGTGAGCGAACGTGTCTCTCTCCCAATTAGCAGCCGTAAACAATGATCGCGTTTAACAGAGCACTGTTAATGGGAGAGGCTGCTATAAAGAGACTTGACCTTGAGAGAGCCAGTGTCAGCGAAGAGATGGAGGAGGGAAGAGAGAGTGAAAGATAGAGTCTGCGGTAGAATACAGCTAGAATGCAGCAGCGTAGAGATAGCATCCTCTGCATAAATCAAAAGCCAAAAGCAAACTCGTAAAAATAACGGGGACATGGCTACGTGCATGGCTGATGCGTATGCCAACAGTGGGGGTCATAAAAATAGCACCACTAGAGACAAAATATGATGAATGTTTTTAATACCTTGTGTGCCCATCTTTTTACATCCAAAGAAAGTTACAACCAAACTAATAAAGCATTAAAGGTGCCATTAACTGGAGAGAACCCGCCACTGTACGCGCATCTGTACTCTTTCCCGTACATACATATTTATGTATGTATGTAAATCATCCAAAAGTTGAGGTCTGTGCGCAGACCATAAGATAATCGCTTGAAGCATTTAACGCATTTGTTTGTGGAGATGCCACAAAACGAAAGAAAAAAAAACAACCCAAGAACAGCCTGAACAACGGATCTCTGAGATAAATTCACTCAAATTTCACTTCATTTATCACGAAATCCATCAACAGCACAGCCAGCGGGAGCAGGTCGGGGCAGAGGAGACAGGAGGAGTGGAGTAGCAGTAGTAGATGGAGTAGGAGTAGGAGGAGGAGTACACATCTACCCATCCAAGTTACTTGCATTTATTTGATTTTGATTAATCGTCAACGAAATTAAGCGGAATTCGTGGATGCTGCTGTTGTTATTGTCCGCTAATGGAGTTTCTTCTGCCTGACAGGAAACTGCATTTACATATGTACATATGCCCCACCAGACAGCGAAAGAGAGAGGGAGAGAGAGTGAGTGAGAGATGTGCATATGTATCTGGCAGATACATTTCATTTCACTTGCCTCGCCTCGCCTCGCCTCACAGCAAAATTCCATGCCAATGTTTTGACAAACAGCAGCAGCTGCCGCCTACTCAGCATTCAGCATATCCGCATCTCCTCGGTGCAGAACGACGAACGCTCATCCTCATCAGCCCCGCAGGCGGACAGAACCCATACATGCCCCCATACCCCGGACTCTGGGACTCTCCTTAGTCGTCATTTTCACGCGCTCCACTCACAGCACATGTGTGTTCCACACGCTGGCGACAGATCGCATCGGATCGCTTGGAATGGAATTGGAATGGGAATGGGATTGATCCGCAGAACAGGATATGCGGACGCTGCACTCGAATCGCAGGGGAACGCAGCCGAGCCGAGCCGAGAAAATAAAACTAAACAAATAATTTCTACTTATCCGATAATGAATGGAGATCTTAATATGAACATAAAAAACGTATAAAATGTACAAAAAGATGCTCCCAACAATTGTAGGAATTAAAATTACATAGAATTTAATAAGCTCTTTCAGAACAAGTCTCCTAAGTTTCCCATTGATACCTATATTTATTTTGTGATCATTAATCAAACACTTCACTAAAATGTAATTTATTCTTGCAACTTCCCGTTCCTCTATTTAATATTTCCATTTTTCTGCAGCCCTTTAAGTTGTGTCTAAGTTGTGCAACAATTTTCTCAGTATTATGCCAACAAAAAGAATACACATAATAAAACCTATTATATTGCATTATTAGATGCATTTTTCTAGACAGGTTTTATTGGGGAAAGTACCCGTTTAAATTATTATAAGACATCTCTTGTTATTGCAATTCCTGGAAAAATTAGCTAATCTCATGGGGGAATCAATTATAATTCTAGCATTTTTCTTGCCTTAAACTCATGTGACTTTAGGCCAGCCCAATGTCAGAGTTATAGCTGATTCAATGATATGCACGTAGCACCGATCCGACATTATAAAAAGCCGTCGCCAGATCAGACAAAAACCAATTGTCTGATTCCGTCTAAAGACGCGACCAGACAGCATTTAGAGCGGTTTTTGGTGGTCGCGTCGTCGTCTAGTCGGGGTTTCTGCTGATCGCTCAGAATGAAAACGCACACACACAGAAAGGCCCACCCCAAGACAAATCAATGACCTCTTTTGCGTGTCTTGGCCGAAAGCGAAAAAATAAATCGACAGGTTGGCATTTAAATTAAAGTAAAAATAAATGAAATTTCACTGAGGAAATTCGCGCGTGTGAAAAGTGCAAGCCACAAAAACTATTCGGTCAATGGTCAGCACAAACGTCAGTTTGAAATATAATATATATGTTTTAGATGTTCGACAAGGGTACAGTTACTGTTGTTTTTTTGGGGCATGCCTCTCTCTCTCTCTCTCTCACGAAAAGATCTGTGGGTGAAAAGCTGTAAGTTATGCGCTGAGGCGGCTAAAAATGCCACTAAAATGCATTTAAAAATTGTACATGCAGGCACACGTTTGGTCGTAAAATCAAGGGGTTTTTAGAGCAGAAATGATTTTTTTTATTATTTTACCAGATACTGTGTGGGGTACAAGGGTTTATTTCACTAGCAAAGATTTATGCAACAGGCAGTTTCATTTTCACCTTTTCATTGGAAAACAATCTTACGTTGGCATCTTCCTATTAAAGTGTATTTTTTATTTAGTTTGCTCGACCTATCATCGAAGCTCAATGAAAATCGAAATATGATCTGATTGCCAGGTATCCCATAGTCGAAATATTGTCACTATCATTCTGACTTGTTTTTGTTTCCCTTTCCGTTTATTATTATTATAACTATAATATTTTTTTATTTTGTTTGTTTACGTGCACAGGCGACAGCAGCGGCGGCAGCGGCGGCAGACGACAAAATTGATAAGATTAGGTCGGGAACTACCAAACCTATAACCTAAACAGCGGCCAGTCGGTCGGTCATATACCTGAGAATTAGTACTGCCATAGACACACACACACACACACACCCCACAGATACGCATACGTAGGCACACTATCACTGTGGCGTGTTATCATCAAATTCTATATCAGTTTAGAAAGCATAGAGTTTTGTTTTGTTGAAGGTGATTCCACGAAACATGTCGAGTGCTTCGATTCGATCATCATAGCCTGTACAGCACAGCACAGCACGTTCAACAGAATCGACGACTGCCCCCCAGGCACTGCATATGTCGCTCCATATCAGGGACTCTTATGAAACCCTTCTGTCCTGCGCAGCTTAAAGTTTCAATCAAAACTGACTTTCTTTTGAACCATTTTCGAGGAAAATTCACTCGGATTTCCCTGCCAGAGTGTGGCTGTGCTGTGCCGTGCCTGATATCTTTTGTCTTTGAACACAATGCCCACATCAAAAGGTGTTTTTCGTATTTGTTGCGCTTTCGAGGGTTTTATCTTGTCTGTTGTTTGGCATTTGTTGCGATTTGTCATGGGCGCAACCAACCAACCAGCCGCCTGACTAAAAGAACAACCAGAAACGGGGCAGGGGCTGGGCCACGGGACAGGGAACGACGTACCCCCCCCGTGGCGAATTTATTATTAAGAGAGACTGAGGACTGTGGACCGGGTACTGGGAATGGGATTGCGACTGTGACTGTGACTGCACAAAGCAAATCATATAATCAGACAGCTCTGCTTTGCTCTGCTCTGCAGCTGGACGGGATGCCAAAGCGACTTTAAGGCGTTTTTAAGCGCATAAAAATGCAGATCAAAGGCAGAATTTAAATAATATTTAAGGCAAGCTATTTTCAGATTAAATCAAATGAATAAAATATAGAAAAGTAAAGTAAAATAACGTAGAAAATTTACGCTCTACAAATCGATAAAAAAGAGGCGTGTGAGTCGCTCTGGGGACGCATTTCCCGTACTCAGTCATATATACATTTTTGAGCTTATGATTTAGAATTTTAGAAATTTACATTTTACATTTTTTTGCTAATTGTATCTACATCTACATATACAATGTATATTCTACATCTTACATGTGATTGTAATGTTCCAATTAGATTCTACATCCCCCTAGGGGTTGCTCGCGCTGAAGAGCAGAGTGTGCGAGTGGGGAAAAGAGTTGGTTGTGTGGGGGGGGGGAGGGGGAACGTTTCTTCATTCTGGCTATAATTTGATCCGATCTGATTCAGATTGGAATGGGATATGGGACTCGATACGGTTTAGTTTTATCGTTCTTAAACGGCCGCCACGATTTTCGTCCTTTGTGTGGGGGAAGGGGGCGGGGCGAATTTTGAACACTTGCATGTATCAAGTCTGGAACCAAATTTGGTTTCTCTAGCTTTATAGTCCTGGATCAGGCGCTCATCAAGACGGAGGACGGACAGACGGACGGACAGACGGACATGGCTATATCGACTCGGCTATTGATGCTGATCAAGAATTATACTTTATGGGGTCGAACGTTTCCCTCTGCGTTGACACCCACTTTTCCACATCTTATCCCCTACCTTTTTTGGTACGGGTATAAAAATGATTTAATTTTTTTCTGTTATTTCTAAACGAACGAAAAATGCTTACAAAAATTAAGAAATAAATAACATGGGACAGATTTTGATTAATTTTTTTCAAAGATTATTCACCAGTTTAAATCGGCATTTTAAAGCAGAATATTTCTATGACTTCAGTTGCATTTTTATGATAACATTTTACGAGGCATCTTTCGTATTTAAATATTTATTGTATGACGTGTTTTTGGAATGACTTGGATTCCCGCCCTGTTAAAGAAAATGTTTCATATGGGCGTGACCTCATTCGAATAAAATGATAGGAAGGCAGCTATGTACATACCCAGAAGTATTGGTATTACAAGTAAACCCTATAATAAATCTGACCTTGGCGTACATTGTTGTTCTGCCCTGCAATAAAAAATCATCTATTCCATTTCTGCCACTTGGATAATAGCCAGTCACACGTAAACGCAGTATGACGTGAGATAGCTGGAATCCGGCTGTTTGTTGGCTAATAAAAAGATCCACAAAAGTGTTGCAGTGTTGCCTTTGCATACAGTTCGTATTTAAATAACAATCTTATCCGAGTTATTAAAAGATCTAAAGAATGAAGGGGGGGGATTATCTTAACATACTCAATGCGCTATGCCTGTTTTGTGTATTCCCTAATCCATCCCCACGCGCAGTCATAAAATTCGTTTTGTGCCCGTCCCAAAATCAAATCAAATGCTCAGATGCATATCAAAATAATCTAAGCAAATGAAATGAAATGACAACAACGTTGGGCACACACACACACACACACACAAAAAAAGGCATAAAATATGAGCATGCAACACCCCAGGAAGAGAGAGGGAGAAAGATAGCGAGGGTAGAGGTGGAGGTGGAGTTGGAGTTGGAGAAAGAGAGAGAACAAGAACTGTGGCACCCATAAAATTGACAGCTGATCTTTTTTGTTCGTTCTTTTCCTTATTTTTTTTTTGTTGTATTTTGAGTATCAGAGCAAGGGGTGCCGGTGCCCCATTGTATCTCCCTCCCTCTCTTTTTTCCGGATTCTACCTGCTTGAGGGTCATAAAAAATTAAGAAAAACATGGGCAAACTCTCAGGAGTGGAAAAAAGGAGACAACGACAGGCGGAGACGTCGCATATTTTAAGCCGATGGGATCTCCTTGGGATGGTCAGGCTCTGTCTTCTGTCCTCTGTCCTCTGTCTAAATCCCAGCCGCACACTTGGCATACATAGAATAAGATCCCGAAACGAACTGAACAACAAAACGCAATTAGAAACACAACGAAAAACTAAACGAATTTCAATTGAAAACACAAGCGGGAAGAGAGAGGGAGAGAGAGAGAGTTGGGCCAACAGGATATGCTCAACTCAAAGATTTGTAATATGAGCGCTGCATACTTATGAGACGACAATGATCATGGTACCAATGATAATGGCACCAACATGTACCCGGCCCGTACTGCCGATCAGCTCCACGATAAGCGGGCCAAGACCTGGCCGGGCAGAGTCTTCTTCTTCTCCTGTGAAAGCTTTAGGGGTGGGGGAAATCTCTTAGAGAATCGCAAATAAAACTATAAATGGCCAAGTACAAGAGTCAGCCAAAGGCCAGCCATTCCCCAGGGAAACTTAAATCGTGGCAAACAAATAAGAGCCAATACGAATATTAAATGCACTAATCAAAGGTCAGTTATTGTTGGAAATAAATGTAGATGTATCTTTCGGCTACAATATTTTGCTCCTTTTCATATCTCACTAAAATCTACAAGATCTTCAAGATGGATAAGACATCAGGGACAACAAATGCAGCCAACCAAAAATATACAAGGGAAAATGATTTCCATTCCAGGAATTTCTAGACGGCACTCCGGATATTTGGAGGACATTCTAAGACATTATAGATTCCAGTTTTCGGCTTACAGCTGCTTTTGATTTCTTCCCAAATTTACTTTCTTCCAGTTCTCTTTATGGAACGCATATGCCCCATCGTTCACGGAGATCGTTTGAGATTTTTAGATTTTGTTCAAGTTGCACGAATGGCAACATCGCGCAGCCGTACTCCACCGACTCGCATTCCGAGAGCATTGTGAGAGTATAAAAAGCAAAGAAATGTTATATTAATATTTACCATGAGCCTTCTTCTTTCTGGATTTCGGCGCCATGTCTGATGATTGTTGTACGGGGTGGGGCGGGGTGCAGCGGCAGGCAGGCGGCTGCAATGCAACTTTGTTGGTGTTGTGGTTGTGTTCTTCTTCCTCTCCTTTCACAGAGTCTCTTCCTTTGCACACACTCTTCTCTTCTCTATACTCCACTCCACTCCACTCCTCTTCACTCTTCACTCTTCTGGGCTGTGCAACAAAACAATAAACGCGAAGCAGCGCGCAACAAAAGCAAAACAAAAGCACACGAGATCGTGGATCACAGGAAGGGGGATCCAATCTCTCTCTCTCTCTCTCCCTCTCTCTCGCTCTTTCTCTGGCTCCACGGAGTATCTGTGTGCGCCAAAGAACTGGATTCGTATGCTCTCTTCTTTTGGGTTTTGTTTATAGCGCCTCGTTGGGGGGACGGCGACAGGAGCTGGCAGCCGAGAGGGGGGCTGGCGGGGCTATGACGACGGCGTCGGTCAAGCCGGCGACACCATGGAGCCCAATGTAGAAGAAGCAGACGCAGAATTATGGGTTCTGCCAAACTTGATCCTTGTAGGCAGGGCGGAACGGATGCAAGAAGCTTTTGTTGCTGTTGCTGTTGTTGTTGCTGGATCTGGTGTTGGAAGCGTTGTTGTTGCTGTTGTTGTTGTATCCTCTTGTGTGTTTGTTTGTGTGTGTGTGGTGTGGTGTGAGCGCGTGATCACGTTGATTATAATTATATACGAAAGGTGGCAATACAAATCAGGTGAAATTCAATCCTCAATCCTTTTTGTTTCTCTCTCTCTTTCTCTCTGTTGTTATTATTATTTTGTACTGGATCTCAAAGAACGTTTGGCACTATTTTGGTTTGATTTTAATCGATCAGCACTAGCACAAAATAAACACTATTATTTCTCTTTTTCATAGATATATTCTTATGTTCTGTTGTTGATTATTTTTTAGTTGAAACTGATTTGATTGAGACACATTTTCTTTTGTATTATTTAGTTAATAATATTATCCGTAAACATGTGTGTGTATTTATACAACCTCGAGTGTGTTGTTCGGACACGAAGCGTAGGTAAACACCAGAGACGAATACGTCACAAAACGCGCACCACATAACACATCAGATACTGAATGTGCAACAGGTAGAACTATAAACTATATATTATTATTTTTTTTATAATATATTTTCGTTATTTTTGTGTGATTTTATCAACGGGGATGGGTTACAAAGATCTCACGAATTTTCTAGCCAAACGCACGCAAATGTGAAACACGGAGCGACGCGGCCGCAACTTTGAACATTCAAACAAAGATTCGGCGCGATTTTTCATGAACAAGAATATATATGGATATGTACGCTCTGAGAGCAGATGTTGCTGAGAGCAGATGTTGCTAAGAACCGGTTGCCGGGTGTGATGACAACAGCTGAAATGTTGCTAGGACCTCGTTCACCTAGCACTAGAGCTGCAACAAAAATCCTTTTTCGCTGAATCGATAAATTAATTTTAAATTTTGAAAAACACTTGTAGCAATGTGATATCACATGAGTCTGGAAACCAAATTTGGTTGCTCTAGCGCTTATAGTCTCTAAGATCTAGGCGCTCAACAAGACGGACGGACGGACGGACGGACGGACGGACAGACGGACATGGCTAAATCGACTCGGCTATTGATGCTGAACAAAGAATATATATACTTTATGGGGTCGGAAACCTTTCCCCACACATCCATATACCCCTTAATCCTCCTTTTAGAGTACAGGTATATTAAAATCCACCTATTACGCCCTGTGTAACGGTGTACCAGCAACATTTGGCTGCGGCACTTGTTGCGCCTAGCTGGCAACATATCTCAGCAACACCGGAGAGAGCAAAACCGAGAGAGAGAGCAAAGCCGACAAGAGCCGAGAGAGCCAACAAACAAAACGAGAGAGAGAGAGAGAGAGAGAGAGAGAACACTTGAATTTCAAGTTTTTTCACCCTAGTATGAGTGTATCTATGTGTGCACGGGTGCATCTGTATCTGAGAGCTCGAGCGTGTGTATCTTGATCTTTGGTTAGCATCGTCGTCGTCGTCGTCGTGGCCGTTGTCTGTGCGCTCGTATTTCGTTGCTGCTTATTATAACTGACATATCTAGATACGGCCGCATACGGGGGGACGTGCCCCAGGAAGCGGGACTGGGAGGAGCTTGGTCGGTGCATAATTGCAGGGCCCTTTTGCATATGGGGGCAGCAGCAGCAGCAGCATGCAACAATAATAACAGTTTTGGTCGAATTTGTTAGCGATTCGAGGCAACACACCAGGCCAGTGATTAGCAGCAACACCATTGCCAACTAATAGTTTGACTCCTTTTGCTGTTGCTCTCACGAGCGTATCCATGAGATACACGTACTTGCAGATATCACTACGGCTGCGGTTGCCTCTGCAGAGCGTAGAGCGCGCTGTCCAGCCTCTTTGCCTTCATTAGCCGCACAGTAGTCGCGGCTAATTATGGTCTACGATAGTCTTCTGTTTGTGGTCTCGTCTCGTCTCGGCCTGGTGCCTGGTACCTGGTGTCAGAAGCGCTTAGCACTTCTTCCTTTCTAGCCACCAGGTAGTCATAGACACTCCGAGCACTGTCCGCATTAAAAACGCATTTAAGAGATATCTCTGATCCGCACTTCACAGAATATAAAAGCTTAATATCATCTTAATATCCAGCCGCAGGTGAAATTTTGTATACCTTAAATATTTTTTTTTCCAAGCGTCTAGCACCATTACCACTAAAAAGACTGTACAAATATTCTAATGATTATTTTAACTTTCACATAGAGAAAGCCAAAAGCTATTTCCATTTGTTTTGTTCAGCGATAACCCACAGGCGAGTGCACCCGAACTTTAACCTCTCAAACTCCGCCAGTCGAAACCCCAAACCCCAACCCCAGACCCAGGCGGACTGATCTCCCGTTTATTATCACGCCCGCGGCCATAATTCATTTTGCTCCTTCGCCTTTGCCTCCGCCTCGGTCTGGGTCTGGTTCTGGGTCTGCTTTGCTCTGGTTTTGTCTAGTCCAATCTATAGATGATGCCCTTTTAGCTCCCTGAATGCCAAGATTTCTTAGTGGTTTTTGTTGTTGTGGCAGCCACTTCTTGTGCTGCTCTGCCCCTGCCTTTGCCCCCGAGGTGTGATTTCTCAAGTGTAGGAGTCATGCGGCGCACAGCCAGACGCGGCACTCACTGAGTGCTGCACCAGAGACCAAGAGAGCAGTAAACTGCAGCTGGCCAGAGGGCCACTGTTTTGGGGGAACCAGAAAATCAACTTGATTCTACAGATACCCTTGATCAGATCTCAGCGGAAGGGGAAGACCAGACCAACACGATTGAGTAATCGGAATCAACGGCAGCCATATATTTCGTAGAGTTATTCAAGAATCATTCTGTAGTTTTGGCTTCATAATTTCTTAAATTATCCATCAGTTGGCGGGTGCTAAATGTATTGAAAAAGAACTTTGTTTTATGGCTGCACTTCGTTGATATCAAGAATGGGTATAATTTTTAGCGATAAGTTAAAAAAGTCCCCTGATAATTCTTCGAGCAACTGCTAAACTTTGAACCAATGAACCAACCTCCAAGAATTCAAATGATATGGATCCAATGCAGATGATTAACAAAAAACTCAGACGATGTTGGTTCAACAAAAGCGAGAATTAATTGAGAAAATTTCCAAGCAATGTTCAGAAACATATTCTTAACACCACTTGGGACCAGTCAAAAAACTGAATTAAGAAGAAAGATAAAATACTCATATTCTAGACAGAATGTTTAAGTTTATTATATAAGCAACCATAAAAGATAATCCTCATCATAAATAAATGAAAAGGCATTACCTTTTTATTCATTTTTATTGCTGAAAAGATAATTTACAATATTCTTATCCCAATTTTCCACGCTATTGCTTTCACTGAGCACCAAAATGTTATATGTACATATTACCTATTCGATTCGTTCACTTGGCCTGCCCAGGTCTAAGTTTTACAGCCGTAGAGGTGGAGTGGAGTGGTGCATGCAACGTGGCTTGAAGTGGAATGCGCAGAGTCCATGACTTGTGCGGATCGCATTTGATTAGAGGCTGAATATATGCTGAAAAAACTCTTTTTAGCGCGAAATTTCCATACGATCTTCGTGCTAATGCGCGTAATGGAGTAAGCCCAAAAGATAAACGTGAGGATTTGCTGCACTGCCCAATTAGCACCTGTGCTAAAAAGCCCCTAACCGAGACTCGACTCCAATTTACCTGTTCCATTAGCACTGCACTGTGCTTTGAAATTTGTATTTGAGTTTGAAGAACTGTCTGGGAGCTGGGAGTAGGAGCAAGAGAAGCAGCAGGAGGTGGAGATGGAAATTCCGGCAATGAATCGAGCAAATAGCCATTATTTTATTCTGTTGTATACAATAGAACTTGTATTCCATTTTGAATGTTTTTGAGTATTTCGTGTGAAAAGCGGACGGCACAGACAGGGGGAACACTCTCCTATCCACAATCCAAACACAATAAACATATACAGAACGGGCGCAGCCAGACAGAGTGGCGGGCCCAATGGATCGTTTGTATCTGTAACGAATCTGTATCTTTGGGTTTATTGTTAGAGCTCACATTAGATACAGATACAGATACTGAGAGGAAGAGAAACCTTCTCGGCTGCTCTGCTGGCAGGGTCACTCTCAACATTCTCAACATGGCCAACAGATGTGCGCAACAGGCTCCCAAATCAGACAAAAGGCAAAAGGGTCTCCGGTCGTCCTCTTACTGAATAACTGAAAAGGTTCTCGAGGAGATGTCACTTGGAGTGTGGCTGGGCCTTAAATCAAAGTCAAAGGCAAAGATCCCAGTCCCAAAAACAAAGCAGACATACATACAACAGATTGTTCTCTTGGCTCTTTTTTGTGTTGGTAGCAGCAGCCACTACTGTGTCCAGCCATCTCACAGATACCACCGGGTCGAGTCTCGGCGTATGTATCTGTGTATCTGCAGCATGGAAATTTTCGTAGTGTACCAGAAATTTGTGTCAACGTGGGCGACAGTTTTCATTGTGTGTATAAATAAACCGAAAGACATTTCATGCTGTCGGCAACATGTGGAAAAATGCTTGGAATTTGTTCCATTCTTGCACACTTTTGCAATGCTTTTGGATCTTAGAGATACAGAAAAACAATCGACTCGAAAAACGAGACCAAATCTCTTGGTGGAACACAACTTGCCAAGGTGTAAATGCAACTCTGTCCCTTTGAGTCTGTTGCATCATTAACACTCTCGAGTGGTGCCCCTACCACCCCCCTCCATGACTGTTCATCAAAGTGAAGTGCAATTAAGCATGCAACAGGGCCTCTTCTTCCACCATCTTTCCTCATTTTGTTTCCTTCTCGGGTTCGTTTCGGTTTCTGTTCTTTTCTGTTCTCTTCTCTGCTGCACTTCACGGTCCCAAGGTGAGAGGTGTTAAAGTTTTATGGAATTTCAACAACGATAAATTATAATTACACGCAGCGTTGCGCATAAATCTACCCACACTCTCTCATAAATGCCTGCACACTGCCGTAGATGCACAGAGAGTCTTCAGCCCCGAAGCGGCTTATAACGCGTCATACATAATTTGTACACGCATCAAGAATCCTCCCCCCGTCATTAACACCTTTTGAGGGTGATTCTAGACCTGTCTAAATATATTAAATTAAAAACTAAACGCAAAACCAAACCAAAAAGGAAGGCCCCACGATTGTTGCTAGAATTAAACGAACAACAGAATTGACTACATAAATTCGAGCAACTTTCAAGTATAGCATTTGGCGAGTAACGTACAACATCCTCGATAGTATAGTGGTCAGTATCCCCGCCTGTCACGCGGGAGACCGGGGTTCAATTCCCCGTCGGGGAGAGATGTAAAATCTTTTTTTTTTCTTTTTTGTTAAATTTCTTTTGTGTTTAATCTGTTTCTTGCTCATTTTTTTGGGTTTTTAAACCATTGGATTTGAATTCAAAACCATTTACTACATATTGAAAACTAGTATGGAGCATTTGGATACCATACAAAATAAACCAGGAGACAAGCAAATTTATGTTTAAGATTTTACGTTTAATTAGCTTCTTGTTGGGGGTAGCCACTCAAAAAAGAAAATAAAGCAAGGAAAATTACAAAAATTTAACTAAAAATTAAAAAAAATTAGATTTTTCATCTCTCCCCGACGGGGAATTGAACCCCGGTCTCCCGCGTGACAGGCGGGGATACTGACCACTATACTATCGAGGATGTTGACATTGGCTTGCCAAATGCTACAATTGAAAATCGTTAGAATAATTGTATGTAGTTCTGTTTGGTTTTCAATTGTGTTTAGTGTTGAATCTTAAATATTTAGACAGGCCTACAATTACTCCCGAAAGGTGTTAATGGCGGTGGGAGGATTCTTAATACGCCTGAAAATTGTGTTTGACGCGTTTTAAGTCACTTTGGTACTAAAGACTATCTTTGCATGTAAGTAAATATGTATCAAAGAACGGTAATGGATAATTGCAAAAGCACATAAAAATCACTCGAATAAAATCGCTCAGCATGGACGGATACACACTTGCATGAGCACACGAAAAGGCCTCTTCGGTTAGGAGTTCTCACGTTCGGCTCTCTTCGGGTCGAGTCATGCATTTGCTTGACAATGTGTAAGCCGGTTCTCTCCCATGTACATACATATGTATAGATTATAGGTACGGAAATGGTTTATTATTGCTGTTACATGTATGTTTATATCAACTAGATACTATCTTTATAATTCTAAAATTATGCTATATTTACTCCTTTAGTACCAGGCATTAAGGAAAAAAAAAAGACTTTTCATCTCTCCCCGACGGGGAATTGAACCCCGGTCTCCCGCGTGACAGGCGGGGATACTGACCACTATACTATCGAGGATGTTGAATTTCCGAAGTCTAACGGAAAACTCGAAAAAGGTGGAACGTTTCATGATCTATGTTCTAGTATAAGATCTATTTTTTGGTTTTGCTAATCATTAATTATTCCACTATTTTAATTCTAAAAGTCAGATCAGCTGGCATTTGATTCTTGATTCTTTTAATTAATCCATAAATGTTATCATCTTCATACAGTCATAAAAGTAAAAAACTCTATTGTAACGGTGAAAAAATAAAAGTAACATGTTTTTTTTTCATATTTAATTGACTCTGGGCTGTGCGAAATAATAGGGAGGGAAATTCCAATAAAAAATGTTATAGTTCTTAAAATTATAGTATTTCTAAGAGTTTTTTGGACTATTGATGGTAATAAGTTTTAGTAATTTTAGATATAAAACAAATTTGAGATATTAGGGACGTGTATAGCAGTTCTCAGATATGCATGCACATGAAAAACGTCCACAATAACGGATTTTCGTGACGGAAAATTTACGAATTTAAGTTTTCCAAGCTAATGAATGATAGTGCAAAAAAACATAAGATTCAAAAAGAAACACGGAAGCAACACAAGATACAGTGCATCACATAATCCTTCAATTTTAGGGGAATTCAAAACTACGATATTTTTTTCCTTGCAAATGCAATTTTGAACAAAGGTTAGTTTTGCTTCCACAGCTCAAGAGCTCGCAATATCAATTGGTCAAAATAATAACTCTGTGGAATCAATTCACAATAAACGTAAGAAAAAGAATTCATAAGAAAATTCAAGTCTGATCATGTTTGATTTTGAGTAGTATTGCTTTAAAAAAGTTCGGTATTACTAGCCACCCTGTATATTCACAGACAGTCGTTAGTCCCGATGTGACATAAAACGCGTCAAACACAATTTTCAGGCGTATTAAGAATCCTCCCAACGCCATTAACACCTTTTGAGGGTAATTGTAGGCCTGTCTAAATATTTAAGATTCAATACTAAACGCGATTCCAAACCAAAACCGAAGTTCCACAACTCTGGGCACGGAATTATATGACAAAGAGAACTAACTACACAAATTCTAACGATTTTCAATTGTAGCATTTGGCAAGCCAATGTCAACATCCTCGATAGTATAGTGGTCAGTATCCCCGCCTGTCACGCGGGAGACCGGGGTTCAATTCCCCGTCGGGGAGAGATGAAAAATCTTTTTTTTTAATTTTTTTTGTTTTTCTTGTTCTCTTTTTGACTATTTTTAATAATTTTTTTTTCTAAACCACTGGATTTGGATTCATATTGAAAACTAGTACGCAGAATTTGGATACCATACAAAATAAACCAGGAGACAAGCACATCTATGTTTAGGATTTTCCGTTTAATTAGCTTCTTGTTGAATAGGCCCTAAAAAACGAAAATATAGCACGGAAAATTACAAAAATTTAACAAAACAGAAAAAAAAAATGATTTTACATCTCTCCCCGACGGGGAATTGAACCCCGGTCTCCCGCGTGACAGGCGGGGATACTGACCACTATACTATCGAGGATGTTGTAAGCGGTACCGCCAAATGCTATACTTGAAAGTTGCTCGAATTTATGTAGTCAATTCTGTTGTTCGTTTAATTCTAGCAACAATCGTGGGGATGCTGTCAGTTGTTTTCATTATGTAGAGGTTTTTGGAATAAAATTTCCGGGTTCCTAATAAGTATATCGGTTTCCGTGGTGTAGAGGTTTTTGGTATGAAATTTTTGGCTTCCGTTGGTTCCCAATAAGTATGTCAGTTTCCGTGGTAAAGCGGTTTTGGGTTTCTGGCTGGGGACCCCAGGGTTTCCGTGGTGAAGCATAGCGGTTCTTGGAATGATTCGCTGCCGTTGAATGCCGTTAGTTTCCAAAAACTATATCAATTCCGTGGTGTAGCGGTTATTGAAATATAATTTTGTGACTGGCGTTAGTTCCCAATAAGTATATCAGTCTCCGTGAAAATACAATTTTGTGCCTCGCGTTAGTTCACTACAAGTATATCGGTTTCCGTGGTGTAGCGGTTATTAAAATACAATTTTGTGACTGGCGTTAGTTCCCAATAAGTATATCAGTCTCCGTGAAAATACAATTTTGTGCCTCGCGTTAGTTCACTACAAGTATATCGGTTTCCGTGGTGTAGCGGTTATTGAAATACAATTTTGTGACTGGCGTTAGTTCCCAATAAGTATATCAGTCTCCGTGAAAATACAATTTTGTGCCTCGCGTTAGTTCACTACAAGTATATCGGTTTCCGTGGTGTAGCGGTTATTGAAATACAATTTTGTGACTGGCGTTAGTTCCCAATAAGTATATCAGTCTCCGTGAAAATACAATTTTGTGGCTCGCGTTAGTTCACTACAAGTATATCGGTTTCCGTGGTGTAGCGGTTATTGAAATACAATTTTGTGACTAGCGTTAGTTCCCAATAAGTATATCAGTCTCCGTGAAAATACAATTTTGTGGCTCGCGTTAGTTCACTACAAGTATATCGGTTTCCGTGGTGTAGCGGTTATTGAAATACAATTTTGTGACTAGCGTTAGTTCCCAATAAGTATATCAGTCTCCGTGAAAATACAATTTTGTGCCTCGCGTTAGTTCACTACAAGTATATCGGTTTCCGTGGTGTAGCGGTTATTGAAATACAATTTTGTGACTGGCGTTAGTTCCCAATAAGTATATCAGTCTCCGTGAAAATACAATTTTGTGCCTCGCGTTAGTTCACTACAAGTATATCGGTTTCCGTGGTGTAGCGGTTATTGAAATACAATTTTGTGACTAGCGTTAGTTCCCAATAAGTATATCAGTCTCCGTGAAAATACAATTTTGTGGCTCGCGTTAGTTCACTACAAGTATATCGGTTTCCGTGGTGTAGCGGTTATTGAAATACAATTTTGTGACTAGCGTTAGTTCCCAATAGTATATCAGTCTCCGTGAAAATACAATTTTGTGCCTCGCGTTAGTTCACTACAAGTATATCGGTTTCCGTGGTGTAGCGGTTATTGAAATACAATTTTGTGACTAGCGTTAGTTCCCAATAAGTATATCAGTCTCCGTGAAAATACAATTTTGTGCCTCGCGTTAGTTCACTACAAGTATATCGGTTTCCGTGGTGTAGCGGTTATTGAAATACAATTTTGTGACTGGCGTTAGTTCCCAATAAGTATATCAGTCTCCGTGAAAATACAATTTTGTGCCTCGCGTTAGTTCACTACAAGTATATCGGTTTCCGTGGTGTAGCGGTTATTGAAATACAATTTTGTGACTGGCGTTAGTTCCCAATAAGTATATCAGTCTCCGTGAAAATACAATTTTGTGGCTCGCGTTAGTTCACTACAAGTATATCGGTTTCCGTGGTGTAGCGGTTATTGAAATACAATTTTGTGACTAGCGTTAGTTCCCAATAAGTATATCAGTCTCCGTGAAAATACAATTTTGTGGCTCGCGTTAGTTCACTACAAGTATATCGGTTTCCGTGGTGTAGCGGTTATTGAAATACAATTTTGTGACTAGCGTTAGTTCCCAATAAGTATATCAGTCTCCGTGAAAATACAATTTGTGCCTCGCGTTAGTTCACTACAAGTATATCGGTTTCCGTGGTGTAGCGGTTATTGAAATACAATTTTGTGACTAGCGTTAGTTCCCAATAAGTATATCAGTCTCCGTGAAAATACAATTTTGTGGCTCGCGTTAGTTCACTACAAGTATATCGGTTTCCGTGGTGTAGCGGTTATTGAAATACAATTTTGTGACTAGCGTTAGTTCCCAATAAGTATATCAGTCTCCGTGAAAATACAATTTTGTGCCTCGCGTTAGTTCACTACAAGTATATCGGTTTCCGTGGTGTAGCGGTTATTGAAATACAATTTTGTGACTGGCGTTAGTTCCCAATAAGTATATCAGTCTCCGTGAAAATACAATTTTGTGGCTCGCGTTAGTTCACTACAAGTATATCGGTTTCCGTGGTGTAGCGGTTATTGAAATACAATTTTGTGACTAGCGTTAGTTCCCAATAAGTATATCAGTCTCGTGAAAATACAATTTTGTGCCTCGCGTTAGTTCACTACAAGTATATCGGTTTCCGTGGTGTAGCGGTTATTGAAATACAATTTTGTGACTAGCGTTAGTTCCCAATAAGTATATCAGTCTCCGTGAAAATACAATTTTGTGGCTCGCGTTAGTTCACTACAAGTATATCGGTTTCCGTGGTGTAGCGGTTATTGAAATACAATTTTGTGTCTCGCGTTAGTTCACTACAAGTATATCGGTTTCCGTGGTGTAGCGGTTATTGAAATACAATTTTGTGACTGGCGTTAGTTCCCAATAAGTATATCAGTCTCCGTGAAAATACAATTTTGTGGCTCGCGTTAGTTCACTACAAGTATATCGGTTTCCGTGGTGTAGCGGTTATTGAAATACAATTTTGTGACTAGCGTTAGTTCCCAATAAGTATATCAGTCTCCGTGAAAATACAATTTTGTGGCTCGCGTTAGTTCACTACAAGTATATCGGTTTCCGTGGTGTAGCGGTTATTGAAATACAATTTTGTGACTGGCGTTAGTTCCCAATAGTATATCAGTCTCCGTGAAAATACAATTTTGTGGCTCGCGTTAGTTCACTACAAGTATATCGGTTTCCGTGGTGTAGCGGTTATTGAAATACAATTTTGTGACTAGCGTTAGTTCCCAATAAGTATATCAGTCTCCGTGAAAATACAATTTTGTGGCTCGCGTTAGTTCACTACAAGTATATCGGTTTCCGTGGTGTAGCGGTTATTGAAATACAATTTTGTGACTAGCGTTAGTTCCCAATAAGTATATCAGTCTCCGTGAAAATACAATTTTGTGCCTCGCGTTAGTTCACTACAAGTATATCGGTTTCCGTGGTGTAGCGGTTATTGAAATACAATTTTGTGACTCGCGTTAGTTCACTACAAGTATATCGGTTTCCGTGGTGTAGCGGTTATTGAAATACAATTTTGTGCCTCGCGTTAGTTCCCAATAGTATATCAGTCTCCGTGAAAATACAATTTTGTGCCTCGCGTTAGTTCACTACAAGTATATCGGTTTCCGTGGTGTAGCGGTTATTGAAATACAATTTTGTGACTGGCGTTAGTTCCCAATAGTATATCAGTCTCCGTGAAAATACAATTTTGTGGCTCGCGTTAGTTCACTACAAGTATATCGGTTTCCGTGGTGTAGCGGTTATTGAAATACAATTTTGTGACTAGCGTTAGTTCCCAATAGTATATCAGTCTCCGTGAAAATACAATTTTGTGCCTCGCGTTAGTTCACTACAAGTATATCGGTTTCCGTGGTGTAGCGGTTATTGAAATACAATTTTGTGACTAGCGTTAGTTCCCAATAAGTATATCAGTCTCCGTGAAAATACAATTTTGTGGCTCGCGTTAGTTCACTACAAGTATATCGGTTTCCGTGGTGTAGCGGTTATTGAAATACAATTTTGTGTCTCGCGTTAGTTCACTACAAGTATATCGGTTTCCGTGGTGTAGCGGTTATTGAAATACAATTTTGTGACTGGCGTTAGTTCCCAATAAGTATATCAGTCTCCGTGAAAATACAATTTTGTGGCTCGCGTTAGTTCACTACAAGTATATCGGTTTCCGTGGTGTAGCGGTTATTGAAATACAATTTTGTGACTAGCGTTAGTTCCCAATAAGTATATCAGTCTCCGTGAAAATACAATTTTGTGGCTCGCGTTAGTTCACTACAAGTATATCGGTTTCCGTGGTGTAGCGGTTATTGAAATACAATTTTGTGACTAGCGTTAGTTCCCAATAGATGTCTCCGTGAAAATACAATTTTGTGCCTCGCGTTAGTTCACTACAAGTATATCGGTTTCCGTGGTGTAGCGGTTATTGAAATACAATTTTGTGACTAGCGTTGGTTCCCAATAGTATATCAGTCTCCGTGAAAATACAATTTTGTGGCTCGCGTTAGTTCACTACAAGTATATCGGTTTCCGTGGTGTAGCGGTTATTGAAATACAATTTTGTGACTAGCGTTAGTTCCCAATAAGTATATCAGTCTCCGTGAAAATACAATTTTGTGCCTCGCGTTAGTTCACTACAAGTATATCGGTTTCCGTGGTGTAGCGGTTATTGAAATACAATTTTGTGACTGGCGTTAGTTCCCAATAGTATATCAGTCTCCGTGAAAATACAATTTTGTGGCTCGCGTTAGTTCACTACAAGTATATCGGTTTCCGTGGTGTAGCGGTTATTGAAATACAATTTTGTGACTAGCGTTAGTTCCCAATAAGTATATCAGTCTCCGTGAAAATACAATTTTGTGCCTCGCGTTAGTTCACTACAAGTATATCGGTTTCCGTGGTGTAGCGGTTATTGAAATACAATTTTGTGACTAGCGTTAGTTCCCAATAAGTATATCAGTCTCCGTGAAAATACAATTTTGTGGCTCGCGTTAGTTCACTACAAGTATATCGGTTTCCGTGGTGTAGCGGTTATTGAAATACAATTTTGTGACTGGCGTTGTTCCAATAGTATATCAGTCTCCGTGAAAATACAATTTTGTGCCTCGCGTTAGTTCACTACAAGTATATCGGTTTCCGTGGTGTAGCGGTTATTGAAATACAATTTTGTGACTAGCGTTAGTTCCCAATAGTATATCAGTCTCCGTGAAAATACAATTTTGTGGCTCGCGTTAGTTCACTACAAGTATATCGGTTTCCGTGGTGTAGCGGTTATTGAAATACAATTTTGTGACTGGCGTTAGTTCCCAATAAGTATATCAGTCTCCGTGAAAATACAATTTTGTGGCTCGCGTTAGTTCACTACAAGTATATCGGTTTCCGTGGTGTAGCGGTTATTGAAATACAATTTTGTGTCTCGCGTTAGTTCACTACAAGTATATCGGTTTCCGTGGTGTAGCGGTTATTGAAATACAATTTTGTGACTGGCGTTAGTTCCCAATAAGTATATCAGTCTCCGTGAAAATACAATTTTGTGACTGGCGTTAGTTCCCAATAGTATACAGTCTCCGTGAAAATACAATTTGTGGCGCGTTAGTTCACTACAAGTATATCGGTTTCCGTGGTGTAGCGGTTATTGAAATACAATTTTGTGACTGGCGTTAGTTCCCAATAGTATATCAGTCTCCGTGAAAATACAATTTTGTGGCTCGCGTTAGTTCACTACAAGTATATCGGTTTCCGTGGTGTAGCGGTTATCACATCTGCCTAACACGCAGAAGGCCCCCGGTTCGATCCCGGGCGGAAACAGGTGTAATATTCTTTTTTGAATTATTTACACTAGAAAAACTAATACAAAAGAGGTATTGTATCTTTTTTCGCCCAGGATTCAAACCGCGGGCCTTCTGCGTGTTAGAACCAATATGTAAATATACAATTGATATCCTCCATCCTTAATATTATTATACATAATTCTCAATTCAATTTTCGAAAATTCACTTAAGGCTTATTTCTAACCACTTCAAGTCAACCACTTGGGATATCATTGTTAATTGCTTGGACACTTACCACTCTCCATGACTTTCTCGTTGTCGTGTGTGATGGCTTCGAATCCCTCCAAACTCGGTCCCGATCCCATTTCCATGGCATTCAATGCGGCCGCAATGGCTTCGTCGTCTGGCCAAACATTCGCACTGAATTCACCTACAAAGAAGAACGAACCAACGGAAACCATTCAGAAATGCAGTAAATTGAAAAACTGTGTAACTAATTTGTAAGCAGAGAGAAACAGCGGCAAACAAAAAATAGAGCGGGAGAGTGACATGGGGAGCACGGCCCTGCCACTGCCACTGGTACTGGCACTGGGCGCACTTGTGTTGTTGCTCTTCTCTGGCGCCAGGCAAATGTCAATTAATAATTTAACAACAACAATTGTCGGATTGTGGGGCGCCTGAAATACGAGATCTTAATTGAAAATAGAAATACAGAGGGCCGTCTCTGGGAAGATATTGGTGGGGCAAAAAGTTCAATAGAGAGGGGATTGGGTTGAGTTGGCTTGGATTGGGGTTTCTTCCCGTATTTTAGCGGATGAGCGTGGGCAAAGTTGACTGCATGTGGGATTCATAGACTGCCAGCTAAACGTGTGTCATAAACTTGGTCAAAAGGCTGTAATTTGCCGCTTCCCTCGAAAACCAGTCTGCCTCCTGTTGCTGCTCCTGCTGCCAGTGCCCCCGTCTCCCAAGCGACTTAAAGACGTCTGCGCGCATCTTTAAGATACTGTTTGACAGGCCTGCCGAGATTACGTCTAGTTCTGTCGTCTGCACGCAATCCAGACTTTCGAGGATGACGCTGACGACTCGTCGGCCCACGCTGCTGCCTAGATGGGGAGGGGGGGGACTTTGTTTCATCCACTTCATTGAGGTGCGAATCGTTGACGCTGGCAGCTCCCGGGGCTCCCACTGGGCAACTTTCATGGTCTGGCTGCATGAAAGGCAGTCAGCGGAAGCAGCTCAGACTCTGTGTCTTAGCGGAAGGGGGGAGACTACACGTCAGAGGAGTGGCAGAGGGGCAGAAAGAGGGAGCGTAGCATTTCCCAGATAAATTTGCCAAAACTAATGAACAAACTTCATACATCATTTGATAAACCAAAATGTGGTTCGGCCTGAGCGGACTTATCAAAACATTATTTATTATTTATGATGCGTCTCATTTCGAGTGGCAGAGACAGAGGCACACACACACACACACACAACACACAGGGAAATGAAATGTGTGTCACTCAACGGGCAATTGAAAACGCGCGCTCTCGCTGGGTGGGCAAAAATCGCCAGCAAAACGCGCACAATTTTTAGCGTAAATCTGTCAAAATGCTGTCCGATGAATTATGCGAGTGCCAGTCCGATAATAAACTGCAATGGCATGGGGGTGGACTGGGAGAAGGCGTGGTATGTTACGGTTACCAAATGCTAATATAGAAAATGAACGACTTTTAGATGATCTAATCTATGTACAAGAATCTATAAAATGAAAGACGGTAAGAACTTTTTTATTTGTTTAATGAATCTATTAAATGCTTTCTTACCTACAAAGAAAAAGTTTCAAACGGAATAAAAGCTAATATCAATTTTATTAGTGGATTTCATTGAGTGGACTATTTTTACACATTTAATAATACGATAAAATCAATTAAGTCAATTTCTAAGACAACATTTTCGAGCATGTTTTCAAATTTCAATATTATTTGTACATCTTACAATATATGCAGCTGTCTTATCAGCTCTGCTGAAACTCTTTGGATTTTTGAAACTCCCCCAAAAACTTTAGCAGCGTATTTAAGGCCTTTGGACTGCACAGGCCACCAGCCCAGTGCACTGACTATGCAAATCCAAAATTGATAAAGACCCAAACATGTCCCCCAAGAGAGTGTTTGACTATCGCTAATTGATTGAGTGCCTTGGCACTTGTCGACTCCATTCGCAGACTGAGCTACGTAATTCCCCCAAAGCGTTGTTGGGGCTAATAATTTTGTGTGTGTCGTTTCGCACACAGACAACACTCTTCGCTTCGGTTGGCAGTTACACAAGCCATCTATCAAAGATTGTGAATGGTGGGTGGAATAGTTACGGGTCTTTCCAAGAACCAAACCAAAACAAAACACAAAAACAGAACAAAACAAAACAGAATAGAAAAGAAAAGAAACGTGACAATCCAGGTGGGTGCAGCAAAACAACAATCAATTGATAGGAAAAGGTAAGGTAACAAATACACTGGGAAAATCACACATATGAGTATTATGCTCTTGAGAAATATTCTCAGCAAAAAAACTTGCAGATTTTTAATTCTTCACTGAGTCTCAGTAAAATTTCTCTCTATTGTATTTTGATTCTTCCTGCTTTATGACGAAAATTCAATCTTTAAAGATTAAAGTCTACAAGTGGTTCCTTTCAGTGTTGGGAAAGGTGCCGGGGTAACTAATTCCTTATGCAGAGAGCAAGGCAAGGCGACAACAACCAACAAACCAACAAACCAAACCCCTCGAGCACAAATTGGAGCACGTGCAAATTGCCTAGCAAATAGCCGCGGCAATCAATCAATATGCATACGATGATGATATAGTTCGAGAGCGAAGCGTCGTTCGGTTCGGTTTGGTTCGGTTCGCATCGCTTCAAAAGATTCGCAATTACGGGGAAATAAAAGCAAATGCCGGCTGCATTACAAATGAATTCAGTGACGGGACAGCCAGTCGGTCATTCAGTCAGAGAGTGAGAATCAATTGGGTGTGGTCTGGCTAGCAGCACCGACTTTTAAAGGGGGGTCTCGGTCGGTCTTGTCCGACCGCTCACTGAACTTTTGCTTAGCTGTATTTTTTTTCCTGTGTCTGTGCTTTTTCTTTCAAGTGTTGCATTAACAGCAAAAAAATACAAAATAAGGCCTGCCGCAGAGTTCCAATCTCGAGTGCAGTTGCAGCAGCAGTAGCCAGACCCAAAACAAAAACATTGCCAACATTGTTGCCACAGATAACAAAATACATAAGTAATGATGAATGCTAAGCGAATGCTCGCCACAAATGAATGTGTGGGTTCGGGTTCATATTCATATTCATATTAAGTGACTGATTGATTGATGGCCCCCACCGACCAAGCTCTAAGGTTTATTTAAAGTTGGTTTCATTTTTTGTGACTAAGTCACACGTTTTCGCCAAATCGCTCAGAGTGGGGGGATGTCAACACAAAGATTGATGGCAGAAATGGGTAAAAGGAAACCCCAAAAGCCAAGACTATCTATTGGGGAAATCAAAAGTAGTTTCGCTGGAGAGGTGATTGTAGAGTGGGGCCATTAACAGAGTGTGGGAGAATTGCATATGCGAGTATGTAAATTAAGAGGAACTTTCAAAAGATTTTAAGTAGGGGAAACGTTTAATAAAATATGATAGATGTTGTATGCACATCAGATAAAATAGTTTAATAAGATTATATTCAGCTTTTTTTTAATATTTCCTCAATTTAAGAGGAGTTTTTTTTTTGGAGCTGGCATTAATAGTAGGTATTTTTAACGAAGTTTATGAAGTGTAAATTAATGTATAAATTGTGTATTTAAATTACCATGGAGCTGACTTTTTAGGGGAGATATCTAAAGGTTAGATACGGTTTTTAAATTTGTAAAAAATTGGAAAACATTAAAACAAACCTTAAAATATCATGCAGAATATCCCCTTTCAAAATTCTGATTTAAAAAAAATTGAAAATCCTATTAAATCAACTACCAAATAATATTTTGTTGGCTTTAATGTTTTAAATATTTTGAAAAATTCGCATTAGAGCGTTGGGTGCACCATCATCAATCTAAATCAAATTTAGAACCAGCATAAAATTACGTAACTTCCAAAATAACACATGATTTTATACCCCGCAAAACCATTTAAATTCGTATCCAAGCACCAAAAAAAAAAAGAAAAGTATCCTCTATGGGATACCAACGACAAACCCCTAGCCAGGCGGAAAGACTCCCGAAATTGGGTCAACCGACAGAGTGCTGGCACTTTTCTAGCAATTAAAAATATGATATTTTTTTGTTCGTTTTGCTTTTAAACTAAATTCAGCAAAAAGTTGCAGTCTCTGCTTTAAAATAGATCAAAGTGAATATTATTTTACGGATTTCTTCTGGGTTTTTTTTTTCGTGAGGAAATTATGCATTGAGAGTGGGTTGGCAGCGGGCACGGGAGTGCCGGCGGATGCGTGAGTGGGACATGGGGGTCCAAAAATAACATTCCTGGCCGCGGCAGCGAATGTGGCCGCGGCCAGAGTGCAGCAGCAGCCGCTGTGGAGTTGTGGATTCTGATTCTGTCCATCAACGCGCCGAGTCTATGCTAAATGAGCTGCACCCCGCTGCTGCTCCTCTGGGACTCTCGGACACCCTCCATCGGGGGCGTGTGAACATTAGTCAAAACTGCGTAAATGAAATCAATTAAAATTACGCATAGCACACGAGACGCATTCGGAATGGAAATCAGTGCCCCCAGCCCAGAGCCCCCAGTCGGAGAGCCCCCTCAGACCCTCACCGAATGTGTTTACACATTCGGCCTACGCGCTCTGCATGGCCTAATGAAGGCACGTACATCCCCATGCATCCCTAGGGGTACGGTACGATCCAAACCGTAGCCGAGTGCAATCCGTAATGGCCAACAAGAGGAAGGAGGTGGAGGAGGAGGAGGAAAAGCAGGAGAGTGAGTGCCACTTCAATTTGTTTACAACAAGTTGGACCCGCTGATTGCAGCTGGGCCATGCAGCATTGCAGCCTCTCATCTCCAGCCTCTGCAGCATTTTTCTGCTTAATCATATTGCTTCGGTTCACAATGCAGCCTTAATTTTCGTTCGGATCACGCCAGAACAAGACAAAAAAAAAGAACAAAAATGAAGAAAAACGAACCCAAATGAGAAATGAAAACTCATCGTATAATAGCACTGTCAATGGGCACTGTCAGTGTTCGGGGCCCCCAGGTGTTGGCTGGGGTATGGATGGGGGGAATCCTCACTTCAATTTGGGCCGGGCCGGGCATAAATGCACCATAATGATCTCTCGCCTGGAAAGAATGGCCGCAAATTGCTGAAATCACATCAATTTGTCTACAGCAGCGTCAGAGAGTCAGAGTCAGAGAGCCCTCCCAAAGAAAATAGATCGTTCCATCATTAATCGCACTTTTGTTTTCTCAAATAACTTAATACAACTCTCCAGAGAAAAGGTAGTAGATGAGGAGATTGGCCTAATGAAGAAGCTTTTGGAGTGCTTTGTTGATTGATCCACATATTTGGAATGCATAAAGCAATTTGTTTCTTCTGCGGGCACTAGACGAATGATAAATTAATGCATAAATACAACAATCAAGCTAAAATTTGAAGGAATGTTGTTCAGCTTTCTATCTTTGGGAATAATTCAATATCTGTAAGAGCTATTTATCTTTGTTTCGATCACTCCCTTGATCCATCCATATTTTCTGTATACATTTATCAATGCATCTTTTTGGCTATCATATTCAACATTAATCTGTTGATTAAAAATATTACACAATGGCTACAACAGACGAATTACAGCATATATTTTATCTTACAGCTTACATGCAAAAATTCCTTCAAGAATAAAAAATCTATGTAATAATAAAGAATATTCATGATAATTTTTCCTTAACCTTTCCATTAATCCTTCCCTTTCCATATATTTTAAATAAATTTTCAAGTTTAAGAACTTTATTCTTTACATCTTATTTTTTTTTGTATCATAATTATTATTTATTTCGATGCGCACATATTTACCGTACTAAATCTGGCAATCAATCATCTATCATAAATACAGAACATCCAGAATGCAATTCGGCAAACGTCTTTTGTTATTATTTATGGCTTTATGGTTTGGCTTTGTTGGTTTTTCCTATTTCAGACGAATGTGCAACTCGATGCCCACCCAGGGCCACCACCTCGATTCATGCCACGTCGTGTTGCCAGACCCCTCTGACAGGCGCAGTCATGCATTTATGATGATTATTTATATAATCAGATGTGTACGCATGTATTTTCCCAAATATTTTTCAACATTTGACTGACGTTTTGATTTGTAATTGAAAAACGCAGCCGCATAATTTTTCAGCTTCCTTCATCTTTGACGCAGTTCAACATTTTGGGTGGTCCTAGATGCCCCACCAGGCAGGCCATCGTAGAGATGTGATGTCTCTGGCCATAGACCATCATTGCCTATGACGTTGGCAAAAGTTTTGCGCAGTTCTCGATTTCAAAGGCCGCTCAGACGACGACGACGACGACGAGTCGGTGCCATGGATCCCACAGTGATCCCAAAGAGGCGGCGGCGTACAGCACAACGAGCAATTTTTCTTGCCGCAATTGAAGATTTCCTGTCATGATGCTCATTATGGGGAAGATTCTATAGAAAACACTTAAATTGAATAATGTCACCCAAAAGCGCTGAAATTGATGCAACCAACCGCGCGCTGAGACGGCAATTTCGTTGGATGCGAGTGGGGATGGAGATGGGGATGGGGATTGGGTATTGGGTATGGTATGGCATGGGGATGGATGGTACAACGGATGCTCAGTCGGTCTCTCACTTGGATGATATGTCAGCAGCCACGTTGGCATGTAATTCAATCTCTCTCTGCCTCTCTTGCTTGGCGTATCTCTCGACTCGAGTATCTCTGCTGAATGCCAAAGTGTGAAGAGGCGCATTTCGGATAAATGTATTGTCTACAATTTCAGCAGGGGACACAACACAACACAAGACAGCAGCCGCAAAACACGCAGAACCAGGAACCGAACAAAAATTGAAAATATGTGCAAGTGTCAGCGGCAAAAGGTACACAGCAAATAGAGATGTACCATTACTGGTTCGTGAGGGGGAGCAGCTTTGATCCCGAAAGTTAGGGAAAACAAAACTGCATCCACAAAAAAAAATATGCAAAAGTTTGCTGCAAATGGAACTTTTAGCTGATCTTTAGAGGGTATAAAGTTGTTGGCTATCACGACATATGTATGTATAATCGTGTCACGCGCACGTCTCCACCTTAAAACACAATCAGACACACAAACACACATACACACACCGATGCATAGATAGAGATGCCCAATGATAAAGACAGCGACGATCTCAATCTGGAGGAGGAGGAGGCCCCTGAAAAGGGTCTCGTCTCTCGTGGTCGGTCGTCATATGAAGTGCTGCCCGCTCGTCTTGCATGCCAACAAGCACAGACACAACACAACACAACACACCGCAGAACCAGAGAGAGAGAAGACTCTGGAAATCGGTATGGAAGGAGGGGGGTTTTGCTTTTGCTTTTTTAGTGCTCTTTAGTTTCGTTTGAGCATCTACATATTTTACTGCTTCTTGCTTTTGCTTCTCCGACTGTGGCTGTCCCTTGGCTGTATTTTTTTTGTTTGTTTTTTGTTTTGGGGAACCTTCAAGGCGCGAGTGTGTCCAAAATAAAAACGACCCAAAGGCGGAGGGGGTGGGAGGCAAACGTACGAGGAGTGGAGAAGAGAAGACGACAGCCGCATTTGAAAAGAGACAACGCAAATCAAATTGTAAAAGTGTTAAAGGCCTGACACATTCGAGTGTTTTGACGCGTCGTCGTCGTCCTCCCCGCCGAACTATAACTGTACGGGATGTATGGGCTTGTACATAGCTGTGTGTCTTAGCATACCTGTCTGTCTGTGTGTGTGTGTGTGTGTGTGTATCTGTGCATGCCATGGTATCACTTTCAAAGACTGTCTGGCAGTCAAGGGCCAAAAGCAGAAGCGAACATTCGCCGACAGCTGCCAAAGAGCTTTTTGTTTTTGTTCAAGAGATCTTCAGAAATTTTCGAGTCTACAATTGTAGGATACAACAGACATGGATGTACCTCTAATATGTCTCCCGAAACACACATTAAAAGTGAGGTAGAAAGGTTATACCGCTTACCCACATTTAATTCCTTTTTTATTATAAAAGAATTAAGTATTAAATCTTTTTGAATTGTAGAAAAGTACGTTTCAAAAATTCTCTCAAGTCTTGTTTTGTACCGGAAGTGATCTACACACTGCAAAAATATTTTTGGTAAACATAGTTTACATTTGAGTAAGAATTTCTGATAGATGAAGTAAAATTAGTTCCCAAACAGGCAAACCAAAACTTAAAGTATGTTTCCCTATATAAACAGCTGTCGATCTGTCAAAAGATTGATAGCAGAAACTATCAAATACATAACAAGCATCAACGAGCATCAAAATGTTAGCAAATTCATGAAATACAGGTATAATAAAATCCTCAAAAATGCCACAAAGATTTATTAACAAACCGAAGCAGCAGCATTCCTTCAACCAGAACATATTTTAAAATGCAAGCGAAATAGAGTTTCCTCGACAAATCAAACCCCCCTGCTGGTATTTCGAATATAAGCATTTAAAATAGTAGCTGAACAAAGTGAAATTTGATATCATTAAACCAAAGAAGGAAGGAAGCAACAACAGCAGCAGAAGCTGTACCAGTTAGATACATCGAACCATGAATAACGTTAACGATCGCGCACCCTCATAAATATCTCTTCGAGATCTCTCGAGCTGAATGTTGTGTGAATGTGTTATGCCACACCAGACTCCTCCTACGCAATCGCTAAAATTCGCATTAAATGCTAATCCAACAGCAAAAGACATCTATGTAGTTAATTGGCCCACAAATTTGTTAATAGCAATGCTAAATCAATAAATACCAGATGGAGTAGAGTATATCAAACTCCCACTCGATCTGGAAATGTTAATTGTTGTGGCACAATGGCCCATTGCTTTTGTTAACCACTGCCAATGGCCTGGCCTCGAGGTATGCGCCGCTCGGGCACAAGAAATTTGTTACGACTGAAAAAAACCCAAAAAAAAAATATATTTAAACTAAAAGAAACACAAAAGGTTGAGCTCGAAAAGTAGAACAAGATCGATGATCGCTGACTCTCGGATTCGATGTGATTTCGTTTGATTAGACAACGAAATGCTCTTTGTGGTTGGAGCCATTGGAACAATGGGGGAGCCTACAACCGAACCGAAACTGAAATTCAAATGCGGCTGTTGTGATTGGAAATGTTTTATGATTTGCCACACGTTGCCATTGAGGGAATCGAAGAGAGATACATAGATAGATAGAAGAGATATTGCTGCTGTGGCTAATTTGCATTCGATGTGGAAGCTGGATAACTGATGATCGTTGTCTAAGCTTTAGACTCTAGAGAAAAGAACAGCTTGAAGGGAATAAGTTGCTTCTATATTCAAAGTAATCTGAGCTCAGGAAATGTCAGGTCAATAAACTGATAATAATCCCTTAGCATTATCGTTTTGAAAATATCATTTAATTCGGCGAAATTCTTTATTTTAACACAAATAAAAAATAAATTTCGATTTAACCTTGGCACTGTATATCGATTTTAAAATATATAATATAATATTTTATATTTATATATATTTATTTATTTATATATTTATATTTTATAATATATTATATATATTCGATATGGGGTGCCAATGTTAAATATAAAAATGATAAAATATAATAAATATAATAATCTATTTTATAGCATATAATATAATATAATATAATTAATATAATATAATATAATATAATATAATATAATATAATATAATATAATATAATATAATATAATATAATATAATATAATATAATTAATATAATATAATTAATATAATAATACTATAATATAATATAATATAATATAATATAATTTAACATAATAAACCAAAGCACAAAATCCCAGTTTATGGGACTTTTTTGATATTTCGTACCAAAAACTGAAAATGTATAATCCTTCCAAAAATAACTTCCTCTTTTTACTGCACTTTAAGTAACGATAAATCTTACTACATATAACTAAATAAATCTTATTTTTTAAATATGGAACATTTTTGTACCATCCCCATAGCAGCCAGGACCCGCATATTGACTGAAAGAATTCCATGTCTCTCAATTTCTGGCATTGCCACCATTATTTGCCAAGCAGGAAATATTATGCAGATCTTCATTTCATTTCGTTTTGATAAACACGAATGCTGCTCGCCCAGACCGTGGGGGAATGGGTCTCGGCATCGGAATGGGGTCTGGTCTCCAGCTGGAGAGGCGAACTTTTGCCCGATGCCTGCCGCCTGATAGCGGGGGACACTCCAATGGCATGGCATGGCCTGGACTTTCCAAGGAAAACTTGGTTATGGCTTGGGGGGCCACAAAGGCCAGCTATGAGGTGGAAGGTGCCATATCACAGTGGGTGTGGGTGTGGGAGTCGGAGTGAGAATGTGGGCGTGCTGCAACATTTTGGGAGAGACAGGGAGAGACGCGCGTGGAGCGTGCCTCATAATTGGCAAAATGTGGAAGAGGATGGCGACGTAGCCGCCTAACACACGACAATTATTTGGGCAATGTGGTAAACGTTCTCTCTTCGTTCTCTTTTTTGGTTTTTGGCTCGGTGGCTTGCTCTCGGGCTGTGGCCGGGCCACGTTGCGGTCGCCGCATAACTTGGCTAACAAGCAAAAAACTGTTGACCAAAAATTAAGGCTCGCAATGCGCGTGCAAAGAGTCACAGAAGCAGACACAGAGAAATGACACATCAGATAAGGCAATATCACCTACCAACAACTCCAGCACCAGCCCCCAGACCCAAAACCCGGAGCCCAGGGAATCCAAGCAACCAAACGAGGTCTCTGCCGCATCCACAGAGAGATATAGAGTGAGAGAGTGAGAGAGAAAGGGAGGAAGATGCCACAATTGATTGCCACAGAACGAACCGAGGCCAGGCGCAGTGGCTGAACAATGCTGCAGCTCGATTTGGAGGCGGCTCCTTCAGGGTCGTTGCACAGCAGCGACGTCTGCGCGTCGTTCCCCATTTGTACTTTGCAATGCAAAAGACGCGACGACGACGTCTCCTCCGCCCGATCCTCTCTTCTCCTGGATCCCCAATGTCGAGTACACGAAGTACAACACAAATTGTGGTGTCGAACATCATGTTCGCCTTTACCCCAAAAGAAACAAGGCACAGCGAAAGGGTAGCCGCGCAGAACGAAGCTGTAGATACTCTTAAATATCTGTTTATTAGATACAGATAGAATTGGACTATGTTTGGAGTGCGTAGATATGGGAAAAGAATAAACTATAAGCAGCCAGCGACAGACAAAGGAGCATCCAACTGGGAAGTAATTGCTAATCTAAAACACATTGCACATATGTACTTGATAAGATAACAAAATTCTGCTTCCTCCTGTGCCAAGGATCAATGAGAAAGCTTAAGTACCCTCCGTAAAGGTATACCAAAACAATGGACCACAAAGACAGACCAACAGAGTAGCAGACTCGTCTGGCTGCGAGCAGCACTTTTCGGGTGGATTTTTGAGGAAAAGTCTAATTGATGAGTGACTGGCAGACTCGCGGTGGCATGTCCTATGGCTAGACACATGCAGCAGCAGCTCATTACCCACTACCCAGCTTGCCTACCCAATGTCTGGCCTGGTCTGGCCTGGTCTTGGCCAGACGACACACAATGGACGCATAAAGCAAGTCGCATAGTCAGGGAGTCACAAACAGTCGCTGGGACTTGTCGTTCCCCCCAGAGACGCTGCTGCGAAAAGATGCCAAAGAGTCGGCTTTGACGCATGAATAAGTAAGCAATGCCAATTTTCAATTTCCAATGGCAATGCCAAGATCACCAAACCCAAGCTGTGGCAGTGACAGTGGACCGTGGGCAAAGGAAAATACCTGGCCATAAAGCAGGAGGCTAACAATCAAATATTTCTGATTTATAATTCCCAAAAGAGATTTATAATTATAATATTTATAATTTATTAAGAGGGAAAACGTGAAAAATTCCTAATATAATCCTGAATCAGGTAAACAAGTTAAAGCGCAGCTGTCGTTTTTGGCTATTTGAACAGTTGGCCTTTGAACACTATTAATGCTAGAGTAGTGCGCTTTTGAGTGAAAACTTTGGGGATAGATCAAACAGATCAAATACGGTTAAAAATACGTGGTTTTTTACAGCCTTACAGCCTAAATAATGAAAATAATGCCTCACTCTCTTGTGAACATTAAGATTCATTCAATGATCCTAAAAAACAAACCAATGCATCGATCTATACACAGTTAAAATGTCACACACTTTCATAACCGTATTTAATTTTATATAAACCATTTCCCAACTACCTACACCTACCACATATAGGAAGTATAGGAAGTACAAAGAGTAATACATCTCCTAACCCTCGCCACACTGTTCGACATGGTGTTAATGCTGCCCCACACACAAAAAAAAAAGAAAAACAGCTAAATAACAAGCGCGACAACAACAAAAGCTCTACGTGACGTTGCACAAAAATTGACGAATATTTTTTTTTTTTTTTTTGGTTGAATTTCTTTTCTTCAGCTTCAGCTTTAGCCCCCAGTGCCACGGGAAGAAATAAATTGCGATCTTTTGTGTGTGTGGGTTTCAGTGTTCATTGTTGTTGCTGTGGCTGTTGCTCTTTAACACTTCACGTGCGAAATAAGGCAGCAGGAAAGCAGCAGCAGCAAAGGCGCGCAGGCAGAGGCACGGAGACGGGGCGGGAGATCCCCAACTTTAAATTAGCTTTGACAAGATAAATGATCAGGCAACGGGGCTGTTAAAAAACGAAATGAGAAATGGATACTCCCTCCTTCTGCGCCTCCCCCTCCATCGCCATCATTTGGCACTCGCATTGCTTTGCCCAAAGTACCCGGTAATTGTACAGTGAGTTTCAAGACAATAATGGCAGTTGATGGGCTGAAAACAAGTGACGTCCCAGGGAGTCTAAAGCTTAGAGGGTTTTGGATCGTTTTGTTGGAAAAAAAAACTAAGCGTTGTTTTTACCTATGATTTTATATATCTCAGCAGTAACTCATAATCTGTATCCTTTAGATCCTTTAGAAGATATTGAATAACGAGAATAATTTGAATTCTTTATAGAAACTTCCCGTTACCGCATGCTATGGGTGCAGAGAAATAGCTCGAGCAAAAGATGTTCTTATTGCTCGTATTACCTAATATTAATTAATTACTATACACCATGAGAAGTACCCGTATTAGAGAATTTCTTTGATTTATTTCCATAGTTGAATCTTGGCAAAAAACATAAAATATTTGTGTTTATATTTATATTTTATATATTTTTATATTTATATTTTATATATTTTTATATTTATATTTTTATGTTGTATATTTATATTTATATTTTATATTTTTTTATTTTTGCTGACCCACACTGTACTATAGACATCTATCCAAGTGCCAACGCGGACTCGAACCTGGACCGCCAGTGACCTCCGCTGGGTACGGGTACGAGAGGGTTACACCTCATCCTTGTTCCCGCAGTGCCCGCACCAGTACCAGAGCCAGTGCCAGTGCCTCATTATGCTCGTCTCAGTTTGCGTCAAGCATTTGGTCTGCTATTTCAATCGGACCGGAAGGGCTGCAGCGCTAAGTATATATAATTTGAGATACTCTGTTGCCCCTCGAAGCAGGTTCCAAGCAATTTACAATTGGCATTGGCATCGAGGCGTCAAAAGGCTTATTAAAAGAAATTTGCAATTGCAACGGACAGCGGACACCAGACGCCAAACGATGGACAGTAGAGAGCGAAAAGAACGAAACGAATGCAGAGGAGAGGAGAGGAAAACCCCAAACGAAGCACATTTCAAATTGCATCCCAAGATGCACAGCTCAAGATTTACCATTCTCGTCTGACGTCGAGCCATTTATGTTATTTTGTGCTGACTCTGTCTCCAGTTCTGTGGCTCCAGCGCAGGCCCTCCTGGCTCCTCCAACTCCAGCTCCAACTCCATCTTCGTCTTCGTCTTGGTCTCCTTCTTGTGCTGCCTTCCACTCTATAAGGCCCGATCGCACACAATCCCAATCCCCCAATCACAATGGGGCAGGCACGAAACTCCACTTTTAGAAGGCACCTTATCTGTGCAACGGCATCATTATTTCACACCAACCCAGCTGAAGGCACAAAGCCAGCCCCGGCCACAGCCACAGCCATAGCCAGCAACAGCAGCCGCCATCAGCCTGGAGATGAAGCTGCAGGAGAGACATCGTCTGTGGCAGGCAGCAGCAGGCAGCAGGCAGCAAAGGGCACACAAACGGCATAAATATTATGGCCAAGCTGCGAACGAAAGCTGCAGCAAGGAGCAAAACGTAAACAGGGCCTATAGAGATGGTCAACGAACAAAAATAAATCACGAGCAGAATTTATATATGGGCAAACACACACAAAAAAGTCTTGAACCAATGCAGTCAGAGGCGCATTTATGGTTTGCTTAAAGGAGCGGCTTCATTATGGCTGTAACTGAAACTGAAACTGGTAACTCTGATTTGGGTTAAAGATTTGAGCTAGTTACGAAAACAATTCGATAATGCCTCCTCTCCCAGTTTAGGCAACACTTTTAGATGTTAGCATAGCAATCTGATTAGCTCTTGTAGATGATAGCTCATAGCTCATGGCTCATAGGGAACTCTAGAGTGTAGAATACACTCATTCATAAGGTTAAAGTATTCAAAACTTTTCGAAATAATATTTAAATAATTTTGGAAGGAAAAAAAAGCTTTTAAATAATGTTTATTTTGGCAAGAAAGGACTATCACAAAAGTACTAGCAACAAAAGTAAGTTAAACATTCTTTTAAAATCTTAAAATTGCTTCCCTTTTGCTTAATATTTTTAATCAATTTTTAAATATTTATTTTTTGTATTTTGCGTGTCACGCACACATCCCTAGACCATACAAAAAGATCTCATATCGAGAACAGTACGTGGACTGGCAATGGCAATGCCATGAAATGCTTAAACATAAATTCAACGAGACGAGGAAGTTGCAAAAAGGAAACCAAAGAGAACTAACCCCCAGTGGAGGAGAAGAGCCGGGACCTAAGCCGGGTCTCCAGTCTCCTGGCGATATGTTCTGGCAGATTAGTCTGCGCCATAGAGCTTCGCACAGCTTCGTGTTTTCTCTTTCTGTCCGTACGGCCAGAGATCCAGATCCACATCTGCCACAAACAGGAAAAAATGCAGCAAAGGAACGAACGAAAAAAAAAAAGAAAATACAGAACAGAACGCAAACTTGCATTTTCCATAGTCCCCATAGGCTTAGCTCTGTTTTTCTGCTGGTCAAGCGGTAGGGCGGGGGTGGTGGACTGCGACTGGGACTTAGCTGATTCCACAGTCGATGAACGATGAACGATGCCCGATGCTGGATGCTGCTGGATGCTCGGAGTGCAGCGCATTGTTCCCTTGGCTTGCAATAAATTATCGATTAGAGTGGGCTGCTGCTGTCTCGATATGGGCAATGGCTGGCTGGTTCAACGACCAGGGTCCAGGCTCTACACAACTTATTACAAAGCAAATTACATAAACGAAAGGTATTCGTTACGCTTTAATGGCGGGTTCAACCCCAATCCATTTCGGGGGGTTCCTAAAAGGTTCACGCCTACACTTAATACATTCTCTCTCTCTCGCTCTCTCAATTCTTCTCTCTCTCTCTCTCTGGCTGGCTGGCTGGCTGGCGGCTGGGTCCTGCAACTGTACTCCAAAAGGTGTGAAATTTGCAGCCTGAGCATATTCCCCAAAGGCCCACAAAAGGCAGCCTCCTGCTGCTGCTGCTGCTGCTGCTACTCCTTGGCGGACCTTGGTGCTGGTGGCACTAAAGCCTTTAATTTAATGCCAAGGCAATTCGCTTGGCCGCCAAACGTGGCTGGAATTTTAAATGTATTTCAACAACAGCCGCAGCCGCAGCCACAGCCACCACAAAACAGCGGACAAAATCTGAAAAACGGCAAACGTAAAGTGTGATTAACGCGTACCTGCAACTCAGACGGGAATCGAGGACGGGCACAGCGCTGGGACCGGCCTTTTTGACACAAAGCTGCTGTCGGCTCTCGGGATGCCCAGTCCAACGTCTGGCCCTGGACGTGAACGTGAACGGCGCGACGCGACGCGACGTTGACAAAAAACCCGCTGGACCGATCGTCCTAAATGCGCGCAGAAGCTGCACAAAAACTCGCCAATCTTCGCGTCTCCTGTCCTGCCCCCATCATCCTTGCCCCATCACTGTTTCAACCAAAATTCTTACACTGAGGGAAAGCCTGCACTTAGCTTCGCTTTTGCGATAAATAACAAATTCTATAACCACATTCCAGCAAAATTCTGCGACAAGTGATGCCAAAAAGAGAATGCGCGAGAAAATTCAAAAACAAAATACATGCGCTGTGCATGATTTATTTTCCATAATACTTTGTATATTCTTTACTCATTTTGGGTATGGTTTTTGGTTTCAGTGTAGTTCTTTCCGTTTCTGGGTCTTCTACCTGAATGGCAGTTTGTAACTTTTGTGTGTGGCTTGGGGCTTAAATGCCCCAACTCGTTATGCTTGCCGCAGCAGCAGCAGCAGAATGAGGCAGCCGCAGCCGCAGATAAGCAACGACAACGTGTAGGAGCAGGAGAATGAGGCTGGAGGTTGGAGTGGAAGCTGCCCCAATGCTGCTTCACTTTGCATGCAAGACCCAAAGATCCCTTCTGCCCGCCGCAGGCTCTCATTTAATGAGTGTTGTCTGGGTCGGGCTCTGCGACTCGGGCCAGAGTATCGTTCTGGGATCTCCAGTGCCGTGTCGCTGACTGCATCATTTTAATAATATTGTTTACGTGACATTTGATTTATTATGAACTTTTTCTTTTGACAGATTATGTGGCGGCTTGACTCCATGCCAGTTGGCTACTGTTTCGCCCTGGTCCGGTGCGGTCCGGTCCGATCCGTCGTTGCCGTGGCACGCACAGTGCCGCAGCCAGCACAGGGACTGAGACTGGGATAAACAACTGGGGCCTGGAACGACTCTTAATGGATCCGCGAATCAGGCTGGGAATTCTGGCAGTGGAATTCTGCTTCAGCAGCTGCTAGCTGCCGAATCAATTAGACTGCCACAATTATTCCAAATTACATAAAAGGGCATTACATCAACAGTTATAGCAGCGGGAAAGCATTGTAGAAGTTTGAGGATTATAATCAGAGAGGAAGCACTTTTGCAGTCTCTAATGTTAAACCAATTTGTGTGCTCAATCAAGGGTACTTTCTGGACTTGTTTGTGAAGTTTTCCCTTCATTTTATTTGGTCATATTTCCAACCCTTTTCTTTTCTTTCCTATGACAAAAAATTTCCCATTCAATTCTTTATGCATATCCAATGCATAATTGCAACCCTTTGTGGTTCGATTTTCTCTGAAGTCATCCCCTCTAACAATCTATAATGAAATTCATGATTTAACATTGCATGTGCCTGGATGAAAGATATGTCAAATGATTGCAAGTGTGACTAAATATGTGATAAATGAGTTTCGGATTTGGAGTTGTCTGGGTCACAAGCACAATATTTAGGGATGACTGGGGAAGCGAGAGATGGGGCACTTATATAGTAATTTATGCCACACTTCAGATACTGGGAGTATCTTCCTTTATATGTATATTTTAAACAACAAGTTCTATTGATTTCTCTCCTTCTAGTCCCCTAAAACTCCTTGTCTAATCTCCATCTATCTATCTATTTGAACTGCCGAACCGAAATAGTTTTCGTTTCCTTTAATTTCCAGTGATCAGCGTCAAAATTGCTTCCCATAAAACTGCCTTCCTTTTATGGCTAACGATTCGTCTTCCTGCGCGGCCTTTTAACGCCTTTTTTTACGACTCCCAAAGACTCCACGAATGCGAGGAACAAAAATTAATAGTTCTTGTCATTTGAAGCGACCAAAAATATAATTAAAAAACGTCTCAAGTGCCAGCGCTCTCGATAAATCAGTTGGAGGCGACACAAACACCAGAATCGGCGAAACGGACGGCATCAAACAAAAAAAAGGGAGATCCAAAACAGGCCAAGAAGAAATGTTGGCCCAAAGCCAGGCCAGGCCAGGCCCCTACCCACCTACCCCTCAGCGTCCTCATGTGATCCCTATACCCCACCCCCCACCATCAGTTCTCTCGTTTGAATGTGGGGAACGGCAGAAAAATGTTTTCAAATTATAAGAGTTGGTGGAGCGGGAGAGAGACCTTTGCGTGGCGTAGTTTTCTGGGGCTTAGGGTTTTTTTTTTTTTTGGGTGTTCTTTTGGTACAGGGCTCTGCTCTGATGATACTCGTTTCTGGACCTCTCTGGGTCGGTGTTCCTCTGCCTGTTTCTTTTTTTTTATGTTGTCGTTTGATTCGTTACGATTATTTACAGAGAACTCGACAATGTCGTTTTAATTAAGAACCAGTTTATTTTTAGGTTGTATTTTTTTTCAGTTTGGTTCGGTTTGGTTCGGTTTATTTTTTTCGCTTTTGGCCCACCATCGACATTTACAAATTAAATGTTGATAAGCAAAAGTTCTTCTGCTTTTTTTTGTTGTTGGTTTTGTTTGTGGGTGCTGCTGCCCTCTATCTTTCTACTAAATTTAATTATGCTGCATGCAACAGAGCAACAGAGCAGCAGCAACAAATGTGGCAGGGTGCCGCGTGGTTATCGGTAAGACTTTAATCTTTATGGGTTATGAATGCACTCGAGTGGTTAGGCTCAATTTAAACAGAGAGCCAGCGAGCCAGCGAGCCTATGGCCTGCCCGGCTATGCCTCTACGCTGGGGTTATTTACGAGGGGCTGTCAATAATAATAGTCATAATAAACACACAATCGCTGTACCCTCATGGCAGGAAGGTGTTGCACTCCAGCGGCGAATGATCGTGCGTCTACTCGTACGTTGCCTGGGTCCCTCGGTTTTAATATTAACCGATTCCCGCCCGATAATGTCATAAATGTGACAGCGATAAAAATCAACTCAATTTTGGTTGACTCTGTCAGTGGGTGTTTGCGGGGAGGGGGGCTGGCAGCTATCTCTCTCTCTCTCTCTCTCTCGGTTCAGATACAAGTCATACACAGGTTGCCACAGTGAGATGCAATTCAACTTCAAACTTGTTTACACTTTACAGCGTTGGCAAAGAGTCCCCCCCTCAAGCATATATTGACACACTGATTAGGGTTCAACGGAAACATTGCCACAGGCAGGAAGAAGCTTCGCCAAAAGCCCACCCAAAACCCAAAACCCCCGAGGCCCCCAGAAGAAAGACAAACCCCTGCAGCACACACTGACGTTGGACGGCATTTCAGTCATTTTCATTTCCATTTGCACTGCCATTTTCAATTTCAATTTCAGTTCGGCTCGAACACATTTTATGCAAAATCAGACACGACTTTGCACTAAAACAAAAAACGATCCAAGACGAGACGAGACCCTGAGAGGAGCGGCACAGGGTGGCCCAAAACGCTCAAGTCTGGTCAGAGTCGAGTCGAGTTTTGAGGTAGGGACAGCCCAGACAAGAAAAGATACTTTAGCTGTTGTGTGGCAATACAACTAAGTAAGGGAAAAATGAAAAGGAACGCAGCGAACAAATATTTGGAGGGATACACATTGGGTTGGAATACTTCCACTTTTAGCTATAAATACAATGACTTTTATATTGGTCTAAAGACCAATTTTAAAATTCAATTAAATTCAATTTTTAAATTCATTAAATTCAAATAAATAGTAAAATAATTTATAATTTATTTATTTATAATATTTATATGCATATACATACATATATATATAAATTATAATTATTTATATTTATTTATAATCAACACACTCCTCCAGGACCATCAGCAAACCTTTATGAGGGTCTCTTGTTTTCTTATCGAATTCTTCCAGCTGACTAGCGATGAATGATATCTAACTATAAGCTAACTGCTATATTACTATAAGCTGACAGCTAGGAAATTAGCTGGAGTGCCACAGCAGACAGCCTATAAAGTTTCATAGCAGCTTGCCCTAATAGTTTCATAGCAGTCATTTTTTATGATTAGTGTCATAGCTACCAGCTTTGATTATCTTCACGCAGTCAGCGTTTATGGTTTTATAGCAGCCAGCTTTTATAGTGTCCTAGCAGCTAGCATTTTAGAAATCTTCCTATGCAGTTTATAGGATCAAAACTGCTTCCTGGTCAGGGATCTTGTATGGATTATTCATTTTATTCAATTGGAATGCTCTTTCGATTCGCCAAAAACAAATTTGGTGCGTCCAATTGGATTTCCTGCTGGCGATTCTAACCGTTGCCTTTCAGTTCAGTTCTTGGAGAAGGTAAATACCTACAGCCGGGTAGTGCATGGGCCATGCATATGCAGATTGTATATTGATCATTGTCAGTCATCTCTTGCGCATGGTACAGTGAGGCACGGATTGCATGAATACTCAGTACATGCCACAGCAACCTCTCTCTACGTCTGTGTGTGTGTTGGGCAAGCGACTGGCGAGTGAGTGAGATTTCTGCGCATAGATTGAGCGGCAGGCAACAACAACAAAAAAAAAAAAAGGAAATAAATTGCTTTTTGCATAAAAGCTGAGCTGAGGCTGCAAGGAGTATGCCGCCTCATACTGCGGAATCTCAGCATCCGAGTGGCTTCCAGCAAAGCGCGAAATTTCTCGTACGTGTCCAGTCCGCTGCCATCCCCACAAAAAGTTATGGAAGAGCAGAGCAGAGCAGAGACTGTGGAGAATCGAGAAATATTTTGCGGCGTTGTTATCGCCGTCTTTGCATCGCTGGAGCTGGAGTTGGAAGCTTGAGGCTGTAGCTGTAGCTGGGGCTGGGGCTGTGGCTTAGGATGAGGATGAGGAGAATGCGAAAATGCGACGCACAATTAATCATATCGGAATATATTGCGCCCTTTGGTGGCATAAATCTCGGTGGGCTTAAAGCCTCCGACTTGGCCCCGGACAGCCAAGTGCGGACGCAGGCTATTAAGATGGCAAAGCGAAGTATTTTTGGTGGTTGAGAATTGCACATTTTAGCGCTTCACGCGCATGCGCAACAAATCGCTTGATTAGTTTCCTATAACAACCCAAACGGATGAACCTTGGTGCGAGCTGGAGGCTGAGCTGAAAGATGGGTAGCCCATCCATACCCCAAGCATGCCCAATTCGTGGCAACAGGAAATAAGCTTAGCGAATGCCGTTCACCGTCTGGTTTGGATCAACACATTCCCACTCGATTCGCCTGCTCGCAGCTTATTAAAGTGCGTCTCGTAATGAGCATTCCCCAGCTGCATTGCTGCAGGCCCATTTGCCAATTAAATGAAATTAAAGTCATATCTGGCAATTGCCAAGCGACCAGGCAGCCTCCCGCGACCAGCCACCCGCCTCTGGCCTCTGGCCGCTGGCCACAGGCTGATGAGGTGTCGCCACTGGGACGCGTCATTAGCCCCTTGCCTTGCAGCAGTTCCCATGCCCCATGCCCAAACGCCAATGCGAAAGTGCGCGCAGACTCTTCTAATTAAATTGTGGTTGGAACTTTTTAATTAAATTGCTGCACAACACACGGACTGGCAGGCTTCCAACAACGCAATCGCAACGCAGAACTTGTGACGGCAAATACACAGTGGGGCGGGGAGCTCCAGCTAGAATTGAATGCAGAAATCATATCCACTGAAGCCTGACCGATAACAGCTAATGAAATCAATATTCGTATGCGTACTGTGGGTAACATTTGATAGCCAACTAAACAAGGAAAGGTGCTGAAACGCCTGCTGCACCGATTTGAATACCCTGCAAAAACCTGCCCTAGGAAATAGTAGATTTCTCTTTATGTGGATTGCCCTTACAATCCAATCTAGAATCAGTTTAACATCTTGTAGAATGACAGCGCAAGAAGACTTCGTCTGTCCATAGGAAAAAAGAGGGAATAACAAAAAAAACCAATAGTCATGCCACATCTCTTGCCACTTGCTGCCCCCTTTCTCCTGCTAATCCTCCAGTCTGTGACAATTCAAAGCTGATTCAGTGCATCATAAGCAGGGACAATTTGGTTGCCTTTTATTGAAGCAGCGAGCGACCATTCCGCTGGTCTGGCGACCCAAAAGGAGACCGCAATTAAGTGCATATAAATTTTGTATTTTTACGATCGTTGGCCTTATAAAAAGCCCACTCTATGGGCAACGTCAGCGTCACAGCTGCCACAGGGTTTCGCTGTCCCTCTCTCTGGCTAGCTTTGGGCCAGGCCCATGCTCAATGGCATAAAGTGAGGCGATTTATGCCCACGACTTCGAACTGGAGAAAATATTAACCATCCAAATGTTGGCTGACCAGAAGACTGTCGGATATTTCCTAGAGAAGGAATACACCCTTTTCTTTGTGCCTCGATAGATTACTAGGGTATGCACTATTTTTACAGCGGCATGTAACAGGCAGAGGAAGGTATTTTATAGTTTGTTTCCCTGTGTGCCTAGGGAATAACATTCGGTTGAACTGCTCCTCCTCTAAGCCTCCTCTTACCCTATACTATTTTATTTTAAACATATTATTCTTGTGAGAGAAGTTAAGCTGCAGCTGGCAAGTATTTATAATATAATAATTCAGATTAGCCAGCGTAAAAAGATCATTCAATCTTCAAGGCTAATTAAAGCCTCGGCACCCCAATGCTGGCCACTTGTTTTTCTGTTTTTCTGTTTCTCTCTTCTCTATTGCTAATTAGCCATGACATTGCCCCAAGAACTAGTGTCTAGCTGCGGGCCACTGCCAATTTTTCGAGGCATCGTTAACGCTAACCTGTGGTGAGTGGGACCGTAGGCCGTAGGGGACCAGATCCCATTTCATATCCAGAAACAGAAACCCCCCTTCTGCGGCTTATCTTAATTTTTGCATTTAATAACCGCATTGCCAGCAAAACTGCCACTGGTCAGTGCTTGCTGGTCGCGTCGCTGATCAGATGGGCTGGGGACGGACCTTTGGACGATCGCAACGGGGCTGCCATTAAGCTTAATATGGGCAAGTAAATTCTTGGCCCAACTATGCAGAGGTGTGAAGAAAAGTGTCGACTTGTTAAGCCGCTCGCTGGCCGCACAGCCAGACAGATAGCCGACATAGGGCAGAAGAGGAGAGGAGAGGAGATCGCCTGAGCCAAAGACATTTCTCGGAACCGACGCGCGCGTTTCGTGGAAGCAATAAATATAAGCGGTAGGTGGAGGAGCAGGCCGGTCGGCATTGTCCTTCATGTGTGTGTGTGTGTGTGTGTGTGTGTGTGTGCTTGTGGCTTTTGGTTTTGGGAATGGGGCAGCATACGTAATAAATTGTATTTATTTTTTTTTTCGTTGCACAAGGATAAGTCGGCCAAAGGGCCCCACACCACGCATTGCCACACCGGGCTTCGTGCACCCTACACCCCACACACCCCACCCCGACGCCTTGTCGCACTCAATTAGTGCCTTGAACGCGAGTCGCGCGCGTTTTTGGCGCGGCAAAAAACGTTTGATCCCCCAAGGGACGCGCTCTCACTGTCACTCTCCCCATCGCTGTCTCTGCTGGAACTCTCTTAAGCTTTACGAGTCTCGTGCGATTTTCTTGTTAAGGAAAATTAACTAGACTGGTGGGGGGGCTTTTGGGGGGTAGGGGGCGGCTGTCAACACTCGTTATTGTCTCTGGCAGCTTCTAAAAATCCGACAAACAAAAGGTGGAAATAATCATAAGTTGCCTATAAAGTGCCTGCTTAAACTTTGATGAGCTTCGGACCCATAAACATTATAATGGTAGCGGCTCTATAAAAAAAAAAACAAATTCGCAAATAAACTGAAACGCAAAATAAAACCAAAACAAATCCCCTGAAAGGAAATTCCATTTGTCTCCGATTCGACCGAAGTCTGTGTACACTTTATGGTTCGTCTCTCTGCGGCCATTCGAAGCGGTTGTTAAAATTAAATTTGCTTTTTAATTGATTCCAGGCAGCAGCAGTTTTATATTTTAATCTATATTTAAATTGAAAGTAATAATACGTATACGTAAAGTGGTAGGACACTTAAGCTGCTAATATCTAATGCGGGTAGGAATTGATATTAGTAAAAAATAATTAGTTTGGTTTTAATGCATGTGAGCAAGAAGTGCACAGTCTGTTTTTAGATTTTTTAAAATAAAATGAGAGACGAGAAAGGCAAAAATATTTTAATAATCTTATTTATTGGAACTGCTATTTTTAGGTTTTTCGTTTGCAAATAATTTGTGAGAGCAGAAACATTTTACCTTCCTTTGATTTGATAGATGTCTGAATGAAGAAAGCAATTTTCTTTTCACTTTTGTTATTTTTTCAAAGGGTTTTAATTTTTTTTTCTTAAAATTAAATTGCTGTAATTTTGCCTTCAGTTCTTTAGGGAAAGTGTTGAATTTTCTTGCATCTTTCAGAAGTTTTCTCGTTCTCTTTCGGAACGACATTCTTGTGTGAAATTAAAAGCAACATCAAAACTTGAGCATTCAGGTTCCAGTTAGCTTGAAGAGTATTAATTGCTCATACGCACTCGTACGAGCATGAAATTCTTTGTTATTCATATTTAAATCGCTTTAAAATCGCATAAAAATCGAATAACCAACTGAAGTGCTTCCATTTCAGATCACCATAGATGAAGTCTGAGCATAAACTCGATTGTTTATGGGTCTAAGCTGCTTTCTTGGCCAGGTAGTAGTGTCGTAGTATGAGTATGTGTCTCGGCCTCGACTGCGTCCCGCCTCTGCTATCTGCGTGACCAGGTCTCAGGCCTCAGTCGATGCTGCCATCTAATCCATGGCAATTAATTACATCGTTACACGCGCGCAGCCGCCAAACAACTTAATACAACATAAATAATTGTCAAAATGTGCGGCCACAGACGCGCGAATTAGTCTTCATTATGTCAATAAATCTTGGCCAATTGCCGCAACCAGAGATCTTGTGCATGCCACCACCAAATCCATATGGGATGATGTTGCCACTCCAAATATGAAGAAAAAAACTCCTTTTACTGGGGCCTTGGCCAATTTTCTTATCAATAAAAAAGTTTTCTATTTTTTCTTACTCTGCCAAAGGAAATTCCAATTGCCATATTGATGGATTGCTTTGGAGCGACATATACAGACAGAGAGAGAGAGAGAGAGGATACCATAGTTGGATCTATGGACAGTGGCCCCACCATTTATGGCCGTCGCCAAAGATGATTATGGTCATGACAACTTAATGATGAGGCGCGCTACTCTTCATGGGAACCCGATACCCAGACCCGAACCCTAGCCTCTGGAAGCCTCTCAAGTCGGTGGCCAAAACCGACAAAAAAAAAATCAACCAAAAGCTGGCAAAAATTTGCATAAAAATCAACGCTGGCCCGACCCGTTGCCGTTCTCTGCCATGTGACATTAACAAGCCACAAAAGGAAGCAGCAGCCAGCCACTGTGATACGACAAAATTTTAATTAAAAGTTTAGTGGAGCGAGAGACACACGCCAACGACAGCAACCAGCAACAGCAACAACAGGGGCAACAACAACAGTGGCAACACCAGATCTTCTGGGGGCAATGCAACCGCAAAAAGGTTGCTGAGGTAGAATGCCGTGCCAGGCCGGGGCCGTGCAACAAGTGTCAGGCAGGCAACATGGCTAACAAGCGTCAACGTCGCCGTCGCCGCTCTTGCCTGTTGCTTGTTGCTGTTTTGATACCCTGTGCCAGTGGGGTCAGTATGTAGCACAGGCGAGCACAGGAGCGAAGTGCTGGATTAATTACTCGAAGCAATGTCCAGCTGGGGAACTTTAATATCAAACAGAATTCGATATGCAACTTCTGTAAAAACGTTTCAAGTAAAAGGTTATTAAATTATTATATTTTATATTTATATTTTTTAATTTATTATATTTTCCTTTATTTGTAAAACTATTTCTCCATTCAGTATTTAAAAAAAAAAACCAAATTTAAGGTAGGTATCACATAGTCGCAATATCGAATGCCAAAGGCATCCTTACTTGTTTTGCTGTTGTTTTTGTCGCAAACACACGCAACTTAAAAGAAAAAAAAAGAAACACCACAACTCAAAATAAAAAAGAATTACGAGAAAAAAAGCGCTACAACAACATGGAATGGACGAGGTGTTAAGGTAAATATGCAAGCGCTTTACAAAAAAATTGTACATGCCGCTGCAATAATTGAAAAATCATGTTGCCACACAAATAAACAAAATGTTGCAGCGCGCCCAAGCAACATGTTGCTACACGATTATGTGCTTAGCCCCTCCCACTGGCAGGAGGGAAGGTCAAACACTGAAAAACATGGAAAAAAGATCTCTCACTGGCTGCACTTTACAAAAAATGTTCGGAATCTGACAGGATTGTTGAAAACGGATGCAAATGAAAATCATAAAAGGCCACTTCTCCATTGGGAATTTTAAATTAAAAGAGCGAAGAACTGGGAATGGGAATTGTATTGTAAAAAGGTTAAGTGGGTTGTTATAGGGAAAACAAAGAATGATCTAGGAATCCTAGATATGTATTGCTCATTATCGAATTACAAAGTAAATATTCTGCAACTTGAATGTTCAGTACACCTCTCCTTTATGGTTGAGAAATTCTATTAGCTAGAGATCTAACATAAACGAATCCGATGGTTACATATTTATTCTTATTATTTTAATTATTATCAATTTATTATTTTATTATCTCAATAAAAGAAAAATCTGATTATTTTAAATCAGATAAATCCTTAATTTACAAAATCAACCCATTAATTAAACCATCTTAAATCTCAATCAATAAAGTAGCTCTAATTTATATTACTTATTTATAAGTCAAAGAAAGAGATTATCGCTTAATGGCGTTAGCTTTCGGGTTTTCTTTTAAAATGAGTTAGGAAGTATAAAAGAATACTGCTTCCGATAAGTACTGTAATAATTTCTCATTGTTATTATTATTTTTTATTTATTTTTTCTCACCCTTCCTTTAAGAATTCCTCGAATAATTTGCTACATTTTCTTATTAGTCCTCGCAGAATTAAGTAATCCTTCATCTCAGCCTCGCCCTTTGGTATCCCCACCGTCTTTGTTATTTTAGCGATTTCCCCAAGCGAATTGCACAGATGTGCATCAACAATATTGCTCTGTTTTGCCTCAGATTCAGATATACAGTTTCAGATGGGAGGAGGGAGAGCTTTGGGCCCTACCAGAATGGCAAACCGCAAATCGACACGTACATAAATAAATAAAAATGCGTATGTTTGTATATTCACACCGCAGCGGAAGCTGTAACTGCAACAGCAACAGTGGAAACAGTGGCAACAGTGGCAACAGGGGCAGCATCAACAGCCGTGCAACAAACAGTTGAAACAACAAACATTGAATGCCGCCACCGCAGTTTGTTGTGGCTGCAATGCCGCTGCAATTGCCACTGATCGCGTCGATTCAATTAGTAATTCTAAAAAGCGGCAAGCGACGTCTTTTGCATCTTAATGAGTATTGTTTGCTGTTGCTGTTGCTCCTGTCCCTGCTCCTGCTGCTGCTACTGGTACTGCTGTTCCTGCCGCACAGCACATTTCGTGTTTGTTGTTGCAATAACATTTGTTCATAACAACAAGAAACAGAGACAGGCCTTGCTTTTCAGGGCAAGTTTTTCCAACTGCCGGCACTGCACTTTTCATGCCCAAATGCAGTTGCTGCTGCTGCTGCTGCACTGCTGCTGTGATTGTTGCTGCTGCTGCTGCTGCGTCTGTTCCATGAAGCACATTGACTACTATTTTTGTCATTGCCGTCGCCAATGTCCACGCACTCGTCGGGCAACATGTTTGCGCGTTCGTCTCCGGCTCCAGGCCTTTTCCACAGAAAATGTAATTACAGTGATTTAATTTTGATACCCCTTTATGCAGCGAGTATCAGAGTATCAGTTATACAGGAGTTGTCCATCCAATTTTTGGCCTAGAATATTTAGCGATGTTTTTTAATTTGCACCTTGAAAGCTAAGCATAAAGGAATGTTTCCTTTCACTTATGGCAAATTGGGAAATGAAAAGGCAGCCTGTGGCAGCCAGAATATTTCAGATACGCATCTGCTTTATTTTTCAGAAATTCTATTAGCTAGAGATCTAACAAAAACAAATCCAATGGTTACATATTTATTATTATTATTTTAAATTCGTTTCCTTCGAACCTAATTGTAATTTTTCGAGAGTTTACTCTCGTTTGATACAAACAAAATAATTTACACTGACTACACGGTACACCAGGTATCACACATTTGTTAGACTCCTCTGTTTTTCATACTCGTTTTATTTTTTTGTTCTGCAACATTTACTTCTATTGCAACTGCTTCTGAGACTTTGCTGACTGCTGCTCTTGCTGCTGCCATTTCTGTACGCGCATTACAAACTTGGCTCAAATTAATTCTTCAAGCCCAAATGCGCCATCTTACTCGGGCCGAAGCTAATCAAACTTTAATCAATGCGGCATTTTGATGCGACATTGCTGCTAGCTGCTTTTTATGCTCTTTCCTTTGGTTTCCTTTTTTTTTTTTTTTGTTGTTTGTAGCCAGTTCCATAGTTGGAACGATGGGAAAATATGCGGCATTGACTGGGAGGAAATCTCGGCAAGGCAAAGCCAAGAAATTGTTATTAATCTGGAATGGTCATTTACTCGTACTCCTATAAAGGAAATTATATGATCGAACCGCTTAGGGGAATACTGTAAATGCCTTCAATACCATTTTGATATTTGCTAAAAGCTGCAATCAATTAGATGTTGTTGGTTTTGATATGATAATTGGATGGAGCCATGGGTAGTACATTTTTTTTTATAGGTTCCTTACATTGAACTTGTGCTTGTGCAGAGTGGATTTTTTTTTATTTGGGTCATGAAAGTCTCCATTTTGAATTTTATCATTTAGATGGACAATCTTTGGAGTATTTGAATGAACACTTTACTTGTTCGAAAATACTTATACATATTGAAAATTTCTAGTATGGTTAATTTTACCGAATATTCTCTGTTTACTATTTTTTTTGGGGGCGTGTGCCCCCAACGTGTGTTGAATCGCGTGCCGCGTAATATTTAGTATATGATGTACCTATACTTACTTATTATTGTATATGATATATGGTCATTAATAGATCACACGTCAAGCCTGACTAATACCCGTGTTCCCGGTTTCTGGTTGGGCACATTCGTCGAATGGCTGTAAAAATTACCCATAAGAGAACGGACACAGCTTGTTTGCTGAATTCGAACTTGTAGCCTATTTATATAGTAAGGCATATAATTATGTCTATTTATGGTGGTCATAGATAAATCATAAATCAATGTGGAAATTATTTTACCAAACTCTTTAAATTAATTCTTTAAAAGTTTGTGTTTAAAGGGAGGCGCATACATAAGCCCACTTTTAGAGATGTCGTGAAATTGTAGGCGACTGTGATTTAATATTCCCAACAAATATTATTCTTCGTGAAGAGTATTTGCTATGCAGCTCCCTTCCATTAGTTGCGCTTCAGTAAAGACTTAAATACATATCTATTGTATTGAACTTTGGCGCTTTTTTAATCGCGTATAATTTCATACGAGTATATAAAAAAAGCTACTGAGCTGCTACGGGAGCTACTGATAACAACGCCAATGATCGACTGCTCCACACCTCGTATATAGTCTTTACAACATAATCTACGATACAGTATTTGGTGAGCAAGTAATGAAATATCCTAATGGATCCACACAAATAACATCAATAGACTTTTGTTAAATCCAAATGCTATAGTAATCCTAATCCACATGAGGATTAAATTACCCACACAACAGGCTGATAATAAAAGTAATATATACTGTACAAAACAGTTGTTGATTGTGACTATCAGCATGCGACTTGAGCTGAAAGCTGTGTACAATATTCCATGACCCAGTGGGCTGTGAAAAGCGCCGTGAAACGGATCGGCGGGAAATACTATAGCGACAAAAAGAAATCATGTTGATCGCCCTGCTGGCTACACCGCTCTTGCTCCTGGCCGTGTGGCTGCTGCTCCAGCGGCTCGATCGGACGTACTTTATCCTGTCGCTTACCAGGCGCGTGCGCACTGAGGATGGCAGTCCGCTGGAGAGCAAAGTGGCCGTAATGCCGGGCACATCGCGTTTCGGCAACAATTTGGACATTATCAACGCCACACCCTGTAATTAAAGACAGTTTCTATTCGTAGTAGTCTATAGATGCCTAATGGACTCTTCCTCTCCAGCCAGTTTGTTCAAATTTTTGCGGGCTTCTGCTGCCAAAGCTCAGGGCAGAAACTTTTTGTGGTACTTTCTGTTTGCCCCAAATTACAATGTCATCAGAGCCGAGGAGGCCGAGGAGATATTCCAGAGCACCAAACTGATCACAAAGAATGTGATCTACGATCTGTTGAGACCTTTTCTGGGAGATGGTCTGCTCATAAGCACAGGTTTGTGTTGGCATAATATCTGAAATCAAATCAGTCAATTTTTAACCCCCCTCGATATATATTCAACAGATCAGAAATGGCACGCCAGACGCAAGGCTCTGACTCCTGCCTTTCATTTCAATGTTTTGCAGTCCTTTCTGGTCATCTTCAAGTGAGTACTTAGCCAATGGGAATGACTATGTTGTGGCTAATCTTTGATTTGTGATAGAGAGGAATGCAATAAGCTGATCAAAGTGCTAGACAAAAAGTTGGATGGAGAACTTGACCTTAACCAGGTCATTCCACAATTTACACTGAATAGTATTTGCGGTAAGTCGCTGGCTAATTGCAGCTATTTAATGCTGTAAAGTTCAAACGCCAATCGATCTTTTGATCTTCAATAAAAGTGGCGACACCAATTATTAATATGCATATCCCCCTTCTCGTCTTAGAGACCGCTCTGGGCGTCAAGCTGGATGACATGTCGGAGGGCAAACAATATCGCAGAGCCATCCATGCCATTGAAGAAGTCCTCATACAACGCGTCTGCAATCCGCTCATGTACTACAACTGGTACTTTTACTTGATCGGCGACTATCGGAAGCAGCTGCAGAACCTGCGGATAGTCCACGACTTCTCCAGTCGCATCATCGAGCGCAAGCGCCAGCAGTTTAAGCGCAAGCAGCTCGGCGTCGTGGATGACTTTGGCAAGAAGCAGCGGTACGCCATGCTGGACACCCTCCTGGCGGCCGAGGCGGATGGGCAGATCGATCATCAGGGCATATGCGATGAGGTGAACACCTTCATGTTCGAGGGATACGACACCACCTCCACGTGCCTCATCTTCACTCTGCTGATGCTGGCCCTGCACGAAGAGGTGCAGGAGAAATGCCTGGAGGAGGTGTCAAGTCTACCCGAGGACACGGATTCCATCAGTGTGTTTCAGTTCAATGAGCTGGTGTACCTGGAGTGTGCGATCAAGGAGTCCCTGCGCATGTTTCCCTCCGTTCCCTTCATTGGTCGCCAATGTATGGAGGAGTGTGTCGTGAATGGACTGGTCATGCCAAAGGATACACTAATCAGCATCCACATCTATGACATCATGAGGGATCCGCGCCACTTTCCAAACCCAAATGAGTACCAGCCTGAGCGATTCCTACCCGAGAACACAGTGGATCGTCATCCCTTTGCTTTTGTGCCCTTCAGTGCCGGCCAGAGAAACTGCATTGGACAGAAGTTTGCCATTCTGGAGATCAAAGTACTCCTGGCCGCAGTTTTAAGGAACTTTAAGATCCTGCCACTCACTCGATTGCAGGATCTCACATTTGAGTATGGCATAGTGATGAGGACACAAGAGAATGTACAGGTTAGGCTGGTGCGAAGGTAGAATGTTTACAGGAATTACATACATATATGCGAAAACTTCATTGCCAAAGATGTACCAAAAATTACTTGCAGCTTAATTTATTCTGATAATAAAATGCGTTACCTGTTCATTTGCATTTTATTATATTTAAGTACGTTTATTACTTCAAAGGGGGGGGGGGGGAGGGAAAAAAGAAAAAAAAAAAAAAAAAAAAAAAAAAAAAAAAAAAAAAAAAAAAAAAAAAAAAAAAAAAAAAAAAAAAAAAAAAAATTTTTTTATTTTTTTTTTTTTTTTTTTTAAATTATATATAATAAAAAAAAAAATAAAAAAAATAATAAAAAAAAAAAAAAAAATTTTTTTTAATTCGTTGGCGGGGGGGGGGGGGGGGGGGGGGGGGGGGGGGGGGGGGGGGGGGGGGGGGGGGGGGGGGGGGGGGGGGGGGGGGGGGGGGGGGGGGGGGGGGGGGGGGGGAAAAAAAAAAAAATTTTTTTTTTAAATTGGATTTAAATTTGTAAGGGAGGGGGGAGGGGGGGGGGGGGGGGGGGGGGGGGGTTTTTGTTTTTTTTTTTTTTTTTTTTTTTTTTTATTTTTTTTTTTGTTTTTGGGGGGGGGGGGGGGGGGGGGGGGGGGGGGGGGGGGGGGGAAAGGGAAAAAAAAAGAGAAAAGAAAAAAAAAAAAGGGGAAAAAAATTTGTTTTTTTGTTGTGTTTAACGAAGGGGGGGGGGGGGGGGGAAAGGGAAGAAAGAGGGAGGGAGGGGGGGGGGGGGGGGGGGGGGGGGGGGGGGGGGGGGGGAGGAAAAGAGGGGGGGGGGGGGGGGGGGATAAGGAAAAAAAAAAAAATTTTTTTGGGGGGGGGGGTTTTTTTTTTTTTTTTTAAAACCATTTTTTTTTTTCAAAAAAAAAAAAAATCCCCTTAATTTTTTTTGAGTACGGGTATAAAAAGCTTTTTCCAGTCATTTAAAACAGAAACAATAATGACTTGATGGATTAATAGATCGCTGCGGCTACTATTTATTTTCTCCTTGAAAATCTCGACTATTTTATACCCTGCGACAAGCTATGGAATAACTCTACCCCAAATGCTCTAAAAAAAAAAACCAATAAACCCATAAATAAATAATAAATAAATAATAAACCAATGAATATAACGCGTACTAGTATGACTCTTTTTTTTTGACTCTATATCAAATCGGAATTATTGGTACCAAAAATTCACCGATTATGAAATTTCTGGGGAGCATTATTTGCCACAAAGGAGAACATTTTGGACCATACTTGTTTCACTTTAAAATTCAATATTATTGAAGGTGTCATAGGAATGATCGAAACCGATCTACCCCTCTGGTTCATTTAGATCATTGCGTATGTTAACATGTGTATTTATATACTAGGTATATTCCATAATTATTTCGCAAACACATTCGTTCAGTTTACTTAGTAATTAATCGTCAACAGCCATTTGTAGATTAGAGCTTAATCTGTGAGGGCGCCTCATTTTTCTCCGCTGTAAAAGCTACAAAAAATGTTTGAAATTCTGCTCGGTTTACCGCTGATTGTGCTCCTTGGCTGTGTCCTGTTGCGGCGTCTCAACCGCAGCTACTTCGTCCTGAGCCTATGCAAACGAATTCAAACAGAAGATGGCAGTCCGCTGGAAAGTAAAATAGCCGTCATGCCCGGCAGAACTCGGTTCGGCAATAACTTTGATCTGGTCAACTTTACGCCGTGTAAGTGGGAATAGCAGCCAGTCGTAAGGCAACTCTGAGTGTGGATATTTCCAGCTTCCGTGTTTAATTTCATGCGCGACTCATGTGCCAATGCCCGGGGACGAAATTATCTGTGGTACTTCTTCTCAATGCCCATGTACAATGTCGTTAGAGCCGAGGACGCTGAGGAGATATTCCAGAGCAACAGACTATTGACTAAAAACGTTGTTTATAGTCTGTTAGGGCCATTCCTTGGCGAAGGTCTGCTGACCAGCACAGGTGTGTGATGATGCTTCAGTTTGTTCTTTAGCCCCATTTATTAAATCCCCCTTTTTCTTTCAGATCAAAAATGGCACGCCAGACGCAAGGCTTTGACTCCCGCCTTTCATTTCAATGTTTTGCAGTCTTTTCTGACCATTTTCAAGTGAGCAATTGATTCTACAAGAGTGTTTTTCGTTGTTAACATGAATATATTACAGGGAAGAATGCCACAAGCTGGTCAAAATGCTGCATGAGAGTGTGGAGAGGGAGAGCGAGGTGCTGGTGTTGAATCAAGTCATTCCGCAGTTTACTTTGAATAATATATGCGGTAAGTGCAGAAACACATCTCATATTAACTATATCACCATGACTGGCAGACTTTGCAGTGGAAATTGCTTCACAGGGTCCAAGTTCAAATGAAAAAATTAAATAAGAGGCGCAATATTAAATGGAATTTGTACCGGCTTGCAGTAAATCAATTTCTGAATTTAACAGTATTTATAATTTAATTCATATTTAAATTCATAATTTCAACTCGTTACAGAGACCGCTCTTGGCGTCAAGCTGGATGATATGGCAGAGGGTTTCCAATACCGCGAATCGATCCATGCCATCGAAGCTGTCATCATGCAACGCATTTGCAATCCTTTTCTGTACAACAGTTTGTACTTTTATATTTACGGCGACTATCGGAAGCACATCGATAATCTGAAGATTGCCCATGACTTCTCCAGTAGCATCATCGAGAGTAGGCGGCGGGATTTCAAGCGAAAGGAGCTCGGCGTCGTGGATGATTTTGGCAAGAAGCAGCGGTACGCCATGCTGGACACCCTCCTGGCGGCCGAGGCGGATGGGCAGATCGACCATCAGGGCATATGCGATGAGGTGAACACCTTCATGTTCGAGGGATACGACACAACCTCCACGTGCCTCATCTTCACGCTGCTGATGCTGGCCCTGCACGAAGAGGTGCAGGAGAAATGCCTGGAGGAGGTGTCAAGGCTCCCCGAGGACACGGATTCCATCAGTGTCTTTCAGTTCAATGAGCTGGTGTACCTGGAGTGTGCGATCAAGGAGTCCTTGCGCATGTTTCCCTCCGTTCCCTTCATTGGTCGCCAATGTATGGAGGAGTGTGTCGTGAATGGTCTGATTATGCCAAAGGATACACAAATCAACATCCACATCTATGACATAATGAGGGATCCGCGCCACTTTCCAAACCCAAATGAGTACCAGCCTGAGCGATTCCTACCCGAGAACACAGTGGATCGTCATCCCTTTGCCTTTGTGCCCTTCAGTGCCGGCCAGAGGAACTGCATTGGACAGAAGTTTGCCATTCTGGAGATCAAAGTACTCCTGGCCGCAGTTTTAAGGAACTTTAGGATCCTGCCAGTGACTCGATTGGAGGATCTCACATTTGAGAATGGTTTAGTGTTAAGAACGAAGCAAAAGGTGAAAGTGAAATTGGTAAAACGGTTGGAATAAGAATGTTGTTTTGAATCCCATAGAATACATCAGGGGAAAGAATTATACTCTTACATACAAAATCACATTCTGAATTTCATTGATGTCGATTTTTGTATGATATTACGAAATATTTTCAATCTGTCAAGTATATCAGATAAGGATTAACACGGGAGCAAAAATCGCTATGCAAAATAATTACATGGTATTCTACATAAGCGGCATAACTCTACATTCCCAGGACAAGGCGACACCTGACGACAAATTCGTGAAACTGCTCATGTAGACTGCTGAATGTTTCTGTCACATAAACAGATTTATTTTTTATGCAGATCCGAACATTATAATATGAATATAAATTTTAGAATGTGCATTTTCTAATGGCACATTATTATTATTTTCGCTGGAATATTTTTAATCAAACATGGTGGAAAATACATGTAGAGAGTTAAACTACGTGTAGACTCTGACTTTGAGATACATGTAAGCGGAATGTAAATAATTCTCATGAAAAATAACTTGATTTATAAACAAATTAATTATGAAAAGATATCACAAAAATATATGACACAGCATATATATACGCCAATGAACGGCAATAATGTTTCAGTTTGAATGACGTCTCCAAGACTGCTTTGAGTAACATTTCCCAATCAGAAATGTACAGGAATGCCTGCCTGTTGCTGCAGGTGGACGAAGGAAAAACGCGGTCCAAAATGGCAGGCAAACAAATTTTGATTAAATGCAATCATTATAATTGCATTTAGCAACATTATGCATACACTTGGGCCTATAACAAATGTAGTTAGACACTTTTAGGACGATTTTCGGTATATCCTGGCCATTGCAACATTAATGGCGCAGCCATTCAAGTGCTGGAACTTTTTCTACAGAAAATTGTTGGCATTTATTTGTGACTTGCCAGTCGCTGTTTCAGAGTGCCTTCAGAATTCATTAATTTAATTAAGTTAATGCCATTTCACGTATCGAATAACAAAACAAACCGCAATACACACAACAGCACACACACACACACACATGGCCAAGCAAACAAGCCGTGAAAAACATGTCGTCCCTGGATTTTTCCCGCCTCCTGGGACGGTTGAATCCTATTACTTTCACTTATATGGACTTTAACTTGGGACTCACCATTTGTTAGATGCACAAAAACCACAAATACACAAGAAACAAACGAAAAACACAACATTATTTATTATTGTTATTCTTAGAGGTGTCAAACCAAAGACGGCACTATCGATAGTATCGATATTCTGCTGCTAGCCTCTACTATCGATGGTTTTGAGACTATCATGATAGTATCGAGCTACAGTCGTTGCGCTTTTGATATGTTTGGATTGGCTGCTATAAAATACGAAGACAAATTTGTAAACAAATCGACATGTGGCATCTAATTTTTGCAATGGACAAGTTCCTAAAAGGTTTCAATGGTTTTTTAATAATTATTTGAGCCCGATACTACTACGATAGTATCGATTGTTTTTTTTCGAAACATTCAACGTTGATATTCCTCGATTTTGATATTCCGTTTATTATTACTAGCTAGTTGGCCCTCTCCATCCTAAAGAAATAATTTTATCCAATAGATACATAAAATTTCTACAAGATTGGCAAGTTTTCAGAAGTCCTTTTTATTGCATTGTTTACATAAAAAGGTTCAAGCAAAAACGGTACCCTGTTAAATTTTTGAAACTTCGAAGTATTTGTTAAAATATTTTTATATTTTAACAGTTCAGCTTCGAAGTCCATTCCCTTTTGGGAAATTCGTAAAGCGAATCAACGTCAACCGCATCCAATGAGTACCAATACTCTCAAGAGGAGGTGTATCCCATATCCACATCCTACTTAATATAATATAAACATTTAATGGTAATGCGTTTTTTAAATAATTTTATATTTGGTTTTTTTTTAATATTTTGTTGATATTTTTTGTTTATACTTTTAAAAAGTAAATTTCTACTTTGATCGAAAGTATTGGGTTAAGCAGCGTTGACCACACATACATATAACATATAGTACTAATTAAATGTGTTGAATCCGAAATATGTATTACATAATTAGATCAGGGGGATTTACCCCAACAGATACAAGAACCGCGTGCGGCAGAAAAATGTTTAACAAAAATGTCGCGTTCGCAAAAGCAATGCAATCGAAGAGTATTGGCTAACTTAAATCGCATAAATACAAAAAAAATACATTCAATTGTACAGATGTATGTATAAGATAAGTGTCGTATGGTTTACAGATAGATGTACAGGTCTTTTTTCGTTACATAGTATTTATATCAATATCATAGATCATTTTGTTTTGTTTTGTTTTGTTTCATTTGCTTTGTATTGTTTTGTTTGTTTGTTTGTTTGTTCTACCAATAAAATTAACAACAATTCCGATGCATTTGGATTGGGCACGTGATAAACATTTGATAAACGTGGGGGCATAACAAATTTAAAATACTGTTCTCTTACTCTCTCTCTCTCTTCTTTTTCGTCTAATATAATTCTAATATGTAATATACGTTAACTATTTTTTCTTGCGTAGTCAATTATTAAGGTCAACATATATAGCCGATATCTATATATTGTGTATTTTTTAAACGAATACGCGCGCGTGTAAATAGTTTCTCCGTTTAGTTTAGTTTTAAGTTATTAGTCGATTATTGTGTTACAAATTGGTACATTAGTGTGTTGGAGATTGTTCCTCTTTGCGCGTGGGTGAGTTGAGTTTAGTTTTCTTGTTTTGTTTTGTTTTGTTTTTGTTTTGTATCGATGCTGTGCCTCTTTCGTGTCGAACAACATTCATTTACAAACGACAATGCACACAAAAAACAGTTACTAAATTAAGTCTATTTATGTATATATGTATAACATTCATAACGATACGCTGCATGGGTGCATGAGTTCAAGTTCGATGTCTCTCTATTGATTGATTAATTGGTTTTTGTTTTGTCTTCTGGTTTCGACTAAGGCATGCCTGGTAGTCCGCCCAGGGCGGCACCAACTAAACGCTGCTGCTGCTGTTGTTGCTGCTGCTGCTGCTGTTGGTGTATTAGATTGACGCGCGCACGCTGCTGCTCCAAGCGCTGCACGGTGGCGGTCAGATGCGAATTCTCCACATACAGATCCTTGACAAGAATGTCGGCATTTTGCAGACGTTGCGTCTGATCGGCCAGCATAACGCCCTGCGCCTCGATGCGGCCATGCAAATCGTTGAGCTCCACTTGATGCTGACGCCAGGATTCTAAATGCCAAACAAACAACCCAGAGAGAAAGCGAATTAATATTGCAATTGTGGGAATGCCATAAGACTGAGCGTCGGCACTCACGCTGCATCAGGGACTCGGTATATTGCTGCTGCTGCTTGATTACATTCTGCAGATGGCGATTTCGCAGCTCCAGTTGGTTCAGTCGCTGCTGAAGCGTTGGATGCGTAGTTCGCTGCAATTATTTCAACATTTAATCATCAAGCTAATTCTTTACTTAACCGCTCAAATGTCTCACCGCATAGGCCTTCTCGAGCACAGGTCGCGCCTCCTGCAACTGTTGCAGTTCCATGACCAAACCGTCACGTTGCAGGCTCAAATCCTTGATCTGCTCTTTCAGCGACAGCTCAAAGAACTTGAGGCGCTTCAGTTCCTCCTTCAGCACATTGGGACTGCTGCACTTCTCGTGGCTGCGGCATGATGCCTTGCTGGTGGACACCACGCTGTGCGTATCGAAGCTCTTGTTGGATGCCGTCGACGAGGTCTCACAATCGGCTATCTCTCCCTCTGACTGCGCCTGCTGTGGACTCTGCGATCGCTTGGGTTTGCTGATTGGCGCTGGTCCGGACGGCCCCGCATGTGCGGAAGATGATCCACTGTTGGTGGGCGACCCACCAGACGATGTGCTGTCAAACGGTGTGGTACTAAAGATGGACGTCTCCGAGGTGGTGAGGTTGTTTCTGTCGTTGGATAACGTTCAAACAAAGTTTGAGATCAATTTAAAATCTCCACATAGACAGTAAGAAAATATATATAACGTGCAGGTGGGTGCAAGTATTTTGCAGACTTATAGGATATATCTATACTTGATAATAGGTGTTGAGAATCGCATATTACTGAAGGATTCGAATATTTTCCCATTATAAACTATTTTTAAGGATCGGATTGTTATACACATATCGAACAATAAATCAATCATAGAATCCTAAAGCTATTTGGAAAATGTTCAAGACATGCTTCTGCTTCGGACTTCTTTAAGTTCATATCTTTTCAGCATTTTTTATTGCATTTTTGCTAGATCTGGAAATGATGCATTATGTATTCTATATCTTTCGCCAAGTCTTTCTTTATGGTAGAAGGGTAGGTATTGTGTTCAAAAGTAATCACAAAATAATGACCCCATACGCTATTACCAAAGCTTTGATATGTAAATAACTTTACAGTCGCTGGCCCTGGGAGTTAGTACTGCAAGATCTCATGTTCAAGCTAATTAAAAAAAAAAAATTGTACATTTTAAAACTTGAGAGTCGTCGGTCCTCGATAAATAAGAATTAAAACGAAACGAAACTGGCAAAAACTCTAAAAAGCCCCACAAGGAATAAACTTAGATTTAATATCATATGTAGTATATGTAGTATTAAATATAATATTATAAAATATAAAAAATATTTTATGACTTCAATAAAAATGGTACATTTATGCGCTAACTTTATATAAATAAAAGAATAGTTCCTAGAATCTGTGAATAATTCCTAATAAAATGAAAAATGTAAGCCCCCAACATAGCGTGACCCAACATTCGGCATTATAAATTATATTTATTGGACAAACACATATATTACGTACTAGTTTAGTTTAAGCTTAAATATTGGTTAAAATGAGGCATAAAACATATATACAGGATGAGGAAATGATGAGGATGCAAACAACAACCACAACAGAGGGGAACAGAACGTGAGACACACACAGAGAGAGAGAGAGAGTCATGGAATACTCACCGACTGGTCGCCTTGTGCGATGGTGAGCCACCACCAGCACCCAGCATATCGAGAGCACTGCCACCACCACTGGCCTCATCTGCTGGCCCGGCGGCTTGGCCAAACGTCTTGGCCGGCTCCTGGATGGTGCTCTGCAGCCAGAGATAGCTGATGGGTGAACTGGCCGGACTCTTGCCCGCATCGGCGCTCAGCTGGGCAATCGACTCCGAATTTAGTTCACAGGCACCGGTTAGGATCTCCACACTCTCGCCAAGGCGCTGCCGCAGATCCTCAATCTCGCATTGCAGCGAACCAATCTCCTCGGACTTCTCCTCCAGCATGCGCACGGTGCTCGAACGCAGCTGGGCGGCCTCCGCCTCCAGTTCGATGTACTGCTGCTCGAGCATGTCGCGCTCATCGATGGGCGAAAGGCGGCCATCCTTGCTGAACTGCTCCTCGTATTCGCGCACCTTCTCCATCAGTTCGGTGAACTTTTTGTCGCTCTCCTGCTGCTCATCCTCGTAGATCTGGCGCTCCTTCTCGAACATTTGACGCTCCTCGCCCAGCTTCGATTGCCAGTAATCCTCGCAATCCTCATAGGCGCGCTGCATCTGCTCCAGACTGCCCTCCAGCTCCTTGCAGCGGCTCTCTGGGGTGGCTACCGTGGCTGTGCCTGTGCCGGTGCCCGCCGCCTGCAATTGCTCCTCCAACTGTGCAATGCGCTGCTTCAGGCTGCTCAGCTCCTCATCGTGGCTCTTGCTACGCTGCAGCTCCGAGTTGAGGGCCAGCCAGTCGCCGCTGTTGCTGCTGCTATTATCGCTCAACTCGCCACCGCCACCGGAGCCATCGGTGCACTTGCGCTGCTTGCCCAAACGCGGACTCTCCTCGGTGATGTGCGTCTTGCTGGGTGAGTCGCCGCGTCGCTTTGTGGCCGCCACACCACTGGCCGCTGCCGCTGCTGCTGCCTCTGCTGAGTCTTGTTCCTGCTTCTTATTTCTGGTCTTGGTGCGCGTCAATTCCAGGCTCAGGCTCTCAATTTCGATGGTCAGCTCGTCAGTCTTATCGCGCAGCTGGGCGTTCTCCATTTGCAGGGCCGCCAATTTCTCCATCAGCTGCAGCATCTCTTCTTCCTCCGCCGCTGACTTGTCGACGCTGTCGCGCCGTGCACTATGGGGACTGTGCGCGGGACTGCTGCTGCTGCCATGCTGATGACGGCCGGACAGCTCGTTATTCAGCTTGATGTTCTGCTCGAGCAGATCAGTCATTTGCAGATGCGCCCTCTGCTGATCGGCCTCGAGTTCGGTGTTCTCGTTGCGCACCAGTTCCAGCTCCGTCTTCAGCTTAATCTCCTCCTGTTCGAGGCTCTTTAGCTGCGCCTCCAGCTTTCCCGTCATGGCCGTCCAATGGTCGCGATCGTTGCTCATACGCAGCGTCAGTTCCCGCACCATGCTGGCATGCCGCTGCTCCAGCTGTTGCACCTGCTGCTTGGAGTTATCCTCGAGCGTGGCATGCCGTTCGTCCACCTCGGCAGCGAGCAAAGCCACTCGCTGGTTGGCCGCCTTATTGTCGGAGCGCAGCTTCAGATTCTCCTCGTGCTGCTGCCGATAGGCGCGACGATAGTTGGCCAACTCGGACGACTGCAGGGCCACCAAGGCACGCAGCGTATTCGTGTGCGGATCCTGCTCCAGCGGACTGCGTGACTCTTCCTCCAGCACTTTGGTCAGCTGCATCAGGTTCACCTCCTCCTCATCAAAGCCCAGGGCATGCAGCAGGGCGCCACTGTTGACGATGTTGGCCTGATCCCAGGCATCGATAATGCTCTCCGCACTAATCATCTCCAGCTGCTGCGGCGTCACGATGTCTGCAATTCTCACGGCAATTAGCGATTCAGCAAACAATAATGATTAGATTATGCACGAGTCAGTCGTACAATATATAATATGTACACATTTATAGCCCAAGATACCAGGTGTGGGGGGAGTGGAAAAGGAAAAGGGAAAGGAAACGGGAACGGGTGTGGTGGGTGGTGGGTGGTGAGTGGTGATGGTGTAAGCGAAGGCGCCGAAAGTTTACTTGTTTTTTTACTTAACATCCAACAGTGGAAATAGTTTGGCATACAGAATAAATATAAATCTTTGCTAAGTGGCTGCTCAGGTTCTTCAAGGAAACATTCGGGAGTGGATTTGCTGTGCAAATTTCACATAAGCGAACGGACAATTTTGCTTCCAATGATATAGCGAACTAGGGAGCACTTAACACTAGCGATTCGGAATTTTTACGCTGAATTTTTACAAAAAAAAAAACCGAAATTAAACGGAAAATATAACTTAAATTAAACGGAACATGTAATTTTTCTTGCAGAATTTTTTTAGATGCAGCGAAAAATCTTTTTGGAAGCTAATATCCAACTGCAATGTGCAAGGAATCAAGTTGAAGGCATTCCAAAATTTAACGGAATACGAAATATACGGGAAAGCACTTTACTAAAGTTATTTTAGTTACTTTAATAACGATTTCGCAACTCTAACCTTTGCTCAAACAAAAACAATATGAACTATCATGCACACAACATGTATGCTGTTTTTTCTTGCTCGAAGCGCTTAGCTCTTTTCTCTTTTCTAGCATTTTTGTGAGTGTGTCGAGTATCAATGTGTGGCCTATGTGCCCACTAATTCAAATATAACTATCTATCTGTATTATCTGTACTATCCTAACTATCCACATTCATATATCTCTTTGCCAAATCAAATCCCCTGCGGAGTTTCAACTGTTTTTTCTTTGTTCTTTTTGGGTAATAGACAGGAGAAAGGTAAATATAATCTAGTACAAGGAACGAACGTATTTATGTGATTATACAACAATTAAACGGTGCGGGCTACATAGGGTGCGATTAGATACCGGATTTGTATGATTGGAATTGGAATTGGATGTGGAGAATGCTCCTCCTCTAGCGAGAGATATAGAGAGAGAGAGAGAGAGCGGCACAAACCTTTGCAGCAGAACAAACGTCCGCCGTGGTAGCATCTCCCGTGCTCATACGCCGGTGCGGTGGCAGTGGCAGTGGCAGGCAGGAGGTGGGTGCCTGCGGTGTGTACCAACAACAACAAGTAGTGTTTTTGCCTTTGCTTTAATCATAATTTCTGGGCATTTTGGGCTAACAAAAGTGACTGGGAACTGGCAGTTTACTGCCGGGGATTGGGATGGGGTTTGCTCTTTATCGTACTTACCCAGAGATTCGACGCTGCTGCTATTTTGCTGTTGGTGCTGATTCTGTTTGGCCAACTGTTTCAGCTTGCTGGCCGCCGTGGGCGATGTCACACCCGCTCCTGTGGCTGCACCACCCATTCGCGATTGCAGATTCTTGCGGGCGGGCAGCGAGGCGCAACGCTTCAGCTTGCTGCCGCTGGTATGGACGGAACGTAGTCGCCGGCTGCCTGGAAGATCGCTCTGTGAGGATGAACGTTGGACCTGCACAGAAGATGGTAGATTCGGATTAGAGCTGGGTAAGAGTTGAGTTTCAGCAACAAAAACGCCGCCGAAATCAGCAATTTCAAACAGGAACGAACACGTTCAGTCGTGCTTAAAGAAGGTTCTTCAAAGACAAATTTAAGTCTGGAAAAATGGCAGCTTTTCACCAAAAGAAAGTCAGTGCTGTGGCAGGATTTCTGCCATAATTTGCTCTTCCATTTGTTAGCCGCATCCATTTATAGCTCCACTTTTCACTCACGTATCACTGCTCAGACATAAGTTCCCTAGAAATCCATTAGAAATAATGACTAGGACCCACCTGTACACTCAGATCATCGCAGCCATTGAGACTCCTTTGCTGCTTCTGTTGCTGATCCTCATCCGTGTTGTCCGAGTCCGTCACGGACAGCTCATACAGTCCTCCACCACCCTGATGTGGCCTCGAGCGGCGTCCATATTTCTTGGTGCCCACAATCAGCTTGGGCGAGACCTCGCGATCCGAGGATTCCGGTGGACTTTCAATATATGTGCTGGCCAGTGGCTCATCGCTAATGACCAAAGAACGCTCTAAAATGAAAAGAAACACCAAGAAATTAATGAGAAACTAAAGCCAAAAGTTGTTGTGGCTGCTTGTCAAATTCTCTACCAAAGCGTGCGGCTAATTTTTCAATTATTGGATCTGTGATTTGACCGCCAGCGCGGCGATAGTAGAAGCGCGTTCCCATTTTCAACAAGGACTAATGTGTTTGCCAGCCAGAGAGCTGCTCTTATATGTCAGAGTCGGCTACCTGAGGCATCCTGTGGCGAACGATCAGGTAGGTTATAACCCAGCCGCTAATCATAAAAAGTGGCGATTACATAGATCGGTTTTATGATCGCGACCATTCCACCAGCTGCTCGCCCGCTCGCTAATCCGCGAACCAAATACCCAAACAGATTATTCTCTTACCCATAAATCCCGGCGACGCTGTGCTGCTGTCGAATTCTGCGCCCAGAAAATGGAGCAGCGCCTCCTTGAATTGCCCGAAGGAAACACCCAACTTGGCGGGTGCCAGGCTGGTGATCAATGCCGCCCCCTGGTCACGTAGCTCCAGCAGCGAGCAGAGCTTCAGCAGCGAGGTCTCGTCCAGCAGGCCGCAGTGCGTCGTTTCGCAGCTCTGGAACATCTGATACAGTTTCTGTTCATACGGATCGGATGACACGGGACACGGGACACACGGGATCCATTGTCACGGGGGATGCGGATACGCGGGCGCCTGCAGTTTGTAGCCGTTTTTGGAAAATCTTGCGGTGAAATCGATAAAACGCTGCCGCTGCTTGCTGCTGCTGCTGCTATTGCGTTGCCGCTGCACCTGGGGGGGAATTCCACGGCCAGGGGTCGACAAAACTATAAGCGTAAGCGTAAGGGAAGATGGTGGTGGAGAAGGAGAGCAAACGCGTGTCTGGCTTTGGTGCGTGTGGGGGAGGGACAAGGGAACTCTACACTAAACTATGATATGCACTTTGAAACAAATAACATTAAACACAACACTTGAATGTTGCAGTATTTTGGCTTAGGCGATTGATTAAAAAAAAACAATAATATAATGCAGTAATAGCCGAGCACAGGGGCGCCTTCTGTCGGGCAGTAGCTAAAACATTCACGTAGGGATGGGACACTAGCTGGCATTCCTGTGACTGGCCCAACTATCGAAGTCAGAGCTATCGGACTGCAGAATATCAATTTATCATGCTAAATTTTAACTACAAAGTCTGACAAAATCAACTCTTTTATTATGATAACAATTATTTGTTGCTCCTAAATTTATTAAAAGATATAATAGCCAATGTTTATTGTTTTCTTTATAATATATCGACATTGATTGTCAATAACGATGTTTCTATCGCACCACCACTAACAAATTCCATGGGCAACAGAGTGACCGTTTACGGTATACTATATACTTTTCGGGATATTTTGACGGCACATCGAGTTCAAAGTATATTTACGGTATATCGGTATATAAGAATATATTTAATCTCCCACCTTTACCTTAATCTGAATGTGGAAGGCTCCGGAGCTCCGATAAATGGCAACTGCGAAGTAGCTCAGCTCCAATATCATACACATAACCTTAATTTTCTTCGGTATATTTACGGTATATTTTGAAAATTATAATGTATATTTTGGTATATTTCTGGGGGTCAGCTGGTACATTTTATCGGTAAGCCCACGGTCACACTGATTTGTAAGCTAAAAAAAAAAAAAAAATAAAAACGCAGAAATATTTTTGTGATCGTAGCCAAAAGGGCGAAAAACTGATGGAAATTAGGTGCAATAACCGCGTTCCAATGGCAAAACGCCATTAGGTTTTGTGTGCGACAAACGTTTTGCGTTGGAGTATTCGTATTCCGATAGCTCGGCCGATACCCCCTTGCATCCGGAGTGTGTTTCCTCTTCTGTTGATATAAATTTTTTGTTTTCATTACGAAACCTCGGTCTGCCCGCAGGCAGGACACCGACACCGACTCCGACTCCGATTGGGAGATCAGGATTCGGGCAACAACAGTAGGCACATTCTTATTGCAATGGCCATGCACTCGTATATGCGGACAGGCCCCAGCCAGAGTCAGACTCAAGCGAGTAGCCTGAGTCCCGACGAGATGAACGGCTTCCTCAAAGATAAGCAGGCGTGGGAGCATGCCATATCGCTGTACCAGGGACCGGATCCCCTCGATCATTGGTACAACTACATCTGCTGGTACGAGAACCATGCGCACAGCGATCCGGAGCTCAAATTCCGCGAGACCCTCGAGCGCTGTCTGACCGAGTACGAGCACAGCGACTACTACAGGCAGGACGCACGCATGGTGCGCCTGTGGCTGAAGTACATTGCCATGCAAACGGATCCGCTGCATTTCTATCAGGTGCTGTTCCAGCGTGGCACGGGGCGGCAAGTGGCCGCCTTTTATATTGGCTGGGCCAGCTACTATGAGTCGCGGGAGGAGTTCAAGGATGCCGAGGCTGTATTTAACCTGGCCTTCCAGGAGAAGGCCCAAAGCAATGCCGAGCTCCAACATGCGCACACAAAGTTTACCTATGCCCGATCATTGCATTATCAGCGGCAGCAACAGCAGCAGGCACAGCAGCAGGCACAACAGCCGCAACCAGATGCCTTGCAGCAGCTGGCCAACTACACACAACAGCTGCCGCAAAGTTATCCACCACGTCCACAGCCATATCAGCAGCCGCAACAGCCGCAGCACGCATCTGTTTATCAGCAGCAATATCCGCCACAACAGCCGCCGCCGCCACCGCCGGCTCATTCTCAGGAACAGGCGGCTGCCTATCAGACGCACTACCAGGATCAGCCGCGCTATGAACAGCAGCAGCAGCAGCAGCAGGTCCCACCTGCACCACCACCTGCCACAGCACAAATACCGCAGCAGCAGCAGCCAGCCAGAGTATGCGCCACAGGTTGGTATCAGCACTTATCCATATCTTTTGGGCCAAAGATTCTAATGTCAAAATGTTACTTTCAGGCGCACTTTCAACCACCAACACAGGAGCAGGCATTGCCACAGGAGACCCAGCCGCAGCAGCAACAAGCAGCGCACCAGCCAGAGCCACAGCCGCAACATAATGGCAATGGAAGTACCAGCAATGCGGAAGCTGAAACTCCATCGCCATCTCCTGCCAACTCTGAAGTAGCCGGACTACGTTTGCCGCGCAATTTCCATCCATATGGCCGGAATAATCATGAGACCTGGAAGCCAGCCCTAACGCTGGAGGAGCCCGACGATCCGTCGCGTGTTTGTCATTATGCCAAGCAGCTGGTATATCCGCCAGGCGCTGGCATCGAGTACAGTCCCGAGGAGATATTGGCCCGCAAATACAAACAGATGCTGGAGGGAAAGCAAAAGCCGACGGCGCAACAAGTGCAGCAGCAGCAGCAGCAGGAACAGCAGGAGCTGGATCAACAGGAGCAGCAGACACTTTATGATTCCTACGAGTCGGAGGCTTCGTACTACATGACTGCCGTGGATGGAGCGCTCTACGGACACAACAGAGGAGACACCAGTGCAGCGGCGGCAGAGAAGGTGGCCGTAGAGGATGCTGGGGAGATACCAGAAGAGGAGGAAGCCGACGATGATGAGGACGACGAAGGTGAGCAGGAGGGGGAGGAAGAGGAGGATACAGACTCCGATCAGGAGGCGGAGGAGGACGACGACGAGGAAGTGGATGAGGACAACCAGACTGAACGATACACCAATGGGGGCGTGCAGTTTAGTGCCCAGACAACCTTCGAACAGGAGAATCGCTCCATCAAGATCAAGTTCAAGAAGGAGCGCACACTGGAGAGCAGCAGCACGTACAGTGCCTACACCATTGAGAATATCTACCACCACCAGCAGCATCAGCAACAGCAAGAGCAGCAGCAGCATCAGCAACAGCAGCACCACCACCAGCAGCAGCAGCATCCACAGCAGCCGCATGTGCCGCTGGAACCACAGCCCGCCTGCTCTCCCATACCAGCGGCGACAGCCACAGCGAGCATACAGCGTCAGCGTAATGGCGGCCACCATTTCCATCCGTATCTGCTTGGCCAGACATCGACGCCCAAGAGCGAGGCGAACGGCTATCGTCGCGCGCGCACCAAGGTTAAGCGTAACAAATTCCAGCCGGATCTATGCAGCAACAGCAACTCTTCCTCGGCAGCGGATGTGGTGGGAGTGGCCGCCTCGGCCAATGCGGCATCGGCTGCTGTTGCTGCCGCTTCTGGTGCAGTGGATGCAGCCACTGCCTCGGCAAGTGCCGCCCTGCCCATACACAATGCTACCTTCAATGACAATGCCAACTTCTCCTTCTCGAGTGCCACTGGGCTGGACAACTCCAACAGTTCGCTGGCCCTGGCTGTGGATCGGCTACACTTTAGGGACACCTCGCAGGCGAATGCCACGGGCAACAAGACGCTGCAAACGCACAACAATAACAATTACAACACGAACAACAATGGCAACGCGACGACGGCACTGACGGACTTCTCCACATTCCAGGAGAACTCGTACTTTGCCACGCAACATGACACAGAGGCGCAGGAGCGTCGTCTATCGAAGGCTGTGGAGACCATAGCCCGGCATTTGGCCAAGGAGGCCATCGATCCGTTCAACAGTGAACTGTGTCGCGCCTTCCTAACCAAACTGAATTTCCCCGGCGACGATGATGATCATGCCAGCTACAAGATCGTACAAACGCCACTGCCAAAAATTTCCAATACGCGCACCCTGAACGTGCTCGAGGGTGTGCAGTTCAACATTGACAAGGAGGTGGGCCGTGGCTCGTACGGTTCGGTGTACAAGGCCACCGATTCGCGGACAGGCAATGTGGTGGCGCTCAAGTACCAGAAGCCGCCAAACACCTGGGAGATTTACATATGTGATCAGGTAAGGATAAAAGCAAAGCCATACCATTTATGGATCACTTAAATGCGGACTTTTATTTGTAGGTACTCAAACGCATTACGGAGCCGGAGGTGCTGCCGGGACTGATGGACATTTCAACGGCCATAATTGCGCCAAATGCCAGTCTGATAGCCACAGAATTCTCGCCCTTTGGCTCGCTGCTGGACATCAACAACAAGATACGCCAGGCCACCACGAAAGTGATGCACGAGTCGCTGGTCATGCATTTCTCGGCGCAAATATGCAACATTGTGGATCATTTGCATCGCCAGCACATCGTCCATGCGGACATCAAGCCGGATAACTTTCTGCTGATGCGTGTGCCCAGCGTGGACAGTCCGCTGCCCTCGCTGCGACTCATTGACTTTGGTTGTGCCATCGATATGTCGCTCTTTCCCGACGGCGAACACACAAAGTTCCGCAAGGTTGTGCAGACCGATGGCTTCACCTGCATCGAAATGCAGGAGGGGCGACCCTGGTCATACGAAACGGATCTCTTTTGCATTGCGGCCACCGTCCATGTGATGCTGTTCGGCGAGTATATGCAGCCGCAAAAGCGCGGCACCACCTGGGACATACGCCAGAAGCTGCCGCGCTACCTCAAGAAGCATGTCTGGTCGAAGTTCTTTGGCGAGCTGCTCAACATGCAGGCGGACAAGCTGCCCGCGTTGCGTGAGATGCGCGACATCATCGAGGAGGAGTGCTATCGCATGGACTCGGAGCTCCAGAAGCAGATACGCACTCTGTCCAACATACTGCATCGACGATAACCAAACATTCGCCGTTCCCAGCTATTATATTAGTTTCATTTTCATTTATCCTTCCCATGCCGGCCACCCCCTCAAGTCAATCTATGAAACACATGAAATAGGACCTACCCCAAAGCCAGTGGCAAATTGACTGTCCACTAAAAACATTTCCACAAACTGTTCAAAAAAAACCCTGAAAGCCCCGAGCTAAAAGTACTCCGGGCTATGGGGCCATTTCTGATCCACAATATTTCCTAAGTTTAAAGTGTAATAATAACCGTTTTTTATTTATTATTTCGATGCCAAAAACCAATCAAACGAACGCTAAACAAACAACATTCAGACTCTGTAAATATTTTAGCCACAAACTCTACAGACCAAAAGGACAAAAGACTTTTGAAATGAGTTTGTGAAACAAAACAACAAAAAAACAAAAACAAAAAACAATTGAATATAAAGTGTAATTTTTGTATATGTACAGCAAACCTCAACAAAGCGCAAAATGTATAAAGATTAAGAAGAAAAAAAAAACAAAAGAAAAACTAACTATAAAAAACGCCCCCCCACAATTATCAGATTGAATCGTTCGATCTACTGTACTATTGAGTAATATATAAAGAAACTTTAAATGATAGTAAATAAATTGACGAAATGTTAACACAAAAAAAAAAAAAATCCACAAATATTACTACAAGAAATGAAGGTGCTGATATGCAGGTTTATACCCTGCATGGAAATATAGCTATTGGTTCCGAAATAGGATAGATTGGGTGCAGCAGATGACAGCTGATTCCGCGACTTAAACGCTCTGCAGAAATCGGAAACGAAATTTAACGCCAATTGTCCCATGAGCAGGGGGCTGCCAAAGACCGAATTCCAACTGAGTTGGAATGGCAATCAGTGGATTCTGCTTTACATATTCCAGTTGGAGAGTTATGCCAACCCAATTTGTGGCCAGCCTCGAAAATGAATGTTTGAATTTCTTAATCAGAATCCCTTATGCATATATCCCTTGATATGTATATGCAAATCGATTCATTTTTCACAGGCGAAAACTAACGAATTGTTGACTGATTGGGTACACCATGCAAGCACCTGTACATATGTAGATAAATGTTTAATAAATAGAATTGTTCGTCGCTTTGTTTGTAAAAAGGCCTAGACCTTGAGACCATAGGTTATTTCTTTGGAGATTTTTGTTAGGTGAAAGCAACGATTATAAAGAAAAAGGGTCCGGCCAGTGCGACTCCTCGAAGCTGTAATGGTAGAGCGGGCGCCTGGCACTCGTAACCAGCAGGCAGAATACGGATCAAGTGGCTTAAGGAATTTGAGAGATGTGGATATGCTTCCCCGTAAGTGCTACAAAAATCAACCACTCACCACATAATTCATTTACAGCCTGCGTACATTCAGATATAATTATTTAAATGGGAATTTATTTTGGTTTTGTGTATAATTTCAGGATACAGGTATGCCAGGTACGTATTGTATTCACATCCTTCAGAATTATGACTGGAAATTGGCAAATGTTTGCGAAATGCAAAACCAGTTGCGGCACACCGGACAACGCTGCATTTCCAATAGCCCATCACCCAGATCGCGCAAAAATGTATTTACAGCCAGAAACTCCAAGCAGATCATACAGAACGAGTGAGTGCATGGCAATGCCATAGGATTCACTTTCGGACCCAAGCAAATTGGGCACGTTTCTCCTGCTCCATCGCTGCTCCCTGGCTCCGGCTCCGGCTTTGGCGGCAACTCAGCACCAGCTGGCATGTCGCTCTTTTTAGTCGCCATTTCGCTATGTCGATCACGACTGAAATCAAAACGTTTTTCGCTTATTTGTAACCTTTTTCTTTTGTAAAATTAATTTCTTACCGTTTCCAATGATTTCCTTGACAGCTGTGCAAAGGAATATTCCCGAAGGTAGAATGAAAGTTTAAAAAAGTGTTGCACAACGTCAATATTTGAAGGAGTATGGGGAAATTATTTTGATGCCTTAAGGCAAAGACTCTATAGAGTCTTTGCTTAAGGCCTGTTTAAACGGGACAGCTATATCCAGAGAGTGTCTCCTGTTTCATGAAAGCTTTTTTTTTTGCTTTTTAGATCGAAACCACAAGCTGGTCCGAACGTTGGGGGGTAGTGTACGCCATGCTACATGGTACTCCGTTTCTATGCAAGTGATAAAAATTACTCAGACACACTGACAGTCAGCACGCGTAAAAAAAACATCAATATATAAAGTGCCATGCAACATTTATTTATTCAACATAAGACATTTTCAACACTGAAGAAGATGCTTCTCGCCTCTCTTTCCTGGCAAAACGAACACTAACTTAGTGTTCGTTTTGACAGAAAATAAGATCCCACGCGGCTTTGGGGCTCTGTCCAGCGAACATTCAGTATGGGGTGTAGTTGGGTGCAGGAGGAGCCGGAGTTACATTCGCAACGACCTCCATGTTCAACATGGTAGATCTGGCCAGCTCGGAACGCTGCCTGGATGGACTTTGGACAAGGGCGAACGATTCCAAGCGGGCTTCAACATCAACGAGGGTCCTCTGACTCTGAGAAACATCGGCGGCGCCTTGGGTTCTGGGCAAACGCAGGCTGCAGACATTCCTTACCGCCAGTCCATGCTGACTATCCTGCTGGAGTCGACCTACCACGCATGAACTACATTACATGGTGGCTTCCTGCTGTAGCTCATCCGAATACAAAATATGGCCGATACCTCCCCTGGGCCACACGGATCGAACTCTCCAAATTAAAAACGAGCCCGGTGGTTCGCAGGGATCCCCAAAAGATCCAGATCTAGGAAAGATGAAGAGTCCAGCTAAAGAAAATGCTTTGAAAATGGTCCGCCGAAACGTGTTACCTTCTTAGACAGGTCATACTTACAGGCCATGTTGAGTGCGTGGAACGGGAAGAACTTCCCAGGGATTGGATCCGGAATCTGATTAATGTTCAGTTTTCGTCGCTCGGCTGCAGCTTGATTCAGTTGCAACTCCCGCCGCAGCCATTGCCCGTGGAGAGGCAGCCGCACGTTTTGTGAGGCATTTGCATCTCCTCGGACGAGGAACATCCTTCTCTGCCGCTGCTCTCCGCTTCCTACACTTGGGAGAAATCATTTATGTTTGGATGATTTTCTTTTAGTAAAAAATCAATTAGGGGCATAATCACACTCAAGGTCTACTTAGTCATTCAGCTGGAGGGCTTCGGGACTCACCTTCTCGTGTGGGAGCGGTTCTTCTGATTCTGGGATACATGTTGGCCATCGGCTTCTTTTCAATTAAAAGAGTCCGTTCCGCATAGCGCAGGGTGCTCGAGTCTCGGGCACATTGTATATTCAGTCGAACAACAGTTGGAAATCATCAGGGTGACGGCGCTCCTGGCCAGCAAGTCCTCCAGGAGAAAAGTCAGCCTGGACTGACGGTAGGGAATGTCTGCACCCCGCGTTGGGCCAGATCGCAAGGCGCTGGCCATGTTTCACATAGTCAAATGATCCCAGTTGATGTTGAGGACCTCCCTGAATCGTCCCGCACTGACCAAAGCTCATGCGCAACCTTGCGAGCCTGCCAGATGGACCAGGTTGCACATGGAGGTCGTCGCGGATGTAGCTCCGGTTTCTCCGGCAGCCAACTTCCCGGCCAGCATAATAATTTTGCACATGGCTTGGGTTCGCCACGCCAGGCGACTGCCCGCTAGCCAGAGCCCATAATCAGTTGATCCAGCTACCGCCCGGGCGGAGCTGTCCACCGCAACGGAGGTCTGATGGAATACGAATACAACACAATGCCATACGAATTAAAAAAGGATATAGAATCGGAGCTAAAACTTTTGTGAATTTGTGAATTAATTTTCTTACCGACTCCGACCGACTTGCCTGATAACTGTGCGACGAATTTTCTCGAAGTTAGAATGTTGAGTATAAAAAATGAAAAAAAAGTGTTGCAAAACGTCAACCCTTGGCGGCGTCTGTTGAAAATCTGTTCGAGCCGCGTTTTCACGCTATGCTACACTGTGCTGAATGACGCATATTCGTACTGCACTCGCAACAAGCAATAAGAATATTATCCAAGTATCAGTTTGTTTCAGTTCAGTTTGTGATGTCGCCCTTAAACATGCTTCTTATGTCAACAATTTTCCTGGGTATTTGCGTCCTGAAAATACTACGAAACAGGTAACACACATTTATGTGCTGGAATGCAAAATAAATTTCGTTTAAAAGCGTTTGTTTCCAGGCGTGATTCCAATACAATGCCGCGAAAGCGTAAGGCCAGCCGACAACCCGCTAAGGAGACCACAAAAAAGGCAAAAACTGTTAAGGAGACCCCCAAAAAGAATGCAGAAAAAGAAAAAGTAGGTGAAACCTGCCGAATTTGTTTGCTCGAGATGGAAGATCCTTATGAGTTGCCCTGCGGTCACTCCTTCTGCAAGGGTTGCATTCAAAAGACGTTTAAGGCGAGAAATGATGGATATGTTCAGAGCTGTCCAATGTGCCGGGCTGTATTTCACACCACTCTGTTCAAAACTAAAAAGCGTCAGCGACAGTAAATCCAGTCTTCAACATCAACACATAATTGACACTGTAATACATAATTCGCTCTGATGGAGTTTGTGATGCCCTCGCCACATACACATACATACTCGCTGAATCTTTCTGGGATGCACACAATACACAAAAATACTCGTACACAAAGAACTGTATACATATCTAATAAGAACCGAGACCAACTGGTTGCTGATTAGATGTTCAAATTAAAATTATTCAAATAAAAGCGAGCCTGAAGCCATAGCCTGAAGAATGGCTTTTGAGACTTCATATATATATACTGTGCTTTTTTTTTAGTAGAAAAAATAGATCTGCCAATACTGGCTAATGTCTGGCTGTCACGAGATAAACCGTCAGGTCCCAGCTCCTTCATCCACCTGTACCTTCGGCTACACCTTCAACATCCGTTTGCTTACTCATACAATGTTTCATCAATGTCCATCATCCATTACCAATTCCATTTTTGGATCACGTGTGTAGGAACGGACAGCCATTCAGCACAGTGTAGCATAGCGTGAAAACGCGGCTCGAACAGATTTTCAACAGACGCCGCCAAAGGTTGACGTTTTGCAACACTTTTTTTTTTCATTTTTTATACTCAACATTCTAACTTCGAGAAAATTCGTCGCACAGTTATCAGGCAAGTCGGTCGGAGTCGGTAAGAAAATTAATTCACAAAAGTTTTAGCTCCGATTCTATATCCTTTTTTAATTCGTATTGCATTGTGTTGTATTCGTATTCCATCAGACCTCCGTTGCGGTGGACAGCTCCGCCCGGGCGGTAGCTGGATCAACTGATTATGGGCTCTGGCTAGCGGGCAGTCGCCTGGCGTGGCGAACCCAAGCCATGTGCAAAATTATTATGCTGGCCGGGAAGTTGGCTGCCGGAGAAACCGGAGCTACATCCGCGACGACCTCCATGTGCAACCTGGTCCATCTGGCAGGCTCGCAAGGTTGCGCATGAGCTTTGGTCAGTGCGGGACGATTCAGGGAGGTCCTCAACATCAACTGGGATCATTTGACTATGTGAAACATGGCCAGCGCCTTGTGATCTGGACCAACGCGGGGTGCAGACATTCCCTACCGTCAGTCCAGGCTGCCTTTTCTCCTGGAGGACTTGTTGGCCAGGTCCGCCGTCACCCTGATGATTTCCAACTGTTGTTCGACTGAATATATAATGTGCCCGAGACTCGAGCACCCTGCGCTATGCGGAACGGACTCTTTAAATTGAAAAGAAGCCGATGGCCAACATGTATCCCAGAATCAGAAGAACCGCTCCCACACGAGAAGGTGAGTCCCGAAGCCCTCCAGCTGAATGACTAAGTAGACCTTGAGTGCGATTATGCCCCTAATTGATTTTTTACTAAAAGAAAATCATCCAAAAAAAATGATTTCTCCCAAGTCCCAAGTCGCCGTCCCAGGAGATGCAAATGCCACGGGCAATGGCTGCGGCGGGAGTTGCAACTGAATCAAGCTGCAGCCGAGCGACGAAAACTGAACATTAACATGATTCCGTGTTCAATCACTGGGAAGTTCTTCCCGTTCCACGCCCTCAACATGGCCTGTAAGTATGACCTGTCTAAGAAGGTAACACGTTTCGGCGGACCATTTTCAAAGCATTTTCTTTAGCTGGACTCTTCATCTTTCCTAGATCTGGATCTTTTGGGGATCCCTGCGAACCACCGGGCTCGTTTTTAATTTGGAGAGTTCGATCCGTGTGGCCCAGGGGAGGTATCGGCCATATTTTGTATTCGGATGAGCTACAGCAGGAAGCCACCAGGGTAATGTAGTTCATGCGTGGTAGGTCGACTCCAGCAGGATAGTCAGCATGGACTGGCGGTAAGGAATGTCTGCAGCCTGCGTTTGCCCAGAACCCAAGGCGCCGCCGATGTTTCTCAGAGTCAGAGGACCCTCGTTGATGTTGAAGCCCGCTTGGAATCGTTCGCCCTTGGCCAAAGTCCATCCAGGCAGCGTTCCGAGCTGGCCAGATCTACCATGTTGAACATGGAGGTCGTTGCGAATGTAACTCCGGCTCCTCCTGCACCCAACTACACCCAAGACTGAATGTTCGCTGGACAGAGCCCCAAAGCCGCGTGGGATCTTATTTTCTGTCAAAACGAACACTAAGTTAGTGTTCGTTTTTCCAGGAAAGAGAGGCGAGAAGCATCTTCTTCAGTGTTGAAAATGTCTTATGTTGAATAAATAAATGTTACATGGCACTTTATATATTGATGTTTTTTTTACGCGTGCTGACTGGCCAGGTGTCGTTCCATTTTGATTTTGTGGCTGGTCGCACCAACCTCGTATTTTGTTTCCCTGAAGTCTACTAGAATGTCACTGATGAAAGACAATTCCGGGAACCCTTGGTACGCCAGGCCATCTTCCGTAGCTGCATAACAGGATCAGGATAATAGCAAAAATCTTCCCTTCCTTCTCTTTGCGTAAGCAAATTTTGTGCAAAATTAGAATACCCGACACAATGCCTGCCTGTTGCCTGTTGTCTGTGTCTGTGCCCGACAATGGGTATGAAAAAGGAAAGCAGCTTTAACCCAATTTCATAAATCAAATGCCACAGCAAAACTCTGTGGGCTCTGTGGCAGGCAATTGTCAATTAAGTGGGGTGGCATGCAACAAGTAACAGCAGCAGCAGCAGCAGCAGCAACAACCACTGCAAACTGCAACAGAGCAGCGACAGCATCTAACTACGAGTGCAACAATGGTGCGCTTGACCCACTTTTCCTTTTTGCCAGGCAGAGCCAAACGGCAAACAATTTCCACCCAAGCGACTGGAAAAAGTTTTTGCAGCTAGCTTTTCATGCAGCACAGAGAAAGACAGAGCGAGAGAGTGAGAGAGAGAGAGAGAGATGCAACAGGCACACAAAGTCAAAGTCGACGCTTGCGCCGCTGTCGCTGTCGCTGGTTTGCCTGCTGCGCCTGTCGCTTGTTGCTTGTTGCATTTCGCCGTTGCTGTTGCCGTTGCACCGCACGTTGGCCAAGTGAAAGTAAAGTGGGACAAATGCAATTATTATTGCATCTAGTAACCGACTTAGAAGTCGTGGGGCAAGCTACATAGCGCCAAAAACTGCAGTTGGAAAGTTGCGCTGCTGCCACTGCCACAGCCACAGCCACAGCTTTTACACAATATTTTTATTTAATCAAATTGCAAAGAGAAAATTGCAGCAAATGCTGCCCCGGCCAACCAATGGCAATTGGCAAAAGAGAAAAACTTTCTATTTTTTGTGTGTCGGCTGCATTTCCACCGATTGCAGCTGCCACACACACACAAACACACACAAACACACACGGTGCACATTATGCATGTATTTGGCGGATTGTTTTGCATGCGATAAATTAATGAATGGTGTCCCAGTTCGGTGCTTTGGGCATTGAGTGACAAATGAAGTTGTCTTTCTCTCTATGTATCTATGTCTGTCTTTCTCTATATATGTATATGTTTTGGCTGTATGTGTGTGTGTGTGTGGCCGAGAGATGCCAAGCGAAGCGAATGACAATGCGGAGTTTATTAGATCACTGGGGCACCATCCACCATCCACTGGGACGACTACAGATCACAATCGCCCATCGAAAAGTGGGCTGAGCCCACAAACAAGCTAACAAAAAATAAATAAAATATAATTAGAAACACAGATACAGCGAAACAGAGAAAGAAGTTAATAGATCCAAGATAAATACTATCTTTGAGGGACACTTAATTTGTTTCTAATTAAAGGGGGTAACGGTATATACTATGTACACTGCGGAAAAAAGCTTACAATCCATGTGATTGCCGTGCAAAAATTTTAAAAAAATACGCTTGATTACAGAGTATCAACATATCATTAGAATCCCTTGAAAAGTATATTAAGAAATTAAGTAGAAAATTGGAAATTTTAAAGATTATATTATATTTTTAATTCAATTTAAATTTATTTATAAAAATTACAATCGTTACGTTCCGTGTCTGGTCTGTCTTTGGTCATCAAATAATATAAATTTTGTTCAGTGTACCCATTCTTAATCCCAGCCAAGGAGGGAAGTTTCTACAATTAGTTGTACTTAAATAGGTAAGTATTTATGCTGACAATTAATTTCGTCAAAATAGTATTTTTTATCCCATACTTGAATCATCAAAAATGTTCCATAAGTGTTCATTTTTTCGATATAAACAAAAACAATTATTTAATAAATCTAATTTTAAATTCTTCAGTTATTGTTGAATCTCTTCAAGTGTTTCAATATGTTTGAAGAAAGTTCAAAAAAGTTAAATTATAGAAATGTATAACAATTCCAATGCAGACATATCTTTGATTTTTATTTTTAAGTCTTAAATTTTAACACGCGCATTCTTTTATATATTTATATTTTTAATTAATTTATTTTTAGTGGCTTTTTATATAATTTTTAATAATTTTTTTGCACATTCCTCATGGCAAATCCTTCTATGATGACTCTTTCCCATCGCTTCCATTGATTGCATTTCCCAAAAGAACCTTAGTGAACTTGACGTCTGCACTTTAAATTAATGTCTGGGCCAAGAGCTGAAGACCCTGACTCATTCGGGAATTTAGGGTCGAACCAGTCGGTTAGTCATTCCAGTGACTAAGTGGAGTTCTGCCAGGGGTTCCTGTCCCTCCAGTCCTTTCCACACCACTCGCTCTCCGTGCCGTGTCTGCCCCCCCCTTGTCGTGTCAGTTGCAAAAGTTGTCCGATGGATGGCGAGGGTTTTTGCTAGGAAGGGAGACCGACCCTAGGCTCACCTAAATTGCAGTGTTGCAGTTGCAGCAGGCGGAATGCATCAGTGCGCACACATAGATACACACCCATACGCAGGCACCTCACCGATACATACATACACTCCCCTTGAATTTTGCACGTTGTTTGCCATTTGATTGTCATGACCAACTTTTCACTGGCGCGCTGGTTGCAGCTAGTTTCTCATGTTGCTGTTGCTGCTGCTGCTGCTGCTGCTTGTATCTCATGTTGCTGCTTGTGTCTCCTCTTACTGCTTGTTGCTGCCCCTTTTTTTTTTTTTGCTATTGTGGGCATGGCTCTGGCTCTGGCTAATATGCAACAACATGCAACCACTGCTTGCAAATTGCACGACAAAGCGAAAACTGGGAAAATAGTTAAGTAATTTGCAGTGGAAAGCAGTTTGGAGAAATTCGTTTTTCTTTCTTGCTCTTGCTAGATGGTTGCATGTTGCTGCTGCTGCTGCTGTTTCTGATGCTGATATTGTTGTTGTTGCTGTTGCATTGTGGCACACATAATGCGCCCCACGTTCACGTTGCAGTTGTTGCCGCGATCCACATCCGTTTTGAGTTGCTGCTGCATCGCCTGTTTTGCTGTTGCCGCATTAGAAAGTTGCAACTGCAACTGTCATGGGCCGATGCTGCCACCGCCTCTGCTGCTGCAGCTTTTCTTTTTCCCACTCGCCAAATCGGGGCTAACGTGCAGGCAAACACTATGCAACAGCGTGCCACAACTGCCACAACTGTAATGAGTTTTGACCTCATAAAATCTTTGGCAGCATTTTCTCTCTGCTGTTAGGGAAACCGAATTTTCTTTTGCAATTCGTCTTTGCGAAATTTGACTACCACGAGTATTAGAGAAACTTTTTTTTTTTTTGCGATAGATTACAAGAATTTGCCGGAGATTATAGAGTAATATGTGGGGAAAGTCCAATACTGGAACGTGGGGTGTCCTATTCATACAATAGGCTAATTTTACTGTATTGAACTAAAGGTCAAAATGAAAATTTACACTTAAAATTGGTTTTCAAAATTTAAAAAGGTTTTTTATGAATTAGTCTGTAAAAAAAAATGTGTCCAGAAATTGGAACTTAAGGAGCAACAAAGTTATTCTAATTGTTGAGATTCCCCTGGATCTGAGCTATGTTGGAATCCTCTTCCACATCAATTAAGCAGACATCCTCCTTGGACGGATAACTATATTAAAGTCATGGGCGTCCGTTCAAACAAAATGATATCACGGTTTATTAAGTTTAAATAATTATGTCTATAAACTATAATTTTCATTGCTGTACGGAAATTTCTGCAGTGGTCAATCATGAATGTATTCGAGTATGTAGTAATGTAGATACGAAATTAATAATTTTGATTTCAAATTGATAATTTCAATGCCATAACTGACCTGATTCAATTTAATAACCCACTTTGTTCACCAGCTACCGGCACCTGATTGCACCAATAGGTGACTCATTACAATGGATGACATTGGTACATATGTACATATGTATTTGTATGTAGCTTCAGTTGATCGAACTAATTCGGTGGGTGACTACCATCGACAACAACTAATTTGATAAAAACACAATCAATTTCATTTCACCATTCACAATCTGCTTAGAAATTGAGATATTAAAATGTGTGTGAGTAATCCTTACGGAACACGGAGATAATGGCAATTTAATTTATTAAATTAAGGTATTATGGTAGACCCATAATCTGCAGGCTGCTACAAATAAGAAATCAGCGCCAGATTTTGAGCGTGGGCAGGCGGAAATTTCGGATTTTCGACGGGTTGAATAAGTTTTTTATTTTTTTTTTTACACACACATTTTGGAAAGACGGCAACTAATTTTTTCCTTTTTTTTCGGAATATTTGAAATAAAAAAGTTTTAAATTTGAATTTAAAAACTACTCGTTTTTTCGAAACACAACAATTAATTTTTTCTGCAAACTCTTCCGAAACATCTAGAAAATACGATGATATTTGGGGTGCAAAAAACTTTCCCACTTTAAAAAGAACTCCACTGAATTTGCAGATTAATTACACTCAACCGCGCAAAGCTCCACTTTGGTTTTCTATTTTAGTATATTTTTGGAAATTAATCCCACACTCGATGTTTATCCAATGCTCGATTTCATTTAGCTGTCATTCTGGTCAGTGGCTGTGGCCTAGAGGCCATAGGCCTCTGTGACCGTTAGCGGGTCCATGTCCTGTAACCTTACTGCGTGCTGCCGCCTCGTGCATTCAACTAAAGACGCCATTTGTCGACGCCTGCCAGGAGGTTGCTGTAGTCCAATGTCAATGCCCGTAATATCCCCGAAAAAATCTGAGCCTGTGACTGGGCCGAGAGTTTGTCGGCTCTTCCATACCACAGAGAGAGAGAGAGAGAGACAGAGAGAGCGAGAATGCGAAAGAAAGTGACTGCGTGGGAGGGAGCCTTTCGTAATGCTGCCGACCGACGTCGACTGCTGTCATTGCACTTGTACCGGGGCCCGACCTGCCTCCGCCTTCGGGGACCTGCTCCTGGCTCTGCTCGTGGCTCTCCTCGTGACTCTGCTCCTGTCTTTGCGCCATCCTACAACGCATGACGCCGTCCTGGATGGATCCCCCCTCCACCTCCACCTCCACATCCATCCATGCCATGCCATGCTCTTCCGTCGACAAATCCCTCCGCAAAAACCGAAAAGCGAAAACAGAAAACCGAAAGGTTATTATAACAATAAGGAGCAGCAGCGGCCAATGTCTGGACCCCCACCCCGTGCCCAGGACGAGTCTAATAACCTTTCCCTTTCACTGAGCAAGCAGCAGACGACGCCCCAACAAACACACACACACAAACAGTCATCTTCCTGCCGCGCTCCTGAGTTCAGCCTTATGTAAGCTTGGGCCATGCTAATGAAATTTCGTCGTCTGCTGGGCGGCCTTTGCGACATGCTCGATCACGTATGCAACGGCATTGTCCTTGCTCAAAGCCAGAACGATGCTCGGAAACTGCACAGCCGAAAAGCGTAGGGTGCAGCCAGCCGACAGGGAGAGCGTACGTGAGCAATAACATCCAGACGAGCAGACTATTATCAGGGTGGAAGAGGGCAGGGAGAGACGGATAGAACGAGAGAGATAGAGAGTGGCACAGTGGTTGCAAAGCCCCAAGAAAGTGCTTAATGAGCAGCTTTGAGAAAATTTTAGCCTTCAGGAAGCTTGACTGTAAAATTCAATGGATACTTTTTGAAAAGACCCTGGGTAAATTCCGGACATGTGACCGAGATCCGTATATGCATCAATAATATCAGAAATCCTCATTAATCTCAAGTTAATCGGAATCTAATCTAGTCCCGGTAATCCGTGTCAGAACAATGGGTATGCTTTTTCCACACATAACCTAGTGAAAGCGAAACTCATATATTTCAGTTCAACAACATACTGCTCCGACCCACTGTAGTCGCGCAGGAATTGTGGCAGACACTTGGGTCAGAGGGAGGAGCAGGAAGAGAAGAAGTTCCCGGCAAGTGAACGAACTGTTTGTTGCGTCTGTGTGTGCGTGTGATGTTTCTGGTCCCTCTTTTGCCTGCCCAGCACTGCCCCGCTCCTCCTCCACCCAGCCATAGCCATGACCAAATGTCATTGCACGCTGGCGACGCCAGCCAAAGACTTAACCTTGAAAAGTTTAACATCGCAATAAGGACGATGCGAAACTAGCAAATGTGTGGGTACACTCTTCCCAGCATTTACGCCCTCAAGAGCAAAGTTCGTTCGTCTTTCACTTTGCGTGTCGTTGGCATACGCAACCGATTCTGTTGCTATACTCGTAATGGAATCATCTGATAACTTAATAAGGTTAATACTGTGCATAACCGAAAAATATACATATGTACATATATAACCATCAAAACGTTGTTTTCCCGTAAAGTTTTCAAAAAAATTCTTACTAGTGTATGAATGGAGTGCTTGGACAAGTATATATGTATATACATACATACATATGTATCTATGCATGCATATGTATGTGTTAATAATCCTGACTCATGCAAAGCGCTGGATTTGCTCGTTCGTGTTGAGGCCCTCAACCATTATAGCGAACATGAATTGGTATTCGATTTCGGGCTGAAGCAAAGATCAGGCACGATTTGAGAATGATCGTCAGGGGAGGGGGTGATGGGGAGGGATAGTTGGCCGCGACTGACTCCCAACATCAAACATCATAGCGCAGCATATCAATTGACTTGGCCAAAATAAAAAGAGAAAGCGGGGACCCCGTTAAAGAACACGACGGTAAGGTAAGAGCATTAAAAAAAGCAACGGCAACAAAGAATAAACTGGGTCGCTCTGCAACAGAGCCCCACAAGTCGAGCCGCAGCATGCAACGCAAACATGTTCGATGGCCAACATGTTTCACCTTAGCAATGAACTTGTTCGCTCCAACAGCTGCGCCTGTGTCTGGTCTGGCTCTCTCCTTTGCTTGAACTTGCTCGCTCTCGATCGTTTTGTTCTCCCTCGCTCTCTCTCTCTCTCTCTCTTAGAACATTTGACTGCGCTGCTGCTGCAACACTGACGCCGACAGCGATTAATGCAGCGGCAGCGACTGCGACCTGCCTGCAACAATTTCATTTTCGATTGGTTTGGCGCTGCGGCAACAACAACAACAACAACCAATCAAAAACAAACAAAAGTCTGCTTCGAAAATTCTAGCGAAAAGTGAAATTTAATTTCAAAACAAAAGGCCAAAAACCCAAGAACGAAAGACGCGGCTAGCGGCGGCGACGCCAAGCCTTTTCGGTAATTTCTTTTGTAATTTGTGGCGCAATTAATGAAATTGAAAATATGCAATTCTTCATATATGTTTGTATGTAATACATGTATATGTTGGTGTATGTATGTGTGTAGGTAAATTAAAAGAGACGCAAATAAACCCCATATATAGTTGGTATATACTACATGTGCATATAATATATGCAATAACCCAATAAACAACAACACGTGAGACCGGAACGGAACAAATTAAAACAAAAAAACAAACGAAAACGTCGCGATCAAAACAAAAAGCCAAAAAAATTTCATCCAACAAAAACAAGTAAGCAAAAATAAGAGTAGTACACGCAGGAAATACCCTGTGTTTTGTTAAAATATCATTAAATGCGGCATGGACACTTAGACATATTTTGTAATACATAATTTCTAGTACTCTATGTAAATGGGGGTAACTTAAGATCCCACTAGATTGTAAGGGGGTCGGGCTTCTCGGAGGGACTGTACCAAGAAAGTTGCCTGACTAGGAAACTAGGCAAAGTCCTTAGTGGTATATTGGATATACTCAAAGATCTCCCACAGGTCCCCTTTCCACGAACAGCCTAGTATACCCTATCAACACAGGCTACCTTAAGCACATCTATCGCTGAATTTTCGGCGCCGCTCTCAACTCTGATCTCTCTCTCTCTTTCTCCGTCTGCTCTCTTTGTCAGTCTTTCTTCGCGTCGCAATGATTATCACGAGCAACGCCACTGACTCACGCCTCACCCTGGCGACACCCAACCCCCCGCGCCCCTTAGAGGGACGTTTAATAGAGGCATTCATTCGATTGTTTGCAGTTTTTGTGTCGTGTTTGTTGTAGCTGTTTCTGTAGTTGTATCTGCGTTTCATTCATAAACCTTAAACTTTACGCGATGCTTGAGATAAAAGCGAATCACTAAGCAAACAAACAAAGCGAACCAACTACTAAAAACAGGTGCAGGTGCGTCTTCCCGCTCGATAGAGAGATAGAGAGAGAGTGAGAGCAGCGCCATTAGAACGTACATATATAGAACGTCTGGTGATCGGGTTGGTCGCGTCTATGGCGAGATTACGCGCGTTTTTGCACGCGGAAGTCGCCGGACTTGGACTTGACAGCGACAAAAACAGCGCCAACAATTACATATGTACATACAACTACGACGTTGCGTTGGCGGTCACATCACACACATTTGCAACATCACACACAGAGTGCAACCAGAAAAGTTGTTTCTTTGTTTCATCCATACACACTCCCATACATATGTACATATTCGAAAACAACTCGCATATAACGGATATTTACAAGCACACAGACTCCCTCCCTACCCACCCCTCCCACAGAAAGCGTAGACAGGAACAGAAAGACAGAGAGTGAGAGAGTCAGACAAGTGTTGTGTTTCCACAGGAGCAGAGAGGGAGAGTGACAGACGAACAGCAAGTGCAAGTGTTCTACTACATGCGAACTTCTGCACGCGTGTGTGTGTGTGTTTGTGTGTGTGTGTGGGAGTGTAACAGAATTTACATATGTATTTATTTCTGAGGGTATGAAAACCAGATTGAAACGTCTTAGGAATCTAGATTCTAGAACGAGATGTGGAATGGTTGGTTAACCATCGTTCATATGTATGTAAGTATGTACAGCTGTACATTTACTTGTACTGCATGCCCTTTTGTTTTTGATCCACTACTATTTCTATAAAATCATACCAATGAACACACAAATTTCTATCTTTAATGCAAATCGTTTGGGAGTGAATTAAGGGTAGATGCTCATCATCCAAATTTACATCACATCAAATGTACATCAGGGCTAAGGAACAAAAATATGTACATATGTACATATGTACGAATTTCCACTTCCCTCCATATTCAATTACGCAATAAATACATACATATGTATTATATTTTTTCCCTCTATGACTTAAGAACCCGAAGAAAGTTTTATTCCCCCTATTCTTCCCCTATTATTACCCTATTCTCTTGAGCTTAACGAACGTTCATATAATTTAAATATCGATGACAAATATCCGGTAGTTCCTATGAGTAACTGAGTCACGTTTGGCGATCTGAATGGAAGACGCTGTACATGCATCTTCATGCACGTAGCAATAAAATACGTTACATTACATTACAGATGAAAGTAAGTCCATATTTAGTCATACTTACATATATTTTGTTTTTCAAGATTTAAGGAATTGTGTACTTGTCGTTAATGAACGCATAAATCTCAATGTAGAACAACTCACAAATTACGACGGCAAGGGGGATACAATATACAAAATACTCGTATATATGTATAGTAATGGAATCCAGAGGAATGAGCAGAAATTCAGGGCAGAAATTGTATGTGCTCTCAGCTGTTGTTTTTATCCTTCTTTTTCACAGTGTTAAATCTTCTTAATTAAACGATGTTTCCTATATAATACATTATATATACATAAGAATATACCCTGCAGCAGTATATATCGACTTTGTGCAGTGCTGCGAAAATGTCAGACTTATCTTTTACATATGTAAAGCTTAAATTTGCAACTAAGGAACTTTTTTATGTGTATAAATCTGCAAATAAACATTTAGCAAATCAAGATTAATCAATTTAAGCCATTAAAAATCCGCTTACGCTTAAATCTTGACTTTGAGCGCGCTTACATAACATATTTCACACCCATCAGATCAAGTTTAAACGTTAAAACTTACGGCTTGACGACTAAACAAAATGATGATTATTAAGGAATTATCGATTTAAAATTATTATTGTGTTGCCATTCACATCAAATTGAGCATTTTGCGTGTGATGCATATTGGCCAGTGAATGTGACTCAGAGATTATTCAATTAGCGTCAATTATAGATGCAAATATATATTCAAATGCATACATACATACATATGTACTATGTAATCGCAAATAAAACAAAAGTGTGATGCAATAGAAGTCGTAAACAAAATACACACAAAAATTGCAGTTCACTTCGGTTCATCAGCCTTGAACCCAAATTCTGTGTGGCGAATCGGTCAAATACGAGATTGTGGAAAGAAACCGTCAGTATTTGCCTGCTTATCGTTCGCTCACTCCTCTGAAAATCCTGAACTCCGTCATTTATCAAATCTAGAATTATTTCCACCACCCACATACATATATACAAACATTTATATGTATATGTATACACAGACTGAGTGGATAAATATTGAAACAAAGGCCACAGCTGACGGCTGCACTTCTCCATACACATTTACATACACATTTATGTATGTACGAGTATGTACAAATTGGTGGGCACTTATCGAGAGTGATAAGCAGAATGCATTCGTAATCGACATAGAGCGAGGAGACAGACCCAGCCCCAGCTCCCAGTGCAACCAACTGGTGGCCCTGGTTCAGATAAGCTAGCAAGCAGAAACTCAAATATAGAAGTTAACACAGCAGAGCAAGTATAACGCTATAGACGTAAACCATATGCTCCGATTTATCAGCAGAAAATTAACTAATTGGTAGGTTGATATTTGCGCAGGCCAATAAGATGCAATTTTGGATAAAAACAACATAAAGTTGAGCACTTTTTTGGGTCTAGTTTTTCAAATATGTATTTTAAAAAGCACTCCCGTATACTTTTTAGGAGCTAATATTTTTTTTTAAAAAATGTCGAATATTTCCTGTAACGTTTCTAGGAATGGGCTGGGATCCCCAGCTCTATTAAATAGTGTCTTTTCCCTTTTTTTCCCAACAGAAATCGACACATATGGATTTTATTGAGCGCTGAATCTAGTTTATGAGGGGGCCTGCCTGTTGCATTCACCCACAAAAGATACAAGATACACTTGTTCTAGTACATGTAACATGTACAGGGTGTAAAAACAGTTGTTTCCCTCTGTTTGGGGGGAGGCTGGTGCAGTAGCAGCGGAGGAAAAAAAGTGTGAGGCTCCAACGCCAAGAAACGATCTCAAGGTCTTGCGACAGACTCCAACACACATACACACACACACACACATAATCAGATGCATATATAGAAGTGAGTGCGTGTGCGTGCAATGTTGTGTGGGGTCAGGCAAATACGAGTCTCGTCCCCAGCGCATTGCCAATGTGAATGGCAAAACCAACAACTGTAGGCTCGCTGGCACTCGCCAAGAACAAGAACAAAAGAGAACGAAAACAAAAACGAGAATGAGAAAAAATAAGGTCTAGTCTTCCCAACTGTGGATCGAAGCTTTTGATACCCTTGCAGATCGATGGTTCCCTCTGGCACGTATTATTATTATTATTATATTTCTACGATTTTTATCAAATGCCAAACTTTCCTGATTGTACAAAATATACTAAAGAGATACTTCCTCAATTTTTCTCCACAAACATCTGGCCCAAACCGTAATACCCTTTGCAGGGGTGCAACAACAACAAATAAAAATGAATTGAAGTCGTTTTTATAACTCCCCACTCATAAGGCGCTCCCGCGTGAGTGTGTTTGTTTGTGTGTGGGGTTTCTGTTTTGCAAACACTCGGCAGAGCAGAGCAGACCAGAGCCGAGACGCCGCCGCCTCCGTCGTTGTCCGTTCCGATCGACAGTAGTAGGTTCAAGGCCAGCGCCTGGAAGGTTCAAAATACTCGACAGACAAAAGGAGTGTTTGTATGTATGTGTATATTCGTTCTTTGTTTGTGTTTGTATGTGTGGTGTGTACCACGCCCACATGTGCATAAAAAAAGCGAAACTTATCGCCTGCCCTGCCCTGCCCTGCTTGTCGCTTATGTAATACAATCCTGCAATGGGGGTGCCAGCAGAGGAGAACAACGTTCCTCTCTCTCCTCACTTACTCTATCTCCCTCATACAGCTGCTGTGTAAATAAGACCACATTCTAGATTACATAAAGGCACGCACACACACATACATACTTTTGCAGTGACATCAGGACACGCACACCGTTACATTGCAGTGACAGCAAGATCAGACAGCCAGCAGAGCAGAGAGAATGTGCAGCCACAGAACAAAACCATGTTACAGTCACACTCTGTCTGCCCCACCCTCTCTCTATCCCCTCCTTCACTCTGTCATTCTGTCCATACACATATCCACATATTGCGTATGTGTGCCATTTATAAAAGTTCTGCGAGAGAGCAGCAGCAGAGAAGCAGAGGCGACGCAGCGCAGCCAGCAGCGCTGCCCGCAGAGTTAATGCACTCCAACAGAAGTTCAAGGCTGAACAAATCAGTCGTTCGTTCGCTTGGTTCGTTCTCTCGGTTCGGTTGCAGCCCCTGCCTGTCAGCCTGTGTGTGTGTGTATTTGTTGCATGCGCCTGTGTGAGTATTCCAATAAGATCATTTTGGCTGCGGCGCAAAAATAAGAACAAAAAATTATTCTCGCATTATTGTTGTATAAATTAGCACAGTGTATGAGGGGGGTATGGGTGTGTGTGTATGTGCATAAAAATGCGCAGCTGACAAATGGTGGGGTAGTCGCGTCAAACCTCTCGGACTGATGCTGCTTCTTCCTTATTCTTCCCTCTTCTTGTTCTATGTAAAATATGCAGGGTAATGTAATGGAATGTCTGTCTGGCTGGACGTCTCTCTCTCTCTCTCTGTGTGTTTGTGCGTTTGGCTGGATCTGTTCCGAAGCAAAAGGCTCGTAAAGTATGGCGGCGGATTGTGCCTACCCCACACCCCCGTAAGAGTTGAAATATTTATGCATACTTGCAATTAAATTGATATTTATATGTACATATGTATATGTCCCTCTACCATTCACCCTTTCTGTGTGCGTGTTTGAGCTGTAAACAGACTCAAGTAGATGACAGCCATTGCATTTGGATTAGGCTGGTCCTTAACCCTAAATGGTATTTTTTCACCACATTGCCTAATTTTCTTTTTTCAAGCTCTAAAAGTATTCGAAATGTCAGGAAACTATTTCCATTAAGTAAATACTTAAATACTTAATACATTTTAAGAACCACTCTTATATAATTCTGAGGCCACTTCCAGATTAAGACTCTATAGTAAGTAAAACGGTTAACTAATAATGATGTAATTTCATCTTACGATTTGTAATCTTTCCGAGTGTAGAACAAGAGAAAAGTTGCAATAAAAATGATTTCCGTTTTCTCATACCCCATACAATGCCACGTTCGTCTGTACCCGCCCCCGCAACGATCATTTCTCAACCTGGCATGACATCACATGCATTTCCCATTACTCAGCAAAAAATGAAAATTTTGCCAATTAAGCTGATGAGCGAAAATTCCTAGAACTGTTTGTTCGGTGAGAGCTTTTTGCGTAATCGAATTTTGTGCCATGCAAATATTGCATCAACAAGCGGAAAATAAATAATACTTATTAGGTACGGAGTGCACAGCCTCATATGCCCTTGGAACGTTCTACTTATGGAAACTTCAGCTATCTGAAACTACGATTTGTACAGCTAAACTAAGGGATTATCTTGAACAAACAGTTAAATATACAGAGTGTATCAAAATGCTTGAAAACCGATAAAAAACCGTTTTTTTTTTTTGTTGAAGAAAGGGGGTCGGTCGGGCGTCTGGTCTGCGATTAAAGTTCAAACATGTTGCAAGCTAAAGTTCTGCTGCTCGTTGTTGCTGTTGTTCTTGCTGGTCGTCTGCAACTGCGCAAATTGCTTAACTGCTGAAAGCAGAAGCAGAGAGAGAAAGACACTCAGAGTGATGGAGGAGGGGGGACAGAGAGCCTCACCGCGACAGATATGACCAATCAACCTACTTAAGGGGGGACTTGGGGGGGCGCTGTTGGCGCTCTAAATTTAGCATTTCTCAAGAATTTTTGTTGCTGTTGGTTGTGCCTGAGCCCCCCGAGCGCTCGCTGCCTGCCAGCCTGCGCCGTTGGCATTTTCTGCTATAAAAGGGATAATACATATAATACGTTCTGCTGCCTACTCGCTGTATCTGTGTGTGTGTGTGTGTGTGTCGGTGATCCTCTCTCTCTCGCTCATTTCGTTTTCATTCTTATTCTTCGTTTATTTCGTAATAATCGCAACATCCGCTGGCATCGGGATGTGAGGGTTGGGGAAGAGACTTGGGGACGGACTGCAACTGCGACTGAGGTTGGGACTGGGACTGGGGCTGGGTCTTCGACGTCTTCCGCCTCCCTCTCCCCATCACTCTGCTGCTGCTGCCCCCCTGTTGTGAAAGGCCTCGTGGACGTGGTGGGCTCTTTGTTGGCTGCATCGATCCGTTCCCGTTCTCGTCTCCCTGTTCTTCCCTCTGGGATTCTTGGATTCTTTGTGTGTGCTGTTCTCGTTTCTTCTTTGTGTTTGTGTTGTTCCTTCCTTCTTTTTTATTTTATCACTTTTTGCGTTATATAATTGTAATTTACAGCGACGTTTTTATATAACCCATGGGGCGTATGCTTTATGTACCGTTGCCATAACACATATTACGTATACGTACAGCATGGATATCTTTTTATTTAATTGGGTTTAGTAACGGAAATTTTGGGTGTGTTCTTTTTAGTTTTGATTTTAAGAGATATACCTTCGAAAAAATAGATGCATCGAATAAATCAGTCCAATTTTTATTATTTGTAATTTAATTCCACCAAATTCGAATTAAAGTATTTATTTTACGGATTGATGGACCTGTAAATTGAAGTCGCTTAGACGAACGATCATCTTCTCTGCTTAATGCAATGCCCAATACATTTACAATTGCCTTATAGACCATGCAATACATATAAAACTGAACACAGTGAAAGCTCTTTGTTGGGGCGATGACCCGTGGAGAGTTATCCAAAGTTCCAGAATAGACGCCGCCGCTAAAAAGAGAGTTGATTGGGTGGATAGATACACCAATGGATAAATAGATCTTTGATTATGGATAAAATAAATTAATTATAAATATAAATACCTATAATAATAATACTTTTTAATATATAAATAACCTCCAAAGAATCGTTAGCCGTACAGAACTGCATCCATGAAAATGGTTCTGAAACTCATTTCTGAGCCCCAATCGGCTTTGGCTTGGCCCCCACTGTATAATGTTGCTTCAATTTGCAACCAGGGCAGGCAAGACATTTATCTTAATTGAAGATCGCGCGAAAGTCTAAGTGCAAATAAGCGGTTAGAGTTTTCTATTTGGCAACAACATCGCAATAGCCAACCGAGTAACAACAAGACCATCCGAAAGCAATTTGGAAAGTTGTAACTTGCTCGAATGCATAATTCATTTGGGTTCGACAGTACATATGTACATTTGTTCGGGGGGGCATATGTACGGCTGGTTCGCTGCGCGGTACAGTTGACACATTAGTCGTAGACAAAAAGCACAAACACAGTTGCAAATGGCGCTGCGTCGTCGAACCAAAGAATGAACCAAAGAGCAGGCAGGGGGGCAGGAAGCCGAAAAAAGAAGAAATAGCGAGCCAAAACATATGAAAGCAGCGCGCAGCCAGAGAAGCAGCAAAAGAAGTTGTCAAATGAACAACAAATTAAGCGCATTGTGCCAAACTTTTACTCTGACGGTGGGCTCCGCTTGTTGCTTACTCTTTGAATATTGGTGGGGTATTCAGATTTGGCCAGGCAACAGCTCCAATTAAAGAAATTATATTTCTAAGAATATAATTAATATAATATAATATAATAGAGAGGATTTATCATATCAAAACTTAATCTAACACGTATAATATAGAAATTTATAAACTAAAATTGATTGTGCCATAATTCTGCAAATTGCAGAAACCCCGATTACCCTCAGTGTATTATGCACTTCGGCTATACCTAATTGTGCTTTTATGCATTTATGTTTGCGTCTGCCTTTGGCCACTACCCTGGGCCATGGTCATTGACATTGCTATTGCTCTTGGACACGGACGTGGTTGCTTCTGACCGAACTTGAGCGGCAGGCCGAAAGAAGACGCCAGCCAGCAAACAGCTGAAGAAGCAGCCGAGGCCGAGGCAGAAAGAAAATTAATTAAACAATCAATTGGCGTAACACTTTCTCTTCTTGAACAATAAAAAAAAAAATAAGAAATAGTAAAAGATTTTTATGTGGTTTGGAGCGGCTTTAATGAGCCACGGCCACGGCGACGGCGACGGACGGTGTTGTGTGTTGGGGCGTGAGTGAACGTTCTAAACCGGTGTTCAAGCATGTTCGAGACGAACCTGCATGAAAGCCGGCCACTAGGTTGAGCTGAGAGCTTGGACTTGAGCTTGAGCTGAGCTTGAAGACAGACTGCGCTCGCTCTCTCGAACCGGTTTCTTGTGCTCTGAATTTGAAATTCGGTTTGTGTGTTGCGTCTCAAGTGATTGGTGGGGGGTACGGTACGGTCACTGGGACTGGAGTGTGGAGTGGAGTGGAGTAAAGCGATGACGCAGCTTGTTACGTTCTTGTGCTGATCTTGCCGCAGCACCATACAAAGTAACAAAGAGAGCGAGAGGCAGAGACTCAGAGATAGAGAGAGCGAGCGAGCAGGCAAACAAATCCGTTATTTGACCCAATTCTAAACTGGAAATGAACGAAAAAAGCGTTCGAGAGAAGGCCCCCAAAAGAAGTTGCAGCAGAACAGCGCTGCTTACGTGTGCATATGCCCGTGTGTGTGTGTGTGTGTGTTAGTGTGTCTTGCGTGAAAGTTTCATAATTACATGGCCCGTTCTCTTTCTCTCTCTCTCTCTCTGTCTCTCTGTTCACGTCTTGCTGTGCTTGTTGGTTAATCGCCGTCTCCCGTCTCTGTCACTGTCTCTGCCAGCGTCGTCCTCTGCTTGTCCCACTTCTGCGGAGAAAGTAAGAACGCAGCGCTCAACGTTCCGTTTCGTGCTTTCTTTATTATCATTCTTGTTGTAATTGATTACATAAGACAAAAGAGGGGGGACGGGCCGCACATTGCGTCTCTCTTTCTCTCTGTTCCATCAAACCCCCCAAGATCAGATCGGTTTGAGCACAGTTTGCTCTTACGGTGTTTATTCGGCGTTTTTTCTTTCGGTTTGTTCTGCCATCTGCTCAGGGGGATCTGTTCATGGATGGGCCTAACGGTATTGTGGCCTAATATTGTAACACACTCTCTCTCGCTCGCACAAATGTGCCTGTCTGCCCGTCTAATCATGTCGTTTACCCAATTCTGAAAACTTGTTTAGTTGGCAGGGGCCAAGAGCTCCCCCCTCCTCTTATCAGCCTCTTTCACTGTTCTTTTTCTGTTGGTTTCATCTGTAGAAATTTTGGGTAGGTGGGAGTTACATAATTGCTTATCGCCCTTTGTTTTTGGGAGGTTTCTTAGGGTTCTCTCTGTTTTTAGGTTAATTTTTTAGTGCTGGCTAATGGGGATGGTTTAATGGGGGATTGGTGTTAGGTAAGGAATGAACTTTATATTTAAATATTTATTTAGCAAGCAAGGGGGACCTTTAAAATATATACATGATACTTATTTAATGATAACTAGTGCGGTTTTTTCCCTATATCTCCTGTGTCTGACTCACTGCCATTTAGACCTCCAGAAAGCCAGTTTTTTCTTGCCATATTCGTAGGTTCGGTTCTGATGATTCTTCCTCCTACTGTACCCATTGAGCAATCCAGTGAATATCCGCAGTCTGTTTTTGCACAGTTCTGGTTTTATGGGTCCTTTTTGTATGTGATATTCGTCTGCCCTTCTCTTACTCTGTTCCTGCACCCAGATGTGCAATAGCATCTGGCATCTGGTTCTTGAGAGAATATTTACAGCCATGTAAAACCTGTAAAACGGGATGTTTACCTTTCACAAGTTCTATTAGCATTTACCTTACTGATATGAGAACATGCATATGAAAATATCTGAGCGTTATGTAAGAGTTCTGTGAGGTTTATTCATAGACAGAGAATCAAGAGTTTTTAAAGCATTAACTAAGGGGAACACATTTTTTTAGTTTAACTATAAAGCAAGTTTTTTTCACAAGAACAAATTCCCTAACAGAAAACAAATTTAGAACAAGGCTTGCACGGCTTGATATCATTAATGTATTAATTAGATCTGCCTCAAATGTGATAAAGATTTTAAAATTTCATTCTTGGGCACCTCTTAATTTTCATTTCTCCCCCAAAGCCTCGCTCTTTCGGTAGCATATCCGATTTCAAATCTTCTTCATCTTTTTATGGATCTTCTGCCTACATACCTTCTAAGCTGCGTTTAATGCACTAATTGCTTTGAGTAACGGTTAGATTTCTATAACTAGAAACGCACACACACACACTCCCCGCATACCCCCCCTATACCATTCCCACTCTTCCCATTGACAGGTTGACAAAAGCTAAACCCAAAAGCAACAGACGACAGACAGACTTTTGAAGCTCAACCAACAAATATTTTCCAATTAGAAAGAAAAAACGCGCTTGGACTTGATTTACCCAAAAAAAAAAAAATCAACAACAAAAGCAACAGTAACAACAAATAGCATTATGTGAAATTCTAATAATTTCATTACGAAAAAAAAAGAAAGCCACACAATTGTTGTTGCTGTTGCTGTGGTGCTGCTGCTGCTGCCTCTGCGATGCCGTTGCTGCTTCTGCTTCTGCCCAGCTTTGACGTCGCTGCGTGCATTGACTTTCCATTCTTGAACGCGGACAGGGCCAAAGCTTCTTCGAGTGTGTGTTTTTCTGTATTTGCTTTCATTATTCTAATTTCGTTAGCCCAAAAATACAGTCGAACTTCTCTAACCAGAACAGAACCAAAGATTTGTCACAAAACCATGCAAAATGAATGATTCTAGAACTTAAAAGTGAAACTGCAGAAAGAATTAGCAACAATATAATAGATTAAATGATTTATATTGATCTACTGAGATATGTGCATAAATATAATGTGTACGATAAGTATGCTATATGCAGGATAGTAGTGTATTTTTTTTTGCACTAAATAATAAAAGATTTAATTGGTATAAGATTAGGCGACAAATTTTCCGTAAAAATTACGGAAACTCAAGAAATTTCCAGGCTTTGGTTAGAAGAACTTTATGGAAATTCCCTGATGCAAATTAATGCTGCAGCACTGTTTAGAGCTGCAACATATTGATATGAGATTTTATATTTACTGACTGTTATTATAATCGTATTAGGATAAGAAGATGGAAGATTCTTTATTGTTAGTTATTTGAATGAATCTCTTGACTGAGTAGCTCATATATTTTAATGTGCAGACTCCACAGCGTCTTCTTAATTTGACAAAAGCAGAAGGAAAATCCAATTTTGATTTTTTTCAGATCTCAGCTTTCCTGCGAGTAGGGTAGGGGACTACTGATTAATTTCTTCTACATATGTAAGTGTGTAAGTGTACCTTTACTGATCTTAAGTGCTTTAAAGCCAACCCCCGTTTTGGAGTCAATTAGGAAAGTTCGAGTTAGAGAAGTTGGACTGTGTGGCATAAACAAAGTGTTTATCAACGGAACAACGCCAACAAACGGCGTAAATAATGAAAACAAACTCATAAATGAAATCAAGTTGAATGCACACCACCAAAACATACATACACACATACACACACACACACACATGCAGGCACACAAAAATTATAAAATTGTTATTATATGACGAATTTCTTTCGGATACTTAACAACAACAAACTTGCACGATAAAAAGAAAGCAGAAAGCTGTCTGTCTGTCTCCCGGTCGGTCTCCACTGTCAGTCGATGGACGTTTCTACATGTGACGCCCGCCCGCCCGGCCGCCAGCCTGCGCGTCGAGTGTTCTGCAAAACGAACCGCAAGAGAGCAATGCTCTCCCAATCTCCCACTCTCTGTAGTGTACTCTCTCTCTCTCTCTCTTGTCGCTCGCTGAGCTTTTTTTCTGGCTTTGCAATCGATCATTGAACTTTGGTTGTGAAAACTAGAGCAAGACCCAAATTTCTTCACAACGCCAGTGGCATACACACACGAACTTAATACATGCATACATGTGCGTGTGTGTGTGTGTTATCAGCTTCTCTTTTGCTCCCACTCTGTGGATAGCTTTCTTTCTTTCTTGCTGCTGCTGCTGCTTGGTACTGCTACTGCGGGTGCTTATGGCTATTACTGTCTCTTAAGCCCGTATGACACCTCTGCGGTGTGCAGCTTAGTGCTGCTGTACCATAAGCCAAGCTTAGATCAGCACCAGGAAATCGTTGAATTAATGAAATAATGAATTCTACATAATGCTTTAATGTTTCAACTATATAATAATAATTTGAGAAATGATCGTATTTACTGAAAGAATATAAAAACCAAAATCACTGCGAATTTTAAGGTACCATGCCATACAGACTTGGCTAGCCCATATTGTGTCGCTTATGTTAAGTGATTTCTCAAGTGTTACCTTTGTCTTGTGCTGCCAGTGATGAAAACAAAAAGCCAAATGGCTTTCATGGTTTGTGTTCTGTGATAAGAGTCATAAATATGGGTAGGCACACACACAAATACCCATGCATACCCCCGAACACCCGTAACCATAACCATAACCATATCTATGTGGATGTGGATGTGTGTTAATGTGTCACCGGGCAAGACGCAATAGAGCTGAGAAATCAAATAAATTGCTTATATCAAATTATAAAGCAATCTGTGAATCATTCGAAAATTGGGGGCAGGTTTCATAACTACATAAATATTTGATAAGATTTTATGATGTGGCAAAGGAACATTATAAATTGTATAAAAGATGCATATCTGTTTTTTATATTTTTTAAGACGGCAGGCGGATTTTCTAGTGCCTTCCAAAATAATAATTAAAAATTCATACAGAAATTAAAATTTTAAATAATACTAATAGAAAGTACATATTTATGTATGTAAGTAAGGTACATGCAAATTTGATAAAAATCGTATCATAAAAATATGATTGATCAATCTGCAACTGTATCAAGAGGTCGCCTTTCCTTTTGGTTGCCTGATAATACTCAAAACGTGTCTTTCATTTTGTCCATAATCATCGAAATTACTCTTGAACACTATTAAATAATAATCAAATTGATTTTTTGTAGAGTTATCAACTAGAAGTCGCTTATCTTTAGTTCTTTGGGTCAGTTCAATAACAGGAAGTGCGTTTTACTTGTATCAAAAGATCGTGTATGGAATGGCATACCCCCCTCTTAAGTTAGGTATCGATGGGTCCTAAAACGTTTCAATTGGGATCGCCAACAAACGATAAAGGTAGATATATTAGTACTGTTCCCATATAAAAAGTTGATAGGGGGCCAAAGAAAGTTCTGAGCTCGAATGGAAACCGTTATGGATATTTTGTACAGATAAATTTCGGTTTCGTTTGGCGCCGCCAAGAACGGTCTGATATCAAAAGTTGCTTGGAATTGGGGGGATCTCCGGGCCTTTCACAAGTGTATGTGTGTGTGTGTGTGTGTGAGCGAGAGACTTTTCGAGGTTCGGTGTGAAAGTTGTAAGCTACGCCAGCAGACAAAAGCCCCAACACATAGCTGTTGTTGTTGTTGTTTATTGGTGTTGCCTCTGAGATTTTCGGCAGAGCAGAGCGCCCGTGAGTGAGTGAGTGAGTGAGCGATGTGTGTTGGGGAGGGCTGCGTGTGCGTCTGCGGGAAGTTCATTCACATTTGCACTCATTACGCGGCCAAACGTTGGCGTCGCTGCCCCCGCACACACACTAACACACGCGCTAGAAGTGTATGGGATGCAAGCGCCCTCTAGTGAGATGCTCTCTCTCTCTGCTGTCCTCTCTGCTGTTTGCTGTCTGCTGTCTGTTGCTTTGAGTAAAGATGATAATGATGTTGTGCTCCCCCACTAAAGATGATAATGAAGATGTTTGCGACTGCTCCCAACTACAGATAATGATGATGTTTTCTAAGCACACTTTTCATCACGTTGCCGCTTACAGGTGTCCCGACCCGGATTGATTGCCAAGTCCAAGCCCAGCTAAATTGTTGCGCCTCGTTTGACGTTCATCGTACGCCACCTCCGCCTTCGCCTCCACCTCCCGCGTTTCTGCTGTGTCTCTGTGTCGTTTCTGTGTCATGTAATAGGCACAACGGAGTAATGTGACTTTCGAGTGCCCGACCTGAACCCGTCCCGTGCCATCCCGTCCCACCCGACCCCCTCCCTCCACCACCTGAACAACGTGCTCCGTGTCTATCCCAGGCGAATGGTGTAAGCACCGCAGTACCTCCCAAGCCACCCGCAACCCGCAACCCTACCCTTCAAGTGCTCAGTAGGCCAGCCAGCAATCGCTTCGAACTCGCACAGTCACGTTTGCTGCTCACGTTTTTCTAGCAGCGCTGCCAACGTTTCTCCATCGAACAGGTTGGATGTTGCATGGCGGGGGCTCTGGGCTCTGGGCTCTAGGCTCTGTCTGCCTTCTGCGTCTGTGTGCCAGCGTAACAGTTGCAAACGTTAGAAAATGGGGGTTACCTAGACAAAGGGGTGGGGCCATAGAAGGGATGGTGGAACAGGGGCTGTGCCTGCCTGCCTTTGAGATGTGGTGACGTGCAAACGTTGCTGTGGTAATGATTGTGGCATGTTTTCTCACGTTGCACAGATCCGGACCCAATACACACAGAGCTAAAGCCAGTGTGTCCAGAAACTTCGTTGATGATGATGATGCTGCCGATGCAACACTACTGCTGCGGCTGCTGCTGCGGCTGCTGTTGGACGCTCTTTCGAGGTCAATGGAAAATTTGGATCGGAAGCGGAACAAGTTCTAAATAAACCCATTTTAGTGTTCCAGGATATTCACAAAAGATAGGTGTCCCTATTAATCCTAGACCAAAATTCAAGCAGCTTCAATTCTATCAGAGTTTTCGTGTAAAAATATTTAATAAATTTAAGAAAAATATAATAATATTTAGTTGCACATTTTGTGTGTAAAATGGAATCCAAATTTAATTTAATTTAGATATTTGCCTAGATAGTTTTTTAAAAGGTGAAAGAACCCATTAATTTCACCTGCTATCGGCTAGCGCACATTCCATTCCTCTAAAAGTTGTTTTGAATACATTCCAGTCTCACCTTGTTGTTGATTCGCTATAGAATTCCCATATCGGAAATTAAAACCCCATATCGGGCATTTCACACACCTGAAATTCCACACAAATACGAGAGAGCTGTGCAATTCGTCTCGGAGTCTGCTCTCAAATGTGTTCCGTAATTTGTAAATAACAATTTTTGCACTTGACAAATATATATATAATTTTGTTCTGTAATTAAACAGAAATGACTGTGCAAGCGGGCGAAAATCACATTGCAAAAGTTACATAATTCAACCAGCAGGGACTGACGGGGGGGCTTGCGAAACGGCTGATCAGAATCAGAATCGAACAAAGAACAAATGTGTATACATAATGTAAGTCAACTTTGTCAATAATAAATTGAATGCAATTAAATGCAATGTCATTAAAAAATTTATTTCCAATATGCATATTTCGTCATAAATATGCATACACATATGTATGTATGTATATACATACATATATGTAAATGTATTTTCACCTATGAGTATAAGGGTATGAGGTGTTTGCTATATACAGTACAGTAGGTAATTCATAGCCAATGTACAATGCAGATTGAGCTGAAATGGAAACTAGAAATTATAAATTTTTATAGACAACATTGGATAAAGAATGAAAGAATGTTCTAAGGATAAATCCATAATCTCCCTTGTTAAATCTGCGAAAATCTGTACAAATTGTAGACAACTGAAATAGGTTTATAGCACAAATAGTTTAGCTAACGAAAGTTTTTCCATTTTGGTGGCATTTATTAATACGCCAACTAAAATGCCTTACGTAAACGACCTATACCAACACTATCTGACAGATAAGCCTATACCAAAAGAACTATTTATTTCACTGTATGTATGTAGGTTAAATCGATTTTTTATGACAGCTTTATCAAAGGGGAAATCCCACAGTGCTTAGTCAGAAACATTTAAAAAAAATTAAAAAACAGTTTGGAATAGTTTTCTACTTAAGTAATTGTAAAGAAAAGGATCTTTAAAGTTATTCGAAACCTTAAAAAATATTGCGTGCCTTTTTGGGCGCTACTGTTTCCGCAGTTCCGTGCTATTCAGAGCGATAAAAATGTTTTTAAATTTAATGCATTTAAATGCATGTCATAATAATATATGTGTGTATGTATGTGCATTCGAATTTGTTGTGCAATCTTGTAAAGCCATACGGTTTAAGGTCTAAGGATTCTCCACACCAGGTAAACAGAGCATTAAGCTGATTATTCAATGTAAAAGGTACACACACCCACCCACCCACTGTGAAACATCCCTCCATTCCATCCTTATGCACTGACCTATCATACTAGATTCCCAAAAAGTCAATAATGTATTTATCTGCAGTCCTCCCCAATGGCTGGTTATATGGCCCCCCCCCCCCCAAAAAGTCGTGTAACTGCCCTGCCAACAGGTGGCCTTTTACCCAATATACATATAACCATTACATGCGTCGCCCACGTTGTCGCGTTGCAACAACAACAACAACAACAACAGATACACGTTACCACAGAGCACAATGCACCTCAAAATCTGAAATCTGAAATCAATCTGTTGTCCACTCAACCATTGCTAAATTTCCACTACCTCAACAATACGCGAATGTGGCGAAAGAATGGTATAGTCGATGTTACGACTAGGAAATACCCTTTATTCGGCAGAAAGTCATCGAATAGAGGAGCTGGGAAAGGCAGGAGCTAACCTATCATGGAAAAGATCGAGAAACTCAAAGAAATAAAAGAAAATAAATAATTTCGCATTCTCTAGTTTTAATGTTATGCAATATTCAGTTGAAAAATTGCAAGATCGATGGATTATCTATGAGGCTTACTTGTCATAGATCTAAAAAATATTTGGAAATTCAAATGTAGAATATTCAATATGGCCAATACGCTTCAGGATCTATCACCTGTCCAAAAACTCTATCCAAGTCAATCTACCCTCACACTTTACTATTACGGGGTATGTAAAATAAGAGCTAGCGAAAGAGCCCAACCAGCCAACCCCACACCATCGTTCAGAGAGTGGAAAAATATAAGGAAATTATATGGAATAGACGGGGTGGACGGTGTGGACGACACATAATAGCAACAATCGCGTGGAAATGTTCTTTAAGAATCGCGCAATAGGTGGAAAACACGTTAAATTGCAGGGCGACTCAAGTCGCCAACATGTGAGCTGCTGCGCCGCCGCTTAGCCTCCCGGGAGCGTTGCACTGACGTCGCTGCTGGGCACATTCCCCGACACGTGACCAAGCCAAGTCCGGAGCGTCAGCGTTGCGCGCGCCTCTCGGTATAAATAGCTGTCGCGTTGCTATAACTTGACTGCCGATGCCGATGCCATTGCCGGTGCGATGCGATGCGATGCGGTGTGGTGCGGTGTTTGGGGGACCCCTCGCTCTTGCTCTGACTCTGGGCGTCTCTGTTCCGTGGGTGTATATAGAAAGTGCCGGAGGTGGGAGGTGGGGAGTAAGCAGAAGCAGGCAATGCTGGGGCGATAGCTTCTATTACGTTGTTGTTCTTGCAGCTGTCGACGACGCTTAGAAACCGTTTTTGGCATTCTGGCTGGCTGTAGTTCAACGTCAGCGTCAACGCTTGCGTTGGCGTTGTAACTGTTTTAAGACCCCCCCTCTTCCGCACTCACTCAACCACACTCTCTCCATTGCTCTTTCTTTCGCCTGCAGCCAATCGGAGCGCACTGATTGCGTGTGTGCGTGAGCCTGGGTGATTTATTCGAGATTCTTCCTATGATCCCTGTGTAAAATGTTAGTACATTCTTCAGTGGCAGCAATTTATACTAATTGTTAATGGTGTAATATTAATATTAATATTAGAGGTATTTTTAATCAGGTGCATTATTATTTTAGTTTTTAAAGCATTTTATTCTTGTACTAACATTGCAAAAGGTCTAAGAAATTTAAATTTAAAATGAGAAATGAGAAATTAAAGAAATCGTTTTACTAGCATAATCGCTTTAAATTAATTATCCTAAATTTAACCAAAATTAGTCGCATTAAAAGCCTCTTATATATTTACTTAGAACAATAAGAATCAACCTTTGGGGGGCGAAAGCCTCTAGCCAGGCAAGTAACAGAAATAAACACAATTGGTTCGTACACGTGAATCCGCTCCCTCACGTGGATATCGCTTTGATCGCGTAACTGGGATTTACTCATGATTAGCAGCGACAGCAGCGGCAGCAGAGCTGCTTGAAATTCGTCTGAGATTATTTAGTTAGTACGAACAACCAGCTGAAACCGGCTGACAGGGGTCAAGTAAGTGTTAGGTAATGAATGGGGTGGAGTGGGGCAGAAAATATTGTTTGTTCGCTGCTCAGACAGCTCGTAGAAATAACGAGAAAAGGGGAAACGGACCTGAGCAGGCTGAATTTTAATTATTGATTACACAGTAATTGTGGCTTAGATATGACCAATACAGATACGGAAGCTGGAGCACACATTCTGTCAAGCAGGCTACACGGACATGGAGAACTTAAGTATTAAGGTTACCACACAGTCGAAACTACCGTCTCCAACGAATCTTCATGCTAACTCAACAATCTGCAAAGAGCTGATTGTACATACATACATACATATGTACATATTATACAAATGTATACATATAAGATACAATCAGCTAAGTCTTAAAACACATAACTTTCAAACACTCCTTCTAATCATAAAAAAATTACTTTATATTTTTCAAATGTTCATTTCAGTGGATATATTTTTCAAATTTCGAAAACATTATATATATATATGTATGTATGTAGATTCTAGATTATATTTTTCGGTAATTTTAATCTATTCAATTTTATCTTGAAATTATTTAAACACAAATGTGTAAATCTTTGGTTGATTTCTGAACAATCCTTATAAATAATTTCTATTAATGGTTTTTTCTTAAGAGAAAACAAAAACTGTTGATAATATTGCCAGCTCAACAAAGGTTTTGTCGTACTGATTTTCACTGTTCTTACAGCATAAATATCATAAAATAGAGGCTTTTCCTGTTCCCAGAATAGAGCGAAAGATAAAACTGTACTGCACTTTATCAGCAATGTTTCATTTTCCTCGCTCTTTCTCTTTTTCGTTTAGCCTTACTTTTAGATATATAATCCAATAAAACTGAATTGCAGTTCCATATTTTTCCACATAGCTCGGCATAGTTTGTTCGAAATCGGACTATTATATCATTAATTTACGATCGATCTGCAAGCAAAAGAAATTATTTGGTTTTCTTTTGCATTTCCTTTTTGCATTGGCTGCTATCGTTTTGTTATCACCAATGAGAACTTTTTTTTTTCGTTCGAATTCAATGGAATTCATTGTTTGATAGTGGCATTCAGTGTATTATTGTATCATTTCCTATAAATCTATCTACATATGTACATATGCACATATGTATGTATGTATTTGCTTACATTTTATTGCCGAGTGTTAGTCAGTCGTCAAGTATCATCCAGAACTTACATAATGTCTCCCGACCTTACTTTTTTCACAATTCCCTTCCCCGTTGTTTTTCGTGTGAAGTGCCTTTGAGTTCTTTGTTTGTATTCTGCTGCTCTGTCGTCTGGCTTTTGTCTTGAATTGCAACTTAGTTGTCGGTCCGCCCGCCCGTCCGTTCGTCCGTCCGTTTGTTTGTCTCCCCCGGTGATAACCTTATCTGATAAAAGAGTTTAATTATGATTTATATAAAACCATAAAATCGTTTTGTAATGAGTGGCAATGCAGACAGAGTGGTGGCAGGATGCAAAAACAGTTCGGAGTGGGAGTGGTATTAATTCTCTCACTCTGAGTGCGGGTATACTCGTATTTATTTACCTTCTCGAATGGCAGGCAACGTTTATGGGCCACGTGATCGTTCAAATGAGTGCACTTCCCCCTCCTCGGAGTACATACTAAATATAGACATAATCATTGGAATGACTGTTAATTGCATGCTGATTTTTTCCACTTTTATTAGATCTGTGGTGGCATTACTACCAGATAGATACACCTGTACTATAGTCGTGTTAATACATACATATCTACATGTATCTGCATCGTTAGCTACAATTAATTTGACGGAGAAACCAGTCGAAATATATTTGAGGGAATAAGATTAAGTACAGAACATTTCGAAGCTCAAGGGATAAGTTAAATATTATACTATATAAAAATTATACTATAAACATAAGTATTTATAGCAAAATTGTATACGAACTATATATACTACGAACCTAAAACCTATGAGCCTGCACTGCAAATAAAGATATTCAATTCATAAATTATAAAATATTTTATTATATCTTATACACCAAAGATGGATGTATCTAATCAAAATATGTTATAAAAAGAATAAGCCATTTTGCCATTCTAAATAAATACTAACAATCAATAGGAATATCCATTAAGAACTTTTTGATTGGACTTCTTGCCCCGTTTGTTTTCGCCATGTTCTGTTGCTTCCCTTCTTTTCCTTCTACTTCGTTGCGGCATGGAAAGGTGTCACTGTGTGTGTGCATACGAGTATGCATTTCTGTTTGCAATTGCATTCTTGATTGTTAATAATTTGCTTGTGTTTGTTCGCTGAATATTTTGTGTAAGACGCTTGCGTCACCCCGCAGCGACAACTGGCACACCAATACCCATGCCAGCTTAAAGCACACACACACACACACACAGACTCAGCCGTGTCATAAACACTGTCAGAATCAGTCGGATGGATTCTCCGTTTCTGTCGCAGAGTGGCTCACGCGGCCAACAGCACCTCCTCCTCCTCCAGTCACCCATGGGGCCAGAGCGTCAAGAGCACCGCACCCCCGATGTGCCCGGTGCCAGAGCTCCCCCCCCCTCAGCAACCAGAATCACGTTCTAGTTTCAAATGTGCTGCAGCTCAAAACGATTTCAGATTGACGCTGATTACTCAACAGCGGCGGCAATGTGATCGCTTGCAGCAACAGGCAGCAGCAGCAGCAGCAGCACCCAAATGCAACATGTTCGTTGGGCCCCTCCCCATCCACCGCGCTCTAGCAATGCTGGGAAAATTTCACTTTTACCAGCAGCTCGAAAGCGGCAAAAGCTGTCGAACATGCTGCGACCTGTTTGAGAGGCAACCTGAGTCGCGTGTAGCGAATGCGTGCAGTCCCAACGACAGCAACGTGACCGAACCGCCATCGAAGCGGGCGACCGACAGCGGAGAAATGCTTTTACAAATTCAATTGCGCTTCAGAGTTCGTCCAAAGCGGTTGTGGGGCTCTCGCGATTTTCGGTTGAAAACCCACCTAGTAGCCAACTAGCAGTGAAAACGCCAGCGAGAACCGTTAAAACAGAGCATTCGGCCAAGTGCGCGATCCACGATAAGACATACACACGGCCCCGCCACAAAACCAAATAAATCACAAACAACAAAATCCCAGAACGAAAGCCAAGTGCATAGAAAGTTTTTGTTGTTCTCAAGTGGAACAAAAATAAATAGAAATAAAAATAAAAATAAAATAAAATACAATAAATTAAAGTGTTTAAATTTGTGAAAGATCTTTTTGATTAATTGGAATGCAAATATCAGTGGAACTGTCATTAAGCATTCACATCCCACATCCACCGGAACAATAACTAAGCAAAAGATAACTGAAAAGTGAGCCAAATATTATTATTTGAAACAACATTATGTCGATTGTGTGCACGCTGGAGCAAAAAGTGAACTTTTTCAAAGCGGCTGCAACGACCAAGAATCTGTTGATTCTGAAGGACAGCAACAATTTGGATACCCCCTACAAGCAGGATACCACACCGAACAGCCACAAGGAGTCGCAATGTAGGTGTTACCAACAAGCCAGCAAATTAAACAGAATAGGGAACAACCAATTACCAATTACAGACTAAACAGAAAAAGCACCAAAATTTGCAAATTTCTTATGAATAGTGAGCGAGCGATGGCAAGGGGTGGCGAAAGAGAGAGAGCGAAGGAAGAGTCAGCATGGATGGCCGTGCACGCTTAGTCATGTTGTTTTTGTGAATTTTGTCAAGGCAGAGGGCAGTAGCAGCAGCAGCAGCAGCAGCAGAGAAGACGGCAGCGACTGCAGTCGTTCCTCTGTTGCTTGCTCTTTGCTGCTGCTGCCGCGGCTGTTGGGGGTGGGGTGGGTGGGTCTGTCGTAGGGGTTGCCGGCAGCTGCGGCGTCGACGTTAAAGCGTCTGGCCGCTGACGTGACTGGCTGTGCAAGCGTCGCGTATGAGTGTGTGTGTGTGCTGGCGAGCACATTGAACTGTAAATGCCAATTCGATGGTCACGGTGAGGGTGAGACGATGCGACCGAGAGCACACACACACAAACACACAGCGACCAGAACCAACACCAATCTACGACGTGCGATTTCTTGTTTACGTTCCAACGCCGCCGCCGCCTTCTGGTGTCTGTGTGCCTTTGTTGCTGCGGCTCTCTCTCTCTCTCTCTCTAGCTGTCTGTCGTCTAATTCTCGCCGATTCTTGCATCATTCCCCCGTAATCATTGTGTAAATGCTTGTGCTAAAAACGAAAGCAAATTTCGAGTGGGTTCTCCCTCTCGGCCTCAAACTTTTTGTGGGTTGGCTGGCGGCAAGGGCAAGGACCATCAGACAAAGAAAAAGTCTGCGAGGGTGTGAGTGTGTGAGTGTGCTGTGTGCCGTTATTTGTGTCTGCACTGCCTCGATACCAACAGACCCAGGCAGAGATCGCATTAGACATTTTGGACCCAAATTGTGTAGAACTCTTGCCAATAAGAATTGCCACCGATAACGGTGCAGAGGAGATAACATTATAAAAGAAATGTCATAAATATGTGATAAGTGGCCTTGTATTACTGGCAGCAGCAGCAGCAGCAGATAGTCAATTGGAGCAAAGGTGTTTTGGTTTTTCCTCAAAGATCGAGGGATAAGAAAATAATTTGTTGGTTCAAAATTTGTAGCCTGTGTTTAGGCGTGAAAAAGGGGGTGCAAAATAATTATTAATACATAAATAACTTTCATTCATAAATGTTAATTAACAAAGTATTCTCTCTCCCACATTTCAGTTGCACGCACACAGCAACATAGCGCCCAACAGCAACACCATTTGCAACAGAAACTAGCACAGTTGCAACACTACAGTCAGCACAAGCTGAGTGGCAGCAGCGGCGACTACTCGTACAGTCCACACCAGCATCCCCTAGCTCTGGCAGCGGGTGGTGCCCACTTGACACCGCTGAGGGAGCCTGGAAAGCAGTACTACCAGGACGCAGCAATGCCCGAAGTGCTCAACGGCACGCCCACCAATAGCCACAACAAAGCCATCTCCAGCTCGATCTCCATGATGAACAACGTCCGTATGACGAATATCTCGCCAACGCTGTCCATGAACGGCAGCTCCAACGAGTCCACAAATTGTAAGTCCAACTAAAAGCAACACGCCCCAGCCACCCAGTTCCAATCTAACTAATCTCTTCTCTCTCTCTCTGTTTTACCTATTGCAGTGCATCCCCTGTCCATGTACGGAGGATCGATCAGTCCACAGTCCAATGACAGCGGCATGTCCGACAGTCTGGGCAAGTTCTCCCAGGGCAATGGCTACGGGGACAGCATGATGGGCAAGAACTCACAGAACGGCAATGGGCCACAATCGGCCATGACGGCCGCCCAGAAGGAGCTCTTCTCACAGCGCAAGCAGCGGGAATTTACGCCGGACAACAAGAAGGACGAGAGCTACTGGGACCGCAGGCGACGCAACAACGAGGCGGCCAAGCGGAGCCGGGAGAAGCGTCGCTACAACGATATGGTGCTCGAGCAGCGCGTCATCGAGCTGACCAAGGAGAACCATGTGCTGAAGGCCCAGCTGGATGCCATACGCGACAAGTTCAATATCTCCGGTGAGAATCTGGTGAGCGTGGAGAAGATCCTTGCCTCGCTGCCCACCAGCGAGCAAGTCCTGAGCAACACAAAGCGCGCTAAGATGAGCGGCGGCGGCGGCGGCTCCTCGTCGCCCACCTGTGACGATGACTCCTCACCCAGCGGACATTCACACAGCGGCTACAATGGACAAAGCGCTCCACTGACACCTCTCATCTACGGTCCCAATGGCACTGGACGACAGTCCTCTGTCGAGCCGCCCGTCAAGAGCGTCCATCATGTTCAGCATGCGCCTCCAGCGCCGCCGCAGCCCTCCCACCTGCAGACGCTGGTCGTGCCCCAACCCCAACACCAGCCCCAGCATCTCTACCAGCCACAGCAGCCGCAGCAGCAGCAGCATCAGCAGCAACAGCAGGAGCCCACACCCAGTGCCGGCACCAGCTCGCCGCCCGTCGACTCGCACAACCGCCCGCCCACCAACACAATGGCCAGCCTGCAGGTGCAGCTCCAGCAGGCACTCAATCGCAATGTGCGGCCCGAGGATCTGGACAGCCTACGCAAGGCGGTGGCCGTCGGAGCCCTCTATAATGCAGCGGCTGTGGGAGCACAGGGTCCTGCCCCACCCGGTGCATCGTTGTATGTGCCCTCACCGGGTCCATATGTGGGCGCCATCAACAAGGAGCATCTGGAAGCCGCCGCGTGGAGCCACAGCGTGGAGGGAGCCGTCAGCAGCAGCGCCGTGGATGCGGTCAGTAGCTCCTCCGTTGCCGTTTCAGCCGCAGCCAGCGTGCTGAACCTGTCGCGACGTGCCTGCTCTCCCAGCTACGAGCACATGCTCTCCTCCACCACATCCTCAACGTCCTCCCCCGCCTCTTCAGCCCTCTCGTCCGGCTCCTCGGGTGCCGGATCCGGCGACGACGAGCAGGAGCTCGAGCCGCATGTCCATGGCACCCATCTGGCACCACTGCAGCTGCAACGCAGCAGTCCGGCCCATGGCGGTGGCAACAGCGATGCCAACAACTGTCTGCCCCTCAAGCTGCGCCACAAATCTCACTTGGGCGACAAGGATGCGGCGGCCACCGCTCTGCTCTCCCTGCAACATATCAAGCAGGAGCCCAACTGCAGCCGAGCCTCGCCGCCGGCCTGGAACGATGGCGGCGACAACTCCAGCGACGAGCGCGACTCGGGCATCTCCATCGCCAGTGCCGAGTGGACGGCGCAATTCCAGCGCAAGCTCCTGACCCCCAAGGAGGGATCCACCGCCGTTGTGTCCACAGTCGAACGTGATCAAATGCTGAAGTCGCAGCTGGAGCGCCTCGAGTCGGAGGTGGCCAGCATCAAGAGCATGATGATACTGGCAGAGTAGGAGGCAAAGGGAGCAGTATCAGGAGCAGGAGAGGAGAAAGCAAGGCAGAGGAGAGAGAGCGAAGAGACAGAGACTCTGGTTGAATCAGAGTCGAGGTTAAGTTTGCGGAGAGCGTAGAGTAGAGCGGATACAAAGAGGAGATAGAGAGAGAGAGGTTCCATGGCGCCAGTTGTTCTCCTGACACACACAAACACACACAAACACACACACGACACACACATACCGAATCACACACAATTTTTGAGTACGATTAAATATATAGTACCTCCAGGATCTATAACCATGTAAGGAATGTTTAAACCTGAGTCCAGGCAGAGAGTGTTAACTATTAGCAGAGTTTATATCTATCGAGAGATGTTCGATGTTCACGAGTATCTCTATCCGCTATTTCGTGTCTCTATATATATCTGTTTCTGTATCTGTAACTCTAATTGTATCTGTGTTTTTGTCCTGTAATCGGTGTATCCACAACGTATCTATTTATGAATATGTATTGTATTGGTATGTTTTCTGTGCGTTAAAACTATATAGATCTCGTCTAAGTCGGAGCTAAACGAAGAATCCCTAAGATCAATATAACTTACTAAAAATTTCTGATTTAAAGGTAATTTGGTGACCAGCGCGCAAGTCGGGGTCACCAAAAAAAAAAAAGCACGTTTATTGTGTCCCTAAAAAAGTTTCCTTATGCACAGATTGACAAAACGATGGAAAGATATAATGTTACTAAGTATTTGCTATTTTTGTACATATTACACAATTACTATATATCTGATATATATATAAATATGCTATTTTCCTACGATATCGTGTACATAATTTTAGTTGCAAGCTAAGCTTATTTTATATTTTATTTGTATTGTGTAGTGAAGCAAAAAAACATATACATTAAACATTAAGAGAGAAGAAAAGCGTTAAGCACATTCAAAACTTGAGAGATGCAAGAAATCTGAAGAAAATCCGTAATACTATATAATCGTACTACTATATTCGGCAATAAATAATTTTAAAAATGTCTCCCCTACCTAAATGATTGTCGTTCTCAATTTATTTATTTATTTGTTTGCTGTCGCTTTGGTGTGGCACAGCGCTCTAATTAAATCTTAGCAAAAGTTTAAGAAGCTCTGAAAACAAAAAGCGAAACTTAAATAACAAACAAAGGGAATGAAATGCACATACAAAAATCGAAATCGAAATCCTAATACTACCTATAAATATTGTAAATTGTATGTAGTTGTTGTTGGCCAAATGCTCGGCCGATTCAATATGTGTATTAATGTTGTAGTAGTAGCCAGTAGCCCATGTGAGGGCGGAGCATTCACCTTTACAGTGGTATTAACTCTACAAATTACTATATATTGATCCATATGATAATGCTATTGCCAATTACATTACACAAAGTGAATGAATTTGTATGAAACACACAGAAGAAAGTACATATGATTATTGCTATTACTATTGCTATTACTGTCCATACGCAGCGCTAACTATTTGACACTAAATCGATATAATGTGAATCTATACCAGATAAATATATACATATACATATAACTCGTTTGTGTTGATCAATGAAAATAAAACTACATAATAATGATGAAAGAAAACCATACTCGTGTTTTTTAAATGGAGGTGGAAATGAATGCAGTGTACTGCGGGTATAAGTTATTTAAGGCAGCGGTCGGCAGGCATTTCTAGGCTTCAACAATAAAAGAAAATATAATTTTTATATTGGCTAAGGGTAGGGCCCTCACAGCTGCTTTAAAGGTTGCTCCACCAGTTTCAGAACGGATCTTAATAGACCTCTGCGAGTCCTAAGTCGGATTAATATTCCATACAAAATACCAATAACTAATAGTTGATAGATAAATTTCACATGAACTACTATATTTTTGTACTACATTTGGCTCAAAATAATATTGCTTATTTCAACAAAGATATTCTGTTAATTTGCATTGATACTCGTACATACATAACTGCTTTAATTTTGGTTTAGTTTGAGCTGCATCTAATCGTACTTTTGTCTAATTGAGTGCTGGCACAAAAAACCTTTTACCAACGCGTTGAAAAAAGCCAAGGCGTAAGCCAGCGCGCAATGTGGCATTTACTTTAATTCTCTCCTGTGTGCTCAACGGCTCGTTTCTGCCTTCTTCGATTTCAGTTATGAGTCGATCATAGGTAGTTGGCTGCCTTTGGCTCTGGATTAGCTGACAGACCCACAGTCCAAGCTGCTTTGTGCTGTTTGTAAGCAAAGTTAATAAAATGTTTGCCAATATATGATGACTGGCACTCACCTGGTGCTCATAGTTGAGTTTGAATTATTTAATTTATATAACTGGAAATTGGGATTCGACACTATTCAGTTTGGAAATAAAATTAGGCTGGAACAGAGCCTTCTTTGATTTTAAAAGAAAATGTTTTATTTTACTGCTTTAGTATTTATCTGTCCTTCGAATAAAAGAGAAAAAAAAAACAATTCCCTTGTTGAGTGGTAAAGAGATTATATTTATTCTTAATAGATTTGTTGTTTGTATTTGTATAACGAAAAAAATGTATTGATAATTTAAATTTATTCATAATAATATCGTGTGTATGTCACTAATTTGGTTTTTGGTTTCTTTTATCATTCATTATTTGAAATACAATAAAGGTATAATAATTAAATATTTTCTCTGTCTCTCTTTTTATAATAAATCCTTAAACATCACATGAAAAGTTTTTTCTTGTTGGTTTCTCTTTTTTCCATTCTCCTTTTTTTGTTTATCAGTTTCAATACTCGTTCGTCCTTTCTAACCCCCCCTGTCTTTGGTATAATTTTCATTTAAAGATTTTCCAAGAATTTCTTTGGATTGTTTCGTAATTAGCCTAGGAAAAATGTATCTAGTCCACAAAAGTTATAGACTTAGATCAAGACCTGTTTATAAATTTCATTTTAATATATATATATATACGAGTATAGGTATATACTATATATATGTATAATAGCTTATGCATAGTAAGTACCATATGTTGTGGTTGTTGAGGGTTTTTGTGGGTGGGGTGGGAGAGGGGAATTCGGTTGTAAATATATGTAAATACAGAATTTGTTTTTGTTTTCTTCCTTTGGTTTAAGACGATTTCTCACTTTGTGGTTTGTATATAACTCTCCCAGTCATGCCTTTGAAGAATAGCGTTCGCGATATTGGTATAGAGGTCTGTATATATCGTTTAACTATATAGTATATATATATATATATCATATTTTTTGTTCATTGGTTGAAAGTGCAACTGTAAATTGTAGGTACTTAAACAACTAGCTACAACACAACACAGGCCACACCACTCCACGCCACGCCACGATCCATCTCGTCCATCGATCTCGTGTGGGAGTTGTAAAATTGTTTGTTCATTTTTCGTTCTTAAGGGTTTAAGGGATTCGTGTACGAATTTTGTTGGCAAAATCCATCAAAATGCATTATATTTTCATTCTAACTAAGTTTCATACTCCTTTCTACAATACATTCATTTTTGTTTTTGTTTTTGTTTTTTCTTTGGCATTATCTAAGAGAGGTCAAGAGTTTTTGTTTTGTTTTGTTTTGTGTGTTTTGTTTTTGTTTGTTTGGTGTTTGTTTTTTTTTGCGTTTTTGGAAAACGTTGATTTTGGCCTTAAACTTTGGTAGATTTGTTAGCTTTCGGTTGGGTTCTGTTTGTTTGTTGTGTGGTTTGTTTCTTGTTTGTTGTTTCGTGTCAAGTGTTTCGTATTCTCGTGTGTAAAAAGGTACATGATAAGATTGTTTGACGACGCATCGCAATGTGGTAGTGGGGGCAGGGAGATCCTACTGAGCTTCTGTAATCTACGCCGCCGCTGATCCCTGGGTGGAGCCAGATGCCACTGCAACTGCCGGCACAGTCGTTGTGGTCGTGGACACAACAGCAGCGGCTGCTGCTGCTGGGCCGGTTGTGCTCTGCTCCAGACTCCAGGGATGCACCATGTCGTAGTACTTGCGGTAGTCGTAGTCGAAAAGCTCAAAATCAATGCGATATATCTTGAGCAATTGGTCCAACGTTGAGCGATCGATATCGGCAAAGTAGCGCTCGACCACGGCCTCCGATTTGATGCCGCTGCGCGCCTGATTGCCGATCCTGCGCTGCTTGCGCTGCGGCAGCTTACCCAGGCCCAGGAGCAGCGTCTCCAGGCCCGCCTGCCGTATAATAAACTCCGAGTCGCGCTGGAACGTCTCCGTCTTGCCAATGATGGTAAAGTTGACGCTGCACGGCGTACAGAAGCTGTAGACTGGCGCCCAGTGCTCGTCGAAGCGCTTGCGCGCCCGATGTTCGGCAATGAGGAAGCGCACAAACTCCTCGAAGGTGGGTCCACACCGCGGCCAGGGTCCGCCCTGACTGTGGTTTCGATAGCGATGGACAATCTTGGTGCCCAATGCCTTGTAGAAGGTGTTCCGATTGCCCTCCAACTTGTTCCGGTACGCGCTCAGTATCCGCTCGAACGGATCGCGCACAAACAGAAAGGACAGCGCACTGGGCAGCAGTTCCATCAGCTCGGCCAGCTCGGGTCGGGGGAAACGCTTCCGCGCCAGCTCCAGCGGCTGAGTCTCTGTACGCTGCAGATACTTCACATCGTAGCCGGCTGGACAAAAAAAAACATTAAATATTATTCTCATGACAGTCGTTCCCTAGTGATAATCACCTAATACATTGAAGTAATACATCCACGTACTGCTGGCCGCCTTGAAGACATTGCACCTAAAAATGAGCACAAGATTTAGAAGGCATTTCCAGGCAGGCCAAGTGGCATGTTTCAACACAAACCAGACGAGATTGTTGTGGCCCGGCGACACAAAGAACTCCCAGGGATTCGGTGGGTACTTTTCCTGCAGCTTGTAGCGCTTACAGACGGCGGCCAGGTGTTCGCGCCTCCGCTGCAGCTCACGTTCCGTGCTGCTGTGCAGCTCCTCGGAGTAATCGTAGACGGGATTCAGTGTGCTGGCCGGCGGCGGTGGAGCTACAGCGGCGGTGGCCGAGGTGCCAGTGCTGGCATTGGACCCAGTGGTGCCCTGTGCCGCCTGCTGCTGCTGCGCCAGCAGTCGTTGGCGCTGCATCTGCTGGCGCTTGAGCTTGAGCTGCTGTTTGGAGGGCTCCGCGGCATCCGCCTCCAGCTCGGCGGCCGTGGCACGCTCCCGGTGTTCGTAGGCATTGAGGGATTCGCGGAAGAGGAAGGCAAAGTAGCAGACGCCCACCAGGACACAGGCACCTATCTTCAGATAGGTCTGCAGGCGTCTCCCATAGCGCAGGCGAATGATCATTGTAAGAATCCAGAACGCCGCCCTGTCGCGCCCACTACATGTTCCACAAGATACTTCGGATGTCTGTGGGGGGTGGAATCGAGATGGAAAATAGTTAGGGTAATATTTTGGGAATATTAAGGTAATAAAATTGGGGGTTGCCAGCACATGCGACCCTTTTTTCCAAAAACCTTTCAGTCTGTTTCTGTAGCGATCTTGTGTGTTGTTGATTGAGATCAACAGATGAATATGTTATACAATATAGGTCTATGTATACTATACTGTGTATGTATGTATATGTAACTCGTAAATATAGTTCCAGTAGTTTTAAAGCTATCTAAAATATGGCACATTCCTTCGATTTTTTCTGCCTATGTATTTATAGTATTTTGAAATTTCCTTAGCAGTCGCTAAAAAATAAAGTACTGGGGGTAGATAGTCAAGATGATCCAGCACAGCTTTACCAACTGCAGTACGACCTGTACTGTACCTCATCGAATAAAATATTTAAGGAATCTTAAACTGGTCCATTCTATTTGAAATTTCCAGTTGTAAAATTCAGAATTAAGTCTAAACTCGAGAATGTTGGGGCATTCCTTGGAGGCATGCGGCCTAGAAAATCACTCTGTCACCTCCTTCGACTCATTGTGGGGTGGCTAACGAGTAGCCCCTGTTGCTGTCTTTATGTCTTATATGGAGCAGCTGCTCTGGAAACGATGTGCGTGCCAGGGTATCAAAAGCTTCAGGTCGGTCCCCAAGCAACCTTTCTTTTTCTGTTCTTCATTTCCCTTCCACTTCCCCTTCTTGTTCCTTTTTGGCGCTTTCACCAGGCGACACTTGTTGGTGTGTACACACCAAAATACATACATACATATATATGTACGCACACACAAACGTACTTGAAACTACGTCATACCCCAAACACAGACGGCGCCCCCACGCCACACATGGACATGGACATGGTCGTGAACGTGGAGAGAGAGAGAGAAGAGAGAGAGTACTGGGCAGCAACACTCCAAAAGTAGGACGTCATCCTTAAACGTCAACATTTACTTTTCTTTTTGTACTGTTTTTCTTTTTTTAGTTAGTTTGTTTGTTGTTTTTTTTAGCTGTTTTCCCTTACGTTTTTATAGCTTTTTAGTGCTTTTGTTGCTGGTTTTCCTTCTTTTTATGGTGTCATTTGTTGGCAGGACTGGGATTTGGATGGTGGGATAACTGGACACGAGAGCCTTAAAGTATTCATAACACCTCAGAGACCACTTGAGAGCAATTATAACTGTGGCACAATGACAGTCCATGGTCCATGGTCCATAGTCGACACATATGTCCAGATATATGTACATATTTTTGCAGCTCAAGAATTGCATACACTCGCACTATTCAGGATATATCCTTTGGTTTACTTACTCTGAAGAGCGGCAGGCGTTTTAGTTTTTCTTTTATTTTTGGTGGCTCCCTGTGTATACAGCACTGAATGCCTATCCTTTGACTGCCTGCTCTGCCCTGCCTCCTTGGGGTTCCCCTCTCTCCAGCACCTGGTCGGCGCTGTTACGTGTTGCGTTTTCCTGGGTCTCTTCTGCCTGCTCCGCTTTGCCGTGCTGCTCACTGCGGCCCTCGCTCTCAACTGCCAGCCCCGTGGCAGGCCGCAGCTGCTGTTCATCCTTTTGGTCCCGTGAAGCCGACAATCTATGCTGTGCGCCGACGCCGTGAGAAAGGACGGAGACAGTTTTTTTTTTTTGGACAACAAAGTTGTTGAGAGATTGCCGCTAGGCCGCAAAATTTGCAGCAGCTTTAAGTTGGTCTTCTTAAGAATTTAACTCAGATTATTTATATTGGGGGCGTGATCTTTTGTAGGGCTTTTTGTGACGTGAAAGATTTTATCAATGTTCAGCGTGTTTTATCGGTCACAAAGCGAACATTTAAATATAATAATTGTACTCGTGATTTTTTAACCATTAATCCGAGTAACAATCATTTCGATTCATAGCCCTATTGATGGATGCAGAAACTTCGAGAAGTAAAGAAAACTTAAGAAGTCCTTATGACGGAGTATTTAAAAGAACGTGCAATTGCCTCTAAGAAAAGAAGAACTAGCAAAAAAAATCCTTTATATGTGGAACTGCACTTATCCAATTAAAATGTGTGCATTATGTTATAAATTTTGAAAATTAAACATTTAAAATTATTTACAGCTTTATTTATTTTTTATTTTATTTATTTATTTAATTGTAATGCAAAAAATCCTTCCGAACTCTAGCTAAAAAATATGTCCCATAATTTGCCAATGCAAATTGTTAGATCCCAGAAAAAGAGTGATTGGTTTTTTTTTTATTTTCTGTGTATATTAAATCTTTGTATTTTTTCTTTTTCTATAAATATTTTACTTTAAAGTACAAACAAATTAATAATAAACTTCTAATACTACGGTTTTAAGACACTTTCGTTTTTGTTGTTGTTGTTGTTCATCTTGTGGTTGTTTTATACCTTTTGCATTTGCTTTTAAATATATATATATTTATTTTATTTGTTTATGTGTTTGTGTGTGAGTGTACTGGTATATAAATTATTTTATACGTTTTATACAACTTTTCCATTAACATTTTGTTTGCTGCTGTGCTTAGCGGGGCTTATTGCAGTTTTGGGGGGAGGGGCTGTTTTCAGAAAAATATCTAAATAATGTTCACTAAATACGCGTCTTCAGGTTCCCTTCCTTTGCTTTTATTACGGAGCTCGGGATGGTTCTGGGGGATTAGGACTTTTGGGGGCCTGTGGCTGGTATGCAGTATTGAATTCTCCTTCTATATATGTGTGTGTGTGTGTGTTTATCGGTACTATATGTGTATCTATGCAAGTAATGCTAAGGATTGGGCTTTTCATACGCTTATTTTTTTGTTTCGTTTTTGCCTTGCTTTAAATTAAAACATGTACAAAGTATCAAAAGAACTATTTTATATAGCAATCATACATACAATATATATATATATATATATATATATATATATAGATAATAATAATATTGAACAGTATATATACGCGTGTGAAGAAATATATATATATATAATGTTGTGGTTTTTTGTTTATCTTTTTTTCTAGCGCTTTTTGCATTTGCTTCATTTACTTTACTCTCTGGATTTTAGTTTCTTTTTCCCCTATTTGTTCAAATAACATTTAGCAAAAATAGAGCCTGCCTTATATACAATAAAACTTTATATTTTTTGTGTGGTTTTTTTTTGCTATTCACGATTTCCCTTTTCTTGTGTGTGTGTGTGTGAGTGTTGTGTGGTTTATGCAAAATATATAACATTATATACGGTGTGTTTTCTGTATATTATATATATATATGTTCTTTCACTTATTGCAAAACGACAAATACTTGATTTTCATTTTGCTTTTCCGCTATTTTTTCTGGATCATGTTCATGTTTTTTTTTTGTGTTTTTTTCTTGATATTTTTTTTTGTCTGTTTTTTGTGTGTTTTTCATTTTTGTGGTGCTTGGCCTTTTTACATTTTTGACTAACTTATTGCATAGGTTTTTGCATTTCCATGTGCATATATTGGGGGATTGGTTGGTTGGTAAAGAAATATCGTAATTATTACTGTCCTTAGTCGCTAGAGCATTTAAAACTAAAAAACAAATTTTTTTGAAACAACGCAAGCTTACAGAAACTATAAATGTATACGGCTATATCTGATCTGTATTCTGCAACTGCATCTCTCTCTCTCTCTATATGCACTGTATGCATATTACTCGTAAGTTAAATGTTAGAAAAATATAAAACCTAATGCAAAAACATCTGCTCTACCACCCAGACTGGGCGGCTGTAGCAGTGCGTAAATGTAAGGACAACCTAAAAACTAGAAATGTGTTCATGTTGCATCAAGAAAAAATAAAATAAAATATATATACAAACGTATTCGGTTAATTGGAAATCAAACTATGCATAGGATGGGTGGGTGGATGGTTGTGTGAAGAGTAGATGAAGCTTCTGGTCTGCCCAACTACTTTGCCTAAGTGTTATATGTTACGACGTCTTGTTGAGTTAAATGTGAAGTTTTGGAGCTCTCTCTCTCTCTCTCTCTTTACGTCGTGTGTAAGTATGTATGTGTAAAAGTATATTCAACTAATTTGTTCAAAAATTTCCTCTTCGGAGCTATACATAAATTGCCTGTTTTCACGTTGACTAGCAAATCATTTCATTTCCAATGGGTGGTTCGTGATTCTTGGGGGGAGGAGGATTGGTAAATAGTGCTAGATAATGAGAATATCAATATAAGAGATGGTTAAGCTCGGCGGCTAGAAGTAGTTGATTGATCGTGGGAGGGGGGAAAACACAACTAAAGCACAAAACATTAAACGTTAGGCTCGGGCTCGGGCTCTTGCATCTTTTTTCTATCCGTTATAACTGCGAGTGTGTTTGGGGTTTGTGTGTGTGTGTTTGTGTGTGATGTTGCTCGCTATGAGATGCAACATTATTGCAACTTGTGGCTACCACTAACTATACAAAAAAACTATATATTCTTCAACGGAAATTACGACTATAAATTACAAACGAAAGCGTTCAGTATCAGTGCGTGTGTGTGTGTGGTGTGTGATATATACAGGTAGCATTGGATTTGACGGATTTGTGGCACAGTGGCGGCCCACTATGCCAGTTGGGGCGAGCTGCTGCTTACAGATCGCTGCTCATCGGCCGTAGTTTCGCTGACAAACTCCTGGAAACTCAGGCCCAGATCGTTATTGAGTTGCACAATATTGAGAACATCGCTGGCATCGCGCCATTGTTGATGCTGATGCTTTGAGGCTATGCCGCTACCGCTACTGTTGCCATTGCCCCCACCACCGCCGACGCCGCCGCTGTCATCATCCTCCTCACTGAGTATGTTGTTCAGACACAGATTAAACTCATCGTAGTCGACAAAATTGCCACAATCGAGGGCCGTGGCACTGTCGAGCTCCGGCATCAGCAAACTGACCGCATCGTTATCCACATCCACATCCATATCGACCTCCACATCCGCGGCACTGCTGCTGCTGTGGTAGGACAGTAAGTGATCAGCCTCTTCCATGTAGCCACCGCCACCGCCGCCGCCGCCGGCTGCTCTCGCTAGATGATCATACTCGGCCTCATCATCATCATCATCAACACCAACATCGTCTTGCGCCTGGGCTAAAGGGAAGCTGCTGATGTCAAGCTGCTCATCGGCGGCTCCCAGCACGAACAGCTCCATCAGATCGTCATCTTGTGCATCGCTCGGATGGTTCAAGCCTTTAGCCAAGGCGCAAAACTCTGGTCACTTGTAGTCACGCGATGCTCTTCTCCGGCGTCCCTCGGTCAGCATGGACTCGCCAATGACTACACAAAACACAGGAGAGGAAGTGGGGATTTAGTGCTTGGCTCTATGTGCGGACTATCGATGGACACTCACCTGCACTGCGTGTCTTTCGTCTGGCCTCGGCCACGCTCTCCACATTGGCAGCATTGGCATTGTTGGCATTTCCCACTCCCGCCTTCAACGGTGTGCCCTTCGGTTCGGCTGCGGCAGCGGCTGCAGCAGCAGCAGCTGCGGCGTTGCTGCGACTATAAATTATCTTGTTGGCAGCAGCACTGGCCCTCACGCTTCGCCGCGTGCCGATCTTTTCGTCCGTGGGCGAGCTGGCAGAACCGACATTGTTTGGGGTCCCACCGCTGCCGGCTGCTGCTGCTGTGGCGCCTCGCGTCGCATGTACCACATTTGTGTTGCTGTTGTTTTGGGTGTTGCTGCTGCTGCTGCTGCTGGTGGCAAGTACAGCTCCACCAGGCGATGCTGCTGTTGCTGCTGCTCCTGCCACTGATATGGGCACACTGGGGCTGTTGGAATTGCTGCTGCCGCTGGAATTGTGATTGCTGCTGGCAGCGGCACCTGCCGCCTGAGCCTTACCACTCCGTGGAGTGCCTAGCGGGGGCGTGCCACTAAACGAGCTGTTGCTAGCGGGTTCTGTGGGTGGGGAGGAGATTTTGTTGTATGATTCTGCTTGCTGTGAATAATTAAAGGAGTACTTACTGTGCGGCTGCTGCTGCTGTTGTTGTTGTTGTTGTTGCTGCTGCTGCTGGGCATTGCGTCGCGTCACGTGCTTCTCTACGGCTGCTGCCGCCGCTGCTGCTGCTGCTACAGCTGCCGCAGCATCTGCCTCCACTTGCGCCTTGGAGTTGCGCACCTTGCCGGCCACCTCAATCAGCGGCTCATCCGAGTCGGATGATTCGATTTCAATCTTTTTGGGCAGTGCTGCTGCTGTGGCTCCCGTGCTTTGATCAACCGCCATCTCGGTCGCATTTGTGGGGGGAACAGCCACGCTTCCGCCAAGGCTCACACGAGCACGCTTGCTGCTGTTTTCGGTCACATCGGCGGCATCATTGCTGCTGCCACACTCCGATTCCTGCCGTCGTCGCTTGCTATTGTTGTTGTTGTTATTGTTATTGTGAACTGGCGTAGGCGTGAGGACACGCGGACTGGCATTGGAGGAGGATCGCGATATATTCTTTGCCGTGGCAGGCACTGGTGCAGGTGCAGGTGTGGTTGCGGTATTGCCAGCTGCTGCCTCGGGACTGGTCTTTTGGGCAGCATCCAACGGACTCTCCAGGCGACTGCTGGCCCGTGTCCTTATCCGCGGCGTCTCGCCGTCCGTCTGTGCTGGTATCTCTATCGAAATGGGCTGCAGAGAAGCAGCTCCACCCGCTGCATTGACCTCAGCGTGTGCGTTAGTCTTCTCAGATATCTTCTCCTCCAGCTTGGGCTCCACTTTCAACTCCAACTTCAGTTCTGCCGCCAACTTGGGCACTTGATCGACTTTTATTAGGCCCGACTTTGGGGCTCCAGCTGCCTCCTTTTTAATGGACAACAGTGGCGGCATCTCCTCCAGCTTCACCTTCGCCTTGGCCTCAGCTGTAGCCGCTGGTGTCGTCTTGCTGTCTGTGAGTTTCTTGATGAGATCATCGTGTTCGAGTATACTGTGCTCTCCATTCAACTTGACGTTGCTTGTTGCTGATGTTGCGACTGCCACTCCTGATGCTGCTGCTGCCGTCACTTTTGGCTCCAAACCGCTCAGATGATAGCCACCGCCCGCACTGGCACACTCACTCGCCTCCTTCACCACATTGGAGACAATGTTCTCGAGGTCATCGGGAAAGTCGCCCTCCATTTTGGCCAATGCTTTCTCAATTTCATCGTCAGCCTGCTGCATCTGTTGCTGTGTTAGAGAGACACCGCCGGAACACGGTGCTACGGGTGTCACTGTGGTGGCGACCATCGCGGCAGCCGTCGTAACTACTGTGGCTGTGCTTGTCATAGAGCTGCTGCTCGTTAGCTGCTGCTGCTGTTGCTGTTGTGTGGCAGCAGCAACAATGGTGGCTGTGGCTGCCTTGCTGATTTGTATCGGACTGCTGGAGGAGAGCTGGTGTGGACTCTTCTCGGACAGTGCGTCCATAGACTCAATGCCGCTATCCTCGCCACCGCCATTGTTGCCGTGTCCGGGCGTTCCACTGCCATTGCTGGCCGGCGAGCTGCGCAGAGTGCTGGGCAGTGCAGCCGGCGATGAGGTAGAGGTAGAGCTGGTAATGATCGTCGCCGAGGATACCGATGAGCAGGATGAGGATGAGGTTGATGTGGAGAGGGAGCTGCTGTTATTCACTGATGCTGGTGCTTGCTGCTGCTGCTGCTGTTGCTGCTGACTGACAGCCGCCACCACCACATTGTTGACCGCAGTCAGAGGCATTGCCGTTGCCGTAGTTGCCACTGGCAACTTTCTATCACAGATCAGCTGGTTTGTCGTTTGTGTAGTTGTGGTCGTCATGGTCGTCAGATTGCTTGTGGCGGATGGCGGTATGGTTGGTATGCTCGGAGCCTCTGCTGTTGTTGTCACCACCTGTGGAGCTGCTGTGACCTTGGTGATCTCGACACGTTTCAGTGTCGTTGCACTGGGCAACATGGTTACGGCCGCCGCCAGTTGTCGTTGCTGCTGCTGCTGTTGTTGTTGCTGCTGCTGCTGTTGTTGCTGTTGCTGCTGCTGTTGCTTCTGCAGCTGCAGCTGTTGCACGGCTGTGATGTATGGCGGCGGCTTATGGTTTTTTGTCATCGGCTTTCCACCCACAATGGGCGTGATGGTAGCCGCAGTCTTGATCTGATTCTTCATGGTCAGCAGTCGGTTGTTATTGTTGTTGTTAATGTTGATGACGCCACTGCTTGCAATATTATTATTGTTGTTGTTGTTGTTGCTGTTGCTGCTATTGATGGCACTCAAAGTGATGCTGCTGGGCAACGATGTGGCTATCTTGCTCAGCTGCTGCTGCTGTAGCGTTGTGGATGTCGTCGGTGTTGTTCCCGTATTCGTGGAGCCCACAATCAACTGGCCATCACCACTGCCAACTCCATGCACCTGTGCTTGGGCTTGAGCCTGCGCTTGGGCCTGTGCCTGAGCCTTGTGCGCAGCCTCAACGATGGCACTGATGGTCAAACCATTCTTTCCCGCCACAATTGTGGTGGTCTTGGTGGCACCCGTCGGCAGATGCTGTTGCATGCCAGCTGTCGACTGTGTGGTTTTCTGTATGAGTATGGGCAGCCCATTCACATGTGGCGGAGGCGTCAGCTTTGCCGTCTTGTTATCCGCCAAACCATCCAGAAGAAGTTGCTGTTGCTGTTGCGGCAGCTGCTCGCTGTAGCTTCGCTTCAGTTGACGCTCATCGGTGATGTTGTTCAGCTCCTGTCCCTGTCCGTGTCCCAGTACCAGTGGCGTTTGCAGCTTCTTGCGATCCTTGCGCGTATTCTTAACTACAACATGATTCTTTCCACGCAAACGAATCTGCAGTGGTGGCACACGTGGTTCATTGAGACCTTGTACAGATTGTTGCTGTTGTTGCTGCTGTTGAAAGTTGGTGTACACTGGATGATGTTGGGCTTGTGGATGTTGCTGTTGCTGAAGATGTCCCTGGGGCAGTGGCTGCTGCTGCTGATGTTGTTGCTGAGGCTGGGGTTGTTGTTGTGGTAGCGGCTGCGGATGTTGCTGCGGATGTTGCTGCTGCTGTGGCTGCTGCTGCGGCTGCTGCGTTGGCAATGTCAGCAGCTGTGTCTGCATTGGCAGTGCTTGTTGTTGCATATGATTGTTGCTTACAACTGTCTGCTGATGATTGACAATTATCTGTCCATCGTAGCCCATGCCCGGCTCCACTTTGTCAATCTTCAATCGCAGCTTAAGCTTCTCCTCCGCCGCCTTTGTCTTGGCATTTCCCTTGGCCCGTTCTCTCTTGGGTTTCGGCGTCGCTGTCGTATCCTTGGCTTTGCGCTCCTTCACACCCTGCTGCAGCTTGCCCCGTAATAGATTCGGTTTTGCTTTCTTACTGGACGCTGCCGCTGCCGCTGCGACCCCACTGGCAGCCGCCGATTGGGGCGAGTTCAGTCCACCAATTAGTGGAGAACTGTTGCTGGATCGTGGCGAGCTTTCGCCACCCAAATTGCTGTGATTCGCCTTGACAGCTGCCGGGCCCGCGCCCTTTCTGCCCCGATTTGAGGCGCCAGACTTATTGGATGCCAGGGAGTCCCGGGAACGCTCCTGATCACTGCTGCCAGTGCCCGCCAGCGGCATTTGCTGCGCCGAGTTGGAGTCCTCCTCGGAGAAGATATTGTTCGGCAGTAGCATATCGTTGGCGGGATTGAAGCTGAAGTTGTTCAAGCCACTGGACATGCTGCTGCGGAATGGCAATTGGGCCGTTTCCTGCTCAGCCTCTGTATCGCTGTCATCGCTGGCCATTGGCTCCATGTCGCCAGTGTGTGGATTGATGATGAACTGTTTCTGTGGCGGTCTTTGCTGCTGTTGCTGGTGCTGCTGTTGTTGCACTTGCAACTGTTGTTGCTGTTGTTGTTGTTGTTGTTGCTGCTGCTGTTGTTGTTGCTGGCGTTGAGCCATCAGCAGCTGTTGCTGCTGTTGTTGCTGCTGCTGTTGCAGTTGCATTTGCCGCTGGACTTGCTGCTGGTGCTGCCGCTGTTGTTGCTGCAACTGTGGCATCTGTTGCTGCTGCCTTTGCTGCTGTTGCTGCATCATCATCTGTTGCTGTAGTTGCTGCTGTTGCTGATAGGGCATGCCGCCAATTATTTGCTGATGCTGCTGCTGTTGGGTATGCATTACAACTTGCTGCTGCTGCGGTTGCTGCTGTTCCTCTTGCAACGTGCTCAATGCATCTCCCACATCCATTACCGCCGACAGATTCTCCTCAATTAAATCCAAATCCAGATCCTTTGCATCTTGCAGCAAGGATTCGAGCTCATTTTTATCTTCGAGACTAAGCGTCGAGTCAAGATCACAGTTGAGAGTTGGCAGTAAAGCGTCCAAGTCGTTTGTGGTTAAGGCATCCAGCACAGAGAGCGACATCAATGGATCCACCTGTGGGCCCTGCTGCGTGCCCTGTGACCCAGCTGCTGGCTGTGTCTGTGTCTGCAGTTGCAGTTGCTGTTGTTGCTGCTGCTGTTGCGTTGGCAATGGAGGCGGTGGCAGCTGATGTTGTTGTTGTTGTTGCTGTTGTTGTTGCTGTTGTTGTTGCTGCTGCGGTTGCTGCTGCTGCTGTCCTGGCAGATGAACCTGTTGCTGCTGCTGCTGGAGATTGTATTGCATCTGATAGCGCGTAAACTCCTGGAAACTGCTCTTGGTCACCGAGTCCATTGGCTTGTTGAGTGCCGGCCAGCGTGAATTGGCCGCCGCCTGATTGTAGTCCGGCGGTGGCGCTGCAGGTACATGATGTGCATTTTGTTGCATATGTGTCCCCGCCAGCTCATTCGAAGCCGTAACGGGAACGGGGCCAGGTGCAGGAGCCACTGGCGACACCATCTGTGATGGCTGATGATTGGCCATCAGCGGACTGTGCATCGAATGGTGACTGGAGGCGGGTGAGTGCGCTGGGCCAAGGGGCGAGGCCCCACTCATGAATTGCTGCTGCTGCTGCTGTTGCTGCTGCGCCTGTGCCTGGGGCGAGGCTTGCGGTTGCATAGGCATACTCATGAGACGCTGATGTGCCTGTTGCTGCTGCTGTTGCTGCGGATGTGGCGGCGGAGGCGCCAGTGGCATTCCACCAGGTCGTATTTGCTGCTGCTGCCTCATCTGCTGCTGTTGTTGTTGTGGCATGGGACTCATGCCCATGTTGTTGAAGCAATCTATAGGTAGGAGGAATATTCCATTTGTAAGTATATTTCTTCGGCTGTTGTTTCAATCAGGACTTACCAGGTGCAGGCTGAAACTGCTGCTGTTGTTGCTGCTGCTGAGGTGAGGTCTGCATGAATCGCGGCTGCATGCCCTGTAGCTGCTGCTGTGGCTGCAAGCGTGGAAATTGTTGCTGCCGCAATGCGTGCAATTGTGCAATTCCCTGTGGTGACATTTGATGCGGAAAGCGATGTTGGGGTATAGGCTGCTGAGGATACAAATGATTGCCATTGTTGCCACTGGGACTGAGCATAGCTTGCTGCTGCTGCTGTTGTTGTTGTTGCTGTTGCATGCTCCGCATAACCACTGGCGGGCAGGGCACAGTTGCCGACTGTTGTGGTGTTGTGGGAGATGAAGGTATCACCGGACTGAGGACATCGTTCATCATAAAATCGCTGGGCGTTGCCGGGCCAGAGGAACGCATCGGCGAGTTCATCATCTGCGCACCACTGGGACTCATATTGATCATTGGCGACTGCAGTGGCGATTTCATTTGATTTGGATTCGACATGGCATTGCCGTCGTTCTGCAACAGATTCACCAGCAGCGGCGACGATATGGCAATGTTGTTGCTGCCTGTCGACGTTGCCGATGGAGGCGGCGGATGCGGGTGCGGATGTGGGAGTGGACTGGAGGCAGATGCGTTTGCGACTGCGATTGCAGGCTGCTTGGCACTCGCACTCACCCCCGCTATGGCTATGGGAGAGCTGTTGGTAGCTGTCGCTGTAGTCGCTCCCAGACCCGGGTATGGCGGAGGCGGTGGTTGAATGAATTGAGATTTGTTGACCGACCCCTGCCCCGGCCCAGGCCCCAGTCCCGTTCCTGGCGGCGTTGTGGGTTGAAGTTCTCCATTCTGTGGCGGATTCTTCAACACCTTTAGCGTCACATTTGGCGGAGGCGGCGGCGGTCCCAGTCCACTGACGGTCGATGTCTCCCTACCCTGCAGGACACGAGCCTGTCGCATGCTCTCGAAGGGATAATCCCTTGGCACATTGGGCGTGCCCGATGGCGAGGGCAGCAGCAGTGGCACTTTACCCTCCATGGGACACACCGTGTTGGGGGACTTGAAGACGGGCGGTGTGGATGGCGGCAGCTGGTGCTGCTGCTGTTGTTGCTGCTGCTGCTGCTGTTGCATCTTCTGCTGTGGCAGCCCCGGGCGCCGCTGCTGTTGATTTGAGATTGCATCGTTTGAAACATTTTGCGGTAATTGTACGATCCGCTGCTGCTGCTGCTGTTGCTGCTGCTGCAAGAAGGCTGACGCCGCCTTGCTGGTGCTGGGACCATCGAAATTCGGGGCCGACAAATGCGTCGCCAAACCTTTGTTGGAAGACGTGCCAGCCGCCTCAATTGTACCACCTCCTCCTCCTGCTCCTACCACATCATTAACATTATCTATGGGAAGAGAGACCATATGGTGTTAGGATTAAATGGATCATCTCAAATATAATGTGCCCTGCTGGTCGCACGTACCTTTTGTTATTTTAATATCTTGTCCACCAACTTTCAAAGTTATCACAGAATCGCCTTCAGGTTGCACGGACAGAATGCCGAGGGCACGCAGAGCGGTATTGCCCTCGGCTGCCAGTTGACGTAGCCGCTGCGCTGCATCCCACGGGAGAGACACCGATATCCGCACAGATGACGGTTCGAGCTGCTGCAATTTGTTCATAAAATACATTTAATAAATTCACACGGTTTTAATACATTTTAATTAACAAATTAACAGGCTGATTTGGTTTGTTGAATATACATATTGATACATCGATATAAACAGAGACAACTATCAAATGCTACAACTATCGTATGATGATGCAGCCCTGGCTTCGCACAATGCACACAAACACACGCACAGACACAGAGAGAGAGCACATTTAGCTGGTCTCAGAAAATAATTAAAAATTAATACCAACAAGAAAGTGAATTATTTATTTAAACATTTCTGTTCGGTGGGCTGGTTTGTCCACAAGAAAGGGCAATTAAACGTTTTGACGTTTCTGTTTTGTGCTGCTGCTTCGTAGCTAGTGCTGTGTGAGGTGTGGGAGCGAGACGGCTATACGAGACTCATTGGAAATTCCAACAACAATTTATTCAACAGGAATAATCTATGGATTTGAACGGAACTATGGTATGGCTAAAAAAAAAATACAGGCTACCAAACTCTGCGCTAATCTGCAACTTGATGGATTTTCAATGGGAGCCAACTGCCACAGACCCTCTGGGGCAGGGTGGGGGGTTTGCCACAGGTTGCATTTTCACATGCGTGCGTGCGAAGGAGCGCGTTTTCTTTTGTCGTCTCTGGTTATCGATACCCCGTCGTCGCCATTTTTCTTCTCTTGGTCTCTTGGAAGGGTGTGTGCGTGTGTGTTAGTGTGTGCAAGAGGGGAAAGGTAACCAAAATACTTGCTAGAAGTAAGGCAGGGGGCCAGAGTGGGTGGCTGTGGGTCGTGCCTCGATAAACTCAAAAAAAAAAAAAAAAGTGAAGCACACACAAACACACACACACACACGACGAACGCATGACGTTCAAATGAGTTTCTGCTGCTGTTCAATGGGAAATGCGTGGGTGACGCAAGTGTTCAATGAATGACCCTTTGCCCAACCCCCCCCTCCAGAAAATCGGCGCACAAACAGTGCAATAATCACAGATCAGCTGTTCGGAAAAAAGTGAGTGAAGGAAAAGCTTCTCGCCGACGACGATGCCGCCGCACATCCGTCGGCCTACACACCCTACACTCACCTGTTTAAGTGGCATATCATCACACGACAATCGCACGCGTCGTAGATTTAATTGGTAGAATGCTGCTCAAATATCGCATTTAGCACAAACAGTCGTCGTATCGAATAGGTGTCGAAGTCGAAGAACGCGAACGGCAAGAGTAGAACACAAAACACATATCCCCGCCCGAACTGAAATTTATTATTTGCAGCAAATGCAAATTCATGTAGCGTCGTCCTTTGCATTTAAACAATTGCATTTTTGCATTATTAATTGGTAATCCTCCGTTGTTTGTGCTCCGGTACCGATACGCGGTACCAAAATGTATTGTCTTTGCTGAACCAGAGATTGCTGTTGGTGGACTGGACGACTCCTGGCCGCAAGATAACCCTAACCAGCGTGCAGCAGCGGCGGTGATAATTGGGACGACGACGTTGCATGTGTCGCCTTTTTGGTTGCCACAAAACTCACGCGCTCTCTCTCGCTCTCCTCTCACGTTACACACTTGCTCGCGGTGGCCACTATTTGTTGTTAGGTTTCACTGGACTGGATCCGCTCATCTCCAGATAATGATTCTTTTAGTTACTTTATTTAACCTTTGCAACTTTGTTTTTGGTCATTTTTTTTCCACTGCCTGCTACTTTTTAATAGTAGCCTCAACACACACACACTTTCGCACACACACACACATACACTGAAAACGTGCGGGGCGCGGGCAGGGCTCCGTTGGTGTTGGTTTGCTTTTGCTGCTGCTGCCGATTCCGATTTTCCTGCGTCACTTTAATAACTTTTTTCGTGTAGAAATCGCACAGCTCGTTGTTTACAATATAGTTGATGGCATTCACAGCAAATTGATTCAATTTATTGTGCTTTCACTGTCTTTCATGGCATGCATTGAAACTAATAATATTGCTTTTCAGTGGCGCCTGAAATTTTTTCTTGTTACAACGATTGCGTTTGGTAGCAAATTTGTAGCATAATTTCACACGAAGCGCGAGCGAATGGACACTTGGTAACCGCACACGGATGTAATTGAATATATGTAGTTGCTTTTCAGCTTATTGCAATTGCTGTAGCAATGTGTTTTTCTTGTTTATTTTGTAAAAAAATCTTCGTAATTATAGAAATTCCACGAACAATAACAACCGCCATTTGCATTCGCCTTCTGTGGTAGCCATTTTTATTTTCCAGCCGGAGATGCCAATCGGCTGGTTTCGAAAATACACTAAATATGCCCACAGGGAAGCGTTTTTATGGATAACATATGATGGTTGACCAGCACTGCCAAATAATAATTCAAACTACGGAATTTCAAGTATCATTTTTAGTCTACGTTTGATGCATTTAATAAATTACAAGTTTCCATATTATTTTTAAATAAATAGTCAATGGTATTGTAAACTAGATTTAATTGTGTGCGTTTTCCTGCACTGACTTCTTCTGACCGAAAATGGTATATTCCGGTATATTTCTGAGAGTATTTTGATCAATAATTCCGTGGTCACACTGTATTCAGACTAAATTTTCTGCAAATGTGAGTAAAATTTTTAATTTTTAGGTAAACACGAATTTGGGTGTCCTATCCGATCTACAATTTAATATTAATTCTCATTATATAGCTATCAATTGGTGGGCATAATGCTGCTAGTTGTTCATGCACTGTGCAAATGGCACTGCAAAAATTACGTAACTGCTGACCAATACAAATAATTTTTCTTTTCCTTATAGCCAGCCAAGATGACCAACGCTCCAGCAACCTCCGCGGCCAGCGCCGCCGGCCCAGTCCTGCGTGGCCTTCACAACGCCACCATCAAGCGCAATCTGGCCGTGTCCCTTGGCCTGACTGCCATCATAACCGTCGCCTACAAGGTGCTCATCAACGACCCCAAGAAGGCCGCCTACGCCGAGTTCTACCAGTGAGTATCACAATCGTATATTTGTTTTGGGGACATTCACCAATCCTTTGCAATTGCAGGAAGTACGACGCCAAGAAATCCTTCGAGCGCATGAAGGCCGCCGGCCGTTTCCAGTCCTGCTAAGCGACCCTACGCCCCTATGTAGGTGTACGCATATAGTATAAGTAGACGATGTGTTACGTTACGCTTCTGTATTGAAAACTAAATAGATTTCAACTCCGTATGTGCATCGTGCTGTTTTACTATCGCCCGCTGTCCAAAGCCAAAGTTGATGTCGCATCTGGGACTTAAAGCGTTTTTATTAATTATTTACTCGTATTTACAAACTTATCAAAATAGTGCACAGAACAAACACAAAAAACTACACGCCACACCGCACCATATGCCGATGTGATGATGCCGTAGCTGTAACACATCTAAAATCTAATGGCAAAATCCTTGTAGTCCAGTCGGTTGAGATTGCTCTGATTCCGCAGATCGCAGCGTTGGATCTCGCAGCCCGGCGATCCCTCCGTAGACAACCAGGTGATCCTATTATGAAGTACAGCAATGGAATTAATTCTACTTGTAAATCCGTAATGATCCAAATGCTTGGGCTACATACATCTTGTCCACCTCATCTTTGGGGCCCTGCATCTTGCCGACAATTGTGCCCTGCTTGCTGTTTTTCACCCATCCAGTGATGCCTGCCTTGGTGCAGCGATCGCGTGTATCTTTCGTTAGATTCAGACCTGGCGATAATACAGATTTCCCAAATTAATCTATTCAGTCTAGTAAAAGTGCCGTGGGGCGTGAAACAAAGCCAAGGACAGCCGCAGTGGCAGGCAGAGCCCCAAGTAACAAGCTACTTTGGGTTTATTTTTAGCTGGTGGTACCATTGCCCGTTGCATTTGCAGCTGCAGCCTTGAGCTTTGCCCCTGCTCCGATACGATCCTGCCTGGCCACACCTTGCACGTGTCCATACACCTCAAAGTCCAGCGTCACCAGCTGACGTATATCCGGAATAACGCCCATTTCGAGTGCGATCGAAGCTTTAACAACTGCTGCCCACTTTTCGATTATATAAATCTAGAATACTTTTTTTGGGATTATGAATGGGTTCCAGCTATCCCTTTTCTTCACACAAATTTAAATTCCAAACTATTTAAAAACTGAAGGCCCTTAATATTTGATCGACTTTAAAATTGTCATAAAAAATATATATATACTATATATGTATATAGTGCTAGACTCGTGCTATATTTTATCCGCCGCGTTCGCGATGTTGATTTTCAGCAAACCGTCGCAAATTTCAAACTAAAATGCCAAGTTGCTGCAAATTGGCGCTCTGCTAGCATACTCGTATCAATTGCTTTCTATTTTGCGTTTTCGATTTGTATTTGCGTATTTATTTTAGCTGCCGATTGTCTGTTTCTTTTTGTTCTTGCTATTATTTTTAAGCAAAGACAATAGACACACGCGAGGAGATCTCTTAGGAAGGCGCCCCACGGACAGCTGGGCTGGTTCGGCTGATACCTGCAATGCGATGCGCTACACACAAACTGCAAGTGGGTTGCTGTAATTACATACCTAAATTTTATAGAACTAGCATTATAAGGGTGCCAGAGTTGGGTAATTATTAGGACAGAAACAAAGGAAACTCAGGTACAGGGTCTGCATTTCAGGATTAAGATAGCAAGATCTTCTCGCTCCAGGGGTTCCTAGGTGGGATCAAAAGGCCATTAAGTCAAAAATTATGCCATGTGTCTCTATCTTTATGTTCTTATCACTTTTAGTGTGAATTTTAGGTGATATTTAGCTATTATTCGATGAATATTAATTATTTTTTATATCAGCAAATGTAATATTTGAATAAAAAAAAATATATTTATCAAAGTCAGCCCTAAAATGTATAATACTTTTTATCTATAGGTACAAAACCGTACATTTAAATATACATCCAGATAGATCGATCCGCAGTTGTTTCGTCCTCATTAGCATGTGCGCTGTCAGAACTCAGATGTGCCCTACAGGCAGACATTATCATACATATGTATATATGGTACCTATGTATGCTTGAATATATTTTAGAAAAATGCCACCATTAAGGTATTTATCCGATTTGTTGCTCAATTTATCAACGATTTCGTTTGTTTGCTTGCCTCAAGTGAACGTTTTTGACCCAGAACAATGTATTAGTTCTAGGTTCTAGAAGCGCCTTTCCTTTCCGTTTTTGATTTCGCTTTCTATATACTATTGTATTCAACCATTTAGTGATGCCAGGAATGACAAGTTCATAGCTGGCGAATTGTTTGGGCCGTGAGACTTTTATACAACCAGACGACAAAGTATTTATTATTTATTATTTTTTTTATTTTTTATTTTATTGTATTTTTGTACTTGTAGAAAGCGAAATTGAAATTTTCATTGAAGAAAGACATTATAGGTCTGTGGGCTATAAATTCTATCCTTGTCTGCGGTTAGTTCTGTGTGTTTCCTTGAATAGAATCCCAATGTGGAGAAACAGCTGAATGAACTGTTAAAAGTGCTTCATAATTTGATATTTTCAACAAAACTAAACCAAATAAATATTTTAAAAAGTATTAGATGACTATTAATAAAAAGTATTCCATGGTAACCTTGGTCTTAAGGAACTGAATAAATTATACGCTATTCCTGGCCATATTCCATATGAGCATAATATTTATTTCGTTTTGTGTCCTTAGTTAAAAATCTTCCACACATTGCTTTATATATATTTACAACAATTTATTGAAAATACGAATAATGTACAATAGTTAATCGTATTCGTAATCGTATCGGAGTATGTGTGTGTTCCGGGGTGTGCTGATGGTGTTGTCGTTCGTCATTAGCTTCGTGAAATTTGGACGATATATAGGGTCGAAAGTGCAGTTGGTTAGCATTTATACAGGTCTGGGGAATTGGTTAGGATAAGGATTATGAGTAGGATAACAGCTAACGATTAGGTCTAGGACTTAAGGCTACACATCTGACTCTTAAGTAAGCTCGTTAAACGTGAATTAAGATTAGGCTTAGGCACTTTAAGCGTACAACTAGTTTAACAGCTAGACATAGAACGATTTTAACGATAACAAACAAGGCCCGTCCTTGGCCGTATCTAAACGATCTGCACGGTGGCATGTGGCTGCTCGATGAGGCTGCTCTGCGCCTCCTTATCCTTCTCCGCACTCCTGCCGAGCGTCGCGTGCTCCGGCTTCAGGTAATAGTGCGGCGGCGGTGCAGATGACGCTGACGATGATGACTGTGAAACCTTTTTGCGTCGCTCCCGCAGAAAGTGTAGACGCACGTAGTTAATGGGAATGTCAACGCTCTCGGCGCCAGCTCCCTCGGCATCAATGAACACTCCACGCACCAGAATGGAGTTGGAGCACTTGAGTGCGGCCAGCAGCAGGAACGGTATGATGTGCGTTAGCCAGAAGCTCATCAGTCGATTTTCTAAGAATCAGATTCAGATTAATCACAGGTCGGTAAATTTAAATCGGAGAAAAACCTTTTACCTGGATATAGATACACATCGAGTAGATTCCAGATACCGCGCCATGCATTCACCGCCCCAAAGAAGGTCATCAGATAGTAAATGTCGCATATGATCAGCTTCAGGATGCCGCTTATCCGACGCGACACATACCGCATCAGGGGATGGATGAGAAACGTCACAAACACGGTCAGATATCCAATTAGCTGCAAGGGGGGGAAATGCTTAGAAAGTTGCAAAATGATTTGGCTAAAAAAATTGGAACTTACCAGCGAGCCCCATGCCGATTTGGCTTTGTCCTTGGGAAACAGCGTCAAGTCAAAGATGCCCCAGACACCGCGCCAGGCTATGACCACCAGACTGCCAATGACAAAGACCGAGAAGAGTGTGTCCAGCACATAGAGGCCAGGTTGATGGAAACCCTTTAGCAGAAGAACGGAAGAGGGAAGTAAGTAAATATTAAGTCGTGAATTATATAATAAATGAATGGGTATCTATAGAGTAGTTGCCATATCGACCCGTCTATTGATACTGACTACATGGAACATCTTACGTAAAACAAGTGCTATTAATTTCATAAGCAGTAAGCAAAGCCTTTGGATTGGCCTATAAATTAAATTAATTAAATCAGCACACAAAATTGTAATTTACTTTCGTGAGTACGGAGAAAACACCTTTAAACAAGTAAGAATCATATTAAACTGAATTGTTATGATATTTTGTAATTTATATTAAATCTCTCAAGCGGGAATTTTAAAATTGGCCAGCAGTGACCCAACTTTTAAGATATATTAAACGAAATTTGTTCCCGAATGGGCAAATCATTGGAACGGAGATGATCTATGAACTTACTGCTATGAAACAGAACTGGTTTCTATGAAACTTTTGACGCCATCTGCTATGAAACTATAAAAACTTGCTGCTACGAGACTAATAAAACTGTCGGGTATGAAACTATTACAGCTGGCTGTTTGGAATTGTTAGTTCATTTCAAAGATGTCATTTTGCAGTAGAAGTCGTTGGGTATATCATCGATCGGCAGATAATTCTAGCAAGAGAACTGATCGATAAGAAATCAATGGATAATTAACCGAGGGGAGCCAAACGTCTAACTTCAATAAATATATAAAATTCAGCGCGACGCATCCTTAATATGTCTTTTTATATATCTCAGCGAAGTAGATTTAGCCATTTCTAAAAGTCTCAAAAACGTGATCCAAAACAGACCCTACTCTTAGTTTAATTCACTAAATGTTGAAGATATCTTTCTGAGCTGTCATAGAAACTATAATTCATGGAAGATTTTTGAAGAATCAAGGGACTAAAGCACTAAAATGTATGTCCTTTCCGAAGGTGGTGTGTAAATTTCGTTCGAGATAGAATATCAAGATCGATGCTATCGGATATCCAATTGGAAAACATTTAATTCGTTTTAATTGAAATTCGTAAATGAAATATAATCATTTATTCCTTTCACTTACGGGTATTTTGAACATGGTGTCAACCTCGAAATAGTCCGTTTTGTGGTCCATTGTGACGGTGTAGGGCGCGGCACCGAGGTTCCGGAGGGTGCGTGTTGCGACCAGGAAGATGAGAGCGATTGCCGTTACAACGGAGACAATGATGAGGGAGTCGACGCTGGTCAGCCAGTCGCAGAGCATCCAGGCGCCGCGCCACATATTGACACAGACAATGCCGAATACGGCGGTGTAGAGGCGCGAGACGGCGTAGTAGGTGAGCCGCCGCTTGTCCGGGTGGATGTGATCCTTGAAGAAGTTCTGCGTGATGGTGAACACAAAGTGCCCCACACCGCCGATGAGAAAGGAGGAGAGCGCGGAGAGCGGCAGGCTGCTGGGGAAGAGCATAACGCCCATCAGCTCCCAGGTGCCGCGCCAGTAGGCAATGACGCAGGGCGCCACCACCAGGCAGGAGAGCAGCATGTCCAGCAGCTCCAGCAGCAGCTCGTGCAGATTCCGACGCGGCGCTTCCGGCGAGTACTTCTCGCAGTGGACGTGGCCATGGACATGGCCATGGCCATGTGTGTGGATGGGCAGGTGGGGATGCTGCTGCTGCTGCTGCTGCTGTTGGTGGTGCTGTAGCAGCTGCTGCTCCGACGCCAGCGCCGGGGCTTGGCAATGAGATTTTTGTGGCTTGCTGCTGACAATAATCGGCGTGGGCCCCGTCGCTGTGCCCATCTCTGTGGTCAGCATCGCTGATCCCAACCAAACCAAACCAAGCCAATCCCCGAGCTGCTCTGATGAAGGGCAGCTGCCTTGGCTCTTGATTGCTTTAATTGCTGATAATTTCCACTCCGGATATGTTTGCCGGGGTCTGACTGCGGTCCTGCGCTCCAGCCGTAATCGTATCCGCAATCGCAACCACAACCTGTACGCGGCGATGTTCAACTGTTTTCGCAATGGTCTCGGTCTAGGCGGTCCGTGTATGAGCCCACGGGCATTGTGTTCCGTCCGGCTGGACGAGAGAGAGGTAGAGAGAGAGGGAGAGCCCCGCTTCAGTGGCACACTGATCCTCTCCGGATCTGTGTGTTACCGTTGTTGCATTTCTGCTGCTGCTGATGATAATAATCTGGCACTGATAATTACTCGCTCAGTCTATCAGTCTATCTGTCTTTCGGTCTGTCTGTCCGTCTGTCTGTCTCTGGTCTGTCTGTCACCTCTCTCTCTCTCCACCGACTGTCTGCTGTTGCATAATACAGATCCACATTTGCATCAACGCTTAAATCCACATCCACATCCACTGGGACATTGGCTGTCTGGAAGTGGAAATGTAAAAAAAGAATTATTAGCAGATGGGGCCGCAGCACAATCCTTATTAATATTTAGTTTGTCCATAGCGAAGCAAAGAAAATAAGTGCTTATAGCTTATAGAACAGATAGTTCCCATAGATGCTACACGCTTATCAGATCCACCCATCAAATCTGACTGTTTCCAGTATGCACCCGACATGCGGAGGCTTAACTTGGGCATTGTCTTTGTGTCTTGGTGCTTGCACGTATATGTACTTGATTATATATGTATGTATATTGTGGAACTCCTATCACTAGATTATACCAGAGTAGCTTTTCCTATTTAACAACATTAACTTGTGAGCACTTAAGGGATGTGCTTATAAAAAAAACCCTCTGTTTTTCTCTGCTAAAAAATGATAAGAACTTTAGCTAAATTTAATTTAATTTATCAATCCGAAAGTCTTTTAAAACAATATGAATTTTTTTGTTCCATTGTTCATTTGTGCCTTGATACAATTAATTTCTAACTTAAATTTAGATCCTCTACTCCTTTAAAGTAAATTCATAAAAAACAGCCTCGTAATTCATCATATGTGCCAATCATATGGAAATCCTTTATTGTTGCTCAGTAGAGCATACAAATATATCCCCACCATAAGCTATATATGGCGCACGATAGTCTGTTTGCCTCGGCTCTTTTAGATGTTGTCAGATGTCCCACATTTATGATGATCACCTGAGAGCGAAGCTCTTTTGCTGATAGCTCAACGTCAACGTGACAATCTGTGCGTTGAGTGGCGGCCCTCCAGCAGACACTTAAGTCCGACGCTCCTGACTTATCTCAAGTGACTTAATAGATCCAATTTAGGCACAGCTACAACATCACAGCCAAGAGCTTTGATTATAACTAAAATGCCACCGAAACAAAACAAAAAGCGAAAGTGTGCGGGATATACGCCTCAACGGAGACATGGACAGTGCCCCCCGCCCTACGGTCTTGAACTTGTCTGCCCCGTCTATGAAGAGGTCAGGGGCACAGAAAGGGAAAGGGCAGAAAAGGCACTGAGGAAAATGATGCAATATTTAGGAGAGGGAGGGATGGCAATGGGGGGTGGGAATGTTTTATTTTTATTTCTCCAGTGTTATTTATTTATTCTATTTCATAACGCGCCAAGGAAATATTCTAAAAATTCCATTCCAATATACTTTTAGCAAAGTGCTTTAATTATGTGATTAAATGTCTCTATTTAGAACATCTGTCGAATCTATGAATAAGCGCTCGGAATGATCCACCCTGATAAAATCATAACTTTGGTTTCTTTTTCATGTGTCTTTGAACTGCATAAGTTATGTAGTATTAGTGTCCGGATATGATTAGGAAATTTATTCGAAAAGTTGTCTACAAATGACCGTTTTTAAATTTGTTTTTAAATTATGCCTTAAATAAGGTTGGACATCGAATGTATCAGGTTATTACAAAATTGCAGTCATTGAAATAGATTATCTGCGGTAAAAATGTATCTGTGAAGTATCAAACAGTTCCTGGTACTGAACAGCTGTCTAGATGCGAAAATTTAGCACCTTATTTCGAATACCTTGAATATTTTCTAATCGAATTGATTTGAATACTCGTAATTCTGGTTGTGACCCTTGTTCAGCTTTAAGATCATTTCAGCCTGATTCAATTTGGTTGGGTTCTCAAAAGATGCTTAATATTCCACAAGAAACGGAAATTTTCCCACATGGTTTGTATTGCATCTGATTCGCTAAATGATCCTCCATATAGTTATTGAATGAAATAGGAATATTCGCCTTTGATTTATTTCATGAATTGCTCACTTGACTGTCTGTCTGTCTGTCTTCTCAATTATGCATCGAATAGATGACTTTTCCCGCTAATTAAGCGGAACCCTCGCCCCCCCCACCCCCACCCCCTTTGGAATTAGTGCAGGATGTTTGTGATTTTCGTGTTTGGTTTTAGTTTTGTTTTCTTTTTTGTGTGTTGTCTCGACAACGCGGCGTATGCGCGATAATTAAACACACGACTTTTGCTGGGGGCCTCAGGCGAAGGTCCCAGCTGCTGGGGAGGCTGCTGCTGCTGCAGCTGGAACTGCAACTGCAGTTTGGGTCAAGCGCATTCACATTTAAATCAAAGTGGTGGATCCACTGGCTAAATAGATGCCCCGCCGTGAGGCTCATTGAGGCAGCGGCCGCCCAGCAAGACTTCCTCGTTTAGGTAGCTCATAATAATGATGATGATGCTGATGATGGTTTGGATCCAATGGTTGGATGCATACGAGGTATACTCGTAAATTATATCTGGCATACGCATATGTACAGATTAGAGGAGAGCATGAGCATGAGAGCATTCAGCAGTGGCTGATTTCAAGTTCAAACTCCCCAAGTGGGCCAAATGACGTTTCAATGCAATGCCAGTAAGGCCCATCCTCCAATCGCAATCCCCATACAAGTACAAATCCAAATCCTCCCTCTTTGCTGCACATTGTACTCCAATTATGTCAGCTAATTGACAAAGAACGGGTGACAATTCAAATGCCAAATTGGACGCTGAGCAGCAACAACGACAACGACTCATACTCAATTTTTGCAAGATTCTTGATAAGTCGAGCCGTATAAGTCTACCGACTTACGAGTTACGAAGCTAATTAGGTTTGCCCAACATATATACATACATATATATAGTCTCAAGCTGTATCTGGGGGATGGAATGATAAGACATCCAACCATCTAAACACTCTGAAGTCTCTTGAATTGCCACGTTTTACGATTTAGCTGATGTATTTGGAAATGATTAAGCGTTTACGATCTCTGCGAGTGATTCAAAACTCTGCCTGTGACTTATTCGAAAGCATTTTCAGGCGCCTGGCGAGTTGTTGGCGACTGTGATAATGGATAGAGTACATCTTTTACAGCTTGGTTTTGTTCAACATTTACTTTTCACATTATCAGCATCTAAGTGCTCTCTTTGGTGTCATTGTCAGATTGAATAATCGCCTCTACGCGATCTAATTCCAGAGTTTGGCACAAAGAAATATGCAATATAACAGAGAGCGGGCAAACATTTTATACTACATACCAATGCAGGTACATAAATATGTATATTGATAGTCTAGCACTTGTGTGGCAAACTCAGGCTATCCTTCACTGAACTGAAATATTATTAAATATAATTTCAAAGTTTATTTTTCCTGAATATATTAATAATAATAAAAAATGAAGAAAATGCTTAAGAAAGTTGAGTTTTAATTTTTGATGTATTTTGGGTTTGCAAATCTGAATTCCTGACTGTATTTTTAGCTCTAACTATCGATGGACAGTACCAGATATCTACTCTGAATTTAATAATGAATTTAATATAGTTTTTGTACCTAAGTACCCATGTACCTGCTTGCATGTGTATCTGATTTTATAACCAAAATATATTTATATCGTACGCATATGGAGACACGAATATTTATTATGGCCTTATATGAAATGGACTATAAAAATGAATTGTGCCTGTTTCATGGAGATTTTATTTGAGTTATGGGACACAAATTCAATTTATTGAATGCAATCATGGAACTATTTCCCTTCTATATTTTTCCTATAATGAAAATATATATAAATATACTACTGAAAGTTGGCAATCCACATTAACCCCATTTCCTCGACTGCACTGATTGTGTTCAGAATTTCATGACACTTCTTGTACAATCAAATTTAATGGTGCCACGATCAAATGTAGTTTTCAAGCACTAATCTTTTAAAACACTTTCAAAATTTACAAGTAAAATCTCTCTGATTAGATAGAACTTCCTCACCGGTTACATGGCTATCAGTTATCGACTTACAATTTATTACAAAAACATCTCCTGAGCGTGAAATGCGTGGGGCGACGGCGATAAACACAACAAAACAAATACACACTCAGGCACACGCATACACATACGCACACTCACACTAGTACTAGGAACTGTAATAAATTTATGCAAAAGCAAAAACATTGGTTTACCGTTTCAAATTAGCAGCAGTTTTTGCTTTTGTGCCTGTTGCGGCGTCGTGGGTGCGTGAGCGGCTGAGCCGAGAGTGCAAAAGAGTGCAAAAGAGAGCGAAAGAGTGCGATAAGCTTTTGTTTTTTTTTTTTGTATAGTTTTTGTTTTCCCCGTTTCGTTTTGTTTTTTGGGCGGTGGGGTTTGGTTTGTTGTAACGCACGCCTAAATTAAAGGAACAAACAAACAATCTAGCCACGGAGTGCCTGCGCTCGCACCACACACACACACACACGCACCGGAAATGAGCGGCGCGACTTATCGTATTTTTCCGATATCGGTTTGGGGTTTGGAGTTCGATTTCGATTTCGTTTGACCGTTAGTTGTGGGCCCACAAGATGTTTGAGGTTCGAATGCGCGTAAGCGACTTCTGGCGCTACTATATATAGGTGTGCTTATAGCAATCCGCTAGACTAAGCCACACAAAGGCACTTTACACACATACACACACACAACTAAGCACAGCTAAGCACAGGCAGCTCCGTTGCAATCTAGTTTATTTGTACGGGTGTACGTACGGGTACGGTGTACGGTTGTTTGAACTTTTGCACGCTTCCCGTACAGCAGTGGACTGGGGGGCAGGGGCAGCAGCGTTCTTCTGTTCGCTCGTCAGTCGCCAGTGGCCGCAGAAACTGAACTGGAAGCTGAAATCCGCGTCTGATTTAGGTTGCGGACTCGCGCACACGGACTGAGTGGAGAGGGCGACACAATTTCGCACTCATATGGCCCCAATACCGCTCGACATTGTGAGGGACAGTCGAGTCAGCTTTTCGGATAAAGCCGTGTGCCGCTAATCTCACCAGATCCAGCGAGTCCAAGCTTGAGCGCTCAATATAAAACGCGCTCAGTGCTGATCTGATACGAGCGATAGCAATCTGTGATTGTACGTATCTGATCTTCGGGTGTCAACTGTTGTCTTGATTCGTTCTGAGATTTTTTTTGTTGTTGTCCAGCAATTGTGAAACTTTTCAAATTGATTTCTATTCTTGGATAATTTTGAAATGATTTTCCCCCAGAGCTTAATGTGGCGCGAAAGCTTTTCGCTTGGATATGGCAGCACTGCCCTGGTAGTGGGTCAACTAGGAACTGGCTTGCAGGTGTCTCTGGAGATTATCTGCATTAAATTCATAATTTATTATTCAAGTGACCAGTAAAGACGGATCAAGTTTATTTTATTAGTTATCTGTTGACAGCTTCCTGCAATATGCAACTAATTTGCATTGTACAGCAGCGCATGTCTTGTGTTCCACTATTGCATTAATTATTCAGCGTGAGAATTAGATCAGATGAGAGTGTTGGACTGCTCAGGGAACGATACTATATCGAAGATATGCGCATCAGTCTCAAAACTTATCAATAAGCAGTGCCGTCCGTTTTTTGTTGTGATTATTTTATAATTAAAGGCAGTCGAAAGCTTGTAAAAATTTGAAAATAATTCGCACTTAATAACTCATAAAAACGACTCAACTGCATCCAAATGCAAGTCTATAAATATGCAATTACGCCTGGGAACTGGAAAGCCAACCGATCGACCGATGGACTGTACTGCCATGCCACATTTTACTTTCGGATCGATAATTTATGCGCGAATACTTAATTTTAGATAACAATACTTATTTGATTTAATATTACGATTTATTTGTGCAAACAAATAAATTCAATTTGCCAGCGGATCAACTACGCCCTGACAGCTAAAGATTTATATTGCAATTGATACCAGCAAATTGCCAGCTCACACCAAATTAATTAGTTTCGGATGGCTGCAACTGCGATGCATGATTAGATTTGGGCTGGAATCATAGTCATCTGCAAGAGTTCTTCAATAACGAACAGCTGTGTGCTTTTGCCACTGAAGTTCGCTTTGTCTTGTGACTATTGGGCCCTGATTTTGGAAACTTTGGCACAGATAAGTTGGAGCGAGTATCTTTACGATTCGTTTTGGGTTTTTTTTGTCTAGCGATTGGAAAAAAAAATCCTAATGCTTATTTAATGTCCAACCTTGAATTTCAGTGACTGAGATTGCGCCACCCAAAAATAAATTCAACAAGGTGTCTGGGTTCTTGTCTCTCTCACGGTTCTGACCAAAACTTTATCAATCAGCAAACCTGGGGAAAATTTGTAATGATTTATTCAAAGCGAGGAGTATTTGAAGAGTTTTGTTTTGCTTGCAGGGAAAATCCCTCATGACGAATATTGTCCATTTTTTATGCGGATTTTATACTTTGGTTTATAGAAATGATTACACTGTGTACTCAGCCAATCAACGATATTACAAAATTGAATATTATATTCAATATGCAATGAGGAAATGTTTGCGCATAAGATCCTTCTTGGGATTTTTGACTGCCAAACACTTTTGGTTCAGATTAATTTTGCTGTTCCCTCAAGACTTACCCGCACCTTCCAGCCTTTCCGTTTACATTTATGCTTGTTTACCTAATTATAATAATACAATTTATTTCCAGAAATAAGCCTTGCAATAATTGCTCTTTTATCGTCAAATTTGTAATTACTTTTTTGTTCCCCTCTCCTATTACTTCAAATTACCCAAAATACTATTTTTTCCCCTCTCCTATTAATTCCTTTATATTTTAATATTTTGTATCCCTAATTAGCAGATTTTTCTAAATTAATTAATTAAATACAAAAAAAATCCCTCATTTGATCATAGATCATATGTAAACAGCTGTATATGCTATTGGAAATACAATTTAAGCACACACTATATAAGAAATAAATCTAATAAATTCCATGATCAGAATTAGAGCAACTTCTGTGGTTTCTCAGTAATGGATTTTACTCAAAACAACAATTTCGTTTCACATATAATGCTTAAACCCAATTAAACACAGTGCAATGAAGAAATAATCTCTTAAGAACCTTAACCAATAGCCAATTTACAGCTTTATCTTACCAGTTTTCCTGATAGCGCCTATCGAACAACTGAAAAAGTTCAGAAAGTATGGGGCCAGCGAGCACAAATGCTTATACGAAACAACCTTAAAGCCGGTCACAATATTACTAACCTACCACAAAAGAAACATACCTCAACTAGGGATTTGTTTCGGAATTGGTAGCGTTTTTGTTACTGCCTCTGACCCGAACGATATTCCAATGTCAAGCGACATACAGATTTCGGTCAGATCGGACCCAAGTATATGCAAATGAAACGCGTCCAAAGATCATCGAATAACAGAAAACCACCGATCACCGGATTTGTTTTTAGTTTGTGCTGGATTATTTATTAATATTATTAATTTGCTTAAAGACGCAATAGAGTAACGATATTTACATACGACTCCTCCGATTCCGTCGCGCGTTATTAAGACACTGAAACTGAATGTTGCCAAATATTTATACTACTCTCCTCCACTCCACCAGCGAGAGACGCCCAAATCGGCGGCTGGGCGCGTGCTGTTATCGCTGCCAGTGCCGACTGCTGATAAGGCGCCAGGCGAGAGGAAGGCATAAATATGAGTACGAGTATTACTATATATATTCCACTCCGTTAAGCTGTTTGACTGGGCCACTTTGCTCCGACACGGCGGCGATGATTAGAAATTAATGTAAATATGATTCTCCCAGCCCAATCCGATTTTTCTGTGTATTTTTCCGCTTTGTCAGCTTGTACGAATATTACATATGTGGTTCTTGTTCTGGGCTTATTCCAATTGTCTAAAACGTGTTCATATCGCGCGATTCGCGCAAAAACACAGACATAAAGGCCCAATCAGGCGTCGTTGCCGGGTCATAAAAGTCGAGCAATGACTCGCTATCGATGCCGATGCTCCAATGCGAACGAGTTCGCATTTTTGAGCGATTAAAGTCGCGTCGTCACATATTGATCGGCTTTGCAAGCGTTTTAAAACGCCAAGGCGTTTAGAGTCGTTACAAACATGCAAATAAAATTTAAAGTCGTTTTAAAACGCTTTTTTGTCGTAATATTAGACACGTTCTTGAATATTAATATTAACAAAACTATAAGAACTACAGCAGCCAAATGTGGTATACAGATTATTTATTTTGTTTGAACAGCTGCTGTCGGAGATCAACAAGACCTAGAGTACCCCTGTAGTCCGTGCCCTTTGAAATCTCAGTTGTCTGCTTCGTGTGAAAATACTGGAAAATAGTCAGTACATAACGGACTGTTGGGGCAGCAATACAACAAAAAACTAAAATTCTAAATTTTAAAGAAACATTTTAAAAGTGCTAAAATACATACATACATATACTGTTCTACATGTTGTACTGTTGTACATGCACATCAATGGGCTGACAAATAGTTTATGTGTGTATGCCCAACAGCAACACACATAAACTATTCGTCAGCCCATAAATATGCTTTAAAGTTTAAACTTGCATGCGATTCAAGTCACTCCGGACACCTTTGTGCTATTTTCTAAGCGATTATAGCCGCTGAGAACTGCGCGTTTTAAATCACCCGAAATGATTGTGAAAAGTCGCATTATTTTTAAACGTTTTTATTCGTTTTAAAGTTACTTCAATATTCTTAATCAGCCAAATGCCGCACACGATAGGAGCAATAAGCGCAATCGACAGCTGACAAAAGGTTATTGTGCTTGGTTAAACTGCCGATACGAATCCGATGACAGACAGGCACACACTCTATACAAATGTAGGCACATATACTAGCACAAAAATAGCCAGTTAAATATTGATATATGCAATATGTATTTGTACCCAGATTCAAAGAGTACACGGGCCACGACGTTATGGAAACAGCTGGAATGTTGGACATTAGCTGGAACAACCCGTAGCTGGCATTATATCGCAGTGTTGCTGCACTTAGGTACTGCTTTTCGCTAAACTATCTTTTGTAATTTCTTCAGCTCATCTGTTCGCCCACTCTTCAATAAAAACACATTTGATTTCCATTAAACTTTAGTATGGTGTAATTTTAATATCCACAATATTCATGAGTGATCAATTTTTCGGTCGATTATTTTATACATCAAGAGAGAAGATAACAAATCTTGTGTGTTAGATCGAGGAATGAATTTCATTACATGCGCGACTACAAACTGTAGGCTTACGAGCTACGAATTTAAACTAGAATATACGTTAGAGATAAAGCATATAAGATATATTTGGTAAGTGTGGGCTTGGGTTCGGGTTGGGGTTTGGGGGGGGACATCTAGTGGCCAGCTCTCAAGGAATGTCGGATGTACTACTGTACCTGTACGGTATACTCTGTGCACAAAGCTTTAAGTGTGTGATTTAAAGTTGGATCTCAATCCCCAAACTCAACTGCCCAAGAATCGCAGCGCCTGTAGACTGAAATTTTGGACCTAATCATCCACAGACGCTGCAAGACGGCAGTTAAGCTTTAAAGGGGGCCACATCCAATTCGATACGAGATTAGTTTTATCTTATGTTGTGCTGTGCGTAAATGGTTAATTGTTCGTGGGGTCAGGGTTACTGATGTTCAGAGAGCGTAAATTCATTCACTAAATATGTGCTAACTAGTGTGGCCTGCGATGCGATGTCTTGTATTCCATTTTGGGTGAGAGATTTGTGTGTGTGTGTGTGTGTGTGTGGCTCCACACGGCTCCACTTTGCTGCAGCAGCGAGTGTGGCGGGACACGAGTATTGGATGTGTGATGTATGGTTGGTTGGGCCTGCCACATCCACAGCACTCTTATGCTAACATCCTCTACTTAAACAGACGCTTCAGTATGCTCTGGATGGTCGTCAGCGATTGATCCTCTATGAGGAACGTGCGATGATTGCCCTCCACAGTGTGTACTTCCACGGGTTTTGTGCAGACCTAAAAGAACACACATCAAATATTGATTAATTGAGTTCCAATTTTCCAATTTTCCAATTCCTAGGTGAAACCCACCTCCTTTAGGCGATAGTCTTCATCCAGCTTAGCAGAGTTTTCTGTGGGCTTGACCAGCGTGACATTGGACTTGAGCTTCAGCGTGGGCTTGTAGCTGTCGGCCAGCTCCAGTTTCTTGTAGAACAGCGTAGCAGACTTTTTGATCTGTAAATCACAAAGAAAACAAAAACAAAGAGAGTTCTTAGACAGTCCCTTGGGCTAAGGCTGGCTGTGTGTGTCTTTGCTTACCGTCTCCACGGGCTGTGTGATCTCAACGCTCATCAGTTCGGCAAATCGCTCCAATTTCTCCTCCCATGTGGGAATGACCAGCAGCAGTCGCACCAGCTATAAAAGGCAATTGAATCATGAGTATTCCTTCGGCTATTCCTATTATCTGTGTGCTTGCACTCCACTTACCGCCTTGTAGTCAATGTTGGCCAGGACAATGCCAAAGTAGGCCAGGCCGTAGCTCTGGTTGCTGTTCGAATCATCGGCGGTGTAGCGCTGCTTGAAGCTGCTCGTGTACCAGTTGACATAGGTGGGCGCACCGTCCAACATGATCACGTTGGCCACCTCGTTGGTGTCCTCCAGTATGGCTGTCATCACGTACGTAAGCAGGCAGCCAAAGGAGTATCCGGCTAGCTTGTAGGGTCCCTTCGGCTGGACTGTGCGGATCTGCTGAATGTAGAACTTGGCCGCAGCATCAACGGAATCGACGGGGACGGCATCGGTGAACTGAAGTCCATAGGCAGGCACCTCCAGCCGCTTGGCCAGTGGCTCCAGTGCGGACGCAAAGCCTTCAATGGGCGAAATGAAGAAAATGGGCGTTTGCTTGCTGTTGGCCGGCGCCTTTGTCTCCAGTCGCACGATCGCCTCTGTGGGTATCAGGGCGGTGGTGAACACCACCTGCGTGCCATCGCCCAGCGGGCTGGTTGTGCGCGAGGATGGATTCGATGTGATGCTGGTGACATCCGCGCCGCCAGGCGCTCCATTCGTAGCCGCAGCGGCCGGAGCTGCCACAGTCTTAGCATCGGCTCCTCCGTCCATTTGCTTGAGGGCGCCAAATGTCAGCTGACGAATCTCCTGGGCGGACAGCACAATGTCAAAGTTACGCTCCAGCGTCTGCTTGATTTCGGCACTCATCAGCGAGTCCATGCCCAGGTCGGCCAGGGAGGCGGCATCCTGGATGTTCTTGGTGTCGCGCAGACCCAGAATATTGGCGATGGTGGCAATCAGACTGACGCCGGCCGACGAGTCGGACTTGCGCTTCTCGGCCACCACCATGGAAGCGACCACGGGATGCGGCTGCTGCAGGAACAGATCGATGGTCTGCAGGCAGGAGGGCATGCGCTGGGGCAGGGTGCCACCGATGACGGTGTCATTGTCGCCGAGATTCTCCAGCACCAGGCCAGTGTCGCCGATGGCGCCCCACTGGATGGCTGTGCCGGGGAAGCCGCTCACCTGCCGCTGCTCGCAGATCCGCTCCATGGCCGAGTTGGCCAGGCCGTAGTTGGTCTGGCCAATGTTGCCGCGGCCGCAGGACACGCTGGAGAAGCAAATGAAGTAGTCCAGCTCCGTGCAGATGTTGCGCGAGTACTGGTCCAGCCACTTGGTGGCCGTCACCTTGGGATCGGCCACTGTCTTGAAGTCCTTGGCCGTCTGATCCTCGATCAGGGCATCGCGCAGCACGGCAGCCAGATTGAAGATGCCTCCGACCAGGGCCAGCTTGTTGCTGTTCTCCAGCAGCTTCTTGGCACCAGCGGCGGTGGTCACATCGTTCGTATCGATCACCACCTTGACGCCACGCTCCTCCCAGCGACGGATCATCAGACCCTGGTAGCCGGTCTTCACGCCCGACCTGGACGTGAGCACAATGAAGCGAGCGCCGCGGGACACCAGCCAGTTGGTCAGCTCCAGTCCGAAGCCGCCCAGACCGCCGACCAGGATGTAGCTCTTCTCCGGGTGCATGTAGGTGCGTGGAATGGCGTTGATCAGGCGCGCCTTGGGCTGCTGCGCCTTCTTGCCCGCCTCCTCGTCGCGCACCTTGATGACCACCTTGCCGATGTGCTTGCCCGAGGCCATGAAACGGAAGGCCTGCTCCACCTGCTGATCATTGAAGACGGTCGTGGGCAGCGGCAGGACAGCACCGCTCTTGATGCCCTCAGCCACCAGGTTGACGACTTGGTTCTGCATCTCCTCCTCGCCCTCCATCACGCTGTCCAGCAGGATGCCGTGGAACGAGGTGTTCTTGAGGAACACGGACATGCCCAGGGGGCTGTTGTTGCTCAGATCGAACTTGCCGATCTCCAGGAAGCGGCCATTGAGCCCCAGGCAGCGGATGGAGGCCTGCAGCTTCTCCTCCGACAGGGAGTTGAGCACCAGATCCACGCCGCGTCCCTTGGTCTCGCGCATCACCAGCTGCTCGAACGAGGTGTCGCGGGAGTTGCCGATGTGCCGCTCCTGCAGCTTGGGGAATCGCTTCAGCAGGAACTCGCGCTTCTCCTTGCTGCCCACCGTGGTGAAGACGGTCAAGCCATGGGCCAGAGCCACCGAGATGGCTGCCTGGCCCACGCCTCCGGATCCGGCATGGATGAGGATGCGCTCGCCCTTCTTCATCTGTCCGCGCACCACCAGGGCGTAGTAGACGGTGGAGTAGACACAGGGCACCGTGGAGGCCTCCTCCATGGTCCACTTTTCGGGTATCTGCCACATCATGCGCTTGCTGGCCACACAGGTGGTGGCCAGCGACTTGGCTGGCACCATGGCCATGACACGGCGTCCCTGGGAGTCGCGTCCAGCGAACTCCAGTCCCAGGACGCAGTCCTGTTCGGCCAGATCGCCGGGCAGGGCATCGGCAGCCAGTTTGCCGGATGTCAGCATCACGTCACGGAAATTGATGGGCGCATGGTAGACGGTGCAGGTCTCCAGGTTCTTGTCGGCGGCCACAGCGGTGTTGCCCTTGGCCGCCTCGATCCACTTGAGCGAGGCGAGATCGCCCTTGACCAGGGCGTTCACGTAGGCATGCTCCACCTGGAGCGTGGCCTGCTGGGTCTCCAGCTTCAGGTGACGGAAGGTGCCCCAGGCGCCGCCCTTTAGGACGTTCGAGATGAGATCCTTCTCCAGCTGCTTGCGGTAGAGCGGCGCAGTGAGGGAGAACTTCTCCGCCTTGGCGTCCTGCACGAAGACGAGACGTGCCAGCTTGCCGCCGTTCTCGTTCTTGATGCAGGTCTGCAGGCCAACGCCGCCGAAGAGCTCCTCGCCCTGGCACACCACATAGACGTACTGCTCCTCGGTGGAGGCGGTCAGCAGCGCTGCCTTGAGGTCATCCACCCAGGTGAAGTTCTGCTCGGTGACCTGCACGATCACCGATTTGCGGCTCTTCAGATCGATGGCACGACGGGCCAGCACCAGGACACGTGTGGCGCCCAAGCTCTGCTCCTGCACGACCACCAGGCCAAACTTCTCGAGCAGCGCACGGCCCGCCTTCGTGTAGGTGGCCACGGTCTCCTCGAGGATGAGGAAGCCGGTCTCGCGAATGCTGGCAATCGAATTCTCCAGCGTCTTGGTGTCCGGGCGGGACAGCACATCGATGCCAAAGACAAAGTGACAGTTCTGCTCAACGGGCTCCAGCAGCACATCCTTGGACACGACACGCACACCCGAATCGCCCAAGGCGGCCGCAATGGTCTCCTCGTTGTTGTTGGATGTGGCCACGGCCACGTCGCCGGTCAGCACGGGCTCGCCCTCGATGATTTGCAGCAGCCGATTGGCCACCAGCACATCCGGATTGCGGCCATTGGCCAGCTCCACGCCCTTGAGCTTCACGGCGCCGCTGGAGTTCTCGATGATCAGCTGGATGGCCACATCCAGGGCGTGCAGACGCGCCTTCTCCGAGTTCTCGTGCAGCTCGCTGGCGTTGAGCTGCGGCACAAAGTGATAGCGCTCGAGGGTGGGTGGCGCCTGGGTGCCCGGACGACGCTGGGCCAGTGTGGCCTTGAGGCCACGCAACTCCACGCCGCCGCTCTTGATCACGTTGATGTCGCTGTACCAGGAGACGGGCACACCCGTTTCCGTCTGCTCCTTCTCGGACAGAGTGGCCAGCAGCTCCAAGTGCTTGAGGGGATTCAGCACAGCGCGCTCGATGCGCGTGGGCAGATAGAGCTCGCGCAGATTCTTGCTGAGGATGCTGAACTGCAGCATGGTGTCCATGAAGCTGATCCAGTTGTCCACCCACTGCAGCTGGCCGGCCGAGGCCACCGTATCCGACTTGACAATGCCACGGAAGATGCCGCCGTAGTCGTAGCCGCGCAGACGCAGCTCCTTGTACACATCGTTGGTGGCCAGCTCCTTGGCCGCCTTGCTGGCTGCCTGCGGCTCCAGCGGCAGCTCCTCGTTCTCAATGGACTCCGGAATGGAGATCCGGCCGGACACGGCCAGGCTGCCGCTCTCGCAGATCTCAAAGGCGCCCGTGCCATCGAAGAAGTTGATGCCGAACTTCACGACCGCGTTCTTGTTGAGAATGGTGGCCCGATGGAACACCAGATTCTCCATCACGACGGGCGTCTTGTGGAACTCGCCGCCGCGCATCTTGGCGAAGGTCTGCCAGGCGAGCGTCATGTAGCCCGTGGCGGGGAACAGGATCCTGCCGTCGATGGTGTGGCCCACCAGGAAGGCATCCTCCTCCTTGGACAGATCCACCTCCACGATGGTCTCGCCGGAGGACGTCTCCTTGCCGAACTTGGCCACCAGCCACTTCTGGGTGTGGTCCCAGCCAATCTTCGAGTTCAACATGGGCGTGCCACGGCCCACGGGATAGCTGATGGGACGCACCAGATTGAGGACCTGCGGCTGGGCGCCGGCAGCGAAGAGCTTGCCCACATTCGTCAGGAAGAACTCCACGTTGTTCTCGTGGCCGCGCTTCACCAGACTCAGGTTGGTGGCCTCCGGGCCGAGGGCACGCTTGAGGATGGCCTGCAGCAGGCCGTGGGGCGCGATCTCAATGGAGATGGCATTCTTGGGCACATGCTGGAGGGCCTCGTGGAAGAGCACCGGCGACAGCAGATTGTTCACATGATAGGCCGCCGACGACTGCTTGGCCACGGGTGTGCCCCACGCCGATTCCGGGATGCTGGTGCTTATCCAGCGCGGTGTGCGGTTCTTGGCACTCGGTATGATCTTCTCCAGGCTCTTGCGCAGCTTTGGGCCCGCATCGGCAATGTACTTGCTGTGGAAGGCATAGCCACTGGAGTTGACGGCCTTGGCAAAGACGCCCTCGCCATTCAGCTTGGCCACCAGCGCCTCAATGGACGCCTCCGGCCCGGAGATGGTGCAGTTATCCTCGCTGTTGTGGCACACGGGGAAACAGTCGGCTGGTACGCGCTTGTGCGCCTCCTCCCAGCTGAGTCCAACGGCGGCCATTTTGCCCTTGGAGAGCTGCGTGTCCAGGATGCTCTTGCCACGCCAGTAGGCGGCCAGCACGGTCTGTTCGGGCGTGAAGCAGCCATCGGCATAGGCACAGCCCAGCTCGCCGACAGAGTGGCCGACAATGCCGTCGGGATGGATGCCCAGGGAGCTGAGCACATCGGTGAGGGCCACCTGCATGGCGGCAATGGAGATGAACGAGTTGAGGATATTCTCGAAGCTCTTGTCCGTGGAGCGGGTGAGCACATCGACGAGATCGACGCCCTCTGGCTTGAGGACATCCGCGCAGCGCTGAATGGTCTCCGCAAAGGCATCGATGCGCATCAGATCCTTGGCCATGCTGGCCCACTGGCTGCCCATGCCCGAGTAGACATACCACACGGGCCGCTTCTCGTCCGTGTACTCCAGCACCTCGCGCTGCAGGGTGCCCTTGCCGCTGCTGACCACGCCATAGCCGCGGAAGTAGTGCAGCGGAATGGGCTTCGAGTGGATGTCGTTCAGCAGCTGCAGGTACTCATCGTCATCGGCGTGGCCGGCGGCCGACTCCAGCAGCTGTTCCACAGCCTCAAAGGTACGGCCGGAGGCCAGCACCACCTTGGGACCACTGTCACGTGGTGTCAGAGCCTTGGGCTTGGGATTCGACTTGAGGATGACGTGGGCATTGGCACCGCCAAAGCCAAACGAGTTCAGGCCAATGATGCCACCGTTCCAGGGCAGATTCTTGTCCACCACCTTGAGACGTCCGTCGACGAGGCCATACAGATCTGGGTTGGGCTTGTTGTAGTGCAGATTGCCGGGAATGACGCCCTCCTCCATGGCGATCAGGATCTTGGCCACGGAGCACACACCCGAGGCGGGCTCCGAGTGTCCCATGTTGGACTTGACGGAGCCGATGAGCAGCGGATTGGTGCGGTTCTTGCAGAAGAAGTCCGTGATGGAGTTGACCTCCTGGGGATCACCGACCTTGGTGCCAGTGCCGTGGGCCTCCACATAGACGACATCGTTGGGACTGAGCCCGATCTCCTCGTATGTCTCGCGAATCAGGCGATTCTGCATGCTGCCAATGGGATAGGTGATGCCCTGCTCCTTGAACCCGTCCGTGTTGGTGCGCACATTCAGGATGGAGGCGTAGACGCGCTTGGCCTCGGAGGTGCGCTGCAGGAGCAGCACCACACAGCCATCGGAGCGGACATAGCCGCTGCCGGACTCATCGAAGGCCTTGCAGGCGCCGTCCTGGCTCAACATGTTCAGCCGCTTGAACTGCAGCGACATGGTCGGCTTGAGGATCAGTCCAGCACCGGCCACAATGGCATTGTCGATCTTGCCCTCGCGCATATCGGAGAAGGCCTGCTCCAGGGCGTACAGCGAGCTGGAGCAAGCAGTGTCAATGCTGTAGCTGGGCCCCTTGAAGTCGAACGTGAAGGAGATGCGATTGGCGAACATGGCGCGGGCACAGCCCGTCAGGCCATAGCCATTCACGCGATCGGCATCGCAGCACCAGTGCTGCTCCGTCTCCGAGGTGGAGACGCCAATGTAGACGCCCGTACGGGAGCCACGCAGATCGGTGGGATTGAGGCCCGCATCGATGATCGCCTCGTGGGTCAGCTCCAGCAGCATGCGCAGCAGGGGGTCCATGCATTCGGCCTGCTTCTGGTGCACGCCAAAGAACTGCTGGTCAAAGTTCTCCAGATCACTCTCCTTGATCTTGCCCATCCTGTCGGGCAGGCCATAGAGACCTGTGCAGCGGAGAAGAACAAAACTTTAGCTTAAGAGATCTGTGGCTGGGGCTGGGGCTGGGCGGGCAAAACTTACCGCGCTCCCAGCGCCTGGGATCATCGGTGACCATGTCGACGCCATTGAAGAGATTCTGCTTGAACTCGTCAATGTTGGAGCTCTCGGGCAGGCGACCGGAGAAGCCGGTGATGGCCACCTCATCGTTCAGCAGGGGCTGTCGCGGCACATAGTTTCCGCCACCCAGGTCCAATTGGGGTGCGGCACGAGTGGCGGGCTCGGCGGTGATTACTTCTTCGGCAAAACGGGCTGGCATCTTGGGGCTATTGTTGTTGTTCTGGTTATGGTTATGGTTCTGGTTCTGGTTCTGGTTCTGGCTATGGTTGTGCGAGTGCGAGTGAGAAGTGTGCGAGGAGGAGGTGCTCGGGGTTATCTGCGTGTCGTCCGGCTCCTTGAAGGCGTCAGGTTGATGCGAATTCTGCTGCTGCTTGTTGCGGCGACGGCGACGGCGATTGGCTCGGGCACTTTTCCCGTTATTTTGGCCACTTGGAGAATGATGCTGCGGCTGTTGGCTCTGATGATTGTTGCTCTTGCTGGCAACAGGGTTCTGCTGGTCCACGGCTTGCAACAGGTTTGAGTGTGGCGTCTGCAAAGATACATGAGGAAAATAGGAAAATTTTAGCTCACGATTAGATGGTAGATGGTAGAAAATGGGAAGCTCTTTGGCTATTTATTTAACTAATGCCATTCCCACACAAACGAAAAATACATTGCATACCTCAGGGAGTACAAACGAAATACAGCATCAACCATTTGATAGGATAGGATTTTCGATGATACCACAATTGTACTATGATATTTGTATATGATATTTTGAGTTGAAAGTACTCGGAATATTTAGTTTTTGGTTGGTTTACAATGTCTAACAAAGAGCCAGCTGAGTCATATGGGTTTTTATTATTTTATTTGTAGCTTTACAAAATTCGAATGCTGAATAAATAGAATAATAATTTTCTTTAATCATCAGCCACACTGGCGGCAAAACTATGATGCCCATCTGCCTAACAGAGCTGTTAAACAGCTGGAAAGCTTTCGACAGCTGTGCTCAGCTCAGCTCGCTCTCTCGATGTCTCTCTCTCTCTCTCAAAGTCTGGCGCAGATCAGAGGCAAGTCGGCGCAAGCCGGTGTACCGGTACGTAGTAAGTACTGCCAGACAGATGGGCAGGCCAGGCGGGCAGGCAGACTCTGGGCAGTGGAAAGTTAGTATAGATATTACAAATCAGGTGATTTCTGGAGGAGCTTTTGCCGCGCATGTGGCTGCATACATATTTGTTATGGGCGGCTTTCTAGTGTTGTGGCGTGATGATGCCGATGCCACCGCCCAACAGCCGCTGCCCAGGGGCAACATGTGGCAGTAACAGTAACAGTGCAACATGGTTTGGGTTAACATAGGCACCACCACGGCACAACCAACTCCCTTTGCTACTCTACTCTCCTCTCTCTCTCTTCACGCTTCTCACGCAATCAATCCCCTCTTAAGCACAACAGAACACAAGCTGCTTTCTCATTCGCCGAGAAACTCGTATGATGTGCAGAAAGAATGATTCAACAAAAGGGAAAGAAGTAAGTGACGGCTCGGTCTCCCCCAGAGCGTCGCTAGAAGAAGCGGAAGAACAAGAAAGAGCGGACAGACAGCCGAAAATGCTATGTTGTGCCCTGTGCCGGCAAACGATGGCAAGGCAAAATCGGCACACTCACCTCTTTGTAGGTAGCTAGTGGGAGTGTCAGCGAGTGAGATAGATAGCAAGAGAGAACATATTGTTTCGATGCTATGTTTATGTTTATACCCAGGCAGAAGATATTATTATTTTTAGCAGAGGTTTGCAACGCTGCAATATTATTATATAATATTAATATATATTATATTAATATAAAATATTAGAATCTCTACAATCCCTGCGACAAACTCATAATTTTCAAAAGAAATTAAAACTTTTCCCTCAAGTTTAGATGTAATTACATGTACAGTAATGACAGAGTTTAGTGTTTTCCCCATCAATATCGAATGACTTCCATGGAAAGGGTATCAACGAGTTCGTTACTCATGGCTAATTTCTGGTTTCCATAGTAATTGTATATGCCAGAGTGAGTGAGATTCGAAATTTTGCATGCCAACCGACCGACAACACACACATACACACACACATGAGCTGGACGCGTGTACCGTTTGTTTAGTGAGATAAGGTGGCGTGATTTCTCAAGTTCATTCAAGTATTACTTTTATGGTTTTTTGTTGCCGCATCTGATTTGATTCCCCCGATTTGTTTGCTTTGGTTTTGCTTGGCGCAGCACCCTCTATGGATCCTTTTACTTTGATGGCCAGCGCTCAGTTCCTTATTGATTTCTCCGGAATCCATCAGATTCCACTGCCTGCCTGCCGCCTATGCGTGTGTGTGTGTGTGTCACCCATCATCAGGCCATATTGCTTAAAATTGCGTCATTAGATAAGCAAACATGTAAACAAACGCCCTACCACCCCTCCCCCACCCCTTCACAGTGACCACCCTAGAGGTCTTGGGCACTCTACATTGTTTATTTATGCACTCGGTTCTATTTTCACAGTTATCGATTTTGGCCAGGGTAGGGCCGCCGGGCGGATACTCAAGTTCACGTGTACTGGCACCTTCACACACCACACACCCGACTACTGTACACCCTTCTACGTACAATTGGTCCACATTATCATCTTACACAATAGGAGATGATGATGAGGATGCCTCGCTCCTCAAGTTCACGAACATCAGCGATAATTGATAACACCAAGAGGTGAGCTGGGCCATGGGGTGATTCCAAACTGAGCTGATAACAGCGTCGCGCCGCTGCCGACTCATACGAGTCTGCACCTGAACGGAAATGTTGGCCCAACGCCAAACGCGTGTAGAACAGGAAGCTTATACTGCTGCGTACAGATAAAGATTACCACTCAAAATTTTCCAATCAGCTAATTTGGGTTTGTTTTGATACCCTTGCAGACGGGCATATGTCTGCTGTTTGTTGTTTGTGGTTAAAGTAGTTAAATTCCAGTATTGTATTGGAATTAATTATTGTGGCTGTAAAAGTTATACTTTTGATACGAGTATACAACTAGGTACATTTGTATATCTAACTTTGAATCGAAATAATTTATCTTTCGTTAGAGTTACATATGTAGGCGAATATGAAAGGGTATTTAAAGCTTCGTTTGCCAAAAAAATAGCTATTCCTTCTGTCTTATGTCTTATTCAGCTTTATATTCTGATCGTATTCTGATGGGAAATCTTACAAATCCATGTTTGTCTGCTTCTCCCGGCTGCAATTAGTTTTTGAAACCCTATCGAGAAGCCAATAAACTTTCATAGAACGCCTTCCTTTGCTATATATATCTCTCTATCTCTCTCTCTCTTTCTCTATGTCCCTGTCAATTAGCAACTGTAATTTGTTGTATCAACGTTTTGTGGAATGGTGCAACCGGAGGGCAGTGAGGGGGCGTTTAGAATAACACTTTTGGCACTGTTTGTGCCAAAGCTAAAGGTCCTAAAGGTCAAAACGTTGCATGCCAAGTGCGAATCGAGCAAACGGGAAATATTCTCCAATTTAGTAATTTGTATTTTTAGCTGGGGGGCGCTGGGCTAGCAAATACATTGGAAAATATCAGTTCGAAAGTTTCACTAAAACAGTTTCTGCGGTGGAGTTTAAAGCGTAGATAATGGAAATTTCTCTTGCATCTCCAGCTTCCACTCAAAACTATCATTTGGAGTAGAACAAAAAAAAAAGAAGAGAAGTTCTCACGTAGTTAAGCTGGACCTAAATCTTTATGAAAAACATATTTAACTTTAATAGCTCCCCATTATTTTAACACAAAATTCAAATTTTTCCACATTTCATTTCCTATATTTTGTATGAATTTTTATTTGCTTTTTTATTCCACGAGCACACACACAAACACACACACACATTTGTAGGGAGTCCAATTTTATTCCTGCGGCTGCCATTTTATTTTTTTGTACATACCTAAAAATCAGGCGATTCCTCTTGACAGCTGTTTTTCTGGCTAAATGGCTCTGGAGCAGTGGGTAGGCTTGGGGCTTCTGGGTGCAGTTGGTCCTGACTGACTTTCGAAACCGTTAGCTACGCTACTTTTGCAATTAACCAATACAAAAACACAGCACTTTTCCTTTTGCTATTGTTCTCCTTCCGTTTTGTTGGCTTGGCGCTAGTTACCGTTAGCGATTTTCTTTGCAAATAATTTTGCTACACTCTTCGTTTTGCACTGTGGCTGGGGCCGTATACTGGAGGCGAAAGACACACTGTGTTTGAAGCGTAGCGGTTAATAAAGCACGACAACTGTGAGTTGGTTCGGTTACGCTCACGAACTGCCAGCGAGAAATAAAACGGTAATAGTCCAGGCATCAGGTGAGCGTCGCCTTTTATATGAGGCGCGACGAAAGCTTTATTTAGCATCGCCAGAAGAGAAGAGAGCAGCCAGAAGCAGCGCGAAGATAAGCTCGCTCTGCTTATGTGCTCGTTCTCTCTCTCTCTCTGGTAGTTAGGGTGGGTGTAGGGCCTCTGGTCAGCTGTTGCCTGCGTGAAGATGTACAAATTTTGATTTGTCCCGGCAGGAATCGGACCACTTTTAGTTGCTACTAAATACAGTCTCATATGAAAACACACAAACACACTCTCTCTCTGTTATAAGTAACATACATATGTATATATGTATAAGTATGTACAGAGGCAGACATAGCGCGACTGTTAATCGTCTGGTCTGGGCACATTTGTTCGTAGATAGAATACAACCTTAATATTAAGTACATAGGAATTGGAATTATTATCAATTATGGAAAGGTACATTGAAATTTTTTTTTTTAACGGGTCATATAAAGGCCGCCGCCGCTGCCGCCGCTGCTACTGCCGCCGGACTATCGTGATTCATCGTAAATCATGCGAGCGCCACGATCCCAGTCGCGTGTCCAGAAACCAAAACCAAACCCAACCAAACGAATTCGCATTAGATCGCTTATAGTACGATTACTTATACAATCCGGGCAGATTGCTACGTGTATTATTGGTATACATATACATATAACGATACATTAACAGCTACAGAGTAAATCATGATGCTATCAACTAGAGCCGCTTCCTCAGCACACGCTCGAGGATCTGTAACGTTTGCGCCTCCTTGAGGAACGTCCTGTGTGTGCCCTCCACCACATGCATATCAATCTGGGCGCTGCATATCTGCAAAAAACGGCAAAGGATCGTAACGGAAGCTTATGGAGAGATAAATGAGATACATACCTCCTTGAGGCCATAGTCCTGGGCCATTATGGCATTGTGCTCGGCGGATTTGATTAGCACCACATCGCTGTGCAGCTGCTTGGCTCCCTTGTAGCTCTCCGAGAGCAAAAGCTTCTGCTTGAACATGCAGGCAGCTTTCTTGATCTGTTCGGCAGGAAGAAAAGAAAAGATGGAATAGAAATGGAATTAAAAAAAAAGAATGAAGCATACAAATATTGGGAATTTAAAATCTGCGCATATATGAGATTGGATTTAAATATACATTTCTAGTTAATGTCAGGAGGCTGAAGTTATGGGTAGAAATATTCGATATTGTATTATTCTTGGAATTCTGTTATAAAAATCATAAAATTCATTTCTTATCTAAAATGAAACAAGGTACCGTAAAAAGGTATCCAAGTGCATATTACACAACACATTTTTATACCCATTATTTCAACTACTTGTAGGCCTCAAGAGGGTTAAGTCCAAGCACACACAAATACTTGAGTAGTCGCTCCCTATAATAACAAATATTTATACAAATACTCGAGTTTCGCTGTACCGCGAGAGAACTCTGATACTGGAGACTATTAAAAATGTCTATAAATAATGAATGAACAACGAAAGAGTGGAAGTCTCTAGTAATGCCAGAGATTAGGTGTCTCCACCCACTACAGGTAATTCGAAATCAAGTTTAATCAATGCAATAAAAGTGCAGTATCTACCAAACAAGTGGACTAATAAGTGGGATAAGAAGATAAGAACTGAAGGGTCCCATTACATTATTAATCGATTTTCGCGCTGATGGTCGTCGACTGCTGTTTACTGGCTGATAGATAGATGCAATTAGTATTAATTTGGGGAGTAATTACGAGATATTGCATTGCAATCTCATTCGAACACTTGATCTGCTATATTATCTGTGATCTTTTGCTAAGAAATAAATAAGTAATTCTTGGGTTGGTTCTCGATTCTACTCAAAACACTTTAAACCCCTCAAAGACTAATGCCCCCCATTCGGGAGGATCTTTTGGCAGCGAGAACTCACCACTGCTTTGGTTTGTTGCGTGTGTCCGGCCAGAGTGTCGGCCAGCTTGTCCAGCTTCGATGGCCACGTCTTGACGCCATCTAGCAATTGCAGCAGCTGCAAACAGGATTCGAATATGGAATTATAGAGTGATAGAAAACATAAGCCAAAGCCAAAGCCCCACCCCACCGCACCCCACCTGATTGTAATCCACGTCGGCGAGCAGGGCACCAAAGTAGGCCAACGTCATGGACTGCTGTCGATTGAGGTCGTCGGTCTGCTTCTTGGCCTCCTGCACATAGCCGCTGGCAATGGTGGGGGCACCGTCCAGCATGATGACCTTGACGCCGAAGCGTCGCTGCTCCAAGGCCACGCCAATGGCATGCGCCAGCAGGCAGCCATAGGAGTAGCCAACAATGTTGTAGGGGCCGCGCGGCTGCAGCCGCTGAATCTGCCCGAGATAGTAGGCGGCGCAGGCCTCGATGGAGTCGAGCGGCACCTGTTCGGTGCACTGCAGGCCGTAGGCGGGGCAGGTGAGGGAGGAGGCCAGCGCCTCCACGGCAATTGTGAAGCCCTCGATGGGTGCGAGGAAGAAGACGGCGGGCTCTTCGCTGGCCACCGGCGCCTTTGAGTGCAGACGCACGAGCACTTCCTGGGGTAATACTTCCTTGGCGAATACCTTGCGTGTCTCATCGCTCTGTCCCTGTCCCTTTATCTCGCCCACCTTGCCATCTGCCGCAGTTGCTGTGGCCGCCGCCGCCGCCGCCGCCGAGTCCGCACTGGCGCCCGAGCCGCCTGCCGCCGTGACTCCGGGCTCCTGGGCATCGATCTGCTTGAGTGCGCTGAATGTCAGCTGGCGTATCTCCTGCGCGGTCAGCACCAGATCGAAGTGTCGCTCCAGCGTCTGCTTGATCTCCGTGCTCATCAGCGAGTCCATGCCCAGATCGAACAGCGTCGTCTTGTCCTGCACACTCTTCACGTCCCGCAGTCCCATGATGTTGGCTATCGTCGCGATCAGACTGAGGCGATGCGTCTGCTCCGCTTTGCGCTTCTCGGCCAGCACCATGGAGGCCATGACGGGATGCGGCTGCTGCAGCAGGAAATCGATCGTCTCCAGGCAGCTGTTCATGCGCTGGGGCAGGGTGCCACCGATGACGGTGTCGTTGTTGCCCATGTGCTCCATAATCAGACCCGTGTCGCCGATGGCGCCCCACTGGATGGCCGTGCCCGGATAGCCGTCGCCCTGCCGCTGTTCGCAGATCCGCTCCATGGCGGAGTTGGCCAGGCCGTAGTTGGTCTGGCCAATGTTGCCGCGGCCGCAGGACACGCTGGAGAAGCAAATGAAGTACTCGAGGGCGGGACACAGGCCGCGCGAGAGTCTGTCCAGATGCTGGGTGGCCAGCAGCTTGGGCGCCGTCACCTGCTCAAAGTGCTTCGCCGTCTGATCCTCGAACAGTCCGTCCCTGAGCACGGCGGCCAGATTGAAGATGCCTCCGACCAGGGCCAGCTTGTTGCTGCTCTCCAGCAGCCGCTGGCAGCCCACGGCCGTCGTCACATCGCTCGTGTCGATCAGCACCTGAACGCCCCGATCGTGCCAGCGACGAATCATCAGCGCCTGGTAGCCGGTCTTCAGGCCCGAACGGGAGCTCAGGACGAGGAAACGGGCGCCACGGGACACCAGCCAGTGGGCCAGCTCCAGCCCGAAACCGCCCAGTCCACCCACCAGGATGTAGCTCTTCTCCGGATGCATGTAGGAGCGGGGAATGGCGTTGATCTGCCGCAGCTTGGGCAGCGCAGATTGCTGCTGCTCCTCGTGGCGCACCTGCAGCAGCACCTTGCCGATGTGCTTGCCCGAGGCCATGAAGCGGAACGCCTTCTCGATCTCCCTGTCCGCAAACACAGTGGTGGGCAGCGGCAGCACAGCGCCACTCTGGATGCCCTCGGTGACCAGCCGGGCCACCAGCAGCTGCATCTCCTCCTCGCCCTCCATCACGCTGTCCAGCAGGATGCCGTGGAACGCGGTGTTCTTGAGGAACACGGCCATGCCCAGGGGGCTGTTGTTGCTCAGATCGAACTTGCCGATCTCCAGGAAGCGTCCGTTGAGCCCCAGACAGCGGATGGAGGCCTGCAGCTTCTCCTCGGAGAGGGAATTGAGCACCAGTTCCACGCCCTCGCCATTGGTCACCGTCATGACCAGCTGCTCGAACGAGGTGTCGCGGGAGTTGCCAATGTGCCGCTCCTGCAGCTTGGGGAATCGCTTCAGCAGGAACTCGCGCTTCTCCTTGCTGCCCACCGTGGTGAAGACGGTCAAGCCATGGGCCAGAGCCACCGAGATGGCTGCCTGGCCCACGCCTCCGGATCCGGCATGGATGAGGATGCGCTCGCCCTTCTTCATCTGTCCGCGCACCACCAGGGCGTAGTAGACGGTGGCATAGACGACGGGCACTGTGGCAGCCTGCTCCATGGACCAGTTGTGGGGAATTTCCCACAGCAGGTTCCTGTTCGCCAGGCAATTGGTGGCCAGCGACTTGGCCGTGACCATGGCCATGATGCGGCGTCCCTGGGAGTCGCGTCCCGCAAACTCCAGCCCGAGGACGCAGTCCTGAAAGGCGAGATCGCCGGGCAGCGCATCGACGCCCAGTTTGCCGGAGGCCAGCATCACATCCCGGAAGTTGAGGGGCGCATAGTAGACGGTGCATGGCTCGAAGCTGCCCTGGGCAGGCAGCTGGCTGCTGCGCGGACTCTCGATCCAGCGCAGCGAGGAGAGATCTCCCTTGACCAGGGTGTTCACGTAGGCCTGCTCCACGGGCAGTGGGTGCTGCTGGGCGTCCAGCTTCAGGTGACGGAAGGTGCCCCAGGCGCCCTGCCTGTAGACATTGATGGCCAGATCCTTGGCCAGCTGCTCGGCGTAGAAGGGTTCGTCCAGCGAGAACGCTGGCAGACCCTCGTCCAGCATCAGGTACAGTCTGGCGCAGCTGCCGCCCTGCTCCCGCCTGAGGCAGTTCATCAGACCGAGAGCCCCAGAGCTGGGCTCGCCTTGGGCCACCAGATAGAGGCACCGCTGCTCAGCCTGTGCCTTGGCCAGGGCGCTCTTCAGTTCCGCAATCCACTTGAATTGTCTGTTGCTGATGGCCACGACGAGCGATCGACTGGGCTCCGTGCTGGGCCGCTTTCTGGCCAGGATCAGCACGCGATCCGTGCCAAAGAAGTGCTCCAGCACCGGCAGCAGCTGCAGTTTCGTGAGCGCATCCCTGCCCGTCAGATTGTAGCCACTGGCAGTCTCCTCCAGCAGCAGGAAGCCACCGCCCTCGGCTCTGAGTGACTGCACGCAGTGCTGGATGTCCTGCGGGGAGTGCTTTGTGAGCAGATCGAGGGCGTGGACAAAGTGACACTGCTGCTCCACGGCACCCGCCGACAGATCCTTGGCTATGACCTTGACACCCGCCTCCTTGAGCTGGGTCTGCAGCTCGGATTCCGCGCCGCATGCCGCACTCACCACAGAGAGATCCGCCACCAGAACGGGCTCCCGTTCGATCAGCTCCCGCAGCTCGAGGGCGTGCAGTGGATCCGCAGACAGTGTCACGCCCTTCAGCTTGATGGGACAGCCGCAGTTCTCCACGAGCAGCTGAATGGCCACCGCCAGGGCTGTGCTCCGCGAGCGCTGCTGATCCTCGCGCTGCCCCACGTGCTGGACATGTGGCACGAACCGATAGCGCTCCAAAATGGGCGCCGACTGACCCCCCGAACGCCGCTGCGTCTGCGCGGTCTTCATCTTGTGGATCTCCACGCCGCCGCACTTCACCACCGAGATGTTGCGGTGCCAGTGGACAGGCAGCTTCTGCTGGTGCCGCTTCACCAGCTCCATGTGGCGCAGCGGATCGATGAGCGCCCGCTCGATGCCCGTGGGCACGTACAGCTCGCGGATGTCGTTGCTGAGGATGCGGAACTGCAGCATGGTGTCCATGAAGCTGATCCAGTTGTCTGCCCACTGCAGGCGACCCCTCACCGCGGCAGTGTCCGCCTCCAGGACGCCCTGAAAGACGCCACTGTAGTCGTAGCCCCTCAGACGCAGCTCCTTGTAGATGTCCTTGGTGGAGAGCGTCTGGGTGCCCGCAGTGCCGGGCAGTGCGGGCAGATCGAGCCGCTCCTGCTGCACATTCGTGACGAGGCGCAGCTTGCCGGAGACGACCAGGCTGCTGCCCTCGCAGATCTCGAAGCTGCTGCTGCCCGGAAAGTAGTTCAGCGAGAGCTTCACTTTGTTGGCCGCATTCAGGATGGTGGCCCGATGGAAGGCCACGTCCTCAAAGAGCACCGGAGTGCGCAGATAGTCCAGTCCCTGCTGCTGGGCCAGCATCATCCAGGCGAGCGTCATGTAGCCCGTGGCAGGGAACAGAATCCTGCCGTCTATGGTGTGGCCCGCGAGGAAGGCGTTCTCCTCCTTGGACAGATCCAGTTCCACGCTCAGCTGCCCCGACTGCCGGCCGCCCTTGAACTTGGGGTAGTTCCACTTCTGCGTGTGATTCCAGCCGACCAGGGAGCCCAGCATGGGGGTGCCCCGCGACACGGGATAGCTGATCTCGGGGAAGATGCTCAGCAGCTGCGGCTGCCCGCCAGCGGCGAACAGACGCCCCAATTGGCTGAGCAGGAACTCGTAGTTGTTGGCATGGCCGCGCTGCATGAGGCTCACGTAGCTGATGCGCGGCCCCAGGGAGCGCAGGATGGCCCGGAAGAGGCCGTGGGGTGCGATCTCCACGATGAGCGCGTTCTGCGGTATGTGCAGGACGGCCTGCTGGAAGAGCACGGGCGAGATCAGGTTGTTGATGAAGTAACCGGCGGAGGCCACGCGACTCTCTGGCGTCTGCCAGTCCTGCTCGGCGACGCTGGTGCTCAGCCACCGCTGGCTGCGTGGCCTGGGCTCCGTGATGAGGCGCTCCAGGTTGCGCCGGAGCATCGGGGCGGCGCCCTCGATGTACGGACTGTGAAAGGCATAGCCGCCGGAGCCCACCTCGCGCACGAAGACGCCCTCCGCCTGCAGCTGCGCGATGGCCGCATCCATCGCATCCACCGGACCCGACACCGTGCAGTTGTCCTCGCTGTTGTGGCACACCGGATAGCAGTCCGCCGGCAGGTGGCCGGCAATCTCCTCCCAGCTCAGGCCCACGGCTGCCATCTTGCCGCGCGGCAGGCCGGGCGTGTCCAGCACGCTGCGACCACGCCAGTAGGCCGCCAGCACCGTCTGCTCGGCCGTCAGGCAGCCGTCCATATAGGCGGCTCCCAGCTCTCCCGCCGAGTGGCCAATGATGCCCTCCGGCTGTACGCCCAGTGTCTGGAGCAGATCCGTCAGTGCCACCTGCACGGCGGACACCGACACGAAGGAGTACAGCATATTGTCAAAGGTGCGCTCTGTGGAGCGTGTCAGGACGTCTATCAGATCGAAATCTACACGGGCAAGCACCTAAAAAGTACAAGAAATATCCAGATATTGAGTTTAGTTAATTTGCTAATATTTAAACAGAGCTAAAGAATGAAAGGTTAAGCTCTAATTTGACGAATACTGCGAGTGGGCAGGGGATCCAATCCACAGAGAAGGATCTTGGCAGATAAATAGTGCACCTCTTCACCTCTGGGTGTGCTGTAGCGGAATATTCTATACACAAAAGCAGACCGACTTTACGCTAATAAGAGCACACAGAAACATATGCATACATATGCTTAAATAACAGTGTTGCAAAATGTAAAAATGTCAGGCCGAAATAAATATGTTCAAAAAAGTTATTAAGAAAACAGTTTATGGTTGTGGCAGTGGCTTGAGTCTATGAGCACCACTGTATGTACATATGTACACTTATACATATATTTAAGGCATGGCATACAGCAACAAACTCAAAAGTTACTTTTGCGCAAGTGAAAATTGGAGCCTGCCTGATAGAGACCAGACCCTCTGATGATCCCATAAACTGCACACTTTGCAGTCTATACATATAAATATACATACAAATGTACAAAGAAATGTACAAAGAAATGTACAAAGAAATGCACTCGTATGTGTGAGTTTAATGTAAATTTGTGTAAACAAAAATTTACCCTCTTCATTGATTTAACAATTTTCATGAGTAGTATCTTATTTGGTTGGAAATAAAAGCCACTAAAGAATTATAGGCTTAACAATGGATTTTTCCATAAAATATAAATTTTTTTTTAAATTTTAAAGCTTTCAAAAATTGCTTGAAAACTTCAACTTTGGCTTTAGATATGTACCTATGTATGTATGTAATGTAACTTCAAGTATTTCATTTGCTCAAAATTATAAAAAAAAATTCATACATTTGAACATTTTAAGCCACTTTTAACCCACTTAATTGTCGCGGATATCAGCGCTGTAGATGATGAGTAACCAAACGAGGTTTTAGAATTAAAAAAGAAACATTTATGGGGGCTATATTCTAAGTAAACATAGGGATGTGATGTGATCTACTGATTAAGGCAAGCAATCTAGTTTTTGTCGCGTGCAAATTAAATTCCAAAATATGCAATGGAATTACAATTGAACCAGGAACAAGGAGCAGAAGTTCAAGGTCGAAATGAAGACAGCAACTGAATTGCTTTCGCAAGATCAGTTGAGGAATATAAACCGGAAGTTAGAGTTAATATTTAGCCTTATTCTCATACATTAAAGACATCTGTCCTTAGATAGTGTGAATCGGTGTTTCACATCTTTCTCCCAGAGGGATTAGAACCCCCCCTGGAATTCTCCCATCCAAACAAATATCAACCGAAAGACTCACCTCGGCGCACTGCTCTATTGATTTTCGGAACACGTCCAGCTGCATAAGATCCTTGGCCATGCTGGCCCACTGGCTGCCCATGCCCGCGTAGACGAACCAAATGGGTCGCGATTCCTCTTCGAAGGGGAGTATCTCCTGCTGGAGCGCGCCGCTGGGACCGAGTACGGCATAGCCACGGTAGGGATGCAGCGGAATGGGATGCGAGTGGATGTCATTGATGAGGGCCAGGAACTCGTCGTCGTGCCGCTGCTCGATGGCCACCTGCAGCAGCTGCTGCACCGCTGGCTCCGTCCGGCCCGAGCAGACCACCAGCTTGAGGCACTGCTCCTCCGCCGTGGCCTTGGGGGTTGCTTTCGGGGCCTTGGACTTGCCGTGTGACCGGAGGATGACGTGGGCATTGGCACCGCCAAAGCCAAACGAGTTGAGGCCCACAATGCCGCCCTGCCAGGGCATATTGCGGTCGACCACTTTGAGGCGACCCTCGACCAGGGCGGGCACAGCGGGATTGGGTGTGCGGTAGTGCAGATTGCTGGGCAGGATGCCCTCCTCCATGGCAATGATCATCTTGGCCAGGGCACTCACACCCGAGGCGGGCTCCGCATGGCCCATATTCGACTTGACGGACCCGATGAGCAGCGGCGTGGGTCGCGTGGGATGGCAGAAGAAGTTGCTCAGCATATTGGCCTCCTGGTCATCGCCCACGGGCGTGCCGCTGCCATGGGCCTCCACATAGACAACGTCATCGGGATTGAGGCCAATCTCGCTGTAGGTCTCCTTCAGCAGCTCCTGCTGCATGCAGCCGCTGGGGAAGGTGACGCCCTGCTCCTTGAACCCGTCCGTGTTGGTGCGCACATTCAAAATGGAGGCATAGACACGCCTGGCCTGGGCACGGCGCTGCAGCAGGACCACAGCGCAGGTGTCCGCCCGCGCATAGCCGTTGGCAGCCGCATCGAAGGTCTTGCAGGCACCGTCCTGGCTAACGATGCCCAAGCGCAGGAATTGCAGCGCAAAGATCGGTTTCAGGATGAGATTGACGCCCGCGACGAGCGCGTAATCGCAGCGACCCGCTCGCATGTCCGCGTAGGCATGGGAGAGGGCCACCAGCGAGCTGGAGCAGGCGGTGTCCACGATGAAGCTGGGCCCCTTGAAGTCGAAGGTGTAGGAGATGCGATTGGCGAACATGGCGCGGGCACAGCCCGTCAGGCAGTAGCCATTGATGGTGCTCGGCTCCATGTTGGGTATCTCGTGCTCCGTCTCCACAAAGGACAGGCCAATGTAGACGCCGGTGCGGGTGCCGCGCAGCTGGGCGGGATTTATGCCCGCATCGATGATCGCCTCGTGGGTCAGCTCCAGCAGCATGCGCATGCAGGGATCCATCAGCTCGGCCTGCTTCTGGTGCACACTGAAGAAATTCTCATCGAACTTCTCCAGATCCTCGTCCTTCATCTTGGCCATGCGCTCCGGCAGTCCGTAGATTCCTATACGATGATCAGCATTGATCGGTGGAATTGCCTTAGGATGTGCTCGGCCACTCACCTGCCTCCCAGCGCCTGGGATCATCTGTGACCATGTCGATGCCATTGAGCAGATTGTACTTGAACTCCTCAATGTTGCTGCTCTCCGGCAGCTTGCCCGACAGTCCCGAGATCACAACGTCCCTGGCATCACCGCCCGCCGCAGTCTCTGGCTCCGCTTTCTTCTTGTTGGGCATCTTCTGTGGCTATATGTGGCTCCTTGGTTGCTAATCAGGCTCGGCAGCAGTTCAGTCTGTCTATCTGGATGGGTCAAAGTGATTGGGGAGTTATTATAATGTTTGGCAGTAGAAATACTCCAAGTAGAACTCTGGCTAATAATAATTAGAAATCATTTAAAAATGTTTGAAGATTCATTAAAAAATTTTTAATTTTTTATTAATAATTAGAAATCATATAAATGTTTGAAGATTCACTAAAAAATTTGTTAATGCAATTTTCCGATCTCACCAAAATATAATCTTTTGTTCACCTTAAGATTAAGATTGTTTAAATTTATAAGATTTATGTGGCAGTCAATTGGATGAATTTCTAATGTGCATTCCATTTTTTCTATCAGCTCTTTGTTTGAGCCAACCTTCCTAGTATTTAAAGAGTCACCAACATTTTCGCTTCAATATTTATGGTGTTTGATTGCGATTAAATAAACATACAATAAAATCATTAAAACAAAAAGCTTTCAATATGAAACAATATTTAATTGAAAGAGCCGCAGCAACCTGCGTAGACCCCTCTTGAAGATATCAAAAAATCTTCTAGAAAGATAATACAAATAAGCCAAAAATCCCCAAGCGGCAGCTCGTTGGAATCATTAATTGAACATATTCGTAATAGCAAGTACGGGCTTATAATAAGCCTCATGTTTATCAATCAAATCTCAAATGTCAAGCAAATAAAATGTATATGGCACATATACTATGCCCTAATATGCCTTATACTTATACTTTTCCTAGTATAAGTTTATGCAATAGATGACTGGCTAAATTAAAGCTGTGTGCTAGTGCTGTAGTGCAATCTGTGTAGATCTAATGTCAATCCAATAATGATAACAGCTAAAAAAAATTATAAATTTTCAAACTTAAAGCCTCATATTAATGATTAAAGTATGAACAAGAAAAAAAGCCTTCGAAGATCTCACAAACTTAGAATCCTTTAGAATATTCCCAAAAGTACTAGCAATATTTTTTGTATATCTATAAAAAAGTTCCTCTTATTTGACATTTTTTATCAATCCAAAATAACATTGGGAGAGAGAGAAATTGGCAGAGAAATATGTGAATTAATAATGATAAGAATGAATGATCAAAGAAAGTAATTTTCTAAAAACTCCTCGAGATTGGCAAAATAAGTTGCTGCAAATGGCGTTTGGAATATTCATTCCCTTTTGCCAATGATTCTCTGTTCTGATAAGGTGGGTAAGGTGGCAATCGCAAATGCCCAGTCGGCAATAAATGACTAATGAGCACTTGCTTGGTCGCAATTAATTCTAAAACGTGCGACTGCGCCGCTCTCGGTTCGATTTGAATATTGCCGCTCTGCGTGGCTGAGGCTGAGGCTGATAAGGAACCATTGCAGCAGCAGCAGCAACACCACCAGCAACACCAGCAGTCACCTTTACTTTATCGGATCTACGAGTATACACTCGTATGCATTGGTCGTATGATTTGCTGATTTGGCGTGCTCCACCTTAGAGATGGTGGGGGACTCCACTCCGTGTTGTGTTGCCATGTTGTCCGCTCTGGGAACTGCCTGTTGAGATAGTCGAAAATTCGTCCAGCTCTTGCCCGCGTGCACTGCACTGCAGATAGGGGAGGTGGAAGTGGAAGCGGACGACATTGCCTCGATAAGCACAGATACGATCTCAATTCTGATCGAATTTTTCCTATACGTATAGACGTAATTTCTATGTCATTGAGGCGCGTGCCCAGACTGCTGTTGGAGCATAATAATGGGTCCAAAGATTTCCGAGAGTCGTAGGAAAATACATACATATATGTATGTATAATGAAATACTTTGTTCGATGGTCTAATCTCAAGCTCATATACCTAAAGGTTTTATTCCATACATTTTTTTGATTCGAAAGAATGCTTGCCGGAATATAAGATTATTATTGACATTTTTTGGTAGACCTACATACATATGTACATATGTATTTGTTTGGTAGACTCCGAAGAAAAAATGTATTTCTTGCCCTCACTCTAATTTTCGTTCTATAATAATATCACAAAAAAAATAATCAAAAACTGTGATCCATAATACGTATTACTCGATTTTTTTTGGTACCAAATGTTTTGATTTAATAAGAGCTGAGAGCTTAACTGCTTCGTAGAACCTGCTTTAATATCAATGACCATCACTGACCACCTTAAAAAAGGACTTATGTGGGTTTAAATTGAAAGAACTCTCACATCAGTTTATATAACACTTCTTTTTTTATAAATTTTGGGAGTACTGTACTCTTTAACTAAAATATATTTTTAGCTCATTTTTAGTGGAGTTAGCATTTTGCCTTTTCAGATTTTGTAGTATGAAAGAATACGACTTTAACAATAAGATAACCATGCAATTTCCTCAAAACGGCTGCTTCAACTTATCACGAAAATAACTACAAAATCGAATCTTTTTTGTACAAAATTTGTAAGCCAACAATTATATTTCTTTAAAGGTTTTCTAGAGAAAAGTTGAACCTTGGTGCTTAATATTGATGGACATTAAGTTCTTAACTTTGAGATTGATTAGGTCTTTTAAAAAGAGACGTAACATATTCCCAACACTCTTTTTTTTTCTGCAAAGTCATTCGAATTGTGTTCCGCAATGCTTATCGGCGGATTATCTGTATTTTTAGACACATGATATTTGCTTTCACTCTCCTCCAGAGTTCATTTTCATGGTGTCCTTTGTGCTTTAAGTCCTAGCTGTATTCCATATACTGAATGTTCTCCATTTACGAATTATTCATACGATGACAACAAAAATTAGATCGACAGTCTGAACACGCCACTTTCCATTGTCTTTGCACTTGACTCACATTTCTTATATCACTTTAGTGGAACGATCGAATCGGATCGGATTGGATCGGATCGGATGGGCGAGTCTTGTGGATTGGTTGGATAATCGAATAGACTTCAGCACTGCACACTGTCACTCCAAATCGAAGCACTTCTTATAGCTCTTTTATCACTTTTGTTTGCACTTTGGTGTCGCGTATCCTTTGGGTGCTCAGTTTTGATGGGCAAAAAAAGGATCAACGGGAGGATATATGGGTTGGCTTGAGTTGTGTTGGATGAGTGTGTGTGTGTGTGTGGGTTGTGTATATCCTTTTGGTGTGCACGTATTGCTCCGACTTGTTCCGCAGACAGACTGAACTAGGGCTGCAGTTGCTTTATTCTTTATATGCATTCGGTTTGCGGGGAGTAGGAGGATCGGCGGCCGGTGGTGGCCATCAAATGGCGCATACGTAATTGCCCATATCAATACCAAATACTAAGCATACCCGATTTCATAATGACTGCGCCAGAATCGCCTTCGCCACGAACCACCACCAACAGCCACCAACCAATCGCCAGCACCCCTGAATAATTCATTTTCATGCAAAAATGTTTTCCCTCTTCCAGTGCCTCTAACTCCGACACAAAATCAAAAAGAAATTGCGACGCTGACCAGGACAGGTGTATCTGTGTATCTGTATCCGTGAGTGAGTGCCCATGGCCTGGTAATTAGTCTAAGTGTGTGCCATAGCAGCGGACATCGCTTAGTTAACCCACTTGTCGCATGTCGCCCCTCCGCCACGCCACGCCACGCCTAGCCTAGCCCCCTCCCCGCTCGGTTCAGTAGCACGATCATCCGGATCAGAAGCGACCTTTTTTGTTTTGTTTTTTATTGGAACAGACAGTCAGTACATCGATACCTAACGGCGTCGTTTGGGCTGAGCCTTTGGCTTTCGACACTGACGACTGCCGCTGCTGTAGTGGGCTACGCGGGGCGGCTTGGCTTTGGCTTTGGCTTTGGTTGCCTTTGCCTTTGCCTTTGCACGGGATTTGGTTCGCTGTTACGATCGAAAAAAGGTTAGTTTGAATCAACATCAACAACAGCCTTTTGTTAGTGCCTACCGTTTTCTTGACTGCCTTTCGTGCTGGTCTGCCCTTGCAGAGCATAGGAGTCAGCGGCCTCTTGTCCACGGCATTCGTTCTGCGAAAGCTGAAGGGCAAGCGTCGACTCTCCTCCCTCAGCGAGAGTATGCCCAGATTAATGCCCACCTGCATGGCAAATTCCACGGCTTTCTTGAGTGTACCGAATGGACGGATGTGCTGGGCCACCACAATGGGTTCGAGTGCTGTGCACAGATCCTCCACATCGGCGCCTATGAAAACGACAGAATTTATTCCCATTTCCCTCAATTTAGATTACTCACTGAGTGTGGGCTGGCGACTCAGCAAGTCTAAAATGTGAGGCAGCAGTGATCTTACGGGTTCCATTATAACTTTCTATAAATTGTTCACGTTAAATTTTAATATTTTGTGTATTGCTTGTAATATTTAAGAGCTGTTGCTTATTGTTTACTGATTTCTTTGATACGTAGAATGATATCACAAAGGCTTCTGAGGTTGAGAATATTCTACAATAAACTAGAATCCTAGACTGGACTGGCGGCTGATATGGCAATGTCCGAGTTTATTTGTTTAATTTCCCTTCACTCCACTTTTGCACTTAAAATACCAAATTAAATCAAATTAATTGTAGACACTGTATTGTATATAAATCGGCAGGCGGCCAGTCGATACGAGGAGTGCGTGTACGTGTACGTGTGTGTGTGTATGAATTATGTACGAGACCCGATTCCAATTAATCAAATGCGAATAATTTGCCAAAACAAAAGTTTGATCAAACCACAAGTTGATATTAGTTTTGCTTAAGAATGGATTGCATCATCAGCATTTAACAAATACATATACTATATTTAACTATATACAACGGTTTTTTCCAGCATAAAAAAAAACAATCAACGACTTCCTTGTGGCTACCCCAACAAATTCCAACGATTTCATTGCGTCAGAGGGCAAGAGTTGGCGTGGAAAAACACTAAACTAATCATAATTGTAAACACATTCTGCATACATACATATGTAATACTCGCACGAACGCCAATGACCCTACAAAGACGACAGAAATCAGAACAGTACAGGATGGGAGCAAGTACTCGCAAGTCTCTTTACACAAGCACAATTTCGGGTACATTTTAAATGAATCCAAATATATTCGAATGCAGATACCAAAATCCTTTCTTGTATCAGCACTCCCACATGATGATGTTACATGATATTCACATTTGGAATCAACTTCCGCCACACATGCAACAACTTTGCGACACTTCTTACAATTTCAAACGCCATTGAGGGCCCACCTAAAGTCATTTTAACAGTACTTAATATGAAAAAAATCTTAAATATAATCAAATATGAGAGATGTAAAAGGAAATAAAGTTGTAAATAAAATAGTATAAAATCGAAATTTAAAATTAAAATAAATAAATTACATAATACCAGAGGCTATTGCATTAATTAAAAGAAATACAAAATGAGTGGAATGGAAAATCAGCTCCATCGATTTCAACCATTAAATATTGGGCTGCTGAGTTTCAGAACGGGGGCGGACAAGCATTTTTGACGAGAACCATCAAATATGTGCCACTTACGTCTCGTAATTTATATTTAATTAACAACACAAATGCAGACGCTGTCCTGTCTGATAATTATGTATAATAAAAATAAAAAATAATCTTATCTAAAGCGGGTCTCTGGAGCAAACCATTAACTGGCTATTGAGTCTTCCTGTTCGTATCAATAGCCACGGGCCCGGTAACAAGCTGTGAGCGCTACTATTAATAAAACCAAAACAAAACAAAACAAAGACGCGTGCACAGTTCGCTTTCTTTGCCTTGGGCCGTCGGCTTCGAAGGATGATAGCGAAGCGACCATGATACGGTGTTAATGTTGTTGTTGTTGGTTTTTTTGTTTGGCCAAGCCTCGACCTTGGCGATAGCGGAACATACGGGAACAGCTCACATTTGGCGATGCGATGCTCTGGAACGTTGCTAACACATGAGAGCTATGTGATTAGCTCGGGCATGCCGCGTGCTTTGCCATTGCCCCGTCTCGCCTCTGTATGTGCTTTACAATGATTAGCTGATAATGAAATATATTTTTGGGGTATTGGCCGGTGGGACAGGTAGCCCGCCTAGGCAGCGGAAATTTACACATAACAGGGGCGTGTGCTGGCAAAAGCTCGGAAGTAATATGCTCTGCTCTCTGCTCCTCTCTCTCTAGCGGTGATACGCATGATAGTTGGCTGTGCCAAGGGTTGAATACATATACATAATAGCGACCAATTGCCCTTCAGCCTGAATGTGAATGATGAAGATCCGCAGACGATTAGACAGCCACTGTCAGAGGCTGTATGGCTTTTTCACGGTGAATTAAAGGTGATCCTTGTCGGTCGCTTATCTGTTAGATCTGCTATTACTTTATATAATATATAAGTATAAGTAATAATGATATACGTCAGTGGTTTGTTCGTTCGTTCGTTCGTGGCTCTGAAACGACTGTCGTTAAACCACGGGCAAGCGGCTGTGATGAACTTTGTTATTAGGTATGGGTGCTTGTGATACATCTGCGTCACCAGCGCAGCAGCGCACCAGCGACTGGTCAAAGTTTCACTGTTTGTCCGGGCACAATGTTTTAATTAACTAACAGAAAAAATGTTTAATGAAACAGCAATAACAATCAGTCAATCGCATGTTGCCACGCCTCAAAGCTTCACCACAATCTTGCCCCGCAAATGTCCGCACTTCATGCGCTCAAAGGCCTTTGGCATTTCCTCAAAGCCGAATGTGCTGTCAATTAGTGGCATCAACTGCAAGCATTCCAAAAGGATTACATTAGCCTTCGAATGGACCCACTGCGTAGGTTAGTCCTGTGTCACTCACCTTTCGCTGCCGCACCAGCTGCTCCAAGAATGCAATGCCATGCGGAGCAGGATTGAAGAAGCCCCACTTGACCAGTCCACCGCGCTGCGTGAGGGATTTCACATTGGTCTGCACCAAGTCCACCACATTCTTGATTGCACCCAGGCCTAGGCCCTGCTGATCAATGTTGGCCAGCAGTGGCGAGGAGAAGGTAATGTACTGCCGGTAATCAAATTTCAATTCCGCTGCATGCGCTCCCCCATGTCCGGCACAGTCCAAGACAATGTCGTAGGGCGCAAACTTGCACAGCTCGTCCATGGCCTCGCTGTTCTTGTAGTCCACAACGAAATCGGCGCCCAGGCAGCGCACCATTTCCACGGCATTCTCACTGCAGGTGGCGAGCACTTGAGCGCCCTGCGACTTGAGTATTTGTATGGCCAGGGTGCCAACACCACCGGAGCCGCCCAAGACCAGTATGCGCTTATGCGCGCCACCACCAGCCGCTGTGGTGGCACCACACGCACCACCCAGACCGCCAGTTATGTAGAGTCCCGACCAGGCGGTCAGACCCGCATACAGCACGCTGGCTGCCTCGCTATCGTCTAGCTGTTTGGGCGCCGGCGACAGCTAGAAACGAAAAGAAAGATGGTTTAAATGGATCTGTTAAGCACTTGACTACTTACACAGTACGATGGGACAGCCACATACTCAGCATGAGCACCAGGACTGGCCTGCACCGGCACCACGCCCCATACACGCGCTCCCAGCTTGAGTGCATCGGATGTCACGCCCATGCCCTTCTGCACCAGTTCGCCACAGAATTCGCGGCCCAATGTGAGCGGAAACTCGATGCCATCGCCCGGCTGGCAGCGTAGTTTGTTCAGCACTGTGGCTCCATAGCCACGGAGCATGGCAAGATCGATGGGATTCACAGCCGTCGTCCGCAAACGCACCAGGCATTCATTGGATCTCCGTATCTGGGGTATCTTGAGTTTGTCGGACAGCAGCAGCTCATCGATATCGCCGTAGCTGTGCAGCTGCCATCCACGCATCTTCTCGAGGGATTTCGTTGGCGTCGCTGGCGGCAAATGTTCTCCTTTTGTCCTGTTGCCGGTGGCAGTTACGTTTGCACTGGCGGCGTACTGTCGCCTGGCATGCAGGACGCATTGCCGCAGCCAGAGGACGCCATTACATCCAGTAGACTGCATATTGACAGCAATTGCCAGGAGCTAAGAATAAAATTAACTAATTCCTTGCAAAATTAAATAAATTCCGCTGGTTTGTAATAACAATAGTATACCGTTTCCGAAAAATACCAGTTTTTGCGTGTTTTGGTATTTTAGTTTTTCCGAATTGAGTACGGCAGCGCTATTTTCAGCCGCAGCAAAATATCGATAGTTGGAACGATAGATTGCGGAAACAACCTCTTATTTTGAAACAAGGCCTATGTTCTTTACTATATATCCTTAAAAATGATATATAAAAGATTGGTGAAGTTGATTAAATGTACCGTTATACCGAAAGTATTCCTTGAACTTGAATTCAAATCTATCAAATCTCAAAAAAGTAATCTCAGTAATCCATGCCGAATGGAAACGCAGTTGTCGAATTCCGCTTCGTGTGAGAATACTGAAAAATAGTCAGTGTGTTGTGGAGTCCAACACATACACATCAACAAAGTTTTTGTTGAGTAGTTATAAGCAAAAAGTGTAAATATTTTTAGTTATGTTTAAGTAAAAAGTGGATTTTTTTTAAAACACTCGAAATCGTAAGCCCAAATTATTGTTTTTGTTTTTATTTAAATAATTTTCTTTTCCAAAATTGTTCTTTTTGTTTAGCGCCCGTTCCTACCATAGCAGAGCCTCTTTTATTCCCTCTTGGGGGCATCTTTCAATGATGCCCTTGAGAGATCCGAGAAGTTGTAGGTGAGATGATCCAGGGTTTGCGAGGACCACACAGGATATACAGTCAAAGGTGCAGCAGCCAAATACGCCGCCACATATGCCGCCACATATGCCGCCACATACTAAAAACACAGGTAATTAATTGTTTGATTTTAATTGGCTTACCTCGGCGAACCGCGATAAAATATGCTTTTCATTGTGAAATTTACACAAAGTTTTCTGCAATTTATATTTCAGGATACATGGACACGATTTTGATTTGAAGTGTGGAGTGGAGAGCGTGGACACTAACCATACAGTATACTGTATGGTTAGTGGCGTGGAGTAGGCCTACTGGGGATACCACGTTAAAAAAAACGCGCCTAGAACTTTACCAAACACTGGTGGTGTGGAAAAGAGTTATTTGCACAAACTTTAACTTATTCGAATAAATGAAGAATTAAATTACATATTTGTAAAGCAGAACGAGTTACTTATTGCTTCATAATAAATCGTGAACTTTCTGGTGTACCGAAGGACCAATAACATACATATTTAAGAATTATTTTTATTATTTTTTATTTTATATATTTATTGAGAAATGAATCTCAGCTATTACATTGGCTAGTAAAGAAGAGTCTACTTAGTTTTTGTAGGAAAAGTACAAATTTGAAATAATACACCATTCAATGTTCCAATTAGTGAAATGGAAATGAAACGATCTCCGCATCATACCAGCGAGGAGATGCTCCTGCCTCCACTACACCATACAAAGAGAACTAGAACCAATCAAAAATATGTAAGTAAATGTAAGTAAAGCTGAACTTTATGTCTCCAGGCGTACATTTTAGGGAAACCTGTGATTCGCCAAATACGATGAGTTCTACATCGAAATTTTCATCATCGTCGTTTCATGTCGTTTGAAAAGCAGAGTGAAAGATATGGCAGGAAGTTGAAATCGCTCTTACCAAGGTTACCGGCCAAACAATCTACAAATTTATTGTTGAAGAATCCTGGAAGGTCTGAGCCTACCTCAGCCTGAGTTAAGTCCTCACATGGTTATAATGATATGTTGTTCTGTTGATGGCCGTATTCTCATAACTAATTTTGTTTTTTAAATAATTATTGTAAGCTTTGACTGTTATTTTTGAGGACATACTATTCATATGAGAGAGCTAAATCTTGCTAAATCAAAATGCAATGGAACAAATATTTCCATAAACTATTTATGATACTGTTTTGGGTTTTCTTTAAATAACATTTTCCATTAAGAAAGATCAGTAGTTCAAGAACAGTATGATGCAGCATAATTAATGTTTGCCTTGAACTCAGATTTTCATACGGAATTATAGAAATGCGTGGAAGTTAAATATTTATTTCATTTAGCTATAGATGTTAACATCATACTGCATGATCACTTTGGACGAACCATCATCTGCATTGCTCTGTGTGAATAATCACCTCGAAAAGTCTCCCACATCATTCCCTTCCACTTCATCCCAGGCATATTACCCCTCATATACAGGCCGAAAAGTGCACTGAAATTATGAGAATAGAATAAAATCAATGCAATACAAAATGTTCATAAGGTAAAAATTTACATATGTATATGTACATACCTATCGCCACAACTATTGTGCCACCAGGCACTCATGCGGTCATGTGCACAATTACCTTTCTTCCACTGATCGTTGTCCCAGTCGTAGGCTGTAAATTTCTGGGCCCTGCATTTATACATCGAATCACCCGCATCCCCAGTGGAGGAGCCCAACTTTGACATTCGAAATGCGTCATTTTCACTTTCGATGTGGAATTCGTTATATTTGGTATATCTCTGGTTTCCTTCGAAATCCTCCAGGTGAACGTATAGCTCTTGGGTCTGTGATTTCGTTATGGCGTGCAGCTTTTCCAATCCTATGAAGAATTCGCCCCTGATGTCCCCGAATCCCCTCCTGAACTCATCCCACCTGCGATAGAAATTTAGCTCTCCATTTGTTCGACGGGCGATCACAGTCCAGCCAGGCCCAGCAATCTTTGCATCACAGAAAACTTCAAACGGTTCTAGGTTCCCTACCGTTATGTTATGTATACCATTAATAGCCGTATCAATAGGACATTGGCTATTTGGATTCTGAATCGCCAATCCTCGAATGTCACTACTGTCCGTTCCGTTTACGACACTCTGAAAGTAGGTTTTTCTTTGCTGTTTACGAATTAAAATCTTTTGAATATACTCGAAACCTTACCACTTCTGCTGCAAATCCTGTGCTTTTGAAAAGAAAAAACACAAGCAACCAGGAGATCCAACCAATAGACTGCATTGTTACCCGCTGATGACTGACTACCGAGTGTCATTGAATTGCGTCTTTTTATATCTCTTCCAATTTGGATTTATCTAATCGCACTATTCGCATTATTTGTTAACACTTTTCCAATTTTCTACGTCTTAAAGAATCAAACAAATTTAACACACTAAGTGTAACTGATTATATTCGAATATACTCGTACTTATACATATGTATGTATGTAAGGGTAGATAATGTCACAGTTTACAACATGGTTAAGTTGGGAGTGCTAGTCATTATGGTAAATATATAATACCAGAGCACCTGGTGACCAAAGGTAAAGGCTGTTCCGTAACAGTCAGAAAGAAGTGTTTCAGACTCCATAAATTATTTCAATTTACTGCTTCAAAAGCTTTCCCAAGGAACCAAACCCACTTTTTCTAATAGATTTGGGGCTTTGAAATTGTTTGATGATCATTTTTCTTTCTACGGCAGAACTAGTTTTTAAAGAATTTATTTTATTTTAGTTTATTAATTAGGCGTCGTTTAAGGTACAGAAATTCATTAAAATCTATGGAGAAACGGTAAAGCTAAAATTGGTACCAACCCTCACAAAAAAGAGGCATGATGATGGAATCACAGTATTATTTTCCGCTGCTGTTTAATTTGAGGTGGGTTAGGTGGGTTAAGTGCGTAGTATATTTTGAAATGAGACGGTATATTTTGGTATATTTCCGAGGGTAAGACGGTATATTATCAATAAATCGGCGGTCACACTCATATCCATTTAATTAAAAACAAATCAAATTAAAGCTGTCAAACGATTGATAGTTGGAAAAAAGAATCGATACTATCGTGATAGTATCGGGCTCAAATAACACTACTCGACAAAATCGAACTTTTTTTTTCCTCAAGGATCCAAACCGACTTTTTCTGATAGAAATGAGGATTTACAATTTTTTAAAGAATTATGGTTTTTTTTCTATGGCAGAACTTTTTTTTTAAGAATTTTTGAAGTCTGGTATTTTTTTTTAACTTTTTTCAAAGGTAGCGCTTGTTTTTTTCACATAGCTCTAGAATCTTACGTCTGGTTGTAAAGAACTTTGCTATTTTGAAAAGATAATTAAAACAGCTAGAAGTTAAGCCCAAACACTTTGTGATTACCGTCTGGGAAATATAAAGCATTGAAATGCAAAAATGATGATTTTTGTGCGGTATTTTTTACGAAATTTTGACTTTAAAAACTCAGGAAGGTGCATTATAGGTATAGGCATTATATTGTATAGGTGCATTAATTTGGCGTCGTTCAAGGTATCGCTCATTAAAATCTATGGAGAGACTTTGGAGCTAAAATTCGTTAACTAAACCTAAAATATGGAGAAAATGAACAAAAAATACCTTTTGGAAGGTTGCGAGCCCATTGGCAGTTGGGCCCGCAACCATCAAAAAGGTATTTTTTGTTCATTTTTTTCATTTTTTAGCTTCTAGCTGTTTAAATTATCTTTTCAAAATAGCAAAGATACTAGAGCTATGTGAAAAAAACAAGCGCTACCTCTGAAAAAAGCTTAAAAAAAATACCAGTTTTCAAAAATTCTTCAAGAAAAAGTTCTGCCATAGAAAAAAAAAAAATATTATCAAACCATTTCTAAGCCCCAAATCTTTAAGAAAAAGTTCGTTTTGTTCCTTGAGGAAAAATCGTGTTGACTAGTGTAATTATTAATTATTTTTTTGTTGATATTTACTGGTTACTAACCTGATTAAATAGAGCGGGGTTAAGCTAGTTTTTTCTCGGTTTCTGAGTTTTCTGAGGTTCCAGTCACACACGACAAAACAAATCAAGTGAACTATTTATTTTTCCATATGTATACATTTGAAAATGACCGCCAAACACATTTGGCGCACAAAAAATACTGACATTTTTATACCCGTAATCAAAAAAGAGTTAAGGGGTATATTAGATTTGTGGTAAAAGTGGATGTGTGCAACGCAGAGAAGGAAACGTTTCCGACCCCATAAAGTATATATATTCTTGATCAGCATCAATAGCCGAGTCTATATAGCCATGTCCGTCTGTCCGTCCGTCTGTCCGTCTGTCCGTCTTGATGAGCGCCTGGATCTCAGAGACTATAAGAGCTAGAGAAACCAAATTTGGTTTCCAGACTCATGTGATATCACACTGCTACAAGTGTATTTCAAAATTTCGCCCCGCCCCCTTCCGCCCACACAAAGGACGAAAATCTGTGGCAGGCACAGTTTTAAAGATACGATAAAACTAAAAAAGCAGTATCGTAGAAAATGCCCATATCTACCAGATTGCCGAATCTGAATCAGATCGGATCATAATTATAGCCAGAATGAAGAAATTAATTTTCAGTTGCTTCCCCTCCCCCTCCCGCCGACGAAAACGCATCTCATTTTCCTTCTCGCTCGCACATTCTGCCGCGTTCAGTGCGCGAGCAACCCCTAGCGGAGGAGATGTAGAATCTAATTGGAACATGTAAAATCTACATGTTAGATGTATAATATACATTGTATATGTAGATGTAGATATCATATGTAGCAAAAAAATGTAAAATGTAAAATTTTTTTTTTTCTAAAATTCTTAAAAATCATAAGCTCAAAAATGTATATACTGACTGAGTACGGGTATAAGTAGAGTCGCGTCCCCAGAAGCGACTCACACGTTCCTTCTCGTTCGCTCTCAATTCGTGTTGGGTTTTCAAAATTTGCTTTCTTTCCCGAGGTGAAGAGAGCGTTTTTGTGGTGACTTTCCATTCCTTTTCGTGGTATGAGAAACATGTATCTTACGGGAACGTTCCCATAAGATACATTTGATTTGTATGGGAAAAATTTCACCAACATCTGGAAATGAATAGGCAGCATTGTTCTGCAACTTTGGCACGGAATGAGCAACAATCTGCATACCTTGGGAAAATGGATATTATGGAATTAAGATATTGTTTGTAATTTCAGGCTCCAATTAATGCAGAAACTACTCAGTCTCCGTTTTAAAGATATAAATGAAATTTTGCAACTCACGGGTTCCAATAATAGGTATCAGGACCGGGATAAATGTATGCATTTATAGGTAAAAAACATGTCAATCTAGGATAAAATCATAAATAATGTTTTAATGGAGCTTGGAACAAAACATTTAACACCAATTAAAAGAAATAAGGTATACAAAGGTCCAGCTGTTCAAAAATAGTCCAATAAAAAAAAATACAACAAAAAGCAACTAATCAGAATCCAAACTCAACTGCAATATGGACTTTATTGAGCAGGAAGTGAGTGATTTTCGATCTAGCTGTGAAAAGGAAGTGCCGCACAGCAGAATCATAATTTGTTCCAGCTCCCTAATTAGGGTTGACATCTATCCTGAACGTCCCAATCGCTTGATGACCGTATGCTTGCGTTTTCCTGAGGATTATCCGAAGATTACACCCATTCTAGTTGAGTTGAAGAGTCAAGCGTACTCGGAAAGGCTTCTCTCCGAGTTGACCCGCCTAATTGATGACCATGCTCGGGAGTTCTTGGGCAAGCCGCAGGCTTTACTGGTCCTGGCATTTGTCCAGCAATACCTATCGGACAATCCCTTGTGCGTGTGCTTGGACGAGATAAAGCAACTGAGAGTGGACATCAAGACGCGAGTGGTCTGCCCCGAGCTAACCGGTGGAGAGTCTGCTCACGTGGAGAGTCAGCTAAAGTTGCGACAGAAGAACAACAGCGTTGAGTTGATAGCCAGAGGCGGAAGATTTACATACAGAGTGACGGCAGTCGTGCCCGACATCTATCCCGCCCAATGTGTGGAGCTGAAAGGGCAGGAATCCAATTTGCCGGCAGTTCTGGTGCGCTACCTCAACGGACAGTCCAGGGAGATTGCCCGACAGTGTGTGGAACCGCCTCACCGCCTCAGCAAAGATGAGCTGGCCAACTTTCGGCCAGCGAAAAGCCTTTATCGTTCACTGAAGTTCTGCCTGGAGGCTACCCGGGATTTCCACGTCGAACGTTGCCCCATTTGTGATAAAACTGTTTTGCCCAACAATCCGACGGATGTGGAGCTGGAGGAGAACGCCGATGCCTACATCGAACGTGTCTACTGTGGTCACCTGTTTCACCAGGGCTGCCTTAAACAATACCTTGCCGAACCACCATTTCCCCGAGGTGGCAAACTCTGTCCCGCCAAGCGACGCCACCCGAGATCTGATGCCCAAACCTACATGGGCAGCAGGGCAGGATCAGCATCAGTTCAGGGCGTAGTAGCGTCAGCCAGCTCGAAGCCTTTGGATAATGCTGTGTGTGGCATTAAGTTGGCACACGATCGTTGGGTGGTTAGTGTGAAAACGGCCGAGGCACGCTGGGCCCAGAAGCAGGCACGCCAGCGTGAGCTGGAGGAGGTGGTGGATTTTCTACAATAAACAAGGAAGGGATCAAATCAGATCAGATCACATAGAGTGCATTGTTAAATTTGTATAGCTATTGTATTTTGTGATGTCTTATCGAATACGCTTATATTACTAAAGATGGAATAAATAAAATGATGATGAAGTGCGACTAGGTTGGTTTTTGTTTTGTTTTGGAAATTATAAACCTTGTTTATAGGATGCCGAAGAAGTCAAAGGGTTTGTGTAAACTCAGATAACCGAAAATGTGCGTTAATCTGGAAGCCCTTCGAGTTCAGGCTTAGCATTTAGCTAAAGTTTAGAAATCTGTGATAATTTCATCATCCTCGTACCGCTTGATGGGATCTCCCTTGATCAGCGATGAAATAAGACTATGGATAGAGAGTGAGATAAACCAATTTGACAACTGTTATAAAGGATATTCAAATGCTTGCTTACCAATATAAACCGACAAAGAACATAACAAAGTAGTAGCCTAAATAGATCATGCAGTTCCTTAAATGCACCTTTAACAATCCACGACTATGTATATCCACCGGATCGTAGACGCCTAAGCTGTCCCGCCGCTGACGATGCAGCTCATAATATAGCCAAAGGACCATGGGCAGATTGAGCAAAAACATTATCCAGTGTCCGCCCAGCAAGAGGAGGCCGCATAGCAACGCGTGAGAGCCAAATTTTGGTATTACCCAAAAGTTGAGCCGCCGACAACACTCCTGGGCGTTCAAATAGTCGCACTCCAGGTCAGCCAATGTCAGAACCTTTATGAGATTGTTTGTTATTAAATTTTCCATATATGTACATATACAAATCAAATTTAACTCACATAATAAATTAACAGCAGAAGTATGGCCCCATAGACCAGCAGGGTGATGCAGAAGATGGCTGTTTCGGGCAGAAACATAATTGCACTAGAGATTCACTTTTTTACTTACAAATAACGTTTCTTAACTATTTCAGCATTTTTTTGCCCAACTTTGACATTCGATATAGATCATATTCACTTTCGATGTAGAACTCATAGTATTTGGCGAATCGCGGGTTTCCCTCAAAGTCCTCTAGGTGTACATAAAGTTCGTGGTTTTGTGATTTCGTTATGCCATGCAGCCTATCCAATCCTATGAAGAAGTCGCCCTTGATGTTCCCAAATCCAGTCTTGTACTCCCCCCAGTTCCGGAAGAAATTAAGCTCTCCATTTGTTCGTCGGGCTATCACAGGCCAGCCAGGACCCGCAATTGTTGCATCGCAGGAAACTTCAAGGGGTTCCAGGTTCTCTAAAATTATGGTATGTATTCCGTTTGCACTCGGATGAAGGGGACACTGGCTATTAGGATTCTGAAAATTCAACCATTAAACATCCCAACGTTCTTCGTTCCGTTTACGACACTCTGAAAGTAGGTTTTTTGCCATTTACGAATAATAATCGTATGAATAAGCTCGAAACTTTACCACTGATGCTGTGGTAATATATCATATTTTTGATTGGTTCTAGTTCTCTTTCTATAGTGTAGTGGAGGCAGGATCTCCTCGCTGGTATGATGCGGAGATCGTTTCATTTCCATTTCACTAATTGGAACATTGAATGGTATATTATTTAAAATTTTTACTTTTCCTACAAAAACTAAGTAGACTCTTCTTTACTAGCCAATGTAATAGCTGAGATTCATTTCTCAATAAATATATAAAATAAGAAAAAATAATAAAAATAATTCTTAAATATGCATGTTATTGACCCTTCGGTACACAGAAAGTTCACGATTTATTATGAAGCAATAAGTAACTCGTTCTGCTTTACAAATATGTAATTTAATTCTTCGTTTATTCGAATAAGTTAAAGTTTGTGCAAATAACTCTTTTCCACACCACCAGTGTTTGGTAAAGTTCTAGGCGCGTTTTTTTTAACGTGGTATCCCCAGTAGGCCTACTCCACGCCACTAACCATACAGTATACTGTATGGTTAGTGTCCACGCTCTCCACTCCACACTTCAAATCAAAATCGTGTCCATGTATCCTGAAATATAAATTGCAGAAAACTTTGTGTAAATTTCACAATGAAAAGCATATTTTATCGCGGTTCGCCGAGGTAAGCCAATTAAAATCAAACAATTAATTACCTGTGTTTTTAGTATGTGGCGGCATATGTGGCGGCATATGTGGCGGCGTATTTGGCTGCTGCACCTTTGACTGTATATCCTGTGTGGTCCTCGCAAACCCTGGATCATCTCACCTACAACTTCTCGGATCTCTCAAGGGCATCATTGAAAGATGCCCCCAAGAGGGAATAAAAGAGGCTCTGCTACGGTAGGAACGGGCGGCTAAACAAAAAGAACAATTTTGGAAAAGAAAATTATTTAAATAAAAACAAAAACAATAATTTGGGCTTACGATTTCGAGTGTTTTAAAAAAAATCCACTTTTTACTTAAACATAACTAAAAATATTTACACTTTTTGCTTATAACTACTCAACAAAAACTTTGTTGATGTGTATGTGTTGGACTCCACAACACACTGACTATTTTTCAGTATTCTCACACGAAGCGGAATTCGACAACTGCGTTTCCATTCGGCATGGATTACTGAGATTACTTTTTTGTTGTAAATTGATTTGATATGCCACGATTTGTTAAGTTTGAATTCAAGTTCAAGGAATACTAAAGGTATAAGGTATAACGGTACATTTAATCAACTTCATCAATCTTTTATATGTCATTTTTAAAGGTATAAGAACCTAAAGTGAAGAGCATAGGCTCGTTTGAAAATAAGAGGTTGTTACCGCCAATACCGCCAATATTAAAGAAAGAGACGTTACAGTTTAAAATTATTTTATTTCTTCGTGGAACAATTTTACGTTGGCCGAACCATCATTTGCATTACTTTGTGGGAATCATATTCTCCAAAAGTCCCCCACCTCATTCCCTTCATTAACAATCCATCCCTTCTACCATCAATATACATGCCGAAAAGGTTACTGAAATGATGGAAATAAAATCAATCATTGCAATACAAAATTTTCATATTCATAGTACATACCTATCGCCACAATTATTGTGCCACCATGCACCCATGCGGTCATGTGCACAATTACCACCCGACCACAAATCGTTGTCCCTGTCGAAGGTCGTAAATCGCTGGTTGATGTGTTTAAAGTTCAGCGAATCACCCGCATCACCAGTGAAGGCGCCCAACCTTGACATTCGATATAAGTCATTTTCACTTTCGATGTGGAATTCTTTATATTTGGTATATCTCTGGTTTCCTTCGAAATTCTCCAGGTGAACGTATAGCTCTTGGGTCTGTGATTTCGTTATGGCGTGCAGCTTATCCAATCCTATGAAGAATTCGCCACTGATGTCCCCGAATCCCCTCTTGAACTCATCCCACTTGCGATAGAAATTTAGCTCTCCATTTGTTCGACGGGCGATCACAGTCCAGCCAGGCCCAGCAATCTTTGCATCGCAGAAAACTTCAAACGGTTCTAGGTTCCCTACCGTTATGTTATGTATACCATTAATAGCCGTATCAATAGGACATTGGCTATTTGGAATCGCCAATCCTTGAATGTCACTATTGTCCGTTCCGTTTACGAAACTCTGCAAGTAGGTTATTTTTGCTCTTTACTAATTCAAATCTTATAAATATGATCTAAACTTTACCACTACTGCTGCAAATCCTGTGCTTTTGCATAGGAAAAAGACTAGCAGCCAATTGATCCACATTGACTGCATTATTAACCACTAAAAAAAGACTGAAGAGGAATAGCACTCTTCAGTAGCAGCTTTTTATACCATTTTCTAATCTTGATTTTTCTTATCGTCCCAATACATTTTGACTGATTTGAAAAATGCCATATCTTTTCCAAGAATATTGCGAATCCCGTCATATTTTTCTTTTAATGGCAGCAAGGCTGATAACACTAGTCAACACGATTTTTCCTCAAGGAACAAAACGAACTTTTTCTTAAAGATTTGGGGCTTAGAAATGGTTTGATGATATTTTTTTTTTTCCTATGGCAGAACTTTTTTTTGGAGAAGAATTTTTGAAAACTGGTATTTTTTTTTAAAGCTTTTTTACGAGGTAGCGCTTGTTTTCATTAAAAAGTGATGGAGGACTTTGGAGCTAAAATTCGTTAACTAAACCTAAAATATGGAAAAAATTAACAAAAAATACCTTTTGGAAGGTTGCGAGCCCATTGGCAGTTGGGAATTGGGATCGCGATCAGGTACCAAATGTACAACCCTTGTTCGTTTGCTTTGTTCCCAATTGGCAGTTGGGACCGCAACATTCCAAAAGGTATTTTTTGTTCATTTTTTTCATATTTTAGGTTTAGTTAACGAATTTTAGCTCCAAAGTCTCTCCATAGATTTTAATGAGCGATACCTTGAACGACGCCAAATTAATGCACCTATACACAAAAAAATAGAGGACACAGGATATAATTTTTTTTCTACTTTTCCTGAGTTTTTAAAGTCAAAATTTCGTAAAAAATACCGCACAAAAATCATCATTTTTGCATTTCAATGCTTTATATTTCCCAGACGGTAAGCTGTAATCACAAAGTGTTTGGGCTTAACTTCTAGCTGTTTTAATTATCTTTTCAAAATAGCAAAGTTCTTTACAACCAGACGTAAGATTCTAGAGCTATGTGAAAAAAACAAGCGCTACCTCTGAAAAAAGCATAAAAAAAAAATACCAGACTTCAAAAATTCTTAAAAAAAAAGTTCTGACATAGAAAAAAAACCATAATTCTTTAAAAAATTTTAAATCCCCATATCTATCAGAAAAAGTCGGTTTGGATCCTTGAGGAAAAAAAAAGTTCGATTTTGTCGAGTAGTGTAACGTTTATTATATTGCTAAACTATTCGCTTCATTTGTTCAACTCTGTTACTCAGTTCCTTCTAATAAACATCCCTTTATTCTGGCTTCATCTTACATATTTTTTCCCAATCAATCTTATCCTTTCCACATGAATAGTTTTAACTGCATCTATCCCCCCTTCATCGACTATAATGACCTCTTAATTAATTTAAAATCATGTAAATTTTCTTTTTCTACTGGCCCCGATATGGTTCCGAGTGCTGTTCTTAAACTTTGTGCATATTCTCTCTGTATGCCCCTAGCACCTATCTCTCGAGCTCGGCGATTTCCCACCGTCTGGAAAGAGTCATATATTATTCCCATTCATAAAAAGGTAGACACCGGATTTTCTAATTACCGTGGGATCTCCAACTTATCTGCCATTCCCGAACTCTTCGAAAAAATAATTACTTCCCAGCTCCAACACTTTTGTTGTTCCTTATTCTCTGAATCGCCGCACGGATTTGTGAATTGTCGGTCTTTTTCTTCTAACCTCCTGGAATTTTCCAATTTGAACTGAAGTTAAAAAAACAGGTCGAAACATGTTTAAGTAGAGGGGCGCTTAAGTGGGTTAAGCGCGTAGTATATTTTGAAAATGAGATGGTATATTTTGGTATATTTCCGAGAGTTAGACGGTATATTATCAATAAATCGGCGGTCACACTCATATGCATTTAATTAAAAACAAATCAAATTAAAGCTGTCAAACGATTGATAGTTGGAAAAAACAATCGATACTATCGTAATAGTATCGGGCTCAAATATTTATTAAAAAACCATTGAAACCTTTTAGGAACTAGTCCATTGTAAAAATTTGATGCCACCTGTCGATTTGTTTATAAATGTATCTTTGTATTTTATAGCAGCCAATCCAAAAATATCAAATGGGCAACGACTGTAGCTCGATACTATCATGATAGTCGCAAAACTGTCGATATTAGAGGCTATCAGTAAAATATCGATACTATCGATAGTGCCCTCGATGGTTTGACACCTCTAAATCAAAGGCAAAAAAATGCTGAAATAGTTAAGAAACGTTATTTGTAAGTAAAAAAGTGAATCTCTAGTGCAATTATGTTTCTGCCCGAAACAGCCATCTTCTGCATCACCCTGCTGGTCTATGGGGCCATACTTCTGCTGTTAATTTATTATGTGAGTTAAATTTGATTTGTATATGTACATATATGGAAAATTTAATAACAAACAATCTCATAAAGGTTCTGACATTGGCTGACCTGGAGTGCGACTATTTGAACGCCCAGGAGTGTTGTCGGCGGCTTAACTTTTGGGTAATACCAAAATTTGGCTCCCACGCGTTGCTATGCGGCCTCCTCTTGCTGGGCGGACACTGGATAATGTTTTTGCTCAATCTGCCCATGGTCCTTTGGCTATATTATGAGCTGCATCGTCAGCGGCGGGACAGCTTAGGCGTCTACGATCCGGTGGATATACATAGTCGTGGATTGTTAAAGGTGCATTTAAGGAACTGCATGATCTATTTAGGCTACTACTTTGTTATGTTCTTTGTCGGTTTATATTGGTAAGCAAGCATTTGAATATCCTTTATAACAGTTGTCAAATTGGTTTATCTCACTCTCTATCCATAGTCTTATTTCATCGCTGATCAAGGGAGATCCCATCAAGCGGTACGAGGATGATGAAATTATCACAGATTTCTAAACTTTAGCTAAATGCTAAGCCTGAACTCGAAGGGCTTCCAGATTAACGCACATTTTCGGTTATCTGAGTTTACACAAACCCTTTGACTTCTTCGGCATCCTATAAACAAGGTTTATAATTTCCAAAACAAAACAAAAACCAACCTAGTCGCACTTCATCATCATTTTATTTATTCCATCTTTAGTAATATAAGCGTATTCGATAAGACATCACAAAATACAATAGCTATACAAATTTAACAATGCACTCTATGTGATCTGATCTGATTTGATCCCTTCCTTGTTTATTGTAGAAAATCCACCACCTCCTCCAGCTCACGCTGGCGTGCCTGCTTCTGGGCCCAGCGTGCCTCGGCCGTTTTCACACTAACCACCCAACGATCGTGTGCCAACTTAATGCCACACACAGCATTATCCAAAGGCTTCGAGCTGGCTGACGCTACTACGCCCTGAACTGATGCTGATCCTGCCCTGCTGCCCATGTAGGTTTGGGCATCAGATCTCGGGTGGCGTCGCTTGGCGGGACAGAGTTTGCCACCTCGGGGAAATGGTGGTTCGGCAAGGTATTGTTTAAGGCAGCCCTGGTGAAACAGGTGACCACAGTAGACACGTTCGATGTAGGCATCGGCGTTCTCCTCCAGCTCCACATCCGTCGGATTGTTGGGCAAAACAGTTTTATCACAAATGGGGCAACGTTCGACGTGGAAATCCCGGGTAGCCTCCAGGCAGAACTTCAGTGAACGATAAAGGCTTTTCGCTGGCCGAAAGTTGGCCAGCTCATCTTTGCTGAGGCGGTGAGGCGGTTCCACACACTGTCGGGCAATCTCCCTGGACTGTCCGTTGAGGTAGCGCACCAGAACTGCCGGCAAATTGGATTCCTGCCCTTTCAGCTCCACACATTGGGCGGGATAGATGTCGGGCACGACTGCCGTCACTCTGTATGTAAATCTTCCGCCTCTGGCTATCAACTCAACGCTGTTGTTCTTCTGTCGCAACTTTAGCTGACTCTCCACGTGAGCAGACTCTCCACCGGTTAGCTCGGGGCAGACCACTCGCGTCTTGATGTCCACTCTCAGTTGCTTTATCTCGTCCAAGCACACGCACAAGGGATTGTCCGATAGGTATTGCTGGACAAATGCCAGGACCAGTAAAGCCTGCGGCTTGCCCAAGAACTCCCGAGCATGGTCATCAATTAGGCGGGTCAACTCGGAGAGAAGCCTTTCCGAGTACGCTCGACTCTTCAACTCAACTAGAATGGGTGTAATCTTCGGATAATCCTCAGGAAAACGCAAGCATACGGTCATCAAGCGATTGGGACGTTCAGGATAGATGTCAACCCTAATTAGGGAGCTGGAACAAATTATGATTCTGCTGTGCGGCACTTCCTTTTCACAGCTAGATCGAAAATCACTCACTTCCTGCTCAATAAAGTCCATATTGCAGTTGAGTTTGGATTCTGATTAGTTGCTTTTTGTTGTATTTTTTTTTATTGGACTATTTTTGAACAGCTGGAAGCCAGGGCTGCAAGCAGTGCGAAATATTAAGCACTGATTTGTAAAATAAAAACATAGCTATATAGCTATTGCTTACTTATTCTTCCGAAATAAGCTAAAAACATTAATTCCTAATAAAATTTTCAGGTAAATTTGTATAATTTAATTTCATAAATGAGTGCTTGTGTACGCGGCTTTGGGAACTTTGCAGCACTGCCCAGCTGACGCAAAAACCCAGCCACGTTGTGAAAACGCCGACAAAACTGAAACCGATTCGAAAACTAAATTAAAGCATAGCAAAGATATGGTGCTGGATTTGGATCTGTTTCGCAGCGACAAGGGCGGCAATCCCGATGCCGTGCGTGACAATCAGAAGCGACGCTTCAAAGATGTCGCCCTGGTGGAGACTGTAATTGCGAAGGACAGCGAGTGGCGTCAGTGCCGTCATCGGGCCGACAATCTGAACAAAGTGAAGAATGTCTGCAGCAAGGCGATTGGCGAGAAGATGAAGAAGAAGGAGCCAGTGGGTGCCATGAGCGAGGAGCTGCCAGCTGCGGTAACCGCAAGCCTATCTGACATTGTGGCCGAAACGCTGCAGCCGCTAACGGTCAATCAGATCAAGCAGCTGCGCGTGCTCATCGACAATGCCATGACGGAGAACCAAAAGTCCCTGGAGCTGGCGGAGCTGACCAGAAACACGTCCTTGCGGGAGGTTGGCAATCACCTGCACGAGTCGGTGCCCGTTTCCAACGATGAGGAGGAGAACCGCGTCGAGAGGACCTTTGGCGATTGCGAGAAGCGCGGCAAGTACTCGCATGTGGATCTCATTGCGATGATTGATGGCATGAACGCAGAGAAAGGATGTGTGGTATCTGGCGGACGCGGCTATTTCCTGACCGGTGCCGCTGTCTTCCTGGAGCAGGCTCTCATTCAACATGCCCTGCACTCGCTGTACGCCAAGGATTATGTGCCCCTGTACACGCCCTTCTTTATGCGCAAAGAGGTGATGCAAGAGGTGGCCCAACTGTCGCAGTTCGACGAGGAGCTCTACAAGGTGGTGGGCAAGGGAAGCGAGAAGGCGGAGGAGGTTGGCACAGACGAGAAGTACCTGATTGCCACCTCTGAGCAGCCCATTGCCGCCTATCATCGCGACGAATGGCTGCCCGAGGCCTCACTGCCCATCAAATATGCCGGCCTGTCCACGTGCTTTCGTCAGGAGGTGGGCTCCCATGGGCGCGACACACGCGGCATCTTCCGCGTGCATCAGTTCGAGAAGGTCGAACAGTTTGTGCTCACTTCCCCGCACGACAACAAATCCTGGGAGATGATGGACGAGATGATTGGCAATGCCGAGCAATTCTGTCAGTCCCTGGGCATTCCCTACCGCGTTGTGAACATTGTGTCCGGTGCCCTCAATCATGCCGCCGCCAAAAAGTTGGATCTGGAGGCCTGGTTTGGCGGCAGCGGTGCCTACAGAGAGCTCGTCTCCTGCTCAAATTGCCTGGACTACCAGGCGCGTCGCCTGCTGGTTCGCTTTGGCCAAACCAAAAAGATGAACGCCGCCGTGGACTACGTGCACATGTTGAATGCCACAATGTGCGCGGCCACACGGGTCATTTGCGCCATTCTGGAGACACATCAGACAGAGACGGGCATCAAGGTGCCGGAGCCACTCAAGAAATATATGCCGGCCAAGTTCCAGGATGAGATTCCATTCGTCAAGCCTGCACCCATCGATCTGGAGCTGGCTGCGGCCGAGAAACAAAAGGGCAAGAAGGACAAGAGCAAGAAGGATCCAGCTGCCGGTTAATCGGCTACCTTGCATCCCCGCCCCTCCTCTATGATTATTAACTGCTAAAAACTAAGCTTGCAAAGTCCTCAAAATCTTTTGTTATCCAACTATCTAACGACTTATCTACTATTTATGGCATTTATGTGAACACTTTTTTATAAATTAAATTGGAACAAGCTGTGCTTTGAATGCAAATTCAATTTGTTATTACTTAGCTAAAGGTTCGGACGATTGCTATGGATACGCAGCCCGCCGGCCGCTAGAATTTCCAGTTACCAAGGCAACGTTTTTTTTTTTTTTTAATTTGTTTACTCTGGCGTATCAGTTTCATATCACAATTCATATTGGAACTAAAGAAAACTGAAAATATATAGAGATTCATAAAAATGCTTCATGCAAAACGTCGCGAAAAGTCCAAGTCCAAGGACACACGCTGGGATCGCATACGCAAGCGTCATCTGAATGCGCATCCCTTGGGCCTAAAGACCGATGCAGTGCGTCGCTTCATCGAAGTGGATTACGTGGGCCAGCGGCAGGAGAAGCTGCTGATTGAGGGCGAACATGCCAAGCAATTGAATCCCAGTGTGATCATGGACATGCGCCATGAAATGGTGAGACGGATCGACCCTCACCCCCCCTTGTTCACTAATTGGGTTTGCTTTTTCAGTTTCAGAAAATTCCGCACAAGCTGCCGCTGGCTACCCTGGCCCATGGCAGCACACTGGCGTCCACCAAGGCGCACAACCTGGAGGTGGAGCAGCGCTATATCAACAATCAGTTGATAAAGTTTCGCCAGCAGCTGGCCAGGCAGCATCCCCAGAGGAGCAAGGACATTCGCGTGCCGCCCACCAAGCCGGACTTCAAGCTGAACAATGGACCTTTGATGCAGAGTTTGGCCCAGGCCGCACAGCACATTGATGATTTCTATAGCACGCCAGTGCAGGCCTTGGGCCAGGCGGCACAGATGTGCTCGAACACAAAGAGTGTGGCTACGGCAAGCCTGCTGCACGAGCTGGGCGCCGAACAGGAGGCGGATATGGATCACGAGTGGGTGGAGCAGGAGGCGCTGCTGGAAGAGCTCCCCGGCTTTAGGGCGGAGCAAGTGAAGCCGTTGTCCATGGACTCCCTGGAGTATCGCAATTTCGCCAAGCAGATTCAAGTCGATCAGAGCAAGGAGCTGCTGCTGCGCTGCCGCACACCCAGCCCTCTCACCTCCACTGAGGAGTTCTTCAAGCCCATGCGAGCTGCTGCCGAGCGTCAGATGCTGCACGTTCGCACCATACGCCACGAGGAAGAGTTGCAGGAGCAGCAGCAGTTGGAGCAGCAATTGGAGTTGGAGTTGCCGCCACAACTGCAGAGGGAGCCATCCAGCTGCTCGAACACAAGCGATGGCATTGACTCGGTCATATCCGATCTGGCAGAGGAGGCATTGTACGAACTGCAAATGGAAGCGGCAGAAGAGCAAAAAGAAAAGGAAAAGGATTTGCCCGCAGCCACAAAGCATGTACAGTTTCCAATTGCCGTCACCACAAGTTCCCAGCCAAACTGTGGAGGAATCTGAACCCGAAATGGAGCCAGAACCATTGCTCATTCGCCGCATAGAGCTGCCCAAAGTGGTGGTCAAGCCGAAGGAACCAGAGCCCACGCAAGAGCTGTCCAGTGCCAGTGATGATGAAAGCGATCTGGCCACGAGCCACGAGAAGCAGAAGATCATCGAGCAACTGTTCCAGGCCAGAGCCAACACACAGATCGGGCTGATGCGCAAATACTTCCTCAAGTGGATACACTATACCACCCTGGAGAAGATCGAGCGGGAGCAGGGACACGCCAGCCAAACGCACGATAATCGCGTGCAAAAGATCAACGCCTTTCTGGACAAGGTGCGGATGGAGAAGAAGCGCATACGCACGGCCCAGCAGGCGGACACAGCCAGCGAGGTGAACAAGGTCACACAGCAGTCGCTGGAACAGCGCCAGGAGGCTGTCAAGATGGCCAAGCAGTTCAAGAATAAGTAAAACCATAAAACCTTCTCGTATTGCACTCCACTTATTTCACTTGTTGCCCCACAGATTAAAGGTGCAGCAGGACATCATTGACCTGCAGAGGATCAAGCTGGAGCGCCAGGAGCGTCTCATTATGCAGCTGAAGCTAAGCAAACTCAGCGACGAGGCCAAAGAGGCGCGCGAGGATCTGAAGCAGGAGCTGAAGACAGTCATACGATGCGGCGATCCCAAGGCAAAGGCCAAGGCCAAGTGTCTCCAGTTGATTGGCAGCCTACGGGATGCCGATGATGAAGCCATGGCCAGACTGCAAGGCAAGGCATTGCTGCAGCCCCGCTTCCTGCAGCACATGCAGGAACGTGCCGTGGAGAGGAGTGTGCGACATGAGCAGGCACGCCAGCGTCGTGCTCAGGCCGAGGCCGAGCGAGAGGCCACCAAGCATGCCTTAGAGGAGGCCAAGGTGCGATGGCACATCTTTAATATTTACAAAGTGTTTCTATATCCATCTGTACATTGCAGCGCCAAGAGGACGAAGAGGCCAAGCGTCTGAGAATCGAGGTTCTAAAGGAGAAACGCCGTCAAGAGAAAATGGCCAAAGTGCTGAAGGAGCGCGAGCGTCAGCGTTTCATTGAGAACCAACGAAAGGCCGCCGAGTTCAGTCGCGGCCTGCTGCTGCGCCGCGTGGGCATGGAGGCCTTTAAGCGTTTGCTGCAACGCAAGCGAGATAATCTGGTCAAGTCTGAGGAATTCCGACGCAAGCTGTACAAGAAGAATGCCTTTCGGTTCTGGCGCGAGTACACGGCATTCAGGCAGCGCGAGAAGCTGGTGCGGGCCGAACAGTGCTGGCGGCGCATACTCAAGAGACGCGCCCTCAATGAGTGGATGGCGTATGTGCAGAATGAACGAAGCAAAATGCTGGTGGCCATCGATTGGCATGCTCTGCGTACCACCGAACATTGGTTTGAGCGATGGTTTAGGTACACGACCCACTGTCGCATGGCGGAGGATACCAAGATGAAGCAGGCCATCTCCCATCACGAGTGGTAGGTTCAAACTGAGCTTAAAGGTTCATGCGGATTGTGTGTCATATTTTGTTCTGTTTCCTCTTGCCAGGCACCTGAAATGGAAGGTCTTGGACTGCTGGCAGCGTCTGCCGCAAATATTGAAAATAGAAAAGGAAACGGAGGAGCGACGCCAGCGTTGGCGCATGAAAATCTGGGAGCTATTGCCAGACTACAAGCCGCGAGAGGATAGCTTGTGGTAGTTTCACGTTACTTAATTTTATTTATTTTGAATAGTTTTGGATATTGCATTTAAGTTCCTTAAAAGCGCTACGACACTACAACTACCAAGAGAACACTGAGAGAGAGGGAGAGTGTTGTGTGTATGGAAATACTATAGTATTTGGGCGATAAGTTTTGTGCTGTTTCGATTGAGTATTTGGTATTTGAATCACTGTAAAATGGCACGCCAATTGCTCCAGATGCGATTGCGAACGACTGCTGCAGCATTGGCTGCGCGTTTATATTCGTGCAGAGTGGTATCGTTCCACCACAAGAATGCCTGGCGTGCCAGCAGGAAGCTTATGTAGTTTGAAATGAGCAGGCTATAACAGGCCACCACAAAGGATATTCCCAATCTGTAGAAAACGAGAAATAGTCATTGTCCAGACTCCCAATGGGATTTTGTACTCACTCGAAACTCTCAAAGACTTCGCTGCAATCGTCCGGCAGCAGCAAGGCATAGCCGAAAGGACGCAACAACAGAAAAGGATGGCATATCGAAGTTAGAGTCAAATTAGCGCCCAATATCAATGCGACGAGGGATGTGAATAGCCCTGCTATATACCACGACTGGTTGCGTTCGCCGATGCAGCAATTGAGCCAGTAGCTGTGATGGGAACGCCGCTTGACACACGTGCCGCACACCTGGCAATGGTAGGCCCGTCTGGGCGTCACCTTTCGACAGCTCTCACAGATGTTCGGCTGGCCATGCATCAGACCCGCACGCTCCGCTGTGTCTATGTCCACGACCTCCTCATCGTTCAGATCCAGCACGCTGTCCATCTGGAGTGTGGTCTGTGCCTCGGCCTGCTCTTCGCCGCTCGAGGCCTCGGCGATGCCGGGTAGCTCGTCCTTGGGTGTGGTGCCATACTGAGCCGAAACTAGATTGAGTGGAGCCAGGCGGTGCGTGCGATATAAGCAATAGATGCCCGCACAGGTGAAAAACATTAGGAAATAGTTCTCCTCCGGCACAAGCTCCAGCAGTGGCACCTGACACTCAAATATGACAATCATGTAGAACACGGAGAACACCGTCCAGCTGAGAAAGAAATTGGTCCGTGTGGCCGTCTTCTTGGCCAGCTGAAGACCCCAAATGGAGAAGCCCACCATGGTCAGCATGAGAACAATAGCCGTTTTGGAGTTCAAGGTGGCCAGGCCCAGCATGAGTGGGATTATGAAGGCTGGCGCAATAGCGGCCGGCGATATCCGCTTGGCCCCACCCCGCCATGGCAGACGTAGGCGGTCTTGGAAAGCAATCAGCATGCCGTCTATATTGCGTCGATCAATGCGCCTGCACGTGACGAGTCTACACAGGCAATAAAAATATATTTTGTAATGATTTTCAATGTATTCCAAAAGGTTTCGTCCGCATACCGTGTGCATACCAAGTCAAAGTCGTCGCAATTACAACAGCATCCCAGCAGATGGGACTTCTGGTTGTTGGCTTGATCAATATATTCGCAACAGCAAAGTGTCCTCTTGGGCTGGGATTCGTCAGACTCTGCTTTCCTAGCCGCTGCAATGAAATCGGCGGTGGCAGACATGACGAACATCGATTAGGCGAGACCCGACCGGATTGAACGTGAAGAATGGCAGCGTCCAGGCAGCGTGTACAGAAACAGTTTAGATAAGATTAATTTACGGCCAATCGGCTGTCTCAATCTAAGTTTATAAGTGAGCAGAAACCTCCCTGTGTGAAGCATTTTAATTATTTTATCTGATCGACGGCAAAATATACTTACACAAAAACAACAAATCGGCTGTACCAGGGCTTCATGTTCAAATTATCGCCATACGCTTGTTGACGATTGTTTCGATAGTTGGTATTATTTAAATTTTATTTTCAAAATGCCCCGTTTTAGATTTTCGTCTGCCTGCCACACATTTTCACTATCAAAGGCGGTTCCCTGCTTAATTACCTCGACGAACTGCTCCAGGCCACCACCCACACCGAAATAATGAGATTTTCCAGCAACTAAAACGGTGCCATCTGCTTTCAGGCGACTGCTGAACGTGTCCAACAGCTTCTGCTGGTTTTCTATGTTGTATATAGTCTCCGATGTTAGTATCAGGTCGTACTTTTCTGTGTCCAACGTAAGCAGAGCAAAATGTGACCAATCACCGGAGTAGAAGCTTGTGTTGTCCTCCAAAAATGCCAGTTTGTCATCATCCGAAAGATCCGATTGCACATTTAGCATCACATTTGGTATGGTAATTTGTTCCAAAACATCCTTGTTCTAAAGATATTAAAGGACATTATTTACAGGCACTTAGCAGCATTTTACTGGTACTTGCATAGTCTTGAAAATCAACTTTGGCACCAGATTGCAGGGCATATATTCCCAACAATCCGGAGCCACATCCCAAGTCCAAGACTCTCTTGTCTTTCCAGTAACTGTCCTCATAGTTATCCGATAGATATAGCAATAAATCGTCTGTACATTCCCATATTTTCGCACCACCTTCATAGACTCCGGTTATTAGATCCGAATGGCTTTCCTCGGACTTCTTAATATCGCGACTCTCCAGCTCGCCATGGATTTTGATGTCCTCAAGTAAGAATCCAGCTATTAGATGCCGTATTTCAGTATTGCCTACCTTCAGATCTTTGGCATTGAGTTCGTACAAATCCAGACGTGATAATGCGGTTTGAGTCGGTTTAATTTTTTCTGCCTTGTACCAGACAATATCCTTGACAATTGCAGAATCCTCTTGTTCGACTTTCTGTAAGCTATCCTCGTCAAAAGGGCTCTTAGCTGCTTCAGTTTCTACTTCAAAATTGAATTTGAACATTTTGAGTTATTTCTATCCGACAGTGATAAAAGCGTCCAGCCACGCAACTGTAATAGGATGAAGAGCAACAAGGTTGGTTTAAATATAATTTGTAAATTATTAACTTATATTTACCAATTAAATTGGTAATTTACAATTAGTTTTCCGCCGTCAGCTGGTCAGCACGTTTTGTATTTTGATAATACGGAGCCAGTGCTGAAAAACGCCGGCTGCTATCGATTGGTTTTCGCTTGCACCCCTGGTATCGCACATCTCAAAAAATTGTTTTTTCACGAGAAATTGTGCCTGTTTATAAATTTTTTTTAATTTATGGCGGACCAATTAATCAACGAAGTGAGTTTATTGCAACAAACAGAAGCCCCCATTAAATGTTTCTTCAATTAGGGCGACCAGCCAGCGCCACTGATGTCCATACGCCTCGACCAACAACATGACGACAATGCGGCGACAGCGATCAATGGGAATGGTAATGGCAGTGTAGTGGATGCACCCGGCGACGATGCTGAGGACAGTGTTGATGGTGAGAAACCGGCCACTGAATTGGTTCTGCCCAAGGCTCTGGAGGACGTGCTGGCCCTGAAGGACCAAAGAGTGGCCGAATTTGACGTGGATGCCGATTCCCTGGGTGGCAGCGGGGGAGGAGCTCTGCAGGACGGCGATGACGCCGATGTGGGGGAGGACAGTGATGATGATGCTGTGAACCAGGTGAATGGCACTGGCGGTGATAAGACGGGAAAGCAGAGCAAAGCGGAAAAGAACAAAAAGAAAAAACGCCGCAAGAAGCAAAATAGGAAAATACGGCAGCTTTTGGAGTACGAGAGACAACAGCAGTTGGCCCACGTAGATGAGGCCGGAGCAGAGCCGGAGGTCACAGAGCCAGTGGCTGAGGAGGCTAAAGCGCCGGCCAGTGACGAAGAGCAGGAGAGGCAAGAGAAGGATAGTAGAAAGGACAAGCATAGAGAGAGTCGCAGCAGGAAAAAGAAGGATCGCAGCGATGAGAAGGAAAAGGAAAAGAAGCTCGCAGAGGGCAGCAAACTTGACGTAACCATTGAGTAAGTTTTTGGTTCTTTCGATTGACATACCGAAGCTAATTAATTAATCCAATTTCCTTACTTAGGTATGTGCCTGAGAAGATAACCATTGCAGATCTGGCGCCCATGTATCGCCAGTTCTACAGAGTCTTTGAACTCTTCAAGTTGGAAAATAAACCGAAGCCTGTGGAAAAGGACAAGTTGGCCCTGGACTCGGAGACGGTGGCTAAGGCTAAAAAGGCCGCAGACAAGCTGCATGATGACGACGACGATGATGGCGACGAGGACGAAGAAAAGGAGGACAAGGAGAAATTATCCAAAAGAAAGCTCAAGAAGTTGACGCGTCTCAGTGTGGCGGAACTTAAGCAATTAGTCTCCCGTCCCGATGTCGTTGAGATGCACGACGTGACGGCTCGTGATCCCAAATTGCTGGTCCAACTGAAGGCCTACCGGAACACAGTGCAAGTGCCTCGACATTGGTGCTTCAAGCGGAAATATCTGCAGGGGAAGCGTGGCATTGAGAAGCCACCATTCGATCTGCCAGCCTTTATCAAGAAGACGGGCATCATGGAGATGCGAGAGTCGCTCCAAGAGCGCGAGGACGCCAAGACGCTCAAGGCAAAGATGCGTGAACGTGTGCGTCCAAAGATGGGCAAGATTGACATTGATTACCAAAAACTGCACGATGCCTTCTTCAAGTGGCAGACAAAGCCCCGCATGACCATCCATGGCGATCTCTACTACGAGGGCAAGGAATTTGAGACGCGACTTAAAGAGAAGAAGCCGGGCGATCTATCCGAAGAGCTGCGCATTGCTCTGGGCATGCCGGTGGGGCCCAACTCGCACAAGATTCCGCCGCCATGGTTGATTGCCCAGCAGCGCTACGGACCGCCGCCATCATATCCGAATCTGAAAATTCCTGGACTCAATGCGCCCATTCCAGAGGGTACATCGTTCGGTTACCATGCAGGCGGCTGGGGTAAGCCGCCCGTCGATGAGAACGGCAAGCCCTTGTATGGTGATGTATTTGGCACCAGTATATTGGACTTGGATGTTAGTATTGAGACCCTTCCCCCCTACCCAAACTTGTATGTAATCTTTGGATACTTTTCTAGAACGGCATCGATGAGGCTGACATCGAGCGCAATCAATGGGGCGAACTGGAATCAGAGTCGGAGGAGTCCTCCGAAGAGGAGGAGGAAGACGGTGAAGATCTCGGCGATCAGCAGGATGAAACTGGTCTGGTTACCCCGGTCGAGGGTCTTGTGACACCATCAGGGCTGACCAGTGTGCCAGCCGGCATGGAGACGCCCGAGAACATTGAACTACGTAAAAAGAAAATTGAAGCTGAAATGGAGGAGTAAGTCATAGTATACTGCCAGGACCAGATCAGACCAGACTCTTTACTAATCACATAATGTTCTTCCCGTCTGTTAGCAATGAAACCCCCGTACTGTATCAAGTGCTGCCGGAGAAGCGCACAGACCGCATAGGCGCTTCCATGATGGGATCGACGCACGTCTATGACGTTAGTGGTGGTGGAATGCGGCCAACAAACAGCCTGCAGCTCGCACCACAACGGATCGTGAGGGCATTGTGGAATTGGCCCTGGATCCCAGCGAATTGGACATGGACAATGACGCCATGGCCCAGCGGTACGAGCAACAGATGCGCGAGCAACAGAATCACCTGCAGAAGGAGGATCTATCGGATATGTTGGCCGAGCATGTGGCACGCCAGAAATCGAAGCGCAAGCGACAGCAAACGGATCCGGCAAAGGCCACAAAGAAGTACAAGGAGTTCAAGTTTTAGTTTTAAATCTTCTACAATAAAAAACTAATTTTCCATTTGTGCTTCATGAATGTCATTAAAAATAGTAACTAATGAGATTTCTATGTGCTTGTATTATGCATGGGGCACACATGTGACAGATGGTAAGATGAAGCTACAAAGTTTTTACAGCTCGATTGATAGCTGCATTCAAAGGCTTTTTAGAATTGCAAAGAGTATTTACAACTAGGTGTAGGATAATCAAGTTATGTGGAAGAAAATATATCAAAAAAATTAGTGTTTTCAGATAGTATATTCAGACCCAAATCAGTTTCAACTACAACTAATTTCCTTCAAGCAATATTAAAAAAAAAATATTTCATTCTTTTTGAATGTTTTGACGGTATAATGAACTCTTTTCCACACCACCAGTATTTGGTAGAGTCCAAGGGGCGTTTTTTTTAACGTGGTATCCCCAGTAGGCCTATTCCACGCTCCGCATCTCAATCATCTATTGTATTCTAAAATATAAATTGCACAGAATTATGTATAATTTTCACAATGAAGAGTCTTTTTTTGGAACTAAATAATTACCAGTAGATGTGGTAGTGGTGATGCTGTGTTGTGTGATGTGTGATGTGCCGCCATGTGCTTGTGCGTTGTGTACTTGTCTTGTACGCTCCATCCATATCTCCTTATCTGCTTTTCCGCCTCGTCGTCCAATCCTTCGATCCAACCTTGCTGCGTGTTGGTGTACTGTTCTTGTTTAATTTTTCTGACAGGGGTTTCCAACAGAGCCATCTGAGTGTGCCGGTGTGTAAGTCTGCAGTTGAGTGAGAGTGACTAACGAGCCTAACCTAAATATTTTTACACTTTTTGCTTAAAATTAATCCGAAACAAAAAAATCGGAAATTATATTTGTTAAAATTTTGAATTTTGTGTGTTCACAGTCCGGGCTGCCGAACTGAACTGATTATTTTTAGGTATTCTCACACGCATCCAAATTTGACAACTGTGGTTTCCCTGGGCATGGATTACTGGGTTTACTTTTTTTTGTCGGAAATATGTGGATTTAGTTTTTTGGGAAAAGCTCTAGGACCTAGTGGATTTTAGTGGTGGATGGAAGAACTTTGGATGATCCCAACCTATTAATGATACTACAACTCCGTTCCCTTGGATTTATGAATAATTTACATGCATAAATTAAATGCGTTCTTTCTATTATCTCTTGACAAATGTAACTGTTTAATAACAATTTTTATTAAATTCAAGTTGGCTTTTCTTCACATATCAGTATTTTTAAGATATTTTACTTTTTTCTTTAAAAATCAATCGAGAATTCTTTTTATAAGTAAAGACTCAAAAAATGTACTAAAATCTCTATTCTATATTTCATGGGACCTTCAGTAGACCGAATATATAAGATTAAATGCATTAACTACATATACAGATATATAATTATTTATTAACTGGAATACGCTTATATTTGTACAATGTAACGAACTCTTTTCCACACCACCAGTAGAGTGGTAGAGTCCTAGGCGCGTTTTTTTTAACGTGGTATCCCCAGTAGGCCTATTCCACGCTCCGCATCTCAATCATCTGTTGTATTCTAAAATATAAATTGCACAGAATTATGTATAATTTTCACAATGAAGAGTCTTTTTTTGGAACTAAATAATTACCAGTAGATGTGGTAGTGGTGATACTGTGTTGTGTGTTGTGTGATGTGCCGCCATGTGCTTGTGCGTTGTGTACTTGTCTTGTACGCTCCATCCATATCTCCTTATCTGCTTTTCCGCCTCGTCGTCCAATCCTTCGATCCAACCTTGCTGCGTGTTGGTGTACTGTTCTTGTTTAATTTTTCTGACAGGGGTTTCCAACAGAGCCATCTGAGTGTGCCGGTGTGTAAGTCTGCAGTTGAGTGAGAGTGACTAACGAGCCTAACCTAAATATTTTTACACTTTTTGCTTAAAATTAATCCGAAACAAAAAAATCGGAAATTATATTTGTTAAAATTTTGAATTTTGTGTGTTCACAGTCCGGGCTGCCGAACTGAACTGATTATTTTTAGGTATTCTCACACGCATCCAAATTTGACAACTGTGGTTTCCCTGGGCATGGATTACTGGGTTTACTTTTTTTTGTCGGAAATATGTGGATTTAGTTTTTTGGGAAAAGCTCTAGGACCTAGTGGATTTTAGTGGTGGATGGAAGAACTTTGGATGATCCCAAGCTATTAATGATACTACAACTCCGTTCCCTTGGATTTATGAATAATTTACATGCATAAACTAAATGCGCTCTTTCTATTATCTCTTGACAAATGTAACTGTTTAATAACAATTTTTATTAAAATCAAGTTGGCTTTTTTTCACATATCAATATTTTTAAGATATTTTACTTTTTTCTTTACAAATCAATCGAGTATTCTTTTTATAAGTAAAGACTCAAAAATGTACTAAAATCTCTATTCTATATTTCATGGGGCCTTCAGTAGACCGAATATATAAGATTAAATGCATTAACTACATATACAGATATATAATTATTTATTAACTGGAATACGCTTATATTTGTACAATGTAACGAACTCTTTTCCACACCACCAGTAGAGTGGTAGAGTCCTAGGCGCGTTTTTTTTAACGTGGTATCCCCAGTAGGCCTATTCCACGCTCCAAACTTCAATTTAAAATCGTTTCCATGTCATCATCGGTTGTGTCCTAGAATATAGATTGCAGAAAATAATCCATTGGAAAACAATAAGACACCAAAAACTGAACAATTACCATTATTTGCATGACCATTATGCACCATGTGTGTAGTTGGTTTTCGGTTTTAGCGGTTTTCAAGAGTAGCCAATTAATACTGATCAATTACCTTTTTTTTAGTAAGTCGTATGTGTGTATGTACATATGTATATCGCTGCTGCACTTTTGACTGCTTTGTGTATATCCTGTGTGGCACCTGTACAATTGCTGACTCTGTTTCAGCCTTGTGTATTGTCTGCAGAGGAGTTCGAGGGCAGAGGAGTCGCCAGTTTCTGCTTATGCCTTGTCCGTTTTTGTTTAATATTCTGTTATGTTCATTAAATCCACACTACTCGTATATCCAAAAAAAAGTACAATTAAGAAAAGAAAAATATCTAAAACTAACACAACGTAAGCTTACAATGTTTTTTTGTAAAAATTTGTTTAAAAAAATTCCACTTTTTACTTAAACCTAACTTAAACTATTTACACTTTTTACTTAAAATTAATCCAGAACAAAATATTTTGTGTTTCTGTGTGTTCACTAGAGAGGCAACCGAACGGGACTGAATACTTTTCAGTATTCTCACACGACTCACAATTCGACAACTGGGGTTTCATTGGGCATGGACTACTGGGTTTACATTTTTTGTTGGAAATTTGTATACACATTTTTTTTAACTGTTCGCGTACTTAGATGTTTTTGTATGTAGGATATATACATATAGTATGTTTTATTTTTCCTTGGCTAACAATTTGGTTTACCAACTCGAGCCGCTTTTACGTATAATTGCATATAAAATATATTGATATACATATACTATACATATATACATAAATGTATAGATAGATAGGTTCATAGTACCCTGTGTAGTGTAGTGTAGCGACATGTTTTCCGCGACTTTCAAGGTCAGGGCCAGTCCCTTTAAGCCAATGACTATATCCACGAGTAAATTAACATCTTCCATTTTTTCACCAAGATGGCTGTGAATGGTTAGATAAAACATTTATCGTATTATGGCAGTAGTATTCCTGAAGTTCAAGGAAGCACATCGCAAATAAGTTTACCAAAATTTGTGTACTTTTCATTACTAAAATTCCAAAGTCAGTCAGTTAATTTTCATGCCGCCCACCTAAATAATGCTTTTGCTAATCGTGTCTCTGATTTTAATACTAGTAAATGCAGAGGTCGCACAACCGGCAGTGCCATCTTTTGATCAACTGGCGAGCATCCGCCTGGACGATATTCTACTGGCGGAGCCCAGGCCCACGCCCGGACGGAGCATATTCTTTCACGAAACGAGCTGCTTCGATCCCAGAACTAATCAGTATAATCTCCCGAAGCTAAACGCCCGTCAAGCCTGCGCAATCGAATCAGCGGCACTTCATAATCCGGACTTCCAGGTGTTCGTTTTATTTGCCGACCCCAAATACCGAGTAACCCCCAAGGGGCTGAACAGCAGCCACCAGCAGCCATTTATCGATGTTATCTTAAGCTACAGCAATGTCCATTTGAGACGTGTAAATGTCTGGAGATATGCTGCCGGCACACCCATGGAAGAGTGGCTCAGGAACGGTGATCTGTTGCGCTCGCAGTAAGTTGGATCTCAGGATCGGGCATCCAAAAATGGAATACCAATATTGACATTTCCAGACATTTGGTCTCTCATGTGTCGGATTTCCTGCGCTACTTGACCCTGTTTCGCTATGGCGGCCTGTATCTGGACATGGATGTGGTCGTGCTGCAAAAAATGGAGGATCTGCCACCCAATTACACTGGAGCCGAGTCCGATAGTATGCTTGCCGCTGGCGTCATGAACTTAGCAGCCACTGGCATTGGTCATGAGATTGCCGAGCTGTGTCTGCGCGACTTTCAGCTAAATTTCAATGGCAGTGTTTGGGCTATGAATGGCCCAGGTGTGATAACACGCGTGGCCCAACTGATTTGCGACACTGACTACGTCGCACTCATGCAGGACGATCGCAAACGGTGCGCAGGCTTCAAGGTGTACGGGCGGGGCGCCTTCTACGCTGTGCACTCCAGTCAGTGGCGCGATCTCTTTGAGCCCGACAAACTGGAGCAGACCCTGGCTCGCATCAGATACTCGTATGTGGTACACATGTGGAACAAGCACTCGAGTCAGCTAGCTATTAAGGTCGGTTCTACCAGCGCCTATGCCAAATTTGCAGAACGAAACTGCCCGCGGGCCTTTCATGCAGCGGGTGAATATTTCTAGACGATTTATTTTGAATTTGTTTTGTCAATATAAATTGATTGGACTTGCCCGCAGAGGATCTTACTTCATTTTGGGAGTATTTTTATCTGACTTTGAGATTGGCTCGCTTTTTGATTGGTTTTTTTGGGTCTGTGTTTTTCAGAACCTGGTTGTGGAGCCTCCTTCTGAGCATCCTTTGCCTTTTGGCCTAAGAATAACTTACCCGAATGCAAAGTAAAGGTTCTGCATGAAGGGTCTGCTGACCAAGTGGCAGCTTAGTGCTAGATGCGACCAATATCACTATTTCCCCTTTGTTTCCTATGGAGGACAACGCGCCAATCAGATAATCTCAGGCCTTCGTTCTGGCAGCATCTTATCGGTCTTTCTCGACAGCTGGAAAGAATCTTATAAATATTTGAAGCTTTGGAAAGGTTCGTCTGTAGGTAGCATCTGTGAACCCCATTTATGAACTTATTTCAAGTTTTCTACCCCAAGAAGGCTGTGACGAAAACTGTTTTATGCCATAAAATAATAACTACATGCACAAATATTTTGTTATTTATAGTTATTTATTTCACAAAATTATATTGCTTCAGCGAACACAGATTTAGTAACTTATCCACGATTTTTGTTCAGTCCTAAAAATGCTCCTGTGGTATTTTAATAATGGCCGACTTCGTTTGCTTTTCATGGCGTTGATTGTCATACTGACAGGTGGCATTGGCCTCATCTACCATTGGCAAAATGAAACGGGTGAAGAGTCGTTGCCACAGTCTACGGAAGTCCCACAGCTGGCAGTGCCATCTGATGATCCACTGGCGAACATCCGTCTAGCCGATATTCTAGTGGCGGAGCCCAGGCCCACGCCCGGACGGAGTATATTTTTTCACGAAACGAGCTGCTATGATGCCAAAAATAAGGAGTATAATCATCTCATGAAGTTAAACGCCCGTCAAGCTTGTGCAATCGAATCAGCTGCACTTCATAATCCGAATTCTCAGGTGTTCGTTTTGTTTGTCGACCGAAAATACAGACTTCTTGTTGACTCCAACGGTGGAAACAGATGGAACCAGCAGCCATTTATCGATGCCATCTTAAGCTACAAAAATGTCAATTTGCGGCGTCTAAATCTCTGGAGATACACTGCCGACACACCCATGGAAGAATGGCTCAAGGACGGTAATCTCTTTGGCTCGCAGTAAGTTGGAACTCAGCGATGTCCCTCCAAGCATTCAATCTCCATAATTCCAGATATATGGTCTCCCACATCTCTGATTTCCTGCGCTACTTGACCCTGTATCGCTATGGCGGCCTCTATCTGGACATGGATGTGGTCGTGCTGCAAAAAATGGAGGATCTGCCACCCAATTACACTGGAGCCGAGTCCGATAGTACGCTTGGCGCTGGCGTCATGAGGTTGGCAGCCACTGGCTTTGGTCATGAGATTGCCAAGTCCTGTTTGCTCGACTTTCAGCAAAATTTCGATGGCAAAGAATGGGGTACCAATGGCCCAGGTGTTATAACACGCGTGGCCCAACAGATTTGTGGCACCAAAAATATCTCAGTAATGCTGGAGAATCGCAAACGCTGCTTGGGCTTTATGGTGTTTGGGTGCAGCGCCTTTTACGCTATAGAGAATTGGCCTGGTTTCTTTGATCCCAAAAGACTGGAGAAGACCATGGCCCGCACCAAAGACTCGTATGTGGTGCATGTGTGGAACAGCCAGTCGCATAAGGAACCAATCAAGGTTGGTTCAGACACTGCCTATGCCAAATATGCCGAAAAAAATTGCCCGCGTGCCTATGAAGCGGCGGGTGAATACTTCTAGAAATTTGATCTTGAAGATTTTCTGTCTTTAAAATTCAAGTTGGATCTGGGCACAATTCTAAGCGACCTGAAGACGGGCAATCGTTGGGCGGGCAGGCTTGGATTTTCAGTCGCAGTGGTTGGACTTGTATGAAATGCATAGTTTGCGCTTTAAATATGAACTAAAAGGGACTGGGTGGGTAGTTTATAAGCTCGTCTTAAGGTTCGGATATTAACTCACACATTCCTTCCTTTATATATCGGATATGCCAGCCACAAAATTGGATTCAAATTGAATACGTGTAGAGCATTCGTTACATTCATCGGTTTTGTTTTATTCTGTTGCAGGGACACAGACCAAAATCTATTGCATATAAATTAAAATTCTGTGTACAATCTAATGCTTTTGTTTTTTTTATACATTCAAACTTATTGCTTCTAAGAAATTACATTAAGTGTTTTGCTGTGTGACTTGTGCTGGTGTGGGGATCAGAAAGCTGGGCCAGGACTCGAGAAGGCAAAGAGATGTGCAGTTGCGCAGCATTTTAGATTTTTATAACAGGCGTTGGAAGAGTTTGCGTGTCCGTCCATCAACTGAGCCACAGCTGCACACCCTGCATTGGGAATCTAGGAGTTTTCCCCATACGCTGTCTATGATGGTCTACGCTGGCTGTTCACGCTGGCAGCGATCATTCGTCCAGCTGCTCATTGAGTTGTGCCAGAAGCGCTGCCCGCTTTGATTCTAGTTCGCCGTCGCTTAGCGTTAATTCCTCGTTGCGTGAGCCACCCGAATCCATGGACTGGACGGGACTGAGTGGTGTCGTGGAGCGATTGTGTCTGTTGTGTCGTTTGCCTTCTTTGTCTTTTTTGGAACGCTTCTCCTTTTTCTTCTTCTTGGCTGGCGAATGCGAATTGGAATCGTTATGCAGTAGCGCCAAGCTGGGTGACAGATTACCACCTAAATCCGACTCACACGACGACTGAAAAACAAAAGGCAAAAAGGCAACAAATAAGATTCACAAACATAAAGAATGGGGTCTGTCTAGCCAAGCCAACTTACTCCTCGCAATTTGTTCTTGCGCTTCTTTTTCTTCTTCAGCAGCTTTTCGCTCTCGATGCTGCCAATGGAGCTCAGTGAATGCTGTAGGGTGTGGGAAGGGGACGGGTTTCAAGGAACCATTAAGGGCATTGAAATAACTCAAATTACTTACGGAACGGGATTTGGAACGCCTTCGTTTTGACTTTTCCACCTCAACCAGTTCATTTTCAATGTCCGATCTCGATGTGGATCGCACCCGCTTTTTGTGCTTTTTATTCTTTTTCGATTTACGCGACCGCGAATGATGATGGCTGCAGGCATCTTCGCTTTCCTTGATAAAGTCCTCCCAGATCTTCTCCACACCGATTTCCTTCTCGTACACAGCAAATGCCTCCAAGTGCTCCACCAGCTTTTTGGCACTGTCATAGGTCTCGGCCACAGACACGTTCGCCTCGAGCCATTCGTTTTTAATTTCATTCTCCAGTTTTCGCAGTCGTCGCACCTCTTCCTTCAGGCGCTCCTTTTCGATGGCCTCCGCCTGGGAAAAAGAAAGTGATTTCATTACGACTTTGAATCGATTCCCATGCAGCTGCCTTACCTTTTCCAGCAGAGAATTATAGGTGAGCTTTACATTGCCCGCATCGAGGCTGGCCGAACGTTTATCCTCGCACACCACCGTGGCAAAGTCCTCGAATGATGTCTTGGCCTGCACCACAAATGCCTTCTCTTTGAGAATCTCTCGTATGATTTTCCTTTCGTCATGGAAGCGAGCCTTCAGATTCTCCACATAGAACTTGAATAGATCCAAGGGGGTGGAGCCACTCTGGCCGAGCATGGCCGAGAATCGTAGATCCGCGGATATGATGGGATACAGCTCCACCCACAGCGACATGGAGGTGAGTTTGCCCTCCTCGTGCAGGGAGTCGAGCAGAGCCAGAAAGGAGTCTCGATTCTTGCGCTGTTGTCGCTTCATTCGCTTCTTCTCCCGCTCACGTTCCTCCTCCTCCTCCTTCTCCAGCGTGCGTATGTGCTCCTCGAAAACAATTAGAGCATCTTCCTTGTCCATGCCCAAGAGGGTCACATCGTTTTTGAATGCCACATTGTCCAGGAGCATAACCTGAGCCTCGGACCAGGTGGTGGCATGATTGATGGATGTCATCGACTCTAGCAGCTCGCCCAACACCTTCATATTGCGCTTCTTCAGGACTCGCGCCTCCTCTTTCTCCCGCTTACCAAGATTGAATATGCAATCCTCATAGATATCCCGTCGATCCGTTTCTGGCACTACGGTCCACGTTCGATTACCTGCAAAGACCTCCTCACATCGGAAATACTTCATCTGGGAGTTCATCTTATCGCTGGACATGAGGAACTGTTCGAGGTCCTCTTTCGCCTTCTTGGCCTTCAGCCGGGACTCCTCACGCTCGTCCTTCACCTTCTGCGTCTTGTAGGCATTGAACGTCTGCTTGCGCTCGTTGAGGTTCTTGAAGGCGCTGTAGCGCGGATCCTTCGATATGATCTTCACACACTGATCCCAATTGGCATTTGAGGGCACGTTGCGGTCCCGCAGTAGGTCCTTGAACGCTTCTATGGCCTCGCGCTTGTCCTTGAACACCAGCGGGCTGCCCTCCGATGACTTGTCATCCTTTTTAGCTAAAAAAATATGCAATAAAGCAGTCAGTTCCGAAGGTACGTTATGCTCAGAGACGGCACTCACAATTCGGCTGCGGCACCTCAATGGAGGCCAATGTGGCCGCCATAGCCTGATCGAGAGCCGATGATGAGTTTTCGTTACTGCTCGGCGTCAGCGGCGAGTGAATCTCGGGCGTGGGTATCCTTGGGACTGCGGGCAGAGCAGCTGGCAAAATACTTGCCAATGCCACATGCGGCACCAGTCCCGTCAGGCTGGAGGATGTCATCGCTGCCACAGCTTTGGCTGCAGCAGCAGCTCTGAAACAAATCCAAGCAAGAGGCCAAGGGTGAGTAAATTGAATAGCCAATAGCCATGCAACCTCTGTACTTACTCCTCCGCCTTGGCCTTTGCCTTCATATCAACATATTCCGGCGGTGGCTCCCAGCACGTTTCCTTCGTGGCCACATTGTGGTAATACACTTTGCCCGTATCGGAGCGATATTCCTTCCAGGGGCATTGGTTGTGCAGCTGCTCAGCGGGCGTCATCAGAGCCTCGGGCTTCTCCCACGAGCTTTGCTTGGTGTTTTGATTGTAGTAATATGGTCGTCCATCGGGCGCCTTGTGCTCTGTCCACTCCGTGTTGGAGGCCATCACACCGAATGCCGCTGCCAGTTCGGGCGGTGGGGGAGCAGCAAAGCCGGGCGGGGGAAATTGTGGAACTATGGCAGCAGCCGGCGGCGTGTATCCCATTCCCCTGCCGATCGCTGCTGCTCCATTGCTAGGAGGAACATTCATTTCACTATTTTGCTATATTGTATTTAAGCGGTGCTACGTCTACCGGTCGTTGCGTATGCGATGCGGCCGCCAGTAGAAACCGTTTATTGAAATAAATGAAAAAAAATTCAATGAAAACGCCGCTTTCCACACATTTGATGATATATATCGCTGGGGGTTTCTTTTTCGCAGCTATCGATAACATATCGCAAAATGCAAATTCAACCTAGAGATGGTCATGATGTGTGTTAACGATGTGTCTAGCGACAAATTGTAATTATTTATATGATATTATGAGCTAAATATTTGATTACCACTTAAATACTTTTCCTGACTGTCGCAAAGTATGTAATTGAAAAATACAAAGTAAACTACTATTTGTATATCGTATATGGTCATGATGTGTGTTAACGATGTGTCTTTGTAAATGATTGTAGATATTTATATGATATTATGAGCTAAATAATTGATTACCACTTAAATACTTTTCCTGGCTGTCGCAAAGTATCTAATTGAAAAATACAAAGTAAACAGCTATTTGTATATCGTATTTACCGTTAGGATATCATATCGTCTGGCTCGAAAAGGCTCATCACTGGCAGGTAATGTTGTTGTTCGTTATCGCCCTCGGCTTGCATTTTATATGAACAAAACATTGTAAAATATTCCCTTGAAAGTTTTCTTATCGACAGAGAGTGCATTGAATTATGTTGGGAGCAATGGCAGTGTAACCTCACACTCGGAGTAAGCTGGCTGTAGCATTTTCCTGGCCCCAATCTCTAATTAAAGTGTCCAATTTTTCCAATACAGCCCGCCTGCCCTCGCCATGCTCCTGCGTATGCCAATGCTGGTGGCGCGTTATTTGCACAACGGAAGACTTCGTTTGCTGTTCGTGGCGTTGATTGTAATACTGATAGGCGGCCTTGCCCTCACGTACAATTGGGAAAATGATTTGCAGCAGTGCTTCATGGACATCGAAGAGGCAATACAGTCGACAGTGGCAGGTGCAGACCCGCTGGCACCCATCCGCCTAGAGGATGTGCTGCAGGCGGAGCCCAGGCCCACGCCCGGACGGAGCATATTCTTTCACGAAACCAGTTGCCATCAGGCCGAGAACAAAAAGTACAAATTGCTGCAGCTAACCGCCCGTCAAGCATGCGCAATCGAATCTGCTGCATTGCATAATCCGAATTTCCAGGTGTTCGTCTTGTTTGCCGGTCCCACCTACCGAGCTACCCCTCGCGGACGAAACAGCAGCAGCCAGCAACCCCTTGTCGATGCCATCTTAAGCTACAGCAATGTCCATTTGCGGAATCTGAATCTATGGCGCTACGCTGCGGGCACACCCATCGAGGAATGGCTCAAGGACGGTAGTCTGTTTCGCTCGCGGTAAGTTGGATCTCAGAGTTCAGAAACCTAAGCGTTCAATAACATTATTTTTTTTAATTTTTATTTTAAGATATTTGTTCTCCCACATCTCTGATTTCCTGCGTTATTTGACTCTGTTTCGCTATGGTGGCCTGTATCTGGACATGGATGTGGTCGTGCTGCAAAAAATGGAGGACGTGCCACCCAATTACACTGGAGCCGAGTCCAATACTCACCTTGCCGCTGGCGTCATGAGCTTGGCAGCCACTGGCTTTGGTCATGAGATTGCCGAGTCCTGTCTGCGCGACTTTCAACACAATTTCGCAGGCGAAGATTGGGGAAACAATGGCCCAGGCGTGATAACACGCGTGGCCCAACAGATTTGTGGCACCAAGGACATCGCAGTGATGCAAGAGGATAGCAAACGATGCTTGGGCTTCAAGGTGTATGGTCGAGGCGCCTTCTACGCTGTGCCGTGGAAGCAGTGGCGGGACTTCTTCGAGCCCGACAAACTGGAGGAGACCATGGCCCGCACCAAAGACTCGTATGTGGTGCATGTGTGGAACAAGCACTCGAATCAGCTAGCGATCAAAGTTGGTTCAACCAGCGCCTATGCCAAATATGCCGAAAAAAATTGCCCGCGTGCCTACCATGCGGCGGGTGAATATTTCTAGAAATATTAACTGGAAAGTTCTCTCGTTTAAGTCTTTTGTATATCGATGTTTCCCGCTGAAATCCAAAGAGTTATCGCCCTGCGAGGCATCGTTTATAGTTTGTATTTGTAGCTCATTTGTTTCTTATATTTTTGTTTGTTTAGCAAAGCAGAGCAAACAGCACGCATTCCGATAAAACAAACAAAAAGACGAACAGTCGTACAGACATAAGTATATGTATGTATATGTGTGGGTATGATTGTATAGCATGGATCTGGCTATTTAGACACATACTAACTCTCGTTTATTATCTTAAATACTCATTTAATTGATTCTCTGAAAACGAATCTGTATTTATAATAATATTTGCACAATATTATTTGCATCCCCATTGGGAATTAATTCTGATAACAGAATATTAACACACGAACAAAATGAAAAAAAAAGGCTATCAGTCTGGCGGGTCGAGGATAGCAATGTGTGTACGATGTTGATTCACCCACCGGGATGTGAAGGAAAGTTTAAAGATAAGAATCCGAAACAGAACTAAGATATTTCATAAGTATTTTTTGCATGTATACAAAATGAGTTGGGGCTTGGTTGGAGGGCGTGGTCGCAAAATGTATACAAATATTTTGTGAAAATATATCGTCTATGAGCCGGGAACTCCTTCAGCATGGGAATGGAGATTACGGTACTCACATTACTCACATAGTCTGGATGTACACAAATAGTAAATAAAAATATATCAAATATATTTGTAAAATCTAATTTCGGAACAAATTATATTATTTATAGATTAGATTAAGTATTCTTAATTTTCAAATTCTCCTAGTAGTTTTAAACATTTTCTAAAACGAAATGTGGCTACAGATCCTTGCTGCTGCTGCATCCTGCATCACATGCACTGCACTTGCGAGAAGCGCAAACAGGCTCCCACATTGTCCTCAGCATTGCCCTTACCCATGCCCGCGCCATCGCCAAAATGCACTCCAATGTAGAAGGGAGTGACTGTACTTTCGATGCGGCATGGCCACACGCCCGAGGAGCAGAACTGGGCACCACAGTGGACGGGCTCACAGCCGGGCAGGGGACCCAGGCCAGTGCCAATGAAGTCCTCGATGATGCACGGCATTGTTATGCGATCCGTGCAGGTGCTGAAGAACTGTCGAGCCTCGCGGCGACGCCGCCGTCTCAGTTGCAAATCAAAAGCGTTGCGCAGGAAGCCGAACAGGTCGAATCCTCCGCTGGGGGGGCTGCTGCCCACAGGCCGTGGACGTCGCGAAAAGCCAGGCTCTTCTGTGGTTGGTGGACTCCTAAAGAAAAGGAAGCCGCCATCGTTGTCGCTGTCCTCGTCGATGCCATCCTCCCCCCCAGAACCTTCTGCATCATCGCTGGCGGGCGAGGAAGCGGGCGCCTCAGACGAAGATGTGCTCTCCTCGGTGGCAGCCGCTGTGCTGGAGCGTAGAGGCGTCGGGGTGGTGCTTGTTGTCGTCGTGGTCATGGCTGCTGTGCTGCTGCTGGCGGTGGATGGAGCTGCCGATGACGCTGCAGTCGAATTGCTTGACATCATGGACATCAGAGTCGTTGTGGTGGAGTTGGCCATGTTGGCCAGCATCTGCATCAGGCTGCTAGACGTAGGAGCTGATGTGGTTGTTACCCCATTAGCTGGAGCAGCTGCTCCTCCTCCTCCTCCTCCTGCATTATCCGACAGTGCCGTAGCTGTATCAGGACTCGCTGATGGTCCACCTCCGTCGTCATTCAACGAGAAAGATGTTCCCGATGACATTCGCCCATCGCCGCCAATCCTGAATGACTGCTCATCGCATGGCTGATACATAATCGAGCACATATCCGTCTCCTGGCGCACACAAATGCGATAGTTCTGGTTGGCCAGATGCCGCCCATTCTCGGCAAAGTTAAAGGTCTGCATGACGCCCTCGATGCCCGTGTGATACTGCAGACAACCCGCTGGTGCACGCTGGCTGAATGGTATCTGCACCACGCTCATCTCCCAAATGCGTAGTGGCAGCAGCCGATTGGACAGGTTGAGATTGATGTCGATGATGCGATCGCCAGTGGCATTGCTGGTGCTGCTCGCATTGACTGAATCTACGGGACGTAGACTGCCATACAATGTGGATTGTCGTGGCGAGGCCCGAGCTCCCACATCATAGTACACTGAAGGGGGAAAGCGAATAAAATTATCATCAAAGTGGAACTAACTCTGAACTCTGAATCTCACAATGCTGTCCACTATTCTGTCCACAAAGGGAAATGGCTCCGCCTGGTCCGCCACTAATGTTGAATACATCGCCCTCACAGACGCCCGTCCGTCGATTCGGTTGTCCCAGCGTAAAGTGATGAAAATCGATCCTCAACTGGCTGATATCCTCGCTCATCATCTTCACCTTCAGGCTGCAGCCAGTGAAATTGGCGGGCATGAAGCTGGGAAAGCTGGGCGAGACGATATAGGTGATGTTGTTGGTTATGGTGACGTTGCAGCTGGCCAGAAACACACAGCAGACACCGAATCCCATGGCACATTCACCCTGGGACTGGCCACCCTTTTGGCGGCACTCGTAGGCATTCAGACAGTTGCCAATGCGACGATCATCATTGGACAGGCATTCTCCATCCACGGGCACAGGGAACAGATGAATCACTGGTGTGAACATAAAAAGAGATTCAATTGGGGCAACCATCGTGGGGTTGCCTTTAACATACCCTTGCCATGTCTGCTATTCCCGGACAGACTCTGATTGAGGCTCTGTTGCTCCTGCATTTCAATGGCAGTCAACTGATCCTCCTCCTCCTCCTCCTGTTGGGTATCCGATTCATTCGGATTGTCGCTCCAAATATCATAATGATACATGGGTGGCCACGCGGTCTCATTGGCGGGCGTCAACGATGCCGATGCAGGAGTCGGACTCAAACGAACCGCCAACAATATGCAAAGTGTAGCAACGAATGGCTGCAGCAGCAGGTTGCCAGTAGAACCACGGCAACAACCGGCTCCAGCAATAACTTTCTTTTTTCTTTCACTGCTGCTGCTGGTGCTGCTGGTGCTGCTGGTGCTGCTGCTGGTGCTGTGACTGCTGCCTCGTAATATCGCGGCTATATGGCAATTGGACTTGTTGTTCGCATCGCCGCTTTGCGACATCAGCATTTTTATGGCTTCCATGTCCATGTGTCCATGTGTTCAGCTGTGTGACTCCACCAGACTCCACTCCGTGTTTGTTTTTTGCGCGCGTGCGTTTCGCTGCAAAGTTGAATGAAAAGTGCGCCCGTCTACACAGCTCCAGATGCTTGGATGCTTGGATTGGATGCTTGGAATCTGCTGCCTTGTATCTCTGTGGTCTCTGTCTCTGCCCGGGACGAGACTGCTTTTCTCTGCGCACCCCAGTTGTGGCTGTCTTTTCATTTCTAATCTCTACTTATACTTACCTGCTATTTTCGGCGGTGTAATGTTCCATTTAGTTTTGCTGCTGACTCGCTCATTGGGACTGACTGTGCAACTGTGTCGAGTCGAGTATTGAGTGCTGAAAGAGATGATTTCATTTCTAAAGAAGTATTTAACACAGATAGCCACAGAACAGGCCCCGCCGACAAAATCAAACTTTCTTGCACTTACTTTTGCTTACGTTTATATATTCTTTTGTAAGATATTCTGCAAACTGCATTTCTTAATATTGTCACTGGTATTTAGGGTATTCCAATTTTTTGTATATAAAATTTTAAAATTTAAAGTACCGTTTTATATACATATAGGATTTTTTATGTTCCAAGTCGCCGCTTTTCATTGGCTTAAATAAATTATTCAGAAATAAAGATATGCAGGTTTTTGAATTTAAATTTAAGTATCACAGAGATACACACCCAAAAGATACTTTTAGGCTGATCGGAATATGTGAAAGTATCTGGGAGATGCACATCCAAAAGATACTTTTAGGCTTTAAGATTAGCAAATCGTATTTTCAAATATGTACCTGGTACATAAAAAAGAAAAAAGTAACATCGACTATACATATATGATATAGTAAGATAGCAGGCGCTCCCAGCGAAGGATTTCTCTGAAGACATTTCTCTGAATACGAACGGGACCAGTCGTACGCATTTCAAGTGGTAAAAAGGTCAAAAGAATATGGATTTTCAAATTTGTTTTACCTTTTTGACACACATTTTGACAAGCTCTATAGCGGTGAAAATGTATGTTCATGTCGCGCATTGATGTCTCTTTAAAGTGGTTTTAATTTTACGTAAATATGATTCGTACAATTATTTAAATTTAATTAAAGCCTTATTCTCATGTCAAAAATTCCTAGGTTAATAACAGTTAAAAATATACCGTTAGGCGGGACAGAACCATTTTCCTCGTATTTTTGTTATATAGTTGAATATTTTAGAAATATTTTGGGGAATCCTTTTTCTCAACAAATGTGATTTTGTGGAAATTTATTTTTATAGACATTTCAATTTGTGGTCAGAGAAATAGCGTAAACTAAGTCGAAAATTGTTGTATTAATTCACAACACAGTTGTTGATTAATTTATTTCTGTGGGGGGGGGTATTACCGTTGGAAAACAAGGGTTGTTAGTTGTACGTTGGGGCCACTGTCCACCGACGGTTTTATTTGATGATGCGAGATTTCGAAGTCCCCCCCCCGCGGGGGGGACCCCCCCCCCCCCCCCTCCGGGGGGTTACGAGTTTCGGGAAAGAATTGACTAAGAGCGCAGATTGGGGGGTGGCAGCCGCCGCGGGGGGCGCCGCGGGCATAGGCCAATTGACCAAGAAGATTTATAAAAAGACGGAACCAATAGCACTCTTCAGTCATTCAGTCATTCAGCGCGTAATAATGCAGTCAATGTGGATCTACTGGTTGCTTGTGTTTTTCCACTGCAAAAGCACAGGATTATCAGCAGTAGTGGTAAAGTTTGGAGTATATTCATATGGTTTTAATTCGTAAATGGCAAAAAAAAACATTATTTCAGCGTGCCGGAATGGAAAGGAACAGTAGTGGTATTCAAGTATTCAAGAATCCAAATAGCCATTGCCCGCTTGGTCCGACGTCCCATGGTATATATACTGTAGTCCTACCGAGCTTAGATCCTTTTAAAGTTTACTGCGATGAAGAAATTGCGGGTCCTGGCTGGACTGTGATCGCCCGTCGAACTAATGGAGAGCTTAATTTCTTCCGCAACTGGACGGAGTACAAGAGGGGATTCGGAGACGTTAGGGGCGACTTCTTCATAGGATTGGATAAGCTGCATGCCATAACGAAATTACAGTCCCACGAGCTATATGTAAACCTGGAGGACTTTGAGGGAAACACGCGATTCGCCAGATACGACGAGTTCTACATCGAAAGTGAAAATGACTTATATCGAATGTCAAAGTTGGGCGCCTTCACTGGGGATGCGGGTGATTCGATGAAAAAGTGCAGGAACCAGAAATTTTCCACCTACGACAGGGACAACGATCAGTGGGAGAATGGTAATTGTGCACTGTACCGCATGGGTCCCTGGTGGCACAGAGTTGAAAGGGATAAGTGAGTGCATACATATGAATATACCTTATGAACATTTTGTATTGCAATGATTTAATTCTAATCTCGTAGCTATAGTAGCCTTTTCGGCATGTATCTGAAGGGTACGGTGCCTGGAATGCCGTGGAAGGGAATGATGTGGTTGACTTTTCGACCTGATTATTCATTTAAAGCAATGCAAATGATGGTTCGCCCAAAGTTATCTTGCCTTATGGATGAATTATAATCAAATAACTCTGTATAAATAAATAAAAAAATATCTAACTGCAACGTTCATATTTTGAATGCATTTCAATGCTTCTTCGCATGGTAAGTAGTTTTGTTAAGCTTCTTCTTTTTTACGTATAAAATAAATGGTTTATGTTACATATACATTCATGATTACCAGGCACACATGTAGATAACACAATTTATTCTGATTAATCCACATTAACAATGCACCTCCCCCATCTCATATTTGTGTATCATTCTTATCACTGAAACATCTCCTCCTCTCCCTTCCAGTCTTATCACACACCTATCCCTGCTGTTAAGCCAATCTGTTTAAACTTTAAACGCAAAAGCGGTCAAAAGATAGGCCGCATATTTAATGAGAGTGCATTGTATCGTAGAGTCTTTAAAACCCACATGTTCACACCCTGATGCTTCTCCCAAGCGGCGTCCAAAACCGCGGCTGGACAGTGCATGAATTAGCTGAACAACAACAGCAACAAAATGCAAAAGAGGCAACAAAAAGTGGGTTTTGTGTCTTGCATTTTGTGCAATTTCTTGCTGCATCATCCTGTCCCAGAAGCCCCGATCTTTCTGAATGAAATGTGATATGGGCAAATTGGCCAAGTAAAATCAGGTTAAACAGCTCTGTGGTAATTTACGTTTGTACGTGGATGTGCAAGCAATGCTGGTAACACGCCTAGATTACCTCCAAGTTTTTGCGAGTGTGGAAGGTACAGCCGATATTAGAAAACTTAGCCCTCGCAGAATATTATCAATAGAAAATCCAAACAGTTTTATGGAAATATTTGTTGCATTGTATTTTGATTTAGCAAAAAGATTTAGCTCTCTCTCTCTCTCTCTCACATGAATAGCATTTCCTCAAAAATAACAGTCAAAGTTTACAATAATTATTTAGAAAACAAAATTATTTATGAGAATACGGCCATCAACAGAACAACAGATCATCATCGTCATCTTGGGGGCAGCTACTTAAGTTTAATTAAAAAAAGTGATCCTAAGAAATGAACGGCATTTGGAAAGTTTTCATCTTCTAAATCGAAAATAAACAACAGCGGAGTTGATTATTTGATTTTGTGGAGTCATCCGTGGAGTTGAGCTGAGCAGGCAGCAGGGCGATTCGCATCCAAATCGGGTTAGCTTTAAGACCAGTTAAAGCTCGATTTCAAAGCTGAATCTTTATGTCAGTACTGTTAAGGGTTAGACAATACCTATAGCTATCCCATGGATCTGTCATCCGTTGATGGCGTACTACGAAAACATTTTTTCTTGTTTTTTTTTTGTTTGAGTATTCCTTTGTGGTCGTCTTTTTTGTGGTCTCTCGGGTCTTAAGCTTAGGTTGTGGTTTGAACTTTGTACAATGTTTTTAGGATTAAATTATTACGGATAAGTTAGGATTAAACGTTCATTAATATCTAAGTGTTAGCCCGGTTTAGGTTCTGTGTGTGGTTGTGTGCTTAGAGCGGCTCCAGGGCAGCGGGTCCGTGCGGACTGCCCTCCAGTTTGCGCCAGACCACGTTGCACATCTCGCGCACCAGCGCCTTCTCGCCATCGTCCATCTGATCGAGGGCACTGCCTGCCAAATTGCCCAGCCGGTCGCGTTCCAGCTGCTCTCGCACCTCCAGCACCTGGAGGGCCCGCACCACCGCCTCCGGACGGCCGGCTATCGGTTCTGGCAGCTGTATGGCCGCTGCTGCTGCCGCCGCTGCTGCAGCCACCGCCAGCTGCTGATGCTGCTGCTGATGCTGCTGCTGGCTGCTGTTGATCTCCTGCTGATGGGGCGAAGGCGCTGATTTGGCTGGTGCTGTGGCTGTGGCTGGCTGGGGCGTTGGTGTGCCAGCCAGGGGCGTGGGCGTGGGCATGGGCTGTTGCTGCTGCTGCTGCAGATGGGGTGTGGGCGTGGTGCGTTCCTCCTCCAGCTGCTGGATGCGTCGCTCCAGCGAGCGCACATACTGAAGCGTCTGATCGTTCAGCGTGTGGGCATGACGTAGATCCTGCATATGAGTCACATTATATGATGATTCTGGCGGTGGTGTTGGCTTCTTTATGATGTGGCTGCTCACCTGGGGGAGTTGGCGCTGCTCAGCATAGTTCCGCAAGGCTGTGATGGTCTCATCCGCTTGGGTGCTGGAACTGGAGCCATCGCCATCGTCGCGCAGGGCATTCCTGGTGGCCGCACCGCACCCGGCGCACAGCGCATTGGCAGCCACATGGGCACGCTCCTCGTCCAAGTACAGACAGAGCTCCTTCAGCTCCAGATTGTCGGTGATTAGCTCTTGCTGTTTGTCATCCAGCTGACGTAGTTTGTTCTGAAAGAAGATTCAATCCATTAGGCATTAGGCTTGAATTGCTTTGCGATTTGTTTTCCCACTCACCTGATAGGCAGCCACCTCCTGGCGCATCACACTGGCCGTGTAACGACCAAAGCGTTGCCATTCCCTGGCCAACTTGCGTCCCTTCTGTCGATCGTCATCCAGGAAACAGCACAGATCCCTCAGCTCCTGGTTGTCGTCCAGCAGACGTTGATTCTGCTCCTTGAGTGTGCGCAGCTCATTCACCAGCGACTGCAGCTGGCGATTCTGCTCCACCGTCAGGCGGCCACCTGCCCCATTGGCCGTGGGTATACCAGTGCCGCTGGACGTGACCGAGGCATTGGGCGATGGATGTTCCTGTTCCGGTTTGCGTACAAATTTCAGCATATCCTGTGCTCCTCCCTTTATGACCGCCGGATGTTGCAGATAGCGTGTTTGCTGTGGATGTTGCTGCTGTTGCTGTTGCTGCTGTTGCCGTTGCTTAAGCGAGTCTGGTATGTAGATGTTGGATAGCTGGGGTATATCCGGCGGATATTTGATGGGCAAATGTGGTTTCAGTATCCCCGTGCCTGGCTGTGGCGGTGGCTGGTATCTCGGTGGTATGGAGTGTGCGGGTGCTGGTGCCTTAAGGTTCGGACTGCGGAGGGAATGCTGTTGCTGTTGCTGCTGTTGTTGCTGTTGTTGCTGTTGCTGCTGCAATTGGTAGAAGCTGCGACGCTGATGCTGCTGATGCTGCTGATGCTGCTGTTGATGTGTTGCAAGATTAGGCAATTCTTTAGTGGATTGCTGTTGTTGTATGGGCAAGCGAGAAGTCAATGTCTGATGATGATGTTGCTGCTGCTGCTGCTGTTGCGTGCTGTGTGGCTGATGGATTGTGGCCACAGTTTGCAATTGATGTGATTGTTGCTGCTGTTGCTGCTGCTGCTGTTGCTGCTGCTGCTGTTGCTGCTGCTGCTGTTGGTGCCAACAAAGAGCGTCTTGGTTGTTGTTGCTGCTGCTGCTGCTGCTGCTTGTTAATTGCCTGCGTCGCTGTTTTGCTTATAATTTTGTCAACGCTATTTGTTTTTATCAAATTATTGTTCAAAGTAGTTGTTCCGTTTGTTGTTGCTGCTACTGCTGCTGCTGCTGCTGTTAGTGTTGTTGTGGTTAATGTCTTCTGCTGGTTGTGTTGCTGCTGCTGCTGTTGATTGCCGGACATTTTTGAGTCGGTTCCTTGTTTGCCTCGTCTTATATTTTTTCGGTGTGTGTTTTTGTTTCCTTTTAGTTGTTTAAGTGGTGTCTACGACCTCCGAGACCTGCAATACATTAAAAAAATGGGAAAAACATTAGCAAAAACCAAAAATCTAAAAAATGCTTGGATGGAAAAAAAAAACTATAAATCAAGGCATTGTACAATGTTATCTATGCGACAGGCGAGGGCACGCCGTCATTGTAGCATAATTAAACTTCCATTAGATTGCCGCCAGACGCTGATAGAAAGTGAAATGAGCATTTGTCGCACCACTGAAGCCATGACATGCCACACGAGCTACGTAGGTGCACCCCTAGTACACTGAGCAAAATAAAGCCAGTAATCGGGGTACTCTCCCTAGCGATACTTCCAAGCTGGTCTCTAATCACGAAATTCCCTGAACTGTTATTTTCTACTCCAATTTGTCACCCATATTTTTCGCGCAGTGCATGTGTCTTGTGCTCAAGAAAATGCAACGAAGCGGCGCCAAAAACTACATTTGACGTAGCGAATTGTAATATAAACTGCACTGTCGTATGTTCGGTCTCCCGGACGCTGGCTCCCCCGGATGGGTTGCTGGGTTGCTGGGTTGGCGCTGAAGCGTCTAATCATCAGATGGCGTCTCTGTGTGTTGACTTAAACGTAGGCTTCCGCTCTCTAGTTTGAAAACCGAAAGCCCACTAAGTACCGCGGCACTCGCAATAGTAAATGGCAGCGACTCGCATCAGTCTATCGTCGCATTTGTATCACGAAAGTGAAATTCAGTTCATGGTTTGATGGATGGGATGGGACTGCTCCCGGAGCAGGCGAAGGCGCAGGCGCAGGCAAATTGAAATGTTGCGACTCGCAGCTTGACATGAGCACAATATGGTAGTAATTTGGCTCATGTGCGTTCCCCACCCCCCGTTCGCTTAATGAATAGAGTTGGCTTGATTAAAACCACGAACAATGGACTTTCTTTGACATCAGTTTTCGGTTCAATAAGCTTATATAAATTAAGGGAAATCTTTCTTGGTGTTTAATAAGAGTGGAAACTGGGAGTCGCTAGTTTTACTGGTTCGAGAAGCGTTCTCCACCATTACATTTTTCATTATTAGAATAGAGTTTTAAGGCGCATCTCCTGAACATGTGGGGTCTGATTAATATGGATTTCTCTGTGCAAAACATACAGCTACTACTTATAATTGTGATACCTTTCACTTCTTATATTAAAGGAAGAGCTCTTTATAATTTATTCCAATTTTCCGCTCTGTACGCCAGCTGTACCTTCTGCCAGTCGTCCCCCACTTCCATTGTGACTAAATAATTGCTTTTGTGTAAACATAGAACTAGTCCTTGCAGCTAGCCTAGAACCTCCAAGCCAGACAGGACAGCTCTTAAGCTCTTTAGTTCTAGATATCCACAAAAGAGAACATCTGGATCACATTTACCAGAGAACAGACAGCAAGACAGAGAGAGAGGGATCCTCACCCTTTGCTTGAGCTATTTAGGCTGTCAACTGGCCAGCTCTCCCCTTACAAATGCCCATCAAGGGATAAGAAAAATGACAACAGGTGTGAAATGTAAGAGCTGTAAGCCCGCGCATCGAAAGATGCGAAACGCTGCACAAAAGCAAACCACTTCCCCCATTGAGATGTTTCGGGTATGCAAAAATTACAGAAGAAAAACCCCTTTTGGCCGACTGAGAATTGAACACACAAACAAAAAAAACAAAAAAAAAAAAACAACAGAAAAGAATTGCCAACATAACAAAAGAATGCGGTGAGGGCCTGGCCCCCGGTTCAGGCCTGGCCCTTCATTGTTGTGGGCTCTGCTTGCCATACATATTCGGAAAAGAAAACTTACAAAACACGGCAACAGTTGTAAATCATCGAATTACCTCAAAATAATAGCAATCGCTCGCTGGCCGTTTGGGGGGGCCAGCAAATTGCCCAAAAGCAAAACGAAAATGCAAAACGAACCCCACACAAAAGACACAGCGAAAACCAGGCTCACAATGGAGGCGAATTGTCTTATGACTACAGGGAACCCCGCAATGTCTAAGAAACAAGGATCTGCATGCAAATCACAGAAGTCATGAAGTTATAATTAAATACCATTAAAATTAGTAGCTAAAATGGCAGAAACTGGATATGCAAAGTCATATATTTGGTGGCTTTTTAAACAGTTCTTTTAGTTAATATTCGTATAGTGTATACCCTTCGTCTTGCTTCACAAGTAATGGGTATAAAAACAATGCAAGAAGGCGGCAGGCTACAGCAACAGCAACAAAATCTACTCTTCTCCCACAAGACATGAGAGATACACAGAGCGAGAGAGAGCAGAGCAGAGCAGAGCAAGAGAAGGGGAGGGAGGATGGTGGTTGGTGGTTGGAGGGTGAGATCCATTGAGTCACAGCACAGCAGCAACAACAAAAAAAAAACTCTGTCCCGTTGGCGTAGTTTTTGGCGACTTGCGAAATGAAGAAACCCTCCAAAAAAAAAAACCAACAACAACAACAAAACTTCGTGTGTCAGTTACGCTTAATGAGCACAAATATTGCTCTCATTGTTGTTGCTGTGCTGTGTGCTCTGCTGTTGGTGTAGATTTTTTACCTTTGATTGCCATGCCGTGTGTCTGTCCCTGTCCCCCCTCCCCCCCTGCGTGTCCACACCACCCGTGTGCAAGCTGGAACTGGGATCGAGAGTCGTCTCAGCAGCTCGCTCTCAGCTCGATTTCAATGAAGACGAGTCTCGGTCTGGTCTCCCAGTCGAGTCGGAAATGCCAATACTTAACCCTCAACTGGCCCCGCTCCACCACTCTTTGGCTCTACTCCTGGGCCTCCCTGCCTGCCAATCTCCCGCTTTTTGTTTTTTTTTTTTCGGTATTGCCATGAGAAAACGAGGGGGAAACAACAAATGAAAAGCTTCGCGGGCAGCACATTAAAATGAAGGAGTGAAATTAGGGTTTAAGAACAGCACAAGGAGCTTGGGAATACCCTATAAAGAGGGAGAAGGATATTTCACTCATTTATAACTGCATTTAAAATGGCCTAGATGTTATATGCATTTAATGGTATTGGTATTGAATGTAGGGGTTATGGATTTTATTGTAAATTAATTACACAATAATTTGTTAAGCAACTTTGGAAGCACAGCTTTCCGTACGAATATACATTGGCTTTACATTTATCTAAGTTTTGGTTATTTATGATAATAATCCCCTGAGTTATGTAAAAGACAGCTCTATAATTATCGCTTAAGTGAATTCTTCTCTTTAGGAATTCGTGAGTCACAGTTTCATTATCACAAACCTTTTGGAGAATGCTTTCAGGACAAATGAAACCAATTTGAAAATAAAATAAAATAAAAAAAAGAAAATAAAAGCGAACCGGAAGAATCATAATACATTTAAAATCCAGCTGCTTTTACTTGAGTGGTTGATATCTCTTGAATAAGTACTTCAGAAAGAGGCCTGCCTATACGATATAAATATGTGATATATGTATATTCATTTATTGCATGACTTAACCCTTGATCCTACGCTATAATTAACGTCTATAAAATGCCTAAAACTAAAAAAACTCATAATCTTCAGCTAATCCAAATTTATGGCCAACTCCGTGGCGCAACAAATATAAAGCCCTTTGCTAGGGTATACACCCATAAAAGAAGCCTTCAATTTGTAGCACATGTACACATACTCCTCCAACTTCGATGCCGATTCCAATTCCGTCTTAACCTTTTTCCCAAGTTCCCCCTTAACCCTTTGAGAGCCAGAGACCAGAAATTCCCCTTTTTTCCCACTGGACGCGAGGCCAGCAAATAGCAAATCATCACCTGGTGCAAGGGGAGAGGAGCTGGGAGGGATCGAAATACAATAAATAAATACAAAATTTATTTCAATATGCGCGTGTAAGAGCGTGTTTGGCCTTGGGCGATGAATGTTGTACTGGGAGGCACTTAATGCTGTGTAGTATACCCTTGCAAAGGGTATGCATGAATGATGGCAAAAAGATGTTGTTAGAATCTATTTAAATCAGACTTTGCAAAGAACTTTCCTTATACTGGTACAGCAGTGGCAAAACGACTCACCCTTCCACTGAAACATAGAAAAACTCACAAGAGATTGATCCATCGGTAAGGGTACTTTACAAAGCCTTTCATTTGTTACATATATTTTATTGTTTTACCCACTTATGCGTAAGGTTGCCCCGTCTCATGTCTGGTGAGGTCTATTCCCCCCCTGTTTTTCGCTAATAAACTTTTGATCTTGCTAATGGTCGAACATTGTTGATGCGAAGGAGATGCCGAGAGATCATAGGCGTTGGCCCCAGCTTTGGTGCCTTTGCCAATAACAAATTGCCATAATTAGTGCCATTTTAATATGAGGTTTCAGCTCACAAAACATCACACAACCCCCACACACGAAATAGGTATGTAAATCTGAAGTTATAACAAGCCGAGAGACAGATTCCCCCACTGGGGCATAGGCGGCTTCTTCAGCTCTGCTTTTGGGCAGAGGAGTAGTGGGGAAGGTGTCGGGTGTTGGAGTGTAAAATTATGAAAATTACTTTTCCCATGCACAGTGGGTGGTGCTTTGGGAATTATTCCATTTCAGATCTTCACTTGACAATGGACAATAAAACAAGAGTGGCATACAAAAAGCATAATAAGTTTTTAATGGGTCCAGCCATGAATTTATTTGCTATAGATCGTAGTCGCCCGATACCCGAGGCCTGCACCCCAAGGGAATATCATTTTCGTAAGGGGATCGTTGTTCGCCACAACAAAAGTTTTGGAGAAACAATCTTGGCATTATGATTTGTTGAGGCAGCAAGTTCCTGCCTGGAACCATTTTTACAGATGATATTTTTAGTTAAAGATCTAGTTTTCATTCTTTAGGTGTACCTGACCTGTTTATGGCTTGCCTCGTTTACTTCTGGCCGTTATTCTTGCCCATTTTGACTATTCTAGTCCTTGTAGTTCTTGGTGTTGCTGACTGTGACTGAGAGGCAACGTATTGGCATAGGGATTTAAAAAGCTGGAAAGGCATGAGGAACCATGATATTCCTTATATACGAAATATTTAGCTATGGATGGGGGGTACATGTAAAAACCCAATAAATAATAATAGAAGCCCCCCATACATACATATATGTACATATGTACATTAAGTTTCATCACTTCTTTTTTAACAAATAAACGCAGCTTAAACTTAATGATTGAGCAACTTTGTTTTGAACTTGATTGATTTTTGCAAACCAGACAAAAAAATTGCCTTGATCACTTTTACATAATCTTTATTAATTTATTATTTTTTGCTGCCCAAGCATAATTATTTCTGCAAATTGCCATTTTTGTTTGTTGTATTTTTGCTCTTAAAGTTAATATTATTTTAGGAGTCGGCATATTTGTTTGGCTCTACGAGCACTCGGTATACGAATGTACATTGTACATATCTTTAAAGCAATGGCCCAACAGACCATGAAACAAGTGTTTAATTAAGGAAATGAGCGTGGATTGAGGTAAACAGGCACGCATACTCGCATGGAGGGGAATACTACGAGACGGACACATGTGCAAACAGTAATTTAATAAACCCAAAAAAAATAATACGAATAAGCTAAATAAAACTTGGTTAATAAATACGAGGGTATGGATGGATGGATGGATGGATGGTTGGAATGGCCGGTTGAAAAATGCTCAAAGTCACTCAAGGTTAAGAAATCTCTTTAGCAGGCACGCACGCACACGATGGAGATCGGATCCCAGGCAATGACAGCTTTTTCGGAGGTGATGACAGACAGACAGAGGGCCCCCAGTCTCCAATTCCAATTCCGAGTCCGAGTCCGAGTCGAACTGCGCGAATCAGGGGAGCCAGAAATACTCGGTACACGTAGGAAAACCGCAAAGTCATGTGGGTTAAGTACACTTACTTAACAACAATCCATTCCGGCCAGCAACTGACCGCGCGCCCAGACAATGAAATGTGTAATGAAAAGGCAAAAGCTTCGGCGACGACTGGCGACGATAACCGGGCGACTGCTGATGGAGATTGAAGTGGCCACAGAGGACTGACCAGGGCTGCACACGACTGGCACACGAATTGAAATGATCGAATGGCACATGTGCGGATTGCAGTCAAATGAAGCGTAACTTTCGTAGTGGATAAGCCACATGGATGGGAACCCCACCCTCTTTGGCAGGCATCGCACGTCATGCACACGACATGTATGTTGTTTTTTTTTATTATTACCGGTCATTCACCTTTGAGGAATTTGTTGAGGTGTGCTGCGTTATATGGGAGGGATGAGATGGGATGAGCAATCGTAACTGGGGGAACTACTGTCTCGAGAGAGCCTTTAAAAAGTAACTATTTCCGTTCGAGCTAGTTGTCGCATTTTACCGAATCTTACTTCCAATTATGGCACCCAACTGGGAGCCAACTAGTGCCTCTTGCCAGCCCTGATCGCCACTAACTCTAGCAAGCCACCCACCACTACAGCAGCACAGACAGCCACAGAGACGCTCGAATGAGGCAAGAAAACCCCCACAGCCAACATACACACACACACAGCCAAGACACACACACACAGCCAAGACACCCACACAGAAAACAAGAAAGAAATAAATGAGAATGAGAGGAAAACGGAACAAGAAAATCACAGAGTTTTTCTGCCGCCAATCACCCGATCCAAAGCTCCGCTCCACGGTCCATTGCATTTGCATTGCACGCACCAAAAAACGCGTGGTATAAGGTACACTTTCACGTCTCCGTACCCCTCCGTACTTTATCGTTGTAGTCCCCCAGCATCTGCATACATATATCGCTTTTCAAATGGTGCGCTGCTCCACAAAAGCAAACCAAGGAAAACGAAATAAATATCAAACGCCTTCATTGGTTGTATCGAATGACAAACGACAAACGTCGACTCTGTCCGTGTCTGTTCCCCCCGCACCCCCTCCCAGTGGACGTTAAGTCAAACAGATGACTGTCTTCGACCCGGCTTGGCGGAAGAGAGGCGCAAAAATTTTCATGAATGAACCCACCTGAACTGAAAGACGACGAAGACAAAAGGATGCACACGACCATTGAGCGCGGAACAAAAGGCAGGGAGAAAAAATCAGATTACGACTGTGGCATACCCACTAAATTGAATCCCAAGAAAAAAAGCAAGAAATAAAGGAAGACTATATTTTGTGATTGCTGCCAGAATAGATTTCCCTTATTAACTCTGCAGATTATTTTGATTAGGAACTTGTTCGAAAACGCTTTCTGTAGCAGAAACAAAATCCCATTTATCCAGCCACCGATTAGAGGGTATCTGCAAACACCTCCACCAAGACAAAAAAACTCACACGATTCCACGCTGTATTCTCGGGGAAGTTCCATTTATCAGTGCCCGCTCATCTTTTGGGGCAGATTTGTAACCATCAAAAGACGATTAAATTGCACGTGACACTCCGCTGACTCTACGAGTAGATTTGTATCAATCCTAGCCGAGTTCCCGGAAAGGCTGAGCGGCAATTTTAGCCCATGGATGGTTCCGTAAGTTGATATGCTTGAAATGCATACTCCACGATTCTTAAACGAAATCAAATATTATTCAGCTATAAATTCCATAGACACAGACTCAGACAGACATCTGGGGGCCACCCACAACTTTTGTGTTGCGAGTACCCTTTTTTTTTATGGTAAACCATAAACGTGGCAAGCCATCATTAAAAGCCATGTGTAGCACAGTAGGCAACACACGAAAACTTAATAACAATGCAAAAAAAAAAAAAGAAACAGAGACCGAAAAAAAAAAAGCCTGAAGCTCGAAGTAGAGGAAAAATTATAAGCGAACGAAGGTTAAACGATAAGTCAAGCTTTTGCGGTGAGAATGTGTTAAGGGGGGAGGAGCTGGATTGGATTACTGATTACAAATGCAGCGACTTTTCCTAATGAAAACCTCTTAACTGGAGCACAAGCTGTGGGAATAATACGCCAAGCCGGGCTTTGCCACAATGGATTAAAGAGTAAGGTTTTGTGGGAGCCAGATCATAGAGGAAAGTTTAAGATTTTAAAGATGGTTTATACATACATACATACATATACATGTGGGATTAAATGTACATACATAAATAATGCAATATATGAAAGTAAGGGCTCAAAATGTAGATCCTAAACTAGGGAAAAATATATATATTTCACGAGTAGATCAAATAAAAGTAGTAGAAAGTAGATTGTATTTATTATAAAAAATCGTAGTTGAAGAATATTTTTTTAATGATTTACCCATACTTATAGATAATAAAATTTCTCCATCAACCAGTTCTCAAACAAACTTCAAACGAATGTTCCCTGCCCAGTGGGAGGGGCCGGGGGTCTATAGGCTTATAAACTGCTTAATTATGTGCTGAACCTGAACCTGTGCCTGTAGCACAAGACAAAACTCAACCAAAATTAATATGTAGATTAAATTATTGCTATATCCAATCCAAAACAGCTACCACATCTCCATAAGTGGATGCCCTGATCGAAAACCTGAATAACTCTTAGTGACACTCCCCAGACGAAGACTAATCGAAGCCGAACCGAAAACCCTACCTTCGCCAATCCCTCAATCCGTTCGAATACAATTTCCATTTCTCAGCTTTATGGCTTTATGGTTTATGGGTATCATTTGCGTCAAGTTTGCAGCGCATATTTGATTTTTACGACGACAGTTCCACCACGGAGACGGCAGAGACGGCAGAGAAGGGAGAGGACCGCCCGTCGATAGACATAAACTTATCCATTTCATGCCGCAAAACTCTCAACTTTTGTGCAAATTATTTATGCATGTAAATTAACAGAAACGAACAAAAAATAAATAAACCCCAAACCCCAAACCAAACGATTGAAACTTTCGAATTTATCACCGAATGAGAATCTTTTGGGCAGAGAGCCCACCATTATACCACGCCCTCAAAAAAGGGGGTTACAACATCCAAAGAACAAGCAACAAATTGTTGAAATATGCAAATTTCCTAGAGCTAGAGCTCGTGTACAGACGTTTGTACATTTATCTTGAGGCCAGCATCAAATGAGTGGAGCAACTTGTTAACAAAACTCTTGCCAAAAGCAGCAAAAAAAAAAAACAACCACAACAACAACAAAAATCTGCCAAGACTAACCTTAGCCAAGAAGAAGAAACATCTTCTGAGTTGACTGCACAGCTCCATCAGCCCATTTCTAGCCATCGCGGCTTGGCCTCGTAACCCAGTAAAGTTCATATGTACAAATATTTAATTATCATCTGGCTTGGGGCGTTCTCAAAGCATTCCTCATCGAAATATCTAAAAGAAAATAAACATTTCTCATCTCTGGTTCGCTGTAAAATTGTTGTTTCATCGTGCCACACACCTCAACACCATATACAGGGGTTCCTAACTCCACAAACATACATACATACATCCATAATGAAGTAGAATAAATTCATTTATGCTAATGTTTGGTTTTCTACCTTTTCTTTGGCCAGAGATTTCAATTCATTTCATTAATTTTTCTTGTTTTGGCTGCTGCTGAAATTCTTTTCTATAGCCTCGACAGCTACTTTCGATTTCTTGTTGTTGTTGTTGTGGTCCATTCCATTTTTTGTGTAACTTTATTAGAAGAAACCCCTTCACACTCTTTAAACGTGGATTTTGGATTCGTATTGTAGTACGTGTGGGTGGGCAGCTCCAGCTTCAGTGGAGTGTGGGGAGGAGAGGAGAATGGAGAGCGCGTGCTGTATATGGTGTGATTTTGTGGGGATTACATATTTACACAGCCCAAGCTGTGGGTGGATTTTGTCTCAATGGAGAGCTGAAATTTGTAGTGGTTCAAGTTTTATAATTTGAATGCTTGAAAATGATTTATGTGTGTGTGTTTACTCGTTTGGTAGTTGTTTATTGCTTCCGATCAGTTACGTTATCTATTGTATCTTTCAACATATCTAGTTTTCTATCTGTCCAACTATCTATCAAATACGGATACCAAAAAGGTTTCCTTTGCCATTAAACAATAAAGAAAAACTTAAAATCATATGTAAAAAAAGGGTCTTGAATTGCTACAAATGATCCCAAATTAACCCAAATAGTTTTCCATTACATTCCAGTTAAATGCAGACAAATTACAGTCTAAATTGATTTATGCTTATCATTCCATATCTGGGCCAATACCAGAATGCCCATAGGTCCATAAAACTAGATCGAAATATCAATCTTTTACCCTATACGGGGAGATTATGGAACCCAAATCACATAATTTATTGTGTCCTCAACTTTCTTCTAAGCCTACCCTCACGTACGCACTGCGCCGTACGTGAAATAGAAGCAAACGAAACCCCAAAGCAGAGGAGACACTAAAACAGACCGAAAACAAAGCATTATGTAAGCATTAGCACGCTTTAACCTCTCCCACTCCCACACATGTACACGGGCAGAGGGGGGAGGAGGGGGAGCAAAGCGTGAACGGGCCATAAAGACCTCCAATAGAGAGGAGACAGAGACCGAGACAGAGAGAGAGAGAGACAGATGACGGAAGAGATGGCGGCGCGCATGCGCAATAAATGCTTGCCCCTCCCTTACATTTCTTCGTCACCGCCGCTCCACTCCTGTATTGTATCCAATTAAATTTCTATTAATTTTTTACCAATAATAATAGCCGAGCAATGCCATAAAAAGCGGAAACCATTAAAATGACTTTGAGTATTCTCTGTTGCTCAGAAGGAAGAAGTAAATGAGGAAAATTCTATTTCCTTTCTTGGGCACAAAAGCAGCTTACTGTGCAGGGGTTAGGTGGGGTGGGCAGAGGAGTGCGGTGTGCGCGCGGTATTTCTTTTGTGTGAGCGCGCTACAAACTTCCGGATTGAACGATTTATTGAAAGGCATGATCAAAAGGAGGGTCGAGACGAATGGGGCGACAGCGGTAAGTAGAAGGGAAGTGTTATACATTTACCAGAGAGAAAAGAGACAGAGGGAGAGTGAGTGAAAGAGAGTTAAAGAGACGTGAAGAAATTGCGTTGCAGTTTCTTTACATACAAAATTTATGAACTAATTAAAAGACAGTTCGGATAGCAGTAAAGGCAACGGACAAGAAGAAGAAGCAGAAGAAGCCTATGGCAGCGGGGGTATTTGGGGTGGGTTGGGTGTGCAGACTTGGTAACCCAATACCTGCACACATACCCCCATACACATTATTTTGTTTTTTTTTTTTTGTTGGTCACTGAGGCATGTCGTTGCTTGTCTTTCCAAGCAGATGGGATTGGAAGTGGTGTAGCTGCAGCCGCCGTCTCTTGGTGGATGCTGTGTGGCTGCTCTTGTTTATAAATCAAGTCACATTAAGTGTAATAATAAACGCAGATCGAAGGGAACTTTCGGAGCCGGTTCTCCCAGAAGGTTATACCCTTACAGAGCAAAGAAAAAGCAAAGCAAACTTAAGCCTTGGTAAGATCATTCTTGATCCTTGGCCAAGCGTTGGGCAACGTGTATTTTGTGGTTGGATTCCAGGGGATTCTCCTTTGCCTAGCGGCGAATATCAAAGAATAAATCTCACAGTTTGAGGCAAGCGAATGTGCTCGTAGAAGGGTATTTAAAGCTTCGGCTAAACGCAGTCTTCTGCTTAAATAAGCCATAAAGAGTGTACGCTACGCAGACCAGAAAAAAAAGGGAAAGAATTAATAAAAATCTGTCGAAATGTTGGCACTAAGCGCGTTCTCTGCTTGGCTAATTATGGAGAGCATGTTAAAAGAGAGAGGCGAAAAGAGAGTTGGTGAAATGTCAAAACTTACGCTTCATTACTCTCTCTCTCTCTCTCTCTCTATATCTCTCTCTCTGTCGCTCACTCTGTCGCTCTCTCTCTGTCACTCGCTCGCTTTGCTAAGATAACGACAACAAAATGCTGATGGCACAAATTATAGTCAAGAAAGAGGCAACAAAAAAACCGAACCAGAAGACGAGGCTCTACAGCTGAAGACCAGCGGCAGGCAGTAGAAAGCTAGCCCGGAGAGACAGAGCCCCCAAGTCGGTTGAGGCCGGCTGCCACCAACAGCCTGCCACTGCCACTGCCACCGCCTGCCGCCTTGTCTCGAGAGCCCCACAATTTCCGCCATTTATGACAGTCACAAATCGAGTTATACTCACATACATACATATAACCCCCCCACCGCCTCGCCTTGCCCTGCCTTGCGTCGGCTTTTAGCCCCACACAGCCTCTCCCCAAGACAGCGCGCGCGCGTACTTTCTAATTTCTAAGCGTACTTTTTCTCTCTTGTTGGTCCCTGGCCTGGCTGCCGTTTTTGATGGTTTATACTCTAACCAAGCGAAAGACAATCAAGGCATTGCCTCGGCTGTGCTGCCAACTCAAGTGCTCTCTTTAGTGGTCCTCAATGAGTGTTCTTCAGAGAATCCAAGACCAAAAGTTAGAACATTAGAAAGCTCAGGGCTTTTCTCTATGAAGATCATAATCATAAGACATTCATTTTTTGGAACCAAAGTTTATCGAAGGCGAAGGAGTTTTGAGAACCGAAGGAACATTTTCAAACCAAAGCTTTAATTTATCGTTCTACCAAAAATCTTTGCAATTTCGAAATATTGAAATTTGTATTATGGTTTAATACTGTCCCTATACATTTATCTTGCATATTATTTTGTTTGTTTATTTGTTTCTTAATTAATTTTTTTTATTAATTTGTTTTGTATTCAATACATCCTTGACCCTGTTAGGGTATCTCTGAATCGGTTTCCTACACCATCTCTATTCCTTTATGATTATTGTTTTTCTTTTTGTCATTACTTTTGCATTGTACAAACAAGTTTTCAGTGCTGTGTGTTGTGTTTTTTTTTAGTGTTTCTTCAGCGCATGGCCAAAGTGTTAATGTTCATTTGCGCATGCGATATTCCAAATTGCATCCAATAGAAATTTGTTGTCGAGGTCACGCCACTTTTCCAGCCAAGCATCAAAAAACCGTCACAACAGTCGCCGTCACCGTCACCGTTGCCCCGACGTCCCCTCTCCAACCACAACATTCACAGAATGGCAGAACGGCAGCGAAATCTTTCGATGGAGGAGGAGTTGGTTCTTTTTTTTGGTAGCTAAGTGATGGGAGGTCAAATCAGTTACAGCTACGTGAGTGGAGACTCTCTGGGCCGCAAGGAGAGAACGGTTGGCAGCCCGTTATGGGAGGAGGCAGACAGACCAAATGGAGGGTTGGCTAGGCTTTTTGGCTAAGCTAATGAACCTGATGTGGAGCATAGCATACTGCATACTGATGTGGAGCTCTGCTCTTTGGATAAACTTGTTCCCGGCTGAAAGTTTAACGAAAAATGCTTCAGCTACATAATTCATATACTTATGATCTAATGGAAGCTGCAATCGTTTTGATCTCTGATTTGAGCTTGAAGCATCGGATCAAGGAGTTTATCTAATAGAAGATGGAATCTTTTCATTTCAATTACATGCCAGGAATATTTTTAGGAATTCTTTTGGATTAAAAGGATGTCCATGAATTAAAGACAAACGACTGCTACTGGAAGTTTCTTTAACTCAAATTAAATCTTAGGAATCACAGATTAAAAGTAAACTTATCATTTTGATTCCCACTAAGCAGCATTTTCCGAAACTTTAACCACGATTTCACATAAAAATAGACTCCGAAATAATTCAACAATTGTATCTGCTGGTGATTCTAAGTATCTATAGCATCGGCTAGGGGAGATCATAGATCAAAATGAAAACTTTCAGAACTGAATTTTTAATCAAATCTATAATGTTGATCGTGTAACATTCTACTAATCATAAAAACGAGTGAGTGTCCACTTTGATTACAGCGATAGCTGGATGAGTTATCGATTGAGCTGGTCCCGTTTCGATTACTCCCCATGAATTGAACTCATGCCAGAAATACTCGTTCCAACTCAATATACTGTTATTTCGAATCAATTTTCCAGGCTGGAATACTTGGAATATTTTTTGATTTCAGTAATTTAGTGCAGCTCCCATTTGGAGTCGACTCCCGCTGCTTCCCGCTGCTTTTTTTCCCGTCCTCTGCGGCATCTCTCTGCCACACTGACTCTCCTCGACTTTGCCTCCACATACTACCTATTCCTGCCTCTTCCTCCGACCTCTTCTAGGGGGCTGCTTCATGCTCATGGCCGTTTGTCATTTCCAGAGGCGCGCCAATTGCCAGAGAGTGGCCTGCAAAGCATTTCTGTGCTCTCTGTGTGAGAAAATGTGGCCAAACGGTTAATAACAGGCGGCTGGGGGGAGTTCGAGTCACAGTCAGTCAGTGGGGTGTGGTGGGGGCCAAGGTGCGGCAACCGCAACAAACGGCAGCAACGGGGCCCCTGAAGGAAAAAGCGTGCGCAACTATGTAAGTATGTGACTATGTGAGCCGCTCCGACAGGAAACTTAAACTAGTTCTAGCAGCTAACTGCTAGCAGCTAGTAGCTGTGGCAGCTCTCTGCGGCTTCTAGCCATCCGAAGCCATAAACTGGGACACTTGTTGCAGCAACTTGGACACTACACACTCGAGAGATTGGCTGGCAATCAAGCCTGGAGGCCAGAGAGATGACAAACAGAGACAACAACAAACCAGCAAACGGAATCTTCCCACGCAGCCGTGACCGCCCTCCAACTGGGAGCGGCAGGCAGCGGGCCGCCCCCCCCAAAAAAAAAAAAAGAGAAGCCAACCTAAATCGTCTTAATGGACCATGAAGAACCCCAAGGAGCTGGGCCGAGACCTGATGCTGCAGCTAGCAGCAGGCGCGTTAAGCCAAAACGCCAACCAATTACAGCAAAGAATGCTAGAATATTAGATGCACTTGCAGACATAGTATTAGAGTGGTTTAAACTGGATGATATTGATATTGAGTTGGAGTTTTTGAAGCTTAAGAAGCCTCATCCGAGTATGAGGATTTGTAAGAGGATTGCTAACCTAAGACCTCTTTCTAACTAGTCCTACTTTCATAATAGGAGATGGTTTTCTGAGTGTATAGTAGCTTTGAATTCAAATTATAGTACCCTCTGCAAAGGGTATACTGGTAGGCCAAGCAGAGGCAGACACCCAGAGAGAGAGCGAAAGAGAGACGCAGAACGAGCCAGCCGAAAGCCGTCGGCGATGTGGATAAGCCCAAAAGAAAGTTTTCTTCTTTCATTGACAAAAAAGTTTTTTACTTTGTTGTCTTTTATTTTCCGCCGCGTGCAACGAACTTGGTCCGAAATGTGGCCCCTGTTAACCCATTGGTGCCGTGAGTAGGTAAATTTTGCATTTATTTTTTCCACCATTTTCTACTCCGGTTTTTTTAATTTGAATTGAATATACGCATTTTTTCTAGGCCAGAATAAACTCTACTCGAATTTTCCAGCTGCTCAGAATGTTCAGCTTTATATATACAAATATCTATACATTCCGATGTTAATGCATTAAGCAGGCCGAAAATCTATTTAGCCATTTGGGGCACAAAGGTAGAAAATAGACTACTTTTTAAAATGTTTTTTATTCCCAATTCCCTTCTGATAAGTACAGCCTCTTTATTTCTCATTAATTTCTCCAATCTACGTTAATGGGTTAAGGCTGCTGCTGCTGCGGCTGCCTCTAACTGTGCCCCTGCCACTGGCCCCTGCCCCTGGGTGCTGCTGGTTGTTTGCTGCGCTGACGCTTTGGCATTAGTTACAGTTTTCCGATACACGAAATTGACTTTACATATTTCAGGCAGCAGGAAACGGTGCGGAGGGGGCAGCGCCGATGTAACAGGTTGTTGCTGCCCCCCGCATGCCACAGGCAGCCTCTTTCACTCACACACACACACACACACACATTGGTATTGATTTGCTGCACATTTCGAAATGCAGCCAAGGTGTGTTTTTCGAGCAGGTGGGAATTCCTTCTTCACCGGGTTGCCTAATTTCTTAATCAAATTTCTCACTCAATGTATTTTTGCGTTGCTGAATTTAAACTGTAACTGATGCACCTTATGCTGTTGCTGTGATGGCGCTTCCTGGGAATGCCTCACCTTTTTATTAGCACACCTTGAAATGCTGCACATGCGCCTCCGTCGCTGCTTTTACCTGTTGCTGTTGCTGCCTCGTCGGCAGAGGCTGCTGGTTTTGTTTGATCTTGTGTCTTATTGTTGCACGTTGTCGTGTATCTTTCTGCTTGTTATTTGTTGCTTTTTATCCCCATGTTTCTCCCTGATCCTCTCCAACCCTCCTCCACCTCCGCCCCCTACTACTATTATCCCACTCCCGTTGTCTGTCTCTATCTCTCTCTGTCTCTCTATCTCGGCCTCTCGGCCTCTTGTCTCTGTTTCTCTTGTTAAATTTATTGGCGCATATAAATGCCTCAAAATTGATGTTATTGTCGTTCATTCTCCACTCCTCGGCTCTTATGCCGATCCTGATACCCCTCTTCTGATATCTCTGCTCGCTCTCTCTCTTTCCACATCTTCCTCAACCTCCCCTACCTTTGTTTTTGTCCTGGTTGTTGTTTTATTTTGAAAATTGATTTTTCTTTACTTGCATTTTTTTTTTTTTATTGTCAGTGTCCAAAGATAAGTGGAGGAAAGGAAGGGAAAATGGGTTTGGAAATGAGAAGAAAAAAAAGACAAAAGAAGAAATAAATATAATGGAAAGTGTGGGCGTTGCGCTGACAAAGTGGGCGTCACTGTGCCTCAAAAGAGAATAGAGCAATTTTCGGGATCAGCCAGGGAGAGGCATGTCGGGAATGGGTTAATTTCGAGTGGGCAGGGTCTCTGGGGGTTACGTGGGCTTCAATCAGCCGAGCAGTACTTCCTCCCGTGGGATGGTTTGAAAATGGAAGCATAACTAAATAAAACTAACCTTATGCAGACGGCCATCGATATCGTTGTGGTATTCCAATGTTGGCTTCCCTTTACGCTCACTCTCTCGCTCCCTCCTTCAGCTTCTGCGCGCAAACAAAAACAAATCACAAATATTTGCGCATGCGCCGCCGACTGCCGCATTCCAGGGATACACAAACACAGAAACACACACACACAGACAGAAAGAGACGCGACGCGATGCGATGCGACCGTTTTTGCGGCTAATTGTTTAAACAACACACAAATTATTTTTCACACTACTTTTATTTGTTTGTTTTATGGTTGCACACACACACACACACACACACTAGCACGCTCGCACACGCATTCAATTTTCGCGCACTCTTTGCATTTTTTCTTGTATGTATCTTTTATTGGCTTGAATTTTCCTGCCTTCCCGAATGCCCTTTTCAAGCGCAAAAGACGCGTTCGGTTCGCGTTGTTGCCTGTTGCGTTTTAATTTTTTCCGTTTTGTTGCAAACTATCGAAGCGCGTTTCTGGAAGCGGTATTCCCAGCCTTAGGAGGCCAATTCAGCCGGTGTCCGTATCATTTGATGCGAGTGCCGCCCACTTTGATGAGTGAAACGCATTAAAACAATAACAAAATGCGCAATTAACTAAAAGCGCAGCCGTACCAATCACTCGCGCCGAAACGGAACTGATAATTATTTGTAGGCGCTATTCCTGTGGGATAAGTCGACTAATTTGCTGAATTTATATACAAATTCGACATTATCTCTGTGTGTTTGCTTGTCCGCGTCCAACAAATTTGTGACATACGAGATACATTGGGGCGGCAAGGCCGTGCTTCAAATCAGCCCGCCTTCAGATGTTGCTGGTGCCTAATAATGTTGCTGGGCAACATTCACAAGCTGCTGAGGAAAAAAAGGTATGGAAAACAGGCAAAACTGTTCAGAAAATAACACTTTTGCTAGCTAAAATTTACCTCAATTCCTAACATACCGTTGACAGAAATGTTGCTGGGCTGTGTTTTCCATACCCTGCCAAGGCCGATCAAGCCAAAGAGAGTAGAGTGTGACCGGAAGCTGAAAAAATAAAAATCATGCATTTACCGGCCCCCAGCCCGTCACAGCTTTGTTTTGTTTTATATTTGTTTGCGAAATTAATTAATTAAAAAGTACATAAGCATGGTAATTTGTCGATTCTTCCAGCAGGGCTCCTGCCGCTTTGGCACCAAGTGCAGCAACGAACATTTTGACATCAAGTATGAAAAGAGCGCCACAACGAAATTGAAAGATAATAACAAACTTGCTGGATTGTTTCAGAGTGGTGCTGAAGAATGACATGGAAGCCAGCATCAATGGCAAGATGTGGCCCTTCTCGGTGTACGGCCCCTTCAAGGATAAGGCCAACATGCCGAACTTCGTTGAGGATCAATCCTTCGAAGAGGTCCGCCTGCTCTGCTACGAGTCGAAGCGTCTGAACAGCTTCGATCAGTTCCATCAACAGTTCAACCGTGAGGTCATGGAGGCCACCAACAAGATGAAGACCATGACCCAAGTGACCCCACAGATGGTCGATGTTATGATCAAGATCTACGATGCCCCAGAAGGAGGCTCCGCCGTCTCTAGTGCGCCCAACCAAAATCCCTTTGCCGCAACGGCTGCCAATGCCCCTGGCTCCATCTTCAGTAAGCCGACACTTGGTGGCGGCAACATCTTGGGCGCTGCAAATCAAGTCAATAACACACAAAGCCTTTTCGGAGGCTCCATGGCATCTGGTAACGCGGGAAACAGCATGTTTGGCGGCGGGACCGTGGCCGGAGCAACAAGTGTTTTTGGGCAGCAACAACAACAACAACAGCAGCAGCAGGGAGCTGGACCCCAGGCCTTTCAGGGAGGCAATATATTCGCTCAGGCTCAGCCCCAGCCCCAAGCAGCGAATCAAATGCCTTTTGGTGGTGCCTTTCAACAGCAGCCAGGAGGAGTCTTTGGCCAAGCTAGAGTCAATCCCAGTGGCGGTATCTTTGCACAGGTGCCCCAACAGCCACAGCAGCCGCCAAATGGTCTGTTTGCCCAAGCAGCCCAGACAGTTGGCTTCCCTCCACAGCAGCAGCAGCAGCAGCAGGCGCAACAGATGTTGCAGCAAGTAAATCCCCAACAGCAGCAGCAACAGCTGCTTCAACAGCAACAACAAATGATGCAGCAGCAGCAACAACAACAACAGCAACATCAAATGATTCAGCAGCAACAACAACAACATCCACAGCCAGTGGGCAGTTCTTTGTACAGCACCTTGGAATCCTTGACGCCAGCTGAAATTGAAGCCTTCAAGGCGGACCAATTTCTGCCTGGCCATGTGCCCTTTAATCCGCCGCCACGCGAATTTTGTTAAGACTTTGGTTCGTAGTATAAGCTGTGTATATACCCTATATACGAGCACCCTTTGTGCTTTGTGCTACATCTACATGAATAGAACTGATATTAAATAGGTTTCTAAAATACTTTGGTTGATGAGTTAATGCATCATCATGTTGAGGCGCTCCATGTTGATCGAGTACACCGAGTGGGAGCCAATCAAGTTGCGATCCCGAAAGGCTAGCTGGCAATCCTCGAGCGTGATGAGCGTCGTTTCGCTGGGAAGGCTGCAAATTGTAAATGAGAAAAATTTCAGTAGTCAAACAGGAAAATTGATAACAAAAAATCCTCTTACACTTCTTCGCAGGCAGAGAGAAAGATGACATCGTCGTTTTGCCTCCTCATAAAATTGGCAGTATTTAGCTCCTTGTCAAGCTCCAGTGGAGTGTCGTCCACCTTCTGCCGTGTCACAGTGTTCCTTTGGGCGGGATCCCGAAGTGGAGCGCCCACATCATAGTAAAAGTTGCCTTCGCCGCTGGTTTTGTAGTGCTTGCGCTTCTTGATGATGGTGCCCAGCAGATCCTTGAGCAGCACTTGCACCGCCATGGCCACATACTCGGCCACGTTGTCGTCCACCGAGACGAGGCCAATCTCCCAGGCACCGATCAGAAAGCGGCCCATAATAAAGCCAGCATCGGGCAGGAACAGTTCCTGGGCGCAGTATCGCTGAATGGGCGGATGTTGCTGCATCGGCTGGTCCCCACCTATAGTGGGCGGTGGTCGGATCACTTGCATATTGTCCTCCGCCACAAAGTCCAGCACCTCCAAGATTTCAAAATTCAAACGTTCCGCAAAGGTTCGTGTGCTTCGTTTCCGCCGCTTGCTTCTGTTGCTGTTGCTGGCCTGCAACGGCGGCGTCGTCTCCACGGGTGCAAAGGCATCGATCTTGTTCAGCAGAGCCAGCAGAAATTGGTTGTGCAGATGTAATTTGTCCGGCGACATTATCCTTCGGCACTCACAGTCGAATTCCTCTTTGCTCCAGCGGTTTCGAAACCAATTCTTCATGTTCGATCTGTAGCGCTCCCAGTTGTCGCCCAGAGCCACAACCAGAGCCTCCTTGGTGGCTATCACCCTGTCAGTCAGCATTTTACAACGGATTCGGATTTAAATTGAAAAAATTGGAAAATCTAAAAACAAAAATAAACAACTGCACTGCACTGTGAACAGTGTGACCGCGTATTTATCACTAAAATATACCGTCTGACCTTTATACCAAAATATACCGAATACCGAATCGGTTTCTTTTTTGGCCATGTTCCCCTGTTTATTATGGCCATCGCAAAACACTCGCAAAAGAGCAAAAAAGTCTCGCCAAAGGCTCGAAAGCACGAAACTTCCAGTAAGTTCACAAACTGAACGCCATCTGAAAAAATTTCTATATTGAGCCGATTAAGAGAGTTCGCTGGAGGACAACTTATATGTATACATTTTCAAATAAAATAAATTATGCATAAATAAATAAATGGCTTACGAATTAATTTCCCCGATCCCAGCGCCAAACGGTGCTGTCGTCACAGACACAAATCAAAATGGATCCGTCCTTGGAGAAGGATGTCTGTCGAATGGTGGAGTTGCTCTTCGGATGCACCAGCTGGCTGCACTTGGTCAAGTTCGGATCGTTGCAGTCGAGCTCCCACACGAATGTGGTGCCCAGCTGGTTGCCCAGGGCCAGAACCTTCTGCCACGAGTTGAAGGCAAAGCGCACGAACCAAATCTCGCACATTTTGTAGTCAAAGTGATGGAGAACTGTCGTGGCGGACTCCTGCGGCTTGATGTCGTGCCAGGGGGCAGACAGCTGGCCGGGCTTCCAGCAGACAATGGAGTTCTCACAGGACTTGGAGAAGACAAAGTCGCCGAACCACTGGACGCAGTCCACATAATTCCGATGGATGTCGCGCGTGGAAAAGTCCGGAAAGTGCTCCTTGATGGTGGGGAATGGAGCTGTCGTCTTGCCGGGAATGAAATTCGAGCTCAGCTCGATAGCCTCCTTGATCTCGGGTTTTTCCAGGCGCCACAGCTTCAGCGAGTGATCCATTCCGCTGGACATGATCCGATCCCCGCGCAGATCAAAGTCAATCGAGAGCACCTCGTCACGGTGTCCCTCCACGCCGCCAAAGACGGCCACACAAACATCCGACTGAATGTTCCACAGACGCAGCGAGTGATCCTTGCTGCCGGACAGCAGCAGCTGCGGCCGAACCGGATGGAACTTAAGCTCATTGATGGCATGGCCATGCCCTATGTAGTTCTTGCTGCACTGATGCTTGATGGGATTGAAGATGCGTATGACACCGCGATAGCCCGCAGCGGCCAGCACTGGATCGCCAGAGATGGTGTCATACGACCAGGCGCAAGTATAGAAGCTTTCATCGGTCTAAAACGAAACTTAAGTTACATCCAAGAAGTGTATGCGATGTACTTTGTACCCACATCTGGATCAGCATAGACCTGCAGCAGGCGCAGGCCACCGTTGATGTCCTCCTGCTCGTTTCGCTTGACGCACTCGTAGATGGACACCCGATCCTTGCCCACGGTGGCAAAGACCTGTGGCTGGCCCCTCTCTAGGAATGGATTGAACTGAACACCGAAGATCTGGTGATTGTGGTCCTCCTTCACATGGGAGCTGCAAAAGGCAGGTAGTCAGGGGCGTCATGGGATGCAGAACACCCGCTCATGCCGCTCACCTGTACTTGTACAGCGGTGGAACCATTTTCGGTGCTTTGACGCGCCTGCACAGGCGGTTCAGCTTGCGCGTGTTTGGCGACTTGCTCCTGGTAGTCGTCGTGGTAGTGCTAAACAGGCTGGCGGAATCGTCACGGTCCAGAGAGGCCCCATCGTTCTCCTCCTCTGCGTCCAAGCCGTTGCCGGCGCCATTCGTTGAGGGAGTGGGCGCTGCGTCTGGCGGTGTCTGTGCGGCCACAGCAGCATCCTCATCTGCGGGCTGCTCTTCCACATGGGGATCGGATTCACTGGGACTGGTCTCGGTCATGGTCAATCGAATCCGCCCAAAGTGTTTATTTTGCAAATTGTTTGGTCGCCGCGATGCCACTATGCAAGAGCGTTGCCACCTGCCAGCAATGGTGTAACAGCCCCGTCTTACGCAATTTGCAATTTATTTAAAACTAATGTTGTTATAATCTTAGTGCTTGTTACTTATTTTGAACGCTGGTGGCCGAGTTCTTAGCACTAAGCAGCTCATCCAGATGTGCTTCTACCTCCTTGATGGCCTTCACACTGTGCTCTGAGCGCGATGTAATCTCATTGATGACGCAGCTGCACAGCAGTTCTGCTTTGGTTTGGGTCACTTCCGCGGACGCCTGTTTTAGGAGGAGCTCGTCCACTAGGTGGGGACCCATCTTCAGCTCGGCGGCATCATTGAGCAGGGCGCATTTGCGGCTGAGCAGCTCCCCCTTTTTCACAAAGCTGGCGCGATGCTCTACCTCTAACCTGATGATCTCCTTTTGCCCGGGGTTTAGTTCCAAGTCTTTGCTGAAGACTTCGGGGAATTCCTCACGTATCTGGTCGCCCAGCTCGGCAATGGGCATGAGCCAGGCCTGCAGCTTGGCCGTCAGATTGGTGCGCACAGCCTTGCGGTCTGTGTAGGAGAGGGCCGGGATTTTCTTGTAGTCCTGTAGGTCTGCCAAAAACATGAATATGAACAAAAGAATATGGAATCAAAGTAGCAGATCTTACCAAGTACGTGATCTTGATGGCCATCGCTGTCGCCTAGACGCACAAATTCCCCAATGGACACCAATTTGAGTACTCGCTTGATTTCTGGGCTCTGATTTTTTCCCATATCCAAACGGCGCAATCCATCCAGCAAAAGTTTCAACTGAAGCACCTTCTTCAGCTCATTTTCACGGGCTTCCAGCAGCTCCTTGGTGTCACTGGACAAAATTGTTGTAGACGGCAGATTCTTCATTTTATTTTATGTTTTGATTTGCAAGTCAAAAAAAGAGGGATAAAGGGTACTCGAATTTGAAAATGTGTGTCAAGCGATCAGCGCATGGTTGTTATTGAACATATATCGATGTATCGATCCATATTTTAGATAATATTTTTATAATATTTATATTACTATTTATATATATATATACAATTGTAATCTGCAAGTTACTATATTTTGCATTGAGGGCCAGTACTCAGATCATTAAAATTTTTTGTCGACGAGAGGTACATCGTGACCATCATCGATATCCTAGTGCAGTCTATCGGTTTGCAGCGGACTCGTTTAAAGCGAACATTGACAAAAATACACATTAAATAATGGAACTTGTTGATATGTTCGATCTCGCAAGCAGTCATCCGATTCTGGCCACCGTCACAGTTTTTGCCGGCACCGTTTTAGCCTCGGAGCTGCTTTGGAAAGCAATCAAATACGTACGCGGGCATAAGCGACGCCTCCGAGTCCACGAGGTTCTCTTCTTCAACGAGCTGGGAGAAATTTGTTTCGAGCAGCATCGAGGCAAGTCCTCGACAGCTGTTGACTGCGGAAACAATCACTGCAGCCTGAGAAAGTTGGATAAGATTGCTGCGCTAATGGATGAGGCCCAATACTCCATTGATATAGCCATATACACATTCACTTCCAAAGTTTTATGGGAGGCCCTGAAGCGAGCGCTTCAGCGAGGAGTGTCAATTCGCGTGATCAGCGATCGCGAAATGGTCTATTCTACTAAATCACAGATCCTGAATATGGCTGCCTTCGGTGTACCCGTGCGCGGCCCATTCACAACTACTCTCATTATGCATCACAAGTTCTGCGTGATCGATGGCAAGACTCGGGTGCAAGAGATTCTGCAGCTGAAGCAACGTAAATGGCCACGACCGTACGAAAGTGTCCTGATAAGCGGCTCCGTCAACTGGACATATAATGGATTCTGTGGCAATTACGAGAACTGTACGATCAGCTCAGACGAGGTTATGACTTGTCAATTCCAGGAGGAGTTCAACCGCATGTGGATGGGCTTTGCGGCGTCGGCGGATAAGTTACTACAAGGCTCAGTCCAGAAGAGCAGCGTCTAAAGTATCGACAACTACATGGATTCTCTTATCTGATAATTATCAATTGTTCCTTATATTTTGTTAAGCCCCTACGTTAAGTTTAAGCCCTTACGACTACAATTCATGTATAAACTATTTGGCTTGTTGTTTCAATTTGTCAACGCGTCGCGTAAAATTTTCCTTGAGGCCATTTAGACGCTCCATCTCCGCACGGAGCTCCAGGTACTCTAAATATGATACTGCCGATTTAAGCAGGATTTCTTGTTTCAGGGCGAGAACGCGTATGACTTCTTTTCGCTTACGACTCAGTGCCGTCAGTTTCAGTGTGAGGGTCGAATCTTTGGGTTCCTTGGATTTTTTGCCGCTCTTTGACTTTTTCGATTTCTGCAGAGTACAATAAATATAGATAGCAATACTTCACAAATGATGGGTTTAAAGTTTAAACATACTTTAATCTCCATATTTTCCCGAATTTCCGCGTGTTGCTATTGTTGATATTATTTATCGATGTAGAAGAAGAAGAATTTCGTGTATTTTTCAGTATTTTTATTGTCGATTTTTTTTTTTTTTTTCAACAACCAACTTCTGGTCACACTGGCGTCTCATACATTGCTTTTTTTGTGAAATTTGTGAAAAAAATATTGAAAAAATGGGATCCTCGTCGTCTGGAAAGAAGCACAAGAAGGATAAAAAGGCGAGGCATCGCTCGAGGTCCGCTGAACGCCAGGCACGTGCCACTGAGGATGAGGATGTGACATTAGACCTCACGGACGACTTGTCCGCGGTGCGACACAGACATCACAAACACAAGAAGCAAAAGGAGCAAAAGGATCCCAAGGAACAAAAGGAGCACCGCCACAAGCACCACAAGCACAAGGAGCGGGAGCGTGCCAGCGAGGTTATCTCCTTGGAGGAATCCGATTCGGATAGTAAGTGTGGCGGGGATGCGGACGCAGGTGCAGACCAAGCTCAAGGGCGATTGCCGTGGCCGACAGACCCAAATAGAAAAGCGATTTCTTTGATTGTGTTGGACTGCCTGGGGCCCGGCAATGGCCTTGGTGCTGCACTATCCTGGTTCTGGACGTACTAAATTTTGGTGTTCTTCTCTCTCCGTTTCTTGTTTTTGCAGGTTGTCCGATGCTGCTGCTGCAGATTGTGAGTGGGAGAGAAGAAAACCGAAAATTTGATATAAGAAGCGATTCGACAGCATCGTGATAGCCCTGTTCTAACCTGTACCTCTTCTTTGCAGGTTCGGATTGTGTGGAGGTGCCAGTGGAGCAGACCAAGGCACGGGAGGCGTCCGCCAGGGAAAGGGAACGCGAGCCAGAGCCGCCCGTCAGGGACAGAGCATCTGCTCGTGACAGAGAGGCAGGACGCGATAGGGACCAGCAGCGGGAGAAGGAGCGTGAAAGAGACCGTGACCGGGAACGTGAAAGGGAACGCGACAGGAATCGCGAAAAGGAACGCGCCAAGGATCGTGAAAGGGAGCGCGATCGGGACCGAGAACGAGAGCGTGAGCGTGAGCGCGAACGCGAACGTCATGGTGAGCTCTCCGCTCCACCGCCGCCACAAATATCCAGGCACGCGGACTATGAGGGGCGACGGGAGCGAGAAATCGAACGCGAACGAGATGCTCGCAAACGTGCTGGCAGGGAGAGGGAGAGGGGGAACCGAGAACGCTCCCGATCACAGTCGCCGTCAAAGTCGGGTCGCAAACCCTCCGGTCCAGCAGCCAGAGAACGCGAGGCATCCGGACGCTCCTATTCGCCCATACCCGATAATGGAGCTGGCGATGTTCTCTCAGTTCAGGAAACCAATAAATTGCGTGCCAAGCTAGGCCTGAAGCCCCTCGAAGTGGATAGTGGGCCCAGCAAGGTGACTCCTGCCGCGACAAGCGAGCATAAAAAGTCCGGTGGGGACAGCGATCTCTCCTCGTACAAGGACGAGTGGGGAGAGTTCCTGCACAAGCCGGCCGACAACCTAAAGGAGAAAAAGGAGGCAGAGAAGCTGCGTGAGAAGCTCAAGCAGCGGAAGGAGAAACGCTTCCTGGAGGAGCGACTGGCACGCATCAGAACGCTGGGGGAATCCGATGAGGAGACGGATAATGTCACCAAATGGGTGGACAAGAACAAGCGAGTAGTCAATGAACGCGAAGAGGCAAAGAAGAAGGTAAGCGTCAGCTGGATCTTTAATTCATATTTGGATTCCAATAAAATGAATTTTATTTACCCTCCAGGCCAAAGAGCTGGAGGAACTGGATGAGGCCTTTGGCATTGCAGATATAGTTGAGCAGGAGAAGCAAAAGGCCCGTCAACGTGCCTATGGCGATAACAATTTGAAGGGTTTGCGTGTGGAGCACGATATGGATGACTTTGGTGAAGGTCGCACGGTTATCCTCACGCTCAAGGATCAGGATGTTCTCAATGAGGAAGAGGGCGACACCCTGGTCAATGTTAACATGCTCGACGATGAGCGCTACAAGAAGAATGTCGTCAACAAGAAACAGAATCCCCTCGCCTATGGCTACAATGTCTATGAGGAGCAATACGACGAGTTGGGCAACCCCATCGAACGTTCGGTGCTGGAGAAATATGACGATGACATTGAGGGACAGCCCAAGAAGCGCAAGAACTTTGTGATTGGTGAAAATTCCGAGGAGGATCGTGAGAACAGACGCAGACTGCTGGAAATTAAGACAAAGCTGGCTGGCAAACGTCTGGAAACATTAGCGGATACCAATTTGCAGCTGGCCTCGGATACATTCAGTGTGGAGGAAATGTCCAAGTAAGTTTGCCATCTACTTTGCTTTCTTTAATCCAAAATAATCTCATTCCCTTTCGTTAGATTCAAGAAGCCCAAGAAAAAGGTGAAGAAAATTCGCCAGAAACTGAGGGCCGAAGACCTCGAGCCTTTGCCTGAGGCCGGAACATCAGGCATGTCGAATTTCGGCAGCCGTCAGGGCCGTCATCGCGATCCCGAAGATGTTGAGATGGAGGAGACCAAGCCGGAGGTTAAATATGAAGCCGACGAGGATGATGATCTGGAGCGTGTGTTAGCCAAGGCTCGCAAGCTGAAGCAAAAGGAGAACATTATCAAGAAACCCTTGCCCATTGAGTTCGAGTCCATACAGCGTGACATCAAGCCGGAGATTATCGATGAGGCCAGTTCGGGTGTCGTGCTGAGCAGTGTGGATGGTCACATCGTGCTCAATGCCACGGCTGAGTTCTGTCGCACCTTGGGCGACATTCCCACATATGGCATGGCCGGCAATCGTAACGAGGACTCCAATGATATGATGGACTTTGACAAGATCGAGCAGCTGGACGATAATATGGATGCGCACAATGATGAGCCAGCGCTGAGCCATGGCACGTGGAATTCGGTGAATCCCGATGAGGTTATGCAGCCAGCTGATTTGGACAATCTCGGCGAGGATCTGGAGGATCGTGCCATTCTGGACGAGGAGCCTGATGTGGGCGCTGGTGTGGCGAATGCCCTACGTCTGGCCCTGTCCAAGGGTTACCTCGAAAGGGAGGAAAAGAACAGGCCCAGCAATACCAAAATGGCCCATCTGCAGGCCAAGAATTATTCCATTGAGGACAAAGCAGCTGGGTGGGTGTTTATAGTTAATATATATTTATATATAATAGGAACAAATGCTAATGTTTATTCTTAATTCTTGCAGGGAAGACGAAAAGGTTGGCCGTCGTGATCGGTTCCACTGCGGACCCATTATGGACTTTAAGGATAAAGAGACCTTTAAGCCGAATGTCAAGTTGGACTACATTGATGACAATGGTCGCATATTGAACCTCAAGGAGGCGTTCCGCTATCTGTCACACAAGTTCCATGGCAAGGGGCCCGGCAAGAATAAGATTGAGAAACGTTTGAAGAAAATGGAACAAGATGGGGTAAGCCAGCAAATCAAATATAGCTTTCTCACTTTTTACAAGTTTTAATCAAAATTTTTTTTACCTATTAGCTAATGAAAACAATGAGCTCGACGGACACCCCATTGGGCACGCTGACCATGTTGCAGCACAAGCAAAAGGAAACAAAGACAGCCTATGTGGTGCTCAGTGGCAACAGCAAGAATGCGGCCGGTGTTAGTGGTTCATCCATAGCCAAATTTAAGTAGGGGGCCAATACAGATCCAAGATAGCCATAACCAAATGCAATAGATCCTTCCCAAAAATGGCATACTAAATATTTTAATTTAGAATTCCCACGAATATGCACACACACACACACACACACACACCCCCGCAAAAATATGTAGTTCTCTTCATATTTATTCAAAATAATAATAAAATGTATTCAATTTATTCCAAATAGCTAATCTGAATGGGCTCATCACCTTTCAGGAGTGTCACTGCAAAACAGAAGGGGGGGGGGGATACCATAATTTTAGGGCCAGTTACTTTGTAGAATTGCGATAAGAAAGTCTCACCATTGAACGATCTGCCCAGCAAAGTTCGCTTTTTGCCCTGCACCATCACAAAGTCTGGACCTGTTCGGGCGCCACAGTCCATTTTGGAGAATGCATGCCCAAAGATCCAGCGACATGTGCTATGCGCATAGCGCAAATAATTCACATGCACCTCGGACACATCCAGCGGCGCTGTGCCCACGCGAACATTCATCATGGTTTTGTTGTCATTTCGGCTAAAGCTGATGCCACCATAGCCGTAGATGATGGCCTGCAGGAAGCCACCGATGCCGGTGATGAAGTTCGCGGAACCCTCATAGCCCAACGGCGTTTCGCTCCACACCTTGAACTCGGGACGGACGTAGTTCTTGTAGCCGCGCTCGAAATACTCGTGGCCAGTCCACTCCTCCTTGCTGGTCAGATAGTTGGCGGCGAACATGGACCAAGTCATGGCCGGTCCCGACTCTCTGGTTACATTCGAATAAATTCTCAGATCGTTTAGGTGCGTGGTGCTGTTGGGCATGCAATGATTATCACAAGATTGTTCCCCCCAGTACTAAGGATCAACTCTACCTTTTATCATATCCCAGGGGATATCCCAGCAGAATGGTGTCCGCCTGCTTGACGGTGGTGTTCACCACATAGCCCACATGCTGGGGATGATAATCCAGCTGCGTATCGTGTAGAATCAACAGGCGATCGTTGACAAGGCGCCACTTCTCGAAGAGTTCAGTGCTGTCATTGCCGCAATAAACGCCCGCCCATTCGGCAAATTCCAAAGCAATTTTGGACACAGCATTCGTATAGACATTGTCATCGACATCCGGATGATCCTCGTCGGGTCCCATTACATTAAGCAAGTGGCACACTGGACGGAACTCCTCGCAGGCCGCACGACTCACCACAAATTCAGCCACCTCTGCGGCAATTGGCCAGGCCTTCTCGCAGACCCAAGCGAAGTCTCCCGATTGGGCTAGAAACTTTTGTAGGGCATGGGAGATGTCCGGAGAGATGTGTATCTCCTGTTGGGCCACCTCGGGGCAGCAGGGATTCGTCACCTCAGTGCCCGTGAATGCACTCTCCCAGGGGAATCTAAGGGGATGGAAGGAAGGAAGGAAGGAAGGAAGTTTCTGTACTCTGTTAGGTGCCAAGAAAATCATCCCACCTGGCTCCCTTGAAGCCCTTTGAACGCGCATTGTACTTGGCTGCCTCGAGTTTCCTGCTGCGATAGTCCAGCACCTGCTTGCCATACTCGAAGCCAAAATGTGTGACCACCGGCAGCATCCAGATCTCCGTGTCCCAGAAATTGTGACCCTGATAGTCCGCCTCGAGATTGCCACGTCCCAGGCCAGTGGGGCTGAGGCCGTAAAATGGCTCATTCGCCTGGTTGGTGCTTAGCGAGGGCAGCGAATTGGCCAGGTAGAAGATGCCAGCATTGATGATCTGCGACAGTTCCGGAGCATTGCCCACCAGCTCGATGGAGAAGTCTCGGTCCCAGAAGTTGCGCCAGGCATCCGTGTGTCTTTGCAGCAGGCTGTTGGCATTCAATTGCAGCACATCCTGCAGCTCCTTGAGGGCCACACTCTGTTGCCGATCTATGCAGATGATGATGCGATGACTCAGTTCCGCCTGCCAGGTGGGCCACTCCAATTGCAGGGGCTGCTCCAGGGATTCGCTGAACAGGACGTAGATCTCTTGGTGTTCTGGCTGGAAACGCTCGAATTCTAGCACCTCCGTGCGACCCCGAATGGTGCGATAATCTCCGCTGGCACTGCTGCCATTGGACACAACCACAAACTCAAAGGCATCGCTGGCATTGCCAGGGTGTTGGCTTAGTCTCAGGAACTGTGGGGCTGCAATGGGAAATCCTCGTCAGTCGTTGTGCCCCTCCCTTTCCATTTTTTTTTTACTCACAGTTCGCCCTGGCTGTATATCCGCTATTCCTGGTGGCCACCACCTCATAAACCAAGGCCCTATTGAAGTACTTATGCGGATACGTTCTCTGCTCCACGGTTAGTCCTAGGCCCTTGTAAGTTGTTCTAGAACGGAAGTAGCCATCCCGCAGATCCATCTCATAGCTGGTACCATTCACGGCCACATCCGCGTCTGTGGCACAGCCGAAACGATCGCAAACTTCCGTTGAGATGTTCAGCCAATTGGGAATGCGAGCTCGCTTGCTGTTGCCTGAGGGCCCATTGTACACTCCGTTCATGAAGATGGCATCCCCGAACACCGTGTAGCCCACATGACCATTGCCCAGGGTGGGCATGAAGTTTAGATCTGGGGGGAGACTTTAAATTAAATGCGAGAGGGAGAGAGCGAAATAGAGAGTTTAGAGTTACCAAATACGAAATATTTCATATGTCTCTAAACGATGAACACTGGCAAAATTAGTTGAGCAAGGATCAAGGAGCTGCCTGAAAGATATTCCAGCCGCTAAGAACTCACATTATCGCATTTCAGATTAAAACGTTCGAGTATGCAATTTTTCCAATAATTCCCCCTTCAAACGATTATTTTTGATTGATTAGATGCGACGTTTTTAAGCCGATTAAGTCCCCCATGTATCTTCATGTTTGAGTGCGGAATATTTGTATATACTCGAAAATTGTTAAGAACTGATAACTGACCTGTTGAAAATAAATAAAACAATTCAAAGATTGCACAGTCTTGTCCTGTTTATACGAACACGCGCAAAGTTAGTTGAAAGTGAAATTAGGAAATATCTACATACATATCATAGATTTTTGTACAGTGGAAGTTCCGAAATTAGAACCCCCCCTAATTAGAACACTCCAGAAATTAGAACTGGACATTTTATTGCATTGGCGACCCTCAAACTATAACTTGTGGTTCTAATTTCTGGAAGAGTTTTTGTATTGCCCACACAGCTTTGCCTTTTCGGTTGAAGTAAAAATAATAATGGGAGTCCCCGAATTTTTTGTGGTGTGTACAGTTCGGGTAACGAGTGTGGAAATTAGTAAAATTAAAAATTAAAAATTAACAAACAAGTTTTTAAAGTATTTTTAATGTGTTTAATTAACTTTAAATGAATAAATAAAAACTGTTTTGTATTAAAATAAAGCTTGCGCAACTATTTTTAATAAGGTTTTATCATTTCCTGTCCAAAAAAATCTTCAGAAATTAGAAACACCCCAGGAACCAAGTGGTTCTAATTTCCGAACTTCCACTGTATTGCAATTTTCGAGGAATGTGCGAGGGCTTGAAAATCAATTGTTAATATGTAAATAAATCTACATCCATACATATGCATTTATCTAAGTAGAGTCAGACTAAGTTTGGGACTTATTTTATATTCTGTAATTTCGGAAGACAAGAATTTCAGCCCTTGTTAAAATAAATTTGAGAACAAAACTGAAAAAAAAAACTGCAGTTTACTTTAGAAACAAGTCTGATTATACCAAAATTTAAGTATAGCTTTCACCACTTCCTATTCACATCACAATAAAATATTAAATATTACTATTTTGCCACTGTTTTAGGACACTTTTGTAGCACACCTGTAGCTCTGCAGCAGGTAAGCTTCCGGGGTCTGAGCCGTGCAGCCACGGAGCACCGCTAGAATCACGACAAGCCAAAGCAATTTCAGCATTATTTTTTGCGAACCGTTCTGCAGCAATGCCTCGACTATACTGATTGGTGTCCGCGTTGTTCACTCGTCGATTGAAAGCGGCTTGAGACTGATAAGGGCATTGATAATGCACAGGCCTTAATCTGTAAGAGGGGATGAGGATGGATGGGCGACGGAGGTGATTGAGCTGAGTGGGTACGAGTATAATCTGTGGAACTGCATGCATTCCCAACATATTGTGTCGGTGCTCTGCATACTCAAGGGCTTAAGTGCGCCGTTATCGGCTCGCAAATCGACAAAGGAATTAAACTTAATGGGGGGGGACTAATTTTTATGAAACGACTCTCTGGAGCCACCTTATCAATCAATTTTATTAGTTTGAATTTCAGGCAAAATATTTAAGACTCCCTCCTGGGACAACAGCTAGCTCTGGCTGGCACATATGTGTACTAGAGTCGCCGAAGAAAGAAATAATGAAAGAAATATTAAATAATAAAATATAATATATCCCCAATTATTGGAATATAAAAACAACACACTGCGTCCCCTCATTGTGTGTGTGTATATTATTTTTGCAATCTCGAGCCCTAGAAGTTATCAAAGCTGCGCCCACACACGCAGTGTATTTTGTTATTAAGGAAGAAATTTTGTTTCAACCGCCTGGTAGCATTGTGAGTTATTTCATATATCCCTATACTAATTAAATTTTAGTATTACGATAAACAGCTATAAAGAAACTGAAGGCTTATATTTTAATAAGCAGTGAAGAGTCTGAAAACTTTTTTGGGAATTTCCCATTTTTCCTTTTCTCAAAGAAACCAATGCAAGGGATATTCCCCTGTTTTCAAATACTGTCTATTAATAAATTCCCTATAAACATTTTACTATTTCCACATTTCTTGTGTCTAATCAAGCAATATTTTCCTGGCTTGCAAGTGTACAAGAACTAGTAATAAATTCTTGTTCTTTGACTATTGATGAACTCATTACGTACAGCTGCATTAATATCGCTGACCATGACTGAGGATCTGGGGGGAAAGTGCTCGTAAAATCGAGCAAAAACATTGAAGAGAAGGCAGACCTTTGGGCATTGAGGTTGAGGTTTTCCAAGCCGAGCTGCCGATAATATTGTCCCATGTCCAAAGGCAATTGGCATTCTTCCCAAGCGCATAAAACTAATAAAAGAAACCAAACGGACGAAAGAAGTACACACAGAGTGTCTGCGTTTTTATTGCCCTGCACTGCACTGAGAGATCTGCAGGGGCAGACAAGAAATCGACTTGGATCAGAGCAGAGATTAGGCCTGACCCAAAGAGACAGACAATTGCTGCTGTATAGTAGACAATCATGAGAAATCTTCTAATGCCAAGGGAAGGAAGAAAAAAAAGTCAGATGTAAAATAAAACTAAGAGTCATTAAAGATTGACTACTGACTGTCAGGTGGCGGCGATGGAACAGACCAGATCTCTGTGGTTGGGTGGCCCTAGACTACATTACTCTCTCCCTCCGCCTCTCTCTCTGTCTTTGAGTTTTTTTTTTTATTATATTTTCATAATTCCTAGTTACAAGGTAATTATGGCCTTTGTTGCTGACTCTAATTACCTGAGAGTCAACGTTTGCCCATTCCCACATGGTACATGCCAACGCTAGCCCTTTTACTGAGCTTTACCTATGGATGGGTTTTAGTTTTGCCCTCTACTCCACCACTACATTGGTTATTGTACCATCCACATATCCGAAATATTCAACGCCATCTTAGCCACCTGACAACGAAGCGTAACCCCACCAGGCAGGAACCTAAGAACCAAACCGAACCGAACCGAGCTGAAGCGACTAACTATAACCGATATGCGTTCGTGACTAGAACCCCATCTGTAACGTGTGTGTTACGTGTGTTACTTACCCCTATCCACCCTATATCGTATCTTACCAGAAGACTATGGCTCCCTCTTTGAGCTAAGTTCAGCTCAGCATAGCACTAATTTTAATGACGTTACGCCGCGATAGGTTTTCTGCTCAAGATCCATAAAGAAATGCTCAGGTGTTCGCTCGATGGCCCCCAGAGCCGGGCCGCACCGGTACAGTCCTCAGTACTTTGCGGTCTGACTTGGCACGAGATCTCCATCTATTTTGGATCTCTCCTCTGTGATTTACCCTTTTCCATTGTGGCAGTATCATCAGCCCCCCCACACATACGATTGGGGAGTAATCGCAGTCGTATTCGTATTCGTATTCGTACTACTATATACGATTCAAGAAGTCAAAGTCGTGGAGGTGGAGGCTCTATCGCGATGTTGTCGCTTGCCCAAGCGTAACTGAAATATTAAAAAAATTTTTTACCCATTTTTCAGTTGTTGTTGTTTTGTTGTCGGCCATTTTGCTTTGGCGGTTTTCGTTTTGCTTTGGTTTGCTTTGGTTTGGCTTGGCGTCAGATTTTTCGTTTTCTTTCCTCTGGTACTCGTATTATTTGTACGGGTGTACGAGTGTGTGTAGCTTCTTTTTTTTATTTATTTTCTTTTTTTTGCCAACCTGTTGGCCAAAAAGTCGCGTCGAGATATTTACGCAACGAAGCGTTGCCAATGAGTTTCCGCTTTTTGGAGGCATTGGGCTTAGTCGTGGGCTGTTGCCATCCAAATGGACGTAGTGCCATGCAATGTCGGCAACAACAAAAACTAAGCTAAGAATGGAGTTACAAGCTGGTATATACCGGGAGGACTTATAGAAGCTGCGCGGGTGGACCGAGAACTTTTGGTACCAGAGAGAATAGTGGGATTTTCTTCAATTTAAATGTAGAAAATAATTTTTTCATTGGAGATAAAAATGTTTTTGGAAATAATTTTTTGTAAATAATTTAGTTAAATATGAACACATTATTTTCAATAAAAAATATCTGTATTTTAAATATGAAATATATATTAAAAAAATGTTTTAGACTTATCTAAAAATTCTAAATCATCAAATTCAATATTTCGGGGCTTTTTTCTTTAGTTTTATCAGATTTACCTGTGTGTTTAGTTACATATACATTTTTTAAGGACATTTACTTATTTATATATCCCAATTTATCCATTATAATGGTAGAGTAGGTACGCACCATTTCGCTTCGGATGTGGTCGCTCATGCCGATGGGCAGCACGTGCTGGCGCTCGCAGAAGACGCGTGGACATTTCCCAAAGACGCCCTTCACGTACTTCTTGTACATCAGTTCGATGCCGCGATCGGTGACGATGAAACGGGCGTGAATCAGCCCGTAGAGCTCCTCGGCTTCTTGAACCTCCGCTTCGGAATCGAGTACACCATCGGAGGCGGACCCAGTGTTCAGGTCGAGGATCACCTGGAGGGCCCTGCGATAGTTCTTCTTCTCCATGTCTAGGAACATCAGGTTGAACTTGTCGTGGATGAAGTCCTCGTCCACCATCACAAAGAACTCATTTCCGGGCTTCTTGCAGAACCAATTAATCCAACTGGTCTCATCCGAGTCAGTCATTGTTATAAATAAAATAAAATACATAATAATGTGTTAGATAATTATCTACACAACATTAATTATTCTCGACATTCGTTTGACTGCAGCTTCCTTATGCAATTTAACCTGAGTTAACTGTGGCATAACCTTTCCCACTTCAACTTTCTAATCGACCCGAAATTACCGAACGATATTTCCCCTTTTTGAAACGTTTTTACCCCCAGCCCTCGCTGCCCACCCCGCTGTGGCTTAAACATTTGCTCGCGTTTTACTCTTTTTGGCCAGATCCGAGTGTCCCGTCGCCACAGAGTGTTTTTCTGCCTAATTTGGGGTGCTCTCCCCGAAATGAAACGCGTGTGAAAATTATGTCTATTATGCGGCCGCACAGCCAGCCAGCCAGCCAGCCCGGCCCATTGTTTCTATCATTGTGGGCCACTGCAGGGCAGAGCATACAATACATTGTATGTAGGAGAGAGATAAAGTATTCGAATATAAATACAGGCAGCCAACGATCATTTGCTTTCCCTCATGGCCTTTTTTTTTTTTTTTGGTAAAACTTTTTGGGTGTTTTCCAACTGTGCGCTGGGAGCTGCCTAATTGTTGTAATTTGCCTAGATATTATATTTATTGTATGCCAGATAATTATGATGATTATCTATGAAACGGAGTGTTTAAACTCGCTTTTGCTGTCGTCCATGGGAACCAAAAAGCCAAAAAGTTCCACTCTTGCCCCCTTCTGCACTCGGCACTCCCCGAAACACTTGCAACTCAATTATGAAAGAAGCGACTTCTGGCCCATCTTCCTCAGCTGCTTGTGCTTCGGCTTCTGGCTTCTGGCGCGTCCTAAGTTTCTTCATTATGAATGCACCTGACCATTCGTGCAATTTCAGCTGATAATTTGCATTATGCTGTGGCCTGCGCACAGGTGGCTACAGCTACAGCCGGAGATACTTGTGTACATGCATCTACAACTATGGGTATGGCTATGGCCACGGCTGCTCTTTTGCCTTATTCATGGCTGATCTCACGCGCCGAGCACTGGCTTTAATTACACTATACATAAGGATTGTTATTTCAAGTTCAAGTTGGTGGAAGCAGTGTAAGAAATGTATTCAACAGCAAATAATTCTTTCAATGGAAGTTCCAAATTTCAACTCAAAATAATTCAAATAGAATGGAGAGAGGACTCTGTAGAAACATACTTAATTGGGGGTGCCACGGTGCGTGCCTCTACATTTAGATACTCGCCACAAATGTATCTTTAAGTTCTTTTGCATTCGGTCCCCCGATAATGAACTTTTTCTGGAAATTAATTTTTAATAACATTTTTAAAATTTCTTTTTATTTATTAATTTATTTAATTTAATTTATTTGTATTTTGTATATACTGTATAAATTTATTTTTGTTTTATTTTTCACTTACTTATGTTTGTATTTGGCATATTTTGTAGCTTGGTGTTTGGCTTATTGCTGACTCCGCTTGCTGCCCCATGTGCAATGTCTGTGACCTTTTCGCGGCTGCACTCCAATTCAATTACAAACAGACTGAGACAGGGAAAGAGAGGCAAATATGTAGAGAGGGAGAGAGCGAGCCTGGACACTTGGTGTGCCAAGATAATTATCAGCATGAGGCGCAGCTTTTGGGGATTGATATGTAAATTTCCATTTGCTTCAGTTGTAATGCGTAAGTCATGCCACAAAAAAAAAAAAAAACGACAAATACACAAAATTAAGCAGAGGAGCTGGAAAGTGCAACTGCAACATCAGATCAGCGAGCTGGGTGTGACATGTGGCAACGCTTGGCTGCCTCTCTAATTGGAGGCAGGTCAGGAGTCAGGAGCAGTGGGTCTGAGAGCGTGGGAAAGCCTCCACTGAGCCTGCTGCAGGATGGGCTACTGGTAATCGCTCGAAGTAAAGGAAATTCTGTGCGGTCTATACCAGAAATTTGACTCGTAGCTTGAGGAGCAGCGTGGAGCTCTCCCCACTTGGGGGTTGGTTAAACATTTGATGTAATTTTACAGCTGCTGGTTGGTTTAATGCCTAGACACACAGCCCACCAAGCGTAACCGCAACTCGGTAGACTGCCGGAAAGTATCTGCAGAATCTTTGGCTTTGGCTCGCGCGCGCGCGCTCAGTCACCATGATTAGGGCTTGGGCCGTAATGCCAGATGCCAGATGGAAAACAGATTCCAATTATTACACCTGTTGAGCTCGGTCACCGAGACCCCGTCCCCGTCCCCGTCCCCGTGCCCATCCCATGCCAAGATTTGTTTCTTTTCTTATTATTATTATTATATTTCTTTATGAATTTTCATAAGTTACTTGGAGCGTGCTTCCTGCTACGCAACTATCCATCAACTCATTGTGGCCTATGGAGCTGGAGTTGGAGCTGGAGTTGGAGCTGCAGTGGTAGAGATGTATAGAGACAGAGAAACTCCCCTTAGATGGCCTGGTGATAGCATCATTGCAGTCCATTCAGTTCGGACAGCATCATCGGGATCCTCATCAATGACTGGGGCCATCAGTTCATAAATATTTCTCGCTTCTTTTCTCAGATAATCACAGGCTCTCGAAGCTGCAGCCTTGTCCCAGTCGCCAGTCGCCATTTAAGGTGTGATTCGGTCGCGGCCACAGGAACACAGGCACAGAGACAGAGCCAGAGCCAGAGACCCGGTACAGATGGAGGAGACCGACCCCTTTTGGAACATGAATCGACTTTAACCGGTAGCCCAGTCTCTCCCCTCCATCAACCCCACCCCCAGCCCCAACACGTTTACGCATCATTGCTTCTCCATCGGCTCTGGCGATTGCTGCTGGTGGAGCGCTGCTTTTGTAGAAATTGATTTCAGATTTTTATTGTTTTAGAGCTCTTCATATCTCACGTCATCTGCTGCTAGCTGCCACCTGCCACCTGCCTGCCCGTCCTGAAACTGAAAGAAGACTCTTTTATTGATACAGCCATTCGCTAGTAATAGAGTTGTTATTGCACTTTAATTGAAGTCATGTCTAAGGCGCCATCTGCACTTCCTTACACCAGGCAACAGGTACCACGGTACACGGTACACGGTACACGGTACAGGCCTTGGGAAAGCTTCTTGGCTGGGGATTGATGTTGAGATACATTGACATGGAAGTAAAGCAAATCAATACGAGTGAGAGAGTGTCTAAGGTAGAAATAACATCTTCCTCAGGTTTAACTTAAATCAAGGCATAAAATTCTATAATTTTACAGTGCATAAAAATAATATATTCGGATTGCTACCTCTTATTCTCTGACTTTCTATAATGTCTTATGATGACACAAAATATAAAATATATTTTTGTTCTTCTACAGAGTTCTTTTAGTAACTTAATTAGAGCGAATAGTAGTCGTAGATTAGCTTAGTTATGTTTTAGAGGCCACACACATAGATGGAAAATTAGGTGAAAATGGTTGAAATGTTAAGGTTACATTCAGTTACATTGCTAACCTAACAGCACGTTACTGTTACTTAACCTCTCAAAACATTAACAAAAATGTTTCTAAAAGTTCCGGGTGTCCCGATCGTAGATAAAATAGATCATAACTAATACTAGTAGACAGCTAGTAAATATTTTGCCTCCTCTTTCGCAACAACCGCACTACCCTCTCCAACTACTCTCTGTTTGCAGCTTCAAGCAACTTTTGTTGGCCAGTGTTCGTTCCTTTGCATTAGCCAAGAATGTGCTTTACATTTTGTGTTAACTGTACCAATGCTCTGTGCCCGCTGCTGGTGCTGCCGCTGCTGCTGCTGCGGTCCCGGCTGCGTGTTTAACACATAATTCTTTCACAATTTTCCATTTAAAGCAGCGGAAAAATAATGTTTGCATTCTGCCATGTGCTGTGTGCTGTGTGGAGCCGGAGCCGGAGCCCGACTCGGGAGTTGGCTGAATCCGGGGACCATATTGCATGTTGGCCAGCTCTATCAAGAGATAAGCGTCTAAATTATTATCATACTTGTAGGGTGCTCGCTCTCTCTCTCTCTCCCTCTCTGTCTCTCTTTTTCTATGGGGTAAGTACACTCTGTGTGCTGTGGCAATGGCAACCTGTTGATGGGTTCTGCCTTTTGCACTTTTTTGATTTTCTGCTCCGCTGAGTTTGACATGTTGCATGGAACCATTTTGGCCACGCTGCATCCACCAACTGAGCGCAACTGTACTCCACAAGAGGTTGTGCAAGGGGTCGGTCGGTCCATCCCACTAAATCGTGGAAAATTGTAACGACTTGTAGGCACTTGCGGCGACACCCCAAAAAGAAAACACGTGGCGGACCCAGGGACATGATCAAAAAGAACTTCTTTTTGTTGTTTTTATTTTTTTTTTCGTTTTATTTTTTGCTATCGTAGATCTGTCAAAGGCAGCCGTCCGTAACCAGAAATTCATATAAAAACTAGAACCGAAAAAAGAGCCAAATGCTTTTCACTGAATCGCTATGAGTTTGTTCTTTTTTTGGTTGAGTTTTCAGTTAGGTCGTAAAATAATTGCCGGACTGGAGCTGCTGGCTGGCACTAGAGCGCGACACATATCATTGCCCCGATGAACGGACTGGGACCAGGGGCCAGGGACCAGCGGCCAAGGGCCAACTGGCCTATGGATCAAATAGAAGAAGTTGCCCTGTAATTATGATGAGGCCAATACAAGAAGCGACCCTAAATGCTGCATTTTGTTGTTGTCTCCGTTTGCGTCTGCGTCAGCGGCATCCTCTTCCTACCGCGCACCACTTCTTGAGTAATTAAGAAATCCTCTTTTCAGCTCTGTTCTGTAATATTTTGTCGTTTTTCATTTTGGGTTTTATGTCCGGAGCTCTGCTCTCTCTCTCTCTCTCTCTGGCAAAAGTTTCACAGAATTCAGTTTGGTTTTTGTCGCTGATGCGGCTTGTTTTGATGACTTCACTTAAAGCCAAATGGCCCCATACATACTCGTACTCGCACTCGTACTCGTACTCACCCGTACCCGTCCCCATACCCGTACCCGTACCCGTACCGTACTCGGACATGTGGGTTATTATTGTTATTATTATTTCTAGTATTCCAGCATATAAAGTCGGCTCGTTCTTACGTTATGAAAATAAATGAAGGGTCCACTGGGCTACTGCCACAAACTAGGTAACTGACCAAAAAGACAAAAAGGGCTAGGGTAGTTGACTCAATTGGAGAGGAGCTTAGCTGGCTGCTAAAAAATAAACTTGCGAGCATTTGTGGAAACATAACATTAGCTATAGTCAAAGCTTCGGGTACTAAGGCAGATATTCAAGAAAGATATGGAAGTGGGATCGTTTATTTCTATGGAAAAGAAATATGCCAATTTTGTAGCTATTTAAATGACACCAAATTGCAGTCATTCAAGTTTTTCATATTAATCTGACTATTATTCAACCAAGATATTATTTATTTATTTATGCTGTTCATTAGATTTTGGTTTCATTTGGCCTTTAGCTGATCTTCATTTAGATATATGTATGTATTCAAAAGTTATTTAGTTTAAAAATCCCTAAATGAAAGTATGTATTTTATGTTCTATTGGATCAATCACTGAACACTCCTACACACTGCAAGGTATCAATAAGTCCACAGGCAACACCTTTCCCAGCCGCACAATTTCTTGCCCCGAATGTGGACGGGACTACTGTTCTGTTTCTGTTTCTGTTCCGTGTGCCGTGTTGATCCAAAATTAAGCTTTTGGCCCTTTTTTCGTGTTGTGTTTGGCTGGTCTGCTTGCTGGGCGGTCAATTGCTTTTGACCCGAACCCCCAGTGCTACCCACTTGGCACATCCGTTAGTTGGGGGGTTCTGTTCTGGAAATGATTTTCCTGTTTCTGTTTTTTTCGGGATGAGTTTTGGGCTTTTGGGGGTTCGGTTTGGTGAAAGTTCATTAGACTGTTAATTGCAGTGCCAGAGAGAGAGAGGGGAGGGGAGGGAGAGAACCACTTACAGGATTTCAATTCGTTCAAGCCAGCAAAAAACAGCAAACCAGCACCAGCGCCATATGGTGAAAGCTTCGAGACACTTACAGAGCCTCCATTTTCCAGTGCATTTTCCAAATGCAATTTGGCCAAATGTCTTGGCCAATGATTGCAACAAAGCAGCAGCAATAAAAAATAAACAAAGAAAGAAAGAAAGAAAGAAAAGCAATAACGAAATCACAAAATTGCACAATTAGCCGAAACAGCTCGGCGTTGGCTCAGCTGACTCACCTCATAGAAAAACTATATCATTGGCACTGGGTGTCAGTCTATCATATGCTGCTGAGGTGACAGAAAAAAACGACAAATTTCACAAGCGGAAATTTTGTTCTTTTCCACAAAAGAGAACTTCCGCAGGGAGAGAGATGTAGGGGGAGCGGCGGCTCTAGTTTCCTCCTATGGGGCATCCTCCTATGCATGCCAGAAGCATTTTGTTGAATTTGTTTTGCGCCTCGTCATTTCCTTATCGAAAGGTGAAAAGAATAATGTCACCAGCAGCCCACGGCATAATTAATTATCCCTTTTTTTCGGGTGGGGGGGGCTGGCTACCCGCTACCGTTTCGATACAACCTCGTTCATCCATCTCATGCAGGCGCACCACATACCCCGACATACATACGTATGCACATATGTATATATTGTATTCATAGTCGAATCGAGTTCTGTGTTGCACCCCTATGAGAGTGTAGAACAGAACCGACAGCCATAAACATTATCGCATGTTCTACACTTAGATCATCAGCTTCTGCGGGGGTTAGAACTCAGGTATACCCATACCCATACCCATTCCCATATATATGTATAGCAGGTACAGGTACATCGAAACAGCAACAACAACGCCTCGTCACGGTTCGATGACAATGTGAAAAATAAAGGAGAAATACAAATAAAATAATAAAACTGAACTGAACTGAAACACATGAGCTGCGAATAGTTCGACTCGACTTTTGTGCGGCATTCAACGAGCTGTTAGCTGTTTTCTGTTTTCTGTTGTTGTCTGTTGTCTGGCCGAAATGATAGTTACATTTGCTCATCATGTGTAGCTCTGTCTGTCTCTATAATATATTTTCATTTTATTTTTTTAGAACAATGAATGGCGGCGACAGCAGCTCATGTGCGAGTCCATTCCGTTTTGGTTTTTAATTTGGGGAAATTAGATAAAGTTTAGTTGCAAAGTTCAGGTTTCAGTTAAAATTAAATTCTTTAATTTAATATATTTTTAGGAACCCAATTTTTAGATTGTTTTTTTTAACAATAAAACACTGAATGAATTGAATTAAATGTTTATTGATTTTACATGTATACAACATATATTTTTTTAACAAGTTAACAAGTTTTTTAAACAATTTATTTACCAATTTTATTTGCACAAGTCCAACTTATTTTTGAACCCAATCAGCCTTAAGCAACATAAATTTGCTGAGCTTATTGGTTTAGGTAAAGATGTTCAAATGTGTTTTGTTAATGGCTCATTAGTTTTAAGCAATCATTATTTAAACACAGTAATTTGTTTGGGTTTTATATCACACTTGAAGCATTTTTATTGAAAACGTTTAAGTTTTGTAGCTAAAGAAAATCCCCTAAAAATCGTTCAACCTGGGCAGAGAAATTAAAACAATAAATCTACTAATTTACTGGCTACTAATTACTTTTTTTTTTTGCTAAAAATTTGATAGCAAGCGAATGCCCATATACATTTAAGCTGCACTTAATCGAACGCTTCTTCATATGCTACATCTTCCTGAGAGATAGATAGAGAGAGAGAGAGAGAGAGAGAGAGAGGACGTATCGGGATCACATCATTAGATGGATAAATGTATTTTCGCCAACTTCCTTTATTATATTTTGCCAGAGATCATTTGCAGAACGCCTGTACCGATACTCGTATTTAGGCTGCTGCTTAGCCAAATGGAAAGCCAGACCCGAAGCTGTGCTGCAGACAGCCCATCCTCAGCGTCAGCTTGCAGCTTGCAGCTTGTGGCAGTGGCAGTGGCAGCTGCAGTTTGTTGCTGCAACTAATTGCATTTGGCTGGCATCGCTGGCAACAGCTTCGTCTAACGGTTGCGGCTGCTTCCGTTAAGCAGCATGAAAAACGACAAATGGAGTTTTTTCTTTTTTTGTTTTTCTCTATTTTTTTTTGTATATTTTTTTGTATTTCTTTGTATTTTGATACCCTTGCCGGGGGGCATTATAATTCTGCACAGAAGCTTATACTGAAATAAGTACGGTGTATAAATCAGAAATTGAAGTTTCAGCAGGCTGCTAAGAGAAAGGAAACTCCCGTGAAGAGCTTACAGTGACTGGAAGTAAGAGAGGGAGTTTCCACACACAGGAAGTTGTTGGCCTCAGGAAGTTGTACCCTAAAGGCGGTTTCACTGTACAGTGTACCCCCTATATGCTCTTGTTTGGAATCAAAGTCCCAGTTAAAGTTTGACTAAATTATGCCTTAAATAAGTACATAAGGTAGCAGCACAAGTCCCTTGGGAAAACTGTTTTTCTGCAGTTAAATGATTCGCTGATCTTCACATACTTTTACATGATTCCACTTGAACTGAATCAAATAGAATTACTCCAATGAAAGATCTACCTTTTGGCAAGCGTATCCCCATCTTCGTTCACAAAAACACAGCCTCGTTTTTTTCATGTTTATGGTTGTTGTTTGGTTTGTTTATTTCCAACGAAATCAAAGCATTTCGACCCCAAGAACTAACAGTAGCGCTAAAAACTTTCCACATGAATGCAGCAGTTGCGAAAACATTCTCCAAGCAGCCGACGGAAGTTCGAACCCATCAAAAGGTACCAATTCTCTGTGGAGAGGAACCTTCTGCATAATGATAATGGACTTTAATCGATTTATGGCCTATTAGACTCGTGCTGGGACATCCGATTGGGGCCCTGCGCCTGGCAAGGAATGCGCCCAATGGGCAAGCTAGTTCCGGTTGGAGCTGCTACGCGCCATGATAATGATAAGGAGTTCGAAAGATCGGTTATATAGGAGCTGTTAAGAAGATTGCTTTAAACGGTTTGGGTAATGTAATGTCCCATACAAATTAAAAAAATGATCGCAGAGCGGAAGTGTTGACCAGCGCTGGCACCTCTGCCACGAAAATGTCAACGACAGCAGCAGGCAGCAGCAACAGGCAGCAGCAGCAGGCAGCAGTTCTGCAGAAAAAAATCGGAAGAGACAGACCTACTCCTATGGGACAGAACAGTACGGAGTGGCGTAGCTTTTTTTTCTTCCACAAGACAAGACCAACTTTCAAGTGAGTCACAAATGAACCAACCGTAATGATCATTATGAGCAAAGAGCGTCGCTCTCTTTGGCTGTGGAAGCGAGATGGCTTTAGCTTAAAGAGAGCCACGCTCAAGAGATCTACCTCGCTCTCTCTCTCTCTGTCGCTCTCTCTCTCTCTGTCTGTCTGGCAGGCGAAAGAGATAGCTGCAGCTGGGAGCCTAACAGGTAATTACACCTGTGCCAATACGCTTGGCTGCGTTGCAGCAGCCAGAGCGAGACCACCAGAGTGTCGGTGCACATTTGGAGAGTCGCACGCTGGCTGCGAGGTTACAAAAACCCCGTGTCGTCGTCGAGTGCTGGCAAGTCGCAAAGTGGAACGCAAAGGCGAACGAGCTAAACCCAAACGCGGAACCTATACCCCAACAGTACACCTCTATATCTACAGATATATATACATATATATATATATATTTAAACTGCCCTGAAGAGAACTCTACAGAGTTGAGAGTTTGTCGGACTTCGACTGGGTACTGCTACTGCTACTGCTGTTGCTGTTGCTGTTGACTGCTTTTGTGTACGTTGCTTACCTGTCGTGTTGGCCACGTTTGTGACGATCCGATCAGTGCACCGTCAGCCAGCGGCGCGCTCGCTTCGTACGAGCAGAGAGGCGCGCACCACAGAGCCCGAACCCCGAACCCCGAAGCCGAACCGAACCGAACCGCCCATCCAGAGACCGACCACCTTGCACAAACAACTAGCAATCGCAGAGAGATACCAAATGAACAAAAACAAAGTGTTTGATAAACTGATAATACAATAGAACAACAACAACAAAAAGAATATTAGAAAGCAAATGAAACGTGGCGCACACATATGTATAAATAATATAATATAAACCCTAAAGACATATCAACCAATACCAATACGAACAAAAATAACTGGCAAAAATGCAAAGACAAAAAACCAAAACTAAACCTAGCGGCAAAGTGTCAATAAAACTCTCGAATTCATTAACACAACTCACAAAACGTTCTATTAGTAAGCACTTGCAAATTTCAACGAAAAGTGCCAGCTGTAAGATAGCTGAAAAGCTAAAAAAAAAAAAAAAAAAAACACTGAACTGGAGACAAAAGCCCCCCACCCCATACAGCGAAAGAGAGAGATACGATATCCATAGATATATACATATATATATATATAGTAGTTGAGAGAGAGAGAGAGAGACAGACGAGACGAGACGCGACTAGACACAAATTAGCGTGGCCAACAGTCAAAAGGTCTAATAGAAGCGCGTGTATACGAGTATACATATATACATATGTATACCCATAGAGCAGTATACCTCGTACACCTCACCGAGAGACCCAAATGCCATGATCATAAAAATGTCGACAAAAAAAACAAAAAATAACCAACCGAAACGATGGCGACGAGACGAGATGAGATGAGATGAGATGAGACGCGACCGGGCTTGGAGATGCTTTCATGTCCTTGGCCTGTAAAAGGGCAGGTGAGTTCAACATTAAAAAAAAAAACATTTATATAGAGTTTGGTGTTTTTTTGTATATTTTTTTGTTTGGTTTTATGATTATTGGGTGCAACATCATTAATCACCGACGACCGAGAGCGTGGCGGCCGGCAGTGGGCTGGAAAAACTAATGAATCTCGGCCGTAGCCGAAGAAAATCTATTGAAATCGATTGTGGCCTAGCTACAGACCCAACAAAAAAAAAAAAGAGAGGGAAAAATTGAAAACTAATTGATCTAGCCACAGTTGATTCCATTCATAGCACCAGCTCGAATGAATGGTTTCGAAAGTTTACCTTGGCAGCAGCAACGGCAGCGCAAGGCAGGGCCTAGATATGCTTGGCAGGAGATTTCTTTAGCTGTGAGATGGAGAATTGATTTGAAATTCTCACAAAGGAAATGGGTACGTGTACGATGGAGGTAGGCTTAAGTGAGAGGCATACATTTTGATTAGCATGTTTTCTGGAAGTTGACTGGGCTTGAAATAAGCGAAAAATTCGATAGTTGTACGACTATTGGAAAACCACGAAGTGTTCAGCCTGAAAAAGTTCCTCAATTAAAGGCTAAAGTTTCAGATAAAATAGCAAAAAAATACTGATTTAAGCGCTAAAATATGTCCACAATTTAAAGCCAAAGGGCCTCCCTCTAGAAACTTCTCTGAGAACCAAAATCCCACTCCTATAGCCAGCTCCCATTACTTTCTTCTCACACGATCAATCTCACACAAAGCCCAAAACCGCTAATAATTTTCAGGCCATAATTCCCGCTGTCAAAACGCTGGCAACGCAAAGCAAAGGCAGCCCCAGAAATGGAGCGGCAGGGAAACAAATCCCTCAATTTTCTGCCCAATCATTTCACATAATTTGTGGCCATAGCCAGCCATAGCGACGAATGGCATGGAAAACATTTAGCGGCGCTTTAAACAAGTCAATAAACGATTAAAATAATGATTTTTCAAAAGACCCAAAAGAGAAGTCAAGTCGAGATCTCCGAAAAAGCCTCCAAAAAATGAATGCCCCCCACACACACAGAAAAGGTAACACGGCCCACAGAGACACAAAAATAAAAGAACTTTATTACAAAAAAAAGGTACAAAAAAATGTAAAGTTTATAACAACAATAACAACAACAACAACAAGAAAATGATATAATAAAAGGCCTCAGCCTCAGTGAGCTCAGTGCTCGCCGAGCGGAGTGTGGAGTGTGGAGTGAGTGTTGGCTATAATTGCGAGCCGAGTTCGAGTTCGGGGCATCGAGTGACATCATTTTATTTTTGGGCAACTTTTATTTCGAGCTCGGAACAGAACAGAACAGATATTGCCAAACAAGTTGTACAGAGCTCTGTGTACATATATACATGAGTATAGCTCTGAGAGAGCTTTAATTGCTATGACTTTATTAGGTTATCACAAGACAGACACCAGGGCCAGGCACTAGGCACAGCCACTACAGGCACAAAGCTAAAGCTGATCTTGATGCTTGAGTTATGTCTCATTAGCAACACGTGTGAGCCAGGGCAGTGCCAGTGCCAGTGCCAGTACCACTGCCAGTACCAGTATCAGGAAACAGGGCCAGATCGAAGACGAACAACGAGCAACGAAAGACGAGTCGAAAGAACCCACAAACGATCGTCTCCTTCTATCTATATGTATCTCTTTCTCTCTCTCTCTCTTTCGCTCTCTGTGGCATAGTGTTTGCTTCTCTTTCCGATCCGCTCAACGCATACAGTTGCAATATCAATTACAGCATGCCACAGGAGCAGTAAGCAGTAAGCAGTGAGCAGTAACTGGTTTCGGTTAGGGTAGCGAACGCTCTGGGTAGGGTATATGGGGATAGCAAATGAATTGTAACCCCCCCAGTGGAAATTATATAAATCTCTGCAGCTGCAGCAGGCAATCCTTTAAGGCTGCTCAATCTTTAAAGAAGAATTTAAGAGTTTCCCCAGCTCTCATTTATTTATTTTAAATATTATAAATAGTGGAAATAGTTGAACAAATCAAGTCAGAAATATATTTAAAATTCCTTTTAAAAGTGACTGAAATTGCTTCCATTAAACTTATGCAATCTAGTAATTTATCGGACTGTTAGAGTACCCCTTAGTCGTTCGATTCACTCCCATAATCTTTTGGCCTGGCATGCCATTTGTTGCTTTTGGTTTTTTGCTTTTTTGCTGTTTGCTGGGACACCTTCTGCTCCTTGCGCTCACAGGTTTCATGTTGCATTTGCCTTGACTTCCATCCTCTTACACAGAAAATGACCCAGAGCGATCAAAGCAGAGAGAGAGAGAGAGAGAGCCAAGTACGAGTACGAGTAGTAGCAGCAGCAGCACTGCCTTTGCCACTGCCACTGCCAGTGCCAGTGGCACCGACATGCCCATGCCCCCATACTCATTGCCATAAAGTTGCAGCAGGAAACCAAGTCCAACCGGCAGCAGCAGCAGCAGCAGCAGCAACAACAATTTGCAAACTCATGATGCAGCCTTAAAAGGCCGCCTCATCCGCTCTGGCAAATAAAAAGTGCGTGATTTGTGTGATGTGCCAAACCACCAGAGAGGAGAGGCAGCAGCAGCAGCAGCAGCAGCCGACCCAAGACCAACCGGGGGAGAGATACCAAGCCAAGCCAAGCCAAGCCAAGAGAGTGGAATATCTCAAGTCCCTGGCAATCCATCAGGGGCAGCAGTCAGGCCCGACAGAGTTGGCCGGAGGTCTGTTGACCCCTAAGTGCTCAGGCGATCTTCAGCTAGTCGTGGAAGGATATACCCCGACTTCTTCTCTCTCTCTCCCTCTCTGGCATGTCTAATTGCAGTCAAGTTGGTAGTGTGGAGTGTGAGAGGCTCTCAGGGTTCACTCTGCACACTCGAGTAGAGGTCCGTGTGAATACCGCCACCTGTCAGCCTCGCAGCTCCGGGTGATAATTGCCAGCGGGTCAACACAACAGCAGCAGCCACCACATCAGCGGCATGCAACAGCGAGCGAGCGAGCGAGCGAGCGACTTGGAGAGGCGACTCTTAAACACACGCAAATCCGACATAGAATCTACTTATATCTGGCTGATGATAGGCAGGATAGGCACCACAGCCACTGCCACTGCCACTCGCCACGACGTGCTCCATGTTCGGTTAGCTGACAGTTTGCCCCAACGCTGCTGACAAATGGCCTCTGGTCCAACGCGCTTGGAGTGAGTGGAACAGAGGAGCCTCCCATTCCCATTTGAGCCAAACGGATTTGCTTACATCATTATTTTCAAGCTAATTCCAAAACTGTCTTTTTTTTTTTTGGGGAAGTTGACCAAAATCGGCGTCTCCAGCGCTCTTCCGCTTAAGCCCCAGCCCCTGCCCCCCAGTGGCAGTTCCAGCAGGCACAAAACATTTTTATTAGGTTGACTGGCCAAAGATTTTCGCCACACATCCCCTCCCATTCAGGTGGCTTGGCTTGTCACTTGTTCTGTTTTGTCTCTGTTTGGGGGCACTTCTAAAAAAGTTGTTGGGTTTCCTGGAATGGCCCCAAGAACAGCAGAACAGTGTCTCTCTCTGTCTCAGTGCTGCCTGCTGCCTGCTGCCCGTTCCTGTGTCTCTAACTTATTTTATGTTATTTTTTTTTGTGTTTTATACGAGCAGTACCTCTCGTATGTTTGTTTGTGCTGACGGTAGCTGACCTTTTTGTCGATGTTGCTATTGCTTTGGCTGCTGCTGTTGCTTCTGTTTTCGGTAGAAGTTGTAAAATGTTGTTCAAAGCGCCGCAAAAACCGTTGGCGTTAATGATCGCCGCTGGGCATGCGACGCGACGCGACGCGAGGATGAGGATGAGAATGGAGATGGAGCATCAGCGTTTCCTAATAGCTGAAAGGCCAAGCCAAAAAACCTGAACCTTTAACTAAACCTGAACCTGCGCCGGAACCCTCCTCAACCGGCAATCGGCAATGTCTGAACGTTTTTGGGCTACCGGTTGCGTTTTCACGCAACAAATGGCAACATTTAAAAGTCCATTCCGCCTGCTCATCTCCCAAAGCCAAACGCCAAACGCCAAACATCTTCAGCCTCACCTTCACGAAAACGAGAGGCAGCTCGAGCTCGAGCTCATCCCAGGCACACATCCTCATCCACATCCACATCCTCATCGCAGTTGTGCTTTTGGGGCACAGGTGCACAGCGGGCAGCAGTCACAACATAGCACTGGCTCATATATCTTGGCTCTGAATGGCTTTTGCCAGAGCAGCAGCAGACCCAAGAAGATGCTCTGCTCCCAGCAGCCAGAGTACGACGCGTGTGTGTGCGAGAGGGTGTAGCGGGGCCCCCCCTTTTTTTTTTGCGGTGTAGAGCTGGCTCAATTGATGCTGACAGCGAATGAAAGGCTCTGGCTGAGAGACTGCAACTGAGACCTCGGGCCAGCAGAGTTAACCTCCAGCCACAGTGGGTCTAAGGGCAGGTGAAAGTGGAATAGTTAGAGAAAAGATCTGCCCAATAATGCCTACCATATTTAATGAGCAATTATTTCGCATTAATATTGATGGATAAATGCCCATAAATATCACTCGAGAAATGTGGAATTTTTTGTATTTTGTGGCATGATTTTTATTTCAATTTTAAAGCCAAATCTGGAACCACTGTTCATGGGTTAGCTGCTCTGCCGTTGGGCTAACTTCTTTGCCAGATGTGTAAACCAGTTTTTTGGGTGCCCATTGGAGTCTCGACCACAACCGACGAACCCAACCAACCGACGACTACGACGACGATGACTTCGACTCCCCACAAGATCAATTCTAGCAGATTTCACTTTTTCCTTGGCCTCAAAGTTGGGATGTCAGTTTTTTTGTTGCTTTTTTTTTCATCCTGTTTTTTTATCCTCCCCTCCTACTGGTGTGTGTGTGTGTGTGGGTGTGTGTATGTTGAAGGTGCAGCTTGAACGGTTGCAACTGTTGGTTGCCTATGTTGTCTGCCTTGTCGTCGTTTTGTTGCATGCCTCCGCTGCAGCGGCAGCAGCGGCAGCAGCTCCTCCATCTGCCGCTCGCACTCCGTGTGTCGTCTCCCCTGGTGCATCTCTCGGCACATTGCACATTTTTGTTTTTATCTCAATGAGTCGAGCAAACATGTTGTTGCTGTTTGCTGTTTGCTGGTTGCTGTTTGCTGGTTGCATGCCACAAATGTGCGATTGGCATGTCAAAAGAATTATGTATTGATTTTTGATTTCGCCCTAAAAGCGGCGTTGCCGGGCGATTTTCCTATTACATTTCTCGAGAAAACTTATTAAATTCAAACAAATTAAAATCCAGAGCTTCGTCTGGGATGAGTAGTGGCCAGCCGCAGATTGGGTGGCTGGGTGGCTGGCTGGCTGCCATTCGGGGAGGCAGCAAACAAGTTTTTTTTTTCTGTCCAGTTTCCCTGGCTCCATGTCCGTGTCCAAGTGGGCGCCGCGCCTGAACGCAAAATGAATGACACTAAATGCTCTTGACAGCGAACATTTGTCCGCACCAGAGGGTAGTTAATTAGTTTTGCACGAAATTATGTTAGTTAATTGATTAACTATCGAATATTAAACAGCGACTGCCACAGCCAGACACGAAGTGGGTGAGGGGCAGGGGTACAGGCTACAGCTACAGCTACAGGTAGAGATCGATCTGGTCAGTCTCTGGTCTCCCTACGCTTACCCTGCCTTTAAAAGCCCAGGCCAAAAGCAAAGTCAAGTCGAGCCAAGCAAACGAACATAAATTGCTGTGTTTTGTTGGTTCGTTTTTGTTGCCTTTTGTTGGTCTTTTTTGGTTGGTTCGAGGAGCGCTCTGATATCTCTCGGAGGTTGCTGCGGCTGCACCCACGCAACAAGACCGACCGCGCGCAATCCCGGCTAGTCACAGACCATAGAGATCTGTTGTTGTTGTTGTTGTTGTGCGCTGTCTAAATATGGACATGGGCGGCCCGATATTTCGAGGGGCCGAAGAACACCGTCATTGTGATCGCTGTGTGGAGGAGGTAACCACTACACTACACTACACTACACTATAAAAGAGCACAGTCAGACGCAGACGCTAGAACCAGAGTCAGACCCAGAGCTAGACCCAGAGCCAGACCCATACCAGACCAGAACCAGGCTCTTCTTGTGCACAGCAGAAGCTGATCTTCAGCCTCTTGATTGCCTCTCTTCGTTGGTAAAATAGTGGAAAGAATTTAGAAAAGAAATTGGTGGGTAATGGCAGCGGAGTTGGTAGTCCTATATGTGCAAAATAAATGAAGATTAAAGTTTGAAAATAAGACACTGAAAACTAAGAAAGAAATCTCTATAGAAGAGAAACACGTAAAGATGCGCCGTGTAAAAGTTAACACACCTTAGGGAGATACCAAGATAACAGAGCAGAGCAGAGCAGATCAAAGATCAGCCAATAAAATCGAACAAAATCTATAACTTAAAGTAAAGGTTGTAAACAAAAAACAAAAACCACCAAAAGAGATTGTACAGAGAGCGTGGCGGCAGCTTAGCGAACAAAAGGAGAGGCAGAGAAGAGAATGGCAGATCGCGGCAGATCTTGATAATAAATATGGCTTAGTTTGGTCTGTTAAAGCCATCAAATAGTTACACAGAATGCTTTACGACTCCACTCATAGAATGCTGCTGGTGAATGCTGTCTAGTTCCGTTTCGATTGATTTGTGAAGTTCAACGATTGCAGAACAGGTTCCATAGCCCAATGCTTTAGCCAGAAAATCATGAAGCCTGAGAATCGTTCTATCTTTAAGAAGATATATACAGATACCCCGAGATGGGTAGGCCTTTAAGCTGCTCATCAGCTTTTGTTGAGCTGCTAATGAAGAAGCGGGAAAAAAAAACGCTGGCATTTCGTGTGTGTGCCTTAGTAATTAATAAAAATGTTCGACACGATACACAGCTCAAAACAGCAACAAAATGTATACTGGAAATAAAATTAGAGCCCGTCAGACAATGGGCCCCGGCCAACACGCTTTGGCAACGCATTGAAAATTGTGCGCATTGTTTGGTTTGCTTTGGGATGACTACCATAGCAGTACATTGTGGCGCGTAGCGCGTCGATCGACTGATTCTGATTCTGACTCGCTCTCACTGTCAACTACTTGAAACCAGTAAAGCACAATACACGTATACAGTACAACGAAAACGAACAGAAAAAAAAGAATAGCTACGAGTATCGTATCTGAAAAAATAAACGAAATAACAGACAAAACAAAAATCACATACACGACTTTTTCGTAACAGTCACGTTTTTTATTTCACTTTATATTTACTTTGCTGACAAAACAAGAAAAGTACGGACCAGACCCACAAACCAAAAATCGAGCAGACCTCGAGCCCAAAAAAAATAACTGACGCATCGTGCGAGCGGGCAACAAATCATAAAAAAAAAAAAAGAGGAAAAATATTTTATACGAGTAGTACACGAAAGATGGTAGCCCGCGCAATGAAGAGGCACAAAAGCTGAAATCCAACAAATCAGATTAGACACTTGAGAGAAATATAACAAAAACAAAAAAAATAATAGAGGCTAGATTCGGTAGCAGTGGCTTTGGATACACTGGGCAGATCCATCTTTGCTCGGCCACTCTGAAAAGCGTAGCCATGTGGCACAAATCTGTGGGGAGTAGGCAGTTGTGAGTGTATTTTTGGGGTGGGATTAAGTATGATGTTGCATTGGATTTAATGACAGCTTCAGGTTGTCTGCAATTAGTTCTCTCTCTCTCTCTCTGTCTATCTCTCTGGCTGTGTCTGGCTGTCTCTGGCTGTTCTGGCTGTCCCTGGTGGCGTATACGCAATATGGTCATATATCATTCGGCAGCTCAGCTCTCTTCTGTCGCTTACTGTTGCTGGATGTGTGTATGTGTGTGTGTGTGAATGATGAGTGCTGAGTGTTGCAGGTAATAATTGCTACTGGTCGTCATCGGGCTTGTCGTGAGCCCCATGCCAAAAACATATAATTAAGATTGAGTCTCCACAAAGGTCACTCTCTATCTCTCGCCATCTCTCTCTCTCTGTCTCTGTTTGTCTCTGCCTCTTAAAAAGCCATATTTTAAGCAGCAAAAAACGAGAGAGAGAGAGAGAGGAGAGGGAAAAAAAACTGCATAGCTTGGCACAATTATGAAATATTTTTGCAAAAAGCCAAAAGAAACCTCCACCACTCCACCACCACCAACCGGTTCGGCCAACCAACGTAATGAAGGATAATGATGATGATGATGATCAGGTGAGGCCCAAGCTCAAGCCCAAGCCCAGACTCAAGCCCAAGCCTCCGCGACTAGAAGTGGAGAAAAGATTTATGCCCGTGCCGCAACCAAAAGAAGCCGTGCAACATTGAAGATGAAGATGCCACTTGCCACTTGGCCGCCACTGCCCGCCACTGCCCGCCGGCCGCTTTATTTGTCAAGATTAATTACAAAAATTTGCGTTAAATCATAATTTTCAATGTTTTATGAGGCAGTCGACTAGCACAGTGAGGGCGAATTGTATGCGTACCAGCAACGTTCATTGATTTACGATTCATTGTAGCTGCTGACAAGCCCATGCTGGGCCCATTGGCATTCGCATTTCTGGCCTGGGAATGACATTTATCGGTGGAAAAATTCAGCGCAAAAATTTTGCTGTCGATTAGATTTTGGGGGGCAGGCAGCTGGGTTTTGTCTGGGGCTTGGGTGGTAGGCAGGCAATCTCAATGAATGGCATGTGAGATTGATAATATATTTATAAAATGAAATGAATTGAATTCCGTTTGAGCTGGATTGGAGAGAGCGAGCGATACGAGAGCACAAAAGTCGGGGGAATAATTTTTCTAGCTCATGAAATTATTCCCCTAAAATCCATTTGTTCTCTTAGCTACCCTAACGCTCCTTTGCTGATCCCCACCAATTAATCAAGCAATCGTCTTACGCATGTAACTATAATTGCACACGCCCTTTTTCTAAACACAAAAATGCATTTCCTTTGCAGTCAAATTCTTGGCACTCCATAACAACATCATCAAAGGCGCATAGCGATGGCGATGACAATTCCCAGGAGTCCTTTCAGCGGAACCGTAACCAGAGCCAAGAAGCTGAGCCTGAGACTGTGGCTGAGGCTAAGCCCCCCCGCTGACGAGAACCAGAGCAGAGAGAGCAGCGCAGGAGAGCAGGAGAGCACCTCTAAGGTAAGCCAAACGGCAGAGCTCTCGGCCCGATGGCGATGCCAATGCTGTTTATGGTTTTAATTAAACGGGGGCAACATTGGTGCGCCTCATTAGCGGCAATTTGTTGGGCATGCCGCCGCCGCTGCTGCCATCAAACGTGGAAGCCGTTTCACAGAAGCCACGCGGGTCCCCAGATAAACCACGTTGTACCCCCATGGATAAACCACCACCATCAACTCCACTCCACTCCACGCCACTCCACGCCACTCCACACCAGTTTGTCAGTTCCAGTTTCAGTTTTGTGGACCTGCTAATTATGCAGGGTTTGACTTTTCTTTGGACAAGTCTCGTGCGTGTGTGTGTGTGTGTGTGTGCTAGTAAATCTTTGTGGCCTTATCTATCAAAGTGTTGCCTGACATCAAATTCAAATTGACGCTTCGAATGCAGGCAGTGAAAGCGTGTGAACTGAACCTGAGACGTGGCACATAGACATGGGCCACAATCAGCAAATAACACTTAAACCGCAAATAAACATGAGGTTGCCCGCGCAGAGGGGAGCAGAGGGAGCAGAGGCACAACAGTAGGCATTGCAAGACATTAGAGATGGAAGCGTGATGGGAAGCAAAGTCACGAAGAAGTCATTCCGGAGGGTAGGTAGATATGTATGTAATTATATGTGTAATTACTATAGACTCTATAGTATAGAGACAAGTAGCAGTGGCAGAAGCTGATCATTAGACACGTGATATCAAAAGTAAAATGGAATAGGAACTGCCAGAGCTGCTCGGAGCGGAAACGGAAATGAAAGGCGAATGAATATTGTGCTATAAAAAGAGATTCAAAGCCCCCAGCTTATTCTTGACGTCAATTTGGTTAGCACTGTACTGTACTGCCATAAAATCAATCAATTTCACGCATTTTCTGTTCGTAGCCCACACTCCGTGACTCGCACACGTCTCACGCACATTCTCCTACCCAAGCAGAGAGCTCCCAAGCGGAGAGCTCCCATGCAGAGCGCTCCCAAGCAGAGCGCTCCCAAGCAGAGCGCTCCCAAGCAGAGAGCTCTTCATGCATATGCAAACCAAGGCAGACAACAATCCGACTCAGAATTTAGCCCATAAATCTAGACATGTTTGCAGTGGCCCCCTCGAATCGGGGCACTGGCAGCGCGTACGCTTCCATGGCCCATATCAGTTGACAAATTTGTCAACTTGCCTGGCAACTTGCAACTTGAATGACATTTTCCAGCCTTGCACCCCCCGAAAGGAAAACCAAACAATGGACAACCCAAACAGCTAGCAAGTAGCTGGTCCGGGGGTGCTGCGCGGCGCTTTCAATTCATGAAATGGACAATTGTTGTCTCGCCTCGTTGATTCAATTGGAACTGGAACAGGCGCAGGCACGGGCACAGGCACAGCGACAACAGACAAGAACGGACAAGAACAGACAAGTACGCGGACGACAGCTTCGCAGTAGCAGTCAACAACAACCGTAATTACTCCGAAAACGATAAGAGGAATGTAGTGGAAGTTGTGTCGGGAGAGTTGGGAGAGCGGAGGCTCTTCCCCCCTGCCAGTAGTTAGTTGGCGCTGCACAAGTCACATGTCTTATCAGTCAATAAATTTTACTGGACAGATGAGTCAATTCCAGGGGGGTGGGGGAGGGGTATGGGCTTGATCTGTGCATGTGGGGGAGTGCTGGGATTTACCAATGGGATAGTTGAGGTTATCTTTTGGTTGTGCAGAAAGAGAGAACGAAAATAGCTAGAAATTACGCAATTAAAAGTGTAGTAAAAGCGAAAAGAAACATATATATACATAAATATAAGTATGTATGTATATCCCCAATCCAACAATTAATGCATCAATTTTACTTGATTTTCCACTGACTTATAGCACCACTGATAACGTCAGCAATAAAATCCCACTGAAATCGCTCAAAGCCTAAAAAGCAAAACTAAAACAAAACAAATTATAGAAGGTGGAATGCCTGTAGTCCTATATGTAGTATAGTCCAGTGACGCATAAATCTTGGCTATATCTTTAACTGGCTATCTGCTATCAGAGCTATCTAATGCGGATTGCGATGCAGCTGCTACTGGGGGCGCAGAAGTGGGCAAGGTAAATGCGACCGCGAAAACTTTGACAAGCGATTAACTTTACAATTTATCGCCAACCAATTTGAATCGTCGTAAATCTTCGAAGAGGCAACAGCAACAGCAACGGCAACGGCAACTGTTTGGCCCCGGCTCGTGTTGCGTCATTAATTCAACCAGTTGTTGCAACAAGCTTAGGCCTCCATTTGCTGTTCGGCTCGGCTTGGAGTCTCTCCTGCTGCAGTCTAAGAATCGCTCTGATTAAAACATCAGGAGCTTAAAGTAAAGTTGTTCGGGTTCGAGGTCTGGGGCCTCCTTTTATTTATGCATGTTTAAACATATTTAATGTCATTACGAGCACCTTGCCCCATTGCCCATTGCCCACTGACCATGCCACAAACACGCATTTAATTATCTGCTCAGGCTCCATGGATTGCCTCCATCCCTGCCCTGCCCCTGCCCCTGCCCCATGCGCATTAATTTAATGAACGCATGCATTTCACATTTTTATCATGTCTTTCGGCGAGTGAGAGAGAGAGAGAGGGGGGGGGGCAGGCAAACTCGAACTGGAGCTGGAACTACATACGACTGGCGTCTGGTTGTGTGTAGCAGCAGCAGCAGCAGCATCCAATCCACACACAAGTCCAGTAGCTGTTTGGCCTGTTCCCCTGTTCCCTGTTCCCCAATATATTTATTGCATCGTCGCCTTGCACGTTGTCGTCTTCGCTGCTGCTCCCGCTGCCGCTGTCGTTGTCGTCGTCGTCGTCTTTTGCGTTTTTAATCGCATTTAATATTTCATTTTATTAAGCCAATCGTTAACTCCACTTGTGCGCCTGCCACAGCCCCCCCCCCCCCCCCTGCCACTGCCACTGCCCCATGCCCCACTGCATCTGCATCCCCATACCATTCCACATTCGATGTCTGCTTATCGTCTGGGCGGCTGGCGAGCAATTTGCTTAATGCTGTCATAAGGCTGTCAGTTTATCATTTGCATTTTGGCGCGAGGCGGCGCCTTTGGCGACATGGAGATGACACTTAATAAGTGACTTACTCAACACTGGTTAACACTGGAGTAGTACCACTTTCCACGACGATTGGGCCTAGACGAAATGCCAGGCATTTCATTTGTGGCATGTGGCAGAGGCAGTCACAGAGGCAGCCAACAACTCCGCTCTGTGTTTGCCCACAGTGCAGCTGCAACCACCGACCGACCGACCGACCGACCAACTGCATTCCATTGACTCAACCAACCGATCAGAGTCGACCCGAGAGTCGAGCAATTGTCAATTGCAGCAGCAGCAGCCAGCCCCAGCCCCTGCCCCAACCACCGCCACCCTACCAGATCTGTTCACATAAATCAACGCAGGAGCGTAGTCCAGTGGGGGCTTCGCGGACAGCCAGCCTTAATTCAATTAACTTGCCTCCAGTTCCAGTCAAACTGGATGCTAAGTTCAGGGTCCCAACCCTCTCGTCCACAGTTTTTGGACTACGCAACTGGCACCGCCGATTGGAGCAAAAAAAAAATAAATAAAAAGGGGTAAGGCCGCATGAAATGCTGTGGCAACTTACATACTGAGAGGCAAGTTTTTGTTGCTCGCGTTTCCTGTTGTTATAGGAGCTGGCTGTAAGTTGTAAGCGGATAGCAGGATAACGAGGGTCGTTCGAGAGGCTTAACAAGGGAACATTTAGGGCTGATGGAAAGCTAACAAGAATCTTTCTTACATGATTAAGATAGGCCCAGATATTGGTTTCCTACATTGAGCTTAAAGCTGAGCGTTGCTCCACAAATTATTTATTAATTCTTAAAGTATCCACCCAACCCTCGTTGGAATTCATTGATACTTATGTCAATTACCATTCCCCCATTCCTTTGCTTTTGCTTGCAGACAAATGCTGTGTGGACTCGGTTACAATTTGATCTCGTCTTGTCAATCAATTGGCTGTGATGGGAGACCTAGGAACTGGAAATGATCGTCAAGTTGAGGCTGACCATCGGAATGCTTCCTGTTCGGGTAAGTTGATACGTTGTAGCAGGAGGCACCAGGGGTCGTCTGTGTGGCTTAATGAGCCAGGCCACAAGACTCGAACGACCCCGACCCCAAGCTGACCTCAAATCGGTCTGAAGCAAACTAATTTATCAAAAAACGGGGAAAGAAGCACTGAAATAACTCTACGCATAATTAAAGCAAACCAAACCAGCAATACACAATGGAAGAGAGAAACATAAAGATATCCAAATGCGTTTTTAAACCGTTCAGCAACGCCTCTTTCTAACAGTTTTAGTTTTTTTTTTGCTTTTTTTTTTTTTTTTTTTAGTTTCTTTGAGTTTTGTTTGATTTTTTTTCTCTTTTGGTTAATTGCCGCTTATTAATCTTGGCCTGGCCTGGCTTGGCTTGACTTTGTTCCTAGGCCAGTTTAATGGTCTCACAAAACAAAATTCTAATTAATGAAATATTTTTCTGCCTCACCAACTACTTTCCTGGCCATTGTCTGCCCAACACCAAAAAAAAAGGCAATTAATCATACTAGAAAAAAAAAAATAAAGCTACATTTTGAGAAAGGTAGGGAAACATTTTGGTTCGTTTGGAGCTGTTGACAAATTTCAGAGTTTCTCAAAAAGATTGACAGGAAAATTAAGTAATCAATCATTTGCTATCAAAAGAAGCCGCCTCGAAGACTTATTGCCTTTGTGGCCAACCATCTGTGGAGAGACTGTTCGAGCTCGGACTTGGGCTAGAGAGAGGAGAGCCTTATCAACAGATGCTGCACGTCTGGGCCATTATTTAAATGTTAATGGGCGACATCACGTTAGTTGTGAATGTTGACAAAATCTGAGCGTAGTCTCAGCTATGATTAAGACGGGGGAACAGACATTAAGCTGGCTTAGCTGGGTATTATAATCGGTAATCGTGGATGAGAACAAAGGTATATTGTATTTGTGACGAAAGGCAGGAACCTTAGCTACATTTAAATCTTTATTCATTGGCTTCCGACGTAGAGCTGGAAAAAGCTGATAAAAAACACATTTCGACTACCAAATAAAATACTCTGAACTGTGCAGCTTAATTCAGTCGTAGTAATGGGTATCCCATAGTCGCTATATCGAGCAAAACATTCCATACTTGTTTTCAGTTTGCTGTTTGCTGCTGTGCTATCTCGCATGCGATTGAAATGAAATATAAAATTACATTAAATTACCGGATGTAATTGCGGTGGTCGTGCCAGTCGCTCAGCTCAGTCCGACTCCACCGAGATCTGCCAGCTTGGTCAGTGAATCATGATGGAGAGACCCCATCTACACAGCACACAGCACACGAAATGCGTCCAAACACACACAAAAGACTCAGGCCACGAACTTGGGTCGCTACGAGCCCAAGCCCGAGCCCGAGCCCCAGACCGAACACTCATCATGACCAAATCAGGGGAGAGAACTATGTACGAGTACACACAACAGGCAGCCCACAGCCCACACACTCAAAGCGTAGTGGAAGACGAGACCCACACAAAAAAAACAAAAAACCAAAAACAAAAAACAAAAAACAACCAACTTGAGTTGTCTTATCAGGGCTAACGATTTTGTCAAATGACAATTTCCCCAGCCACATTGAATGCCTCTTTTTCACGCCATTGACTTTTGTATGGTCCATTTAGTTGTCAATTATTTTTGATAGCCTCCGCTCGAGCAGCTGATAAGAACCTCCTCAGAGAATAGAGTGGGACAAGACTTGTTTAACCAACAACAACAACAACAACAACAACGAGGAAAAAAAGAGAAAAAAAAAAAATAAGATTTCGGATTGTAAATTGTCTACTGGTAGCTCCAGCTACCTACCACTCGTACTCCTGCTGCCTCTCTCTCTCTCTGTATCTTTCTGTCTGTGCCACATTTGCATATTGAACGGCAGTTTGTCTTGAGCCTGAGCTTTTAGTTATGGCCAAACATTAAATTTAACTATTAAGCCATTTTTGGTGGCCAGTTTTGTGTGGTTCAACTTTCCAAGCCGGCAACCAAACATCGTCCGTTGACAGTTGTACCTTATGTGAGTCTTTTTTTGTTTGTTTAGTGTGTGCTTTTTCTTCTGGTTAAATTTATGAGCCAAAGACACGGGAGGACAACACAGATGGACGGACAGAATGATTAACAAGAAATGGAGAGGCATGGGAACTAGGAATTGGGGTAGCTAAAAGGCCAAAAACTCACTCAAAGGTGAAGTTAAATTTTGCGGACATATTTCTTGTGTGTAACTGAATAATCAAATATGTAAATCGGTATTGGTATAGTTTTTTTTAAACAACAAGAATGATGATAGCTCAAAATATTCAAAGCTGTAAGTTCAGTACAAAAATTCGATACGGAAACCTCGTGAGACCTGATTGAATCCGTACCATTACAACAATTCAAATTGCCATGAGATAAAATTCAATTTTTCCCTGCAGCTCAATCAAGGGGGCTGCTGACCTATATACTCGTAAGACTTCCACTTAAACAGACATGTATAGATGTATGACTGTATCCTCGTTTAATATTTCCCCACTTCATATTGAAACATATTTTTCCCCCTGCCAATTGCCATCTGTGTCTCGTTTGGGGGTTCGTGCAACAATTTTCGTTGAAAACAATTTTGCAGGATCCATGGATCGTATCAAAGGGGGAGCTGGGCTGGTATACGGGAAACGGGGCTTGGGGAAAGATCAACACAGAAAATGAGAAATTTTTGCAGTGCATATGCCACGCACGTAGAAACCAAAACCGAAACCAAAACCAAACCAAAACCAAAACCAGAAGATACAAACAGTAACAGTAACAATCAGACAATCATGCACATAATCATGCCATCAATATATGGCAATTATCAATGAAATTTATAACAAACCACGAAATGTAACGAAAACTTAACCGACCAATAAAAATTTCATTTTTCAACTTGCCACACGAATCGAAGCTTGGATACTCTTGCCATCATTATTACCATGACACCAGAGTGGAGTGATTCGAATTTGTTCATCTTCCGACAGCTGTACGATTTAGTGATCAGATTTTGATAATATTTCATCATGGATATATCGTTTCGCTGTGGAAATCACCTTCTACAGGAATACATCTGAGCATATATTTCATGTGGGTTTCTTCCTTTCGTTACAAAATTCTTTTAAAAATGGCATTACTCTCTGCAAGGGAGGAGTCCAGTCATGTCCAGTCTGTGTGCTGCTGCCTCGTGCTGTGTCCAGTTCGTCATTCTCATCCTCATTCCACAGCAACATGATCATCATGTTGATAATCATGAGCAACATTGTTGTAGCTGCCTGTGCTTGTGCCTGTTGCTGTGCTGCTTCGCTTCGCCTTGTGATCTGCATCATAAAAACGTGCCAGATTGATGCGTGATTGAAATGCCAATTGGTTTCCACTTGAATAAGTTTGAGTTCGAAATTCGAATTCGAGCTCTCGAGCTGGACAACAGCAATTGTTTCGGCCTGTGTGTGTTTGTTTGAGTGTTTGAGTGTGCGTTCATGTACCGTTATCCCGCTGGCCTGTGTTGGCGTCTCCGACACCATTTCCTCCCCTTCTCAATCATCTTTTTTACCGATTCCAATCAGCATTTTCATCTCTGAATTATAACAAGCAAATGAAAGATTTTATTGTAGTTGTTTCGATTTTTAGAGCATTTGACTACAAATAAGCGAGAGTAAAATATTAGTCGAGAGGTTATTAAGTACTAGTTAAACGAGTCAGCAGCGAACCTATATGTATAGGCGATTGTGATTTGAATTGTATTTTATTTCATAATCACCAACCGCTCGATCCACCATCAAATATCACACATTGAATCATCTGCTTCTGCTGAAGAGAGGCGACTGCCTCTGCCTTGTTTACTCAGTACTCAAAGAGCTGTAGCGGAAAGAGAACACATCAAGAGACGGGAGAGAGTTAAATCAATCCGCTAGATAAACAGTTAGCGCTTCACCCATATGAAGCGAAGTAGTGTGAGGGAGATGGGTGGAGAAGAGTGAGAGAGATTTCCGTTGATCGCTTACCGTTGGGCAATGTGTGTGTTTTTTTTTTGTCGCCATGACCATGACTTGTGTATGTGCATGTTGTTGTTGCTTGGGTCCCATGTGTGTCATGCTCTTTCAAAACTAATTTACTCAGCTTTTCTGTACAGTTGGTAGCGGATGTGTCTGTCTGTATCGATTATACTTATAATTGATTAAAATTAGAGAAGTTTGACTGTAAAGTCCACAACATTATAGTTTTAAAATTTCTTTGCAATGTGAAAATCTCTACAATTAAATACATACATACATACCACACTGCCGTTAATTTAATTCATATTTAATTATATGTTCTTTTGCACACATTCATCAATCAACATTCCATAGGTGGAGAGTATTCCCACTTCGTTCTGGATGGAATTCCCATTAATATGCATTCGATATACCGCTGTCACCGCCTGGCCTGGCCTGATGAATGGAAGGAAGTCTGCTGGCGCCACAAACCAGAGAACTATCAAACTCCTCTTACAATCTGACCAAATAGGGCAACGGCAACCCGATCCCAACTCTCCTACGTGGAAATATCAATGCAATAACAAACACAGCCCCATAATAACAGCCACAACCACCGAGAATGGACAGACTGCCACTGCCACTGCCTGAACAGCATCTGCCAACTCTGCCAGCAACTTCCTCTCTTATCTTCGACTACAAATTGACCATTTCAATTAATGAAACGCACTTAAACATTAAAGAGTCTGTTGTCTGGTCGTAGGGGCTCTGGCTCTTCGTATGCATGTATGTGAGTGTACTCAAGTGTCGGCACTAATGAACATGGTGAATCGTTAAAAAAAACAACAGCAACAGCCACTTCTTCCTTTCGTTATACCCTTAGCTTATCCTCCTACTCGAACCGCCTCGCCTCGCCTCGTCCCGCTTACATTTGCATATTTTGTTGTAGAGATTAAGCGCGTAAATTTGTCGTTAAAAATCATGTTTGAGATCGGCCATGGAGACACACGCGACCACATATACACCTGAACAGGGATGTAGACAGGATATTTTCTGTGGTATTGAGGGGGGGGACTCTGTCCATTTTGACGCTCTGGCTAATTTTATTAGCACAGGAAAACTAAAAATTTGTAATAAATATTTTATATTTCCTTGTTGGAGAAGCTTAACAGTAAAAAATAACCCCCCCTTGCCAGCTGCCCTGCCCAAGCAACTACAGGCAGCTGTTGATTTTTTAACTGTTTTCTGTTCGGGGTTGTGGCGTCTCTTTCCTGCGTTCGCATTTGATTGCCGGCCTCTCAATTTGATTGATGGCTGTCGCCTCACGGCGCATGCTCGGCATGTCTATGCCAGAGACGTACTGATTTACCGTTGCCTGATAAGCAAACTAAAAAAAAAACCAAAAAAAAAAGAAACCGAAACCAGAAAGAGAAAAAAAAACGAGTGGCAATTACCTCAAGTGGAGCAGCATTTGGCATTTGCATAAATTGGCCTAAAACAACAACAACTAAACTAGAGGATAGAAAAGCAAAAAACCCAAATGAAACGAAGCCAGAGAGCGATTTGGGGTATGAAACCCGAGCTTTCTTCGTGACTGGCGACGTTTTCCCAGAGATCTACGGATCATTACAGAGGTCCCCGGGGTCAGAGATGTCCAAAGCAATTTGATGTTACAATTTGTTTGGGCAACGACAAGTCAATTTGGGATTCCTAGGGCCCCCCACCACTGTAGCCATTTCCTGTCTAGGAGAAGATCTTCATCGCGATGGAACCCGTTCAATCAATTATCTAAACCTATAAGAAATGGTATCAAACGATATTCAGTGAACAGGATGAACTATTTCCAACGACAGAGAACCAAAGCTTAGCATTTCCATTCGCGATTAATGGTCTTAATTCAAAGAAAATAAAATTCTTTGGAATATAGACAGTAGTTGTGATCCGTGAAGCTAACTTTTGTTTCCCCGACCACTGAATGTTTCTCCCACTTGTCCACTGGAGCATGGAAATGCTCTTAATATTTCTTTTGCTTAATTAGTTTATGCACCATTATAATTTTTTTAATTGGCTTGCTCTCCGCCACAAACAAGAAAGATGACGAAGAAATAGAGCCAAGCCAAGATGGCGGGGGGGATAGAGAAAAAAATTTCAATTGTAATTTTATGCAACACGCAGCCGCAAAATGATTTTCACAGCAAATTATGCGGCCAACCGCAGTTGGTAGCCCCATAGACAGAGAGACATGCAACATGGATTTCCCACGCATGCCCCCAATGAATGGAAATCAAGAGGCAAACAAAAAAACAAAACAAAAAAACAAGCAGTATCTACTATATCTACACAGAAGAAGCAACTTCCGCGAGTAGCCGCAGAAGAGATGGAAGAGAAAACAACAAAAAATTTGCGTTTTTGATTAAATCGTGGGATAGATCAAAGCCATCTTATCAAAAGTTCGCCAAGCAGGTGAACTAACTGGTCGGGGCCTGGTCCAAACGTGGGATAGTATTTGAAAGATTTTCAAGCCTTGGTTTTTAGATCAGAGGTTTGTGGGAGTCTTGAGACAATGTGAAAGAATGAAGGCACAGAATTTACATAGGCGAAGATTCTTTTCAAGTTTAAGTTTATACTCCTACTTTTAAGATAATGAAATTCCCACCCTTTCATATGGTACAGACTTCAAATATATTTACACAAGCGAAAACTCTAAGGATCCCAGGTTAGTAAATTACTCTAACTTAAAGTGACTTTGAAAGTATAAACAAAAGTGAAATAAGAAGTGAATTGCTCATAAAGTATATCCTATCCACATCCCGGCACAGTTAATGGCACTGGAAGAATTCACGGGGTTTTTCTATACAACCCGTGATCTCTTAGTGGCATCTATGGTGCGGGACTCATCTCAATCAATCTCAACCCAAGCCCGTTGATAATTGTGTTAATGTGTGAACTGCATTAAATCGGTTACTCAAAAGTGAAATTTTAGTGTATTTTTTGTGCTGTGTGTGTGTGTGTGCTTGGGAAATTAATTATCATAGCGGAGTCATTAGCACCTTCACATCAAACCATCTAATTCATAAATTTTCGAATGTATGCAAGAGAGAGAGAAAAACTTTCAAAAATAATCGATAGAAGAAAAAAGAGGCAGACAAAAATATGGAAGTTTTACAGCATTAAAAGAAGTGAGAGGAGTGGAGTGGTCCGGTCTGGGAACCTGATGGGGGCACGGGTACCCGTACTGGGTACCGGACATGGTGGCAGCCTTGAAAAATCACCTTTCACACCGCCTAGAGTTCTCGATTCTTTGCTGTTGTGTTCTGTACTTTTAGTTTTTGTGCCCACAATTAACAGTTCAATGAACCAGCCGTCGTTCCACTGTTCCAGACCAGCGGATGGAGCCAGCAGAGTAGAGAGGAGAAAAAAAGTCAGGCACTGAGAAGAAACGAACAAAGTACCAATCTACCGGAGAATAGCACAAAACCCATGGATAATAACCCAATGGAGCTGTTGGGCATGCCATCCATGGCAAGAGAGAGAGAGAGTCGGAGGGCGACGAAGACCCCAGAGCCGAGAGAGTGAGAGGTAAAAAAGATAATTAACTTCTTTTTTTTTTTGTATTTTCCTTTAGCACTAAGTATGCCAAAGAGGAAGCACTAACAACGACTACAGCAACAAATTACAACACATTACAATGGCCTGGACTGGGGCCGCCGCCTGGGCCCTGCAAGTGTGAGAGAGTTCCCCTAGCCAAGGGGGAATTCCCCCCACATTTTTACCTTTTGCCTGCTTCAATGGTTTTGTCATGCATAAATTTTGTAGTTTTGCTTAAAATTTTGCACTCGGCCAAAGCAAGAATCAAATAAAGAATTCCTGCACAACATTTTTTGTTTTTTGTTTTTGGTACGAGTACGGGTACCCTTCTGGACAAGTTCCGCCCGACTGCTCCGGACAGCCGTGTCTGGATGGGGGCAGATAATGATGATGCTTCCTGTTTGGCGGCGGCACAACACATATTACATACATACATATGTATATGTATTTATGAGACACCTTTGGCGCTGATAAGTCTGTACTCGAGTTACAATTGAAATTGTGCACTTAATTAAGGGTAGGGGAAGGAAAGGCAAGTCGATTCGGTTTCTTTTGATCTATGGCTGAGAGAGAATACTGAGAAGTACAGGGGAGAGAGAGAGAGAGAGAGATCGGATCGAGATGTGGAAGCAATTATTCACTTAAACCTAAAATGGAAGGTTGGAACTTGTAAATTCCTACGAAGAACTCGTTGTAAAAATGGCTTTAGTTTTCTATCAAAACTAAATTTGAAATATGCTTAGGATGTAAAAACTAACCGATTTACATTGTGTATTTGGAACCACGGAAATTTTATATATTCTCTAAACTTTGGCATCATTTTACATATGTATTTATACATATGTAAGCTTTAATTGCATAGAACCCTTTCGGTTCACACTTTATGTAAGCCAAATAATTCTAAACCTAATTTCAAGATTATTTAATTCGAATAAATATTAAATTAGCTGTTTCTAAAAGAAGAATAAAATACTACTACATACGCAGATATTTGTTTTGCCCCTCATTTGGAGGAAAGTTCATTTAATTCCCTTTTTTAATAAAAGCTTTTGCCATACAAGTTTATAATATTTGCTAGATAGATTTATGGGTTGATTACCTTAATTGCCAATTCTAAATTTGAATTTTTGCATGTAACTTACCCATACAAAACAGCCAAATGTAATGGGCATATTTAAGCCCCAACATCCATTGTTCCAATATGTATTAGGCATGTTCATATGTATGCTGGTTTGTCGAAGCCAAATCCCACAGATGTGCAGCAATACAAATTGATTGGCGGCAAATGGTTAAAATTTTTGCATAATTCAATGCGCACGCGTTCTGGTTTTAGTTTCGGCAATTTTCTTATTTTCCGCAGCCACAGCTGGAACCACAGAGAGAGAGAGAGACACACACAGAAAGGGGGGGCCCCAGACATGGTCCGGTCCATGGTGCAACATGGTGCACCACCACCAGAGACAACATCCAACAGGCATGCCATGGCATCCAACATGTTTCTGCTGTGGCTATTTGCCTGGGCCTGCTGCTCCGATTTGAAATCATTAAATGGACGACAGGCGAGATCGAAATTGCAGTGCCCAAAGTTGCCGCCTGCTGTTGTTGGTCCGTTCCGTTTCGTTCCGTTCCGTTCGGTGCCCGGTGCCCGGTGCCCGGTGTCGCAGGGTTGTTTGGGAAATTTGAAAATTACCTTTAATCAGAGCGAAAATGAGATGGCTAATTTGCATTTGCCGGAATTGGCTGGAAAATGTTTCTTGGTCTTGGACTGTGGGAATGGCCGAGATCCTGTCATTTGGTCAGTGGGAAAACGTGGCACAAAATCAGTTTTATTTTTTTCTTGCATTGGCGTGGGTGGGCAAGCAGCATTGGCTGGAACGACAGCAGCTGTGCGTTGGAATGTGATCAAGCCTCCCCCCGGGGCCAGCCTCTTGACTGCCTGATGGGAACTGGACCTGGTTCACATAAGGAAAAGAGAGATGCAGCCACAGCCACAGCCACACATCTTGCTCTCTGTTCTCTGGCGGTTTTTGATCTATGAGCTGCGATTACGAGGCGCAGCTAAAAGTTGCCCAGATAAAGCACAGTTGAACCCCAAGTGAGGCAGCTGTTGCCGCCAGCAGTTGCAAATGATGATGAGGCATGCCACCAGCAACAGCAGCAGCAACAGCAACAACAGCAGCAACGAATGCAACAGCAAAACGTAGACCATGACAAGCGACAAGTTGTCGTTAGGCCCAAAATTAGATGCATTTTGTATGGCAAACAGATAGAGAGAGCACAGCCAGAGTCAGAGCTTGACAGAGAGAGGGAGAGGGGGATCACTCCACAGGCGGTGGCTCAGAAAATTGCATAGCTAAGTGCAACAACGAGAGAGCGTACAACAGCTATGGGCTTAGGGTAAACATTTGGCGACGCATCAATGCAGCTGGAAAAGAATACCTGCCACAAAGAAAAAACCGAAGAAAGGAGCCACAGGTGAAGATACTCTTGCAGCTTCATCGCTCCAATGGATATATGGTATGGCTTGGTTCTGTGGACTGTGCAAATATTTTAGCAGCAATTTTCAGCTTAAATGCCTGCAAAACGAGATGCCCAACAGCTTTTGGCGGTTGCCAGAGGCTTGCCTTTGGTTTATTTCCCGTCTGCAGCATTTGAAAAGAGCTCTTCCTTGGGTTTATTACGGCCAAACCTATGAGAACAGCGTCCCTGGCCATTGCTATAGGTATAATGGAAGGCTAATTGGGAACATCTCCACATGCTGAATCGTATGAGAGACAAAACTAAATATTTTACTAAAATTGATCATAAATCTATCTCTCAGTCAGATCAATGAGTGAGTCGTCTATTACAAGATTATTATTAAAAGAATTTATTAAAGTTGTTTACACTCATTCAGAGGAAAGCACAAGCTAAATAAAACTGATTAAATAATATCTAAAAGTTATACATATAGGAAACAGTCAGTACAGTTTCGCGCTCTCTCTCTCTCTCTCCCTCTTTCTTGACTTTTTTGGATTTTATTGATTGAAGTCGTATTCCATAATTTGGATATTCAGTTTAATATTACTAGATAGTTGGCCCAAACAAATAATTTTATCCGATTCCTTATTAAATTTAGTGCTAGATTGGGTTGTTTTCAGAACTCCTTTTCATTGGATGCCCTAAAGTCGGCTGCACAGGAGAGCCCAGTAATTTGGGATATCTCCCACCAGCGTAATGTTGCAGCATTACACCTGAACACCGATGCAACGGTACAGAAGTTATACGAGCAACAATATACTGGCCTTAATTGGGCGGAAGTATTCTCAGGGACGCCGACCGACGATGGAAATAGGAATGAGGTGGAGGCCACCCGGAAGATGGTGGAGAAGTACTTCTCCAATGAACGAAATTATGGGCAGAGCTAAAAGATGACCAATTATACAACGTCACCCGTATTGTTGCCATTATATTGTTGTTAAACTCGCCAAAATTCGCAGAAATTACTCGCTAACATCTTTTAACAGCTTCATTTAACTGTATAATTATAAATGCCTTATTATCTTTGCTAAATATATAAAATAATCATCCAATTAATTAATATTTTTTTTTTTTAAATTCACGAAAAACAAATTGTATGGAAATTAAACGAAAAAATACCCCAAATAAAAAATTCTTTTTGAGAAGATTAGATTGCTCAGTGGCGCCATATTTGAAAATCCCGCTGCGCCTGTTTATGGAACTCTGCAATTGTTCAGTTCTCAAATGAACTTTTTGAGCAAGTTTGTACGACGAGCAACGCTCCGCAGTGTGACCGTATTCTACGCAATTTCTCATCCGTACTAGAGATGGGCGATATTCATCGCCATAGCCAAATAAAATGGAGTTTGGCGGTCATTTTGAAAAGTATATTATTGATTCAAGAGAAGTACAAAATAAGCTCGACGTGGCAGTGGCGCCCTCGTGGTGTTAGCGGTAGTTCCGTAATTTTATTTAAAAACTTTGACATACTTTTGGCTGCCAATTAATTTATAAAGTATTTTTTCTTAATAATTGTTTTGTTTATTTCTTATTGTTGCTCCCATCTCCATCTGCTCCAGAGGTGGGTTTCTTATCATTCCCCATCCCACATTTTGTTTCCTCTTCTGCTTCTTTCTTCTTTTGCTCACATTTCATTTTCAATTCCTCTTTTTTCTTCTTTTGCTCCGCCTCACATTTCATCTTCATTTCTTCTTCTTCTTTCTTCTTTTGCTCCGCCTCACATTTCATCCTTAGTTCCTCTTCTTTCTTATTTTCTTCTGATTCACACTTCATCTTCAATTCCTCTTCTTTCTTCTTTTGCTCCGCCTCACAGATCATCTTTAGTTCGTCTTCCTTTTTCTTGCACTCTTCTTCGCATTTTTCCGCCTCCTTGTTGTTTTGCTCCGCGTCACATTTGTCTTCCTCCTCTGACTTATTCTTCTCCTCCAGCTGTGCCTTGAGGGACTTATCGCACCACTCTTTCAGCTGCTCATCTGTCATCTCTAGCAATGTGTTGATTTTCACCGCCTTTGTTTCCTCCGCTTTCTTCTTGCACCATTCCATCTCTTCCTGTTTCTTCTTCTCTTGAGCTTCGCAGAGTTCCTGCTGTTTCTTAGCCTCCAGTTGCTTAGCCTTCTGTTCGGCCTCTTCCAGCTGCTTGGCCTGAACAGCGATTATCTTGTCGCATTCCGATTCCATTTCCTTCATGGTCTTCACACTGGCGTCGTTGCACTCCTCCTCCTCGTCCGCTTCGATAGCATCTTGTATGCCCCCACTGAGTCGACGATCGTCTCGCATCTCCACGGCATGACTCTGAAGCTCAACAAAAGAGAATCGATGATAGCCAAAATATTGGGCATTCTTGTATTCGAGTCCTTTTCCAGCTCCTGGTCCCAACTTCTCATCAGGGCCACTAAACTGCCGAAAGGCTGATGGTCTCACAAATTCCGACACTTGAATACCATCATGATCGATACACGTCGGCTCGTAGCCCTCATCTGGGGGATCCTTGGGCGGACGTTGGGTATTTGAGAGTTTGCTAGACAACTTCTTAACCTTGCCGCTAAACTGGCGACAAAGCAGAGGGCGAGAGACAAACTTGTACATGTTTACGTGCACAATTTCACAATTTGGAAAATATATTTGAGCGCACCTATTTAATTTGTGAATGGATTCCCTATGGTTACCTTGTTGAGTCACTTAACTATACAGAATACAAGGGATGCTTGCCGTCCGTCCGTGTATTTTAATCTGTACCTGTATCCCAAAGTTTACAAGCGAACGCATGTTGCATGTTGTTTTCCACGCTTATGTTATGTTAGAATACTCGATCAATTCAACTAAAGTCTGAGCTCAAAACTAATCCAAATTAATGCCAGAATTGCGAGCTATATAATTCTGCAATTGTAGGGGTATTTAACGCCAGACACATTGAGGATACATATTTCATAGCAGTTCCAATCTCTCTACCGTTTCGTTCACGTAATATCTTTGGTTGGCCTGCCGGAAAACCTTGCCGATTGTTTGTTACTCAGTGCCACTGTGACCTGCAACGAGATTGTATAGAAACAACTACTCGCTTCGCTCTAATGATCTCCAAGAACTTCTACAGTTAAAAGACAGTCGGTGTTTTTTTTTTTTGGTGTATATAGATATAGAATTTAATTTAATTTAACTTTACAGAATTATTCATTTTTGGCTTTCTTCCTTGACTGTTCCGCAGCCAAACGCGTTGTGGCCTCGTTCAAATCGTATAGAGAGTATGAATGATATTTGTAGTCGTAGCTTTTGTGCTTCTCGTCCTGCTGCTGCTCTTCATTAACTGACACTGGCCGCAGGAATTTTGGATCTATATAGGCAGGCAGCTGCATAGTTGAGGCAGTTTTCTCCGCCTGAGGCACCTCCATTGAGTTGTTGTATTCGGGTTCCCGCGGGGCTCGAAGTATTGGACCCTTAAAATTGGATTTTTTTATGAGCTTGGCGGAGCCCTAAAGTCAAAAGCTTCCTGGACAACATTATGATTTTCTGTAATATCTAGAAAATGGGAAATATTCAGGGAAACAGAAAAGTAAAATATCTCTTACTAGTTTGCCGATTTAGTTGATCTGGGGTTTTTGTGGCAATTGGTATACATATGTGCTTCTATATTTCTTATGACTTGACAGTCGAAGCCAAGGCAAACTTTGGTACTTTTGAGCACGGCTCGCAAGAAACACCGGATGATGACGTAATGACGTAAATATACGATCTCAGCTTCAGTTTGTGGTTCCTTCGGGACAACAAGTTATGGTTAAGTGCTACAGAATATTTTTATTGAAATCTACACATCACATTAAGGCTTTTGCTGCTCTTGAACAAATTTGTTGCGCTTGCTTTTCTGGGCCGTGAGGTGACTCTGGACGAATGTCTGGAAGTTCTGCTCCTCGGTGCTGCCCTTGGCATCGATCTCCATATCTTCCTCCAACTCCTCGGAATCCAACTGCTGCGGCACCAGGCCAGGGGCCATCAGGAACACGCTGTTGCCAGAGTATGGGGGTGGATCCTTGAGGTCCAGGCCCATGGGTACTGCAGTACCCGAATCCTCCACAGTCGAAGCTGGCTGGAGCATGGCTTGCTGCTCGGCAAGGCGCTCCTTCCGCATTTTCTCATATACGGGCTTGTAGTCGTTCTCGTATTCCTTTACACAGTCGAGGACATGCTTCAGGAGCTGAGCAAAGCCGACGCCCGTCTTGGACGAGACACCGCAGGTGACCAGGTTCTCGTAGAAGGTGTCCAGAGTGAGTGACATGGTGCGTGTGAGGTTGTTCACGAAACTCTGCTCCTGCTCGAGGGCATCCTGGTAGACCTCAAAGTCCGTCATCCATTCCTGCACAAAGCTGCAGTCCTTCAGGTCAATCTTATTCAAGGCCACGAGAAAGGGCAGCCGCGTCTTGTACAGAATGGAGCAAGCGTAGAGCATGTTGGACATGAAGGTTGTGGGACAGGCCGAACGCACCACATCCATAACATACACAATGATGGTGGGGAACATGGTAGCCAAGCCTTCGGTGATGATGTTGCCAGAGGCGGACCAGGTGAAGACCTCAATCTGGCCCGGCGTGTCAATGATGCACCACTTGTGGCCGCGCTGGCCGGCCCGGCGCACCAGCTCTGCGAACTTGGCCATCTTGGTGGTAAACATGTTTAGGGCCGTCACTATGCCGCCATTGGGTCCCAGTTGATATTGCTTCATCACCTCCTTGTAGTTGACTGTGTCCCGGATGTCAATGTGCGTCGCATACGGCACTTCGCGGCACGCGGGGTCCAGATTGACCACATACGGATTAAACTTTTCCTGGGCGTGCTGGATGAGGCTACGCGTGAAGGTCGTCTTGCCGGAGCCGGCCATGCCCAGAACAATAATGCATACGGGCGAGTCCTGAATGCCCTCGCTCAGCGAAAGCGCCTCCAGTTGAATGTTCTCAATGCTGGGCTCACTGCTGGACGGTTTGGCAGCCATTGTCGTGGCTTTTTATTACGTATTTCACCAGAATTGAAGAAACAAAACAAAACAAAACGTGCGCCGTATAGGGATGGGATGTATCAATATATCGATATATATGGTTTTGGCTGATAATATATTTGTTGGATATCTCATTTTGGACTGGCTAAAGAATATGTATGGATATTTTTATGGATATCCAAGGAACGAATGTTTTAATTTGGAGCACCTTGCTTATCTTTTTCACGTCTGTACATAATTCATCGCCGCTTTTGACTCTACTTATCGATGCACAGGTAAATTTGAAAAAAATATCGGTACTTTCGTGCGATAAGCGGAACGGATTTGGCGGACCACTTTGAAATTAGAAGCTTAGAATTGCAGAAACTGCTGACGTTTAAAATGATTTAAATTTAATTGTTTTTCTTCCTTTCCTTCCGTATACAAGTTAATACATAAACATACATATGTATTAGCTTCTTAGGGTAGATGTTATAGCTAAAATACTAAGTATTACAAAGTTTTGGAATTATCATTTAAAAACAGTATTTCGTTGAACATATTTGGATTGTTGTCAATTAAGTTTCCTTGCTCGCAGAACAAGTTCCTGGCTTTTGAAAACACCCTCTCCGCAGCGACGCTGCTAGCTGGAATCGAGAATATTTTGCAAGCCAATTTATACATAATTGGAAAATGCATTTGATTCGTTTTCCACCAATCCAAGACGCAAAAGTTTTTACTAAACTTTGTGCCAAAATCCATATAAAATCGAATTTCTCTTTCAATTTTTTCACCTGCATCAGAGTTGTCGAATTTCAGGGTAAAATCGGAGAATATATTATCATCGTCATCTTTTACGGTGTATTCAGTGCTATTATCTATTATTAACTTCATCAATTCTTTGCAATGGTCTATGGTTTGTGTTTTTTCATCATCGCTGAATAATAGCAACAGATTGGTTGGAGGAAATAAAAAAAGGGCTAGCCTATGGAATTTTGTAATATTTTCCGATATTATTGAATTCAATCCGCTATGTAAGGATCGTCTAAGGGCTTGTCCTATGCTACTGCCTGATACCTGGCCACAGCATACCTTTGTGAGGCTCCCAAGTTGTGGAATTACACAATGTAGTGTCGGTTCATGCTCACGCTGCAAGGCTTTCGAAGCCTCTTCAAAATGCGACAGTACTTCGACAACAGAACTGAGATCAGCGAAATCAAAGTTTTTTAAGCGTTGCAATTGATTTTTTTGTCTCAAAATTAAATTAATTTGATGCCAGTTCATTTCAATAGACTTGAGTGTATAAAATATGTTATTCCAACGCGTGGGACAATCACTTTGTTGGCTTGACTTTAGATTCACGTTTTCCAGTAGGATTTTTAAATACCTGACGAGTTTCGTCGCTTGCTGCTTCATATCGTCCAGTTCCTGGACATCTCTGAATGATTTTTCCACAACACTATTTAATAAATGATTGATGCAATAAATGTGATCATAAAGTTTGAAGGCAGACTTTACTGCCGATTCACGATCCGTCACAATGATAGCTCCAGCCAAGTCCAAGTTGAAGTCCTGCAGGCAGTCCTCCACTTCCTTTTGAATTTGTTGGTCTGTGGTTGTTCAACAACGTATTAAAATATACATTAAAATGTTCATTTCGTTCAATACCTGTACAGGACTCTTCATCCATCGAACGCATGGCCAACAGCCGATTGAATAGTTTGTGCTCATGAATATAGTGTACACTCACACTAATGTAGGACCGCTTTAAAAACATGTCCGTCCATATATCAGACGTAATGCTGAAGCCCTGTTCTTTTAATCTGTGCCAATTCCCCTTTGACTGTGCAAAACACTTGCTCAAACGACTCCGAAGCGGCCCGGGCGACTGTTGTCGGATGCGGCAGGCTGTCCATTATGTCAATGTTTGTACCATATTGAGACGAGGCTTTAAGAAACACACGCAAAAGATCATGTAGGCCTTCATCGGCAGAGATATCAAATGAGCGGCAATTCTTGATGCACCAATTGGTCACCGCAAGGGTTATTTCGCCCATGCTGATGGCATCTACCACAGGAATCTTTTCTGCCAGCGGATCGCCAGCGGATCTACGCTCACGTCGTGGCTCGTTGGGATCCTTTAAAGGTATCAACAGTATAATTTATTTCAATTAAATATGCTGCAAAAACACACAAAGTAAGTACCATGGTTCTAGAAATTTTCTCAAATACATTTTCGCACATCTTCTGGTCGCTTAGAACTGCTGAACCAAGCTTGGACGCACCACATAAGCTCAGCTCCGTGCGAGTCAATACAACGATGAAACTTTGTTTTAAAATTATTAAATTTAATTGTTTTAATCAAGGAGTGTGACCGGACTGCATAAAATACAACATGAAAAGCCGGGCAACATACCGAATACCGAAACATTGAGATTCTACCGTTCCTCTGCCGCTGCGCTGCCATATCTCACTCATTGGACATAAATAAAATTATTAATACACATAAAAACCGCACAAATAACAAAGAATATGGCCAAAAATGTGAAGAAACTTACATTGGCCGGCAAATTAGCTAAACAGGGTGCCGTAATACAGCCAACTACAACAATGAAGAGGGAAACTAACAGTGTGCGGGTAAGTGCGTAGAATTCGAATTGAAATCAAACTCAAAACGCATTTTATCCTTCACAGGATATTGAGGATTTGGTCGGAGGAGGTGCAGCACCGTCCACTGGTCCACTATATTTTTCGCCCATACAAACACGAAAACAGCGCTTGCTGAATGGCGAGGCCATTAGAAAAACAGCAGCCAAGGAGGAGGTTTTGGCTGCTTCTCGAGTGCCCCAAAAGAAAAAGCGTTCACTTGCAGATAATCAACAGATTTCCTTGGATTCTGGTGCTCAGGAGGCGCCTTCCATACTGAACGAAGCTACAATAAAGAAGGAAACTAAGCCAAGGATTAAGAAAGAAGTTGAACCGAGAAAACCAAAGAAAGTAGAGGAACAGATACAGAAGGAACGTAAACCAGAAACAAAAATGGAAATTGATCCTAAGGTAAACCAAGACGTTGTGTCGCCCCAGTCATTGTGGTATCGTCAGTTGGAGAATATTCGTTCTATGCGGAGTCTAAATGCCGCCCCTGTGGACTCAATGGGCTGTCATCAATGTGCCGACACAAGTGCTGATGCGAAGGTATGGCTGTATAGCATACGTAGATGCATAAACACATCTAAATCCTCCACTCTACTTGACAGACACAACGATTCCAGAAATTGGTGGCTCTGATGCTTTCCAGTCAAACGAAAGATCAAACCACCTACGAGGCCATGAATCGTCTCAAAGCGCGCACACTTACACCCGACAGCTTGAAGGACATGCCAGTTGGTGAGCTGGAGACCCTTTTACATCCCGTGTCCTTCTATAAGGTAGGTTTCCGATAGTCCAGTGGCAGAGCTATATGATTTACCGCCCTCAAAACCATTTCAGAACAAAGCCAAGTACCTTAAACAAACCACACAGATACTGATCGACAAGTACGATGCGGACATACCGGACAATGTCAAGGAGCTGATAGCCCTGCCCGGCGTAGGACCCAAAATGGCCCACATCTGCATGGCCGTTGCCTGGGACAAGCTGACGGGAATTGGCGTCGATGTTCATGTGCATCGCATATCCAACCGCTTGGGCTGGTTACCACGCCCCACCAAGGAGCCGGAGCAGACCCGTGTTGGTCTGGAGAGCTGGCTACCCTCGACGCTCTGGGCGGAGGTCAATCATTTGTTTGTGGGATTCGGTCAAACTATTTGTACACCACTGAAGCCAAATTGTGGGCAATGCTTGAACAAAGATATTTGTCCAGCAGCCAAAGTGGGGGCCACTCCCACAAAGAAAGGTGATAGGTAGGAAGAAGACTTCAAGTCCACAACTACAATGCCAATTTAATGTTTCCACAAAAGCAAAGCATTTCAAAAATTAAATGCAAATAATTAAAAGTATTAAAAATCTAGTATTAAACCAAAGCAGCATTTCTCAAATCTCCACATACGTTCACACTGTTGCATTTGGCGCCTTTTGTTGTTTACAGGGGAGAACTCTTGTGAAATTATTGCTAAAAACATTTAGAAAAGCATAAAACCAGATTAAAATGAATAATTCATGTGAGTTAAAGCCCGTCCATCAAGGTAATTAAACATCCAAAGGTGTATTTCGTATTTTAGTTGGTGATTTCAATGCCACACAGACGGCACCATCGGGCGCCGCCAGCGAGAAAAAAGGAGAGGTGATTATTTTAGCACACAATTAACTTGAATTTGCTTATTAATGTGGCTTAAATCGCGTAGGGAATTGTGCCGTTGGTGATTAAGCAGATTGTAGATGCGCCCGAGGGCAATATTGAGATGTTCGGCATGCAATACGGCATGGCGTGTGTGGTGGCAATCGTACGGAATGTGGAGACCTCCTCCACCAAGATAACCTATACGCTGGAGGATCACAGCGGTCGCATCGATGCCCACTACTGGCTGGAGGAGGGTGACGCACTCAAAGCCCCTGAAGTGATGCTGAACAATTACGTGAAGGTCTATGGCACCACACGCTCGCAGGCGGGCCAGAAAACGCTGATGGTGTTCAAGCTGCTGCCCGTCCTGGATCCCAATGAGGTGTGCACCCATCTACTGGAGGCTCTCAATGCGCGCTACAAGGCTGAGGATTACCAGAACAAGGGCGATTCGGCGGGTTCGGGTGCCATGGCCACACAGAGTCATGATTTCACAGCCTCTCAGAGCACGGCTATTGTGAGTGGGCTGGACTCCAAGCAGCAGGCGGTGTTCCAGGCGATCAAGAGCAACATGTCCGAGGAGGGAATCAATCGCAAGGAGCTAAAGTCCAAGTTTTCGCACATCAGTGATTCCGAATTGAAGTAAGCAAATATTTTCCTGCGACTTGCCTTTGAGTTCTTTTCTAAGTGGTTTTTGTTTTGTTTTCAGCAACATTTTGGACTTTATGATTTCGGAGGGCCATATTTACTCGAGCATAGATGCGGATCATTTCATTTGCACCATGTAAAATACTTTGCCACCCCACCCTATAATTAAGTCAACAAATTTATTAAGTTTTCTAAAATGCAAGCGAAGTTTAAAGCGCTGCAAGTCTGCTGGTCAATGGCATCGATGATATGAATAAAGCAAAGTGCTATAAGCGCCACAACAACAATGTAAAGTTCGTGCGCCCCCTTTTTGGACTGCTGCCTCCACCAGAAGCTCAAGGACTTTGATGGCAATTACCACAAAAGTACAGGCACTCGATTTGTTCACCCAGGAGCTGCTGAAGAAGCTAACTGTTAGCAGCTAAAAACTGAGGCTCGAAATCTCTGGCATCAAGTGTGAAAAATGTTTGCAACGTGTCGGTGATTTCTGGGAATATATATAACATGATGTAATAAAAAAGTAAACTTGGATAACATTGAGATAAATATACAATAAAATACAAACAATAATATAATTTGGTTACTTAAGGAAGAAGTCTTTGAGCTGTGGTTTTGATGAGAGAATACTTGCTTTGGGGCTTTGGAAATATTAAAATTGATCTACGATAAATGTTAGCTACTAAAAATAATCTATTCTGGCCCCAAAAAAGAGGTACGGTACTAATGATGTATAATATAATTGATATTGCCTGAATTGGGGGGCGGGTTCTTATCACTTTATCACAGAGGCATTGACGCTGAGGCTGCTGTTGCTGCTGTTGTTGCATTTGTCGCTTGATTTAATTGCAACTTCATTTCGCATAGCTTTTTGATGTGTATCTGATTGGTCAGCTCGGCTTGCCTGAGAATTTTGCGTATATCCGTCAGCCGTTCGTACTTGTTGGCCAGCAAATAGGCGGACTTTAGCTGGCCAATATACATGTAGGAGGAGATGCGCAGCTCCACGTTTGAGATGCGCTTTATCAGCCGGTCCAGGGTCTGCTTTGTCTCGGGCAAATTGCTATGCACGGCCGCATTGATGGCTATGGAGAGTATCTCATCGGATTCCGAGGTGACGGCACCGCCATTGTTGCTGCCAATGCAGTCCAGCAGACGATCCACCTCCGAGAGGCGTTGATTTCGGGCCAAATACTTGGCTGTGCCGCCAAACACCTTCACGGCTGACAGCTTGTAGTCCTGTATGATGCTGAAAGGGAAGATTTCATTTGATTTGATTTGATTTATGCGTCATTTAGATGCTTGGGCCATGCACCTACCCGTAGACCAGGCCAAAACCCTCATCGATGTTCTTGCCGCATAGAAGGACCAAAATGCACAGCTGAATTCTGTCTGCCACACCCTCGAACAAAGTGGGCAACGTGCCACGACTGGACTCGAGTCGGATCTGCCGTGAAAGTAAGTCAGAAAGGAGCCACCCTCAAGGCAGATTCTCTTACCTGTTTCAGTATTTTCAGCGTCCTGAGGGGCTGCACATCGGCCGGCTGTTCCCTCTCGCACTGCGACAAGAATTTGGCCACCTCCATCTGCCGCCGTATGGTGTTGATGTGTCCGTTGAGGGCACGTGCATCCATTTGCATGGCAAAGCAGGCGCCATGGCTACTGCCGCTACTCCCCTGGGCACTCACCACGCTCACGCGCCGTCCCTGCTGCTGTCGCTGCAGATGCTCCCACTCGGCCAGATCCAGTTCCCCCTGCAGATGCATGTGTGCCGCCAGCAAGTGCTGGGCATTGGCCTGTAACTTCTGGAAGTTCTCGCAATGCAGCGCATAGAACTTCACGCAGGTCATGCTCGCCCGTATGGGATCCTTGAGCAGCAGCTGCAACTGGTACAGTGAATTCAGTTGCTGCTGTTGCTCCAGATGGCGACAGGTCTGGAGCAGTGGCAGCCGCCAGGCGCCCAGCTGTGCATCGTCTAATTGCTGCAACTCCTCCACCAAGACAGGCAATTGGCCCGTGGTCAATTGTGGCTGAAAGATGTGCTGTATGAACAGATCCGTGTCCAGTTGCTGCTGCTGCCAGTAGCGGAGCGCGGCGCGCAGCTCTTCGCGCTGCATGAGGAACGACAGAATGTCCCCTTGACTGCCGTAGGTGAGGACGTAGTGAAGCGATTCCTCGAAGCCACGTCCCTGGCGGCGACTCTCCTCGCTGACCGTCGCATGGCCCTGGCCCCCGTATTGGCCCTTGGCAATGTTCTTCAGATTGGCCAAAGGCATTCATCACATTCAGGGCGGGCTCTTGCAACGGCCGTTGCTGGATGTAGGGCTCACGGCGTCGCGTGAAGAGCGAGGCCAGCGATGTGTTTGAGTTGCGTATAAGCGAGGCACGATGCAGGGTCTCCGGCTGGGGCTGAATCTGAGGCATGGCCTCAATCAACTGGAGTATCTCCTGCAGCAGCGCAGGTCCCCGTTGCGGTCGCTTTCTGGGCAGCAGCACGGCCTCCGTTTGCGCTGCCGTTCCCACGCCAAAAATGTTCTTGTAGATGCAGCTATTGAGCTGCTCATTGGACAGACGGGTCATGCAATGGCCAAACTTCTCACGTGCCGCATCATAGCAGCCGGCACGCAGACAAGCCAGTCCATGGGCTGCCATCACGCCCGTGGTGGCAAAGCCGAACTTGAGGTGCACTTCGAGGGCCAAGGTCCAGTGCTCGGCCTCGACCAAGGCATCGGCCAGCTGCCGTGAATTGTGACTATCGAGCGGTCCCACGGGTACGAGCGACTCACAGCCCTGCTGCACCACAGCCATCACGATTTCCGAATGCTCGCGTATATTCTCAAACTCTCCCGTGGCGCCACGAACCTGCAACGTGGCAAGAGATACAGTCGGTAGGCCATAAAACGGCAGAAAAGTCTCGAAAACAAACCTTGGCCGCAAATGCCAGACAATTGATCATCTTGGCGACCAGTCCGTAATCCACCTCTGGATTGGGCACAATCAGCTTCTCCAGCTTCCGGCAGTGGTAGAGCAGCAACTCAACGCATGTCCGCTGATCCTGATGGTGCCTCAGTATGGACAGACTCATGGCCACGCTGGGCGCATGCTCGTACGAGAACTCTTCGCGCAGCAGCTTGTCGTGTGTGATGTTGCCGCTGAGGCGCCACTTGCACGAGTCCACAAGCGATGGGGAGCCCGACACAGTGCTGTGCTCCCGCGATGTGCTTGAATCTGCGGCTCCTGTGGCTGTGGCACTGAGCGCACTCGCACAATCGTTGCAGATGCGCACCTCCAGCCGGTCGTAGAGCTCGGGGATGAGCATGCGGTGTGTGGAGCAGGCGTAGCAGACGACTCTGCCACAACGACGGCAGTGATGGCGTCGCATCAGCATGGTAAAGGCTGCCCGGCGGCAGCACATGCAATGTTTGGCCGCCTCATCGGGCGTCCACTGTTCGCGGCTGGGCGCCTCCTTGGGCATCACAAAGACGCCACAAAGCGAGTCCAGCGAGCGCTGCAGATCCGTGCCCAGGGAGCTCGGTTCGGTGGCGGAGGCGGCGGCGGCGGAGGGCACTGATCGGTAGTCCAACGCTTTGCTGGCATAGATCCTCAGCAGCAGATCCAAGCACTCCTGGCCCACAAAATGATCCTGCTGATACGAGTTAAAGTTGAGCAGAATAAACGCCTCGGATGTGGCCTGGCCCAACTGAAAGCGCAGCTTTCCCGGCTGTGTGGCTGTCGAGTGCACATCGTAGGCATGTCCACGCTTCTCGAAGCAGTAGGGACACGGCCCCAAGGGCTTCTCACGCTGCAGTCGGGCCCGCGCTGCGTCCAGCAGCTTTGCCAGCCACTCAAAGCGTGCATTCATAACCAGCTGCTCGACGATCAGCAGCGGATGCCTTAGCAGACGCCAAAACTGCTGACGCTCGGCCCCGTCCATCTGTCCGAGCAGCACCAGGGACAGCTGATAGTTGCGGTAGGGACGCGGATCGCGTGCATGCAGCTCCAGATAGTCGATGACCCATTGGAGCAGCGACAGCGAACGGAATTTGTCCTTGTGCGTGTCCAGGAAATTGACCAGCGTCAGGGGCGGAAACATCTCGACGATGCCCAGCAATGACCCGTCCAGCTCCTCGCCATCCCTCAGCTCGAGCAGCGCATCCAAGAGTGTCAACAGACACACCCGCTGCTGACCCTCGGAGCCCGTTTGGAACACCACGCGGCACCACTCCAGACACAGTCCGTAGCGGCGTCGCTGCAGCAGCTGCTCAAAGATCACGTTCGGCGTCTGGCGTCCAAAATCGTAGGCCTGTGGCCAGCTCTCGAATTGCAGCAGAGCCGACACGCGCGCATATATCGTAATGTCCGACAGCGTATGCTCCAACTGACTGCGTAGCGCCGGCGGAATGGCAGCCGCCGCCTGGCGATGCTGCAACGTGCGCTCAATCAGCTCCTTGGCCTGCTGACTGCTCGGTATCTTGGTGAAGTGCTGCTTTAGGAGACGCGCCCGCTGGCCCAGATCATCCATGTGCACCACCAACTGAATGTTACGGGCATCCTCCTCGATCAGATCACGTATCAGATGATCTATGCGGCACCTTAGACGCTCCAAAGACTCTAAAAAGAGCGAGCAATTAAGTACGAGGGGTGCTGTTTATGTTTCTATTCCTGACGAATACTCACCCGACTGTCCACCGATGCCAAGCAGTAGAATCTGCAACAGCAGCTCCCTGCTGGTCACCAGCTGCTCCAAGGTCCGGCTATCCAATTTGTAGGCATTCAGGGCAGCCAGCAATCGATTGCCCTCGTGCATCGCGGCCAGCACCTCCACTTCTGGCAGTTGCTGCAATTGCAAGAGGCAGGCAAAGTCTAGGCCACCCTCGCTGCACGCAGGCAGCTGCTGGCCCAGCTGCACGGCCAACAGCAGTTGAGCCAGCAATTGATTGTGCTGCGCCATGTAGTTGTGGATGGACTCCTGCTTCTGTGGCGACACCACGCGTGGCTGTTTACGGCTGCGCAGACCCTGCCCCAGCTGTGGGCAAATGTTCAGGGCAATCACATGAACCAAATTCAGATGCAGTGCCGCCACATTGGCCTCAATCTCCAGCGGCGTGATGTTGCACTCGTAGATCAGCTCCCCGATGACATCGTAGGGATCATTCCTGAGCAGCTGGCTGTTGTGGTACTCCAGATTGGGATCACGCAGCTGCAGTAGACGCGCCAGTTGCTGTATGTAGCCGCAGAAGCGGCCATAATAATTGTGTCGCGAGCGTAGCTGCTGGAAGTGCACACCTTGGGCACGCAGCTCCGAGCTATGGGCGTAATCCGAGGGCTCTTTTCCATAGAGCACGGTAAAGGCAGCCTCCCGCTGTAACTGCACTGCCAGCACAGAGGGTCGCAGTGGCTGGCTTTGGAGCGACAGCAACTCATTGAGTGCCGGTTGGCGGCCAGCACGCTCCAACAGGCGCATGCATTCGCACAAATTCTGCAAGAGATTCATGGCTCCAATTTCCGAGGAGGCGGAGGTTGCTGCTCCTTCGTCTGTCGCTGGCTGCTTCTGCTGCTGCTGGCGGCGTATGACCAGCAGCAGATTGCACGTAATCTCCCGATTGAAGCCCAGATTAACAATCAAATCGCAAATGATCAAAGCATTCAGATTGCGCTCCTCAAACTGCTGCAAAAATCCATACTGCCCATGGCCGCTGTGCCGCTGGATGAGGCTCTTCAGTTCGGGACTCTGTTGCAGTCGCTGGGCCTGTGCCTGCGCGAAATTATCCACCACACTGATGATCTTGGACAGCTCAAAGCCCTTGGCTGCCACGCCTTTGATTTGCTCCACTGTGGTGCCGGCAGGGCTGCCCTGTTTGGCCTCCAATGCACGATAGTTGGCATAAATGGTGGCCAGCTTTTGTTTGATGAGCTGCTGCTGCTCCATGAACTGAAGCTCGCGATTTAGTTGGCTGTGCTCCAGGCCAAAGGTCTGCAAAAGCGCACAAAGGCAAGGTTTTACCATATATAAAAACAAAGGAAAGGAGGGATGGATGCGATTTCCTACCTCTATAATCTGCTTGACATCTTTAAAGTTCTTCAAAGCCAGCGCCATGATGGCCAGCTGTTCGGGCGTGCTCAGCATTTTTGGAATGATGGATCGCTCGTTCGAGACGACGCCTCTCTTGGTGTTGCCTCCGCCGCTGAGCAGCTGCGCACGAGCCCTATACTGTTCCATGTCCACAGTGCCGCTAAAGCTGATCGCTCGTCGCTGTTTTCGCGCCTTGCGTCGCGTCAGACTGGAGGCATGATTGCTGCGCTCTCGACTCTCATCATCGCTTGAGGCCTTCTCCCTAGCACTGCTATGCAACTGAACCAGCTGAAGCAGTTGCTCCGGCTCGAGAAGACAGCCCAGCGATGGCGCCGACTTGGCCAGCGATTGCTCAATCTTTTGCAGGACACCAAACTTCCAGAGGGCCTCGCTAATGGCATCCACCAGTCGCTGGAAACGTGCCTGATGGTCGCTGGCACATTTGAAGTCCTGCGAGTGCAGCTTCTTGGTGACAAAGCTCTTGAGGAATGTGAAGAGAGCCTGCAGGGAGGGGGCTCGACAGATGAAGCCATAATGTACCCTAGGCGTCGCCTGTCGTGGCGCCGTGTGTGGTGCCGGTGCCTCATCATCCACATACTGCTCATCGTCATCGTCATCCTCCTCGTTGTCGTTGTTGTTCTCGCTGCGACGTGTGGTCTGTGCGGTTTGGTCCAGCTGCTCCCATCGCAGAAAGACCAGCAGAAAGATGTCCTCGAGCAGGGAGCACAGCGTGCCCAGTTGATGGATCTGTCGCAGCTGACTGGACAGCTGTAGGAGCTTCGACTTGATGGATGATTCCTCGTCCTGATCCAATATCACATTGTAGACATGGCCGAGAGCCGTGTAGTAGCTGATCGTCTCCATCTCCTGATGGTAGAGGCATTTCAGCGCCGGCGTCTGCTGCTGCCACTTGTATGTGTCCTCGACGAGCTTGAACAGTTCCTGGCTGTCGCAGCGAATGTTTTGGTCGTACACCAGTGACAGAGCGCCCGGGGCACGCAGCAGAGCTTCCACTTTCAGCGTTTTGCTGACCTCCCGCGAGCGTAGGAATTGCAGCAGCACCGCCAGACGCTGGAAGTCCGCGTAGAAGAACTGATGGACCGGCTGGAGTTCCGGTGAAACGGCAGCCACATCAAAGGCGGCCAGAGCCTGATCCAGGTAGCCCAACTCATCGAGGGTCTGCGGTCCGAGTGCAAATTCATTGGCCAGCTTGAGGATCAGCAGAGTATTTCTCAAGGTTTTGTCCGCAAAGCACTGAAAGTCCTTCAGCCGTCGGCACAGTGTGGGCACAAAGTTCTCGCGTTGGCCAAGGGCCAGCCACAGCACCAGTTGCCTTGTGGGTGCTCCCTCGCTGCACTGCTGATGAATGGCTTGCTTTTGCTCCCGAAGCAGATCCTCCAGCAGCTGTCCTCCGTCCTGGCGTGCCAACAAGGCGAGTAGCAAGTGCTCGCTGGTGGCTGAATCACACACAAGACGCGTCATAAGTTTCTGCCGCAGCGTGGCCGCCGCTAAAATGCATGACGGAAAGTTTGCCAGCACACAAAGGGAACGTGATGTGATATCGTTTGCCAGTATTTCACTCAGCACCGCACTGATGATCTGTCCAATGTGCAACTTTGACCTGTCGTGGAGTATCTGCAGTATTTGGAGCGTGGGATATGGCGCATCGTGGAGTGAGGCTTGCAAGCGACTTTGATAGGACTGAACAGTACCGCCCGATGTGCCACTGAGGCATTGAATAAAGTCCTGAAAGGGATTTAAAATTAAATAGAATAATCAGAGCTTAGGTGAAACTCACTTGAAAGACTTGGCGCTGTTCGGGTGGCAGCAAGGCCAAAAACTGGCATAGATCCTGCTGCTGCTGCTGCTGCTCCGTCATCTTGGGGGTTTGAGTCACCTGTTGCTCCTCCGCTCAAGTCTGTTATGTTATTCTTCTGTGGCCCGTCTCACAAGTGGTTCATTTCATTGTACTGTGGGCGAGTTCTAAGTAGGCCTTTGCTCCCCTCCCCTCCTCCCCACTCGCACAGAAATGAATGTGATGTGACTGGGGTCGGCTCTACTGATTGCGATTCTTGTTATTGGACTATTGTTATTGCTCGCTGCTGCTGCTGCGCTTTTTGCTTTTGTTTCTGGGCAGCAGCTGTTCTGCTCGCTGGCGGCTTCCACTGGCACAAGTGCGAGTGATAACAGACGCCCGCATATTATCTCCGTACAGCCTGGAGTTGATCAAATTAATCCGTATTCGGCCGCCGATCTTTGCAGGCTCGCTCTTAAAAGCAACAAAGAATTTTGTGTAAAATTCACGGCACAGCGAAACGAGCTGCCAACTTATATGAAACTAGCCAAATAAAAGGAAACGAATCAAAGTTCTCTTCTCTTGATCGATTCCATCATAATATCATGATGGGTTATTTAATTGCATACATCTATTATATCTGTCTATATCTATTGTATATATTGTATTATCTCTGGTGCGGAATATGATTTGCACTTGAAGCAGATTTCTGTGTTATTCTGTAATGTCAACTTTTAATAAGGAATATAGCTCTTTTATGTAGCTGTAAACATGTACCACAAAGCTAAATTAAAACAAAATATTTCCTATGGCTCCATTGCATTAAAAGCACCCACTGTACTCAATTTAAATATTATCTAAAGACCAGATATATAGATTAGCAATATCGTATTGGTGGTAGCCTAAGAACACCTATAAAATAGCTGAATTGGAAACACTGATGCGTTTGGTGTATTTTGTACTCCTCTAGAGCGCGATAAGGTATATTTTGAAAATAAGAAGGTATATTTCGGTATATTTCTGAGGCTCGGGCGGTCTATTTTATCGATACGCGGTCACACTGCTGGAGCAAAAATTTTTTGACAACACTCAAAATTCTCGTAAAATATCAACAAAAAGGTGTCATTTCCGCGCCTATTGGACAGCATTTATAAACACATGAAGTGTATGATTATATGAGCTTTCGGGAAATCTAACAACTATGGCTGTTGATAATTGTATTTTTTGCAATATTGCCACTGGTCAAGATGCCGGAACGAAACTAGAAATTGAAACGGACGAATATGTTATTTTTCGCGATATTAAACCGGCTGCAACGCACCATTACTTGGCAGTGCCAAGAGAACATTATGCCAGCCTCAAGGCTTTGAACAAATCACACGAGGGCTTGGGTAAGAGTTGTGTTGCCCCTATCTAATTACGTAATGGCATTTAGCAGAGTCTCCTCTTCCTTTCAGTCACACGCATGGAAGAGGGCTTGAAACGATTTTTGGAAGACAAAGGACTAAGCGACACAGATGCATTGTTCGGCTTCCATTTGCCGCCATTCATTACAGTGGGCCACCTACACATGCACGCCATTGCGCCTCGTTCGGAAATGGGCTTCCTCTCCAGAATGATGTTCAGGCCGTCAGCGTGGTTTAAAACAGTACGTAGATCCATTAATGAGCATTTACATTCCAAATCGAATACCTATATTACTCCACTGCAGACCAACGATGCGCGACTTTACCTAAGGAGCAAAGAAGACTAACAACGTCAACAAAAACAGCTCGCGATCTGCTCTCCATATATGTGTATTATAATCTTCATTCCCCTGGTATATCTTAAGCGGTGATTAATTGTACAAAATGTAAAAGAAGCCAAAATATATATGAAGCTTCAAATGTGAACATTTTTAAGTTTCCTGGATGTGTTCACTTCTACGTACATATAAGTCATAAAGTCTTTCAAATAGCTTTAATTCAGAGAGTTCGCTCTTTAATTGACCATAGCTCTCATCATATATATAATGTGCATACTTAAATGTAGGGTTTTGTGGTGTCGATAACGCACTAGACTCATATATATACAAACATTCAGCTATGCATGTGATGTGCTTATGTGGATTCGTCTAGACAATTTGCCAATATCATACGGGCCAAATGAAACACTTAAGCTTATTTTGATAGGTAAGAATGCCTCCGACTGCAGTCAGCTTTCGACTCTGAAATGTTTTTCTTCGCTTGTACTTGACGGATCGCCCCTACGTGTTTCATGCAAGCCGATTCTCAATGGATTCAGGAACGCACCCACATTAACGGACTTGTCGTTGGGAAATATCACGGCAGAGGAAATCGCAGCAGTATCTGAAATTGCATCCCTGAAGAGGTTGGAGTGTGGATTTGAGGAAACAAAATACGCTGAGCTGCTTGCGCAGCTACCCGTGCTCAAAGAATTAACTATTGCATATGAGCCATCATCCCCAGGATCCCTCCAGGGCCTCCTGGCTGCTCTGGCCTCGAAGGAGTCGCAGACGCTACAAAAGTTGTGTTTAAAAGGAAAGATTGATCCCTTGGAGGTAAAGGAACTGGCCCGCCCAAGATCTTTGCGAACTTTGAAATGTCAGTTTGCTGATTCTCTGGACATTCAGCTTCTGTCTCAACTAACCGAATTTGAAAAGCTGTCCCTGAATGGCAATGAAATGTTTGATAAGATATCGTCTGAGGTCCTAGCAGCTATAAAGTCCTGCAAAAAGTTATCTGACATTTTAATATACTGTGATTACAATCAAAGGCGCCTCTCCTCTGATTACGTGTCGACATGAAATCATCTGAAGTCCTCGTCGAAATTGTAGAGGCCTGTCAATATAAAATTAATATACAGATCTTAGATGAACGAAGTTTCCAGCATTTACTCCACTTAAGCGATTTTATAGTTTTTAAAGAAGGAACCGGTGAACCTGAAAAGAGCGAGAGATTAAAATCAACAGGAGGGCGTCTGCCAAGCGATTCCCGACTTTGTTGTGCAGCCAGGCCTGGAAGAGGCGATCGCAGTTACCAAACGGGATCGAGACATATATAGAATCTAATCTAGGTCAAAAACATGCCAATACGAGTTAATTTATTGTTACTTAGGTTTGAAAGCCATCTTTATCTGCTGTATTCCGATTGAAACGCGGAAGTTTAAAAATATTGACAAGAAATTTTCCAATTGGGTATACAAAGTGCCATATGTAGCAAATGTGTAGTTACGGTGCACAAAAATCAAAATTACCTTTGTTCAAACCTTATTTAATAAGTAACCCAATTAATGGGAGTCCTCAAGATAAGCCAGATTTTGGAAAATTGATTCATCTATCTGATAAGATGATATTTTCCGTGGTTAAAGTAATATTAAATTGAATATCAAAATTCCTCGCTAGAGGTTCTGTCGGAATATGTAGTTAAGGTATATTAAAATACTTTTCAAAATGACCGCCAAACAGCATTTAGCGCACAAAAAATACCGACATTTTTCGCTCTCAAATCATGGTGGATTTCTGTACGTTTTTTAGATTCATTGTTGCGACAAAACGTACACGATCCCGTTAGGAACATGGAATACGATTTCAATCATCAAAATAGAACGTTATCCCATTGTCGACCAGGGGGGTATTTAATATTTCCACGAAATTTATGTAAGTTAAACATATTTTACGCATTACAGGTGAAAGATGTCGCTGGTCAAAGGGTGCTCCACTTTTTAAATACAGGGGTGTTAAGTGGGTTAAGTCTATGGTATGGAATTTAAATGGTATTTCTCGAAACTGATATGGTATTTAATGGTATTTATTTTTTATCGTCACGGTCACGCTGCCGGTATTCTCTCTCATTTTATTTTAAAGTAAAAGTTCGAAGTCGGCTTAACACTAGTCTTATCAATGAATTAATACCAAGAATTACTCAAGCTTGAAGTGAAGCAACAAATATGCAGAAATTCCAAAGCAAAACTATCAAACCAGAGCTTCGATCTGTGCTCCTCGTCGCTCTCCTTGCTGTCTGCGGTTTGGGTAAGTTCTTAAAGCAAATATTTAGTTGTTAAATGGGGCTTTTTGACCTAAGCCAAGCACGTAGAAATCGCTTAACTTTAAGTTGAATGAACTTCAACTTTTGTTTGTATCACAACCAACTCTCTCACACCCACACACGAATGGTAGAGAGAGAGAGAGAGGAAGCAACACCGTTGACATTGCCCTTGCCTCCCGCAGAGATTTATCCACTCACACATTCAAAGACCAAAACCGTTTATCTGACACACTTCTCAATTGGAGCAGCTGTTTCTGCACAGTGGGGCAAAATAGAAAAGAAAAGTCGGGAAATGGTATAAACTGTTTTTATAACATCAGGAAAAATTGGTGCAGGGAGAACTTTCCGATTTAATTTCATTCGAAAAATTCGTAGATAAATATAAAATTGGAATTAGAGTTATGTGTACATAGTAGAGTATTGCTTATTATTATTTAGAAGATGGTTTTTTTTGAAAATTTCCATTTTTCTGTTGGTAATGGTGGTTTTTCGAATGAGGTCTTATTTTATCTCTTGTTTATTATCTCCAAATTGTTTGCTTAAAAACTACAATAAATATACCAAATAACGACCTTGGCTCGCCATTAGCTCATTTTATTCTTATCTTCGAAATGTTTAAATGCATTTACATCCCTTATCCCTTTTTTTATCTCTCCCTTTGCTTAGCTCATTCCATTCCTTGCTTATCTCCTTCTGAATTATTCCCTAGTGTTCGCTAGTGCCACCCACTGTGCGGCGGAGGGGGCCACTTGTTGATGATAACCTCAGCCGAGCCGCCACATGTTGAATCCGAATCGAAATTTCTGATGAGCTTATTCTGCTTCTGCTTGGGTGAAAGTTATACAAATTCTATCACTAATGACGTGTTCCATTCTTTTTCGTTTGTTTTCTCTGCTGCCCCTTCTCTCAGGTGTGGCACAAGCGTCGCTGGTGCCACCAAACAGTCAACAAATATTCAAGCTGCAGAATACGGTGAGCCTCAAGGGATTGAGCGGGGGAGCAGCCAATGCGGAGGAGACGCGCTACACCTTTGAGACGGAACTGAAAATCAATTCGGTATGGAGCCAGGGCGAAGATCAGCTGCTGGAGGTGTCCTTCAGCGGCAGTCGCGTGAGTGCACCCGGCCTGGATCATCAGATAGAGCGTACGATTAGCCAGATACCCGACAGACCCTTCTACATCAGCTTGGTCGAGGGGCAGCCGCATCAGGTGTTGGCCCACACGGGTCGGGATCAGTCCCTGCTGAATCTCGAGCGTGGCATTGCCTCGCTTCTGCAGCTACGACTCGATGGTAGCGAGGAACTCGATGTCTCAGGCCAATGTCGCGTCGCTTACAACGTAAAATCCTCAACGCGCGTGGAGAAAGGCAAGAATGAGTGTGCTCTCTGGGATCTGCGTGTAAACTACCATCCGGAGGAGGCATTGGGAGTGTCCCAGCACTCCCAGGAGCACGTCAACTACGATCTGTCCGCCGAGGGTGCTCTGCTCCGGGCAGAGTCTGTGGAGACGCACCGTCTGACGCTGGCAGCCAAGCCAGATGTTGGGAGCACTGTGCAAAGCATTCTGCTCCTCCAGCATGCATCGCAGGGCACGGAGGAGGTGCAGCAGCTGGCCGTAACCAGCTTGGAGGGGGCCATCGAGAGCCTGTTGGAGTGGTATCGCGTGTTCCAGCTGGAGGCGGATGTGGACAGCAGCATAAGTGAGCTTCAACAGCAAAATGTAAGCAGGTTAAAACTTTCAAAGGTGCCACTGGGTAACGTCTATTTTTGGTTCATTTACAGCTGGAAAAACTGCTGGCACAGTCGGAAGATCAGCTGCAAGCCGAGAACGTGGGCAAATCCTCGCTGGCCTTGCTGTACGCTCAGCTGCTGCCTGTGGCACGCCTCACCAAGCAGCCGCAGTTTGAAAAGCTGCTCGAAAAGCACACGAAATTGCTCCCCCAATTGGTGGACCTGCTGGGAGCAGTTCAAACCTTCGATGCACACAATGCCACCTTCAGTCATTTCTACAGCGATGCAGCGACCACCGCGGAGCAATTGGAACTGCTGGAAAAGTATCTGCAATCGCTGGCAGTGGCCACACATCCAGAGAGGAGAATCGTCGAGCATTTGTATGGACTGCTGACGGTGGATGCCACCAACAAGCAGCCGGCGCTGAGGGAAAGCATCATCCAAACGCTGGCCACGCTGACGCGACAGAGCGGCTTCGATGGCAACGATCTGCTGCTGCAGCAGGTGCGCGCGTTCCTGCTGGAGGGACTTGGATCTAAGCAGCCCGCTTTGTACATACGCGCCTTGCAGAATCTCCAGGATGTGGCCACCATTGAGGCGTTGCTGGAGCAGGCACAGACACGGCAGGAGCCCAATCTATCGGTGGCCGCTTTGCAGGCCCTGGAAGCCTTCCCACCGCGTAACTTTAATAGCTCGCATCGCGAACAGTTTGAAAACATCTTCTATCAGCGACGACGACGATTCGATAGCTCTGCCCGCACCTTGGCTTTGGATGTGCTGCTGTCTCTGCGACCCACGACGGAGCAGCTGGGCCACATTCTGGACTATTTATCCTCCACTGACAGACAGTTTGAGATTAAAACGTATGTGCTGCAGAAGTTGCGCATGCTGGCCGAGATCTGTCCACGTTTTAGGGGATTGCTCAGGTCGGAGCTGGCCAAGCGCTCGAAGGTCAACAACTACCACGTTATGGGACAAAAGGGTAAGGAAGCGACAGGGAATCCCAGTGAGCAGAAGCTAAAGGAAATATTCCTCATTTCAGGCCTCACCACTGTGCTCAGCCGGCAGCTCTCGCAGTCGCCCGCCTTCAACGAATCGCTGCTGAGCACCCAGGAGGTGCAGCAGGGCATACTGAAGCGTGGCTCAGTGGAGTTTGTGCTTCAGGCTGGCCATGCCCAGGCGAGCAGCTTCAAGCTGGGCATCTACACCGCCGGCTTGGGTGCTGTGGTGGGCGATGGTGATGCTAGCGATGATAGCGATCACATACCCGCCGACGATGAACTGGACAGCGGGGAGAGCGTCACCGCTGGCATGGAGATCAGTGTGCAGGGCTCTCAGCTGCGTCCACTGATCTTTTTCAGCGGCCAAACCGAGCTAATGGGTCATGTGTGGGGCGGCACGGCTTCGGAGTCGACGCCAGCATATCAGGCCACCACTCTGGCGCAGGATCATGAGCATTACATTGTCCTGGCATCGGGTGCGAGCCTACATTGGCGTGTGCTCGGCGCCCGCAGCGTGGATCTTAACGGGAAGGTGGGATTCAGCTTGTGGAATCGCAATGCACAGACGGAGATACAGCAAAAGTGAGTGGCGGGACATCGAAAGATTATTGTGGGATTATTTAATTCATTTTTGGAATCTTTCCTTTGCAGCACGGGCAGCGCTGTTCTGGGACATATAGCTGTGGGCTTCACCTATGCGAAACTTGTGCAGGATTTCACTTTGAGGCACGAACCAAAACTGAGTCTGCAGGCAGATTTGGACTTTTACAGCGGCATCAAGCTGTGCATGCAACTGCAGCGTCCCGAACAGCTACTCACGTGAGTTTTACATGGGAAAATACTCGCCTTTACTTTATATGTAATCTCTCTTTCTTATTTTGCCAGGCAAACCAGCACTCGTTCGGTGTTCCTGCAGGAAGTGGAGCGTTCTTATGCGAAACATGTCCACTCCACAATCAACCATCGGACGCCCGGCTGCACATTTGCCCTCAATCAGAAGAATAATGAAATGTGCAATCTGATATTTAGCGATTAGTAGACTAAAAAAACCCCCGAAAACAAAATGAGATTTAAAAGATTTGCTACCAGAACTTTAATCAATGTAAACTGAAATGCTATGTAAAAAGCTCAGAGATTAAGACTCGATATAGTTGTAAACATGTAAGAACAAAGAACAATATAATTTTCTATGCCAAAACGTATAATTTTTCTATCTAAAAAAAGAATTTCAAATGATGGGTGAGATGTCCTCTCATTGTTTATACAAAATCCAATAAAAGAGAGTCCTTTAAATCAGACAATCATGTAGAAAATTGATTCATCCATCAAATAAAATTATATTTTAATATTAAATGGAATATAAAAATCCAACGAGTATGAGTTTTCAATCAATCACAAAAATTAGAATGAAAGTTATCAAATTTTCGAGTCCGGAAGGACCACCTTTCTACAAGGAGAATCTACGAACATTTAATAATTTAAATAGAGAGGGGTAAAGTGGGTTAAGTTCTCTGATTTGAAAAATGCGTTTGTGGTATATCGGTATATTTAATAAATTTTTCGGTATATTTCATCGACAAATCCACGGTCACACGGAACGCGGCAAAAAGTGAACAAAAAAGGCAAAAAAAAGAAAATTCATGAAATAAATAATAGTTGTGAAATCATCAATAGAAGTCAAAGTGGTTTTGGCGAGAAACGTGAGCAGAGGTAAACACAGTCGGTGTTGAAGGCAATTTTCGGGAATATCCGCATGAAATTAGGCCAACAAATATCGCCTTCTAATGCTCTGTTGCTGTCGGAGGCCCGTCTCCACACACACACACGCGCTCACTTGTGGGCGCCCTCACACAGAAACAGAAATACCAATGCATAGATAGTACAAGATTTGTCGCGCTGTGAACACGAATATAAACATATATTGTGCGAGTGCTTATGGCTTAAATTGTTTGTGTGAACAACTATAAAAAATGCGCTAACTAACAGCCTAAATGAAGTGTTAAACCATATATTTTCGTGGTAATTTTTCTTTCCTTTTTCGGCAATCTCACACAAACACACACAAATGCACACAAATGTACTCAATTGGGAGAGGACAGTTCGGTAAAGAGAGCGAAGCTGGGAGAACAAATATCCTCCGATTTGTTGTTGGTTTGTTGTCTTAAAGAAGGAGAAAAACCACGTGTGGAGGAAGTGTTCTGCCAAAAAATATTGATATATAAAATGCAGCTGCTCTTGTGCAACGATCTTCAAGAAGAAGCGTTGGTTTGTAACAATTCGAAACATGTTAAAAATATAGCCTTTTAACATAAATTAGCCGGCAAAATTAGCATTTGTATTTTATCAATATTGCACCCGAACACATGCAATTGTACATATGTATTTAGATATGGAGAGTCGGGCCAGAAATAGTGTGAAGAGATTGCTTATCACTTTGTTCTCCCGCTCTCACTGAACCGGAACTAGTTCTGCAATCAAATTGTGTGACCGATTTACCTGTGCACTATGGGGAAAATTCCCATTTTTCGGGTATTAAGTCATTTTTTCAAAGTATTAAAATTGGTTGTTTTTTTTTGGTAACATATTAAGAAAACTTCAAACTTTAAAGTCCAATACCAAAAATGTTATCTAACATAGCACTGTTAAGTCTAACAGCAGTAAAAGTCAGCTGTTGCTGTAGAAAAGCACTTGCTTTAAGATTGCAATATTTTTGCAGCCTATTTTCAAAATGCCACTATTCAAACGCGAAACATTCTTTTTGTGAAATTTAAAAAGGATAGCAATCACACGGGTTTGTACTATGTAATGGTTGTACTAATACTTTGTTGTTGTGCGTGTTCTATTAATATTTTGTAAAAGTAGGAAACGTTCTCAAAGCACATTTGTTGGAAATATATTTCAAGTTCGTGGAGACATATAAAAAAATTATTAGGGTTGACAAGTGTACGTCCAATTGTATGTCGTAGAGCTAATAATTTTGATTTAAAGGCAGTTTGTCTAAATTCACACTTTTGCGCACTATTTGCGCAAATTAATTTTTGCAGCGGACTTCGAGTTTTCAAACGCGCAGCTGTTTGATGTATGGCGCATGGAAAAAGGCAAATGCAATCAAGAAAATGCGATTTTGGATTTTTTTAAGAAGTGATTTATTAAAAATATTTATGTTTTAAAACATATGCTATATTTAATGAGTAAAAGTCAAATTGTGTGCCGAAACTTGAATGCCAAATGGAAAAAATGCATGCGGAACTATATATATTTTGATAAAAGCATTAAAATTGGTTAATGAGCACAACAAAATTATACAAAAGCGACTCAAATAGGAACAATAATCGACAAATTGGTCATCCAAAGTTGGCTTACTTGTTAAAGGGGTAGGAGCTAAAAAAACAAGCAGCAGCTCTATCAAAAACTCAAGAGCAATGTCTCTTTGTTGATTCAAGCAGCAAGAATAAAGGCCTTGCCCTTCCCATCGATTTTTAAATCCTCTTATTATGTGAAATTGAAGGCCCATATCAAACTTTTGAGGATTTCGAAGATGAATTAAGAAAAAACTAAGAAAATTTCTATTAATATTAACTATTGTTTCTTTAGCTCCTGAATTTCATCAAAATAAAGTTTTTCCAAAAGTAAAACTTTATTTTTATGTATAAAGGAGTATTATAGTCAATAAATATTAATAAAGATATTCCAATTTTTAATATTATTAAAAAAAAAAATGTTTCTAGGGGTACATAACAATAATCAAAAAACCGCATCGAAAAATCTTGCTTTGTTTAAAAGTTATTAATTAATACCCGAAAAATTGGAATTTTCCCCATAGTGCTCTGGCTCCCTTGCTCACAGACACTTGCGCACACTCTGGTAACGGTATCACGCGCTCTGGCCCCAACGTCATCCATCGCTGGGGCTCATTCGTATTTCAACGCTCGGCAGTGTAAGGTCGTCGTCGCAGCACTCAGCACTTGTTCCGTACGAACACGAACACGAACACTCTCCCAACTAACGTCACCCACACTTGTGCAAAAGGCCAAAGAGCAGTCAAGAGTCGGTGCAAAAAAACGCCCCCGCCACAGCCCCAGCAAGGTGCTTTGGTACCCGCCCGCCCCCGACAGCACTTGAGCATAAATTCTTTTGCTTTTCCCTTTTCCTTTAGAATTTAACTGTGAAAGTGAAAACGTGACAGCACCAAGAACGAAACGAACGAACGAGGCAAGCAAAACAAAAAACCCGCGTGTGTGTGTAAAAATAAAAAGACGGAAAACTGAACGCAGCAGAACACAAGAGAGAGAGGAAAAAAAGATAAAAATAGTCAACGAACGAAGGGACAAGGTAGCCCTCAGGCGAAAACAAGGAGAACAACAAAAAACACAAAAAACAACAACGACAATTGACAGGTAAGGGAAGCCAACACCAAAATTCTCCTCTTTTCAGCCTCATCTTTCTCCCTCTCTCCTCTCCCCCACTCACCTGGTTCTATCTCGTTCCCTTTACCACTCCCTATGGTTCTCCCTCTTTGCCTTTCCCTTTGCATGAAATTGATATTTCGTTGCATTTTTTGTCATACCCTAATATGGAGGGGGGGAGTATAAAGACTTTGACGAGATGTTTGGAAGGATTTCAGAACACTAAAAAAGTTAAATAAAAACCTATTTTGGACTTTTGTTGTCTTGTTTGTCTTTCTGTTTATATCCTTATGGTTACCTGTGCAATGGACCTGTGCAAGGGTATCAATAGTTTCGATATCCATTGAGAGCCTCTCTCTTTCCTGTTTCAGTGTCGTTTTTAGTTTTTTTTTCTTATCTTGGAGTGCTGTGCCTTTTGCCTCTTCCATGATTCACTTGTTCTTCGATGTTATTACTTTGATACTAATTTTTGTGCCAATCATTGGGCTAAAGGTTCAAACAGTTAGAGCGATGAATAATTAAAATGAATCAGAGTTCCAAACATAATTTCCTTGAACCTTTTTCAGTTTCTCTTGTGTTTTCTTTTTTGGGTTTTCCGTATTCTCTTTTTTCTTAATACATAACGTAACTGATTAGATAGAATACTTTTAGTATGTTCGGCTCCAAGCCTTGCACAATTTATGACGGCCATAAAACGATGTTTTCAGGGTAGATAATGAAAGTGGAATAAAGGGTTTTGTGGCTGCAGGTTTAACCCTCTGATTAAAGGGAAGATGTTTCGTTATTTATGAGATTTGTTTTGGTAATGCTAAATTATGAAATGTCTCTTTGGGTTGATACCATAATTTATTTTTATTTTTACATAAGTTTTATTTATTGTTGAATTTTATAATTTTCGAAGAATTCTAAATTAGATAACGAATTTACAGGCAAGATTTTATACGATTTTCTATGTTTTCCACGAATGCTTGTATAGATATCTATTTTGTTAATGTTTTCGCGGGTTTCTCTGACTCATTTTTAGATACAACTTGGGGTTTTTCTGTGAGGCATTCAATCAGGCATAAAGGTAAATGATTCTACAAATGAATCACATCTAAAACACCTATTTCAACGCGATCATTATGATTTGACAATATTTATTAAGGCTTTACAAACATTCGAAATCTTGGTAATTATGCCCCACAAATTCTAGCTTCTCTTGGGATTTGGCTGGACACACAAGCATTTGCCAAACACCAAAAAAAATTCAATTTATGCTTTAGTTTTATCTAATCTGAGAGGTTTCCCAGCGAACGAGCCAATTAAATAAACGGATATTGAGTATGAATACTCGTACGAATATGCGTTTTTTTATTTATCATTAATACGCTTTGACGATTGGCAATAGACAAATTGTATCTGTCTGTCTGTCTGTCACCAGGGACCCAGCAAATCGTTCGCTCACGTGAGTCAATCGCCAGTCGAGAAGTTATGCAAAACGACTTTTCAAATCGGTTATGCTTTCAAAGCAACAACAAAAAAGGCAAAACAAATCAAAATAAAAACACCCGGTCGTGCAGCAAAAGCAAACTTTAGCAATTACACAGATCCGGCAGAAATAAAAGCAGAAAAAAAGAGCAGAAAAATTTTAAAAAAGTACCAAGAATCGACAAACGGAATTAATCGATTTCAATCGAGTCAACATGTCGCCTGGCATTCAGTCTCTCAGTAACACATTCAATCCATCTACGAGTATATTTATCCATTTCGAATATTCAGAGATTCTGATTTGTGTACGTGACGTGCCTAGGCGACGACAACGTGATTTATTCGATGATTCATTTGAGATTATGGATTATGGATGGGTTGCAAATGCAGCACACAATTCAATGTCTGAGACTCGTAGCCGGTCCCAGCGGGGTTCATTCAACTTTTCCTTAGGACTGACCCACCTTATGGACAGGATCCACAATCAATGGAACCCGTCTATTGCCTGTGGTAACCCCATTTTTTTTTGTTTCAGCAAAATCAATAATTTTCGGTTCATTTGTGCTTCTGTTTATATTTATGGCCTGCCTCTGCCACGCTTTGTGGCCACCAGAAACCTCTGAATTTATTTGGGTTGTCATGCAACTTGGTTTATGTTAAATAACCAGAAAATTAATTGGTTTCTGCAACTGCGGTTAGCTTGAAATGTTTTTTAGTGGATGTGTACTTGTAATTGCGTTAACATTGGTTAGTTTTATTCATTAAAAAATTGAATTTTTATTGAAATATATGAAAATACTGGTAGATAGATTGGTTTGTGGGTTTGTACATACGTTTACAATGTGCCTGAAGGATGGGCAGGTGCTGAGGTACGGCCCAGCATTTGGTAGAATAAGATTTACTATATGGACTTTGAGGACTTTTTGAGACCTGAGAAGAGATCAAGAGAAAGAGAAACAATATGACACAATAAATCCATAAAAGGTATTCAAAAAGATTTGTAAAAAATCTTTAAATTATGTATTCATTGAATCTGAAAGAGTATTCCAAAGTTTTCAAGCTCTGTCATATAATAAGAGTAAAGAACTTGTGTAACAAGTTGAATCATTGATCTGCAAGTTCATGTATGCATTGCCTGCTCTCTCTCTCTTATTACGTTATGGATATGTCTACAGTAGGTGTTCCCCGTAACCGTTTATTGGAGACGATCACATGATGGCATTTTGCCCAGATACCAGGAAAAACTTCACACATTTGGCCGCTCGCTGGTCGCCTTTATAGCAGGCTGAAATTCAAAACCCACACACACACTTGACCCGAGTCGTAAATCCTAATCAAATTTATTAAATCAAGTACTATCCGAGCTATGTGTGTTAATGACAGAACAGAGAAGCGAAACGAAACAAACAACAAAACGCCCACAAACAAGCATAAAAAATAAAGACCAAAATAAAACTGAAACGACTGAAAGCAATTTGAGCGATATGAATGTGTTCCACCATACAGAAATCCTCTATATACTATAAAGAGCAGATATAGCTACAGCTACAGCTACAGCTGCCCCGACAGAGAGAGATATCAAACAATCAATTTGTGTGTCTGTTCTGTTCTGTCGGCGGCATTAATTTGTGCAAGTAATTTCATTCGGGGGGCAGGGGGCTTGAGCTTCTCTTCACAACAAGCAGCAACAAACAAAAAATTTAATATTATATATCGTGTGGCATATCTATAGCTATAGCTATATCTTTTCGTTAATGAATAAAATCTAATAACTGAGAGCGCGAGCAAGGGGTAAATATTTGTTACATTTTCCCCTTGATTAAATAACCTTGATGATGTGTGCTGTGTGTCGGCCTGCCTGCCCCTGGATTGTAAACGTTATCCGTGCATGGATTCGTAAGCCGGATAAGTTGTAAATCAATGACCAGATCTGGTTATATCGTTATCAGTGTCATTTATTCGGTAGGAAGTGTTGTAAATGTACGCAAATCATATTGATGGGGGGGCGGCGAATATTATACCTTTAATATTCCTTTATTATGTGTGTTACTAAGGAAAGCTTTCGGAAACAGCAAAAATTATTAGTATTTTCTGGGAATTTCCAAGCTAATTTCTACATTTGCATCTTTCAAGGTTTTATTCCCGCCTTCCAATCAAAGAAGGATAATGGAAAATAGTTTTCAATTTTTATTGCTTAAACAACTTTCGCTTTTTCTCTTATCCCTTGTCGTTCCCAGATATTTTTAAAGGCCCGTGATAACTATAAATTCAGCTTCATAACAATTTAATGATACATATTAAAGTATAATCACTCACTTTCTATTTAGGCGGATAATTGTTATACGCTATGAAAATCACACCCGATACATAATGAATGCTCTTTTTACTTATCCGCTGTTATCCGAGCACTTACTTGGTGTGGAATAATGCAAAACCACAGCTTCAGATCCCTTGAGAATCTATTTGGAATTACTCTTATCCGCTGTTATGCATGTGGGTGTACACTTTAGTGGACTGATAGCCACTGGAGGCATCCACAAGAGTGCACTGTCCGCTGCGTTTATCCGTTGCGACACCCCCAAGCCGCAGTCTCGAGAGTCTCATCGCTGAGCTCTCGTTGCTGTTGTCGCCGTTGTCACTCTTCATTGAAGATAAGTTCAATTCGCATAATGCTGTTGCCGTTGCTGTTTCTGTACTTGAAGAAAAAACATCCGGCGCACAGCACAAAAGCCAGGCCTGCCCCCTGCCTTAGGCTCCAGCTTCAGCCGCAGCCACAGCCTTTGTATCGGAATTATCCGCGAGAGACGGAGAGGTTCGAGGCAAACCAGGCAGCAGAGCAACCAGCTTTTGGCTCGACAATGGCCCGGGCAGCTCCATAGTTTACTTGTTTTGCTTATTGTATTTAGCATACAGGCCCAGGCATTTTATTTTATTATACTACATATTTGAATAAAGTGAATTACGTACACAGACATGGAAGCAAAAACAAAAAAGGTCCAGACGCCCGTCAGCTTCTGAGCAATGCGTTCGGAACTGTTCTCCTCCTTCTGCCGTGCCGTACGCCAACATTTAATTGAATTGAAAACTGAACCCCAAACCAAAGCAAAGCCCCAAAAGAAACGAAACGAAAATATTCCAGTCGAACGAAACCATCAACGGAATTCAAGTTGTACGATTTGCGAACAAGATTCTTGGGCTCTTGGGCTCTTGGGCCACGGTCACCGCCTCCGCCTCCACCGATTCACAGTCTTTTGTTATATTACCTGGTAATCCTAGAGTGCATAGAATGGGGTATATTGGATTCGTGAAGCTGATTACACTTGCAATTGGTGCTCAAACAGGACTCTGAAATGAGTAAATTATGTTAAAATCGAACCATTTGATAATTTCTATGGCCAAAAGCAAAGAATATAATATCCCAGGTTTTGACTAGCTCTCTGAATAGTGCTACGCTGTTTAAATAATGTTGATTTTTAAGAGCTCCCTGAATAAAAGGTACTCCCATTGTCCAAACTTTTCTCCGGACTATAATTGTTCCTCTCTTGTCTTTTGTCTTTGATTCGGTTTTTTGCTGGTTCCTTTTTTTTTTTGTTTCGCTTGCATATTTTATGCCCGTTGTTTATTTTCCCGGGGGCTAATTTGAAGCGCTTTCGATTGTCGAGTGATTCAATTATTCGCCTTTTCTTCTTTTTGTTGCTCTACCGTTCTGTCTGTTGTACGGCTGTACTGCCGCTGGGATAATAATTCAATTTAATGCTGCGTGGGCAGAGGTCGGCGCAGATTTGTTTTAATTAATATTTGTGCGCTATATTTCTCTAGGGACTGCTGTTGATGCAAATTCTGATGCCTCCGGAAGTGTCCACTCATGGTCACTAATTATTCAAACGGCTGGCTACTGCTACTGCTTCTGCTTTCCTTTCGTTTCTATTGCAGAATTCTATTCAATTCCCACGACGGGGACCCAGTAGGCAGCTGTAGCCAATTTGATGCGATATTTATGGGGCCATGAAAACCGTTTTACTCTTTTCAATTTGTTCTAGCTTAACGCTTGATTCCATCTCCCTTTAAAATAGGGGAATAATAGTTTGGTGTTCTCATGGGTGAAACTGCTTTGATTAGGGGCTTATTCTTTGGTCATTTGCTACTCGGACAAGCAAGGATAACTAATTTATGGTTATCCGATTGACTTTGGTTGCCTGGATATGACCCACAAAATATTTGAGTTGTAATATTTTGTTATCCGCTGCTATACCTGCATTTAAATGGTTAGATAACTAATGTCAGCACATCATATTTCAAGCTATAATCACATGAATTATTATCCGTTCTTCCATTAAATGCGTTCACATTTATTCGCTTGTTTTCGGTTCCAAAAAGCTGTTAAAATAAGCCAGAAAATATATAAAATGCATAAACTTGTTAACCACTGTTATCCGTGCTTATCCGCCTCGCACGTCAACATCGGATAAGTGTGGAGTCCAAAGAAAAGTAATTTATTTTGTAAAATATTCCATTACTGGATATTTTTCATTCTCACAATTGACGCAAAAGTCGAACAAAGAGTCTGGGTCTTGGCTCTTTTTTGCATGTCTATGAAATTAGCAAGCGTCTGTCGACGACCCACGCACTCATATGCGGGAACGTGATCGCACAATAAGAGGGCGGTATTAAGCAGTTAAAAAAAAGTTAACAAAAAAAAAACACACCTCACACACCCACTCCCCTCCCTGAAGCCGAAGAGCCAAGAAATGAACTCTGAAAAAAGTAAATAAAACTCGTGGATAACCCAAAAATGGTATTGTATAATAAGCAGCGGAGAGAGATACCGAATTACACAGAGCAGAGAGCGCCGCTTGCATTGCACGCAAAATGAACACGCTATAAATATTTAGAAACAAGCCTCCTCTCCCCCCCGTCCCCATTGTTTACAACAATAACGAAGAAAATGTAAGCGAAAAAAAAGCGCCGATAAAGCGCGAATCGAACTCGAAAAGCACGTGACGCTGAAAACCAAAAACAGAAAACAGAAAACCGAAAGCCCGAAACCCGATTCGAGCCGCGCTCTCAGCTGGGCTGGCTACCTACGATCGGTTGGGTTGGTTTGGGTTTGGGTGTATATCCGATATCATTCGGCAGGGGTTCACTGGAATGCCGAAAACAAGTGTACGGACAATCCGCACCCCACCAAAGTATTTTTGTGCACAGCGAGCGACTCTGTGTCTGAGTCACGCGGCGAATAGCAAGAGTTTTGCGAAAATATTGCCATATAAATAATAAAATAACAAATACATTATGATGCCAATGATGATGGCATCGAACCGGTTACTTGATATATTGAGAGTAGATTCGAGAATGCATTAAAGATGATAGAAGCTAAAGCAGTCATCATCAGAGGCAATCATTCAATCGGAGATGGAGTTCTCTAGTAAATCCCACATTTCTCCCACCCCCCATTCCCATTGAGGCATGCCATTGCCGCTGAGATTTACAACCCCCCCAACCAATGTCAGGCAACTATTTTTAGTCGCTACGACTGATACTAGTAGCTCTCTCTGTCTCTCTTTCCCGCTATAGTTATGGCCTGGCCTCCTCCTCCGCCAGCTCGTGACACAGTCCCCCTCCCTCCACATCGACCATCGATGTTATCAAAAAAATGACTGCCAAAAAAAATACTCAAAGCTTCAAGTTCCTCAGCTTTGCCTCAAAATCAAAATAAATTCTATGCCTCGGTTATCAGCAAATTTTTGTATTCTGTTTTAATGCTACTGCTCGTATCTTATCAGCATAAATATTGTGTGTATTGTATTATGCATATTTTATGCCGTCAACGCGTGTTCCAAAACTCATAATTTATGTCGCACGGGCTAAACAATTGACATGGATTTTTATCGTTCACGGTTACAGGTTCAGGTTGTGTGTGATTTCATTCGGGAGTACTTGAGGAATTGTTGTTGGAAATGTGTACGCAGTGCAATATGAGAACTGTTGGAAATATATAGTAAAAAGTAAAATAAAAGTAGCTACATCCATAAGCAGCCCTTACGGAAAGATCAAGGTTGATTGGGATTATCCCAAGTCCTAGAAGCAACAAGCATTTCTAATGATATTGTTCTTTATTTTCAATCTTGCCCAATCTTTTAAAATATTTAAAGTCATAGCAATTAATATGCCTGCTTATCATTTCCACGTTTTCAAGGATTATATACTTAAGATTAACGATTGTATTATCAACCTTAAAGCTAAAACAAATTAATTTCAACCAAAAATTGAGCTCTCTCTGGTTTTCATATTTAGAGCGTACATATTTATGCTCTAAAAGTTTATGGATAAACACATTTGTTTACTCAAAATGTGGCCTGGCCTCCTATCCCTCGCTCTCTCTCTCTCTCTGGGGTGTTGCAACAAGAATGCTTTTTACATAACCGATGTTTGGTCAACACCTCCCGCTGTGTGTTTTGTGTGTGGCCCTGCCCCCAAAGGGATTGATAGCAACAGCACCAGCGTAGACCTGGCGCCAGACATTTTTTCCTACACTATTTTTGCATTATATAACACAGCCAGAGGGAGTTTGCTTTTTGTTGGAGAAACCATATGGGGGAAAAAATGTCTATTAAATTATCCATGTAACTAGCCATAATTTGAGTGCAACTGCTGCTGCTGCTGCTGCTGCGCCTCACAGCTGAATGTCTCAATAAAAAGTTTCATTGACCAGCCCCCATCGGAATGGCACTTTACTTGATGCCTTGATGGGCCAAAGAGAACACATTTTACATGCACATTAAGTGTCGTCGAATAGTGGCAAATTACCCCACAAAATGTATACAATTTAAGTATTTTTTTGGTGAAATATTGCCATATGGACATATGGCGAGCATCGAATGTCGCGCGCGCAATTAAGTAATTATTTTGAGGGTTTATGGATATTTGAGAGGACAGGCCTCTCTCGTCTTGTTACACGATACATTTTCCAGCAACGCTATTTTGGGAAATTAGTTAACGTATTTTTTTTTTCGCAAAATCATTAAATTTTCGATTTAATACAAAATCTGAAGATTTTCTTTTCTATTTGTTCGTTTGTCGTGGAAATAGGGTCATTCGTGTTTCCGTCTGATCGTGTTCTGTCACTGGAATTTCCAATTCAAATTGTGTGAATGCCACAAATGATCGTGGATGAAAGGCGTATCCGTCTCGCAGCAGTTTTTTTTTTTTAGCAGAGGCGCGTCATTTCTAGATATATTTTTGATCGAATCGTTTGCCATCTCCAGGCATACATACGAGTATTTTTCATTAAATACGACATATACACCCTCAAGACACCCGTAAAATGTACCAAACTATTGCCATCCGTATGGCGTATGGCGGGCTGAAACGATAAAGTAAACATTGTAGTGCCCAAATATTCTGATGATTCACTTTTTGCTCCATTTCACCAGCAATGCGCAGCAACATTCTCTCCTCCAAACAAAAGCCCAAACGCTGCACTTTGCTCCACACATTTTTTTCCTTTACCAATTTTCGTATTTTTTTTTTGGGTTGCAATTTTCTGGGCTGCATTGCGAACTTTTGTGCCAGCGAAGCGCACAGGCGAACAACTTTGCGAAAAAAAAGAAGCAAGAAATATGTTGAAAATGCGCACTTACATAACACACATTTGGTCGAAGTTTGGGGGCCCGCCCATCCCCGTTTGGGGAGTTTTGGCTTGGATGGGTGGGTGAATGGGGAGGGGGCTGGAGGCCAAGTGGCTCCCAGTTACGTCGTTGCCTTTGTTTCCCTGCAATTGAGTGACGCCTCGTCATGAACGAGGGTTGACTGGTGCGGTAATCAAATGGAGTGGAGGGTGGGGATCTCACTATTTGTATGGTGCTATATTTTTTCCGGGTCGTTTACGCAATGTATTACCTGAGAAAAGGCTTATAAATACTAAGAGATCAGAAAATTTTATATTCTCTAAACTACAAATATTTTCAGGGTCAAATGATTGCCTTATGATCTATTCATGTATTAATTTATGCGAGATTTATTCGAGAGCGATTCTAATAATTAATTTTGTGTGCTTTTTTTTAAAATAATTTTTAGAGTTCTCATTTTAAAGATCGATTTGGATGCTCTTTTTAGTATTTTCTTTAGTTTAATTCCCATTACTATGCCATGTTTTATTGTATCTGTAGTTTAGGAAGAGGCTTTCCTCTTAAGTCCCATTCTAGGCCCAATTTTAGACCCTTTCTTACCCCATTTGTGGTATAACTTGGTCTCTATATATTTTTCAAGTTCCTCTCGGTGGCTGCCTCTCTATTTTTTCTTTGTCATTTGGCTGCAGTAAGTTTTCCTGCTGTCTAGGCCAGGGACCGGGACAAGCCAAGGCAACGAAGGAGGCTAAGTGACGTGGCCAAATGGCCATATAAATATCTGTGTGCCTGCCTCCAGCTCAGGGCCTCCATTTCATGTGATTTTGCTGGTGCTGCTGCTGCCACAGCTCTTATATGTAATGATTATGAAATAAAAATGCTGCTGTTGCTGCTGCTGCTGCTGCAGTTTGCAGTTTTTTTTTTTTTCTTACATTTTCCTATAGGTTCAATGACCCACAAGTCGAGCATGAGAGCTGCTGCGATTGTGTTTTGTGGCAAGTGCATTGTACAGGTTTTTCCTTGTGTTGCCAAAAAAATAACAACACACAGAGAAAAATTACATGGACAATTAGTTTGGAATGTGGCGACGCCTGAGATACACTGTGAAAACTGAGGAATGATTTTGAGTTTCATTCCAGATGATTTTCCTTCCTTGATTTTTCACACAACAAACCAATTCTTAGTCACCCCCTTGTATGCTTGATTTTTGTGTTAACAAAGTGTTTATACCCCGCTCTGGGATTAGGGTATACACACACACACGCAAAATAAGGCACATAAAAAAAAGCCTTGCGTGTCCATGAGCTGTGTGCCTCGGCGTCTCGAGTCTCTGGCTGCGGCTGCGGCTGGCATTTTCAGCCGTCACGAAGTCTGCCGCCAAAAACAGCAGCAGAGACAGTAAACAGCAACATCACCAGCAACAACAGCAACGGCAACACATTAAAACGGGGGCACGTTGGGGAGTGTGGAAGAGGAGCGAGATACTGGAAATCAGGTCAACAGCTTCGGGCCCTGTTTTAATTGTTGCCTGTTGCCGCCACGGCTGAGGCCTGACAGATTCTCTGTGTTGGGCAAGTGTCGCTGAGAAGTGGCTGTCCTTGCACCGAACTGGAAGTTGATTTCCTTGCCAATCAATTCTCACTTAAGGCAGCACCAGCTCCTGCCCTGCTCCAGGTCAACTACTCCACCTCCTCCAGCTGCTGCTGCTGCTGCCGCCGCTGCTACTTCTTCATGTCCTCTGCTTGCCCTCTGTGCCCTACTGCTGCTTCAGTGTCCCTTTATTTTGACTCGATTCCCCCCTGCCTTAAATTGATTGTATCACCATCTCTCTTTTGCACATGCGTGTGACTGACGCATTACTTTATTCATTCATTCATTGATTTAGGAGCCACCACCCCAACAGCTCATTCTGCTCGCTGGAGCCACACACACAACAACACAACAACACACCCCCGGATACCAGTTTCCACAACGCAATTTCATCTTTGTGCGTATTTTCGCATACCCTTTTCCAGCGGGTAGTGCTGAAACTTAAGGCACATTTTTTGATTGAATTTTAAGAGTATATAAGTCGAATGTTTCAGATTTTCATGACTATTTTGATATAGCTATTACATATGGAAACTATCTGTAGAAAATCTCCTATTGCTCCGAGATTTATTTCAGCCGGAAACACAGCCAAATATTGCAAATGACAATGCACGAGAATCCAAAAGCAAAATACACAAAAATGCTTAAATCGAGCGTGCCCACTGCTGCAGTTAAAAATCTTTTTTTGTAGTTTCATTTGTTCTTTTAGAGTCTTAAAACCAATGGTAACACTTCTTCCTCAAGGGTATTACACACTTCGATTCCAGTGCTTCTTCGTTTCAGTCTGTTGCTGACGCAAAATGTCCTGTCACACCCACTCACAGACTCGCAAACATTCACTCAACCATTTATTCACTTGCGTAGCTTGTAGACACACACACACACACACACACACACACACGCACACTCAGTCAACAGACCCACCCACACACAATGGGCTTCATGTTGTCCCACATTTTGCGATGCCGATGACGATGCCGTCCTTTACTTTAAGGGCTTACCAACACAGACCAGGCAATGGCATAATTTCCACCAAGTCCCTCCGCACTGAACCGATTTGACATAGTTTTCAGAATGAATGGAGAACGGGGCTTAAGCGAGGGAAATTCTAAAGGAATAGAACCTCAAGCAGGGAGCAGTAGTGCTGTGCTGTGCTGTGCTGGCCCAAGTCATTGCACTCGCCGCTCTCAAGGAGAAGGACTTTTCCTTTTCCCGTGTAGAAAGCCAACAGCTGCTTGGCCCAGTTTTTCATGTAAAAACGTTTCAAAGTTCGTTCTGAAACGCACTCGTCGAGGCGTGGCCTGAACCGATATCCACCCACTCATATCATATGCAAATGGTGGGCGAACTGGGCGGCGGCAACCCTCGAGGGACACACATGTACCTTCACTGCCCTAACAGGTGACCCACTTATTTCACAAAATGTCACTTGTTTTGGGGACTGTAATTAATTGTTAAGGACATGCTTTCTACTCCACAAACTATGACTTGCATAACTATTTGATGTTGAGGTTGGTTTGTGCAAAGAACTCGTAGAAATCATTTCTTTAGTGAGGATTTTGTACTTTGTTGTTGAATTTTGCAAGTTTTTTATTTTGCCTGCTTGGAAATAAGTTTTATTTGAAAAAAAGAAAGACTTCTTCGAAGTAAATTTTATTTTAGTTTTTGCATACATTTTTATCCATACATTTTATTCAAGAACATTTAAGTGAATTAATTTCCAATTTAATACGGAGCATCGGAACTACATTTAATCGAATCAGCAGCATGTCGGATGGCATGTCTTGATGTTGAAAGCAGAGACCGACTAAAACTAAATTAGTTGCACAACTTTGTTATCTCAAGTTCCTTTCATGAGGATTACTTTCGTAGCCGCACCGCACACTTGATTCTATTATAATCTTGAATGATCCCATGCTTATCGAACGGGCGGTGGGTGACTGACTAACTTTTGTGTTCATCCCCCCTTGTGACTGCCGCCTGAAGTACGAACAGAAAACAATTTAGTTTTCCACGAGTCGTCCCGGTTGAAGCTAATAACTTGGTGGGGGTGGGAGGGGTGCTGGTGGATCGTTTGGGTGTAGTGGAAAATTACTTGGAAACCTCAAAAGTTTTCCCCTTTTTGCTAACTGACGTAAATTGCATAAAAGCATTACGTGTGTGCCAGTCCGCGAGAGTCGACTCGGAGACTTGACCCAAACGTTGTTGCTGTTGCACTTGCGTCACTCCACGCACCCCACACGCACACACACACATATTTTTGTACAACATTTTGTGGCATGTCTTTCGAGGTCTGGTCTGCCAATTGTCGCGGCGATTAACCCATTGTGCCGAATGATTAGCACCAAAAAATGCTTAACACCTGTTTGGCACGATTTAAATGCTTAATCAGCGTAAAACGAGCTATTTTGTGCCTCTAATTGAGTTGTTTATGTCTGCGTTTTGGCAACGGTTTTCAACTGACATTCGCCCCGCAGCCAGACGACATGTTTTATCTGCACTAGAGTCGAATAGAAGGAAAAATGAGAGGAGATTAATAAGAGAGACACACACACAGAGAGAGATGGAGAGACAGACAGAGAGGGGGATATACTAATACAGTGCGTTTCTGTACTCAAAGGTAGTTAAAAGTTTAGAAGTCGAAGCTAAAGAACGAAGAGTTCTTTTTATAGAAACTTAGAGAATTTATGAATGCAATTGAGTTGCATTTTGGCAGCCAAAAATAAAACTTTTGATTTCGAAACTGCTTTATAGAATCGGTTAAATATTGTAAAAGATTTATTTTTATTTTATTTATTAAAGATTCACAGCTATCTGCTATTATGTCATGGAAATTATTTGAACAAGTAATAAAAGCATCATCGCTTAGGAATTATATATTGTGGCAACGCGCTGTATGACCTGGCATTTGGTGCACTCACTTTCTGTCTCATTTGACCTCCGTTATGTCAACATTTCTGTGACATTTGACGCTTTTCTCAGCTTCTTTTGGCTGACATCTCGCGACACTGCGACATGACATCGTGTCGGGCCATTAGCATAAACGTTTTAATTAGCAGCCGACTGGACTCTCCTGAGAGTTAATCGATTCATGGCGCAACATTTCTGTTCTCTGGTCGCTTCAATCACAGTGCAGCCCACAGACGGGGCTTAGTTTTGTGTCGTTGTTGAGTTTGGTTAAGTTTAGTCATTGTAAACTGTCCAATTGAATTCAATTGAGTTGCGCTCCGTTTGATTTCATTAGCTTAAATTGGGTGTATTATAACATTTAGATAAGTCGACTCAAGTCCAGGGGCTAATAGTCATTCACAGACTGTTAATAACTCTATATACATACATACGTGTTTATACATACATATATTGTATGTACATACTTGTATATACTTGTTGACTTTAAATTTGTTTGTAGCTGCGGCACCTTGAGAAAACTAGACATACTCGTAGCATAATATTGACATACATATGAGAACTGCACATCAACGCCAGTCGAAACGAATCGAAACGAAGCGAGTTCTCAATTGAACTGAAATTCGCTGTAACACAAAATGGAAACTGTTTGGGCAATTAATGAGGCTTAAGTGTTTTGATATTTTATTCGAGGAATAGCGGCAGTGCAGTGGAGTTCTCTATTTGCAGGCTTATTATGTGATTCAGATAAGGGATGTCCATGGGGTGGAAAAGGTTCGCTCAATTAATTAATTATTGGATAAGATACTTTGTTATCGGAACAGGTACTTTGGTGTGACCCCGATATGAAGGATGGGTGTCCCAAAACTAACTTTAGTTCTTCGCCTATTGAAAGCATTATAGGAGATTATTAAATGTAAAAAAAAATGTATTTCAAGCAAATACTTGTTAATTATACGGAAAAGTGACCCCAAACAAACACTTAATTATTCAATGGTGACCCGAAAAAAATTTCATATCATTTAGGCTGCAGGATGAATATTTGCAGATTATGTGATGAGCTTAATCAATGCGTTAAATGTGTATAACGGTGTCGATATATATATCGCTTTTATTCACATTTTACAAATGAGATTTAAATTAATTGAAACCTAACAAAAATATGATTTCTGGACTACCATGTAATTAAAACAGCAACAAAATGTAACCCACTTTTTTTGTTGTCATTTTTCTTTTGACTTTGACATCTCAGACATTATCAAGAAACGTTCCATATTAATTAGAAGTCGTTTCAGGCCTATGTATACGAGTACTCGTACTACACATATTCTTATCTACTTAGCATAGCAAAGTTCACTCTTGAACCGCCTTGGATACTCACTCGACACACACACACACACACACACAACCTGTCGTCTAGCCTCAAAACTAAAGTGACGGCAGCCGTCGTTCGCCTGCGACACCTTCTATCGGACATCAGAAATCAAGCAAACGCAGCGATCTATCAGACATGTCTGTCTCCCTAGCAAGCACCAGCACCAGCCACAGGCCCCCCCGTCACCGCTAGTCCTCTGTCAAAGCGCCCCAAAGTAAAATGTGGTTCTGGCTTTTTGACGAGTAGCCTGCAGTTGACGGGGGAAAATCATTAAGAGTGTCAAATGAAACTGACAAAAAAACAAACACGAAAACAAATAAAAGGGCAGAAGTGTTTGTTGGGTGGTGTTGTTTATATTTTACTTGTACTCTTCTTAGTTTTGTGTTCTGGTGTTTATTTTTCAATGCGTATGCGCTCAGCATTTCATTCGAAATTTGCAATTCAATTTTCTATTTTCTTGGGCGTTCATTTCGTGCATGCGAATTGTGACAAAAACAGAAATAAAAACATTTCTGAGTAATTGCCGACCCGACCGTTGAGTGCTGCTAAAGGGGAATTGAGACTAAAATTGTGGTTATATCACAGAAATACTTAAGGATAAATAGCCAGTGTAGCCAGGGTAGCCAGGTGGTCGTCTTAGAGGGGATGATTGCAGTGGAATAATCTAGTTGAATATTAAGTATACGCAAAGTTCGTCTCCGTTGATTGGCTTTATAGTTTAAACTGTTGGTACGAATGGGAAGATTATACTAATTCATTCAGTTTGAGGGTGAATTTATTTTAATTTATTACAACATTTTGTTGTAGGGTAATTTCAAATGTATTTTCGAGCTAGTTTGGCATTTACTTAAACGGAATGATGACATAAGTAGACTTTGAACGCTGTAGTGGCAGGTCCTATAGAACCTTTCGCCTCGAAAAATTGTTGGTAGTTTTTACCATTTCTATCAGTAGCCAAATATTTTTTAGTATTTTATGGGATTTGATTTTGTAGCAGTTACTTTTCTTTTTGTATTTTCTGCAATTTTTAGTATGTTTGGCTGTGCAAGATTTTACTCTACTTATTTATTATATTTTTGCTTAGTATCCGCTTATTTAATATATTTTTATTAAGTATCTTCTTATTCAGTCATCTTCTTTTGAAGCTATATCTCTCAATCCTTATCTGATTTATCCCAAACGAAATTTACTAAAATGTATAATAAAAAATCAGATGAAATTGTTTATTTAAATAAATTGCTTACCAATTCGTAGTATATTATAAGCGAGGATAATGTTTATGGCAAAATGAAATATTTGTGCCGGTTTTTCTCATTCTCAGTCTCATGTTCAGATTTCTGTTTGGTTTAATTAGAAATCAAACCGGCTGCTGCTGTCAGCGGCCACCCTCAGCAAAAATCAGACTGCCGCCTCATACAATGTACGAGTGTACATATGTACAAATATATATACATAAATATGTATATATATATATATATTATAAATCTGGCAAGTTGGCTTTTTTTTTATGGCTGGCCCCGCAATTAATGCCGGGCCAAGTATTTTATGGGCCAATGGCGCCTTAAGTATTATCTACAATTAACATTTGTGGATGGGTCATGTCATTGAACCGATTACGATTTTGGATATCCATTCGAAATGGCAAGGATTCCTTCCACAATGATATCTTGTCTGATTGATTGATGTTGATTGACTAGGCGAATTGATTGTTTATGCAATTGGAAAACAATCGGAATGAAATAATAAACAAATTTCCACCCTCTCGTTTACGTTTATTTGCAGACTTGGAAGCGCGCCGCCTACACCTTCAATTTGATTATATAGTATATCACAGCTATGCTCTCGCTGTATTTGTCCTAAATTGTTCATAATAATGAATTCTGCGCGGCATCATCGTATTGGAGTATTTCTGTCTCCATAAGTTTGCTAAGAAACACAGCAAAAATTCAACTGAAAAAAAAAGAAAAGATTCCAAGCAAAAGAAAAAAATTAAAATAAAGGAACATAAAAAATACTAAAAATCAAAAAAAGGAACAAAAATTTCAAAAAAAATCAAAAGTAACAACAAAAATTGTATAAATATATAAAAGTTTTCTAGTCAAACAAAAAAAAAAAAAACAACGAAGGAGATTTACACATCAACTGCCCCCCAAAACAGAAACAGAAACGGAAACCTGAATTGAGGTCTTGGAGTGGTCTCTGAGCCAAAACCCAAATCAAAACAAAAAAAAATTGACAGCGCCGGAAAGTGACCCAAAAGGAGGGGGACACGACTGTAAAACTGGCCAAAAAAGATGCCATACCATCGGAGTGGAGACGCCTCGGCACAGGCCGACAAATTGAGCGGCATTGTGGAGGAGAGCGATCTGTATGAGGGGTTTGCACCGCATGTCGAGACCTCGGAAATCAAAACCCTTGACTTTTACAATCAGCCCAAGCCATCCGGTAAGTCAAGACACTGTCCTTTTTTTTATATATATATATTATATAAATACTTTTGGGGGCTTAAGAAAAGTGCTCTAAAAATGGTCAGCTTTTCATTAAAACTGTCCCTTTAGAATGTGTAAGGGAAAACATATGTAAATTGGTTTCAACCCCTTTTCAGCGGGACTTTAGCGAGATATTTATTCACATCACCAAACACGTTCGCTATTTGAGATAGGCCTCATCAATATATTTCTACAAAATGTCCAATAAATCCTGATAGTCCAAATCAAAATACTTATGTACATAAAACGACACCTGCACGAATTTCGTCTCGGGCTTCACAGTGTACTCATCCATGCTGTACACTTAAAAATCAACATAATTAATTTTTATAATTTAGGCCTTATCCAAAAACCATTTGTTTATAAATATCAATATCAGATATTAATGAGAAAAAAACAATTCCAGTATCATTTTGATTATTATAACCTTTCCATTTCCTCTCATCAATGTTAAGTATATCTTTTGTTGTTTATAAATGCAAAAGATATAAATGAGAATTGATGCAAATAAACAAGCTAAATTCCAACAATAAATATACAGAGTAAAAGCCCAAAATCAGTGATTAAAGTTAAATGATCTACTTTTTTGGGAAATTCAGACAAAAACAAATGAAATTGGCTCAGGGGGTCGTAGATTTTAACGACTCTTCAGGTACCGTGCGGTGCCCACGCAAAAAAAAATCATACATATCATATGATTCACAGACGATCCTCGGGCACATGTGATTTTGTTATTGAGTAGGAAATTTTAATTTATATCTTTCCTTGCCGTAAAGAATATTTGTTTTCTTTTTAATTACGTTTCGTGCAAAATTCGAGTACATTAATCAGAAGATCTAAAAAAACAAACATTAATTATGGGCATTTGCAAAAATAATCAAAGCCAATAATATTTCCTCTCTACAGTCTCCTGCCCCCAAAGGCAAAATCCCCAACGGGTTTATTTCTCGACCAGCAGTTTCTTTACAGTTTTTTGGTTGTGTTTTTTTTTGTTGGCTATTACAGCACGCAAGCGTAAAATAAAAATATTTATATTTATTTATGAAAAACCCGACGGCAACCGCCTGTCAAATTAATGCAATCCGCTCTGTGCTTTGTGTAAACATCGCCAGGGCAGCAAAATATTTCATTTAAATACAGGGAGTCGTAAATGACGGCAACAGAAAGAATTACAGATATCGAATTGGTTGGGTTTTTGGAAAAAGGTTGCAGGGGAAAAATATCGGAAGACTCTCTATAACTTATAGTGTATGCCCTATATGAGTAAATTCTTCTTTTTGTTTACGCTTTTATTTATTCAATCCAATTTTCGTTCGGAAAAATGGAATTCTTTCTGTTTATTTGTGTTTAAAAATGCAAATTGCAATTTACATACGTGTATGATTTTTACAACGAAATTTCTGCCCTTGCTCGAACATTATTTATACAGTAAACCGTTTCCGAGAATTTCCCCACTTAAACCAAACATCAAACAAACAGAAGAAAGCTTATCAATCTCGAAAGATACACGATTCGAAAAGGGTACAAGAAACCAGAAAGTGTTGACCCAAATTGTGCAAACAATAATATTGTCGGATAGATACGGTACACATGTTTTTACATACATATGTATGTACCGAAGAAAAACCAAAGCAAAAGTGATATGTGTATAATTGCGTCTTACGATTGCCAGAAAAACTGCAAATTCGATTTATTTCCACGCGAGTTATACCATCAAAGCTAATTGCGTTTAACAGCTTTACACAAATTCTGTTTACGCTGCATTCGATTATGGTTTATGGTAGGACGAATGAATATGGATATTGAATATATTCGTGCCCGCATGATTTAGAATGGGTTCGAAAGAGAGGCGAATTATGAATTATGAAACTACGAAATAAAAATACTACGATTAAAATTATTATAAGCTGTTAAACATATAAAAAAAAAAAATCGTAAACTTAAAAGATATGAGAACTTTCCCATACTAATTTTTTCAACAATTTCCGCCTCCAACTGCAACTCCTTGTACCACCCTCGTTGTGGGCTAACGCGCTTGTCAGAATGCCAAATGGCAAAATCCACTAAATGCAATTTCAATTCCAAATGCAATCAGGCAATCCCAGCCAATCGAACCATTAGTGGGGCACTCTACCATCTCCATCCGCGTATTCCCATATCCCCATATACCCCGTATCCCTAACGTCAATATTCCTCCCTCGCGACGGCTGTCGACATCGACATTGGCCTTGATTTTGATTTACAAAATAATATGCCTGTTGTACACAGAGCCATTACGAGTACTATATGCATATGGATAAATGGATAAAACCCAATTATATATATGTATATGAAAGAAATTTGTACTTTCCGAAACGAACCATTGAAAATTGATTATTCGAATAAAATCACGGCACGGGTTCCTTTCGGTTACTGCGTAGGTTGATTAGAATATCCATTGGGTATAGCCCCCTTTTTCGATATTATCTATATTTCATAAATAAGATTTAATATTTTATGCAGACACCGAGATGATTCTCTCGTGGGCACCGCTGTGAGTGGGCAAACAAATAAAAATATTCACGTTTTTATGGCACTCTTGGCCAGCATCCAATTAATTTGTTTATAAATAAATGCAAAATTTTTCATCATCACTTTTCCTCCTGTTGTGGTTTTCTGCTTATGTTTCTGGCTTTTTGATACAAGCTTTTTTTCCCCAATTTAAATCAGCTGCGGAGATTGTGATTGGGAATGGGGATAATGGAATAAAATAGGTTCTTTCACAGCAGAATTATGGGAGCAATATTTTCTATTTATTTTCGCTTATTTGTTTGAATTAATTAAAAAGAAAAATATGCGCTGCAAATGTGTACAAATATATTTAAATATATTCTGTTGTCTGCTTAATTTAAAATCCCAAAGAAGAATCTTACAAGGAATATCTACACACATTTGTTAATATCTTCAATAAGTTTTTGAATGCAAAAGATTAATAAATGAAAATTTTACAGATAAAATACAACAGAATTCCACAAGAGACACACCAAATGAAAGTCTCTGACTGCTGTCAAGTATGATCAATCGCATCTGTGGAACACATATACTAATCTATCTATAGTCGTACATTTTTAGCTAATATTAAATATCTTTAAATATTTTTGTTGGTTGTATTTTCTGTGTCGCACAGGCCACGTGCCATCTGCACCAACAATTCTGAAAGAAATCATGATTTTTATGGCTTTAAATCAAGAATTTATTTGTTGTTTGTTAGCAATAATAACATTTTTGCTTACGCAAACGAAATGGAAACAGAATATTCTTCCCCAATTCTTCCCCCGGTGACGTGCAACAACGTACGAACCCAATAAGAAAATACGTTTCTGTTTTGCTATTTAATGCCAAATGAAATTATGTTTTGGGCAAAAAATACAACACAAAATCGGGAGGCATAAATTTAAATTTTTTAGGAATTTTTAATGATCCACTTGTGCGATTGGAAAATGTATTTTCCAAAAAATAAAGAAATATTTTGTATTTCGGATGAAAAATTTTCCATTGGCATCAGGCGATTTTCTATTTATATATGCATATATGTACATATATATTTTGTTGTGTATGAGTAATTTTGGATAGTCCCAATAACTGTTTGAAAATTTGTGGGGCGTGTGCCTCACTGACACCTTCTTGCCCCATCTGCCTGAGCAGAAAGCACGTGCTGCCGACTCTGCCTCTGAAAATATGCGAAAAGTGTGCCTCGAAAGATTTTTCTCAGCATTCTGTAACCGACTCAAACTGGTTTTTGCGAATTTCTTTCAGCAATTATACGCTTTCAGAGGGTAACATGGATTTTGGCAGATATACACATATTTGCAATACAAAGACGGAATGCATGTTGATCCTTATAGTACACTACTTATGTATCAGTATGAATCACTATATCATGAACGTATGTAGTTAATCTTTTGGGTGCCATCGGTGGCAAGACAAATCTGTGTGAGAAAAATGTTCTTGGTACAAAAAATATTCGAATCAAATTAAACGAACGATCATAGGATAGAAGGATGATAAAAGTGAATTAATATAGGGACGAGTCGAACGAATGGTCGTTGGACTGATCATTGGAACGAAATCTCTTAATACCGCCCGATCTCGCAGGGTAGCTGCAGCTTCGTCTTCCCTAAAGCTAGCTTTTCTGTCAGGTTTCGTTTATTTATATTTCGTTTCGTTTTCTTGTTGTTCCCTACTCTGTTTTGGTTTTGTCTTTATTTTTAGTTAATTTCTGTTGTTATTCATTTTTAAGAGGATTCTTCAGTTAATTTCTTTGCAACTTGTATATCTTTTATATATGTATGTATGAAAGTCAGTCGCTCGCATATTTCATAGTCAGCAATTTGTTGTTCTTTTTGTTTGTGGGGCTATACATTTTTGATGTATAATTCATTGGGATTTTTGGTGTATTTTTGTGTATTTTTGTTGATTCATTCTTGGCGCATCTTTTGACCGATTTGACCGCTGAACCAGAATGAAAGTAAAAATAAAAAAAGAGCGCAGAACGAAACCTTTTGAGAATCTTTTGTGGGAGTTGCTAACTGAATTTTCTTGCATTTTATTTGGTTTTATTTGAGAGGTAAACTCGTTTCTGATAAGATTAACACAATTAAAAAATTATTAGGCTTGAAGGAATATTTCGTGTCATGCGCATATTTTTTTTTTTATCAAATTTACATAGTTCTTTTGCATATTTCTTGTATAGAAATTATTAGAAAAAAATGGAATATGTATGATTAGTAATAAAATCATATTCATCACATCCATATCTGTCAGCGTGAAAATCTTTAGCTTTTATGCTGAATATTCTGTGTTAAAATAAGCCTGAATCAGAACCAGTTTCAAAACACTATTTGTTGCGATAAATCAATGTAAATATAATTTTTGCAACATTGGCTCACTATCTCATCAATCATCAATCAATGCTGTCATTTGAACGATCGGTACTGAGACATATAACAAAAAAGAAACATTTTCTTAGTTTTGCTCAAAATATCAACCAATCTATTAGAACTGTCATGGGTTTTCCAAATATCTACTGAGAGATTCTATCATATTTTTGTGAGTTCAGAGATCAAATCCGCAATAATTCAGTTGCGCACGCCCAACCCCCATAACACTCTTCACCCCAATCCAATCCATTGGATCTCATCCGTTGTCGAAAAAGCAACAGAATACACGCCCACATGTCGTCGGTCTTTTGATCTTTTGGGTCGCATAAAACAATCAGCGACGGCTTTGGTCTGTTGGAAGTTGATGAAGGTGGATGGTGGGGCTGGTGTTTGAGGAGACAAGTGATAGGGCAATGGATATATATTATGAATGAGAGGGGTCTGTCTTATGTATTTTTGTGGTCGTGTGCCTCCGCGTACGACACTTTGCGTGCCGACAGATCTCATGCTCGTCGGTTCTGGTTCTGGTTCGTAATTAGGGCCAAACGAAAGGTCTTTTCGTTATAGAAGTTACCAAAGCAGATATCATGGCATGGGAAAACTAACTTGATTGGCACACATTTATTTGACGAAGGTAGACGCGAAAAAATTGTTTATATTCCATTAAAATAGACACCTGGAAAGGCCAATTGAAAGTTATTAATAAATATTTGAACATCTGTTGGACTTCGCTGTTTGATAAACATGCACGTCACGCACACATTCCCCAGTCTGAATCCATCAAACAATCGATAGAAATAATGAGCAAAATCCATCAAAAGAATCGATTGAAATTTGTCCCCCAAATGCGATTTCTTGTAAGATTTTCTAATTTTCTTTTCTTTAGCTCTTTTGGCCCCCTCCTGTCAACAGCGGCGCCTCTAATTAGATATAGTATGTGCAGATACTACAAGTATACATATATTTGTACGACACTGCGAGAGTATATGTCGTATAGTATCTTTGAGGTCACTAAGCAGCCGAACGTCACGCACTCGGTAATCTTTTCGGTTTTGTTTACTTGCTCTTTGATTTTCAAATGTCTCTGCGTTGATAAAAGCCGAAACACGAAACAAAAGAGAGGAGAAATAAATAGGAATTCGATTGGCAATAGTTCGACCATGGGATACCCTTTATTCAGATTTTTGTATATCACTAACCCAGTGGAAATTAAACACATCTTAAAAAATCAAAGTAAAAAAATAAAAAATTCATAATAAAACACACCAAAAAATAAAATTAAAAACAAAGAAATATACAAATGTCGCCATACAGATAATACAAAATATTTGAACAAATTTCCTGAATTTGAATTTCTATAGATCCTCAGAATTCATTGCTTGTTATTCATGATTGAACGATATTATAAGCTTTCCTTAAATTTCTATTGTATCAGTAAAAGTCTTATGATTAAAACCCAATAGTTCGGATTGTTCGGCGGATTGTTATCCCTTTATTTTTCTCTCTGCTCTTGACTGCTTCCTCTCTCTCTTTGTCTTTGTGTCCCTCTCTCTATATTTCTCCTCTGAGGCCAATCCGATAACAGTGTTTGTATTGCTCACTGTTTGGATAGCAGAACAAAAATTGTTGGGGCAGCACCCATCCATATATCATTTCCATTTTTTCCTTGCTCGGCTTTACTCGGCTTTTAACACACTTTTGCTTTTAATTTTGGTTCATAAAACTTTATATTTATTTACACTTTCATCCCCCTGCCTCTCCCCGCCCATTTAATTAGTTTGCATTCGTTTAAGGCATTCGTTTATATTACGAACTGCCCGAAAGTATGCTTTAAATTTGTTAATTAACTGTGGTGGTGGCATGGTAATTTCGGGACACTAGTGTGGCACACTGTCGGCTGCATAATACTGCAGATGGCGGTTTGAAATTAAATGTACATATTTGGGGGATTTTATTTAATTTAAAATTGAGGATTTAACTAAATGCCAGTCTAAACTGTTGAAACAAATGTAAGAGAGACGTCCGCACTTGGTCCTGCATTCAAATAGAGCTTCTAACGTGTAGACTTGAAAGTTTTAGTTATCAAACCGCCTTCATTTGCGTATGTATTTTACTTTCCAGTTTTATATATAAGTACTTTGACTTCCAATCCATTGCGGTATTCCATTCTCTGATCTGATTCACGTCTTGATCACATCTGCGATCACATGATGATGGAACTAACAGAGAAACAAAAGCAGAGATCAATTATAGTGCACAATAAGATTACGAGTATGAGGTTAATATCCATAAAACAATGTAACAAAAAAAAAAACAATATGAGTACCAGTACGAGTATGAGGTTCATTTCAATAGCAATTAAAATCATTGCAAATGATTTCACTATCAATCGATTAATATGATTATTTTCGAAATGAATAAACAGCTTACGACTCGAATGATTTGTTTGAATTGAGTGTGTACGGCATTTGCATTGCACACGCCTCGTCTCGCTTCTATGTCTAATTGCAAAGAATTTTAAAAGCAGTTCCGGCAGCTGTTATTAATGGCAATCTCCATCGAAGTAGTCCCATAACTAATCCATGAACTACTTAACTTTGTAATCTGCGAACTGCAGCCAGATTTACACCCCGAACTCTTACCAAAAACATATACAAGACATGGCCTACGAAGCAGTACCAGAACAACTCAAAGTCTACGCATTAATCATCGACTACGATCTACTGCATATATTTGTATGCAAATCTACTCCTCGAACGAGTCATAGAATCACTAAAACAGCTTTGAGAACTATATTTACATACTGCCCAAGACCTCGACCTATGTCTCCCTTTGTTGCCCATTTTACTCTTTTAATTAGCGAGCTTTTTTTTGCCAGAGCTTTGCAGATCACACACAAAATTGTGCCGCGCGGCTGCATCGTTCACCTGTGTTTTCTCTCTCTCTCTCTCTCTCTCTCCCGATCACACACGGCAATGATCGCTCGCTCAGCCTCTGGCCGCAGTCGGCCGTCACAGTCTCAGTTCAACCCTCGGGCGTTGCGGTTGCTTTCTGACGCACTCCTGCACCATTCGCTCTCACTTATCCGCCGTGTGCACCCAAAACCCAAAAAGTTGTCAACTGTCAAATCACGAAAGAAAGAAGCAGGCGACAAAATAAAAGTGTAAAGAGTGGAAAAAGAAAATCGAGAAAACAAACGGACAGATAGGCGAATCAATTGAAATAGTTTGTCGAAACAAGTCGCGTGTCAACGTAATTACTTTACATGTTTATATAGTGCGTGTGCCTATACAAATACAGCCCACTGTGTGTGTGTGTTAAGAGTGTATGTATGCATACTTGTGCGTGCCAGTGCCAGTGTGAGAGTGTGTGTATGGGGCAGCCTCCAAAAACTGCAATCTGAAATGCACATTAAAAGCAAATCGACTTTTAAATCACGGCTCGTTAATTATCACGCCTAGCTGCCAAACTCTAAAATAAACAAGAAAATACCGAGTACGATGAACAGCAACAACAAATATCCCATACATACATATCTATACGATTATATATACAAGATTTTGGATGTGTGCAAATAGTCTCGTGCGTTGCGTTCAATGGTCACTCAGTCAGTCAGTCAGTCAAGCAGTCAGTCAATGCTACAATATTTGTGTAGTCGTATGCTTGATGAATGTGCGTTGCTTTCGATTACGCATACGCCATGTGTGCGCCTCTAACAGAGCTACTCTTATGCCTTTGGCTGTGAAATCGAAGTACATAGATCTTTTAGCTCAGTTATTAGTGCAAAATAGCTAAAGAACATTTTGATTGATTTTCTAGAAAAATACCAAATACATTTTCATGATTACACGACCTTTAAGCTATCTTAAAACAAAGATGATTAAAATGCCTCTTATTAAAATAAATTTTTGAATGATTTTTGTGCAAAATACCAAAATATACCAACTAAATTTTCGTGCTTACAGAATCTCAAAATGCTCAAAAACCAAATATATGACTCTCGTTAATTTGCTGGAAAAATAACCAAATATAATTTTTCCTTTTTCGAGTTTGTGATATTGATCCAATCAGTATGATTTTAGTTAGATTAATAGATAAAAGGATTATTTACAAATCTATTAAATATCAGCTTCTAGCATCTATAGATCCCGACATCCATGTAGATCCATATAGGTACATACCTTTTACTGTGGGAACATCTGTTATTAAAAGACAATTTACTTCATAAAACTTTTCTAGAGCAAAATATAGCCGCAACAATGAAAACTGAATGAATTGAAGAGGGGGTTTTTTTTTGGTTGTGTGTTTTAAACAATACTTAATTGAATGCAAAATTATGCCCATATTAAAAGAAACGTGTTGTAGAGAGACAGAGAGATGTATGCCATATACTACTCGCATAAAGAGACTCGAGTCAATTGAATATATAATTCCGAAATCAATTCAGTTAAGTGCAATAACAGAAGCTCAACGATGAAACCAGTTTGGTTTTTTTTTTCAATAAATGCAGGCAACGGCAGAAAATCATATAGAATGAAAATCTAAAAAAAAAAAAAAAATGCAACACTCTGTGCCAGGCTCAAAAAGGCGCCAATTAGGCTTCTAATCAATGCACTTCACACGGCAATAAGTTGATTAATTTCCAAAATGGTGTGGGCACGCTCGTGGATCCGTGCCGAATCAAAGAACCAAAAGACAGCCTACCCTCAACCGCCCACTTAAAGCGGACTTTATACGATCCCCATCGAATCTCAATTAAGATTCGTTTGCGAATATACAACCCACAAAGAGGCGTACCCTACGCCCCATATAGCACTTCCACTTGGAACCAGCTGAGAGATAAAGTCGTAAAATAAGATCACAAAGGTCGCGCCTGTCATGTGCCTCGTCCCTCGTAATATAGTCCAAAAAAACAACGAAATATGAATACGCTGCTAATTGACAAATAGGAAACTCACGATCGGTCAAAGATATTTATAGCACTCGCTAAACAATCTAAACAATCTGACAGCAGCCCCCAAAGCCGCAGCAGCAGCCGCAGCAGCATATCACAAGCAGGCTCGTTGACCATTCCCCTGTGCTCTGTTCTCTGCCTCAAGCCAGTGCTAAATTGATGTGAATACTATACATATCACATATCATATCAGTATCTGTATACGTACATATCTGCAGTAAATCAAAATTTGTACAGTCAAATTATAAAAATCGATTCGATAAATATTTAAATTTGTTTTACAAAATTACTCAACGATGAACGAATTAATTTGCAAGTCTCGAGAACAAATTTGATCAATAATATTACATACACTCTTACAAGTTATAAGACTTAAACGAATATATGTTTTGTATATTTTTTAATATTTTTACTTGCAATTTAATGAATGGAACGCAGTAAAAGGTCAACGTTCTTTCTTTGGTATATATGGTTCTGATAAACAAAATACATATCTGCAAATCGATATTCGATTTATATATCGTTATTTCTTGCAGACAGAAGCTAAAATAAATTCTTTGATATTTATTTGCCTGAGAATGATTCTTAGAAATATTATTTGCCCTTCGTGATTCATCTTGTTTCACAATTAATGCATTAATTGGATCAAATTATGCTTTGCGCTTCCTCTACTCCTTTTGAAGGTCTTTCCCCTTAGATAAATTTAAACCGTTATTTCTAAAAATCCCCTGATGCTTGTACACCCCATGACGCCTTCTGTGTCCGCAATTAAGATGAAAATACGTCTACAATTTGGAAATGAAAACAAGAGACAACAAACAAACACTCGGCAATAACAAAATTAATCTGCACAGTGCCAAAAAGGAAAATCGGTTGAACGTTGCTTGTTTCGTGGGTTCCCGTTCCCTTGGGGGAACTTTTCTCAAATTATATTTAGCTGCAGCCGGCAATTGTTGTACCCTATTCAGGGGGGCATTATGATTTTGAGCAGAGTTTGGCAAAGAAGAGAAGAAGGAATACGTGAATCAGAATTCTATAAAAGTTAGTCCTGAAATATTGAAGGTATCTAGATGATTCCAAAGATAACGCTTCTTTGAAAATTTCTAATTTAAATCGGACGAAACGATTGATTTGCAAGGGTATCTAATGATACCTTAGAATAGTCTTATTTTCATATTGTTGCTATTGTTGGCAACCGATTCGGTGACAAATGTCGTCAGAGAGGGGTAAAAATGTAATAAATTGCATTTGCAATTTGCATGCACAGAATGTGTTGTTGTCTGCCGCTAACCTCTCTGTCCGCTGCCCCTTCTACATACGTACAGTTCGTATACGTTTCGATTCGGCTTAATTTTATTGTTTCCGCCAACTAAAAATTGCACATTAGATCATGTCACAATAATTTGATTCTATTTTATATACAGATTTGTTTGCCTAAATCCCTACAGAGAAAATTGGTACAGAATCGTTTTCATTAGTTTTCCAATTAATTCGTAGGAATTTCTCATTTAATAGTAAGTTCGAAATGTTCCAAAAATAACGATTATTCGTGCTAATCCCATTAAAAGAAACTCACGAATTTATTAATAAACTACGTCAATTATTTAAATTAATCGAAAGAATCAATTGACAACTTCTCGACTCTTATGTATGTAAATGTATTTCCAGTTTTCTTCTCTTGAGCTCGAATCAGAAAGGATCGTAAAGATATGGCTTGAGAATCTATATCTATAATTTATTTACGGCCACTTCACTGATGCCAATTAGAGTGCAATTAGGCGCCTCTGATGGCGTATTTTGGTAGAATCTTTATGGGCTCCTTGATTTCCCCAGACTTATACCTCCATACATAACTTATGATTGACCAATTTGGGGACTCACATAACGCAGATTGCTAAATATACACATATGTATGTATATATTTTGAATTAGCTTTAGGAGGTGTGTGTTTGTTTGTGTGATGTGGGGCAACACTTTAAGTGTCGCCAGAATTCTTGGCAATCTCCACTCTCATAAATTTCCCTTACCCAAAAAATAATAATATAAAACAAAATCCGATATAGCCAAGTCCAAGATAATTGTCATCAGGTTTATATTTTGTTCTTGGGTTTTCCGTCCAAAAATTGTTGGCTAATTAATCTTTTGGCCCCCGGCTCGGGAAAACCGATTTTCCTCTGCCATCGGCAGAGGCACCCGGCACATTGGCCACGCGTTGTTTGTTTTCAGCATTTGTGTTCCGTTCAAAATAATGGCCAAGAATCGCGTTAGCTTTGACTTAATTTTATTTCGCCTGACGAAACATGTGAAAAATCAATTTTCGTATACGCTAAAAAAAGATCAACAGATCAACGTAGGAAAAAATATAAATAAACAAACGAAACGAAAATTGTGTTGAAATGCGTTTGAGATTGTGGTGGGTACACACATGTATAAAGATGGCATGCAGGGCAGGGCAGGCAGGGCAGGCAGGAAGAAAGCTTCTCACGTGAGATTTTGTTTGGAAATGTTGTAAATTGAGTTTTGGGTTTCCTAATGCGCACATCGCCAGCAAAAAATCTGTGTTTATGGGTCTCTAGATCAATGGAAAATATCAAAAATGTATACTTGAAAAGGGGAGAAATAAGAAAGGGTGTTACTTTAGGGTATAGCGTGTTTACACTCGTGTGTTACCCTTTCGTTTTCTATTGTTTGGTATTATTGTATTTTAGTTAAAAAAGGAACCTTTTTTTTTTGTAGATTCATTCAATTCTGAGTTGTTTTTGAATATTGATTATATTTCATTAGTGTTCTTATTTTTTTTTTTTTTTGGCGGAATATTTTTCTTTTTTCGTATATTAATTCAGAACCTTCAACAATATTTTTTTATTTATGATCAGATTTTTTACAACTTTGCTAATGAAAAGGTACACAAGGAAATTCTTTAGAGTCTTCCAAAATTTATTCTCAATCAAATTTCTGACTTCCCTTACCCCGAGACCTCACCAAATCCCGCAAAATCCCTCAATTTTCACACGCAACTCTTTCGCATCTGAACACCTGCTCCAAAATTCCTCGCCACTGAGGTTTCCCCATAAATTTTCTTTCAAAAGGGTGTAAGTGGTGTGGTGCAGAGGAATGTAGAAATTTCCCATGCTCATGGCACACAAATATTTTTACAATTTTCGCAGCAAAGCCAAAGAACTGGGTGGTTTTGAAAAATGCTCGTAAATTGTATTTACTTTCCCCCCCATAAAAAAGTTGGCAGCGCAGCCCTAAACGCACACTACGTATACGAAAAGAATGCCAGCGAAAATGGTTACAGCAAGAAATATTTCCTGGGATTTTCCAAGCAGAGAATGTGCTTACGAAATTTCCCACAAAATGCTATTTATAAAAACATTTACACTAGGATTTGGGCAAACCGCACCGTAACCCACGCCCCTCCGGTCTGGTGGCAAAGCAGAGAGCCCGATAAGATCAGATCAGAAAAAGCACAACAGAAAACAGCTGTTTACTCTATGGCGCCGACAACCACTCCGCTGTTTCTGCTGCCCGAGAATTAGAAACAAACAAAACACACTCGCAAAAGAAGAGCAAAAACAATAAAAGTAGGCAGCAATCAGAAAATAGAATAAAGCAGAGAGAGAGAGAGAGAGAGTAAAAAGCTCACACGCGCCACCAGGTTATGATCTGCGCTCTCTTTGATGTAAAAAGCTTATTTGCTTGCACTCACACTTGTTTGCACACCTCACACTCCCAGTTTTCATCTCTTTGGGGGACACTGCACACACACTACTGAAAAGAATGAAATAATCTGGATATCAACAGATTATGTGGGGGTGATAAATGTTAGGATAAATTTTCTTACATCTCAACACACACAAGGAATGATGGGCCTTCTGCTAGCAGCTTCTTTTCTTGTCTTTCAGTGTAGCCCCCCCCATGTACTCTCTCTCTCTCTCTCTCCCAAACCCATCCGATGCGCACGAAGCTTTGATTTACGCGCTCGCTCTATTGCACTCTCACTCATTCCCACTTCCACCCATGCGCAATGGGCTTTACGCGCTCGCATGCCTGCACTCTCACTGGACATTACCGCTCTCTTTTTCGCTCGCTCCGCCACCCCATTTAAGCTTTTTGGTTTCATTCAGAAAGCAGCATGAAACCGGCCTGTCCGCCGGGCCGCCCCATGAGAACATTGAACGCATTCGAACGCTCCGCACGTAGGCCTACCACCCGTATACTTTTGTTGTTGCTGTGTTGCTTTCCAAAGGGCAACAGAGGGAGACGAGACGCGACTGTCTCGCTTACTCCTTTCGCTTTTTAACGATATCTTTCAACCCACCCTCCGCCAGGCGATAAAAGTGTTAAAATATTGAAATTAATTTCAAAATACCCCAAAATATAAAAAAAAACAATGTGAATTGAATATTTAAATGTGTTGCAAATTAAATTCAAGTGCTGCTGCTGGCACGACGAATGACAACGACAAAAGCAAATTGCAGATCGCAATAAATTAAAACAATAAAAGGCAGCCGAGAAGAAACGAACGATCGAAGGAGAAGGAAAGCGACGAACACGGGGGCGCTGAGGAGAAGGAGACTGACAAAATCTACATAAATGTTGTCGCGGTCGCTGTGGTTGTTGTGCGCGAAAAGTTCTCGATGCCAAAAAATCAAGTGATCGAAAAAACAAGACTGTAAATCGAACAACAGAACAGAAACACAGAAACAGAAACGGAAAAGACACAGAAACAGAACAGAAAGAAACGGAAAAGACACAGAGAAGCACACCCAAACGGAAAGGAAACAGAAACAGACCAAAAAAAAAAAAACATTAAACACAACTAAAAAAGATGGTTGGCAAAGTCTTGGGCCTGAAAGACTTGGAGCAGTTTAGCAGTCGTCGGAGCAGCGTCTACGTCGATCCCGAGTGCGACAAATTCTTTGAGTTGCCGCTCTTCATAGCTGCCAGCTCGAATGATATCACAACCAAATGCCAGTGCTGGCAGCTCAGTCCAGGTAATAAAAATCCAGACATCAACCAGACGAACGATCATCCCATCCGAGAGTTAAGATCATAAAAAAACTCCAAACTAAAACTAAAGAGTAGCAAAACAAAACAAGAAATTTATGTTTATGTTTAACCACTGGTGTGCAAAAGTTTTTTAGTTGAAATAAATTAAAGTAACACTCACTTTGGTGGCCGGGAAAGGTGAGCTGTAGAGGTCTTTTCTAAAGAAAAAATTTGTACGAATTTTATGGTGCATACGAATGTATTGAATACATTCCTTTAAAAATATTAAATACAGTTCGAATTCATTTAAACTACATGTGCAATTCATTTATTAAACCAGTAAATGCTAATTAGGTTATATTTTAATAAATATAATTTAATTATGAACGCTATAAATGCTTTATTTATTTTGCATTTTGTGTCCATGATTCACTTTATGGATTCTGAGAATTGTTAGAACGGAAACTGAACGTTAAACAAAACAACAATTGGGAAGATTGTGATGATGGGAAAAGGAAGAAAAGGGGAAAAGTAGAAAAATCGGTCAAAGATAAATGAAAGGGAAAAATAATAGAGGGTTAATACATAGTACATGTAGTAAAACTATGGAAAATTGATCTAGAAAAGTGATTGCTGCACCGTATACAATAATTAATCCCTTTAAACCAACCCCGTCCGATTAAACAAAAAATCATATAATGTATACAAAACAAACCAAAATTTTAATATGTTTAACACAAAGGGAAAAAAATTAACGCAGCCATAAATTCAAGGAAAAAATTAAAAAAAAAGAAGTAACAAAAAACATTTAAACAAAAAATTTAAATCCATCAGAGGGATGTGTAAAATGTTTTACCAAGCCATTAAAAAAAACAATGAATGATACGCAAGTATTTTGCTGAAAATAGAGAAAGAAATAAAAGCTATTTAATACCGATTGCATCTGTTGCTCTGTGCTCAACTCTCAATAATTGCGGAATTGAATGACACAAAACATTTGATGTCTGATTAAAGATTACAGCATTTTGTTGGGTTTTAAATATGTGAATATTACATGCAGCGATTATACCCATTTAGATCTGTGTAACATCATAATGTGTACATCCAATTATGATGCATTTTGTGTGGTTTTGTTTTGCTTTTTTGCCACAAAACAAATGAAATTGATTCGTTCATAGGAAAATTACTGCATACGTTGTAAGTGGAATGTTGTATAAGATATACATACATACAGTCCCCCCATACAATCTCCAGCATCAGCATTTCCATATTTGTTGCTTGAAAATGCAAATGGATCGGCTGTGGATGCTGTATAAATGGGGAGGGGATTAATTACCCACACAAGCTGTGGGACCGATCCAGAGAGAGAGTGGAAGTGTGTTGGAGGCACACTCAGTTATACCAGTTTTTATTGTTATTGCACTTCAAACAGCACTTTTTACATCCCCCTCCCTATCATCATTCTTATCGTTTTTTCTTTCGTCATTTGCAAATGCATTTTTCCCTAAATGATTTTTTATGACATTTTATACAGTTTTTAACGAGAATTGCATTAAAAAGAAAAACACTGCAGAGCTCGAAAGAGTAAATAAATCAAAAGGTTGCCAACATAGTATCTGATTTGTTGATGACTGATATTGATATGGCGCTGGCCGGCGCTGCGTTTACCGTTCTATGCTTATCAGTAGAGCAAGATAACTCCAGGTGATAGATAGGTGATGCCTAGAGAGAGGGGTATTCCAAGGGGAACATCATGCAAAAATCGATCAGCTGTCTGTCGTTTGCTGTAATGAGACTTGTCCGCGCTGCAATCAATTACCCCGTCCAGATATCTAATCAATATGGCAACCCAGGCAGCCCCAGCCCCAACAACAACCACATTCCACCCCCCTCCGAAGTGGTTCAATATGGCATTGGGTGGCAAGCGCTGCGGGTACTCGTGGTTCAAGGGTAATCGAGGGGGATATGTGGTACCGTTGTCCTACATATGGCTGTTGACCAGCTGACCAGAGCGATAGAAAAAACAAACCGCAAAACATCGATCTACGGTTGTCATATGGTTTATATTTCGATTGGAGGATTGGAGGTACAATGGCTGTCAGAAACGGATAATAATTGCATTCTAAAAGTTTTTTCGGTATTCGATGATATTTTGCATTCTGATATTTTTCATGATTTTCTCCGACTAGAAGATGAAAGAAGTATCTTTAATTTTTTTTTTCGGTTTAAAGTTTGAAATTTATCGATTTAAAATTCAAATAGTGCTAATCGGATCCGATATTAATCTAAATGAGGCTTCGAATATTTAATTTATCGATAAATAAAATGTTCAATTGTTCTCGATTATCATGAAATAGTTTTATAGCACTAAAAGCACAAAAGTAAAATATTTTAAATTTTTGCATACAAAATTTCACAATAGTTCAACTTTGATTGATAAAATAGTCCCCCTATCAATATTTAATGCTCCAACATTTCAACTTATTTTATGGTTGTTTCGTGTACTTTTCTACAGCTGATGATAGATAAACTTATAGGCATTGTTTGCGCTAAACATTTTCCCAAGAAACGTTGACACCAAACAAAATTTCCATAAAATATTTATCGTTCCGGAGAATCTGCCAAATTAGTTGTGCACTTCAGTGGAAATCTAAACGACATTTTCATGGTTCACATATTTCGTTTGTGGTTGTTACTTTTTATCAATTATCAATATCAAAACTTATCTGATGCATTTTCTCAAGTATTTTATTTTGACCACTTGGCGTATGAGTAATTTTGAACATTACGTGTACGCCGCTCTACAGCTCTTAAAGACGAAATTTAACTACTTATCGGTACACGAACACACGAGCAGTGGCCTGTGTGCAAGTTGCGACTTTGATGATAATGAAGAAAACGTTTCTGTGCACTCAAGAGGGGCCCCCTAAACAATAAAAACAATAACAATCATGTCATATGATTAGGTGCCCTCAAGTGGCAGCCGAAACGGCAGCCTCAAACACTTGTTCTGGCCATGGCCTGAACATCATCAGCCCCGCAGTTAATGACCTAACCTAAGTGGAATAAGCTTGTAGTTTAATCAATCGAAATGTACCCGCTATATTTAATCCCTTATCAAAGCCAAACCCTTGCTAATCGCTTTCTATAATCGATCTATATTTATAGGCAAGGAGCCGGCACTGCGCTCCTACACGGAAATCCAACAGCTACTGCAGCAGGGCAAGAAACGTGACGTAAAGAACATACTCAGAGAGAACTCATGGCCGATCAACTCTCCCATACGCGCCCAGCTATGGCCGATGCTATGCGGCCAGCACCTGACCAAGCAGCAAATGCTCGATGGGTTCTACTGGGAGATGGTCCATCAGGTAAAATGAACATAACTTGATTTAATTAAATTGTGGCTTTAATTTATATGCGTGTTACTCTCTCAAGGTCTTTGGCACCACAGAGCTGTCGGAGAAGCCGATTATGCTGCCCGCCTTTGTGGATGCCACACACTGTTTGCCCTATCATCTGACCAGCACGGGCCGTGCCGTTGCCGATCGCATTGTGAATGTGTTGGGCTATGATTGCCCCGATATTACCTACAGTCCAGTATTGTATCCCATTACATCGATACTTTTGCATTTCATGTCGGGTGAGTTTTCAAAAATCTATGGCTTCCTTTTTTTGTAGTCGGTAGTTGTTGGGGTACAATAATAAATTGATAAGAGAAAATAATTGATTTATTTTACATCAAGATTCGTGTGTGTAATAATAACAGCATTATTACCTTTTAGGTACAACATTATTACCCGCTGTTTTCTTTTCCTATTTAATCTCTGTGTTTTTCTGGATGTTCTATCTATAGGGTGTACTCCACTCCAATCCACTCTACACACGTGAATTGTCAATATTTGTTCAAGTCATTTTTATCGCCTCTACAAAATACACAAATAAGTGGCACAATTGTAAGGCAACTTGGTCTGCTGCCTGCCACCCTTCCCATTCACTCTACACTATACATCTCTCTCTTTCTCTCTCTCTTAATTTCTGTGTACGGGGGAAATATGGGAGATGCTCTGTGCAAGTATCGCAGCTCATTGCAAATTGATGTATCGTGATTTGGTGGCTAATTGATTTGGCCAACATGCAATGAGCCGAGCCATCAAAAACGCGTAATTTAAAATGTAAATCTAGGCTTTTTTTTTCTTTTTTATTTGTACAAATTTTGAAAATACAGTGTAGTTCATGGCTTCAGGGCAGATTAAAGGTTAGCGATCGATGGGGAGTTTTAAATGGATATGAGAACAAATAAATTATGCCAAGTAACTAGAATACTTTCGATCCCAATTTTGATCAATGATTAAAGCTTACCAAAGCTCGTTCTTACCACAAAATATTTTTTCTTAGCTTATTATTTATTATTATACCCATAAATAATATGTATCGGCTGTTGTTACGCTGTGATCAGTCATACAATCGTGTAACGCACTGTACATTTCCCTTTTTTTTTTTTTGTCTGCCACACTGGACTGAACCTCGGTCTTGACCGTAGTCAAATGATCAACGTCTAACAGTCTGCTTTACGTGTAGTTCCGCGTTTGGTTGCTGTTTTTGTAATTGTTTGTATTACTTTATTATCAGCGGCTCATCATTGTCGCGGGGGACGCGCTCTTTGTAGCTTAATCTACTATAATATATACAGTAAAGTATTTGATCAGAAATTGGTTGAATCCAGTCAGGTGTGGACATAAGTGTGTACAAATCTGGCAAGATCCAGTCAATTGTTGGGAATTTAGTGGAAATTTCCAAATAAAAAATGAGCGAGAGAAAGAGAAGGTGGAGGGGAAGTAAAAGGTAATCTCATCTTTAACCTTCAGAGATCTATGCATTTCGAAAGCTTTTGTTTAAACGTTCAACGATTCCCAGGCTTAAATGCAGATTAAACAGACAGCTGGTCTGATGTGATAATCTCCCCCTCTAACCTTATCGATACTGCATCGTATAGGTAGGCCCCTTAATCTATTCCATCGCAGCTATTGAACCCTAAGATCAGATCAGTTCAGACCCCCATACACCGAACAACAACAAACGAGATGAGCGATCGTTCAATTTTGTATTGTAAACACGAATGCGCTCTCGTTCCTATCATCATGAATATTATCTCATATTCATTACCAATTATCTCGAATTTCGTTGGGTCTATATATAGTATTTATATATGTATCTGTGGTATAGGGAATGGCAAACAGGAGGCAGGCCGCCGCTTATGCGCCTTACTTTTTTGGGACGGAGAGCTCTGCTGATAAGCCGAATGGGGGAGAGGTCAGACCCGGCGGCGTTTGCCTGTCATTCTGAAGGTTTGTTTACACTGAGCAAAAAATTGTTCTCTTCCTTTGCCTATCTGCCATCTGTCTGTCCATCTGTCTGACATTAAAATTCAATTCCGGTCGAGATCTCAAGGCAGAGTATTGTCTCTCCGTCTATTATGATTTCGTATTTTGTTTCCCAGACGGTACACAGTACAAAGTTCTATGAGAATGATGTGAAGGAACAGTCAAGCTCTAGAAATCTTCCTCAAACCAATTTCAACCGAATTTCAAATCTGAGTGTTTTAGAAATCGGTTTGGATTGGTATAAAATCTGTAAAGATATTATAAAAGCGATTTAAAACCTTTTTCAAATAAAAATCAACAATGTATAAAAAAAGAATATCTCCCTCATACTTAAATATATCTGATATATGTACATGGTTAGATATTAATCTCTAAAAAATATCTGAAAAACTTTTAATATTCCATTAATTTTCCATCCATGAGCCCACAAAAATCTGAAAATTTTAATACTTTTTGCATTTTGTAAACCAAAAATTGTGTGGAACTTTTTGGAATAAACCGAATCAAAAGAAAAACAGAAACAGAAACAGCTGCAAAAAATAATACAAATCTCCATAAAGTGTCCAAACGAAGGACACTCGAAATCGAAATCAAACGAAATGAAATGAATGGAAAAACTGACAGGGCATGGACATGGCATGTGGCGATGAGCTGCATGTTCAATCAACGCATTTCCATATTGAATATTTTTCTCCTTTTTCTTTTATTTTTATGTATGTGTGTGTGTGTGTACATTTTTCAAGTTCAAGAGTCTGCCGCCGCGGCGCGCCGCCAGTACATAAGCAAATGTTTAAAGTGATATAGATAGTAGTACCATATGCATACGTATCTGTATCTGTATCTGTCTGTTTGCATTCTGCTGTCTGACGTCATTGCCATACGACTCGATTCGATTCGATTGGGTGGCGGGGGGCTCTTTCTGCAATTTGCGAATTTCGATTCGCCTTTACCCACTTAAAGTAAACAGAGGCAGAAGGCAGAACGTTGCAGCAGGAAAAGGAGGAGGAGGTGGAAGTTGCTCAAGGCTTCTCCACATTGTTTGTTCTTGGTATCTCCGCTCTCTCTCTCTCTCTCTCTCCATCTCCCACTGGAGTGCCCTTCGATTTGTAGTTTACTGACACACTTTTCTTGTGTGCTTGTGATAATCGATGTATGTATTTTTTAGTGCAGTTAAAACAGGATTGGTGTGCGCATAGCCCTAAAGGAAATTAAAGTCAGGAACTAACTAAGAAATTTCTAGAATTTAATTTCTTATTGCAGTACCCGAGAAGTGTGTTTTGCTATTGCATTCTCGGGCGCAGAGCTTTCAGAATAGAGAGAGAGAGAGACAAACAGCTACAGCTTACAGATTACCTGTTAATTCTCTGTCCTCAGGAAATTTTAGAATTTTAAGAATTTTAGAGGGATTTTCGAGACTGTAACATTTTTCTTTCCTAGAAGATCTTTTATCCAATGAATTTTTGCGCCTAAACACAGCTTTTAATGCATGTATTTATGGAATAAACACTCTGGCTTTGCTTCACATTTGTTTTGTTCTTCTTTTTTGGTCTATTCTTTCCTCTGTTGTGCTTTGAGTTTGCTAATGACGGCAACACGTGAGCATAAAATTCGCATAAAACCCCAGACTAAAAACAGAATGGAAACAAAAGAAATGCTCGCATATTTGTACTCTTTCCTTTATGGCTGTACGAGTGTGTTTGCCTATTCCTATTCTATTCCTCCATTGTTCCTAATGTTTATCTCACTCCATGCCGTTCTCCCCCGCTCACTGTTTTGTGGCGTTGCTGGTGTGTGCCCTACCCAAACATTCTCGCCTCATGCATATTTATTTTGCACGGCTTTTATATGGAAGACGGAGTGGAGTGTGGCTGCGACTCATCATCAAATCTACGACGAGTGGTTGTTGGGCATTCGAGGCACGCACAATTCAGATTAAAATATACGGCATATTCTATAAACGAGTACTTTTATTTTGATGGCTTGTTATTTTTTTGACGTCAGCCTTGAGGGCGACAGGTGATGAAGTGGGGAAAAAAAATGGAATATGTATAGTGAAAGGATTCATGAGGACAGACCTAATTTAAACAGAAGGTATTTAAATCCCCATATCTGTTGTTAGATCAAAGAGAACTTTTACCGTTCATTCCTGACCTAACTAAACAAATAAAAGTGTAAACTATACAAACATACGACCATCTGTCAATGTATTCGTGAGCTTTGCATTGCTCAGCATAAGCTAATGGATATCTCTCTCCCACTCTTCTGTATGTGTATTAAAGTCCTCTCCCATTCTACTGTATGTGTATTAAAGTCCTCTTCCATTCCATCTGTTTGTGGATGTTTTAGCAGGGCATTCATTGGTCCTCATGGCTGACTTCTGTCAGCTGTCTGCAGTCTCCCCCCAATTAGCAATTGAAAAATGTTATTTTCGCTTTTATTTAAATTTATTATGTGTTTCTGGCGGGCCACGGCGTCCATCTATCTTGGAAATATTTGCATTGTTTATGTTTGAGTTTGTTGAGCTAATTAAGGCAGAGGCAGAGGCGGCAGCGGATTATTCCTGTTTTCTGTCTTCTATCTTAAGTTGATGTTGTTTAGATGTGATACTATTTTTAGTGGGTTTTACGAGTCTTTCACCTACTGCCTCATAAATACCTCGACACGTGCTCTCTGACGTCAAATAAATGGCAGTTCTTGTGTCTTATATCAAAAGACTTTTGCTTCTGTTCTATCTCTATCTTTTTCGTTCCCCTCCATCCATTGTCCGTTGACAATTTAACCATTGTATGTAGCTATTGTATTTTGTTCAGCCACTTAAATTTAGTAGCTCAAAACCTTATCGCACATGCAATATATATGGAAACCCTAACGATTTAGCGTTTTATTGTGATTATTTTTGCTAGACTTAATTGCCTAATTAGAGGCTTATTGGTGTGCGAGACAGTTCTTTGATTAATTTCAATTTTAAATTGTTTACTTTTTATGTACGGTAGTTGTTGGGGTTTATTCTAGGGGTATATTGTGCCTGTGGGTATGGATGTAACAGGCTAAAGAACTGAAGCGAAGATTTATGCATGTCCGGTGTTCTACAATTTTAGGAGGTAGAGTAATCTATAGGTCTATTCCTGGTCTACACTCGTACTCCTTCCGGTTCCACTCTTCTTATGTATATTTCCTGCATATAGCAGGGTGTCCTATAGTCCTACTATATCTGCCATAACGTTCACTCCGATTCCAATTGGAAATTGTTGACTTTAGCTTGTTCTTGCCTGCCTCTGTCTCTGTTGTCGGTTGCTCTTATTGATAATGATGGGTCATTAAAATTTGAGCTGTCGCCAGTTGAATGCAACTGTTTGCAGATTAATGCCACATTGCAATTGCAATGCCAATTCCGAATACAGTCTCACAGTCTTTCTGTCTGTCTGTCTCTGCGTCATGCTCTATAAATAAATTCGCTCGGTGCGATTTCGCCCCTGTAAGATATTTAATAAACTTATCAAATGTTTGCCAACTTGGTTGGTGGGGTTGTTGCTTTCCGCAACAGATAAAGTTCAATGGGCGGTCGGTCGGACGCTGCTCTCCGTACTCCTGTCTGCCCGCTCTCCGCTCTCCTCTCACCGCTGTGGAAAAGCCAATTATAATTAAGAGCAATCTCATAAACTAAGCCAAACCGCCTTAGGCTAGTGTAATCCACTGATAAGTGGCCTGCCCGGCACAATCCACTGATAACGATTGCCTTTTGTTTACTCGAACGTTTGAAAGCAATTAAACTTTGTAATACAAAAGCAGAAACAGAAACAGAAATGGAATGGAAGCACAAATCAATGTGTAGGCAGGCGCCTGCCTACTCCTTATCACACTCCATTAAAGAGAGGTTCAATTCGGTTCAGTATCTAAATTGAATTTAAAGTCCCCCCTAAGCGGGACTGCCTGACTGATTGCTAATTGACGATTAAATTTGTATAACATTTTTACACATTTACATTGGCTTTATTTTTCACACATTCCATGAACTTTAATGTGAATGTGTAATCAGCGTTTTCATCAGATAATAGCTAATGAATCCCCCCCCACGAACTCTTCTGCAGAATGGGAATTATTTATAGCACTCGCCATTGCATAATTTGATCTAATTTTGTAATCAAATAATCAGGGACCACAAATACGAGTATACAGCATACAGAATTGCCTCCCTGCTAATTATGGTTTTTGCAATTGAGGAGACGGGAATGGCTAATGCTGGTCAAAGTGCATCCCAGACAGAGCAGAGCAGTCGACAAAGCTCTCAATTCAATTTTCCTCTGCGTCATTGCGGCAATGCATTTGCTCGATTCAGCGACAGAACCACAAACCCATATACCCATATATACCATATATACCACCACCCCTACCCTCTCATCCCTCTCTCAGCACTTGGCTGATGGATCCACAATCGCCCGCCCTGAGCTTTGAGCTGCTGCTGCTGCAGTAGTTCTACAATTAAATTAGAACCAGCTCTGTCGTTTATTGTTGGAGTGTTTGATGTAGGGGGCGTGTTCCATAGAGGTGGAAGGCTGGATAAATTGTGGTTGAGGTTAGGCCTGTCATAAGGTTGATAATTGTTAGAAAAAACTGCAATTTGATCACATCGATAGACTGACTGGCTGGGCATATTGTTTACCATACATATATTACATGTGAAACGAGATAATTTGGTTAGATTTATTCGGATCATATTCAAACAGAACATTCACTGAGCGAGTGATGAACTCATGGCAATTAAAAACACTTTTTCGAGGTGATTTCAGATGTGAATGCTACGAATATTATTAAAAGTTTTAAGTAGATTATCCATATTAAATACTGGAGACTCTTAAAAAATCTTTAAGCCTGTAAAATGATCTTTGATTAGGATATGCTATGGCTTATATTTCTAAAAAATTATCTAATAATTAGGGTAACAAATACAAGGTCTTATTGCACTTAGGAGATGTCCCAAATAAATGGAGATAAGTTAGGATAAATTGTGGCTTAGTTTTCAGTACAGTAATTTTTATTTTTAAACTACTCCAACTATAAGCTTGGGAGTCAATGATCATCTATAATTGCCATTAGGTTATACTGATAATTGCTTAAAGCACTTTACTAAGAGATCACTCTAATTAATTTTATGCCCTAGGAATGCTCAATTAATAGCATGAGGTGACGATCTTCTATGATCTCCCACAGATTTCTAATAGTTTTGTATCTAATATTCTCCTTCTCACGCTTAATTTCCCTTGCAGAGGAGGAAGCTTACATGTGCCTGGCCGGTCTGGTGGGCAGCAAGGAGAAGGTATTCATCAATCAAACCAAACTACAGCATGAGGTCACCTGGAAGACGGTGATGCAGATAGCCAAAAAGCACACGGTAAGCGCACACCTCAATCATAATGCCATCAATCAAACAGTAGTTAATCAAAGAATTTTTTTGTATTTGAAATAGAAAAGTGCCATTTCGTATTTCCAACGTATTTGTCCGGGTCTGAAGCTGGAGCGCGTATTCATGGACTGGTGCTGGTGGATATTAGCCGGTCTACCCTTCCAGCATCTGGTGCGGATCATGGACTGTTATTTCCACGAGGGCATCAAGGTCCTGTACCGTGTGGCCCTGGTCGTGCTCAATCTGTTCCACAAGGAGTGCCAGTCGAACAACGAATGGAGTCCGGATAATATTAAAAATGACATTGGCAATGCCCTGATCAAATTCTGCAAGAAGATACCAGTGTCGCCGGCGAAACTTCTCCATGCCGCGTTTAGTATTAGGGGACTGAGGTAGGAAAGAATCCTCAAATACCATTTATAAGTTAATACTAATGGCTAACCCTCATCTCCTTATTCGATTTGCAGTACCCAGTATATTTCTAGAATATTTATCAAGACTGAAATGCTACTAAAAAGCCGTTCCGTGCTCAATAGCGGTTCGAAGCAATTAATCAAATCGCGTTCAAGTGATAATCTGCCCACTAGTCAGTCGCAGGTGAACATTCAGATGATGTCGCATACATTGACCATCCGTGAGGTATGTAATTCATAATCCTATCTAAGCTTTCCCCTGCACTACTGCCCACCCAAACCAAAACCCAAAAAAAACCCACACATCACACCAAAAATACAAAAATATACAAAGAGAAACTATAGCCAGGTAGTAGTATATAGTAGTACTACTATCTCTGGAAGCAGCCCCCAAAATGCTCTCTACCTCTCTCTACACACAGCACAAATACGAAGCAAACACTTTTGTCTAATGGAAAACTCTTCTGTTTTTTTTTTATATTTTTTTTTTCTTCTGGTTATGTTTCTGATACAACTTGAACGCACCAAACCCCACAAAACAACAAAAAAAAAACAAAAAACAATATCTGTATGTAAATCCATACACCAGAAGCTGCACTCCGAGAGCTGTCGCAATTTGGTATGAGGCTAGAAACAAATTATTCCAAATTATACAAAATACTACTCATACTGATAATGATAATGTTATACTGCTGATGTTGGACTGATTCTGCTTGTTCTTGTTCAGTTGTTATTTTTTTTGTATATATACATACATGTTTGATAATGTTTATTGAATGAGTTTCCATTCTCAGTTCATTTGTTCAGCTATGAAATTGCTTGAGTTCTTCGAGTCGTCGATGGCAAATTTTTCGGGGAGACGAAAAATTGTATAGAGTGAAGATAATGCATGAGATTCAATGAGGGACATGAAGATAGGAAATGGTGGTTATATCTGTTAAATGCTGGAAATGTGAAAAGACATTATTTATAAGAAATTGTTTCGAAAGTACAAATTTTATAAAAGGAGACTTGCTTTACAGTTTTCAAATATTATGACCATAAAATACAGATGTATTAGTGATCTTGTTGGTTTCAACACTAAACCACTTAATGCGTTTTAGCGGTAGTGGAAATTTCTGATTTACTGATAAGGAATTGCAACAATCTTGCAACGCATTATCGAAACTACTTCTACTTATAAGAGATAAAATAACTAGGAAATGATTTAAAAATAAATAATTACCACATTTATTTTATAAAATATAAAGAAGAAAATCATATTGCAAATATGTAATATTAAATTGTTTTGATATCAGTATAAAATATTTTAGCGAACTTTAAAATAGTTTAATCTCAAAGCCAAAGACTTCCCCGACTTATCAATGCCTCAGGCATCATATCTTTCTGGGAAATTTTCTAAAATACAATACGAGTATCTCCCTCAATTGACAAATTCGACTCGAGTTTTGTGTTCGTTCTGCTGCCAACTTGACTTTTGTGTTGTTTAATGTTATCTATTTTTTTTTTTATTTTTTATATTATTTCCATTTCTATTTTGTTTTTGCTGCTGAATGAACTAACTTTTGTGAAGCTTTCCGTTCCGTTTCGTTTCGTTCTGTTTTACTTATCAAGACAAAGCTAAAGCACAGCCAAAACATACAACCGAAAGAAACCAATCATGATTATAATAACAAATACATAATATACCCACATCCATACAACATGCAGCTTTATATACAAACAAAAATATTTAAGTTTTTTTTTATATACAGTACATAGCTTTCTATTAAAAATATATACTCCAAAAAACAATATACTCACAAAAACAGAAATATACACAAACCAATAAACCAAATATCCTGCAGTACAATATATCTGCTCCTTTATATGAACAAAATCTTTATAAAAATGTTATTTCTATTTTTCTTGTACCCTTTATTTTTGCTGCCTTGGCAAACGAATGAATGAATCAAAAATATCAAAAAACTAAAACTAAAACTAAAAATTTTGCGTACGCTTTGATCAATGTATATTCATTTTTCGATATCGATGAAAAAAATAACCAATAACTTCTGCGGGTTCATTTGTCTTCATTTTGGGTGCATACACACACATATATATATATATATATCCATTTACCATATATATATATAGGGCGAAAAGTCGCCTGGTCATAGAGCCATCGCAATGGGCGTCTATCCCATACACAATCTGAAAAGTCAAGTCTGTAAGAACGAAGATGTAAGTGAAAAGTCAAAGTCAAACTCCAAAAACCAAACCACTCCACTCTACAGAGAAACCCTGCCACCCACCACACCCACAACAACAAACATTCCAAATTATAATAAAGTTTTATTATAAAACATGTATTGCATATCTCCAATTATATATCCCAAGCATAGCGTAATTATTTAAAGCTTTTATGCACAATTTATGATTCCATATTTATATACATCTATATCCAAAAACTATGCATGAAATGCTGGAAATTTTCATCCATCTAATTGGACTTGAATTTGATAGAACATAAATAAAGAATTTCAGTTTCCATTTGATAGAATTTAACGATGATTTTTAGTTGATTTTTATCCTACAATATTTGCTAGAGTTTTTTTTACACCCCCCATATGATTTCTTAGAGTGGGAAATATTCAAGCTAGAGACAATACAAAAGGAGAGATAATCTACTCAATGTGTCCCCAAACTCCATATCGTATTCATTTGTATCCCCCCCGACATATCGCCTATAATTGACATTCGTTTTTTTTTGTTTTGGTTTCTTTCATTTTGCAATATATATCCATCTATATATATCTTTTCATAGCATTTTGGTTTGCCGGGCACAAAGAATTTCATAAAAACCTGGACGGATAGACAATTTGTAAGCATTGCATTGCATATTGAGAAAAACAAAACCCCCTCCAAAAATCCAATATCTACTACCATTTGCCATTTCCCTACATGTATCCCTTCATGATATGAAAAAGTGAATGCAATTTCCCTTCCATTTGTACTTCCCATCCGAAAAATCAGTTTCGTGCCGTCTTCGAAAATATTTTAGACAAGTGTTTTTTGTCTATGTAAAAGTGTCTTTGTCCCGCCTAGACTACAGAGATCTCATCTATGGATCATCATCATCCCATACATCAATCAGAAAATAATAAAAACTATCGAAAGATTTACAAGCGCTGCCGCTGCTGCTGCGCTACCAATGCTGCTGCCTACAGTTCGAGCTGCTGCCGTATCTGCGCCGTAGTTACATTATGTACCCACTCTTAGACCCCCATAGAGCCCTTACCCCCCATAGATATGTTGAGAGTTCTTTTACCCGTATATACATATATATGTTACGTTGGCTTTTAGTTGGTTTTCGTTGGCTTTTGGCCTTTTAGTTCATGTTATTTCACGTCTTTTTTGATACCCGCCTACTACGTATTTACTTTGTTTTGTCATTGGCTAATTGCTACCCTCTTAAATCAGTTACTTGTACGAGTAGTTGTAGCAAAATGATACCACTCTCTTTTTTGTATAACAAGAAAACTAATAAGTGATATCTGTGTGCCCCCCTTTAGCTATTCACGTTGTGGTCGTGGCTGCCTGTGCGGATAACAATGTACCAACCGGTGCTGCTGTACACCACAGAAGAGCACGGCTGCTCTCTGACCACATTCTACGTGCGTGTGGAGCAGCACGAGCCCACGCTGCTCATGATCAAGACTTGCAATAATGAGGTACGTTTCAGGACAAAACACTATCCACTAGATCGTACTAGCTCCACTTTAATTGCAGGTCTTTGGCGCCTATTGCTCGTCGCGCTGGTTTGAGAGGAATGTCAAGGATGACAAGGGCCAGCGACAGGCCTACTTTGGCACCGGCGAAACCTTCCTGTTCTCTTTGTATCCAGAGCGTGCCAAGTACCCCTGGGTGGGCATTGAGGGTGACAAGGATCTGGGACACAGTTCCGAGCTGTTTATGGCAGCCGATTCCAAAATGATTACAATCGGTGGAGGGTAAGTCGCGACTTATTTCGATACTCAACCTGTTTCGTTCACTAATATATGGCTTCTCTTTCCTGTTTAGTGAGGGTCAGGCCATTTGGATGGACGAGAATATACGTTTTGGCAAAACGGATGGTTGCAAGACCTTCAACAATCCCCCGCTCTGTCCATCCGGTGACTTTGAGATCCGTGTGCTGGAGGTCTATGGCTTTGTGGGCATCTAAAGGGGCTCTCCGTATCGGAAGCTCTGTTCAATCCAACCAATATTGCCCGCCGATGATCAAGTGCTCAGCCAAAACCGCTACCCGGACCTACCCCCTATGCATCTCCACCACCACCACCAAAAACCACTCAAACCTAAAGATTTCAGAACACACACTTCCTTCCGCACCTCCTGGCGGAAGATGATCGTTAAGAAGAAGAGGAAGAAGAAAATGTTTAAACATTTATAAAAACCTATTTATAAATAAATGTATCGAAAGTGGCAGCAGCAAGCAGCAGCCGCCGTCGTGTTAATGTTAAATGTTTCAAATGAATGAAAACAAAAAACAAAAAAAAAACAACAACAAAATGAAGATAAAAACATACAAATTATATATTATATAATGGAAATACTCTGTGAGTTCATGTTTCAAAACGCAAAGCTTTGAAATTACAATACAAATAGTTGTTAAAATAATAATAATAACCCCCTATACACATATACTATACATATATAAAAACATAAACATATATATTATACGTATGCATAAACAATAACTACCTATATAATGTGTACAACTAAATGTAAATCCGTATTTCTATAGCCATGAATGAAATGAAATGTTAAAGAAAGATAACCCGCGATCAATTGAATATTGAAAATGAAAAAAATGGGGGGTGAAAACAAAAAAATGTTTATTATTGTTTATTATAATTTCGCTTAGCATGTATTTTATATTTTTCTTTATTTTTTTCTGTAAACCAAATTTACTGACTTGACTGAATTCGTTATTAATGTTGTTAAGATTGCTATTATTATTGCTATTACTATTGCTATGTGTATAGAAAGTGTAAAACATGTATAAATTGCATTGAGACCCGAATCCGAATGTGTCTCTCAACGGTTCACTACTCCATTTGGTCGCAACAAAAATATATAGATAAAGCAAAAACCCAAACATGTTTCGATTAAAGCTACAATGCTTATGCTCAGATACAACATATACTATATATTAGATGCCCAATACCATATATATAGCCCACAGTACACGATACAAATGTAAAGCCAATGTCCTGAGCCAACAGAGTCTGTCAACAGTGTCCAGAGAGATCGATCCACGTACTCATGTCAAATTGATCTCAAAATGGAAAAAACAAATATTGACAAGTTGAAGGCTACATAAACAAAACCCATGGAAATTCAATAATTATTTTAAGATTCCATTCCATATTCAATACCAACGAAATTCTTTTGCTCACACTTACACAGACACACACACGCACGCACTCACACACGAAATTTTTGCACACTTTTCTAGTCAGTTTTTATGTTAAAAAAAAAAAAAAGAACGAATACGAATATGATGTGTGGGGAGGGGATAGGTCTCTTCCTGTGTATATCTCTCTTGATCTGACTTTGAGCGATGGCAGACTCTGTTGGATCAGTGGAACGATCATTGCACTACTCAAGCGAATTGTTACAACTTACAATGGAAAAGCCACAACGAAAATTGAAGAAGGGGAAAATTGAAGACATGGGCCCACAGATTGCACCAAATGACAGGCAACACTCCACAACGATTGTGGAGGCTGGTACTCCACAATGTCCTACCTAACCCACATACCCCTTTACCTATGTATGTTCCTTTCCCATTCAAGATCTAATGCAATCTGTGGGGTGGGGGATATGTAGAGAGAGGAGCAGTTTAAGGCTACAAGTTAATATGAATAGTTCTTTAGGTTTTAAACAAACTCTCTGTGTTGTTGTTACTATAATTCAATTGTATATGTGTATGTACGTAAGCGCAGCATTATACATATGTAACCGATCTATACATTATAAATACCAGCTGCAAATAGTTACTTGAACAAGTTGATGATCACCCAGTACACGATCTAAAGCTAAGCGATAAATAAGAGAATGAAATCTGTTTGTTACTTGTTTCTGAATGTGAATTACTTTATTTTGGTTGACTAATTCTTACACAATCGATCGATGATAATGATGTTTATAGAGCTTAAGACGGTGGAGTGCTTGGAGCGATTGCCGATTGTTTGTGGCATGGACTCAGAGTCGTTCGTTCGCCCTCCCATGGACTCTCCGAGATTCTCATGGAGAGAGGAGTGGGAACGCATACATGGACAGTATTTGGTAAAGCAAACACTAAATCTTTTTTGTACATAAAAACTGTTTTTCTATCTGAATTGTTCTCAATGTGTAGTTAATACTATTTGATATATGCATATATTATACAGATACAATTACCCATTAACATAAACCTAAACATATATATATATTTATATTTGAATGTTATTTATGTGTAGCCCTGCAAAGTGAAATGAAATGAATCGATATAGCCAGCAGCTAAACCTAAACCCCATAAATAATGCTTTAGTGATCGTGTTATCTGTGTACCCACATACCATACCGCACATCCCCAAACGATAAATTATGCAGCAAACTGGAATTAAATGTACATCCTACATACATGTATGAATATTATATTTAGAGATCAATTGAGTGTGTGTATTGCTGATTTGAAACGACGAGTGTGTTGATTTGATTTGAAATGTTATTTTATTTATTTTATGCATATTTTTAATCGATAAATTATAATTACAAGCAAACACTCAACACACATACAATACAGACACTTACTTACATACACACACATATATAGTAGGAGACGAGTAAACTTTATTCAATAAATTATATATTATTATTAAACAAACAAGAATAACTATTATAAAAATATATATATGTATGTTAAATCATTTTAGTGGATGTATAAAAACAACGGAAACAAAATCAAATAAATGGAAATTAAAAAAAAAAAATAATCTAAGTACTTGTTTTCAAAAAAGATTGTAGCTAAAAACAAAATTCTATAATCGCTGCTCTATGCGTTCCTTATGCTTCTTCGTTTGACAGAAACGGCTAACTATGCATTCCGCATATTTCTTAGACGGTAACTCTATGTGCTCCATTTTCCTGTTAGTTTGTGCGCCACAAAAGTAAACCAAAAACACAGAAAACAAAAGAAAGCAACATGGAGGGTAGACTGCTGCTGGCAGCGTTACATAGATTGCTGTTGCAGAGGGTACAGCCGAGGAAATTCTGATACGGCACCAATGGATCCGGGGACACGTCGCAGCTGAAGCCCGCCGGCGAGGAGTCGCCAAAAAAGCAGGAGCGCCGAACGAAACGCGAACTTCCAGGCACTGCCAAACAAAAACAATAAAAACTTTAGGTATACACATACATAAGTAAAGCGTTGTGTGTGTATATGTACTTACTGCCCTCATAGTACTTGGTCAGGCAAGTGGGCTCCGCGCCTTGGGGGTAGTAGGATCGCATGTCGGCCAGGACTTCGACGGCATTACAATCCGTCTTGGCTATGTCATCGCCCGAGAAAATCTCCCCACACCCGGGATCGTTGACGGAATCGCATTCGAAGCAGGTAATCGCCAGAGCTATGGAGGAGGAGGGGTGACAATGATGATGACGACATGCGTAAATATGTGTGTCAACCACGAGTAGGAGGAGAAGGAGGAGGAGGAGGGACTGGCACTGGGACTGGCACTCACCTGTGCTGACCAGCGTGACGAGCAGCCACAGAGAGACAAACAGACGCATTGTATCGAACGATGCCACTCTCCACTGTCCACTGCGGGGCCGCTAATGGGGCTCGGTGCGCGAGTATTGAGGTGATTCAATAAGATGTGCGGATACAGATTCGATCTGTGCTACAGATGTTTTTCACAGTCTTCACAGATGCCGATGGCAATCACATTATATATAGTGTCTATCCGACTATTGACTAGCGACTACCGTACACTACCGACTCGAAGCGTTGCACACATGAGACTGAACAGCACCCAAACAAAACAGCACAGAAACTGAGCTGAGCGAACAATCGCATTCAGAATGTGATTTTCATAAACAGATTTTCTTGTTCATTTCTTATTCTTTTTTGTTTTTCAGTTCATTTCGGCTTCCTGGCATTTATACGAGCGTACCTTCGAGTATATCCCATGGAGTGAGTGGGGGGCGAAATACCGACCGCATTCGTGTTGACATTGTGGGTCGAATGGAGGTGGGTAGCCGTGTGTGCTATGTGTGCTGTGTGTGCTGTGTTCTGTGTGTGTGTGTGTGTGCCTGCCTGCCCTTCTCCATCATTTATCCGTCCATCGTGGCAGGCAAAAGCAAAAGTTCATTAGTGGCATTCGAACAAATAAACAATTTGGCATTTCGGTGTAAAATTAGTTTTTATTAGTTTGTATTTCGCTCTCCGAATTGTTGTTTGCCATCTTTTCGGCTCATACGGCTCGTAGTTGTATTTGCGTGGCCAAAACGGACTAATTTGTATGGCTCATCTAATGGCACTGATTGAACGTTAACACAATGGGGCGGATACTTAATTCCATTAGCTTAATTAACTCTTCAAATTGTGACATTAACTTGGGCTCTAAGAACCCATTTTTGTTGGCAAACAATCTATACAAAGGTATGACTAAATTTGACTAGGTTTACAATGGACTGGCATCTCGATTTCATTCAGGGTATTTGGGGTGCCAAAAGAAACACAATTAGTGATATCAATTTCCACGTCTCCACTTGATTGACCCCGATGGCCTCCGCTGCATTGCAGTAGTTCAAGTTGTCGCACACATGGCAGCTGGCATTATTCACCGCCGTCAGAGTGGGATCCATTTTGCACCACATATCTGTGGCATTCACATCGCCAAAGTAGCAGCCACGCACAATTTTGAGTACGCCATTTTCTGTGGGAATAAACAAGACATTGGTTGTGCGATTAGTCAGTCTACTTTCAGGCTAAATTTCTATATAGTATACGTATGCGACTCTTTTCCATGTTTGATTCGAAATGAAGCCAAAACTATCAACGAAAGACGAGCGTCAGCCATCGTCTGGCAGAGCTATTAAAACTATTTTGATATAGTGCGACAGCTGTTTGTTCAAATATGTATCCAGTCAACATATTTCAACAATTCCATTTGTTGTATATCAACAAAGTGGCTACAAACTATCTATTCATTGTGATCAGATCGTGATCTGATTTGGAGACTATTTTTAATACAGTTTGCTGTAATGGAACAAAGGGAGTATATGTAAGTCCTTTTTGTATCGGACTTTTAGTCCCATAATAGAGACCCATATCATTGGCAGCTCAAATTCTTAGAAGCAGGCAACATTTTACTGCATCTATATTCAATCTATTTAATCATTAATCATAATTTATTTAATCATCATTCATTAATTTAATGATTTAATTTAATTTCTATTAATTATAAAACTACTCTGAACATTAGATACTATATAGTCCATATGTCTTTCTGTATATTTTCAAAGGAAAATAGTCATAAATCACCTTAGAATGCATTATCTCTTTCAACTTGTACAAATAATTTTTAAACATTTATCATATATTTTCTTGAAAGCAATGAAACTGTCATAAATCATTTATAAATGCGTTAAACATCTTGAAACATTTAGAAACTATTTTGGTAAATTTTGTCTACTTATTTTTAAAAATTGCATGGTATAATGAATGCAGGAAAAAATATAAATGTCGGCCAGGAATTCCTACCCAAGTATAATTACCCTAATAATTTAGCTTGCCTATATTCCTCTGTGTCTCTTAAGACATGGATAATGAAACCTACTCTTCTTTCTCTTCCTACTTTATTTATATTTCTCCCTCCATTACTCAACCTTAATTAGTTTTGATTTAAGTGATTTAAATCGTGAAAATCCAATTTTATCCTCAAAATTCCTTCGACTTTTCCTTCGAATCCAATGACTTCCGGTACAGCTATACTCACCCTTGAAGACCCGCTTCAGACACGCCGTGGCATTCACGCTGAGCAGATCGTTCTCCAGGAACCGAGGCGGCGCAATAAAGCCGCAGTCGTATTTGAAATGGTTCTCGACTTCAAAGTTCTCACCGCAGCTCGCCTCGTAGACAGACTCACAGGCATAGCACTTAATGGCGTAGGCTGTTGGCATTGGAAAGATGAAAAACACGAAAAGATGAAAAGCTACGTCTTATTTATTGCCATAATGAGATCAGACCACAGGGGACAGGAGGCAGCCAACACACAAAAGTAAAAGAATAATTAAATATCCAAAACCAAATGTCAGAATGGAAAATTCATTCAACCCAAGAGTATCTTTGAATAACCGAAGGTTAAATACTCTTGCAGTTAAGGCCACTTATCTGTGGAGTATCGGATAAGAGTATCACAAACGTTTACTTATTCCTTTGACAGCTTTATACTACATATAGTTCAGAAAATTTCAGATGCTTCATTGAGATATCTCCACGTAGTCATTGCTTAATGGATTTATCCTGATCTTAGCAAAATGTGTGGACTTTATAGTATACTTCTCAGCTTTTTTCACTCCATTTTAAACACCTTGTCACGTCTGTGATAGCCTTTGCAAGGGTATACAAAATCAAAAGCAAAACCAAATGCAAACCCAAACCCAAACAAAAGCGGAACAAACCTGAGGCCAGCAGAGAGAGGAGCGCGCCAAACAGAAGTAAATATTGCCGCATATTTGCTGGTGGGAGAGTAGTGCAAAATCACTGGGTGTTGGGATGGACGGAAGGAAGGGCACTTTTCCACTTTTCTCACGGAGGGAGGCAGCAAGTTTCCTTTGGATTGTGTTTTATTGGATGTCTTTTATTGGAGAATAATTCAAGTTGAACGCTTATTTATAACTCTTCTCACTCGCCGCCGCTGTCGCCCGAGACAGAGCAATGGCAATTGGAACGATCCACTCGAGATTTAAATATAAAACATTTTCCACATCTACTGTACAATACGTATACGTAATATATATCTACCCACAATATAGAGAAATATGTGTTCTCTGGTTCTATAAATTATTTGTACATATTTCTGTTAGGAGGGGTTTTTCTTTTGGGGCACGTTACGCGATTGTAAACACGCGTCTTTCCTTCGCTTCGCTTTCCTGTTTTTCTTTTTTTTTTTGCTTTTCTATACTACAAAGTTTTCCCACAATTTGCCGCTTAAATGCCAGCCAGTCGACGCGGCTGCCAACGAATTCGAACTAAAAGAATGCCGAAAAGCATTTCCAAATTCAACTCCTTGTCTCTCTGCCTCTTGTTTTTGCATCTCTTTGGCCGCTCCCACACACTGCCACACCTGCCACACTCTGCCACTCTTTCGCTCTTTTTTGAGTGCTGGTGCGGAAGAAACTTTATGGCCATTTCGTCTGGCGTCATCGCTCACCATTTTAATTTGTCTAATTTTAATGAACGTTTTGCTTCTGGCTTTCCCAACGAATGGCTGGCGGGAATTTATGCCCGCACATGTGGAGAGGGTCGGGGTGCTAGTGAGTGGAACTAAAACACTGGGAGAGAGATTACCAGAAGAAGAGGTGTATTTAAACAGGGTAGCTGGAGCTCCTTTGGTTGAATACTGTAAAGTCTTGAAAGTCAGCAGCATGACTCATTACCGACGCAAAACCTACAAGGATCCCGTCCCAATCAATCGGTAGCTTCCATCGGGTATTACCGGTAAACCACCGAATTCGGTTCCAGTATAAAAAGCATCGTGCAGCAGCAGCTTCAGTGTTAATGTTTACGACCAAGAAAAGTGCACAGAGAGCACGGCATATAGCCATAGACCAGCTAGCGCCTCCACCTTATATTAATACGTCTTGGGCTTGCTGTTCTATTATCGGCAGGAAAGAGAGCTCCAAAAGTTGGCCAAAGAGCAAGGCGGCTGCATCATGTATCAAAAGAAGAAGAGAACGAAAGTGAATGAAATTTTGGACATGATATTTAATCGGTTGCCTCGTATGGCGTGCGCCGAGCAATAATCAAAGAAATGTTAGAAGCAGAGGCATAACTCTATTAACAATTTATGGCCTACAGCGGAGTCCTTTTATCGATTAGAATTCACTTCTCCTCAGGCCAATTTTGGACAATTTCCATTAAATGCGTTATTTCTAAAAATAGATCGATGACACTTAACTCTATCATGTAAGAATTGGCAATTGCACTTGTGTATTGCCTCATACCTACCTGAATAACTACCGAAACTTCTGAAGGACTACCACCGATCCATAGCCATACATTGCCTTAAAGTATGCTTTACAATTTCTTGCTTAGGCAAAAAGCTTTAAAATGACGAGCAACGCTTTTCGTACGAATTTCCTATCATACCTTGTCGGACTTTAGTCGTTATATTTCGAAGCCTTAGCTGTGTATATCCATGTAATATAGGATGTGTTAGAAAAACTCTCAGTTGAAAGTCTCACTATAGAACCAAACTTAAAACTGTATTCCGAGTAAATGAGAACAGAATAGAGAGTACGGAATTGCAAACCCATTTAAACCCATTTGATTTACAGTCTTCCAGATTAGTCTCCCAATATTCAATTCAATATAATACCAAGTGGACAACTAACAAAATGTTTATTTAAAATAAATAAAGCGATTCGAATGCAGAAAAAAATGTTCGAAGGGTGTACAACAATAAACACAGATTCAGATTCAAATTCAAGAGAAAAATTCAAAGCGGATGGATCCTATCAAAGATTTCGATGATTAAAGCGCACAACATCTAGTACGGATATGGAAAGAGAGTCGCTCTCCCCGCTCTTAGGCCAGCAGGCGAGCCACACCGAAGAAGAGCAGAATGGCGCCGGCAATGGGGCCGATGGTGGCAGAACCGTTGCACTCGTCCTTGGTGCAGACATCGCAGCTCAGCTGCTTGGTGAAGGGCAGGGAGGGGTCCGATGTGCAACCTGTCTTGGTGTTGCTGATGTCCCCGAAGTAGCAGCTGCGCACCACCTGTGGGTGTTCGGGAACTGTAGGAGAAAAATGCAAACAAAAAATAGGGTGAATTTTAGTGCAATTTTTACGCGGATTTAGATATTGATAATTTATATTTATTTTATTAATATTAAATTCTAACGATGTTTTTCTGAATCCTGAAGCAGAGTCAGTTTTTTTTAAACTATTTTTTGTGTTTAAAAGGCACTTCAAAGGGCACCGAACTATTTTGCCACTATATATCCTCCATTAAATTTTTCCACTGATTGTGTACGTGTTGGAAATTTAAATTAATTTGCTTAAGAATTTCCATCAAATAGTTTTTCTCTGTTAATGTGAATTTCCAATATGGCTGTGATCATTTTGATGGAAATGAATTGCAAATTAATTACCCGATCAGACAATTATAGAAACAACAATTATAAATTACAGTTTAGTGCCTTATGTGTTCGTAGAGGGTGGCCACATACATACATATATGTAATCATTTCAGATAGATCATTTCCATTTATTTATCAAATACATTTAGCCACTCCCCCCAAGTTTTTCAGCTGCATCTCAATTATATTTGCGACGCTATTGAAAGCGTCTATTTGCCATATATGTACATACGTACAGATATAGTATGTATATATCATATATTGCGTTCTAAACGTTAACATTTTCAATTATTCAGAACGGATAACTCACATTTAAAGTACAGAAAAACATTTGAAGGAAGGCTTATTCAAATTTAAGTCATTTTTGTGTGTAGTGCCTGTCCTTAAATTCCTTTCATAGCATGTTTTAATTACACGCAAATATGTATTTTAATTAGCATATTTTTCCGCCCTTCACATCGTTAAGATGTGAAACACTAAGGGCAGATATGAACGCGTACTCGTCCGTACATAGTTATGACTAATTTGTGGGGCTGACTTCTGCCTGTCTGTCAGTTAATTGCTACTGCCGCTCCCTGTCTCAGCCCCCCCGATGGTTCTGGGGTATGGGAAAACGAGGCGTAGGTCGACTGTTAATGTAATTAACAAACAATTATTGGAGGCGAAGTTGCGGTCAACGAGCATAAATATTCCGATCCCGGTATAAATTCCATAAATATCGTTAATAGTTCCAGTTAATTATTCCGGAAATAATCGAGTGGTGTTCAGGGAGCTATTGTCGAATAATATTGATGTACGACAAACGTTGGGCCAATCGAAATAATTGCCTTAATATGCCAAGCGAGCAACTCAAATATGATTGCAATAACACTTGTTGAATTAATAATGAAATGAACAGATTTCAGCGGAAAGGTTTTGTCTCGATGGGGTTTGGCTTTGGGGAATACATGCATATATTTATTCGTGATTTTAAGCTCTTATAAAATGTTGAGAAATGCCTGTGAATGTGAATGCAAGATTATGGAAATATGTTCCATTGAAATGAAAACGGAAACATCAAAAAGAGGAGAGATAGTATTTATGAGTTATTTATAAAACGAAATCTCAATGAGATGACACTGAATGTGTGTGGAAATGGTAAACAAATCGAAAGATTCTCTTTATCTATAAGCAAACTACATGCATAAATGTATGTAAATATATACGACAATGTACATACATATATTGTAAAATCTCTTAATTTCGCGGAAAATATATACTTTTACTTCCACTCAATTTTTTTGCTGTAGAATGTTGTCATAGATAAAAAAAAAAATTAGCTATGCAGTACAAAATATTTTGAGCTAACCTCTGGCGATTCTCTAAAGGTAAATGAAAAGGTAAATTAAAATTAATTCCTATTTTTTATTAAGAAGCTAGACAGTTCCATAAAACTATCTAATTATATTCCCACGCATATCACAGTCTTAGCCCTGCTTCTTTAGCTGACTTTGTTCACGCCTGCCCCCCTGCGCACTTGGGTTCGATTGTAATTAATGTTAATCAAGCTAATTGGTTAAGTGAGGACACTGCGTCTGCGTGGGCTGCATTCGAGTTCAAGGGGTGTGACCTCACGATCGCTGATGGCAGCAGATGGCAGCGAGCAGCGAGCAGAGCAGACTTACCCGTATCGATGAGCTTCTTCATGCAACCGGTGGCATTGCGAACGGGGAAGAAGCTCTGCAGGAAGCGTGGTGGTGCAATCTTGGCGCAGTCCAGCAGCAGACTGTCGTCCGACTCGAACTTCTCGCCACACTTGGGATTGGTCACCGATTCACACTGGTAGCACTTGATGGCATAGCCTGGAATAAGAGATCTCTGCATGTAGATCAATACAATCGGAGTTTGGGTTTGTGTTTGGCTGGCGTTTCCTACCCGTGCAGGCCAGAGTGGCCAAGATGGTGAGGGCCAAGAAGAGCTTTACACTGGACACCATTTTACACTTTGAGGGAAATTCTTGATTACGATTGCGACTGGCAGACCTTGACGGTACGGCGACTGACGAGTGTTTAATATGTGGCTCATCGACAAGACGCGTTCGGAGCCCCAGTGACCATGCTCGCACTCGCACTCATTCTCCCACTCGCATTTCCGAGTGAGCACACTCGAAAAGCTTCCACTCGCCCGGCGCGGCGGTTGGTTTGAGTGGGATTTCATGTTCGTTGCGTGTCCGCTAGTTGAATTCTGTTTTTGAAATTTTCTATAGACGCTGCCACATTTTGTTTTGTGACACACAAACTATACAAACACGCACACACATATGTATGTATTTTATGTACATATACTAGCGTAGTGTATATGTAAATATGTATGAAGAATTTTTGCCGACTTGTTTTGGGTGATGTCAGACGTTTTTGTGTTTTTTTTTTTTTTTTGTATATTCAGTTTGTGTTTTTACTCTCCGCCTGAGACAATTCAGACGCATAGCCATGCCATGTCGTAGCATTTGATAATACTCGTTTTCTTTATTTTGTAATATATTTTTTGAGTATTATGTAAGCCTGATTTATGCTTTATACCGCTTTCTATGCTTCGTTATGGCTGAGAGGGATTCCGCACTGTAAGCGCGACGTCATCGTTCGCTTTTGGCCATTTTCATTCCGCTTCATTTCGATTCTAATGCGCAGTTGGGAATATACTCAAATTATTCACAGTATGAGTATGAGTATTCGTATGCCGGCTTCAAGTTCCCATTGATGTGCAAATCGCAACAATTAACAACTGTAGAGCTTGTCAAGCAGCAACAGATCGCCGATTGATCGAGTCCGTTCGAGCCCTGTCGGTACAGTACCCTGTACCTCTCCCCTGTGCCTCTCGTACATCGATCACATCTACCTAATTAAATAAATACAAAACCACACAACCATGTATCTTTTGTTCCATGCTCTGTGGCAGATAATGTAACATTACATTTGCACAATCCTGAGGATGATTTTGATTCTAATTTAGTTCTGAAATTACTGCTTGATATGAGTTTGAATTTATTATTATTGCAATCAAGTATCCATCTCCAAATAGTGATTATTTATTAAATTTATTCCTGTCTCAATTTCAATTAACATCCCTTAAGTCAAGAGTTTTGATACTTCAAATTTCCATCAGCCTGCATTTATTTCTACTCGATCTTCTAGCTGGCCCATCTGTTAAGTCCGCTTGGCAGTTCTCAATTGAAATTCCCCCGATTTTAATCGTTTTATTTATTGTAGTGCAAGTTTTTGTTTTTGTGAACAAAATTTCATAATCTTGTGCGTTCAAGGGGGGAGAACATGGAAGCAGAGAACTCCGTATTTAAGTGGCCTTTCCCACAAGTCTTATTATAATTTTCTATTTTCTTCAATTAAGTAATTTTTTCGAATTATGCCAAATGAGTTTGGGTTTGGGTTAATTGAGCAGTCGCTGGCAGAGGCGGTGGCGGCGGCGGAGAAAGCGAAGGCGGAGTGTGCCCACAGCATCACACAGAAGAGCATCACTCTCTGATCCGGGGAAAGTGGAAGTGGTCTTTGGGGCCTTGGAGTTTTTTGAACTTTTCAGAAATGCATTTAACACTTAATAAACTCGAATCCGAAGGGTAGGCTGAAGCTGAAACTGAAACTTGACTTCCAAATGAAATTGAACTCAATTATATATGATTAAACAGGCAGACAAGCAAATACATATATATTTATATGTATGTATGTATCTCTATCCCTCAATCGGAGGAGCAAGCCAGGGGAGAGAGTCTTTGTTGTCGGGAACATCACACTTTTTCGTCGGGCGTATGGGTGCACATACTAATTAGATCCCAGGTGTTCCACACTCTAATCCCCCCAGTCAAAATCCTACACAGAGTCTGATTCAGTTTCAGTCCCAGCTTCAGTTTCAGTTGGAGTTTTGAGTCATTGAACTTGCAGTTTAATGTTTATTTATGCCTTTTGGCCTGGGATGAGTCTACAAATGCTTCCTTATTTTATTTAAATATTTTGTTAAATTAAGTCGACTTACAATATTGGAGCATTACTCACTTCGGTTCGTTTGAAGTTACACATGGGCTGGGCTACAAGGTCCAGGTACCGCAAATAAGACTCTTTTTTTATTTCATTTGTTCCTCGGAATTTAACCTATTCATCCCATAGCGAAAATGTAATTATTCACCCACGTTCATTCTGAGTGTAAGTATTTCTGAGCAGCACCTTTGAGCCTCTCTAATCATGCATGCCAAAAGGCAAATCTAATAATGATTTATTTTTCATCTAAGTAGATTCTGAGGGGATTCGGTTCTGAGTAAAAGCGTATGGCTTCTCAGAATATGGCGAAAATACAAAAGTGAGGTAATTAGAAACATCTGATCAATTTACTGTATGATATACGAGAACTGTCATGAACGTACGACAATTTTCAAGTTTTTTTCAGTTTATTTCCCTTTTATCTTTTCCTTCCTATTTAAATATTTTTGAGATATATTTTATAATGACAATCCTGAGGAGCAGAGAAGTAACTTCTTAATTCTTATTTTTTTCTATATCCATCATGATTAAATGCTTCTTATCTTCTGAGATATCCGAACTAATTTTATTGATGATCTGAGATGGATTAAAAAGGGGAATCGAAAGTGATTTCTTTTCTGACATATCAAAATCTATTTTTAAATTGTTTTAATAATACTTTTGCATTATTGTTTTCCTATATCTGACCACATTAACTACTAAGTGGCTTAGTAGCTCTAATTTGTTTCTTTCCTCTTCTGGGGAATGAATAAATAAGCTCTCCCACTTTTAAATGTTTCTAATCATTCCAATATATTTTCAAAGCAAGACCAAAATACTTTCCATATTCTTCACATGTTTTCCCGTTTAAAGCTCCAGCACCAGTAATTATTATAGCCTTCAATTGGATATTAGCAAGGACTCGTTTCCTTCCATCTTTTATTATCAATTAAATGGGTTCAAATGTAAACAAAAATTTTCACAAATTAATTTCCATGAGAGCAAGAGAGATACAAACTACTATCAAAAGGAGTTAAGGGACTTAAGGACTATGTAGGTAAGATCTATGCCAGCAGGCGAGCCAGTCCGAAGAAGAGCAGAATGGCACCGGCAACGGGAGCCAGGGACGCAGATCCGTTGCACTCGTCCTTGGTGCAGACATCGCAGCCCAGCTGCTTCACGAAGGGCAGCGAAGGATCCGACTGGCAGCCGCTCTGGATGTTGGAGATGTCGCCAAAGTAGCAGCTGCGCACGATCTGCGGATGTCCCACCACTGGAAAGGGAGAAACAATTGGACGTTGATTATGGATGAGTAAGTCGGCAAATAGCTTTCACTGCCAGTAAATGGAGTGATTGTTCACTGTGAAATAAAGTGGCACTTGTTAATTGTTGTTTACACTTATTTATGACTCCATTGGGGGACTGTAGCTAATTGCCAAGAAACCCCACCGACTGTAGCCCCCTTTGACGAGTCACAAAAAACACTCTCAAGACGTCGCATTTGGTTGAGTAATTTCTGAAATTTTCCAGCTGACTGATTAAGCGATTTTCTTTGGCTTTTCTGATCTCATCATATCAATCAATTAAATTCTGCTGTGGATTTGCCAATTGATTCGCCGCATGCACTTCTCTCAGCCCAAACTGAAGTGTATTATGATCATAATATTTACCACTGAATAAATAATCTTTTGATTCGTTTGCCTTCAAATGCCTTGCAAATGTATGCAAAAATGCAAATTGAAATGTTTCAGAAACAGAGAAAAACTTGCGGCATCACAATCACGTCATTATTATTATTATTTCCATACAAAAACGAATTAAGCTCATAAACTTGAACGTAATTAGACGTAACCAAGCGACAGAGAAACGTGAGAAACAGCCAAAGACTTGAAAACAACAACAGAAATACCCGTATTCACGCATGACATCAGATACTGACAAACCTGAACCGATTTTCACCGATGATCTCAACATACATATTCGGCTGAACTTTGAAGGGTTTCGGCACGGGACTTAGTTTGGGGTTGTTTTTTGGGACTTACCACTTTCGAGGGTCTTCTTCATGCATCCGGTGGCGTTGCGCAGGGGGAAGAAGTTCTGCAGGTAGCGCGGGGGCCCGATCCGGGCACAGTCGATGAGGAGACTCTCATCCGCCTCGAACTTCAGGCCGCACTTGGGCATGGTCAGCGACTCGCACTGATAGCACTTGATGGCATAGGCTGTAAGAACGGGGGGTGCAGGGAGATACAAGTATTAGTTGATTATTCAAAATTGTGTCATAGATTGACAGTGAACAGTGGCATGGGCAGTGAAACAGGTCTATGATTAAGTTTGGAATATAATTTGTTTTATTTTGACTAACTTTTGTGGAATGCGTTTTTGGGGATATAAATTTTGCATTCAGATAATGGAGTTACAGAGATTCTCTTTCATTTAAAGTGTCTTTTCATCTTGAAGTTATCTTTATGGAGGTGGCGTTAACACCTGTCAGACGTGGAGGCCAAATAAATCTTTCAACTAATCACGGTTGAAAGTAACTTAATATCAAACAAAAATAAAAAATCTTTACAGAATAATTATAAAAATAATTTCATTAAGAAGAGTACATGGAATTTTATATTGAAGGTAGGATATTGATGATCCTTTGCGAAGACTTTTATGAACATTTTATCTTGCACAGGACAATAAGTATTTCTTCTACAACTTTATAGAAACTCCAAAACTTTGTGTGCAATTATCTTTATTTAACATTAAAACTTCTCAAACTTGTTCTCCTTGAACTCCTTTTTTTTCTATTGAATTAAACCGTTCCAAAGACCTTTTCGTAGACCGATTGCACTCTGCATTCGCTGCCACTCGCAACTCCCAACACTACCCACCCGAACAGGCCAAGCTGATGATGACGGCCACGGCCAAACTGCATTTCAGAGCGGACACCATTTTCAATTAGCACTTGACTTGATATTATATTTCCTTAATAGTCTTAAAACTGAACCGCTCTCAACGATGTCTGCTGCACGTCTGACTCTGATGTTCATTTCAAATTGTAGCAACACAAGCAAGCCCCATGTAGCCCCCATCCATTTGACTGCGTCGCAGTCGCACCCCAAAAATGTGGCTCGAAAAACGCTTTGTTTTGAGTGGCATTTCCAGCACGATGTGCAGCCGTCGATGTTTGGGTTTTGAGAAACCGGTTTTTTTTTTGTGGAGTTAGAACTTCTAAGAAATTGTTTCTAAGAGGGCTGGAGAGATCTGAGTGCAGAGATCATTTAATGAGGCAATTTGTATGCCCGAGTGCATCTCAAAAGTAGTCAGTAATGATTAGGATTGGGATTGGGGCTGTGGAAATTTACTCAAACGACGGAGATCTTTGGAGAGTTGCGTGTTTCAATTTAGTGGGGTTGATGTCACGGCCTGCCAGTGGACTCAGTGACTCAGGTGAACAGATCTATTAACATCCAGCCTCAAATGTGTTTTGTTTGCTAATCGAACAATGCCCTTCGATTCAAGTGACAGAATCAATCCGTTAACTATATGGGATTTCTCTGTATTTCAATTGAGTGGAGTGGTTTTTCGTTTGGAGAAAACTTAACTCAAGATCTCTGTATGTATCTAAAAATGTTGCTGTACGACAACTTTTGATTGTTCAGCCAAAAAGTGTGCAGCACTTTTAGAGTCTACAAGTGTGTAGAGTTAAAGTAAAATACATGTAGAATTTCTGCTATTCAAATTTTATTCCAAAGGAGAAAGGGGAGAAAGGGAAAAAGGAAAAAAAAAAAAAAGAAAAAAAAAAAAAAAAAAAAAAAAAAAAAAAAAAAAGAGGGGGGGGGGGGGGGGGGGGGGGGGGGGGGGGGGGGGGGGGGGGGGGGGGGGGGGGGGGGGGGGGGGGGGGAAAAAAAAAAAAAAAAAAAAAAAAAAAAAAAAAAAAAAAAAAAAGAAAAAAAAAAAAAAAAAAAAATGAGAAGAGCTTCCCCCCCCCCCCCCCCCCCCCCAAAAAAAAAAGGAAAGAAGGGGGGGGGGAGAAAAAAAAAAAAAAAAAAAAAAAAAAAAAAAAAAAAAAAAAAAAAAAAAAAAAAAAAAAAAAAGAGAAAAAAAAAAAAAAAAAAAAAAAAAAAAAAAAAAAAAAAAAAAAAATTTTTTTTTCCCCCCCCCCCCCCCCACCCAAAAAAAAAAAAAATAAAAATTTTTTTTGGCCCCCCGGGGGGGGGGGGGGGGGAAAAAACCCGAAAGGGAGGAAGAAGAAAAAAAAAAAAAAAAAAAAAAAAATATAAAAATAAAAAAAAAAAAAAAAATGGAAAGAAAATGTAAAAAAAAAAAGAAAAAAAAAAATATAAAATAAATTTTATAAATCAAAGAATTATGCAGGTAACTCTAGAGTCTAGACACTTGCCAAATTCGAAGTAGCATTCGAGCAGAAGTTTATTATATTTATATTATATTTTGTATTTTTTATATTTAAGTTCCAAACAACAATGTGGACCCCCAAAAGACAGATTTGCCTATCTCATTAAGCACGATCGATGTGTAATGAGGCGGAGAGAGATAGCGAGAGGCCTAGCAGGATGCCCAAAGGCAACACTAGTCAACAAGGACAGCCGACAATTTGCATAAATTTAATTATGTCTGTCACTCAACGCTGCTTGAGATTGAGGGCTGCGATTGGGGGGCCGAACAAGGATAACATAGGATAAAAACTGGCGCGAGGGTTGCATTGTTTGGTACTCGTATGTAGGTCACATAATTGGATTAAACTTCTATGGCTATCCGAGTGTCAGCTTGGATTAGTGGAGCAATCCCCACTGTGAGACACATACAAAGAGCGCTGGGGATTGACTTTCAGTGGGAGAGAGAGAAACATATTGACATTCAGTGAGTGGAGAGCTGGGGGCAGACCTGAGCTGATAAGCCGTGATTATTGATAACCCGAACGGGGTCTCGTTCAAGCGCTGGAACTGCGAAGCTCAGTTCTATTTTGAAATAAGAGATGATCGGTAAATCGCTTTCGCTGTTCCTTCTCCTGCTAGTGCCATACAGTATTGATGCTCTGGGCACGCAAGTGATCTGCTATGACCACAAGCGGATGTTGACCCTCATCGAGGGCCTTAATGGAACCCTGAACGAGCAGCTCTCCCTGGCAGCGGCCACCTGGGGCAAACTGCGTGCCGACTACCCAAGGGATGTGGCCAAGATCGAGGACCTGGACGAGACCATGCAACATGTGATGTGCAGCAAGGACAAGAACATCACCCTCAGCCAGCACCTGCAGGGGCATCTCCTGCGCGAGCACATTCGGGAGCATCTGGAGACAATCAACAGCACGGCTCTCTTCACACAAGCCCTGGAGGCGCCCGAGCACGAGCTGGGCAAGTGGCAGCTGGCCATCGGTCGCCACTCCCAGAGGTTCCACTGCCTCTTCAAGCCGGAACAGCTGCAGAAAATCATTGGCAGCGTGATGAAGCGTTTGTACAGCCTGGAAAAGTCCACAAAAATGGCTGCGCTTCTCTACCAGCTGTATCTGGTGGGCAACAAAGAGTCCTTCCAGCTGATGGTCTTCGCGGAGCTGATGATCTACGAGCGCTACAAGAGCGGCGGCCAAAAGAGCGCAGAGTTTGGCAACTACATGGCCAAAATGTGGCAGAGCCTGCAGCTGGAGGAGCCCTACGCCAGCCTCGATCAAGCCATCAAGCAGAGCCTCGTGAATGCGATAATAGAACTTCTAGGGTATCTCTGATTGTACAATACAACTTCGAGGGGTATCTCTGAGGGGGATTCAATTGTGTAAACTTTATTCGGTGTGTCTGTGCTTGAATATTTTAAATTAAATTCTGTTTATGTTTTTTTTTTCTGTTTTTCAGTTGCAGCTGTGATAATTACATAGAATGTTTGTTGTTTGTGTGTGTGTTTTGCATTACATTAAAATATGTTTTACATAGTATACTGTTTTTGGTATAGTCAGAGACTTTTCTACTGGTATTACTTTCAGTTTATTTTTTTGTGTATTTATTTTTGGGTTATTTTTATATTTATTTGTGGAAAGGCTTTGGGGGGGAGGGGGCTTTGAGCTTGGCTAACTTTTGGCACTTAGCCAGGAAAATCATATCAGAACTTAGCATAAATCTTTAGTCGTTGAGGGAAATATCTAAGCTAAAGTGTAAATTAAACTAACTAAATCGTTAATCAGCAACAGCCCGGCGACTCCTTGCACCAGGCAAAATATCACGTTCCAACTAAAATACAAGAGACATAGAGAGAGGGAGAGATGCTATGGCAGGACCTTCCTCCAGTCCTTCATTTAAATGGCCAGCTGTGGTACCAGGCCCAGGATTGGAATCATAAGAATGGCTGTCATAATGGCCACCACACCCGGTGCACTGTTGCAACGGTCTGTGAGGCAGTCCTCGCAAAATATTCGCCGCACATTCTTCTCGGGACTGGTCACGTTGCACAGCTCCACGGGATCCGATTTGTTGGTGTAGTAGCAGAAACGTTTGGTGATCATCTTGCCATTGTCTGGAGAGTGGAAAACAATTAAAAAATGGATTCATATTTTGAATATTTCTTTGGGACTCACTCTCCTCCACAGTCTTGCGGCAGACGGGCCGCTCGTGATCCGAATTGATGGTGCTGTTGCAGCTCCTCAGCAGATTGATGTTCCGCTCCTTAATGAGGTCCGTGGGTATGTTGTCCTCCTGGAAGGTCACGTCGCAAAAGTCCTCCGCCCCAATGGTGTCCGAGCTGCAGTGCCAGCACTGCAAATGCCGCTGCTGCTGCTGCTCATGTCCGGCTGCAAGTCAAAGAAAAAAGGAGGGGATTAAGCTTGTACTTCGATTGACCTTTGAGAGGGTCACACTTGGGCTTTTGCTCTTTTTGGCAAACAGCAAAACTTTATTTGCGTTCTAAAAATACTCGAGGGTGACACAGTTTCCATTCAATTCGCCACTCGATATGGGGTTTCTGTGTGTATCCATGGCACTGAGTCGAAGGATTCTTCGACTACGATGTTGACATCATCAACATCATCGCCAGGCAGCCAGCCAGCCAGTCACTGGGTTCATGTACCGCCCCCACTGGTGGAGTGGAACGGAATGGAATGGAGTGGAGTGGTGCGTGGCCAGTCGTGGCGGCGCCATAGCCCAATTTTATTACGTATACGCCATCAAGTCACTGAATGATGGCGATTCACTAAAGTTACTTCGAGAATGCTGGCTAAATTGTGCGTCAATTTTGGGCGAGGCTGTACTTAGGGGAGTGGGAGGTTCAGCACACTGCAGCAGTGAGAATGGGGGGAATTACTGCTATCCGTGAGTCAGAGATTAAACTTTAGTTTCACTTAGAAAAATGTTACAAAGTGTAACTCTATCCCCTTTGCGTGACTTTTTGTGCATATATAGCAATTTATTTTAAAACTTCACCCTTTTACTGCTCATATGAAGGTACGAAAAGTGCTCTTAATTTGTAAGAAATAACCAATCGAAATTAACTAAGGTTCCCCTATTTATTTAGCTTTTGCTGATTTCCTACCTCGTCAAACTGATGAATAAGTCTTGATTCCCTCTTCTGTTTAAAAAAAAACTTGTTCAAGTTTTTATTGAATTTCCCAATTAATTTAATTAATTCAAATTCCATTTTGCTTGATATTTTTTCGATATTTGTTTTACCTGCAAATAGTCATCGTTTTCGTAAATGAAAATTTTCTAGCAGAATTTTCAGCAGAATTTTCAGCAGAATTACTCATACAAAATTTACTTAAATAGCTTTTGTTTTCTTTTAACTATTCTCATTATTTTTTGTGAAATTTTTTTTATTTTTATAATACCTTTTGTTGCTACTTCCCCTCATTGCTTTTATTTTTTTCCTTCAATAAGTCATTGAAATTCAATTATCGCCCTCTTCCCACACACAACTTTCCCTGATTGATCTTCCAATATAAATATAGTTTTATTTATTCCCCCATCATGATCTTCCTTTTTTATTCTACAAAAAATGTTTATTTGTTTTTCATGATAATTTGTTTATTTTGTGCGTTCGATTCGCACCTCCAATATATATTTTTCACACACAAAACACACGAATTGCTGTGATAAACAGGAGGCAAAGAGAATCCAACTATTTATAGTATAAGACAAATGAATTAATTAATTGAAGAGTCTCGAGAGTTGGCCTAAAGAGCGAGGAAACCCCCACTAATTGGCTTGATAAGTTTGCGTGATTTGGCCTGACAGTGAATCAAGATCGGGTTGAGTCCTTGAGAACGTTTTTTGCATGTCCTGCTGGTCAGGTAAGGAAAAGTAAGCAGTCGCACTGGCAGCAGGACTAGCCCCGTTTTGCTTGTTTAGACGGCAAACATGCCACTTGGCCACGTGCCGCCCCACTCTGCACTACACAGCCACAGCTGCCGTGAGTCAACCTCTGAAAGAGCACACAATCCAAACCCAATCCCCGGCCCAAAAGAGGAGGAGTGCCTGTCAAATATTGACTGTAAAACATTTGTATTTCATTTCTGTAAAGTTTTACGCTAAATTACATTATTACACCCTGGCTGAAGATATTACGTGGACGCTCCTCCGAGTCCAGGCCACCAACCAGTCAGCCTTAACTCTAGCGCCAATTGCTGTGGTATGTCCTTGGCATGTCAGAGGTTTTGGAATGGAAGTTTCTTGGGCGGTTCTTTGGTTGCTCAACACCCACTATCGACTGGACATATGCATAAACTAGGCCCACAAACTGTCAGACTCTCCTTTGCAGCCTTGCAAAGTGTTTTGTTTCGGAATTTCCCGTGCAATTTCAGGTAATTGGCAGAGAGTTTTCCTACTTTTATGGTGTGAGTAATTGATTGTTTTTTATGGCCCAACTCAAGGTCGCATTTTAACGGTTTTGTTAACATTCTCAAAGGCATTTTGGTAAGGTCACGCATATGCCTTGGCTTTGGTTTGGCTTCCTTGGGGTTTCGGATAATTGAAAGTTGATACTTGTCTGAAGGAAGTTACACTCCACACAACACACCATACCCTTCTGCAATCCTATACTTTATGGTTCCTGTGTGATAATAAATCCACCCCCGAAGCCCAAGAAATAGCGCTGTAAAGAGGCCTTCAAGCGAAAGCAAATTTAACACACACACCCCATAAAAACAGTGTATCCATCCAGACAATAACAAATATAATTTGATACGGATCGGATGTGTGTCACTTCCTTTGGGGGAGTACCGAGCCAATCCCTGGCCCTGGTATATTCATTATCAGTTGACGCAAATTACGCAATTCCTTGCCATTGAACAGAGGCTCTAACACAACGAACTAACCCCCAGCGAAGGACACCAGAATGTGACATAGTTTCTACAGAAAAAACCCAGAGACTTGGTGGGGGTTGGATGCTGCTGAAGAAGACAGCGGGAGTAAGTCAATCGCTGCTGGAAACTGGAGCAGACGCCGTCCTGGCGCCAGTCAGACATGCGCACTCTCGATCTCAGTAGCAGTCCAGTGGGCAGAAACAATGCAATTAGATAATTGCAGGACATAAAGGAGGGCTAATTGAGAGCAACAGGAGGGCCCCCGTCCCAGTCACAGCCACTGCTTCGATTCACCATTTAATAGCCCCAATCACGATGCATTCATTAGAATCGATTCAGCATTCAGCATTCCAATTATGGAATTTGCATTTGTTTTCGGTAAATCAAGTGAAGCCAAGCAAACGAAAAATATCCAAATAAATATTGTATGAAATTTCTGGCAGTCGTGTGGAAATATTTGGATTTATATGCCATGCAGGTTGCCAATCATTGAAAGCGCGTGAAAATCACTGAAAAGAAAATGCTATATGCACATATACGTATATATAATATATATGTACGAGTACATGTGCATGTAGCAATGTTCATTAAGCAAGCAATGACCCACCAATTTTCTCACATATTTCGAAAGAAAATTGCGGAAAAATCTGAGAGTGACAAGGTGTAAAATATGGCACAATACGTGTATAGCAAAGGATGATTAATTTAATGAGAAACTTATGTGTTTATCATTTAATTTATGAAGATCATAACAGGGTTTGATGGAGGTATTAAGATTATATAGGCACTGGTGTGGTTATGAATTTTTGTAGAATTTGAAGAAAAGTGACATTTATTTTTCATTAATTGAATCTTTATTGGGTAATAGCTCATCGATTTTGGGGTATTTATTGTATTCACTATAATGCATTTAATCATTTTATTTGAACCCCAAAATATGACGATAGGTGAATGTTTTCAAAGCAATTTTAGTTAACTAAGTTGTCCAGTTGCTCAAAACAAACTGTCGTCCATAAATCTAAGAAATAATAAATCCAACAACAATGTCACTTCCTTCAATTCTGAATGTAACAATGGAGTGAGTTCTAGATATATATAAAAAAAATAATTTAAATTTAATTTTCTTCCTCAAAATTTTTATATCTGTGGGAACAGTGAATAAACTTCACACTTGTGCTAAAAATTATGGAATAAATGAAACACCGACTACCTTTCATTAATGATGTTTAGATTTCACTTCAGTTTTTGCCTCGTTATTTCTAAGCAAACAAACACCTGCATTCAACTCTATGGAACTACAATAACAGATTTCTTATCACCACTGATATTTTTCTTCCACTTTACCAGTCTTTAACATCACCAATCAAATCTGTAGCGAATCTTCAATTATTCTCGCCCCCGCTGTCACTCTCCACACGTGTTCCGTAGTCACAATAAACAGAATTCTGGTGTCTAAACATCTATCGCCCCATTAATATATCATTATATTACCATTCGCTATTAATTTGTTTATGACATATAAAAACAGCGGACATCTCTATCATTTTGAGTGCTCGAAAGCAGAACTGTCGCTCATAAATCTTCTGGCAAATTGCAAAAATAGCATAAAAATCTCTGGCTGAAATGTGTGAAGTAAATTGTATAGATTCTACCTGAAATGAACGCGAAAGTTGTAAGAATATTGTGGCGTTAGAAGAATTTTCATAAACACCGCAAAGAAGAATCGTAAAAACTTTTGCACGAATCGCACGAAAAGAGGAAGACGGCTAGCAACCACATAAACAAAATCAAAAGATGGGAAATATGGTAAAAATTGGGGAAATTTTCATTCATGGACTCTATATGGGTACCATCACCAGACCAAAACTAATCGAAACCTGGGGCGACCTTGTGTGGGCAGATGAAATTACACGTAAACAGAATCAAATGTGAAAAATGTGTACTGCTCTTGTGGGATTATGTTTACACAGACATTATGGACCATGTTCTGGTACTGATCGACACTTAGCGGCAAAACACCTGAGGGTCGAGTCGCTGTTCCTCACCTGAGATGTGCCAGGCATTTGCCAGCAAGAAGACGCCAGCGATGAGGGCTTTCATGGGCACTGCCGACATGGCTTCCTTAAAGCAGGAGCAGCAACTGGAATGATATCTGGGAATCCTTGCGGGTCTGCTAGGCGACTCTGTGGCGCCGGTCTCCTTTTATTGCACTTGCTGTATCTGTATCCTTCAAAGCGTACAGAGACTCAATAAGACAGAGAGAGGGAGAGAGTGGCGAGAGAGCTGTGGGAACTGTGCGCGCGATGCAAACGGTTGCTCGGCCGAGGAACGACTGTGCCTTGCCACTGCCACTCGCAGGCTTCGCAGTCAAAGTGGCCCACAACCAAGCGAGGCAGCAACGCAGCCACGGCGACGCTGGCTGATGCTGATGCCAGCAGCGCTGTTTGTTGTTGACGATGACGTCGACTCTTGGGGATGCCCCATGCCGCCAATGCCAGACAGCCAGCCAGACACTAGTATTTGGACGGGTTTTTGCTTCATTTTTTTCTTGAAAGAAGTTTTATGCAGCTCCATTGACGATGCAGTTCTTGGCAGCGACTGGAAGATGTTGAAAAACAATATATCTATAGGCCACAATCTATCAAAGAAGTTGGAACAAACAGAAGTGCATTTCAATTTAGAAGAAGAATCAAATGAGTTTTCCTAATTTTTAGGGTAAATCTTATATATGCATATATATTTCATATTTAAGATACTTTGCAGGATATTCATCATGAAAAGTTCCAGGAAATTTATAATCGCTTACATATACCTTTTACTAAATTATTTTATACTCTGCAAGGGATTTTCCAACATAATTAGTTAAAATCAAAGTAAATTCTTTTATTTTTAAGGGTATCTTTTTAACTATTTTACGTGATCATTTTTGGTCGATCATTATTTTTTGTTTTTTACTAAGTACCGTCTGTATGTAGTGATATATTTTAAATGCTTCTATTAACGGAAATGGTATTCACATATAAAAGTTTCCTCACAAGCAGTCACCATAAAATTGGTTCGAAACTTGGCTAACCCCAATGCTTTTGCTATAAAAATCTGTATGGTTAATAAGCTTTAGCCTGGCATTAATTTTAACTTTCTAAAGGAAAAGTTTTTAATTTTCTTGGAAGAGAAAAAGATAGGGATCGATCTATTGTTGAACCTGTCAGAAAGGACTCGTATGTCATATATGGATAGATCCAATAAATACTAAGGTTCAAAGTCAGCCAGTAAATACACCATTTAAAGAGTTGTAAAACATTTGTGGTATAATTTGACAAATAGTCCCATGAGTCAATCAAGCTACATTTATCCGAAGTTTCAGGTGTGCAAATGCTACGCAATATTGTTTTGCCTATATATCGGCCACAAAGGTAGCGATCTGGCATGGCAGGTAGTTATAGATACCCTTTGTTAGCTCTTATGTATGTTCTTTAGTCTTGAACACAACGAGTTCTCGGATCCATGAAATCACAGAATCGTTAGACCAAGCATCACCAGCTTAAGTACTTTACGACCACTGATAGTCGTGGTATAAAAATAAGTTCAAGAGATTAATCATCAGCAGATAGTGCTAGTTTCCATGGCACCTAATCACCCGATAATCTTTGCCACTTAATGGCCATGTTAAGTCGGCTTTGCTTAAGTCTTTAGTCATGCATTTAGCCAGTGACATATCTAGATCTGGGTACTACTACCCCTTGTGTTCCAAGCAAATGATTCACAGCACCACCAGCGAGCAGTACGGCGAGCATGATTCATGAGCAGGACGCACATTTGGCAGTTGGCAACTGCATTCATTCGGAATTAGCCAAATTTGGCCACACTCTTACCAAATTAGCCATAGCCACAGCCACAGCCATAGCCACAGCCATAGCCACAGCCATAGCCGTGTGTGTGCTGTGGAGTACACACGCACCTGGCAGATATACGATTTCGTATGCAAATCTTGACACTAATCTGCGGCATTAGTGGCTCCTCCCCATAGCCATAGCTACCAGAGCTACCTGAAGCAGCAAAAGCCAAAGTTGACAAAGCGTGAAAAATGCGACTTGCTCGATCGAGTTGCATGTGCATGTGGCACGGGGGGGCTGGATCGGTGGGGCTGAGGTTAAGGCCTGAGCAATGGAAAATCAAATCCAAATTCAAATCCAAATCCGAGCTCGAACTCGAATCACATCATAAGCGTTGGAGTCGAAGAGCGAGCATGCGCATGTGCAGCCAACAGCCAACAGGCAACAGGCAACGCGTTGCCCTCGGGCCACGGGGCGTATGCGCAACATTCGATTGTCGATTCTCAAGAGCCCGTTGAGCGCGTTGTGCCGTTGCTTCGTTGCTTCGTTGCTGCGTTGCCCCTTGCCGTTGATAAATGGCCAGTTTTATTGAAAACTCTGTACGACATTTTCGCAGCAGAGCAAAATATGTAAGTTGCAGCCAACAAAAAATCAAACGAACAAACAAAATAAAAGCCGTGCGACAAGTTTAAATGGCCAAAACGTTTATGCCGTGGCTTAGTTGCCACCCATTTTTCGCTATGTATTTTATCACATTTTATTTCATTTTACTCGTATTTCTTAAGTGTTTTTTCCTTCTTCTTTTTTTTTATGACAGCTTTCGGTTTTGTTCGTGCGCCATGTGACAAATTTTATTTATATTCGTTAATATTTTCATGCGATTTTAATTAAATCATAATGGAATTATCACGCTACACGTACATGGGCGGCACCGGCATCGCACCCAACCCAAACCCAACCAAAAAATGTAGCCACAATTTGTCTTTGCCTAAAACTGTCGTAAAATTGTTTCCCGCCGGCAAATCCTACGCTCAATTAGCTGGGGTCAAAAAGGTTACAAAAAAGGGAGCTACAGTGAAGAGCGAAGGAAGAATTATTTGCGTGGTCGGACAATTAAGGAATATTTCCGAATTGAATGCCAAGCTGAACCGCATTTCCGCTTCGATGCGCTGACTGATACACACATAAACATATACATACATACATACATACCATATAATAATATGTTGTGAGATGAAGGAATACTTATCCCAGAGGCTGAGCATCGTTTGTTCGTTGCGAAACGTCGCAATGTCAAGCGCAGTGATGTGAGACAATTACTTTTGATTTGCCTTTGCGAAATTGCATTTGATTGTGGAAAGAAGGAGGGTAAGTCGGTCACATGTGTGCACTACAACAAATATGAGGATGGGTAAGAATTGAGTCACTTGTGCGGTAAGCAGAGAAGTGGGAGCTGAGATTAAAATGAACTGAACTTTGCTTGACTTAGGTCATCGTTCTGATCTTAGTCATCATTTGGGATCAAGCCTTAGCTACTCTGGCTCTAAATATTGATGGTGATTTTTGGAGAAGATGATCAGCATATAGCTAAGGGGACATATCTTAGACACAATATGTATTCACTGTGGAATCGCAGAACAGAACTAAGAAAGAGAACCAAAAAACTTAAGCTAATGGGGGGAATCTACTTCAGTAGCCTAGTCTTGGGGAAATAAATGTGTGTAATCAACCAGAACCAGATCTAAGATTCTACGCAATTTTCTCCCCCCGTCGCTTAGATGTTTAAAACTCATAAAACTCAACAACAAATCAACTATAAAATTTCTATTTAATTTCTAATCGGTTCATACCGAATCCCCAAATGTGCTTCCTCTGTGCTACACCCTTGAGCGATTCCTGGCCACACACGACACCTTGTGTATCTTGAAGGGTACGTTCCAGCTGCGTTCGTTGAGTGTGGTCAGGATGCAGTGTAGCAACTGCTGCAGTTGTCGCATCCGCAGCACATACGGAGCGCTCTCAGAATCCTTGAAGAGGGGCTTGCCCTGCGCCTGGCAATGGAACATGAAGAAAGCGCCACCGGCCGACACCTCGGGGATGAAGCCAAAGGCCAGGGCCTTGTCCTTGAGCTGCAGGATGCCCGTCTTTTGGTGGTGATTGAAGAAGATGCTGAGTGCCGCCCCAAGGCTCTTGTGCCTGTTGTAGAGTATCCCTGTGATCACCTTCTCGGTGTTCACCCAGAAGTGGTTCCTGTCCATGGAGCAGGCGGTGAGCAGATTCTCCAGCACCAGCTCTCCAGCTCCCTCCGGCCTCTGGATTCGCCTAGCACTGGCATTGTGGTACTTCTCGCCATTGGCGATGATCCTGTCCAGCGTGTGCGAGTCCCAAAAGTCCAGCGACAGAAAGGTGTTGGCACAACAGGCCATCACACAGCAGGCCAGCGTTCGTCCTGGCACTGTAGGCGTCTCGGCAGATGCACCCTGCAGTCGTTTGCCCGACACTTCTGTTTCGCCGGACGTACTGGGAGGATCTGGCCCAACCTCCACGGGCTGTGCACTGCCCCAGAGCGACCACAGGCGGTTGGAGATCTCCACCTGGTACTGGGCACTCTGCAGCTCCTTCTTGCGCCTGCGACCATCCGCATTGTGGTTCAGCAGACGGCTCCACACTGGCAAAGGCTCTTCGTCCTTGTCCTTGTCTTGGTCTTTGTTTTGTTCTTTTTTTTGGTCTTTGTGCTGTTTATGCTTTGGTTTTCGGTTGACCTTTGTTGAAACACTTGCCATGGCAGTGCAGGACTCTGGCAGCTGTTGTGGGTTGGGAATTCGATAGAACTCAAATAGATTGTGCTACAAAAAAGTGTTGTCAAGTAAGTCGTGGGTAATGGGATGGATGATCAACGTTTGGATTTAAGTAGATCACACAACCATAATAATATTAAATGAGTTATGGTCGTATCCTATATGTCAGGATATGTCAAAATCTATGTTATGTAAACACTCGTATGGCAAAAAGTTGCTACAAATTTTATTTTTTCTAATTTTACTCGCTTTCTTTCATTGCGAGAAGTGCCTTTCCACTCCCTCCTGTCCAGCATGAAAACCAAAAACCAAAAAGAGCGAAGCTTAAGTCTTTGGGGTGCACAGGGAGGATGCATACACCTCCATCCTGATAGTCTGCAAGGTTACGCCAAGGATTGGCCAAAAGATGTGAGCTGTGAATGCTGGGTACCTTTCTTTCCTCTCCGATTGATTGTCTAACAAAGATAATGTTCACGAAAAATTTTGTATTTAACCAACTCCTCCTCCTCCTTCTGCTCTTAAATAGAAATCTAATGATAAATCTGCAACACGATGTGTGACGACGATGTTTCGACCGTGGTCCTCGATTGCGGATCTGGCGTGTGCAAAGTCGGATTTTCCGGTGATCAAACGCCTCGAATGAATTTCCCCACGGTGGTCGGCACTCCTCGCCAGGGCCTGCAGGACACGTACGTGGGGGACCTGGCCCACTCCAAGCGCGCTGTGCTGAAACTGAGTTATCCCATTCAGCCTCAGCACCGACTGGGAAGGATCTGAGAAGGTCTGGCATCATGCGCTCCACAATGAGCTGCGCATTTCTCCCACGGACTATCCCCTTCTGCTGACGGAGGCGCCCAGGACCACTATGCGCCATCGCGAGAAGGCCACTCAAATCATGTTTGAAACATTGGAAGTGCCGGCCATGTATGTGGCCAGCCAGCAGGTGCTGGCCTCGGGTTGCTCCTCGGGTTGCTCCACAGGAATCGTTCTGGACGCTGGCGACGGGTACTCCCATGCCGTTCCCATTTACGAAGGCTATGCCCAGCCCCGTGCCATAGGGGTTCTAGACTGGGCCGGGCGCGATCTCACGGAGTACCTCATGAAGCTACTGACGGAGAGGGGCTACAGCTATTCCTTCATCTGCCTGTCCGAGCGTGGAATTGTGCGTGACATGAAGGAAAAGCTGTGCTTCGTGGCCAGGGACTTTCAGCAGGAGCTAGAGGAATTCAGCACCCAACTGGAGAAAAAGTACACTCTGCCAGAGGGACAAGTAATTTCCATTGCCGACCTGAGCATCCGGTGCCCGGAAGCACTGTTTGACCCCACCGTCCTGGGCAGAGCTCCCGTGGGCCTTCAGCAAAGTGTCTGCGACTCCATCAATAAGTGCGACGAGAACGTCCGGCGAGAAATGGTCTACAACATCATGGTGTCGGGGGGCACCACGAAGCTTCCTTGCTTTGCCGAGCGCCTGAAGCTGGAGATCGCCGGACTAGCTCGCTGCAATATGAGGGTCAGGATTATGGCACCACCCCATCGTCAGTTCGCTTCCTGGATGGGTGGATCTGTCCACAGCTCGTTGCCCGCGTTTAAACAGATGTGGATATTTAAGGAGGAGTATGAGGAGGTTGGTCCGGTTCCAAATTTTGGTATACTTGTGAATAAACTGATATTAAAAGCGTAGCATACGAGACACTGAATTTGGCATTGCCTTTACAGATTCTACAGCTCAAATCAAGTGAGAGTCTTACGTACTTGATCGAACTAATGCTTATGATGTGGTAGTGTTGAGTGTCTTATGCTCCATGATAATAACATATTTGTTGGAATCGAGATCTTTTGATTATTTACAGACAGATAGCCACAAAAGGAATAGAAACGGATGTTCTTCGGATTCAGTTTAGTGACAGGGACTCTAAAAGAGTTGCATAAGAGGACACACGCCACAGATGAGAATATCTGACATGCGGCATACGTCCTAGGGCATCCAATACCACTCTGAAAAACCATTCAAACACTCCAAAAATCCCATAGAAAATGCTTAATTTTCGTACCATCTAATTACGGTTTATTTTATTTTGTTTACGTGACACACACACACACAAACCGCGTGACGGGTGCGTGTGCGCGCGTTTTCCGTTTTCAATTACAAATACAATATTAAAGGTATTACAAAGATGTACATACATACAAATTACAACAAAGTTAAGTGTGTGTGTTTGTGTGTGTGTGTGTGGTAGGTAGGTAGGTAGGTAGATCACAGAACCATAATAATATTAAATGAGTTATGGTCGTATCCTATATGTCAGGATATGTCAAAATCTATGTTATGTAAACACTCGTATGGCAAAAAGTTGCTACAAATTTTATTTTTTCTAATTTTACTCGCTTTCTTTCATTGCGAGAAGTGCCTTTCCACTCCCTCCTGTCCAGCATGAAAACCAAAAACCAAAAACCAACGAGAAGGAACGTGTGAGTCGCTTCTGGGGACGCGACTCTACTTATACCCGTACTCAGTCAGTATATACATTTTTGAGCTTATGATTTTTAAGAATTTTAGAAAAAAAAAAAAATTTTACATTTTACATTTTTTTGCTACATATGATATCTACATCTACATATACAATGTATATTCTACATCTAACATGTAGATTTTACATTGTCCAATTAGATTCTACATCTCCTCCGCTAGGGGTTGCTCGCGCACTGAACGCGGCAGAATGTGCGAGCGAGAACGAAAATGAGATGCGTTGTCGTGGGCGGGAGGGGGAGGGGAAGCAACTGAAAATTAATTTCTTCATTCTGGCTATAATTATGATCCGATCTGATTCAGATTCGGCAATCTGGTAGATATGGCCATTTTCTACGATACTGCGTTTTTAGTTTTATCGTATCTTTAAAACTGTGCCTTCCACAGATTTTCGTCCTTTGTGTGGGCCGAACGGGCCGGGCCAAATTTTGAAATACAGTTGTAGCAGTGTGATATCACATGAGTCTGGAAACCAAATTTGGTTTCTCTAGCTCTTATAGTCTCTGAGATCCAGGCGCTCATCAAGACGGACTGACGGACAGACGGACAGACGGACAGACGGACAGACGGACATGGCTATATAGACTCGGCTATTGATGCTGATCAAGAATATATATACTTTATGGGGTCGGAAACGTTTCCTTCTCTGCGTTGCACACATCCACTTTTACCACAAATCTAATATACCCCTTAACTCTTTTTTGAGTACGGGTATAAAAAGAGCGAAGCTTTAGTCTTTGGGTGCACAGGGAGGATGCATACACCTCCATCCTGATAGTCTGCAAGGTTACGCCAAGGATTGGCCAAAAGATGTGAGCTGTGAATGCTGGGTACCTTTCTTTCCTCTCCGATTGATTGTCTAACAAAGATAATGTTCACGAAAAATTTTGTATTTAACCAACTCCTCCTCCTCCTTCTGCTCTTAAATAGAAATCTAATGATAAATCTGCAACACCATGTGTGACGACGATGTTTCGACCGTGGTCCTCGATTGCGGATCTGGCGTGTGCAAAGTCGGATTTTCCGGTGATCAAACGCCTCGAATGAATTTCCCCACGGTGGTCGGCACTCCTCGCCAGGGCCTGCAGGACACGTACGTGGGGGACCTGGCCCACTCCAAGCGCGCTGTGCTGAAACTGAGTTATCCCATTCAGCCTCAGCACCGACTGGGAAGGATCTGAGAAGGTCTGGCATCATGCGCTCCACAATGAGCTGCGCATTTCTCCCACGGACTATCCCCTTCTGCTGACGGAGGCGCCCAGGACCACCATGCGCCATCGCGAGAAGGCCACTCAAATCATGTTTGAAACATTGGAAGTGCCGGCCATGTATGTGGCCAGCCAGCAGGTGTTGGCCTCGGGTTGCTCCTCGGGTTGCTCCACAGGAATCGTTCTGGACGCTGGCGACGGGTACTCCCATGCCGTTCCCATTTACGAAGGCTATGCCCAGCCCCGTGCCATAGGGGTTCTAGACTGGGCCGGGCGCGATCTCACGGAGTACCTCATGAAGCTACTGACGGAGAGGGGCTACAGCTATTCCTTCATCTGCCTGTCCGAGCGTGGAATTGTGCGTGACATGAAGGAAAAGCTGTGCTTCGTGGCCAGGGACTTTCAGCAGGAGCTAGAGGAATTCAGCACCCAACTGGAGAAAAAGTACACTCTGCCAGAGGGACAAGTAATTTCCATTGCCGACCTGAGCATCCGGTGCCCGGAAGCACTGTTTGACCCCACCGTCCTGGGCAGAGCTCCCGTGGGCCTTCAGCAAAGTGTCTGCGACTCCATCAATAAGTGCGACGAGAACGTCCGGCGAGAAATGGTCTACAACATCATGGTGTCGGGGGGCACCACGAAGCTTCCTTGCTTTGCCGAGCGCCTGAAGCTGGAGATCGCCGGACTAGCTCGCTGCAATATGAGGGTCAGGATTATGGCACCACCCCATCGTCAGTTCGCTTCCTGGATGGGTGGATCTGTCCACAGCTCGTTGCCCGCGTTTAAACAGATGTGGATATTTAAGGAGGAGTATGAGGAGGTTGGTCCGGTTCCAAATTTTGGTATACTTGTGAATAAACTGATATTAAAAGCGTAGCATACGAGACACTGAATTTGGCATTGCCTTTACAGATTCTACAGCTCAAATCAAGTGAGAGTCTTACGTACTTGATCGAACTAATGCTTATGATGTGGTAGTGTTGAGTGTCTTATGCTCCATGATAATAACATATTTGTTGGAATCGAGATCTTTTGATTATTTACAGACAGATAGCCACAAAAGGAATAGAAACGGATGTTCTTCGGATTCAGTTTAGTGACAGGGACTCTAAAAGAGTTGCATAAGAGGACACATGCCACAGATGAGAATATCTGACATGCGGCATACGTCCTAGGGCATCCAATACCACTCTGAAAAACCATTCAAACACTCCAAAAATCCCATAGAAAATGCTTAATTTTCGTACCATCTAATTACGGTTTATTTTATTTTGTTTACGTGACACACACACACACAAACCGCGTGACGGGTGCGTGTGCGCGCGTTTTCCGTTTTCAATTACAAATACAATATTAAAGGTATTACAAAGATGTACATACATACAAATTACAACAAAGTTAAGTGTGTGTGTGTGTGTGTGTGTGTGTGTGATCGAGTGTGTTGTATGATGTGATTCGAGGTGTGTACAATAGTTGGGACTACGATTAGCTGATTGCTTGTTGGATTGATTGATTGATTGATTGAGAGGGTGACCAAGTGACATGTATTGTGCATGATGCAGTCCTCGATGATGACGTCAAATGTGGCTCGATGTGCTGGAGATACAGATATACATCTCTACCCCTCTACGTTTGCGTGCATTTTGTGAATCTGTGTGTGGCATGTGGCATGTGGCATAGTGACTATAAAACTCGATGAAGAAATTCAATTTCCTTAATTCCGGGGCAGCCCAAATGTGCAAAACGCGCCGAAAATCTTGTAATGGCTTCAATTCAGTTTGCACATCCGTAATTAAGAGCGACCCCCCTGGAGTCCTGGGGCTCATTTGCATAGCTGCCTCAGGGCCGCCAGCAGGGGCAGCAGCAGCAGAGCCATCAGCGGCGATATGCCACCAGATCCATTGCAGCCGTCCGTGGTGCAGGTGCGGCAGTAGACGGTCTTGATGTAGGACGAGGTCTGGTCCATGGCGCACTTGTCTGCCGGATCGTCCATATCCTCATAAAAACAGGAACGCGAAATCACCCGCTTGCCGTAAACTGCAAAATGAACAGAGCAGAGTTTAAATATTTTCATTAAACAATTTTTTAATTAATTTCCGCCCTGGGTAAGGGGGTGCGTGTTGTAGGGGAGGGGAGGGGGCGGCTGTCTGCGCATTAAATTAAATTTATGTGTACGTGCCTCGCGTGGGCTTGAGGCTCTCTGCCCGACATTCTGGTTTCTGCTCGAACCATGAAAAAATCTCAAAAATGACATTTGAAATGGCCACGCGGCAAGTGGCAGTTGGGGCCTGCTCCGATGTGGTCATTGTGCTGGATAAGTGCCAGGGAATGATGAATAGTACGGGTCGGCTGATGCAAGCAAGTCAAAAACTGTCGTGGGGGGTGCTTTGGCTTTTGAAATTATCCTCCAAAAATGTCATTAGTGAGAGCTACATTATGTACTTTGTAGATTAAGTGTCTGTTCATAAGTTTTATCTATGCATCACTGTACAGGCAGAAGTTCCCTGCTGCAGCTTTCTGTACTGGTCCCTGGAGTAAAAGCATCGTCCAATTGGAGTCTGTAAATTCCATAACCCGTGCACCTTCACCCAAAGAAAGTAATTTGATCTGGCCTCTTCGATGGCTTATCTCAAACGTACTCCAACCCGCGCGTAATAGGTTCAAGGCTCACCATATGCTTGGGGTTGCCACAGAAAAACTGCGGCTCCAACGTGGCACAAATGAGGCCTGTGTCTGTGTCTATGTCTAGAGGTTCCAGCGGCCTGCGAAACGCACACGATTTGCCAAAAAAAAAAAGAACCGAACGTGAAACTCGGCACAACGAGACAATTTGCAATCAAACAGCAAATGAAAACCAGAAAGAGCAAATCACACACAGCAACACAACAACAAAACAAAAAGTTCACAACAAATTGCGTTTCTCATTGCGTGTGAGGCACAGACTTATGTATGTGTCTGTATGTATGTCTGTGGTGCAAATAGAACAAAACGACAGAAATACTGAAAACATTTCAAATGAAATAAAGCAAAATCGAAGTTTTAAAGCCGCTCGAAATGGTCACACAACGTTGACCATTTTTGTGATTGGCTCAGACTCGGATGCGGACGGACCCAGGGACAGTGGGCCATGAAAGCAAATGCACACGTACATACGTGCACAGACGCCTGTTTCAGCTTAATAAAATTGTTGACAATTGTCGCCTTATCATGGTCGCGGCATCAAACAAGGCTCGCAGAATGCAGCAGCGGCCCATACGCACAGAGGTACGGGACGGTACGCATTGCGCATACGCCGCGTGCTTCGCTTGACACAAAACAAACAAACAAAAAGTCAACTTGACAAAAATGCTGGAAATTGTTTGCCGCACACACAGTGTCATAAATTTAAATTTTAATTAATTTAATTATTTATGGCTTGTTGTGGATTTTTTATAAAAAAAAAAATAACGAAAAAAACTAAAAACAAAAATAAGAGACAAAAAGAAAAGACAGAAGCGGCTTGCAACGAACTTTGTATACACTCACGAGCAGTAAACATTATGGGGAATTATCTACAGTGGAACGTGTAGGAAAAATATTGCGAAAAATCAAGCAATAAAATATTTCGAATCTTTAGAAATTCCCATTTCAAAACTCTATTTAACAAACACATCAGAAAAAACATTTATATCAGACTCTTGATCGTAAATATCACTCCCTTTTGGCTGTTAAAATTCCCCAGAGAAAAGTGCATGAAATAAGCTGTTAGTGGCCAAAAATGGTTGCCTGCTAGCCATCAACTTTTTGGCTGTTGAAGCGAATGCAACAAGTTGCAAAATATTTACCGAGTGACAGACAACTGGTACAGTAGATACACACATGCACACACACACACACACCGTGCAACAGCCTGCAGCTAATTGCTTGGCTTCAGATTTTTGGCTTTTGGAAATACTGACGGGGCGGGCAAAAATTATGGAATACATTTTTAATTTGACATTTGGCCAAAAACTTTGCCACTCGTCTAGGCTAAAGGCTGCAAAGGCAATTAATTTAACGGCATATAAATTGATCGGAGACGGCAACAACACCACACCGCTGGCAGATACTCGTAGCTGCAACAACATGTTGCATCGCCTAGTTGCATTTTTCTCAGACATTCTGCTGCCGCGTCCGTCTTCTTATGGCCCGTAATTGAGCGCTTCACGCTGTGCAACAACTTAATTAATTTATATGTATTTTTTCCGATGTCTCTTTAGCCCCCGCGTGCCCCGAGTCCGTGTTCCGTTCCGTTCCGATCGTATATTATGTATTTTGCGCATTACAAGCGCTGCTCATGTTTCAGTTTTTGGGGGAATGAGACTGAGACTCAGACTCAGGCTCAGAGACAGCCTCATACTCGCAGTTGTAGAGCTTCAAATGCAGTCGAGTGTCTGCAATTGCGATTTTAATTGCCAACTGCCAACTGAAAATCTTGCAAATATTCGCCGAGCCAATTTGTAGACGCTTGATTGCAAAAATTTAATGGTGTTCATTAATTGGCCATAAGAAATTGCTTAAATGTTGTCCGAGAAATCCCTGCCCCTGCACTGGTTGCTGTTGTTTTCGTTGTTGTTGCTCTTGTGGATGTTGTTGTTGATGCTGTCATGCTTATGGATAGATCGCTGATGGCTAAACGCTTTTTGGACATTTAAAATGCAGAAATAATTGGTACTACTCGTACATAAATGGAAGATATTCCAGTGGGTGGATGATCATTTAAGGGAACTACATAAAAAAGTCGAAATGCAATCAATTAATGCCTCCAATTAAATCCAATTTAAAATATTTAATGCAACTTAATAAAGATAAATAAATATCCATAAACGTAGAACCCAATTTGGCTTTAATTTATGATCATTTCTAGGCTCGACTTAAATGTGCATATATGTATGTATTTATTGTAATAAATCATACATCATACTTCTATACAAATATAGAGCAGCAGTCCAAACAGATTTGTCAAAATATCCATAAATTTATACCCAAACTAAAACAGATTTATACATCCGCTCATCATCGCTATTTAAATACATAAAATGGATTTTAATTGATTTGTCAAATGCCCTAAAAGGCACCAAAAACTGACTTCGATTTATGGGCAACTTTACTTGGAGCGACTTTTATTTAGATTTATTAAATTATAAGCTAGACTTCAATTATATTGTATTACTTTTTTGCAACTAAATTGTTTTTTTTGCTTTGTTTATTTTATTTTATTTTATTTTTTTCTATTGTTTATTTGAATGCCATAAAGGCAGCAAATTGTTATTACATCATTAAATGTTAACATTTTTTCGCATTTCATTGTTCGGCTTGTCGACCCACATTACGTATGCCTATTGGCCAAGCCCGACTCGTCTGCTTTTGACTAATTTATGTGCCACCGGCTGTCGCGACCAGGTGAATGCTGATGATGATGATGATGATGATGATGACGGGGATAGGCCCCAAAAGCGAATTCAGATCAAAATGCAACGATACGGATCGCTTGGCAAATTGGACAAACAGTGCGGATTTCCATTTCCATTTTAATTTCAATTTTCAGTTTAGTTATGTTGTGCCCTGGCACAGAGGGTATTACGGGCTTGAGTAGATATCACAAATAAAAGGCTCCTCTCTGTGTTTCGGCTTGTGTATGAAAAATAGTTCCTCAGCTTTAAAGATTTCTAGCTGAATCGCTGCGGAGAATCCCCAGTTCAACAGTCATAAAATTGCCAACAAAAACAATGAATGTTTCAAGGGTATTCAAATCGTCGTTCGCCGTAATGTCTATCAGTCCTATCTTGATTTGGTTTTGTCGGCTCTTTCTGTGGCTTGTCGTATGCAAATGCACAATTTGCTCTGGCCACAGGGCAACAATAAAACAAGCCTAGCAACAATATGCAGCCGAATCCGAATCGAGCTTAAGATCGCCACAAATATCACTCATACGCCGCGTGTGCTGGTCTCCCCATAAATTTGCCGTAAATTAGCGGCACATGCAACTCTGCGGGCCAAAGTGTCGCCACTTGTTGGCTGTCGCACTACACCGCACCACACCGCACCGCACCGTACCGATATGTGCCTTGCCCCTGCCACTTGCCACGCCCCCGATCAACGCCCAGCCAGTGTGGCAGCTGCGGCTGCAATTGTCCGCTGGTTGTTGCACTTGTTTGGACTTTGTCGAGGCAATAAATTTCAATCTCGTTTGAGTCTCTTGTGGCAGTGTCCCAGTCCCACAGCCGGGTGTCAGCCGCATGTGAGGGAGAGCGGTGGGGGTGTGCCTCTCCCTCCCGATCTCTCAATCTCATAATCTCCAAAGCTGTCCAAAGACCGCACATGCGGTCACAACAATGCAGCGGGCTGAATAATTGGACATGCCTGGGAGGGGTGCTGTGGGTGCTCGGAGGGTCTAGTGTGGGTCTTTGATCTCACCTTCCTGCACCAGTTTCTTGCACACGGGACGCGCATTCACCGACTTCACACCCACCGAGTAGGTGCAGTTCACGTAGCTCCAGTAGCGCTGCTGCTCCGAGATGCTGTCCGGCTGGAAGGGATCGTTGCAGAACTCCCCATTCGAGACGTCCGTCGAGCAACGCCAGCAGCGAAGAACTCCAGAAGCTGCAACAAAATGAAGTAGTAAAAGTAATTACAGGAATTTAAAATTAGATAATGGAAATATAAAGGAATTTTTAAATATTTTATTTGGTCTCTATTAGCCAATTATTTTTCAAGCAATCAGAAATTAAATTAGGTTAATAATATACTGAGATTACCCTGGAAGATTTGAGCCTAGCTAAATAAAGACACCTATAATAATAATAATACATATAACAAAGTACACGCAACAGTTTAGAGTAGAAAAATAACCCCAAATAAGATTCTATAGTCTAGACTGGAAACAACAATTAAGTTTAACAAATCTTCAAAATATGCTCAGACTGAATATGCCTTTAGGCCTAAGAATTCATCCATTCCTGGCCCATAGCAATATGAGTTTCGTATCTATTTAAGCCCCACTCCAACCCATTAGAAAACACTTGTTAGAGCTCTTCATATCTGCGTCTCTGGTCATTCAAATCATCATAAAGTGAGTAAGTAATTTTCGCTTTCCCATTCTAGCGATAACGATGATCCCGCAACGATCGACTAATGAATCGAATCAAATCGAATCGAATCGATCCATAATGCAACTTTGAAAGCGCTTCCTGCTGTGTGTGCGGTGTGCCGCTGGCGGAGAGCAGAGCTCTTTGAAATATCGCCGAGCTGAAATTAATTAGGCACGGGAGCCTTTCGGCGGAGTTATTTATGCGACAGTCGATGGGGAAAACTGCCTTATAAAAGTGTCAAAAACCTGGCCATTGGCTGGTTTATGCGTGGCGATTAGACTACGCGAAGAGTGTGTAAATAATAATTTGATTAATCCATGCGATCGATGGATTCTGGCGGGCTTGAAGGATGGCGGTGGAACGGCTGACGATGATGATGGCTATGATGGCTATGATGGCTATGATGGCTATGATGGCGACAATAAAACTCGTTTTTGTGGCCAATTTAAACGTCAAACGTTAACGTTCGGGTTAAATGCACTTAACCAACACTTTGAGGCGCGTTTAGGCGAAAGCCTAGATAAGCAGCGCAGGGGAGAAGTGTGCCAACGCACTGGCACTTGGCCGAAACGTGTTTGTTGGCCAGCCAGCTAGCCAGCCAGCCAGAGACCAACCGACCGACCGCATTTGGCCATAAACATTACAATTTGCGTTCGAGAACCAAGAAATCGAGAAACTGAGACGCTGAGCAACTGAGAAATGGAGAAACTGTGAAACTGCGAAACGGCGAAACTGTGAAATGGAGAGACCCAAGCCCAAGTCTCTTTGCATGGAAATTATAAGCATTTACAATATATTGAAATTAATTGACAGTTGAATTGTCAGATCGTTTGCAGAATTGTTTATTTGCGCGTCCATTGCAAACGGCCAGTGGCAGTTTACTAATGGTAATGACTGTAATTCTATTGAAACTGAAAATTGATATTGTGGCTGCCACTCGCATGCTTGCCACCACAGCCACCGCAGCTCCGTTGTGCTGTGGCTGCATTATGCCAAATGTTGTGGCAGTTGTGGCAACTGCGTCCCAAAAATGGTCAGAGACATTCGGGGCCCCGAATACGAGTTAGCAAGTGCGTAAGTATTTGTTGGACGAGATGTTTTCGCCGATACTTTTGGCAAATGGAATTCGCCTCTAATCATCGATGGAAAAGTGAGTGGAGCGGTGCAGAGGGGTGCGGAGCGGGGGGCCTTTGGGGACAGATCTTACCTATACATTTCCATTCAACCACGCGAAATCGTTAGCTGCGAATAACTTGCGAAAAACTTGCGGAGGGTGAATGATAAATTACATAATATTAAACACATATGTATGTAAGCTGCAAATGCGTATGGAAAGGTGCGTGAATCGTAAAGATATTTACTAGCATCTAGCATTAATCTTATTGAAGTTTTTCCAAGATCCTATTCAATGATACTGTCTTCTTTTATAAAGGAGACTAATTATGCTCAAAACTTGTATGTTCTTCTCAGCTCCCAATATTTCTGTCATTATTTCTCCCCGTCTAGATTTGATTATCTGCATATTTCAATCTATTATTATTTTCGTTTATTATTTATTTTTCCTAAATATTTCCCCATCCTCCCCTCCCTTCGAAGTATTTTATGAGCTTGTCTTACATTGGATTCTATTGATCCTCCAACTATTATTGTTCTTCTTCTACGCTTAGAAGTAAAGGAAGAACAAAAGTAATAAGGAAACAAAAATGTCAACAATTTTTTTGCCTACACTTTCGTACCATAATTAATCATTCCAGGTGTAAGTTTACTTTACCTTACATTTACTCGAAGGTTTCCTTTACTTTTCTACATATTGTTCCCACCCTTATTGCATTTATTTATGAACTTATTCCTCAACCCCAACTCGCAAACTCGTAACTATACTTAGCTTGAGGTTTCCAGAAATATGTTCACTTAACCCTTCATTCCTGTGCACTACTGCCACATGCCACACATGGAGTTTGTCCCTCCAATCCATTTATTTACCCCGCATTTCCTTTCTGGGTAATTTTCTTACCCCCATCTGAGGTTCATTAGCTCTGCGTAAGCCACAACAAAACTGCGCCTAAGCCAACGCTGGAGTTTATTGCCCTCGCCCTCGCCCTCGCTGCTGCCATATCTGCATATGGTATTGCCTATTGCCGTATATGCCACAGACACAAGTGCATGCCACAATGGGGCAGGCGAAAAAAGTTTCCCACACATCTGCTGGCGTTCACATGCAATTTTTCCATTAGGCAGCAAAAACTTGAGGCAAGTGACAACAGAGTGGAGTCGGACTTGCAACATTTGGGATCTGCCGCGGTACATCTATAATACATAAATCCACAAACCCTACGACTCTGCCCCCCGAAGAAGCATGTCGATTATCAGGGGCTCCCCGCTCTAACCCCATTCGAAACAAAACTCTTCCAAAGTGCAACTGCTGCTCCATATCTGCGTATTTCCCATTAAACTTGCCAACTTACGAGTGTGTGGATAGGAGGATTGGATAGTGGGGAACGGGGTACGGGGTACGGTACGGTGTGCGTGGTGTGTGGATGGTGGATGGAAGCTAAAACTTTGTGGCCCTAAAATGCAATAGAGATTAAGGGGGAGGCGGTGGGCGAGCAGCAGGTTTGACAGAAAGTTTCGCTTTGCCTGTGACTGTGACTGACATGCAACCAAAGTTCATTCAACTGCCAGCAAAATGCCAAATACCAAATGCAAAATTCGTCGAACGTTTATCAAAATTGTTTCCCAATTGGCCTGAATGCCTCAATAATTAGGTGGCTAGAGAGGAGTGTTGGTTTTGAGAAGAGAATAGGAGAATGCCTATGCAAATGAGTTGGTATGTCAGAGGTCTAACGATTATAATGCTTAACAAATAATAGAGCTTCGTTTTTGTTACCCTGAGAAATCTGGTGGGCACTGACTCAAGTACTCCTAAATAAATTTATTTTGGAACTCCAACCTCTCCATGGGTACCCCAAAGCCAAAACCAAAGCCAATACCTTTCGAATTCCATCCCTCCCTTGTAGCCAACTACGTTCTCAAGTAAACGATTACCCTACCAAGGTACACCCTTACATTCCAACAACTCCTATCAGAAAAAGCAATTTGAAATTCCTCGAGCTTCCTGAGTTCCCTGAGCTGCCTTAGTACTTACGTTAAGTAATCAAAATTCCATGGCTTGGTGGTTTTTATGCCTACTATTTCTGTGAAATTCCCGAACCCCTTTACGCAATCGAATACCCTACGAAAGCACACCCATAAGTTGCAGCCAATCCCATAAGAAATCGCATATACAAATACGAGTGTATATCTTACGATTACAAATCAAAAGTAAACTTTTGCATTGCCTTTCTACGTGCAGTTTCAACTACAAAATAAGTTTATTTTAATGGATAAAATACACAGAAAAGTCTTACATTTTCTCATGCTCTCTAAATATTATTGTGGGTGTGTGCTTTCGGCGGGATTTCAGTTTTCAGTTCAGTTTTATTATTGTCGTACATATAGTAAAGATGGCAAGTGAATTGCACTGAATCAGCAACAGCTGACTGAATGAATTTAATTAGGCAACGAAAACAGCAGCGCAGCGAATTATTAATTGAGAAGATTTCATCTGAATGATCTGAAGGCTAAGGGCGAAGATGCCTCATCGGGTCTGACGCTGACTCTGACACACAGATGAGTTGTACGAAGCTGTATAAATAATTTCATGTTTTTTGGAATATGTTAATTACGTGCCTTGTTAAGTTTTTACAATTTTCATTCATGTATTACATGCATCATGCTCGCAGGTATACTATAACCTAATGGGCAAGTTGAGTCACTTTTTATGGTGCTTGCATGAGTTCTAAATTCGTTAATATCTTTGGGATCTCCTGTGTCATCACTTCGCATGTACAGGAACTTTACACCTTATTACTTGCACGAGTGGAAACATCAGCAACAATTCTATCTAAAATCTTTCTGGTCCTCTCCTAGTCTGCCTCTTTTTATGGTTGTCGCCTGAGTGCCCGAGTAATACTTATCCTTCCGCCTTCATTGCAGTATGTGGGATGATTGCACGCTTCGGGATTGCCCTCAATAAAATCATCCACCTTTTGGGTCTACTATTTTGTCACTTTATACGGTGGAGTAGCATGAGTGGACGTAGACTCCAGCTTATGCCACTCCAAGTTGACAGTTGCTACGCCTAGTTGCGGCACGCCCCTGCAGCATAAACACAAATAAACTCTTAGTTGATGACATGCCCCGATATGTGGCACGCATATCCACAAATCCACATTGAGGGAACTTCAACAAAGTTTCTTTTCTAGGCCTTCAATTGGTTTGCTTGGCAAACATTTTGTTGAGTGAGCCATTTTGGGTCATAAAGAAACAGAAGAATACATCAACTAAGAAATATTTCCCAGTTCCACCTCTTTTCCATTTACGTTTTCGCTGTTTTTCCTGGCTATTTATAATATTTGTGTTATTTTTAAGTTTTTAAGGTTGTGGAAATATTTGTGCTGAACGTCGAACGTTTGAAGTAAAAATAAACACAAATGAGCAGCGGCAATAATATATCGTACAAGTGCAGTGCAATGCATTGAGAGTAATACTCATAAATCACCCATGAATCTGTGCGAGATTTCAGGTACTGTCTTGGTGCTTATTGAGCCTGTCAAGCCATTTGCCATAATAATGCATGGAGTGCAGACCGATGGCATTCATCTTATCAATGAGGTCAGTTCGAGAAAAATAATTGATTGTGTTTACATTTTCACGATTATTTTCTTTATAATTAAGCTGGACTAAATGACCTTTAGAGCATGCGCTTCAATACGTATATATGTATTTGCTTGAACATTTCTCAGACTTTAAACAATGAAAAAATTCCCCTTTTAATTATTTTGCTTATTTTTAATCAGCTCCCTAAGACTTTAATCATGAAAAAGTTTCGCTTTAAGCCAGTGCCTTTTGATTTTCCGGCACCCCTTTTGCGGAACCCCTTTCGTCGTTGATGGTTCAGCGAACTCGAGTTTAGCTTCTTGTTGCACATTTAAATGGAAACTCACGACCACGCACTTAACTCTCTATAGCACCACCCTCAGACTCCACTTAATTAGCTGCCGTTTCATGCAAAACCAGGAAATCTAGGAGTCAGTATTCTGAACCGAAAGGAGTGCGACTGAGACCCACCTGCGTTGAGGCACAGCAGCAGGGAGAGTAGAGCCAGCATCAGGCAGCCTGTTGAACCGTAGGACGGCATGTTCCTGGGTGAGTTTTCTTTTATGTTTTTCACAGCGGAAATTTCGCAACTGAATATTTCAGTAATATGCTCGTACACTTCACACACTCTGGCACTCTGGCACGGGGCACTTCTTCTGCTCGTTTTGGGTTGAAATTTCCCGAAAAAATATTTACTGCGACGATGGGGGGACTGGGACTGCGACTGGACTGCCCGTACGAACACGCATGCGACGCGTTGACAAACTGAATGCGAACTGAAACTAAAACTGAACTGAATACTGAATGCTGAACTGTACAGTGTACAGTAGGCACAATAACAAAACGAACCCAACCCCAACGCACACGAGTGGCCGCGCGAGAGATCGTCGAATCGGTTGTCGTTGTCGTTGTCGCTGGTTGAAAGAGAGAAGTGGTAAGCGTTGCATTCAATCGAAGAGTACCTACTGGCAGTACGCGAGCGGCAAAGGGGGTGGCGACTATATGGGATTGGGCTGAGGGGATTTCAGTGGAGCTGCTGCATGGCGCGAGCGTGGGGCTGGGTCGGGTTTACGAGCTTACTGCTCGGCGATATGGCTGCACTTTTTTAATGGTGGCCCGCCAACACTTGCAGTTTCAATGGCGACACAGTGGGGCGAGGATGATAATTAAGTGCATTTTTACAGGTCTTAGATGATATTATAATAATATAAATATTCTATGTGGCTTGCGTGAGTTCGATTAAGGCACAACGGCTCTGCACAAAGGCTGTACCTTGAGATTTCAGTGAAATTAATGTGTCAACCATGAAACAAATATTTTATTTAAAATACATCAACATACATATACAAAAACTCGTGTAATAAAATGATTACTGGCAATATTTTCGAGAGTATTAGAAGGGACATATTCAGTCAATGTTCTATTGGTGGATAGGTTGCTCCCTGTGACATTTTATTTATTTATTACTCCCAACATATGTTTTAACGCATATCTTCTCTGGCCTTGGGAAAATCGATATTCATGCTTTTTTTTCGAAATTAAGATTAGTTTATTTAAAGATAAAACTAACCAGCATACAAGTTCCACGTTTCCCCAATTGTTCCCACTGTGCAGTTAGCCAGTGCGTTTTTTCGCACCATTTGCCGCTCAATGGCTGTGGTTGTGGTTTCTATCGTCATCGTATCGTCACCGTTGTGGTCGTTCCTCTGCAGACAGTCGTCACCAGCAATTGAATGCTGAGTTCGATTTGGCCATCAACGTCGCCCGTCGTCTAATCAAGTGCAAGTCTCTGATAAGGAAATGCAATGTTGGCACTTGGGCAACGCGCTTCGCTTAGGGGCGTGGAATGGAGAGGCACTGCGTGCTGGTGCCACAACATTTGTTGCAACTACTTTATGCGTTTTCAATTGAAACCAGGGGGAAAGGGAGTGCGAATGAGTGTGAGTGGCAGAGTGATTGAGTGTGTTTTGTCTTCTAGTGTCTGCGATTGTTTTTGAGCGAGTGTCCTCGATTTTAATAAAGTTGGTTTTGGCTTTGGATTAGTCTTCCGAGTCTTAAATATTTTACGACAAATTTATGACAAGAACAGAATTTATGAGAGTTGGTTAAACATAAAATAGTTCGAGCAAAGTTGGTTTTTCCCCAAGAAATGAATAGGAAGAAACCTCATAAAATATTTACTAGAATTTAGAGAGCGACAATTTCTTCTTTTTTAGCTAGAACCAATGTAAATTCAGTACCAAGCAACCCAAAGTGTCAACTGTTTTGAGCTAAATATGTGAAATAAAACTTAATCATTTACAGATTGATTCCATTACGTAAATATAAGTAGCAATGAGAGTCAGAACTGGGTGGCGTTTGGCCATAGGACATCCATAGAGGATGACAGTCCATGGCAAAAAAACAAACTTAACAATGTGGAATAGTCGTACCAGATCGTACCATTTTGTACGACCCAACGAGATTTAGTTCCTTCCGGTCAGCCCATCAGGCCATGCCGACGATATTCTGATATTCTGATATTCTGATATGAATAAATAAATAACGTCAATAAATATATATCGGAGATGTATAAGAAATGATGAAACGGTAAACAGAAATGTATAGAATTAAGAAACAATATCTATAAAGGAGAACAGAAACTACGCAGTAATTTATCCGTGGTTCCTTCTCTTGGCATTGCTGCTGAGAGCGAGGATTGAGCGCGAGAGAGTGTCGTCTCAGCCGAGTGTGGCGCGGTTGTGTGTAGGAGGAGGATCGAAAGGGCATTGCTAAAGAGCATTGCGTGAGCGAAAAGAAGAAGACGAAAAGTGGAGTTTTCAGTTTGCTCACAGATTGGAAGGAGAATAGACCTTTGTAACCGCGACTCACCTCATTCAAGTGCCAGAATGCATGAAAAATAAGAGAGCACCCAGGCCTTCTGCCCCCAATATACATACATATATTCTAATTATGGAATTATGGAACAATTTTCGTGTAATTCCAATTTTGGGACTAATCCACGACTAGCCAGTTCAATGACCAGCCAACTAATTAGCAAATTAAACGGAAATATCTGATTCAGACTCTCCTATTCAAGGCATAAGTATATATATATAAATTTATAAGTACATCCAGCCCCATATACCACAACAAACTCCAATAACACACAAGCCAAGTCAACGTACTCCCTCAGAAGAAAATTGAACGTAAAAAGTTCAACGTACAAGAAATGTGTCAATTGTGTCAAGTAAATCCAATAAACTACGCCTACAACTACGACTCGAATGCCAACTCGTGTCTGGATAAGGAGAAACTCCATGGAAAGAGACAAAAGGTAGAGACAACCGACAACCCCATGATAGATAGATGGGACTCAGCAGATATGCAAACGCAAGAAAATTGGACATGCACTGGGCCTGTGACGTGTGTGAACCCTTGGGGGTGCGTCGTACGATGATTAGTCAGATTCATTCGATTTATTGATGAATTTCCTTTAATGACTGCAAACAAATTAGAAAATAATTGAAGCCCGCGGCAGGACAACTGTCCTGGAAATCGATTAAGGTTGAGGTATAGTTGTGCACACCAAGACTTTATGTTGGTCATTATGCTGGGAGCTCATTTAGTGGCTGCAATTAAAAGAAAAAGGAAGTAATTAGTACAAAAATAAGTTTCTTGCGCTCTATGGGCGGCTTAAAAGTTTCACTCTCCATCACGATGATATTTACCCTCCGTGTTCAATCAGATCTGGTCACGATTTAGCGATTCCGTCAGTCAGAAGGCGAATCTTGTTTGCCTAAACAATTGCCATGTCATCTGCGACTCACTCGATGACAATGATTATCGCTGAAAACAGTTTCGCTTGCTTCGCTAAATAATAAACCATAATTACAGGTTGGCCGTCTAAAACGCGGGTATTCCCTCACTAGTGGAGCTCTTTATCTGCTTACAGCAAATCTTGCAACGGCGGAAACGGAATTTGGTAATTACATGGCTCTGTAAAAAATGAAACCAATTAAGAAATATTGAAGTTAAATACCCATACGAACGATGATCTCAGCGGTCCATCAAAATAATTAAATTAAGTTGGTGGCACAAGAGGAAATCTTTTAGTCAGTAATGAAACCATCTAACCGATACAACAACCACATAAATTATGGGACTAAATTTGTAGTTTGGGGGGAAATTATTAAATAGTGCGACAAATCAATGGGTAAATATCTAGGCTGTGAATAAAAATTATCTTTAAAGAAAATATAAAATTTTAGTAATTTCATTTATTGTCGTCAATGGAGATTGGAATTGCCTGAGAAAAGATCGGAAATTAAACTTAAGTTCGTATTCATTTGGGAAATATTATATTTCGCAGCCGTTTAGCCAATGCCAGAACCGTACGGAAATTTAAAATTCACGTAAAGATCGCGCGGAATTGGGGAAATTATGGAAAGAATTACTTTAGTGTGTGCAGAAACCAGCCGGTGTCTGAACCATGGGCTGCCATGGCAACGAAAATCGTCAACAAACATTCACCCTGACAACCATTCGACTAGACTACCAAAACAAAGCTTAATTTCTATTTTCAGTCACTACAAATGTTTCCAAAATGAAGTTAAGAACGCGGTTTTGCAAGAAGAGCTCCATAAAGGCTTCAGAGAACGCGGCGGAGAGCACTCCACAGCCCAACAATTACCCCCTGAGTTGTGTGGACTGGAGTAGCAACGAGGAAATCTATTTTGTTAGGTAAAAAACTATTATTTTCCACTATTCAATTATCTCATATATATGTATGTTCTTGCAATCTTACACAGCGATGACCATCAGATATTCAAGTGGAGCGACGTGAGCCGGGATTCGGTGGAAGTGGCCAAACTGCCGGATGACTTTGTGCCCACTGATCTTCACTGGCTGCTGTTGGGGGGCCGCAGCAGTGGCGGTGGCAAGGGCAGCGATACCCTGCTCATCTGCAGCAACGATGGACGATTCATCATCCTGAACAAGAGTGCGCGTGTGGAGCGGAGCATCTCTGCCCATGGAGCAGCCATCAGTTCTGGTCGCTGGTCGCCCGATGGGGCTGGATTGCTTACTGCAGGCGAGGATGGTGTCATAAAAATCTGGTCAAGATCGGGCATGCTGCGCTCCACGGTCGTACAGAACGAGGAGGCGATTCGCTGTGCTCGCTGGGCGCCCAATTCCACCTCGATTGTCTTTTGCCAGGGCGGACATATATCCATCAAACCGCTGGCCGCCAACAGCAAGTCGATAAGGGTATGTCTGAAGGGATAGCTCCCAACTCCCATTAATCCTAATTAACCCTAATTCTCCCCCTTTTAGTGGCGTGCTCATGATGGCTTGGTACTCTCCTTGAGCTGGTCCGCGCAATCCAACATCATAGCCTCTGGGGGCGAGGACTTTCGCTTTAAGATCTGGGATGCACAGGGCGCAAATCTCTTCACCAGCGCCGCGGAGGAGTATGCCATCACGAGCGTAGCTTTCAATCCGGAAAAGGACTTTCTGCTGGTGGGCACTTTTAATATGCTGAAGCTCTGCCACAGCACTGGGGTGAGTCTCATCCATCAGAAAAGTCTTCTTGGTAGACAGCTAAACATCCTTCTTGCCTCCTATTCAGTGGTCCTACAACAGCGCTCGCTTCACAGCACCCAGTGTGGGGTCCTTTTTCACACTCGCCTGGTCCGCGGATGGCACTCAGGTGGCCTGTGGCACCTCTACGGGTCAGCTGATTGTAGCCCATGCTGTGGAGCAGCAGCTCATCTCCAGGAACCTCAAGGCAACGAGCACCAGTCGCAAGTCCATTGTCCTGAGAGACATTGCCAATGGCAGTCAGGATGCTTTGGACTTTCCCCAGCGGATAATCAACTTTGCACTGGGCTATGGGCACTTAGTAGTAGCCACCACCCATCAGGTGCATATCTACAACGAGAAGTACATCAATACACCGATCATCATCGATGGCAGGAACGACACACGAGTCATCGAAGTGGGAAAGAAGTTTGTTGTTGCCTCAGGGATCTACTTGCAGTTCCTTTTAATATGCTGTATTTACTTTCAGATACTTTATGGTATTGGACGCCTCTTCGATCTGGGTCTACACCTATACGGGTCGCCTGCACTTGAATCCTCGCTATCCTGGATCACAGGCCCAGCTGCCGCTGCTGACGTGGCGCTCCCTGTCCTTGGGCCTCGATGTGCTCGCCATACGCGACAACTCCGACACGAGTCTGCTGCATCTGTTTGACCTGATGCCCGGTGCATCGCGGCAGTACGATCCCCATTCGCTGAAGGCCAAGCAGCAGCTGGCGGAGATTGCCGCCTGTCGCGCTGGCACACAGGACGATCAGTTTGTGGCCTTCATTGATGCCAATCGGGAGCTGTACATCAGCGAGACGCGCAATCTGAGTGGAGAGCGTCAGGATGAGATCTACAAGATCGGAACCCAGCTAACGGCCATTAAGTGGGCCAGCGAAACAAATATTCTGGTGGGGGTGCACGATTCCTGCTACAGCATTTGGTATTGCCCCGGCGAAGGAGCCTCCGATCCGACAATTATTGCCCTGACGACAATTACCCTGGATACGGCGTAAGGTGGAGGGGATTACTTTGAACTCTAGCTAATCCTATGGGTTTCATTTCAGGGAATTCGGCAAGCACATAACCATCGATAGCTTCGAGGATGCCGTGGTCACATTTCGTTGCGGCGGCGCCCTGCTACCCGTCAACGTCAGCATCTACTGTGAAGTGCTGCATCGCACCCTCATCGAGGGTCAGTGGCAGCAGGCCCTGAAGATCTGTCGGATGGGTCAGCACTCGAGTCTGTGGGCCACTCTGGCCGCCGTGGCCACCAGGAAGCACCAGTTGCAGCTCAGCGAGGAGGCCTACTCTGCGGCCCTGCAGATCGACAAGGTCAGCTATCTGCAGCACCTAAAGACCTTGACCCCGTCCAGTGCCGAGCAGATGGCCGAGAACTCCCTGATGCTGGGCAGGATGCTCGAGGCGGAGACGATTCTGCTGCACAATCGCCAGTATCAGCAGGCAGTGGGTCTGGCTCTGCGCATGCACAACTGGCGACGAGCCCTGGAGATTGCCCAGAAGCATCAGGCAGAGGAGCCCAACATGGATATGCTGCAGAAAGTGCTGGAGGAGCGTAGGAAGTACCTCAAGGCACTGCAGCGGGACGAGTGGGAGCCTTTATATCTACCCCATGTTCTGGTGGATAAGGAGGGAAATTCTAGTGAATAAATAAGATTATTAGAGGAGTTTGCAGAATCCTTACTGCTTACTGCTGAGCGGAATTTTGTTCATCATATATTATTATTTGATTGTCAAAATCTGATATGATAAAAGTTCTTTGTACTTGGTACAGTATTCAAATATCTCAATTTCTGGGTTACAATTTGCCTCTTAAAATGTCTCAACTGACGACTTAATTTCGTAGTCCTTCTTAGTTAATTTAATCCTTCAATATGCAGGCCTAATCATGGGCTTTCCTTCAATGGCATTTATAATGTTGTTGGCCGCCAGCAGACTCATTTCGATGGTTGTCTTCATTGTTTGCGTTCCCAAATGGGGCAGTATAACTTCAAATTAAAGATAGAACATAGAACAATCCATATTGGAATATATCTTACTATATCTCACCGCAATTGGGCAGCTTCAGTATGGGATCATCAGCAGGCAACGGTTCAGGTGTGGTGACATCCAAGCCAGCTGCAAAGATCTGCCCCTTGGTCAGAGCTTCGTGCAGATCGCTTTGAATGACGAGACCTAAGAAAATGCAATTAAAATTACTGAAATAATGATCTTTCAGACCCCCGTACTCGCCCCCTCTGGCCACATTTACAAACACGGCGCTGGACTTCATCAGTGCAAAGGCTTTGGCATTGAATTTGCCGCGCGTCTCGTCCGTGAGTGGTGCAGCAACCACCAGGAAGTCGCTCTCCTGCAGCAGCCGCTCGAAGGGTACATGTTCCGCGTTGAACTCCCCCTCGTTCTCCTTGCGGGTGCGTGTGTGATAGAGGATTTTGGCCACATCCCAGCACTGGAGCCGCTTGGCAATGGCCTGACTGATGCCGCCAAAGCCAAAGAAACCGATGACAGAGTCGCGTATCTCCTGGCCCATCCGCCAGTCAATCAGCTCCGTTTTCCATTGGGAACTGAGGGAGATATTAAATATTTCCAAAATTATAATTTCAAATCATCGAATCAAGTTGGCAGGCCAATTGCAACGTGGATTTCCATGACAAAAGCTAAGCCAAAAGCTTGTGCAAAGCTCAATCAGCTGTTCACCGGCATCTGCACTCACCTCTCGATATCATTGCGACCGGCATGGAAGTGCCGACCCGCTGCAATCATCAGGCCAATGGAAAGATCCGCCACCGAATTCTTCACCACGCCAGGAGTGTGACCCAGGGGAATCTTGCGCTTCTTCACTTCCGGCACATCCACAAAATCAATGCCCGATGACATGGTGCTGACACACCGCAGTTGTGGTCCAGCCGCGTCCAGTATGCCTGCATTCAGTGGCTGATAGTGGGCCCAATAGATCGCATCTACGCCGGGCAACTTCTGTAGAATCTCCTCCCTGCATGGCGGCACACTCTGGCAGATTATGGTCTCCGCCCCGCGGGATCGGAGCAGTTCCAGGGCCGGCGCTGGCACATTTGGATGCGAAATGAGCACCTTAAAGGCGGCGCTGGTGGCGGCGCGAACAGTCGACATGGACAACGAACTAGCGCGGGGCAGAGGCAGCAATGAAATGCTCAATGGAAAATTTTCCCACAACCCAACCCAGCCCAAAACAATTTGCAAGCTTTTGCACTCAGCTCCGTTTGCCTCTTGCTCTTAAACTTTGAGTGCTCTTAAGCTTTCTGTGGAATATAGTTTTGCCTCTCACATTAAGCTCCCTGCTTGTTTTTTTCTTTTAGTACATATATAAACTTTGTGCAGAGGGTATTATAATTAGTCCCCTATGTTCAGTTTTCTTTGTTCAAGATAGAACAAGATTCCTACAAGTTGTAGTTGAAGATATTTCTACATAATTCTGCCAACATCTGTGGATATCGAAGCACTATTTCATTCATCTGATACATCTCTAATGGGCATGCAAACCAATGCTAGCCTCCCTTTCACATTTCTTAATTAAATTTTAGCCCGTTGCCATTTTTCACATTATTAATTGATGTTTTTGTTTTAATTATAATTTTTTATTCTCACATCTGGAACCTTTCACACTTGACTGGTTTCGTTAACTGAGAGTGGCAATCCACTCTGGTTCCCTTGGTCCATTAACATTTGCATTTCCTAGTAGGCGGGCGACAGCATGGGCTCTCCAACCAATCCACGGAGCACATTGTGGGCGGCAATGGTGGCCATTTCGGCACGAGTGCGATTCGTGGCGGATCCAATGTGGGGCAGGATAACTGTAAGAAAGAGAGGGAGATTGTCAAGTGGTTAGAGGTTCGTTCTTAGATAAGGAATTTAGCCATAGAGATAAGAGTTTTTTGTTTTGTTTTGAATTTCTCAAGTAATTGGCAAGATTACGCTCCAAAAATACTAAAGAAAGGTCAAACGAGTCAACATAATAGAGGTTTAATTGAGAGATAGCTTACTGATACTGAGACTTTGTTTTGTTCGCATATTTCTGGCAACAGCTTGACAATTGTCTACCCCAAATGACTTACAAAACTTCTTTTATTTCTTGTGATTGGGAACACACTTTAAGATTCTTTTATAACCTTCATAAAACCTTACCAATCCGTCACCCACGTATGAATTAAATCCCTCCGACATACTTTAGTCACAGTGAACTACTTGCACAGATAAGACGGAATCTCTGTACTGATAACAAGGCCAGAAATACTTCCCAGCCAGGGGACCTCACAGTCACACCCACCGACTGCTATCAATAATCCCAAAATTATTTCCATTACTCAACTTACCAACGTTCTCCAGAGCCAGAAGTCTATCAGTGGCAAGCATTGGTTCGGGATCTGTGACATCCAGACCAGCGGCAAAGATTCGGTTGGACTTTAGAGCCAAATAAAGATCATGCTGTTTGACGATTTCTAGATTGAGAAGAAACATTGTGAAATATATGTAATTCCTTAGGTGATAGATCTACTGAGCACTTACTGCCGCGACCAATGTTGACCAGAACGGCGGTCTGCTTCATTTTGTTGAAGGCGGTGGCATTGAACACGCCCTGCGTGTCAGCTGTCAGGGGAGAGGCAATGACAATAAAGTCACTTTGGGCCAGAAGGGTGTCAAAGTCGACCTTCTTGGCATTCAACTCCTCCTCAATCTCCTTGTGGACACGTCGTCGGGTGGTGTAGAGCACTTGGCTGATATCGAAACCGGACAGACGCTTGGCAATGGCCTGGCCAATGCCTCCGAACCCGAAGAAACCAACGGTGGAGTCACGGATATCCTGACCCAGCATCCAGTTCAGATGGTAGTTCTCCCAGTTGTCGCTGAAATTGAAAGTAGGAACGTAAAGTAAGATCTAATGGAGGGGACTATATGTGGGACTCACGTTTCGATCTTCCTGCGTCCCTCATGGAAACGACGGCCAGCGGCGATCAGGAGACCCACAGCCAGATCAGCGACAGCTGTGTTCAATACCGTTGGCGTGTGTCCAAGGGGAATCTTGCGCTTCTTCACTTCCGGCACATCCACATAGTCGATGCCCGCCGAGATGGTGGAGATGGATTTCAGTTGGGGACCGGCAGCATCCAGGACCTCGGCATTGAGGGGTTCATGTCCGCCCCAGAGAACACCATCGACGCCCCTGATCTTCTCCAGAAGCTCGGCCCGGTTGGTGGGCAAACTCTCCACTTGGATAATCTCGCAGTTCTCTTTCAACAGATCGATGCCCGCCTGCGGCACCTCGGGATGGGTAACCAGCACCTTGAAAGCCTTTCCCGTCGACATGGTCTGTGTGTGGTTCTTGCCTCTGCGCACAAACGAAGCATTGTTACAGGTTATTGACAAGGCCACCAGAAGTGGGAGTAAAAGTTGAGCTTTGAAAGCCATGGTAAGCCGAGAACGAGCACTTGAACGGTGTGATCTGAGCCGGTCTTGAAAAGACACTAATCAACAGGCACAATACGCACCCCGACTTATAGCGAGTTCTGGACAGAAGAGTGCTGCCAGATCTACCGCTGATGATAGTTGCTGATACACCAATCAACCTGCTCAGCATTTTGATTCTGATTTCTCTCTCTCTCTCTCTAAGCTTAAGCTACCGAGCAGCTGTTCTGTGGATGAATTTCTCTTCTACAGGGTATAAGACAAGCAACAGGTTTTTGTTTGGGCAAGAATGAATGAGAATAAAGCGAGAGAATGCCTTTGCGAATATCTGGATTGAGAAAGGAACCACTTTAGCTTAAAATAAACTTTTAAAGAAGGGAATATTATTTTGCAGCTTTTTTTGGCTTTAGTTATTCATAATAAACATTAACATCTTTCTGGTGATGAGAGCTTGGCTTGTTGTTCTCAGAAAAGTATTGATTGATACTAATTGAAATTTCAAGTTTGACACAAAATACTCTAAGAACATAAAATTAGAGACAGGAAACTATCAGGCTGGTACTATTAAACAGAGTATGAAAGGGACTGGAGGAAATTTGTAACCTCTCTCGATTGTTTGGTAATGGTACCTTGCGGTATGCCAATGTTTCATAAAAATATACCAAAACATTAACATAAATTCTCTCTTAATCCATCTACTGATTTTGTCATATTTTTGGCACAAAAAAATGCCATGATTGTCACGCTGATTGGGACAAATAGATGTCCATCAGAAAGGTGTTAGTTTTGATTTCTAAAAATATCACCCCCCAAAGTCAAAGGGGTTAAATTATGTTCCTCCACTCACTATCTCACAAAACTTGAGCCTCCTCTAAATTTATGGTGAAATTCCAACCAAATAGATATGTTCCCCTCTAATTGTTTGTCCACGACACAACAACTCATTTAACAGTTTGACAATTTGATGCCTTTTTTCTCTCGTTGTTTATGAGGCAGTGGAAACATTTGGTCGTGTTGATATCAATTACTCTGCTCATATTCCCAATGTCATTTAAGAACAAACTTGTACTCTTTAAAACTCTCTTAGTACTGTATGTTGCCAACACAAGAGCACCAATAAATATTTAATAATTGAGTTACACTTGAAAAACCGTACACGTTCAGTCAAAAAATTATACTGAACATTTTAGTGGGGCCAAAAAACTAAAGCTTTCATTGCAAGCTCTCGCGATCGTTCTAGTTCTCTTACGCGTTCTGTTCTCTTTAATACAACTCTTACCGTGAGATCTAAATAAGTAGAAGTAGAATACTTGGCTGCTATTGCCGTGCGACTGACTGGGCAACACTCCAAGCTGAAGCCTTTATATAGAAAGTTCCCCCATATCGCTAAATAATTATCAGTTAATAAAAAAAAAGTTTGACAAGCGATAAGTGGAATAATTTTTGATGAAACATTTTTTGGAGCAATCGGGAAAGTCATTAAATGTCAGGGGGAGTACGATGTACAGTAGCGTCAGATTTGATGAAATACCATACCATAGTGGTAATATTTAATATAACTCCTCCATTCCAGTCTTATCTCCCCCCACTCGATCGATTAGTGTGACCTTTTTGCCCGCGGGAGTGCATTGCTCATTTCTGTCAGTGCTAGCTGCTCTCCGCTCTCACTCTTTGCTGCTTATCTCGTTCTGCTTTTTTTTTTTTTTGTCATTGGCTTTGGCTTCTTATCTGAGTAAAACCAACTCTTTGAGAAGACTGCAGCTGGGACAAGCTGTGCGCCTGCTCTAAAATACCAGTTGGGGACTTTTCCCATGTGATTTGTGTGTGCTCGCATGGGAGCAAATTTCCAATTGGAAGTGGCATGGGATGATGTTCCGGCCCCAAAGACCAGGCCAGGCTAGCCAGCGCTTGTGGAGCCCAGTCCAGCGCCGTTGGAACGCTTTGGGTTGTGGAACCTACGGAACGGAACCTCAATCGCACCACAAAGCCCCACCACAAACACTATTTTATAGTTTTTTGTACATAATGCCGTTTTTTTTGTGAGCGGATCTGCTCAAATTTTGTCCGCAAAGCAGCAGGCGCACAGAGTTGGACGCTGCTGGTTTATTTTGGATTTTTTCGTATCTGTCTGGTCTTTTGTGTGTGTGAAAGCAGCAGCAAGAATTGTTTTATGCTGGCATGGGTCGTTGTTTACATACCCTTTAAAATGGTATTATTACTTTGAGCAGACGTTTGCGATACAGGGAACAAGGCTTTTTGACCCTGCATAGCAGACAGCAACTCCGTCTAGGAGCTGTGAAGTTCAATATCATTTCTATGTATAACGGAAGTGGGCAGTAAGATTTCACCTTCAAGGGTATTTAAAATGTCGTGCCCCGAAGATAACTTTTTATGGTTGCGTTTTATAGGGCGCAAGATTTTGAGCGTGGTTTCTGCTGACTAGACTGGAGTGTGAAGTGTTTTACTCCTCTCTCTCTCACTCTCTATCTCTGTCTTCCGTTGTGTTCTTTTGGAGAGTTTAGCCAGACCAGACATGCACTTTGTCTAATTTGAAAAATAAAACAGCAACAAAAAAAACCAGCAAACGTCGTGTGTTGCGAGGGTGGCTTTTGTCGTGACGCGCTGCTGTTTCTTTGTGCTGTGTGTTTGCTTTTTATTATTCTTTTGTTTTGTGGGGATTTTTCTTTCGCGCTCCAGCCGCATTCGCAGCCGTCGCATTGTCTGGCTGGATTTTTATGCTTTCCTGTTACCAAAACACGATGCGTCATTTTGACTGACGTAACCGTAGACAATAAGACAGCTGTCTATCAGATGGCCATAGCGACCATAGGTACCGTCGTCGTCGTCGTTGGCAACGTCGTGGCGGGTGGCAATGTACCGTTACGTCTGCTGCCGCTGGCATTGCCATCGCTGACTGCGGTTTTGCGAACAAGCGTTCAGAAATTTGCAAAAGCTACAGAGCCGTCCGAAATCAAAAATAGTTCCCGCTAAGCTGCAAGCGACAAAGCTGCAAAACCGTTGCACTCCACGCAGGCGCCAAAACTCGAAGCGGCGCCTCTGCAGGCCACCAAACTGATGTGCCCAAACTCCAATTCAGAGTAGGGGGTGCTTGGATGGAAATAGCAACAAAAAAAAAAAAAACGCCACAGCGGCGCTAATTTTTACGGTGTAGGCTCCCTAAAAGTGAACGCGCAACATTGAGGCAGGTCCCTCTACGCGATACGAGGGAACAGGCGGCCAGAGACTCGCAGCAGGCGAACAGCACCGCCAGCCAACCGAGCGAGTGAAAACGACACAAGTGTGCATGTTTGTGCCTGCTTAAGAGTGAGAGAGAGAAAATGGGAGAGGGAGAAACGGCCCCAACGCAGGTCGATTGGTGTGGGGAGCCTACGTCACAGTGTTGGCAGCCAACGCGAGAGAAACGTAAAGGGAAAGCAAGAGCTGCTCAAACCCGTGTGTGTGTTGGTGTGTGTGTACGTGTGAAGAGAGGGAGAGAGTGTGAGAGCGTGGGAGTTCATGATGCCACATGCATGTTTGCTTACCCTTTACATGAACTTCCAGAGGGGTATATTGTGTAGGCTCTGTGGCTGTGCGTAATTAATAATTTAAAAGAAATTGTGTTAATCACACATCAGTAATTTTTTATTTTACTTTGAAGAACCTCTTTACTCATATAGTGAACTATTGCCTGCAGCTAACTTATTGTCTTGATGATCATTCCCCCCACTGCACTATGCTGCCCTCTCTTTTTCGGTGCAGTCACTGTTTAATTTACAGTTGCTTAACTGACGACGACGTCAATAGCGCTGCTCCTTCTGTTGTAGCTGCTTTGTCACAATGTTAACATTGACTGACATCAGCCACGGGCCGTAATTTACATGTTGGGCTGTACACTTCTAGAGGGTATTTTGAATTGAACCAAATGTTGGTAACGTATCGAAAGCAAATTAGCTTCTAATTAGATTAGTTGCTTAGTATTTGAGATGCATGCAACTCTGAGATGTATATTTTTACATTTTTGGATAGCTCTGCAAGTGTATTAAGAGCTTCGGCAAAAAAAGCCAGTCTTCTTCCTTCCTTTCCTGTTCTGCCTGAAGCTGCAGTTACCGTTGCTTCTTGCAGCGAATGCAATGCTAATTGTGGGAATGCAAGTGTTTTGTTTGTCGCTGCTCTTTCGCCAATGGGGTTACGGAATCTACACTCAAACAAAAACCTTGGCAAAAACTGGGGCAATCTTTACAGCATTACAATATATTTAAACAGGATCGAAAAAAGTGTTATGGGTCTTCGCTGTCTCGGAGGTAAATATTTTCGTTGATCATTTGTCGAGGATCATCATCTACGTCTTCTTCCAAAATATCATTATTGTCGTCTTCGTCCTCCTCCCAAATACCATTGTTCCTGGCTTCCCTCTCCTCGTTTGCAGGGGGGTCAATTGAGGCCTCATCGGGATAATCGTTTTCGTCCCAGTACCCCGTTTCCATGAGTGCATCCCGGTGTCCCATGCCCCTCTCAAAGTAATGTGGTCCCAGGTGAGGTGTGAAGAGATAAGGATTCCGCCACGGATAAGGCATGGAACTGCCACCGAAGTTTGCATGGCGAGCGCTGGTGCCAGGTGTTACCACAATATAGTGGCGGGGCCACGTATAAACCGAAAAGCTAGTGGTCGGAAAGGCAACGATTCCCTCCGCATCCATCGTCCGGCGAAGAGAGTTCCCTATCTCGAAGGCCGAAAAGTACAGTGTGCGCAATCTCTGATAGTTGTTCCTATCATCCGGACTCATGGGCAAATCCCGTGCCATCGACGCAATCACGTTCCGCAGTATGCCCACAACGGCGACGATGCTCTCATACAGTCGCTGCCTGTGGGAGGCAATGTCCAGCCTGAGATCCGTGGACTCGGGCTCTCGGGGAAAGGGATTGGTCAGCAGCTGACGCACATAGTCCAGGATTGGCAGCAACACAGGAACAGAGCCGTCCAGGGCGAGTGGTCCCATCAAAGCTGCCGGTGGATTGGGCAGAGCTGCGACAGTCTGAAAATTCGCAGCCTGACGGGGCGAAATGCGGATCACGGCATTATCCGGACGTACCTGGGGTCGATTCACTGCTGAAAAGGATTTTACTTCGAAAATGATGTGCCACCTACCTTTGCTACATCCCCTCGGAGTACTTCCTCCACGGCTAATGCAGGGCTTGACATTATTTAATTTCGCTCGACTAAAGATTTTGGTTTGCAAAGGATTTTTTATGCCTTCAAATTTTTAGTTAAATTTTTCCTAATTGTGTGTACTTTGATTGTGAAGTGGAGAATGTTCTCACAAGGAATGAGAGATCAAATATAATTTCGAAACCAAATGACAATTCCGAACCCAAGCTTGGCGAGCTGACATCTAAAATAGGTCACTTTTAAATCCAGTAAAAAACATTACCCCAAAACGATAACTCGAACCGAAACCCATACAGATATATATATATATATAGAGACCAACTGGACGTGCATTATGACCACTATATTGAATCGCCGACCAAAGTCTTCGCCGGCCCAAGTGGGTTTTAAGCACGCATTTCCACCGGTGGATTTCTTTCCCCTGCCGGAGCCGGAGTCGCATCTCTGTCGTGATGCCTATCTCAAGGCGTTGCTGGCCCCCTTCGAGCGTGTATCCGACGAAGGCAGCGAAGAGCCGGAAGACGATTGGATACCAAAAAAGGATTTGTTCGCTACGAAAAATTTCGACATCCAGTTTATGATGATAAGTAAACGCCGAACCACAAAGTTGTCGCCCATGAAGTATCGACCATCGGCCATTAGTCCAAATTCGAGAACCTCGGTTTACAACATAAACGCACTGGTCAGGGCCCGCTACGAAAAGCTTTTGAAAGGATTTAGCATTTCGTGCATCAACTATCTGCTGGAGAAGATCATCAAGAAGATTATCATCATGCGAACCCTTCCACCCAAGGGATCCGATCCGAAGAAAACCATATTTGGTTGGTCCAGTCATGAATATTACAAACGATTTAAAAAACATGGCGACACGATTTATTTGGATACCTTGGTGTTTGGAAAAACTGAAAAGGAACTGGAGGCTCTCAAATATTATGTCGATCTGGAAGAGATTATACGCCTGATCAATTCTTTGAGGAATGATTTGATAGAGAATAATGAGTTATGCCAGGGTTTTATGGCATTGATGCGGTGAGTCCGTAAATGATTGCTTAGATATGTCACGGGTTGATTGTTTTTCTGCCCCGATAGCGACATTCAGGTGGATATCATGGAGATACTGGCTAAGCCCTATGAGGACATGAATATCGAGCACGATGATCTCGCCACGCAACTCTTTAAGTCTAAGCAGGGAAAGTCCGCCGATCCGCAATCGATATCAAAACGTCGTGCATTTAAAAAGGAGGAGCAATACCTCATGGACTGTGAGTATTCCAGCAACACGTAAACACCCATAATACTTGGCCTTTATTCTACCACAGACAAGTCTCCCATTGAGACACGGTATCAGGTTAATTGGTCGCGCGATAAGTTGGAGCAGCGCTATTACGAAGATGCAGGTAAAATAAAGGTTTGTTTAACACACGATATATGTAGAGGCAGTAACATAAACAAATTGTACACCCTATAAAGTATTTGTTCCACTCATTGGTTGATTATCCTCAACGGTATACAATATATAATTCTTAGTGGCAGCTTACCCGCATTTTTCGCGTTTTATTAATGTCATTTTGATGCCGATGAAAATAGATTGGTTTACCCTCATTCAATAATTAACAATGCAAGTCCCAAAATTCATATTATTTCTAATAGAAATATACGACATGGAACCACAAAAATTAGTTTGCACTTATTACCGATTGTTCCGGAAGATCTTTAACAAGTCTAATGAGAGAAAAAAAGTACCCAAAATGCCCAATTTATATTTCTAGCTACTTTAGTTTAGTCTGGATGTAATTTTCTGTGCTAATTGAGTCTCTCATTTGGACGAGATTGGTTCGGTTATACTAGTCGCGCGTTATGCGGCATCACCTCTCGTTTTACTAAAGAACAACCATACCTCATATATATCTATAGGTGATACAAGATGAGCTGGACAAACTGAAAGAGCTGACTGATACGGATAAGACTGTGTGGAGGAGTGCCAACCTTAAGTACACGACACTGATTGATGAGTACAAGCATCGCATTAATTTAACGCAGGAGGCCTACGACGATGACATGGAGAATGCCGCAAATGTCGTTCAGAATACGCTCAACAAGCTGAACAAGTGCAAGGACGATCTGAAGAATGCTCAGGAGAAGGTAGAAATGTTCCGTGTGAAAGTAGCAGAGACGCGCGCAAAAATAGCCAAAGAACAGGAGGAAGAGATGGAGAAACTTCGAAAGGTAAGCGGATTAATCTCTTTGATCTTTAATCTAAGAACAAAATAATACGCATACGCAGCAAGAGGAAAAACTAGCGAGGAAAAGTTCAGTGAAGGGCAAAGGCAAAGGAAAGAATGGAAAAGAAAAGAAGAAAAAATAAACAAGGAAAAAGGAAAAAATCTCGGATTAGATTTTAATAATAGCCAAAGCAGTGATTCAACCTGAAATAAGTTCTAGCGTAATATTTAAAAATACTTCGAGTTATAAATTAATCCTTGTATGATTTTTCCAGGAATAATCAATTATAATTGATTGCAGAAGAAAAAATGTCCATCAAAAATGTCCAAAAGATGCCAAAAAAAAGAACCAGTTACAGTTCCAGTTGAAGTTAGTATTACTGTTGGGTGTTTTTCATACAAATCTCCAATTGCTGGATGCAAAAAAAAATGCAAAAATAATTCAACGAATGTTTATGTAACTGTTTACCTACAATAAAATTTATTAATTCCAGAAACTAAATTTGTATATAGATATATATTGTATATAGTTCTGTAATCTGTTTCAAATTTTTCCTTTGCTTGTTCTGTTTTTGTTGTTGACATAAAATAGTTTATTTTTTTTGTTTTTGTAGATCAATATCATTCTCCCGGTTTCGGTCTCTATCTCTGTCTTACGATCTAACACTTTTGCCCTGTTTACAGCACTATCGATCTCACACTAATATATATATAGATAAAGATATAGATACACATCATATCATATACGTTCACATATAACTACACTAGATACAATATTTGTTTTGTGGTTTGTGTTTTTGTTTTGGTTTTTTTGTTGGAAGAATAGACTTCTTAAAGAAACGAAAACTTTATACAAATGGTTTATACACACACACATCGAAATTAAGAGGGGGGGGGGGGGTGAAATTAGTCCAAGAAACGTTAACTAAAATTAGCAGCTAACACTAAAGTAAATGGCTTAGGTCTAGGTTTAAACAATACAACTAGTTTTGCATAATATCAAAATGAAAACAGTTCACAAAGTCAACACATTAAACATATTTCGTTTCAATTTGGTTACATCTCTTCTTTAAAAGTTAATTATGATAAGTCGAGGGTCGGGGGGGGTGGTGGTTGCATTGCATCCTCCTTTTAGTTGGGTCCATTCGCCGTGCGCAGCTTGGCGCGTACATTCAGATATTCGGGATTCACATACTGCCGATCCTCGGCCTCATCGGCATCCTGCTTTTGAGCCGCCGCCTCATGCTTCTGGGCGCGCTCCAAAATCACACGCCCCAGCTCGCCCTTGAGCCCGGGTATGCCGCCCACCAGTTCCGCATCGGGGGAATGCTGCTCGGCGGCCGCATGTCGCTCCTTCTGCTTGTCGTAGGCACGCTGGAGTTCCGATTTCTGGTTGAGCACACTCTTGCCACTGCAAAAAAGATTTATAGAGATTAGAGAGTGATATATGTATAGAGGAGATTCCTGTAGTTTTACTCACATTCTGGCATTGAATTTCAACTCTCGATGCAGCTCCTTGCGATCGGTGTTCTCAATACAGGGATTGATCAGCTTTTTGGGCAATATGAGGCCCTCGGAGTCGGTCTGTACGCCCGTTGGCGTTGCCGGTGGGGAGCTGCTCATTGACATCATTGTCGTTCCGGCCTCGTTCTCTGACTCCGCCGAACTGTGCCTGAATGCGGTATCTGAAAGCGAAAAGAGTTCCAGCGATTAACATGGTGAATGGACTCGTACGACTCTCGTTCTATGGCCGAAGCTCTGGACATTCTCTGCTATCTTGGGTCTGCCCAAGTTTAATTGCCACTTGGCCTTCCATAAATCAGTTCAGCCTGCTGCAACAATGCATTCCACACGGTACCATGCCACCGCCACCACAACAGAGCACACAAAAAAAAAAACCGAACAAAAGACGTCTAAAGCGCAACGTCTTCAGCCGTTTATTAAGGTTAAATATTTCCTCTCATTCATGTCATTGTCAATTTGTTATTACAAAAAAAAAAAAACAGCAGGCAAAAAAAATAACCAAACACAACAACAGCTCAAGAGCCGACAAGGCAGAAATTCTCTGTAAAACCGTAAAAAAAAGAAAGGAATTTCTGCGGCAAGCTGAAGCATAGATACTCTTACAGCTTGTAAAATTTAATTATTACGTTAATAGCTAATTATTTGTATGTGATCGTATAAATTTGTATTTTTATAGCAGAAGTAGCTGAAGTTCCGCACATCCCGTGGAACATTGTATTTATTTATAAGTGCTATTTAACACGACTGTATCCTTTCACTTATGGACAATTTGTACCCAGAATTGTACGTCTAATTCTGCTACACAAGCTGCATAGATGACTTAAACTAATTGAGTAAAACGGATAGAAGAAGAAGGCCAGATGCAGCAGCCACTTAATAAATTCATGTAATACTTCTGATAACTTTCCCGCAGAAACCATGAGAATACCCTCCGCAAGGGTATATGGTATATGACCCACGTGAGCAGTGGGGAATGGGGCACCCCATGAACAGAAACTCGATTCAAGTCAGCGGTAAAGTTCTTTCTTTTTTTTTTACTTTCTTGTTCTTGTTTTTTTTTCACCGATTCTTTTCTTCGGTTCTGTGCTGCTTTTTTGTAAATTCTTTTCTGAACCATCACCGGAGCAAACTTCTTTTGTTCACCCATCATATTAACCCACATTTGGGGCGGCAGCAGTGCGAACTAGTTAGTCGCTGACGCTGTCGCTGTCGCTGACTATGGCCCAAAGCCCAAAGCCTAAACTAGATTAATAGGCGATGATAAGGGACAGAGACAAAGTGGCAGAGGCAGCCAACAGAAGCCCCGGCGACGAAAGGGCAATGACATTGCTGAAAAACGCTTCGGGGGCGAAAGATGGTACCAATATATAAGTACTGCTGCAGATTGGAATGAAACTCCAACTCCATCAGAGCTGTGCCAAAATCAAGTTGCAAGTGGAGTGGATCAGGCGGCACTGTGCCAAAAATTTAAATCTTGTACACATAAATTAATGGAGATTAAAGAGATTTTGTCTCATGGAACTAGTAAATAGATTGCAGAAGCTAACTAGTTTTGGTTTTTAGTGGAAAATTCGTAATTTTTGGACAATAAGAACACAAGAAAATATTTTATTACCTGAACGTAAGAGAATTGCTAAACAAATCAAATTTATCATTGTTTGATTTATTAGCTTTTGGTTGTCTACAAATTTAATGGATTAAAGCTGTATAAAACTCTTGAAAATTTAAGTAGATTAATACTCCATCAATTGAACTTGCTAGGGAATAAATTAAGAACTCAAATGAACAAATTTCCTCATATCATCTTATAGAATAAAAATCCATTTGATTTGATTTCTTGTGTACCACAAGAGAACCCTCTTTAATGCCTCAATTCCTGAACATGAACAATAAACTGAAATTATGTATTAAATCTCACAAGAAAATATCTCAATCAAAAGACATTTCAATTGGCAAACTAGTTCACACGAATCGGGGGATTCATTGGGCATCTCCAAGAGAGGGTTAACCAAAGGCTAAATTGCCATCGCCACTCCACCACATCTCATCTCAAAGTTCACATTCGACAATCAATCAATCAAATTTCATCAGAGTCATTTCAGGCAATTCCAACAAATTAATGTTCATTCAGCGGAGGCACCACACACACACACACACACATTCAGTCAGTCATTCGTTCATAATTTCACATTGTTCGTCAGCATTTGAACAACAAAATCTCTTGTTTGGCGGCTATTTAATGACCCTGAAAGCCCCGAATCTTTAACCTTTAACATCTGTCGCTGGACCCTAATGATGAAACGTGCATTATGCTAATTATTGCATGTCCCATGTGTGCCATGCCCTCCTTTATATACCAATTGTGACCCAATCGGAAATCGTATGCAAATCAATTTTGATTGATTTTTCTATTTTTTTTCAAAGGGATGCATTTGCATGCGCTGGCCGTCGACTCTGTGCATTTACAGCGATGTCTGGGCCCTTCACTTACTATGGATTGAACCAATGCTTGTAATGATTTTTAATTAGTTTCCGCAGAAAAAAGCAAAAGGTTGGTTGGGTCGCAGTATACCCTTGAAAAATTAATAAGTATTTCCATTTTGCATCTAACATGATTCTCTTACTTATGACACTGTTTTCAATGATAATCTTAAGATATGGTGATCTTTAAATTATATCACTAAAAAAAAATAGTCTTAAACATATTGCTTCTGTGTGCTTATGATATACCAATAAAATACGAACCCAATATCTGATAACACAATAAACTTATCCCACGACACTTGTTTTTTTGGCATGAGGATTTCCCTGTTAGCTATATTTATGTGCACTGCCAGTGATGTTCCATTAAGGATTTATTAAAATTGGCCAAAAAAAAACAGAATAAATCTCAGCGAACGAAACGCAGGAAACGCGTACACTTAGGCCTATATCCGCCAAACTACTGATCTCTTAAAATGCCCTGCAAATGCCCAGAATGCCCCATTGGGAGAGTGTATTTTTCTATCACTTGCAGGCAGACTTCCAGGGGGGCTCTGGGGCTGGACTGGCTTCACTTATGGTGTGTCCATCGTCGCCCCAACAAGTTTTCACTTGCGCAATCGAGTGGTTCGACTGGCTGTTTGTTTAACCAACAAACACAGGCATCCCCCATCCCCATCCTCCAGAGGCCAGACCGTGTTAGAAAATTGTGCGCGACTTGCTTCCATGTGGGTTAATGAGGTGGTGCCCATGCCCATACCCATGCCCATGTGCATTTGCTGTTGCTGTAGCTGTTGGTGTAAAAGTATTTCCTCGTCTGGGTCTCAGTTTGGGTGTGAAATTAACGCAAATGAAATAAACGAAAGAGACGCTCTATAAGGGGGACCCAGGCAAAACCCTCTAACAGCCCACACACTCCACTACACTCCACTCATGCTAATTACGAGTATATGCAATTTGTTTTCACCGAATGACCCCCAGACTATGGCACATAAATCAAGCAAACATTAGAGACGACCCACTGCATTTTCTGTGTGTGTGTGTGTGTGTACAATTTATGATAGGCAAGAAGAGGCTCTGGAATATGACGATCAAGCAGCGCCAGGCACATGGGTAAATGAAAGTTTTCTAGTACAGAATCGAGTGGAACGCCATTCGCATAACCGGGTTAAGGGCTCAACAAGCCATGACAGTCGCGTACTGTTTAAAAGTTAAACGTGAACCATTGTCATGAGAGGTTAACGAGCGCCTAACCATATGATATTCATCAGGGGGCATTGGGCCAACTTTTCTTTGTCATCAAAATGAAGAGGGGCTTACACTTTCCAGTACACATTTCTTGCAGGTCTCACTTATAGAACTCAATCGAAAACAGTTAAAGAATTTAGTTCTTGATCATTTAAATCGGCTGACAGAGCTATGCGTCTCACTGGGAAGAGAGCTACGATTTAATAAAATACTAACAAGTTTTTTTTTAGCTTCTTAAAGAGACTTTTAAGACTTGGAATTTGTCAACTTTTAATGGATATTCCACAAAATTCTTAATATAGGGGAAACCGATACAAAGAATGGAAATAAAAACCAAAATACCAAACGCTAATTTCAAATATCGTGTGCCTTTTAAATTCAAGAAATATACATATGTAATAAGTAATATTTTTTCTTTTAAAAAAAAATCCTTGGAAATCTTTAAAAAGAAACTTTTTGCCGCGGCACACTTCTGATGGAAGAACTCTAAAGGGGTACAGTTCTAACTGGGAGAGATTTAGAAGTGGAAGGACAGAGTAGTAAATGTAAGGCCCTCTCTTCAACTGCACCGCTACACTAACTTCGATTGTCGCCGAGTGTAAATAAAGTCTTACTGGCTAAGAGTTATGGGTGCAAAGAGAGACTGCTCCCTTTTGGCTGTTACGTACATTGCACCAAATTGAATATACCCCATGAGTACCAGGCGGGGGCTAAACACTTGCTTAAACTTTTTCAAACTTATCAAAGCAACTATTTTGCCGTCAAACTGCGCATCCCAACAAAAAAACAAAAAAAAACCATCATCATCAAACAAACAAATGCCAGAAACTTAAAAAAATCTTTCAACCTTATCACCTGTACGTGTCTCGTGTTTGTCTTTCTTCATCTAAGCCACACACTCGCAGTATTTTTCCACACTTTCCATCTAGATTTGGCTGCAACTTCGGGCACTTAATCATTTCACACTTTACAATAAAATAAAAGCAAAAGAAAAAGCCAAAAGAATAGCAGATTTCACTCATTTTCTGTGTCTTTTTGTTTGGCTGATTCGAAGACAGCTTAGGTTTGAATAGAGCCCATGAATTAATGCATGAATTGAGTGGAGGAGTGGGAGGGGGGAGTGGAGGGACTACTGAACTGACTCTGATTCGACTCACTTTCAAAGACCGACATGCGGCTCATAATGCTCGTGGAGATATTCGGTGTTGGTCGCTGCATCCTTGGTTTGGTTTTTTTTCTTTCGATTTTTCACTCGCTGCAACTTGATGGAATTTTTCGCTCGTTTTGGAACTGGGAATTTTTCACTTAAAGATTTTACTTTTATCCGAATTTCAAACGGGAGAATCGATTGTTGCTAAGTTTTCTTTTTTGGGTGTGTGTGCCTGTGCCTGTGCCTTGTGCCTGGTGCCTGATGGTTTATTGGTTGGTTTCTGCTGCTGCTGCCTGTTCCTCTGCTCTTTTGTGGCTCACATCTTATTAGCACAGTTTCTTTTCTTTTTGCAATGCCTTTGCTTTTGCCTGTGCCTTTGCATTCGCTTTCGCTTTCGACGTGTGTTCTTATCAACGCAACAAACGGCTAAAAACTGTGAGCAGAGCAGCTAAATGTTGGTAACCGGACCCCTGCAATCGATTGCTGGCTGCTGCTGCCACTGTGTGTCGCTGTTGCCTCTGCTGCGGCTGCTGCTGCTGTAGCTGCTGCAACTTTGTGCAGAGTGCAACGCGAACACACGTAACGCGTTTGGCTTTTTTTTTTTGCTATTTTAGGCTTCCTCATTTCCAGCCAGTAGTAGATCCCCACCCCCCACCCATCCAGCTCAGTCCAAACAAGGGAGGGGTTGGTTTGGGGACTGGACTTGCATAAGCCAAACAGCTGACCCAGATACATATAGACACGTATACGTATCCGTATCCGTATATGTAGACGATATGTAATGCCAAAGCCAAAATGGATTAAAAATCCTTCTGCTGAAAGTGAAAGCTCTCTTTTGTTCTCTCTCTCTGTGCCAGCCACAGAAGCCACAGAATAGCGTGGCAGGCAGGTTATAACAATGGAAGCAGACACACACACACACACACACATATGATGTGTACATATGTGTGGGCACTTTTGGGCCTTGACCTGACCCCCGCGCATGCTGCTCTGCTGCACAGGAGAAGGACACACACACACACACACACACAGCATCCATCCTCCAGCATGCCTCTCCCTCGCTGTGAGCTGTTCCGGAATCTGTAGGGGCTGCTGGGGCTGCTCCCTGCTCTTTGTGTGAGCATCCTATCGCCCTCTAAAGAGCGCCACGTTGACTGTTCCGCCTGTTGTCTGCTTCCTGCCTCCTGTTCGCCTGGTGCTAATTGGCTCCATGGAGAAAATGGCCGCTCCACACACAAAACACCAACAAAAATGCGGAAAATGCGGAGAGACCGGCAGCCCCCGTCCCACCCAAGAGGCTCCCTCCCCTGGCTCAAGATGCCAGCCAAGACATGGAGCAACTTCTTGCAAGGAGCAACTCAGCATATCCTGCAGGAGAAAAACATACTCCAAAATAGAGCGGGGGGCGGGGGAGGTGGGTTGAAGGGCTGGTGGAGTGCCGCCACCCAGCTGAAGGGGCGGGCTTTTGGAGCCCGCCATTCAACAACTCTAACTCAAATACTCCGCCTCAAATGAACCGGCGAGCAGCAAGTGGCAGCAGGCAGCAGGCAGGTTGCATGCCACACGGCAGCGGCAGGAGCAACAGGAGTCTTTGCTGCCATCAAACAGGAGCAATGACGTCAGCAACAGGACCTGTCTACCAAGCAGAGAGCACGTAGCACGCAGAAAGAGCGACAGGACAGAGACAGACAGAGAGAGAGAGAGAGAGATTAAGCTCTTCAGCAAAGGAAGCTTTAAGCGAAAGCTTTCTCACCTTTCGAACGCTCTCTCTCTGTCTCTCTTTCTCTGACGTCATAGGCGAACATCGACCCTTGGCTCTTTCTCTCTCTCTTGCTCTGTCTCTTATTTGTTAGCGTTCTCTCTCTCTTTCTCTGTGTGGCACTTTGTGCGAAAAACATCAATAAATAGATTTCCCTGATTTTTCAACAGGATAGCAGAAATGGTAAACAAAAAACCAAACGGAACAACAATCGCAAAAATGTCTCCACACCCACCATCCCCCCAGCCCAACCCTTACCACCCCATCATGCATAAACATTTTTCCCCTCCCCCCCACAAGAGTCAGACGACGACGACGCTCTTGTGGTCGTTGGGGGCTCGTCAGGTGTCGTCTTGTGTGTCGCGCGGGAGGTGGCTGGCAGCTTTACTTTGGGCCAACATAATCATCAGCTGTTCTATGGGGGAAGGTTGCCAGGGGCTACATAGGGGTTGAGGGTTGGTATGGGATACGTACCAGGGGTAGGGGAGAGCACCCCTAAGTTAGAGATTGGAGATGCAAGTAATATGAAGGCTCCGATTTGGTTTGAGGGGACCTAGGGGGTTGGAAAGACTAGGGGGTGTTTTACTGAGAATTGGGGATTTTGATGGCGTCGGGAGGAGGTTCTGGTGAGGGTTGGGAGGTGGTTTTGTATCATAGGAACGTTTCCCTCTGGGTTACGGGCTTTTAACTTGACTAGGGGGAACATTATTGTATTAAGAGTAAATGCCTTAGATGGACTGTTGGGGCTATGAGAATGCCCGAGAATTCCAAAACAAAATACATGTCGTGTGCATGATAAAAATTAAAGTGATTCACAGAATAGCGTCCACTTCTGCTCACATTTACGGAATTTTAAAACTAAAGAGCGATCTACTCTACTTAGGTTTCCAGTCTTAATTTTATGCACTCTGAGAACGGGAACTCCAATAAAGCTAATGGGCTTATGTTCTACTCATGACTATGGGGTTGTATAGACCAAGGGCGACTCCCTGGGGGTTAGGGAGTTGCCGCGTAGACTACTCTCAGGGTTGGGTTTCGAATTTTGCATAGTTTCATTTCAGCTAGACACAAAAAACAAAGAAAAATAATTGATATGGGGGGTTGGCCGGGCTCTCGCAAGTACGCATATCATTTGCTTATTTGCCAAATATTCATAGACTGTGTGTGTCTGTGTGTGGGTCTGTGTGTGGGCGGCTGTGGTGTGTGTCTAGACCAAATATTGACGCCGCCAGAACGGAAAACAGATCAATAAACAAACCAACAATTGAAAGTGCCTCTGCTGCTGTCTCAGCGGAAAGCTACGAGTACTTTCTGTGCGCTTTTGTAATTATGCATTCCACTTTTTGTTTTCCCTTTTGATTGCTCCAGCAGGGAGATATTCGTATAAAATATTGAAATCCACATAATCAATCATAGCTTTATAAAAATATTCTTGAAAACCGATAAGAATTCTGGCTTCAAACTTAAGTTTTCTTTTGTTTTCAGAGTTGGTTTTGTGCTCAAACTTTTGTGGTCGAACTTTCTGTGTGGCTTAGCCAAAGTTTAACTTTCAATCAAAGTTTAAGCAAACTTTTGGTTTGAATCATTTAAGGTCATTGATTTGGTTTGGATCTACCTGCCAGCAGCAAAAATTGATTGAACTCGATTTTATTTGAATAAATATTTCAGCTATACTTAATTTAAGCTCTAATTGTACTTGCTAAAGAAAGCCAGGGTAAGCCCCTGAACCGTTCGCACTTATGTCATGGATCCTGAGTAATTGTGGCCTGGGTCTAATCTTCATTCCTCCACCCAATTCCCTGCTCAAATGTTTCCCTTGTAGGTCGGTTCTTTGAGGCACTGCCCTTCGAGTCGTTGTAGGCGCGTGTTAGTCATAGAAATTTTATATTTACTATTTATTTGTGTTTGCCACATTCGACTGGTGTTTGTCTGCCTGCCTCGCACCCAAGAACAAAAGGGAGGCCGCCGCTGCCACACGCAATCCAAACTATTTCCTATCATCTACTCTAGCCACATTTTCCCTCTACATTTCCCGCTAGTATATAGGTTTACCCTAGGAATTTCTTTTCTTTTTATTGTAGATACCCTTGCAAGAGATACAATAATTTAAGCAAATTTTTTGCACGTAGGAAGAAGAAATATCAGCCTTATAATTAATAATACTCAATTATTATTTAAGCTAACTTCAAAGATTATCTTTCTTAGGATAACTCAACAAAGCTGTTCCTAGATCATATAATTCCCATAAAATAGATTCCCATTGATTGATTCCCATCTTTCAGGGTATCCACAGCTTCGGCCTACAAAACTTTTTCTTCTTTTTTTTCAATTTTAATGGCGTGTCAGAATTTATTGGCCCCGTTTAGTCGTTGTGGGCCCCGGCTCATTATATTCTGCGGCAGCGGAACCTGGTTGAGTGACTCATGAAATTAGCTAATCTGTTTCCTCTCCCTCCTGCCACTGCCACTGTCCCTGCAACACACACCCGCCGCCTCTATGTGGCCCCAAGTGGTGCCCCTGTTTGTGGTCAATCACCCAGCGGGAGATGCAACCACAGGAAGTCCAGAGTCGCCAAAAGCATTCGGCAATGTAAGTCATTCGGTGCAGCAAAGTGGCTTACCGGCTTTCACTCTTTCACTCCCCAGTCCCATCCCCATTATCCACGCCCCTCTATGCCCCCCCCCTGCTGACTGTCCACTTCAGTCACTCATTCAGTCATTCATTACTTCATTCAGAGCCACTAATTTTCCGCGTCGACATCGTTTGTCGTCTTGTACGCGCTTTTAATAACAATTTTCAGTTTAATTTGTGTGTGTGGCTATTTTTTATTTTTGTTTCTTTTAAGTATTCGTGGAGTTTTGATACCCTTACAGAGGGTATTTCCTAATTCGAGATATTTGCTGATATTTAATAAACATTTGAATTAGTAATTAATTATAAAAAATTTAATTTAAATAGGAAAAAGCTTTTGTTAAGTAAATTTTAATATAAAAAAAACAACTTTATTTAAAAGCAAAATAATATTAAATAGAATATATAAAAAATAAAATTTAAATATTTTCATCATATTTTATAGTAATTATTTTTATTTCATAGTTGGAACACCTATGAAATTTTACTGCCGCATCTCTTAACCCAGTAATCGTCTTTGGTTTTTCCATTATCTCATCATCTTAGACATCATATTAGGAAACATGTTTTCCGCCTTTTAATGCTGCACCAAAAACCAGAAAGAGCATGTAATAATCGGCTTACATAACCCCGTACTAAGTCTTAATGCATTTTTGTATATTTTATTTTGGTCTTGACAAGTGCCAGTGGAAACCACTGGACACCAGTGGAGACCAGTGGACAGAGATCCGACAAAACAAAAACCGGATAGAGGATTACAAAGTCCAAAAACCGAAAAAACAGTTCAAATTGCGCAATATAAAAACGCCATTCAACGTGGTAACGGGGGCCTCTAATAGAGTACTGGGAATTAAAGGGGGAGAAACTAACTCGAAACTAACTCAAAACTCAAAAAACTGACCTTTCCACGAAGAGCCCAGTGCGAGGCAAGGCGAGGCGAGGCGAGGCTAGAGGCATGCCACACATTACATGCGGCCCCAAGAGCGTTCGTTTCCAAGAAAACGAAAACCCCACACAGAAAATATATTTCTAAAATGGAATTATTTTTTTCTGCTGCCTAGCGCAGAATCTGTTTATAAAACCAAACAAAAAATAGAGAAAAACGGAGGAGTCAGCAGCGGCACATGTGGCATTCCACATTCGATTCGATTCGACTCGACATTCCGCATAAACATAAACAATTCTGGAAACGAGAATATTTTTGTGAACAATAAACAGAAAATTTGTTTCCAAAAGAGGGGCAAATGGGTGTGGGGGGGTAGGAGAAGTAAAGTCCATTAAGAGAATTTCGTAATCGAAATCCCGCATCGAGCTAATCAAACCCGAAAAACAAAACCCAAAAATAATGCTCATGCGGGTGCAAAACGCTTATCCACGAAAATCCCCAACAACAATCAGAATAATACTCGCGCTCGTCCCCACTTGCACAATAATAAATTTAATAAAATTTTATTTTATGATTGCTCTTTTATGAAAAATGCCTTGCCATTGAATCTAGTAAAATTATCTCTAAGCAGATTATATTTTTAGGCAAATATTTGGCCATGAATGAACATTATGCCCCACCCAGACGTCAGTCTCAGATAAGAAGTTTTTTTAATGGGGTTTATCTGTTGTATTTGAAAATCATAAAAAGAGCCAAACTACATAAGCAAAAGTCTGCTTATTTTTCCCCAAAATGTCGAAAGTTTTGAATGAGTTTTGTAAAATACTCGTATCATTAAATTTTATGCTTCCATTCTCATTGAACGAAATTTGTTGGTGATTTATTTTGTGTGTTTTTTTGTCTATATTATGGGGCTAATGGAGCACATAAAAATGGCTAGTTTATGGAGGCCATATCAGGGGATTCTCAGTGATTTAACAGGGTACAGAGTACATACTACAAAGAGTTTGAGGAAATGCTTGGAGCACATATTGAGAAGATATTATTCTGTGTATATATTGTAAATAGTTTTAGTAAAGTCATATTCTTCTTATAGATAAGATCTCTCCAGCAGATCTCTATATATAAAATTTTAAAGTAGTATCAAAAATAAAAGAAAAATCTTTTATACAACTTTTTTCCATTAGAGATCTAGAAAGGAATTGTATCTAGAAACTTTCTTTACACTAGTATATGTATACTGTAGGTAAATATATTCCAACAATTTCATCACAAATCGAAAGTAAATCTTTAAATAGCCAATACATCATGCCAAATGATTGTAATCTTTCACGATTTTAGTGCACGAATCGAAATTCGTATTAGAAAATTTGAGGATTATTTCATGCATGTCATATTTTAAGAATCATTAAATTTTAATGGTTTTTTTCTGCGATTTATGGAAGGATTATATATACATATTTGCTCCCATAAATTTTGGATTCAAGATTCTGGTTTTGTTTCTTTTCCCCCGCTTCACAGATCTATAGATATTCATATTTGCTGGTCTCAGATTCATGACTAATCAAATTCATTCAATTTCATCAGAAAAAAACAAAGAATTTCTTTGTGTAAAAATCTCATAACCAATAGCTATGATCGTATGACATCATTCATTATAAATTCACTTATAACTCTGTTGCCAAGAATATTTCATTTCACTCTTAAAGTATTCACGCGTTCATGAGATTTTTCTATGGATTAAATGCTTGGAGAATTTCAGCGAAAATCTCTACTCTATATGTGTAGTTTTATTCTTTATGCAGCCATAAAAGCAGAGCCAATTTCATGAAGAATTCAACCATGAATATAAACTGAATTTATGGCTTAATTTGAGAGTCGTTAAATTTGAATGTCTTGCCTGTCGTTTATCGAATGATTGTAGCAGTGGGGGTGGGGGGGAGAGCCTCATAAAAATTATTAGTTAATATTCATTCGACATAATGCAAGAGCCAGCCATTCCGCCCCAAAACCCCCATTTCAAATATTTCACACAAGAAATGGCTTGAACCATAATGCGTGTAAATGAGCATTACAACAAGAGGCGGCCTTGACGAGCCGAAAACAACCAACAAACATCAAATTAGCCAATCAAAACTACAAAAACAACAACAACTACAGCAACAAAAACACAGCGAAACAGTCGACGAGGAATAAACACACACGAGAAAACACATTTTACGCGCTCGCAGACAATAATCATTTGAAAATGGTTAAATACAGCGTTTATATAACCTGAAGAAATTGCAGCACTTAACAAATAAAAATACACACACACACAATACAGATTGCAACCGAAAAAAAAACAACAATTAAATGAGGCACCAGAGAAAACAATGCCAGAGATCCATACCTGTCTTTCACTCACTGTCTTTTCTTTGGTTATCTGAAATGAGTGGGCAAAAATAAAGCCCGTTTCGGATTGATTCGATATCTCAATTTAAACAATCGAAATCAATCAGTGACGGAAACGGAACGGCAAGCCGGCACAAGAATAAGAGAAAGGGGAAACCATTTGCATAGCAATATTACTCATACAAAATTTGTTTTATGCTCGTAAAACATGCCAGATAAACCCCTAGTAAAGTACAGCAACTACAATCAAACTTCTGTAAATCGAACTACAATAAACTTTGCCGTTTACATGAAATTTATCACTCGGACTAATTCCATTTTTCTATTTAATTTACACAAAATTTCCGCTTTCATGCATTCCCTTAAACTTTTGCCATAAGTGAATCCAAAAATAGATTTTAAAATATCTACAAATTTCTAACACCTGTCAGTTCTTTTGTCCAATTTGAATAAAATACAAAATTAAATGTATTTATTTTTAGTGTAGTTTTTCTGAGCAACACAACTTCCCAAATTCTGTTTCACTTTCAACTGTGTCACGGAAATCTCTAGAGCTTATTAAGTGCTTTATTTTTAAGAAGCAGTAAATTTAGAAAGAGAAAAAAAACAGCATTAAATTATCAGATTTTAGATTCTCAAATCAAACTTTATTGATTTCATTTGTTCCATAATTGAAAGTTCCATAAAAAGCAAAGTCTTTGCTGGCTCGCAACTCGCAATGAAATCTCTGACACGCGCTGACGTCACACCTTAAATTGCTGAAGAAACACTCTCGCACTCGCTCGCACACTGGTGGCAATCGCATGCAACAAGTTCCTTCACGTTGAAATATCCAAAATGTTCACAGGAAATCATCAAAAAGTGCAGCACGAAAACGAAAATCGAAAAAACAGTATTAGTCGGCTGCTGTTGCTCGTCATGCTGCTCTCTCCTGATTTGAAGCAGGGCATATACTCATTTAAGGTGAAGCATTGCCAGAAGTTGCCTCTCAAAATAATCAAAGACACAGACAGGCGCACAGAGAGAGAGAGAGGTGTGTGTGTGTGGGAGGGAGCAAAAAAGTGTCCAATACACTTTTGGATTCAGACTCAAGGCGTGGGTGTAACACCTTTTTATTCACACACCTTGCTTTGAGTGGCCGCTGCCCTCTGCTCTTGACTCTCTGCTGCTGGCGCTCACTGCCCTCTGCTCTTGACTCTCTGCTGCTTTGAGAGACTCGCGTCATTGCACTTCGTTCGCTTTTCTGAGGGGGAAAAAGAGGCAGAGCAACAGCCTTCGGCTCGACAAACACACACACTCACACACCATCGCGCACTCATTGCTTATTTACTTGGATGCCATGCCCCCCCAACAACCAACCACCCAAATTGGGGTGTTGTTGCAAATGCGTGCGGGGTGGCAAAAGGCATAAGGATGGGGGAACGAAAGCGCCGCTAGAGCGTCGCCATCAGTCAGTCACCACAAAATATTGGGTGGTGGCTTTTGGGGTTTCGTCTCTCCTTTGCACAGTGTGGAGCAGCAGCCTGTTAATCTAATGAACACTTTTAATGCAATTAACACCCACAGTAAAAGTGTCGATGCAGATGCAGAATGTATAACGGTTGCGGTAAACTGTGACTTTTGGGCGAATACTGCAACTTTTTGAATGCAGCAGCAAATCACCAGAAAATTCTTTCAGTTAATTTCTGGAGGTAATTTTTGATAGTTATTTGGAGCTTACAAAAATCATCAAAGTGTAACTTAGATCAACCTTGAATGAATCAGACAATCAGACAATCACTCACTGCCATTCCACACTACATGGAGGATAACCAATTGCCATAGTCAATGCCTTTCGACACACTGTGATTGTGATTGTGACTGTGACTGTGATCTGTGACCGATGATGACGACCGCAGCAAAGACGAACGAAGACGATGGAGGGGAGCAGAAGTAGTGGAAGACAATTCAACTGTTGACGCCTCCTCGGTTGAAAAGTCAAAGTCAAATGCAAGACATAATAAAAAGAAGCTGAAAGAAACAAAAGCGAAAAAAAAAACTCACAACTGGGAAAACAACGAGAAACAATAATACTTCGTAGCTGGAAAGGAAAACAAGTTTTCACTTTTTATATTTTGTGAGTTACTCGGGTTGCGCCTCCTCCTCCGATGGGTGGATGGGGCTGGGGTTTGGGGGCTGTTGCTAGTGGCATTCATTTCCAAACGCGATTCAATTGCATTTCGCTGTTGTTTCATAGTTGGGGCCTGGGCCTGTCGCTTGGGCAAATTGTGGCCATAATGATGAATTGCATAAGCCGGAATCGTAATTACAATCACTGACTACGAGTACAGGGGACGGCACTCTCTATGTACGTGGTATCTTCCTCTCCCAGGCCAAACAGTTGCTCATCCGCATTTGGGCAAAATAATGCAAGCCGCCAATAGATCAGGCTTTTTCCACCAGTGCACTCTCCACAACACAGCTCTCTAGATGTTTCGCAATCTCTCTACGCTTTTCGGCATCAGGTGTGGTTTATTTGAGTTTAAAATTTAATAGAGAAGAGATGGCAAAGATTAGATATATTTACTCCCTTGCCCAAAGCTGTGGCACTGAATATTCCATTCAATATTCTTACTATTCTTTGGTTACAGTTATCAATCATTCTTCTCCTTCTCTTACTTTCCATGCACACACACCTCTCCAGGAGCCGAAATTACGCTCTCCTTCTCACTCTGTAAATTCAGGAGCTGCTCAAGCTCAAGCCGTGGGCTTATCAACCTCTCGCCAAACCCAACCACTCCACAACACAAACTCTACACAAAACATGACCATATATGGCGACAAACACAGCCACACCACACACACCAAATGGCTATTTGTGGGCTCTCGTTGTGTTGTCGTTGTGGGGCCACAACAAAAATGCGATGATTACGTATCAAGCACATGGCCGACGACGGCCGCCCCTCCTTATTCGCACTCTTCACGATACAATTATTTCACCGCTCCCCCCGCCGCACTAGCCCACAGTCAAAAATAAAAAAGGAAAAACTTTTCATTCATTCACTCGACGCCTGTTTTAACGTGCGGCCTTCACTTGCTCCCATTTTTAGTCTAGGGAAGAGAAAGGGTATTGTCAACTGTGGCATTGAGTTGGATGACTGACCGGTAATGGGATTTGTTGGGATTATAATAGATAAGTAGATAATACATTTACTTTTACTTTTTCTAGGCAGAGGATCGTTCCATAATATAAAGATCTATGCGTATTATTTCTTATCTCATCGTAGAATGTTTTCTACTGGCTTTCCCTAATTCTAACCAATCTTGTCACATTCTATAATATTTTATCAATAACAGACAAATATATGGAAGGGTTTTTAAGTACTACAAATACCTAATACAACAAATAATAGTAGTTCGTTTGGATAACTCTTGCACTGAACTTTTGATCCCAATCAACACGATAAGGTGAGCGGTGGTTGGCTGGAATATGGGTTAAGTTTGATTGGCTTATCTTGCGGAATGCTCCATGGTGCTTATATGCCCCTTAATGTTAGGGTATACCTATGACCATTTGAATTTCCTTTTTGTTCTTGCTCTCATTGATTGCTTTAGTTTTTTGTGTGGCCTTGCCGCCGTCGCTTGCCTTTTTTTTTTTTTGCAAATCTAATCCAGAAATGGGAAGCACAACAACCAGAAAGGGAAATGAGTGAATGATTTTGTGTGTGTGTGTGTGTGTGTTCCCATGGAATTTACATGTGTTATGCTATGTAGTTGACCTAATCGTAATTTGAGCAAACAAAGCACTTAAGCAAATGGAAATATACGCCGCCTATTCGCATAAATAACAATTGCGATAAATTAAAATGTTTTACAATTCACAGAGGGGTGGCATTTTTTTAAGTACGAAATTTAAATCAATTTCATTGTCTAGTTCAAGCTATTATAAAAAAACATCTGTTAAATTGTTCACGCTATTGTGGGGATTTACAAATGAAAGCCCAATTTAAGTTGAAATTTAATTGTATTAAAGTCGAATAAATACATAAGTGTACCAGAGTTAGCTCAAGTTAATTTCCGAAAACATCTGTGAAGGTCTAAATTTCTTCTTTCAATTTAATTCTATTATTATAAAAACATCTGTTCATTGTTGGAATTTCAACATCCACAATATCAATGATTGTCGTTTTCAAGTTTTATTTTTGGGACAAAAACATCTGGTAACAGTTGAGTTTTGTAGAACTGCAAAATATTTCCAAAAGTTTCGGCTGTTTTGCCAATTTTTATTGGGTAGAACTAGGTTTCAGATTTACTTAATTTTAGCTTTACTTCTAGTTAAAATTATACATTTAATTTTGTATTATATTCGTATACCTTTGTTGTTCCGAAAAATCTGTTGAATGCTTGATTTTGTGGAATCTCAAATTATGCTAAAATTTCAAGTGCTTTTAACATATTATTTCCTTAAAAGATGTATCTTTTAAGGATTTTAAGGATTTGCAAAAATATTGTACGGTTTTTATGGAATAAAAATTAGCTAAAATATGTGGACTTTTTGATTCTTTTTGTGCATTAAATTCTCACCAACTTTAATAAAAAATGTTGACAGAAAAATTTGCCTCTGTGCTTAAAAATTCATGGGAAAGAAGCTCTTTGGCTGGTCCATCAATCAAGCGGAGATTAATAGCAGGCAATCAGGGCCACCAATTTTGGAGGACAGACTCCCGCCAGTCGATACCCATCAGGGACACTTTATCAATCATTAACCAAGCCAACCCAAATGGGCAACAACCATGTGATATGCAGCAGACGAACTGGGGGGCTAATAATCCGGCAAAAACACAAATTGTACAGTAATTAGAAATTCATTGATAAAAATGGACATGAGAATGGGACAGAAATGAGCCGATTGTTTTGGGTAGATTCTGATATGAGCGAAAGCCGGAGTGAGTGAATCGAAAGGGCTCATGGGGATGGATGCCAGGGCTCTTTCACTCGTACCAATACAGCGACATGGATGGGGGGTGGGGCGAGTGAGAAAAACGAGCGAATGAGCATGCTAATCACGAACACGACGAAACAAGCACAACAAAAACGAAAAAGAACGGTACACGTACATATACCGTATACGCGCGCACATATACACAGAAACTCGATTGGGGATTGGGGAACAACTGGACTGTGGTTCGGCGGTGCTCTCTCTGCTGCTGCTGCTGCTGCTTGTCGTTTTCGCTTTCTGCCCTTTGCTTGGCGCCTGTTCAAATAAGTTTCAAATTTTGACAAATAAAACCATGGTTTTGTAATTTACGAGCGTTATTTTCATAATGATTGAGTGGCATGGCCCATCTGAGTGAAGTTCACACGCGTCGGACCAAAAACAAAAAGGGAGTGAGAGACCAAAGGACTACCATACGATTATTGCGGTACATTTCTCACTCTGTCTCTGACCTTTTTATACCCTTGTAGAAGTGGCACCAGATTTATGCATGCTGCAGAGCGTTGCAAAGGATAATCCAAGCAAACGTTGAAAATGGCAGCGTCTTAGACTGGTCCTTTGTGAGAAAAGATTCTACCAAATAACAAAAATTTATTCGAAGTGTATTTAAATTCTTCACCCGAATCTACTACCCTTCTTTTTCTTGTTTATCTTCTGCTTCTTTTTCTCACTCAGCCGCAATAAAAACGGGATTATGTACAAGTATGTTGTATTTGTTTGTGAGTATACCAGAGAGAGATATGTGCGAGAAAGAGAGAGAAATGTCGGGTAGGGAGTCCTGTTTGCTGGGTGTTGTTGTTGGTAGGGGGGGCTGGTTGCTTCGGGTGCAGACGGCAGGATGTAGAGAGGGAATAAGGCTGCTGGATGGAGGCAGGGAAAAAAGGCTGCTGGATGGAGGGAGGGAAAAAAGGCTGCTGGATGGAGAGTGGCGAAAAGCATGCAGGATAAAGAGAGGCGAAAGAGGATGCAGGCTACAGAATGGAAGGAAGGGAAAAGGGTGCAGCAGCAGCAGCAGCAGCCTGTCGAATGGCAAGGAGTGGCGGTGGCGGCTGCACACTGAACGGGCGGAAGGGGGAACGGCTCCTAAAGAAGCTGCAACAACGACGGGACACTGTCTAGACGTTTGATTACCGGGGCGCAGCAGAGAGTCACAAGCAGCAGACGTTGCCCCGCACAGTGTGCCCCAAGCTGCCATTAAATCTGGGAATGGGGAGTCTCTAATCATAATTGCCCGATTTCTTAAACCATTTTATTGGTTTTTTTTTTTTTCGCCTGGGCTTGGACTTGAGTCCGTCATAAAGTGTTCTCTTATCAGCTTTTACTTTCACATTCAGTACTCAATGACGACATGGTGTGGTGTATGGCAGATAATGGGATAAGTGTCAACACACAGGGCAGACAATTAGGGAGGAAAATACATTGCACATGGGCTGGTTAAGACTAAATGTTGAGACTACAGGGAGTTCCCTGTTCCCTGTTCCCTGATCAGGTTTCGAAACGGAAACCTTTTCCCAATCCGGTTAAGGATGTTTCGGAAATAAGGATAATCTCTTTTGTTGTTTTGAATGAACAATGAACAAGATATAGGAATCATAATATCAATCCGGTTTAAATACGAATGGCCTCTCAAGGGTTATTATAAAATAGCACACATATATGTACTTTAAGAATATTGATAATCGTTTTACATCCCTTTCGTATTCCCAAATAATTAAGATTATCCCAAAAAATAAACTACGATCATTCAGCATTATGTTTCTTAGCAAATAAGAAATATCAAGAAACATCATCGATCAATCATCATTTAAGATTATCGACCCAAATTGGGTTCTCTCATTCCATTAGGTTTTGCAGTTCCTAAGAAATCAAGATGCCTGGGTCCCGGTCCTGGTCCAATCCGGTTTCCACAAATAAAGTTCTGCCTAAAATCGCATTCCATTTCGCCACACACGATCAATTCTCAAGGTAATTCGATAAAGATCCCCTCCCCACCCCCCAGTCCCGTAAACAGGAAAAAAAAAAGGCACGTAATCTCGTTCGGTGGTTGCTGGGAATCTCTGCCGTTTTCTACCTGACTTCATTCGAAATTTTGCGCGCATTATTATATACGACACAGGGCAGACATTTCTTCCAATTTCGTCACAGTGCATTAATCAGCATTGTGTTGGCCCATTGTTTTGCGCTATTTTTTTTCCTCCATACAATCCCATAGGTAATGTCTGTTATTTCCTCATGGAAGTGCAGCCTGAGATGATATGGACTCTGGGCCTTGGGAATTGCTCAATTTTTGTGTGCAACAGCAACCACTGTGCAGCATATTCAGGAGCTGGCTGTCGCCAGTCAAGGACTCGGGATGTCGTCTGTGCACACACACTCAATTTTATGTTTTTTTTACACTCTTTTTTTTCGCTTTGCCAAAGGTCAAAACGGCGCAAATCAAAAACCCTGAATAGGAGCCTTGACTTTTGCACTTTGCCAAATGTTTTTTGCCCGGAGGACATTGAATCAACGAACGCGGCGAGGGAGAATGGAGGAACCTTCAAATGTATGAACCTACGGGTGGAGTGGAGGGGTGGGACCTACGGATAAATTGAAGTTCCAATAGATGGAAAGTACGGATTGAGGGACAATCAGAAGGCCAAAGGGACAGACGGGATGGAGGGACATATGGGTGGAAGGACCTTTGGCTGAAAAAACTCACCACAGAGCCCAAATGCTTCAAGTGTTTATTGCTCCTTTCCACGTCCCTTTCGTGCTGTGGTGGGTAGAATATATTGCGATGAGTGGAAGGGAGAGAGGATACTGGAATTCCAGAGCTCGCTCTCTCTTGTGCTGTTGTTTTGATTTGTTATCCCGTTTTTGTTGTGGCGCTGTTTGTCCTCTCAGCTGCTTTCGATTGCTGTCCTGCTCTAACTTCCTGCGTGTGCTGCTGCTATTTCGCAGCTTCTGCTTCCAGATTCTGTTTTCGCTTTGACCTCCGCACAGCTTCTGCTGTTTTTCTTCTTTTCAGCTTCTCCTTCTGCACAGCTTCTCCTTTTTTCCCAATTGGTCTCTCTGCTTGTGTTGTTGTTGCTTTTGTGTAATCCTTCTTTCGCTTTTGGCGCGCAATATTTTCGTGTCTCCCTCTCACACGCTGTTCTGCTTGTTGTTGCTATTTGCAAATACAATATTTTTTCAACACACGCGAAACCGTTTTGTTTTCGTTGTTGTTGCCGCAGTGATTGTTGTTTGTTGCTATTGCAATAATTTGCATTTCACGTTTCGCAGCATCGACGCCGACTTTGACTTTGTTGCACAAAACACGCACACACAAACACAAAGAGAGAGACACAAAAACAACAATGGGAGGAAGCTGGTTGTTGCTGTTGGTGGGCGGGCGTCTTTTGCTTCCACAAAGATGCTGATTCGGTGGAGTCTGCGATTGTTGATTTTTGTGGCAATCAAATAAACGAGATGTTTTTTATTTTCGTTGACAAAATCACAATTAAAGATATCTCGAAATTGCAGCCACAACGATTTGCCCGCGTGTTTTCAAAATTGTCTGGCTGTCCAAACGTAAACAAACGACTTTTTACGCGCTTAAACGCAGAGATTCACAGTAATATCGGCAGTTTTTGTTTGATAGTAATATAATAACATCAATTTATTTTGATTATTTTTTTGGAATATATCAGCGTAATTTTTTGAGTTTAGAAAGAAATACGACACTATTTTTCGTTATTCGCGGCGATAATGGCGCGCGCATCACCCGTCCGACGTGTTCAAAAAATTTTTTTGTTTTGAACTTGTCCTCAGTGTGACCGCGGAGTCATCAATAAAAAATACCGCCTGGCCATCGGAAATATACCGAAATATACCTTGTCATTATCAAAATATACCGTAAATATACTGACGGACACTTTGATATTCCTCGATTTTGATATTCGGTATAATATTACTAGCTAGTTAGCCCATTCCTCCCTTAATAATAAATTTTATTCAATTCCTCAATAAATTTTGTTCGGGATTGGCTAGTTTTCAGAGCTCCTTTTCATTGCATTGTTTACATAAAAAGGTTCAAAGAAAAACGGCCAAAGCATAAAACGTGAGTGTGAACTCCGGTCACATTCCGTCATTGTTGCTAGTCAACCAAGTATCTGCATGCGTATGGACCTTTGTATACCCTATTTCCTTTAATTAATGTGAAATTTGTTGTTCCAAGCTGCATTGAAACATTAATATTGTGTTTTTCTTAGATTCAGATGTTTTTCACCTATTAATGCAAATGTTTTGTGTTTTATAAATTCATTTATCCCGGTTCTGATACCTATTATTGGAACCCGTGAGCTGCCAAATTTCGTTAATATCTTGAAAACAGAGACTGAGTAGTTTCTGCATTAATTGGAGCCTGAAATTACAAACAATACCTCAAGTCCATAATATCCATTTTCCCAAGGTATGCAGATTGTTGCTCATTCCGTGCCAAAGTTGCACAGCAATGCTGCTAATTCATTTCCCCATGTTGCTGAAATTTTTCCCATACAAATCAAATGTATCATACGGGAACGCGTATGGAATGACGCAACAATGAATCTTTATTCCATACGCGTTCCCGTAAGATACATTTGATTTTGTATGGGAAAAATTTCAGCAACATGCTGCCACACCACGAAAATGAGGGGAAAGTCTCCACAAAAACACTCTATTCTCCACTGAAAAGAGAGCACTCTCCACGAATTGAGAGCAAATTTTGCAAACTCTCCACGAATTGAGAGCGAAAATGTCAGTATTTTTGGTGCGCTAAATTGAGTTTGGCGGTCAATTTGAAATGTGTCTTAATATTTGGATAAATATTTCACTTGATTTGTTTTTTCGAGTGTGACTGGAACCTCAGAAACGTCATTTCATTATATACCTTAAACATACCGGGAAAATCATATTCACAATTTTAATATTCCGTTTAATATTACAAGGTAGTTGGCCATCTCAGCCCTAAACAAATAATTTATCCGATAGATACATACATTTTTTAGAGTTGCAGTTCAAGTCCTTTTTATTGGATTATTTACATATTAGGTTCAAACAAAAACAACATAAAACGAATTTGTCGTCGTTTTGTGGCGTTGCCGACTGTGCAATTCGTAGTTGCTGCGGGCTGCCATACCGTGATATTTTGTGATATGAAACGTCAATTTTGATATTCGGTTTGATTACTAGCTAGTTAGCCCCAGCCCGAACAAATATTTTATCCGATAGATACACAATTCTACAAGATTGGCTAGTTTTTAACCCGCTACCATTAGATATTTGAGAACACACCACAAAAAAGAGGCCAAAAGAGATCAAATTTTTAAAAACTACCACGATTTGAGAGCGAAAAATGTCGGTATTTTCTGTGCGCTAAATGGAGTTTGGCGGTCATTTTGAAAAGTATTTTAATATACCTTAAAAAATTGATCGACTTTTATATTCTTTTATATACCGAGTATCATAATTAAATCTTTAAACGATTCGACGTTAAAATATCCCGTAAAGTATATAATATATTATATTATATTTATTATTAAATTATATATATTGTATATTCTATAAATGATACGTCTAACGCATACTTGTGGCTTGTCAACCGGTAGTATGGATTTTTGTTATATTTCCTTTTATTAATGCTAATATTTTTGCTTCAACCTGTATTTGTATTTTTAAACGGTCAACTAGTATGTTAATGTTAGCACAAAAAGTGCTGTTGTAGCGCAAGTTGCCAGGGGAAATTCAACTAAATATTTTGTCATCTCTAATGTTAGGGAAAGTTAACCAGCTGCTAACGTTCAAATTTTGTAACGCTCAAGAAAAAATCGGCCACAATGAAAAAGAAACGTTTCCTGAATGACATGAAGTACAAGAAGTAAACATCCTGCTCCAGTCCTCACTTGTGGAACGATAAGCCTTTGCAATTGTATCCGTCCAGATGCACCAGGAAATTGAAACTTTAACTCAGCTATCGCACTAGACAGTTTCCAGAGTCAAGTCAGTACATGCAGGCAGATTCGTGTAGAGAATGCAATTTCCCATTAGGCTGAGGGCTTAAGCTGCAGACACACGAGATCATTGAAGGCTTTGCTGACCGTTGACCCAAGACTCGTTGACCAAGCTAACTTCATGTCCTGTGCAACAGATGACAGCAGCAGAACGAAACTTTTAGCAGAAAAAAACGTTTTTTTAACATACCCAAAAAGCTTTTCTGCAATGTTAACAGAGCAGAAAAAGCTGTAAAAAAGCTCTCGCCCAGCTGTCGGTTGTTGTAGTAACTTGGCTTTCAGATTTCCGAGTGTGGTGGTGTCTTGAAGCAGATTGAAAGACAAAAAATTTTCGACTTGTTGTTAGCGGATGCTTGTCGTGTGGCCAAAACAATAACATCCAGTGATTATTACTGAAATAAGTTGTGTGTTGTGTGGAAGAATAACTGCCGGAATTTGGCGTCTCTGGAGGGTCTGTTCGAGTTCCTTAACCTTCGCATTGATTCATTTGTGGCCATTATTTTGGACTTCTCGACTCCCTCCCCCTTCCCTCTGTTGCTCTTTGACTTCGTGTCTCTTCGTTGTGTGTGTGTCCAACAAAAAAAGGGGGCGCCAGAATGGTGCGATGGAGTGCCCGGTCCCGTCGTGCGGCGCGTCAGGACAAAGTTGAGCTTCTGGCCAGCAACAACAGGGCCGGCGATGATGATACATCCGATAACGGTAGGTTTAGCGGTACATTAAGCTGTCGAAACGATTGTCATTTACGATTTGGCCTTACGATTACACGACTCCAGCGGCCTTTCGCAACTCCACGGACCTCTCCGACCACGATGAGATCTTCCTGAAGGGCCTGCTGCTCAGCAATACCAATACACCGCACAAGGAGCTGATGGTAAGTGGACCAGAACACGAATCACATTTATTTCTGACCCAGTTTTGCCCCCCGTTCTCCAGCGAGCATCTGTTCAATAAGAAAATTGCTCATACGTTTCTTCTGTTCCTCCACACTTTTCCGCACACACACACACATTTTTCCATACAATTTCCACACCCATACCAGGCCAACCCCACACATACCATACAGAGGCAATCTTTGTTTACTTTATCGATGGCATTGCATGCTGATTTTCGGTCTAGATTTTATGTGTGTGTGTGTATTGCTTTCTTTATTACATCATTTTTCTTAGAGGGTAATATCCGTGGCAGATTTTCTTCACCCAGCTACAGAGCACTCTGTATAATCCGCCAAAAGGGTGAAGCAAAACTCTGATTTTTCTTCTCTATTTATGCCCCCTCCTATTTGGTCTTTTTATGGCCACACATTAACACCATCTCTTGTTTATCTTTTCGCACTTATTTTCGCACTTGACCCCGTTGAGAGAGGCAGATAAGTTTCAGCGCTACACAGAATGAGGTCTCTATTAGATCATTATTGTGATATAATGGACTAGCTTGACCCCAAAAATGTCTACAAGTTTCGCAGTAAAATCTGCATAAAACCTGGCAACTTAATCAAATAGTAAATATTTTTGGATTGTTTACGCGGCAAACACGCGAATTGCCTGGGAAAACAATAAAAGAAATGTTTTTATAAGGCTGGAGCCGATACGGGAATGCCCTATAAAGGGAGTAGACTTATAAAAGGAAAACTATCTAGGGCGGAAATCAATAAGGATTCAGGCTTATTATGTGTCTAGAAATATGACTGAATATAAGTATAAGGATAAGTATTTATTCGCTTTGAAAGATATGATGTATGGCCAAGAGAGATGGAATGTTCTTCAAAGAAATCTAATCTAACATAGAGACCTATTCCCGTTTTCCTTTGGGAACTTAAACTTTCGTTGATTGATTATGTCTTACTATCATTGTTCCACTTAAGATCGACTAATGATTTCATTAGTTTCTTAGTTTGGTTTAAACATTTCTCTTTTAACCAAACCTAACCTCGAATTCGCCTCAAGCTTAAACTAGCTGTAGGAAAACCAAAACAAACCAAAAATCCATCAAAACCAAAACAACGTAAATAATGAAAAGCGACATCGCGTGACGCGGATAATTAGAATGCCACATTTTTCTAGGTGGAAATAGTTTGTTGCTGTTGCTGTTGCTTTTGCGGTCTGTCGTCTGTGGCTGTTGAGAAAGGCAGTGAAAGTAATTAAAACCACAAGTCACGAGATAAGAAAATATGAAATGTCACTTGCCCAAAACCCGAAACTCCAAAGCCCAAACCCAATTCCAATCCCAATCCCAAATACTCCTCCTATCCTACCATCTCGTTGCTCTCTCAACACTCTTCGAGCACTCCCCTATTTTATGCAGATTACATAAAATACGGCACAAGTCGTCAAGTCAACTCTTTAATATCCAACGCCCCAAAGAAGCTTTGTGTCCGTACGGCTGGTGTGTGTGTGTGTGTGTTGTTTGAAGGGAAAACCGGTTTGAAAACATATTTCCATGTAAATAACACATACCTGTGGTGGCTTTATGTTACCTGCTTCTTCCATACGGGCAGTACAACGATGCACAAAAAGCCCAAACTTGTTGGCCTACTAATGCAGCTTGTTTGCGGAGAGAGACACATCTGTACGTAGAAGGAGAGAGAGCGTGAAAAAGCTTTGCAGCGTGCGAGAAGCAGAGAGAATCGGTGAGATCTTCAGATAATTTTGAGAAGAGCTTTAAAGACTGTGAAAGATCCCACGAATACAGAAACTTTCAAGAGATGGTCAAGTATTGTCTCTTCTCAGGTCTCTTCAGGTTACACTTTTATTATTATAGCCGGTAATTTGTATGGTATATGGGTGCTATTTTTTACTAGAAAAAAATATGGAATAGATAGAAAGAATTGTTTTGCATATAAACGTAAAAGTGTGAAACTTGAAAATTTATCTAAATCAAACATTGAAGTTTTCGGAATTTTAAAAGAAATTTTAATTTTAAAATTTAATTCTTTAAAAAACCATCGAATAAAAATAAAAAATAATTAAAATAAAAAATATGTCTGTTAAATTATACATAATTATTATGGCAAGAAATTTTCTTGCTTATAAATCAAATTAGTGAGTATCTCATATTCGGTCACATCCCTTTTATTCGTAAGTCACTCAGCAGTGAGAGCGAGAGAGAGGGAGCTGCTCAAAGCCTCTGTTTAGCTACAGCGCTAGTCTCTGTTAAGCGTACAGTTGTAACGTAAGCTTCACGTTAGCTTTACGCACACCATCCAACCAAAGCACGCTCTGCTCTCTTGCCCGTGCTCGTTCTCTTGGATACTTGGATACTAGCGCACGCTAGCCCTAGCTCTGTGCCGTACAAATGAAACTCGTGTGAATCAGATACTTTTAAGCAGTACTAAGGTGAGGTTGGATCCACAAAATACGCGCGCGCTACGGTCCGTTGGGGTTCCGGTTCGTGCTGGTTCGATTCAGTGAGCATTTGCTGTGCTAGTGTGGGTTTGTGTGTGAGCGTGGCTTAAACGGGGCGGCATATGCAACAGTTAGTTCGCTCTCTCTCTCTCTCTCTCTCTGTCTCCCTCTCTTTGAACGCGTCTTGTGTTAATTTCGTTTAAAATTTGTGCGTTTTAACCAAGAAAAGGGTGTAAATTCCAACAAGTTCCATCAACAGATCAATAATAAACGACTCAAATAGAAAACTAGAGCAAATCGGATTGCTTTTGTTGTGTCCAATTACTGCACTGCCTTGGAAACGAGAGCTTTTCTGTTAGCCAAGTTAACTTGATGACGTAGTCGCTGTGTGTACACACCCGGGCCCCCCGCGCCAAGAATTGTGTAACCTGGCCAACAAAACAGCAGTCTTAACTGTGTTTTGGCATTTCCAAAAAAATATTCAACTCTCGTGCGGAATACTCACATCTGAACACACACCAATACACACACACACACACACACAAGCCGTAGTGCTCTCTTCTTGGCTTTCAGCGCTCGCGCGTTTTGGGAGTGGCTCTACCCGAAAAATAACCAAGAAAAAGTCAAGAAGAAAAAAAAAGTGTAATTGAAAAACGAAAGGCGCTTCCAATCAACCATTAAACTTATGGCATATAAGTGTTTTAATTAGAAATGTGATCCCCGGGGAAAATTTCATTATAAAAAAGAAATACCCATTTGTAGATCGAATTTCCCAAGCAATGCATATTAGCCTTGGCCAAAAGAGAGAGAGAGAGAGAGGCTGAGAGAGAGACGTTGTTGTTTACGAGTTGTTTTTGGTGTTGTGTTTAATTAACAATTTGCTTAATTAGTAATCACCTGTTGAAACGGTTAAGATGTTTATTTCTGTTGTTGTTTAAAGCAATTTGCGCTGCTGTCGTTGTCATGACAAACCCCATTTGGTGAGGTGAAAGCCCTTTACTGGCTAAAGCCAATAACAAACACAACAACAAAAGGTACCAAAGGCAGCCACAAGCACAACAGCAACAGGAAATAATGGCAACCGAAGTATTAGATACTCTTTCAGATACCTCGTAGATCGATTTTTAATAGAGCTACATATGTATGTGGGATATAGTAGAAGAATTATTAAATTTAACAGACGAAGGGGTGAATATATAACTGAATTTAGCCTTGATAAAATACTACAAAGAAACTTATCCCCTTCGAACAATGATGAGTAATAGATATAGTAATCATTATATTCGGTATCATCAGTCCAAAATCATAGTACTTCCTTTGAAAAGGGTACCAAGAAAAGTACCACAGACAGTAAGAGGAACGGAACTGCAAAAGCAGAAAAGTATCAATGACAATTGGCGACTGTCGACTATTCCGGTGCGTGTGTTTGTGTGTGTGTGGGTGTGGGTGTGTGTACGAGGATGGGGATTATCTGTCGCGTGTCTCTGTGTGTGGTGGGGCTTCTTCGGTCTTTTCACACGGAAGCAGAGCTGAAGAGCTGAAATACTGAAGGCTGAAACATGATCTTCGTCAGACAAAAATGTCTAAGTAAATAAACAGTAGTCGAGATGACCGTCGCGACGGTGGGCACCAAACCATTTCCAATATCCAAGGCTCCCCTATCCCCTATAGGCGGAAAAGAGGAAGTGTATGAGAAGGGGAAGGAATAGTTTAATAAATCTTATTGGTATTATATTAGATTTAAAGCTAAGCTGAAGGTGATTAGACGAGGAGAGGAATTGCTATAGTTGGGAGCAGTTCTATAAGGGAAGTCCAAAATAATATTTTTGGATAGCCTAAAAAACATCTATGGAAACTATTTTATTTATTCTGTGTAGCTGATTCTTTCTTGACTGGGAAATTCTTGCGTACAAAATCAATAAAAGTTCATGGAAATTATGTACTTACAGCAAGTGCAATTGACCATGCTTTCGCCCCTCCATAATCAACTGCCACTATAGACGTCCCACTACACTAGTATTTTCCATCAAAGAGAAACAGAGAAAGAGAAAAGAAATGCATATGTACAGTGTACCCATGCGATACTATACGTATACGTATTCTCTGATAAATATTGCATGAGGTTGACTCAGAGGCGTCTCGTCTCGTTTCGTTTTCGTCTGTTCCCATCGTGGGCGGAAACTGCAAAAGGGGGAAAAATAATATATACAAGAGAAGCACAGGAGGCGCCGACGATGAAAGCAAATTCCGAAACAAAAAATAAAATCAAATACAAAAGGGGAGAGGGACCCAAAGAATGGCAAAGCCGGAAGATACAAATTATGTGCAATTAAAGCAGAAAAATTCACTTTTTATTCCTAGAGAGACCTCAGACGACCCAAATTTCCCAAGACGCGACCCAATTTTTGACCTAAGACTCGAAATATTTCGTTGTCTTTTGCGAAGCACACACAAAAGGTCACTGGGGTTAAATGGGGGATAGGGCTGGATACAGTACGACAGATAGAGAGAGAGAGGGAGAAAGAGAGCTTCTCCAAAAAAGAAAAATAGCTTGAACCAATTAACGCACTCACTCAATTAACCCAAAGTGAATAAATGGAGTGGCTGGCTGCTGGATACAAGACGAGGAAAGACAAGACGATATGACTCGACTTGACCTAGGGCAGGCACGCCCCAGTCACAGTCTCAGTCCCCGTCCCCGTCCCAGTCAGAACTTAATTAGATGTACATGACAAAGTTTTTGTATGCTTATATTGTGTTTATTATTCTGGTTTTTCATTGCAGCTAAATCCCACAGAGCCACAGCCAGTGCCAATCTTTCTGCCCGCTCATCTCAACAATAAACCGATCTGTGACGATATCATACGCAAATTTTCACCCTCAAGGCGCTTGGAGTCGCGAGAGCTAGCTAAACTTTTGGCACAACCTCATTTTCGTGTAAGCACTAGCCCATATAATAATATAGATATAAATATCTGACTTTCCGTTCTTTTAGGCTCTGTTGCGCGCCCACGATGAGATAGGATATTTGTTCGAGCAACGTTTGACAGCTGCCGGCGGCTCAACCACCCAACTAGAACTAGCCAGTCAACGCCCATCTGGGAACTATCTGTACACGGAGGATATACTAAAGAGCAAGATGCCAGTGGAGACCATCAAGATGGTGGGTCTGCGTCGGGATCCCAGCAAACCGCTGGGCCTCACCGTCGAAATGGACGAGTACAAGCAGCTGGTTATTGCACGCATTCTGGCCGGCGGTGTCATCGATAAACAGAGCATGCTGCATGTCGGTGATGTGATACTGGAGGTGAATGGCACCCCAGTGCATTCGCCCGACGAACTCCAGGTGGAAGTCTCGCGGGCCAAGGAGAATCTCACGCTGAAAATTGGACCCAATGTGGATGAGGAGATCAAGAGTGGTCGCTATACCGTGAGTGGGGGTCAGGTAAAACAGAATGGCATCGCGGGTCTTGAGGCGGGCAAGAAGTTAACGGTAAGTGTTTTGGATGTTTTTTTATGTTTTACTGCTTTGGTTGGAGAGTTTCTTTCAAAGACAATATAAATAGATGACCCTACATTTTGTTGGTACCCAATTTTTGTTTGTTTGCTGGCTAGCGAGACACTGCGGCTTTCGTGGTTGCAAAAAACTTCGCTGCATATGACCATTAAAATGTGTGGCCGTTACTCTTCTCGCTATTTATATTGTCTTTGGTTGCTCCAAGAATTTGTTGCTTTTTTGCATGGATTTTGATTAGCTTGGACAAGTTTTTTGCTTACGATGCTCCCCCAATTTGTTCTATAATTTTATACAAACTTACCTCAACATTTTTGAATGCATTTTGAGAACGAACATTCCATAGAATTTTGCAATTTGAATGAGAAAACATTTCGCATAAACATATAGGAACGATATAGCCATTCCATATACATATACTTCCTCCATTCACACACTCCCCAATGATAATTGAATAAATAAAAGCTAAATCTTAGAATCAAAGTACCACCTCAAAATTTCTCGAATCACTTGCAACTAAGTAAGTAAATCTTTGGCTCAAACTTCCTGCAAAACCATATCCCATAAATTTATATATGTTGCACTTGTTTCCATTCACAGTGTTATATGCGTGCCTTGTTCACATATAATCCTTCGGAGGATTCTTTGCTGCCATGCAGGGATATTGGACTGCCCTTCAAATCGGGTGACATTTTGCAGATCATCAATGTGAAGGATCCCAATTGGTGGCAGGCCAAGAATATAACCGCTGAAACGGATAAAATTGGTCTAATACCCTCACAAGAGTTGGAGGAGAGGCGGAAAGCGTTTGTGGCACCCGAGGCGGATTATGTGCACAAAATTGGCATCTGTGGCACGAGGGTGAGTACATACTTCCATTGAAGCCCCCAATCTAATCCCAAAACAAAAACTAAGTAAATGTATTTTCTATGGGGCAGATCTCGAAACGAAAGCGAAAGACCATGTACAAATCCGTGGCCAATTGTGAGTTCGATAAGGCGGAACTTCTCCTCTATGAGGAGGTTACACGTATGCCGCCATTCCGCAGGAAAACTCTGGTACTGATTGGCGTCTCCGGTGTGGGCAGACGCACGCTCAAAAATCGTCTGATTAACAGCGATGTGGATAAGTTTGGGGCAGTCATTCCACGTAAGTCAAACAGCGCACCTTGGCTGAGCACAGAAAATACATTTTATATCCCAATTCGAAACAGATACAAGTCGCCCGAAGCGCGCTTTGGAGGAGAATGGCACCAGCTATTGGTTCATGGATCGCGAGGAAATGGAGGAGGCCGTCAAACAGAATGAATTTCTCGAATATGGCGAACACAATGGCAATCTGTATGGCACCCATTTGCAGTCGATTCGGGATGTAATCAATAGCGGTCGCATGTGCATTCTGGACTGTGCACCAAATGCTCTAAAGATTTTACACAGTAGCCAGGAACTGATGCCATTTGTTATATTTGTTGCGGCGCCGGGCATGGACCAGCTCAAGACAATCTATGCCGATCGTCGGGCTACCGGTTCCAATAGAAATCTATCCGTAGGTCCTTTAGTCCTTTAGTGGCACAAACACCTATAGAATCCTTTTTAATTTGTTGCTTGCCCTATTCCACAGTTTGATCGTCAAAGCTCTATACGCTTCAGCTCCCGGCGTGCCCGTACGCTCGAGTCGTTAGCATCGCTTTATGAGGTAAAGTGCCCCGCCCCCCCAAAACCCCACAGTTTTATGCACAATCAACAAAATGGATTAACGTTGTATCTACCACACACCCCACTCATACGCAATCGCCACCCGCGTAGGCCACACTTGTAGCCCTCTTAGATATCTGCCTGAACACCCAGACATTGCTTAACACATACGATTTGTATCGCTTATATCCGCAGGATGACGATCTGGTTGCCACCGTCGAGGAGAGCAGCTTTGTGCAGCGAAAGTACGAGAAATATTTCGATATGGTCATTATCAATGAGGATTTCGATGAGACGTTCCGTCAGGTGGTGGAGACGCTCGATCAGATGAGCCACGAGGATCAGTGGGTGCCCGTGAATTGGATCTACTAACGAAATTCGGCAATAAAATCAAACTAAACTACACCATTGTCTTCTTGCATATACTACATATAAACGAAACAGCAACCATAAATCTCTGCAGAATATTCCAGTAATTGAACAAAGTATCCAATTTATAGAATAAACTATCTATATTGATTTGATCAGTTATTTGTTGCATCCAAAATCTGTTTATCTTTATGTGTATATGCATGCAATTTTGTTGTATCATTTTTGAGTTTCCCTAAGAGAAATGTGCCCTCCGTTTATGCTTCGATTTGTCCTAATTGTAAGCCTAATTTTACGAAACGAATTCGTTCAATTTTACAATCTATACTTATATTTTTGTTTAATTTATACAACAAAAAAAAAAAACAAAATCTTCTCTCTAATGTTTTTATATATCCAATTTGTAATTTTAACGAATCTCCTGAGTACAAGAAACAAATCCTTTCTGCCAATATTTCAGTTTAGTGTTTAGTTTTGTTTTGAATAAAGTGTGTCTAAGTATAAAGAAACTAGCTAAATATTGAACTTACAGCGATGATGAAATAAAGAAATATATGAATTTGGCTCAAAACACCAACAAATCATTTTCAGCTGTTAGCCCGGGGACCATTTGTTTTAATTTATTTTCTGTATTATATCGTTTAGAATGTTTGCTAAACGCTAGGCGTTCGTTAAGACTTAGAGGAGTACGTGCGTTTAGTAGATGCCCAGAGATTTCTCCACCACGGCGTGAGGCTGACGCATATGCTCGTTGTACTCGGGCAGACCCAAAAAGTCCTCAAAATCAATGTCTTCATTGCGTCCAGTCAGCACATCATCCATGAAGTTGCTAAAACGGACAGCACATTATAACAAGGTTCACAGAAATAGTATTGCCTATGGCAATCACTTACCTGGAGGGCAAGAAGGGCAGACGTCCCACCTGGCGTGCGGAATGACGGTCCATGCCCATCTTTAAGGGAATGCCCAGACCCTCGCGATTGCGCAGCATCTGCATATGGAGCGAATACTGGTGCTCGTTGTAGTTGGCCTCCGAGTCGCGCAGACGATGCACATGGGCCAGTTGATTGAAGCAGTTCTCCTCCGTGGGCATTCCCACTTTGCCGGAAGCATGGAGCACCGTCAATTCGCTCGGCTGCACTTTCAACGATTGCTGATTCTATGCGGGGGACACATTCAAACCGAGTTAATAAACCTCCTGCATAGTCGCAGTGCATTACTTACCATTTTGCTTATAATTTGTATTCAATTTGAACAGGGTTTATAGGGAATTTGTGAAATTTACAAAATTTTTGTTGAATGACAATCAAAAACAGCGCAAGTGTGACCGTGGTATCGTTTATCAAATATATCGTCTATCAGAAAAACACCGAAATATACCTTCACATTTTCAAAATATACCATAAATATACTGAGGAACGCACACAAAAATATCGATTAGGGTTGTGAAAAACATCGTCAAGGCAATTTACAAGTGCTATAGCAGTGAGTCTTTGATGAGGAGTGCAATATACAATTTGCGCCAAATTCTGAATTTGAATTTAGAGCAATCAAAGGAACATATTACAATTATTTGTTATTAAAAAATCATTACATGTTCAAATTACATAACAATTTTTTTTATTGCATCATATGTTTTTTTACTTACATTAATTTTATTAGCATATTTAGCACTTTTGTCACTGTATGTTGAAGCAATTAGCTTTCGGCAGCGAACTAATTACACTTGGCGCCACAATTGATTTTGAATGAAGTCCTGAAAACTAAAATCATAGAAATTTGATATTATTCCGAAATAATATATTCTGAAATTGATTTTTAGCTGACTCGCTTGGACTCTTACAATTCAGTTTTGATTTAGAAACAATTTTCTGTGCGTTTGTCTATGTAAATTCCGTTTATTAGCGTTGTTAGCACTTTTGTCAAATGACGAACTTGAGTGTTGTGATTAATTACACCCTCGCCAACACAGCTAACCACACAGAAATATCAAAAAACCACACACTGGCACGCACAGACGGGCACAATATGACGACTGTGGGGCACGGCTCTAATCAATTCAATCAACATATCGAATCAAAGCCCCAAAACAAACGCCAAATTTGTTGTTTTCTTTTTTCACGCCCACACCTTTTAGCGGCTTTTATGATCTACTGCTCCACAGAGCAGCGATTCATTTGCAGTGACAAAAAAAAAAAAACAAAAAAATGGATAGTCCAAGCCGAGCCGCAGTCGACAAATCACACGACAAAGTTTAATTAGTGCATGGTCACTAATAAACATTTCGTTGCTGGGTTGCTGGCACAATGAATTTGGTGTTAATCAAACTCCCGCATACAATGGACACAAACTGTCTCCGGGGCGGCTTTTCAGACACCATCCGTCTCTAGTCGTCTGATCGATCTGAACTTGAAACTGACAAAACTAGAAATACCAAAACAATAACCGGATAAGGTTGGGAATTGTTTGGAAATCGACACAAATATGCATGCAAATGCAAATTTTGAGTTGAGGTTGAGGTAGAGGTAGTGGGGCTGTATATTCGTATGGTTTATGATTTATGGATTGGCGTCTCTTTATTGCATACTTGGCGAATTTTGAACATAATTTATTCAACGTTATGTGTCTGACTTTTATTATTATGGCTGCAAATAATAAATACATTTAAATTCAAATAAATAATTAAGAAAATAAATAGAGTATAAATAAATAATTATAAATAAATAAAAAAAAAAAAAAAACAGACAGCAAAGTCTCATAATTAAGAAGAGGAATAATCATTAAAAGCCTTGTTTTTATGGAGACAATATTTACTGTTTACAATTATTTAATTCCAAGATTTCTTTATTTTTGTTGGTATTCAGTTTTTTTGTGAAAATATAAATAATGTTTATGGTAAATGCTTAAATATTTGTTGTCCATTGCTTACACTTATATTTATTGTTATTATTATTTACTTTTTTTTTTTAATTTATGATTTTCCTTTTTTTTATTGATGCTTTTTACTTTTGGAACATTTCTTGCATTTTTTCCAGGAAACAAACAATTAAAATTTTAAAATGTCTCGAAGAGTGACTGGGATATCAGGGTGATGCAGGAGTTATAGCTGATGTTAAAGCCACTTGAGCTGCGGTCACATCCGCCAAATATTTCGTTGAACATTTCGTTCAGACTCAGACAAAAATGTCGATGCATGGCCAAAAATATAGCAATCGTCTCTTTTTCCATAGATTATTCCATAGACCCAATAAATGAGTCAGAGAGTGGTGTGCCAGACTTGCCCCTGATAAGCGAGGTTAATCGATTAAAGAACTAAATACCCCAATACGTAGGTACATAAAATCATCTTGCAATTATATAACACTAAATGAAACTGGGTATATTTATTTTATTTGTATGCTAATGAACAATGCAACAAAATAGTTGAAATTAAATCAGTTTCAGTTCTGATTCGATTTAAACATCTTTAATATAATATTTCTATCAAATTGGTTCTTCCACACTCTCTATTAGAGCTTTCCTTATACAACTCCCTGTCTGATTGTTGCCTTTCTACTTCGAATATATTTTCAACGATTGATTTATGGCGATTACTTTCCGTTTTACAGCCAACGTCCAATTAAAACATACATAGTAGAGGAGTACGAAACGAATCGACCAATTTACCAAGGCAGACATCGAGATACATCTTTTTTTTTGGGATATGCCACTAGACGGGGCACAATCGAAAGAGTCAACTATGTATGAAGCGCGTAAATGGAGATCTCTCTCTCTCTCTCTCCGTTCAGGGTGAGAAGATCAAAATGTAAAAGTCAAATAAAAGTATAACGTCAAGAATTAACATTTTTTCACAGCAATAAATACATAAAAGTCAAAGATGTGTACACAAAAGAGAGGGGAACAGAGGCGTAACCCGAGAGGGGGATAGTGCCAGCTTGATTGGGCCGTAGCCGTTGCCGTTGCCGTTGCCGTTCCCCTGCTGGATCGAACATATGTGTAGATATCTATATGCATGACTTATATGGCATTCAATTTATAATCTTTTGCAGCATCTCCGCTGGATGCAGCATCCAGCATCGCCCTCTCCTCCATTGTCCAGCGCTAATAGAGACATACAAACGGCCAACTGGCAATTGATCCGGCAGTGCCATATCGAAAGACGAGACGCAACCCGGGGGCTTCGTTAACAGCGAAAAACTTTGAATGTTCGAACGTTTCGTTAGTTTTCGTCGGGTGGCCATAAACTTTTATTGGGCCAAAGACGAGGACAATGGGACGGGACGGCCAGCGAGCAGCTGTAAGCAGAAGTCAAGATGATTGGGCACATTATGCTCTGCCCAGACCCAAAACCCAGTCCCAGTCCCAGTCCCAGGCCCAGGCCGGGACTCTGGGTATCTTTCTTTTTAATGTCCATAGGGGTCGCTGCTGCGTTGCACGATCCTCCAGTCTTCGTCTCTTCCTCCTCCTGCTCTTCCTCCCATGGGTGCCAATTAAGATACGAAGAAGCGGTGCCTAGGGGGGGGGACGGATGCGAGACTGTGCTCTGCTCTGGACCCTATTAGCAGCCATATTGGTGCACACTGAGAGAAAAAAAAATATAGGTTTTATTTATAGATCTTTTTTTATAATAAACCAACCGAAGTAGAAGGAAAACGGAAAAAAAAATTCGCTAAATTTTAAATATTTAATTTTTTTTAATAGATTTAAAAAGGTAGTAGTGAATATTGTAATAAATATATATGTAAATTAAAATATCCATTTAAAAATGTTTCAAAACAGATACAAAAAAGGCGCTAAATTTTAAATATTTAAATTTTTAATAGATTTTAAAAGTTAGGAGTGAATATTGTGTTAACAATATGTATTAAAAATATCCAATTTTCAATTTCATTTAAAATTTTCCCTGAGAAAAAAATGTTTCCTCTTTTTTTCGCTTAGTGTAATCATAAAATTATTCCCCCGTTTCGTGAGTGATCTGAGTAAGATCACTCCGTACATTTTATAACCCCCCCACATACGACCTCCTCTGTTCCCGTTCCCCGCCGCTCCTGCTGCTGCTCCTACTCTTGCTGCTCCTACTCTTGCGCCGTCCAATGGCCCAACTGCTTTCACATGAAACCAGATACAGCCGACCATAAATCACTTGAGAGTGAGTGAGAGGATGCTGCTGCCCAATTCAAAGACATGCTGCTGCTGCTTTTTATCCATTTTTGAGAATGTCATGGCATTTCCAAAATGGCCGACAGGACACACTGAACACTGAAGAACATAAGCTGTGAATTCACCGTAATTTTGGCACAGCCCTGTGTAATGCAGTAGCTGGCAGCAAAGGGGATTGCGGCATTGCTGGAGTGCAGGAGTGCAGGAGTGGGACATCGAAGCAGTCGGCAAAAGTCAAACAATTTCGTTACGGCAGAGTGAGCAAAGGCCAGCGACCAAGAGGACGCAGCAGCAGCCCCAGGGAACGGGTTGAATTCCTCAAAAAAAAAAAAGCAACGCGGGGAAATATATATATATATCGGCATGTGCATTTGGCGTAACAAACAAATGCAAACACACACTCCGGGACTCCGTCCAACTGCAGTCCCAATTTCAGTTACCAATTTTTGTGTTTTTTTCGTTTTTAGCATGTAGGTGCGAAAAAAAACCGTTGCCGTCCTCCACTTCCTTCATATCTGCATCTGTATCGCCTTGGGTTTTCTGTGTCCATTTCTGGTTACTTGTCCCTCTGGGTTTTTGCAGCGCATCGCATCGCCTCTTACATAAAAAGTCAAAATATTGTCGGTTCCATGTGTGCAAACATAGTAACGCCTAAAGCGAAAAAAAAAAAACAAAACCAATTCCATTACGTTGCCTTTGCTGACAAAAGTTTTTAATCTTAAAACGTTTTTGGCCCAGGCCCAGGCCCACGTCTCGAATTGAGTTTCGTTGCACGGGTATCAAAATCTGGACAGGTTGTATATTTAACATTCGGCTTTGACATTTCCGATTTTGCTAATCGTGCTACGCTCTATAAATCAAACGCTTGAGAGCCTTCGGCTGGGTACAAACCAAAGAAACAGAACCTCACCGCCTATCCTCCTCTCCCTATCGATGTTGTCGTCTGGCACTTCAGATCGTCCGTCGTCTTGTTTGTTATGACGGTAGGTCGATGGGGCGCCAATTGAATGGGTTTCTAGTATTTCATACATACATACATATGTACATATGTACTTGTGGTATTTCATTCAAATTTGCTTAATTTAAGTACATACATAGAATCCAAATTTTATGGATATTTTATTCTACACTAAAGTAATTTTTACTGGGAAGACAAATGATCCTCGCTCATTTTTCCCTCAAAAGGTTGGGCAGTGCAGGTGGCTAGATTTCTAACTGAACTAACTAGACTTTAGTTAGCAACGAAAACCAAGTGATCGAACATACAGCTGTAAATATATGTACGTATGTATACTCACTCGTACATTCAAAAGAGAGCGCAAAAATGAGCGCAGTACATGTTTCTAGATCTTGAATTTGGGAGCGCACAAACTTTAGCTCAACAGAGACCATCCATCATTTTAAGCGCACTAGCTAAATCTGCTTAAACTTTTTGTTGATTTCTATTTTCGTGAACCTTTTCAGCACACACAGCAAACGTACACAAACACAACATAAGCCACACATTCCCAAATATACATACATATTTATGTATGTACATACAAACAGAGTCTCTATGAGAAACCACCAGTTAAACAAAAAAACAAAATGCTTAATTCCATCTTTATCCACAGGAAAAGCCTCAAGCAAACACTTATACAACATTTCTCCTTATATTAGCTGCAATCCACGTGTGTTTAATTGACTTTTTATGAACTTTAATTGCAAACAAAATAAATGTACACACAAACACACACACACGAGCTGAATGACAGCTCACTCGCCGAACAGTGTTATGCGTGAGTGCAAGTGAGCAGGCAATAGTGGCTGGCGAGAGCAATGGCTGGAGAGCGTTGTGCAAAGAGCGGGGGAGAATAATTGACAAGTTGCTCAATTGACGACGACGTTGTTGTTGTTGTTGCTGGCAGTAGGTGGAGCGTCGCGACGCGACCATTGTGAATGGTTAACCCAAGCAATTAACCCCTAAATAAAAAGATGAAGTTCTCGTGGTTGGTATTTTTTTGTTCATATTTTATTTAAATAGCTAAGCACATATACACACAGACATACATACATCAGATATAAATTAATTGCCGCCATAATTGAACTAATTAAATTATATGAACATGGTATACGTACATATACAATATATTTGTTTTGTTTGTGGGCAAAAACATTAAATTTATGTATTTTGTTTAGTTTGTTTAATTTAATTTTGCTTTTTGTGCTCAAATAATGCATTAAATGTAGTATGTATATTTTTAGATTACACTACAAGCTAATTGTTATTACGATATAAAAGTAATAAACGTTAAAACACTTTCTATGTAGATATATTTACACGGGGTGAAGAATCAAGTTTTCTTTATAATTAATTGCACAACAAGTTGGTGGAAGTTAGTTTTTGTCTCTTGTGCGAACTTGTACTAAATTATGTTAAGTATTTTTTCTCTTGCTCTTGCTCTTGCTTGCATTAACTTTTTGTAATCGTGTGGGTGGGGGGGACGGCTACAGTGAATAATTTGTTTTTCCTGGGCGACTTAAGAACTAGATTCATAGATATTTAGAGCTTACACGTTAAACATTTACTTTAAATTACTTTTTGAACAAAAAACAAACATAATACATACAAGAAGTGCGTATTGTGGGGGAGGGGGGAAAAGTATTTCAAATTTACATTAAACTGGAGAGCTTTGGAGGGGGTTTTTGCGTGTGTGCGCGTGTAGGGGCAGCAGCGTGATAACACCAGGAATATACAATCACAAAAATTAACAACGTGCAATATTCCAAGGCATCGCTGCGCCCACTCTGCACCATTCGCCCACTCATCTTAGGGGGTCACAAACAGTCTAACTGTGCAACCATAAGGGTTAAGCCAAATCCACTGCTAGAGCAGCAGCACTGTAGGCTCCTCCAACTCCTGCTCCTCCTCCCTCCTCGCTCGCTCACACCACCACCCCCACCCATTAGCGGATGCTGCTCGTGATGATGATCCATATAACTGTTGGTGTTGTTGCTGTTGTTGTTGTTGTGGATGCTGATATTGTTGGTATAGCACATTGCTGTCGACGCCGATGCAGAGGCAGCAGCGACCGCAGCAGTGGCCCCCTCATAATCATGTCACATCGACAGCGCACCGACGCCGGCCACCGCCGCAGCGGACATCTGTGCACTGTGCTGCTGCTGCAGCTGATGCGAATGCGCCGCTGCCGCTGCCAGCGAATGACTGTGCGCCGCCAGGTGCGGATGCAGTCGCATCGCGGGTATATTCATGGCCATGGGATTCATCGAGTGCAGCGTGTGCGGCAAGTGCAGGCCCGGCTCCAGTTTCGCCTTGGCGTCCATCAGCTGGCTGTAGTCTGTGTGCTGCACCCCGCCCATCACATTGGGGTCGCTGCCCTTTTTGTTCTGTTTGCGCTCCTTGGCGCGACGATTCTGGAACCAGATCTTCACCTGACGCTCGGACAGGGAGAGCGTTTGGGCCAGTTCGCTCTTGCGGCGGATGGTTATGTAACGGGAAGTGCAGTACTCCTTCTCCAGTTCCAGGCGCTGGAAATCGGTATAGACCACGCGATATTTGTCCTTGGTGCGGGTTTTGCCTGCAAAGAAGAAAGCAAGAAAATTGTTAGAAAATATCGAAAAAATTTTAAAAATTAATAATAATAAACATGCTGTAGGTTTAGCATCCAAAATCAAGCAAAATTAAGAATGAAAACCATGCAAAATATGAAAGATCACATGCGGATAGACTGTCGTCACTTCTTGCCTGACTGCTGGCACAACCAACAGCCAACCCACCCATCCGGGGGCTAAGTCAACGTGCCTCAACCTGGGATGGACGGATGGATGGGTGACTGGCGTCAGGTGGATAAACATGTTGCCTTCTCATCGGAGGGCTCATCTTGTTATAATAGATGACAATATTTAAATTATGATAGCCATAGAAAGCTGTCACATGCCATGGGGCGAGTGTGTGTGTGTGTGTGTCCCGGTGTCCCCCCAGCAACCATGCAAAGCGGTAAACATGAAAAATATTTCAGACAGAGCCGACAAACACATCAGAGTCAGTTCTGAGTAATGGAGCTGGCGCTGAGCTGAGCAATTTAGTCAATCAAAATTCAAATAAATGACGGAACAAGAAAAACTAGAAATTATACAAAACAAAAATACACAAATAATAAAACAGGACAAGAAATGCGGCCGAGGACTTTTAATACCCTTGAACCCTGATACATATTTTATGTATGAAATTCCTAATAAAGATTCATATTAATAGAAACTAAAACTTTTTGGCTTTGATTTTGGTTTGAACAAGAAATTGAAATTTGTTGCAAAAATCTAGTCAAAAACCTAATACCCCTCTGCAAAGGGTATCGAGCGAGTGGAGCAAGACTAAGGGAGATGAGAAATAGGCATGAAAAAGGCCACGGGATCATGCCATAGACTGCCTACGTGATAAGCAGCAACACCAACACCACCAGCACACCGGCATACGAGTATTCTTGGGCAAACAAGCCCATTTTGGAATGAGGATTTTGCTCTAATTTTTTAATGTACGATATGTGCTGCACGGTACGGTTACGGTTACGGTTACCTTCTCTTCTCACAATTAAAATCGAGCAAACAGACAAACAAACAAATATTTTCACAGATGATAAAGTTCAACCAGCAACAACAAATTAAAGGCAACGTCACACAGAGTGGTGGAGGTGGACTCCACCTTTGGTAGAGACAAGGTGAAAGAGTGCAGAGAAAAGTAGGTGTTAGAGACATTTGGATGGTCTGCAATTTTAATTTTAATAATCTGTGAGGCTAAGGGATGAATACACTGGCTAAACCAGGCAAAAGCTTCTTTGGGTAATTTTTATGTGGAATCCTTCCACCTACTCCAAGTTATGACTGGTCTTCGAATCAGGTGCTCTCTCTCGTTTAATCAGTGATTTAAGGCTCTCTAAGCTTCAATTGTTTTATTTCTAAACTCATTCTAAACTGTTTAACTCTTATGCTATCTCTGTCTGTCTGCCACACAGCTGGCACCGAAAACCGTTTGTTCTTGTGCTGCTCCTCTCTTATCTGCTCGCCTCTCGCTCTTTTATTTGTTCTTTACACTTTGTTTAGACGTGAATTTATTGCAGTCGCTCTTCTGCCTGTCTCTCTCTCTCTCTCTCTCTGTCTCTCTTTCGCTGCTCGTTTGTTTGCTCTAATGTGGCAATACCTTGTACTAGCACTACATAGTACTAGCAGAAACCCTCAAAAACTACGAATAATGTTAAGCCGTTTAGTTCCTGTGTTAAGTCCACACTTATAATCTCTTTTTTGCTCTATCTAATAAATTTCGAATTTTCAGTCTACCTTGCCATTTTTCCTCTTGCGCGTGTTCTTGTGGCTCCAAAAATGTACTGATAAAGTGGGCATGGCTCGCAGAGTGGGCGCAGGGCATCGCACCGACTGATAAACCAAACACATACACAGCCCCGAAAAAGAGAACGTGTTTAGACAGACTTGACGGATTTGAAGAAGTGCACAAATAAAGAGAGACAGAAAGAAACAACCAACCGCCATCAACAATATTATCAACTTGCTGAGGATTTACTGTGTAAATTCTAGAAAATAAAAATAAATATATTTTTGGATGATTTCGCAATCTGAGGTAAACTAAAATGAGCTAAGGTGGAAATAGAATTGTGGGTAAGGCATTACGTAAGAGGTTAAAGATCTTGAAGACTTTATTTCAAGGATAAAATATATAAGAAAAAAAAAAAACTATTGCGTAAATAATAGTTAAGAAAGGTTTTTTCTAGGCTTGAGAATTTATTTCCTGTGGAAGGATCTTTACAAATGACTTGTAAAATATTTCTGATTTCAGCTTAAGTCAGAGAGTTTATCTTGTGATATTTCTCAAGAAAACTTTTCCAAGAACTTAAGAAAATTTCTTATAATTTTAGTCTGCTTTTGGGAATATTCTTATAAAAAGTTACATTGCAAAAGACATGGTTAGTTTTTTGGCTTATAAATCGATGAAAATTCATCTAAAATCAATTTCAAATCCCTTTTAAGATCATGTAAATTCTTCTTTCCCAGCTAGTCAATCAAATTTTAGCCTAGTTTTTACCACACTATGACCCCATTACGTATCCCATGCCATGGCATCCATTTATCGTAGCAACCTCTATGTGGCTGTGCGCTGTACCACAACGGGGGTTATCTTTATCTTTGCCACAAGCACACATTAGCTTTATCTAGTTACCACTTTCAGGTCCCAATTTCTCACACCTGAAACGGAGCCAGCAGCCACCACGCAGGGCAAACAATGGAATCCGCACAGAATTAGAAAAGACAAACTGGAGCACAAGCACGCTCTCAAGGAATATGAGTGGGTGGCACCGCACCGCTGACCTTCACAGTCATAATCTAATAAATTGTATACGTATATTGTGTGCGATATATAAAACTATAAAGTCACTATATACCTCCACCCCATACTGAGTGTTTTATTGGGCCCCATAAACAAGGCCAAAACAAACATCATGAATGTAGATCAAGCAGTGGAGCTAATGCTAAAGTCTGCTGCTGCTGCTGCTCCTCCATACTTAGCCTAAAGCCAACTGTCTGAGTCGCCACTAAGATCTGCCTAACTCCTACACTCGCTACACTCGCTCTGGCTTTATCAGATAAGATTATGAATGAATGGCAAAAAAACAAAAAAAAAAGCAAAGAGGAACAACATCAAGAAAAACCTCGTCATTTATACAAATAAATTTCGTTTCAAAATCTTTCTGATATATATCCCCGGGTGGATATACTTAACAACATATATACGAGGCATATGTTGCTTGGGCTTTAGGCCATACAAATATATTTATTTGTAATTAAATAAAAATTGTGCGTCAAGGTGTGACATTTTTTATGGCTTTGTCACTGGGGGCCTCGTCATGTCTGCATGGTGTAAAAGGTTCATAATTTATATCAAATGCAGCTCTTGTGGTCGATATACGAAGTATTCATGGCTATAGCCGTGCCTTTTACTCGTATCGACGCGGGTCTCTGCTTAATTGAAAGTTTGATTTTCAACTGACTGGAGTTTGTTTGCTTTATATGTGTATATATCTCTCATTCTATATAGAACCATTTGTAATGATAGATTAGTGGTTGGTTGCTGGTGCTTTGGCCGTCGGCATAGTTCAAAAACTAAACTGTATTCCATCCAGTGTGCAGACGACACGCACTCTCCTAATCCCAGTTGAGGTCTATATCAATATCAATGGAGTTACAAACTGTAGAGTTTCAATCGAATCGACTGGCGGGGTATGTGTGGTGTGGTGTGGTGCGGTGTGAAACTTTGTCCAGATAAGCTTTAATGGTTGTTCGCCACTCATCGAGTGCGTACAATAATGTGATATAGGGCGGGGGGTACGCTACGGATAGTTGATTGGGTTCTCTCTCTATTGATTGCTAGTGCAGCAGGAGACACTGTGCGAAAATTGGGAATAAATAGCTATAGAAGGGAATTGCAGAACGAAGATGTTGGCATATTCAAAGGAAAGTAGCGAGCAGCAATTCTACGATATTTTTCCCTAGCTTTCTTTTGGGGTTTTTGGTAGAGTTTGAATAGACTTTGTAGAAACTTCCTATTGGTGCTCTGAAGGGAAACTCATTGGTATAAAATAAATTTAAAATATAAAATTTCTCTAGTATTCCGTTGCTTTCGTTTTGGCCGCCTACATTTCCGCCTTTCATAACCAACCTTGAGAGATCTCTCAGTGTAAACAATAATTCCCGCGCTGGGCCATCTTTAAACATTCACAAATCCCACTGTCGAGTCCCAATTGCTTATGGATCCATTTGACTTCCATAACTTCAAATGCCGACAAAGGAGTCTTGTTTGAACAGCAAAAACTCGACTTAAGAGCCATCCCATGGTAAATACAGAAATAGTAGAGCAAAAGTAAAGATCATTTGGGCTATAAATTATATCAGGTTGGTGCCTACCAACCTCTGCCTGTCTCCTCCGTCTCTGTCTCCGTCTCTGTCCTCTGTCCGTGTTCCTGTCTCTATTGGAACAGCTGTTGATTGCTGGGCAATTATGTGGTCTGCTCCCCGGGGAGAAATCACGGGCCAAGGACAAGAACAGCTACAGTTACAGTTACAGTTACGGCTGTACGGATGTAACAGTTACTGTTTGCGGTTAGTTACGGCTGCTAACCGTTAAGGGTCTTTCAATGTGTGGCAGTGGCAGTGGTGGTGGTTTGGTTTGTCCCGCCCCGTTCCCCGCTGCGCGTTAATTTGTCACTTGCAATGGATAAGCACTGTGTTGAGTAGCCCAACGACCGCCCGCCCGCCCAATGTGACATCTCTGTCCCTTTTGCCAGGCCAGACAGATAGCCGTGAAAATCTTTTGGGAGACATTTATTACCTGACTGGCGCACAAGTATTCGGAGTCTGTTCCGTACGAATTTAAACGTTTTGCGGGTGGCAAGTTAAAGCTTTTTTGGGCGCGAAAGTTTTGTTTCGACCCGTCGTACCGCAAGAGCAATTTCGTCTATGGCACCCCGGAGGATTGAACGGAACAAACAGAACAACAGCAACACTTGACTTTTCTGACACTCTGCCTCTCTGCCTGGTGGGGTGGGGGTCTACTGCTGCTCCCCCACTATGCCCACTCTCTCTCTCAGATCTCTTGCTCTTCCACGAACTTAAAGTCTGGCAAATAATTTTGCACTCTTTCCTTTTCTTTGCTATTTTCTCTCACTCTCCCTCTCTCTCGCTTGCTCTCTAGAGTGCAGCATCATAAATGCGAGTGTGAGAGAGATACAGTTAGAGTGCGGGAGAGACAGAGAGAAAGATTGTGTGTGTTATATGTTTGTGTGTCTCGGCACCACCCAAGCGACAATATAACAATAACATTTATTTGGCATTTTGCTGCTGTTTTAGCTGCTCTTATATCGTAAATATTAGCTCAAATTACATCATAAAATCATTTGATTCGATTTGACGTTTATTTTTTTCTTCCTTTTTGCTTGCTTTTGTCTTGGTCCTTCCAGGCTACGAGAGCGAGAGCCTACCATAATGGTATATTACCCTTTGGGGTTGCGATTGGGATTGGAGCAAGGGTTTTACGTGGACATTTTGCTGCTATTTTCTGTGGGTTTGTAAATTAGGTTGACATTGCTATGGTCGTTCCTTGTAAAGGGAATTGTTTTGGAAAATTTATGAGAAATATTCTCGTATTGTTGTAATTATTGTGAAAAAAATTAATGGGAGAAAAAATACTGGCCTAGCAAAGCGAAGGGGTGGGGCTGAAGTAGATAATGAGAAACGGCTAATATCAAACTTATGCTTAAAGCATATATTCAAAAAAATATGTTTATATGTAAAAAGGTTAATAAACGTGTGGAGTCTTTCCATAGTAATTATTATAGGTGATCCATCATTGACAATATATAATACCACTATAAAATATATGATGGAATATGATAAGATGATATTAAATTAATATGAACTTCCACTTTGAATAATTAAATTGAAATATACCCTTTAATAGATTAATATCCATTTCTGTATGTAATCAACCAAATTGCATCAAATTACAGTCAAGAAAAAATTGTAACCTGAATTAGAGAATGGATCATAAATAACCAACTCACACACACACACACACAAACACATACATATGTACATATATAAAACAAAGAAATTCAAAATGGCTTCCATTAAGATGAAACATGCGACATGCAAACCCCTTATATGGCATGCATATACATGCCCCATACATATGCATGTAAGCATACCCCATACATATGCAAATGTAGGACCCCTCCCCCCACTCTCTAAGACCACTCCCCAGCTCACTGCTCCATCCCTGGCCGGATGCAGACCGCGCCCTGGCACGCAGCATTATAAATTCCAACCAAACCAAAAGAACAAAAAAAACGTAGAAGGAAAGGAAATAATAATATTATCAGATCGCGTGCAACAAACGAATGCCGCTCGCGTACGTGCCCCGGCCGAATGTGGCACGCAACCCATAGGGGCAGCTGTGCAGCGTGCGGGGGGAAGGGGTTGCAGTTGGAGTTGGGGCATGATTTGATGAGGCAGGCAGGCAGGCACGCCAATGGCAGCGATGGCTCCAAGTCGGACTCTGAGTCAGCTCTCGAGCTCGTTTTATTTATGGCTTAAAGAGCGAGAAAGAGGTATATAGCGAGTGCGAACGAACGAGACAGGCATACGTGAGAGGGGAGAACCAAAAATAAAATGGCAGCCATCGGTGGCCAGAAAAAATGTTGGCCTGCCTGCCTGCTTATGGCCTGAATGAGTCGCCATTAAAGTCATAAATACCCAAAAGCCAGTAATAGAAAGAGAAAAAAAGGATGGGGGACCCCAAAGGGGAGGGATAGAAGGAGCAGAAGAAGTAGAGTCTAGAGGGTTACGGGGCGCACCGTTTCTTTAGGCCACAAAAAATTATTTTCAAATGTGCGTTAATTATTTGCCACAAAAAAAGAAGAACAAAAAACTGCCACGACGACGACGACGATGCATGCCATAAAATTTATGGATATATGATATAGAGAGAGGCATAATGGCATGGGGAGAGCTACATGATATAGGGGAGGGGAGGCCTGTAGGATGGTGCATGCTTTTTATGATATCCCCCCAAGCCCAAGAAATTCAAGAAAAATCGCATGCAGCAAAATGCAAAACACAAAAATCGCATTAGACCGCAAATACAAGACGACCAGTAAAAAAGGAAAGTTAATTTTTTTGTAGTAATTAAATGGGAAATGTTTGTGGGGATCCATTCGTAATGGATCCGCCTCCTACCGCTTGCGTCCAGCAACTCGCTGAGGTCCTCTAAAATTGGAGTGCTGCAAAGGTCTGCCAAGTGGTGGTGTTGGGGGGTTTTTTAAAAGGATTACATATAATATTATATTATATTATAAGATTAATTTATCAATAAATATATAAATTGATTGTAAACATTAAAGGGAAAAGTAATTTATTTTAAATATTTCCAAAAACTCTGCCTATAAAAGAATTGCATGGGAATTCTGGTAATATTAAAATCGGTTTTTGGATTATTATTGTTTTTAGAATTTGTTATTAAAATCCAAAAAATTCATTTCCTATATGTAAAAATTATTGTAATATATTATTTTGTAGTGCAGTAAATCCTTGATACTTATTTTCTAGATAGTTACCTTAAATTCTAACGATTCTCTTTCTCTGATGCATATTTTGCTGTCTCATAAATACAACAAACAAACAAATTAATAGGCAATAAATTCCCTCAGCTCTGTGGAAGTAAACTATAAATTTTCTTTCGCCTTTCTCTCTCTCTCTCTCTGCTACTCTCCAGAATCCCAGAGATGTTATCTCAGTGGGTTAAAACAAGACAAACTTCTGGGGTCAGTGTGCAACAATATTTGTTTAAACTCTTGGGTGAAACTGAGCAAATGTTGCACATAGCAAACAAACACAATAGAGTGCGTGGGGAAGGGGGAGAATATGTACCCATAAAGTGTGACAGAAAGAAAGAGAAGCAAAATGAGCAAACCTAGGCATAAGTAATCCCCTCATCAAGCGTATAATCATCCTAATCAAAGTTGGGCATAAAAATCACAAATATGGCAATCATATATATTCTCATTCATTCGCTTCATTCATGGTTATGGGTCATTTTATATGGGAGTGAAGGCAGGCAGGCAGGAAGGCAGGCGCAGGCAGCATTTAATTTAGTTTTTTATAATTATTGCTACTTTATTGTATTGTTAAGCGATTAACGGGTGGCCCCCCCACACCACACCACACCACACCACACCATAATATAGTACTACGATGTATATGGCAAATCTTTCTTTCCGTTTTTATTTTTGCTACCGTATCGTAAATGTTGTACGTCTCCTCTCCCTGCCCCCTGTACAATATAATATCATAAAAAGAATCGCCAAATGAAATCACAATTTGTTTGGCTTTCCTCGTTTACCCTCCCATTTCAGTCAGTCAGTCAGTCAATCAGTCAATCAGTCAATCAGGTTCAGACTTATGTATGCCTGAGATATAAACAGGTGTCATCCAAGCAGTCCAGTCATCATCCTCCACATCGTGCAGCCCGTCTATTTCTGTTGTTGTGCCAATGAAGCGCTCGACGCATTTTTGATTGACAATCGGATTTCGATGTCGCGTTTTTGGTGGAGAAGGCTTTTTGGCTGGCGAGTGAGTCTCGTTTCATTTTGATATTATGGTTTATGACTGAACAGGAAATAATGCTTATAATTTATAGTCAATATTTTGTGTGTTTGCTTTTACAGTGTTTACTTTTCATTGATAGATAAACCCCCCACAACTTGAGGCAGGACTGGGTAAGATCTATTTAAAAGGGAATTATGGAATTCAAAATGGGTTAAGGAATCCAAGGAAAAGGAAATGAAATGAGGTAAGTAAAAACAGTTTTGGCAGGAAGCTATAAAGGCAGGAAATTATTCCCTTTCCTGCCTTTATCAGAGCACTCAAAATATGTATAAAAAAAATTATAGATGGGTGAAATAAATTCTAAGAAAAATCAAAAATACGAAAAAAATGTCAAAACAAGGCAGGAATGATTTTTACATCAATAAAGCTATAATTTATGAAAGTGAAGAAAGGCTCAAAACCCCATCCCAAGTGCAAACCAATCAAATAAAGTTTCTGCAAATAATTTCCTCAAATATTTCCCTTCAACACTTTCAACAATCACGAAATTTCCAACAGTTCTTGTTTATTATTTATCACCACTTTTCAGTAAACCCCAACTAAACCAAAAATAAGCTCTCCAAATCCCGGGCGCCTCCAATATAAAACTCGATACACTCGAATGGTATATCAAAATAAATTGAACATCATATATATTCGTATATACTATAAACATACATATATACTCGGGGATAGATATGTATGTACAAATGTCTGTGTGTCCCGAGGGCTTTGGCAGACAACACAAAAATTTCTGGTTATTACTAATATCAGAGAGCCAATACAAATACCAAACGAAAAATGTACGGGGCACAAACACTATTTTTTGTGCTGTATTTGGAGAACTAAGCCCAAAGTAAATGACACAATGGTAACAAGTCCGTGACAAACAGAGAGATATAGAGAAAGAGAGAGAGAGAGAGAGAATACGCACGGGTACGAGTACGAGTGTGGAGTTCTATGCTAATCCCATCATGTCAATCACATACATAAAGCATTATTAACCGAGGAAACGAGGCAGCCAACACCCAGACCTAGATGAGCCTCAAACTGAAATTTGACTTCATTTTTTGACACACGTAGCAGCAGCAGCAGCAGGAGGACTGGACTGGACTGGACGGGGGCTGTGTGGGTTGTGGAGAAGGGTAAATGTCATCAGCAAACATTGATAGGTGCCCGATAACGATCCGAAACCGAACCCAAATCGAACCAACTGCAGCTAGTGGCCATTTTTAATGGCTTATCACGGCACGCAGTGTGCTCCACACACAGCTGAGGCCATCCCGCCCCAACACATATATGTATATATATATCCTCCTATCCATATCTATGGGTGCTGTAATAATTTTCAGATGTGGCAGTGTTTGCCCTCCCCCATAGTGGATCGTGCAACTATAATATAAATCTATGCTTTGGCATATATTTTCTTCTTCTCGTTCACCTTTATTGTCTCTTTCAGCTCGATTATTTATGTGGTATAAATTTTCTGTGCATATTGACACATTAAATCTCAATGTGTCATGTGGCATTAGGTTTTTTATATGCCCCCGAAACATGGACAATGACGAAAATGAAGGGACAATTCAAGTAGGAACCTCACTGCTTGGCTTTCATGGGTGCGATAAACTGATTTCTTCAATGAAATTATAATGAAAGAGAGATATGATACAGGAGATATAAATACTAAGAAATTTCTATATTTCATTAAGAAGTTAATACTAAGGAAAATATCAGTATTTAGGAATGAAATTATAATGATAAGTAAATGTGTTTGACGCTTTCTTTTAAAGAAAAAACGATGACAAATTATCCTTTTAATTAAAGGCACAAAGCTAAGAATCAAGGATTGTGATATTTTCAGGACACAAAGCAGAAATTATAGAAAAAATTCAATCCTTTTAGGTGCCCATATTTCTTTGTCTGGTAATATAAAAATTCTTTCAAATTTAGAAAGAAAGATATCAAAGCTCTATTATCTTGAAGTGGCTGAAACGTCTGGAGAAAGTCATAAAGATATCATATCAGGATATTAATAACCCATTATAGTCATAAATGATTTGCAATTTTTAAATGATTCATTGACTTGCAAGCTTTGAGTGATAATAAATCGAGAACTTGAAAAAATGATTGATGAACTTTTTGTTAAATTATTATTTTTATTACCAATAGAACTGTAATTACTTTTAATAGGAATTTTAATATTTTTTGCTACGAAAAATCGGACATTAAAAAATCTCGATATGAATTTGTTGGTGTGCTATGAAACTCAAATTAAATTCAAAATTTGAATAGTAATTCTCAGAGTTAACTTCCACAAATGTTTCAAAATAAACAAAAAAAAAGACTGACGAAAAACCTGCCTTTTTTGCCGTTTAATAATGATTGCATAGATTTGATCGTAAATGTCGCTATTTAGTTTTTATTGGAAGTAATACTAATTTTTATTGGTTTATTGCCCTATATTGTTTTAATCAATATGCCCGCCGCAAAACCCCACAGAATCGCCGCTTATCTACAATGCTTTTTGACGTTCCCCAGCCGAGATAACACCACACGGGGGAACAGCAAAGAACGCTCGGCTCGTTTTTGTGTAGCCACGTTTCCATATCACTCGAAACATTATTGAAGCAACAGAAAATAGAACTCGTAACCAGTGAGAGGAGAACCCAGGACTTATTGACAGGGCGGGCGTTTATTTGATTTCCCCCTCAATAATCTAATCGCGAAAAACCTGCCAGAACCGAACCACCAGCCAGCCCCAGCCAGCCAGCCAGCTAGCCAGCCATTGAAACAAAAGTACAAGGCATCAGAGCAGCAACACCCAACCCCCACCAAGTGGCAGAGCTAGGGGCTAGAATTGTTTTATTGCCACACCCCAAAATGAAGTGGGCCGCGCTGTGACGTGTGACGGCACATGCCCCAAAAAAAATAAACAGGCCTTTTCTATACAGCTACACTTGTAGATAGTTGTAGATAGAACTAGCATCTATCACACAAGGCTTCGAATTAATGAAAGATATCAAATTTTAGATTTGTAGATCTAAGAAAAGTATGGAAATGGAACAGTTACGAGAGCTTATTCATAAGAACTGAATGTACTGGATAAAACGTTATTTAAACAGAGGAAACCCCCTTCTATCTATCTATCTATCTATCCATCCTTCAATATTTTTATAAATTTATTTCCTACAACTTATGGCTTCTAGCTCCAAGCTTAAGCTCTTCAATTGTGTAATTTTAAATAACGAAAACCCGTCTGTACTCTTTGTTGAATCAAAAATATATAAAACTCAGCCCATAGAGTGTAAGAGTACCACAGACAAAAAAAAAGAACGTCCAGCCAACTCTTTGAATAATAAATAAAGCAAACTTAAGTTGCCTTGTCGGCTTGACCAGGTGGATTAACCGACAACAAAAAACGGCAACGGCAACGGGCAACGGGCAAAGGCCATAAACGTTAATTGCATACCAACAGATTTTATGGGCTTAATGGATATCGTCGATATTGTCGATATCGTCGTCGATGTCGTTCGTCTTGACATGCGCTCTCGGGTCATAAATCGTAAGCGTGTTCACGTGTGTGCATTTGTGTGTGTGTGTGTGTGTGTGTCAGTCTCCGCATGTGTATTTAGTCTTTCTCTCTCTTTCGTGTGTACATTGACATTTGCATTGCTCTCTCTTGTTGTTTCTGTGGCTTTGCGGCTTGCGCTGAAGTTTCAAAGACGAGCGGGGGTAGGGAGGAGAACAAGGAGACAAACAAAACACGAAAAGATAACAGCAAAAAAACTGCATATGCAAAAAAATTTGCATCACCAGTGGCAGTAGGGGGCAGGGGTACACAGAAAAAGCTAAAACCTAATTGCAGGAGCTTTTTTAGAGTTGAGCTTTCACTTTAAATTGAGGAATGCTGAAACTAGCGGAGAACAGAGGCCTAGAAAACATACTCAAATCGAATGGCAAAGCTCCGCTTAAGCTTAAGCGTTCCCTTAGTCAAGCTTTCAATTTAAAGTGAACAATTTTGGAAGCAAAATGTAAATAAATGTATCATAAGGCGTAAGTTTGCTGCACGCGTCAAAAACTCCAATTAGAGAGCTCTCTGAATGCTAATTGCTGTGAGATTCTACCCTCTCTCTCTCTCTCTTTCGTACTTCTCCTTTTCCCACATTTGTTTAGATTTTCCATTAAATATTGAAAGTTTTTGAGAAGATGATCAAACCATTTGGTATGTTTCTGCTTTATAGTTAAATTGATTTACGATACGAAATTAGTCAATAGAATCCACAGACAAACAAAACAAAACAAACAAACAGCGAGCTGCTGGCAGCACACAGACACATTTTGTGTGCAGGCCTGTTCTGGGCACATAAATCAAGGCGTCTCTTGGGATCAATCTCTCGCCCTCAACTTTTGGTGGCACACCAAATGGAATGGAATGGAATATCATAAAAATGAAGTTTGAACAAAATTTTTGATTTTTATGAGCTAATTGGCCATTGGATGGGCATCTATGGCAGGTAAACGATTTCTTATAAAATTATACATCTTTCAGTGGTAGAGAGAGAGATACTAATACTATATGGAGGTAGAGAAAAGCGCGAACCGCACGAGCTGATGGTGGAGTTTTGACATAAAGACAATGCACAGCTCTGTGCTTCGGAATGTGTGAGGAGGATCCGGGAGATTTGGGAGAAACCCCAAGAAACCTCAGCGAAGGTCATACGAATTTCAGGGGACAAAACAGAGATATTGATGAATGTATGACTAAGGATTTTGGACAAGTAAAGGAGGTGTATTATGGTTGGGTTTTTACAGCAGATTCCATAGAAATTATGAGAATTATGAGGGCATATTTGGAATCAAAAGCGTGTACTGAAAGTTTCCAGAGGTAACTACATTTATTTGATTAGAAAAGTGGCCAATCCTTGGATAGTAAAGTAGCATTAAAAGAAAACTTGTTTAGGGGAATTATCCGAATTATATTGGCAACTTTTTGTTATATTCTGCAGATCTCCTGTGTTAGAAATTTCGGAAGATTTTTGATTGATAGAAATGGAAACCTCTTTGCAGCAATTGAAAGAGGAATTAAATATTCCGAACTCGAATTAAACTTTTCCACAAGAAAATTTCTCTACTGAAAGTTCCACCTTTTTATGGATCAATATCCGACGGTAAGTTTTGGACTATATTTCTGTTGGCTCCCACACAAGATTATACCCATCGAAACTGAACTTTTGATGAACACTTACCAGGTTGTGGCTGCGCTGGATATGCGGGCTTCTTCATCCATTCGTAGTACTGCGGCTTCTGTGGCGATGTCCGATTGTTGTTGTTGTTTACAGTGACGCTGTTGTTGTTGTTGTTGTGGGTGGATGGACTGTTGTTGTTGTTGTTGCCAGAGGCAAGATGATGGGCAAGATGATGATGCGGCGATGAGGCCGATGTGGGTGCACCCGGACTGGAGATCTCACTGCCCGAAACGGTAATCGGTGGCGATGGCAGTCCCTCGGCTATGTGCTGCTGTTGCTGCTGCTGCTGCTGGGAATGATTTGGGCGGTGCCTCGGCGCCCAGACTGCTGTTCGTCTCGTTCAGCTGTGTGCCGCCCACAGTGGGTCCTGGTCCACCGGCGGAACTGCTGCCCGAACTGGCGGAGCTGCTGGATCCGGCACTGGCCAGACCGCCACCCACATGATGGGCATGATGCTGCTGCATCAATTGGTGTGCCGATGCGGGTACATTCTGGACGAAATTATCAGCGGCCGCCGAGCTGGAGGCGGGTGAATGCCAATCCCCGGCCGCTGCCGCCGAGTGGAACATGTGATGGGAGTTGTAGTACATCTGATGGGCGGCGGCGGCATGATGGGCCGCATGCGAGGAGTCCACATCGCCCAGGAACTGATGATTCGGCGGCGTGTGATAGTTGGGCGTCCAGTTCCAGGGCTGGCCGGCGGCGGAGGCATAGGCCAGATTGGCGGCACTATGCTTTTGCGTGTAGGGCAGTGTATTGTAGTAGTGTGAAACCATTTTGGGGGGGACCTATGGGGGTCTCGTCTCTCGTCTCGTCTCTCAATTTGAGGTTAAACGCGATTGTTGATCTTGCTCTGAGCCGGCTATGATATTAGCTGCGCTCCAGCTGTATGCTTGATCCTTAATCCTTAAAGGTTTACCAAATGCTTTTTTGTTACTTTGTTGCTTCAAATGTAATTGCACATTTTCTCGGGTTTATTTGGGCGCATTCGTATTCCGTTAGCTTGCCACTTTGAGTCTCTCTTTTGCTGATCTTCTCTTTGCACTCTCTTTCACAAACACACGCACAGGCTAGACACACTCCTCCCGCACAGCTTGCAAGCTTGCAATTTACAGAACTTATCGATTTAAGTATTTTTCGTCTGCGTAAATGTTTGGTATTTTTTTGGTGCACTCACTTTCGCGCTAATATATCTTTTGGTTGTTTTTTTTCTTTGATTCTTTTGATTCTTCCGTTGCGTTGTTACGACGTGAAGCACGTTAAACGTACTGAAAACAGAAAGCAAAGCAAACGCAACTCAACTGATAAAAAAAAACCCCATGAAAAGGCAAGTCGTACCAACACCACCAAAGCAGCACTTCAGCCCACAGAACACACACACCGCACACTAGTTGTCTCGCTTGCTCACACGCACTCTGGCATAAGCTGGTTTCTTTTTTAACCCTCGTTTCCGTTGTGCATTCGAATTTCAAGATGGCTTATGTTTGGCGGCTGCAGCTGCTGTCTCGTTCTGGCGCTGTGATGGCCTGTTGGCAGGTAGACACGCCCCTTGCTGTTGGAAGGCAGGTAAAAGTGTGTAAGCCATGCCATGCCATGCCGAAAAAGGGGTTTGTTTTCTTTACCTTTTACTTTACAAGCCGCCTTCGATTTGTACTTTAATTGCAATTGCCGTTGGCTAATTAAGTAATTGCATGCCTTGTATTATGCAATTAGTGGCTATAAAATCATATTTCTACTACCATAACATAACCGGTGGGGAACTTCATTTATGCTATATGTTGTGTTTTATTTGACTTGAACAAACGTCTCGATTGAAAGGGATTTTCTATTCTTTTACCACTCCCCCAAGTGACAATCAATGCTTTACTATACAGATTTGAGAGTTTTATAGGCATATAGTGCGCCATATCTGTATGCATAGTACCATTGTATTATCGTATTTGATATGGGCTAGTGCCTGGCTTCATTGTCCAGATATTTGTTGTTTGCCAAGCAATTGTCGTTTACGATTACTATATGATTGTAGCGCTAATTGCCCTATAATTGTTATAGTTGGAGAACTGCCTATGGATCGGCTAGGATACTGACAAGGTGGCACCATTGTACTGTAGTCAGCAACTGAAGGGCTTCGATAAGAAGCTATTTATACTCGTCAAAATATAGGATAGCTATTGTACTTTTTCCCTGGGAATCGAAAAGGTTTTAATATAATTCAGTGGAGTGACTTAGGAGGAGCTTCTGAAGGTTTCCCAATGGTATAAACGTGAGCTTTGAAGCTAGCCGTAAAGAACTTTTAATATAAGAATAATTATACATTCAAATTTGTAATATCTCAATTTCAATTCTTAAACTCAAGCTCCAGCGCTCGAAATGTTCGCCTGGCCACTCCACTGCAGAAATATTTAATTAAAGAAGTTCCAGTGCCTTTAGATAACATCTTTTCAGCTTTTCTCATGCCTAATTTTACCGAATCTAGCTTATGTTGATTTTCTGTAAGTTTTTAAATTTATTTTAAGACATTTAGCTATTTTTGGGGATACTTTTTTCAATAACAGATATTCCGCGATATATTGATAAATAAAACCTCACACAGTTTTTGATCGACTTGCTTAGATATTCAATGATCCAGCTCAAAGGAAAACTAGTAAATTTGCTGATCCTGAATAAGTATATGTTAAATTAATCTATTTCATTCAGTTTAACTAACACCAGACATCCTCACAAACTAATAGATTGTAAAAACCGTTACAAAAACCACCGAGGCCCCTTTTTACCCCTAATATTTATTTGGTATTTCTCCGAAAAGTCAACTCCCTCGCTAATCCCAATTGTAATCCCAAAAACCAAAACACACAAGAATTGTTATCCCAAAAACCAAGGAGAGCTAAGCTCGCGTCGATTGAGTAATCCCAAGCGATTCCAGAAAATCGGGAAGCATCTCTATAAAAAATACATTCATTGATCAGTCAGGACCTCCGATCATAAAACTGCAAATGTCGCGTCAAATAATTAGAAATGAATACAGCTGTGACAATGGAACTAAGCATAGGCTATGGTCAGGAGCAGCAGGACCAGGAGCAAAAACAACAGAGTGCAGCAGCGACAGCCGTTGGCCTCGCGAGGGAGGTACTTAAAATTCACTTATTAACGCTGGCGAGGGAGAGAGAGTGTTCTAGCAGAAACTGGTTCGGTTCGAGGATTGTGATCGTGTCCAAACAAAAAACCCCTTAATGCCCGAAAGACAAAACATTGTAAAACAATTGAAAGGAAAGGGCCACGGGTAACAAACACACAGTTTTATGATTGCGCGAACGCGACCTAGAGCAGGAGAATATGATCGTAACGGTTTCGGGGACACCAAACAAGGCTTATAGAGGGGCTGGGTTGGGTTGGGATCACATCTGATCGGTCAGGGCCTGAGATCATAAAGTTCACACAACAATTAGGCAGCCACAGCCCAGATTTTTGCTTCGTTTTTTTCGCAAATCGTCAAAAATTCAAAGGAATTTACTGCGTGGGCAGGGCCAGGGAACGGCAACGGCAACGAATACATAGGTGCCTGGTTCCGTGAGGTTGAGGTTCAGATCGGTTTCGTTTGGGTTCTCTCAGGCACGGGCAAGTCATGTAACATGGTAGAAGGTTACCTGGAAGTCATTAGGGGCTTACAAAGGCTAATCCGAAAGGGAGGTATGTAAACATATGCCGTAAACATATAGAATGAATCCAGTTGAAATGAATCAAATGTTTCGTAAGATCTTCAAAATGAAAAAGCATCATGTACATACACGTAAATAAGTATTTATTAGTTTATCTATTTATTATATGTGGAGGTACTATGTATGTGAGTTGATTATGATCTTTAAAAAATCTCTGCCCAAAATTTAATTAAGACCAACCCATGATAAAGTAACTAAAATTTGTTTGTTCATTTTTAAGGCTTTCAATCTACATCTTCGTTATCAACAGAGTATTATTAAGATCTCAAGGAAGGTCTAGGTCCAGCTATGTATTCTCACACGTATTTCAACAAGCACCAACATATTAATCAGAAATTCCCACAAGATTCCTGAAATGGTATTCAATTTTTAAACTCTTTTTAATACCTCTATAATTCTGACCAAACATACGCTAACCAACTAGGTTATAATTTCATCATAGAAAATGAGATCTATTCATCTGACTTCCTATTTATTCATTAATATTTTCATTCTATTCTTATATCCCATCTGAACTGAGGTACAAATATCAGCTAAACATATGTGAAAGTCAGTTATGACTGAGCCAATGGTTTCTTACAAACTCTAAGATGATTCTAAGAATGCTTAAAACGTGATTAAAACGAAGCAATTTCCTTCACAGTTTACTACAAAAATTGAATAAATCATTAGAAAAATCTACGGCATACCAGCATTCAAAATTTATAGTTTCTGACCAGTCAAAGGACTCATTAAAATATTAATACATCAATGCATTATTAAACATCCAATAATAAGTCATCCTTCTTTCATATCAACTTGCTATGAATCAACAATATTTGGTAATGCAGCTCCATCAATCTATTGATCTATCCTCTTACCGATCCTGAGTGAAGTGAAGCCACACTCAACCCATCTCCGCTTCCATAAAAGCTTATCTATGATCTCTAAAACACTCTAATGCATCTCTATCCAATCATCATAAATTAGAATCTGTCCCAGAGAGGACATAAACAGATTGTAAAGAACTTCAGAAAAAATATTTATATATTTTTCTTCAATTATCTTAATAAATCCATAAAGAAAGCAAAGCAAGCGCCATGTCCCATAAGCCCATAAAGCAGACTCCAAAATAAAACTCGAGAGGCAATCAGTTCCCCGGGCCTCATCCAGATATGCCCAGAGAGCCAACAATCGACACATAGCTAACCCCAGATACATATGTATGTATGTATTAAAACGAATATACATATGTATAACGTACGAGTGTAACGTATTTACCGTCGCCAGACTATGAACGATGACAGATGGAATGGCTTTGTCGTGCGGCATTTGCTGTTTGCTGTTTGTCGGTTCGTTTAACGTTTTGGAGAGTTTTATGGCCATTGGCCCCGAACCAACCCCATGTCCACACTCCTTCCATCTCACATACGAGCCCCAGACCGCCCCTCCCACCACGGGCAAGTGCATTTTGTGCGTTGTACGAGGTAATCGTACTACCTCCAGCACCTCAACAGAGCTTTATGGGTGCCGCGACATTAGCGATAAAATATCTTTGTTAATAAAACAAATTAAAACGAATAAGAACAAAACGCGACGAAATACAATTGCGAGGAAAACCCCAAAAGTATTTTTAGATTTCGAAATTATAGCCAATAGAATGAAAGTTTCCGCGATAATAGTTGCAGACATTTAATCAAACATTAAAAATTCTTCGCGGCATATTTTTGATTTTGGTAAAATATATTTGTTTATTTTTCAAAATGTATTTCTACGATTATCCATTGTCACAAAAAATATATGTAGGCATAAATTAACAAATTGTTAAATGTAGCGCGAAAGGTAAAAGTAAACACGATTTAAAAAGTTTCACTTACAAACAAATTAAATACAAAAGGAATTTCAATTCATTTAGATATCATCTCACATCGAGTGCCTCGAAAACGATGTGCACAACAAAATGATTGGGGGTACAGTGCCACAGCAGAACATCAGGAAACGCGTGTGTATAAAAAACCACAAAATAAGATCGTTAGTTGTTAGTTTTCCCCGACTGGTTTCTAGCCTAAGAACAGGCAACATATACCGATTTAACAGTTTCAGTAGTAAAAGCGTATAAAATATATAATTCTTTTGTCGTTTTGGGGATAGCCCATAGTTGGTTTGGTGTTGATTTAAGGCATTGCTGATTTGTGAACTAGAATGGGGGATAACATTACTTAAGAAAGTTGAGTACAATTTTAGGATGCAGTCTTATACAAGGTTATCATTTGTGATTTGGAAGCTATCTGATTTAATAAAGTAAATAACATTTTTTTATGACTTTGAAACTAATATGGCTGACCATTTAATTTAAATAAATTAATAGTTCATTTTTGTTTTTACTTTTGACTAATTCGTACATGAAATTACATACAAATGTATATTAAAAGAAAAAAAAAACTAATTTAAAACTGATAAAAAATACGATAAAAAAGAAAAACTATAAAAACTAAAGTTCCTTCTAGATTGACAAATATGGAAGCCAAAAGAGTTTAATACACACAATGTGCTACGAAAATGCGTTCAACGTTTTAAAGATTAAATGGAGAACATGGACTTAAGTTATTTAATTCAATATTATTTACATATCATAATAAGGTGTGAATAAAAAGAGACTACATTTACGTTATAGACACAATTTAAAACATAGCATTAGGCTTGTTCCAAAAGTAGTGAAAAGACAGTCTTAAAAAGGTTTTAGATTCGTTTTAGAAATTACAAAGCAAAAAGTCCTTTTCGATCACATATCAAACAACAATTTAAGATTCTTCTGGAATACTTCTTTTCATTTCAGTTGCAAATCTCTAAATATAACAGGCAATAGTATAAAGTATAATCCTTGCATAAGACCTTAGTTTAATGTAGAACAAATGTTTCCATTTTGTGACTTGAAAGTTTTTCAGCAATGCATCAATCACATAATTTGAATCGAATCACCAACGAGAACTAACGCCCAGTTCATTTAGTACTTTGCGGCTTTGTTAAGATAGATTTCTTAGCATTAGCTAAAAATCCCCCGTACACATGCCAATCGAATTGATATGTACACAAGGCTGCACAGATGCAGATACCCGGATACGGATGTATCATGTACATAGCTAATGTCCTACGCCCTTAGATCGCTACAGATGTCTATTTATATATGTACAGAGGAGGAGTAGGTGGAGGGGGGAATTGCTTGTGTGTCTGTGTCCAAACTACGCCGAGCCGAGCACCTCATTCAATATCATCTCGCGGGTCATTAGCTGGCCATTATTCACACGCGTCCGGGATCGACTGCGACTGAGTTGTGCCCGCCGCTCGGCCCCCGCGGGTCGTTGTCTGCGCGCCTGTCTATTCCGCTGGCCAAAGGCCGATCCCGTTTGCAACGCCTCCAGCAGGCTATCCATGACGCCCTCCTGCGCCTGGGCCGCATCCATATCGACCAGGGCACGCTTCTGCTGTTGTCGCGCCATTTGTTCGCGCGCCGACTGTTCGCGAGCCTCCTGCATGCGCTGCTTCTTCTCCAGCTCCTCGCGTGCGCGCACATTATCGTTGTGGGCCGACTTGAAGGCATCCTTGAAGGTCTTGATATCGGCAAAGAATTCCTCCATGTTGTATTTGCTGGGATCAAAGGCATAGTACTCGCTCAGGTCTTTGTACAGCTTTTCCATTTGCAGTTGCATTTTGCCTGAAAGAAAAAAGAAATTCTATAATTTTGGCTGAAGTTATGGGCTGGCATCGCACGACATACCCAAAACATCGACTTGCTGTCTGCATTCCTCGGCAAATTTGCCCATCACCTCACTGAACTTGTCATCGTCGCATTGCGGCACCTTGTTGTTCTGCAAATCCGTTTCCAGATTCTTGACCGCCGAATTCATTTGCCTCATTGCCTTCTGTATGGCATCCATATTCACACGCGACGCCCTGTCCACATGCGACAGATCATTGTAAAAGTTGAGGGCATCGGGGAATTTCTTCTCCACAAGATCGGCCAAATAATGGAGCAGCGTCTGCTTGTTATCCGCATCCTTGGTGTTGGTTAGTTTGGTCAGGTAGCTGATCTCAAAGCCAAAGGCAGCTTCGTTCTTTGAGCCCGAGTTCATGTAGTTGCCCAGCAGGAGAATCAGCTCCAGTATTTTGGAGAACTTTTTGCTGTTGCGCACCTCCTCGCAGGCTGCTGTACCGGCCACAATATCGGGTTTGATATCCGTCACCATGTCCGCGTAGGTCAGCTTAAGTTGAGGTTGTGCAGGCGCGGCGACAGGCGTTTGATTTCACCTAAGAAATGCAAAAGAATTTCAGTTTTAGTTGGTTTTGTTCTTCTTCTCCATAGTGGATCCTCTTACCTATAGTTGCTGCAAACTGTTCAATGGCCGGCAGTGGTTCTCCCTTTGTCTTGATCTCCTGCAAACGCTTGAGCTGCTCGGGCGGCGGCAGATACTGAATCAATTGCTGTAATATATTGGACGAGAGTATGGCCGTATCGCAGCGCAGCAGACAGATTTTGATCTGCTCATATGACAAATGCTTGAGGGAGCCACCCAATAGGATGGATAAATTCTGGGCAGACTTGGAGTCGAGCACGCGCAGATCGACTGTCTTTTTGGTCAGTGTTGTTGGCTTGTCCACCGCATCCTTTTGCTCTTTTTTCACGGGCTTTGAGGAGAATTTCATGGCCAGTTCCGCGAGGAAATCATCTTGGGCTAGCTTATCCTCCTGACACTCGACCCAGAACGCCTTGGCGGACATCTTGGCCGGCACAATGGCCTTCCAGTTGGCCCGCTTCATGGGATTCTTCACATCCCACTTTTTCTTGGGCTTCATGCCATGCGGCAGGACTGGCACCATGGGTCCCATCATCATGGGTGGCGGCGGCGGTCCTCCGGGTCGCATCATGCCAGGCATCATTGGCGGTGGTGGTGGACCACCACCCATGCCGGGCATGGGCGGAGGTGGCGGCGGTCTGGGTCCTCCCATGCCTGGCATTGGCGGTGGTGGCGGCGGGCCACCCGCTTGACCCGGCATAGGCGGCGGCGGCGGTGGTGGTGCGGCTCCTCCGCCCGGTGGTGGCGGTGCCATGGGTATATTAACCTTCGGCAGCTTATTGGGCGATGGAGCGGCCACACCATTGGCCTCCATCAGTTTCACCTTCTCCTCGAGATGAGCGGCCTTGGCCTCCGCCTCCTGCTTGGCGCTCTCCAGCTCCTCGATCTTCTTCTCGTACTCCTCGGAGCGTTTCGACTCCTTGGCCTTGGCCTTCTCCACAATATCGTCCAGCAGCAGCGAGGTGTCAATGTTAAAGTCGCGATTGGCAAAGTTCGGATCACAGTAGCCCTTGTGGAAGACAATCTGCGAGATGCACTCCTCAATCAGTTGATAGTAGGCGGGCCGGAAGTAAAAGTCGTCGCGTATATACAGCAAGTGCTGCAGTATGGACAGGAAGTACGGCTCCGAATTGGTGTCCGTGATGAGGTTCTTTAGCACATCGAAACAGTCCTGGGCATCGTCCATGTTGAAGGTGACATTGTCGAAGCGTTGCACAAACTCCTCAAAGTCATCCTCGCGTATCTCGTTGAAGATCTTAAAGTGCTGCTGCAGCGCCTCATTGTTGCTGGTCTCCACGATTTTCTTGAACTCATCGAGACGATCGTACAGCCCCATACGCATAATCTCGCACCTCAGATGCAGCCGAAAGTTTAGATCCGTGGGCGTGTTTGTCAGCGTATTGATAAAGATGAGACTGTGGCAGGCCAGCTCTCGCTTGGGATCCTGTTTGTCCGATGCAAATAGAGCATCCACAATCGGTCGAAAGCGTTCGCTGGACTTGTACGATGTGGCCGCTATCGTGGTGATGGCTCTGAGCACCTTCTCGTACCCATTGCGCTCGTAGACAATGCAAAAGGAGGCCAGTAGCTTGAGGGCCTCGCACATGGTCTGCGGCTTCCGCGGGATCCAGAGATTGGGCCAACAGCAGCACCACACTGTGCTGATCCGGCACGAGCACCACATTGAGTCCCCACGTGTTGTTCATGATCGCCTTGAGGCATCGTATCGCCTCGAATTCGATGCGATCGTAGGTGCGATCCTTCTTGGCCCGCGACAGCAGCTGTTCAATCTGGCCGATGCCCGCCTCCCCAAACTCCTTGATCCACGAGATGGGATTGCTGGTGAGGGCCACGCGCAACGATTCCACGCACTGGTAAACCTTATGCTCGCTGTGCTCGCCATTCTGCAGATATTCCACGTAGTCGATGGGCTTCTCGAAGCGGGAGCGCGTATTCCGCTCCAGTGAGTTTTTGCCTGGTTGAATGAAGATACAAGATACAGATACACAGATATTAGATTACTGTGGCTTTAAAAAAAAGATAGAGTGGACTGCATATCTTATCAAATAATGCACGTAATTAAATCCCATTAACACGCAATGGATGATTAATCGAATGACCTCATACTTTCACACACTTGTTAGCCGTATCATAGCTGATTCGATAAGAGTACATCTGATGTTTTATGGATACTATACGTGTGCATAGGTAAAGCAATTAATCTGTGATGCACAACACATTTGGGCTTAGATTTGAGCTTAGAATAAATTTATATTTGGTTTGAAAAAACCCTCTAGGGTTCTCTATACTTCCAATCTACTGCATTCCCCCAGTGCAAATGTATGTACTCGTATATTGTCATAATCAGAGGGTTCTACCCATATCTGACAATGGTGATTCATTCGACTTTATCTTTTGGGCCCACCTCTAGTGCATACGAAATTCTTTTTTAGTAGAATTCTGTGCGAGTAAAGTGGAAACTAGATAAAACGAACATCTAAATATATGCATTTTTGAATTTGGCAGTAGTCCAATAAAGCCAATTGCAAAAACCGTCGAGAAGCGATTAGCCGCATCATGCACACGACATGCATTTTTTTTCTTTTCTTTCTTGAGTATTATTTTTTTGCTTGTGCGTCTAGCTGGCGTAGGTTGTGGACGAATATTAGAATCATAATTGGAGTTCAACTTCTCTAGCTCTAAAATTCTTCTGCTTACATATCTTTTTTACATTTATATATTTCCATAACTCAAACTTGGAATTTTCCACGTTCAAGTTTTTTGAATAGCCCGTAAATTTTTTCATATACGTATACGCTAAATTCAATCATTCATTGATTCTTACAATAAATAGAAAGCTTTGTATCCACAGAAGCGCGAATTTGTTCATAATATTTCCATATGTAAACAACTTTAAACTGTTGAAATAGCTAGATTCCTATAGTATTTGTCACATCCGCTGCCTTATACCCATCAACTTTTAATGGTACAGAGTATAAGTCACTCTTTAGGACAGTTAATTATTTGATTTAGAGAACACTGAATAACGTACAATATAATTAGTATCCGTATTAGTAGTAGTTCCACTGTAGAACTTTATCGCAAAAAAAGCTTGTTGGGAAAATGAAACCTCGAATACAAGCTACAAATATCAGCCTTGAAGTGGGGACCTTCTCACCATACACCACACACCAGACCCACCCCAAACATTCTACTAAATATGCAATCGAAAAAAAACATTCAAATTTGGCCCCCGCACCACAGCAAACAACACACAGTCTTGATACGGTTAGAAGTAGCCATCAGAGAGGCCTTAAAGTACTTGGTACTTGGTACTCGGTACACGTCCACTAACTGTTGTATTAATTAATTCTGAAAAAGCCAAACGAAGCGTGTTAATGAACGGCTGTTCCAGCTGTTTGTTGGCCATCATGATCATCATTCAGTCAAACCGTTGGTTAAGCTTTCAGTTCATTTCGCAAACAAGTGGCAGAGTCAGAGGCAGAGGCAGGTGGCAGTACGTGGCGGGGGGTATGGTTCTGCCACAATAAACACGACCCATAAAGAAAAAGTTTACTTTATATTCGGTTATTTATTGTTTACTTGAATATTCCCGCAACCAGCGTGTTGATGGAATGGACCACCCACCCCCCACCACACTCCACACTTTATATAGATGCTCGGCCCAACTTCCAGTAAAGTCAGGTGGATATTGGCATCATCATCATTATTTATTTTCAGCCGATTTTGTCATAATTCATACAACGTTTTTATTTACGAGTATTTTTGCATTTTTATGAAGTAAAAATTCTACATTTAAATTGCATTTTCCGACTATTAGATAGATACCCTCTATTCTTAATTTTATAGAAGTCTAGAAAAACACCTACTAATTTGAGGGGAAAAGAGATGATAGTACTGCCAAATAGATTTTTTTGTTCCTTTAATGAACATTTTCCATAATCTTAATATCGATGGAGTGGTGAATAATTTCTGTCTTCTGCGGCCTAGCATTAATCTTTAATATTGTGTATACCACAGATCTTTTTTCGGTATCTTCGGAAGCGGAAGTTGTGGTGTGAAGCATATAAAACAACTTTGGATGCATTCTTCTGCGAAACGAATGCAATATACCCTCCCACTGCACAAGTACCGGGTATAAGCAGAGTGCAAATTCACAGAGTAGAAAAGAGCGCAAAGCTTTCTCTCATGTGCGGGGTTTACCTTGTTCTGGTCTCTCTATTTTGGATGCACTTGCTCATGCCAGTGCGAGTATATCAACAACAGCACCCATGGAGAGCACAACAACAGCAGCGGCAGCAGCAGCAGCGTATATGCAACACATTCACGCGCTGACACTTGACGTAATTAAAATTGTATAATATGCATGGGTAAAAATTCAATTTTCAATGTCTTTGTATACTCAAAATATTTATTTTTTCATACGACTTTATGTCACGCATTCGCTCGTACTTATACGAGAATATAAGTACGACTATATATAGTATAATATTTGATAAAAGCAAAAGAGAGCGTCGAAAAACGAATGAGTAGAAGAAGTATGTACAGTACAGTCAAGGTTAGCGCACAAGTAACCGTTACAAACGATAAGAGAGAAACTTTTGATTGCGTTTGAGACTCTAACCTGATAATGGACCATGAGCCATGGGCACAGGGGCAATTAACTGGAGCGAGACGAGACGAGAAGATTCCTCAGTTAATGTTGGCATTGAGAACATATTTTCAAGATACGAAAAGAGTTCGTTACAGTGATAATTGCTTGTAGTTTACACATAATTGTGCTGGCTCAAAGCCAATGGGGAAAGCTGATGAAGGAAATTGCAGATCAAAATTGATTAAAAGGAATTGTTTAAAGGAAAACCTAGTTTACGGAATTAAACCTTTAGATACTCTTTGAGAAAAATTGTTACTATAGGTCTTTTTTGAATTTCAATTCAATTTCAATTTTTAAATAAATTTAGACCATTTTAGACTTTTATCCTTGCTCCAAACTGCTTCGTTGCTCCTATTCCTCCCATCCCAATTAAAGAAACAATATAAATATCGTGTGCATAATTGCTGCTCACCTCCCTATGGCATCTTCATACATATATGATATATTGTTGTGTGTCTAGCAGATCTGTCCTTTATACTGCCTTCATCAAAAAGTCAAAATCTGTGCCAACTTGTAGCGGGATATTTTTAAAACTGTGAGATTATTTTGTATAGAAATAATGTGCAACATTTGCAATATTTTCATGCATTACTCTAGCAGATCGTTGACATCATATTCATCATAAAGTCCCTAAATAGCGGTATCTGGTGTAAAGACAAATATAACTGGAAACAAGTACGAAGCAAATTGGCAAATAAAACAAAGGAGAAACAAACAGATAACAGAGACAAAAGAGAAATTTCACGAGAATCGGACACACTGCATACAAACACGCACTCTGATAACCACACGTATACCCGTAGAGACCCCCGTAGACCACCGTAGTTACCGTTACCACTAGGTCTTTGGTTAATCTTATCAGAACGGAATGCAATAAACTTGCAAACACACACAACACAAGGGAAAAGGCAAAAGAGAAAGGGAGGGTGATTTGAAAAGTCGATTCGTTTACCTTTTAGGTGCCAGAGTATCATCTTTTGACGCTCCTCCTTGGACTTGGCCAGCAGCGGTTCCCGTTTGTCCTTGGGTATATTCATATCCTCGATGATTTCCAAAAATTGCGCATCCACCTGAGCCTCGCTCAGCTCCTGAATGTACAGCTCCACATCTTCGACGCCACCCAGCACGCCGCCCTCATTGTCCAGAGAGGTGGGCCGTCCGCCGTGAGTCAGAGTGCCGCTGTTGAAGCTATTTCCTTTCGATTTGGATGGTCGTCCGAACAGGCTCTCCAGTATGCTACCGCCTGTGGACTTTGTCTTCTCATGACGAGACATTCTAGAATTATTAAATGGGATTAATTAATTAATAATTAATTTTTTTATGGAAAAAACCTATGCAGACCCGAGCTTCTTTAGACGCATTTTGCCAACGAATGGATTTTATATTGTTTTTGGGACATGCGCAGCTCTTAACAGCTGGTCTTTGTTTACAGTTACAGAGAGACACAGAGACAGAGAGAACTGAATTTGTCGAGCTGCAGAAAGCGATTGATGATGGGTTTTGTCTGACGAATGCAATCGATGATGGAATGGGGGTGATGTGTGCTACGGTCGATGGTGGTAAGTAGGGGAAGGGGGGAATGGAATCATTATCAGCTTGTGGTTTATTTTCAATTATCTGGGCCCCCACACCCCCTCACCTCATCTTCGATCTCTGGAACATCTCGCAGCTTAGTGTGGAATTTTCAATTAGCATGTAAATAATGAGAGGGAGTGATGGGACCCAGAGAGCACATGCTCTGGCATATGCGGTGGCTCATTCGAAGCGTGAAAACTGCTGATTAAAAACATAAACAAAACACACACTCGAAAATAAACCAAACCAATTAGATAAATACATGCATTAATAATCGCGCAAACTAATTTTACAAAATGATGTGATGATGATAATCGTGTCGAACCAAAATAGGAAATTTCAACCAGAGAGAGTGCAGTAGATTGATATTGCAACTAAAGGATACCCTCTGATTTTATTATATGCTAGAAATGGATGATCCAAACGTGATTTAAAAGGTGTGAAAAATTACGTCAAGACTCTTTATATTAGAGTAAGATATTTGCCTGCACATCATTATTAAAATGTATCTCAATACAGATACAAAATCTATACAGAAAATGCTAAATCTACACACAACTAATATACCCTTTTCCTCTAAGAATACAGGGTACAGACTGTTTTAAGAGAGAGAAAAGAGAGAGAGAGGCCAAGCTGTCTGTCCGCTTGCCAGAGAGCGGTAAAAATGAATGTTTATGGCTGATATTCGTTTGAATGTGTGTGTGCATGGCATTTGTGTGAATCATGTGGTTAGACAAAAATGTAATCCGTTAAGATTTGAAGTGGCCTCCATTCGCGAGGATCGCCTGGGAACGAACGCTCAGACAACGCATCCATCTAATGAATCACTAATGGAATCACATCATCGGCCCCAGAGTTTGCCGCTGAAGTAGAAGTCGATGTCGATGTAGCAGAAAAAGGCAGACGAGCAACAGGTTTTGCGGATTCCACTTTTTATACCCTAGAATCGGAGATGTTATGATTTTGATCATTAGTTGGCACAGGCACTGGCAGAACCGAAATGGGTATATAGAGCTGCTTTGGTTCCCGTTCTCGTTCCAGAGTTCCATTTCTGATGAGAGTGTTTTATGGGCGTGCAAAACGTCCGCAAATCATTTACAATTGTCAAGCCGAAATCACTTTTAATGCCAATGTGAACGATGTGCTTGACAAAGTGTGACTGTGTGTGTGTGCGAGAGTGTGGGAAGACAACAAGCCAGCCACTCGAGCGACCACGTCGAGTGGGGGCATAGTGGAGCGACAAGTTCATGCCAGGGCATAGCAAAGCAAAGCACAATTTCTTTTCATGTCTAAGCATGTGTGGAGGAAATGCTTTCAACAAGATTTCTTTTGCTTAAGAATTTTACCGAGCCGGTCGGCTGTTGCAATTGCCTCTTGCCCTGCAGAGAGAGCGGGGTGGTTGTGTCTGTGGAATCTCTTTCTCTATTTTGTTTACACGGTTGCACTTTCTGCATTGGTGTGTGTGTGTGTGTGTGAATAGTTCAGAGGCCTCTGCAGCAACCACAAGACAAAACTACAAGAAATCCGTTTGTTTTGATACACTAGCAGATGCATCGTTGCTATGGTAACTACCTGCTTGATCCGATCTTGCCAGTTTCGATTTACATACACCATAAGGCAGCGAAGCATAGAGCAGCCGAACAGACAGACCGACGGGCATCGAACCCACTTCTGATCAAAAATCAAATTCACCATCAAAATGGTAATACCCTGTTATACCCTAACATTAGACGAAATGTAAACAAGCCCTAGCCACGAGAAAAGGAGATTGTTTCCCATTCCAAAATTGAAACGGGCCCGGCATTGCCTGGAAATTCCAAGAAAGAGCCAGTTCAAATAAGAGTTTACAAACCAAGAATTCAAATATGCGCTCACCTTCGTTTTATATATATATTTATATCTGTGTCGCCTGCTGCTCACTTTTGATTTTTTTCGGTGGTTTACGTCATAAGACAGAAAAATAATGGCTTGGCGCACACACACAAATAAACACAGCAACACACGCACACACAACTACAGTCACAATCAAACGGCTTCTGCCTGCTTTCTGTTTGTTTTATACGCGGCGACGCAGACGCCGACGTTGACGCTAAGCTGCGCAAACCGCTTCAAACACAAAAAACACACTTTTGCGTGGTAATTACTAGCCAACTTGTTGTACACCCAAAATATTTGGTGTATGCCAAGTGGTGTTTTCCTTTTCCTTTTGCTTTGCTTACTTTTTTATTGCTGGCTTTTACTTTGATCGCTGGGCCACACCACTTGTTGCTGTCTCGCCTTGGCTGACACATGAAATATACAACCAACTGTTGGCCGCTATGCGCAGTGCCGTATAATACAAACACAAACTTGGCGAATCGTTATAAACAACTTAACACGTAATTTGTTGGCCTCTACTATCTGCAGTTATGCGCAAAAATTCATAAAATGCAAGCGCCTTGTGTGACCGTAGTGTGACCGCGCCGATAACGATAAAAATACCAGGGAAAACTGGCTATCAGACGAGACATAACCCACTTAACACCCCTCTATTTAAAAAGTTGAGCACCCTTTGTTAAACCGCGGAAAATAATACTGTTTGTAAAGGGCTCCTTGTAGCCCAATCCTATCCTTACGAGTAAACCTGAGCTGCGTTAAAATATACAAGTTTTATAATGTTTGTGCGTGAATAAAATAATCATTGGTCGACAATGGGTTAATGGTATAATGCCATTGCTCAACACTACTAACCATACTGAATGGTTAGTGTCAACACTCACAGCTGTTTCCCTGAAACGACGGCGTTTTCGTTTAAATTTTTCTGCCCGCGCGGAAAGACAAATTTTTTGTCGTTTTCTCAAAAATTGGCAAATACAATGTAAACTTCAATCGAAATAACAGATTGTGAAGAAGAGGCGAATTTCGTGGATCGTCCAACGTTTGAGCCAAAAAGGTCCGAGAGTCCGCCGCCGCTGCAATTCGAAACCATTGCATTGGAAGATGAAGAATCGCGACGCGCTAAAATGCCCAAAGTATCAGATGAACCTCAACTGCAGCGAAATGTGGTGGACGCCATTTCCAATCTGATAGCTGGCCACGAAATGCAGGCGCTTATCAAGCGCATTGCCAAGGAGCGTGTGCGTTGTAACTTTCTGTTGGCCACCTATCAATTGCCGGATATGAATTTCGCGCTGAACACGCCGAGGAATACGCAGCGTTATCAATTTCGGGAGCGTCTTAGGCAGCGCAACGAGAAGAATTTGCCAAATGCAGCTACAACAACAACAACGACATCGCGCCCCACAGCACCGCCCACTGCCAATGCCAACGCCAACGCCAACAAAGGGACAACCAGCAAGGGAATCGTAAGAGCCAGACAGCCTCAGTCGTAGCCCATAGAAGTTTATTTAATTGTTACGTGTTGGGAGAATCGAATGTCAATAACTGAATCTGAATTAATATAGTCTTAAAATTCACCCCGTGTTTCATTCACATTGTAAATGAAGATTTAGCGCTTCGGCTAAAGAGTGTGTACACACCTTAAAAGAAAGATTCTTGAAATTTCCTTCGTGTGAGAATTCAAAGTTCCCGCCCTCTAGCACTGCAGCTGATAAACAGTCTTCTCTTGAAAATGCCACTACCAACTGCGAAGGAAACGGCCAACAAACACTAAGAGCATAACACGTAAGTGGGAATGGAAATGGAATGCTACGTCATTTGAAACACTCATTCAAATGGAGAGAGCAGGCTTCTTCTGAACTCTTATCACTGACATCGATATGGAAGGCTTGAGGAATATTTACGAACCCATTCAACTTAAAGATAGGTATGGGGAGGGGAGTGGTACGGTACCCACTGAGGTCCGGGTGGCGCGTATATAAGACCGATTCGAAGGCAGCAGAGGCAAGTGCTGGCATCAACATGAAGGTGTTCATTACTATTCTGGCTCTGGCCGTGGCTTCTGCCTCGGCCTTCGATGAGAAGGTTTTCATTAAGGACGTGCCCAAGGCGAGCAAGATCGAGGGACGCGTTACCAATGGCTATGCCGCTCCCGAGGGCAAGGCTCCGTACACCGTTGGACTTGGCTTCAGCGGCGGCTGGTGGTGCGGTGGCTCCATCATCGGACACGAATGGGTCCTGACTGCCGAGCACTGCATCGGAGATGCTGCCTCCGTGACCGTCTACTTCGGTGCCACTTGGCGTACCAACGCCCAGTACACCCACACCGTCGGCAACGGCAACTTCATCAAGCACCAGAACGCCGACATCGCTCTGATCCGCATCCCCCACGTCGACTTCTACCACATGGTGAACAAGGTCGAGCTGCCCAGCTACAACGATCGCTACAACAACTACAACGAGTGGTGGGCTGTGGCCTGCGGCTGGGGAGGCACCTATGACGGTAGCCCCCTGCCCGACTGGCTTCAGTGCGCCGATCTGCAGATCGTGCACAACGAGGAGTGCGGCTGGACCTACGGCTCCGTCGGCGACAACATCATCTGCACCAGGACCGTCGATGGCAAGTCGATCTGCGGCGGTGACTCCGGTGGCCCTCTGGTCACACACGACGGCAACAAACTGGTCGGTGTCAGCAACTTCGTCTCCAGCAACGGCTGCCAGTCGGGTGCTCCCGCTGGCTTCCAGCGTGTCACCTACCACTTGGACTGGATCCGTGACCACACTGGCATCTCCTACTAAGTCTCAATAAACGAACATTGAAAAAACATATAATCATTGTGCAGTAGAGTTTTTATACTTCAAAGTTTTATACAACAAAACGAATCTTAATTGCAAAATGTAAAAAATAGAAGACGGATTGATGCATCGACATGGATTTGACACCATTCCCAGTGCGATTGAGCTTGTGCCCTTTCTAGAAATAATTTTTTCTACATCGACCTCAAAATTGAATCTGAAAAAATTGGTAAGGCAACAACAAATAGTGAATTTAGTAATCGATGTCTCTTTTAAACATAAAAGAGGACTTTATAAGTGAGCTGGCACAAGGCCGTGGATATACCAGCAGTAAATCTTGAGCTTAACAGTGCAGCAATAAATAAGTCGACTTTTGCGGATCCCAGAGCACCTGAAAACAAAAAGTATGACCTTTGGGTGAAAAGTAAAACGCTAAGTGAAGGTGAGCACCGGAGCCCGCCTGATAGAGTTTTGACAACTGCACGTTCAGTGTGTTTCTAACAAAGTTTTATAAATCAACCAATTTATTAATATGGATAGAAAAGATTTGGGGTAAATTTCATGAATAGTTCTGAATGAATAAAAAGTTCAATTATGCGAATTAATTTGTTTGTAAAGATTATCATTTATTCTGCACGCCACGAAAACCATCATCGTCACCCATTACCACCTCATTGCAAAATGGCAGCACACAAATGTCTTATCTAATGATGAAATTGGCTAAAAGTATTATTTTAAAGTCACTCCCTTTTCGTTTCTGAATAGAAATTCAATTTCAATAATATTTCGAGATCTTTTCCGATTATCTTATCGTAGGAACTACATTCACTCACACAAAATGGCGCACTGTCAATGTCAATGGAGACAGCCCCAATGAATTGGCTGCAAATTCATCATATTAAGCACAATGTACTTACTTAATTTAATCATCTAAACACACGTAAATGATAAACAGTTACTGTCTACACACCAGTCAAAGATTAAATTGGAAATTCATTCATTCATTCAAGAGATCATTGTAAATTAAAGGAAACGTGTGAAGCCTTGATTAGATACGGTGCTCTGGTCTGTAAGCGAACTCGAGCTATAAATTTTGATAATTCGATTCAAAACAAACTGTCAAACGTGCCAATATGTCCATCTTGTGAACATCCGCTTTAGTATGGCTATTTTTGTACGGGTTGAAAAAAGGCTGAAAAATATATTCGTGAACAGCATGAACAAAGGGAATCGATCCTTTCATAAAAAACTAAAAACTAAAGCACTAACAAATTTAGAAAAGATGCTTCAGATTATACGACAATTGTTTGAATTAGTCCACACAACTTTCAATAAGTTTAGAAAATAATGCAGAGCTATATGGAAATCAGTTTACATTGGAAGTTTATTTTATTGGACCTTTTGCCGAACGCCCACACGAACATCACAGTGTTCGACATTTGCTGGAAGGACGTGCTCCCACATGTCGGCTTACATGCAGTTGTGTCCAGTGAAATAGTAGTACCGCACCTCAAAACATTCAAAATTCTTTTTGAGATATTTCTAGTCTTTTAAATTGAAGGTATCACCTTTACGGAAAGCCTGGATTGTACGCATTAGAAAATCGAAGAAACATCGTTACATTTGCATTCCATCTTTTTGTTTTTCATGACTTTAGACAACTACCCATGATATTTGCTGTTCAATAAAATAGTTGTGCTGGGTTAAATTAATTTTAAAAAATTAATTTAAATAAGTCACCACCCGTAAGATAAATTTAGATATCGAATAATTTGATGAAAGAAAGTTTTGGAAATAGCGGTACTTTGGATTTTGGAGCGTTGAGGAAATCATTGCTCGGTCCAGAAGAGGAGACCTAAAAGTTAGACTGAAAACTTAAGGAAGAAGGTATAATGGAATTAAAAACTAAGTTTGATGCACTCTCACTTTTGAATTTAACCCAATTAACTATAATAATTCGACTGAAAATCGATTTTGTATGCGAAAAAATTATTTTTTGGAGGATGGTCGGCGATGGTTAAAGGCAAGACCATTCCTTCAATATCCTTTAAAAACTATGAAACAAATTTTAAATTGCTCTGACAGTAATGTGACAGTTCGTACACGGTTGATTACACATTATTTGAATGCAAGAAGTCCTAGAAAGCTCCGCGTTTGGATCTGAGTGCACGACTTCAGTTTGGAAAAACGCCTGTGGAATGGCCTGTGTCACAGTGACAAAAATACTTTTACTGATGATAGTAAAGTTATATTATATGGTAAGAAAGACTCAAAAGAATATGTTTGGCATTCACAGAAATACTATTACCACCCAAAATGATGGGCATGGGCATGCTGGGCTGAGCCCTATGGGGCCCAGCTCAGTATGGTATGGTATTGATCAAAACTGTGTATGTAGGCATACTTAAGAATACATAACATTCATATTACAGCTGAAAAATTCCTGTTCAATTTGGATAGCTGGAAGTGTCTCAAAAAGAGTTTTGAAAGTGATGCGGTGCGGCACTAATATTTCATTGAACACAGCTGTATCCGTCGCTGAAGGACCAATTACATCTGCGCTGTTCTTCGAAGACGGCGCGACGCTTTGCTGAGATTCGTACGAGCTTTTGCATTGTGCTTTCCGTTTTTTTAATAAATCCCTTAAAATTATCTTATTTTCAAAATAAACGAGAAGGATCGTGTGAGTCGTTTCTGGGGACAAGACTCTACTTATACCCGTACTCAGTCAGTATATACAGCTTATGATTTTGTAGAATTTTGGAAAAAAAAAAAAATTTTACATTTTACATTTTTTTGCTACATCTGCTATCTACATCTACATATACAATGTCTATTCTACATCTAACATGTAGATTCTACGTGTTCCATTTAGATTCTACATCTCCTCCGCTAGGGGTTGCTCGCGCACTGAACGCGGCAGAGTGTGCGAGCGAGAAAGAGAATCAGTAGCGTCAGCAGCGCTGGTGAAGGAGAGGGAACCAACAGAAAATTCATTTCTTCATTCTGGCTATAATTATGATCCGATCTGATTCAGATTCGGCAATCTGGTAGATATGGGCAATTTCGACGATACTGCGCTTTCAGTTTAATCGTATCTTTAAAATTGTGGCTGCCACAGATTTTCGTCCTTTGTGGGGGCGGAAGGGGGCGGGGCGAAATTTTGAAATACACTTGTAGCAGTGTGATATCACATGAGTCTGGAAAACAAATTTGGTTGCCCTAGCTCTTATAGTCTCTGAGATCCAGGCGTCAAACAAGACGGACAGACGGACAGACGGTCAGACGGACAGACGGACAGACAGACATGGCTCTATCGACTCGGCTATTGATGCTGATCAAGAATATATATACTTTATGGGGTCGGAAACGTTTCCTTCTCTGCGTTACACACATCCACTTTTACCACAAATCTAATATACCCCTTAACTCTTTTTTGAGTACGGGTATAAATAGGGACTCCGACTCGCTAATTGTAAATATTCTAAAATGGATTTAACCTGTCTTCCACTTTGAATATGAATAAAATATTGAAGAAAAACTCTACTGCACAATGATTATGTGTTTTTTCAATGTTCGTTTATTGAGACTTAGTAGGAGATGCCAGTGTGGTCACGGATCCAGTCCAAGTGGTAGGTGACACGCTGGAAGCCAGCGGGAGCACCCGACTGGCAGCCGTTGCTGGAGACGAAGTTGCTGACACCGACCAGTTTGTTGCCGTCGTGTGTGACCAAAGGGCCACCGGAGTCACCGCCGCAGATCGACTTGCCATCGACGGTCCTGGTGCAGATGATGTTGTCGCCGACGGAGCCGTAGGTCCAGCCGCACTCCTCGTTGTGCACGATCTGCAGATCGGCGCACTGAAGCCAGTCGGGCAGGGGGCTACCGTCATAGGTGCCTCCCCAGCCGCAGGCCACAGCCCACCACTCGTTGTAGTTGTTGTAGCGATCGTTGTAGCTGGGCAGCTCGACCTTGTTCACCATGTGGTAGAAGTCGACGTGGGGGATGCGGATCAGAGCGATGTCGGCGTTCTGGTGCTTGATGAAGTTGCCGTTGCCGACGGTGTGGGTGTACTGGGCGTTGGTACGCCAAGTGGCACCGAAGTAGACGCGTCACGGAGGCAGCATCTCCGATGCAGTGCTCGGCAGTCAGGACCCATTCGTGTCCGATGATGGAGCCACCGCACCACCAGCCGCCGCTGAAGCCAAGTCCAACGGTGTACGGAGCCTTGCCCTCGGGAGCGGCATAGCCATTGGTAACGCGTCCCTCGATCTTGCTCGCCTTGGGCACGTCCTTGATGAAAACCTTCTCATCGAAGGCCGAGGCAGAAGCCACGGCCAGAGCCAGAATAGTAATGAACACCTTCATGTTGATGCCAGCACTTGCCTCTGCTGCCTTCGAATCGGTCTTATATACGCGCCACCCGGACCTCAGTGGGCACCGTACCTACTCCCTCCTATCTCTTTAAGTTGAATGGGTTCGTAAATATTCCTCAAGCCTTCCATATCGATGTCAGTGATAAGAGTTCAGAAGAAGCCTGCTCTCTCCATTTGAATGAGTTTGAAATGACGTAACATTTCCACTTACGTTACATTTCATTCCCACTTACGTGTTATGCTCTTAGTTTTTGTTGGCCGTTTCCTTCGCAGTTGGTAGTGGCATTTTCAAGAGCAGACTGTTTATCAGCTGCAGTGCTAGAGGGCGCGAACTTTGAATTCTCACACGAAGGAAATTTCAAGAAACTTTCTTTTAAGGTGTGTACACACTCTTTAGCCGAAGCGCTAAATCTTCATTTACAATGTGAATGAAACACGGGGTGAATTTTAAGACTATATTAGTTCAGTTATTGACATTCGATTTTCCCAACACGTAAAAATTAAATAAACTTCTATGGGCTACGACTGAGGCTGTCTGGCTCTTACGATTCCCTTGCTGGTTGTCCCTTTGTTGGCGTTGGCGTTGGCAGTGGCAGTGGGCGGTGCTGTGGGGCGCGATGTTGTTGTTGTTGTTGTAGCTGCATTTGGCAAATTCTTCTCGTTGCGCTGCCTAAGACGCTCCCGAAATTGATAACGCTGCGTATTCCTCGGCGTGTTCAGCGCGAAATTCATATCCGGCAATTGATAGGTGGCCAACAGAAAGTTACAACGCACACGCTCCTTGGCAATGCGCTTGATAAGCGCCTGCATTTCGTGGCCAGCTATCAGATTGGAAATGGCGTCCACCACATTTCGCTGCAGTTGAGGTTCATCTGTTACTTTTGCCATTTTTGCGCGTCGCGATTCTTCATCTTCCAATGCAATGGTTTCGAATTGTAGGTCTGCGGGACTCATGCGAAGGGTTTGATGCTGGCTCTTTCGAGACCTCTGACGTCCTGGCCCTTTGGCGTTGGATTTGTCGTTGATGTCTGCTCCTGTGCCAGGCGATGTGCCTGTTTTATCCGAGGACGATGGCGACGTCACAGATGCGTCCCTTTCCAAGTACGCCGGTGTCGCTTTCTTGGGAGTAATTTCATTTACTGAGTTTGCTTTTGATTCGCCTGATGGCGGCGGACTCTCGGAACATTTTGGCTCCAACGATGGACGATCCACGAAATTTGCCTCTTCATCAGAATCTGTTATTTCAATTGAATTGTACACTGAATTTGCCATTTTTGAGAAAACGACAAAACAATTTGTGTTTCCGCGCGGGCAGAAATATTGAAACGAAAATGCCGTCGTTTAAGGGAAACAGCTGTGAGTGTTGAGCAATGGCACTATACCATTAACCCATTGTCGACCAATGATTATTTCAATTCACGTACAAACATTATGAAACTTGTAAAATTTTAACTCAGTTCAGGAGAAAGATATCGAGGTCATTTTAGTTTGTAAGTAGAGAGGAAGGATAGGATGGATATGCAAGGAGAATTTACAAATTATTTTCCGCGGCTTAACGCAAGCTGTTCACCTGTTGAAATAAAGGGGGGTTAGTGGGCTAAGCTCTTCTTCTTTTCTCGATATATTTGGAAAATGAGAAGCGGCATATTTCTGAGAGTCACTATCCAGTGATTAAAATTAAATTAAAATTAAATTAAATCTAGTTGAATGGATCGAGAACGCGATTTCGACTCGAATGCCCGCAAGGGCAATCGTCCGCCCGGGCTGAAGGGCAAGGCACTTGGCATGTACTACCGGGACCTGGGTCGCCAGCGCGCAAAAGAACGTGAAAAACTGAATAAGGATGCAGGGAAAGCCGCCCGACGCCGAGGTGCCCAAAATCCGGCTGGGCTGCAGTGTCAATGTGCCCGGCGGAGTGCTGGAGCAAGTCAACAAGTTCATGCAGGACTTCAACAAGACGCCCAAGAAATCCCACTCGGACGTGGATGCGCAGTTCGAGCTGCAGTTTCGTCATCTGCTGAGCGTCAATTTCCACCAGTTCATTGCCGAGAAGAAGCAACAGAACGCGACTTTGAACTACATCAACCAGAATTTGGATACCAAATTGATGGAGCAGCACCGCGAGCGCCTGCAGTCATCCAGTATGCGCGAGCGTCTGAGCGCACGTGAACAGCTGCCCGCCATGAAGCATGCCGATGAGATTATACGCACCGTCCAGCAGAATCAAGTTATTCTGATCGTTGGCAGCACCGGCTGTGGCAAGACCACACAGGTCCCGCAACTGCTGCTCGACCACAGCATTGTAAAGGGCTGTGCCTCCGACTGTCGCATTGTGTGCACCCAGCCGCGTCGCATTTCGGCCATCACAATTGCCGAGCGTGTGAGCTACGAGCGTGGCGAGCCCCTCGGCCAGTCGACGGGCTATCAGATACGCCTGGAGAGCCGCAAGCCCAGAGATCGGGCCTCCATTACCTATTGCACCACGGGCGTGCTGCTGCAGCAGCTGCAGTCGGATCCGCTGATGCACAGCCTAAGTGTGCTCATTCTGGACGAGATACACGAGCGCAGCGTGGAGACAGACATGCTTATGGGTCTGCTGAAGGTCATTCTCCCCCATAGGCCCAACCTGAAAGTGATTCTGATGAGTGCCACCGTTCGGGAGCAGGATTTCTGTGATTACTTTGAGAACTGTCCCATGTTTCGCATTGATGGTGTCATGTTTCCCGTTCGCATGCTCTACCTGGAGGATGTTCTCTCCCTCACCAATTATCAGTTCGACAACCATAGGCCCGGAACAAACCGGAAACCCAAGCAGGATCGTAGGGAGACCCAAATGGCACACGAGGCCATGATTTTACCGTATGTGCGTCGCGTTCGTCACATGTACGATCGCAGGGTCCTCGACCAGTTGCGTCTGCCCGAATCGGAGGGCTGCGAGGACATTGATTTCATCGCCGATCTCGTGTACTACATCTGCGAGAACGAGCCAGAGGGTGCCATTCTGGTCTTTCTGCCCGGCTTCGACAAGATCTCCAAACTCAACAAAGCCCTGGAGAATCCTCAGGGTTCGGTCAAGGGCCAACGCTGGCGTCACAGTCTGGTGCTCTATCCGCTGCACTCCCTAATGCCCTCCGTCGAACAGCAGGCAGTGTTCCGTCGTCCGCCGGATGGCAAGCGCAAGGTCATTATGTCCACCATTATAGCCGAGACATCGGTGACCATTGACGATGTGGTGTATGTCATCAATTCGGGCCGCACCAAGGCCAGCAATTATGATATAGCCAGCAATATCCAGAGCCTGGATGAGGTGTGGGTGAGCAAAGCGAATACCCAGCAGCGCAAGGGTCGTGCGGGACGCGTGAGGCCGGGCATTTGCTACAATCTGTTCAGTCGGGCGAGGGAGGAGCAAATGGCCGATATACCCACACCGGACATACTGCGCTCCAAACTGGAGTCACTCATTTTGAGTCTGAAACTGTTGCACATTGATAATCCTTATGATTTTCTGGGCACCCTCATCAGTGCACCCGAACAGGAGGCCATCAAAAATGGTATCCTGCTGCTGATGCGGTAAGTCGGAAAATGAATTTTCGAGTCAAATGAAAATGTTAAAAATTGAATTTTTCAGCATTGGCGCCCTGGACAAGGACGGCATTCTCACACCGCTGGGCGTGCATCTGGCGAAGCTTCCCGTCGATCCGCAAATGGGCAAAATGATGCTCATGTCTGCCCTGTTCTGTTGCCTGGATCCCATCACCTCGGCGGCGGCGGCGCTCTCTTACAAATCGCCATTCTACACGCCGCTGGGGCAGGAGAGTCGTGTGGATCAGGTCAAGCGGCAGATGGCCCACAATATGCGCAGCGATCATCTGATGGTGCACAATACCCTTTGTGCGTATCGCAAGAGTCGCAATGGGGATCGCAATTTCTGCTATACGAACTATCTCAGCTACATGACGCTGCAGCAGCTGGAGCGCATGAAGAATCAGTTTGCGGAATTGCTGTGCAACTACAAGTAGGTCAAAAGGTGGTTTAATCGTACTTTATCCTTATACTAATGCTCTCTTCTTTGCAGGTTTCTTAGTTCACCCGGTTTGCTGGACAGATCGTCCAATATTAATTCGGACAAGATACCACTGCTGAGGGCAATCATTGGAGCGGGTCTCTATCCGAATATGGCATGCATGCGGTAAGGTCAAGAGCTCAATAGATGTCTATTTATAAAAGAAAAGAAAGCAAAGAAAAATCGAAATTGCTTTCACTTTATGATTCTTTACTTGGCTGTCTGTTTTTCTCTCATGTGACGTGTCTGCACAATATGGCTGGTCCGTTATTCTTGTCATTTTCCCCTATTCGACTGCTCGTAGTGGGTAGTGCTCGGCAGAGAGAGAGAGAGAGCGCGCGACCCTTGCTCAGAGAGAATAGCTCTTTGATGCGAACTGTACGCAAAACTGGACAATTACTAATCAAAATCCGATAATTTCTTATATTTTACCCAACAGCAAAGCCCGTCGCATACGAAATTCTGTGCGTGCCGTACATAACATGTCCACGGACGATGGCAAGCGTGTGAATTTCCATCCCTCGTCTGTGAACAGCGGCGAAAGCAGCTTCGAATCGGATTATTTTGTGTACTACCAGCGACAGAAATCCTCATCGCTTTATCTGCTGGATTCCACAATGGTCTTTCCCATGGCCCTCATTATATTCGGCGATGGCGTGGAGGCTGGTGTCGCCGACAGAGTGCCCTATCTGTGCGTGGCCAATACATACTAGTGAGTGGGATGTCTTTATACATAAATGCATAATTTTAATGTTGATTGCTTTACAGTTTCAAATGCAATCCAGAGACAGCCAAAGTGGTGCTCGAACTTCGCACAAATCTGGGTAGATTGCTGCTCAAAAAGGCGCTCTACCCAGCCCCAATTGAGGAGAATGGCGAAGAGAAGCAACTGATCAAGTATGGCCTTAACTAACGACAAAGACTATACAACTATCAAGGTCTTGCATCGGGCAACAAAAAGATTTTCGGGGTTTCTGTGATGCTTCGTAGACACAATTTGAATTTGTTTCTGATGCAATATCTTGATATCGTATGGCCTTTGCCGAGGAACAGATGATTTTATATGCTGATTCCATTTATTCTTTTGCAGAGCTATCGAGTTGTTGCTTTCTTTGGACGAAAAGTTGGATCATGATTCGTTTTCGTCGGATGAAATTGATGATATCTGAACGTGAAAGAGGCTCATAGTATATGTGTAAACCAGGAGGACATTCTCATAGCATAATTTAATTCCATTTTATTGTATTTTTTTTTTTTTTTTTTTAAATAATCGAATGGTATATTACCAAAAAAATATATGCATGATCAGAAATAAATTATGTGTGTGTGTGTGTGTATATTCGGGGACTATTATTATTCGTCTTCAAGCAGGGCAAATACATTGCGCGAGCGAGGTGCCTCATCCTCTTCGATGGCGCACGAGTCTTCATCAGCATTGGTCTCATCGTTGGAGCTGTCCTCGTCATCGTCCTCGCTATCATCAGCAGCTAGAGAGAAGAGAAAGCGGAAATTTAAATAGGAATTAAGGATTGCTCAGTGAGACACTCACTGTCCGAGCAAACGGAGGAGGTATCGCCATTGGTCTCGCTCTCTGGCTCATCTTGCAGCTCCACTTGCTGGTACTTCTTGACCTCCGGCACATCGGGATGCTGCAGCCAGTGTTCGCGGCGCGCCTCATATCCAGGGGGATAGAACTGCAGCACCAGTTGCTGCTGTCCGGCCAGGCACATGCGCAGAATGTGATTGGCCGCCCGATAGCGATCCGGCCTGGCCGCCTTGGCTGTGAGAAAGCCTCGCTTGTAGGCCCAGGCATCGGAAATGGCCGCAGCCGACCACTCGTCATAGTCCTCGGGTAATTGAAGCCGCAACAATTGCGGCAGATTCACATGCTCGCCGAGAAACTTCAGAGAGCGATAGGGCACGGACAGCTGGGAGATGGGAAAACTGCCCAGCAGCACTTGCAGGCACTTTGGCGTGGTCGAGGGAAAGACTAGACCGGGACAGTCGCAGAGGCGTACGAGGGGCGTTAGAAATATAGTCTGAAAGTGTTTGGTATGTCCGGGCGTGCGACTAACGCTGACCACCTTGCGCCCCTTGAGGGCATTGATCAGCGAGGACTTGCCAACGTTGGGAAAGCCAATGCAGCCGATGGTAAGGACTCCACTGTGATATTTGACATGCTCGTGGGGCGTGGTGTCGATGCTGCTGCTGATTTTCAGTTCACCCTCCACAGCGGCCGCCACATCGTCCAGTATGTCCAGCTGATCACTGCGCATATCCTCGCGTATTTTCTGCTCCCAGGCGGACAGATCCACCTCCGACTGGACATAGCGCTGGCACTCGCGATAGATGTTGTAGACACCCTCCATGCTGCGTTTGTGCGCCTGCGGACCACGCTGGCAGCCCTTGCGAGAGCGTGGCAAGAACGAGGCAAACATCACAATCGGCAGCTGGGGATAGCGCTCCTGGAAGTACTCACGCCAGGCCACAACCACCTGCGGTTCGACCAGATCCACCTTATTGAACACCACAATGGCATGCTTCTTGAGTGTCTTGATGATGTAGTCGTACAGGGAGGGTGGGAACATGAGCGTGGCATACCGCACATCCACAATGATTAGGAGTATGTCTGAGAATTCGAGCACACGCCAGAGCTGACGCCACGTTTCCAGATTCAGTTCGAACAGGGAGAGTTCCTTGGTGTCGCCGCTGCGTTGTTTCCTTTGCAGCTCATCCACATAGTCCTGGGAAGGAGATTCTCCATTAGCTGACGCACACATGTGCATGCCGTGTACCATGACCTACCTTAAAGTAACGATTCTCACAGCGGTCCAGCTGTTCTTTGGTGCTTGACAAACTCCAGGGCGGACGCACGGGAAAGCCACAGCCGGCAAAGTAGCGCTCATCGATTTCGCGCTCCTTGGCACTGAGCGCTTGCAGTGGCTTGAAACCCTCCAGCTTTAGCTGCTCCAGCTCCTTCTTGCCCTCCTGGTAGAACTGTAAGTTGTAACGATTCACATTCTTGTTGCGATTGCCACCGCGAGCAAGGGCTGCTCCATGAGCTTGCGCGTCGTTTCGGGCACATCGCTGTCCTCGTAGGACTCCTGGGCAGTACGTAAATACTTGGGCGGACCTGTCGGCAAATGCCATTGTTAGCATTGGTGGTGTGGCTCGTGGGATTTGATTTGATTTCTTTCTTCTCCCCCAGAAGTTCGAGGTGGGCACGTACCTTTTGTGTTGCGTTTTTGCAGCATCTGATCCTTCTTCTTCTTTCCACTAAAGGCTACCTTGCGTCTCTGCTGTGGCATTGCGGAATGTTAATTTCGTTTACTGTATCTCTCTAATTTTCATTAATTTAATTGTGATTAAATGTTTTTGCGGCTTCTCTTTTACGCCGACATTCCGTTGATGGGACGGTCCAGGGCTGCCAGGCTGTTCGAAAGCTCCGAAAAAACGGCAGTGCCAAACCAGTGATGGCAGACTCTAGCTTTTACTTGAAATTTAAACAAAAAAAAGCAGAACAACATAAACAAGAATCTAAAATATTTATTAATACTGATTTAGGTACAGTAGCAACTAAGTTAAAGCAAGAACCCATTAACTTTGAGCTTATAATTAAAATTGGATAAGATTAAAAAAAAGCCAAGCTGACAGCACTATTGAAATGGCGTCCAAAGTGCAATTAAGCGTTCTTACTAGTACTTGTACTACCAACAGACTTGTAGCCTCTGAAATATGCCGCTGAAAGGCATCAAAGTATTGGAGTTCGTTGGCCTGGCCCCTGGTCCACTGTGCGGCAAAATCCTGACCGATTTTGGAGCCTCCGTCACCCGCATTGACAAGGTAAGCAAACCAATTCGATCTTTCGTCTTTTGTACAACTTTACTTTAACTTAAAGATCCTCGACAATCCGTTGGACGTACTGCAGCATGGCAAGCGCACAATGTGCGTTAATGTGAAAGATCCACTGGGCCAGCAGTTGGTGCGTCGCCTGGCCAGGAAATGTGATGTACTCATCGAACCCTTTCGACCTGGCGTCATGGAGAGACTTCATTTGGGTCCTGCCGAATTGTGTGCAGAGAATCCTCGCTTGATCTATGCCCGACTAACGGGATTTGGCCAGCAGGGACGTCTGGCCGCACGTGCTGGTCACGATCTCAACTATGCAGCCATTTCGGGCGTCCTGTCCATGCTGGGCCGCAGACACGAGAAACCCACGGCTCCGATTAATCTATTGGCTGACTTTGCGGGCGGCAGTGTAATGTGTGCCCTGGGCATTTGCCTGGCCCTGCTGGAGCGACACAATTCCGGGCGTGGCCAGGTCGTAGATGCGTCCATGGTCGAAGGTGCTGCCTATGTGGCCAGCTGGTTGTTCTTGGCCCGGGACCTACACATTTGGGGTAAGCAGCGTGGCGACAACATCCTCGATGGCGGGGCTTATTTCTACGATACCTACGAAACAAAAGACGGCCTCTACATGTCTGTGGGCGCCCTGGAGCCGCAGTTCTTTGAGCTCCTCAGACAGCGACTGCAACTGCCCGAGGATCTGCCTCAGTTCGGAGACGAGCATCAAGAGCGGGGCAGGCGGCTGCTAACAGAAGCATTCCTCACAAAAACTCAAGCGGAATGGTCGGAGATATTCGAAGATGTGGATGCTTGCGTTTATCCTGTTCTCGACTATAAAAAGGTCCACCAACATACGCACAATAAAGAGAGGGAATCCTTCGAGCTGCTCGGTGACGCAGTGGCTCCCACGTCCAGCACCGCGGTTGAGTCGTACTCCTGGCAAGCTGCCCAAAGCGGAAAACACCAAGCAGGAAGAACTGATTGAGGATCTGCAGCTGAAACCCGAAGAACTGGAGCAATTGCTGGAGTCGGGAGTGCTGACGTTACCAGATCGGGCGAAGCTCTAGAACTTCTCGTTGAAAGCTCCAAAGTCCCGTTTAATGTTAACACTCGTATTGAGAGCTGCCCCAAGATTATTTACCCGGTTATTATTTTGAATAAAAGACGTTATTGTTTGTTGTTTCTCTTGCATTCAAAATTCTTTTATTCTCGCTCTTGCACACAGGAACACAATTTACATTTGCTAAAATTTTCGCGTACAAACTATCAGTCATACAATTTGTTCATGAACAGGTTTGGGCAGAACTAGGGTGGTTTTGGGGTGGGGGGTTGGGGAGTGTGATAATACATCATAATTTAATAGAAACTATCTTATTGTTTAAATTCCGATTTAAAAGCTCACGCAAAGCTCTCTCGCTATCGTACACACTCTCTTTCGCTCTCGCTCGACTAAAATTTGTTAAACTAGCATTCATAATTAGCACAGAAATATGCGCCAAAAGCACCGCGCGTCAGCATTACCATTAGTTATATTCTTCTTAGTTTAATACAATTAATTTATTATAATCCTCATATGTATGTAATGTATATGTAATGCATAAGTAAGTTATGTATGTATGTATGTATGTATGTTTCATGTAAATTTCACTAGTTTGACGTTTGGTTATGTTTTGGTAGTACGTTCCGTATAGTATTTGTAGTCCCATAGTCCCGTGTAAAGTAATTCATTGTGAGAGTCCTTAAGTAAGTGTTTCGTTTAGTTTAGTTGTTGCCGTTGCGTATTTGTATAAATAGTAAGTCTCAGTTCTCAGTATAAAATCAGTACCATATGTTACGTTTTTCAATTTGTTTTGTTTTGTTTTTTTCTCGTTTTCGTTTCGTTTACAATTACCGTTGTGTACAGTTTTATTATTATTAAAAAAATATCATAATTTCTTTACATTTCTTCTTTGCTCTGCTGCGCGTGGTGCTTTTTTTTTTACTTGATACTTGCACACAATATCATACCCGTCCATACACACACACACACACACGCACACACTTAACATACACAGATTATCAAATCACAGGCAATGTTTACAGTTATAGTTGTAGCACAATTGGCATTTCTTTATAGAACAGACGACGACGACGACCTACACCCTATCCACACACATATAATAAGGCGGCAAAAATGTCCATTACCCTTATACTAGTTTATGTTTTTAAACCTAATGACGGCAAATCATAATTTTTATAAGCTTGGTTTTGACAAACTCATGAAAGTCTGAAGAGGTTTCGGTTTTTGGGTATTTTTTTTTTCTTTTGTTCTTTTGGAATGATAACATACAGATAAACTCAGTCACAGTTGCGGACACACATATTCTTACATTTATACTAGATCTCTAATGTATGTGTAGTATGTATTGTATAAAAGGTAGAAATTTGTGCTAGATGAGTGTTCTCTAGTACTGGGTGTTCCATTCACTCCCAACTCTCTCTCTTTCTCTTTTCCAAACTACTTTTCCATAAACAACCATTTGTCAATCATCATCACATAATACATCATCATTTCTTCATCATACAACGCACGCACAAGCATCATCTCAAGTACTCAATCAACACACCTGTGAAGAATATGTGCAAAGAAAAGAAATATGATTATTAGCAAAATATTAATGTGTGTGTGTGGGGACGCTTGTGCGCAGGTTTTTTTTGTTTTTGATATTTGGTTATTGTAACTAACTTATTTTGATAAATTGAATTTAAAAATTCTATGCATCACTTACATTTTTTTTTACCACAGCCATAAAGTGCAAGATCCACTCGGGGCGGGGGCCTTTGCTCAGCTTAGCTCAGGCTCAGCTCTTCTTTAATACGTTCAGAAGTCATCCAAGAGTCATTCAAGAGGCAGACATAGACATACACCACCATTCTTCATCATTCTTAATCTTCATCATATTTTGAATCATTCATAGCTAATTTTAGTACGTATTAATTTAATTAATTTTGGCAATTCAAATTGTCATGTTATTGTATGAGTGTTCTTGATATTGGTTCTAAAGTTGTCATTTCAAAAAATTCCTTATTTAATTTTTAATTCTTTGATATGTTGAAAGGGGGGTTTTTTTAAATTTTCAAATTTGTTGCTCTCTTTTGGACGGCTGTACGATATTTCAATTGCATAACGGAAATGTACCAATGTTTTTTTTTATTTTAGAATTTCTTTTTGAAATGACAACTTATTTGGAGGAGTTTTCACTGAAAAAAGCTCAAACTTAATTCAAGTTGAGCTTTTTTTAATGAATTCCATATTCTAATTGCAAATCATTTAATATTTGTATTCTTATCTACGGTATATAATACACACAATAGTTTTACATTCAATTTTCAGCACACTTTTATACTTAATTTTAGTTGTAAGTGTAATGAAATGTTCTGAAAAGATTTTAAACGGTTGGTTTGTTTTTCACTTGATTTCTATAGGATTTCCTTTATTTTTTCCTTCGTTAATCATCTTTATCTCTTTCTCGTTCACAGTCGCGTCTTTTTCGTAAGGTAGTTTCTGGTTATGTATGCGTATGCGTATGGAAGTGTAAATGAACTTACGGTAATGGTAACGGTACGTAAGTGTCGTTGTTTTATTATTTTTATTGGAACGGAACCAAGTCTGGGCTTGTAAAGGCACATTGACCAAAGCGGATACACTTAGAGGCGAAGGAAGACTGAAAAACTAGTTTACATTGTATAAATTATTTAGCAAATAAAATTGAAGTTTTGTTTTTAGAGGTTTTATGTTCAATTTAGAATAGATTAAATAGTATGAGCTTTTGTAAATAATTACTAAAATTGTATTGGAACTGAACCAAGTCGTTAAGTACTTATTGAAAGATACTTTTAAGATTTAAAAAATGATAAGCTAAATATTTGTGTAACTCCACATCATGATAACTCTGTATGATTTCTACAAATTTTGAATTTTCTAACAACAATTTCTAATATCTAAAAAGGTGATTAAAAAAATTATGTTTCTTAATTTTTATAATGATAATGAAAAGCTCGAATTTGGTTTACGTATGGGGAGAAAAAAAGGGGCCTTGGTTCCATTTCTAGTTTTCGTCCTATGTCGTTTATGTATGTAAAATGTAATGTATATTTGTCTTTCAGCGCAGTTCTCTATGCCTATGTAACGAAAAATGTAAAGTACGGTTTTTCTCGTTTTCGTTAAGTTTTGCTTTTGTTTTTTCTTTGTTTTTGTTGTATACCCTGGTCCGTTGCTCGTTGAGTTTTAGTATCTTTCGTTTATCTAATATATATATTTATATGTTTGTGTGTGCTGCAGGTAGTTGCTTGGTTGTTATTGCTGTTTTTTTACACAATTGAAATACAAAAAAATATTTATATTTAAAGTCGTTAGGCAAATTAAGCGTTATTCGTTGGCAATAATCCGAGCAACAAAAATTGTAAATAATTTCATTAAGTTAAGGTATATTTTTTCTGGAGCGTAGCGACATATTGTTTACTGTACTTTAATCAACAAAAATATAGTTAAATTTTGTTTTTTTAATGGTGTATTTTAAGAGGTTTTTGTTCTATTTTGTTATGTGTTTCTAAACCGCCACGCCCCATGCTTTGTACGTCCCTAAGTCATTTTTGTATTTCGTTTTTCCATTATAGTTACTAAGTTATTTTTCACGTTTGTGTTTTTTCAGTCGTCTTTGAGTCTTACAATTGTTTTTCGTTTCGTTTTTGTTTTGTAAATTTTAAATTCAAATCCGTTTAAAATCTTTTTTTGTTTCGTTTTTCTGTTTGGTTTTGCTTAAGACTAAATTCATTCACTAGAAAAATTCTTACGCTTAATTATTTAATATCACACAACACACGCTAACACACGCGCGCCAAAGAAAATATGAGGGAGGAAGGAGGTTTTCTTCATCCATTTTTCTCGCAATCACAAAAACCATTTGCAAAGGTTTCTCTCACAGGCATCCAATCACAGATTCACACTAGAAATATGACAATAAGTGGGTTTATTTTGGGGGTATTTTGGGATCTATGTGGGAAGGTGTTTAAGGCAGTTTGTCAGACTCGCGCACACTGGCAGGCACTCAGACTTGTAAGTAGACAAATACATACGCTCTCTCGATTGCAGTCATATATCCATATATCATCATCCATCATTCATTTTATCATAATCGCACATCAGATTCAGTTTCATCATCATTAGCGCTCACATATCTCACACGCATTTTTTTGTTGTAATTTTTAGTTTTTTTCTAAGGGGTTTTTGTTTAGATTACATATAATGATAAGTATAATTAAATCTTATAAATAAAAGGGTGTTGTTTTTTGTTTTTTCTTTTGATAGCAGCTAACTACAAGTTAATGTTTCCAGGGAATTTGTAATGCATTTAATGGGTTTTTTGTGTTTTACCGATTTTCACACGCTTAGATAATTAGGCTTGGACATAATTTCGTTTAACAACTTCTGATATCTGTTTTTGGTTATGCTTAAAATCGGGGGGAACAGCAGCCGATCCAAACAGTCTGCCCAAAAATCATAATTGTCATAATTTGCTTCTGGCCATAATAGATAGATAGATAGATGGATGGGGTAAGTCAGTGGGCAGACTATTTGGTGCGTTTAACAAAGTGGTAGTTACTATTTATAATAGGGTTGGGCTGGGGTTTTTTGTTTGTTTTGGGGTCGTTTCTTTCAACTTAAAATTAGTTTTTAGTTTTATAAACAATGTGTCTTAGCATTTACACGTTGCACAGCAACAATATATGTATAGATCGGACAAACAAAACTTAGCAGATAGAATCAGAGAGATTATTTTTCGGACTGGACTGAAAAAATCAAAAATTAAACAAAATGTTCATCATAAATTGTTCATCTCTGTGTGTGTGTGTGTGTTTCGTCCATCGGAGAGTGTGTATGTGTGTGGATGATGTGAATGAGGAAAATTTTTGGTTCACAAACTACTTACCAGTTCGGCGGCTGCATAACATTCATTCTCATAGGTGTATGGAGGAAACATTAACCTCTAGTTAGATATTCACTGTGTGATGCTCTGGCTATTGATCTTCTTGATCTCCTTGAGGGCCCACGAGCATAACATTTTCGTGCGCTGACCCTTGGAACGTTTGCCCTCGGACAGGAATTGTGTGATGACCACATCGTCCAACAGTGTGTGTAGACGTGGCCCAAACGAAGTGCACAGATCGCCAATGAAACCGGCAGCACTGGCCATCATCGAATCGGATACTTCGCCATCCTGGGCAATGCGCTTGATGAAGCCAATGATGTGCATGAGATGCGGTTCCATGTGCATCACATCGGGATGGGCTGTTTGATCGAGACCCTTGAGCCCTTGGATAATGCCAGTGTACGCCTCGAGGACACTCTCACGCAGCTCCGCAATGTACTCGTTCATGTCAAAGTTGCTGGCATCCGTCTAACAAAGGAACACAGTTTAAATCTACTCTCGGATACGTCTAGCAATAAAAGTTCTCACCTGCAAATTGGAAGCGGCACGCAGCATGTCGAGCACCACGCTCAGATACTTCAAGAAATGACTACCAATACTGAGAGCCATATCGCCAAAGGCCGAAAGTATCTGCGGCTTGACAGTGCGATGCAGAGTGGGCTCCGCCAAATTGGTCATCATCACGGACATAATCTCATCGCAGTAGGGCACCATTTGCTCCTTTGAGGGCGCGGCAAATGTCGCCGGTGAGGCCGACAGTGGCACAGCATACCTGATACTCCTGATGGTGCTTGAGGCCCATGATCAGCACATTCTTAAAGGCCGGCATGTACTTGGCAAACTGTACGCCCAAGAGCTCCACCAGTGTGGACACGGCCAGGAAGGCATCCTCCTGCACACCACCAGATTTGCCAGCACTCGAATTGAACATTGTAAGCAGAGCACTCATAATGGCATCGGAAATCTGTGGGGCATCCTGTTCGTGCACCTTGCGCAACACACTCTGCAGCGTGGCACAGAGCAGCGACTGCAGATCGTTGAACTGATGGCGATCGCTGTGATTGCTGATGTGCGACTCCATCTGCATGACTTGATTCAGACGCTCCAGGATCACAATGGTTGTGCGCTGCACCACCAGATAGCAATCGAGTGGCGAATTCTTGATCATATCCATGAGTGCCTCATAGGCAGCGCCACGCAAATTGGCCTGAGCTCCATCTGAACGATCGGTGGTCTCCAGCAGTTGAGTGATAATGAACTCAAAGTACGGCGACAGTGCGTACGTCTCGGGTGTTTCACGCTCCCCAGTGGAGGCCGCATCATAAGCGGCATCGGAGAGACCAATGAATGCCCAGCACACATTGGCGGCCACACGTGGCTCCGACTTCAAGCTCTTCACGAAGCACTCGAGCAGCGGCTGCAGATAGGTTTTGTCGATGGCCGACTCTGGAATGATCTGTAGAGCACAAAAAAACAAAGATTTAGTTTGACAACAGATGTGTGTGGAGCGGCCAATAACTTACATCGCAAATGCGTCCAAAGGTCCAGGCCGTAGTGTCGCGCACAATGACACTCGAATCGTACATCAGACGTATCAACGTGGGCATGGCCTGCTCTACCAGCGGCTTCAGCGTGTTGATCTCCAATCCATTGAGCACCGAGCCAAAGGTCATAACGGCAGCATCGCGGAAGCGCCAGTTGTGCGACTCAATGTTCTCCTTGATGAACGGCAAGACATGGGGCACTATCTCATCTTCGCAACAGGTGGCCAGCACCATCAGACACACCGATGAGGCCTTGGCCGGACTCCAGGTATCCTCATCATCGCACTCATCCTGCTTGGTTAGCTTATCGACCAGCACGGGCGTGAGGAATTGCAGGGCACCGCGAGCATAGTGCTTGGAGACACGCGCTGGGGCACGTCCCTGATCGGTGGCCTCCTGGCTCTCGATGGCCAGATCAATCTCCTCATCGCAGACGTTCGACCAGAACTCAATGCCCTGAAGGGCAACGGCATCATTCTCCGCCTTCATGGCCTCCAGCGTGATGGGGAAGAGAGCCTGGGCCATGTACGGCTCCATGAACTGATAGTAGAGAGTCATAATCTTCACCAAACACTGAAGGGCGGCCACACAGATCTGTGTGTCCGTGGACTGGGTGGCCTCGCAGACCACCTCCATGATGAAGTTGCGCTCCATATCCTTCTCGAAATTGGCCTTGGTGAACTCCAGCGAATTGTGCAGAGCCGTGGTGGCAGCCAGACGAACATGGTTGCTGGGCTCCACTTTGCGCATGCCATGAATGATGGCCGTGAGCACCTGGTTTGACTGATTCTCCATCACGCCATAGCGGATGTCCTGGCAAATGTAGCCAATGGCCTCCAGTGCAGACTCGCGATGCATTTCGCTGGATCCCTCGCTGACCACCTTATTCACCAGGGTCTGGATGACCATGCCCCAGCGATTGATGGGTAGCTCTATCACCGCCACATAGGCCACGCACTGCGCGGCACAAGAAGGACGTGTGTTCTCCGTACCCAAAGCATTGAGAATCTGTGACAAAAACAAATGTGTTGGTTGGGATTATATTGACGGGTTGGAATCATTTTGCACTCACATTATTCTTGATCAGATCGCGTATCTCGTTGGGGAACTGATGCCAACGCTCCTGATGCTGTTGCCGTACATTCTCATCCTTGCTGGTTAAGTGATTCTTTAGCTGCAGGCCAGCGGCCATGCGTGCCACCGCGCTATTTGTCGTATTTACCAGAATTTCCGACAATGCCTTAAGGAACTCGGGCAGATTGCTGGCCGCTGCCTGCTCCAAAAAGTTTTTGGCCGACAATAGTTCATTTTTGTCTAAATAAATGGGGGAAACAGTATATGTGAGGTTAGTGGTATGGTTCGATCTAGGGCTTCCCGCAGAGCATTCTCCCGCCGACTTTATCACCAACCGGAAGAACTGGTTGTTGGACTTATCGGGGTAGTAGGAAAAAAAAATGTTTCCCCCACGAATGCGCACATGTACATATGTATATACGAGATATATAACAAGCGAATACTTTTGGATGACGCAAGTTTCTGCCTTGGGGGTGAGGAGGGACGACTCTGTGTAGGATCTACAGTACCCTATCTCTGTTTGAGGTTAGGTTCGTGGCAATTTATAAATCCTTAATCATTGCACGTACAAATACACACATTCATTAAAGTGTTTGTGTGTATGTATGGGCGTATGCGTGTGCACCTAGCAACGAAACATATGCTACTCGACACGCGTATGGCAACCCTGCGCAACATACAACGAGCGGCGCGAGCGTCCCTCCCGCCAAACGACAGCAGACAACCAAAAAAAATGGCCCTGACAGGCACCTATACTTGTGGAAATTTTATGCCTAAAAAGGGGGTTGGGGTTAAAAGGAGGAGGGGGGTAGCACTCACCTGGCGACACTGTCTTCTCCAGAATAGCAATCAATTGCAGCGTTATATCGGAAGTCATTTTGCGTTTTTTTTGTGTTTTTAATTACTTTCTATTTCGTGCAGACGTCTCGAAGAGGCCAAGCGGACGGGGGATGTCAGTATGTGTGTGTGTGTCTGTGAGTGTAGGAATTTTGCGTAATTTTTGACACTTGTCCGAGAGCAACTGCAAAAACCAATAAAAATACGAATTAATATAGCAATTCGAATGGCTGGGGCACCAGTGGGGGGAAGGTTGCAACACCTTGAACGTCAGCGAATTGATTTTTTCGCTTTCAGCTCTACACACACACGCAGTAAAACTCACTTTTTTTCTTTTCTTTCGCTGTTGCTTTGCGATTCACCTTTGTCTCTTTTGCTTGCAAACCTCCCCACCTGTCCGATAAACGTGCGGAATGCGAAAATTGATATTCCACTTACTTAGGATTGTATTTAATGAACGGTCAAGTTGGGATTAATATGGCTAGAATGCCTTTCTTGTGGCTGTCTTAAAACGAATTGAAAGCGAAACAGGCCGGTTCGATTAATTTCACACATGTGAAGCCTCGCAATGGATGGCAACGCTGTTCTGGCAGTTGTATTTAAATTCCAAGCGAAAATTAACAAAAGCTCAATAAAACACAAATGCTAAACGAAATACTTATGAACAAAATAATTCTGTCAAATTATGCTTATTTTCTTCTTGTTAAATCCGTTTTATTGAATAAAACAAATTCAATGTATCGATATCGTTGGAACGATACATCGAATTCAATTTTGAAACAACTAGGTGGCAACGCCTGACTACGCAGTGCTGACGTTCGGCCCAAAAAATAGGAAACGTAGTTGGAAAAGTTAAAAAACAGAAATATTCGACAAAAACAGACGGCAATAAACGCAAAACAGTTGCTGCACTTGCTCCCCCTTCTGTGTGCGTGTGTGCAACGTGTGTTAATCTGCTGCAGCACGGTGCATAAATCGGCAAATCTCTAGAAACAATAGCCACAACACCGAAGATGATCCTGCATTGTGGTCCGCCACGGGTCCTGTCCCCGCTGCTGTTGTTGCTCCTGCTGCACACGTTGTTGACACTGGGAGGCGCCTTCTATTTGCCTGGCCTGGCACCGGTTAACTTTTGCAAGACAACCGATGTGTCCACCACATGCAAGGTATGTACAGACACTCTGACCTGACCCCTCTGTCCGTGTTTCCCTGTCCGTGTCCATGTCAATGTCCGAGTGTGTGTTTCTGTTTCATGCCTTAACAATTAGCAATAGGGCAATGCAATGCTGATAAATTCCACTAATGGTTGTGAGAAAAGGCGGAAGCATACTGATAAGGCCCAGCATTGTGGCTGCTGGCTGCTGGCTGCTGACGTTGACTCTTACGTTTGTCGTTGCTTTTGCTGTTTAGACTTAGACATGCTTTAATATCATACCTCATACCGTCTTGTTGGTTCAGTTGGCCAAGATACCATTATGATGATCTAGACCTTATTTGTATTGCCTTATGCGCTTGATAATCGTTTGTACACTCTCAAACAATAGTTTGCAGATAAAAAGGCGGAGGCCTGATAGCTTTCAATTGAAACTGTCGTACATTTATCAATTGCCGCATGGGCATATTCCTGATTGATGAAGTATTTCTTTTATTTCTAAACCTCTTCCAGTCGGATGTTATCTTATATGTTAACCGCTTGAATACTGAGGAATCGGTCATACCCTATGAATATCATCATTTTGATTTCTGTCTGGGCAAAGAGGAGAACTCTCCCGTGGAGAATCTGGGACAGGTGGTCTTTGGCGAGCGCATACGTCCGGGTCCCTATAAAATTCAGTTCCTGGAGAATCAGCCATGCGCTGTGGTAAGTCGAAGCACTCGCAAAACTCTAAGGCAAATAAAACTATACTACTTTGTGTATACTGTAGGCCTGCACCAAGGAATACAAGGGTGGAGATCCCATCAGCAATCGTCGCATGATGGTGCTGAAAAAGGGCATCAGCTTGAACTATCAGCATCATTGGATTGTGGACAATATGCCGGTGACCTGGTGCTATCCGTTGGAGAATGGCAAACAATACTGCGGCACTGGCTTCCCCATGGGCTGTCTCGTGCGCACCGATGGCGAGGGCTGTCCCATCAACTCTATCTACAATCAGCCCATGCATTACTATCCCTTCAATCATGTGGACCTGGAGATCACCTATCACAGTGGACAGCTTGAGGACTGGGGCATTGGCTTTGGCAACAGTGGACGCATTATCTCGGTGAAGGTTACACCCAAATCAATCAAACACACCGATCCCAAGGCACCCAACTGCCTGAGCGCCGATCCACTGGCCATTAGTGAGACCTCACTGAAGGCCGGCGAGCAGCTGAACATTGTCTACACGTACAGCGTCAAGTTTGTGAAGAACGATGCCATCAAGTGGTCGTCGCGTTGGGACTACATACTAGAGTCCATGCCCCATACGAATATCCAGTGGTTCTCCATCCTCAACTCCCTGGTGATTGTGCTATTCCTGAGCGGCATGGTGGCCATGATAATGCTGCGCACCCTGCACAAGGACATTGCCAGATATAATCAGATGGACAGTGGAGAGGATGCACAGGAGGAGTTTGGCTGGAAGCTGGTCCATGGCGATGTCTTTAGGCCGCCACGCAAGGGCATGCTTTTGTCCGTATTCCTGGGCTCTGGCATTCAGGTGCTCGTTATGTCTATGATCACACTGGCCTTTGCCTGTTTGGGCTTCTTGTCGCCGGCTAATCGCGGTGCTTTGATGACCTGCTCCATGGTTCTGTTCGTTTCGCTGGGCACACCCGCTGGTTATGTTTCGGCGCGTATTTACAAGAGTTTTGGTGGTCTCAAGTGGAAGAGTAATGTCATTCTTACATCGATTGTGTGCCCCGGGTGAGTAGTGGCTGATATGTTGTTGCTGCTTTTTGCTTATTTATCTTCGATCTATCTTGCAGTGTTGTCTTCTCGCTGTTCTTTGTGATGAATCTGGTGCTGTGGTTTGAGAACAGCTCGGGTGCTGTGCCATTTAGCACATTGATTGCCCTGCTGGCCCTCTGGTTTGGCGTATCAGTGCCGCTGACATTTGTTGGTGCTTACTTTGGTTTCCGCAAGCGCGTAAGTGGCCAATGGCCCAACTTTAACTTAGTTTCTAACTAATTTTATGTATTTTGTAGGCCCTGGAGCATCCGGTGCGCACCAATCAGATACCACGACAAATACCCGATCAATCGATTTACACACAACCGATACCCGGCATCGTTATGGGCGGCGTGCTGCCCTTTGGCTGCATTTTCATCCAGCTCTTCTTTATACTGAGCTCACTGTGGTCCAGCCAGATGTACTATATGTTCGGATTCCTTTTTCTGGTCTTTCTTATACTGGTCATCACGTGCTCGGAGACAACCATTTTGCTGTGCTATTTCCATCTATGTGCCGAGGACTATCATTGGTGGTGGCGCTCTTTCCTGACATCGGGTTTCACGGCTGTCTATCTGTTCATCTACTGCTGTCACTACTTCATCACGAAGCTCTCGATCAAGGACAGTGCCTCGACGTTCCTGTATTTTGGCTATACGGCCATTATGGTATTCCTGTTCTTTTTGCTAACGGGCACAATTGGTTTCTTTGCGTGCTTCTGGTTCATACGGAAGATCTACAGTGTCGTCAAGGTGGATTAAGTGCTCGATTAATGGATGGACAATGAGGAGAACGAGGAGCGGAGGACAAGAATTGTGTGTGCAAATGTATTTTTGTATTTGAGTAGCCACAAATTTACACTTAAGCCTAACGTGTGTGCGTGTGTGTGATTTCTGCGCTGTGCGCCCCAGCAGCATGCGACAGTTTTCTGTTTATTATATTTATGATTTGATACATATATTTGTGTATCCCCCCGTAGCAAGGAATGAAGCGCGCAATAATCTTTAAGTAAACCACAACAATAATATGATGTTGTAAATGATGGAGTAAACCGCCCCAACATTTTTTGTATAGTTTTCACACCTTTCTCTTAAACTTTAGGCATAAAGTTTAGCCGTGTCCAATTCCCCCAAAACGATCGATTCCAAAAATTGTATTCAATTTCGTACTTTTAGAGAAGACCTCGAGCCAACTTCAACCCCAAAAGAGAGTACTAATTTATGCCGCAATTCTATAAAGTACTTTAAATCATAAATATTTCTACCTTATTTCTATTCTGTAATATCAAAGCCTAACAACTGTAATTAGTGGCTCGTCTTATCAATAATTCGAGCAGGTTGCAATTCAAGTGTGTGTAATATTTTTAAATACTTTAGTTTAAACTATTTAAATCTAACTTGCGACTAAAGAATAAACAAAAAATATATAAATTATAAAATGGAACCCTCGCTCGAACACTCTCTTTTTATTTTTTTTGCTATTCTGCAACCCTTGACTAATGTCAGAAGCAAAACCCTTTTATGGTTTCTGCAAGCTCTCGTGCCACACTCGGTGTGCGAATAGACATTTCTAGCTCAGAGTTTGGCCATGTCAGAGACTGTGGACAGCGATGTGGATGAATACGATGAGCTATCGGAGCTGCGACAACGCCAGAAACCCCAAACTCAACCCTCAGTGGATGTACGTATCGTAATACTCCAAAACTCCCAACCCAAACGCAACTCACTCTGTTTTCTTTGTGGTTACTTCCAGGAGGCCTTCGATTTGGATGATTTGCTGCCGACCATTGGGGAATTTGGCAAGTATCAGAAGCTTTTGGTGTTTGGCATTTGTCTGCCCGCCTGCATTCCTTGCGGCTTTTGTGCCTTCAATCAGCTGTTTATGGCTGATACTCCGGATGACTATTGGTGTCGCATACCCGAACTGCTGGACATGCAGCTGGAGCAGCGCAAATACCTGGCCATACCCAAGGAACTGGTGAGTGAGTGAGTGGATGGAATGGGATGGGATGGGATGGGATGGAGTGCAGCCATATGAGTGCTAAAGGTTGACTATCAAGCCCCCAGAGCTCTCATTGATTGTGCGTTTGTCGTGTGACAAAATGTCGATACGGGGGTGGTTCGATGAGTAATCTAAGTGTTGGAATAGAGATGAGAGATAGAGATAGGGGCAAATAGTGAAGAGGTCTTTGTGCAAGTGTTTTCCGAGAATTGGTGAAATGTCAAGTACCCGGAGACTGTTGGGTGTTTTTTATGATCACTTAAAATTCCGATAAGACTACAAAAACAATAAATTTTAGTGGGAAAAATAACTTGGTACATATAGCAATTTTTTTTAATCATTTTTATCAGGAATCGTTAGGGCTCTAGTTTTTAATAAATTAAAAAATATGAACTACAAATTCATTTCTGATTTTAATAAAAAAATCAGAAATAACATAACAATAGATATAAATAAAAAATAAAAAAAATGAAGATGCAAAAAATTTTAAAATGCAAAGTAAAAATGGCATTACTTTTTTTTGTATTTCTGTTATCCTCGTTATCTTATTAAATTTTAGATAACACTGGGTGAGAAATATAAGCATTTTATTTTAAAATTAAGAAAGTTATAAAACAATTCGATGCAGGATAGGGACTTTTTTCGACTTTAAATTAAAAAAAAATATACTTATATGTGATCTTTGGTTTCAAGTTTCAGTTGATTTTTTAAAACTGATTTTTATTGTTGTTTTAAAGGAAAACGATGAGCTGGTCTACAGCAAATGCCATACGTACGGTGTTAATTGGACGCAGCTGCTCGAATCACTCGAAGACGAGGATGACCTGACCACACTGGAACCAAACAGCACTTGGCCGGTGGTTAAGTGCAGTCAGGGCTGGGAATATAATACCACCACTGTGTGGTCCTCGATTGTGATTGATGTGCGCGCACAGTTTCCGGTTCCCTACTCAACTCAACTCACACATTAAAATTTCATTTAGGAAGCAGCTTGAAAACATTTCCCCAAGCATGAAACCAAACACACCATTGCCCAACAGTTAACCCATGCTAATCGACAGTTTACCGACAGTTTGATTTGGTGTGCGATCAGGATATATATCCAACTGTTGGCTTGGCGGCACTCAACACTGGCGGACCTGTGGGTGTATATCTGTTTGGGTTGCTCAATGATCGTGCCGGCAGGCGACTGTCGTACTTCACCTGTTTGGCCACTTTGCTGGCGGGTAGTTTGATGACTTCGCTGAGCAAGGACTTTTGGACTTGGGCTGGCAGTCGCGTCATTGTGGGCCTGACCATACCGGCTGTCTATCAGATACCCTTCATCATATGTAAGTGCAGGCATACTGGGGTTTTATTTCAGCTAAAAGTTTACCCATTTTACAGCTCTGGAGTTGGTGGGCGAGAACTATCGTTCGTTTGTCACTGTGATGACCTGCACCTTCTACACCTCGGGCATTATGCTGTTGTCGGTGATCTGCTATCTGGAGCGGGATTGGGTGCGCCTCTCCTACATCACATCGCTGCCCTTCTATGCCTATTTCCTCTACATGTTTGTGATGCCGGAATCACCGCGTTGGCTTCTGATGCGTGGCCGCCTGGAAGAGGCGCTCAAGATACTGGAACGCATGGCTCTAGTGAATGGACGACAGTTCCCAGAGGCAGTGCACAGCAAGCTGGAGGCACAAATACGTCGCGACAAGCTCAAGAAGGAGAAGAAAAAGGTGGCCAATGTGGGCCTGAGGGATCTCTGTCGTACGCCCAATATGCGACTGAAAACAATACTGATTACGCTCAGCTGGTTTGCCAATGAAACTGTCTATCTGGGGCTCAGCTACTACGGACCCTCGCTGGGCACCAATCAGTATGTCAGCTTCTTTCTGTCGGCTGTGGTGGAGCTGCCCAGCTACCTCTGCTGTTGGTACTTTATGGACACCTGGGGCAGACGTTGGCCACTCAGTTTGTCCATGATATTGGGGTGAGATCTCAGTCTTGTAATCTATAATTATAGCTACTAATGTACCACGTGTCCTGCCCAGGGGCGTGGCATGCGTCATAACTGTGATGCTGCCCGATGAGGCAGTCGATGAGACGCTTTATCTGTATTTGGTATCCAAGGCCCTGCTCTCGGCCTCCTTTCTAATCATCTATCCATTTGCTGGCGAGCTGTATCCCACACAAGTGCGTGGCATAGGCATTGGAGCTTCCAGCTATATCGGAGGATTGGGTCTCATTGTCATACCCTTTGTGACGTATTTGGGCAAGGAGAACCTCAAGCTGCCGCTGGTTATCATGGGGTTTGTTTCCATGCTGGGCGGAATGACGGGTCTGCGATTGCCGGAGACGCTGCATCATCGTCTGCCGCAGACCATTGAGGAGGGCGAAGAGTTTGGCAAGGACTGGCAGCTCAAGGACTGCTGCAGATGCGCCCAAAAACAGTGAGTGTTAGCGTGAGGAAATGTTATCATTCGAAACTAATATTTGAATAATCTTCTAAGGATTGTGCTCTCCCAGCCCACATCGTATGAGAATCTGGATGTCTTGGGTGGTTCATCCAACACGGCCTCCGAGGCGGAGGTGGAACAACTGGAGCTGCGTGACAATCGACGTGTACGCCAGCAGGCGCCCATGAGTTCGATCGATGAGCGCACGCCATTGGAGGGGACGGGAATGGCCAGTGGAAGTCGACCCGTTCATCGGCCGTCCATGAAGCGTTTGGTGCGTCAGATGAGCATCATGGATACACAGCGAACCAATGATGGCACCATGCAATTAACACATTGGATTTAGGCAGCTACCCATAACAGTGGGTATATTTAGCAGCACGAAACAGTGAGGTTTTAGCTTAAATAAGACAGTCTTAATGCTGGTATAAAATGTCAGTATATAAGAATGTTAAATTTACTTATGACAGTTTATTGGTTAGCCCTATGATCAGTGGGTTCAGAGCTGTATCGCCAGGAGTTTTGATTTGTAACTGAATAGTAATCTATTTCGATATAAAAGCCATATATGCCATATACATGTCTTAACATAAGCAAACAATACAGAAATTCTTGTTTAATTTCGTTTGTAATTTTAAAAATGTTCGAATACCAGTCAAGATATATGCAGGTAGCCATGGCAAGCGAACCTACTAAATAAATAATACTACTATGAGATATAAAAGATCATATAGTATAATGACATACAAGAACGCCAAACCATGTTATATATTAAGTTATAAATCAGTGAATCAGCTTGAGTAAGGGTATACACGAATTTTTAAATTTATCCAAGAAACAAAAATTATGCACAATACCTGCTAGTTTGCAATTGAATGTTTTTTTTTTAATATACCAACAAAAAATGCCCTAAATAAATGTAATTATAATAGACACTAAAGGAACAGTATAGAACACTTCGATTCCAGCGATAACGATGGATCGGAACGATGTTTTCCATATAACAAAATAAACAAATATTTCCTTAAGTGCTATATTATTAGACCTTAAATTAAAACAAAGAAACATTGCCTTGATTTGAATTCGATAAAAAAAGTAGATACTAAGTAAAGCAGTGGCAGGAGATAATTGCCATATTTACGGATATTATACCATAACCATTTCCCATATGGAATATCAATATTAACTTTAATTGTAGAGCATTGCTATTAGCTGTAAGTCGCGTTTAATTCAACTCTAAACAAAGCACTAAAACCAAAAAAAACAACGATAATGGAGGGGAAAGTATAAAACCGAAAATTAATTCTTCAAACATATCCGGTAAAATAAATAAATATATATGAGGCGGGCGCATTACTGTAACATTACATTACATATCTCTATGATATACATACATATATATAAATACATACATATATATATTATATACTGTGTGTGTGTGTGTGACACACAACAATGGCGACTTCTCAATCATTGCTATTGATTTATGCATTTATTCACGCAATTATGCAATTAATTGTTGTCAAACAAAAAGAAAAACTTGTTTATGGAGGAATGCATAAAATTGCCATATAGCTGGACGGACGGACGGACACATTGCTAGCGGTCACTGTCAGCCATAGGAAGTGCAAGGCCAATCAAGGGAATCACAGCACTATCATTGTATACCCGGTAATTGTTGCGTATTTTGGGATTGATTCATAAGGTTCTCACGGTTTTGTTACTCCATAAATATACACACATATTTCATACATATATTCGTATAATAAATGCATATAAGAGAAGAGCAAATAAAAATGTTTTAACAGCTAAAATCTGATTTATACCCAGCACCTTCCCGGTAGAAAAATACACACAAAATTAAAGATATCAAGCTCGAGTAATAACTACACTCATAATTATGAAATATATATTCATGGTTTCTTCTCGCATTACGTATTATTTTTCGCCATCAGATTCCAGCCAAATAAGTCAAAAAATATATCTATGACATAAATGTATGTGTCAAAAATGTAGCTAGCAAAATTTAACTTTAGGCCCTTTTTTATAGAATGGGTGATGAAAAATTACACTTGGGCCTCGCACCACTTCGCTCTGTGTTCCGATGTTCGACCAACATTTTGGACCTAAACCACGACACTATGCTGCGCGTGTACGACTATCTGACCGATATGACGGATAAAGTGCGGCTGGCCAGCACTGCGCCCAAGTTCCGGGAGGCCTTCAAAATCTGGGCCTGCAAGCAGCGGCATAAGCTCGCCTTGGAGGATTTGGAGACGATGAAGCTGCCGGAGATGATCAATTTCTTTACGCTGGCGGGGCCATACATCAAAGTGCTGCAGGTAGACTGCGCCTGGCACGAGAAGGAGTCGCTGCTGATGGAATTTTTAGCGGAGTACTGCAAAAATCTGGAGGAGATCTACTATTCAAATGTCACCGATGATTTCCACTATCGCACAATCATGTCACGGATGAAGCATCTGAAGCGGATCACCATCGATTGTGTGGATGCGGAGGATGTGCTTAGCTTCGATCTGCAGTCCAATCGCGGTCTGGAGTACTTTGAGCTGATCAATGGCTGTTATACGGGTGGGGATTCGATCACATGCTCCCTGAAGCCTTTCTTAATTGTTGTCTTTGCCCAGGCAAACATCTCTGCGGTTTCCCCAAGCTCCACACTCTGATTCTGCGCGACTGCTTGCTCTGGAACTCTGGAGAGTTTGGCATACCGTTGAGGTCCTTGCGCATCCTCAACCTGGACGACTGCTGCTTTGAGGTAATGAACGAGAGTCTCTACCACAAGATAGCCGACTGCTGTGTGCACCTGGAGGAGCTCCATTTCTCCGGCTGTGACTCGCACTTCGAGGTGATTGCCCAGCTGCCGAAGCTGAAGCGCTGCACGCTCAAGACCTGGGTGACCTCCAATGAGCTGAACATTGGATTCCTCAACACACTGGCCGAGCAGCGGGGCAACAAGCTCACCCATTTGCATTTGTCCGGCCAGTTTGAGATCACCATTGAGCATGCCCGCGCCCTGGGGCTGTTGCACTCGCTGCAGGAGCTGCGCTGGAGCAACAACGACATCCTGGAGGATGATCACTTCAAGTTCTTCAACGATCTGGGTCTGCTCGACACCTATGGCATGTCCTTCTGCGGCCGTGTCACGGACATTGGCCTGATGCGTCTGCTGCGCAAGTGCGCACAGCTCAGGCTGATTGAGCTCAAGGAATGCGATCAGATCACCAATGAGTTTGTGCTCAATGCAATCGGTTGTCTGGCCAAGCCCTCGCCAGGCCGCCATCTGGTGATCAATGTGCTGGGCACCAAGATCAAGGAGAGTCTGCTCACAGTGGGTAGTCATAGATTGTTACAGATTTTTCTATTCATAAATATTGTCATCCTTATTTTTTTTTTTTTCGTTGTTTGCTTGCAGTCCATCGAGTATCTGGCGCCCTTGAACAATGTAAAACTGAACTTTGTCTGTGAATAAAAGCGAAACAATGGGATCCCACACCACACTACACTTAGTCATGAACCACAAGGAAGTGCTGGACACAGAATATTTATGATCATACACACACACACACAGAGAGTACGCCATTAGCAATGGGTTAGATAATTGCTGGGACAAGCGTGTGCTGCGGCACTTTAATAATAATAAAATAGAAATCCCAAATCGGTATTAAAACAATGCTACGATATTTGATACATTTCGATTTGGTTTGGTTTGTGGATTCAATTCGATTCGTGGCAATAAATTTCGCATTCAATTGTTGAACTTTTGCTGTGCTTGATGATGTCTGTGTTAGCAGCAGGAAGCATTGAAATAGACCCAGACACAGATCAGAGTGGAGTGCGACCAGTTGGCTAGATCATGCTACCAATACTCACCTGTGGCCAGTTCAGTTCAGTCCAGTCCAGTCCAATGGTTAGTCATCGATTGCGATCTCTCTCTCTCTCTCCCCTCTGTGTGTGCAACTGGCTTGCGTGCTTCCACATTGTTGGTGGCCGTCTCTGGCTCTGACCTCGAGTTGCTCCTTAAATGGTTGTCGGCAGCAATCGCTTTGACTCTCTGATCTTAGGGGGGTGGTGGTGGGGGTTGAGCGTGAGCTTGGGGCACCAATGCCTTGACATGTTCAGGTGTCTGGTCCATGTACAACAGCGAGTAGCTGACTAATTAGTGTACTTTAACTGGTCCAAAATCGTTGACATTTGTGGCCATGGAGCCATGGGGCCATGGAGCCATCTTCTCCAAACCATCTTTCGATCCATTGGAGAGTTTGCATGAGTAGAGCAAATTAAGCGGGAGGCTTTTGTTTTGTTTTTTTCCGCTCCTACTAGATAGTACGGTATACTCGAAGCGTGTCCAATCACGCCTGTGAATTATTTAAAAATCTCTGCTGCTATTTCATAAGAGACAAGCCTTAAAATTGTTACCCTAACCCCTCCTGATGCTCATAGAAATTCGTGTTGTCGTTTCGTTGTTGCTTGTCTGTCTGTCTGTCTGTCTGTCGGTTGTAGTCTCTGTTGTAGTTGTTGCTGTTGCTGTTGTTGTTGTTGTTTTGGGGGGCCTTGCGATTATGGGAAATGGCTTTTGCTATCGCTTAGCACACCTCTCAAATGGATGAACTTTTAGTGTCGCTTAATGCTTGAGAAGAACCTCCAAAGGGGCGGTAATCTCTCTTCGGTGTGATGGTTTTTTTTTTGTTTTGTTTCTAGCGATGAGTGCAAGTAAAAGGCATCCCGGAAAAGTGCACTAAATGCTTGCATAGGAAGAAAAGCTATAAATTGTTTTGGTCATACATCTTTAACATAATCGGTTTTGGTTTGGCCATTATCAAGCGGCCTAAGGGAGATTTCTGCTTTGTTAGCATTGGCGTCACTTTTTTTTTTAGAAATACTTTCCATTTTTGGCATTTTTTGATTGATTTGGTGGATTGTTTGATTGACTTTAAGTATGTAATTTACAACAATACGGATATGGGGCTGTAAATTTATAAATTTTTGCTAATTCTAAAAATGTATAAACTCAAAGAAAGTGGAATTTATACGCACTTTATTCAAAGAAATCTTATATTTATTTTGTCATATTATTTACTTTTAATTTTCTTATACTTTCTGTGTATACTTAATATTGCTCATTTATTTTTAGGCAACGACCTAATAAATTTAAAAAAATTTAATTATTATAATTCCTGGGAAGTTCTCCCAGTTCTTTCTTAATGCGCGCCTATTTATTAATAATAAAATATAAAGCCAAAAAGTGAGACTAATTTGCATTTGTTTTCCATGTAAAAACAAAGTTGAAAACACACATTATTATATTCTATGTAGTAACTTTTTTTATTTGTCCACCTACAGATCTGCTTAACATGTTAAAAAAAATCTCTTAATTTCTTTAATTTTCGGCTAACATTTATTGCCCTGCTCAAAAATCAAGAAAGAAATAAATGTTTATGAGACACCCACCAACAGTCCATGCAGTGAACGACCCACTTTGTTTTGTATTCGGCAAATTATTTTGTGGCACGCCACATGCTGCAACAGCAAGAGCAACAGCAGCAGCAACAACAGCAGCAATAACAGCGGCAGGCAACACAACACAACACTAACAACTGCCACTAAGAGTTGCCAACATTAATTTAATATTAAAATTACAATATTTTCGTTTCTTTTTTTTTATGCCTGATGTTGTTGTTGTTGTTTGGGCAGATCCAAATGCATTTGTATGATTCTTCGGTGATGTTTTCATGCACGACTTTGGGGACTTGTCGATGGATGTTGCATTTGCTGCTGCTGTTGCACCGCTGCTGCTTCTGATCATGATGATGATGATGATGATGAGGATGATGGTGATGCAAAAGTTAATTTGCAAGCTGCACACTCCCTAGTTCTTCTTCGGCTGAACTTTTTCGCTGCATTCGTTCGGGGGAGAAGCGAATGATTGGCACATTAGCAACAAATTGTTAGTACATCTTATTTAAGCCGTTTAATTAATTCCGCGCATTCTGAATAGCCAAAAAAAAGAGCTACAAAAAATACAATAAAAGAATAGAAAAGAAGTTTGAAAGCCTTTTTGTTGTATGCGAAATAGCGACTGTGGAAATTACCTGTTTTACCCATCAAGAGAATGCTGCTAAAGAGGGGAAAATTGTATTTAAGGCTGAAAAAGAAATTATGGTAAGAAATAACTATAATATATAATATAAATTATTTGTTAATAGAAATGATTGTCAATAGATTATAATAATTATTATAATTCCAATAATTATTAGTTATATTTCTGGGTTCCAATATATGTAACTGTACCAAATATATATTTTTATATCAATCAGAAGGAACTAAGACATGGATTTAAGTGGCTCACAGTTTCAGGAATTCGCACAGATAGACATATCCACAATATTGATTTGCAAGAAGAATCTATGGAACTTATAAGAGTGGGAGTATTTACCTTTTAGTAGTTTATTGCAGCCCTTTCTTCTCTCTGTTACACAAAACCCAAAATACCCTAGAGCTATGCAAGTACCAGGTACTACACGTAGAATCCAAGAAGTAGAAACCGAAAACCGAGAAAAAACAATCAGCCAAGCCACACGAAGTGAGCTTCCAGCATCTTTGAGCCAACATCTCGGGCCAATTGCCAGTCGAAGACGTGCTTAGGCTTGTCAAGGTGCCCCCGACCTGGTCGGATCGGTTCGGTTCGGTTCAGGTCTGGCCCAGGTCCAAGGGGGATTGCGGATCTCCATGTTACCTATGTAAGTACTCGTACATATACATATATATATGTATATGTGTATGTTTGTATATTTGTTATGTGGAAGCTACCTTCAATTTGACAAAAGCCGCTGTCAGACAACGCGATTGCATGTTGTGCCTTTCAATTGCTGACCAAGTTCTCCTACTCCTCGAACTCCGGCGGGTTCTCTCGGGTCTCAGATCTCTGGTCTCTGGTCTCGGGTCTCAGGTCTCGGGTCTCGGGTCTTATGTCTCTGGTTTCTGTTCTGTGCTATCAATTGATACAAATCTATGCAATTTTCGAATATAGAGACATAAAAACATGGCACAACTATTGCCACACTGAATGTCAATAAATAATACAGTGGAACCCCACTCGCACACACACTTACACTACTTAGACTATTCTCGTACATACATACATATATACAGTTAGAACATATCACATTGCACATTGCAGTTGCCAGAGACAGGTCGAGGTCGCCGTTGGTTTGGTCGTCCAAGCGCCGCAGGTGAGAAAATGGCCAATAGAAGTCGACATGGACCAAAAGATGCCACTTAGTTGCAGCCAAACATGCAACTGGTTGCATCTGGCGGCGACTGCAACAATGCTCATGCACTGAGAGAGCAATGAGGGGAGAAGTTAACTAAGTTTATGGAAGAAGTTTGAGTGCATTTTAATTCTAAATAAAGTGGAACAAATCTAGAAGGGAAGACCAAAGCCTAGAAGGAGGTGAGGTTCCTGTCCCATAATTTAAGCGAGTTCCACAATTGTTAAATATTTCGAACTTAAATCTAAACTAACTAATTATGTACATGCCTCTTCCAAAAGAATGGCCACCCATCCAGCATTCCCCTTTTGCTCCATCAACCAACAACTGGGGGAAAAAATACATTAATTAGGTCTAATGATTTTTTCGCAGTGTAGTCACTTCATTTTCTATCTTAGGAGCTAGCAATTAGACATGTCTGCAATTGGAATTAGATATGCACTGAGAGAAATTGTTTTCCTAATTAGCGAGAAGTTTCAAGGTGGAGCAGCATTTCCGGCAAATTAAACTTAATTTCTTTTAGTAATTTTTTGTGTAATTTTTCAGTACTGAAAAGAGAAGAAAAACAAACTGCTAATGTTGGGTAAATCTTTTTCTCAATTTTATTTAAGTTTTCATTCTGCTTGGGTTATTTTCTTTTTTGTAGTACAGAAACTCGAAATTATTACTGCCGAAAATTACGCTTTGGAAACTGCAATATGTGTTTGATATACAGAAACGAATATGCTCTAATTTGAAGTTCCATTTAAGTTAATTTTTTGGTGCCAATGTTCCCTGGCATTTCTTTCAGTGCACAGAGGCATCTTCTTCCATGTTAGGGGGCCAGCAATTGGAGCTGCCTGTGGCTCTGTCTAGAACATCGTGTGCTCTTTATCACTGACAGATTGTGCTGGCCATTTAATTTATGGCAATTCTCACATGCACAACAGTACCTCTCCCCCTTCCCCACCCCTTCCCGCGCTGCTCGCTTCACCCAGCCGCAGACTCGGAGTCGAGCATCTTTCAGAACATTGTTAGATCTCGCTCGCGGGGATTGGGTGTGGGGCTGTGGTTGTGGTGGTTGTGGGAATGGCGGTATCGAATGGCCGCGGGTTGGCGGGCATTCGAGTTATTCAATCCATTCGCCTGGGCAACCTTTAGAACATCGGCCATCTGCATAAATCAATTGTTGATTGTGATTTACAAATGAGACGACGCGGTGCGCGCATGAGGCGGATATTATCTGCAACTGAAACTGTAATATTCAAGATCGGAATGACTTCCCTTATACGCGCATCAATGTAGTCTAATCGTATTTCATATAATGTTCTATATTCTTTCATTATAAATATAAGAATCCATGAGCCTCTTTTGTGAGTAAAATATTACGTGCAGATTAATATATCAAATAACTATGCCATGCCTCTCCATGCCTAGTTTATTAATAGATTTAGTAATAATATTATCCGTAATACCAAACCTATATTCATAATTGTATATACAATAATGGAGTTTCCATATAATTACAGGTATGACCCCTAAATAAATTGTAATATACCTCTTTAGCCCACCCCATAAATCACTTAAGTAAGTGTGCAATCCAAAATACAATCTAAAACCAGCCAGCCATATTTCCCTAGCACACTTCAACTAAATATAAATTTCCATAACTTAACTGGCAATTGACTCGATTTAAAACTCTATTTATATAATTTTTGCTTGTGCACTTCCTTGCTGCAATTTATGTCACGCTGCAGTTGTATGGCCAGTGCCTGTTTTTGTCAACTATTTTTACTTCACGCAAAGAAAAATGGAGTGAAATGGAGTCCGTGTAAGGGAATGTGTCAGGCAGGCCTCATGCACGTGTCGTTATCCTTTGGCTATTTCCGTGCATTTCCATTGCAATGGAACGCTGAACACAGTCGGCAAAAAACGATACCGTGACGTCACCTGAGGGAGGCCTCAAAATAGAAACGAGACCTGCCGCCACAGATTGTGAAGTGACGTCAGACGAGAGCGGGATGGCTAGCTGTGTGACTTCGGCCTTCATCAAGGACGTCATCAAGGGCACAAATTCCGAAAGAGATGGCTATATAACAAATGAGAGAAACTCTGAGAGAGAGAGAGAGAGGGAGGGAGAGAAAATATAGGCTGCGCCGCCGGCCGGTGTTTTTAGCTCTGCCACAGCTCTGTCACTGCCACTGCCACTGCTGCTGGCACTGCTGCCACTGCTGCTGCTGCTCTGTTTACTGCCTACTCACCTGTCTCATGCCCCACTGCCCCACCTGGTGTGCTGGTGTACCCCACCCCGGCCACACACCCACACATTCGTTCATTCATTCATTCATGGATTTTGGGTTGTCTGACCGACTGGCTGTCTGGCTCTGCTCCACTGCGCATGTCCGCGTCACGGCCACGCGCCACCCACTTCGATGACGTCTTTGTTTCGCATCGATTTCTGTGCTCGCGCTATACACAGTGACGTCATTGGCTGCGTGCTGCGAGCTGCCTGCTGCCTGCCACAAAGCGGCCTGTGGCCGACCAGCTATAAATAATTCCTGCCAATTATCGCTGGAAATTGATAATCGGGGAAAGTTAATTGGGGAATCTGAGAAGGAGACGCACACTGAGCCGGAGCCGGAGATGATGGCGAATGGAGATGGAACTGGGAGCTGGGAGCTGCAGCTAATGAGATTCGTATTCTGTGCTGAAGCTTCTTTATTTATGAATAATGGGGTGTTAGGTGGAGGGACAGGGAATCGTGTGGGTTGGTACTTAGAAAGTGTTTAAATGAAATCGATTTCAAGAAATTTGTGTGTATTTAAGGGTAATTTACTGAACGAGTGGTTCAGCTTTAAAGCAATAATAGTAATAATTTAATAAGTGTGGGAATATTAACCGGAATACTTTTAAATTTAAAACTTAAGCACCGAGCACAAGTAGGGCATTAAATAAAGCTAATAGTAATTACTGAGAGCTCTACGAAAAGACAATTTAAAGAGAATTGTTCGCATAGTAAGGGTTTAGCTGTAAGTAAGGCTCCACACCTCGAAAATAACACAAGCAGATCGAATTTATTTGAATTTATTCACCAAAATGGTAATGAAAGTAATTAGTAGTTAAGATAGTAGCAGGGACCTGTCTTGAGTGTTTTTGTAAAACAGTTTCTACAGTTAATTGTATCATCCATTGAGGGAAATGTAAGACGTTGCAATATTTTGAATTTAATAAAACTACCATCAGAACTCTGCCTCAATTATTTTTGATTGCATATATAGAGATTAAATTTAGTTTTCATTTTATTTTCCCATGATTATTTCCTTCAATTTATGTGAACCCTTGCATTTCCTTGAATGCTATCATTAAGATTAATGGCATACATTTTAGCATACTTTTGAGAGTTTCTTCAAGTGTTTATTGCATCATAAATGTACTTGGTTAAATAGTTGAAGTAGTTTGGTAAGTGATTCTCGGCTGCTTATGTCACACATAATAACAAAAACTTTCTTCAAGTTGTACGTGTTTCCCCAAGTGAATACACTCCTAATAAGTGCCAGCCAAACAGAGAGAACAGAAATCACAGACCTCATCTATAATTCAGATTGGAATGGTGAGGTAAAGTAATTACGGCTGGGCAGCACCCAATCCACCAGCCACAGACCAGTTATTAACCAAGTTTCAGCCTACTTTTTGGGCCAACACACACACACACACACACCCACATACGCGTATAGCCATGCCCACTCCTGTATCACATACAATTCTTATGCCCACTCGTTCTTGTTCTTGCTATTGATTTTCCACGCATTATCTACTCAACGTATTGAGGCGTCTATACTACAGATACCACTACTAATGCCCGTTGTATACATGCCAGTATCTATAATTTTGGGCTTGTCCCGCTGAGGTCAAAGACACACAAGCGCCAAACGCCGGTTAGGTTCTCGTACCACTAGCTGCCTCCTTTTTTAGATGTGTCTCCACCTCTCTCTCTCTCGCTCTCTGGGCTCGTATTTGGTAGCTGACTAATGTTTTGTCGACGTCAGGTCGTATATAGAGATACATTTTTATATGCGTATGCGAATGGCTTGTCGATGACAGTAGATGGCAGTGGCTGGGGGTGGAGGAATCAGAACAGGAGGTGCGTCAGTTAATTCAATTCCATTGATAACCGGTAACAGAGCACAGATACCGGCGGAACCCATTTAATGGGCGACTAAACAAAATACGCACGGCGAAACCAAAGCAGTGACAACGTGGAAGAGAGGGAGAGAGGGATAAATACACCGCACACACACAAGCAAAACAAAAACAGAAACAGAAACAAACAAAGAGGGCACAAAGCGTTGCCTACTTAGGGGCGTGTGTGACGAACATGGCTGAAAGGCAGTGAGTGGAGATGTGGGGGGGCTGGTTAGAGGACGTGACGCGGTCAAGACGCAACGGAAGCAGACCATAAAATCAATGCCGCTCTTCCGGCCTCCAACCCCCATAAGAGAATATCTCTGCCCCCCCCGCGCCGGTTGCGGGTTATGGGATTGCGTGTCGATTGTTGCGCAGGGTATTACATTCCATGACAGCATAGTCAGCTGAGTGCCGTTCAGTCGGGCGTATGGCGTTGCTGGTTCGTGGGGGGAATGACTGGTGGGTGGTGGGTGGTGGGTGATGGGTTCTTTGCTTGTGGCACTGCTCAAGGTCGTACTGCGGCTGACAGGAATAATGGGAGTGCGTTCGATATGTCTTAGGCTCGGCAAGGGAATGGAGGTGGCAGAGAAAATCGCTATGGATGGGGCTGTAAAAAGATATTTCATTTGCGTTTGCCATGACATTTTTTTGGATTAAGTAAGTCCCCATGTAATATGGAAAGAAAATAAATAAGCATTTGTTTACGAAGTACGATAATTTCTTCGGTGTTATTCAATATACGTAATATTTCGAGCTTGTATGCTTGGGCTTGTATGAATTCTGCTGCATGTGTTTTTCCGGAGGTTGTTCAACTGTAATATTTTCCTTCTCTATTACATATTGTTTTCTGTTCAACATTTTTGTTTTCTTTCATTAAAAACTAACCATTAAAGGAGTTTTTTGTATTTCCTTAAATTTATTCATTGTTCATTAATTTCATTTGTAAGTGTTTATTTTTTACTATACCTAAACCAACAAGTTTTAAGTTTGTTTTGATTTAAATCACTTTGAATATAAAGTCATAATTCATTAATAAATAATTTCATATTTATCCCAACTTTGATCGCTGCTCACTGCCTCCGCACAGACCCTACCTACCCATAGACTTCCCCCAAATGGGTAACCCAATAATTTAGTTGTGATCCCGTAAATCATCTCCCTAACCATCGAACATAACCCACTTAAGACTGCAAATGTGCATTGCCTCATCGCCTGAGCGCCTTTGCTGCGAGTGGGAAAGAGCCTCATGCCAGTACGGAGCGGAGCGGGGCGTATACTTGATGATATTATGACATGTTTAAGCCCACCCCCCCCCCACCTCACCGAAAAATGTTATTTAGGCACAAAATAGCACAAAATTGGCAAAACCAAAAATCTGCATATATATTTATGTAAAGTTACAAATATTAATAGCAAAACCAAGTCAGAAACTAAGCCGAAAAAAAAGGCCAAGAAAAATAATGACAATAATTCGCCACAAAATGCACCTGCAGGCTAAGCAGTGAGTGGAGTTTTTTGGGCTTTATGGAGGAAGTCCCCCCAACCACCGAAAACCATTTCTGGGCAAGGCTGGGGCCAGGAGGCGCATCGAAAGTAATGTGTTTTTTTTTTGGGGTAAAAAAGGGTTGGCGAATCCACAAAAGCAATTTATGCAAATGAGCCAAGAGGCGCCGTTGCAAATGCGGCAGCAACAAAACTACAACAATGCCAAAGTGCCGCATGCTAATTGAAATTTACAGGTGGGGGGCAAATTCGGATTTTGGATTTCGGATTCGGAGTTAGAGAGAGACAGAGAGAGTGAGAGAGAGAGGGGGGTATTTTCGAAGCAGAAATCAAAGCCTAAATAGCAATCAAAAAGAGCAAAAATTCCTTAAATTAAACTCACGAACTGGCGGCGCAACGATGCGAAAATGATACATGCATTAAGGCCCAGCCAAACCAAAGTAGACTTGGCCAAAACGAAGCAAATTTGGCTCGGCACATTTAGAATATCATCATAGTGTGCCCCAAAAAAGCAACAACAATTACAACAACAACAACAACAACAATAAATAATAGACAAAAGGCAGAGAGACAAAAGCAAGGAGTGCCAAAAGTTGCCTTCGACTCTTGGCTTCAACTCTTGGCTTTGGCTTGGCTTTGGCTTGGCTTGGCTTTGGCATCTCATGCTTAATACAGCCAATAAAACCAGCAACAACAACAACAACAGTGCTACAACAACGGACACTCTGTGAAGGAAACTCAACAACGATAGTAAATACAACAAGAAAGAAAGGATCACTTTTGTAGCCGAAGCTGTTGATACCCTTGCAGATTGGTCGGCTCTAAGGCCCTTTAAGTATTTGTTACAAAATGATATTAACATATTTAATTCATACTTCTATAAAATTAAAAAGCTTCTTATTATTCGTTAAGAAAGTTGTTCTCACAGCAGGGAAAACTGTCGTTATGGCATCTGATTTTCATCCCAAAACTTATTGTTTTCCTCCAGTAAGAAGATGCTTCCTTCTGAGCTTTAGAAAACATTTTGTCAGAACCATAATACCCGCTGCATAGGGCATAACAACAACAAGACCAACAGAAACTCCAACGCGAAGCTGTTTGCATGCACTTTTTGGGGCCACGAGCGGGTCAGCCAACAGCAGCAGTGACAGTGGTGCACCTGTCATTTTATTGTTGTTGAATATTTACTATACGTAATATATGCAAATAAAATGGAGAATAAGTTTACACACTTATTTTTGATTATACTCCGTAAAAGAACAAAAATTATATTAATTTCATGAAAATGGTTTGAGGTATTTGTTCCTTGTGTTTATTTTTAATCAGCTTAAGCATGTAAAAATGTTCCCAGTGCCAACTTAAAAAGAAGTATAAAAGACGTAAAAAAAATGTGTTATATTTTCTTTTACATAACACAATATTATTCTCTAAGCAGCTCAAATTGAAAGTCTATTTATTTTCGTACTTTAAGATACTACTTTGTATATTACTAATTAATTCATAAGCCTATCTCCGATTATCCTGGCAACATTCAAAATTACTTCCTTTTTTTCCCCACATATCCAGCACCCGCAGCACCACTGTGCTGAGTGGCAGTACTATCGTACATGCATGGTGCCTGCCACAGACCAGTTCCACTTGCGTCGCTCCCAAAATCCACCTAATATATATGTACACGAGCAGCCACACCACACCGCAGCCCAGCACAGCAGAGTACACGTCCCCCGCACTCAGATCCCCCCACCGGGCCCGTCAGACCGATCCGAACGATCCGAAGCTCAGGCCACAAAATGCATTATGGGAAAAAAATCTAGCTAAAACGAAAGGAAGAGCCCACTGCGCCCAAAACTTCAGTCGCTGCCCTGGCCGACTGCGATCTCACGTTTTGTCGGGGAGGCTGCTGGCTGCTGGCTGAGCCCAAGCTTGAAGCTCGATCCCCCGTACGCTAACAACAGTTAGAAAACGTGGCTTTGGAACCTGTCTAAAAATAGCCACAGCGAATGCAACCAAACACACGAACCCGAGCACGAACATGGACGACACCTACAACAACAGCACATGCTCGTACTAGTAGTCAGAGAGAGAGGAGAGACCCGAGACCCGAATGAAAACGAAAATTTTAGCTGCCGCCGGGCCTCACCTCACCTACTAAGACGTCGTCGCCGTCGCCGACGCCGCCTCAAAGACGAGTCTGACTCGCGCTTCGACTCTCACTCTCTCTTTTGCAGGTAGTGCTGGTGCTGGGTGCTGGGTGCTGGGTGCTGGGCAGCGCAGCCGGCGTTGAAGCCGAGCTTCAAGAGAGTAGAGAAGCTTTGTGCGATGGTGTGAGTGCATTTGTGCCGCTGCTTCTGCTGTTTACGAGCTGAAAACGCCGGTGTCAATGGTAAAGTGCATTAATAATTTCCTCTCTTCTGTATGGACTTAGGAGGGGGAGGAGGAAGGTCCGCTGGTGATTTGGGCAAGAGGCAGAGATCGCGAGGAGATCTGGGGATGAGTAAAAGATAAGACGATCGTAAGAAGCGTGGAAAATAGCGCGATCCGGGGAAGGGCGTAGCATAGGGATAGATGGCAAAGGGGTAGAACTGTGGGCAAGGCAGGCGACAATATTTGGGCACAGGTAATGGCGATCTCGAATGATCTCTCAATGACATCTGGGGGAAGGCGAAGATCTCAGGCTGAACTGAGGAAAATTATAAACCAGAAAGAGGGGCTAAGGGGGATCGGCAATGAGTCAGTGATCGGAGGGCAATCGGTGGAAAATTCGATCATGTTTATTGGCATTTTGCCCAAAAATGATTTGTGGTGCAACCGCTTTTGCCTCTTTTTTCGAGCTGAAAGAAAAGCGGGATGGCTGATGGGAAAGGCAAGGGGAACGGCTATCACGTTGGAGAGTGATCTTGTTTATGAGGTGCTCTCCGCTTAATGCAGCAAATTTGTTACAAACTGGTAAAAGGGTTAACGAATCTGCAATTGGTTTTGATTTGGTGTGAAATGCAATTGCATTCGAGTTGAACTAAATGAATGGCTTGAACAGGGAATGGAGAGAAGGAGAGGTTGATATACCGATGGAGAGCCAATAAAATGTATTTGGCCTAGTAGTTAATATTTCTGCTCTTTCTCTCTTGGCCTGTCCTCGTCATAAATATTTTATTGAATCTTTCCAAGCCTTAATCGCATAGTTTCATTTTACCAAACAAGCATTTCTTTCTCCATTAGAACACATTCTTTCAACGCCTAAATTCACATTAAATCCTTGCCCTTTACAGCGTTTAGTTGCCCCATAAATCAGTTTCACCCTAAAGCATTTAACTAAAAATTAAATCCTTTGTGGTTAAATTTCCACACTTAACTATTTCCCTTAGGTCCTTTTCTTTGCCATCCTTGATTTAAACATTAAATCCTTTTGCGCTCTGATTTAATTTCTTTGCTATTTTGTTGCTCTCCAAAAAGTTAGACAAACAATTATCTCCTGGTACAACTAGCACCCACATATTCTGCGAAATATAGGATTGAGCTGTGATTCACCTACACACAAAAGCGGAAGTCCTGGGCCAGGGCCACCCACTCGTCGGAATGTGAAATGAGATGCAGAGAGGCATCCATCTCTCCATGCCCACTCATAGAATATAGGAGGCTGTCAGGTGGGCGTGAGAACAGTAGACAGAGACAGAGACAGCGACAGGGAGAGACAGAACTTAAACGAATACGAACCAGAAGAGAAAGCAGAACAGAACAGGTAAAAAGGCACAGTAGCAGCAGCAAATGAGGAAGAACAGCTGGGTGTATGTGTATGTGTGTGTGTGCGTGCGGAAAAGAGATGGCCAATGTCTGTTTTATGACGCACATAATTTCCGTTTTCCTTTCTGTCGTGGAAAACTGCTGTCCCACTGCACTGCATTCGGTGCGAGAGGGAAAGACGGAACGAGTGAAACAGCGGGGGGGCCGGCGCAGGCGCCCTAACAACGACGTCATCGATTTTCCTCGCACGAGCTAAGCTTTTGTTGCTGTATTTTTCGGGCTGGTAATGCCTGGCAATGACGTAATAACCTGGCCGACACAGACACAGACTTCGGGCCAAACGAAACGGCCAAAAAGGTAGGTCGTGTCCCCTCGCGCCATCTCACTCTCACTCACTCTCACTCTTACACCCCTGTACACTCACTCACTCACTCACTCACTCTCTCTCTCTGAAACAGGCAACACACGAAAAAGCGCAGCCAGCAGCCAGCAGCCGAGAGCACAAGCACAACGGCGGCGGATACTACTAGACGCCAGCTGAGGCAGAGCGTCGGCGTCGCTGCGGCTGTCGCCGCTTTGAATATAGTCGCGTGTAACCGTAAAGATAAGTTCAGTCGCGTCACAGACGCCGCATTGTTAACAGCTGTACTCTCAGAGTGCCAGCAGACACCAGAAGTAGCAACAGCAAGAGCAGCAGCAGCAACAGCAGCAGCAAGCGGCACGCTCCAAACAAATATTATTAACAAAAAGTTCTAGCTTAACTAACTAACGGTACTTCAAAGCGCACTCTCTCTCTACATACATACAACTGTCGTCTCTGTGTCTCAACGCGTTCAGTATTAATATTAACATTTAATCGGTACAAGAAAGTGCTTGGTCGCGGGCTCAAAAGTTAAACAATTGCAACAAGTTGTTGCTGGTGTTTCGTTTCGTTTTCGTTTAACATTAATGCGAACTTTGATTTGTATGCGTTCTATGCGGAAACGGAAGCCGGTTGCACACATTGCGTATGTGTAATAATTTCCCCTATGGGAAAACAGGGAAAACCCGTTGAATAGTTTCGGTATTCGGTTCTCGAAAGACATTCTTTTGGTGACATTTTCCCTAAAGATAAAATTCAACACAATTTAAAAGTTTTTGATAATTTGGCCAGCACGTGCTGCAGAACAATAAGCGCTCTCTGGCTCCGTTGCTGTGTGTGTGAAACGTCCTTGTGCCTCCTACTACTACTACGCCTTACCTATACATACACACAACACACACACACATATACACAAACGAAACGTGCGTAAGTCATTACGTCGTCAGTTTGCTTGCGTCGTCAGTGAGCTTTGCGCAAACGCCAAAAAGAAAATAAAAGAAAATAAAATAAAACAAACAAAAAAAAAACACGGCCACTAATAAAAGAAAAAGCAAATTCAACAGAGAGCACTGTGCAGCAAGTTCAAGTCTAAGGACACACACCATTAGAACAGCTGTGGCAAGGACGAAGCCAACAAAAAATGACGACTACAGCCAGGCCTGATTATAACTACAACAACAAGAAAAACAACAACAAGCAGGAGCTGTGCCAGAACGGAAACGGAAAGGGAAACCACCACCACCAGCATTGAAATTGAAACTTTCGGAACTCATTTTGGCAAGGCATTTGGTGGTCGTCCAACAAAAAAAACCGCATTGGCCACCGTGCTGGATCACAAGCGCCGCCCTGGGCGCCAGACAGGTGCCTAACCCATACCAATACAATATATCCTATATACTCGTATATGCCATTATATGTGATATATGTATATGCCCGTATTCGTGTTGTCCATGTGATTTGTGTGCTTTATGTGTACGTCTCTTTTGGTGTGTGTGTGTTTTGGATACACCCTCACACATCCTCACATCATTGTAGCGCATATCGCATATTGCACCTAATGCTCATCGCAGAAGGCTTTATCTTTTGAGTTTTGTTTGTTTGTTTGCTGACTTCTGGGGTCCACTATAATGCGCGATCGTCTTGCCTCGCTGATTGTGGTGAAGCAAGAGGGCGGCAATAACGATACAAATAATAACAACAGCCATCAGGATCATCTGCCTGCATCGATGCTGCTGCAGCCGCCCATTAAATGTGAAGCCTCGCTGTATGCCTTGTCCCCCTACGAGAGCAGTCTCTACCATGAGATCAACAACAATTCCTGCTATAGACAGAATCTAAACAATCAGCAGCAGCAGCAGCACGAGCAGCAGCACACACAACAGCAGCAGCAGCACCAGCAACAGCAGCAAGAGCAACAGCAACACCAACTGTTGCCACCACCTTTGCCACCATTGATATATCCCTGCCGCAATCTCTTTCCCGACGGCTGTGATATCACACATTTGGCCTGCTGCAGTTCCTCCTCCACATCCACATCCAGCTCCTCGTCCTCCTGCAGTCCCACCACCACCACCAACAGCAGTGGCAGTGGCAGTGTCACCAGCAGCTTTTATGCCAATGGAAACACGTGTATGTATTGGTTTTTATTTTTCCTTTTATTTTACGGTGCTGGGTTTTCGCTAATCGCCGCACACGCCGCGTATACGCAATATCACGTATACGTACACGCATTGCCCCATACGAGTAGAAGCAGCAGCAGCAGAAGCATTCGGTAAACGGTTTGCTCAATCCAAATGGTTTTTGGGGGCATGTCCCCAGGGGCGTGGGGGTGAGGCAAGAGGCGTGGCACGACGCACAATGACGACATAAATTTTCATCAACAGAGCTCAAAATGCAGCATAACAAAAAATGGTGAAAATATTCAACAAATAATAATAAAGAAAAATATGAGTGTAGTGTTTGCATTTGTGTGGGTTGTCTGTCCTTCTGTCTGTCTGTCTGCCTGTCTGTCTGTCCGTTTGTTTGTCTCTCTGCTTTGGCGCGTTGCCGCTTTTTGTTGTTGCTGCTGTTGTTGTTTTAGTCTTTTTGGCTGTTGTTGGTATTGTTGTAATGGCTTTTGTTGCCGCTGTAATACACATGTTTACCAGCGTCAGCAAAGCGTCGCAGTGCCAGCAGACGGCAGCGGACAGAAGAGCAAACGGCGTGGATAGTACAACGGACGCAGCCTGACGCAAAATGATTTATAAGCTGCACAATAAACAGAGAAAATACCAGCACACATACAGCACAGAGAGAGAGAGAGAAAAATATCGAGGAATAGCCAATGCATTTTTATTAATATCCAAGAACCGCATAAAACTGAAATACGTATTTACATATAACAGGAAAGCGAAGCCTGCGTTTGGGGGGAGCCTGAACAATTGGATACCCTTTTTTATATGGCAATGAAAGTTTATTTCCATAATTTCTGATAGTCGTTTGATGCGTTTTAAGTAAAGTTTACGTAGAAATCAGCAAAATATTATCGAACGTTGTACTTTGAGAGATTCCATTTAATGATCCCATTTTTGACTTTTGACTCACATAATGTCAGCAAATATGCTCAATTTCTAGGGTATCAAATCAAACACAGAATGAGGAGGATAGATTGCTGCACAGTTACAAATCAGACAGCTTTCTCTGGCCCACAGAACGGGGTGCTGCTGAGTGGCACAAGGGGTTGGGATTTTGGCCATTTTATTGAGCCCGCCTAATCGCTGTTGGTGTGTGGCTAAAACGGCTTGAGAAGCATTACCAATGCATTTGTTGTGGCCAAAATCGCTTGGACAGTTGTTAGCTGCCACTAAAGCATTTCTGGTCCGTATTTCTGGTCACTTCCGTCTCTGATTATTCCATGTATGATATACTAAATAGTTGGGTTATTAAAGAATTGTAAAATTCAAGAAATTGTTTGTTGTTTCAGGAAGGTTGAGTGTGTTTTTAGTTATTATTGCAAATAGTTCAATAAACTCTAGTAATCGTAGCATCTAACAGAATATCCTCAAGAGCAAAGCCCAAAACAAACTTATTAATTTAATTTGTAAGGAGCGCCCTCCCCAGACATTAATGCCACTGACAAACCCTTCAGCGTCTCCTTATAGACGCCCGTCTATTAGCAGTAGCAAAACAAAAACCACATAAATGTGCGCTCTATTTATAGGTTTTGTTGTACGGCAATGGGCGCCAAAAAATTGCCCGACAGCGGATGACAAACCAAAGCAAAACAAATTGCCGCTGAAGAACCCACAGAACATATGACCAGGTGAGGGTCTGGGTATGGGTATGGGCATGCCTTCCGATGGGGGTATGACGCCAGCGATGCCATGAAATCGAATGCAATACGTTACAGCCAGTTTAACGGATTACACGGGACACAATTTACACAATATTTCTACCCCCCCACCCCACAAACAAACGCGAAGAAAACGCAAAGCACGCGGCACGAGTGCAGCAGAAGCAGCAGCAGCAGCAACGTCATCATCTTTAACGGATTTTTGCACAAAAATATATGACGAAATAGTTGTAAGAGCCCAGCCAGCCAGCCAGGCAACTGCGTCAGCGGCAGATGCATCCCCCTCTATATATATCAAAATTAGATCAGAATTAGTTTTATTATGCATATTATATGGGTTTTTGGGGCGGGGATGACGTCGTTCGATGTGTTCGGGCATGGTTGGGTTTTCGGTTGGGTTTGGGGTTGGAGGATGAGGTGGCCAAAATGCTTTTAAAATAATCACGAGTCATCAGCCTCGTCTGCAGGTTTTTTTCTTTTTTATTTTGGTTTTTTGTTTACCCCTATGTCTCTCTCACTCTCTCTCTCTTCTTTGTTTCTATCCACTCTGTAGGGCGTGTGAAAATATTATTTTGTGATTTTATTTATTCATTCGAAAGATCTCTGGCCACATCTCTTTTTGGGCGTAACCAATTGCATTTCATCATGAGGCGCCTCGTACATATGTACATCCATCCATCTGATGCAGATTTTTTGGTACGCATCATTATCGGATCCCACTCTGATTGGGGGGGGGTCAAAACGAGACTTGATAAATGATGCAAAAATTAACAAAAATACTCACATGCTCCTACTCGCTACTCGTATCTATGACAACCCAAAGCGATAAACAAAAGATCTTCTACCGACACCAAAGTCTGCGTACGATACGCAGTCAAGTCCATTGTATAGCCAATATTCACGATTCGTCGTGCGTTTTGAGTTATCTTTGTGGCAGCTGTCGGGATGGCCATTGTTGATTGTTTGGCTGGGGTCTCTCCTCCAAGTGGATGTGGCCATAGGCACACACACACAAACACACACTCATAGCGGCTGGCTATGTTCCCCGAACAACGGTTTGCATAGCCAGACTATCAGACTACCACCAAGACCAGTAGTCTTAGCCAGATCTTTGCGTTTTGTTTTCAGTCGCTGGAGTGCTGCTTGCTACCTTCATTGAAGACCTGTAGACCGGCTGTAGCAGGTGTATCGGTGTTTGGGTGTTTGGGTGTTTGGGTGTTAGACCCACTAACATGGTTAACATGCCAACAAAAATGTGTGTGGGGGGCATACACACAATTCTAATGATTAGCTGATGCTTTGTTTTATGTGATTTTGGATCCTCTAATTGGTACTGGCACTGCTAAAGACACAGAGATGGAGGATAAATGGCAATTAAATGTTGTTGCTGCTCTTTCTTCATTGGGGTTTATGGAGAAGCTTGGGATCTATCAACGTTTAAGCGTTTGGCATAAAAGGGTCATTGCTATGTGGCGTGGCTGTTTTGTGTGTATGAAATGCAGCAGCAGATTGGGCAACTTATGATAGCTGCTGTGCAAAGCATATACGATGGGGTACATGGCAGTATATTAAGTCATAGAAAATATCAAATTAGTTGGTAATTATAGCAAATAAAATGAGTTGACTGCCATCAAAGAAATGGAGAGTAATAGGGAGCCTATACGAGGAGGCCTAGGAGTACAAGTGGCACCAGTTTTTTAACTTTAAATCTGAAGTATTTATTAATAGAAAATATGCAGAATTTATTAGCTAAGAAATTATGATTTTTGTAACTGGAACTTACTCGTTGGGAATTAATCTTTTTTTCGATTTTAAATCTAGATTCTCGTATCATTTACTAGATGGACATAATTTTATATTATTTATTACTGCAAATATGCTACTAAAATTATAAAATATCTTTCTTAATGCTCTAAAATTCAATTAAATATATTACTGATTAAACAAAGTGGAATTCTGCCTACCATGAACTGCAAGCAATTTATTGATCAATCTAGAAATTAGTTGCAGCCACAAACTTTTCATAAGTGCAGCTTTTATCGTTTCTTAACTCTATTGAGCAGTCATAAATATTAATATTCCATTTTACGATCGTACTAATCTCTGCCAATCGCTTCCTAGTTCCTGCCCTTCCCCAGGTGTACGCCACTAATGTATCTCGAACCTATCTCAACTTGCATTTGATTCACGTTCGTCTGGCACTTTTGCTCTTCATTTTCGCACTATGCGAATGAGTAAAAACCACAACAACAAAAAAAAGCAGCGAATTTGTTAATTTTCCATTTTTTTTTTTTTGTGGTTTTGTTTGGCCGGGTATGATGGCCGAAGCCCGCGTCTTGGCACTGATGGGACAGAAACTCTCAGAAACTCTCGATATTAGCGTCTCATGGAGATTGCCCGGCGACTGCTTAATTATTTGTGTTGATTTATGCGAATTTTATAACAAAAGATGCAGAGAGATACGAGATATATGCGAAAAGAGTGGAGACAGGATGGGGTAGGGGGAGTGATGCCATTATTGTCTTCATCGCTGATCGATGGCCAAGACATTGGACATGAGGCAGTTCCCCCATAGACCAGCATTAGTTCCAGTTTCAGTCGCTACACCCTTCCTTCATCATTTTTGGCTGCTTATCGATGGACGCAGAAAAACACACAAATCCATCCAAAATAATAATAAAAGAGCTGCAAATGGGATGGGATGGGATGGGATGGGGGCGAACGGAACGGAACCAACCTCAATTACGTAATAATTATAGTTTGTGTCTGGATTAATTGTATTTATTATATTGATTGTGTGTGCTTGTTTCGTTATTAATTGCCATCTGATTCCATGCGATGGATCTCGTTGGGTTTGCTTTGCGTTGCGTTGCTCTTCAATTGGTTCACACGATGGCAGGCCAGAGCTGTTGATGAACGAAAATAAATACGGAAAGCGTAAATTCCTGTCGGGCAGTGCTTTCTTCTACATTGCTAAAATAATTTCTAAATGCGTTTTGTTTTTTATTTTAAATTTAAACAATTGCCGCGTAATTAGACAGCGCGACTCCCGATCTCAATGCGGTTCGATATCCAAAAGTGTAGACAGACGAAAGAGAGATAGAGACGAAAGAGAGAGAGAGAGAAAGAGATAGAGAGAGGTATTTTCTATTCTGAAACAGGAATAGATCTTGCTGCGGGTCGATGAAATAATTTCAAGTGGTTTTCAATTCCGCATAGTTTTGTTCTGTGACTTAGGGGCACGGCATGTAATGGGTTGATAATATCGTAAATTTCATTTAGGCACACCTAAGCCCATACCAGATTCTAGGGTACATATCAGGAGAGGATCCTGTAGCAGAAGAAAATTCTGTAAATAAATGGCATATAATTTCAATACATTTTAAACTCATTTATCTACCAAATTAGAAAGAAACATCAATTCTTCACTTCATTAAATCCCAACTTTTCCCTGTACCTAATCAAGGGGTACTGCCCAGTCGTTATCTATTCCCCACCAGCTCCACCAAAACATTCCTCACTTACATTTGTTTTGATTTCGATTTCAGTTGCATTTCCTTCTCCCCGTTTTCATTAAGTATTTTCCTTCCGCAACCACTCAATGCGAGTGCAATGTCCACCAATCACATGGCGATTGCGCGATGTCACACTGTGGCATGCAACCAGAACGTGCAGTCCGTCTGTGGCTAGAGCCAAGACGGTGCCGCCACCACCGCCACCGCCACCACCACCATCATCATTATCATCATCATCTGCTGATCAGCATCATGGGGGCATCATTTGGGGAATGCATTGGCAAAGGCGTCGCCAGAGTTCAGACAAAACAGACATCAGACAGCAGGTTTTTCCTTTAGACGGTTTCTCTCAGTAACCCTCTCCTCCCCGACACTCTTTCACTGGGAGTCTCTTTTTGCATCTCTGTCTGGCTTCTTGAATTTTTTGGTTACTTTGTTGGCTGTTGGTCAATTTTGACTGCCTGTCCGACTATACGACTGTCCGTCCGCCTGCCGCCTGCCGCCTGCTTGCCTGGTTTGCCCCTGGTTGCTGGGGGGCTCACTCGCATATGTAAACCTTAATTTGAAACTGATTGGATTGCCTGGCCTGGCTTTGCCGTTGGCCGTTGGCCTCTTGTTGGTGCCTTGTTTTTTGTTTTCTTTACTTTTTATTGTACATTTTTGGTTATTTCTTAATTTTGCCATGCACTTGATGAGCTTGATGGCTTTGATTTGATTTTTGAGGTTTTTCTTGTGTGCAGCAGCAGCAGCAGCAGCTACAATTGAGCTGCGTTGGGGGTTAGTTTTTCTCGGTTGCCTTGGATAAGAATAATAATATAATAAAGGATATGGGCTTTAGGGAAACTACAATAGATATCTAGCGGTACTTGCAACCCACCGCTTGAAGGCCTCCACTAAGAAAGGACTTTTAATTTGTGTAAATTAATTTATTTTCCCATCATTTACACCACCATCTGCCATCTGACAGTGCCCCCCTGCAGCTTCATTCCCCACATTCAAATTATCAGCCTGCAATTAAACTCTATAAAAATAACAGTAAAAAAAAACCACCAAAAACACAAAAAACTATTACACAACATTTAACAAATTTTCAGCAGAGAACAGGCCAGGCAATAAATTCCAATCAAAACAAGTTAAGAATTGTAACCAAAAGAAAAAACCTCTGAGGAAAATTGCATTGCATAGACAAAAAAAAAACGAAACATACACATTTATGCGTCAAGCAAGAAAATTTATTGTCCATAATATTTGCTTGGTTAATTTTATTATTTTAATTATTGTGTATTTGCCGCATTGGATTTCCTCTGCGCGCCGGCACCTTGACGAATGTGTTCGCTCTTTTGGCCAACAACGAAAATAAAGAAGCTAACAAGTTTTCCCTCTCATACCAGCCCCCCCCTGGCCGCACTCTTGGGTGCGTGTAGCTTTGGTTTTGTAATCAGACAGAAATTGTTTGCTAATAGTTGTTGCCTTTTTGTTGCTGTTGCTGTTGTTGCTGCTACCTGTCTGGCCAAGAAGATTCATCTGCCGTCTGCCTGCTGCTAGTTCTTGTCTAAAAGGAAAATTCGCATACAAAATAAGGGGGAAAAAAACCCACTACAAAAATAACAACAAATCGTTGCACAAATTGTTGTTGCGAATGGCTAAGTGAGGCTCAAATTTGAAAGATTTTTAACGTGTGGATGGGATATCTATTACGTGTGTTGGGGTATATGCGGCTTGGATGTGTAGTTTGAACAGGCAAATTAATATTAAACTATTTATATATCCCTTCAGAAATATGTGGTTCATCAATGAACATTTTTTGGGGTTCAATCTGCCATAAATTTAATTTTTTATTTGGTTCTATATTTATCGCAGAATAAAACTCTCTACCAACTGCTCAGAAGCAGGCACCCAACGTTGGCCCCTTTTTATAGAGTATCTCCATATCGTTTCCTCAGTTCTTCCCCACAGCTCCCCCAAGTTTTTCGGTTACATTGTCAATTGGCTTGTTTATTTCATGTTTTGGCGCGTAACTTGTTTGTTTGCTCGTTGTTTTTCTTGGGCGCACTTGAAGCCATAGTCGAAGTCGCAGTCGCAGTCTGAAGCTGCGGCTGAGATTTGCAATTGCAATGCTCGCAGCTCCGCTCCCCTGCCCGCCGATGCAGCAGCAGCAGCATCTGCTTTGATTGGCAGACAGACAACCCACAGAAAGACAGACGCCCGTCCGACCCGACCCGAACAGACGCGCGGGCCAAGTGGAAGCTTGGAGCGACAGGCAGCCAAGGTGTTGGAGGAGACTCCAGCCAAAAATCAAAACAAACAGAAAATAACTTTTTCACTGCAAATGAAAATTGCAAAAGTAGGCAAAAAAAAGGAAAGTAAAAAAAAAATAAAAAATAAACCAAAACTAAAATTGGCCGAGATGGAAAAACAAGGCCCTTTAGCTCTAACTATTTTTAAACCGTCCGTCCCATCCTCCCCCTTTTTTTCTTTGGTTTGCCACACACAAAAACAAACAACAAAAGCTCCGAGCAGAAGCGCCGGCAGAGGCGGAGGCAGAGCTCACGTGCAAAAATAAAACGTAGCAGGGTAAAAAAAATCGAAGTCCACCCGAGCCCCTCTTTCCAGAGCGAAACAAAAAAAACTTTGATGGCGTAATCATTACAGAAACCAACACACACACACACACACAGATACAGATACCACACTCAGATACAGCTGCAGCTACAGTTACACAGACATGGCTACAGCTACAGTTATAGATGCCACCCCCTCTAGTAAGCCATGTTTGCCGCGTTGTGACGTCATTGCTTGTCGCTGCCTTTCCTTCGTATTACAGCTGCGAGTGGAAAGTGGGAAAGCGAGTGGGGGAAACAACCCCCCAACCGCCCCATGGAGTGCGCCCGGAGAGTGCCTCACGACTCTCACGTGGCATAAGTTGCTTTCAAGGTCGTTGCTGGGTTGTGCGCTCTGTCTCTCTCTCTCTTCGCCTCTCTCTCTCTTCCTATTTGGTGCTGTTTTTGGCCCCACGATGATTTCACACTTGTAGATACCTAACCCAACCACCCACCCCCACCCATAAACCCCAGAACAGACCCACTCCACGGACAGGCTGCAGTTTGTAGATATAGCACGCCCTCTTTTAGCACAAAACTTTGAGTTTGTTTCATTTTTATGGTTGGCACTTTGGCAGAAGAACCTTGAGAGCATGGTTTGAATTTAAACTGGAATTGGATACGAGTATAAATGGAGAAATTGCAATTTTAATGGAGAACGAGCACTAAATGGGCAAAGTAAAAATAGGTGATTTTTAATGGCATACTTAAATGGGGGAAAATTAAAGAGAGATTCAAGGAATGATAGAAATTTACTATGAAGTATAGACAGATATTCTGCTGGCTGAATAAGGCTCTAATAGGGTTACAGTATTATATTTGCTCATTGCTTATTGGTACTTCAGTTGTCTGCTTAGAGAGATAAGTCCAGAGTTAAGATTGGCTCAAGAAATTGCAGGGAGATGTTCGTCTAAAGGAGGTGTTACCTGCAACACTATCTTCACTCCATATAGACATTTGACACGTGACTCACAATGTAAAACTCCTGCAGTTTCCATGTCCCCATATACCAGCAAATCAATCCAGCAATCTTTGAACCATTAATATTATGCAAAAGATTAAATACAGAGTGGATACAAGACGTTCAATAAAGCATTAGATAGCTGAATATTCCCTGCAATATTAATACGAGTCTGTATTTTGTCGCATGATGCCATTATCCCTGCCATATTAACACCCATTACAAATCAATAGAAACTAACACAAACCACCGAGCCATAGAGCTACAGCGCTGCTCAATAATTCATGGATTAATCAAACCCAAAGGCGGCTTAACTTGAGGGAAATGCGTCAAAGAACTGCCCCTCCTTCTCTGCCATGGCCCCGACATGCAACATAAACCATAGCCAGGCAACAAGAAAAGCCAAGAAAAAAACACATGCAATTATAGACAGACGTCTGTTTGGGGGGGCTCGTGCCAGAGTCATATAATTAAAGACCCCCCCGACCAAACACTTAGGGAGTTAACACAAATCAAAGTCAGGCCAGGCCGTTCAAACATGTACAATGTACATAGGTATGTATACTATATATGTATGGGTATATGTATGGCTATGGTATGTGGTGGCGTGGTATATGTATATGTATGTAGAGCACGCACTTGAAACTGATGACGTCCTTGGCTTTGGACTGCGGCTGCACTCGACGTTTGGGTTCACATTCGATCGATAAAGCCACGCAGGACTGTTGCGAAGCGGGCTTGAGGATTTTCACTTGGCTGTTGCCAAGTCCCAAATAGATTTGTTTGGTGACGTCAAAGCGGAAGCGAGACGGTAATACAAACTATCTGTTTTTGTTTCCTTCGGTTCTCCCTCTCTCTTTCACTTTTGCGTATGCGTAATATCGAGTATACCACGTGTGGCACACACACACACACACAGCCAGCGTAACGTCAACAACAGTTTGTCAGGCAATTAAATGTCCAATTAAATGGTCCGTGCACATTTATCAGATGGCAGATTCCAGTAGCCACCAACACATATCTGGCAATTAGAACGCACCAAACAAATAAAACAAATAACAAACAAAAATTAGACAAACAACAACAACAAAAATTCATAGCTTCGGTTGCAAATTGCATAAAAATCGCAGTGAAGATGCCATCACACACACACACACACCAACACACACACACACAATCAGCAACGGCATCAAGATTGGCTTAATTGAAGTAGCGACAACGAGCGTGTCTCATTACCAAGTCAAACACAAGCTGAGAATCGTAGAATCGGAGACACGGAGTTTGAGAGAGTTTGTGACAAGATTGTCAAATATTTAGGCAGTCAGCCAGTCAGCCAGTCAGCCAGTGACATCAAGCATTCAATGCAAAACGCGTTCCTCAATCATTTGAATTTGAAATCGTGTATTTATATATATATGTATTTGTATATATACTACCCGGCCATATAAGATGTATAAAATACTTCTTTAAATTTCCATAATTTGTGTGCTTTTAGCCGGTTTTGTTTGTGTGTTTGTTCGAGCGTGCCATAAATTTGTGGCTCAAAATTTAGAACATTGCAATTAAAATAACGGATTCAAAATGGAGAGAGCAAAATCTTTCGGCCTCTCTTTCTCTCTCTGTCTCTCTCTCTTTAAGCTCTTTCATAATTTGGTTATAATAATCAAAAAGTCTGGTAGGAAACTTGTATCTGTGCGTTTGAGTTCATAAATTTTCAACGCGCATTTCCTGCACAACAACAACAACGAAAAATAAAGTTAACAGCCACCAAAAGTATCTTTTTATAGCGAATAGTGACTCAAACTTTGTGGTGACCTTGAGCAATTATTAGCCGCTCTGCTCTGCTCTGCTCGCAACGAAATTAGAATACGAAGAAAAGAATTTTGGTTTTATTTTTTTTTTTCTATGATTAAAGCTTTCGCTAAATGGCCAGGGCGATCGATGCTTTTGTGATTAAAATGAGTTTGGGTATCATGACATACGATCTGCTCCGAAGATATGTTCCATTGGATACACGTCTGCAGTCTGGGGAGAGCAAACCTGCATTTTGGCTAGTTCCAGTTCTAATAAAAGCAGAACAAGTTTGTTTGATTTTTGTTTTGTGTTGGAATATTAAATTGTTATATATGATCATAGGTGTATTTTATGCTGCTCACTTTTTTGTTGGCTTTTTTGTTATAATTTTTGGGTGAGGCATAACTAATGCAGAGATGCTGATAAATGCAATAATAAATGAATCGATTAGCAAGGAACACGTCTGTAGGAAGCTGTCTTTAAAGATTGTTAGCGCTAAGCAGTTATAGAAGATATCTGTGGCTATGGCAGTGAGAGCACAGATAATTTTATGGAGTAGAAGCAAACTTTTGTGTGCTGAAATGAACATGGGATTGTTGAATGCATTAATGTTTGATTAAATAATGATTTTACCCGCAAAGATATAAAGACAGGATAAAGATAAAGTATACACCTACCCCAAAAAAACCGCAATATCTTTCATCTTTACGAGCATTACAATCACACAGCTCCACAGTATTCATACATCACTCAGAACAGGATCTAGATAGAGTGGGGCGCCGCCGAGCGTCATCTGCAGCCACCATTAACCGCTTTTTATTTATGCGAACGAACACATTAAGTCAGCCGAAATGTAGCCGTGTGTAGTCGCGTATCTTTCCGCTATCTGGGCAGCTCGATCTGCATTTGTATCTTCATTTTTATGATCCTCAGCTACTCGCTCCGTGCTTCGCCTAACTGTTGTTGGGTGCATCATAAAAATGTTTAATTATATTTTTTTTTTTTGGTTTGGCTTTATTCATCATTAGATGGTTTTGTTAATGAGTCGCTTTTAGTAACAAATTAACACGGGGGAGAATCAGCGCCACACTTGACTAACCAACACAGCAAACAAACAAACAAAAATAATATAAAATGGCCAGGCCATTTGTGTGGTGCAAAAAGTTTATTTAATATTAAATGCAGTCTTTACAGAGGTGCGACATAAAAGGGGCATAAAATTGCATGCACAGCTGTACAGAATAAAAGACTACAAAAAATGATTCATCATTTTTGAATAGATGAATTGATGATCGACTTTAAAGGATATCTGCAAAAACAGCAGCACACTGCACACTGTTTTCCCACCATAAAATAAAAGTCTACATATCACATTCGATGCACTTTTTTGTGGCCCCCTTTGACCTAAGCTTCTGGTCCTTGGACTTCTGTCAGAATGCCCGGCATTGTGTTCTAGTTAGTTGATGAGGCGCCCACCATCTCCAGCCTCCGCTTCGGATTCAGTTGCATTCGTGAGCAGTCGCCGAGCATCGTTGCGAAACTAAGCCATAAGCCCGTCCGTGCATCGAGCGGACACTGGCCTTGAAAATCTAATATTCTCATTCTCATATACTCAATTAAAGCGGCTGTAAGCGAAGAGCAACAACAAAAAAAAAGAAGTTAACTAACACGGCGCTTAGTTACATTTTGCAGATGCTTAAAAGCCGTCAACGAACTCGATTGCGATGTGCCAGACAGCAAATAAAAATTTAAGCATATACACCACCACATACCCCATACCACATACCCCATATATCGCATCTGTATTGTGTGTGTGTGTGTATCTATAAACGACTTGAAAGTTCTCTTAGACATTCATGCACAGTCAGTCTGAGACTGACCAAATGGCAGAGTGGCAAGCTTCCACAGCTAGTATTCCTCTGCAGATGTGTGAAGCCGAAGATTCAGCTGCAATTTGGCCTGGCCAGGAGGCCATCGGAAGCCTTCACTTTTTATGACCATCGACCGACAAACGGTGTACCTTGGTGGCTGGGTATTCCCCCAGGGTATTGTTCTAGCGTCTCTTCTCTGATCTTCTGTTGGGCACACACATTTCGTTCAATTAACACATTCGATTTTGCAATCGATTTAATTAACTCTCTTCGGAGAGCTTCCATCCCCCCCCTCGGCCACAAGCCACCAGCCACAATGTTCATTTGAAAGTTAAATAATTGTCGGGGGGGAGCTACAGGTTTTGGCATAAGTTATGGCGCTATTAATTTCTGACTAGTGACAAATCAGTGCATTCCGCTTGGAGAGCAAGTCCCATTAATCGATTAGCTATATGACAGTTATGTATATTCCACAAATGATAAGAATTCGATATCAATAAAATACATTAAGGCATTTAACTTAGTTAATAGAGTTAATAATATTAAAATGCATTCAATGGGATTAATGTGTGGAAGAAATAATTATTACAGTGTAAGAATATTTATTTAAAATTAGTTCACTGCTAACGACAATTAATTATAATTAATCGTTACTTGTTATTTGCATAAAAGCTTCTTTCAGAGCTTCTTACAGACTTCTAGTCAAATTTCTATATCCGCTTTATTAGCCATATATTTTGCTATCTTGATATTCCAAATTGAAGATTGATTTGTCGATTTACTTATTGATAAATGATCTAGATACACCCTCGAAAAGTTTACACAAAAACCATAAATTGTGCTCGAAAGGGTGTGATTAAAAGTGAACATTTAGTAGCTCAGTGATAGCTGACACTCCCCCTCAGCGGCAGCCAAACAACTTCCACATCCTTAGAGCCCCTGCTGTGTGGTAGATCCGAGCCTTGAACCACATACAAAAACACACAATAAATAGCGAGTGCAACTAACCAACGACCCGACCCGAACCCAAAAGCATGGGCAAAGGCAAAGGCAAACAAAAACATGGCCAAAGACAAATAGCAGATCCGAAACGCGCCCAGTTTCGGTTCCGAGCTCTTTGGATATTCAATTTGTTTAGACCTTTTTGGCGCTCTCGGTGCTGGCCGACTTGCTGACTTGCTGACTTGCCCCGTTAACTGTTAACGGTCTAAACGGTCTTGCTCGATCGCAATTGGATAATGAATGATGCTTTGAACTGTGGCAAATTCTTTTGTCTCCGCGCAAGCACTGGGGCAGGGGCCGCCGGGTACCGGCCCCCACCGCCGCTTAACATTGAACTTTTCGCCATCCTCCAAGAGACAAACACATTGCGCTACAGATACTCGGGTATATCGCGTAGCCGTGCTCGATTCCCACAGCATTGAATGATTTATGGGCTGGAGAGCAGAAAAAAAAAAAATATAGCCCCAGCGTGTGTAAAGAGGGAAAAAGTCATTCCGTTTTCGATTGCGGATCTAACGGATGAAACAAGAACCTTGTTATGCATTTAGCACGCCACAGAAACAAGGAAAAATATATACAAATAATCGTATACAAATCTGTGGAGATGGAGATGGAGATGGCGACTGCTGCTCTAAGTACAATAAAAATAAAATGCGATGAATTATGGGGCAAGTTTTTATTTTGCCGGTGTGTGTGTGTGAGTGGTGCCAATCAGCATAATCGGTGGATTGGTGATCGGTGGATCGGTGGATCGGTGGATCGCAGGGACTGTTGAATAGCTGTTAGATCGATCGGTGGTGATCGTCAGATCGTCACAGCAGCCATCACTTGCCGCCAATTGTGCATCGATCAGCGTTGAGCTCCCCCAAAAAGAGCGGTGCGGTAGAGCAGACAAGACACCGATACAGATGCCGACCTTGTGGCATCAATCCGATCGAAGCGAAAGAAATGCGTGCAAATAAAATGGTTTCAGTCTTTTTTTTTTTAATTTTTTTTTTTTTTGATTTTTTTTCGTTTCTGGGTTACATCGTTCCAACCAACGTTCCAACGAAGGTCTAACAAATTGTGACTTCCAATTAAGTAGAGTCCAAACAATTATAGCGATTTCGGAATCCGATTTTTGGACACATCTCCTCGCGTGCTGTCGTCCAATTGACGTTGGTCAGCCAACTTGGAACAATTAGCATAAATTAAAATTGGTTTACGGCCCAACATTTGCCCGATGACACACTGCACACTCGCACAGCAATAGAGGCACACACAGAGAGACACAGCGACGCAGCGACAGAGAGTGAGAGGTGCGAGTGGATCGAACCGAGAACCGAACCCATGGATGCGATGCGACTGAATCCGCCTAACGATGAGAGTAAAAGTGATCCAACCGGTTAGCCGCGAACGCAGTGCGGGGCCGCTTCTATAGTTAGTCTCTGAATTTATGACCCACCCACCCTCTACACCCTCCACCCCCCCACAGAAACGAATCGACTTAGAATCAAACGCAGCACTTTTTAATCGCGCCATATAAAGCGCAGACGGCAGACGGCAGAGCAGAGCAACGGCAGAATAAAAGCAAAAGTAGCAGCAGCAACAACAACAACAACAAATAATATACAAAGAATGTTTTGCGCATGCGCCGCATCATTTTCTGTTTCTTCTGCTGCTGCTGGTGCTGCTTGTTCTTTGGTTTTGGATGCCCTGTACTTGGGGAGTGCTGTGGGTATGTTGTATAGAGGAAAAGATATGTGACTGGCAGAATAATTGCTGAGTATTAATAGAGATGTGTTCACAGCTCTCTATCTGTGTGGAATAGAAAAGAAGAGGATCTCGAACCCTTAGTTATTTCGTTTCAACAATCAAAACGAGCGCTGTGGTACCTAGAATTCCAAAGATTTGGGATTCAAATTAAATGTACTTATACCTATATATAATGGCAAGCAATGGGCTGCTACAGCGGAGTACTTCCAGAAATGCAAGCAAGAAATGGAACGCATATTTACCTTACCCTATAAAGCTGTACCTTCCTATGCTCTTTGGTGAACCACAAGCAAGTCCAATGCTGGGTATTCACTAGTCCCAACTATAACCCACTCACCTGTATTCTCTTTTTTGCTGCTGCTTTGCTGCTGCTTCATAACTGTGACTTGTGTTTGCACTGTGATTTATATTCTTTTTCGCTCTGCTCGCGCTTTGTTGTCGGGTCTGCTTTTGCTTTCATTTGAAGCTCGCTTCGAGCCGATGCTGCGACCAGTTCGCTGCTAAGTACGCTAAACAAATAGAAGATTTAGAGACATTCTTCGACAAAAGCGTTGATTTGACTAAATTAAGCCGCAGACGGCGCAGCCGCCGCAACGGTCGCATCGGCATTAAATTGTAATCAATTTTAATGGCTTCTTGGTTGATGTAGCGCTGTAGCTGTAGCTGTGGCTGATGCTTCCCATGGATAGATCGCCGCATCAGATCATCATTGTCAACTGGTTTTGACCAACAGCAGAAACGGAAAGACATCAACAACAACAACAACAACAAAAAAAAAGGTGCTATGTTCTTACAGCTTTATTTTTGCGTGTCTCCCGTCCGTGCTCAGTGAGCTGTCATCGCATAGATTATCATTATTTCTTCTACAACTCTTTTGTAGAGCAGATCGCGTTTTGTTTGGCAATGTGTTTTTTTTTTGTTCTTTTGGTTCTTTTTTGGTGTCAGGTTACCTTTCAACTATTTAGATTGAAGCTAATCAAAGTGAAGAATTAACAGAGCTAAAAATGTTTCTTATATAAATAATATGGCTTGGAATTTGTTTTACTTATTTGTATGTCTCTCGGAAATGCTGCTAATTATGTTTTAATTTGTGAAATTTTGTGGCCTTATGTAAACTTATTTTTGTGCAGAATTTTAGCAATATTTTGGGCAGATGTTAGATAATTTTAATATTGATTAATATTAATATTTTCTATTCGAAATTAAAAATTTAATCAATAATAAAACTAATCTTTTAGCTCTGCAAATTTTCCAAAAAAAAATTAAAAACAAATGCGAATTATTTGTGCTTTAGATATTTGCCTATTATTTTGTCTGCTCTTTTTTTTTAAGTTTTATTATATTCCAGCTCTGAGCAAAACTGTTTATATAATCCGTCCCATAAAATATTTTACACACTGCCCTTTTGCAGCTTTGCCAGCTTGAAGCCCGTTAAATTACTAGTACGATCCATGAAACGACCTTCTGCTTGCTTCCTTATTATGCTTTAATAAGCATTACATCGAAATCTACATAGATATTTGCTTTTGGTAACTCTTTCACTTTCATTTTGCTTCACATGCCCAGCTAAACCATCCCATACCATCCCATACCATCCCGAACCCATACCCATCTTGATTTGATGCCGCCCACAAAGAAAAAGCCACACTTTGCTTTTTGTTCGTATGTGTGTGTCGCGATATAAAGCATCAAACATCATTATCACAGCATCATTAACATGCATATATGTAGTACCACTAAGCCAAGCATACGAGTATACCATTCCGTACTTCAGCACATCCAGCCCCCCCACCTCAGCCTAACTTCATTCATATCCATAGCTGCAATCATATCCAAACTATATTCCAAGCCCGAACCGAACCGAACCGCACCTCACCCCATCTCAATTTACATCCATATCCACATCCACATCCTATACACATCCCATGCCATACCATACCAAACCATCCATCCATCCTTATGCCCCTTGCCATCCACACATTGACATGACTCTGTCTTTTTGGCTTGGTTTAAATTTTAGCTCATTTTTTTTGTCTATGGGATGTCTTTTTGGATATTTTTGGTGTGGTGTGGAATTCATGGCATCATCATCATCATGATCGTCAGGCAGGCAGGCAGAGGCCCGGCAACAACTTGACTCTGAGCTGAAGTGCAACTTGCTGCACTCCTCTCCCACTGCATATCGCTCTCTCTCTCTGCACATAGCTCTCTCTCTGTCTGTCTCTGTCTATGACTGCAGTTTAAACGTGTCTTCAGCTCTGTTATTAAATCAATAATGAAGCACACGAAGCGCCCCGAAGCTGCATCAGCATCATCATCATGATATTGATGATGATGATCGGGCTACATCATTAGCACCAGTTGTGACTGCGGCGGCCAATGTTGCTGTTGCTGTTGCTACGAGTATTGCTGGTGTGTGTTTGTGCCTGGTCTGGTGTTTGTTGTCGGCGTCTCTGGCACGCCGGCTGACACACAAAAAAAAACATCGTGGAGTTCACGGAACGCACCCAAAAGCCAAACTCCGTTTTCGATATTTCGTTTTTGTTTTTGTTTTTTTTTGTATTTTGTATTTTGGCATTAGACAAGCTTTGTTTTGCCAGCACCAAGCACCAAGCACCAAGTTTGGCTTCAAGTTCTTCGTGGTAGGGGGGTACCCATCTCCGGGCTTGAAGCTCGCCAGAAAGAAATCGAATTCGAACCGAACTATTAACTTATTGCAGTCAGTGTAAGTCAAAGTCGAGACGTTTGCAATATTTCTCTCTGTAGCATTCGGGGGAGATCTGTCTGGTCTGGCACATTCCATCCAGCCAGCCAGCCAGCCAGCCAGCCAGCCACGTTTTCGGTCGGTGTTTCAGGCACGGCAAGGTGTTGAGGTTAACTAAGGTGTGATAAATTTTTTTGCCATCGATAGGTCGCTCTACTCTCCGCCTCGAGTGCAGTTTTCTGGGCATTTTTCGCTGTTTCGTTGTCGTCTCTTTTTGTTTTTTTTTTTTTTTTTTTTGTTTTTGTCATAATTGTTTTATTATGGTCGTGTGGGTCGGGTTCGTTCGGTTGTGGGGGGCGCCAAAGTCAGTTTTTCATTGTTGTGTGTTTCGCTTTTAGGGCAGGGATTACGAGTGGAGGCAACTAAAACCAGAAAAAAAAACTTAAGGGGGACACAGCATCGTGACAACGCTCCCCCAACGCAAAAGCTCAGTGCTATAAAACAGTTGCAGAAACCTATATATATATATTTTTTTTTATTAATATTTTTTTTCTGTGTGTGTGAGATAAATTCTCATAGTGCTGAGGAAATCTTCTTCCAACAAATATAATCATTTTCAATTCATTTCTAACTCATTTTATTTGCTGAATTTCTAACTATTTTTGTCTGATTTTTTAGACACTTTTTTCTACCATTTTTGGTGGTAATTAATAGGCAGAGACACGGACAGTAACGCCTTGGCTATACTCAGCGGTGGGGGAGGAGGGGGAGTTGGCCCTCTCCACTTGTGCATAAAAATTTGTCCATCCAATGGCTGGGCTGTGTTGCTATTGCTGTAACGATTGGTGTTGCATTGCCACTGACTGGCAACACGCAAGCCCCCAACCAACCAACCAACCAACCAAATGAAAGAAGCGATGCCAAACTCTGTTTGTCTATTACTTAATTGCCAGGCCATACGCTGGGGATGAGAGGATACCTGAGAAGCAAGCGTAGGAGTATCAGGAGGAGGAGCAGCAGTCGAGAGCATGGAGGTAGTCGTAGTCTGCCTATAATAACAATTAGCGTGGCATTTTAATATGCATTATTGCTGTGAAAAGATCGCAAACTGATTTCACCAGCAACCAAACAGAAGAAGAAAAAAAGAAACAAAAAATAAAAGGCAGCAATAGCAAAGGCAAAGGCTGTTTTAGCAGAAGAGTCACGACTTTAGCAGGACGATGAGGAAGCCAAAGCCACGGGCAGAGCCACAGCCACAGCCACAGCCAGAGCCATCTCCAAACTCCATATGCGTTGGGGTTTTCTTCGTATATGGTTGGTGGGGAATCTTAATTACACAATTAATTTGTTGAGGCATGCAAAATAAAAAGTCTTCGTTGCATGGGTTTCAGTTTCAGTTTCCGTTTGTTTAGGGTGATCAGGTGCTCGTTAAGAGTGTCCCCATATGGTCTTCGCATTGCACTTGAATGATGCAAACATTTCCCTAACACTTTCAATGCCTACATATAATGTTAAGCGCATTAAAGTTGGTTATTTAAATGGAATTTATAGTCATGAGGATTGGCTTAAACTAAGCATTATTACATTTTTACAATATTGTATTTTTTTCTGAAAGGTTTTTTTTTATATTAAAATATCATAAATAGATTTAAAGTTTATACTTTAAAATAAATATATACGTAACCAACTTTTAATAGATTTAAATGTTATTTATTTTACTAGAAATTTTTGCCAATGAATTGAACACATAAATTGAATTTTACTTCCACTTTGAAATATGTTTCAAGTCTTCATTGAAGTAATTTTCTTCTATAGATTATCCCTTAATTTTATTCGCCTTTCCATCCATAATTCGCGCTGGTAAAAGCCCATCTTCAAAGCTGTCTATGTAGTAATTTCCGACAGAGTAGACGTAGACCTCCCCTCCACAAAACATTTTCCCAAGAATCTCTTTATTAACCATTAACCGCTTTTTGGCCGGTAAAGGTAAGCAAATTCCCAAAAAGATAAATCTATTGTATCTGGCAGATACAAAACTCAAATTTAGATATGCAAACGAACAATTTTTCCGTACCCCAAAGACGAGTGGAGTCGAGTCGAGCTCAGCTGAGCTGAGGCGCTCACACTAAATCAAATCTTCATGAGGCCCCCAACGACAAATATATGGGTTAGGCTCAATTTGCAATTGATAGAGAAGCGCGGAGAGTAGAGTGGAGTGGGGAGGAGAAGTGGCTGCTCTAAGGCTGGGGGACTGGTGTGCATCTCACAGATACACAGACACACAGATACGAAGGCAAGACAAAAGGTAATATTGGCGTTTTAATGCATGTTGCCTTTGGTGTTTGTGGCTGCTGCTGCTGCTGCAACCTGCTGGGAAAACACTGAGAGCTCTGCCTTGGTTCGCAAGGGGCAGGGTAATCGATTTGGGAACCAATGATACCGCTCTGCCCCCTGCTGCACGTCCCTCCCCCTCCAATTGTTTGTTTTTCCAATGAAAGCGAAAAGCCCAAAAAACAGAAAAACCAAAGAAAACCCCGAAACGTGCAACAATGGACAAAGGGTAGAGCAGAAGGCAGCTCAGCTCGAAATTAACACTAATACGATGCCAAAGAGAGGGAGCAGCAGTGCCAGTCTGGCACAGCGAAGGGAAGGGAGCTACCAATCTCAGTCTAACTTCTGGGGAGGAAGAGGCAGGGAAGACTGCTTAGTCTGGGAGTCTTAGCTGCGGTGGTGGCAGTGGTACATAGCGCCAATCCCAGTCAAAGTTTCGGTTCAAAGGGGAGGGGGCTGCTTCCCATCCCAGTCTAAGTTTCGGATGCGGCGTATCTGGCTATCCATTAGATACTTGGCCAACGTCAACGTCGCGTGTTTTGATAGCTCGCTGATATTTCAGTCAGTAGGAGCAACAAAAAAAAAAGCACAATGCAACAATCAAAAAAGCAGAAGGCAACCCAACAAAAAATTGTGCCAAAAATGTGCATACCCTGGCGGAAAGGGTATTATGATTTGTAGCAACAAAAGGAAGGATCCTGCATTACATAAATATAGAACAATAAAATGGAATAGGTTGAGTGATGCAATACTCGTATATTAATTAATTTCCATCCTCCAATGCAAGCTAAGCCCTGAGATTTTAATATATTTTACATATATATTACGGCCAAAAATATATCAATATAGTTTGTAGCTGTCATAGAAACAATATGTGCAAAATTCTTTCATTCTTTCTAAAAGAATTCAATTATTCAGCTACGAATAGAATGAATCGAATTTATATATTTTATGCCTCTCAAAGGGTATCCACAAGCTTCGACTTTTGCTGTTTCGTTTCGTTTCTTCCTTGCTCTTTTTTATATATGTATGTATGTATTTCTTTAGGTGCCTGGCCAAGCTTCCCACCTCGCATCAGCTGCACCTTCTTTGCCGGCTTCGATTCCATGTCGGATGCGCGCGCCTTGCAAACGGAGCCAAGAAATCTTTGATTTTTCTTCTTTATTTTTTTTGGACAGAAACCTTTTTTCTCTAACCGAAAGTTGAGGCTGAGCAAAAAAAAAAAAGTTCCATTCCATGCCCGTAATTATGTAAGCGGCGTTCCAAAACTGGCAGCTTATTTATCTTTGTCTCAGTCATGTCAATCAGTCGGTGGCAGCGGCAGCGGCAGCTCAGGCAGCAGCTTCGACTCCGTTGCCGGCAACACACTGATGCACTGCAGCATCATGTGCACCTTTGACCCAGCCAGCCACAGCCAAGTTTGGTGGGGCGCCGCTCAACATGCAAATTAGGCAGCTTCAATCTGTATTATAAATGTGGGGGAAAAAAAAAGTCTAACGCTCGGCAATTGCCATTGGAAGTGGGTTTTTGGGGGATTGAGCATTGAGCATTGAGCACTGAGGAGTGGAGCATCGAGGCAGGGTGAGACTTCTAAATGGGCAATCACCGGGGCATTGATAGTCATGATTGAACTATATTTGGAGTGAAAAATCAATGGGTTCGGGGCATGGGGTTTAAGGTGTATTGAAAGATTGAGTAATGCAAGGAGCACTGGGAATGGAAAGTATGCTAGATAAATGCGGAAATGAATATCAAATTTAGATGACATCTTTTTTTACTATTACCTATTCTTTTGCATATTATATTTCCCTTCAGTGAAATGGTTTCGCATTAATTAATTTCGCCACAGGAAAAAGAGACCATTGAAATATCTATTAAACTCCAAAAACGAGAGAGAGATATATAGCTAAATACAGATACACCTAACAGCTATTATTTTAATAGATTCTTTTTCAAACTCCTCCAATATACATTTAATTGCGATCATTGTTTCCAAGCCAACTGCCTTCTAAATTAATCTTCTTTCACAAACGAATACTTTCATTCGAAGCAAGCAATATATCTAAATTAATGCAGTTATTTTTAGATACATTTGCTGACTGGATTCATTTTAGAAGACTCAGACACTCTCTCTCTGAAGCATCTTTTAGTATGGAAAGAAGGCAGACATATATCGATGATGATGATGATGATGCCGATGATGCTGTAGATGCTTCACTGATGATATAACAATTCAATTAAACCAGTTTACAGAATGAGTATAAGCAGCTCCGAGCTGCGAAGGTAGATCTGCAACTGTGGCACCACCTTAACGGCAAATTCTTTTATTAGAATTTCATGCAAATATCGTTTGGCGACAGATCACAACCTGCAGCGGATTTAGTTACCTCCCTGCCTGCCTTTTGCTTTTTATGAATCCGCTTTTGCATAATGTTCCAGTGGACATTGGGCTGGGTTCGATTTTTGATTGTGGCTCTCTGACCCATTGCCGGCATTTTGGCTTGGCCTTTGGGCAAGTTCCTGAGGCTGCAGTTTTTGGCGACAAGTGCCACAGTCAGAGAGCCACAGCCACAGCCACGGTCCGAACCAAAGCAAGAGTTCGCGTATTGGCCAATACACATAGGTGAGACTGCCCACAGATACATTCAGACAGATCCATGATTGGGGATTGGGCATGGGGGGAGACTCAACTGGTTGAGATGCGCTCAAAAAATGACTTCAATCCGTTTGGATGGTCGTCTCAAGGGGACACGGCGGTGGGGGATCTGTGGGGTGCCATGAAATGTCCAAGATGGCCTTCGATGATTTTTGCAGCGATTAAAAAACCGATGACGATGTCTCGTGGTTCACTTAGCATTCAAAGTGGCGCAAAGAGATTTATACGAATTGTTGCGACAATTTTCAACCTTTTTTTTTGTGTTTTACTCGAATTTTTTGCTGTTGTTGCTGCTGCTGCTGCTTTGAGTCATTCCATTCAATTGAAATTCTTGAGCACAATCTTGTTATTGTCTTTTAATGATGTTGTTGTTGGCTGTTGGCTGTTGGCTGTTGTTGCTGTTCATCTTGATAGTTGTGGAGCCAACACTTTCGATGTTTAACTCTGACTGACCTTTAGCCATGGATAGTTCTATATATTTGTATCTGTATCTATACATCTCCAACTGTATCTGTATCTGTATCTGCATCTGTACATACGAGTCTGCTGGCTGACACAGTTTCGCTTACGTTTAATTGTACGGATTTATAGGATTTTAATAGCTGCACCGTGTGTGAGCTTTGGCATCGGCAGCGGCAGCGGCAACGAAGCCGACAACGACAACGGCCAAGAATTGCCCGAAGATTCCATATAACTTGATTTATACTACCAACACTTAACTGGCCAAAGAGCTGGCTGGGTGCTGGTTTTAGTGGGTGCCATAATTGATTCGCCAAGAGACTCGACTCGTCTCTCGCTCTCGCTAAGCCTACGGTGATCGTGTTGCTGCTGTTGGGCTTTCCATGGGAGGTTTCATTATAGTGTGTGGGGGGGTGGGATATATTAATTAGACATGGCCCCAGGCGCGGGGAGGAAATATCTGTATAGCTGTGGGGCAGCCATTAATGGAGTGCTAATCATGAAGAAATATTTCAGCTAATCAGCTAATTCCCAGAATTTCATCTCACCCAAAATGATTCGAAATTCCCCCCTTAGATATTTTCCATTTCACTTCAGGTGAAATGTCAAGTTCCTTAGGCAAATGATTCAAGACTTTTGCTCCCACATTCATAATGTTTGATACACACCCTTTTTGGTGAGCCAAAAGAAGGCCAGAAACAATGCCACCGAAGACAGACAGTCAGACAGCTAGACAGACAGCTGGGCTAGGGTTCCCAGATCAATATGAAATATCATTCGCCCGCCAAATATGGCCTTGGGTCATTTAGAAAGCAATTCATCGAAGCAATTCGAAGCTCACAGTTGAATCGCAAAACAAAGAAAATAAAAATAGAAATACTCCTAATACAATAACAGCAACAACAACAACAACAAAAAATAGATTCCCGAATAAAACTACCGTGGGCTACTGCCAAAAAGGCTACCGGGAAGAGTGCGCGATAAACATTTAAGATTGCCCATTTTAACCATTGTGTTTGATGGCCCCAAAGCTAAATTTACAACCCAAAAAAAACCACAGCCAAGCAGAGATATCTGTAAAAAATTGCAATTTGGGTTGGGTTTGCTTACTGGATGAATTTTTTGTTTTTATTTTGGCTGTGGCTGCTGCACATCTTCTTTCCTGAAAATATTTTGCAGTTTTCTAATTGTTTTGTTTGGTTTTTTGAAGGGGGGATTTTCATCTCTTGTGCGAGACGCGGCATCGTTAACAAATTTATTATAATGGAGAGAGAAACATAGATAGAGAGAGGGAGAGAGAGAGAGAGGGAGGGAGAGAGAGGGAGCGAGAAAAATCCCCAAAAAAAAAGATACACCATTCCTCCCCAGAGTCGCGTCGCTGAGTCGCTGCCTCTTTTCGTGTCTTCTTGGCCATTGCATAAGTTTGCTAATTTTTTTTTTTTTTCCAACAGAGCTGGGCTTTTTTTATATAATATCGTTAATACATATTATTTTGCAAGGCTTTGTTCATGCTCCAGGTAGAGTCTTGTACTTTGAACTGCGAACTCCATTGGGCAGAGGCAAAGGCAGAGGCAGAGTCTGTGCCTTAGAGCTTGCTTTTGGCCAATGCCCGCCTGATCAATGGATGGACTTGGACATGTAGGCATCTGCCGAAATTGACAGACTGAATGAAGAGTGGGAGGGGGGAGGGGGAGGAGTGGGTTGTGGTACTCGTCTTGTGCAGTGACCCAAAGAAATGGTAATGCGAGTCTGGATCGTCTTCGTCTTTGGTTGGGTCAGAGGGAAACCCATGCCCCATACCCGCACCTCATGGCCTGGCCTGGCCACTCAGTCATTGAGTCAGTGGGTGCAACACAGTCAGCCGCAGAGCCACAGCCGCCACAGCCAGACTTCGTGTGAAGATCTGTGAGAAGTATACAAATGGGTTTCAGGTTCGTTGGTTCACTACAGTTTTTTTTTTTGTTTCTTGCCTGTGTTGTGGACTGTGGGCACCAAAGGAGTTTACTTCTCATTTTGTGCTGCAGGTTTTCGTTCAGCGACTGTGCGGCGGCTTCGATGGTATCGCCTTTGAAATCCACGACAGCGACAAAAGTCGCAGTGGAAGACTGCGACGACGACGACGACGACGACGTTTGGCCTAATAGACATAGAGGAGTCCCCAAACCCCCTGCTTGGTTTTTTTTTTTTTGTAGAGTCTCTTCCTGCAGTACCTTTGATGATGATGATGATGTTGCTGTTGTTGCTGTTGCTGGGGGAGGCCATTGATGATGATGATGATGATGATGAGGAGGAGGCCGTTCGTCTGGAGACTAGACTTTCACTATTAATTGTCGATTTTCATCAATTGTTGTTGTTCATTGTAGTTGTTATACTACGGATCGGATGGGCTGGTATGGTGGGGTGGGTGATGCGGCAATGCTTAATGGCCTGGCCAATGGGTAATGGGGTTGGTATTTAAAGTTGAGCACAAAAGACTCAAACTCAGACTGAGAGCTGAAAAACTGTAGAAGAAGAAAAAGAAGAAGAAGAAAAAAACCCAATTTCTTGTAACCGTCCTCGAATCGAAATTTTCATATCGAAATTGGATCTATTACTCAATGGAGAGTGAGAGACAATTTGATTGATTTATGCAATCTCAGACCTTTCCTCCAGCCATTGTCTATGGCAGTTAATTGCTCATCCAGCAGAAGATCCGTCCGCTCCACCATTCTGCTGCGAGTCTTCTGTTATATCATCGAAAAGTCTGGGCGGGGAGGGGGTACATGCCCCCCCCCCTCGTTACATTTGCATTTCAAACCCAACATTTGACATAGTTTTGAGATGGCATTCTACAAAGCGATTGAGACGCCGACAATGTCTGAATATTTGTCACTGCCAAAGTGCCGACCTGCCTCTGCCAACTCTCATCTAACCATACCCAAAAAAAAAAATGGTAGGGGGGTGCACCGGCAACAGCCAATAGAACAACATTTATGATTAGTTTTTTCTAAGTTTTCTGTTTTTATTCATATGGAAGTTGGCTTGAGGTTCGTTGTTGCTGTTGTTGTTTCTTGTGGCCAAATGCAGCGCTTAATCATCTATAAGGCAAGTTATGCCTTTTCGATTTGTCGCTATGGGAAACTTGAAATTCTGGTAGAGTTGGGGGGAACGTAACGTTTTCTAGAGTGTGTGGAAGATGTACAAATAATTTACTGGGTTTACGGCTGCTTGTAGGTCAACGTTTGGTGCCTAGGAATTTACACAATTTAAGCAATTAAATTGCGATAGCGATTGATCATGAAATACTATTTATGTGAAAGAACTAGAGATACTTACGCGTATGCGTAAGGTAAGGTGTGTACAAAATTAATTATATTTTATGCTGCATTTTTATTACCAATTTAGTTATTTATTTTCTATAAATATGTTTTAGCACTAAATAAATTATTTTAAATAAAGTTGTACTCAAGAGTATGAGGAGTTCGAGTCAATAGAGGAGACATGTGTAGTTTTGTATTTTATTCAAACATAATTATATCCTATTAAATTGTGAAAAAGTATCAGTACTTTTTGAACACAGTTTTCCACATATTTTGCACATGCTTGTTAAATTAAAAAACGTTCAAACAATTATGGTATGGTATCTGATTATAATGTAATCACATGATGTTCCAATTACTGCTTTTCTTTGGGGCAGAAAATGCTTTAATTTGTTGAAAGATGATTAATGTTTTGACCAACTTCATGTAGAGCTTTATTATCTCTTTTTTTTTTGTCTTATATTGCCATGAAAACTATTAAATTTTTTTGTAGTTTTTAATCATTATGTCTCCTTGATTTATATATTGGTATATTTTTAATGTGTAAAGTATTTACATGGCAATAAAAGAAGATGCCAAAAATATCCTCTGCTAGTATTTAAAGTTTTCTGAGTCGTAAAATTTCAATAATTTTGAATATTTCTTTTGCCATCCAAACGGACAAATCTCTCAAGCATAAATTTGTGCAATATTTCAATACACTGAAATGCACCCATCATGAATATTTATATAAATTGTATATATTTATACACACATTTATCTATCTATCTATCTTTTTTTTCGTTATTTTTTTTTTGTATGACTTTATGACTGCCCTCCATGAACTGCGTCCACGTTTTTCTCGATTTTTGTTGTTTTATTTTTGGCGTTGGCTTTTCGGTGTTTGTTGGGTCTACTTGGGACAACTGACACGACAGCCAAACAGCAACCAAAATCATTTATTAATTTGTCAAATTCAAGCCAAGAGACACACGTTAGGAAATCCACAATCTGGCGGTGGGCTATGATTATTATTATTTTGCCAGCTTTTTTTTAGTGTTTTGTTTTTACTTTTTGTTTTGTTTTGTATGTAGCGTAGCTGTTGGGGCTGCCGGGTTATAACTAATTCCTGCAGATAAAAAGTGTCAAAAGAGTCAGACGGCCAAGAAGTCAACTGAAGTCGGCACAAAAAAAAATCAGTGAAAAATAACTAAATACACAGCAAAAGTTGATTAGTAAGAAATATATGTACATATGTATGTATATGCATGTCTGTATGAGACATGTGTGAAAAATAGTTTTGTTGAAGTTTGCTTATAATTATGGTTTGGCTTAATTAATGGTTTTGATGACAGTTTCTTACTGGCCTGAGATTTATGGGAATTGGAGAGGGAGGAAACTTTGAGCCAAACCGAAGGGTTTTTATATAGGGGAGATTATGACTTTAAATAAACATGGGGAATAAAAACAAAGACGGTATGGAAATAGGATAAATAAAGGGGTAATTTTTCAGCTAAATATTAATTCCATTTGCTGCTATTTCTACTCTTCTACTAAGAGTATTAATCCAAAGAATTACAACCTCAACTTATTCTTCAATTTTCAATAATTTCGTTTTATTGATGTGCAAACAAACAACAACAAAAATTATGCAAATTATGAAAAATGATTTCACAAAGCCAAAACGAAACGCTGCCACACAGAGATTCGATGAGGATTTTGCAATGCGAATAGGCCAAAATATTTATTATAATCAACAAAAACAACAAAAAAGAAACAACAGCGAACACCCGCAACGTGGCAGGGAACCCGGGTTGTTGGGGCAGCCAACAGCCAGAGAGTCAGGGAACGTGCAACAACGGACAACACAATTTATTACATTTTATGTGCCGCATTAACCGAGCGATGGAGATGTGATCCTCGTTTCGTTTAGGTTGGTTTTTACTCTTGGGGGCTGGGGGGTTTTCTATTTTGTTGTTGTTGTTTTTTTTTTTTGGCAACATCTTCGTTTTCTTGGTTGCAACGTGAGCTTGCCTCATTGCTAACCCCGCGACACAATGAGGAGGTGTCGTGGCAGGCATCGCTACCCCCCTACTACATCTATATATTTATATATGTGGACAGTTGCTGGAGTTTTTGAGCATTTCTAATTAAGACATTCGATATGGAGGAGGCTTGCGTGTGGAACGCAAGACAATTGGGCAACGAACAGCAGCAGCAGCAGTGGCAACAGCAGCAGCAACATCAACAGCAGCAACATTAGCGGCAGTGGCAACAGCAACAGCAACTTATGAATCTTCTCATATCTGAGACAGCACTCGTATTTGGCATTTCACCAACCATTTAGCATTAAGCGCACCCCAGAGACATTCACGCAGTGGCATTCACGGCCGCTTGACTTTCAGTATTCTAAATTGCTAAAGACCTTTTCCTTTTTATCCTTATTGCAGGTGCAGCAGCAGCAGCAGCAATAACCGCAGGAGGAGCAACAGCAGCAGCAGCCAGTCAGCAGCCCCGCAAGTCGAAACTCCTTGTCGAGCGAAAAATCGGGAAAACTGACAGCAACACTGACAGCACAACAGCAACAGCAGCGGCAGCAGCAGCAGCAGAAACTACAGAAGCTCCGGCTACGACAGCAACATCTGCAACATCAACAATTGCAGTTGCAACAACAACAACAGCAACAGCAACAGCAACAGGAGGAACAACAGCCACTGCAACTGCAACAACAGCAGCAACAGCAACAGCAATCCATACCACAAAAATCAGCCAAGTGAGGCTTAATAACCCAGCGACATCAAGCATGTTACTTTTGCAACCCAATGTAAGTTTATATATAAAATATGTGCACAGGAATATCATGGGAAAAATGTCATAATTATTCATTAGGTGGGGGAGAGAAAGTTTTTACCCATAGAATATCAATAAACCTCAAGAACTGCCTTCGTTAAATTTGTCATAAGAGTTAGCAATAGAAACCTTCACTCGAAATATTTTAAATTTATTTACACTCCCATAAACACGCAAAATATTTCCAATTTCCAATTTGCAATCCTCATATCCCGCTGGGATAACTGTCGAATGAGAACAAAATAAACATCCTGAGCGTAAAGTGTGTACAAATTGTATGCAAATTGGCCATGTCCATAGATGAATGGAAGCGTTAATTGCCAGCTGCGATGAGTTAAGTGGAGTCAAGTTGTCTCACCAAACCACACCCCATAAGCAGCAGCAGCAGCAGCAAACAATTAAATAGCTATTGTTACGGGGGAAACACACGTATGTTTGGAAAACATTTTGGCCACAGACCATAAGCATAACCATAAGCATAACCATAACCAATTAGGAAAACATTCTAAAGAGTTTTGCTTTTTCCAGTGCTGGCCTAAGGGTGGGCTCTGCTCTGGGCATAGAAGAGCCAATGGCAGTTGCACAAGGAAATGCGCATGTCCTGGGGGAAAGTTAGACTCCGCCAATCCATACGAGCATTTGGCTATCCTAAGCTATTTTATAAGCTAGCTGGCTGTGGTTTATTCAGTCACTAATTCAGTCGACTGTCGACTGTCTTTCGTTGCAGAGCTCCTTTAGTTCACTGTCGCCCTTTGATAATTTCTCCACGCAATCCGCGACGACGACAACAACGTCGTCGGTAACCGCAGCAGCAGCTGGACACCATCATCTGCAGCAGCATCAGCAGCAGCAGCAGCAACATCAACAACATCATCATCTCCAGCAGCAGCAGCAGCAGCAACATCTGCAGCAGCATCACCAACAGCAGCAGCAGCAACATCAGCAGCAGCAGCAGCAACATCAGCAGATCCTTAATACCCAACAACACCAACACCTGCTGAAGACCGAGTCACTGCTCTCCCATGAGGAGGATCAGTTGATAAGCAACCTGAACGACGTGGCCGGATCGCACAGCGAGCTCTTCTCGGATCTCTTCTTCCCTCGGACTCGAACAACTCGCTGCTCTCGCCGACGACCAGCGGCTATCCGGATAATCCATCTGGCGAGGATCTCACCAGCTCCATCGAGAATCTCACCAAGCTCACGTGCCTGCGGGACAAGCGGCTCTCCTCCATTCCCGAGCAGCAGCTCAGCTCCGAGCAGGAGCAGCAGCTCTGTCTGCTCAGCCTTCGCTCCAGCAGTGATCCAGCCATAGCCCTCCACGCCCAACAGCAGCAGCAACAGCAGCAGCAGCAGCAGCAACAGCCCCAGCAGCAGCAGCAACAGCAACAGCAACAGCAGCAGCAATCCGGCGCGGGCCAAATCCAGCTGATCTCGCCCATCGGTGGGCCACTGTCCTGCGGCAGCAGCCTGCCCAGCTTCCAGGAGACCTACTCCCTCAAGTACAACAGCAGCAGCGGCAGCAGTCCCCAGCAGGCCTCCTCCTCCTCGACGGCGGCAGCGACGCCAACCGATCAGGTGCTGACCCTCAAAATGGACGAGGACTGCTTCCCCCTGACGACTGCCGCCGAGGTTATGTCCGGCTGGAATGCCAGTCCTGCCCCGGCTCCTGCCCAGCTCCAGCAGCTGCACACGCTCCAGACACAGTCCCAGATGTCGCACGCCCATCCGCATCCCAGCAGCAGCAGCAGTGGCAGCAACAACAACAACAACAACAACAGCAGCAGCAACAACGGTGGCAGCAGTGGCTACAACTACCACGGCCACTTCAATGCGGTCAATGCCAGCGCCAATCTGTCGCCCAGCTCCTCGGCTAGCTCGCTGTACGAGTACAATGGTGTCTCCGCTTCCGATAATTTCTATGGACAGCAGCAGCAGCAGCAACCGCAGCAGCAGCAGCAGCCTAACTATCATGTAAGTACAAACAATATATGGTACAACATATATAAGAAAACAGAAACCGAGGCACTCAAGTCAATGATATAAGTTTACCTAAAACCCAATAGAAGGATCATTTATTAGGGATCTGACTTTGGCATACAATCTACTGGGATATATGCCTGATGCCGAGCCATTTGAAGCTCAAAAAATGAGCAAAATAAAAGAAGAATTGAATTGCCTTCACAGAGAACAAATGCCAAATTTTATAAAACTAATCTCCAATCATCCTGAATGCTAGAGGTTCTGTGAAAAACTATTTCATACTCAGTCTTGGTACTGCTTTGCTGCTAAAACTGTCTACGATTAATAGCAATTTTAAGCACAACTTCTAGACTTCTTAAGCACGCTAACCACTACCCTCCTGGATCTCTTCTTCCCTCACAACTAATCCCAATCTTATATCTTATGTTTTCCCCCCAGAACTACAATTCACACAATGGCGAACGCTACTCGTTGCCCACCTTTCCCACCATCTCGGAACTGGCGGCCGCCACAGCTGCTGTGGAAGCGGCAGCAGCCGCCTCCATTTCCGCTTCATTGGGGCCAACGCCCGTGCGTCGATCCTCGCTGCCCGTGCAGCGTACAGTCTCACCCGCCGGCAGCTCCGCCCAGAGCCCCAAGCTGGCCAAAATCACGCTGGGACAGCGACATCACGCCCATGCACACTCGCTGCAATTGAGTTCGGCGCCCAATTCGGCGGCCAGCTCGCCGGCGAGTGCCGCCGGGGCAGATCTGCAGGCGGGACGACTGCTGCAAGCAGCCTCCCAGCTGTGCGCCGTTTGCGGGGACACCGCCGCCTGCCAGCACTATGGCGTGCGGACCTGCGAGGGCTGCAAGGGATTCTTCAAGCGGACGGTGCAGAAGGGCTCCAAGTATGTGTGCCTGGCGGACAAGATGTGCCCGGTGGACAAGCGGCGACGCAATCGCTGTCAGTTCTGTCGCTTCCAGAAGTGCCTGGTCGTGGGCATGGTCAAGGAAGTGGTGCGCACGGACTCCCTGAAAGGACGCCGTGGCCGGCTGCCCTCCAAGCCGAAATCGCCACAGGAGTCGCCGCCATCGCCACCCATTTCGCTGATAACGGCTCTGGTGCGGAGTCACGTGGACACGACGCCCGATCCGTCGTGCCTGGACTACACCCACTACGAGGAGCCGTCGATGAGCGAGGCGGACAAGGTGCAGCAGTTCTATCATCTGCTGACCAATTCGGTGGATGTGATCAAGCAGTTTGCGGATAAGATACCCGGCTACCTGGATCTCACGCCCGAGGATCAGGAGCTGCTCTTTCAGTCCGCCTCCCTGGAGCTGTTCGTCCTGCGTCTGTCCTATCGCGCACGCAGCGACGACACCAAAATGATCTTCTGCAATGGCACGGTGCTGCATCGCCATCAGTGCCAGCGATCATTCGGCGAGTGGCTGAACGACATCATGGACTTCAGTCGAAGTCTGCACAGTCTGGAGATTGACATATCAGCGTTTGCCTGCCTGTGTGCCCTCACACTGATCACAGGTAGAGACAGTCTCACTTAAACCCCAAAAAGGCGAATCATTTATTTACATATTTATTCCCTTTGATCCTTTAGAGCGTCATGGCCTGCGTGAGCCAAAGAAAGTGGAGCAGCTGCAGATGAAAATCATTGGCAGTCTGCGCGATCATGTCACCTACAATGCGGAGGCGCAGAAGAAGCAGCACTACTTCAGTCGCCTGCTGGGTAAACTACCGGAGCTGCGCTCCCTCAGCGTTCAGGGATTGCAGCGCATTTTCTATCTGAAGCTGGAGGATCTGGTGCCAGCGCCAGCTCTTATCGAGAACATGTTCGTCACCACATTGCCCTTCTAGGCAGTCCAAAACCAACAACACAACACAAGAACAACAACAACAACAACATTGCTTCCTTCAACCTAGAACCTAAGTTAGAGCCACTAAGAACTAGGTAGACCATAACTAGCTTTAGTAGAAACCCCCAATAAATAAAAAGAAAGAAAGAAAGAAAGAAAGAAAAACTAAACGCGCAGTGCAAGTATGCAGCAGAACACACAGGCCATATCTATATAGTTCGAGGATAGCTGCTGGTTAGACAGGCCATCCATCCATCCATCCATCCATCCATACCCTGCCCGATGGATAATTGCGTACATGAATATTTGAAAGAGACTCCGAAGGCTCCTTTGTGACTTCGTGTCAGCGCCCAAGCAAATTACAACTTGTTGACGTTAATTGTTCAAATTGTTTAATTTCAACTGTCAAAATCAATAGGCAGGCACGCACGGAACTTCAATGGAAAACACTTTCCCAGCACAACCCTTTATATCCCGAACTCTACTCAAACCTGGCTCAACATTCAGACGGACACGGGCAGCACCGAACGCTCTGTTGGCTTTTTCTCTTTTTTGCTAACTTCTAGTCAATTGTTTTAAGCGTTACACAAACCACAATTAGAGCTGTAGGATTATTATTTGTAGTACACATAGGTCCCTCCAGAATTAACTCGAAATAATACTAGCTAATAGTTGAATGAGTGGCCATAAATTCGAAATTTTGGATTGAATAATTCATATAAAAATTCTATAATTTGTTTTCCTTCTAAATGATTTCCACTCTGCCGATTTGTGGATATCAAACTATCATATCATATACACAGCAATGCCATGCTTGCCCTCTGGCTAAGATAAATCCCATACGAATCCCCCATACCCCAACCAAGTATTTCTGTAAAATCTACAATAAGTATGCCCAAATTTAGGGCTACAGTTTAGCTACATATATCTACATAGATAGGCATAGCATTTAAGGTATTACTTTGATTGAAGGAGTTATCAATGGCACTCAACCAGTGCACAATGAGAGTTTAAGTACCTTTTTGTGATGATTGTGTCTGACACAAAGAGTTGCACACAAACACACAAATCTAGCAAATAAGTAATGGATATCTGTTAATCTTTAGCATACACATAAGCTAAGTATTTCGATAGCCCAAAACCCCCATACCCCCATATGCGTATCTTTTAGTGTGTACGTTACAAACGAGAAACAAAAAAAAACAAAAGAAAAATTAAACCTTATTTAATCTTAGCCACTACAAACTGAGTTCTCAAAGAAAAGGCAAATGGTTCGATTGTATCTCTCTCTGTCTCTCTCTCTCTCTCTCTATGGGTCGATCGATCCATTTGTCCACTCTCTATATATGTGTGTTATTTCGATAGGAAAAACCCCCCTCTATGTGATTTTGTGATAGAATTGGCATTGAACTTTAAATCTGTGTCTATAATACATATATACAATACATGCATAAATATACATATATATTTTTATGTCTAACTTTTGTATGGTTTATTTTATACGTACAACTTTTCTTTGATAACAACAACAACAACAACAAAAACAAAACAAACAAAAAATAATGATCATTAGCTAGCAAAATATTATAAAGTATATTTCAAAATACAGCCTTTAGCAGATGATAAAAAATTAAAAAAAAAAAAACAACAACTTTCCAATTAATGTTTTGTATTGAATGGAAAACCAGTTTTCTATGTGTAAATTTCAAGACTTTTATAACTAAAATAATTAAACAAACAAAAATATATGTATATGAATATGAACAACATATCTCTCTTTAAGCTTTCGAGTGCACAGAAACAGAACCCTTAAGTGTTATTAAATCTATATAATTTATGGGATATGAAATGATACCTACTATTGGCATGCCTATATATTAACTATACAATTTAGATAGATCATTAATAAATTATTAACGTACATGTATGTATGTAGCACCAGAGATGAACTAGATTTTGTACCAATCTTTAGGAGGAACTTAGGCCAAGGTAAACTAAGTATAAACCATGATCTGCATGCGGCTAAGCTGAAGCTATACACTTACATATAAACGCATATACATTATATAAAACATTTACATCCAAGTTGCATGACATGTTTAGAATTTTAGAGCAATAATTCATAAGGACAAAGCACTTTGAATAAACTATAAACTATAAAAACAAAAAAAACCTATTAAATAGAAACTACAAAATGGAAACTTGTAACGGTTAGGAAACGGGAAATGAAACAGGAAAAACACAGGAACAAGTTAGGTGACCAAGAATACAGTTTGAAAGAGCAGCTCTTTAGCAAGCGATGTAAGTTAGGTTCGGGTTCGAAACCCACAAAAACGATGCCATTTTATAGCCGTTACAAACAATGTATATCCAATCATGCACCACATAACATTAACATACACACACACACATATATATATATATGATATATATATAATAGTTATAGTAAACCTCTACTTTGTACCTACACAAGAAAAACATACAATACATGAAACCTTCATACATACTACTATATACATACATATACATATACAGATATATTTTGAATAGAGAAAAACAACAACAAGAACTTTTACAAGTTAATTCTGGCACAAATATAGCCATAACCGGAACATACATACATATACATATTTTTTGGGTTAATTGTTCTTTTTGTAATTTTATATATATACACACATACATACATACGCATACCTATATGTGAATGTCAAGTGTGTGAAACAAAACAAAAGAAAAAAGAAACCAACCGTAAAACGTGAAATTTTTCGATAAAACGATTTTAAAAGAAAACCTTTTTCAACATTGCTATAAAAATTATATATGTATACACCCTACACACACGATATATAGTATATGTGAATATATTTTGAAATATATATACAACATATACACATACATAGATGTATGTATATATTTTACTAAATAAGAGTTCAGATTTAAGCTAGAAGCAGCGCATCAAGCTTTATATAAACAACAAAGATTGGCACAAATTAAATTTAAAGCATTACTTAGATGTTTTCCGACAGATAATACTATACATAAGGATAGTGTATGTATATGAGTGCGTCTATTGGTGCAGAATCAGCAGACATCCACACACACAACAGAGATAGTAACTTAAGCTATATTCAAAACTAATTGTGCGCCTACTACTAGCAAAAAGAAATACCTAAAGATGCTATAAGTATACATATAAAAGATATATTTATATATACATATGTATAGTTGCTATATAGTTGAGTACAGAGATGCGTTATGGTTACATAGCCCCCCGTTGTGTAATTTTTATTTTTATTCTAATTTGAACGTTTCATTTAACTCTTAAGTATCCAAAACAATATGCATATGAATGTTATGATATAGATACATATATGCCATATATATTTATATATGTAGTATATATATAGGTATATATGCATATATGTATGTATCGGGCAATTCAATTAACTCTGCAATTCAATACAAAGCAAAGTTTTTTCTATATCTGTCTTTCAAAACAAATTAGTTATACAAACCAAAACGTATTTACATAAATGTATACAAACACAAATCGTATATTTTAATTGATTTGAAATAAAAGAAAAACTAAATCAATTTACTTGCTAATGTATGGTCTTTTTTTGTCTTATTCTAGCCTAATATTGCAGACAGCTCTCCTGAGTCTTATTTTAGGATTTGTTTTGTCGTTTGTGCTATATCTTTGGATATATCGTAACTTATACTAGTCTTAACTGTGGCTTGATATTCGAACTAGCAGTCTTATGTACAGGGATTGGTGGTTCCTCTTAAAAATTTACAAAATAAAACAAACACTTTAAACATAAACGCGCAGATAGGCATCAATGGACTCTCGGCAGATGGGGCAAGCAGCCCCCAAGTCCATGTACCTTTGCATCTGCACTGAACACTCGGCGCACAGGCATAGATGGCGGCAGGGCAGGATCACAATGTTGGTGCGACGCTCCATGCACACCACACAGCCCCCGCTACTAGGTGTGACGCCATCGCTGGCCTTATTGGAACCACTCCGCCACATGCGGTTTAGCTGGTGTTCTGTCCACAGATAAGCGCACTGCGTTTTCTCTGAGATCTCTGTGCGGGCCCGCTGCAGCAGGTAGATGAGTAGTAGGTAGACGTAGCGCCGGAACATGTAGAGAACCAGCAGCAGGGCGACGCCAATCGACAGCCGGAACAGACTGTTGAACAGACCCAGGCCGCGGGCCACAATCGAGTGCACCACAAAGGCCAGTATATAGTCGAATATGGCGATAACTGCCCGCGGTAGCAGCATAATCAGCCATAGTACAAGGGTGCCCAGATCATCGAGCAGGCCCCAGCAGAACAAGCCACTGGATAGCAAAAAATCTCTGGTATGCAGCAAGCCACCACATGTGCCGCCATGAAAGTATTCCGCCAGATCCAAGATGTTGTCGTACAGCCTGTTGTAGCAGCTTTGGAGCTCGCAGCCGGTGTATTTCAAAAGGTGCAAGGCACGCGTACTTCCTTCAACAATGCAATAGCCAATGAAATAGCTGCCCCACAGAAAGTAGGACACGCAGGTAACGATTGCATTTATAACAAAGGCCAGTGGCCGGAGCAGGGCTTCATCGAGGCAGTCCAGGACTTTGACTAGAAAGTATAGCATGATTTCATTTCATGAGAACAAAATCAAATTTTAACGAAATGCAAACAAAACGAAACCAAAACAATGACGCCGGCAGTGTGACCAGTGCTGCCGATTCAGCTTTTTTCCCGTCAACTCTGGCTGATTTTTTTAACAAGCTGCGGGAAAAAATTTGTATATTGCGGGAATTCTGGAAGTTGTATGGATATTTTTGACAATTTAATCCAAATTAAAGAATTCAGTGAACCTGATACGACCAAGCGCATTCTGTGCATAAGGTATGATGAGTTAGTGGAGCTAATACTTTAAAAACACTAAAATAGTGAACCCATAAATTACGTTTTTTTTTCTTGAGTTTTCAGCCTTTTTCCTGAGTGCTGTTGGCAGCACTGAGTATGACCTCAGAAAAATCCCAAAATGTACTTCTCGTCATTTAAATATACCGAAAAAGTACCGCTTAAAAAAGCAAGCAACGCACTTAACCCCGAACTATTAATACATTAATTTCATGATGTTTGTGAATTATATTCTTCTTATAGATCCATGCTATAATGTTATATATAGGTAATGCACTTTCTTGCAAAAAAAAAGTTTGTATCATTGTCTTATTTGAATGGCTACATTTTAATTAGGTCCCACACTTCTGAATCTGGGACTTTGTTCATCTGCAATAATAATAAAAAAAAATAGTTTAAATTTCAAGTTAAAATTTCAGTTTAGCAGCTAATCAAAAACTTACCAACTCCTGCTTCAGTTGATCGGCTGCAATGGGAGTTTCTGTGTCCGTGTCCGTGTCCATGTCCTCCCCTTGCAATGCAAAACGTCTCTCTGTGCTAAATCCTTTTTCCTTTAGACTATAAATAAAGAGCGCCAGATAGTCAGCGAATAGAACACGTATGATATCATTTTTGGATCCAACATGCAGCAAGTTCTTGCACTTCCTGAGAGCTCTTACTATATTTCTAGCATACGACTTGGCCCGAACAACTTTAGGCTCGAACACTAGACTCTCCACTGTATTTGCGTACTTGGCAATTACATCCTCCAAGTTTAGAATTTCAATTTGCTTACAACTCAATATCAACGATTTGAGCTGCGGACATGTAGGCAAATATAACCTATATGTGATGGGCGAGTCTAATATGTGAATTGACAGCTTTGTCAATTCAGGATACACAACATCCAGTTCCAGGCCTATTGGATAATAATAGCACTGTAGCGTAAAGTCCCCAAGATCCATTGTACATAGTGTGTCGAACGAAGTCACTTCCAATTCTTCCAGGTGAATCAAGTGTCGTATTTGTTGTTCTGAAATTGAATGTTATGCCAAGACCAGTCAAGCCAAGCTGCTTAAAATCTTACCGTGATTCATCCAAAATCCCTCTATTTTCAAAATTTTACAGTATTCATGCACGTATTGAAACACATCCGTTTCGTGGCTTTGGTAGACACAGTTCAACTTAATGCTTTTAATGCTTTCCCTTTTTAGAAAGCCTTTGATTGCATTGAAATTATCATCTGTAATTGCAAAGCTGCCTGAATCGAGATTGATGCATTGCATTGCAATGAGCTCTATCATAGAATCAGATACATTCGCGTCTATATCAATGCAGGTAACATTGGATCCGCACAGCGTGACAACAACTTTCAACTCGTCCGCTGAAAAATCAGAGCAAATAAGTTGCTTGAATGCATTCCGGCTGTGATAGACAAATTGTTGGCTTAGTTGTTGGTTGACTTGGGCCAATCGCGCTTTGTCTCCGTCTTTCAGATATCCAAACACCATGTCCATGATCTCTACGGGTAAATCGCAAAACATTTTGAAACAGAAGCGAAGCACGAACACGTTTTAGCACAGGGACCGGAAACAGGAAACAGAAGATACAGGTATGCATGTAGATATGTATCAGAGATGGGAGTCCTTGTATCGATGTTATGCCAGGGATTCGTACAGTATTAATTACTGAATTACTGAGCCGCAAAAATTTACTGAACCAAAGCTTGCAATGATTCCTTCAGAATCACTTTCAAATTTTGTTGTTTTCCGGAGCTGGCGTTTGTGTCTTTCCTCAGGATTAAAATAATTTAAATCTTTTTTTGGTGTTCTTCTCTCTCTCCCGCGTGCTGCCAAAAATATAAACTTCAGAGCTACTACAAATGTTTGTTTGTTTCATCCATGCTTAATGGAGGCATTCGAATTTCTACCAGATACGTGAGCTCCAACAAATGTCTGACGTACTGCTATCAATCCCGCCAATTTTCAAGTGATCACAAAGCGAATCAAAATTTAATGTTTATTCTTCTGTTGAATTGAATCATTGACTTTGTGTAACGACCAAATAAAACTGCAAAGATCTGATTGGCCGATCGCTTTCGTCCACTCTCTGCGATCGAGGGAAATATTCCATTGTGTTATGGTTTGTGTCTTGGATAAGGGAAATATTTGAGTAGAATTCACAAACAAAATTATTTTTCGAGGTTTAACCCGGTTTCAGCTGTGAAAATAGGAAAAATAATCGTAAAAACCAAATGAAAACTCAGCCAGTATATATGTAATGATCTTATGATTTATATATTTAGTCTCTTTGATAAATATTTAAAGCTAACTTGCTTCGAGGCTGCCATTTGTGATGCCCAATTTGCTCAGAAAAGTGATTAATTCGCTGTTTTTCCGCATCACAGTCATTACCTCTAGCTGCTGCTGCTGCATCTCGCGCAGCGTGTTGCGCTCCTTGAGCTTGAGCAGCTGTATATTGTTTTGCATTGTATTTGTGTCCCCATCCAGATTCTGTTCCGTCTTGATATGATACAGCTCATCGCGTATGCCATTTAGCTTACGCTCGCAATCCCTTACATCCTTCTCCAGGATCTGTGTTTTCAAGTACACCGTTTGCGCCAGCTTATACCAATCCGCCAGGCACTCGGCTATCTGGGCCACCGCTGGATTCACATTGTCCAAGAGCAACGCCTTCAGCCGCTTGCCATTGTGATCCACTTTGATCTTCTCCAGCGCATGGAACTGCTCATCATTATAGGTTAACGTGCGTGTGGCACGATCACGCAGTAAATGCTGCCAGGAGTCACGCAGCCGCTCCACAAGATATTTAGCCTGGGCGCTGGCCCTCGTCCGGCAGGGACACTTTTTGCCATGCATCGACGAGTTCCATTGATCGCTATTTGTAAGTGGGGCATATCCATGGTTATATTCTGCCAGATTAATGACATTCTCAAACTCACTTGAGCTCATCGTCTTGTACAAAATGCTTGTGCATTTGTGAGATGACATCAGCGGCTCCATCGAAATCGTTCTTTACATTTTTCAATGTCTTCAGCAGGGTCTTCAGCTCCTGATCTCCCTTTGTCTGCGTAAAAGATATTAATATTTTCATATACAGATGCCTAGATAGACACAAACCAATCACCTACCTTGGCGGTGCTCTGCACCACATCGGCATAATCAATCACTGTCGACAGAAGGTTATCAAAGCTCTCGGTTTTTCTGCATATGGATAAAAATAACAAATATATATAGTAAAGCACACGCAGAAGATCGATTGACTCACTTTCGTAGCAAGGTTATGGTGGTAATGAGCATCTCTACGAAATGCTCGACACCCTTCTTAATGAGTATATCCATTGAGGTGAAGATGTCCACGCGTCGCTTGCACTCGTGGCCCACGCTACAGGCCGCCTTGGCCAGGCTGGCATCATTCTCCACGGACACATTTGGTGGAAATACTGGAAACTTGGGCAGATCCAATTGCTGTGGCAGCTGGACATTATTATCATCGTTGCTGTAGAGGAATATGGGCTGCTCGGTGGTTGTGGCGGGGAATGCTTTAGCTGTAAGCGAAATTTATTATTGCAAATGGAACCCCGGAAAACGTTTTTTAGCCTACCAATTGTGCGGGGAGTGACCTTCTTTTCCAAATGCTCGTTGTTGAACAGCAGGATCTGCTTCTCCAGAGGCACCTCCGTCTGCAGGAAGATGCGTTCCCGGAAGTTGTCGATCTGCTCCTCAGGCTCGAGGAACACCTCCACAGAACTGGTTCGATTCGTGAAGAAAACATGAATGACTCGCTTGCGCAGGATGAGTGTCACCTCTTGAAAGAATCTGTCAAAGGACCAAGTCTTTTCGCGATTCTCCTCCAGCAGGCCAGCCAAAAGGGGCGTCACCAGTGTCTTGAGACCTTGCGAGAGATGGGCATGCGGCGGCAGGGTTGTGGACCACTCAATGGGTCCGTTCTCCGAGAGCTGTGTACCAGAGATGACACCCGACGCCTTCTTGGTGGTGATCTGATGCATTGTCTCGCGGTTTTTGCGACCGCCAAAGGGTCGGAAGGGCAGATTCCCAGTGGCCACGTGGTAAAGGGTAACACCAATCGACCAGAGATCCACATTGGCGGTGAACGAGCGCTGGATGGACTTGCGCAGTACGGCGCGCTCGTAAAGATCGGGATGCAGATACTCCTCGGTACCGTAAAGTGACGCAAAGGGCTGATTATCCTCCAGTTCGCGCGCAGCGCCAAAGTCCGTCAGTTTGTAGATGGTTTGGCCATCTTCCGATATGAACTTCATGATGTTGCCGGGCTTGAGATCGCGATGAACCAATTTGTTGTCTCGCAGATGCTTCATTCCCGCACAGAGATGCTCCAGCACCAGCAGGAACTCGTGCTCGGGCAGGCCGTAGCAGTTTTCCGGATCGTCCAGTATGTTGAACAGACTGCCGCCGGTGCACAGCTCCATGACAATCACCTTGCCACGTCCCTCCTGATCCTCCTCGATGGCCAGCAGCTTCACAATGTTCTCGTGGTTCACCTTCTTAAGGGCTTCGAACTCTCGCATCTGGACATCCGCCGGCCGCATGTGACTGTACGGATTAAAGGTCTTCACAGCCACCGATTCGCCCGTAATCTTATTGACTCCCTGCGTGAGATGGCGGAAAAATAGGGCCAAACAATAGGAAATCAAATTTGTCATTGGAGGTGACGAGTTCTTACTTGGAAAACGGAGCCTGTGGCGCCTTTGCCCAGCACGCTGGTGGTGCACCACACATAGCTGACCGAGCCACGCAGAAACGACATGTTTTCAATTTGTTTTTAAAATACGTCTTTGTTTTTGTTTTTAAAATTTTTTTGTGCATCTACGAATGTGACGTCGTTTTGTGGCGTTGCCAGACTCGTGCAATTCGTAGTTGCAGCGGGCTGCCATACCATGATATTTTGTGATATGAAATTCGTCAATTTCGATATTCAGCTTAATATTACTAGATAGTTGGCCCTCTCAGTCCTAAAAAAATAATTTTATCAGACTCCTCAATAAATTTTGTTACAAACAATATCGCAAGTCCATAATATCCATTTTCCCAAGGTATCCAGATTGTTGCTCATTTTGTGCCAAAGTTGCACAACAATGCTGCCTCTTCATTTCCACATGTTGCTGAAATTTTTCCCATACAAATCAAATGCATCTTACGGGAATGACGCAACAATGAATCTTCATTCCATACGCGTTCCCGTAAGATACATGTTTCTCACACCACGAAAAGTCACCACGAAAACGCTCTCTTCACCTCTGAAAAGAGAGCAAATTTTGAAAACCCACCACGAATTGAGAGCGAAAGTACTTGAATTTTGCTGCAAAGCATGTTGTGGAAAAGGTATGGACAACTAAGAAACTATCGACTCTAACGATAGCTGAGTGCGATAAAACGATAGATTTTTTTTGACACATTGCACACCGCTAATTTTTTGTTGTTTTACGTGCGCGTTGACATTTTTGCAGCGCCTTTTAATTTATTATTATTTTTAGGATACGGCAAAATTAAACAGCTTAATGTTTTTAAGTGATAAAAAAAAATCGTCAATACATACGGCCTTAATGCACGGCAGATACCTAGGTAATATAGAAAGTTCGTTTGAGGCCGTGAACAGCGTCTGTGCGAAAACCGTGAAGGAAAATCGCGAAAATTAGTTACGTTAAAATAAATAAAAGCAAGCTTTTAAAATGCACATACGACTGCATTTAGTGCGCTTCATGTACATAAATTTAATACTAAGGTAAGGAAGCGACAGACGAAGCAAAATTCAAAGATCGTTTCACTAATTCGAGTTCCTGTTTCCGATTGCAGCTGCTGTTTCTGGCTATACGACAATGTGGCTGCAGCAGATGCCGTCCCAAAGAGCGGTGAGGGTGGAGGTGGTGCAGATGCAGATGCAGCTGCAGCGGCGGCGGCGGCAAAAGCAAGCGCCCAGCATCGACTTCAGCCTGAGGCGCCACCAAAGCCAGCCACAGTGACGCCGGAGCCACCCCCCGACAGAACAGTGAAAAAGGTGGCCGCCACGGCAGACACACATCCAGAGGCGGCTGATAGGGAGCCCCTGGTGGAGTCTGATTATGGCAATGGGCCAAGAACTAGTGAAAAACCCACAAAAGAAAAGGGGGTGGCGGCGACCACCTCTGGCAGGAGGGACACGTCAGTGCATGGTGGCAACGTTTTGGAGGCGGCGGCGGAAGCACCAGCGCCGTCGCATAGTGTAAATAGCCATAGTGAATATATTAGTGCGGTTCCCGCTAGTGAAATGAATTTAGCTGCTAATGAAAAGCACGAGCTAGATAGTGAAGCGGCAGCCCGAGTGCCAAATAATCAATTAAATAATGATAATTATAATAATAATGCTGGTAAAACGCATAGTGTTAGTGAATCGGAACAGTTAGAGCCACCAAATGAAAAGCAGCAACAGCAGCGGCCGAAGCAGAAAGAGCAGGCAAAAGAGAGGTAAGTCCCTATTGATTTATGCATATTTAAGTGCAATCGACATTCGGTGTGCATATGTATGTGTGCGTTTGCAATTGATAAGTTCTCACCGACTGACGTGTGTTCGCGCTGTGTGCTAAGGTATTCCCCGCCCCACTGTGGCGTAATTACAGTTATCAATTTAAATTTTAAAAGTAATTTCCCAATTGACGTGACTTATTTGCTTGAACTTGAACGTGAGAAATGCCCAAAGAGAGCGCGCGTGACGCGTGAGAGAGTGAGAGTTTGATTGCGAGAGCGGAAGGCTAGAAAAAGGATAGGCTGTAAAGCAAAGAGAGCAACAGGGAGGCAGAGAGCTAAGCAACTGTATTTTTACTGTATTAATGGCTGAGTGGTGTCTCAGCTTGAACTTGAACGGGCGGAAGTGCAAGGAGGAGGAGGAGATAAAGAGAGTGTAAGAGACTACAAGCACTGTCTAAACGAGCCAGCTGCTGTAAAACAGCGAACTGAAGGAGTTATTATGTATGTTAGATGTAATAAAAATCCAAATTAAATATTCGGCTTGAATATATTTCGGCTTTGGTATCAATACTGAATTTCGAGAAAATATATTCTAATAAAAAACAGAATATATTTTCTAAAAATAAATATCGGTGCATACCAGAACCGGAACCGTAATTCCACTGACACGCAGCTGCTGCCCCGTTTAGCCAGTACTTAAGAGAACAGCCAAACAAGATTAACTGCATTTCCGAGTTATCTCCTTGTTATCTCTCTCTCACTCTCTCGCACACACACTGCTGCTGTTCCTTTAACCCCATGGCGAAGCCAGCTGGCATATATCACCCCCTATGAACAACAGAGAATTTGTGTCGATTACATCGCCATTCACTACCGATATAAGTGGGTTAAGCGTGTATACTACAAAACATTCCATTGGCCTTCATCTACGACTAGTAAGCACTACAATGCCAGACGCTTTATCAGCTCTGGAAAGCTATTTCGTTGCCATAGGGGCATATATTTAGCCACTGGCGCTTATCAGGCTTTCTCGTGGTTGTTGTCACGTCTTGGGGCTACGGGCACGATCATCCCCACCGTCGTACGAGTTCGTTCACATGCTGCAACCCATCAAAAGTGGAAGATCAATGGGCGCCTTTCACTCACTCACACGCTCTGTCCACCAAGGTCAATATTGGTAGTGTTTTTGGCTTTGTTTTCTAAAAATAAACACTGTCCAATGGTTTAATTATCGATACGCTTGTTGTTGTGGTTGTTGCTTAACGTTCATCGAGTTTCATTTTCGTTTTGAAAATTCGAGTATTTATTCTCACAGGCCTTTCACAAAGTTCTACTCGTATTTACCTATTTGCACGCGACATGCTAGTCGCTAATCCTCCAACCTCACGGGGAAATGTTGCTTGGGAAACTGTTGCTAATTTTAACTGTTGATCTGTGTAGCAGATAACCGCAAAGCGTGTGTATTATTACCCTATAGATTATGGAGTAGCTATATTTATAGTATAGCGTCCGCATACGTCTTTTGTTGTAAACATTTTCATTGATAGAGTTCTCCCCACCCCCCTTCGCGCCTGTGTAAACAGTTGATATTGATTAATTTCAGCGGATTGTTTACTATATTTTGTGTGGTTTATTTATAGACTGAATGACAGGTTGGGCGCCATCTAAGCGAGTTCTCAAATTTCTAGTGGAAATAGTAAAACATTTTCGACATGATCTTGACATTGAAAGGTGTTAAATGATCGCTGTAAAAAGTTGAGGGGGTAATTAATAGGCAGCATTGCTTCTACATGCTCCAAATGGATACATTCTTGCTCAGAATCGATAGTCAGATTCGCTTCAGCCGAGAGATCTCGAGGCTTATCAGAACTTTAATCAAAAAATGCTCAAAATATCAAGCCAATCCTTCTGCTAAAAATAAAGAAAAACCTTTATAATTTCCCTAATTCTTAGCAGAGGGTATTCTCTATTCGATTCTCTCTAGAAACCCTTAGTTATCTTATCTAAGTACTTGTTTCCCATAATGAGAACAGCTTTCAGTTAATTTGTCTGGCTAATGTGCAGCCCCTCATCGTTTGCTTTGTAAACATGATCTTGACATTGGCAATGTGGATGGGATGATAACTACATATAGTAGACACTTTTTTTGGATGCAGAAATTACTTTCCATCGTCATGCGAGAGAGAATGCATGATGTTTTATGTGTAGCCCTAAGCAAATGAGGATTTAGCATTTAAAAGCCGACATGTGGTAAAATATCCTAAATAATAATTCATGTGTGTCGTAACCGCGGGGCCAAAACAACTATCTATGTATGTATGTATGTATGACTTATATACCCCCAGACACTGGACATGATCTGCCTGCTGCAACAGCATCCAATAGCAATTCCATTCCATTCCATTCCATTACACTCGCAGCTTAGTGGCGGTGGACACCCACGCGATGTCTTGTCACAATGCCTTTTGCCGGTAATTTGCTTTACAGTTTTTCAATTTATTTTCCCCCTTCCTTCGATCGCTTTTTTGTTGCTCTCCCTGTCTGTCTCCCTGTCTCTTGCTCAGTGGCTCCTCTCTGGCTCCCTCGCTTTGTGTGGAACGGCAAATGCGCGTACTTTCTAAATGCCTCCTCCGTACGTCCGTTCGTCCGTCATTCAGTCAGTTAGCCGGCAGACTGTCTGCCTGGGCCTATCTATTGGTGGCCGGCCATTTCATTCATCCCAAAAATCGACCAAAAAAAAAGCTTAATGAAAGCTAACTTCAACGCGCCGATGATGGGGATACACTAGCACGAAGAGGGTAACTTTCCTTCAGCTGAGTCTGTCCCCAGAATTGAATAACAAAATACACAATAAGTGACCCCAAAGAACACCAAGCCGAAGCTGGTTACGACCGAGGGGCACTGCCGCACGACGAAAATTTTCATATGGCCGAACATGCAGTAAATGATACAAAGGATAGATCGACAGGAATTGTAAACTTGATTAAGAATTCAAGTATTTAAAGTGACTTTTTCCCGATCCAAATAAATCAGAATCCCCTGGAAAGGGTATCCATCAGAAATAAAAGAAATAAAAGATAGCCCCCCTCCCGGCATGGCAAAGAAAGAAAAAACGCTAAACGTCAACGCCAACGCCAGCAATCGTTCGGCGGGGGAGAGATCCTTTAAAGGCTTTCCAGAGCATACTTCGATATCGGCTTTCGGTTCATTCGTTCGATTCGTTTCGTTTCGAATCGGTTTTTGGATTGGTTTCGATGTTTACTTATCGCACGGTGGGGATAAAAGTGTTAAATGGCAGCGAATCAGAGTTTTTGGCTTCGATTTGATGTCATGTTTGTGTCCCGTCTGTCTGGGCTGCTGCTGCTGCGCTCCCCTCTCCAAAAATGGCTTTATCAGTATGAAATTTACTTTCATTTTTTATATATATTTTTTTTTTGCATTTTCCTTTTCCCCTGAAACGTTTTTCCCAGCCGCTCTTGACAGACCAGACATAAATAAATTTTCTTAACGCAGTAGACAGAATCAAAATCCATTTCACGCGAGAGAGGAGCCTTCCAGACATATCCACACACACACACATATACAGATTCGATACCCATACATATGTGTGTGCGTTGTGGGTCTTGGCAGGTGATTGGGGCTAGCGAATCTTTCTTTTCGTACGGTTCACAGCTTTACTTTCACTTTCAATGTAAAGGACTCGACTCTCTAAAAAAAAAAAAGATTTTACAGTTTAGGCTTTCAAATGCATCATGATCTTGTTTAGGTGTAATCAAACTTGGCAAAAAGCCATTATCATGTATGCCACGCCGCACCGCACCGCACCGTGCCGATCCTCCATAGACGTGCCCATAAAATGCACCAATCGCATGTGATCCCAACCCAATTGACGATTATGCAAATCTGCTGCACAATCGCCAAGAAAAATGCTTGTACGCCTGTCAATGATCGCTCAACGAGATCTGCTGGGACTCTCCAATAATGATCTTATCCTCCCCCCCATCCCCTCCAAAACGCCTGCGAAGCGGAGCCTCACCTCAAATGTCCAGATACTTAATTGATTGTGAGCGTCGTGCGCCCATTGACTTTCGTCAATCAATTTTGATCGCTGATTGTTGATCGCGTTGATCGTCAATTGTCTATCGTTGATCGCTCGATTACTGACTGGATCTCGCTCGAATCTCGTCTAACTGCATTGATTAACATCCCTCCCCCATCCCCTGCTGGTACGAACGGTGCGGTACGCCTTCACTTCTGTGTTTTGTTTTTGTTTTTAAATTTTTTGTTGCATGCATTCCTCGTGCATTTTTCTCATTTTTCTCATTTTTTTCCTTGATTCATTTAGCAGACACGAGGCGCCTCTCTAATGAAAATGAAAATAAAACTCTCTGGAATTGAGAGAGACAGCAAAGAAAGAAGAAAAAAAGCCGGTTATATTTGGTTGCTCTTTTTTGTTCGTTTTTTTTTCCATCATTTGCCGTTGCATTTGCCGGCATTTTTTCCTCTCATGTTTTGTTGTTTCTTTTGTTGTTGTCTCTTTTTGTCTCTTTTGCATTTGTTATTTGTTAATGATTATCTGGCGAAAAATGCCAGAGAGATATAGAAAATGAGAGAGAGAGAGACGTAGACGTAGACATAGACATAGACATGGACGTGTAGACGTTTTGGCATCGTGCGGAGTGAAAAATGTTTTACCTCCGCGTAGGTGTCATGGGAAGGAGGGGGTGGATAGGAGGGGGAAAGGCAGCTGCGCTGCTGCTGCTGCTGCCTGCAGACTGTTTGAGTTATTATACATTTCTGTTTATTTGTTTGTTATGTTTTATTTTTGCTGGTTGCTGTTAAACAAATTAATATGAAACTTTTCAGTGGAAAACTTTACTTTACTTTACTGGTGGGATTTTATTGAGTTGGCTTGGCAGTTAATGGAATGCTTTTTTTGGGTGTCATTGGGGGGTAACAAATATATAATTTAAATGCAATTTGCAGTTACCATAGTCAGCAGATAATAAATGTTGATTAAATAAGTAAATATGAAACTTTAATACGAATAAATACTTAGATTTGTATAAAAAATATGCATAAATGCTGCGACTAAGATAAGTCCAAAGGAGTTGGAGAATTCTGCACGAATGCACTGGCCCCCAAACCCTGGAGAACCTCAGCAGAGCGAACAGAAAAAACATAATTCGTATGCCGAAGATTATTTATTTATTATTTATTTATCTATTTATTTATTATTTATTTATCATGAAAATCCTCCTATTTTATATCTAACATCATACCAGGCACAAGTGTGGATGTTGCTGGCTTAAAAGATATTTTTAGAGATAATCAGGAAATCATCAGATGCCAAGATACCATGGTAATCTATTCAGTAAACTCCTAGCTTCGGATAATGACTTTTATCTAAATTATCTTTCAGTAGATAGCAGCTAAAGACACGTATCTTAATTATGTATCTATCTATCGGTCGGTTATCGCTTACAACAATCTTTACACAAAGTTCAATTGCTTTACTTTGACCTAAACTCTGAACTGGAATCCGCCCCAGCAATCTGCCAGCGAGATGTGCGATGTGCGATGTGCAACTGAAACTTTCTTTCAAAGATACTCTCGAACGGAGCGGAGCCCCTCCAGTGCGCCCCGTGTGTAACAGCATCTCCAGCCCCTACACACTCCTCCCACTGGGGAAGGCTTTGGCAATGCCTCCGTCAACCACTTAACAACTCGTGTGTGTGCTCAGTGGTGCTGCTGCTGCCTGCCTGCTGCCTGCCTGATCCACTACAAGCCATGGCTCTCATTGTGTAAGCGCCTGGCTGCGGCTTTGGGGCTTCGAAAACACTTTCGCATTACAAGTGTTTATCTTTCAATGGCGTTTGCTGTCTCGGGCAATAGCGCAAAAGCAACAAGTGCAACTGCCACAGCCACCGAGGCAACGGGCAACAGCAGCAGCAGCAGCAACAGCAGCAGCAGCAGCAGCAGCAGCGGCAAGATCCATGCAGCGGAGGTGGAGGCGAAGGCGGGAGCAGCCATCGATGGCAGTTGGCATCGTTCAATTCAATTGACACTTTTGGCCCGCTGTAACCTTTTTGCTGTTGCACGTTGCACACAAAAAGGAGTCGAAACAAATTGCCACAACATCATCAAAAGACAAATGGCGGCCTCTCTGTTGCATGGTGCCTGTGCCTGTGCCTGCGTCTGCCTCTCTATCTATCTAACTATCTATCTATCCATCTGTCTGTCTGTCGTCTGTCTGTCTCTCCCTTTCTCAAAATCTCTTTCTCTCACTCACTCTCTTCAGATTAGGAGGCAAATCCGATTTTTATGGGACCCTATTTGCCCCACCGAGCACCGACCGAGTGTCTCTGTTGCAATCTGCTGTCTCCCATGCTGCAACAACCATCCCACATGTTGGCTGCCGCTGCATCGATTTTACGATTAACAATTTCACTTTCCGTTGCACTTGCAATTATCCTCCTCCCGTCTAAATATTTGCCTAAGTTTATGGACTTAATTTTCCCTGTTTTCATTTGCGGCCATCGATCGGTATCTGCTAAACCATAAACCATATTATACAGTCCTGGACGGGACTTGGAGACCCGCCATAAACATTTTATATATACAGAAATATTTCCTATTTATTTTTGCAGCGAAAAATACCCTTTCCAAAAGGGGATTTTCGGCATTGCATTAAATTTAATATATTTTTTATAGGATATTTAGGATATTTATTTCTTTTCTATAGCTCTATGACAGTTGAAATTTTAAAGATTTAATCAACATATTTTTATGGCAAAGAAATGATCGATCGGCAGATTAGTTTATTCGTATGCAAGAGTATCAAAAGCTACGACTCCCATTCCCTTCTTGTATTTCTTATTATTTATTTTGTTTGGGACTGGCCCACGCCGCATGCTAATGGTCTGGGGGTCCTGGCTGAAGGCTGGTGGCTGGCTAACAGATTTAGACATAAACCTGTCACAAGGCAAAAGTCCAGGCCAAACCCTGAGACAGACAGACAGACAGGCTTCCTGTGGCTGTTGCATTCATTGTGGGGGCTAAAGCCGTTTCCGACACCTTTAGCCACCCAAAATGCAGCTGTGCCCCCAAGCAAGGAACACACAAAAAACACATTCAACCCACCAAAAAAGCACAAGACTCACACACACACAACAGGCACAACAGACACAAGAAAAAGATGCAAGAAAAAGATGCAAGAAAAAGAGGCTTTTCTTTCTTATACCCTTGTGGGTGGGAGAGATGTAGATGGAGGTTTTTGCTTTGCATTTTTCCCCAGTTAAAAAATATAAAATATATACATTCATTTTTGTTTCTTTCCTTTCTTTAAATCAATTTTTTGATGGCTGTAAGTTTTTTTTAATGAAAACTGTAGGCATTTTCCAGGCAATTTTATAGGGGTACCCGGGTACCCATATAACATCGGTTATGGCTCAATATATGACACATCAAATGTGAGGTAATATAAACTACAGACACTATCGCGAGTGGGGGGAATATACGAGTAGTAACTGTATTTTGAGAAATTAAAATAAAAGAAGAGAAATAAAAGGATTGGGTAAAGGTTTTTCCATGCTATGTGAGCGATTTTAAAATTAATACAAAAATTGGTAGGGTAAGAAAAAAATTACAGGAAAAGCTCTGCTGAGTAGAGAACTTAAATTTCTTGAAAATGATAAATTTTAGGTCGATTTTTATTTCAGCAAAATAAGATGTATATTAGAATCTTGGATAGACCAAGTAACTGCAATGATTTATCCTACAAAATGCATCCAAAACTCGTAGCTGTACGACATTGTACACATATTTATAGATAGCCATTTATTGTCATTATTTCCATTAATTTAGCTTATTTTAGAAAAATAAAATAAATTTTATATTATAGTTTTGAATTCAAATGCAGTTGCTCTTATTCTGTAAGAATCTATGGAAATCCTACCCCAGATCATCTCCAAGAACTATATATCATTTAGAATGAGCGATATCTATAGCTGACATTAATTTTCTATCCAGAAAGTCAGAGTCTTCTGAGACATACTACCCTAGCATAGTATAAAATCAATTTTTTTCAACAAATAATACTAATTTTCAGTTAAAAATTCTTTTATTATTATTATTTTTTATTGGTCACTGAATTTGCATTAAAATATAGCAAATGTGAAATATTTCAAAAGTATCAATCAAAACCTTAACTTAGTCTCAAACAGCTCCGAGCATTAAACGTGAATGAACAACTTGCTTACTAATTAATTGATTGATCACCATCTCCCTGAAAAATCAGCTAGACTTGAATTTAACTGTAGAAAATCGTTCCCCCTCCCGCGAGGTTCTTTGATGAACGCTTCCACTTGGTGCATTTCCATGGTTAAAGCGCTTCCAGAGTTTTTGGCTTTCCTTTCTGGTCATCAATTTGGGTTTATGTTGCAGACATAGAGCCATGGCGTTAGTTTTTCACACATGCACAAAAACACGATCCAAGAGACAGAGCGGCAGGCATGCCACAGAGAGGCACAGCCACAGAGAGCGGTGCAAGCGGTGCGACAAGTTTGCCGGTAAAATGCAGTCGCTTCGGTCGCTTCGGCAAGTGCATGCCGATGGCCGATGACGATGTCGATGTCTCTCGATTGTTGAGGTAATGCTCTCTCTCTGTCTCTCTCTCTTTCTGTTCACAGAGCTGGTTTTGCTCTCTTTTGTATCTGTATCTACGTCTCAAATGGCAAATATATCTGCACACATATGGATGTATGTACTAGTGGAATTCACAATTACCTAGAGTTCGAGTCTGTAATACGTTCGTTTCAGTTCTCATTTCGATTTCCAGTGGTGCGATCGTGCGCTTCGCCTCGCTCCCTGGTTGGTGGTGGCCTCCTCGTAACGGCGTGTGTGTTTGTGGCGAAGGAGCCGCCTCCTTATCGATAAAGACCCTATAAGAAAGGAATAACTAAATATCCTTGTGAAATCAAATCAATAAACGCGAGTGTCTTTGAGTGTTTCTCATATGTGTGTCCTTGTGCCTGCAGTGCACTAAAACTTTGTTTTAAATTTGTAATGTAAGGTCCTTGAGAAAGGAAAACCCCCAGCTATACCACAGCAACAACAGCTGTGACCCTTAAAGGATATGTCCCATTAGAGGTTAAAGACAGTACTTCCAGGTGTCTAGGTGTCTTTGAGTTGATTGAATAAATACGGAATAATAGCTCTTAATTGCAATTATTTCCCCATCCAATGGAATGGATATTTATCATTGGCAAATATTTATTGGGATTTTAGCGAAGTTCAGTTTATATTTGAGAACTGGCAACCGGATGCCACTTCCACCTACCCACCATTATACACACAGCAAAATGTGTTGTGTATCATTTAACCATAGTTTGTCCATCAATTAAAAATCAAAAAAAAAAAAGCCAACCGAAAATTGTCACTCCACTTTAATCACTATTTGTATCCACTTTAAGTTGTGCAAATTTTTCCCAAAAAAGAAAAGTCAACAAATGAGAGTAAATACGAGTGGTTTTTTTCGTGATTTTATTTGGGGATCTTTGGGGACATTTTGCACCTGAGATTTAATGATGTTGTTTCCTCTCTTGGCTTCACTGCAGTCTTATAGATCCTCTAGAATATTTTTGTATATATGAATTTATGATTTTGTGGCGCTATTTTATGTGCGAGAGACATCTCAATGTTGAAACGAAACAAAAGACATTAAAAAGTGGTTCTGCTTAAAATACTTGGCTACAGTCCAGATTAAACATCTATAAAGATCTGTACACTTGAAAAATGCATTTAGAATAATTTTTAATAATTTATTGGAAGCTATTTTTGGTGTTTTTAAACTTCAATTTATGTGAGCGTAAAATTTAATAAATATTAAATTTAACATAGAAGTTATGGCCGAAAAAAATTGTATTTATTTCATTTAAAAATAAAAATAAATTAAATCATTAATGTAAATACCTATCCATATCCATTGATATGTATCCCCCTAAAAATGGATTATTTTAATGGAACTAAAGCAGCTGCAACCTTTTCTCAGAATCTGTTAGCTTCGCTTTAAATTGTTTTAACTTAAATTTCCACGAAATTTACAACTAATGCATGAAACACATGATTACACGTTATACGCATGATTACACATTTATAAATATTTTTTTACCGACCAACGTAGTAATTGATTCGTACATTAATTAAACATTTGCATGTTTTATTATATCATTAATAAGATGTGTACGTTGTGATTCGAATATCGGTGTTAAATAATTCTGTCAAGTTTTCTCAAAAAGAATATCCTGCAATGTGGTTGCCTGTATCATCGATAGCTATATTTTTGTTACATTTTGATTTTTATTTTGTTTAAAATAAAATCTCCAAGATACTTACATATAGTCTATGGTCTTAGACTACAATGTGGCAGTAAGATTTCCTCAATCAATGCTTCAAAAATGTCTGAAGCGGTTTGCCCCCACAAAATATTTTCACTTTTCAAACACACACAGAAACACACAGACTGGGCGACGACGACAAACAAAATATGTAAACCAATTTTCACATCGTTGTTAAAATATTTTGCATTTATTAATTTATTCAAAATGCAAGCAAAAGAAAAGCCAGAAATTCCTGACAAACGTGTAGGCAAAATTCAAGTGCCGGAACGGAATGGAACGACCAAAGATTCAGCTTCAGCTCCAGGTTAACCCAATATGCCTTACATGGTAACATGGTACATGGCTGCTGTTGCTGCTGTTGCTGCTGCTGCTTACCGCCTTACTGCCCAGGCAGACAGTTTGTATTTCAATAATAGGGTATAAAGAGGAAATTGTGAATTTTTTGAGACGTTTGTTAAGCAGGGAAGGAAGCTTCTCTGAAATCTTCACTGCTAAAGAAACTATTGGTACGCGTCATCCAAAGAGAGTATACGAGTATGTGAGCTTCTTTACAGACAAGACAGGATATAGCCTTTATGCCTTGCTCTCTCCATCTGTTTCTGTATTCCGAGAAAAATCGAGGTACTATTAATCTGTCGCATGCCATCATGGGAAGTAGCTGTGGCATTTTTTAATTCCTATCAGAAACTTTTAGCTTTTAAATTGTATATATATTTTTTTTCTTATATTTTTATATTTGATAAATTATTTTGTACGATTTTGTTTTTTAGAAAATTTTGTATAGCAAGTATTTACAAGAATTTTGATTAATATTTTGTTGGCATGTTCCAGTATTTTTAGCTTAATCTGATCTTTTAAAGACAACTAATTAATTTTTTATATGATACTTGTAGCATATTTTGATAATTACCGGGGCGCAAGAGTATCTAAAGATTGCCTCCAAGTTATCTTTCATTCATTTTGGTTTGTTTGAGTCTTGAGTTTGGCAGACAAGTCATAAATACATACATACATACATGTACTACACATATACAGTTGCGGCAGAAATAATAGCACTGTTTGGCACCACAGTCTTTATTGTTTCAAAGCCACTCAACCAACAATTTTGCCCGACTAAATCAATAGGTTACATGTCCCTCTGATAGAGGTGCACCCAACGGTCTTATTACTAAAGACCATTTCCAAAGCGAGGGGCAACAAGAGGGTACTTTCCAGCTTTGTATTTTATGATCTTAATTCAATTCAAATCGCTGCCTTAAGATGGTGGCGCCTGTGTTTTGGGCCTTAGAAGAACTTTAGGTAAGAAAAGGATCTTTTATTCCAGAGGAGACACCTATATTTAGGTAAATCCATTGTTGGTTGATCATTAAGCATTGATTCGCAATGCCTTAAACATGCAAACTTGCCGATACCGCCAGTTCCGGTCAAACTATATAGATGAAGGACCCTTATAAATCGTCCCGGGAAGAGGATACTTTTGTATAACATAATTAAGGCCAAAGGTTCGAGGAGAATCCACTTAAGGGCATGGGGTAAGTGAGTCTGCAATAGCACTGGGCTCCCTAAACATCATGTCGTCGAAGAAGTCAAGTTTGTGGAAAGGATATCAATCTTATGGGAAATGTCTCTGGAGTCTGGAGTCTGCAGTCTGGAGTTTAGACCTGTCAACGGATTGGACACATTTAACATGTTTGGCTGCAGTTGCTGTGCTAGGTGCTGGCTAACACCCATTTGATACACTTTTGCACTCCACTTTAAAGGATGGAGAAAGAGGAACTAAACACCCAAACCAAAACCAAACCAACCGTCGCGCTCTTACAATTTGCAGATGTAAATTTTCGTTTAATTAGCTCTGGAGAGCCCCCCCTCCCCACACGAGACCCTTTTTCATGAAAAACTTCACAAAAAACTGAAACTGAAGCATAGCCAAGTAAAAGCTACTTGGTGGTGCCCCTGGGTCTGGGTTTATTATGCAATAAAAATGAATACAAATGTGCGCTAATTTTTGCATGTCGTCGTCGTCCGTCGAAACCATTTTTCTTTTCTCGTACAATTTCCATTCCCCCACCTCCCTTCCTTAGTTTTTCCCCATTTTGTAGCCACTTTTGAACCACTTGGCCCGGTGGAGACGTTATGAGAGATTTGTGAGTTGCAAGTGAAGGGGGGGTCCAAGACCACTCCAAAGTTGAATCAGTTTTGTTGTTGTTGTTGCATGTGTTGTCATCTCAAGTTGCATGCCGCAGTGCAGAGCCAGTGTCAGTGTCTTAACTTGTCTTCCGAAAAGGTGTTGCTGCTGGGCCATATACAATATATACTCATTTTGATTGCATGGAATGCGCATCTCTTTCACGCATAACTCACAAAATATAGAGCAGGTTTTTATGTTTTGATTGTAAGTACCTACTCTTTGCTTGAGGATGAGTTTACTTAGTTGAGCGTTGATTTGGAGACTGAAGAGATATCTCAAGTTACCACCGTCACTTAACTATAGAAACAGGAGGGATCAGCGCACTCATTAAGACTAGGAGGACTTTACTAGAACTGATACTCAAACCAAACATATTACAACATTTTTGAATACTTCCATTTAATATTACATACTCCCTAAAGGAGACGAATCTAATCTACTAAATCTACTAAATATTATTTTGTACTAAATATTATTTGATTATAACTTTTTTGTGATTATTTCCTTGCTTCTTTCATACTGGCTAAACCCACATCACATAAGAAACAAGCGAGAGAGAAATAAATAGAGAGATATAAGTATTTCCCATATACTTCTAAGTCGAACTAAAAGTGTCCAAGAGAGAGAGAGAGAGAGAGAGAGACCACGTGAGGTTCAAAGCCTATGATCATAATAGATTGAATATTTTCAATTTAATTTTATTTAACTTTAATTGACCCTTACAGTTTACCGATCTCAAAAGAGTATATCTCTCTTCGTTGCATATCTCAACATACCCGAACATTTATTTATTTTTCATAATTTTTTTATTGCATTTAATTTTTCATTTGCTTTTACATATTGATGTTTGGCCATTTTGCAGTGAAATTTACTTTCTGTTTAATGCATTTTTTTTATTTTTTGATTTATATTTTTTATTAGTTATTAGTTTGTTGTTTGCCTAGTAGCAATCGCAGATTTGTTTGCACAACAATTTGTGCTGCGTGCGTTTTATCAGCTCGTTAAAATGATAATTCGCTTAATATTAATTAATTGTTGTGCGATAAACGAAACGATAAAAGCATTGTTCAACGCATGAATGGTCAAAATGTATGGGGAATACAATTAATTAAACTTTTTGTGGGTAAAATTTGAAAATATCAGAGTTTAAAAAGTTCAAAAGTTACGTATACGTAATTGTTACAGAGCACTTGACTTGTTCCCAACCAAAGTCGAAACACTTGAAGTGGGCTTCACTCTTGAAAGTAACTTTGAGAAGTTGTTGAGATAATTACAACAACAATATTTTGAAAATACGTTAATTTAAATGAAATATTACGAGTGTAATTTCGGATTAGTCTGTTCGGAATTTCCTTGTTAAGCTCTACATATCGTGTACTCGAGGCGAATGGTATTTGTTTGAAAGGATTGTGTGCGTTCGTTTATGGGAAATTAGCACGGCAAATCAACGGCATTGCCATTAAAAGCTCAACTTGAAAGCTCTCCCATTGAAACAATCGTTTGAAAAACCAGATAGAATATTTATGCCAATTTTTATTGTGCTTTCAATACAATTTGGATGGTTGGGCCTAGAAGGATAGCAAAGTCTCTTTATCTTTTGTTCTTCCTTTCTGTTTATAGAACCTGCACTACATTTAAACAGACTGTGCAAATAAGTACACGTAGTATGTATCTTAAGCATTTAAGAACAATTGTTGAAATCCAATTTTAACACTTGTGACGGAAATGGAAAATTCCCAAGATAGAGGGAAAACAGATTTGAGATATGAGAGAGAGAAAGAGAGAGAGAGAGAGGAAGCTCTCTCTGTGACTTTGTGTCTCTCGTTCATAAAGAAACAGGAAATCAAAATGTTGAGGCATTTGTAAAGGCAACAATAAAGCGCAGCCATGACATAATATATGCCAGTATTTGTGCCTTGGATACGTATATGAATATGCATTTATAAGATACATTCTTTTGCTGTATTCGTGCCCCCCATGAAGACGCAATTAATTGTAGGAGAATGCTCTCTGGTCGAAGGCGGGCAGATCGGTCAGTGACCAAAGCAGGTTGCAACCAAAGAAATATATATCAAAAAAATACATTTCTTAATTACAAAAATTCCCAACCAAAATAAGTGAAATCTTGACATAATTTTTGTCAACAACAAATGTTTTATTTATATTCTTGAAACGCCCCCAATTTGCACGCATTTTTTGTGCACACTTGACACAATTTTGAGTGATCTTCTTGATGCAACAGATATCTATAATATATATCCTTATATGCACATATATCTGTCTGCTTAATTAGTTTGATGGCTTTTACATTTCGAACTGTCAAATGTGCCACTGTGCCACATCACATGCAGTTTTGAAACCGAAATACTTTTGCAGCGAAAAGTTGAGAAATATGATTTTTCTAAATTATTTCTTGGTATTCTTATCTATATTATTTATTTTAATTTTTTCTGTATTATTTATTGCTATTTTTTTTATTATTATTTTGGTTTTGTTTTGGGATTTATAGGAATTCCTTTTCTGTAATCAAATTTGAGAGCACTTTGAACCTGGGCTTTGCCCCACAGAATTTCTTGAAAGAATTTATTTGTTTTTGTTGCTGGAGCTCATAAATACTTTTATTCATATACGATTGTTATCACGAATGTGTATTTCTCGGTAAATATGGAACGCCATTTCATGTCCGAGCTCCTCGAGTGCTCGCTCTCTGTTCACAGCGTTATTCTGTTCTACGTCACTCCCAGCTGTTTAAACTGCAGATCCCAAGCTCGCTGGCAATTGTTTATTAGTTTTAATACAAAATATGTGTGGTGCTGAGTGTTTGGACTATGGGATACCACCTACGCTTACCAGTTTTTATTATCTTCTATATTCTACCTGGACAACAAATGGAATTACTTCGTCCAAGATAAAATAAAGAATAAAGAAATTATTGCTGTACAGTCGCAATCCGAGCAAGCAACAGAGCAACGGGTATACCCCCTTTTCGCTCTATCCACGTACTGGGTATTCCCAAAACGTTTTTCATTGTCACTTAGCGGTATTTTATTTCCATGCCACAATATTTACACACTTCAGAGACAGCGCTAGAGTTGGCAGTTAAGTTTTAGCCGGGGGTACAATCAATCCAAAAGATTCCAACGTGGCGGCACACATAAGTCAGTGCATATACGGATATAATTGGGGATTATCTCGTTCGTAGGGTCACAGCTGTTGTTGCCTCTCGATGAACACGATCTTACTGATCTATATTAATCTCTATATAAATATTGTATAATACGAAGCCCACCCCCCCAGACACCCACCAACCACAAATCGAATGTAACAAAATGCTGCTACAATTCGCTGTGAGGTTCATTTGTTGTGAGTTGAAAAAGCTGAAAACGAATTTAACCATGTTTTTAATATTCTTCTGGATTATATGGTTCTCGCAAATAATAGCCATATCAACGGTATTTATGAGGTGGGACATACTTAAATATATATCCATAAATACACATAAAATATGTTTTTATATTCCATTAAAAAATTAAATTTCTAATTTCGTTTCTTGAATAGCTTTCCAGAGATCATAACGGAGCTACCAACTGTCACAGTTACGGAGCTGCCTCTGGATCGTATTAAGAGTCGTCTGGAATCTGTTATACTCGAGGAGATACAGTCACCGACGAGCAACAAGAGCGAGGAGCAACAGCAGCAGCAGCAGCAGCAACACGAGCAGGAGGAGCAACCGTTGCAGCCACTGTTTGAAGCTGCCAAGGAAGTGCCCCAAAAAGGTAGGGCCATACGTACACAGATTATGTAACGTATGTACATATGTACAGTGCGTTTCAAAGGTTTATAACTGAAGATTAACAGAAAATTTAAGCTCAAAGGAGCGAGAGACATGACTCAGATCTGTTTGTAACTTCCTTAAAGAGCAAATATCTTCGATAGCATTGATATGCATATGTACAGTGCGTTTCAAGCGTGTAATAATTGAAGAAAATTTAGTTTCAAAGAGCGGAATATTTGCCTATTCTCAAGAAATCTTCATCGAACTAATGGATTTCTCTATTCCTTTTAGATGAACAAATGCCGAAGATCAATGATCCCGGGGGAGGCTTCGATCTGGATGGATTGGTCGCATCAGCAGAGGCTTTGGGCGCTGCAGGAGACGATGGCACTGGGAATGTGACCAGCGAAGAGCAGCAGACTGGAGGAGCAGGAGCAGCAGCAGGAGAGGGGACAACAAACGACACCTTGAACCCAAAGGCGAATCTCACTAAAAGCAATGAGGAGGTGCCCATGCCCGTGTTCTCCGAGTGGGCGCAAAAGCAGATGGAGGCCGAGGCTAGTCGCGAGCAGGCCATGGAACTGGAACAGCAGGTGGCCAATAATTCAGCGCAGCGCAGGAACAACACCGGATCTGCGAGTGGCAAACCAGCGCCACTGAAGCTGCGCTCCAAGAACTATGCCTCGCCCGACTGCGGTGCGAAGATCATTGCCTCGAATGGAGATGCCACCAATACGGGCGCCGTGCTGACGCAGTCCAGCGATGAGTACATGCTGAGCACGTGCGGCAGTCGCCTTTGGTTCGTGGTGGAGCTGTGCGAGGCCATCCAAGCCCAGAAGGTGGAACTGGCCAACTTCGAGCTGTTCAGTTCGTCGCCCAAGAACTTTACGGTGGCCGTTTCGAAGCGATTTCCCACCCGCGACTGGAGCAATGTGGGTCGCTTTGCGGCCGAGGATAAGCGTACGGTGCAGACGTTCGAGCTGCATCCGCATTTGTTTGGGAAATTCGTACGCGTGGACATTCATTCGCACTACTCCAAGGAGCATTTCTGTCCCGTTTCGCTGTTCCGCGTGTTCGGCACCTCCGAGTTTGAGGCCTTCGAGACGGAGATACGTCCCAGCGACGAGCTGGATGATTTCGATGATGATTTCGGTGGCGGTGGCCAAGAGCAGGGCGGCAGCAGCAGCCACAAGGCCAACGCTGGCGGCGGTGGTGGTGGCATCTTTCAAAGCGCCTCCGATGCGGTCATACAGATGGTAAAGAAGGCCGCCGAAGTGCTGGTAAAGCCCACAAAAGCACTCAAATGGTCAGCCGAGTCGCTGCTCTGCAAGACGCCCGCCTTTGGGACCTTCAGCTGCGCCAGCTGCAACAGTACGCTGGTGCAGCGGATCAACAGTCTGCTGTCGTGTCAGTTTCAGCAGTTGCAACTGCTGCTCAATCACAGCCAGCTGAGGTCGGATCTGCTGCAGAGTGGCGTGTGCCAGGAGGAGTACGCCATCAGTCTGTGGGGCAGCGAAAAGTCGTGTGGCCTGGCCAAGCGTCAGAGCTACTTTCTGAGCATGCTGCCAGCCGAGCATGTGGGTGCCATGTGCAAGCTGCTGCAAGCAGAGCAGAACAACACAGTGGAGCAGCAGCAGCAGATTGAGGCGACACCAGAACTGAAGCCGCCGCCAGAACAAGCGCAGGAGAATGCCACAGCGGCGTCAGAGACCAGCAGCGGCCAGCAGGAGTTGATTGTAGAGGAAGCCATGAAGTCCCAACCAAGCCTGGAAATTGTAACGCCCGAGAGTGTGGCCGCCAGCCTAGAGATGCCCTCATCATTGATCGGTGATCAATCCGAACCCTCAGCGACGACAACAGCCGCCACAACGAATTCCACACCCGCAGATGTGAATATATTCAATGTCCCAGCCGAGACGGAGGAACTGGAGTTGCCTGTGGTGCCCAACCAGCCAACTGTCTCCACCGCTCCTGTTACACCCACTTTGGTGGAGTCGCCCAGCGATGTGGAAGCCACAACAATGCCACCCAGCTCCAGCGAAGTGCCGCACAACGCCGAACTAGCCATCGAGGAGAGCAATCCCGCCAACTGGGAGAGTCTGGACAATCTGCTGACCACCACAGTGGCCTCCATAACAGCAGGAGGTAGTGCGGCCGCTGCCGCTGCAGCAGCAGCCGTGGCGGGTAATGGAAATGGTAACCATTTGGGCGTTGGCGCAGGCGGCGCTGGAGCAGGAGGCATAGGATCCAATGTGAATCTGCAGCAGAAGCTCACGAATGGCGGGCAGTCGGAGAGTGTGTTCATACGCCTCTCCAATCGCATCAAGGTGAGTGCAAAGAACTCCAACGAGAACTCCATTCTGCAGCCAGTTCTTGTGCCAAGTGCGTCATCAGTTGGCGTGGCAGCTCCAACAAACGTGGAAACAAACAACCCACCCACCCACGCGCAGACAGGCCATGGCAGACCATGGAAGACCATGGAAGGGCCTTGGCTGAGAACGAAAACAAAGCGAATGGATACCCTTCTATGGGGTTACGTCTGTTATTACGGAATCCGGTGTATAGGAGACGATTTCTAGGTAGAGGGAAAAGCATAGGAAGGTCTTAGATTGGGCGGAAAGTGCGGATAGGTCTAGACTCTAGAGGGAATGGCAAAATCAATCTGCCAATCTATTTCGATTAATCGTCGTCCAGACGTTACCTAGAGAGATTCTTCATTCATTTAGATTAAAAAAAACAAAATACATGTCGTGTGCATAACGAAAAAAATTGCTCGACTCGCCTCTAGTCTCGCCGATAGGGTTGCTTTTTCTATCCTCCCCACTTCTGCTTCCTCCCCCGCCCCTGGGAAAAACAGAGTATCCCTTATTCCACTTCCTGTTGACCCAATCAGTTTCTGACTTGTTTATGGCCCCAACTTGCGTGTTGGCTGCTCATTACAAGTGGCAGTCACTTCCCGTTCAGGGCTCCGCCCATGGGCCAAATGTGTACAACATTTTCGCAGAAAGTTCGGGGGCACCGCTACCTTGCCGACGGACGTCATCAGAGGCAGCCATTCCGAATCCAAAGCCACGATAAAAACCATGCTCATGTTTCTGTCTTCCACAGGCGCTCGAAAGGAACATGTCGCTGTCCGGGCAGTATCTGGAGGAGCTGTCGCGCCGCTACAAGAAGCAGGTGGAGGAGCTGCAGCAGACGCTTACGCAACAGACGCTGACGGTGCGCTCGCTGGAGGACCAGAGCAGGCGGTACATCGAGCAGGAGCAGCTCTACCAACAGCATAGCGCCGAGCTGGCCGGCGAAGTGCGTGCCCTGAGCTACCAGGTGCAGGCCTGCATACTGGTCATCATCATTGTGGGCAGCTTTATCGTTCTGATGCTCGTCCTGGGCACTGTCTACTACCGCAAGCTGCGCCGCCAGACACAACAGCTCAAGGAGGGTAACCCCTCCGGCCATGCCAAGGCGGCCAAACCGAAGCTGGATCGCCGCAAGTCCTACGAACAGATGCTCAATCCGCAGTGCACGCCCAAGCAGCGCCGGCCCAGCGAGGAGGCGATGCTCATACTGAAGGACTGCGGCGACAGTCAGCTGGTGGGTGCCAGTCAGGATCTGGCCAGCAGGCAGCGAAAGATATCGGTGTGCTATGGCAGCAACAACAACATTGCTGCGAATATGATGACTGCGAATCCCAATCTACGAGCCTCGCTGCACCGCCGCAAGGGAGCCAAACATTCGTGGCACAACAGCATGGACACGGCGGAGACGACATCCTGTGCCGCCGAGCAGCTGGACACGTTCTTCGATGCGGGTAAGCGCAAAGAATCTTCCCCTAGTGCCAGTCAGTATTTCTAATCGATACCGAATCTCTTGCAGATACCCTAAAGAGCTTGAAGCAGCAGCCATCGTCGTCGGGTAGCAAGGCCGGCAAAAGGAAATCCCTGCAGCAGCAGTTGGCCCTCAAGCGGCAGGAGTCGGCGCCGGCCAGCATGATGCAGAATGAGCTGGCCGAGGAGGAGCCGGCATCGCAGAGCGATTTCGATGAGAGTCTAATGCTGGACGATGATGATTTGGTCAACTTTATACCCACCAGCGATCTGGCCTACAACGAGTTCATGCCAGAGGGTCCCTCCGGATATCTTGTGCTGGATGCGGTCGATGGCAAGTCGAACAGAGCCGAGCAGCCGCCGCTACAGAAGCAGGCGACAAAGAAGTCGCGGCGCCTATCCTCGCCGGCCTTCTTCAAGTCGCCGTTCAGCAAGAACAAGAACAAGGGCGGCAGTTTCAATGGCTTTGGCGGCATCAAGAACAGCCATTCGGTGCACGAGTCCACCTCCTGGGAGTGGTATCGCCTGAAGCGCAGCGAGAAGCAGCAGCAGCCGCATCACCATTCAAAGCAGACCAAAAGCCTGCCAAATTCCAGCCTGGACAGCTCCTCCCTGTCCGAGGTGAACTTTCCACTGAATTCGAGCTCCAACTCCACACAAAACTCATTTCGTATACTCGGCGAGGCCATACGATCCTCGGGGGAGAGCAGCAGCATTACGCCCAATGGGAATGGCAATACGGGCGCCAGCGGTAGCAGCAGCAGTGGCAGTGGCAGCAACAGCGGCGGCAGCACCACCTCCTCCACCACAAAGAAGAAACAGCGCGCTTTCAATAACATATTTCGCAAAGTTTTTTGAGTTTCGTTTTCTTACATATATTTTAAAGCCCAGTGTTTTTAGAAGCCCTTTCAATTGTGTTCACCATGCAAAGAAGCCGCCAACAAGTTAATAAATTAATTGTTATATATATTTTTTTTTTTCGAAAGAAACGTGCCCCAATTTTAGTTCCTTTTTTGTGTTGAAATTAAAAAAAAAAATGCAAATTACTGTAAAGAGAAACAACACAACAAATTTAGTACTTATTATTATTTTGTAATGCTTGCTAGCAAACGAACTTTGCGCATTTGCTGCTAGAAAACCCGAAACCTAAACCTAAACCGAATGAAGGCAATTTGTCTATATGCGAAAAATCGTTTAACTGAAATAATTTAATTACAAAACATTAGTTGATAATTGTATGATGATATATACTATATGTATGTGTATTCCAAGCCTCGTTATTCTTGCTATCCGAAATCCTGTACTTTAAGTTGATGAAAGCGAAAAACAATTTGTTGCACGTTTTGTTTGCCACACTTAGCTCTTTGTTATTATTAGCAATTCTACAATACAATTAGTTAATAGTTTAGTTTTTTATTTATAACTAAAATACAATTAACATTTATTTAAAAAACCGAATGCACTTCCATTCTCTACTAAATCTTCAATTCGCTGAGAAAATCGACTACTTCGAGCGCATCGTCGTTGGCTAGCTTGTGTTCTTTGATGGCCGTGTTTAGGCCACGGCCCGCAGTGCCCATGACCTTTTGCCAGTGCTCCACAGTTTTGTACTTTTCATCGTTGGCACAGTACACCACCTCGTTGATGTCCTCCTCCAGTTTATAGCTGCAGACAGCCGGAAAAACCTTTTGCAAATTGGCCATTGCCTCCGTTTTGAGCGTCTCATCGCGACACACCAGATTGAGCATGAACAGACCCTTGGGTCCAATGATTTCCTTGATATGCAGTAGTATATCGTGGGCTAGAAAGCCTTGCGGCGGACAGCTCATGCCCAGGCTGAGATCTTTGCTGTCCACGTCGAATAACACGGCATCAAAGTGTATGTCTGTAAAGACAATAATCCAATTAGAGAGCAACTGGAGAAAGGGATTAAAACTGGTAGCTGCTACCTTCATTACGACAGCGTTCCACAAAGGCCAGACCATCGTCAATGACCACATGAAAGCGTTTGTCCTGCTTCAGTTCGAAATATTGCTCAGCCACCTCGAGCATAATGGGGTCTATCTCCACAGCCGTAATACGTGACTGACTGCAAAGAAATATCATTAACTGAATATTCCGAATGTAGATTGTGTAATCCTACGGTAGAGCGGCATGTAGGAAGCTGCACAGTCCACCACCGCCGAGACCAATAACTAGAACATCCTTTTGCACATCCTTCTTGGTATTCTGCAGCGTTACGGCCAGTTGGACGCCCACAGACATGTACAAATGATGCTGGCAGGCCAAATGACCAAAGTCAATCTTCTTTCGCTCCTTTTTGCCTTTGATTTTAACTGAAATAAAACAGCAACATTAGAAACCTCTCCAAGCAGCCATTGTTCTTCGCCCCTTACTTGTTTTCACCAAGGCCTCCGATTGCACAACAAACTGATTGCTGAGAAATATCAAACGACGCAACGTTTTGCCACCGGCCGCCACTTCCTCGATGCGAAAGTCGCCGGATATCTTGGAGAAGCCGCTGATCAGAGTCTCTCGCTTGCCCACATCGCTGCCCAGAGACAGATAGGGAATCTGTTCGTTCAGTCCATATGGTGCCAAGCTGGTGACGGTGTCGCCCAGTTCTGCCTTGACCTCATCGAGGGTATTGTAGATTTGATCGCGATGCAGCGTGACCACCGCGAGGCGTTGAAACTTGGCCGATGCCTGCAACTTCTTGCGTCCCGCGGGGGTGCCAAAGAGCCACTCAATCTCCCTACCCTGCGGCACAATAAATGCCGCATATTTTCCCAGGCCTCTGGCTGCCGGTAGATCCAAAATGTATATGCTATAGCGAGGAGTGTTCTCCGAGGGTCGATACAGATCCAGGGTCACCTCATCGTGACCGGCAATACTGGAGCGAGCCAATCCATTGCATACCAGTGCGGCCTTTTGCACAGAAGACACGGCATTGCTTAGCTCCGAAGACTCCGTAAATCTTTGCATTTTATCGTTGCCCAAACCGAATTCCAAAATCTGTAAAATACAAATAGAGTTTGTAAATGTTGTACAGCTACATTTTGGACCTACTAACGGGCATGGGAAGACTCTTAAATTTGGTGGCTATGACCACAAAAACGGGCAGCTTCATGGCATCATCGGCATTCTTCTCCTTGTTGGCCTGCTCGACGCCCAAACAGTGGACAATGCGCAGCATGCAATTGTGACGGGGCATAAACTCCAGAAGAAAATTGAGGATGTGCTCTTGCAGTAAAGATATGCACAAATAGCGACCGCCATTCCTAAAATGGAATAAATATTGGTTGATTTAAAGCGCTTTTAAGACTGGGCATACGAACCGCATGGTGCGGAGAATCTCCTTGAAATAGTTCTCCACCACAGATCGAGTTTCTGTGGCATCATCCACAAACAGCGCATCCAATGTGCCCTTATCTAAGGCCACTGAGAAGCTCTCATCGGGAAATGTCATGGCTGTGGCATCCATTTGCAGGAACTTCATGTCCGGACGCGTGCGTGCATTCTGTTCCAACATCTTCTTCACAGCCACCGGGGAGATATCAATGTTGGTTATATCCCTGTAAAGGGGATATGAATTTGTGTAAGAATATTCCAGGGAGACGGTCGGTTTTTTCGTACCTGAATCCCGTGTCATACATGTCCATGCTAAGCTTGGAATTGCCGCATCCCAGCATCAGAATTTTATCCACCGGCTTAATGTATTTGTGTATCTGATCGCATAGGTCCAGATATTCGCCATACCTTGGAAGTTTTATATTTTTGGATAAAAAAACACATGTTGCTTTTTGTTGGACGTAAAACTCGCTTTTTACATACCATTCAAAGGCCTTTTCGCCACGCTTCTTGAAGAACTCGTTCCAGTAGTCGGTTTGCGCGAACTCTTCGCGTGTTTTTGGCAGTAAATTCATTGTTAAATAACAATTAAATCAAATAATATAATAAACAATAAAGCGCGGATTTATCGAATAAATATACCCGTCTGACCCCTTAGAAATATACCGAAATATACCTTGTCATTTTTAAATATACCGAGGAAAAAAACCAACTAATAGCCTTTTCACACTGGGCGCGTTTCCTATCGATATCGGAATAGATGCAATGAAGTGGAAAAGGCGATCACATTGGCAGACGTGCATCTTGAGAACAGCAGATTTGGGTGCTTGATGACAAGGAAAGTAACCAGATTTTGAGAAATCAGCAAAATTATGCAAGGCGACATACTGTATATACTGTATGGTTAGTGGTACTTTTATATAAGGTAGTCTCTCATCGCGACATCTGCTCTCTTTTGAGGACGACATGTTTGCTTCTCTTCTGGGAGCCGAGAAATAGGGTGGAAAACATTAATCGTCCTCCACCCAACTGATGAGACCACCTTATAAAGTTGCATCATGCGCTGGGCGACACTAAAAATGGGGTCCCTATCTTTATTTATTTACGTCCCTAGAAAATACCAATTTTCGACTGGCCGAAGTTAAGAAAGCGCTATCATTTTGCTTGTTCTAGATGAGTATCACCTGCCGAAGTTGCTAAGTTTGAAAATATATTTAAATTTTATAAGTGTTCATAAAGTAATTATGTACAGGTCCAGGTTACATTCCGAACGTCCTCGCTAGAAGATTGGTAAGGAGCAGAACCAGGCGAAGCCTAAACCGCATCCATCCGTCCGGCTTGGCCACCAGGAACATTTAAATTATTGTTGCACAATATCCGCTTTCGTCCGTTGGTACCACATTTAACTTAAAATAGTAAATTGTAAATAGAAATTGTCCTTGACCCTTAACAAAAATTGCTAATCAACAGTAACAATAAACCTACAGAATGAAAACTGAAGAAAAAAAAAATTGACCGAATCCACAACGTCTACACTCTACAAAATTGAAGCGGTACGAAATAAATTTAAAATCAGAAAAAAAAACAGGTTTACAGGGTTTACTGATTTATGGAAGGTATTGGCGTTGGCGACGGTGGGGATAGACGGTGATAAATTTAGAAGTGAGAGAATTCGACATCCAAGGAAGAGGAGCCTGCGAGTGAAACGGACGAGGAAGAGGAGCAGGAGCCGGCGAGTGCAACAGACGAGGAAGAGGACCCAAATGGACCATGTTGCTGACAAGAGCTCGTGGAGAACAACATCAGTCCACAGAACTCCGAAGTCAGCGAACTGGAGGGACCGGACGACGAGCAGCTAAAAATATACTTGGCTACTGAGCCTCATGTTCCTGCCGGCTTTACAGCACCACCGGGCTTCGTTCTCATTCAGTCGTTGCTGCTGAAGTGCAAGATTTGCGGGCACAAGCGATTGGGAAAGTTGAAACTAATTTTGGAGCACTTTCAGAAGTTCCTTGCAAAAGTAGACATTCCGCAACAGTTTGTGTGCAAACAATGCGGATATATAGCATCGCATAAGGGATACCTGCAAAAACATTTTAAAAAATATTGCCCAAAAAAGTGCAGGAACAACCAACCGCTCGTTAGAAATATGTAATAACATACAAAAATTAAAATAAAAAAAAAAAATAATACAAGCTGGTGTTACATTTATCACCAGAAACCACCCAACCGAGGCCCCAACATTTCCTCAACTTTCCGTTCGAATCGTCTTTACTGCCGCTGGATCTTTACATGTTTCCGTAGTGTAGCGGTTATCATGCATTGACCATGTTGCTGACAAGAGCTCGTGGAGAACAACATCAGTCCACAGAACTCCGAAGTCAGCGAACTGGAGGGACCGGACGACGAGCAGCTAAAAATATACTTGGCTACTGAGCCTCATGTTCCTGCCGGCTTTACAGCACCACCGGGCTTCGTTCTCATTCAGTCGTTGCTGCTGAAGTGCAAGATTTGCGGGCACAAGCGATTGGGAAAGTTGAAACTAATTTTGGAGCACTTTCAGAAGTGCCTTGCAAAAGTAGACATTCCGCAAGAGTTTGTGTGCAAACAATGCGGGTATATAGCATCGCATAAGGGATACCTTCAAAAACATTTTTTTAAAAAATATTGCCCAAAAAAGTGCAGGAACAACCAACCGCTCGTTAGAAATTTATCACCAGAAACCACCCAACCGAGGCCCCAACATTTCCTCAACTTTCCGTTCGAATCGTCTTTACTGCCGCTGGATCTTTACATGTTTCCGTAGTGTAGCGGTTATCATGCATTGACCATGTTGCTGACAAGAGCTCGTGGAGAACAACATCAGTCCACAGAACTCCGAAGCACCAGGCCGAAATTCAACTGCCTATTTCGGAAGTCAGCGAACTGGAGGGACCGGACGACGAGCAGGTAAAAATATACTTGGCTACTGAGCCTCATGTTCCTGCCGGCTTTACAGCACCACCGGGCTTCGTTCTCATTCAGTCGTTGCTGCTGAAGTGCAAGATTTGCGGGCACAAGCGATTGGGAAAGTCGAAACTAATTTTGGAGCACTTTCAGAAGTGCCTTGCAAAAGTAGACATTCCGCAAGAGTTTGTGTGCAAACAATGCGGGTATATAGCATCGCATAAGGGATACCTTCAAAAACATTTTAAAAAATATTGCCCAAAAAAGTGCAGGAACAACCAACCGCTCGTTAGAAATTTATCACCAGAAACCACCCAACCGAGGCCCCAACATTTCCTCAACTTTCCGTTCGAATCGTCTTTACTGCCGCTGGATCTTTACATGTTTCCGTAGTGTAGCGGTTATCATGCATTGACCATGTTGCTGACAAGAGCTCGTGGAGAACAACATCAGTCCACAGAACTCCGAAGCACCAGGCCGAAATTCAACTGCCTATTTCGGAAGTCAGCGAACTGGAGGGACCGGACGACGAGCAGGTAAAAATATACTTGGCTACTGAGCCTCATGTTCCTGCCGGCTTTACAGCACCACCGGGCTTCGTTCTCATTCAGTCGTTGCTGCTGAAGTGCAAGATTTGCGGGCACAAGCGATTGGGAAAGTTGAAACTAATTTTGGAGCACTTTCAGAAGTGCCTTGCAAAAGTAGACATTCCGCAAGAGTTTGTGTGCAAACAATGCGGGTATATAGCATCGCATAAGGGATACCTTCAAAAACATTTTAAAAAATATTGCCCAAAAAAGTGCAGGAACAACCAACCGCTCGTTAGAAATTTATCACCAGAAACCACCCAACCGAGGCCCCAACATTTCCTCAACTTTCCGTTCGAATCGTCTTTACTGCCGCTGGATCTTTACATGTTTCCGTAGTGTAGCGGTTATCATGCATTGACCATGTTGCTGACAAGAGCTCGTGGAGAACAACATCAGTCCACAGAACTCCGAAGCACCAGGCCGAAATTCAACTGCCTATTTCGGAAGTCAGCGAACTGGAGGGACCGGACGACGAGCAGGTAAAAATATACTTGGCTACTGAGCCTCATGTTCCTGCCGGCTTTACAGCACCACCGGGCTTCGTTCTCATTCAGTCGTTGCTGCTGAAGTGCAAGATTTGCGGGCACAAGCGATTGGGAAAGTTGAAACTAATTTTGGAGCACTTTCAGAAGTGCCTTGCAAAAGAAGACATTCCGCAAGAGTTTGTGTGCAAACAATGCGGGTATATAGCATCGCATAAGGGATACCTTCAAAAACATTTTAAAAAATATTGCCCAAAAAAGTGCAGGAACAACCAACCGCTCGTTAGAAATTTATCACCAGAAACCACCCAACCGAGGCCCCAACATTTCCTCAACTTTCCGTTCGAATCGTCTTTACTGCCGCTGGATCTTTACATGTTTCCGTAGTGTAGCGGTTATCATGCATTGACCATGTTGCTGACAAGAGCTCGTGGAGAACAACATCAGTCCACAGAACTCCGAAGCACCAGGCCGAAATTCAACTGCCTATTTCGGAAGTCAGCGAACTGGAGGGACCGGACGACGAGCAGGTAAAAATATACTTGGCTACTGAGCCTCATGTTCCTGCCGGCTTTACAGCACCACCGGGCTTCGTTCTCATTCAGTCGTTGCTGCTGAAGTGCAAGATTTGCGGGCACAAGCGATTGGGAAAGTTGAAACTAATTTTGGAGCACTTTCAGAAGTGCCTTGCAAAAGTAGACATTCCGCAAGAGTTTGTGTGCAAACAATGCGGGTATATAGCATCGCATAAGGGATACCTTCAAAAACATTTTAAAAAATATTGCCCAAAAAAGTGCAGGAACAACCAACCGCTCGTTAGAAATTTATCACCAGAAACCACCCAACCGAGGCCCCAACATTTCCTCAACTTTCCGTTCGAATCGTCTTTACTGCCGCTGGATCTTTACATGTTTCCGTAGTGTAGCGGTTATCATGCATTGACCATGTTGCTGACAAGAGCTCGTGGAGAACAACATCAGTCCACAGAACTCCGAAGCACCAGGCCGAAATTCAACTGCCTATTTCGGAAGTCAGCGAACTGGAGGGACCGGACGACGAGCAGGTAAAAATATACTTGGCTACTGAGCCTCATGTTCCTGCCGGCTTTACAGCACCACCGGGCTTCGTTCTCATTCAGTCGTTGCTGCTGAAGTGCAAGATTTGCGGGCACAAGCGATTGGGAAAGTTGAAACTAATTTTGGAGCACTTTCAGAAGTGCCTTGCAAAAGTAGACATTCCGCAAGAGTTTGTGTGCAAACAATGCGGGTATATAGCATCGCATAAGGGATACCTTCAAAAACATTTTAAAAAATATTGCCCAAAAAAGTGCAGGAACAACCAACCGCTCGTTAGAAATTTATCACCAGAAACCACCCAACCGGGGCCCCAACATTTCCTCAACTTTCCGTTCGAATCGTCTTTACTGCCGCTGGATCTTTACATGTTTCCGTAGTGTAGCGGTTATCATGCATTGACCATGTTGCTGACAAGAGCTCGTGGAGAACAACATCAGTCCACAGAACTCCGAAGCACCAGGCCGAAATTCAACTGCCTATTTCGGAAGTCAGCGAACTGGAGGGACCGGACGACGAGCAGGTAAAAATATACTTGGCTACTGAGCCTCATGTTCCTGCCGGCTTTACAGCACCACCGGGCTTCGTTCTCATTCAGTCGTTGCTGCTGAAGTGCAAGATTTGCGGGCACAAGCGATTGGGAAAGTTGAAACTAATTTTGGAGCACTTTCAGAAGTGCCTTGCAAAAGTAGACATTCCGCAAGAGTTTGTGTGCAAACAATGCGGGTATATAGCATCGCATAAGGGATACCTTCAAAAACATTTTAAAAAATATTGCCCAAAAAAGTGCAGGAACAACCAACCGCTCGTTAGAAATTTATCACCAGAAACCACCCAACCGAGGCCCCAACATTTCCTCAACTTTCCGTTCGAATCGTCTTTACTGCCGCTGGATCTTTACATGTTTCCGTAGTGTAGCGGTTATCATGCATTGACCATGTTGCTGACAAGAGCTCGTGGAGAACAACATCAGTCCACAGAACTCCGAAGCACCAGGCCGAAATTCAACTGCCTATTTCGGAAGTCAGCGAACTGGAGGGACCGGACGACGAGCAGGTAAAAATATACTTGGCTACTGAGCCTCATGTTCCTGCCGGCTTTACAGCACCACCGGGCTTCGTTCTCATTCAGTCGTTGCTGCTGAAGTGCAAGATTTGCGGGCACAAGCGATTGGGAAAGTTGAAACTAATTTTGGAGCACTTTCAGAAGTGCCTTGCAAAAGTAGACATTCCGCAAGAGTTTGTGTGCAAACAATGCGGGTATATAGCATCGCATAAGGGATACCTTCAAAAACATTTTAAAAAATATTGCCCAAAAAAGTGCAGGAACAACCAACCGCTCGTTAGAAATTTATCACCAGAAACCACCCAACCGAGGCCCCAACATTTCCTCAACTTTCCGTTCGAATCGTCTTTACTGCCGCTGGATCTTTACATGTTTCCGTAGTGTAGCGGTTATCATGCATTGACCATGTTGCTGACAAGAGCTCGTGGAGAACAACATCAGTCCACAGAACTCCGAAGCACCAGGCCGAAATTCAACTGCCTATTTCGGAAGTCAGCGAACTGGAGGGACCGGACGACGAGCAGGTAAAAATATACTTGGCTACTGAGCCTCATGTTTCTGCCGGCTTTACAGCACCACCGGGCTTCGTTCTCATTCAGTCGTTGCTGCTGAAGTGCAAGATTTGCGGGCACAAGCGATTGGGAAAGTTGAAACTAATTTTGGAGCACTTTCAGAAGTGCCTTGCAAAGTAGACATTCCGCAAGAGTTTGTGTGCAAACAATGCGGGTATATAGCATCGCATAAGGGATACCTTCAAAAACATTTTAAAAAATATTGCCCAAAAAAGTGCAGGAACAACCAACCGCTCGTTAGAAATTTATCACCAGAAACCACCCAACCGAGGCCCCAACATTTCCTCAACTTTCCGTTCGAATCGTCTTTACTGCCGCTGGATCTTTACATGTTTCCGTAGTGTAGCGGTTATCATGCATTGACCATGTTGCTGACAAGAGCTCGTGGAGAACAACATCAGTCCACAGAACTCCGAAGCACCAGGCCGAAATTCAACTGCCTATTTCGGAAGTCAGCGAACTGGAGGGACCGGACGACGAGCAGGTAAAAATATACTTGGCTACTGAGCCTCATGTTCCTGCCGGCTTTACAGCACCACCGGGCTTCGTTCTCATTCAGTCGTTGCTGCTGAAGTGCAAGATTTGCGGGCACAAGCGATTGGGAAAGTTGAAACTAATTTTGGAGCACTTTCAGAAGTGCCTTGCAAAAGTAGACATTCCGCAAGAGTTTGTGTGCAAACAATGCGGGTGATACATCGCATAAGGTACCTAAAACTTTTAAAAAATATGCCAAAAGCAGGAACAACCAACCGCTCGTTAGAAATTTATCACCAGAAACCACCCAACCGAGCCCCAACATTCAACTTCCAAGCACCCGCGGGGGGAAGCGGGTGACATCGAAAGTTTGTGTGCAAACAATGCGGGTATATAGCATCGCATAAGGGATACCTTCAAAAACATTTTAAAAAATATTGCCCAAAAAAGTGCAGGAACAACCAACCGCTCGTTAGAAATTTATCACCAGAAACCACCCAACCGAGGCCCCAACATTTCCTCAACTTTCCGTTCGAATCGTCTTTACTGCCGCTGGATCTTTACATGTTTCCGTAGTGTAGCGGTTATCATGCATTGACCATGTTGCTGACAAGAGCTCGTGGAGAACAACATCAGTCCACAGAACTCCGAAGCACCAGGCCGAAATTCAACTGCCTATTTCGGAAGTCAGCGAACTGGAGGGACCGGACGACGAGCAGGTAAAAATATACTTGGCTACTGAGCCTCATGTTCCTGCCGGCTTTACAGCACCACCGGGCTTCGTTCTCATTCAGTCGTTGCTGCTGAAGTGCAAGATTTGCGGGCACAAGCGATTGGGAAAGTTGAAACTAATTTTGGAGCACTTTCAGAAGTGCCTTGCAAAAGTAGACATTCCGCAAGAGTTTGTGTGCAAACAATGCGGGTATATAGCATCGCATAAGGGATACCTTCAAAAACATTTTAAAAAATATTGCCCAAAAAAGTGCAGGAACAACCAACCGCTCGTTAGAAATTTATCACCAGAAACCACCCAACCGAGGCCCCAACATTTCCTCAACTTTCCGTTCGAATCGTCTTTACTGCCGCTGGATCTTTACATGTTTCCGTAGTGTAGCGGTTATCATGCATTGACCATGTTGCTGACAAGAGCTCGTGGAGAACAACATCAGTCCACAGAACTCCGAAGCACCAGGCCGAAATTCAACTGCCTATTTCGGAAGTCAGCGAACTGGAGGGACCGGACGACGAGCAGGTAAAAATATACTTGGCTACTGAGCCTCATGTTCCTGCCGGCTTTACAGCACCACCGGGCTTCGTTCTCATTCAGTCGTTGCTGCTGAAGTGCAAGATTTGCGGGCACAAGCGATTGGGAAAGTTGAAACTAATTTTGGAGCACTTTCAGAAGTGCCTTGCAAAAGTAGACATTCCGCAAGAGTTTGTGTGCAAACAATGCGGGTATATAGCATCGCATAAGGGATACCTTCAAAAACATTTTAAAAAATATTGCCCAAAAAAGTGCAGGAACAACCAACCGCTCGTTAGAAATTTATCACCAGAAACCACCCAACCGAGGCCCCAACATTTCCTCAACTTTCCGTTCGAATCGTCTTTACTGCCGCTGGATCTTTACATGTTTCCGTAGTGTAGCGGTTATCATGCATTGACCATGTTGCTGACAAGAGCTCGTGGAGAACAACATCAGTCCACAGAACTCCGAAGCACCAGGCCGAAATTCAACTGCCTATTTCGGAAGTCAGCGAACTGGAGGGACCGGACGACGAGCAGGTAAAAATATACTTGGCTACTGAGCCTCATGTTCCTGCCGGCTTTACAGCACCACCGGGCTTCGTTCTCATTCAGTCGTTGCTGCTGAAGTGCAAGATTTGCGGGCACAAGCGATTGGGAAAGTTGAAACTAATTTTGGAGCACTTTCAGAAGTGCCTTGCAAAAGTAGACATTCCGCAAGAGTTTGTGTGCAAACAATGCGGGTATATAGCATCGCATAAGGGATACCTTCAAAAACATTTTAAAAAATATTGCCCAAAAAAGTGCAGGAACAACCAACCGCTCGTTAGAAATTTATCACCAGAAACCACCCAACCGAGGCCCCAACATTTCCTCAACTTTCCGTTCGAATCGTCTTTACTGCCGCTGGATCTTTACATGTTTCCGTAGTGTAGCGGTTATCATGCATTGACCATGTTGCTGACAAGAGCTCGTGGAGAACAACATCAGTCCACAGAACTCCGAAGCACCAGGCCGAAATTCAACTGCCTATTTCGGAAGTCAGCGAACTGGAGGGACCGGACGACGAGCAGGTAAAAATATACTTGGCTACTGAGCCTCATGTTCCTGCCCCAGCACCACCGGGCTTCGTTCTCATTCAGTCGTTGCTGCTGAAGTGCAAGATTTGCGGGCACAAGCGATTGGGAAAGTTGAAACTAATTTTGGAGCACTTTCAGAAGTGCCTTGCAAAAGTAGACATTCCGCAAGAGTTTGTGTGCAAACAATGCGGGTATATAGCATCGCATAAGGGATACCTTCAAAAACATTTTAAAAAATATTGCCCAAAAAAGTGCAGGAACAACCAACCGCTCGTTAGAAATTTATCACCAGAAACCACCCAACCGAGGCCCCAACATTTCCTCAACTTTCCGTTCGAATCGTCTTTACTGCCGCTGGATCTTTACATGTTTCCGTAGTGTAGCGGTTATCATGCATTGACCATGTTGCTGACAAGAGCTCGTGGAGAACAACATCAGTCCACAGAACTCCGAAGCACCAGGCCGAAATTCAACTGCCTATTTCGGAAGTCAGCGAACTGGAGGGACCGGACGACGAGCAGGTAAAAATATACTTGGCTACTGAGCCTCATGTTCCTGCCGGCTTTACAGCACCACCGGGCTTCGTTCTCATTCAGTCGTTGCTGCTGAAGTGCAAGATTTGCGGGCACAAGCGATTGGGAAAGTTGAAACTAATTTTGGAGCACTTTCAGAAGTGCCTTGCAAAAGTAGACATTCCGCAAGAGTTTGTGTGCAAACAATGCGGGTATATAGCATCGCATAAGGGATACCTTCAAAAACATTTTAAAAAATATTGCCCAAAAAAGTGCAGGAACAACCAACCGCTCGTTAGAAATTTATCACCAGAAACCACCCAACCGAGGCCCCAACATTTCCTCAACTTTCCGTTCGAATCGTCTTTACTGCCGCTAGATCTTTATATGTTTCCGTAGTGTAGCGGTTATCATGCATTGACCATGTTGCTGACAAGAGCTCGTGGAGAACAACATCAGTCCACAGAACTCCGAAGCACCAGGCCGAAATTCAACTGCCTATTTCGGAAGTCAGCGAACTGGAGGGACCGGACGACGAGCAGGTAAAAATATACTTGGCTACTGAGCCTCATGTTCCTGCCGGCTTTACAGCACCACCGGGCTTCGTTCTCATTCAGTCGTTGCTGCTGAAGTGCAAGATTTGCGGGCACAAGCGATTGGGAAAGTTGAAACTAATTTTGGAGCACTTTCAGAAGTGCCTTGCAAAAGTAGACATTCCGCAAGAGTTTGTGTGCAAACAATGCGGGTATATAGCATCGCATAAGGGATACCTTCAAAAACATTTTAAAAAATATTGCCCAAAAAAGTGCAGGAACAACCAACCGCTCGTTAGAAATTTATCACCAGAAACCACCCAACCGAGGCCCCAACATTTCCTCAACTTTCCGTTCGAATCGTCTTTACTGCCGCTGGATCTTTACATGTTTCCGTAGTGTAGCGGTTATCATGCATTGACCATGTTGCTGACAAGAGCTCGTGGAGAACAACATCAGTCCACAGAACTCCGAAGCACCAGGCCGAAATTCAACTGCCTATTTCGGAAGTCAGCGAACTGGAGGGACCGGACGACGAGCAGGTAAAAATATACTTGGCTACTGAGCCTCATGTTCCTGCCGGCTTTACAGCACCACCGGGCTTCGTTCTCATTCAGTCGTTGCTGCTGAAGTGCAAGATTTGCGGGCACAAGCGATTGGGAAAGTTGAAACTAATTTTGGAGCACTTTCAGAAGTGCCTTGCAAAAGTAGACATTCCGCAAGAGTTTGTGTGCAAACAATGCGGGTATATAGCATCGCATAAGGGATACCTTCAAAAACATTTTAAAAAATATTGCCCAAAAAAGTGCAGGAACAACCAACCGCTCGTTAGAAATTTATCACCAGAAACCACCCAACCGAGGCCCCAACATTTCCTCAACTTTCCGTTCGAATCGTCTTTACTGCCGCTGGATCTTTACATGTTTCCGTAGTGTAGCGGTTATCATGCATTGACCATGTTGCTGACAAGAGCTCGTGGAGAACAACATCAGTCCACAGAACTCCGAAGCACCAGGCCGAAATTCAACTGCCTATTTCGGAAGTCAGCGAACTGGAGGGACCGGACGACGAGCAGGTAAAAATATACTTGGCTACTGAGCCTCATGTTCCTGCCGGCTTTACAGCACCACCGGGCTTCGTTCTCATTCAGTCGTTGCTGCTGAAGTGCAAGATTTGCGGGCACAAGCGATTGGGAAAGTTGAAACTAATTTTGGAGCACTTTCAGAAGTGCCTTGCAAAGGTAGACATTCCGCAAGAGTTTGTGTGCAAACAATGCGGGTATATAGCATCGCATAAGGGATACCTTCAAAAACATTTTAAAAAATATTGCCCAAAAAAGTGCAGGAACAACCAACCGCTCGTTAGAAATTTATCACCAGAAACCACCCAACCGAGGCCCCAACATTTCCTCAACTTTCCGTTCGAATCGTCTTTACTGCCGCTGGATCTTTACATGTTTCCGTAGTGTAGCGGTTATCATGCATTGACCATGTTGCTGACAAGAGCTCGTGGAGAACAACATCAGTCCACAGAACTCCGAAGCACCAGGCCGAAATTCAACTGCCTATTTCGGAAGTCAGCGAACTGGAGGGACCGGACGACGAGCAGGTAAAAATATACTTGGCTACTGAGCCTCATGTTCCTGCCGGCTTTACAGCACCACCGGGCTTCGTTCTCATTCAGTCGTTGCTGCTGAAGTGCAAGATTTGCGGGCACAAGCGATTGGGAAAGTTGAAACTAATTTTGGAGCACTTTCAGAAGTGCCTTGCAAAAGTAGACATTCCGCAAGAGTTTGTGTGCAAACAATGCGGGTATATAGCATCGCATAAGGGATACCTTCAAAAACATTTTAAAAAATATTGCCCAAAAAAGTGCAGGAACAACCAACCGCTCGTTAGAAATTTATCACCAGAAACCACCCAACCGAGGCCCCAACATTTCCTCAACTTTCCGTTCGAATCGTCTTTACTGCCGCTGGATCTTTACATGTTTCCGTAGTGTAGCGGTTATCATGCATTGACCATGTTGCTGACAAGAGCTCGTGGAGAACAACATCAGTCCACAGAACTCCGAAGCACCAGGCCGAAATTCAACTGCCTATTTCGGAAGTCAGCGAACTGGAGGGACCGGACGACGAGCAGGTAAAAATATACTTGGCTACTGAGCCTCATGTTCCTGCCGGCTTTACAGCACCACCGGGCTTCGTTCTCATTCAGTCGTTGCTGCTGAAGTGCAAGATTTGCGGGCACAAGCGATTGGGAAAGTTGAAACTAATTTTGGAGCACTTTCAGAAGTGCCTTGCAAAAGTAGACATTCCGCAAGAGTTTGTGTGCAAACAATGCGGGTATATAGCATCGCATAAGGGATACCTTCAAAAACATTTTAAAAAATATTGCCCAAAAAAGTGCAGGAACAACCAACCGCTCGTTAGAAATTTATCACCAGAAACCACCCAACCGAGGCCCCAACATTTCCTCAACTTTCCGTTCGAATCGTCTTTACTGCCGCTGGATCTTTACATGTTTCCGTAGTGTAGCGGTTATCATGCATTGACCATGTTGCTGACAAGAGCTCGTGGAGAACAACATCAGTCCACAGAACTCCGAAGCACCAGGCCGAAATTCAACTGCCTATTTCGGAAGTCAGCGAACTGGAGGGACCGGACGACGAGCAGGTAAAAATATACTTGGCTACTGAGCCTCATGTTCCTGCCGGCTTTACAGCACCACCGGGCTTCGTTCTCATTCAGTCGTTGCTGCTGAAGTGCAAGATTTGCGGGCACAAGCGATTGGGAAAGTTGAAACTAATTTTGGAGCACTTTCAGAAGTGCCTTGCAAAAGTAGACATTCCGCAAGAGTTTGTGTGCAAACAATGCGGGTATATAGCATCGCATAAGGGATACCTTCAAAAACATTTTAAAAAATATTGCCCAAAAAAGTGCAGGAACAACCAACCGCTCGTTAGAAATTTATCACCAGAAACCACCCAACCGAGGCCCCAACATTTCCTCAACTTTCCGTTCGAATCGTCTTTACTGCCGCTGGATCTTTACATGTTTCCGTAGTGTAGCGGTTATCATGCATTGACCATGTTGCTGACAAGAGCTCGTGGAGAACAACATCAGTCCACAGAACTCCGAAGCACCAGGCCGAAATTCAACTGCCTATTTCGGAAGTCAGCGAACTGGAGGGACCGGACGACGAGCAGGTAAAAATATACTTGGCTACTGAGCCTCATGTTCCTGCCGGCTTTACAGCACCACCGGGCTTCGTTCTCATTCAGTCGTTGCTGCTGAAGTGCAAGATTTGCGGGCACAAGCGATTGGGAAAGTTGAAACTAATTTTGGAGCACTTTCAGAAGTGCCTTGCAAAAGTAGACATTCCGCAAGAGTTTGTGTGCAAACAATGCGGGTATATAGCATCGCATAAGGGATACCTTCAAAAACATTTTAAAAAATATTGCCCAAAAAAGTGCAGGAACAACCAACCGCTCGTTAGAAATTTATCACCAGAAACCACCCAACCGAGGCCCCAACATTTCCTCAACTTTCCGTTCGAATCGTCTTTACTGCCGCTGGATCTTTACATGTTTCCGTAGTGTAGCGGTTATCATGCATTGACCATGTTGCTGACAAGAGCTCGTGGAGAACAACATCAGTCCACAGAACTCCGAAGCACCAGGCCGAAATTCAACTGCCTATTTCGGAAGTCAGCGAACTGGAGGGACCGGACGACGAGCAGGTAAAAATATACTTGGCTACTGAGCCTCATGTTCCTGCCGGCTTTACAGCACCACCGGGCTTCGTTCTCATTCAGTCGTTGCTGCTGAAGTGCAAGATTTGCGGGCACAAGCGATTGGGAAAGTTGAAACTAATTTTGGAGCACTTTCAGAAGTGCCTTGCAAAAGTAGACATTCCGCAAGAGTTTGTGTGCAAACAATGCGGGTATATAGCATCGCATAAGGGATACCTTCAAAAACATTTTAAAAAATATTGCCCAAAAAAGTGCAGGAACAACCAACCGCTCGTTAGAAATTTATCACCAGAAACCACCCAACCGAGGCCCCAACATTTCCTCAACTTTCCGTTCGAATCGTCTTTACTGCCGCTGGATCTTTACATGTTTCCGTAGTGTAGCGGTTATCATGCATTGACCATGTTGCTGACAAGAGCTCGTGGAGAACAACATCAGTCCACAGAACTCCGAAGCACCAGGCCGAAATTCAACTGCCTATTTCGGAAGTCAGCGAACTGGAGGGACCGGACGACGAGCAGGTAAAAATATACTTGGCTACTGAGCCTCATGTTCCTGCCGGCTTTACAGCACCACCGGGCTTCGTTCTCATTCAGTCGTTGCTGCTGAAGTGCAAGATTTGCGGGCACAAGCGATTGGGAAAGTTGAAACTAATTTTGGAGCACTTTCAGAAGTGCCTTGCAAAAGTAGACATTCCGCAAGAGTTTGTGTGCAAACAATGCGGGTATATAGCATCGCATAAGGGATACCTTCAAAAACATTTTAAAAAATATTGCCCAAAAAAGTGCAGGAACAACCAACCGCTCGTTAGAAATTTATCACCAGAAACCACCCAACCGAGGCCCCAACATTTCCTCAACTTTCCGTTCGAATCGTCTTTACTGCCGCTGGATCTTTACATGTTTCCGTAGTGCAGCGGTTATCATGCATTGACCATGTTGCTGACAAGAGCTCGTGGAGAACAACATCAGTCCACAGAACTCCGAAGCACCAGGCCGAAATTCAACTGCCTATTTCGGAAGTCAGCGAACTGGAGGGACCGGACGACGAGCAGGTAAAAATATACTTGGCTACTGAGCCTCATGTTCCTGCCGGCTTTACAGCACCACCGGGCTTCGTTCTCATTCAGTCGTTGCTGCTGAAGTGCAAGATTTGCGGGCACAAGCGATTGGGAAAGTTGAAACTAATTTTGGAGCACTTTCAGAAGTGCCTTGCAAAGTAGACATTCCGCAAGAGTTTGTGTGCAAACAATGCGGGTATATAGCATCGCATAAGGGATACCTTCAAAAACATTTTAAAAAATATTGCCCAAAAAAGTGCAGGAACAACCAACCGCTCGTTAGAAATTTATCACCAGAAACCACCCAACCGAGGCCCCAACATTTCCTCAACTTTCCGTTCGAATCGTCTTTACTGCCGCTGGATCTTTACATGTTTCCGTAGTGCAGCGGTTATCATGCATTGACCATGTTGCTGACAAGAGCTCGTGGAGAACAACATCAGTCCACAGAACTCCGAAGCACCAGGCCGAAATTCAACTGCCTATTTCGGAAGTCAGCGAACTGGAGGGACCGGACGACGAGCAGGTAAAAATATACTTGGCTACTGAGCCTCATGTTCCTGCCGGCTTTACAGCACCACCGGGCTTCGTTCTCATTCAGTCGTTGCTGCTGAAGTGCAAGATTTGCGGGCACAAGCGATTGGGAAAGTTGAAACTAATTTTGGAGCACTTTCAGAAGTGCCTTGCAAAAGTAGACATTCCGCAAGAGTTTGTGTGCAAACAATGCGGGTATATAGCATCGCATAAGGGATACCTTCAAAAACATTTTAAAAAATATTGCCCAAAAAAGTGCAGGAACAACCAACCGCTCGTTAGAAATTTATCACCAGAAACCACCCAACCGAGGCCCCAACATTTCCTCAACTTTCCGTTCGAATCGTCTTTACTGCCGCTGGATCTTTACATGTTTCCGTAGTGTAGCGGTTATCATGCATTGACCATGTTGCTGACAAGAGCTCGTGGAGAACAACATCAGTCCACAGAACTCCGAAGCACCAGGCCGAAATTCAACTGCCTATTTCGGAAGTCAGCGAACTGGAGGGACCGGACGACGAGCAGGTAAAAATATACTTGGCTACTGAGCCTCATGTTCCTGCCGGCTTTACAGCACCACCGGGCTTCGTTCTCATTCAGTCGTTGCTGCTGAAGTGCAAGATTTGCGGGCACAAGCGATTGGGAAAGTTGAAACTAATTTTGGAGCACTTTCAGAAGTGCCTTGCAAAAGTAGACATTCCGCAAGAGTTTGTGTGCAAACAATGCGGGTATATAGCATCGCATAAGGGATACCTTCAAAAACATTTTAAAAAATATTGCCCAAAAAAGTGCAGGAACAACCAACCGCTCGTTAGAAATTTATCACCAGAAACCACCCAACCGAGGCCCCAACATTTCCTCAACTTTCCGTTCGAATCGTCTTTACTGCCGCTGGATCTTTACATGTTTCCGTAGTGTAGCGGTTATCATGCATTGACCATGTTGCTGACAAGAGCTCGTGGAGAACAACATCAGTCCACAGAACTCCGAAGCACCAGGCCGAAATTCAACTGCCTATTTCGGAAGTCAGCGAACTGGAGGGACCGGACGACGAGCAGGTAAAAATATACTTGGCTACTGAGCCTCATGTTCCTGCCGGCTTTACAGCACCACCGGGCTTCGTTCTCATTCAGTCGTTGCTGCTGAAGTGCAAGATTTGCGGGCACAAGCGATTGGGAAAGTTGAAACTAATTTTGGAGCACTTTCAGAAGTGCCTTGCAAAAGTAGACATTCCGCAAGAGTTTGTGTGCAAACAATGCGGGTATATAGCATCGCATAAGGGATACCTTCAAAAACATTTTAAAAAATATTGCCCAAAAAAGTGCAGGAACAACCAACCGCTCGTTAGAAATTTATCACCAGAAACCACCCAACCGAGGCCCCAACATTTCCTCAACTTTCCGTTCGAATCGTCTTTACTGCCGCTGGATCTTTACATGTTTCCGTAGTGCAGCGGTTATCATGCATTGACCATGTTGCTGACAAGAGCTCGTGGAGAACAACATCAGTCCACAGAACTCCGAAGCACCAGGCCGAAATTCAACTGCCTATTTCGGAAGTCAGCGAACTGGAGGGACCGGACGACGAGCAGGTAAAAATATACTTGGCTACTGAGCCTCATGTTCCTGCCGGCTTTACAGCACCACCGGGCTTCGTTCTCATTCAGTCGTTGCTGCTGAAGTGCAAGATTTGCGGGCACAAGCGATTGGGAAAGTTGAAACTAATTTTGGAGCACTTTCAGAAGTGCCTTGCAAAAGTAGACATTCCGCAAGAGTTTGTGTGCAAACAATGCGGGTATATAGCATCGCATAAGGGATACCTTCAAAAACATTTTAAAAAATATTGCCCAAAAAAGTGCAGGAACAACCAACCGCTCGTTAGAAATTTATCACCAGAAACCACCCAACCGAGGCCCCAACATTTCCTCAACTTTCCGTTCGAATCGTCTTTACTGCCGCTAGATCTTTATATGTTTCCGTAGTGTAGCGGTTATCACGTGCTTCACACGCACAAGGTCCCCGGTTCGAACCCGGGCGGGAACAGATATTTTTTTTCGTTTGACGTTTCCCCGAAACGTCGAAGTTTGCCCCGGGCGCCACAGTTTAAGGGCTCCGGATTGGGGCGCGCGGGGTACTGGTATTTCAATTTGCTTTTAGGCTATCCTTCGCCTCTGAACAGCTACTTGGCTTTGTCAATGCAAAGACAATATAAGAATAAGATATATAACGCCATACGAAATTTTTGCACACGAAGCTTGCAGGCTGGCTTTAGAGCTGGCTCGCACAATTCCTCGGCTTTCGCAGCGGCAGAGAAATAAGGTAACGTATTTGACTTCGTGTCTGTTGTCTTCGCACACAAACGCACCAAAAAAATGTGTGAGTCTGTGTGCCGACCCCTGCATAGGGCACACGAATGCTTCTCTGCATTCGGAATCAATTCCGGTGGCTCGAGCTCGCGTAGCTCGCTCACGTGCGTACCAACAGCTGGTGGACGCTGTTGAACGTGGAGCACCAGAAAATGAGCTCGCAGCCCTTTTAGTCGTTCGCGACGAAGCGAGCCTCAACCTGTCAATTCTGTTGGATCAGGAGGAGGCACGCCGTTCGAGCAAAGACAATATAAGTATAAGATGCGGAACGCTCATACATTTCAATTTCCATATGCAAGCCAATTTTTCGGCCAGCGACGAAATTCGCGCCATCTCGCTCGCACAAATTTGAGAGCGTACGAATCTAAAAATAGAATCCACTTGCATGTGTGAGTACACACAGAACCAGCAGCTGCGTATGTGTGCGTACTTGTGCGAAGCGGACGATTTTCGAGTCGAAAACCTTTTTATGAGTTGAGAAACGAAATTATTTACTGTCGTTATATACGTTGCACGCTGAATACACTAATGACAATTATTCCAATGTGAAGTCATGTATTAAATATATTATGTACTTTTATAAAAGTATATCCGATAATTATTATCGAATATACCATGTTAAAAGAAATTATCATTGGAGGGATATACAATAAAAGTTTATTAATATTGGGGTGGTAAGCGTCTTGCAAAATTAACTTACACTTATAAAGTGAAGGGTATATTTCGACAGCGCTGTAAAAAACGTATGCATGTGCACACATACAGTGTGATTTTTGACACTCATAACATACACACATATGCATACTTTTTGCCCATTCTTCTTTGCTCTATGATCCTCTCCTTCTCTTTTGTAACAACAGAATTAAAAGTTAAGCGGCACGCGTCCGGCACGCGTCATTTCATTATGTATGCAGATTTATTTTAATGTATTTCAATGATATATTTGTTTAATTAATACTTTTGATTTGGCTTCACTTTTCAGGGAACAGGCACTGAAACTTCAGCATCAAAAAGAGATGCAAATACTGGAGAGAAGGCTCCAAGAGAAGCATCGTGAGGAGATGAAGGAGCTCAAGCTGAAACAGGACAAGGAAATGGCAGAGAAGAAAAAAAACTTGCAGGAGCAGCAAGCGAATCAACTCAAAGGAATTCAAAGCATCCGGAGCATGCAGGAGCAGTTGGCCATACTGTCAACACAGCTCTATAAGCCCCTGTTGCCTTTGTTGGAGGAGGAGGTCGAATCGGCTGCAGTAGAGGAGGAGTTCGAGGAGGATTCGCCGATCGTCGAGCAGTTCGAGATCGAATCGGCTGCAGTAGAGGCTCCTTTGGAGTCGCCTGCAGTCGAGGAGGAGTTCGAGGAGGATTCGCCGATCGTCGAGGAGTTCGAGATCGAATCGGCTGCAGTAGAGGCTCCTTTGGAGTCGCCTGCAGTCGAGGAGTCTTCTGCTAGCCCTGGAATACGGGATATTATAGCCTGGCAGAGTGAGCCCAATCCACACATTCCAAATGAGCCAACATTCCAACTCTCCGGAACCGGACGAATCGCGCTGGCAGCGTTAATCAAGGATTATTTTCATAAACACATACTCGACATCGACCCCCATTGCACTCGCCTGGCAGAGGAGATCTCAGATTTTTTTAAGGCCGAAGACAAAAATTACTGGGACAATTCGCTTCGGTTCGGAGCGTTCGGCAAAAATGGCGGAGTCGAAATGGAGTCTGATTATAAAATAACCAAGAAACTCTACCACTGCTCTTTTGATCGTTTGTGCGGATATAAAACAGAATATAAACATCATTTGACGACACACCTAAAAGCGCACAGGGGTGTAAAAAATTTTGCCTGCGAGTAAGTATATGAAATGCCCTGCTGCATTTGTACAACGTTGCAACCTGAAGAGGCACATCATACAAAAGCATACAAGCGACTACAATTTTTCTTGCAATCAATGCCAAATTAAGGTGAAAACAGCAGAGTCACTAAAGAGGCATGAAATCGCTGTTCATGGGCATGGGCACGTAAAAACATGCGAAGTATGCAACAAGCACTTCATAGTTTGTGCATAGCCCGCTCTGCCGCTACGTCAGCAGAGCAGAATTTTCTCTGCCGCTACGTCATCAGGCAGAATAACGAGCGCTGGAAGAGTAAGTATGGATAAAACAGCTGGTGGACGCTGTTGAACGTGGAGCACCGGAAAAAGAGCTCGCAGCTCTTTTAGTCGTTCGCGACGAAGCGAGCCTCCACCTGTCCATTGTGATGGATCAGGAGGCACGCCGTTCGAGTGTGCCTAGCACTAGAGGAAGTTCGGCTCCTCAGAACTCTTCCCTTCGCTACTGTAATCAGAATAGCACAAATGCCTCAACACAGAATAGCACAAGTGCCTCAACACAGAATAGCACCAGTGCCTCAGCTCAGACGAGCAGCACTGTCTCAGCTCAGACTACCAACAGAAATGCGCTGGTCAAATTCCCAGCGACGATATTCCCAGCACCAGCACTGGAATACGTTCTGGGCTTGCACGGGGAGTGGGTGAGGACGTTGAGTTTTTAGCTCCATGTTCTAACTCCACTCTGCTCCCTGTTCAGTTTAAGCCGGGTGCAGTGAAAGCTCCCCGGGTTAAAAACGCATTGGCAGGCCCAATGAAAGGGAAGCACGAAATTAATTTCTCATTCTCAGTGAACTCCAGTTCACTTCCGGGGCTTCCCCCATTAACGTGGAAGCATTTGCGACCTAAAAGGTCCGAGCAAATGAAATACCCACCAATGTGCTTTTTCGACCACAATAGTCCACCCCTGCAGCCCGATAATCGATTGCCGGGGGAATGCGTCTCTTTTATAGACGGCATCCCCTGGTGGAGAGTGCCCAGAGGCTGTTGGGCACCTCCGGGATTTAAAATGGCGCAGAACTTAAGGCATGGCTGCATTATTTGTGGAGTAAGCCATAAGATATCTACGGAAAGGCGGAAAGAGCACTTCAAAATGTGCATTGCCAGCCCTAAAAAATACATTTGCCTGGAATGTGGCTTTTGTGCAAAATATAAAAAAGCACACGTGCAATAAGGAATTGCAGCATCAAAAGAAAATGCAGTTTTTGGAAGGCAATCCGATGGGACTAATTGAAATAGTCCCACATCAATTATGCACTAAAAGAGCAAGTGAACCACAAAACACAAATAAACAAACGGAAAGCGAAAATGAACCACCACCGGAGAGTGAAGAAGTAACAGAGTCTCCCGAAACTTCTCAAGCACCTGACAAAGAAGAATAACGCCACACGAAGTCTTTGCGCTGTACGTGTGCCGACTGCGCTGCCCGAAATTTTTTCCTATGCACAGTGCATACGACTCTGCCGGCCTCTGCTCTAGAGCCAGCCGCTCTCTTGTATGCGTACAGCATACGAAGTTGGTTCTTTGACGCTGCGACAGCCGAGCCGAGTCGTCGCGACGACTGTAATTGTGCACATGCATACGTTTTTTACAGCGCTGTCGAAATATACACTTCACTTTATAAGTTTAAGTTAATTTTGCAAGACGTCCACAACCCCAATATTAAAATGATAATTTCTTTTGACATGGTATATTCGATAATAATGAGCGGATATACATATATAAAAATACATATGTAATATATTTAATACATGACTTCACATTGGAATAATTGTCATTAGTGTATTCAGCGTGCAACGTATATAACGACAGTAAATAAATTCGTTTCTCAACTCATAAAAAGGTTTTCGACTCGAAAATCGTCCGCTTTGCACAAGTACGCACACATACGCAGCTGCTGGTTCTGTGTGTACTCACACATGCAAGTGGATTCTATTTTTAGATTCGTACGCTATCAAATTTGTGCGAGTTAAAATTTCGTCGCTTGCTGAAAAATTGGCTTGCATATGGCAATTGAAATGTATGAGCGTTACGCATCTTATACTTATATTGTCTTTGGTCAATGCTTTGACCAGCGCCCAGTCGGCGTGTTTTAAAAGCCAGAATGTAACAAAAAAAAAAATCATATGCGCTGAGGCTCGATACATTTCTCGAGCATCAATATGCTGAATCGTGCACAAGCAATGTAGTTGTTTATATACTTAACCATTCAGCACATACAATGCCGGCTCAGGCTAAACGGTTTCAACAGATGTGCTTAAAAAACAGGAGGACGATTTGGCCAGAAAATATAATGGAGACCTAATTTAAGATGACTTTGCCATTGAAGTCTTAGGCGCAACAAAATTTGTCCCTTCATTAAATTCAAATTTTGCCAACCTGGACTATCTTGAGGTTCTCCAGCTGCTTCAAAATTTTAAATTCGACAGCAAAATTTAAAAACTTGGAGATGGCCTATCGTGCTATCGTGCGAAGTTTTACAGCTTCGCCTCGGGCGCAAATTTTTCTTAGCACCTTAAAGTCTTCGCTTCTCTATAAAATTTGTTCAAAAAAGGTAGTTGCATCTGTTTCCGCCCGGGATCGAACCGGGGGCCTTCTGCGTGTTAGGCAGATGTGATAACCGCTACACCACGGAAACAGGTGAAAGTCGTGGCGCTCAACGGTTGCCAGAAAATTGCATACCAAAAAGCGCTGAAAGTTGTGCGGCGATAGAGGGCTCTTGTGTCTTGAGGGCGAGCTTTTGTGCTTTTTTTCAAAGATGTCGGCGCGGCGCAGGGGCGACCGGTAACAGTATCTGTTGGCTAGACACTCCATTTAAAGACGACTTGCTACGAGAGAAAAACGCAGAAGAGCTTGGGTTGAAGCTATGCTTCATGTATATGCGTCTATTGGAATCACGGTAAGTGTTTTACGTCCCATTAAAAATTTATTGGTTTTATAAAGGTGTTATTTCTTTTCAGAGGTCTTTGAGTGGCAGGTTGATCGGCACTGCGGTGTTTACGGTTTTGTTAGTTTAGAGCTTAGTAACCTAAGCAACGGGCGACGGGTGCCATTGTCGTTGGAGAATATCCACATTCGTGGCCTGTATCCCTTTGTGAAATCTTCCGTTAGCCTATCGGAGCTTTTTTGGCATTTTGGGTCAGTGAAGTACCCGACAAACCGAAGAAATCCGATGAGTCGGCTCTAAACTCCAACTCGCAGGCCATCGATCTGTGCTCGGACATGGCGGCCTACTACAACAATCGCGCCGCGTGCCACTGGAAGATGCTGGACTACAACAGTGCCCTGTCGGATGCCCGTCACGCCCTTTGCATTGATCCTGGCTGCGAGACCGCCCACGTCCAGGTGGCCAAGTGCTGTCGGGTACTGGGCGACATCTTGGGCATGCAGATGGCCGTGAAGAAGGTGCTGGCGCGGAATCGTGAGAGCACAGTGGTCGACGAAGAGCAGAAGGCGTTGCGGGAGATCCGCCGATTGGCACCCTTTATTAAGGCGAGCTACGATCGCAAGTTCTTTGACAGTGCGGCGGTCTACCTGGACTACGTGTTGAGCATGGCCCCCGCTTCAGTGTGGTATCGTGTCCTGAAAGCCGAATGTCTGGCCCATCTGAATCTGTATCCGGAGGCCCTGGAGATTGTCGTGGAGGTGATGCAGCAGGACCCCACCTCAGCGGAATTAAAGCTAAGATGTCTCCAAAATTTCTAGTGCTACTCTTTATGTTATTATTATTATTCTAACACTGATTTTGGACCTGTACGCTAGTTTTTATTTATTTGTATTATTTGTATTATCGTAAAACAAAAACTCCGGTATCCGGAGGCCCTGGAGATTGTCGTGGAGGTGATGCAGCAGGACCCCACCTCAGCGGAATTAAAGCTAAGATGTACCCCAAAACTTCTAGTGCTACTCTTTGTTATGTTATTATTATTATTCTAACACTGATTTTGGACCTGTACGGTAGTTTTTATTTATTTGTATTATTTGTATTATCGTAAAACAAAATTTCAATCGTTTACAAAATTGTATTATTATTATATATCCCATTTGTTATATTATATTGTATTTTATTTATTTATCAGTTATTGTATAAACTAAAATACTTTAATCATGATCCATAATGTCAGAAGTCCGTCGAGTGATTAAATTGAGTGGAATAAATGCTCTTCATATAATTAAACTAGGTAAAATAAATGCACTACAAGTGACTAAATTGAATTTTCAACCGAAATTAATAAGCAGTTGAAGTGGCACCTCTTCATGCGGTATATTACGCCGCTACAGCATAATGCATAACTACAATGCAGAAAACTACGAAACGGCTCTAAACCAGGGGTCGGCACACAGACTCACATATTTTTTTTGTGCGTTTGTGTGCGAAAACAACAGACACGAAGTCAAATACGTTACTTATTTCTCTGCCGCTGCGAAAGCCGAAGAATTGTGCTTAGGGCACACGAATGCTTCTCTGCTGCTGAGGCAAGCGAGCAGAATATGAAGCCGTTTGTGCATAGCCCGAAGCATTTTTCTCTGCCGCGACGTCAGCAGAGCAGAATTTTCTCTGCCGCTACGTCATCAGGCAGAATAACGAAACCACACGAAGTATTTACGCTGTACGTGTGCCGACTGCGCTGCCAGAAATTTTTTCCTATGCACAGTGCATACGACGCTGCCGGCCTCTGCTCTAAACTCCTACTTGCAGGCCATCGATCTGTGCCCGGACACGGCGGCCTACTACAACACCGGACGTGTCGCAACTGAGTTTTCTGTCCCAGCACCACCAGGTCTTCGGCTGTGGTGCTGAGACGTTCGGGTCGTGGGCCTGAGACGTTCGGCATTTTTTGACATGTTCGATTCATGACGAGATGACGTTCTGAGTTTGTTTTGAAAAGCTGATGTTGCGACGGGCGCGCGGGGTATTTCTTACATTCTCTTTTAGGCTAGCCTTTGCCTCTGCTTTCGGCCTCGTCCCGCGTCGAGTCCAGCGACAGAATACACCAATAAAATATGAAGTCTGACGACGGGAATTGGTCCATGGCCGGATTAGCAGTTGCCTAGGGACCCCCCTAGGGCTAAAAGAAAAATTTGTTTAAAAAACAAAACTCCAAATAATGGAAAAAAAATATAATAGCCACTGATAAACATACAAATTAATCAAACATACATAAAATTGATAAGTTTTTATTTCAAATGAAAAAAGAAGGGAACTGGCGAGAAAAAATGCAGGGCCCCAGATTGATGGTTGCCCAGGACCCGGTTAAGGGTTGATCTGGCCCTGAATAGGTCGATTTTGGTTTTAAACTTTAAAATTTAATGTTGTTATTTGTTTGTATTGCTTGTATTTACAGTGGGGACTCAGCCGAAACGAGGTGGAAAAATTAAAAAATATTTTATGAACGCTTTGAATAAAATAAATGTACATATCTAGTAGAATATTTTCCAGAGCTTTAGCAAATCTAATTTTCAAGATAAATTTAGTTTTGGAGATATGAGCAGAGATATGATATGAAATGTACAAAAATGTATTGTATAGTCTTTGTTGTTACTTATGTAAATAAATATTGTGCAAATGCCGTCGGCTTTCGACTTCGTTGCTGCCGTAATATCAACTTTTTCAATAAATTTACATATATTTTTCAGAGACCTGTTTTTACGATCCATATAATTGCATTTAAAGATCTTTTTATATGAATTATGCCCACTCTGCCCATTCCTCATTTATGTTGCGGCAGGTCAGCTCAGGTCGCTACATCAGCCCTCAAAACAAAACGAAAAACCGATATTCAGTTCAAGCGGCAAAAAATATTCGTACATATTTACATATTAAATTTTTTTGGTACATCTGTTATCTACGTCTGCAATGTATATTCTACATCTAACATATAGATTCTACATGTACCATTTAGATTTTAGAGCGCCCCCTTTAGAGGGCGCTCGCGTACATAACGAAGCAGAGTGTGCGAGCCAGAAAGAGAATGAGTCCCGTGTCTCTTGCTGAATGTGGCGGTGGAAGTAACTGAAAATTAATTTATACATTCTGGGAATAATTATGATCCGATCTAATTCAGATTCGGCAATCTGGTAGATATGGTCATTCTCTACGATACTTCACTTTTACTTATTTGGTATCCTTAAAATTGTGGCTGCCAAAGATTTTCGTCCTTTGTGGTGGCGGAAGGGGGCGGGCGAAATTTTGAAAGCGAAACACTTGAAGAGCTGCGCCTTCTCTGTGACACGGTGGGTGCAAGAGAGGCAAGAGCGGCGATCAGCCATAGCCGATCGAGCCTTCGCAATGATGCTGGCCGCCCACAATGGCGAAGTGGGTGCCATTGCAGATGAGGACCGCGCCTTGTTGAGGCGGCAAAGCGCCACAATATTTTAATGGAGATGCCGGAGCACCAGGCAATGCAGCCACAACAACAACACCAGGCAGAGCAGATGCCACAACAATATTCAATCCATCATCTAATGCACTTGCCCCTAAATCTAACTAGGCTCCCCCAGTGACGACGTACAGTGGGGAGCAAAAGTGAGTACATTAATCGTCGTTGTTAATCAGAACATCGACAAGGCAGTCCGCCAGCTGCTGTGCACCTTCCGTGTCACAGAGAAGGCGCAGCCACTAACCATACAGTATATAGATGTGCCAGTTCATACATCGAAAGGGGCGCAAGCTGAGTGTTCTGTCCCGGCTCCCAGCGCTTCGGCTCTGTGAGGCTGAGACACTCGGGTCGGGAGCCAGGCCATTCGGGTCGGGAGCTGGGCCGTTCGGCATGTATGACTCATGTCGGGAAGCGAAAGCAAGCTGAGAATTGCAAATGTATGTGTGTAAACAGACACGACAAAATTTTGTATCAATTCTTATTTTCCGAAACCGTTTTGAGTTTCGTTTCCAGGTTACGTAAATGTGTGTGTGCCATGTATTCACACATACTGTGCTTGTGTGTGGGCTCTACAATTGTTGGCCGCTTGAATTGGTTTTTCGTTTTGTTTTGAGGGCTGATGTGATGTAGCGACCTATTCAGGGCCGGATCAACCCTCAACCGGGCCTTGGGCAACCATCAATCTGGGGCCCCCCTTTATTTTGTATGTTAATCAGTGGCTGTTCTATTTTTTATCCATTATTTGGAGTTTTGTTTTTTCAACAAAATTTTTCTGTTATTTCTAGGAGGGCCCTAGGCAACTGCTAATCCGGCCCTGGACCTATTCCCGTCGTAAGACTTCATATTTTCTTGGTGTGTTCTGTCGCTCGACTCGACGCGGGTCGGGCCGAGGCTTGAGGCAAAGCGTGCATAAAAGATTTGGTTTGAAAAGCGAATTGCCCCGGGCCCGTGGCTACATCAGCTTCTTTAAACAAAACATGCCAAAATATTTTATGAACGGCTTCGTCAATGCCTCGACCCGACCCGCGTCGAGTCGAGCGACAGAACACACCAAGAAAATATGAAGTCTTACGACGGGAATAGGTCCAGGGCCGGATTAGCAGTTGCCTAGGGCCCTCCTAGAAATAACAGAAAAATTTTGTTGAAAAAACAAAACTCCAAATAATGAATAAAAAATATAATGGCCACTGAAAAAAATACAAAATAAAGGGGGCCCCAGATTGATGGTTGCCCAAGGCCCGGTTGAGGGTTGATCCGGCCCTGAATAGGTCGCTACATCACATCAGCCCTCAAAACAAAACGAAAAACAAATTCAAGCGGCCAACAATTGTAGAGCCCACACACAAGCACAGTATGTGTGAATACATGGCACACACACATTTACGTAACCTGGAAACGAAACTCAAAACAAACTCAAAACGGTTTCGGAAAATAAGAATTGATACAAAATTTTGTCGTGTCTGTTTACGCACATACATTTGCAATTCTCAGCTTGCTTTCGCTTCCCGACATGAGTCATACATGCCGAACGGCCCAGCTCCCGACCCGAATGGCCTGGCTCCCGACCCGAGTGGCTCAGCCTCACAGAGCCGAAGCGCTGGGAGTCGGGACAGAACACTCAGCTTGCGCCCCTTTCGTTGTATGAACTGGCACATCTATATACTGTATGGTTAGTGCTTAGATATAGGCGCTCATCATCCGTCTTGATTTTTTTCCCAGACTCATGGGATATCACACTGCTACAAGTGTTTCGCTTTCAAAATTTCGCCCGCCCCCTTCCGCCACCACAAAGGACGAAAATCTTTGGCAGCCACAATTTTAAGGATACCAAATAAGTAAAAGTGAAGTATCGTAGAGAATGACCATATCTACCAGATTGCCGGATCTGAATTAGATCGGATCATAATTATTCCCAGAATGTAGAAATTAATTTTCAGTTACTTCCACCGCCACATTCAGCAAGAGACACGGGACTCATTCTCTTTCTGGCTCGCACACTCTGCTTCGTTATGTACGCGAGCGCCCTCTAACGGGGGCGCTCTAAAATCTAAATGGTACATGTAGAATCTATATGTTAGATGTAGAATATACATTGCAGACGTAGATAACAGATGTACCAAAAAAATTTAATATGTAAATATGTACGAATATTTTTTGCCGCTTGAACTGAATATCGGTTTTTCGTTTTGTTTTGAGGGCTGATGTAGCGACCTGAGCTGACCTGCCGCAACATAAATGAGGAATGGGCAGAGTGGGCATAATTCATATAAAAAGATCTTTAAATGCAATTATATGGATCGTAAAAACAGGTCTCTGAAAAATATATGTAAATTTATTGAAAAAGTTGATATTACGGCAGCAACGAAGTCGAAAGCCGACGGCATTTGCACAATATTTATTTACATAAGTAACAACAAAGACTATACAATACATTTTTGTACATTTCATATCATATCTCTGCTCATATCTCCAAAACTAAATTTATCTTGAAAATTAGATTTGCTAAAGCTCTGGAAAATATTCTACTAGATATGTACATTTATTTTATTCAAAGCGTTCATAAATAATTTTTTAATTTTTCCACCTCGTTTCGGCTGAGTCCCCACTGTAAAATTTAATGTTGTTATTTGTGTGTATTGCTTGTATTTAAAGTTTAAAACCAAAATCGACCTATTCAGGGCCAGATCAACCCTTAACCGGGTCCTGGGCAACCATCAATCTGGGGCCCTCCATTTTTTCTCGCCAGTTCCCTTCTTTTTTCATTTGAAATAAAAACTTATTTTATGTATGTTTGATTAATTTGTATGTTTATCAGTGGCTATTATATTTTTTTTTTCCATTATTTGGAGTTTTGTTTTTTAAACAAATTTTTCTTTTAGCCCTAGGGGGGTCCCTAGGCAACTGCTAATCCGGCCATGGACCAATTCCCGTCGTCAGACTTCATATTTTATTGGTGTATTCTGTCGCTGGACTCGACGCGGGTCGAGGCCGAAAGCAGAGGCAAAGGCTAGCCTAAAAGAGAATGTAAGAAATACCCCGCGCGCCCGTCGCAACATCAGCTTTTCAAAACAAACTCAGAACGGTTTCGGAAAATAAGAATTCATAAATATTTTGTCGTGTCTGTGTACACACATACACTTGCAATTCTCGGCTTGCTTTCGCATCTCGTCATGAATCGAACATATCAAAAAATGCCGAACGTCTCAGGCCCACGACCCGAACGTCTCAGCACCACAGCCGAAGACCTGGTGGTGCTGGGACAGAAAACTCAGTTGCGACACGTCCGGTGTTGTAGTAGGCCGCCGTGTCCGAGCACAGATCGATGGCCTGCAAGTAGGAGTTTAGAGCCGTTTCGTAGTTTTCTGCATTGTAGTTATGCATTCTGCTGTAGCGGCGTAATATACCGCATGAAGAGGTGCCACTTCAACTGCTTATTAATTTCGGTTGAAAATTCAATTTAGTCACTTGTAGTGCATTTATTTTACCTAGTTTAATTATATGAAGAGCATTTATTCCACTCAATTTAATCACTCGACGGACTTCTGACATTATGGATCATGATTAAAGTATTTTAGTTTATACAATAACTGATAAATAAATAAAATACAATATAATATAACAAATGGGATATATAATAATAATACAATTTTGTAAACGATTGAAATTTTGTTTTACGTACATAATACATAAATAAAAACTAGCGTACAGGTCCAAAATCAGTGTTAGAATAATTATAATATGATAACAAAGAGTAGCACTAGAAATTTTGGAGACATCTTAGCTTTAATTCCGCTGAGGTGGGGTCCTGCTGCATCACCTCCACGACAATCTCCAGGGCCTCCGGATACCGATTCAGATGGGCCAGACATTCGGCTTTCAGGACACGATACCCAACTGAAGCGGGGGCCATGCTCAACACGTAGTCCAGGTAGACCGCCGCACTGTCAAAGAACTTGCGATCGTAGCTCGCCTTAATAAAGGGTGCCAATCGGCGGATCTCCCGCAACGCCTTCTGCTCTTCGTCGACCACTGTGCTCTCACGATTCCGCGCCAGCACCTTCTTCACGGCCATCTGCATGCCCAAGATGTCGCCCAGTACCCGACAGCACTTGGCCACCTGGACGTGGGCGGTCTCGCAGCCAGGATCAATGCAAAGGGCGTGACGGGCATCCGACAGGGCACTGTTGTAGTCCAGCATCTTCCAGTGGCACGCGGCGCGATTATTGTAGTAGGCCGCCATGTCCGAGCACAGATCGATGGCCTGCGAGTTGGAGTTTAGAGCCGACTCATCGGATTTCTTCGGTTTGTCCGGTACTTCACTGACCCAAAATGCCAAAAAAGCTCCGATAGGCTAACGGAAGATTTCACAAAGGGATACAGGCCACGAATGTGGATATTCTCCAACGACAATGGCACCCGTCGCCCGTTGCTTAGGTTACTAAGCTCTAAACTAACAAAACCGTAAACACCGCAGTGCCGATCAACCTGCCACTCAAAGACCTCTGAAAAGAAATAACACCTTTATAAAACCAATAAATTTTTAATGGGACGTAAAACACTTACCGTGATTCCAATAGACGCATATACATGAAGCATAGCTTCAACACAAGCTCTTCTGCGTTTTTCTCTCGTAGCAAGTCGTCTTTAAATGGAGTGTCTAGCCAACAGATACTGTTACCGGTCGCCCCTGCGCCGCGCCGACATCTTTGACAAAAATCACAAAAGCTCGCCCTCAAGACACAAGAGCCCTCTATCGCCGCACAACTTTCAGCGCTTTTTGGTATGCAATTTTCTGGCAACCGTTGAGCGCCACGATTTTCACCTGTTTCCGTGGTGTAGCGGTTATCACATCTGCCTAACACGCAGAAGGCCCCCGGTTCGATCCCGGGCGGAAACAGATGCAACTACCTTTTTTGAACAAATTTTATAGAGAAGCGAAGACTTTAAGGTGCTAAGAAAAATTTGCGCCCGAGGCGAAGCTGTAAAACTTCGCACGACAGGCCATCTCCAAGTTTTTAAATTTTGCTGTCGAATTAAAATTTTGAAGCAGCTGGAGAACCTCAAGATAGTCCAGGTTGGGCAAAAATTTGAATTTAATGAAGGGACAAATTTTGTTGCGCCTAAGACTTCACTGGCAAAGTCATCTTAAATTAGGTCTCCATTATATTTTCTGGCCAAATCGTCCTCCTGTTTTTTAAGCACATCTGTTGAAACCGTTTAGCCTGAGCCGGCATTGTATGTGCTGAATGGTTAACTATATAAACAACTACATTGCTTGTGCACGATTCAGCATATTGATGCTCGAGAAATGTATCGAGCCTCAGCGCAGATGATTTATTTTTATTTACTGTCGTTATATACGTTGCACGCTGAATACACTAATGACAATTATTCCAATGTGAAGTCATGTATTAAATATATTACATATGTATTTTTATATATGTATATCCGCTCATTATTATCGAATATACCATGTCAAAAGAAATTATCATTTTAATATTGGGGTTGTGGACGTCTTGCAAAATTAACTTACACTTATAAAGTGAAGTGTATATTTCGACAGCGCTGTAAAAAACGTATGCATGTGCACACATACAGTCGTCGCGACGACTCGGCTCGGCTGTCGCAGCGTCAAAGAACCAACTTCGTATGCTGTACGCATACAAGAGAGCGGCTGGCTCTAGAGCAGAGGCCGGCAGAGTCGTATCAAAGACAATTTAGTTTAGGACGAGTGCAACGTACACGAATATTCTTCTGCACGAATTTTCGGGGCTGGCTCTTACGGGCTGGCTCATTTCGCTCCCATTATTTTGAGGGCACGCCTAGTGCCTCCGCAGCATACGAAGGCATCAGGAATGGTTTTCTTTGCCGATGCGACAACCTAGCCGAGTGCATGCGCCACAGGCTGTATTTGGCAATGCATACGTTTTTACAGCGCTTATCCAAAATATCCCTTCACTTTATAAGTTTAAATCAAAACCCCATATAAAAAACTGTTATATTGTATATGTATATCCCTTCAACGATAATTTATTTTAAGATGGTATATTCGATAATGATGATCGGAAACATATATAAAAATACATAGTTATTTAATACATGAAATTCCATTAATTTAACACTAGGTATTCAGGATGCGACGTATTCAACGCAGTATATAATTTCGTTTCCTCAACTCATAAAAAGGTTTCCGTCCGAAATTGTCCGCTGTAAGTACGCACAACCTTGCTGTTCTGTGTGTACTTACACATGCAAGCGGATTCTATTTTTAATTCGTACGCTCTCAAATTTGTGCGAGCGAGATTGCGCGAATTTCGTCGCTGGCGAAAAAGTCTATGGCAATTGTGGGTTCCGTGGAAAATTCGGCAGCGCAGTCACACGTCACGCAATACTTCTGTGCGCTGTTATTCTGCCTATGGTCGAGGTGGCGGCTTTCTTCCTGTTCGTCCTTTCTTCATCCTTTTACTCTCGTTTCATCTTAATTTGGCTTGATTCAATTTCGCTTGTATGCTTCTGTTGGTGGTTCATTTTCGCTTTCCGTTTGTTTATTTGTTAATATTTTGTAGTTTCATATACTTACTCGCAGGCAAATTCCTTTACACCCCTGTGCGCTTTTAGGTGTGTCGTCAAATGATGTTTATATTCTGTTTTATATCCGCACAAACGATCAAAAGAGCAGTGGTAGAGTTTCTTGGTTATTTTATAATCAGACTCTATTTCGACTCCGCCATTTTTGCCGAACGCTCCGAACCGAAGCGAATTGTCCCAGTAATTTTTGTCTTCGGCCTTAAAAAAATCTGAGATCTCCTCTGCCAGGCGAGTGCAGTGGGGGTCGATGTCGAGTATGTGATTATGAAAATAATCTTTGATTAACGCTGCCAGCGCGATTCGTCCGGTTCCGGAGAGTTGGAATGTTGGCTCATTTGGAATGTGTGGATTGGGCTCACTCTGCCAGGCTATAATATCCCGTATTCCAGGGCTAGCAGAAGACTCCTCGACTGCAGGCGACTCCAAAGGAGCCTCTACTGCAGCCGATTCGATCTCGAACTCCTCGACGATCGGCGAATCCTCCTCGAACTCCTCCTCGACTGCAGGCGACTCCAAAGGAGCCTCTACTGCAGCCGATTCGATCTCGAACTCCTCGACGATCGGCGAATCCTCCTCGACTGCAGGCGACTCCAAAGGAGCCTCTACTGCAGCCGATTCGATCTCGAACTCCTCGACGATCGGCGAATCCTCCTCGAACTCCTCCTCGACTGCAGGCGACTCCAAAGGAGCCTCTACTGCAGCCGATTCGACCTCCTCCTCCAACAAAGGCAACAGGGGCTTATAGAGCTGTGTTGACAGTATGGCCAACTGCTCCTGCATGCTCCGGATGCTTTGAATTCCTTTGAGTTGATTCGCTTGCTGCTCCTGCAAGTTTTTTTTCTTCTCTGCCATTTCCTTGTCCTGTTTCAGCTTGAGCTCCTTCATCTCCTCACGATGCTTCTCTTGGAGCCTTCTCTCCAGTATTTGCATCTCTTTTTGATGCTGAAGTTTCAGTGCCTGTTCCCTGAAAAGTGAAGCCAAATCAAAAGTATTAATTAAACAAATATATCATTGAAATACATTAAAATAAATCTGCATACATAATGAAATGACGCGTGCCGGACGCGTGCCGCTTAACTTTTAATTCTGTTGTTACAAAAGAGAAGGAGAGGATCATAGAGCAAAGAAGAATGGGCAAAAAGTATGCATATGTGTGTATGTTATGAGTGTCAAAAATCACACTGTATGTGTGCACATGCATACGTTTTTTACAGCGCTGTCGAAATATACCCTTCACTTTATAAGTGTAAGTTAATTTTGCAAGACGCTTACCACCCCAATATTAATAAACTTTTATTGTATATCCCTCCAATGGTAATTTCTTTTAACATGGTATATTCGATAATAATTATCGGATATACTTTTATAAAAGTACATAATATATTTAATACATGACTTCACATTGGAATAATTTTCATTAGTGTATTCAGCGTGCAACGTATATAACGACAGTAAATAATTTCGTTTCTCAACTCATAAAAAGGTTTTCGACTCGAAAATCGTCCGCTTCGCACAAGTACGCACACATACGCAGCTGCTGGTTCTGTGTGTACTCACACATGCAAGTGGATTCTATTTTTAGATTCGTACGCTCTCAAATTTGTGCGAGCGAGATGGCGCGAATTTCGTCGCTGGCCGAAAAATTGGCTTGCATATGGAAATTGAAATGTATGAGCGTTCCGCATCTTATACTTATATTGTCTTTGCTCGAACGGCGTGCCTCCTCCTGATCCAACAGAATTGACAGGTTGAGGCTCGCTTCGTCGCGAACGACTAAAAGGGCTGCGAGCTCATTTTCTGGTGCTCCACGTTCAACAGCGTCCACCAGCTGTTGGTACGCACGTGAGCGAGCTACGCGAGCTCGAGCCACCGGAATTGATTCCGAATGCAGAGAAGCATTCGTGTGCCCTATGCAGGGGTCGGCACACAGACTCACACATTTTTTTGGTGCGTTTGTGTGCGAAGACAACAGACACGAAGTCAAATACGTTACCTTATTTCTCTGCCGCTGCGAAAGCCGAGGAATTGTGCGAGCCAGCTCTAAAGCCAGCCTGCAAGCTTCGTGTGCAAAAATTTCGTATGGCGTTATATATCTTATTCTTATATTGTCTTTGCATTGACAAAGCCAAGTAGCTGTTCAGAGGCGAAGGATAGCCTAAAAGCAAATTGAAAAATCCGGAGCCCTTAAACTGTGGCGCCCGGGGCAAACTTCGACGTTTCGGGGAAACGTCAAACGAAAAAAAATATCTGTTCCCGCCCGGGTTCGAACCGGGGACCTTGTGCGTGTGAAGCACACGTGATAACCGCTACACTACGGAAACATATAAAGATCTAGCGGCAGTAAAGACGATTCGAACGGAAAGTTGAGGAAATGTTGGGGCCTCGGTTGGGTGGTTCCTGGTGATAAATTTCTAACGAGCGGTTGGTTGTTCCTGCACTTTTTTGGGCAATATTTTTTAAAATGTTTTTGAAGGTATCCCTTATGCGATGCTATATACCCGCATTGTTTGCACACAAACTCTTGCGGAATGTCTATGTTGAGCTACTGAGCTTCTTCAGTAGCGTTGTTTTGCAAGATTATTTAAGAGACGATGATTGTTCAGTTAATATATTCACAATTTATTTTACTTAAGTTAATGTATATGTATTATCCGAAACTAGCGAAAGGTGTGCGAATTTAATGACGAGAGTTAATGATGGGTCGATTGAAGACGCGGGGGCCGGTTCAAGACTGTTGAAGTTGATATGTTTATGTTAGGGTTAGTTTAGAACTCTTGGCAGGCAGGTCACTGTGCCAGACAGCCAAACGTTTTACTACGGTGATGATCGAATTTGAAGTGTGTTCTGCTTTTCCTGATGAGCCTCCCCCACAGCGGCTGACTAACGCCGAGAAAGAGCAACGCACCAGCAAGAGCATAAGTACAAGCAAACAAACGGTTATAAAGAGAGACATTAGATTAAGAGATGATCAACTACTCTTTGTGCTGCCATGGGCCGGCGCTTAGCCGAACAGTCTACTTTTGCAAGGCACTTCTGAAAGTGCTCCAAAATTAGTTTCAACTTTCCCAATCGCTTGTGCCCGCAAATCTTGCACTTCAGCAGCAACGACTGAATGAGAACGAAGCCCGGTGGTGCTGTAAAGCCGGCAGGAACATGAGGCTCAGTAGCCAAGTATATTTTTACCTGCTCGTCGTCCGGTCCCTCCAGTTCGCTGACTTCCGAAATAGGCAGTTGAATTTCGGCCTGGTGCTTCGGAGTTCTGTGGACTGATGTTGTTCTCCACGAGCTCTTGTCAGCAACATGGTCAATGCATGATAACCGCTACACTACGGAAACATATAAAGATCTAGCGGCAGTAAAGACGATTCGAACGGAAAGTTGAGGAAATGTTGGGGCCTCGGTTGGGTGGTTTCTGGTGATAAATTTCTAACGAGCGGTTGGTTGTTCCTGCACTTTTTTGGGCAATATTTTTTAAAATGTTTTTGAAGGTATCCCTTATGCGATGCTATATACCCGCATTGTTTGCACACAAACTCTTGCGGAATGTCTATGTTGAGCTACTGAGCTTCTTCAGTAGCGTTGTTTTGCAAGATTATTTAAGAGACGATGATTGTTCAGTTAATATATTCACAATTTATTTTACTTAAGTTAATGTATATGTATTATCCGAAACTAGCGAAAGGTGTGCGAATTTAATGACGAGAGTTAATGATGGGTCGATTGAAGCACGCGGGGCCGGTTCAAGACTGTTGAAGGTGATATGTTTATGTTAGGGTTAGTTTAGAACTCTGTGGCAGGCAGGTCACTGTGCCAGACAGCCAAACGTTTTACTACGGTGATGATCGAATTTGAAGTGTGTTCTGCTTTTCCTGATGAGCCTCCCCCACAGCGGCTGACTAACGCCGAGAAAGAGCAACGCACCAGCAAGAGCATAAGTACAAGCAAACAAACGGTTATAAAGAGAGACATTAGATTAAGAGATGATCAACTACTCTTTGTGCTGCCATGGGCCGGCGCTTAGCCGAACAGTCTACTTTTGCAAGGCACTTCTGAAAGTGCTCCAAAATTAGTTTCAACTTTCCCAATCGCTTGTGCCCGCAAATCTTGCACTTCAGCAGCAACGACTGAATGAGAACGAAGCCCGGTGGTGCTGTAAAGCCGGCAGGAACATGAGGCTCAGTAGCCAAGTATATTTTTACCTGCTCGTCGTCCGGTCCCTCCAGTTCGCTGACTTCCGAAATAGGCAGTTGAATTTCGGCCTGGTGCTTCGGAGTTCTGTGGACTGATGTTGTTCTCCACGAGCTCTTGTCAGCAACATGGTCAATGCATGATAACCGCTACACTACGGAAACATGTAAAGATCCAGCGGCAGTAAAGACGATTCGAACGGAAAGTTGAGGAAATGTTGGGGCCTCGGTTGGGTGGTTTCTGGTGATAAATTTCTAACGAGCGGTTGGTTGTTCCTGCACTTTTTTGGGCAATATTTTTTAAAATGTTTTTGAAGGTATCCCTTATGCGATGCTATATACCCGCATTGTTTGCACACAAACTCTTGCGGAATGTCTATGTTGAGCTACTGAGCTTCTTCAGTAGCGTTGTTTTGCAAGATTATTTAAGAGACGATGATTGTTCAGTTAATATATTCACAATTTATTTTACTTAAGTTAATGTATATGTATTATCCGAAACTAGCGAAAGGTGTGCGAATTTAATGACGAGAGTTAATGATGGGTCGATTGAAGACGCGGGGGCCGGTTCAAGACTGTTGAAGTTGATATGTTTATGTTAGGGTTAGTTTAGAACTCTGTGGCAGGCAGGTCACTGTGCCAGACAGCCAAACGTTTTACTACGGTGATGATCGAATTTGAAGTGTGTTCTGCTTTTCCTGATGAGCCTCCCCCACAGCGGCTGACTAACGCCGAGAAAGAGCAACGCACCAGCAAGAGCATAAGTACAAGCAAACAAACGGTTATAAAGAGAGACATTAGATTAAGAGATGATCAACTACTCTTTGTGCTGCCATGGGCCGGCGCTTAGCCGAACAGTCTACTTTTGCAAGGCACTTCTGAAAGTGCTCCAAAATTAGTTTCAATCGCTTGTGCCCGCAAATCTTGCACTTCAGCAGCAACGACTGAATGAGAACGAAGCCCGGTGGTGCTGTAAAGCCGGCAGGAACATGAGGCTCAGTAGCCAAGTATATTTTTACCTGCTCGTCGTCCGGTCCCTCCAGTTCGCTGACTTCCGAAATAGGCAGTTGAATTTCGGCCTGGTGCTTCGGAGTTCTGTGGACTGATGTTGTTCTCCACGAGCTCTTGTCAGCAACATGGTCAATGCATGATAACCGCTACACTACGGAAACATATAAAGATCTAGCGGCAGTAAAGACGATTCGAACGGAAAGTTGAGGAAATGTTGGGGCCTCGGTTGGGTGGTTTCTGGTGATAAATTTCTAACGAGCGGTTGGTTGTTCCTGCACTTTTTTGGGCAATATTTTTTAAAATGTTTTTGAAGGTATCCCTTATGCGATGCTATATACCCGCATTGTTTGCACACAAACTCTTGCGGAATGTCTATGTTGAGCTACTGAGCTTCTTCAGTAGCGTTGTTTTGCAAGATTATTTAAGAGACGATGATTGTTCAGTTAATATATTCACAATTTATTTTACTTAAGTTAATGTATATGTATTATCCGAAACTAGCGAAAGGTGTGCGAATTTAATGACGAGAGTTAATGATGGGTCGATTGAAGACGCGGGGGCCGGTTCAAGACTGTTGAAGTTGATATGTTTATGTTAGGGTTAGTTTAGAACTCTGTGGCAGGCAGGTCACTGTGCCAGACAGCCAAACGTTTTACTACGGTGATGATCGAATTTGAAGTGTGTTCTGCTTTTCCTGATGAGCCTCCCCCACAGCGGCTGACTAACGCCGAGAAAGAGCAACGCACCAGCAAGAGCATAAGTACAAGCAAACAAACGGTTATAAAGAGAGACATTAGATTAAGAGATGATCAACTACTCTTTGTGCTGCCATGGGCCGGCGCTTAGCCGAACAGTCTACTTTTGCAAGGCACTTCTGAAAGTGCTCCAAAATTAGTTTCAACTTTCCCAATCGCTTGTGCCCGCAAATCTTGCACTTCAGCAGCAACGACTGAATGAGAACGAAGCCCGGTGGTGCTGTAAAGCCGGCAGGAACATGAGGCTCAGTAGCCAAGTATATTTTTACCTGCTCGTCGTCCGGTCCCTCCAGTTCGCTGACTTCCGAAATAGGCAGTTGAATTTCGGCCTGGTGCTTCGGAGTTCTGTGGACTGATGTTGTTCTCCACGAGCTCTTGTCAGCAACATGGTCAATGCATGATAACCGCTACACTACGGAAACATATAAAGATCTAGCGGCAGTAAAGACGATTCGAACGGAAAGTTGAGGAAATGTTGGGGCCTCGGTTGGGTGGTTTCTGGTGATAAATTTCTAACGAGCGGTTGGTTGTTCCTGCACTTTTTTGGGCAATATTTTTTAAAATGTTTTTGAAGGTATCCCTTATGCGATGCTATATACCCGCATTGTTTGCACACAAACTCTTGCGGAATGTCTATGTTGAGCTACTGAGCTTCTTCAGTAGCGTTGTTTTGCAAGATTATTTAAGAGACGATGATTGTTCAGTTAATATATTCACAATTTATTTTACTTAAGTTAATGTATATGTATTATCCGAAACTAGCGAAAGGTGTGCGAATTTAATGACGAGAGTTAATGATGGGTCGATTGAAGACGCGGGGGCCGGTTCAAGACTGTTGAAGTTGATATGTTTATGTTAGGGTTAGTTTAGAACTCTGTGGCAGGCAGGTCACTGTGCCAGACAGCCAAACGTTTTACTACGGTGATGATCGAATTTGAAGTGTGTTCTGCTTTTCCTGATGAGCCTCCCCCACAGCGGCTGACTAACGCCGAGAAAGAGCAACGCACCAGCAAGAGCATAAGTACAAGCAAACAAACGGTTATAAAGAGAGACATTAGATTAAGAGATGATCAACTACTCTTTGTGCTGCCATGGGCCGGCGCTTAGCCGAACAGTCTCTTCTTGCAAGGCACTTCTGAAAGTGCTCCAAAATTAGTTTCAATCGCTTGTGCCCGCAAATCTTGCACTTCAGCAGCAACGACTGAATGAGAACGAAGCCCGGTGGTGCTGTAAAGCCGGCAGGAACATGAGGCTCAGTAGCCAAGTATATTTTTACCTGCTCGTCGTCCGGTCCCTCCAGTTCGCTGACTTCCGAAATAGGCAGTTGAATTTCGGCCTGGTGCTTCGGAGTTCTGTGGACTGATGTTGTTCTCCACGAGCTCTTGTCAGCAACATGGTCAATGCATGATAACCGCTACACTACGGAAACATGTAAAGATCCAGCGGCAGTAAAGACGATTCGAACGGAAAGTTGAGGAAATGTTGGGGCCTCGGTTGGGTGGTTTCTGGTGATAAATTTCTAACGAGCGGTTGGTTGTTCCTGCACTTTTTTGGGCAATATTTTTTAAAATGTTTTTGAAGGTATCCCTTATGCGATGCTATATACCCGCATTGTTTGCACACAAACTCTTGCGGAATGTCTATGTTGAGCTACTGAGCTTCTTCAGTAGCGTTGTTTTGCAAGATTATTTAAGAGACGATGATTGTTCAGTTAATATATTCACAATTTATTTTACTTAAGTTAATGTATATGTATTATCCGAAACTAGCGAAAGGTGTGCGAATTTAATGACGAGAGTTAATGATGGGTCGATTGAAGACGCGGGGGCCGGTTCAAGACTGTTGAAGTTGATATGTTTATGTTAGGGTTAGTTTAGAACTCTGTGGCAGGCAGGTCACTGTGCCAGACAGCCAAACGTTTTACTACGGTGATGATCGAATTTGAAGTGTGTTCTGCTTTTCCTGATGAGCCTCCCCCACAGCGGCTGACTAACGCCGAGAAAGAGCAACGCACCAGCAAGAGCATAAGTACAAGCAAACAAACGGTTATAAAGAGAGACATTAGATTAAGAGATGATCAACTACTCTTTGTGCTGCCATGGGCCGGCGCTTAGCCGAACAGTCTACTCCCGTTGAAGAGCACGGGTCTTTAACATCCTTCTTTGGCAGCCACATTTCCTTTGTTGATCCAGGTGACGTCTTTAGTATAGCCACTCCGGAAACCATGCCTGACTCAACGAAGAGGTCCAATACTCGTGCGAGGGGGCAGTTTAGACTGGTTAACTGAAAATAACACAGGAGAACGTGGATCTGATGCGCGAGACTGCGACACCTCTCCTGCAATTATCCATCCTAGCCTGGTTTCCTGAAGACGTGGCAGACCAGCTCCCAATTGGATTTGGCCAATGCAGAGAAGCTCAAAGAACAGTCCCGCTCCAATAAGAATGTCCACAGGTTGAGACTTGTAGAACTTGGGATCCGCTAACTGTGTGTTGCAGGGAATGTTCCAGCTGTTTAGGTCGATATTGCAGTTAGGTTGACTGGACGTAATGGTGGGAGCAACTACTGCCGAAATGGTCGTGGCATAACTTGATGTGCGTGATTCCAGGTTGATATCTACGCAGCATCCTTCCGATGTGGCACGCGACTCGCCGAGACCAGACACCAAAACATCCGACACTTTCCTTTGAAGCTGCAACTGCTGAGCCAGGCGAGAAGTAATGAGATGCACCCGCGATCCAGAATCAAGCAAGGCACGGCATGGAATGAGTGTACCAGAGCGATTCCTTACGCTGATTATGGCAGTGGCAAGAAGAACGATGTCCTGCCTGTGACTCTGGGCCAAAAGCGATGTGGCTGACGCTGTTGCAGTATGTACAACGCCAGAGGGTCCCGCGCACGCACTGGTGCGGAGCTGATGTAGAATGTGACAGTGATGGCAGAATGGATTGAGAACCGAAAGACGGGGACTCGAAGTGAAGTAGAGTGTGATGTCTGGCACCACATATTCGGCAGGATCGAGAATGACATGCACCCTGCGTGTGGCCTGCTCGGAGACAGTTGGTGCACAGTGACAGCTTCTTAGTTTCCTGAAGCCGAAGTTGAGCGGAAAGATTCCCAAATTGTGAACACGCATAAATGGAGTGTCCTGGATCACCGCAGAATGTACAGACCTTGGAGCTGGTTGCGATTAGACAGTGTTTCCGACTGCTCTGGGTGTACATATCATTTGCGTGCTCTTGGGTTTCCAACCTCTGGCATCTCTGCTCCAGAAACGTGGCGAATTGCTGGCTGGAGGGTATGCTATCCAACGACGAGCATTCCTCCCACTTGGTTTGTGTGGCGCTGTCCACCTTCTGTAGTAGGCTGTGTATTAGGATGCAGTCAGCAATCTGCTCCTTTGTCCCCATACTTTGTAACGCTCGCAGATTGGCATTAACTGTATCCGAAAGGGACCGTAGTTGGAAAACAGATGAGGCCTCGACACGCTGCAAGCTCAGAATGTCTGTGACATGTGCCTGAAAGATGAGACGCTTGTTATTAAATCGTTTGCTGATAAATCTAAGAAGATAGCTGGCGTGGCTAAATTCCAGCGACGAGATCGTGTCCAGCGCTGGTCCCTTTAGGCATGATCGTAAATGCTGCAGCTTCTCGACATTCGTAAGGTCACGGTCCTTATCTATAATGGAGGAGAACATGCCCCAAAACGAGGAATACTGAGCGTAGCCCCCACCGAACTCAGGTAGCTTCAACTCCGGCAGGCGTGGCCGACTTTGCACGACGACCGTAGTTGGGGCCTCTCCTACATGGTCCGCCCGCATTGTTGAACATGGTAGCATTGTGGGCTGCCGCTTGTTTAACTCTCGCTTCATGCGAATCTCCAGCATGACCACGCACTCGTCAAACTCATCCCTCAAGGGACTACCGATCTCATCGAGATCAATCTTCTCCAGGGCATTATGGTGCTCGTTGAATGAAGCTACAAGATCCGCTAGCAGCTTCAGCCTCACGTTCAGCTCCTCCTCACTGAGCTCGCCAATCCTCTCCTAGCCGACGGCCGTTTCGATTCTCCGTGCCGCCCCTAGCATGGATTGCACCTTGCGCTTGTAGAATACAGCTTCCGAATCAACGAACAATGGTGAGGGGGCAAGATCGAAGGGGTGCTATTAGAAGCCATCGTGTATGTTCAATAGAAAAGCTGGGCTTAGAGTCACTGAGAGAGTGTAGAGGTTAACAGCCGGTGAATAACCTCGAACAGTTTTACACGAACTGTACAATCGATCGCAGCGTTTAAAAACACACAGTCTTGCAGTTTTACAGAGCAGCAGCGAGAGCTAACAGTTTGAAACGCACTGCACTTGTGCATCCGACAACAACAAAGGCATGCACACTGAGAGCACGAAACCGAAACGAAACAACAGCAAGCAAGCAGACCGCAAAGCAGATGACGCGACAACCGTTTCTGTTGCTTGTGCACAAACGATGAACCGAAACACCGTGGTTCAAAGCGAATTTATCCAACGAAAATGTTTTTTGTGATACAATTTAAAGAGTTTATGTTTATATCACGTCGGGGTCACCAAATGTTGAGCTACTGAGCTTCTTCAGTAGCGTTGTTTGCAAGATTATTTAAGAGACGATGATTGTTCAGTTAATATATTCACAATTTATTTTACTTAAGTTAATGTATATGTATTATCCGAAACTAGCGAAAGGTGTGCGAATTTAATGACGAAGTTAATGATGGGTCGATTGAAGACGCGGGGGCCGGTTCAAGACTGTTGAAGTTGATATGTTTATGTTAGGGTTAGTTTAGAACTCTGTGGCAGGCAGGTCACTGTGCCAGACAGCCAAACGTTTTACTACGGTGATGATCGAATTTGAAGTGTGTTCTGCTTTTCCTGATGAGCCTCCCCCACAGCGGCTGACTAACGCCGAGAAAGAGCAACGCACCAGCAAGAGCATAAGTACAAGCAAACAAACGGTTATAAAGAACATTA